>NC_064640.1:129106273-131905176 GCF_023864345.2 Schistocerca serialis cubense
ACCGAATGTGGTTCATTTATTTAACAGTTTGTTAAAAGCTCTTAAGTACAATGTAAAGTCTGAAATGCGTTATGACGTCCGAGGTCATGCTTGTTGCTTTACGTAACAAGAGCTAACAAATATATCTGCGTCTCTCTCTCTCTCTTTCTCCCAGCTGACATTCTGGTGAATGTGTAACTCGTGCTTGGCGACTGGTGCCGATATAGAAAGTGTGCTCTTGTGTGGGTCAGTGTTGACTGTTCATTTCTTCTGGATAGATAAGTCATCGTTGTCACCAGTGGTCTTGCTAGCGTGAACTTAAGAAAAATGTAATTTCTTCCCCTTGTTTGTTCTGCTGCGTAACACTACTAAAAGCATGTTGTATAAGGAATATGTTTCGTTGGGTACTGTGAAGTCTGTGGCCTACAATGATTACATCCTGCCACAGTATGTGCATATTTTTCAATGTGCGCTGATATGTGGGTTTCATCTGATGAAGGATCATATCCAACCACTCAAGGTTGGGGTGCTGGACGAGTACCTATTCATGAGGACATCACGCTTCTAAAGTGGTCAGCAAGTATGAGGAGCTATAAGACGAAGTATTACAGCCCAAACACCACCAACACAGATAATTGGTGACCTGCAGAGACTGATTGTTTAGCAATAGCAGAACTTTACTGCAAACCATACTGGCACGCCTCATCCACACAAAGAAAGCTGTTGACTCGTGTATTCTACATTGGCATACCAAAGCATCAATCCCGGTAGTTATGTTATGTACGCACACAGCAAGTGCGACCATTTCTCGTGGTCGGTTTTCCTCTATACCTTATGTCCATATCACTGTGTTTTGTGTGACAATGTTGAGAGAGCTCCTTCCAGTGCGCACATTATCCCTATGCACTATGTTGTGTTGTCGATCTCAAAAAACCCTTAATTTCTGAGCATGAATGTGTTATTATTACTGTTAATATTTTATTATTATTATTATCATTATCACTAACACTAACCCTAACTGTTGCCTTTTGTTACTGTCATTGTTATTGTTGCAATTCCCTTCCTTAACATTAATAGTAACAGTACTATTATCGTACGTTAAACATGTTGTCTTTTTATAATTTATGTCCAAAGTATCAGAATATGTGTAAGATGCTTAGATAGACACATGAGACGGTCATTGTAAAGATTTCTTCTACTTTGATGACCATAGTGATCACAATCCTTCCCCTATTTGGTGAACTATGTTGACTGTTAAACATCTACATACTATTATGGCGAATGGGGTTTCTTCCCTCCTTAAATTACAAAGTCAGTTAGTTGGTAACTAAAATTATTTGTTCGTATATATCCACTCTCCCACACTTCAAAAAACACTTCAAAATACACGTAATGCGTACCAGAAGTTAATGCTGTAAAAGTTCGAAACGCTAACTCCTCCGTGACTCACCGTAGACTACTTCATATTACTGTTTGTTTGCGGAGCCTGCTACACAGCATTTTTGGTGCCAGCTATGATGTTACATTCACGACATACAGGCTTACTGTACATTTACAACATGATCTTGCCAGGTAAATCAGGTGAATCAGTAAATTATTTTTTTATTTAACCAAGCATTCCTCATATTTTGTTTTCATATTATTTATGGCACGTGTTACAATGTTTCCTTAGTTGTCACATGCTCCATTATTCAATTACATTTGTTGATGTACACCTTTTGTCTTTCCTAAAATCAAATTTTTCTTTGTTGCTTAACTGCTTTTTAAAACAGTTAACATTGTAAAGAAAGGTAAATAACTATAAGCAATTCTTATACTCTCAAGGCAGAAGCATAAGATATAGCAATCCGATCAAAAGTATCCGCATACCCTTATGTAACGCGGAATTCACCGATACATCTCACGAGAGACGGACTAGGCAGTATAAAAAGCGGCGGGAAGTATTGTGTCGGCAGTAGAGAAGCAGTAACCCAAAAATGAATCGCTCAGGAAACCTCACTTACTTTGAAAGTGGACTAGTCGTCGGATGTCACGTGACTACCAAATCCATTTGGGACTTTTAAACCACCGGCCGCGGTATCCGAGCGGTTCTAGGCGCTTCAGTCCAGAACCGCGCGACTGCTACGGTCGTAGGTTTGAATCCTGCCTCGGGCATGGATGTGCATGATGTCCTTAGGTTAGTTACGTTTAAGTAGTTCTAAGTTCTAGGGGACTGATGACCTCAGATGATAAGTCCCATAGTGCTCAGAGCCATTCTTGAACTTTGCAACCCTCGTAAGGTTCAGTAATTTTGAGAACATTCCTCGTGGAGAACAGTGGTTATTATTAGTACTTTGAAATGAACATAAACAGTCTCGACCGCAAGAAAGCTTTATTTTGTAGTTACCGGCTTTGGTCAGTTACTGACCATCTTCAGACCCATGTGGCGGTGAACGGAGCAGGCGTCACGAGTTAGCCATGGCTGCTCATTTCACTACCGATAGCTGGATTCTCAACAGGGGGTGCGGATTACTCCATCGTGTGGTTATCGTTGCCTCGCCTTGTCTCGAAAGCGGCCGCTAGAGGCGCAGGCAGTCGACGGGAGTTTTCGCACAGTCTGGAGCTGAGGGTAGCAGTAGTGCTTGGAGCAGTACACACGCGGTGCGGATCGGCACATCTTTTCCGTGTCTTAGTTCGCTCTCTTCGCCAGAGCTGGGCAGAAAGCAAAGGTCCAGCTCGCTTATGTTGTGTGCAACTAGTTGTTCGGCTCTGTGCACGGATTTCCTACTCTGCAAGCTGTTTGAACATATGTTCGTCTTCATGTTCATTGAGTTACTTGGCTCTGTGCTTTTAGGAATAGTACATGGCGTTGTCTGGTCTGAGTGATTTAAATGTAACTTGTCTTAATCTGCTGGGCCGGCCGGAGTGGCCGAGCAGTTCTAGGCGCTACAGTCTGGAACCGCGCGAGCGCTACGGTCGCAGGTTCGAATCCTGCTGTGGGCATGGATGTGTGTGATGTCCTTAAGTTAGTTACGTTTAAGTAGTTCTAAGTTCTAGGGGACTGATGACCTCGGAAGTTAAGTCCCAGAGTGCTCAGAGCCATTTGAACCATAATCTGCTGGTCAGCGTTCTCTCTCAAAAAATTTGGCATGGTTAATGTTGTTATGGCTATGTAATGTGTCCAGTTGTCACGCATTACTATATCAGGGGCCTAAATCTAGTTTTTTTAATTGTGTTTGTTTCAACTTCACTTGTACGAGTAGTATAATCCAGACAAACACTTATCTTACTTATTTGTTAACAGCACTTACTAAGCTGCTGGGTGAGTGTTTCATGTCGGTGGCCTCTACTTACTTGCGGCCATGTGCATGGGTCTCGAGCATTTACCAACGCGGCTTGCTATTTGTTTGCAGTCTCGCGTCCTCGCTGTCTATGCTCGAACTGAATACCAAATGTTATCTGACTTGCACTGTGAACGAAATTTTGTTGTTGGACTAGAGACCTTTGATTAACAGGGATGGCAAACGAAATTTTCTCTTTAATGTTTAACACATATTGTATTCTTGTTCTAAGTTTTATTGTAAATTTCTTGTGTAAACCCTTTGGGTAATCCCTATGTTATCTTTGTTCATATTTATCTTTTGGGGGTCCACCTAATGTCTTGGTCTTGAATTATTTTGAAGAAATTTATCTAGATCTATTTTAATTATTTTAAATGGGAGACTTACACTGAAGGGCGAAAGAAACTGGTACAGGTATATGTATTCAAATACAGAGATACGTAAACAGGCAGAATACGGCGCTGCGGTCGACAACGCCTATACATGACGAGAAGTGTCTGGCGCAGTTGTTAGATCAGTTACTGCTGCTACAATGGAGGGTAATCGAGGTATAAGAGAGTTTGAATGTGGTGTTATAGTCAGCGCACGAGCGATGGGACACAGCATCTACGAGGTAGCGATGAAGTGGGGATTTTCTCTTACGGCCATTTCACGAGTGTACCGTGAATATCAGGAATCCGGTAAAACATCGGATCTACGACTTTGCAGCAACCGGAAAAAGATCCTGCAAGACCGGGACCAACGACGACTGAAGAGAATCGTTCAAGGTGACAGAAGTGTAACCCTTCCGCCAATTGCTGCAGATTTCAATGCTGAGCCATCAACTAGTGTCAGCGTGCGAACCATTCAACGGAACGTCATCGATATGGGCTTTCGGAGCCGAAGGCCCACTCGTGTACCCATGATGAATGCACGACACAAAGCTTCACGCCTCCCCTGGGCCTGTCAACACCGACATTGGACTTTAATGACTGGAAACATGTTGCCTGGTCGCGCGAATCTCGTTTCAAATTGTATCGAGCGGATGGACGTGTACCTGTATGGAGATAACCTCAAGCATCCATGGACCTTGCATCTCAGCTTGGGACTGTTCCAGCTTGTGGAGGCTCCGTAATGGTGTGGGGCTTATGCAGTTGGAGTGATATGGGACCCCTGATACGTCTAGATACGACTCTGACAGGTGACACGTACGTAAGCATCCTGTCCGATCACCTGCATCTGTTCGTGTCCATTGTGCATTCCGACGAACTTGGACAATTCGAGCTGGACAATGCGATACCCCACACGTCCAGAATTGCTACAGAGTGGCTCCAGGAACATTGTTCTGAGGTTAAACACTTCCGCTTCCCGCCAAACTCTCCAGACATGAACATTATTGATCATATCCGGGATGCCTTGCAACGTGCTGTTCAGAAGAGACCTCCAGCCCCTCGTGCTCTTACGGATGTATGGACAGCCTTGCAGGATTCATGGTGTCAATTCTCTCCAGCACTACTTCAGGCATTAGTCGTGTCCAAGCCACGCTGTGCTCGCGGAGGCCGTACACTATATTAGGCAGGTGTACGAGTTTCTTTAGCTCTTCAGTGTATCTAAACTGTTTAATTTAATTTTTTAAAAAAGACGTCTATTGTTAAGATATTGTTTCTTGAAATTGTTTGATGTTGTTTGTATTGTAATTTAACGCCTGTCTCACTCACCATTTTGAACGCCTGTAATGGCAAAATAACTTCAATTTTTTCTACCTGTTTTTCAAAGGGGACCTGTTGTTATCAAAGAAAATATAAAAATAAATGTTGTTGTCCAAGGGTAAATGATGTTAGTTAAAACGACCTAGCCCTTCCATGCCATTTCTCTGATCCTGGTAATTCATGATATCAACGAGGTCCACGTATGTCAACTGCTCTGAGCAGCTAACGTTCGTTGGGTTCGTAACACGTGTTCGTTCACTGCCACCGCCTACCAATATGGTATGAGGTCTGCAGGTGGTCAGTAACTGACCAAAAACGGTAAAATAAATATTTCTTGCGATAAATACTGTTTATGTTCATTTTAAACCTCATGAAGCTGCCCGCGTCGACTTTTGTTGAAGTGATTGTGAAGTGGAAACGTGAAGGAACAATCGTAGCCTAAACCAAGCCCGGGATGACCTCATGTACTGACGGAGAGAGACCGTCGAGGATACTTGTAAAAAATTGCATGAAACCAGCGGAAATAATCATTCTTGATTCCCAAAGCGCTACCAGCAGTTCACCCATCACACTGAATGCACGTAGGGCCTTAAAAATAATGGGATGCGATGGTCGAGCAGATCCCTAATAGCCACACGTTTCTGGAGTCAGTGCTAAGCGACAACCGGGGTGGCGTAAAGATCAACGCTGCTGTACGGTGGATGACTCGAAATGAGAGAACTGAAGTGACTAATCACTCTATACCCTGTGGTGAGCCTATGGAAGGGTTTGGGTTTGGCGAATTCCTGGAGAACGTTACCTGGCGTCATGTGTGGTGCCAAAAGTGAAGTACGGGGGAGAAACGGTATGAGGACGTTAATGTGGCTGATGTGTGGTCCCCGTATTGAACTTACGAAAACGCCAAATGTACATTTTACAGCTTTGTGTTCTGCGTACAGTAGAGGAACAATTCGGAGACAATGACTGTATCAGCATGAAAATGCAATCTGTTATGAAGCAGCATCTGTGAGATACTTGTTTGTGGACAATTACATTCGTGAAGTTGGCAAGCCTGCACAGACATCCGAGTTGAAGCCGATGGAAAACCTTTGGGATGAGCTGGGACGTCGACTTCGCTCCAGACCCCTTCGTCCAACATCGTTACTATCTCTGGTTTCTGATCTCGGGGAAGAATGGGCTGCCATTCGCCCGCAGGCATTCAGAAACCTCATTGAAAGTCCCTCCAGCAGAGTTCAAGTATTTCTAAAGGCGACGTGTGGACACAGCCCATATTAATGTCCACTAATAGGTGTTCTCATACTTTTGATCAGATAGTTGGTTCAAATGGCTCTGAGGACTATGGGACTTCTGAGGTCATCAGTCCCCTAGAACTTAGAACTACTTAAACCTAACTAACCTAAGGACGTCACACACATCCATGCCCGAGGCAGGATTCGAATCTGCGACCGTAGCGGATCAGATAGTGTGTAGCTTAATGTTTCATCCCCTCTGCAGTATTCTCCACAGTTGTGAAGTGGTACAACAGGCGACATTCAGGTCCTAGGTCAACTTGCACTAACTATGGATGGCTTCTGATTTGGCAATGAACTTACAGTACATATGTGATCCCTGTGTCATCCAGTTCCTTATGACGCCAATACTGTGGGCGAAAACACACACGCACGCAAACACACACATCTACATCTACATGGATACCCTTCAAATCATATTTAAGTGCCTGGCAGAAGGTTCATCGAACCTCCTTCACAATTCTCTATTACTCCAATCTCGCATAACGCGCGGAAAGATTGAACACCTACATCTTTCCGTACGAGGTCTGATTTCCCTTATTTTATCGTGGTGATCTTTCCTCCCTATGTAGGTCTGTGTCAACCAAACATTTTCGCATTCGGAGGAGAAAGTTGGTGATTGGAATCTCGTGAGAAGATTCCGCAGCAACGAAAAACGCCTTTCTTTTAATGATGTCCAGCACAAATCCTGTATCATTTCTGTGACACTCTCTCCCATATTTCGCGATAATACAAAAGGTGCCTTTCTTTGAACTTTTTCGATGTACTCCGTCAGTCCTATCTGGTGAGGATCCCACACCGCGCAGCAGTGTTCTAAAAGAGGACGGACAAGTGTAGTGTAGGCAGTCTCCTTAGTAGGTCTGTCACATTTTCTAAGTGTCCTGCCAATAAAACGCAGTCTTTGGTTAGCCTTCCCCACATCATTTTCCATGAGTTCCTTCCAATTTAAGTTGTTCGTAATTGTAATACTTAGGTATTTAGTTGAAAATGGCTCTGAGCACTATGGGACTCAACATCTTAGGTCATAAGTCCCCTAGAACTTAGAACTACTTAAACCTAACTAACCTAAGGACATCACAAACACCCATGCCCGAGGCAGGATTCGAACCTGCGACCGTAGCAGCCTCGCGGTTCCGGACTGCAGCGCCAGAACCGCACGGCCACCGCGGCCGGCGGTATTTAGTTGAATTTACGGCTTTTAGATTAGAGTGATTTATCGTGTAACCGCAGTTTAACGAGTTCCTTTTAGCACTCATGTGGATAACCACACATTTTTCGTTATTTAGGGTCAACTGCCACTTTTAGAACCATTCAGATACTTTTTTCTAAATCGTTTTGCAATTTATTTTGATATTCTGATGACTTTATTAGTCAATAAACGACAGCGTCATCTGCAAACAACCGAAGACGGCCGCTCAGATTGCCTCCCTAATCGTTTATATAGATAGGGAAGAGCAAAGGGCCTATAAACTACCTTCTGGAACGCCAGAGAGAGAGGGAGAGAGAGAGAGAGAGAGAGATCCACTATACCTACCGCCTCTGGTTCCTTGGACTGTTGCCGACACCGTAAGTTATCTTGCTCTGGTGTCCGTATGCTATGGATACCCTTGGCACCGTAAACTTCGTCATTAGATCACGATCACGTGGTCCTCACAAACAAAAGAGTGCACAAAGAAAGTTATCAAGTGAGACGAATTGCACAAAATTCAGTGATAAAATCACGGAAATCATACACAATTTACGCGCTCTCACGAAAAAGATACTGAACAAAATGAACTGAATCACAATAAACTCAACACAGCTCCACGTGTTTGATTAACAATTCAACTGAATAATAGTATACACCGTCCCTGGATTTTAACGCATTTAACACTCGCGACTTAGCAAGTAAAATTTTTCACACACGATAATAAACTATGAACGATGAAAGGAATCATTTACTTTGACTAGCTTTGAAAAACTTACTTTAAACACAACATTAACTTCTCATCGAAAAGGCGCACTTACCTCCAGTAAGTCTCACCCGTCTCGCGTCCCACGGGACACTCCACGAGCATTCGCCCTCCAACCAAAACCGCCTACGTACCTACGGAAGTGGCCAGAGGAACCCCTAGTGTGGTGCCAACCTATACAAAAGATTCGTCCGAGGCAAACAGAAACTTCTTTGCTACCTGGTACATGTTTACTACAGTTGGCTGTTCTGACACAGTGGCAGACTACCACACTCCCACGGATCTACACACTGTTGTCCTTGCACACTCTGATTCATACATTCAACTGATCGGACAAAAAGACGAAAGAAAAGATACATTGAAATATGGCACTTAAATGTATCAAACATGTGTGTGGGGCTCCGACAAGTACCAATAACCTAAATATGGTTAATATACTGTGGCCACCACAAACACACTCAGCTGCTCAGTCTTTTCCCTTTTATTCTTTACATCTGGGGTAAAAGACCAATTGCACAAGCAATTGAGGTGTCAGAGGCAAGCAAATGAAGCTGTGTGGCATGGCAAAATCATGGAAAGGCTCATGCAGAGATCCTTCAAGGACTTCCTCGTGTTTCCAGGTTCTGACGGATGATACTTCCTTATCATTACTGGCTCCTAACACAGGGCGCACGATAGCTTTTCAACAGAAACTTCACCCAATCTTTATTATTGTCGGTAGCTGAAGCCCTTAAACAACTTAGCGTGGTGGGTATCGACCCAATGGTAACTGGACCGAAAACGGTTCGTCGCTGGATTTGGGCGGAAAAGAGAAAAGTGGTGGCATGTAGTTCTGGACTACCAGGCTGTGGCACCAATTGTCTTGGCTAAATATTAAAGAGTTACGCAGTGCGTCTCGTAGTGAGGAAGTGTGGCAGTGCTAGTGGCTATTCTTCATCGGATTATCCGTTATAAATGACAGTCCCTGTTACTCGTCTGGTTACACGTGGTTTAAATTTTTGTGCTTGCCTCCAGTTCAATTTAAATGGGTCGCAGACCGTTACGCATCTCCTTGCAACGATGCCTTTGAATAGCCTCCCCAGCTACGAATTGAGTTCACTGGTAAGCCCCCACAATAAACTCTCAACTAATTTGGTGCCTTGCATTGTGACTGATCTCTTACTAGACCAGCAGGGACAGTGCCTGTCTTCTGATACACATAGAAAGAATTAATGCTCTATCTGAGTGAATAAAGCTTGTCGTGAACCATGCCAGTAGCAGGGTCTAGCCTTTAAGATTGCGAATACTTTCATAGTGAAACCTCCAAAACATCTCCCTCCTTAAGTATTCTCGTGTACGAGGAAGATCTCCGTCTCTCAAAGGCATGTTTTTAGCTGCAATCCGCCATATGAGAGAACAGTAGTATTCTGTAAATTAAGAGTGATGCCAACGGATTAAAATTATCGTAAATTACGTCGGTACTTGTGTAATGTAATAATTGCTGTTCTGTGCCTGGTTTATGAATACACACAAATGTACATCCACATCCATAGTTAGCGAAACAATTTTTAACTTCATGCAAGTGGGTACTTCCCATCGCACTACACATAACGATTTCTTCCCGTTCCACTCGCTTTACATTCATATCCGAAGCACTCCTAATTCATAATTAAAGAGGCAAATTATACACTACTGGCCATTAAAATTGCTACACCACGAAGATGACGTGCTACAGACGCGAAATTCAACCGACAGGAAGAAGATGCTGTGATATGCAAATGATTAGCTTTCCAGAGTATTCACACAAGGTTGTCGCCGGTGGCGACACCTACAACGTGCTGATATGAGGAAAGTTTCCAACCGATTTCTAATACACAAACAGCAGTTGACCGGCGCTGCCTGATGAAACGTTGTTGTGATGCCCCGTGTAAGGAGGAGAAATGCGTACCATCACGTTTCCGACTTTGATAAAGGTCGGATTGTAGTCTATCGCGATTGCGGTTTATCGTATCGCGACATTGCTGCTCGCGTTGGCCGAGATCCAATGACTGTTAGCAGAATATGGAATCGGTGGGTTCACGAGGATCCCAATGGCCTCGTATCACTAGCAGTCGAGATGACAGGCATCTTATCCGCATGGTTGTAACGGATCGTGGAGCCACGTCTCGATCCCTGAGCCAACAAATGGGGACGTTTGCAAGACGGCAACCATCTGCACGAACAGTTCGACGACGTTTGCAGTAGCATGGACTATCAGCTCGGAGGCCATGGCTGCAGTTACCCTTGACGCTGCATCACAGACAGGAGCGCCTGTGATGGTGTACTCAACGACGATCCTGGGTTCACGAATGGCAAAACATCATTTTTTCGGATGAATCCAGGTTTCGTTTACAGCATCATGATGGTCGCATCCCTGATGGCGACATCGCGGTGAACGCACATTGGAAGTGTGTATTCGTCATCGCCATACTAGCGTATCACCCGGCGTGATGGTAGGGGATGCCATTGGTAACACGTCTCGGTCACCTCTTGTTCGCATTGACGGCACTTTGAATAGTGGACGTTACATTTAAGATGTGTTATGAGCCGTCGCTCTACCCTTCATTCGATCCCTGCGAAACCCTACATTTCAGCAGGATAATGCACGACCGCATCTTGCAGGTCCTGAACGGGTCTTTCTGGATACAGAAAATGTTCGATTGCTGCCCTGGCCAGCACATTCTCCAGATCTCTCACCAACTGAAAACGTCTGGTCAATGGTGGCCGAGCAACTGGCTCGTCACAATACGCCAGTCACTACTCGTGATGAACTGTGGTATCGTGTCGAAGCTGCATGAGCAGCTGTACCTGTACACGTCATCCAAGCTCTGTTTGACTCAATGCCCAGGCGTATCAAGGCCGTTATTACGGCCAAATGTGGTTGTTCTGGGTACTGATTTCTCAGGATCTATGCACCCAAATTGCATGAAAATGTAATCACATGTCAGTTCTAGTATAATATACACTCCTGGAAATTGAAATAAGAACACCGTGAATTCATTGTCCCAGGAAGGGGAAACTTTATTGACACATTCCTGGGGTCAGATACATCACATGATCACACTGACAGAACCACAGGCACATAGACACAGGCAACAGAGCATGCACAATGTCGGCACTAGTACAGTGTATATCCACCTTTCGCAGCAATGCAGGCTGCTATTCTCCCATGGAGACGATCGTAGAGATGCTGGATGTAGTCCTGTGGAACGGCTTGCCATGCCATTTCCACCTGGCGCCTCAGTTGGACCAGCGTTCGTGCTGGACGTGCAGACCGCGTGAGACGACGCTTCATCCAGTCCCAAACATGCTCAATGGGGGACAGATCCGGAGATCTTGCTGGCCAGGGTAGTTGATTTACACCTTCTAGAACACGTTGGGTGGCACGGGATACATGCGGACGTGCATTGTACTGTTGGAACAGCAAGTTCTCTTGCCGGTCTAGGAATAGTAGAACGATGGGTTCGATGACGGTTTGGATGTACCGTGCACTATTCAGTGTCCCCTCGACGATCACCAGTGGTGTTCGGCCAGTGTAGGAGATCGCTCCCCACACCATGATGCCGGGTGTTGGCCCTGTGTGCCTCGGTCGTATGCAGTCCTGATTGTGGCGCTCACCTGCACGGCGCCAAACACGCATACGACCATCATTGGCACCAAGGCAGAAGCGACTCTCATCGCTGAAGACGACACGTCTCCATTCGTCTCTCCATTCACGCCTGTCGCGACACCACTGGAGGCGGGCTGCACGATGTTGGGGCGTGAGCGGAAGACGGCCTAACGGTGTGCGGGACCGTAGCCCAGCTTCATGGAGACGGTTGCGAATGGTCCTCGCCGATACCCCAGGAGCAACAGTGTCCCTAATTTGCTGGGAAGTGGCGGTGCGGTCCCCTACGGCACTGCGTAGGATCCTACGGTCTTGGCGTGCATCCGTGCGTCGCTGCGGTCCGGTCCCAGGTCGACGGGCACGTGCACCTTCCGCCGACCACTGGCGACAACATCGATGTACTGTGGAGACCTCACGCCCCACGTGTTGAGCAATTCGGCGGTACGTCCACCCGGCCTCCCGCATGCCCACTATACGCCCTCGCTCAAAGTCCGTCAACTGCACATACGGTTCACGTCCACGCTGTCGCGGCATGCTACCAGTGTTAAAGACTGCGATGGAGCTCCGTATGCCACGGCAAACTGGCTGACACTGACGGCGGCGGTGCACAAATGCTGCGCAGCTAGCGCCATTCGACGGCCAACACCGCGGTTCCTGGTGTGTCCGCTGTGCCGTGCGTGTGATCATTGCTTGTACAGCCCTCTCGCAGTGTCCGGAGCAAGTATGGTGGGTCTGACACACCGGTGTCAATGTGTTCTTTTTTCCATTTCCAGGAGTGTATTTGTCCAATGAATACCCGTTTATCATCTGCATCTCATCTTGGTATAGCAATTTTAATGGGCAGTAGTGTATAAAGCACGTTGTTTTCCTTTGCTGTACTTTCTTAATAAAAAATGTCAATTATCATCTACCTCCATACCTCTGGGAGTAGTATTTAAACGTATGACTGATATTCGAGAACCAAAGTCTGTGTCGCCGCCGGATGTCACACCTGCTTTTTCATTTTCATTCGCATCAACAACATCTACAACCATTCGTCAGCCACCACCCGACACTAGACAGCTACACTTAATATACAGAGTTAATTGCGAGGGAGAGCTTCATAATGTGTAAGAACTAAGGGAAGTTCCCAAATAAGTCTGCTGAATTCCTAGCTGACATCCGAGATGACAATATCATTCGCCATTTACATTTTGCTCTCATAATAAACTTTTATCTATGCTGCCGAGAGCCATCGTATGCTTGGAATTACCTCGAACAGGTCACAAATGTGGACCTCTTGTACAGAGAACAAGATGATGGCATTTCTATTTTACTGATATTATCTAACAGGAGATTTTTGCCAATGGAAGAGTCGTTTCGAAGAACGGAGGAAAACATTACTGTAAGTTGTTTACTGCATTGCTTTTCTTTTGTTTCATAACCAGTGTAAGATAAGGAACCCTGGCTTTTAAAAAATGCCTGTTATTCTAATTGGAGTCTAATATGTACTCAGGGTTGATTGGAAGGTCAATAAGGATACTACAAATGATGATCATCGGCGTCGTTCACCGATTACTTCCCTCTAGGCATCTACATGTAAATTGCACGATAGATAATTATGCACTAGAACTCAGAACTGTCACAGACGTGTACAAGTCCGGTTTTTCTTAGTGTCTTAGAGTACAGTGTGACAGGTCTCGTGAAGTAACACTGAATTATATGTGCTGCCCTCAACCAACTCCGCGCGAATAAGAATTTTGTATTTGCTGTCGTAAGTGGATGAACTTGTTCTGGACGAATGGCACACCATAATTACACTTTCTAGATAGTTGCTTATCTTCGCTGTATACGGTATTTTGCTGTTAAACATCGTATACGTTCGTCATAGATGCTGGGTTTACTGCTTTCAGCATAATCAAGCAAGAAACGTACTGCAGCTCAAATCTCGTAGAACATTTTTGAGTGCTTTAATTTGTCTCTTGGTCAAGATTTCTACCTTAGCTACGACGTTTCTCACCTGCGCATTTTACAAACTACTACCAGCGTGTTCAAGCAATTTATTGCTTGTCTAGCGATTGCACACGACACAATCTGGCTATGAGTAACGACGACATAGCAATAGATAAAGTACAACAGCTTTTCTTCTCAATGAAAAAGTGTTTCCACTAAGTTGTTAAGGAGGGCAGCAATTTCACTTCGCTAATGACCATGACGTAGGGGGACGAATGCAGTCTGTGTCGTGTATTCCGTTGCTAGGGAAATGTTTAATTTCAGATGAAAATCGGATGGGGCCAAGTCGGTACTGCGTGGAGGATGATTGTTGGCAGTGAACCAAAGGTTATTCTGCTTTCATCATTCTTACTATATTAAAATACTGCATCAGTTACATGTTTTCTTTATTATTGTGCTCAATTGTGGAACCCATTTGCACTACTGGCCATTAAAATTGCTACACCAAGAAGAAATACAGAAGATAAACGGGTATTCATTGCACAAATATATTATACTAGAGCTGACATGTGGTTACATTTTCACGCAATTTGGGTGCATAGATCCTGAGAAATCAGTACCCAGAACAACCACTTCTGGCCGTAATAACGGACTTGATACGCCTGGCTTGGATGGCGTGTACAAGTACAGCTGCCCATGCAGCTTCAACACGATACCACAGTTCATCAAAAGCAGTGACTGGCGTATTGTGACGAGCCAGTTGCTAAGTCACCATTGACCAGACGTTTTCAATTGGTGAGAGATCTGGAGAATGTGCTGGCCAGGACAGCAGTCAAACATTTTCTGTATCCAGAAAGGCCCGTACAGGACCTGCAACATGCTGTCGTGCATTATCCTACTGAAATGTAGGGTTTCGCAGGGAACGAATGAAGGGTAGAGCCACGGGTCGTAACACATCTGAAATGTAACGTCCAGTGTTCAAAATGCCGTCATTGCGAACAAGAGGTGACCGAGACGTGTAACAAATGGCATCCCATACCATCACGCTGGGTGATACGCCACCGCGATGTCGCCAAACGCGGATGTGACCATCATGATGCTGTAAACAGAACCTGGATTCATCCGTAAAAATCACATTTTCCATTCGTGCACCCAGGTTCGTCGTTGAGTACACCATCACAGGCGCTCCTGTCTGTGATGCAGCGTCAAGGGTAACTGCAGCCATGGTCTCCGAGCTGATAGTCCATGCTGCTGCAAACGTCGTCGAACTGTTCGTGCAGATGGTTGTTGTCTTGCAAACGTCCCCATCTGTTGACTCAGGGATCGAGACGTGGCTGCACGATCCGTTACAGCCGAGCGGATAATATGCCTGTCATCTCGACTGCTAGTGATATGAGGCCTTGGGATCCAGCACCGCATTCCGTATTACCCACCTGAACCCACCGATTCCATATTCTGCTAACAGTCATTGGATCTCGACCAATGCGAGCAGCAATGTCGCGATACGATAAACCGCAATCGCGATAGGCTACAATCCGACCTTCATCAAAGTCGGAAACGTGATGGTACGCATTTCTCCTCCTTACACGAGGCACACGAGGCATCACGTTTCACCAGGCAACGCCGGGCAACTGCTGTTTGTGTATGAGAATTCGGTTGGAAACTTTCCTCATGTCAGCACGTTGTAGTTGTCGCCACCGGCGATAACCTTGTGTGAATGCTCTGAAAAGCTAATCATTTGCATATCACAGCATCTTCTTCCTGTCGGTTAAATTTCTCGTCTGTAGCATGTCATCTTCGTGGTGTAGCAATTTTAATGGCCAGTAGTGTATTTGGCAAAGATTATCCGAAGAAGAAGAAGAAGGAGAGACCAGGACTTCAAGGAAAAATCACATTTCTCTATCTCTCAGTGACTTCACTGTAGTGAAAGTGCAGGGGCAAACCAAAAACTCATTCCGTTTCAGGTGTTCTAATTACGCAGTCATCCTTTTTTTTTCTTGTTTAGCTCAGATGAGTCTTTGCCCGGAATTTGGTTGGGTTACAGGTAACAATCCAGTCTATGACTTCAATTTGAAATTGCAGGGAAAACTACCTCTCACGAACCACATCGTTAGAAAAACAGAAAATTGCTGGACTTCACTCCCACCTACCTTTCTAAACAAACATCGAACTACTTCTCTTGTACTGTTGTGTACTATCTTATACGTAAAATTTGTCTCCACTGCCAATGCCACTACCGTACAGTTGCGCCATGGCGCTCCGCTCGGAGGAAGCCGGTTAGATGGCTGTTGCTGGAAAACACTTTCATCTCCAGTATGTAGCCGGCAAGGAGTGGAGAGGGAGCAGTGTACAGTTCATGAACACCAGTCTTTGCCCCAATATCCGGATCATATCTAAGTCCGCTCTGCAGTGTATCAGGGAAGAAGGGAGGGTGGTGCTGTTGATTGCGATCCATCGGTCAGATGCGTACGTTACGCTCGGTGACGCGTTGGTGCTACTTGCCGTCGCCGGGTTCTTTCGCCCTTCTCTTGCAGCATAATAAACAACACAAACACTGTCCACGCATATATCACAGACAGCCACACCGAACAACTGGATTTTGGATGACACACTCACGCATTGCAAAAGTGAATTCATTCACTCAGTGACCTTTGTGGCACCGAAATGGAAGGTGAAAGAGAGAAAGTCGAACTACTGAATTCGGTCTTACGAAATATTTTCACCACGGAAGATAGTAACACGGTCCCTCTTTTCGATTATCGTACGAATGCCGAAATGTCAGATACAGAGAAAACAAATTGCGGAATAGAAAATTAACAACAATCGCTTAGTAGTGGTTCAAATGGCTCTGAGCACTATGGGACTCAACTTCTGAGGTTATTAGTCCCCTAGAACTTAAAACTAGTTACACCTAACTAACCTAAGGACATCACACACATCCATGCCCGAGGCAGGATTCGAACCTGCGACCGTAGCAGTCGCACGGTTCCGGACTGAGCGCCTAGAACCGCTTCCATGAGTAACTAGCCAGAGCGACCTTAAGTGGAAGGACCACATAAAGCAAATAGAAGGAAAAGCAGATGGCAGACTGAGATTCATAGGAAGAATTGTAAAAAACTGTAACTCATCCACGAAGGAAGCTGCATACAAGGCGCTTGTTACATCGAATCTTCAGTGTTGTTCATCCGTCTGGGATCCTTACCAGGCATGACTGATAGAAGGTGTAGAGAAGATGCAACGAAGAGCGGCGCGTTTCGTCACGGGATCGTTTACTCGGCGTAAGAGCGTTACAGAGATGCTCAACAAACTCCACTAACAGACGTTACAAGGGAGGTGTTGTGCAACACGGAGAAATTTACTATTGAAATTTCGAGAGAGCACTTTCCGGGAAGAGTCGTACAACATATTACATCCTCTCGCATACAGTTTGCAGCATGACCGCGTCGAGAAAATTTTAGAAATTAGAGCTAATACAGAGGCTTACTGACAGCCATTCTTCCCACACGCCACTCGCGAGTGGGACAGGCAAGGTGGACCAGTTAGTGGTGCCAGGGGTACCCTACGCCACACACCATTACGTGACTTGCAGAGCATGATGTAGATGTAAGTCAAGTCTCCAAACGGTGTGAATAAAGAAAGCTTTTATCATTTAGGAGGTTGAATACCTACGGGCTATCCCATCCAAAAATATCATACGAAATTTACATTTGACTTTCCAAACACTTGTCTCACTTCCCTCAACTGTTTATGTAATATTCGGTGTTTTCCTTTCACATGTCACCATTTGTATGCAAAGTAAGCCCACAGCTGCGTGCAACCAGTAATTAGGTAAACATTTACAAATAGACAAGGTGGAGTATGAGAAGTCAACTTAAGAATGATAACATTTAAATACACACATCAAAAAAGTTTAGTATCACCTCGTTTCCTAGAGTTCCGGAACGTGTACAGAAAATTCGAATATAGATCAACATGAAGATAATTTCCGCCATTTTTATTGCTCATGAAAATCACACATTGCATGTTGTACCACCATACAGCGAGACCTTCAGAGGTGTTGGTCCACATTTCTGTACACACCGGTACCTATAATAGCCAGTAGCACGTCCTCTTGCATTGATGCCTGCCTGGTTTCGCCGTGTCATAAAATCAACAAGTTCATCAAGGTACTGTTGGTTCAGATTGTCCCACTCCTCCATGGCGATTCGGCGTAGATCGTTCAGAGTGGTTGGTGGTTCACGTCGTCCATAAACAGCCCTTTTCAATCTATCCCAGGCATGTCCGATAGGGTTCTTGTCTGGATAACATGCTGGCCACTCTAGTCGAGTGATGTCGCTATCCTGAAGGAAGACATTCACAAGATGTGCACGATGGCGGCTCGAATTGTCGTCCATGAAGACGAATGCCTTGCTAATATGCTGCCGATATGGTTGCACTATCGGTCGGCGGATAGCATTCACGCATTGTACAGCCTTCCATGACCACCAGCGGCGTACGTCGGCCCCACATAATGCCACCCCGAAACACCAGGGAACCTCCACCTTGCTGCACTTGCTGGACAGTGTGTCTAATGCGCTCAGCCTCACCGGTTTGCCTCCAAACACGTCTCCGACGATTGTCTGGTTGAAGGCATATGTGACACTCATCGGTGAAGAGAACGTGATGACAATCCTGAGCGGTCCATTCGGCATGTTGCTGGGCCCATCTGCACCGCGCTGATAGTGTCGTGGTTGCAAAGATGGACTTCGCCATGGACGTCGAGAGTGAAGTTGCGTATTATGCAGCTATTGCGCACAGTTTGAGTCGTAACACGACGTGGTGTGGCTGCACGAAAAGCATTATTCAACATGGTGGCGTTGCTGTCAGGGTTCTTCCGAGCCATAATAAATAGGTAGCGGTCATCCACTGCAGTAGTAGCCCTTGGGCGCCCTGAGCGAGGCATGTCATCGGCAGTTCGTGTCTCTCTGTGTCTCCTCCATGTACGAACAACATATCTTTGGTTCACTCCGAGACGCCTGGACACTTCCCTTGTTGAGAGCCCTTCCTGGCACAAAGTAACAACGCGGACACAATCGAACAGCGGTATAGACCGTCTAGGCATGGCTGAACTACATGAGCCGTGTACCTCCTTCCCGGTCGAATGACTGGAACTGATCGGCTGTCGGACCCCTCAGTCTAATAGGCGCTGCTCATGCATGGTTGTTTACACCTTTGGGCGGGTTTAGTGACATCTCTGAATAGTCAAAGGGATTGTGTCTGTGATACAATACCGACAGTCAACGTCTATCTACAGCAGTTCTGGAAACCGGGGTGATGTAAAACGTTTTTTGATGTGTGTATATCTGCTGATGTTTCTCCCTCCTGTCATATTTTTTCAGTTACTTATATTTATTCGCTGCATAATGCTCACGTGTTATTTGTATCATAAACGTATAATTACACTCCTGGAAATGGAAAAAAGAACACATTACACCGGTGTGTCAGACCCACCATACTTGCTCCGGACACTGCGAGAGGGCTGTACAAGCAATGATCACACGCACGGCACAGCGGACACACCAGGAACCGCGGTGTTGGCCGTCGAATGGCGCTAGCTGCGCAGCATTTGTGCACCGCCGCCGTCAGTGTCAGCCAGTTTGCCGTGGCATACGGAGCTCTATCGCAGTCTTTAACACTGGTAGCATGCCGCGACAGCGTGGACGTGAACCGTATGTGCAGTTGACAGACTTTGAGCGAGGGCGCATAGTGGGCATGCGGGAGGCCGGGTGGACGTACCGCCGAATTGCTCAACACGTGGGTCGTGAGGTCTCCACAGTACATGGATGTTGTCGCCAGTGGTCGGCGGAAGGTGCACGTGCACGTCGACCTGGGACCGGACCGCAGCGACGCACGGATGCACGCCAAGACCGTAGGATCCTACGCAGTGCCGTAGGGGACCGCACCGCCACTTCCCAGCAAATTAGGGACACTGTTGCTCCTGGGGTATCGGCGAGGACCATTCGCAACCGTCTCCATGAAGCTGGGCTACGGTCCCGCACACCGTTAGGCCGTCTTCCGCTCACGCCCCAACATCGTGCAGCCCGCCTCCAGTTGTGTCGCGACAGGCGTGAATGGAGGGACGAATGGAGACGTGTCGTCTTCAGCGATGAGAGTCGCTTCTGCCTTGGTGCCAATGATGGTCGTATGCGTGTTTGGCGCCGTGCAGGTGAGCGCCACAATCAGGACTGCATACGACCGAGGCACACAGGGCCAACACCCGGCATCATGGTGTGGGGAGCGATCTCCTACACTGACCGTACACCACTGGTGATCGTCGAGGGGACACTGAATAGTGCACGGTACATCCCAACCGTCATCGAACCCATCGTTCTACCATTCCTAGACCGGCAAGGGAACTTGCTGTTCCAACAGGACAATGCACGTCCGCATGTATCCCGTGCCACCCAACGTGCTCTAGAAGGTGTAGGTCAACTACCCTGGCCAGCAAGATCTCCGGATCTGTCCCCCATTGAGCATGTTTGGGACTGGATGAAGCGTCGTCTCACGCGGTCTGCACGTCCAGCACGAACGCTGGTCCAACTGAGGCGCCAGGTGGAAATGGCATGGCAATCCGTTCCACAGGACTACATCCGGCATCTCTACGATCGTCTCCATGGGAGAATAGCAGCCTGCATTGCTGCGAAAGGTGGATATACACTGTACTAGTGCCGACATTGTGCATGCTCTGTTGCCTGTGTCTATGTGCCTGTGGTTCTGTCAGTGTGATCATGTGATGTATCTGACCCCAGGAATGTGTCATTAAAGTTTCCCCTTCCTGGGACAATGAATTCACTGTGTTCTTATTTCAATTTCCAGGAGTGTATATTAACGTGTAATTTGTTTCGAGGGATAATTGGGGTCGCATCACGGGCAGGCCTGAAGAAACACCGTACCATTCCTCTGCTAGCAACATCTGCAAAGAAAGGCAGCCATCGCCTTCAAAGCACGGAAAACACTTGTACGAGAGAGAGTACAGCAGCATTCGTACAACCACGATATGCTACATACCTTGTCGCAGGCCACCGAAATTCTGGAAACGAATTCCACGACCGCATCCATTGCGGCCATGAATAAGAGATTTGACATTTCTTCGATGGAAATAACCGGGAAGCTAGAGGCAAGGTAAGTTAGTTCGTTACGTGTTGCATGAATCACTTTTACGGTATTTCTTAATGAAGTCGAACAGGTCAATTTAGACGTAATTAACTTAATTCGCATTTAAATATGGTTGCATGCTGACCATTTACAGATTAGTTCACACAAAACATTTAGTTTAATAACACACGTATGTCAAATTTTTGCATTAAAAAGCTACAAGTATCTAATTAAAAATTTTCTATGGAGTAAAAATTGCCCAGAAAGAACTTTCTTGGCTTACTTCAAACTTAGCTCTGTTACCTATCGGGCACTTAATACCATTTAGTTAGCGATAAATGATTTTGACATCTTTCTCTGCTGTTCAGTTTTAATGATGATAATGGTGACGATTTTTCTCTTGCTTGTGTAATTATATATGTCATTATTCTTTCTGAACTTTAAATACTATTTACAAGAAATGCCACTATATTACATATGCTGCAGTGGTGTACTCCCAAAACCAAACCTCTAAATCGGTTGTCCAAAATATGATTTGCGGCTGAGAACCACACATTATTCTTGTGAAATGCTACTGTGCAATAGAAACTTACTTTCTTGAAGATTATCTACCCCAAAATGTAGCTCCGTGTAAGATCCATACATGTTATGAAATTGTATGTATGTGTGTATATGTGTGTGTGTGTGTGTGTGTGTGTGTGTGTGTGTGTGTGTGTGTGTGTGTATGCTCCACATCTCCTCCTAACCGAATTCAACCAAAGTTGGTTAACATATCCCTTCCTAACAGGCAGTAATCGCTGTAGAGTTAAGGACCATCTACCCATGATTGTTCAGGAAAAATGAGGTCATAAACGACGAGATTCGTGAAAACCTGCCGCATCATGCATGATGTTTAAATTTATTACTTCTTTGCTATTAACTCTATTCGCAACACATTTTGCAGAAAGTATTCACATATGCCGCTGAATGTTCCTTCATAATTATATCATTGTATGGAGATACGACGTCAGGAGATACGACGTCATAAACACTGAGATGCGTGAGAAACTACTGAATCATGCTTGGCGTTTGAATTTATCACTTCTGCGCTACTACTTCTAATAGCAACATATTTGGCAGACAGCATCCGCATATACCACTGAACGTACCTACACAAATATATCATTGTACGATACATAGTTAAAGAGAAACTCCAACAGTCGAATCAACTTAAGGATATCCCTGAGACATGGCAGCGCTTTTAACAGCTTTCAACTACGAAGTGCAAACGGCCGTAGGCGAAAACATCGGCCTTCTATGGAGCTAGGAGGCGGCATTGTTATAGAGACGTTGACAAAATCGCGCTGGAGACACGCGAGGCGGCTGCGTCCAGCGTACAATAATAGTAAGTTTCTTAATTTGGATACTGTACCTATAAAAAAAATTGAAGTCATCCAGGAAGGAAGCGGCATACAAGGCTCTTGTTACACCGATTATTGAGTATTGTTCATCTATCTAGGATCCTTACTAGGTAGAACTGATAAAAGAGATAGAGAAGATCTAACGAAGAGCGGCGCGTTTCGACACGGGATCGTCGAATCCCAATGGCAGACGTTACAAGAGAGGTGTTGTGCAACACGGAGAGGTGTGCTATTGAAATTTCGAGGAAGCACTTTCCGGAAAGAGTCGGAATACGTATTACATCCTCCCACATACATTTGTACGTTATACATATTCTTTGTACGACTGTTTCATACTTCAAATGTGTTTTCACGAATACATGAAAACCAAATTTTTTTAGATATTGCATTACAAACACAACTGATTTTTTGTTTCGTTTCTAATAGAAATTTGGCAAAGTGAAACCCGGGTAATGCATGGTTGGTTACTTACTCACTCAATAAAAGTAAGCAAAGTATTCTAACTTAATGGTATGTTTCTTTCCACATCCTTCAGTGAGGAGGAGGAGATTAATGTTTAACGTCCCATCGACATTGAGGTCATTAGAGACGAACCGCAAGCTCGGATTAGGGAAGGATAGGGAAGGAAATCAGTCGTGCCCTTTCGAAGGAACCATCCCGGCATTAGCCTGAAGCGATTTAGGGAAATCATGGAAAACTTAAATCAGGATGACCGGACGTGGGTTTGAACCGTCGTCCTCCCGAATACGAGACAGTGTGCTAACCACTGCACACTCTCGGGCTCTGCAATGATAAGAGGTGCAAAAAGTGGTTTAGCTGCGTTCCTTAAGAAACCCTAAAATTGGTTGTTCTTCTAAGAACTGAGGATCTTGCTCATGACATTCGCTACATACCAAAACTAGATTAAAGAGATGTTATTCTGCTGGCTATCGAGGCACTGTGGGATCCATAACAACGAGGTCGCATATGCAGCATCCAAAGAGGCTTGTGAGGCAAATGCACCGACACTACGCCACATCCCCTTCCGTTTGATTATGCCGTTGGTTACGTGAGTTGTGGATATTCTGGAAAAAGAGTGGCTGGAGGGAAATGACTTAAACTTCGGAAAATTAAACTGCCTACTCGAACGTGCCGTCTCTTTTTCCAGTCAGTCAAAGGAAACCAGATAATTCTTGCTCGCCTTCGTAAAGGGCACTTGCTTTTAACACACTGCTTCCTGCCACGTCATAAAGAACCGCCAGAGTGTGACGCTCGAGGTAATGCTATACCAGTGCGCTTAGTTGTAGCAGAATGTGGTTTGTATGCTGAAAACATAAGTTTATCCTTTTATATTCCAATACAGTACGCCAACTCATTTGCGTGTTTATACTGGCATTATTGTTTCGAAATATTTAGGTTCAAAAAATGGCTCTGAGCACTATGGGACTTAACTGCTGAGGTCCTCAGTCCCCTAGAACTTAGAACTACTTAAATCTAACCAACCGAAGGACATCACACACATCCATGCCCGAGGCAGGATTCGAACCTGCGACCGTAGCGGTCACGTGGTTCCAGACTGAAGCGCCTAGAACCACACGGCCACACTGGCCGGCGAAATATTTAGGCTTAACATTTATGCGCTGAAGACAACAATTACAATCGCCGACTCCACGTACCAAAACCAAAAAGTTAACCAGAAAATTTCATGTATTTTACCTTGTTAATGATGCTCTTTTCTCAGAAGCTGAGACTTTCACTGGTTAACTCAAGACACAATGCCTAGCTGCTTCAGATTCTTCTGGAGTTGAAGGATTTGATGTATGATAGATCTAAATTATTAAGATCAATTAGGAAGTCGTTTGAATTGCTAACAAATGCTCAGAAGTCAAACCTTAAAAAGTGATAACGAGACAGAAAGCTTGCATACGACATGAATTTTCTTTATTATTGTACGCGGAAGCATGTCTCATTCTCCAAGTAGCACTATCGATAGATTTGCTTACCTCTATAATCACGGTCAATTATCTTGGCTTTCCCGTCCTAAGTATGCGAGAAAGCATGGTCGTTTGTTAAAGACCTAATCATAATGAGCACCACAGCTTTTCTGCCTAGAGGTCTCTAATAGAATTGCCCATATATGGTGCTTAATTACGCACTAGGTCATAGCAAAGTGTCCTATCTTGAGAATTAATATGGCCGCTTTTGCAAGACGTGCTTCAGCTATGATGCAGAGCTGCCTTTTAAATGCAGTTAAGTGCACCCATTAACATTTTGTTAGTTTAATTATTAACCGTAAATCAGAGACTGAATATTCATTAACATTTTTGCATGCGTAACGGCTTGCAACATACCTGGAGCTAATCGACGGAGACGGCAGTTCCCTCTGTAGCTATGTTCTAAATTGTAATTTATACTAGTGGTCCAAATAAGATCACAGAAGGAAACTGTTTTGTTTTCTTTTGGGCAAACTTTTAGTTAATAACATGGATTTGGCAACTACTGCCACAGCACTAATATATATTGTTTGACGTACGAGACGTCATACTGATGTAGTAGGAACATACAAAGAGTCATTCTTATTAACGTTTAAAAAAACCCGAAGCGACGTTGATGACGCAGAGACAAGTAATTTAATGTAAGAGACATGGGGTCGCAAATGTCGGGAAATGCCCCAAAAGTGGATGACAAATGTTGAGCATGTAACGCCGCCAGATGACGTATCTCCCACCACCTGCAGCTGCTGAAAAATGGTTCAAATGCCTCTGAGCACTATGGAACCTAACATCTGAGGTCATCAGTCCCCTAAAACTTAGAACTACTTAAGCCTAACTAAGAACTACTTAAGCCTAACTAAGAACTACTTAAGCCTAACTAACCTAAGGACATCACACACATACATTCCCGAGGCAGGATTCGAACCTCCGACCGTAGCGGTCGCGCGGTTCCCTTTACCTCACAAGCGGCTTGTAATCTTACTGCGTGCTTGTGGAATGTCGCGTCAGTTATGCAACTGGATTCGAGATATCCTGTCAGAGAAGTCACAGTTCGTAGTAACTAACGAAAATCATCAAGTAAAACAGAAGTGATTTCTGTCGTTGCCCAAGGTAGTGTTATAGGCCGTCTGCAGCTTCGTATCTATATAAATGATTTAGGAGACAATCTGAGGCTGTTTTCATAGGGCGCTGTTGTTTATCGTCCAGTAAAGTCATTAGAAGATCAAAACAATTTTGCAAAACGATTTAGAAAAGATATCTGTATGATGCGAAATTGGCAATTGACCATAAACAATGAAAAGTGTGAGGTGATTCACACGAGTGCTAAAAGGAATCCGTTAAACTTCGGTTACAGGATAAATCAGTCTAATCTAGAGGCCTTAAATTCAACTAAATACCTAGGAATTAGAATTACGAACAATTTAAACTGGAAAGAACACAGAGAAAATTTTGTGGGGAATGTGAACCAAACACTGCGATTTATTTGTGGAACACTTAGAAGATGCAACAGATCTACAAAAGAGACTGCATAAACGACGTTTGTCCGCCCTCTTTTGGAGTACTATTGCGCGGTATGGGATCCTTACCAGATAGGATTAACTAACTACATCGAGAATGTTCGAAGAAGAGTAACATGTTTTGTATTATCTAGAAATAGGAAGAGAGTGTGATGGACATGATCCACAGTTTGGTGTGGGCATCATCAAAACAAAGGCTTTCCTCGTTGCGGCGGAATCTTCTCACGAAATTTCAATCACCAAATTTCTCCTCCGAGTGCGAAAATAATTGGTTGACACCGACCTACATAGGGAGAAACGAACATCATAATAAAATAAGGGAAATCAGAGCTCGCACAGAAAGTTATAGGTGTTCGTTTTTTCCACACGCTGTTCGAGAGTGGAATGATAGAGAATTATTGTGAAGGTGGTTCGATGGATCCTCTGCAAGATCTGAAGTGTAATTTGCATGATATGCACCTAGATGTAAATGTAGAAGAATATTAACAAATCTAAAACTAAAAAGAATATATTTGGCATGGTATGCACCTAGATGTAAATGTAGAAGAATATTAACAAATCTAAAACTAAAAAGAATATATTTGGCAAACAAATTCTGTAAATGTGTCATGGTCTTTTACAGCCACCTAATCAAGTATTACCAATAAACTAGAAATAAATATCAGTAAATAAATGAACAGATATGTATTCTTATATCACGGGCATTAACTACCAGAATCAAATAAGCATAACTTCTACCAGATGCAACCTTAGGAAAGTGTGAAAACTTAATAGACACACAAGTAGAAACGTGCTGTTAGAACTAATAAGATAGCAGTTTAAGCGTAACACTGAAAGCAACGAAGTAAACCCTGTCTTCAGTCATTAAATCGTGTTCTAGCACGTTGTGGGATACCACTTACAAATGTAGCCACCACAGCGTTTTTGTTTCGCTTTTGCTTTGTAACTTTAACGAGCAGCTACCTGAAGATGAGTACCAAGAGCACGAAACGCATGATTTAAGTACCCTTAAAAACTACGATAAGATAACTGATTTAAATTTCATTCAAATACATGCTATTCACACCTGAAAACATATACAGGGAGTTTCAAAATTCCTATCACAGGCTTTTAGGGCTACAGAGGGAACATAAAAGATAAAATCTGTATTAGGATCATATGTCTGGAAATGTATCGTTTGGATAAAAGTTTGAAGGCCGCATCGTTTACAAATTTCCCGGTTCACGGTATTCACACAAACTGAGAAGAGGGCGCCGTCGTCAGTCCATGTTGCAATTATCACACCACATACCATTTCGTCCGACTACGACCACGGTTGGGAGAAACTGGCACGGTCGCCAGATTAGGTGGGTTGACAGTGGTGCTCCATGGACGCGTCGCGTTCTTCACTTCAGAGAGGACGTCCATCGTCACTTACACCCAAACCTTCAGATGTCAGACAGATATATACCAAACGTTGTATATCGATAGAGTAACAACCAAAACACCGATGTCGTTTGCGCTATACACTATCGTCCAGTCAACGTACGTAAATGCTAAGTAATAAGTACCACATGACCTACAGAGCATAGGAAAAGCTTAATTGTGAGCTTCTGTCATGTGGAGCTCACGTGGGGAAGTCCGTAGTGGGTTAGTTCGCCGTGCAAAAGGGTCCAAGACCCTGCTTGAGTCAATTTGTGTACTGTAGTAAATGTGAAACTGTTATATGGAACAACATGTTCCTGACACGTTAAAGGACTGTTCGGAGCTAATAGAGGTGCGTCGGTGCTGCCATCCAGTAGTCAGCTATTATTTTATTTTTATTCTTCTTTTAATTAACATTATTGTTATTATTATTGCTATTACACTACTGGCCGTTAAAATTGCTACACCACGAAGATGACGTGCTACAGACGAGAAATTTATCCGACAGGAAGAAGATGCTGTGATATGTAAATGATTAGCTTTTCAGAGCATTCACATACGGTTGGCGCCGATGGCGACACCTGCAACGTGCTGCCATGAGGTAAGTTTCCCACCGATTTCTCATACACACACAGCAGTTGACCGGCGTTGCCTGGTGAAAAGTTGTTGTGATGCCTCGTGTAAGGAGGAGAAATGCGTACCATCACGTTTCCGACTTTGATAAGGATCGGATTGTAGCTTATCGCGATTGCGGTTTATCTCGTCATTGCTGCTCGCGTTTGTCGAGATCCAATGACTGTTAGCAGAATATGGAATCGGTGGGTTCAGGAGGGTAATACGGAACGCCGTGCTGGATCCCAAAGGCCTCGTATCACTAGCAGTCGAGATGACGGGCATCTTATCCGCATGGCTGTTACGGATCGTGCAGCCCCGTCTCGATCCCTGAGTCAACAGATGGGGACGTTTGCAAGACAACAACCATATGCACGAACATTTCGTTTGCAGTAGCATGGACTATCAGCTCGCAGACCATGGCTGCAGTTACCGTTAACGCTGCATCACAGACAGGAGCGCCTGCGATGGTGTACTCAACGACGAACCTGGGTGCACGGATGCCAAAACGTCATTTTTTCGGATGTATCCAGGTTCTGTTTACAGCATCGTGATCGTCGAATCTGTGTTTGCAGTAGCATGGACTATCAGCTCGCAGACCATGGCTGCAGTTACCCTTGACGCTGCATCACAGACAGGAGCGCCTGCGATGGTGTACTCAACGACGAACCTGGGTGCACGAATGCCAAAACGTCATTTTTTCGGATGTATCCAGGTTCTGTTTACAGGATCGTGATCGTCGAATCTGTGTTTGGCGACATCGCGGTAAACGCACATTGGAAGCGTGTATTCGTCATCTCCATACTGGCGTATCACCCGGCCTGATGGTATGGGGTGCCATTAGTGACACGTCTCGGTCACCTCTTGTTCGCACTGACGGCACTTTGAACAGTGGACGCTACATTTCAGATGTGTTACGACCCGTGGCTCTACCCTTCATTCGATCCCTGCGAAACTCTACATTTCGGCAGGATAATGCACGACCGCATGTTGCAGTTCCTGTACGGGCCTTTCTGGATACAGAAAATGTTCGACTGCTGTCCTGGCCAGCACATTCTCCAGATCTCTCACCAATTGAAAACGTCTGGTCAATGGTGGCCGAGCTACTGGCTCGTCACAATACGCCAGTCACTGCTCTTGATGAACCGTGGTATCGTGTTGAAGCTGCATGGGCAGCTGTACCTGTACACGCCATCCAAGCTCTGTTTGACTCAATGCCCAGGCGTATCAAGGCCGTTAGTACGGCCAGAGGTGGTTATTCTGGGTACTGATTTCTTATGATCTATGCACACAAATTGCGTGAAAATGTAATCACATGTCTGTTCTACTATAATATATTTGTCCAATGAATAGCCGTTTATCATCTGCATTTCTTCTTGGTGTAGCAATTTTAATGGCCAGTAGTGTATTATTTTTATTACTATTAATACTTCAGCATGCGTGATGCAATAGTTCCGATTGTTTGTGCTTATTCTCTGAAACAACAAATGTTTGCTACTTTCTAATAAACGAAGCGAAAGTGGATTGCCAGAAGAACAAAAATCCGAACAGTCACAGAACAGTTTCACATGTACTACAGAACAAAAATTGGCAGGACCAGGCTTCGAACCCCGGACCTTAGGGATAACAAACTAACGCTCTACTAATATCCCGACGGCATCTCCACACAGCAGTTGCACTCAGTTATGCTTTTCCCGTACTCCGTGTTACCCATTACTTGCCGTTTACTCACGTTCTCCTAGACAAAGCACATAGCACAAATTATATCAGTGGTTTGGATGACACACTGTCGATATGCAGCGTTTGGCACCGATCTGACTGTATGACATCAGGACGTTTGTGTTTTAGAAGAGAACCACCGACGAGTGCCCGAAACATTGCCCATGCCGTGGGATCCTGTAGAGCACACAAGTCAGAACTCGTTGTGTTCACGGTATGCGTACTGTGAAACGGGACATTAATAATCGATCCGATTTCAAACTTTTTTTACATCCAAACGATGCATTTCCGGACGTGCATTCCTTATTAGAACTCTGTCTACTAAGTGCCGTCTACAACCCATAAGAGACTGTAATAGGAACTGCGAAAAACTCTGTATTTTAAGTAGTCTAGACTGAAACTGAGCCGGCCGGAGAGGCCGTGCGGTTCTAGGCGGTACAGTCTGGAGCCGAGCGACCGCTACGGTCGCAGGTTCGAATCCTGCCTCGGGCATGGATGTGTGTGATGTCCTTAGGTTAGTTAGGTTTAATTAGTTCTAAGTTCTAGGCGACTGATGACCCCAGAAGTTAAGCCGCATAGTGCTCAGAGCCATTTGAACTGAAACTGAAAACTTTAGTAGAAATATTGGAATGTTTTCAGCACATCGTGTACTTGTTCGGTTCTCCAAATAATGTTAACCGAGTGGTTGGTTGGGGTGGTGTTCTTTGGGGGAAGAGACCAAACTGCGAGGTCATCGGTCTCATCGGATTAGGGAAGGACGTGGAAGGAAGTCGGCCGTGCCCTTTCAAAGGAACCATCCCGGCATTTCCCTGGAGCGATTTAGGGAAATCACGGAAAACCTAAATCAGGATGGCCGGACGCGGGATTGAACAGTCGTCCTCCCGAATGCGAGTCCAGGGAAACCGAGTGAAGAGACGCTGTTGTTGCAAAGCGCACCTCATATTGCTGGAGAACCTGAGATGGTTTTTCTTAACTATGTCACTTAGTTAATGGGTGTATTCTTTAAAAAGAAATCCATTTCATATGCCTGTACCTCATTCTATTCCAATTGAGCTACCGCTCTGTATTTAATGTCCTCGTTTCCGAGGTGGCGTTAAGTTCTAACTTCTTTGTTTTCAAAAAATTCTAGTAATTGTGAAGTTCATTTAACGCTGAGATATTGAGTTGCAGAATGGAAGAAGAGAGAAACTGCAAGTCTTCTGTTCGCCCACTTATCTTCTGCTTCGGACCGAAAGACCTATGGCGATACTGTTTTAGGATTACTGTGGTTTCCATAAATTACTTGATACATACGCCGGGTAGCTCCTTCGAAAAGGACACGGCCGGTTTCCTTCCACTAAATTCCACAAACCAAGCTTGTGTTCCGGCTCGAAAAACATCCTTTCCTTTGGACCGAAAGCGGTTGCGCAGTAGCTAAAGACATTAGACTCACATTCGGAACGAGGATAACTCCTCCTTTAGTCATCTTGGTTTAGAAAATTATTTAAAAAACAATCTTGATCGCAGCCGATGTTAACTTATGACCGGTTTCGACCTTTTAGTTACGGGCAATCATCAGTGTTTGCACTGTAATAACGAAAGTAAAAGTGCTATATTACATAGAGAAGCCAATGACGTAAAAGTGTACTCTAAAACGATGCATCATTACCCATCTGGATGACGGTGATGACGCCTGATATTCCGTGGGTTCCCCTAATGACTTCAGGCGTGTGCCGACTAGGCTCCTTAAAAATATGTCCTTAAAAAATGACCGATTGTTTTCCACCATCTGCCTCGCTGGTGACTGCCTGCGGGGGGCCGAGGTTCGATTCGCGGTGCTGTCAGTGATTTTTTCTTGGTGGGAAGAGTGGTAGTGGGTGTACTCAGCCTTGTGAAGACAACTGAGGAATTACTCGACCGATTAGAAGCGGTTCCAAAACCCGACAGCCACAGTGAGGACGGTCTGCTGACCACACGCTCCTCAATACTGCATTCGATGACATCATTGGCAGAGGATGGCATGACACTCGGTAGGGTCTAATGGTTCAAATGGCTCTGAGCACTATGGGACTCAACTGCTGAGGTCATTAGTCCCCTAGAACTTAGAACTAGTTAAACTTAACTAACCTAAGGACATCACACACATCCGTGCCCGAGGCAGGATTCGAACCTGCGACCGTAGCGGTCTCGCGGTTCCAGACTGCAGCGCCAGTATCGCGCGGCCACTTCGGCCGGCTCGGTAGGGTCTGATTGGCCCCTCTAGTGCTATAACGCGGAGGTTTACGTATCTTACTTTACCTTTCCTAACATCGTCCTAGCCGATCTAGGAGTTGTAGCAGTTGTGCGAAAAAACACTTGTGCGGAGATGGATTGTGTTGATATTTCTTCGGAACCCAAGGAACATCAGGTAGTTTCCTTTTTTTTACATTCGTTAGCTTCGTCAGTTCAGAACAAAACTGTCACATCCCAACCTGATTTAGAACTCGGGCTAAGCTACAGATAAGTCTGTCACCACAACTAGATTTTTTTGTTTTCACAGTCATTGGCTTCGCCATCTCACAATCACCCTCCAACCTAACCAAGACTTCGGGCTGAAATACAGTGTGTAACCACATCCAGATTTTTAGCTTGTTTGGCTTTGACTCAGCAACAGACTACTTGCAAAAAGCCCCATATCCCAGCAGGAGCCTCAGACTCGGCAGGTATATTTTGCCGCACGAGTGTTAGTGTTCCAACCCCCAGCTACTTCTTCACCTATAACTGACTGAGGGTCTCGTTAAACAATTATTTATATAGCAGAATTTGAAGAAACAGTGCTAAATCGTGTGGGAGAATGTTCATCTACATCTGCGTACGTACTCCACAAACCACGGTACCGTATGTGGCATAGGACACCTTGTACCACTACTAGTCACTTTCTTATTCGTGGTCCTTACGCGGCACTCCTTGGCGGCAGTAGAATCGTTATCGCTCTCAGCTTCAAATGACGGTTCTCCAAATTTTCTCATTTATCTTCCTCGAAAAGAGCGTCGTCTTCCCTGCAGGTATCCTCACTTTCGTTTGCCAAGCATCTCCGTAATACTCGCGTGTCGACTGAACTTACCGGTAAAAAATCTAGCAGCCCGCCTATGGATTGCTTCGTTATCTTCCTTTGATCCTACCTCGTGGTGATCCCAAACAGTCGAGCATTACACAAGGATGGATCACACTAGTGTTCTATATGCGATCTCCTTGCGGATGAACCCCACTTCACTAAAAATTCTCCCGATAAACCGAAGTCGACCTTCCGCCTTCACTGCTACCATCCTTACGTGATCGTTCCAGGTCATATCACTTTGCAACTTTAGGCCCAGATATTTAATCGACGTGACCGTGTCAAGCTGTGCACAATTAATAGCTGTATTCCAGCATTACGAGGTATTCCTTCTCATCCACATTACGTTACATTTTTCTACATTTACAGCAACCTGTCATTCATCAAACCAATTTTCTTCAGTAAGCTTCCGTCAACTTGCACGCGAAGTGCACACTTAGAAGAAATCAGTATTGATAATACTGGAGGATCAGTAATGTTTAGTTTCTATCATACACAACGTGAGCAAGCAATGGGATCAGATCATTTCAAACCCAGACTTGCGATCTATGATGCATTAGATTTTAATGCATTCTTTGAGCCTAGCGACCATCACTTTGAGCGCTTACTTTGAGTTAAAGCTGTTGCCCAAGGTGTTATTCGTTTACGTCAGGAAAAACTAATTATTCATTTGCGACCATTGGCTTCTTATCTAAAAATACTTAGTTTGTAACCCTACTGGCAGCATTTCTCTCAGACTACTCGTGAATGACGTTCATCTGTACAATGAGGTTGGAGCAGCAGAAAATTTTTATGAAATGTTTGAAAGACGGCAGACAATTAACGCTTGGCTAAAGACTGACACCTTATCCTCATTCAAAACAAATGAAGACTTGCTTAGAGAAAGAAGATAACAATTCGCATTTGTTTGTTAGTAACATATTTTCTGCATATTAGGTTGTTATCAGGTAACAACTTATTAGTGTCCAAAAAGACAGCAGTGTGCAATACCAAATATTCCGTACAATTTTTAATATCATTAGTAATCAAAATTTGCTTTCCCGCATAATAGTGGTTTTGTGGACACCAGGCAGTTGTTACCTGATGATGGACTTATAAGGCGAAAGATAGTTAATAATAAACATATATTAGTGTGACAAATCGCAAATTGTCTCCAATTCATCACTGAAATTTGATTTTTTCTGCCAAATGCAAAGGAAGAAACCATTCAGAAATGAAACACTCTGCATGTTGGTCGGTGAAAATCCCCGGTGTTGCTTGATATATTATCGTCCATTAGTCACTGCAATCAAGTCTCTACGGGTAACTATCCGCTGAGATTTAATATAACCAGTGGATTCAATTCTGGTTCTATGGAGGGCAGGGGTTCTTTATAAGAATACTGTGGAAATGTAATTCATCGACGAAGGAGGTTCCGTCTCTAATGACCTAGTTATCGGCGGGCCGCTCAACCCTAATCTTGCTTCCTTCCTTTGCCAAAGAGGTCCTTTACAAAATTCACGGGTAACAGGTTCATTATTATTGTTCGTTATTGGTGGATTCTCACAAAGCTGGATTAACGGAAGATACCGAGAAGAGCCAAAGTATTATTGAACTATTTCTCAAATCTCTAGTGAGACGTGTTACATAGTATACATTCGAGCCGTATGTGAATGCTTAACCTACTTTTTAAATGTAATAGACATAAGTTCTAATACAGGTGAGGAAATATATTATATTTTCACGTGTACGCCACACGTAATGTTCTTGATATTATAACTACAGGAATTCAGACTTTCACGAAGACGTATTGATAGCCGTTCATCCGCGAATGGAACAAGAAGGAGATATTGGTGTTCATTGTATCGTCCACTATTCCATGCGTACCGCTCATCTAAATGTACGTTATACTGAGAAGGCGTAGTTAAATTCTCAGCGGAATGTTAGATATTAAATCGTTAGCATAATGAATCTCTATGCATTCTTGAGGGCAGACTGTCAAAGTTTAATTTTATAGCTAGTTACGTCAAGAGTTTGCAGTACACCAAGTACTCTCTGATAGAAAACATTTTTAATAGTGTTTTGTAACAACAAGGAGCTTGGAAATGTACTAACGTAGCATAATTTTCGGACGAAGACAGTAGTGCAAACTTCTAAAAAATGTGTTTTCATTTTCTGTTCCTTATTAGATATCCTTTTATACTACTGATCACGCCTCACATTTTAAATAATTCTACAATGTTCAAAAGAGTAATAAGTTGAGTGCAAGGAAATGCAGTTCCTGTATTACGAAATGTGAACAAAAGGGATCTCTCCTCAGACAGGATCAGCTCTCTCGCCTCGCTTGCATCCGGAAAAAAGTGGGCTAGATAATTAGTGACGAGAGTTATAAAATAAAATGTCCGTGGGTCGTATAAGACCGGCGGCTAGCACACACGGAAACAGCCCCGGAATACCTTATTGGACCATCGTGGAATGTCGGCAGGGAATTCATTTCCATTATACACCTTTACAACTATGCTAATGATTCAGCTATTGTAATGTATTATTTCAGCGCTCATGTTTTTGTTTCTTACAGATATTCGTTTTATTTTTAGGAAAGTGGCGTTACAGGAAGCGGTCAATCTATATTATGCAGCAGTTGTCCAAGGTCAGTATAAAAATTAGGGTCAATACTGTGCAAGTCGTTGCGCTAAACACTAAAAGCGGGTATCAAGCGTAAAATGTAGCTGTAGGCTTGCCAGAGTGAAAACTGTGAGGAGCTAATACAACGTTATATACTGTTGCAAGCAAGTAACACAGTAATAGTGCTATCGCAGTGCGAGTGCTGAAGTAAGAATCTAACATTCAACCTGCAACACTTAAAATTACAGCACTTGAAGTTTACAACCCTCCTACCTCCAGGCAGGTTTGTAATCCACTAGTTCAGTAAATCCATTTTGAACAAAAACTTCCGAAAAATTGAAGGCAGACAGTTATGTCAATATTGCTAACTGGCCTAGGGGGCAGTATTATCTTCTTTTTAACAACGGGTTTCTCATTATCATCGACTCCGATCCGCATAGTCGTGACAAAGTAGTTCTTGTCATATTTCATGAACAATTCAAGAAGTGAAAAGGAACACTAACGATAATATCAAAAACTGCATATATTGTGCAGTATAGGTAATACTTATAATTTTCTTATTCATCAGTGTATTGAAGCTATTATGGTATTCCTGAGACTGATATACGTATGTACGTTTTAAAGATATTCTACAGCTTTTGAAAAGACTAGTACAACGTTCGCAACAAAATGTTTAACAAAGCGTGAAATGTAGTAAACCTGTTGCTGAGATTTGCCGGATCAGTAGAATTTTACTTTAATTACCAAGACAACATACAATTTCTGGCATCAAAATGCGTTATAGAACCGTTTTATAAGTATTGTGACACATGAGAGTCCAAAAGAGCTTGTTAAATATTACTACCATCTGTATTTAATGAAAATTTTTTCTCAGTTTAGAATTTTGCAAATTTTGTTACAACTCCTTATGAAAAATAATGTCATCCTCTAATGTATTAATACCGTTTCTGAAATTTTAAGCCGATACTTGAAGAACTGAATTCAAGGATTTTTTATTGATCGACTTGCATGCACCCTAAAGATAATTCTAAGAGGACATTATTTTGCACATTATGCACCAATTGTTTACCTTAGAATAGTAACATGAAATGTCTCAACCTGGTCACTATCTACTCAGAATTAGCTTATTTAAAGACTAAATAGCGGAAAATACTGTATAATAATTAATTCCAGAAGTAGGACGAACGTATTGTAGTCAAATCGTGAAAGAATATGCAGCTTTGAATATTCCAAGATGTACTAAATTTATCGCATTGAAAGACATTTTTCAGATAGTTTTCGAAAAGTTAGATTTCTTATCACCCATAATTACGCAAGCGATAATACGTCACATTTGGTTCCTATCCTGTCATCTTATCAGCAAATTTATTGACTCGGCGTACCATCTCTTTCGTATTTATTTGTTAATACAGCCGGAGGTAGATAATCCGTCGTTGTGTAAGTGTTAGGATCAGGAACAATCAGCTTACGACGAACGACTTTTGACAAGGGACAATATGTAAGTACGAAGTCAGAATTCTTAGTTGTAAATGTCTTGTGGAATTAAAACAACAGTCAGTACATTTTATTCACTTAGCACATGGTCAGTTCATTAATTACCTACAGGTAACTTTAAATATTTTCATCAAATTATCTCCTGTGCTCCTGCAGAAATTGTATTCCATATCCCCAGAGCTTGCAGGAAGAACTAACACGTTGCCCATTCGTGATTTTATTGTAGATTTTCATTTGTTTACAGTTCGTGTATTAAAGATTAAAATCACATAGACAACCATTTCAGTAGCCAGGCATTATTTTTTAGAAAGCTACGCAATTGAGAATATTGTCTTCCCTTTCTAACATTAATAATTTAGTAAGCCCGAATTTCAATTCAGTGGGATTATACGACTGATACTGCTTTTCCCACTAACATTTACCAAATTTTAGAAGCATTAAATAATTAAATAGCACCAGTTGGTGTTTTTCTGTGATCTGCTCTAGGTACTTCACTGAGTAAATCACAATATTTTGCTTGAAAACCTAATATTTACGGAATTCCGTTGTTGCTTACAAATGTGTCACGCCATGTTTAACGAAAAATGTAGACAGTTGTGCTGTGTAATTCAACATGCGATCATTTTCTGTGAGTGGATTTCCACAGAATAATGGAGCTCTGAAGAAACATAGTTCAGATAACTTGGCTCTTAGAGTCCTTGCTAGCTTTAGAGAGGAATTAAACCGTACCGATAACGAACTTTAAATATTTTCATCAAATTATCTCCTGTGCTCCTGCAGAAATTGTATTCCATATCCCCAGAGCTTGCAGGAAGAACTAACACGTTGCCCATTCGTGATTTTATTGTAGATTTTCATTTGTTTACAGTTCGTGTATTAAAGATTAAAATCACATAGACAACCATTTCAGTAGCCAGGCATTTTGACTATACAGGAGTCCGCCCCGATAGCTGAATGCGCAGCGTGACTGATTGCCGTCCTACGGGCCCGGGTTCGATTCCCGTCTGGGTCGGGTGTCAGGGACTGGGTGTTGTGTTGTCTTCATCATCATTTCATCCCCATCCGTCGCGCAGGTTACCAAATGTGGCGTCGAATGTAATAATACCTGCACCAAGGCGGCCGGATCAGCTCCGTAAGGGACCTCCCGGCCAATGACGCCAACGCTCATTTCATTTCGTTATTATACAGGAGTTGGACAAAAATATGGAAACACCGTGAGAAATACATGTTTGAACTTAAATGTAGATGCTAACCAAGCCTGCTGGTGGTGCTGTTGTATTACACCCTGCAGTGTCCTCAATGCGTTGCAGCTGTCACTCTTGAGCAGAAAAATGTTCTGTGTAATTCTGAGTGCATTATAAATGGGAACGTGGCCAAGTTTTTGGTGCTGGTATGGTCGGTGCTTATGTAGCCAAGATAACCGTAGTGTCTGGTGGTTCAAGAAGCACCATAATGAAGAATTATACTGCATACAGGGAAAACGGAAAACATCATCCTCTACGTCACAAAGCGGACGACAGATCGTATTGAGTGATCGTGACAGACGGCCATTGAAGAGGATTGTGACGAAAAATAAGAGAACTACAGCTGCTGAAATCACTGCAGAGCTGAATGCAGCACTTGCAAACCCTGTCAGCAACAAAACAACACCAAGGGAGCATCATAATTAGGGAATTGCAGGGCCAGCTGGAATTCCAAAACGACTGTTCAGTGGTGCTAATCCCCATAACAGAAAAACGTGGTGTCGAAGACATAAAATCTTGGTTATGGTGCAACTGGAGAAATACGTTTGGTCGGATGAGTCTTGTTTCACACTGTTCAAACTTCTGGTGGAGTTTACGTGCCAAGAGTGAAACATGGCGGGGATTTCGGTGAGATTTGGGCAACCGTATCATGATATGCCGAGGGCCCCATAGGCACTCTTTAAGGTCTTATTACTCCTAAGGATTGCGTAATCATCTTGGCTGATCAGGTCCATCCCATAGTAAAATGTTTGTTCCCCAGCGGTGATGCTGTGTTCTAAGACGACATGGCCCTTGTTCACACAGCTCCGGTTTTGTGCGTAGGAGGATGAACTATTGCTTATCTCCTGACCACAAGTCACTACTGAGTATCAGTACTGAGCCTTTGTGATCTACTTTGGAGAGAAGGTCGATCGTTACCTGAACTTGCCATTATTTTGCAGGAAGGATGGTATAAGATTCAGTTTAAAATCATACGAGACTTGTAGTTATGCATTCAGAGACGACTGGAATGTGATTTGAATGCCAATGGGTTTGCTACACCGTATTAGGCGTGGTAATCTGTCGTACTTTTGGTGTTTCCATATATTTTGTCAACCCATGTAGCACCACAGTATCTTACTTCCTGTGTCAAATTTGCGCTGCAAAAATTCATTACAATTCAGAAGGAATAATGATGTCCGTATGCACAATATGAAATGAACAAAATTACTTTTGGTTATTATCAAATTTAGCTCGGAAACTGGTGAAAAATAGTACCACCAATTTTTTCACACCGATGTAACAGTAAAGAGTGCGTAGTGATTTCTGCAAATAGCACTTATTTATCTTCAGGAAAGTATACAGAAAATGGAAAGATCATATCGAATAACTACGTGCAGTTTCAACTTAAAGTGTATTTCAAAACATAAGAAATATTGCTTTCCATCAAGATAGTGAGAACAGAATAGCTTAGGCAAACGAGAGCCTTCCACTGAATTATAAATTAGACAAAGCAGAAATTTTGGAGAGCAGAAGTAAGAGGAAAATAATAGGTCAGATAAGAAGCATATAAGCCTGGAAATTAAGAAGACACGATGAAATATATATGAAAATATGGAAAAAGTACGGAAATTAAGACTGGAAAATATATTTATTGGTTCTGTTCTACAAACCTGATCAACTTTAGAAATGGTAGTATATAATGCCATAGGGTGCTGTATAAATTATTCTTTAATGTAGGACCGGTTTCAGTCAAAGACCATTATCCGGCACCTGTACAAAAAAGACACTGACAGAGAAAAAATTTTGTTGGAAAGGATGTTTCACAATTGTAATAAAAGTACACGCAAATTTACAGTCCGCATTAGGAGCAGTGTGGAAACATGCTTTTCATCCCTAATTTTTCTGGATTCATTACGTTTGTACAACTGATGCTAGATGGTGGTCTTTGACCGGCCGAGGTGTAAAAAATTAACGACATGCCGGATTTGAGAAGTTGAAAAGATTTAAAATATTGAAGAAAGAGCAGCAAGAATAATTATTTGGGAAGGAATGTGCTTAAATTAGAAAGATTGATATAAGCAAGAAGAGAAAAAGTGTAAAGTAGTCCGAAGAAAGAAAAAGGCGCAGTGTAAAAAGATAAGAACATTGGATGAAAATAAACCAAATGGAAGGGAGCTGAAATTTTCACGTTGTTCCCAGCTGGCCGAAACGAACAGAAAAAAAACGCGCAACAAGTAACAAAGTTAAATTTCGGCGCAATGTAAGACATTTCTTTTGAGCTTGTCCTACAACTCCGCATAAGACTTTTGGTTCGAAACATGTAGTGTAAAATAATTACGTATTTGCCCCTGTCATCAAACAAAAACGTTAATGCGGCAAAAATCATCTGTAAATGGACAGTATGCATCCATACTCAAACATGAATTGTGTTAAATATCCTGTAAACTATCTCGTAATACTATACATACCATCCGTGAAACAGGTGACTAACTTAAGTTCACAAACAACATATGGTAACCAGTCTGAAACTGCACTGTTTCACTAGATCCTAGCACCACAATTAAGTCATTTCCTTGCCATTTTTTCCAAAAGTGAGAGTGTGAAATTTGGATCGTTTTCAGTCGCTGTACCCACTTTCCATAAGTTACCGAATCCAGTTAAAGATTAGCATATGGTTTCATTTAACAACTTGTTATTTTTACTAAAGTTGTTGATAAAGGCGCTACTGTGACTACTCACAAAGATAAGAAAGCTTTCAAACGTGTTTTGGATGTCATATGACGTTTTAGAAGTGTAGGGGCCGTCATTGTTACTCTTTACAATTAAAAGCATAGAGTATTTACAGCGTAAATTTGGAATTCAGTTTGTTGACATGTTCTACGAAAAAGCAATAGCGAATTAAGAAATTCTATTTTTTAATAGGAGTAGAATATCTCGTAGACGTCGCTGTCATTAGGCGCGGTTCTCACTGAGGCGATGTAATATGCGATACAACACGTTGCAATGAAGGTTGCACGACGTTACGCTTATCGGTACACCACTTGAGTTCCCACTGGAGCAATGCAAACTGCAGTAAAATACGCGATGTGAAATGAGATACGACAAGCAACAAGAGAGCACGAATCACCTTTTTGTTTCAGTTTCAGTTGCAACCGTGAGCTCTTCGGAAGAGGTCGTTATTGGGGCTTATCATTATTTAAAGGCCATAAAAGAATAGGAAGTACTGGAAACACCCGTACATTGCTATAAACATCATAGTTCGTCTATGGTTTCTCGTGAGGTCTCTCAGCACGAACACAAATTCCGCGAATTCTACAGAATGAGTCCAGACAGTTTCCACTTTTTGGAGCAATTAGTATCAGCTACCCTGAGAAAACAGGGCACAAATTTTCGACTTGTAATTTCTCCTACTAAGAAACTACTCATTACAATAAGGTAAGTAGGTGAAAAAATTAAAAATGCTACCATGAAACATTAACTTTGTAAGACCATCTAGTATGATACTTTATTCAATGTGGTACACATATACATCTACACCTACCAAATTGTTCTGCAGTTCACAATTAAGTGCCTGACAGAGGGTTCATCGAACCTCCTTCAGACTATTTCTCTACCGTTCAACTCTCCAGTAGCGCGTGGAAAAAATGAACACTTAAATCTTACTGCTCGTGCTCTGAGTTCTGTAATTTTATTACGATGATCCCTATGTAGGTTGGCGACAATAAAATATTTTCACATTCAGAGGAAAAAGTTGGTGACTGAAATTTCGTGAAAACATCTCTCCGCGACGAAAAACGCCTTTGTATTAATGATTGCTGCCCAAACTCTCTTTTCATACCCCTGACACTCTCTCCATTATTTCGCGATGATAAAGAACGAGCTGTACTTTTTCAATGCACTTTGTCAGTGCCCTCTTGTAATGATCCCGTACCTCACAACAGTATTCTAAAGGAAGCCTCGCGCGTTCAATAATATTTTCAAATTGTCAATATATTGATCGTCTGAGAGCGTGTATTGACATATTACCAGCACCAAAAATACTGAAGAGCAGTATCGATGTCCTTCAAAATATTCTCAGTACTGTCAATACACACTGAACGTGTAGGTGGCGTATTGATGGTTTGGCAATATTCCTCGTTCAGATGTTCACAGAGCTTCATGCACCTTTCACACGGCACTAGTGTGCACTGATTATGTTTTCAATTCGCCTTTGTGCACATCATACTTCAGGTTCAATTTTCCGAGTGGTTTAGCAAAAAAATTTCTACTATGAGTATACGAGGGTAATCATTGTATTTATCAATTTAGGACAGTCAGCGGAGGATTCCCTATGACATTGCGTACTTTATATATTTGAAAATGTAGTATAGGTTGGTGAATTACGTAGAAGCTTGGATAAAGTCTCCCACTTTTAAAAATACGTCATATATCTGCTAGTGAGAGGTCTCGAAATGAATGTCAGTTTGACCAAATTCTCACAAAATGTAAAACCAAAAAAGTTTACTTAAGCATATTCTTTCCAGGCAGATATGATAGCTGCACAGGTTCCATACAGTGGTACTAACTGTGTTTGCTGATATTACAGAAATAAGCGTCAAGCACTCGAATGACCTGCCTGTTGCCATAAATCTCGTCGACGGCGGCTGAGCTCTCGTCAATACAATTTCTTTTCTATTTTATTACTTATAAATGTTAATAATCCGTCGTACGACGCAGGACTGATGCGAAAATAGTTTACGAAATCTTTCGGGAACTTGAGTATGACAAGTCACTCCTTTTTTTCGGCCATTTTCCCACTGATTTTCTGTTTTCCTTTATTTTCTACTGTTAATATAATTGCGGTACTCGCTTTCTTTTAGGTGTTCGACAACTTAATCCTGTAAAATCGCGTTTCCAACTCACAATATTGACAACACTATTGATGGTGTGTGGGCTGCTTCAGTATGTTAAAGGTTTGACAACCAGTATTAGGTTAGGTTAGTGTTGTTTTAACGTCCCGTCGACAACGAGGTCATTAGAGACGGAGCGCAAGCCGTGCCCTTTCAAAGGAACCACTCCGGCATTTGCCTGAAACGATTTAGGGAAATCACGGAAAACCTAAATCAGGATGGCTGGAGACGGGATTGAACCGTCGTCCTCCCGAATGCGAGTCCAGTGTGCTAACCACTGCGCCACCTCGCTCGGTAAACCAGTATTATCAATAAATATTGAACGTGTACAGGCCTTTTAAGAGAAGACGAACAAGGGTAGTGTAGGCAGTCTCTTTAGTAGACCTGTTGCGTCTTCAAGTATTCTGCTGATAAAACGCAGTCTTTGGTTTCCTTCCCCACAACATTATGTATGTGATCGTTCCAATTTAAGTTGTTCGTAATTGTTATCCTCAAGTATCTAGTCGATTTGATAGCCTTTAAATTTGTGTAATTTATCATGTAAACCACAATTTAACGGATTTCTGTTCGTACTCACGTGTATGACTTCACACTTTTCCTTATTCGGAGACGATTGCCACTATTCGCACCATACAGATATTTTGTCTAAATCATTTTGCAAAAATGGTTCAGATGGCTCTGAGCACTATGGGACTCAACATCTGAGGTCATCAGTCCCCTAGAACTTAGAACTACATAAACCTAACTAACCTAGGGACATCACACACATCCATGCTCGAGGCAGGTTCAAATGGTTCAAATGGCTCTGAGCACTATGGGACTCAACATCTGTGATCATAAGTCCCCTAGAACTTAGAACTGTATTTAAACCTAACTAACCTAAGGACATCACACACATCCATGCCCGAGGCAGGATTCGAACCTGCGACCGTAGCGGTCGCGCGGTTCCAGACTGTTGCGCCTAGAACCGCTCTGGCACTCCGGCCGGCAAATCATTTTGCAATTGGTTTTGATCTTCTGATGACTTGACTATACGATAAATGACATTATCAACAGCAAACAATATAAGACGGCTGCTCAAATTCTCTCCTAAATCATCGGAGTCGCAGAGGGCCTCTAACATTTCCTTGGGGAACGGCGGATATCATATTTTCTGTTTTACTCAATTATTTTCCGTCAGTCACTTCGCACTGTAACTTTTCCGAGAGGAAATCACGGACCAGTTGCACAGATCAAGTGATTCTCCACAGGCACGCAATTTGAACAGAAGTCTCTTGTCAGGAACAGTGTCAAAAGCCTTCTGGAAATCCATAAATATGGAACCAATGTAAGATCCTCTTTCGACAGAACTCATTACTTCATGCGAATAAAGAGCTAGTTCTGTTTACAAGAACGGTATTTTCTAAATCCGTGCTATACGTCAATAGACCCTTGTCTTGAAGGTAATTCACAATGCTCGAACACACTTCATGTTCCACAATCCTACTGTAAACTGGCGTCATTGATGTGAGTCTGCAATTCATTGGATTGCTCCTACTTCTTTTCTTGAGAGTTGGTGTGATCTGTGCAAATTTCCAGTCTTTTGGTACGTATCTTTCGTCGAGACAGCAGTTATATACGATTGCTAAGTACGGGGATATTGTATCAGCATACTCTGAAAGGAAGCTAGTTGGTGTACAATCTCGACCTGAAGACTCGCGTTTATTAAATGATTAAAACTTCTTCGCTACACCGGTGATAGCCGGCCGTGGTGACCGAGCGGTTCTAAGCGCTACAGTCTGGAACCGCGCGACCGCTACGGTCGCAGGTTCGAATCCTGCCTCGGGCATGGATGTGTGTGTTGTCCTTAGGTTCGTTAGGTTTAAGTAGTTCTAAGTTCTAGGGGACTGATGACCTCAGAAGTTAAGTCCCATAGTGCTCAGAGCCATTTGAACCATTTTAGAATCCAAAGAACGTGAAGCACGACAGCAATGTTAGTAGTTAAATAGCGTTACGCTACTTCCTTAATTACACACTCATTCGTTTCATTCATTTTCACTGCCTTAGTGAAATGCAACATAAAAGTGTTCAAAGCAAAGAAATTTCTGGCACTAGCTACGGGTTAGAAACCACACACCTTTACACAATAAACAAAGCGCGTTACCGATTTCAAAATGGTATTTTAGAAAACTAACTCACTCCACTTAACACTAATTCAGACTTGGGCATTAGGCGGCTGCAATGCGCCAGAGAGAATGCACTATTCTTCATTTCATAATAATTCTTCAGTTGCTTAGGTTTTTCATTTTGATTTTGAGGCATATAAATAGCACAGAAAGTCCATACGAGAAGACTGCTAAAACAATACTGAACGTATATGTCTATGAAGTCAACATATTACGTACTTACACTACCTACTATTTTTCGCGTAAAGTAATATATGTTATCAAAAAAGATTTCAAAACACGTAGGGCAGTTGTGCCCACCTCCACACTCCTTTTCCCTAGCCTTCAACATCCCGCAAATAGCAGAGCTCTGGTTAGATTAGATCAGATTAGATTAGTACTTGTTCCATAGATCATGAATACGACACTTCGTAATGAAGTGGAACGTGTCAGGTTAATAAAAGGTGTCTATACAAGATATTACATTACACAAAATATTAAAATATTACATGACACTTATTTTTTTCTTTTTTTTTGTGTCACTCCGGTGTCCAATGTCCAGTACTTCGCGCCCGGGCATGAGGCGTCTGAAAAGGGGCGGAGCGACCGATAAATACACGGTGCGTGCGAAATTTCAAAGCTGCACCTGCAAAAGGTCATAACTACCTACTGTCAGAATTATGATCCAAACTTTCGTGCGGAATCGATTGGCGGAGCTGATACCTTGCGTGTGTTCGGTTCTCAACTTAAAATATTAGGTCAGTCTGGTGACGTTTCCTGATAATAGTAGAATTCTTCGTGATGCCTAATTTAGTTAGGTGATTAGCATGGTAGTCATAATGCAGTTCATGACACACGCAATCTTTAGACAAATTAATTTAAATGGATCCGGAACGGGTTCTGCTTCATGATATACAGGGTGACTCCGTTATCATGTTTGAAGCTTTCAGGTATTGTGAAGAAGGGTAAATGTATCAACGGGACCCTGGCCTGAAAATGACCAAGTCATAGTTATACGCGAAATTCGTTCTGATACTTCTGACAGTAGATCTCTTCTACTGCAAGCTATTTGCTTTCCGTATTTTGGGAGAACACACTAGGGCCCAAAGCAATAAAAAATAGTCTAGCAAACATGGTCCAAAACTGCTTACTTTTAAGACCTATGAGCACTTGTTCAGTAGAAGAGATGTGTTTCACAGTAGCAAAGTTGAACAAGACGTCATATAAGGTATCACTGTGGAGCCCATGTTGCTGGATTTTTCTTTCTTGTTTCGGTCCATCCTACCACCTCCCAAAATATGAAAAACAAAGAACTTGCTGCAGAGGAAATCCACTCTCCGAGGTATCGATTTCAGCTTGAAACTTTCGATTCGGTCGTTTCGGGACCAGCTTACCTCAAATCGATACATTTACGGTTCTCCATCACCCCATCACCTCCATCACTGTGGAGCCCATGTTGCTGGATTTTTCTTTCTTGTTTCGGTCCATCTTACCACCTCCCAAAATATGAAAAACAAAGAACTTGCTGCAGAGGAAATCCACTCTCCGAGGTATCGATTTCAGCTTGAAACTTTCGATTCGGTCGTTTCGGGACCAGCTTACCTCAAATCGATACATTTACGGTTCTCCATCACCCCAGAAAGGTTGTAACATCATCACGGAATCACCCTGGCATTGTCTACTGTTTTCCCGTTTGTTACAACATCTATGACGTTGTGGTGTTGTGTCGATATTTTCAGTGTCCGTTTAGTCGGTGAATCTGTGGCAACTGTCCCCAAGCTGCTGTTGATACATCTAGCGTCATCACGGCACTAAACTTATTGATAAAAATGGAAGAGCTTTAAATATCATTATTACCTGTAATAAGAAGTCAGAATAAGCATAACGTGCACCTATAGAATCCAGTGACAACGGAAATAATACGACAGACAATGCATAGTCCTCAATATTCACAGTAGACCACTTTTTGTTAAAGCAACTGGAAACCGTAGGAATGAGAAGAAGAGATTTCACTAGCGCAAGGAGCGAAGCCTCTGGACTACAGAGCAATGGAATCATGTAGTGTGGCTCGATATGTCTACTTTACATTTCTTGCCTCCAACGGGGCGTGCTTGCATACGGAAAATACTTGCGTAAGGGTACAAGCAAAATGGTCTTTTTCAGCTCTGAAACGTCGTGGGTATTCTGCGGATAACAGTTTGCGTGAATTTCAGTGTCCTGTGCTCACACCAAAAATAACTGGTAAAGTCTATGAACTGTTAAAGGTATACTTGTTTACTTAACTAGCGTTTATTTAACAAGCATCTTCTAACCAATCTGCGTGCGGATCAGTTGTGCGACTGGATTCGTGATTTCCTGTCAGAAAGGTCACAGTTCGTAGTAATAGACGGAGAGTCATCGAGTAAAATAGAAGTAATATCCGGCGTTCCCCAAGGAAATGCTATAGACCCTCTATTGTTCCTGATCTACATTAACTACATAGGAGACAACCTGAGTAGCCCTCTTAAATTGTCTGCAGTTGATGCTGTCATTTACCGTCTTGTAAAGTCGTCAGATGACCAAAACGAATTGCAAAATGATTTAGATAAGATATTTTTATGGTGCGGAAAGTGGCATCTGACCCTGAATACAGAAAATTGTGAAGTTATTCGCGTAAGTACGAAAAGGAATCCGCTAAATTTCGATTACGCGGTAAGTGACACAAATCTGAAGGCTGTAAATTCAACTAACTACCTAGGGATTACAATTAGAAATAACCTAAATTGGAACGATCACATAGACAATATTGTGGGTAGAGTAAACCAAAGACTGCGATTCATTGGCAGAACACTTACAAGTGTAAAAGGTCCACTAAAGAGACTGCTTACACCACGCTTGTCGTCCTATCCTGGAGTATTGCTGTGCGGTGTGGGATCCGCATCAGGTGGCACTGACGGATGACATCGAAAAAGTTCAAAGAAGGGCAGTTCGTTCTATATTATCGCGAAATACGGGAGATAGTGCCACAGACATGATACGTGAACTGGAGTGGCAATCATTAAAACAAAGGCGTTCTTCGTTGCGACGGGATCTTCTCATGAAATTTCAATCATTAGTTTTCTTCTCCGATTGCGAAAACACTCTGTTGGCACCCACCTACATTGGGAGAAATGATCATCACGATAAAATAAGAGAAATCGGGTCTAGCACAGAAAAATTTAAGTGCTCGTTTTTCCCGCGCTCCATTCGAGAGTGGAGCGGTAGAGAGACATTTAAATGCGAACATTTTAGGTTAGGCTTTACCGTGACTGTTACTGACATTAAATGAAACAACAAGTTTACTGTTACCAGTCACTGTTTATCTCCACGACGCGTTTCAAAGGTTTAAACCTCCATCATCAGGTGGATATACATTTGTTACTATGACATTTGTGTGTGTGTTGTGTTACAGTATTCTGGAGGAACTTGTGGCACTGTCTAGTGGAGAAACAAAACACTATTTCAGAACATGGTTTTGGCTTTCTTTTGACAAAAAATTAAATGGTAAACATAAAAAAGTGAAATAAAATACCTCCAGTGGTCACACGTTCCTTTCACTGTCGTAACACATCACATGTATACTGTCATATTTTGTAAACAAATATGGCGTCGGAAGCTATTGGGTGCATGGGTCGTATAGCAGAAGAGAAAATATTATCACAAGGTACAAATAATATAAGTCCTAACAACATTATTACAGAATAAAAATTTTTAAGGGCTTTGGAGGTGTTGTTTGAGGTGTTGAATACATTATACCACCTGAAATATTAATTCCAACGAATGTATTCAACACCTCAAACAACACCCCCAAATCCCTTAAAAAAAATTATTCTGTAATAATGTTGTTAGGTCGTATATTCTTTGTACTTTGTGATAATGTTTTGTCTTCTGCTATACCATCCATGCACCGAATAGTTTCCGACGCCATATTTGTTTACAAAATATGACAGTATACACGTGATGTGTTACGACAGTGAAATGAACCTGTGACCACTGGAGGTACTTTATTTTACTTATTTTTATGTTTACCATTACATACACGTTTAATTTTTTGTCAAAAGAAACCCAAAACCATGTTCTGAAATAGTGTTTTGTTTCTCCACTAGACAGTGCCACAAGTTCCTCCAAAACATCGTAACACAACACACACACAAATGTCATACTAACAAATGTAAATCTACCTTATGATGGAGGTTTAAAAATTTGAAACGCGTTGTGTGGATAAATAAACAGTTACTGGTAACAGTAAACTTGTAGTTTCATTTAAGGTAGAGAGACAGCTTGAAGGTGGTTCATTGAACCCTCTGCCAGGCACTTAGTTGTGAATAGCAGAGTAATCACGTAGATGTAGATTTTGTTACTACTAGAAGATTAATTTTTCAAAATGTCAGTGCCACCAATGGTAAATGTCCAAGGCTAGTTTTCTGGGCGTGAGGAGAAATTGCAGGTCTTCCATTAGTCCTACAATCACTGAATTTGAATATCACAGATCAGTTTTGGACCATAGGTATTTAAAGAACATGCAACCACCTCTTACCCACCATCACCATCTCTCTAGGAAGTGGAACGCCTTCTTTGCGAGAACTACTTCAAAATCACATTCACACCGTATACTATTCTCAACTATTTTGCGTCGATGCCCAGAAAAGTTCAGGCTGATTGACACGCTAAGTGTCAACTTAATCCTCTTTAAATGATTATCTACATTATTCTTCAACCTCTACATTTGTGATGGAAAAGTAAGCTGCTTTAGATATGTAAATACGCAGATAAATGTCAGTTTTTTTTGATAGAACAGAGTTCCTTCTTGCCTCGAACTCAAATCTACTGATGTGGACTGCACAAGAATAGTCCTAAAAAGCTAAGTGACGTTGCAACGTGGTATTTATGTTTGGATAACCAATAGACATAACCAACTTGGAGCTGACACAGATGTAAAAGTAACGGCACGCTCCGTCTACAGGCCACAAGTGGCCCATCGGGACCATCCGGCCGCCGTGTCATCCTCAGTTGAGGATGCGGATAGGAGGGGCGTGTGGTCAGCACACCGCTCTCCCGGTCGTTATGATGGTTTTCTTTGAGCGGAGTCGCTACTATTCGGTCGAGTAGCTCCTCAGTTGGCATCACGAGGCTGAGTGCACCCCGAAAAATGGCAACAGCGCATGTCGACCAGGATGGTCACCCATCCAAGTGCCGGCCACGCCCGACGGCGCTTAACTTCGGTGATCTGACGGGAACCGGTGTATCCACTGACGCAAGACGGTTGCCATAAAAAAAGGGGGGGGGGGGGACGACAAATATATGAAAACAACAAAAGCAAAACAAATTATCATGCCTAATATGGTGTAGGAAAACGGTTGGCATTCAATGCAGATTCCAGCTGTCTCGAAATGGATAAATACAGGCCCTGTATGGATTTCAAGGAAATCTTATGCCATTCTTCCTACAAAACAGTGACAAGTTCAGGTAACGATGATGGAGGTGGATAGTGATCACGCACCCATCACTCAAAAGTAAATCATAAATGCTTAGTAATATTGAGATCTAGTGACTGTTGTGGCCAGAGGAGGTGTGACAATTCATCCTTGTGCTCAATCCGCCCCGATAGCTGAGTGGTCAGCGTGACGGATTGCGGTCCTATGGGCCCTGGTTCGATTCCCGGCTGGGTCGGGGATTTTCTCCGCTCAGGGACTGGATGTTGTGCTGTCTTCATCATCATTTCATCCCCATCCGGCGCGCAGGTCGCCCAATGTGGCGTCGAATGTAATAAGACATGCACCAAGGCGGTCGGACCTGCCCCGCAAGGGGCCTCCCGGCCAATGACACCAAACGCTCATTTTCATTTTTCCATCCTTGTGCTTACAAAACCAGACTTGGACGGTGCGAGCCGTGTGAACAGGGGCCCTGCCGTCCTGGAATACGGCATCATCACTGAGGAACAAGCATTGTACCATGGGATGGACCTGATCAGTCGAAATGCTCACATAATTCTTGGCAGTACTGTGACCTTGCAGAGTGGCCATGGGACCCATGGAATACCACGATATGGCAGCCCAAACCATAACCGAAACCCCCGTCATGTTTCATTCTTGAGACGTAAACTCGGCCAGACGTTGGAAACAGTGTGCAACAAGACTCATCCTACCAAATGACTTCTTTACATTGCTCAATAGTCCAAGTTTTGTGGCTCCGGCACCGCCGTTTCCTGTTACAGGAATTTGCATCACTAATGTATGGTTTTGGAATTCAAGCTCTCCCTGAAATTCCTAGAATATGAAGCTACTTTAGTGTTCTTTTGGTGCTGACAGGGTTGGCGAGTGCGTCATTCAGTTATGCAGTGATTTTTGCAGTTGTCATCCTCTTATTTTTCCCCACAATCCTCTTTAGTGACCGTGTGTCACGATCACCAGTACAAGCTGTCCTCCGCGTTACGACGTTGCGGGCGATGTTTTCCTCTTTCCCTGAATACGATATAAATCTTCGATATGGTGCCTCTTGAAACACCAAAACTTCGTCTACCTTGGTTACGGAAGCATCCATCATACGAACACCAAGAATTTTCTCACTTCGAAGTCCTTTAGTTCCGACATGATGCACTCACAACTACACTGACACTGTTCTGACGAAGACTGACACTTGCAATGTGTTAAGGATATTACACAGCTGCCGTGCGTGGTGAAATACAATATTCCAAACTGCGGGCTTGGCTACAATTTGCATTTATGTTCACGCAGGCATTTCTTATAATGTTTCCATATTTTTGTACAATACCTGTATTTTCTTTATTTACCAGTTATACACGCTTTCAAATCATTGCTGTTATAGGTTAACCAGAGGTGCAATAAAATTCTTAGTTTTCTTCACTGCTACGATTTTATTTATGTAGTTGTTGTTGCGTCTTTAGTTCGAAGATTAGTTTAACAAAGTTCCCCACGCTAGTATATCTTGAGAAAACTTCTTCAGCTCCGAGTATCTATTGCAGCCAACATCTGTATGAACCTGCTTATTTTATTCATAACAGCGCCTACCTCTAGAATTTATTTCCCTCACAAATTCAAATGGTTCAAATGGCTCTGAGCACTATGGAACTTAACATCTGAGGTCATCAGTCCCCTAGAACTTAGAACTACTTAAACTTAACTAACCTAAGGACATCACACACAAGCATGCCCGAGGCAGGATTCGAACCTGCGACCGTAGCGGTCACGTGGTTCCAGACTGAAGCGCCTAGAACCGCCCGGCCACAGCGGCCGGCTATACCCCTCACACTTCCGGCCATTATCAAATTAGCAATTCCTCGATGCCTCAAGACGAATTTATCAACCACTTCCTTCTTTTAGTCTATTTGTGCCATAAATTTCATTATTCCCCTGTTGAATCCAGGACTTCTTCATTAATTATTCGGCTACTAACTTAATCATCAGCGTTCTTCTATAGCGCCACTTTTCAAAAGCTTCTGTTCGCGTATTGTCTGAACTGCTTATGGTTCACGTTTTTGTGCCATACAAGGCTAAACCCTAGAAAATACCTTCAAAAAAGACTTCCTAGCACTTAAATTGGTATTATATGTTAATAAATTCCTCTTTTTCCGAAATTTGTCCCTGCTATCGGCATTCTGTATTTTATATCCTGTCTACTTCGACCAGCATCCGTTATTTCGCTGTCCAAATACTAAAACTAACGTAATGCCTTTAGTGACTCATCTTCCAATCTAATTCCCTCGGCACCACCTCACTAACTTCGATTATATTCCATTACACTTTTTATACTGTTTTTGAAGTTCTTCTTGTAAGCTCTATTCCGTTCAGCTGCTCTTCCAAGTTCTTTGCCGTCTTTAAAGGAATTACAAAGGCATCGGCAAACTGCAAAGCTTTTACTTATTCTCCCTTAACTTTACACTGACGTGACAAAAGTCATGGGATAGTGATATGCACATATACAGATGGCGGTGGTATCGAGTACACATCGTATAAAAGGCAAGTGCATTGGCAGAGCTGCCATCTGTATCAGGTGATCCATGTGAAAAGTTTTCCGATGTAATTACGGCCGCATTGTGAAAATTAATACACTTTCAACGCGGAATGGTAGTTTGAGAGAAAGGCAGGGGACTTTTTATTTCGGAAATCGTTAGAGAAATCAATATTCCGAGATCCACAGTGTCAACAGGGTGCAGAGAATACCAAATTTCAGGCATTACCTCACACCACAGACAACGCAGTGGCCGACAGCCTTCACTTAATTACCGAGAGCAGCAGCGTTTACGGAGAGTTGTCACTGGTAACAGAAAAGCAACACTGAATAAAATAACCGCGGAAATCAATGCGGGACGTACGACATACGTATCGGTTTGAACAGTGCGGCGAAATTTGGTGTTAAAGGCAGCAGACTGTCGACGCGAGTGTCTTGGCCAACACCCCACATCGTATGCAGCTTCTCTCCTGGGCTCTTGATCATATAGGTTGGACCCCAGATGAGTGGAAAACCGTGTCCTGGTCATACGAGTCCCGATTTCATTTGGTAAGAGCTGACGGTAGGTTTCGAGTGTGGTGCCGACCCTACGAAGCCATGGACCCAATGCCGACCGCTGTGGCCGAGCGGTTCTAGGCATTTCAGTCCGTTCCATGTGTTATGAACTGCAATGTCACACACTTTTCAGGATGGATGTTTTGCTACAAAGGAACACGGCTTTTATATGCAGACTAGGAATCAAGCAAAAGGAAGTTATTTTGACCAGCTATTGGCCAAAAGCGGTGTTCTTATCGTAGCTGTAGGTCTCTTACGCCCATTTTTCCGTTCTTGCTTGCTGTGACGTAAATATTCCCCACTGTCCTCGCAAGATCAAGCACACGATAACGAATTGTAGGGGTAGGGCACCTCCAACTTCTCATAGCACAATAAATAACTTACAGCCAGTTTATCATACATATAAACAGTCGGCATAATTTTTATACAAATGTGTTAAGGCAGTGCCGGCCGGAGTGGCCGAGCGGTTCTAGGTGCTACAGTCTGGAACCACGCGACTGCTACGGTCGCAGGTTCGAATCCTGCCTGGGGCATGGCTGTGTGTGATGTCTTTAGGTTAGTTCGGTTTAAGCAGTTCTAAGCTCTAGGGGACTGATGACCTCAGATGTTAAGTCCCATAGTGCTCAGAGCCATTTGAACCATGGACCCAATTTCTCAACAAGGCACTGTGCAAGCTGGTTGTGTCTCCGTCTTTACACGGAATGAACTGGATCCTCTCGTCCAACTGAACTGATCATTGACTCGGTATGGTTAAGTTCGGTTACTTGGAGACCATTTGCAGTCATTCATGGACTCCATGTTTTCAAATAACAATGGCATTTTTGTGGATGGCAGTGCGGTATGTCGCCGGGCCACAGTTGTTCGCGATTGGTTTGGATAACATTCTGGACAAATCAAGCGAATGATTAGGCCACCCAGATCGCCCAACATGAATTTCATCGAAAATTTATGGGACATATCCGACAGGTCGGTTCGTGCACAAAATCCTGCGCCGCAACACTTTCGCAGATATGGATGCAGGATGGCTCAATATTCTGCAGGAAACTTCAAACTACTTGTTAAGTCCATTTCACGTCGAGTTGCTGCATTATGTCAGGCAAAAGGAGGTCCGACATGATGTTATGTGTCTTTTTTCGCCTTAGTGTACATTCCTTTCAAATGTCTTCTTAATTTTCTTTATCGCTTGCTCAGAGTACTGATTGATTAGCATTCGGAATAGGCTACAATAGTGTCTCACTTCCTTCTCAAGCACTGCTCCCTTTCCAAGTCCTTCAACCTTTAATTCAGTAGCTTCTAAATCCGCAGTGTAATAATTTCTTAATTGTCTTCACATTACAAAAATTTATCCCAGTTCACTCAAGTTTCGTCTCGATTCCATATGGCTCAGGGTACCATGGAATAGTACCACATCGCTGTCCTGTGCAGTATCCTTCCACACGATGGTTTACCATTGCCTCCTTTACACGTATTTTGAAGTGACATGTCTGTAAATTCATCCTGTATAATGTAGAACATTTTGATGAGTACTTGTTCATTTTGTAGCAATATCAAGCGAAATGTTTGCGAAGAAGGGTAACGTTTTGTCCAAGAATTGCAAGGGCCGATCGAAAAGTTTCCTTTTTGATGGCGTTGCTGCAGCGTATCTGCCACGTAGTGCGACTCCGGTGTGGCAATGTAAGCACCGACATGAAGACAAGGCATCGGTGTGGTATTCATGTCTTTCGCAAGTGCGTGCGCTAAATTGGGAAACGTGAACTATGGCGATGTCATTACCAAATGCGACAAACAGGACCAAGGTGCTGTTATTATTTCCTTGGCTGCCCGAGAATGAACACCGGCAGAAACCCATCGCAGAATGAAGAATGTGTATGAGGCAGCATGTCTGTCGGAAACCACCACTGTGGACAAGGGATTCCGCTGCTTCGTGAAAAGGCATGTCACATGATCGCAAATGTCGTAGCACCAAAGTTACGTTATCTCAAGTGGGAGACAATCGAGCACCCGCCGCATAGTCTTGATCTCTGCCCATGTGATTATAACGTCTGCGGTCCCTTAGAAAAGAGTCGACGCCTCCTGACGGATGACGATATGCAGCAGGTAATTACGGACTTCTTCAGGCAACAGGACACGATGGCTCAAATTCAAAGACATAGTAGCAACAGCAATTGAGAGATTCATACCTCATAAACTGGTAAGAGATGGAACTGATCCCTCATGGTACACAAAACACGTCCGAACGCTGTTGCAGAGGCAACGGAAAAAGCATGCAAAGTTCAGAAGAACGCAAAATCCCGAAGATTGGCTAAAATTTACAGACACGCGAAATTTGGCACGGATTTCAATGCGAGATGCCTTTAATAGGTTCCACAACGAAACATTGTCTCGAAATTTGGTAGAAAATCCGAAGAAATTCTGGTCGTATGTAAAGTACAGAAGCGGCAAGACGCAGTCAATACCTTCGCTGCGCAGTGCCGATGGTACTGTTACCGACGACTGTGCCGCTAAAGCGGAGTTATTGAACGCAGTTTTCCGAAATTCCTTCACCGGGGAAGACGAATGGAATATTCGAGAATTTGAAACACGAACAGATGCTGGCATGAGTTTCTTAGAAGTAGATACCTTAGGGGTTGCGAAGCAACTCAAATCGCTTGATACGGGCAAGTCTTCAGGTCCAGATTGTATACCGATTAGGTTCCTTTCAGATTACGCTGATACAATAGCTCCCTACTTAGCAATCATATACAACCGCTCGCTCACCAATAGATCTGTACCTACAGATTGGAAAATTGCGCAGGTCGCACCAGTATTTAAGAAGGGTAGTAGGAGTAATCCATCGAACTACAGACCTACATCATTGACGTCGGTTTGCAGTAGGGTTTTGGAGCATATACAGTATTCAAACATTATGAATCACCTCGAAGGGAACGATCTATTGATACGTAATCAGCATGGTTTCAGAAAACATCGTTCTTGTGCAACGCAGCTAGCTCTTTATTCGCACAAAGTGATTGCCGCTATCGACGGGGGATCTCAAGTTGATTCCGTATTTCTAGATTTCCGGAAAGCTTTTGACACCGTTCCTCACAAGCGACTTTTAATCAAGCTGCGGGCCTACGGAGTATCGTCTCAGTTGTGCGACTGGATTCGTGATTTCCTGTCAGGAAGGTCGCAGTTCGTAGTAATGGACGGCAAATCATCGAGTAAACCTGAAGTGATATCAGGTGTTCCCCAGGGAAGCGTCCTGGGACCTCTGCTGTTCCTGATCTATATAAATGACCTGGGTGACAATCTGAGCAGTTGTCTTAGGCTGCTCGCAGATGATGCTGTAATTTACCGTCTAGTAAGGTCATCCGAAGACCAGTATCAGTTGCAAAGCGATTTAGAAAAGATTGCTGTATGGTGTGGCAGGTGGCAGTTGACGCTAAATAACGAAAAGTGTGAGGTGATCCACATGAGTTCCAAAAGCTCGTTTTGTATTATCCCGTAATAGGGGGGAGAGTGTGGCAGATATGATACGCGAGTTGGGATGGAAGTCATTAAAGCAAAGACGTTTTTCGTCGCGGCGAGATCTATTTACGAAATTTCAGTCACCAACTTTCTCTTCCGAATGCGAAAATATTTTGTTGAGCCCAACCTACATAGGTAGGAATGATCATCAAAATAAAATAAGAGAAATCAGAGCTCGCACAGAAAGGTTTAGGTGTTCGTTTTTCCCGCGCGCTGTTCGGGAGTGGAATGGTAGAGAGATAGTAAGAATGTGGTTCGATGAACCCTCTGCCAAGCACTTAAATGTGAATTGCACAGTAATCATGTAGATGTAGATGTAGATGTTTTACCACGGGGATATCTTCATCCTGGTGCGTTAGTGGGATGATAGCCTTCATGCTCACGGCGCTTTTGCCTGATTCGCTTACCAATTCTGGACTGTACGGACCTCGAACGGAAGCCTTTTGATCGCCCCTTATATTTAATATCCAATGCGCTGTGGGTATGCTTTCTCCTTATTCTTTTGGATTCTTTCCTCATTGCTGAAATTAATGCGGACTTAGTGTCCTTAGTCCCATAGGCCCTACGTACGCTGTTACATGCACCTGCATTTTGTTTTAAGCACAAAATGGTGCAGTACTGCACTCATTGATAGGCACCCAGTAAGAGTTGTAATGCTGCCTTTAAGTGTTGTGGATGATTAGGAGAATATAGAAATGGATAGTACGGTACCAAGGGGCAAACGAACTTAACGTCTGCTTCCGACGGATGATCATTATCAAGTTTCACATGTAACCCATAACACCATGAGGACAGGTTCGGAATTTAATGTTGGAGGTCGGTAAAAAGTCTGTATATCAATCATTTGCCAATCAAATAGTGGTGATGAAAGTTTCTCTCACCATCTGGATTCAAACCACCTACATCACACTAAAGTATTCTAATGACCTCAACTACGTTGTTTTATACACTACTGGCTATTAAAATTGCTACACCAAGAAGACATGCAGAAGATAAACGGGTATTCATTGGACAAATATATTATACTAGAAGTGACATTTGATTCCATTCTCACGCAATTTGGGTCCATAGATGCTGAGAAATCATTACACAGAACAACCACCTCTGGCCGTAATAACGGCCTTGATTCGCCTGGGCATTGAGTCAAACAGAGCTTGGATGGCGTGTACAGGTACAGCTGCCCATGCAGCTTCAACACGATACCACGGTTCATCAAGAGTAGTGACTGGCGTATTGTGACGAGCCAGTAGCTCGGCCACCATTGACCAGACGTTTTCAATTGGTGAGAGATCTGAAGAATGTGCTGGCCAGGGCAGCAGTCGAACATTTTCTGTATCCAGAAAGGCCCGTACAGGACCTGCAACATGCGGTCGTGCATTATCCTGTTGAAATGTAGGGTTTCGCAGGGATCGAATGAAGGGTAGAGCCACGGGTCGTAACACATCTGAAATGTAACGTCCACTTTTCAAAGTGCCGTCAATGCGAACAAGATGTGACCGAGACGTGTAACCAATGGCACCCCATACCATCACGCCGGGTGATACGCCAGTATGGCGATGACGAATACACGCTTCCAATGTGCGATCACAGCGATGTCGCCAAACACGGATGCGACCATCATGATGCTGTAAACAGAACCTGGATTCATCCGAAAAAATGATGTTTTGCCATTCGTGCACACAGGTTCGTCGTTGAGTACACCGTAGCAGACGCTCCTGTCTGTGATGCAGCGTCAATGGTAACCGCAGTCACGGTCTCCGAGATGATAGTCCATGCTGCTGCAAACGTCGTGGAACTCTTCGTGCAGATGGTTGTTGTCTTGCAAACGTCCCCACGTGTTGACTCAAGGATCGAGACGTGGCTGCACGATCCGTTTCAGCCATACGGATAAGATGCCTGTCATCTCTACTGCTAGTGATACGAGGCCGTTAGGATCCAACACGGCGTTCCGTATTACCATCCTGAACCCACCAATTCCATATTCTGCTAACAGTCATTGGATCTCGACCAACGCGAGCAGTAATCTCGCGATACGACAAACCGCAATCGCGATAGGCTATAATCCGACCTTCATCAAAGTCGGAAACGTGATGGTACGCATTTTTCCTCCTTATACGAGGCTTCACAACAACGTTTCACCAGGCAACGCCGGTCAACTGCTGTTCGTGTATGCGAAATCGGTTGGAATCTTTCCCCATGTCAGCAAGTTGTAGGTGTCGCCACCGGCGCCAACCTTGTGTGAATGCTCTGAAAAGCTAATCATTTGCATATCACAGCATATCCTTCCTGTCGGTTAAATTTCGCGTCTGTAGCACGTCATCTTCGTGGTGTAGCAATTTTAATGGCCAGTAGTGTAGTTTTGCACAGCACTACATAATAGAGAATGTATTGTCTTAATTACATCATTTGGTTTATCATACAGAAATCTAATACAATTAAATAATTTAATTCGGTGAAGAGATTTTGTGTAAGTTGTAATGGCTTTTGAAGCTTAATTCGGGAGGTATTCAGTTAGATGATAAGCTTATTTCGGCTGCATTGTAATTTTCAAGCGATCTGCAATTATATAGCGCTATTAGTATACAAAATTTTTACGTTATATATCTGGTTGGTGTTTGTTGTGTACATAGTTCCGCGTAGTCAGCGCGTACACAACTTTCCCACTAGAGCTCGTCCGTCTCCGCACTACGAGATGGCGCAGCCTTAGAGACGGACCACATTCTGCTTCCGCCGATCCGTGTATTAATATGTAACGCAGCCAATGAGATTGCTGCTAACGTAGAACCTTTTCTCCTCGCGGATCACACCCGCACAGTGATACCTGAACACGCAAGGTATTATAACGGGTGTACAGAACTCCGATTAGTCAGTCTACATTAGTCTGTACGAGTCTGCATCTGTGTGCATTAGTCTGTACCAGCCTATAGTAAAGTTTCAGTCCGCACCTAAGAAGATTGTCATAGTCCTGTACATAGCCATGAAGATAAATGTATAGACACTTTTGTCAAGTATCAGAGATATGTGAGAATAAGATTAACGTACCAAGACCAATGGAACTTCAGATTGCCAATTGTAAATGGCATCCAGAATCAAGTTACATAAGGTTTATGCTTGTTACTATTTTAATAAACGTGTGTGAAAATTAATCAAGTTCTGTTTAAAATTGGTCACCGTCAATCTGCTACTCTAAGCATGCATGTGGAATTTCTATCGTCTGACCTAACGGCAGAAGACAAACACGCCACGATAAGACCACGAGACATATTGCTGACACTCACCTACTTCGTAAGAGCGACAAGTCAAATAATCTGGTGGTGTGTGGACCAAAGGTCTTACAGTACGCACACCACAGTTTTGTAACAATGTGTCGAGAACTTACCTCCATATCTCATCGTCGACGTTGTAGCTGTCAAATATTTCTGCATGTTGTATTTGTAGCGCAGATTGAGTTGTTTTTGTTCATATATATATTTTCGCAGCAGTAGATGCTGTTGTTGACTAACTTTTGTCGAAATTTTCGTTTTCTTTAAATTACTCAACAATAATATCTACTGTTGAAATATATATATATATATATATATATATATATATATATATATATATATATATATATATATATATATAAAAATCAACTCAATCTGTGCTACAAACACAATACGCATAAATATTTGACGACTACAAAAAGTGTCAGGAAGCCTTTTCTGAAAGAATTTGTGTGGTGTGTAACCATGTGTGGAAGTTAAACATGGACCATAAGTGGTTTAGACAAGCAGAGATTAGAAGCTTTCGAAATGTAGTGCTACAGAAGAATGCTGAAGATTAGATGGGTAGATCATGTAACTAATGAAGGGGTACTGAATAGAATTGGGGAGAAGAGGAATTTGTGACACAACTTGTCTAAAAGAAAGGATAGGTCGGTAGGACACGTTCTGAGGCATCAAGGGATCATCAGTTTAGTATTGGAGGGAAGCGCGGAGCGTAAAAAATCGTAGAGGGAGACCAAGGCATGCATGTACTAAACAGATTCAGAAGGATGTAGGCTGCAGTAGGTACTGGGAGATGAAGAAGCTTGCACAGGATAGAGTAGCATGGAGAGCTGCATCAAACCAGTCTCAGGACTGAAAACCGCAACAATAGCAACAACAACAAAACGTCAATGATGAGATATGGAAGTAAGCACTCAACACACAGTTACAAAACCAGTCAGATCGATAAAGTAAAATTGTTTATACTAATACGGTTATATAGCTGCAGATTGCTTGAAAATGATAATGCAGCCTAAACAAGCTTGTCGCCTAATTGTACAGCAATCTACTATGCAACAGGCCATGATGAATACAAAAAGATTTAATTAGGATTAAACGGGATATTTATTGAGTTAAACAGTTACAATACAATACACAATCAGCAACATAAAACGTTATCTATACATATTACAATTAAAAATACCCTGCCACGTTTTTCTGTCTGTATGTGAAGGCTTACTTAAGGGGCTCCGGAACGCCCTATACTTGCAATGTTAAAATAACGCTTATAAATTACATCTTTCCTCACAAAGTATTTGAGGTAGGAAGTTGAACTTTTTACAGATTATTTATTGGAATAGGGGCTACCACTTAACACAGGGATTTTACAAAATTTTAGTTCAGTTATTAAAGATGATTTTTTTTCAATTGTAATGAAAATTCACAACATTTTTTTGCAATTTTTTATTTATATATTCAAAAATATACAGTTTTTTGGAAAAAGGCTGTGTTAAATTATGCAGAAGGTACTGTGTAACATTTACTGAAAGTTTGAAACAAATATGTTTGGAAGATCCTTAGAAAACATGTAATTAGTATGAGAAAATAAAAGTTTTGGGAATCGAGCGACAAAGATTGGATTAACTTTTTAGTGCATTCCAGGTCCATAGGATGGATTATCTTCATCCTCTGCAAACTCCTCCTCCAGCTTCCTCTTGTTCCTCCTCCTGTTTACTCTTGCTTGTATTTCTAGACTCTTTACAGCGCTGTCTGCAGCCCGAAGGCGTTCCTTGTCTAAAGCAAGCATCGCTCGTTGTTGTGTTCGTAGATTTTGCTACCATTTTCTTCAGTTGCAGTTACTGCAACACTGTTCCAAAAGGTGGGTATGTATGAACACTTATCACATTTCAGTTGTATTTCACTAGCAAGTCCTACGTGCTTTATTATGGAGAGTTCCAGACCAACTTCACTACAATGAATACATCTTACACAGTTTGAAAAAATTCCTTTGAGAACCGACATATCAAATATTTCATTCACATCCGATTCGCCCATAAAACATTCATAGTTTTCACTCATTGAACCAAGCTTCTTCTGTGAAGTATTTTCTTTCCCACTTTGACTGCTATGGGCAGGTGTACTTGAGAGGTTAGGTTCACTCACTTGGTTATCGTCTTTATTGTTTACAGTAATAACACATACTTTTGGCTTTCCAACATTTCTCCTTTTCTTAAAAGCCTTCAGAGGATTTCTAATAACTTTACTTTTACTCATTATTATACTTCAACAAAACAGAGACTCAAGAAACAGAATTAATTACGAATATTTTCGAGATAACGACAGTGTAAATAAACATGAAACAATCGACAATCACACCAGCGATATATATTGAACCATCACAGGTTAGCCACAACACATACTTTATCTCACATCACTAAAATGTACCTGATGAACACGGACGTTAATAATAACACCATTTGACAGCAGTTTAACAGCGCCACAGTGGGTCACGCCCATGTAGAACACATTTCAAAAAAAATTTAAAAACAGTTGTAGCCTTCGGAATTGAATAAATTATATATCTATTAAAAGGTAATAGTCTGCAGATTCAGAAAACGCAAAAAAGTAAAAATTGAACTTTTCATGATTTTGAGCCTTTCCGGAGCCCCTTAAGGAACTACTGTCACTGTAGATAGGGTGATTCATGACCTAGGTTTGTGTAATATATAATCTCTTACCGCTACACCAGACGAGTGGTAAGTGCTAACAGTGCAAAGCGGGGTGGGGAGCAGTCAAATGAAAATGAAACACATGGAAAAAAGTAAGTAAATTATTACATCAAAAGTTATCGCCATAACTGTTCATGCATTTATCCCACTGTGAGACAAGACGTCCAATTCCCTCATGAAAGAAAATGTTTGCTCTTGCTTACGGCGCCATGATTGTATCCAGGCGAGCACTTCTTCGTCCGAAGCAAACTGACGGCCACGAGTGCCTTTCTTCAGGGCTCCAAAACCATTGAAATAGACTGCAGGGAGGGGGGGGAAGGGGGGGGGGGGACTGTATGGAGGATGTGTAAGGGCTTCCAAGTGATATGTTGTTTGTTTTGGGAGAGGGGACCAAACAGCGAGGTCATCGGTCCCATCGGATTAGGAAAGGAGGGGAAGGAAATCGGTCGTGCCCTTTCAAAGGAACCATCCCGGAAGTTGCCTGAAGCGATTTTTGAAATCACGGCAAACCGAAATTATGATGGCCGGACGCGGGTCTGAACCGTCGTCTCCCCGAATGTGAGTCCAGTGTGCTAACCAGTACACTACCTCGTTCGGTGCTTCCCATTGAAATTTCTGCAGCGTACTCGAAACAACTTTGTCAACACGTTTGGAATAATACCACGAACTGCTCGAACAGTATCGGAAAACGGTGTGCGTTGATTCATGTGCTTTCGACGTAATCAGTCCCTATTATCGGCGTGTGTCAATGTGCACCGCAGCCCATAGGTGCAGGCGAATTTATTTCATGGTTCTGGAGTCCAGTTCTTACAAGGGAACCTCCCCATCGCACCCCCCTCAGATTTAGTTATAAGTTGGCACAGTGGATAGGCCTTGAAAAACTGAACACAGATCAATCGATAAAACAGGAAGAAGTTTTGTCGAACTATGAAAAAAATAAGCAAAATATACACATTGAGTAGTCGATGTGTAACATAAGATGCATGAAGGACAAAATTATCTGAGGAGCGCCGTGGTCTCGTGGTTAGCGCAAACAATTGCGGTACGAGAGGACCTCGATTCAAGTCTTCCCTCGAGTAAAAGTTTTAACTTTTTTATTTTCTAGCAATTGACGTGTGTCAATTATCAAAGTTCAGGCACTCACACAATCAATTTCGCTCTCGAAAATTCCAGGACATGTTCAGATTTGCTTGGACATATGCAGGATTTGACTGTCTACACACGGAAAAAATTGGAAAACGTTAAAAACATATGTTTTGACAGAGCACAGGGAAAACTGTGTGACTGTGAAACTGTTGCATTCATTTGTTGCAGTTTATGTGACAAACTCTTATGTTTTCATCACTTTTTTGGGAGTTATTCTCACATCCACAAGAAAACCTAAATTGGGCAAGGTAGAAGATCTTTTTACCCATTCGCCAAGTGTACAAGTTAGGTGGGTCGACAACATATTTTTGTCATGTGACGCACATGCCGTCACCAGTGTCGTATAGAATATAACAGACGTGTTTTCCTGTGGAGGAATCGGTTGACCTATGACCTTGCGATCAAATGTTTTCGGTTCCCATTGGAGAGGAACGTACTTTCGTCTACTAATCGCACGGTTTTGCGGTGCGGTCGCAAAACACAGACACTGAACTTATTACAGTGAACAGAGACGTCAATGAACGAACTGACAGATCATAACTTTGCGAAAATAAATAAAGTAAAATTTTCAACCGAGGGAAGACTTGAACCAGGGACCTCTAATTCCGCAGCTACGCACACTAACCACGGGACCACCGCGCTCCTGCGCTGACGCTCTCCTTGATATTGCTTATCTTGCACATGGACTACTCAGTTTGTATATTTTACTTATTTTTTCCATAGTTCCACACAACTTCTTCCCGTTTTCTCGATTGATCTGTGTTCAGTTTTTCAAGGCCTGTCCACTGTGCCAACTTATAACTAAATCTGAGGGGGGTGCGATGGGGAGGTTCCCTTGTTAGCACAGGTTATCGCTGTTGAGAGCAGAACTACACGTAGAGGAAGCGTTGGCCGCTGCACCCAATTAACGACGAGATGTGTGAGGGGTATAGGTGTCCAGTGTTACACTCAGAGATTGCTGAACGCTACAAATAATTCAATACCTTCTCTTGCTGACAGTACGGATAATGTAACGGATTATGATAAACAGAAGGCCGAAATTCTAAACCTAGCTTTCAAAAACTCGTTTACGGTAAAAGACTGCAGCGCCATTCCCCCTTTCAATTGTCGAACAAAGGCAAGGATGGCTGACATAGTGGTTAGTGTATCTAAGATTGTAAAACAGTTAAGATACTTAGACGCCAGGAAGGCATCTGCCCCAACGGTATCCCCGTAAGATTATATGTTGACTATGCTACAAATATAGCACCATTCTTATCCATCATCTATCAGAGATCATTGGAACAGCGGGAAGTTCCACGGGACTGGAAGAACGCCCAGGTCATAGCAATCCATAAAATGGGTAGAAAATCGGATGCACATAATTGCCGACCATTTTCACTGACGTCGATTTCTAGTAGAAGCATGGAAAATATTTAGTGTTAAGACATAATGACCTTTTTGTGTATGATATACAACAGGCTCTAGATACCGGCTCCCAAGCTGATGCCATATTCCTCGACTTTCGAAAGGCGTTCGACTAGTTCCGCACTGTCGCTTGCTCCAAAAAGAGCGCGCTTACGGTCTATCCGATGACATATGCGGTTGGATAGAAAGTTTTCTAACAGACAGAGAGCAGTATGTCGTCCTGAATGGGGTGACTTCAACAGAAACAAGAGTAATTTCGGGTGTGCCCCAGGGCAGCGTAATAGGTCCGCTGCTTTTTACGATTTACATAAACGATCTGGTTGATAGTATTGACAGCGGCATTAGACTGTTTGTCGATGATGCTGTAGTCTACAGGAAGGTTGTATCACATGAAAGTTTTGAAAAAATCAATGAGGATTTGCAGAAAATAAATGCGTGGTGTAATGAATGGCAGTTATCTCTCAATATTAGTAAGTGTAACCTACTGCGCATAACAAGGCGAAAATCCCCATTAATGTACGAGTACAAAATAAATGCCCAGTTTTTGGAAGCGGTAACATCCGTCAAGTATCTATTCGAAATGATCTCAAATGGAATGATCAGATTACACAAGTAACGGGCAAGACGAACTCTATATTGCGGTTTATTGGTAGAATCCTGAAGCGATGCAGTCCTTCAATAAAGAAATTCGCTTACAATACGTTAGTTCGTTCAGTCTTAGAGTATTGTTCGTCTGTATGAGACCCTTACCAGATGGGTCTTATTCAAGAGATTGAGAAGGTCCAAAGAAGAGCGTTAAAAAAAAATGGCTCTGAGCACTATGGGACTTAACATCTATGGTCATCAGTCCCCTAGAACTTAGAACTACTTAAACCTAACTAACCTAAGGACAGCACACAACACCCAGCCATCACGAGGTAGAGAAAATCCCTGACCCCGCCGGGAACCGAACCCGGGAACCCAGGCGTGGGAAGCGAGAACGCTACCGCACGACCACGAGATGCGGGCTAAGAGCGTTAAGATTCGTGACTGGTACATTTAGCCATCGCGAGATCGTTACAAATCTCATTTAAAGTTTGAAGTGGGACCCACTTGCAGATACACGACGCGCTAAACGGAAAGGGCTGCTCACTAAATTCCGAAATCCGATCTTCGCCGAGGATGTAGAGCATATATTATTACCACCAACTTTCAAATCGTGCAGTGATCACCATGGGGAAATTAGAGCCTGTACTGAGGCGTTCAGACACTCGTTTTTCCCTCTCGAGAACCGTGACTAGAACAGAGGGGGGATATGACTCTGGCGCGAATTGTGCCCCCGCCACACACCGTTTGGTGGCTAGCGGAGTATACAGGGTGAGTCACCTAACATTACCGCTGGATGTTGTTGTTGTTGTTGTAATCTTCAGTCCTGAGACTGGTTTGATGCAGCTCTCCATGCTACTCTATCCTGTGCAAGCTTCTTCATCTCCCAGTACCTACTGCAACCTACATCCTTCTGAATCTGCTTAGTGTATTCATCTCTTGGTCTCCCTCTACGATTTTTACCCTCCACGCTGCCCTCCAATACTAAATTGGTGATCCCTTGATGCCTCAAAACATGTCCTACCAACCGATCCCTTCTTCTAGGTAAGTTGTGCCACAAACTTCTCTTCTCCCCAATCCTATTCAATACCTCCTCATTAGTTACGTGATCTACCCACCTTATCTTCAGCATCCTTCTGTAGCACCACATTTCGAAAGCTTCTATTCTCTTCTTGTCCAAACTATTTATCGTCCACGTTTCACTTCGATACATGGCTACACTCCATACAAATACTTTCAGAAACGACTTCCTGACACTTAAATCTATACTCGATGTTAACAAATTTCTCTTCTTCAGAAACGATTTCCTTGCCATTGCCAGTCTACATTTTATATCCTCTCTACTTCGACCATCATCAGTTATTTTACTCCCTAAATAGCAAAACTCCTTTACTACTTTAAGTGTCTCATTTCCTAATCTAATTCCCTCAGCATCACCCGATTTAATTTGCTTTTGTTGATGTTCATCTTATATCCTCCTTTCAAGACACTGTCCATTCCGTTCAACTGTTCTTCCAAGTCCTTTGCTGTCTCTGACAGAATTACAATTTCATCGACGAAACTCAAAGTTTTTATTTCTTCTCCATGAATTTTAATACCTACTCCGAATTTTTCTTTTGTTTCCTTTACTGCTTGCTCAATATACAGATTGAATAACATCGGGGAGAGGCTACAACCCTGTCTCACTCCTTTCCCAACCACTGCTTCCCTTTCATGCCCCTCGACTCTTATAACTGCCATCTGGTTTCTGTACAAATTGTAAATAGCCTTTCGCTCCCTGTATTTTACCCCTGCCACCTTCAGAATTTGAAAGAGAGTATTCCAGTTAACATTGACAAAAGCTTTCTCTAAGTATACAAATGCTAGAAACGTAGGTTTGCCTTTTCTTAATCTTTCTTCTAAGATAAGTCGTAAGGTTAGTATTGCCTCACGTGTTCCAAATTTCTACGGAATCCAAACTGATCTTCCCCGAGGTTCGCTTCTACCAGTTTTTCCATTCGTCTGTAAAGAATACGCGTTAGTATTTTGCAGCTGTGACTTATTAAACTGATAGTTCGGTAATTTTCACATCTGTCAACACCTGCTTTCTTTGGGATTGGAATTACTATATTCTTCTTGAAGTCTGAGGGCATTTCGCCTGTCTCATACATCTTGCTCACCAGATGGTAGAGTTTTGTCAGGACTGGCTCTCCCAAGGCCACCAGTAGTTCTAATGGAATGTTGTCTACTCCCGAGGCCTTGTTTCGACTCAGGTCTTTCAGTGCTCTGTCAAACTCTTCACGCAGTATCATATCTCCCATTTCATCTTCATCTACATCCTCTTCCATTTCCATAATATTGTCCTCAAGTACATCGCCCTTGTATAAACCCTCTATATACTCCTTCCACCTTTCTGCCTTCCCTTCTTTGCTTAGAACTGGGTTGCCATCTGAGCTCTTGATATTCATACAAGTGGTTCTCTGCTCTCTAAAGGTCTCTTTAATTTTCCTGTAGGCAGTATCTATCTTACCCCTAGTGAGACAAGCCTCTACATCCTTACATTTTTCCTGTAGCCATCCCTCCTTAGCCATTTTGCACTTCCTGTCGATCTCATTTTTGAGACGTTTGTTTTCCTTTTTGCCTGCTTCATTCACTGCATTTTTATATTTTCTCCTTTCATCAATTAAATTCACTATTTCTTCTGTTACCCAAGGATTTCTATTAGCCCTCGTCTTTTTACCTACTTGATCGTCTGCTGCCTTCGCTACTTCATCCCTCAGAGCTACCCATTCTTCTTCTACTATATTTCTTTCCCCATTCCTGTCAATTGTTCCCTTACGCTCTCCCTGAAACTCTCTACAACCTCTGGTTCCTTCAGTTTATCCAGGTCACATCTCATTAAATTCCCACCTTTTTTCAGTTTCTTCAGTTTCAATCTGCAGTTCATAACCAATAGATTGTGGTCAGAATCCACACCTGCCCCTGGAAATGTCTTACAATTTAAAACTTGGTTTCTAAATCTCTGTCTTACCATTATCTATCTGATACCTTTTAGTATCTCCAGGATTCTTCCAGGTATACAACCTTCTTTTATGATTCTTGAACCAAGTGTTAGCTATGATTAAGTTATGCTCTGTGCAAAATTCTACAAGGCGGCTTCCTCTTCCATTTCTTCCCCCCAATCCATATTCACCTACTATGTTTCCTTCTCTCCCTTTTCCTACTGACGAATTCCAGTCACCCATGACTATTAAATTTTCGTCTCCCTTCACTACCTGAATAATTTCTTTTATCTCGTCATACATGTCATCAATTTCCTCATCATCTGCAGAGCTAGTTGGCATATAAACTTGTACTACTGTAGTAGGCATGGGCTTTGTCTCTATCTTGGCCACAATAATGCGTTCACTATGCTGTTTGTAGTAGCTAACCCGCACTCCTATTTTTTTATTCATTATTAAACCTACCCCTGCATTACCTCTATTTGATTTTGTATTTATAACCCTGTAATCACCTGACCAAAAGTCTTGTTCCTCCTGCCACCGAACTTCACTAATTCCCACTATATCTAACTTTAACCTATCCATTTCCCTTTTTAAATTTTCTAACCTACCTGCCCGATTAAGGGATCTGACATTCCACGCTCCGATCCGTAGAACGCCAGTTTTCTTTCTCCTGATAACGACGTCCTCTTGAGAAGTCCCCGCCCGGAGATCCGAATGGGGGACTATTTTACCTCCGGAATATTTTACCCGAGAGGACGCCATCATCATTTAATCATACAGTAAAGCTGCATGTCCTCGGGAAAAATTACGGCTGTAGTTTCCCCTTGCTTTCAGCCGTTCGCAGTACCAGCACAGCAAGCCCGTTTTGGTTAATGTTACAAGGCCAGATCAGTCAATCATCCAGACCGTTGCCCCTGCAACTACTGAAAAGGCTGCTGCCCCTCTTCAGGAACCACATGTTTGTCTGGCCTCTCAACAGATACCCCTCCGTTGTAGTTGCACCTACGGTACGGCCATTTGTATCGCTGAGGCACGCAAGCCTCCCCACCAACGGCAAGGTCCATGGTTCATCTGGATATATTTCGTAAACCACATCAAATACTGACGAATCGATTCCACAGACCGAACGTGAGGAGAGGGGCTAGTGTAATTTGTTAATACAAATCATACGGAAGTATGTTTTTTGACACAAACCTACGTTTTTTTAAAATGGAACCCCGTTAGTTTTGTAAGCACATCTGAACATATAAACAAATACGTAATCAGTGCCGTTTGTTGCATTGTAAAATGTTAATTACATCCGGAGATATTGTAACCTAAAGTTGACGCTTGAGTACCACTCCTCCGCTGTTCGATCGTGTGTATCGGAGAGCACCAAATTACGTAGGGATCGAAAGGGAACGGTGATGGACCTTAGGTACAGAAGAGACTAGAACATCACATTACGTCCACATGCTAACACCTTTTTAATGGTCTTTTTCACTGACGCACATGTACATTACCATGAGGGGGAGGTACACGTACACACGTGGTTTCCGTTTTCAATTACGGAGTGGAATAGAGTGTGTCCCGACATGTCAGGCCAATAGATGTGGTGGCCATCATTTGCTGCACACAATTGCAATCTCTGGTGTAATGAATGTCGTACACGCCGCAGTACATCTGGTTTAATGTCGCCGCAGGCTGCCACAATACGTTGTTTCATATCCTCTGGGGTTGTAGGCACATCACGGTACACACGTTACATGATGGCCACCACATTGAACATCTATTGGCCTGACATGTCGGGACACACTCTATTCCACTCCGTAATTGAAAACGGAAACCACGTGTGTACGTGTACCTCACCCCTAATGGTAATGTACATGTGCGTCAGTGAAAAAGGCCATTAAAAAGGTGTTAGCATGTGGACGTAATGTGATGTTCCAGTCGCTTCTGTACCTAAGGTCCATCACCGTTCCCTTTGGATCCGTACGTAATTCGGTGCTCTCCGATACACACGATCGAACAGCGGAGGAGTGGTACTCAAGCGTCAACTTTAGGTTACAATATCTCCGGATGTAATTAACATTTTACAATGCAACAAACGGCACTGATTACGTATTTGTTTATATGTTCAGATGTGCTAACAAAACTAACGTAGTTCCATGTAAGAAAACGTAGGTTTGTGTTATAAAACATACTTCCGTGCATTTTTGTATGGTTTGTATTAAACAATTACACTAGCCCCTCTCCTCACGTTCGGTCTGTGGAATCGGTTCGTCAGTATTTGATGTGGTTTACGAAATATATCCAGCGGTAACGTTAGGTGACTCACCCTGTATATGTAGATGTAGATCTTGCTCTTATAGTAACTGTGACATCGACGGCCAGTGCAGTATCTGACATCACAGAGTCGCAATACTCTAAATTATGGAATTCGCCATGGGATCTGGAGCACTTTCAGGCCTGTACAATACAAGGAATGTCATATGTTTCCCGTGTAGGCCAATTAGGAGACAAATGGGGAAATAATAGTATGATGTTCCTACGACACCGTTCAAGGCAGCGATAACCGCAGACTTCTCAATCGATTCACACTTTTGGTAGTCTGAAGAAACAATCATTTTCATAGAATAAATTACAATTCAAGTACTATTTTTCTCCGTTGCAACTATGTCTATATGCAGGAAGGACATCGAGGTCACACACATAACTGTGGAAATCACCCACGACCTTTTTGATCTTTTGAAAAGAATCATTAACCGTTTTAGACAAACCTAAATGGTGATACCGTATGGCATGGTTTCAATGTGCAGAGGTTTTCGATTTAACCGACGAGATGAGAATGGAATAGTAGTACTCCTCCCACTCTCCTACCTTTTCCGCTGTAATACTGTTCGTTAAAATCTAATACACTGCCAGGATTTCAAACAGCTACGTCCGGGTCAAGTGCCACTACAGACCTCAACTATACAGGGTGTTCAGAAATTCCCGTTGCCAACTTCTATCCGAAAACGTACAGTTTCCGTTCTACGATGGTTACAGTTCTGATGTGTATCGCGTCCACGTCTGCTGAGGGAAAGGGAAAAGTCTCCGAGTTGTTCGTTCTGGTATGCCACAGGGTAGACAGGATGACGTGGACTTGTTGTTGGGTCGACTGCAAAGTTTAATCATGAAACTCTTGTCGAGAGAGACGAAGATCTGCTGACACCAGTTCTGGTTGCTGCATTAGAAATTGAAGATAGAGAGTGTGTACCAGAACATGCTTCGTAAGTAAAATATCTGTAACAAAGTTAGTGGTCGCAATATCAAGCCGCTGTTGTAGTGCATCATTACTGTTCTTTACGACCAGGATGATGGCTTGCTAGGTTCTTTTTTTGTTTTAGAATAATGAAAACACGTAATGTTTAAGTGTTAATACAAACAAATGTGCTTAAGTGGTAAACAGATGTTGCGTTATGTTTTCTTTCGAAGTGTTACCTAATAATTGTACTACGTCACGCCAAATTCAATTTTCAAGCGTATGCGGATGAGTTAAACATCAGAATTTAAAATCGTCGTTCCGGCCGGGGTAGCCGAGCGGTTCGAGGCGCTACAGTCTGGAACCGCGCGACCGCTACGGTCGCAGGTTCGAATCCTGCCTCGGGCATGGATGTGTGTGGTGTTCTTAGGTTAGTAAGGTTTAAGTAGTTCTAAGTTCTAGGGGACTGATGACGTCAGCAGTTAAGTCCCATAGTGCTCAGAGCCATTTGAACAATTTTTTGAAACCGTCGTAGAACGCCAACGGTACGTTTCGGGACATGGGTTCCTATTCAAAATCTTATGTTCTCACTCCCCTCTACAATTCCTATAAGTTTACAACGGGAATTTTCGAACACCTTGTATATAAGCGCCAAATTAAATTTTTAAAAAGAAGAAAAATCATGACATGAATACTAATTTGAGATGAGGATTGGGATATTGTTACAAAAAAAATGGTTCAAATGGCTCTGAGCACTATGGGACTTAACATCTGAGGTCATAAGTCCCCTAGAACTTAGAACTACTTAAACGTAACTAACCTAAGGACATCACAAACATCCATGCCCGAGGCAGGATTCGAACCTGCGACCAATATTGTTACAACGACATGTTAAGGCGTTAAGTCAAGCGCCGGCACGTCAGTCGGGGAAGATAGAGAAGAGATGGATGTGAGAAGACGTCAGCCAATCCACGCTGACTGGATCTCCCTCCAGAACGACAACGTGACAGCAGTGGCCCCTATGTGAAGAGGACATAAGCGCCGCGATCGACTGGCGACGCCCCAGTAGAATAGTAGCCTCAAGATTAGCCACTTCTATAGAAACGTCAACGCTCGTTACTTTGCTTGTACACACTATGTAACACAGGCTTGGGAACTCTTATACTGAAGAGATTGCTTATTTTGTATGTCGCCCTTTTACTTGCGACGCATCTGTCTAATTGACAAAGTTAAGTATTGTAATCTTTTTCTTTTTGTAATAAAACTTATTAATACGATTTGTTTGAATTGTTTGTCTAACGGTCCGATAAGCAGGTTTCCTAGGTACCCCATATTTGACGACTAGCATGGAGACAAAATAGGACATGACAGTATTTATTGTATACATGGCTCAAGAGGTACACGACAAGAGATCCCCAACCACAGAGGCACATCACTTGGCAGACATCCTTTCAGTTCCGAGCAGTGGACTGCAGATAGCACTCACTATTCGCGACCACTTTCTACTTTCACAACCCCGCGTCCATCAGAGCGTCGTATTCGTCCAGTGATAGTGTTACCAGCCGCCAGAAAGAGCACTTTCAAAGTGGGGACTGCTGTGCTTCCGCCTAGTACTGGCGCAGGTGGAGATCCTTCCGTCGACAAGCAGAAAAGACGAAGTGCCACGGACAATTTCTCAGTTCAGGACCCGCAGACAGTTCAGTTTCTGTAGCGCCAGCAGAAAATTCCTGCAGTTCAGCTAATCCGTCAAGTGCCACCATTTCTCGCACGTGCTACGGAGTACAGCTCCGTGAGTTCTGTTCAGTCCGCCTCCATAGCTGAGTGGATGCCGGCACGGTAGCTCAGCTTGTTCGGTCAGAGAGCTGGCTGGCCTCTGTAATAAAGAAACTGAGTGAAGGGATCAACAACGAACTTCAGCGGATATCATGCGATGTCAGCTACGAGCAAATACAACGAATAACATCGAATAAAATGCAAAAAAAGTGGTCAGCGAGGTAGGATGCCAAGCAATGGGGGGACCGATGACCTCAGCAGTTTGGTCCCGTAGAAATTGACAGACAGACAAGCAATGGGCGCGAGTTCGATTCCCGGCAGGGTTGGAGATTTTCTACGCTCAGGGGCTGGGTGCTATGTTGTCTTCATCATCAAATTATCCCCAAAAACATTCAAGTCGCCGAAATAACGTCACCTAAAAAGACTTGCACCAGGCGACGGGTCTACCCGACGGGAGGCCCTCGCCACACAACCTCTCATTTCAGTTCTGTTCAGACGAAAATAGTTCCTTCTTAGCAGTCGCTATTTACAAAGTAATGGATACTGTCAAACTAGTACAGGACACCAAGTACTATTCATGTAACAGTTACCAAAGTTAAGTACCATATTGTATCATAGCTCCTAATAAATATTATTCGTATGCCGCGCTGGATTAGCCGAGCGGTCTAGGCGCTGCTGTCATGGACTGTGCGGCTCGCCCCGGCGGAGGTTCGAGTCCTCCCTCGGGCATGGGTGTGTGTGCTTGTCCTCAGGATAATTTAGCTTAAGTAGTGTGTAAGCTTAAGGATTCATGACCTTAGCAGTTAAGTCCCATAAGGTTTCACACACATTTGAACATTTTTTTGTTATTCGTTATTTCTTATTGTGTTGCCACATTTCTGTTCTAGTGCCGTCATGACAAGCCAGTTCCTAATTTGTTAGTAATAGCTTGAAAACTATCACCAATTTTATAGAAACATAGTAGGAAATAAATTTTTTGATGCCGTCTTGTTTGGGCTAAATTAATAGTAACTTTCAGGTATAACATCTCAACACTGGCGACGAGGAAAAGTGGAAAGTCTTCACTAATTTTCGTCAGTTAACAACGCTGTCAATGAGCAAAAGTGAAAAATTTCGATCAATATCCAATACTGAAAGCGAGTTAAGTCAATATTAATGTTTTAGTCAGCTCCCAACACTGACAACAAGGCAGCGTACACCCACAGTATTCTCGTCTATAAGCGCGACTAGAAAAACGAACCACTAAGGAAACGAATTACAGAATTATACAGACAATTTTATTTTGAATTATTCCATTGAGTGCATGTTTTATTTAATTGATACCTGTGGCTATAGTGACCGGCTTAAAATTATCTGAGCATACTAGATTCTGGGATTATTAATCTGTTTCCTTTTCAGGAAGATTTCTGCAAATTTTATAAACTGTTATGAGTATTTTTTCAGACATGGCTCAACCGAAGATGCAGCCACCACCCTTTCCGTCATATAGTAGCAAAGGTGAAGCCTGGAACAAATATATACAGAGTCTGTAGCAGCATTTCCTAGCGCATCAGATATCAGGTGATATGGAACGGAATCATTTTTACTCACTTATTCAGGCCCCACTGCATTTCAACTACTCCAGAAATTGTCACCTACATGTGAACCTGTGACTCTCTCGTATTCTGTCATTAAAGAAATCCTCAACAAATATTACGAGACACAAATGCATGATACTGCTGCCAGACATAGATTTTTTATCGTTTCAAGAAGTTAAATCAAAGTTATAAAATAACCAATGACGGACGGAGCAAAGAGGACATCAAAAGCAGACTCGCTATGGCAAAAAAGGCATTTAGAAATTTCTGAGGATGTACGTCTGGAGTACAGCAATGTATGGTAGTGAAACATGGACTGTGGGAAAACCGGAACAGAAGAGAATCGAAGTATTTGAGATGTGGTGCTATAGACGAATGTTGAAAATTAGGTGGACTGATAAGGTAAGGAATGAGGAGGTTCTACGCAGAATCGGAGAGGAAAGGAATATGTGGAAAACACTGATAAGGAGAAGGGACAGGATGATAGGACATCTGCTAAGACATGAGGGAATGACTTCCATGGTGCTAGAGGGAGCTGTAGAGGGCAAAAACTGTAGAGGAAGACAGAGATTGGAATATGTCAAGCAAATAATTGAGGACGTAAGTTGCAAGTGCTACTCTGAGATGAAGATGTTAGCACAGGAAAGGAATTCGTGGCGGGCCGCATCAGACCAGTCAGTAGACTGATGACCAAAAAAAAAAGAGTGGATTACTCAAATACGAGGCCTGAACTACGAACGTATATTTCATTGTGAAAATGACCAGTGTAAGAAATCTTGCAGACCTACCAATTCGCGTTATCCTTATCGTGCACTCCCCTGACAGTAAATTAATGATTGACCTTCTTAATCTAACAAACCCATCTTTACAAGCTTATCTGCCATTGATTTGGGCATACAAATTCATGCATCTGCTGAACCAATACATTGTGAGGACGTTGACATATTCACTACTTGGAAACAGCCGAAATGGCCTAGCGACCGGTACAGCCAAACCCGGAAAAGACGGCTCGGACACTGTGCTCGACTGAAGCAGTCAGTAAAGAGATTCAGGAATGCTCAATTACAATCTTGTTCACTACGTGGCGTAAATCACAAGAGATACAATTATGTCTATCGGAACGCACTTTGAAACTATTGTACAAAGACCGGCCATAGGTCTGAGTGATCAGAAAGCTGCACAGCCGACAACAAACCAGACATTCAAACATACTGCGGTGAATAATAATTAAAGTCAATTAATGTTCATAATGAAGATGTAGAAATTCTAAAACGTTCACGGCCGAAACGTCACGTCAATGCGATCATTTCTATCAAGAACAAGTCGTTGCTGGTAACTGTTCGACTTAACAATGTGCCGATAAATTTTCAAATTGACACAGAGTCTTCAATTTCAATCGTTAACCTTCAAGTGTTCCGAAGATTAGAACCACCGAAGTCAGCAGAGTTTCCGAGTTCGCTGTTCAGTTACAAAAATCAGGAGATTCCAATAAAAGACAACTTTCAACAGATGTTACTTATTAACAATATGCCAAACAGACTACATTTTTGGTGGTAAGTTCAAATAAAGCAACTAATTTACTAGGACTGGACCTCTTAAATGCTTTGGGCTTCACTATTTATGAAGGAGATAGACAAATTCCAACTGACGTTCAGCCGGCCGCTGTGAACGAGCGGTTCTAGGCGCTTTAGTCTGGAACCGCGCGACCGCTACGGTCGCAGGCTCGACTCCTTCCTCGGGCATTGATGTGTGTGATGTCCTTAGGTTAGTTAGGTTTAAGTAGTTCTAAGTTCTAGGGGACTGATGGCCTCAGATGTTGGGTCCCATAGTGCTCAGAGGCATTTGAACCAACTAACGTTCGAAATGGAAAGTTAAAACAGCTGTTGCAAAATATGGTGATTTTTTTCCGAAGTAACAAGTAAGATCAAAAGTTACGAGGCGCACGTTATATTGAAGCCGAGGGCGGCACCGAAATTTTGCAAAGCACGCAACATTCCTTTTGCGTTCAAGCTAAAGTAAAGCGGGAACTCTACCGTCTTGTTGAGAATGATGTTATGGTAGCAATAACAAGTAACCGACGGGCAACACTGGTCATTGTTGCACAGAAACTGAACGGCTCACCACACATCTTCGATGGTTAATGCTCAATCTGTTACTGACTCATATTCTATTGCCAAGCCGGAAGATCTGATGTCAGTGGTGTGTACTTTGTAAACTGGACAAAATGGTTCAAATGGCTCTGAGCACTATGGGACTTAACAGCTGTGGTCATCAATCCCCTAGAACTTAGAACTACTTAAACCTAACTAACCTAAGGACATCACACACATCCATGCCCGAGGCAGGATTCGAACCTGCGACCGTAGCAGTCGCGCGGTTCCGGAGTGCGCGCCTAGAACCGCGAGGCCACCGCGGCCGGCAAACTGGACATTAAAGGAGGATATTTACAAATCCCTCTGAACAAAGATACGAGGAGATTTTTGCTGACAAATACTCCATTTTGTCTCTCTTACAAAAGGTTACCCTTTAGAACAGCCAGTGCATCGGGTTTGTTCCAGCGGTATTTCCAACAATTAATTCGGAAAACTCTGAACGCTGTCTACTATTTTGATGATAAGTGCTGGCCGGTGTGGCCGAGCGGTTCTAGGCGCTTCAGTCTGGAACCGCGCGACCGCTACGGTCGCAGGTTCGAATCCTGCCTCGGGCATGGGCGTGTGTGATGTCCTTATGTTAGTTAGGTTTAAGTAGTTCTAGGTCCTAGGGGACTGATGACCTCAGATGTTAAGTCCCATGGTGCTCAGAGCCATTTGAACCATTTTGAACAAAACAAGTGCAAATGAAATGACACAAGTTCAAAGGCTTTCCTGGTATCATACAGATATGATTTTATGTGTATAGTCTGAAGCGGCGAGTGAAAATTAGTATCAAGGCCGAGGATCGAACTCAGGTCTCCTCTTACTGAGCAGGTGCGCTGGCCACTATGCCACCCTGGCACAGCCGTTCAGACAACTACACGGATTACCGTGTCACGCCTCCCTCCTCGATCCAAGTTCTCACTGCCGCCCCATTCTACATAGATGCTGATGTGCTATTCCAGAACACGGAGAGCCTCGGCAATTCTGTTCGTGTGTAAGGGGAAATTTGAAGTAGATTGGGCCGGCAGTGAGAATTTCGACCGAGGAGGGAGATGTGCCAGGGTAATCCATCCAGCCAATGTCGCTTCTTGGCTTAGTCACCTGCCTAGTAAGCAGGAGGCTGGGGTTCGATTCCCGGCCTTGGTACAAATTTTCACTCGCCGCTTCAGTCTATATACATAAAAACAAGTGCATCTTCTTTCAACGCAAAGCGCAATACGTAGGACACCTAGAGTCTGCACACAGCATCAAGCCGACACCGTAATATATTGACGCCTTTAAAAACCTTCCGGCTCCCAAGGACGCTAAGCAGTTATATCCCGAATTGGGACAAATAAATTGTTATGAAAGGTTTATCTTTCACACGGCTTCTGTCAGTGAAACACTACAAAAGCTGTTAAGTAAAGGCATCAAATGGGACTGAAACAGTGAATGCCAACAAGTCTTTCTTTCTTTCTTTTGCTTGTGCCTTTTGTCCCACAGATACACAGGGTTGGCATGGTTAATCGGATGTGGCAATGTTAGTTGAAGGGGTGGCCGGATGCCCTTCCTGCCGCCACCACGTACCCCCCAGGATGGAATTAGTGTACCCCAGCTGTCTGTGTCTAGTGGAATCCATGTAGCCGGCCGCGGTGGTCTCGCGGTTAAGGCACTCAGTCCGGAACCGCGCGACTGCTACGGTCGCAGGTTCGAATCCTGCCTCGGGCATGGATGTGTGTGATGTCCTTAGGTTAGTTAGGTTTAAGTAGTTCTAAGTTCTAGGGGACTGATGACCTCAGAAGTTAAGTCCCATAGTGCTCAGAGCCATTTGAATCCATGTAATAGTGCGAAAGTGTTCAGATGTCTGCGAGCCGTGTAACCGAGGCGAGACGTGGGGACCAGCCCGGTATTCACCTAGGGGGATGTGGAAAACCGCCTAAAAACCACATCCAGGCTGGCCGGCACACCGGCCCTCGTCTTTAAGCCACCGGGCGGATTCGATCCGGGGCCGGCGCGCCTACCCGACTCCAGGAAGCAGCGCCTTAGCGCTCTCGGCTGACCTGGCGGGTAGTGAATGCCAACAATTATTTAACAAATTAAAACAATGTTTCCTTGACGCCAAATGTCTTACGACATATGATCCGAACAAAATGTCCACAGTTGCTGCAGATGCTTCAGACTATGGAATTTCTCTGTTCTGTCGCATCAGCATATGGTTTTGAAATATTAGTTGCGTTAGTTTCTATGATTCTGACAGTGGCACGAAGAAATTATAATCAGATCAAGAAGGGGGCTCTCACGATTATATTTGCAGTCCAAAAATTTCATGATTGCATTCGCGGATGTAAGTTTATCCTCCTCACAGACTACAAACTTTTAGTGGCTATCTTTGGACTGAACAATACTGTTCCGACATGGACAGCTGAACGTTTGCAACGCTGGGCACTACTACTGTCGAATTACGATGTTTAAATTGTATTCAAATCCACAGCACAACGTGCGATAGCGGATTTGGTTTCACGTATGCCAATAGTGCAAGACAAATAGTTTGATTCATCAGCTGATGGTTGTTTCTCAATAGATATCATCAGTGAAGATACCATGGAAAATTTCCCAGTAGACTCAGACTTAATTGCCAAACTTGTACCTCAAACTACTGTTTTGTCTAAGACCAAACATCATACTCAGACAGAATGGCCTACTGATGAGAAGTTAAATTTTACTGGAATGCGAGGAATGGCCTTCGTCTGCAGAAAGACGTCATACTGGTACACTCATAATCGGCCATGACACCAGTGGTTATCCCTGCGATGTTTAAATCTACGGTACTACAGACGCTACATCAATGCCATTGGAGCATTGCTCGTACCAAGTGAACTACCAGAGAGTATTATTACTGCAAAAACATTGACAAAGACATTGAAACGATGCTGGATAAATGCCACTTATGTCAAAAATACCAGTCCTCTTCACCTCGACAATATTTTCCATGCCAGCAGGCATTGGAACCCAGGGTCACATCTGCATAATGATTTGACAGAACCGTTTATGGAAGTTATTGGCTCATCCTCGTTGACGCATTCTCAAAATTTCCATTTGTGATACCGCTGTCGTCGGTATCTTCAACAATGGTTATTCAGGCTTCTCTACTGAAGTATTGCCGAAATATATTATCACTAATAATGGCACACAATTTTCTTCTCAGGAATTTATACTACTGCGTGAAACGATCGGCATTACACACTTCAGAACTCCACCGTTTCATCCTGAGGCCCACGACCTCGCTGAAAGGTTCACACAAACTTTCAAGTCGCACGAAGCTTGTTCAGCTGTAAATAAAGACAGTGTTTTAATGATCTTCTCAGTACAGAGTCACTTCACCTGCGGCACAATCTCCAGCTGATAAACTCCAAGGAAGACTGCAGCGAACATTAATGTCAATTTTAAAGCCGCTCATGCATCCACAAGACGAACTTAGATAGCAGTAAAACCAAAATTTTGAGGCTTAATCACCCTGCATTTATTTCAGTGTAGCCGGCCTAGGTGGCCGAGGGGTTCTAGGCGCTTCAATCTGGAACCGCGCGACCGCTACGGTCGCAGGTTCGAATCCTGCCTCGGGCATGGATGTGTGTGATGTCCTTAGGTTAGTTAGGTTTAAGTAGTTCTAGGGGACTGATGACCTCAGAAGTTAAGTCCCATAGTGCTCAGAGCCATTTCAACCATTTATTTTAGTGTACAAGGATGGGAAAAAATATGGGTATTAGGTGTAGTCACAGAGCACCTCCGCAAAGTCATGTATAAAGTTACATGTTCAAATGGAGTCGGAATGCGCCATAAAAATGAAATCAAGCTGCACTGGGTTCACATGATATACACAAAACTCTTAGGCTGTTTTCTTTTACAGAGTCAAAAGATATAACCAGCCGTGTGAGGACCCTCGAACGCAGCTGGCAGCCACTCCCCCGTCATCACATCCAACAGCAGGCCCAGCTGCAGCCAATCAGCAACGAAGCGATGGAAGGGGATGTCATGCTTCACACCCCATACTAGCCTACGGACATGGAAATGGCAACTGCTTGACTGGCCGCCTCGCCGTGGTTTTGTGTGGGATTACCACAGTGCTGCTGGTGAATGACAAGGGGAGCAACATATGTGCCAAAACCAAATACGCACGTCGGCAAGCGTGGAAGCAGGAAGCTAATCAAACCAGCTGGCCTCGTAACTTGTCCCCCTGCCCGCTCCCCCGCCGGCCGGGGTGGCCGAGCGGTTCTAGGAGCTACAGTCTGGAACAGCGCGACCGCTACGGTCGTAGGTTCGATTCCTGCCTCGGGCATCGATGTTTATGATGTCCTTAGGTTAGTTAGGTTTAAGTAGTTCTAAGTTCTAGGGGACTGATGACCTCAGATGTTAAGTCCCATAGTACTCAGAGCCATTTTGTTGTGGACTGACAAGACAGCCAGTCCACAGTAACGGGTAACCGAAAGGCACGCGCTTAAACTCACGCAGGCTGACGTGAGGTCTGAAACAGGATACGTAATGAATGCTATAAAGAAAAGTACGTAGCTGCTGGAATACTTAACTGTAATCCACAATTGGTGACATTGGTCTTGTTACTGTACATGCTTCATTAGATACATAGCAAAGGATAAATGGCGCCTTGCTAGGTCGTAGCAATTGACTTAGCTGAAGGCTATGCTAACTATCGTCTCGGCAAATGAGAGCGTAATTCTCAGTGAACCATGGCTAGCAACGTCGGCTGTACAACTGGGGCGAGTGCTAGTAAGTCTCTCTAGACCTGCGGTGTGGCGGCGCTCGGTCTGCAATTACTGACAGTGGCGACACGCGGGTCCGTCGTATACTAGCTGACCGCGGCCGATTTAAAAGGCTACCACCTAGCAAGTGTGGTGTCTGGCGTTGACACCACACATTTTAATCATTTGAACCCGCTCCCCCCCACTTCCCCTCGACTACCCACCCCCCCCCCTCTCCCCGGGGGGTGATGTTGTGTAAATGGCTCAAGAGGTGCATATCAAAAGCACGAGAGGCCTCCATCACTCACCAGGTGACCTCTCAGTTCAGAGCAGCCATCTCCAGAGGGCGCTCAATAATCAGAGTCACTTTCTGCTTCCGTAGCCACATCCACCACCGCGTCCTATTCGTCCGGCGATAGTGCTCCCAGCCTCCAGAAAGAGCAGTGTCAAATGGGGACTATTTTGCTTCCGCCTAGTACTGACGTAAATGAAGTTACTGCCGACAGGTAGAAAACACGACGTGCCGTGGACACACTCTTAGTTCAGTATCTGCAGTCATTTCAATTCCTTGAGCCCACAGTTCCCGCAGATCAGCTGTTCTGACAACTGCCAGCAGTTTCTGCACTAGGCTATGCAGCACAGCTGTTCAGAAGATAACTTCGAATTAGCATTCGCTGTTTACAGAGTAATACAGACAGTCAAACGAGTGTCTGCATAATACATTGAGTCATAATGACAATAACATAGACTGCCAAGAGACAGCAGTGTTATTTAGATCTCATCACATTAGTTGTAGGCCGGCCGCTGTGGCTGAGCGGTTCTAGGAGCTTCCGTCCGGAACCGCGCTGCTGCTATGGTCGCAGGTTCGAATTCTGCCTCGGGCATGGATCTGTGTGATGTCCTTCGGTTAGTTAGGTTTAAGTAGTTCTACGTCTGGGGTACTGATGACCTCAGATGTTAAGTCCCATAGTGCTTAGAGCCTTTCGAACCATTTGAACCACATTAGTTGTGGGAGGACTACAAGTACGACACATCAAACTGTTACCTGAGTTAAATACCACATAATTAGTGTATTAGTAAATGTTATTTGTTATTTCTTATTGTGTTGCCACATTTCCATCCTAGTGTCGCTATGACAAGCAAGAGTCTAATTTGACAGTACTAGCGTGCAAACTGCCACCCTATTGAACCACAGTAGGAAATACTTTTCTGCTACCGTTGATGTTTGGGCAGAAATGATTTTAACATTCAGTAAAAACCTTTTAACAGTATTCTTATGACAAATGACAACGGCCACAATGGTTGAAGTAGGACCTCCAGCTTCAACATGAATGATAACTAGATTGCGAGCAGAACCGCATTTAGTCTAGAGTGGAGTGTTCCTTTCTTTCATCTATCCACTTATTACTGAGAATAATGCCTAAAATTTCCACTTTTTATATTTAGATTTTATTTTTATTTTATAGGTATTCATCGCAGCCAGAAGCCAAGATGTTGTGGCTTTATTTTAATGACTCAGCGACCTCGTCTGCGGGAACGGTTGCGTAGAAGAACAGAAATCTAGAGTGATGTTTCAGGAGAAGTAGTAAATATTTCAGGAGGTGGTAGCACAGACGTATTCAAATAAAACGTTCTATGTAAAATGTGTTAAATTTTTATTGGGTGTCGAGATACAAATGCCAGCAAGTAACTCAAACAAATACCCACAGAACGTGTTAAGCAAAGGCAAATGATTAAATTCGATGTGAATTTTCATACATTCCACCGGCGGCCTCAATTCACTTTCGAACTATCTTGACACCACCACTTGTAGATTTTCTGAGGCCACCTTGGCGATCTTTTATGAGGCAGCACTAGTCATAAACTAGCCAACGGCCTTGCCGCAGTGGTAACACCGGTTCCCGTCAGATACAGGAGTTAAGATCTGTGTGGCTTGGCTAGCACTTGGATGGGTCACCGTCCGCGTCTGACTAGCGCTATTGGCAAGCGGGGCGCGCTAAGTCCTTCTGAGGCTAATTGAGGAGCTATTTGATTGAGAAGTACCGGCCCTGGTCACGAAAACTGACAACGGCCGGGAGAGCAGTGAGATGACCACATGGCTCTCCATATCCGCATCCAGTGACGCCTATCGGCAGTCCACTGGACCTGACGGGATACCAATTCGATTCTACACAGAGTACGCGAAAGAACTTGCCCCCCTTCTAACAGCCGTGTACCGCAAGTCTCTAGAGGAACGGAGGGCTCAAATGGTTCAAATGGCTCTGAGCACTATGGGACTCAACTGCTGAGGTCATTAGTCCCCTAGAACTTAGAACTAGTTAAACCTAACTAACCTAAGGACATCACAAACATCCATGCCCGAGACAGGATTCGAACCTGCGACCGTAGCGGTCTTGCGGTTCCAGACTGCAGCGCCTTTAACCGCACGGCCACTTCGGCCGGCTGGAACGGAGGGTTCCAAATGATTGGAAAAGAGCACAGGTAGTCCCAGTCTTCAAGAAGGGTCGCCGAGCAGATGCGCAAAACTATAGACCTATATCTCTGACGTCGATCTGTTGTAGAATTTTAGAACATGTTATTTGCTCGCGTATCATGTCGTTTTTGGAAACCCAGAATCTACTATGTAGGAATCAACATGGATTCCGGAAACAGCGATTGTGTCAGACCCAACTCGCTTTATTTGTTCATGAGACCCAGAAAATATTAGATACAGGCTCCCAGGTTGATGCTATTTTTCTTGACTTCCGGAAGGCGTTCGATACAGTTCCGCACTGTCGCCTGATAAACAAAGTAAGAGCCTACGGAATATCAGACCAGCTGTGTGGCTGGATTGAAGAGTTTTTAGCAAACAGAACACAGCATGTTGTTATCAATGGAGAGACGTCTACAGACGTTAAAGTAACCTCTGGCGTGCCACAGGGGAGTGTCATGGGACCATTGCTGTTCACAATATATATAAATGACCTAGTAGATAGTGTCTGAAGTTCCATGCGGCTTTTCGCGGATGATGCTGTAGTATACAGAGAAGTTGCAGCATTAGAAAATTGTAGCGAAATGCAGGAAGATCTGCAGCGGATAGGCACTTGGTGCAGGGAGTGGCAACTGACCCTTAACATAGACAAATGTAATGTATTGCGAATACATAGAAAGAAGGATCCTTTATTGTATGATTATATGATAGCGGAACAAACACTGGTAGCAGTTACTTCTGTAAAATATCTGGGAGTTTGCGTGCGGAACGATTTGAAGTGGAATGATCATATAAAATTAATTGTTGGTAAGGCGGGTACCAGGTTGAGATTCATTGGGAGAGTGCTTAGAAAATGTAGTCCATCAACAAAGGAGGTGGCTTACAAAACACTCGTTCGACCTATACTTGAGTATTGCTCATCAGTGTGGGATCCGTATTAGATCGGGTTGACGGAGGAGGTAGAGAAGATCCAAAGAAGAGCGGCGCGTTTCGTCACAGGGTTATTTGGTAACCGTGATAGCATTACGGAGATGTTTAATAAACTCAAGTGGCAGACTCTGCAAGAGAGGCGCTGTGCATCGCGATGTAGCTTGCTGTCCAGGTTTCGAGAGGGTGCGTTTCTGGATGAGGTATCGAATATATTGCTTCCCCCTACTTATACCTCCCGAGGAGATCACGAATGTAAAATTAGAGAGATTAGAGCGCGCACGGAGGCTTTCAGACAGTCGTTCTTCCCGCGAACCATACGCAACTGGAACAGGAAAGGGAGGTAATGACAGTGGCACGTAAAGTGCCCTTCGCCACACACCGTTGGGTGGCTTGCGGAGTATAAATGTAGATGTAGATGTAGAGGATGACACAGCGATCAGTCGGTACCCTTGGCCTTCCGAGGTCTGTTACAATTCATAATCTGAATAATCAATTCGTCAAAAAGTGTGGAAATCCTGCGTGTACTTATTGAAGTACTACCTTACAGAAACCAAATAATGTCTTCCACAAGATCCACACTATGTTTATATGCACGTTCAGATGACATGTCACAACTGGACGGCCGGCCGTAGGTCGCAGGTCGCGGGTTCGAATTCTGCCTCGGGCATGAATGTGTGTGATGTCCTTAGGTTAGTTAGGTTTAAGTAGTTCTAAGTTCTAGGGGACTGATGACCTCAGAAGTTAAGTCCCATAGTGCTCAGAGCCATTTGAACCATTTTGAACAGCTGGACGTTGAGCCAGTCCCGCGCATTTATTGAAAACACGAGGACTCTCGTACTCTGCGGTTAGAAAATCATTTACCGTATTGTCTACTAGCAGCAGCAGCGTTCCCATTGCAAAACTCGCACACAAATACCGTACTAGCATACTAGGCATTTTAAATACGTGCTGTATGCTTAAACTATACAGCAGAACTGGCCAAAATATCACAACCACAGTTAAAAAATTCAGTTGTGAGAACTCAAGCACAACTTCAAGACTTGCACTTCAAAATAAAACTGACAATCGATAACTAAACCCACAGCAGTTAGAGTACCAAGACGCGAAACGAAAGGTTATCTTTGTGATATGTGTGTATCTCTGTATCCAATAAAGATTATACACGTGTTATATGCAATGTTTCATTCGAATTGATCTATACTACCACTTCCTAAAATATTTAGTATTCCTTTTGAAATATGATGTATAACATGAAGAGGACAAGCCACTAACAGTAAGATGGCCAATTCCCTAGGGAACTCTATAAGAAATTTTTGTCGAATGCTGCATACCTCCTTTAGTTCATCCAGTTCTTATTGGATAGGACAGTGTTACAGTGGCAGGGTTTGTCTTGGGGTTAATGTCTTCAAATTTTTGTACGGTTTGAATAATGTCTAGCTGTGAAAATGTTCTGTACTTATCGCAAGCAAGGGAAAGAGGAATATTACATACGACGAGCCATTAAAGACAGAGCACAAACTCGAATTGGATAAGAATGGAGAAGGAGGAATTCGGCCACGTTCTTTTTAAAGAAACAATCGCTGTATTCACCTTCATGACTTCAGATAAACAATGGACACACAAAATTTTGCTGGCGCACGGTGATTTGAACCCCCATTTTCTCGAATACGTACCACTGGTCTCGGTGTTATTGTCGATTAGTACCAACGCCCATGTGTGAAAACTGAAATGAATAAAATTATTTATGTCGCAGCATATTGTGAGTGAAGACATATACATTAACCCAAACTTCCCATAATGTCTGTCCCGTCACCTTAACATGCGTTACGAGTTCAAGAGTACGTTTCCCATGTCCTCATCTTCTTTCGCTCTTTCGAGTCTAAATTAATACAACAGTAATTTATGTTCGGCGGCTATTCAATGTTCTAACCACAGTACGGGTTCCTTTTTCATTATCACATACAAAAAAGTTTCTTAATATTATATATAGCTAATATTAAGAATTTTTTTTTGTCGGATAATGAAAAAGGAATCCGTACTGTGGTTAAACATGAAATAGCCGCCATATACGTGGTGGTCCATTGATAATGACCGGGCCAAATATCTCACGAAATAAGCATCAAACGAAAAAACTACAAAGAACTAAACACGTCTAGCTTGAAGGGGGAAACCAGATGGCGCTATGGTTGGTCCCCTAGATGGCGCTGCCATAGGTCAAACGGATATCAACTGCGTTTTTTAAAAATAAGAGCCCCCATTTTTAACTACAATTCGTGTAGTACGTAAAGAAATATGAATGTTTTAGTTGGATCACTTTTTTCGCTTTGTGATAGATAGCGCTGTAATAGTCACAAACGTATAAGGACGTGGTATCACGTAACATTCCGCCAGTGCGGACGGTATTTGCTTCGTGGTACATTACCCGTGTTAAAATGGACCGTTTACCAATTGTGGAGAAGGTCGATATCGTGTTAATGTATGGCTATTGTGAAAAAAATATGCGCAACGGGCATATGTATGCTGCTCGGTATCCTGTGTCCGGAACGTTCGCCGCATAATTACTTTAACAGGAAGTGTTCGCCGACAGGGGTGGCCGAGCGGTTCTATGCGCTACTGTCGCAGGTTCGAACGGTGCCTCGGGCATGGATGTGTGTGATGTCCTTAGGTTAGTTAGGTTTGAGTAGTTCTAAGTTCTAGGAGAGTGATGACCTCAGAAGTTAAGTCCCATAGTGCTCAGAGCCAGGAAGTGTTCAGCCACATGTGAAACGTCAACCACGACATGCAGCAAATGATGATACTCAAGTAGGTGTTCTAGCTGCTGTAGCGGCTAATCCGCACACCGGGAGCAGAAAATTGCGCGAGAATCGGGAATCTCAAAAACGTCGGTGTTGAAAATGCTACATTAACATCGATTGCACCCGTACGATATTTCTATGCACCAGGAATTGCATGGCGACGACTTTGAACGTCGTGTACAGTTCTGCCACTGGGCACAAGAGAAATTACGGGACGATCACAGATTTTTTGCACGCGTTCTATTTAGCGACGAAGCATCATTCACCAACAGCGGTAATGTAAACCGGCATAATATGCACTATTGGGCAACGGAAAATCCACGATGGCTGCGACAAGTGGAACATCAGCGACCTTGGCGGGTTAATAAATGGTGCGGCATTATTGGAGGAAGGATAATTGGCCCCCGTTTTATCGATGGTAATCTAAATGGCGCAATGTATGCTGATATCCTACGTAATGTTCTACCGATGTTAGTACAAGATGTTTCACTGCATGACAGAATGGCGATGTACTTCCAACATGATGGATGTCCGGCACATAGCTCGCGTGCGGTTGAAGCGGTATTGAATAGCATATTTCATGACAGGTGGATTGGTCGTCGAAGCACCATACCATGGCCTGCACGTTCACCGGATCTAACGTCCCCGGATTTCTCTCTGTAGGGAAAGTTGAAGGATATTTGCTATCGTGATCCACCGACAACGCCTGACAACATGCGTCAGCGCATTGTCAATGCATGTGCGAACATTACGGGTGGTGAACTACTCGCTGTTGAGAGGAATGTCGTTGCACGTATTGCCAAATGTATTGAGATTGACGGACATCATTTCGAGCATTTATTGCATTAATGTGGTATTTACAGGTGAATACGCTGAACAGCATGCGTTTTCAGAAATGATAAGTTCACAAAGGTACATGTATTACATTGGAACAACCGGAATAAAATGTTCAAACATACCTGCGTTCTGTATTTTAATTTAAAAAACCTACCTGCTACCAACTGTTTGTCTAAAATTGTGAGCCATATGTTTGCGACTATTACAGCGCCATCCATCACAAAGCGAAAAAAGTGGTCCAACTAAAACATTCATATTTCTTTATGTTCTACACGAATATGTAATAAAGAATGGGGGTTCCTATTTTAAAAAACGCAGTTGATATCCGTTTGACCTATGCCAACGCCATCTAGCGGTCCAACCATAGTACCATCTGGTTTCCGCCTTCAAGATAGGCAAGTTTCGTTCTTTGTAGTTTTTTCGTTTGACGCTTATTTCGTGAGATATTTGGCCCGGTCACTATCAATGGACCACCCTGTATAGCTTCCTCTGCTACAGAAACTTAGGAAAAACGGAAGTTTTTGTGCCCCAAACCGCTGAATCGAAAAGTGCTGCGTGTTTAACCCCATAGACTCTCCACTCAGTAGCAGCTGGCAACAGTCGGCAGTCAGCACTTTGCGGCGATCAGCTTCACTCCTTATCAAGGTCAGGTAAGGAATGCCGAGGCTGGTAAAGTATTCTAGCGGGCTACTGTATACAAGTGCGACCTAGAGATGGTCTCTCCATTCTTTTTTTATGGCGGGCGCCACCTCACATTATGCTTCTGTGGAGGGCGAAGACATGTCCGTAGCCAACATAACTGGAGGAGAAGATACTAAAGGTTCATGTGGCTTCGGAGCGGCGATGCAGCTCGGTCATTTGAAGTTTATGTTGTATGGCCTGTTTGGGCGCCAGTTCTTCGAATGCGGAACAGTTGGTTTTCCTAAGTGCTGGTGTGCCCTCTAACCATGTTTGAACGTAACAGCTCCAACTTTAAGAAAACTTGCATCTTGATTGATTTTATATTAACTGAATAGTGAACGGAGAAAATGTTTAGTCCTCTCTACTCGATAGTCCCCCATTCAGGCATGGCATTGGTGGTGTTTTTTGTTCGGAAAAAGTTAGTTTTTATACCTGAACTGATTGATTTAATTACGAAGGTCTTTAATTACGCAGTTGATAGGTCTGTGATTAGTACAAATAAACTCTTCATCTCGTTAGCAGCATGAATCTGTAATCGGTTTTTCTGGATTATTTTTATAGCACTCTCTCTCTCTCCCACCTCTTTGTTTTCTGGTACAGGAAAGGATACTCTCGTAGGCTTCGCCACACGTTGCGTCTGCCCACGGAAAATCTATGGGTTACAGAATCAGTGGTGCTGCAATAAACTTTCATTCGTGTGGGTTGTCACCATCTGTGTGTTTGAGAGTAGGATGGCAGTGGTTACTGTGAGACCGGAGAAGTGGGATAGCGTCAAGCCATCGCTTACTCGACAAATGAAGGTGGAGGGTCATTGGTGTATTGGCGGTTGTTCAGACGTAGACCCAGGTGACCAGGTGGTTAAATTTAGTCCTTGTGTTGTGATTATGTTTCAGCAATGGTTTACTGTTACAGGTTATACATACTGAAGATTCTGCTAACGACAGCTAATGGCTTAAAACTGCACCGTAACCGGTATCTGGCGTTGTACATTCGAAGAAATAAGAACACGAATCGTTATCGATCACCACATACCATCACTGTACCAAATGTAAGGGTGACTTCATCAGTTCTATGGGCAAAAGACTTCATGGGGGTTGTTGTACGAATGCGACGCGACCAGCTGCGTGCATTCCGGACGCCGGCCGTCGTGTCAAAGTTCCGTATTCGTAGTAGGCATGTACACCGCACTGAATTTCGATGGAGAATTGGTGTCTTCGCATACCGAGCACGTTTATGTACATCTATATGATTGCTCTGCAATTCACAATTAAGTGCCTGGCAGAGGGTTCATCGAAACACCTTAAAGCTGCTTCTCCACCATTCCCCTCTCGAACAGTGCGGGAAAAACGAACACGTAATTCTTTCCGTCGAGCTCTTATTTCTCTTATCTTATAGTAATGACCATTTTTCTTTATGTAGGTGGGCGTCAACAAAATAGTTTTACACTCTGAAGGGAAAGTTGGCGGTTGAAAGATCATGAGAAGGTCCTGCTGCAGCGAAAAATGCATTTGTTTTAGTCCGCCACCCTAATTCGTGTATCATGTCGGTGGCACTCTCTTCGTCATTTCGCGATAACACTCGTATAAAATGAGCTGCCCTTCTTTGAACTTTTTCGATGTCCTCCGCCAATCCTATCCGATGCGCAGTGCAATACTCCAGAAGAGAGCGGACAAGCGAAGTGTGAGGAGTCTCTTTAGTAGACCTATTACCTTTTCTAAGTGTTCTGCCCGTAAGCCGCTGTCTTTGATTTGCTTTCTCCACAGCATTACGTATGTGATCGTTCCAATTTAAACTAGCCGGCCATTGTGGCCGAGCGGCTCTAGGTACTTCAGTCCGGAACCGCGCTGCTGCTACGGTCGCAGGTTCGAATCCTGCCTCGGGCATGGATGTGTGTGATGTCCTTAGGTTAGTTAGGTTTAAGTAGTTCTGAGTGTAGGGGACTGATGACCTCAGATGTTAAGTCCCATAGTGCTCAGAACCATTTGAACCAATTCAAATTATTCGTCATTATAATCTCTAAATATTTAGTTGAGTTTACAGCCTTTGGATTTGTATGATTTATCGTGTAACTGAAATTTAGCGGATTCTTTTTATTGCTCATGTGGATTGGTTCACACTTTTCATGATTTAGGCTCAATTTTAATTTTTTGCACCATACAGATATTTGGTCTAAATCGCTTTACAGTTCGTTTTGATCATCTGATGACTTTACATGACGGTAAAAGACAGTATCATCTGCAGACAATCTAAGAGGGCTTCTCAGATTGTCTCCTAAATCTTTTATGTAGATCAGGAACAAGCTGCAACGCAACCTTGGCGAACTCCAGCTATATCTTCTCTTTTACTCGATGATTTTCCGTCAATTATTACGAACTGTAACCTTTCTAACAGGAAATCACGAATCCAGGCAAAAAGTTTCTGGGAATCAAAACATTTGGAATCAATTTGACGTCCCCTGTCGACGAAACTCATTACCTCGTGGGAGTAAAGGGCTGATAGTGTTTCACAAGAACGACATTTTCTGCATCCGTGTTGGCTATTTGTCAATAAATCGTTTTCTCCGAGGTTATTCATAATGTTAGAGTACAGTATATGGTCCAAAATCCTACTGCAAATCGACGTTAGTGATTGGGTGTCTAACTGAGCGGCTTACTCCTATTTCCTTTCTTGGATATTGATGTGACTTGCGCAACTTTCCAGTCTTTGGGTACTGTTCTTTCTACGAGTGAGAGGTTGTGTATGATTGCTAAGTATGGAGCTATTGTATCAGCATACTCCGAAAGGAACCTCACTTGTATACAGTCTGGACCAGAAGCCTTGCCTTTCTGAAGTGTTTTAAGCTGCTTCGCTACACCGAGGATATCCACATCTAAATTCTCATGTTGGCAATTGTCCTAGATTCGAATTAGGGAATATTTACTTCGTCTTCTTTTGCGAAGGAACTTCGGAGAACCGTGTTTAGTAAATCTGCGCCGGCCGGGTGGCCGAGCGGTTCTAGGCGCTACAGTCCGGAACCGCGCGACCGCTACAGAATCCTACCTCGGGCATGGATGTGTGTGACGTCCTTAAGTTAGTTAAGTTTAAGTAGTTCTACGTTGTAGGGGACTGATGACCTCAGATGTTAAGTCCCACAGTGCTCAGAGCCATTTGAAGTAAATCTGATTTGGTAGTACAATGACAGTAGACAATGTTCTGAAGTTGATAGGAGTCTGAACTCATAATCATCTTCCAAACATTTGCGAAAGTGATACAATCCGACAAGACAATGTCTGTGTGTGGAGTGGTATCTGTTTAAATGAACTTACTTCCAAATGGAAGAGTGAATATATGTCTACAGATATGCACATTTTTATTGTTGGACGATAGGTGCTGATTTCAACGTACAAAACGAAAACGCTTGGATGCCTACTACCCGTCTTATTGAGGAATATCTCGACAGCAAAAAGCTCATCGGATAGAGTAACCCACTCGATCAGCCCATCTAGATCTACATCTACATTTATACTCCGCAAGCCACCTAACGGCATGTTATAGTCTTAGGTTGAGATTTCAATTTACCAGATATAAACTGGGACACTCAGATGTTTAGGACGGGTGGTAGGGACAGAGCATCGAGTGACATTATACTGAGTGCACTATCCGAAAATTACCTCGAGCAATTAAACAGAGAACCGACTCGTGGAGATAACATCTTGGGCCTACTGATGACAAACAGACCCGAACTACTTTTCGACTCTGTAAGCGCAGAACAGGGAATCATTGATCATAAGGCCGTTGCAGCATCCCTGAATATGGAAGTAAATAGGAATATAAAAAAAGGGAGGAAGGTTTATCTGTTTAGCAAGAGTAATAGAAGGCAGATTTCAGACTACCTAACAGATCAAATGAAAATTTCTATTCCGACACTGACAGTGTTGAGTGTTTATGGCAGGCACAGGGCACAGGACATATTTGAAGCGCTCTCGGAAGGCCTGTAGCTTCTCACTGCCCACATGGTCAGACTATTGTTGCACCGAGGGCACAATTTCAAGGCGTATGGTATTCACTTCCTTAGAGAACCACTTATCTCTGTGTATTTGATATTTCTTCTAGGAACGATATCATTCGATAATCGTGTTAATTGAGCTGTAGCAAACAACCACAGCCATTATTTGGAGCCGTTGTGGTCATGCATGGGGTTGAGTGGCGGCCTCCTGAAACTACCGATTCCACAATCGCAAATACAGTCTTGGGATCCAGACCCAAGCGAGATGTAATATCAGGAACGATAAACCGCAGTCGCAGAAAGCTATGAATTCCGACACGTGTTTGTAGAATTCTCTCCGTGTTACAGGAGCATTACACGATCGTCTCGCAAAGAACCAACATTCAAATGCGATTTCTGAACGAGAAACTGGCTGTGTCTGTTATATACAGAATGTACAAGAGACGGCGATACTCCGACCTAACTCCTGCGATTGCTCTGAGATGCTAATCCTTTGCATATCCAAGCGTGTACTGCACTTCATGCCAATTTGATGTTTGTTACATGCCGCCTTAATGGCGCTGCAGTTTTATTGTCGACCAGTATAGAAATCGAAAGCAAAAGCTCGACTTGTGCGGACGACATCAGACAGATCGACCAAAGCGTGTGAACGGTATCCCAGAGCACCGAGCCGCGCTGTAACGTAGAGAACATTCGAATCCCAAGTGCTTTGGTTTGCTGAGTTTTGTTTTTGTTGAGCCGGCTGGCCGTCGGGCCGGTGAGTTGCTGGCGCGTGTATGGCGGCAGGGGGCGGCGTGGCGCCGTGTTCCTGTCTGTTCACGACTCCCGACTCCTGTTACACCGCATGACAAACGCGACCGGCCGGGAATATACCTCTCCTTTCACCTAGCCCACTGTCGAACAGCCCGCAGCCGGACCGGCATTTTAGGAACGATTTATAAGCTCTCGATTTATGGCCCAACTCGTATGTGGGACTTCCATTACCTTGTCAGAACTCATTGCGGCAGTACATGATAATATGCGGGGGCACTCTTGTGACGTCCGTAATACGAAAAATGTGTTACCGCGGACTGTATATTCCCGCAAACGGATGGGTGGACGCGATGCACAGAGTGAATGTGGTTATGTGCTTTCCAAGCCAGCAACGGGTACTGAGTGTCAAGACAACTAGGAAAGCTCTATGTGAACGTGAGTTCCACTTGCTGCGTTTTTATTGCAGTTTTTGTGCTTTAAAGGTACAGTTTCTTACCACGACGTATGATGGTTTAGTTGACACCTATTTCTCGAGCATAATTTTGCAATTAGATCTATACAATCTAGATACACATTCCACTATTATGATAGCCGAGCTGATTGCCATTTTGGAAACCCTGCTATTCACACAGACAGTCATCAACAATGATAGTACGTCAGCCCTACAACTGATTAGAAACCGTTATACGAGGGCCACTCCAAAAGAAATGCAGACTATTTTTGTAAACATACAGTTTTCATTCAGCATGAGTGAAAGTTTTGCAGTGTGTAGATACATCCTTCCCGCTAGTTTTCAAACTTAGTTCAACCTGTTCCCATGAGTGGCGCCGTCACAGCATGTCTTCAAGATGCCTGCTACACTTGACGTTCGTCAGAAGCAACGTGCTGTCATAGAATTCCTGTGCTGTGAAAACGAGACAGTGGGAAACATCCACAAGAGGCTGAAAAAGGTGTGTGGAGATGCTGCTGTCGATCGCAGTACAGTTAGTCGGTGGGCAAGCATGTTATGTGATGAAAGCGGGCACGGCAATATTGAGGATTGTCCTCGCAGCGGCAGGCCTCGTACTGCACACACTCCAGACTATGTGCAGAGAGTTAACGAATTGGTGACTGCTGACAGACGCATCACAGTGAACGAATTGTCACGCTACGTTGGGATAGGGGAAGGAAGTGTTTGCAGAATACTGAAAGTGTTGGCGTTAAAAAAGGTTTGTGCCAGGTGGGTTCCCAGTATGTTGACAGTGGCTCACAAAGAAACAAGAAAAACGGTATGCAGCGAACTTTTGGAACAATACGAGAATGGTGGAGATGAATTTCTTGGAAGAATTGTGACAGGTGATAAAACATGGCTCCATCATTTTTCACCAGAGACGAAGAGGCAATCAATGGAGTGGCATTTTGCAAATTCACCCAAGAAAAAACATTCACAACCACACCTTCTGCTGGAAAAGTTATGGCTACGGTGTTTTTCGATTCTGAAGGACTCTTGCTTGTGGACATCATGCCAAGTGGAACCACCATAAATTCTGATGCATATGTGACGACACTGAAGAAACTTCAAGCTCGACTGAGTCGTGTTCGACCACATCAGCAAAAGCAGGATGTTTTGCTGTTGCACGACAATTTACGGTCACATGTCAGTCAAAAAACCATGGAAGCGACCACAAAACTCGGATGGACAACACTGAAACATCCGCCTTACAGTCCTGACCTGGCTCTATGTGACTATCAACACTTTGGGAAACTGAAAGACTCTCTTCGTGGAACAAGGTTTGAAGATGATGATTCCCTTGTGCACGCTGCCAAACAGTGGCTCTAACAGGTTTGTCCAGAATTTTACAGTGCGGATATATACAGACGCTGGTTCCAAGATGGCGTAAGGCAGTCGAGAGGGATGGAAATTATGTGGAGAAATGAAAATATTGTTCCTGTAGGATGTATCTATACACTGTAAAACTTTCAAACATGTAAAATAAAAGATGGATTCAAAAAGAAATAGTGTGCATTTCTTTTGGAGTGGCCCTCGTAATAGTTGTACTAACTCCATAATTGCAGCATTGATCAATGTTGTGTGTCGGGTGCAGGGGAACTATCGCACCATCGTGACAGTATGGATGAAAGGCTACTCTGGGAAACCTACCAAAAGAAGCATCTCTACATGGCGCTATTAAGTATGATAAACTACCTCTCACAGATATAATACCCATTCTCAGAGAGCGGTTGCGTCGAGCTGGCAAGAGGGATGGTCGAGAACATCTAAAATCAAAAGCAATCACTACGCACCAATACATCACAAGATTCTAGGAGCACCATGGTGCAATAAGCACAAACATCGAGGAGTTTCACGACAGTTATACCACGGCTGAAGTTTAATCACCGGAAGTTCAACAAACATCTCTATCGACTCAACCTAAGCCAAGCCATATGTTTCTACAGCTTCAAATGGCTCTGAGCATTATGGGACTTAACATCTAAGGTCATCAGTCCCCTATAACTTAGAACTACTTATACCTAACTAACGTCACACACATCCATTCCCGAGGCAGAATTCGAACCTACGACTGTGGCATGTCGCGCGGTTCCAGACTGAAGCGCCTAGAACCGCTCGGCCATCTACAGCTTCCTCGGAACACATATCACATAAACATACTTGAAAGTAATCTCTGGGATCCTGCTCATCTGTTTCCAAGCAGCCTCAAAGCCTTGTTAGCATCCAATGATATAGCGGCGTATAAAATACTAAACGAATTCCTCTACAGTGGCAACACCCCGGCATAGCTCCTACGATGCTCATCTAATGCTCTCGGTAATTATAAAAGCAGGGGACGGCTAAAGCACAATTATTTATTTTAGCGTATGGCAAGTACAAATCACGTATGAAAAATCTAAGAGGGGGGTGTCTGGATTTCAATCTATTTTGCTCAATTCCATTACTCAGGGTGTGGATAGGAAGATCTGGGCTATTTTGGATTTTTCGACACTCCCTGACAAGTGCGTGTTCTCTGCGCAAATGTGGCGGCGGGATATGGCTCAATACAGGCAGCCATTGGACAGGAGTTGACCTGATCGTTCCAGAGATAATCCTCATCGTTTGGTTCAAGACTGCATCCACCTTCTTGATGTGAGCACTATTTAACCATATTGGGGAACAGTACTCTGCTGCAGAATAGACAAGTCCTAGTGCAGAGCTAAGCAGAACGGAGGCAGTGGACCCCCAACTAGTGCCACAAAGCTTTTGGACAATGTTGTTTCTAGTTCCGACTTTTTCAGCAGTGTTTACAAGGTGTTGTTTATAGCTCAATGTTCTATCGAGTGTCACGCCCAGATACTTTGGTGTTCTATTATATGGAAGAATGCCGCCATCAAAGCGGATCTTGAGCTCTTTGTTTGCTAATTTGTTATTCAGGTGGAAACAAGTGGTCTCTGTTTTGGATGGGCTGGGTTGGAGCCTCCAGTCACGGAAGTATTTTCCTAGAGTGGTCAAATCGCTGGATAGTGTGATCTCAGTTTCCTCCATCACTCGGTGTTGTGTGGCCAAGGCCCAGTCGTCCGCATATCCGAACATTTTGGATCTCGTCCTAGGCATATCGGCTATATACATGCTGAAAAGCAGTGGAGCCAGTACTGAACCTTGGGGCAGGCCATTATTAAGTTTCATGAATTTACTTCTGTTGTTACCGATGACAACCTTGAATGGTCTATTGCAGAGCATTTCGTTGATAAGGTTAGCCGTTTTTAGACATGGCACGATGCGGAGGAGCTTATAAATCAGGCCCTGTCTCCAGACAGTGTCGAACGCCGCCGTCAGGTCAACAAATACCACTGATGTTTTTTGCTGTCTTTGGAAGCCTGCCTCGATGTAGGTTGTTAGAGCGAGCACCTGATCCGTGCAGCACAATTAACTCACTATATTCCCATGTGCTACTCAGCACAATATGCAACACTCAGCCTATAAGTGTACGTCACTACGTGCCTCCTACACGTATGTGTCTCAATACTAGTGCATCTCTGCGTATGGTTGTTGTAACCAACTCTGGTTCTTGTATACTGCTCTCGTATTCTATCTAGATGGCACTTACTGACCTGCAGAGATATTCAATTCTCCATCCGCAGATTTTGAAACAGTACTTAAAGGATATACAAAGGAACATTTTACTGCTAATTTAGATGCGTAGTCATAAATATGGATTAATATGGATTGCATTGAGAATATACTCAACATGAACCAACACGGATTTAACATTTCGTATTGTGTTACCAGTAGGAGTATACGACTTAAACGTTTGTCTGAATAAGCTGTAGTACTGCATAACATTTCCTATGTTGAGAGGACTTTATGAGCAGGTTCCGAAAGGCAATAAACTAAACAAAATGTTTGCAATTCAACTACGGTTCTTTCCCCAGTTGGTATGCGAGGAACCCCACACTGCAAGAGCAACGATAGACCGGTGGCCTTTTCAGTCCTCAACAAGAAGAGTTCCTCGAGAACCTATTACTCAACCATGTCTCTCTTCCTGTATCCAGTATCTTCCTTTTAGGCTCATCAGAAGTGTGTAAACACAAAATAATATCAAGGTACTTAATTTTTAGAAACTGGTGTATTTAAGTTGTAAGAGTCTAACGTACGTGATGATTAAATACTTTGTTCCTGTGCACCCAGCTTATATTATACATAAAGAACATTTTGTTACACAGAATAACAAGTTATACTCATTAAGTTTACGGAGGTTTTTGTGGTGTTTAATACTCTGAAACTGTCACGATTGTCTACAAGAATCGTTTGGCTCTGGATGCTGAATAACTGGTTGGATTAATTTGGTTATCACGTTCTTTATTGCGATTAACGCTTCTAAATTGAGGAGGTTTTACATAAAGAGCATTTTATGGATAGTGAATAATTTGTATTCTTAATAGTGATCACTATGTTCTTTACTGTGTTTGATACTCAAAACTTTTACACCAAAAGAGCATTTCGTTATGTGTATTACACAACTGTTTAAGTTAAACCTTAGCCATGCTCTGGGATTTAAGGTTCTCCTTGCAGAGAACAGCGTTCATGGGTCGTATTTTCAAGCTATGTGGCTTTAAGAGGACGTGGATAATACGACTAACGACAGGCGAAAGTTCTCATAAAAAATCTGGTGTCACTAATACATTTATTACGCAGGCAACACTATCTCTAAGATATACTGACACATTCCCACACATTTCTATACAATCCAGAAAGGTTGTTAATATGTCGCAGCTCGCAGCAGAAAAATCTCCGTTGACATCGTATCACTAACAGCATATCCAGACACTCCGGGATGATGATGCCATTGAAACAGAGGATGACACGCGTAAAGCTGACTTTGTATTCTTTTCATGTTTCGCACACTGAGTGGTTAATTGAATTGAAACTCATTGTAATCTTTATTTGCATTGTAGTGCTTTATTGCTGCTTTGGTCTGAAACATCACAAGACTTTTCCTTCTGAGTCCCTCAGCACGTAAGTGCATACTTTTTCTTTCCCAATCGTTACTAAGGTCAAGCTTATTTCAGTATGCAAAATCTTTCTTATATTTCATTGGTTTTTAATCCTACTACATAGCATTGTTGTCCGCTTCTGTAGCTCGGTGGTTCGCGTGTCTGGTTGATGTGCGGATGACCAGGTTTCGACTCCCGGTACTGCCAGCGACTTTTCCTTGCTGGGAGAAATGGTGCGATGGGCACGCACCTCGTGAAACCAATTGAGCAGCCGCTTCAATGAGAAGCATGGGCTCCAAGATCAAGACAGTCGACTATGACCGTAGAACAGTGTGCTAAGCCTCGCCCTACGTACCGCATCCAATGACGCCACTGGCAGCGAATGACACGGCGGTCTGTCGGTTCCTATTGACCCAGACGGGCCAGAACGCTAATCTTTGCTGCATAACCCGACTGAAGGAAATAATGTTCTACAATACTACTTCGCGATACAGACCTAAATAACCCTTTACAGACACTGGAATTGGTTCTCAGTCATCCGTACTTCTGTGATTCACACTATGAGTTTGATGCTGAATTATGTGATTACACTTAAAGTGATAATGAATCTAAATCTCATGTGCCTTCCGATGGAATTCCGGAAGGGAGTGATGGCAAAACCAAATTTTGCATTGTAAAAATCATATTTGAAAATGGTGTAACATACCGTGTGTAAGTCATGTATCTGAATTCTAGGTGAAAATATTATTGTTCATCTTTCAGGACTCAAAGGTGTTACCAGGAACGTTGAAACTGGAAGTACTTTGAAATCCTGGCATTTGTTTGTTTCTGATGCCGCAAGCACAGAAACGTTCAGGGGACTACGCCCATGTTAGGCAAAATAGTTGGATTTATTGAGTGAAATGCTTTTACTTGACTTTTCTGTTTGTGAAGATGTGTGAAGTCAGGTCAAGAATATGTGGCATTGTTTACTTCGAACGGGCCTGGCGGGGACATATCTTGTGTGAGCGAAGTCAGGTCAAGAAGATGTGGCATTGTTTACTTCGAAGGGGACTGGCAGGTTCAAATGGTGCAAATGGCTCTGAGCACTATGGGACTTAACATCTACGGTCATCAGTCCCCTAGAACTTAGAACTACTTAAACCTAACGAACCTAAGGACATCACGCAACACCCAGTCATCACGAGGCAGAGAAAATCCCTGACCCCGCCAGGAATCGAACCCGGGAACCCGGGCGTGGGAAGCGAGAACGCTACCGCACGGCCACGAACTGCGAACGGACTGGCAGGGACATATCTTGTGTGACCATGAGCATTCGCTCATTGCTTCATAGTACCTCCTCTGAGATTAATAATATGATACTCTGTTCAAACGTTCCTAAATTTTTTTTTGCGATGCACCTGGATCAGGGAATGGAAAGCTTGACATGGTTAACGCAACTCCGGGAAGGTTAGGTTTGACAGCCGGATCACCCACGGAGCTATTATTCAGTACTCAGGTAAATCAGTAAGTGACCAATTGTAATGTTTTCTGCCAGACTGAACATTCTGAGGTCAACAGTGTCATTATTCCGAGGTTCAGAGAGAAGATCTGATTCAGCAACATATGAGAGGCGGAGAGCTGATACGTGCGAGGAATGGTATGCACATTTGTTGAATAAGTAATTCGGAGCACATCTTCATTCAAGACGCACAGAAAAACAAGATCTGAAATGTTCGCAAATCATGCAGACGGCCTGATAACAACCAGAAACCTGTGCGAATAATGCGAGGAACCGAACGCACATTTACGGGGCAAGTAAATTTCAGCATATCCCCAGTCAACACGCATAAGGATCTGAAGCGTGCGCAACACATGCAGACAGATAAACCGAAAAAGGTGCCGAATGTGCCGCATTTTTTATTGTACCCGATATGTTCATTTTGTGGCTGGAAACTGCAGTTAGTTTGGTCCAATCAAAAATTATATTTTACGTTTTTCTCATGTCTTCATATAACAAATAATTTTATTGTATTTGCTAACTATTATTTGGTTTTGCATTTTTGAAGTCTGTGAAACCGCATAAGCGGGGTAGCGCAGTGGCTAGCACACTGGACTCACATTCTGGAGGACTACGGTTGAAACCAGAATCCAGGCATCGTGATTTAGGTTTTCGTTAGTTCCCTGAATTACTAAAGGCAAATGGCGTGATGGTTGCTTCGGAACGGCACCGCCGCTTAGCGTCTCCATCCATCCCTAATGCTAGCTTGTGCTCCGTCTCTAATGACCTCGATGTCGGCCGTTGTAAACTACTCTTCTCCTCCTCCTCTGCTCGTCATCCACAGACCAAAGGACGCTACGGTCGCAGGTTCGAATCCTGCCTGGGGCATGGATGTGTGTGATGTCCTTAGGTTAGTTAGGTTTAAGTAGTTCTAAGTTCTAGGGGACTGATGACCACAGTAGTTAAGTCCCATAGTGCTCAGAGCCATTTGAACCATTTTTGAACCAAAGGACAAAAACAAAACCATAACGTCCTAGTTCCATCGTCTTCTTTACAATTCCGCGAACATCTTAGTTTCGTACTCAGACAGGCGTTTCTACATCTACATCTACATTGATACTCCGCAAGCCACCCAACGGTGTGTGGCGGAGGGCACTTTACGTGCCACTGTCATTACCTCCCTTTCCTGTTCCAGTCGCGTATGGTTCGCGGGAAGAACGACTGTCTGAAAGCCTCCGTGCGCGCTCTAATCTCTCTAATTTTACATTCGTGATCTCCTCGGGACGTATAAGTAGGGGGAAGCAATATATTCGATACCTCATCCAGAAACGCACCCTCTCGAAACCTGGCGAGCAAGCTACACCGCGATGCAGAGCGCCTCTCTTGCAGAGTCTGCCACTTGAGTTTATTAAACATCTCCGTAACGCTATCACGGTTACCAAATAACCCTGTGACGAAACGCGCCGCTCTTCTTTGGATCTTCTCTATCTCCTCCGTCAACCCGATCTGGTACGGATCCCACACTGATGAGCAATACTCAAGTATAGGTCGAACGAGTGTTTTGTAAGCCACCTCCTTTGTTGATGGACTACATTTTCTAAGCACTCTCCCAATGAATCTCAACCTGGTACCCGCCTTACCAACAATTAATTTTATATGATCATTCCACTTCAAATCGTTCCGTACGCATACTCCCAGATATTTTACAGAAGTAACTGCTACCGGTGTTTGTTCCGCTATCATATAATCATACAATAAAGGATCCTTCTTTCTATGTATTCGCAATACATTACATTTGTCTATGTTAAGGGTCAGTTGCCACTCCCTGCACCAAGTGCCTATCCGCTGCAGATCTTCCTGTATTTCGCTACAATTTTCTAATGCAGCAACTTCTCTGTATACTACAGCATCATCCGCGAAAAGCCGCATGGAACTTCCGACACTATCTACTAAGTCATTTATATATATTGTGAAAAGCAATGGTCCCATAACACTCCCCTGTGGCACGCCAGAGGTTACTTTAACGTCTGTAGACGTCTCTCCATTGATAACAACATGCTGTGTTCTGTTTGCTAAAAACTCTTCAATCCAGCCACACAGCTGGTCTGATATTCCGTAGGCTCTTACTTTGTTTATCAGGCGACAGTGCGGAACTGTATCGAACGCCTTCCGGAAGTCAAGAAAAATAGCATCTACCTGGGAGCCTGTATCTAATATTTTCTGGGTCTCATGAACAAATAAAGCGAGTTGGGTCTGACACAATCGCTGTTTCCGGAATCCATGTTGATTCCTACATAGTAGATTCTGGGTTTCCAGAAATGACATGATACGCGAGCAAAAAACATGTTCTAAAATTCTACAAGAGATCGACGTAAGAGATATAGGTCTATAGTTTTGCGCATCTGCTCGACTACCCTTCTTGAAGACTGGGACTATCTGTGCTCTTTTCCAATCATTTGGAACCATCCGTTCCTCTAGAGACTTGCGGTATACGGCTGTTAGAAGGGGGGCAAGTTCTTTCGCGTACTCTGTGTAGAATCGAATTGGTATCCCGTCAGGTCCAGTGGACTTTCCTCTATTGAGTGATTCCAGTTGCTTTTCTATTCCTTGGACACTTATTTCGATGTCAGCCATTTTTTCGTTTGTGCGAGGATTTAGAGAAGGAACTGCAGTGCGGTCTTCCTCTGTGAAACAGCTTTGGAAAAAGGTGTTTAGTATTTCAGATTTACGCGTGTCATCCTCTGTTTCAATGCCATCATCATCCCGTAGTGTCTGGATATGCTGTTTCGAGCCACTTACTGATTTAACGTAAGACCAGAACTTCCTAGGATTTTCTGTCAAGTCGGTACATAGAATTTGACTTTCGAATTCAATGAACGCTTCACGCATAGCCCTCCTTACGCTAACTTTGACATCGCTTAGCTTCTGTTTGTCTGAGAGGTTTTGGCTGCGTTTAAACTTGGAGTGGAGCTCTCTTTGCTTTCGCAGTAGTTTCCTAACTTTGTTGTTGTACCACGGTGGGTTTTTCCCGTCCCTCACAGTTTTACTCGGCACGTACCTGTCTAAAACGCATTTTACGATTGCCTTGAACTTTTTCCATAAACACTCAACATTGTCAGTGTCGGAACAGAAATTTTCGTTTTGATCTGTTAGGTAGTCTGAAATCTGCCTTCTATTACTCTTGCTAAACAGATAAACCTTCCTCCCTTTTTTTATATTCCTATTAACTTCCATATTCAGGGATGCTGCAACGGCCTTATGATCACTGATTCCCTGTTCTGTACATACAGAGTCGAAAACTTCGGGTCTGTTTGTTATCAGTAGGTCCAATATGTTATCTCCACGAGTCGGTTCTCTGTTTAATTGCTCGAGGTAATTTTCGGATAGTGCACTCAGTATAATGTCACTCGATGCTGTGTCCCTACCACCCGTCCTAAACATCTGAGTGTCCCAGTCTATATCTGGTAAATTGAAATCTCCACCTAAGACTATAACATGCTGAGAAAATTTATGTGAAATGTATTCCAAATTTTCTCTCAGTTGTTCTGCCACTAATGCTGCCACTAATGCCCACACCAAACCAAATTTAGTACTGAAGACAATAACAATAACAGCACTCAAACGTGTCCTTATTATTCTTATATTGTTTCAGGAGCAGACCTGCAGTCGCCCTTTGCGACGGAGCTGCATCGGCGTTCCGTGGTATCAGAGAGAATGGTATCACTCAAATGAGAAATCACCTAGACATTATCCAGCGAGTTTGCGCGGAGGAAAAGATATTCAGTTTGTATTCGGGAGATGTAGTGCTCAAATTCCTGTGTGCCAGTCCTAGCATCCAGGTATTACGTGGTTTCCACAAATCTCTACAGGCGATTGCTTGCAATGTTCTTTTAGATATGCTACGACCGATGTCCTTTCCCTTCTTGTCCATCCCGAGTTAGCACTGTATCAGTACTGGTCTCGATGTTAGAACTTCAACCTCTTATTTTTCATCGTCCTTTCTACACTTTAATTATTCCAATAAGGCAGAAACACGACCACTCCAAATGTGACAGTCCAATAGCAGTATTTACTTCAGCTCTGGCAGAATCAGAGTATTTACTGCTGGATGCTGTTGCAGAATCGGCAACCTTATAAATACAGTCACGGTATGCCAGGACAGCAAAGATTAAGCATCGTGCAGCGCCTCGTCGCCCCACGAACATTCATTCCGGCGAGTCTGCCTCGGATTCCCCTAGAACGACCATTCATTACTGTGAGGTCACATGAATCACTAATCGCCCCTCTGCTGAAGGAAGCGACAAGAAACATTATAGTTTAACTTTCCGTCGACAGCGAGGTCGTTAGAGAAAGAGCACAAGCTCGGATTACGAGAGGATCGGGTAGAAAATCGGCCAAACCTAAATCGGGAAACCTAAATTAGGATGACCGGTTGCGGATTTGAACAGTCGCCCTCCTGAATCTACGAGGTGCATTCAAGTTCTAAGGCCTCCGATTTTTTTTCTAATTAACTACTCACCCGAAATCGATGAAACTGGCGTTACTTCTCGACGTAATCCCCCTGCAGACGTACACATTTTTCACAACGCTGACGCCATGATTCCATGGCAGCGGCGAAGGCTTCTTTAGGAGTCTGTTTTGACCACTGGAAAATCGCTGAGGCAATAGCAGCACGGCTGGTGAATGTGCGGCCACGGAGAGTGTCTTTCATTGTTGGAAAAAGCCAAAAGTCACTAGGAGCCAGGTCAGGTGAGTAGGGAGCATGAGGAATCACTTCAATGTTGTTATCACGAAGAAACTGTTGCGTAACGTTATCTCGATGTGCGGGTACGTTGTCTTGGTGAAACAGCACACGCGCAGCCCTTCCCGGACGTTTTTGTTGCAGTGCAGGAAGGAATTTGTTCTTCAAAACATTTTCGTGGGATGCACCTGTTACCGTAGTGCCCTTCGGAACGCAATGGGTAAGGATTACGCCCTCGCTGTCCCAGAACATGGACACCATCATTTTTTCAGCACTGGCGGTTACCCGAAATTTTTTTGGAGGCGGTGAATCTGTGTGCTTCCATTGAGCTGACTGGCGCTTTGTTTCTGGATTGAAAAATGGCATCCACGTCTCATCCATTGTCACAACCGACGAAAAGAAAGTCCCATTCGTGCTGTCGTTGCGCGTCAACATTGCTTGGCAACATGCCACACGGGCAGCCATGTGGTCGTCCGTCAGCATTCGTGGCACCTACCTGGATGACACTTTTCGCATTTTCAGGTCGTCATGCAGGATTGTGTGCACAGAACCCACAGAAATGCCAACTCTGGAGGCGATCTGTTCAACAGTCATTCGGCGATCCCCCAAAACAATTCTCTCCTCTTTCTCGATCATGTCGTCAGACCGGCTTGTGCGAGTCCGAGGTTGTTTCGGTTTATTGTCACACGATGTTCTGCCTCCATTAAACTGTCGCACCCACGAACGCACTTTCGACACATCCATAACTCCATCACCACATGTCTCCTTCAACTGTCGATGAATTTCAATTGGTTTCACACCACGCAAATTAAGAAAACGAATGATTGCACGCTGTTCAAGTAAGGAAAACGTCGCCATTTTAAGTATTGAAAACAGTTCTCATTCTCGACGCTGGCGGTAAAATTCCATCTGTGGTACGGTGCTGCCATCTCTGGGACGTATTGACAATGAACGCGGCCTCATTTTAAAACAATGCGCATGTTTCTATCTCTTTCCAGTCCGGAGAAAAAAAATCGGAGGCCTTGGAACTTGAATGCACCTCGTACTTCCAGAGTGCAGCCACTGCAGCGTCTCGCTCGTTCCGTTGACTGATTCATGTTCGTAGCTGCTGGCCACCGAAGCTTATTTGCCCCTGACAGTTCGTTTACGCTCTGTGGTAACTGTTTGTGTCTTGACGTCATTTAGACGTACTTCAATAGACTCCGGAAGACAGTCCTTACAAACGAAAGATCTGACACTCGACTTGCTGTTAGCCGCCGCGCTGGCTTAGCATTCATTACCTATCTTCTACTAAGTCCCGTGCGTCATGTTACAGCCAAAAAAATTGATCTTTCGTGTCATCGACTTTTATCCTAAAATATGAAAACTTTGCGCAGCACCTAGATGCTCTACGCCTTCTTCATACTAGGACGGGCTACAGTTTTATTTGTGACATTATTTGAAGCAACATTATTTTTAAGACTTTTTCTGCTTATTCAGTACTTCATCAATGATAAAAGAGAGACACAAATTCATCTAACAAAGAACTTGTAGTTTCTGAAACGTGTGACAAGCAGAGTGATAACTAGGAATTGAGATAAACCGCTAGTGTAGGCTATTTGGTTGTACAGCCTGTTTCAAAACGATACCGGAAATATCGAGATAGTGAAAATCTAGCCTTAAGGAACAAACTGAGTGGCACTAGTTACCATAGAAAACATGGGAACCGAAACGTACCAGCACGCAACCTGAGCAATATTTGTCTCCCTCTTCTAGAAATGTACAGATTTTTATAGATGTATGTGCAGCCATGCGTATATTCAGGCCTTGATGAGAGGAATAATGCTGTAAGAATAGTGCAAGACGAGGTTGCAAAAATGACCAATACCTGGATAATAATTTTCTGTAACTCATAATTATCTCTAATCAGTGTCTTTTGTCCTTCTTTCACTGCTTCCTTTGTCGTTCCTTCCGTAATTCCCCTGTATTAAATCTCCTGATCTCTGCTAGACACGCCATCTTTATTGAAGTTAAGTATCTTGTGAAGTTTAGTACTATTGGAAAGCTCACATAGCTTAACTTTCTATACCTGAGAACTGGGGATGGCCACTCGCAGATGTTTCAAGAAGCAAGGTTTCACTGTTTTCCCAAAATTTAAATCCACATATTTTTGATCCTCTAGAAGTCTAGAGTTTATCTCTTGCGAATTTTTGTTAAACATTTTCTTGAGTCACCATTTAGCTCACTTTCGCCATTTAGAGTGTCAGCAATTTCTCTTTTTCTCCTTGCAGAGAACAGCGTTCATGGGTCGTATTTTCAAGCTATGTGGCTTTAAGAGGACGTGGATAATACGACTAACGACAGGCGAAAGTTCTCATAAAAAATCTGGTGTCAAATGGCTCTGAGCACTATGGGACTTAATCTGGTGTCACTAATACGTTTATTACGCAGGCAACACTATCTCTAAGCTATACTGACACATTCCCACACATTTCTATACAATCCAGAAAGGTTGTTAATATGTCGAAGCTCGCAGCAGAAAAATCTCCGTTGATATCTTATCACTAACAGCATATCCAGACACTCCGGGATGATGATGGCATTGAAACAGAGGATGACACGCGTAAAGTTGAAATACTAAACACATTTTTCCAAAGCTGTTTCACAGAGGAAGACCGCACTGCAGTTCCTTCTCTAAATCCTCGCACAAACGAAAAAATGGCTGACATCGAAATAAGTGTCCAAGGAATAGAAAAGCAACTGGAATCACTCAACAGAGGAAAGTCCACTGGACCTGACGGGATACCAATTCGATTCTGCACAGAGTACGCGAAAGAACTTGCCCCCCCTCTAACAGCCGTGTACCGCAAGTCTCTAGAGGAACAAAAGGTTCCAAATGGTTGGAAAAGAGCACAGGTAGTCCCAGTCTTCAAGAAGGGTCGTCGAGCAGATGCGCAAGACTCTGACGTCGATCTGTTGTAGAATTTTAGAACATGTTTTGCTCGAGTATCATGTCGTTTTTGGAAACCCAGAATCTACTCTGCAGGAATCAACATGGATTCCGGAAACAGCGATCGTGTGAGACCCAACTCGCTTTATTTGTTCATGAGACCCAGAAAATATTAGATACAGGCTCCCAGGTAGATGCTATTTTTCTTGACTTCCGGAAGGCGTTCGATACAGTTCCGCACCGTCGCCTGATAAACAAAGTAAGAGCCTACGGAATATCAGACCAGCTGTGTGGCTGGATTGAAGAGTTTTTAGCAAACAGAACACAGCATGTTTTCTCAATGGAGAGACGTCTGCAGACGTTAAAGTAACTTCTGGCGTGCCACAGGGGAGTGTTATGGGACCATTGCTTTTCACAATATATATAAATGACCTAGTAGATAGTGTCGGAAGTTCCATGCGGCCTTTCGCGGATCATGCTGTAGTATACAGAGAAGTTGCAGCATTAGAAAATTGTAGCGAAATGCAGGAAGATCTGCAGCGGATAGGCACTTGGTGCAGGGAGTGGCAACTGACCCTTAACATAGACAAATGTAATGTATTGCGAATACATAGAAAGAAGGATCATTTATTGTTTGATTATATAATAGCGGAACAAGCACTGGTAGCAGTTACTTCTGTAAAATATCTGGGAGTATGCGAGCGGACCGATTTGAAGTGGAATGATCATATAAAATTAATTGTTGGTAAGGCGGTTACCAGGTTGAGATTCATTGGGAGAGTCCTTAGAAAATGTAGTCCATCAACAAAGGAGGTGGCTTACAAAACACTCGTTCGACCTATACTTGAGTATTGCTCATCAGTGTGGGATCCGTACCAGATCGGGTTGACGGAGGAGATAGAGAAGATCCAAAGATGAGCGGCGCGTTTCGTCACAGGGTTATTTGGTAACCGTGATAGCGTTACGGAGATGTTTAACAAACTCAAGTGGCAGACTCTGCAAGAGAGGCGCTGTGTATCGCAGTGTATCTTGCTGTCCAGGTTTCGAGAGGGTGCGTTTCTGGATGAGGTATCGAATATATTGCTTCCTCCTACTTATACCTCCCGAGGAGATCACGAATGTAAAATTAGAGAGATTAGAGCGCGCACGGAGGCTTTCAGACAGTCGTTCTTCCCGCGAACCATACGCGACTGGAACAGGAAAGGGAGGTAATGACAGTGGCACGTAAAGTGCCCTCCGCCACACACCGTTGGGTGGCTTGCGGAGTATAAATGTAGATGTAGATGAAACTATGCTAATCTTAATTGATTTTGCAGTTCACAACACCTTGCTACCTACTGCCACGCGTAAGTGGTCTTATTGAGAATCGCGGGCCCACTGAAATACACTCCTGGAAATTGAAATAAGAACACCGTGAATTCATTGTTCCAGGAAGGGGAAACTTTATTGACACATTCCTGGGGTCAGATACATCACATGATCACACTGACAGAACCACAGGCACATAGACACAGGCAACAGAGCATGCACAATGTCGGCACTAGTACAGTGTATATCCACCTTTCACAGCAATGCAGGCTGCTATTCTCCCATGGAGACGATCGTAGAGATGCTGGATGTAGTCCTGTGGAACGGCTTGCCATGCCATTTCCACCTGGCGCCTCAGTTGGACCAGCGTTCGTGCTGGACGTGCAGACCGCGTGAGACGACGCTTCATCCAGTCCCAAACATGCTCAATGGGGGACAGATCCGGAGATCTTGCTGGCCAGTGTAGTTGACTTACACCTTCTAGAGCACGTTGGGTGGCACGGGATACAAGCGGACGTGCATTGTCCTGTTGGAACAGCAAGTTCCCTTGCCGGTCTAGGAATGGTAGAACGATGGGTTCGATGACGGTTTGGATGTACCGTGCACTATTCAGTGTCCCCTCGACGATCACCAGTGGTGTACGGCCAGTGTAGGAGATCGCTCCCCACACCATGATGCCGGGTGTTGGCCCTGTGTGCCTCGGTCGTATGCAGTCCTGATTGTGGCGCTCACCTGCACGGCGCCGCCAAACACGCATACGACCATCATTGGCACCAAGGCAGAAGCGACTCTCATCGCTGAAGACGACACGTCTCCATTCGTCCCTCCATTCACGCCTGTCGCGACACCACTGGAGGCGGGGTGCACGATGTTGGGGCGTGAGCGGAAGACGGCCTAACGGTGTGCGGGACCGTAGCCCAGCTTCATGGAGACGGTTGCGAATGGTCCTCGCCGATACCCCAGGAGCAACAGTGTCCCTAATTTGCTGGGAAGTGGCGGTGCGGTCCCCTACGGCACTGCGTAGGATCCTACGGTCTTGGCGTGCATCCGTGCGTCGCTGCGGTCCGGTCCCAGGTCGACGGGCAGGTGCACCTTCCGCCGACCACTGGCGACAACATCGATGTACTGTGGAGACCTCACGCCCCACGTGTTGAGCAATTCGGCGGTACGTCCACCCGGCCTCCCGCATGCCCACTATACGCCCTCGCTCAAAGTCCGTCAGCTGCAAATACGGTTCACGTCCACGCTGTCGCGGCATGCTACCAGTGTTAAAGACTGCGATGGAGCTCCGTATGCCACGGCAAACTGGCTGACACTGACGGCGGCGGTGCACAAATGCTGCGCAGCTAGCGCCATTCGACGGCCAACACCGCGGTTCCTGGTGTGTCCGCTGTGCCGTGCGTGTGATCATTGCTTGTACAGCCCTCTCGCAGTGTCCGGAGCAAGTATGGTGGGTCTGACACACCGGTGTCAATGTGTTCTTTTTTCCATTTCCAGGAGTGTACCTCATCGCACGGCGTCTTAAAATGATGTAATAGAGTTTGCTCGGCTTCACTTCGACGCCTTGGGACGTTATACATTTGGTCTTCCGTACGACTAAAAATACTTTAAGTTATGACGAATTTAACAAACTACAGCTCTTCTGTTTGGAGGTTCTCCCGTATTTCCCATCAGCAAGCGATTCCGTTTTGCACAAAAATTTGTGATTAAGCTAAAGCGTTCTTTGCGCTTAATTTTAGGTGCCTCCCTTTACATGTATATGATTCACGAATCAGTCTATTTCTACTGAACCAGACTACACAAATAATTCTGGAAAAAAAACTGATGTGACCAGAAACATTACAAATTTCGATCCTCAGACATTAGATACCGTCTACAATATCACGAAGTTTTTATTTTCATTTTGAAATACTTTGTATACAAGGAGCGCAAGAAGGGTTATACCATACAGTTGCGAGACTGAAAATGTAAAAGTCATGTTATAGTCCAGATAACTGCTTCTTCTGCAATCTTAGACTTAATAACATGGAGATAAAACTTATGACTTGCTAGATCATGCTATAATGAGTAGGGAACGGATTTTTAGGTAAATAAATATTTTTGGCTTATAGATAAAAAACTGCGGCTAAGCCAGACGTTCCCTTAAGAGCAGACTTTAATCGTACACGAAAGTGTATTTCACATAAAAATACAAATTCTTGTAGTATTTTATGTAAATAAATATTTTAAGTAATTCTGCTAAGACACATAATTTGTCACTTTTATTTGTTATAATTTTCAAATTTAACAAAAGAATCTCGTATTGTCATATTATGAGAACGCAATTTGAATGAACTCCATTCGTAAATGTACTGCGTAGGGAGTGACCTCCACCATACGCGCTGCTCACTGTCTGAAAGGGGAATCCCTTATGTATGATGTGGACTGATGACGCAATGTATATAACAGTCTTCAGTCAGTCCTCGTCTTCAGAACGAAATTTTCACTCTGCAGAGGAGTGTGCGCTGATATGAAACTTCCTGGCAGATTAAAACTTTGTGCCGGACCGAGAGTCGAACTCGGGACCTTGGACCAGATGGTAGAGCACTTGACCGTGAAATGCAAAGGTCCCGAGTTCAATTCTCGGTGCGGAATACAGTTTTAATCTGCCAGGAAGTTTTTTAACCCTCGTTTTGTTTAAAGCAGAGCGTTTATACAATATGGTATCTTAAGTGAAGTGATTGGCGATATAATGCCGAAAGTAAACTCAAGTGTTCGTTCTCGTTTGCAACAATACGTTACTGAATTTAGTGGCGCCTTACAAATGATGGAATAATTCTATCGTGTCAAAAATGTGGGAAATCGATAAATACAGCTCAGCGATCACACATTTTGCAGCATTCGCCAGGTAGTAACCATAGAATGGCCGCTTCACGAACAGCTCCTAGACATTTACACAGGTCTGTAACTAAAAAACTCCGTAGGATTTTTTAACATTTTCTTATAGATTTTGACCTCCCAAAAACAGGAAAAATATTCAAAAAATTTGATCACATAGGTTTTTATGCACATTGCAGTATTTATGTTCATTAGCAATAAACCTATGTGGTTTTTTTTAATTTAATAACTATTAAAAATTATATCAATTATAATTGATAAAATGAACTTAAATTTTAAAACAATTAGAATGTTAACTATTCTTTGTTACCACTTGCAGGTTTTACCGTGAAGTTCTGGGCACCAGAAGCAAGTGCAAACAATCTTATTGTTCAGCTTTATCGTGTTGCGACAAGTCAAATGACGATTTGTATCTCGCATGAAATGAAGAGAAACTCTCAGTAGACATATTGCTATTCAAGTGAACAGTGCTGTTGTTTCTGTCTAGTCATGGCTACAAGAGGTTGTGTTATTTCTCCAAACAGTTTTTGTTATATCTGTGGTGAATACACCATTAAAAGTCAACAGAGAAACATCAGTGATTTCTTGAGGAAAGTTTATTTTGATTACTTTAAACTAAAACTTGGTGATCAAGATAAACCATGGGCCCCGGATAAGGTGTGTAGAAGATGTGAAGAAGATCTTCGTTTGTAGTTTAAGGTTAAGAAAAATGCATTTCGATTTGGAATTCCTATGATATGGCGTGAGCAGAAAAACCATACCACTGATTGCTACTTCTGTTCAGTTGACGTAAAGGGATTCAATTCAAAAAACAAAAGAAGCATCAGTTATCCTAACCTTGACGCAGCTATACGTCCAGTGCCCCATAGCTCTGAAATACCTATCCCACAACCACCTTCCGCTTTGGATGAATACCAGAGTGAGTTGGAGGACGAAGTTACGTTACCTCCTCAGGGTGAATCAAGCTCAGATTTTTCTTCAGACGAAGATGAACGACCTTAACTATTTTCTCAAAGTGAGCTCAATGATCTAGTAAGAGATTTAGGTCTTTCAAAAGATGAATCCGAACTGCTAGGTTCCAGATTAAAAAATAAAAACCTTTTATCATTTGGCACCTCATTTTCATGGTACAGTCACCGAGAAAAAGAATTTACCTAGTTTTTCTCGAAAGAAGGAAATTTAGTTTTTTGCAATGATGTGGAAGGACTTCTGGATGGCCCCTATTCATTGAGTCATCCAAAGCTAGTCTTAAAGTAGTAGTATTGCATAATGGAAATAAATTTTCATCGCTTCCGATGAGACATTCTGTGCATATGGACGAAAATGATAATGATTTGGCCACTATCCTGGAAAAAAATAAAATATCAGGACCTTCAATGGATGGTTTGAGGGGACTTCAAAACACTCAGGATGCTTTTGGGTGAGTAGGCAGCCTATACTAGATACCCATGCTTCTTATGCTTGTGGAATAGTAGAGCCAGAGAACAGCACTGGACTAAAAGTGATTGCCCACCCCGAGAAACTTTAAAACCTGTAGAGAAAAATGTTATCAATACTACTTTGGTACCACCAGAAAAGGTTTTGTTGCCCCTCTCCATATGAAATTGGGGTTGATGAAACAATTTGTAAAATCGCTGCAAAAGGATTGGGACTGATTTAAATATCTATGTGCAAAGTCTCGAAGTTGTTAGAAGCAAAGTTGAAAGAGAGAGTTTTCACTGGCCCCGACATAAGAAAACTTTTAACCGACACCCTATTTGTGGAAAGTATGAAGGAGAAGGAAAAAGAAGCTTGGGTATCGTTCAAGGATGTAGTCCGTAAGTGTTTGGGAAATACTAAGGATCCTGAATACAAAACCATTGTTCAACGAATGCTAGCAGCACACGAAGCTCAAGAGTGCAAGATGAGCTTGAAGGTCCATTTTTTACACTCCCACATAGACAGTTTTCCTGAAAAGTTGGGAGCTTAGGGTGAAGAACAGGGGGAACGGTTTCACCAGAATATCCGTGATGTCGAGAGACTGTACCAAGGAAGATGGGATGTCCATATGCTTGCTGACTACTGTTGGATGCTTAAGCGGGAAACTAAAGAGGGAAATCGGAAAAGAACTCAGCGAAGTATCACGGAAAAGAAGAAAAGGTTTCATAAAACCATGAAAAAGTATAATATTGATACTAAATGTAAAAAATAAACGAGTGTTTTTACCAATTTTTTGTGTTTGAATTTGCAAAAAAGCCTTATGTGATAGAAAAAAATGGGCATCACTTCTGAAATAAGCGCATTCTAAAACATATAATTCAGTAAAAATATCTCACGCAGCTGACAAAAAATTTTTTTTGCAGACCTGTATTATTTTTAGGAGAAGCAGCTTCCACTTCACATACACTAGTTTCAAAATGTTACGAATATGCAGATTTATGAAACAGTTTTGTTTCCTGTGATGTTTCTTTATACAAACCGAGACGTCCAGCGCTCAGAAATGTTCTTACGAAGTACACAAGTTTTGGAACACCAGTAGAATCAATTGTATGTACCTGCCTATTAAGAAGAAATGCTAAGAGTGATTAGAGCAGAATGTGACAGTAAAAAAAATTGCGTAAGCATTGAAGAATTACCAGATTCGAGCGGTAAGAAAGTGGAAAATGCTGTGGTAGGTGTGTTCGAAACTATTGAAACAGTTTTCTAGTAGCATGTAAAGGAGTACCAGCATCGAATCTTGAAACAACGGTTCGTTTATTCAATGAATCTCTGCAACTATTATGGCCGAATGGGATGAAATTTGATAGCGTTTATTCTTAGTTATGGATACTGCTCCATATATGAAGAAGGCATCGAAATGCCTTCCTTCAAGCTTCCCACACACGATATACTTATCTTGTACAGTATGTGGTTCACACAGATTATGTGGACAGATACTTGCATTGTAACCTTAAGAGAACAAATTGATCTCAAAAGGCTAAAAGGTCCTTATGAAAGCGCCAAGAGCTGATTTGCTTAGAGCCAAAAATTCAAATCTTGCACTTGCGTCTAGACCCGTAGTTACTAGTTGAGGGACATGAATGGAAACAACAGTGTATTATGCAAACAATTTTGAAAATTTTAAATCGGTGATTGATGAACTAAATAAGAATTACGTTTCTGCTATTCAAATTCTTCATAACTTACTCAACGACACTACACAAAAAAGATGAACTGCCTTACATATCAGCAAGTTTGAAATTTTTGTTTCACTCTTTCAAAAAATTAGAAACGTCAACCAGATTTTTGACAGAGACAGTTCATGACGTTGTGGCTGTGCCCTGTTGTAATGTTTTGTAGTCCCAGGCTGGCTGAGGTGAGGGTAGGTGACCGGTTTCCTCTCACTACAACACAAAATGCACACGTCGTTAAGATACACTTTACTACAGCAACCAATTGAGTACTTAACTTCATTGATGTCCAATCCAAAGATCTGTGGTTAACAGTAATCAAATAAGATGTACTAATTCTGCAATCTTACCCATATCCATATCACAACTACACCGAAGCACCAAAGAAACTGGTGTAGGCATGCGTATTCAAATACAGAGATATGTAAACAGGTAGAATACGGCGCAGCGGTCGGCAACGCCTGTATGCCTGTAAGACAACGAGTATCTGGTGCAGTTGTTAGATCGGTCACTGCTGCTACAATGGGGGGTTATCAATATTTAAATAAGTTTGAACCTGGTCTTATAGTCGGCGCACGAGTGATGGGACACAGCATCTCCGAGGTAGCGATGAAGTGGGGATTTTCCCGTACGATCATTTCACGAGTGTACAGTGAATTTTTTAGGAATCCGTTAAAATATCAAATCTCTGATATCGCTAGGGCCAGAAAAGATCCTGCAAGAACGGGACCAACGACGACTGAAGAGAATTGCTCAACGTGATAGTAGTGCAACCTTTCCGTAAACTGCTGCAGATTTCAATGTTGGGCCATCAACCAATGTCAGCGTGCGAAGCATTTAACGAAACATCATCCATATGGGCTTTTGGAGCCGAAGGCACATGAGTGTACTCTTGATGACTGCACGATTCAAATCATTACGCCTCTCCTGGGTCCGTCAACAGCGACATTGAACGGTTGATGACTGGGAACATGTTGTCTCGTTTCAAATTGCAGAGAGCGGATGGACGTGTACGCCTATGAAGACAACTTCATGTATCCATGGAGCCTGCATGTTAGCAGGGTACTGTTCAAGTTGGTGGAGGCTCTATAATGGTGTGGGGCGTGTGCAGTTGGAGTGATATGGAACCGCTGATACGTCTAGATACAACTCTGACAGGTGACACGTACGTAAGCATCCTGTGTGGTCATCCGTATCCGTTCATGCCCATTGTGCATTCCGACAGACTTGGGCAATTCCAGCAGGACAATGCAACACCCCACACTTCCAGACTTGCCACAGAGTGGCTGCAGGAAAACTATTCTGAATTTAAGCACTTCCTCTGGCCACTAAACGCCCCAGTCATGAACATTATTGTGCATATCTGGCATGTCTTGCAACGATCTGTTCTACATATACATAAATACTCTGCAAATCACATTTAAGTGCCTGGTAGAGGGTTCATCGAACCACATTCCCAATAATTCTCTATTATTCCACTCCTTAACAGCGTGCGGAAGAAAACGAACACCTATATCTTTCCGTGCGAGCACTGATTTCCCTTATTTTATTATGATGATCGTGTATCCCTATGTAGGTCGGCATCAACAAAATATTTTCGCATTAGGAGGAGAAAGCTGGTGATCGAAATCTCATGAGAAGATTCCGTCCAACGAAAAACGCCTTTGTTTTAATAATGTCCACCCCAAAATCTGCATCATTTCAGTGACACTCTCTCCCCTATTTCTCTACAATACAAAACGTGCTGCCCTTCTTTGAGCTTCCTCAATGTAATCCCTCAATCCTATCTGGTAAGGATCGCACACCGCGCAACAGTACTCCAAAAGGGGACGGACAACCGTAGGGTACGCGGTCTCCTTAGTAGGTCTGTTACATTTTCTAAGTGTCCTGCCAATAAAACGCAGTCTTTGGTTAGCCTTCCCCACAACATTTTCTATGCGTTCCTTCCAATTTAAGTTGTTCGTAATTGTAATACCTAGGTATTTATTTGAATTAACGGCTTTTAAATTAGACTGATTCATCGTGTAACCGAAGCTTAACGAGTTCCTTTTAGCACTCATGTGGATGACCTCACAATTTTCGTTATTTAGGGTCAACTGCCACTTTTCGCACCATTCAGATATCTTTTCTAAATCGTTTTTCAGTTTGTTTTGATCTTCTGATGACTTTATTAGTCGATAAACGACAGCGTCATCTGCAAACAACCCAAAAAGACTGTTCAGATTGTCTCCTAAATCGCTTAGATGAATAAGGAACAGCAAAGGGCCTATAACATTACCCAGGGGAACGCCACAAATCACTTCCGTTTTACTCGATGAATTTCCGTCAATTACTACGAACTGTGACCTCTCTGACAGGAAATCACAAATCCAGTCACATAGCTGAGGCGATATTCAATAAGCACGCAATTTCACTACTAACCGCTTGTGTGGTACAGTGTCAAAAGCCTTCCGGAAATCCAGAAATACGGAATCGATCTGAAATCCCTTGTCAACAGCACTCAACACTTCATGTGAATAGAGAGCTAGTTGTGTTTCACAGTAACATTGTTTTCTAAACCCATGTTGACTGTGTGTCAATAGACCGTTTTCTTTGAGGTAATTCATAATGTTCGAACACAACAGATGTTCTAAAATCCTGCTGCATATCGACGTTAACGATATGGGCCTGTAGTTTAGTGGATTACCCCTACTACTTTTCTTGAACATTGGTGTGACCTGTGCAACTTTCCAGTCTTTGGGTACGGATTTTTCGTCAAGCGAACGGTTGTATATGATTGTTAAGTATGGAGCTAATGCATGAGCATACTCCGAAAGGAACCTAATTGGTATACAGTCTAGACCAGGAGACTTGCTTTTATTAAGTGATTAATTTGCTTCACTACTCCGAGGATATTTACTTCTACGTTACTCATTTTGGCAGCTGTTCTCGATTCGAATTCTGGAATATTTACTTCTTTTCTTTTGTGAAGGCATTTTGGAAGACTGTGTTTAGTAACTTTGCTTTGGCAGCACTGTCTTCGATAGTATCTCCATTGCTATCGCACAGAGAAGGCACTGATTGATCCTTGCCGCTAACATACTTCACATACGACCAGATTCTCTTTGGATTTTCTGCCAGGTTTCGAGACAAAAATTCGTTGTGGAAACTGTTATAGGCATCTCGTATTGAAGTCCGCGTTCAATTTCGAGCTTCTGTAAAAGAACGCCAATCTTGGGGATTTTTGCGTCTGTTTAAATTTGGCATGTTTGTTTCGTTGTTTCTGCAACAGTGTTCTCACCCGTTCTGTGTACCAAGAAGGATCAGCTCCGTCGTTTGTTAATTTATTTGGTATAAATCTCTCAGTTGCTGCCGATACTATTCTTTGAATTTAAGCCACATCTGGTCTACACTGTATATTATTAATTTGGAATTAGTGGAGATTGTCTCTTAGGAAGGCGTCAAGTGAATTTTTATCTGCTTTTTTGCATAGGCATGTTTTTCGCTTATTTTTCGAGTATTTCGGGATTACAATATTCAATCTCGCTGCGACAACTCTGTGTTCACTAATCCCTGAATCGGTTTTGATGCTGGTTATTAACTGAGGATTATTTGTTGCTAAGAGGTCAAATGTGTTTTCACAACCTTTACTATTCCTGTGGGCTCATGAACTAACTGCTCGAAATAATTTTCAGAGACTGCGTTCAGCACAATTTCGGATGATATTTTATGCGTACCTCCGGAATTAAACATGTATTTTCGCCAACATATCGAGGGTAAATTAAAGTCACCACCAACAATTATCGTATGAGTCGGGCACGTGTTTGAAATCAAACTCAAGTTTTCTTTGAACCTTTCAGCAACTGTATCATCTGAATTGGGAGGTCGGCGAAAGGATCCAATTATTATTTTATTCCAGTTGCCAACAATGACCTCTGCCTATACTAACTCACAGGAAGTATCTACTTCAATTTCTCGACAAGATAAACTACTTCTAACAGCAACAAACACGCCACCGCCAACCGTGTTTGGCCTATCCTTTCGGAACACCGTTAGGTTCTTCGCAAAAATTTCGGCGGAGCTTATATCCGGCTTAAGCCAGCTTTCAGTGCCTATAACGATTTGAGCATCAGTGATTTCTATTAACGCTTGGAGCTCTGGTACTTTCCCAACACAGCTACGACAATTTACAACTATTATACCAATGGTTCCTTTATCTACGTTCTTCCTGTGTTCAGCCTGCACCCTTTATGACTGAAGCACTTCTTATCTTTTCCTGAGATCCTCTAACCTAAAAAACCACCCAGTCCACGCCACACAACTCCTGATACCTGTGTAGACGCCTCCCGCGAATAGTGGACACCTGACGTATTCAGTGGAACCCGAAACCCAACCACCCTTTGGCGCAAGTCGAGGAATCTGCAGCCTACACGCTCGCAGAACCTTCTGAGCCTCTGATCCAAACCCTCCACTCGGCTCTGTACCCTGTACAATCGGTCCTGTCGACTATGCTGCAAATGGTCAGCTCTGCTTTCATCTTGCAAGCAAGACTGGCAGCCTATACCACCTCTGTTAGCCACTCGAATCCAGAGAGAATCTCTTCTGATCCAAAGTGATACACATCATTGGTACCGACGTGAGCAACCACCTGCAGTTGGCTGCACCCTGTGCTCTTCATGGCATCCGGGAGGACCCTTTCCACATCTGGAATGACTCCACCCGGGATGCACACGGAGTGCACATTGGTTTTCTTACCCTTCTTGTCAGCCAACTTCTTAAGGGGCCCCACAACGCGCCTAACGTTGGAGCTCCCAACTACACTCCTGGAAATTGAAATAAGAACACCGTGAATTCATTGTCCCAGGAAGGGGAAACTTTATTGACACATTCCTGGGGTCAGATACATCACATGATCACACTGACAGAACCACAGGCACATAGACACAGGCAACAGAGCATGCACAATGTCGGCACTAGTACAGTGTATATCCACTTTTCGCAGCAATGCAGGCTGCTATTCTCCCATGGAGACGATCGTAGAGATGCTGGATGTAGTCCTGTGGAACGGCTTGCCATGCCATTTCCACCTGGCGCCTCAGTTGGACCAGCGTTCGTGCTGGACGTGCAGACTGCGTGAGACGACTCTTCATCCAGTCCCAAACATGCTCAATGGGGGACAGATCCGGAGATCTTGCTGGCCAGGGTAGTTGACTTACACCTTCTAGAGCACGTTGGGTGGCACGGGATACATGCGGACGTGCATTGTCCTGTTGGAACAGCAAGTTCCCTTGCCGGTCTAGGAATGGTAGAACGATGGGTTCGATGACGGTTTGGATGTACCGTGCACTATTCAGTGTCCCCTCGACGATCACCAGTGGTGTACGGCCAGTGTAGGAGATCGCTCCCCACACCATGATGCCGGGTGTTGGCCCTGTGTGCCTCGGTCGTATGCAGTCCTGATTGTGGCGCTCACCTGCACGGCGCCAAACACGCATACGACCATCATTGGCACCAAGGCAGAAGCGACTCTCGTCGCTGAAGACGACACGTCTCCATTCGTCCCTCCATTCACGCCTGTCGCGACACGACTGGAGGCGGGCTGCACGATGTTGGGGCGTGAGCGGAAGACGGCCTAACGGTGTGCGGGACCGTAGCCCAGCTTCATGGAGACGGTTGCGAATGGCCCTCGCCGATACCCCAGGAGCAACAGTGTCCCTAATTTGCTGGGAAGTGGCGGTGCGGTCCCCTACGGCACTGCGTAGGATCCTACGGTCTTGGCGTGCATCCGTGCGTCGCTGCGGTCCGGTCCCAGGTCGACGGGCAGGTGCACCTTCCGCCGACCACTGGCGACAACATCGATGTACTGTGGAGACCTCACGCCCCACGTGTTGAGCAATTCGGCGGTACGTCCACCCGGCCTCCCGCATGCCCACTATACGCCCTCGCTCAAAGTCCGTCAACTGCACATACGGTTCACGTCCACGCTGTCGCGGCATGCTACCAGTGTTAAAGACTGCGATGGAGCTCCGTATGCCACGGCAAACTGGCTGACACTGACGGCGGCGGTGTACAAATGCTGCGCAGCTAGCGCCATTCGACGGCCAACACCGCGGTTCCTGGTGTGTCCGCTGTGCCGTGCGTGTGATCATTGCTTGTACAGCCCTCTCGCAGTGTCCGGAGCAAGTATGGTGGGTCTGACACACCGGTGTCAATGTGTTCTTTTTTCCATTTCCAGGAGTGTACCAATAATCCTATCGTCTGCGATTGCCGGGATGCTGCAGGCTGAGTGGTTTCCTCTGAAACAGGACAGGCGACAGCATCTGGCTCAGCGACAGTGTCAGCCACAGACAGCACCTGGAACCTGTTTGTCAGACAAACCGGGGAGGCCTTACGTGCGGCCGCCTGGGAAGTCTTCCGCTGCCTGCTTCGCCCCAGGGCGACCTCCCACTCGACCACAGGTGAATGGTCAGCCTCAGTGCGAGTAGTAACTGAGTTAGCCACCTGTGAGGACTCTGACGTGCTGGACGTCCGCTGGATCCCCAAGGCCAGCCCACAACAGTGGAGCCCATCCACTGCAACCTCAAGCTGTGTAACCGAAGCCACCACATCCTGAAGTTGGGAGCGAAGTGTCACCAACTCGGTTCGCATCCGCACACAACAATCGCGGTCCCTGTCCATACTAAAGATCGTGGAAAACTAAACTATGCAGATAAAGGGACTATCGGCACGTGCTGCTCAACTCTACTCGAGACCCTGACGGAAACGCACGAACTATGTCTAGTATTACGCAGATATTCGGAAACCTAACTACCGCAACACTCAGGTGAAACTAAATAATTTGCCCCTGATCAGGAACTTGTAAAGTGTCACAAAATCGGTTTACTTTCCGACACAAACTAAAACATGACAACTGTGGCTATTAGACATTAAATTTACACGCAGAAACTCAAGAAACTAAACTGTTAAAGCACACAGATGATACAATAAAATTCGCTCCTGGTTAGGAACTCGTAAATGACACAAAAGCGGTTACTTCCCTGTTGCTCCGTCTGTATCTGTCGGCTACTGCTGCCTGACTGTTCAGAAGAGATCTGCACCCCCTCGTACTCTCACGGATTTATGGACAACCCTGCAGTATTCGTGGTGTCAGTTCCGCCCAGCACTACTTCAGACATTAATCGAGTCCATGCCACGTCGTGTTGCAGCACTTCTACGTGCTCGCGGCAATGTTTCCTAGTGCCAACCGGTGTGCTGACGAAGGCGTACGCCAGCACGCATGGCACTGAAAAAAAATTGACTCAAACCTCCAAAATTGAAACCTGTTAAACTGAAATTTAAGAGTGTGTTCGAAAACAAATGGTGGATATCATGCTATGTGTAAAAGTGCCATGGTTTTTGAAGGGAAAGCATGTGTATGCCAGTGATATTCCTCTGATGAAATGTACAAGACTGTCATCATGTGATATTGAAAGTTTCTTGCCACGGTATCGTGCATTTTTTTCGAGCCAACCGACATCAGGTTGTGTTGGAAAATTTGGAGAAAACTTTCGTGCTTCACTGAAAAAGCGAGTTGTTTCAGTGCACCATTGCGTCAGCATAATTGGTGAATGAATTCTTAACACAAATACTTACGGTTTTGTAACTCTGAAAAATTATTTTGGCATTTTTTACATAATTTTTTGTGTTTCCTACATAACAAATAAAATATTTTAAAGTTTTATAGCACATAAAAATCCGTTCCCTCATAATGAGGAACCGATGATCATCTCTGGAAAAAGATCTGAAAACATTGGAACGTAATGTAAGTATCTAATGCAGATCAGGTGCAGTTTTGAAGTTTTATTCAAACCCATAGGCTATAATTAAAATTTCAGCTTGGAATCGAATAAAAATAGAACACACATTTATATAGAATTCTGAGTCTATTTTTGTATCAGCTACCAGCTGTTAATGCAAGTTGTACATATTAAGAAATGCGCCGTATACTTTCAGGTCAACAGTGGGATGGTTCCCTAAATCACGTCATGGCTGCAGTTTTCTCGCATCATTCCCTAATTGAGAAAGTCTTTAATAGTCTCGACCTCAACTCTAATACGATTTTGTTCACTTTACCTGTATGCAGCACCTACCAGCTTGAAGTCTGGGAAAGTAGGCAGTGTAGGAAACACAAAATATATGTAAAAAATGCAAAAATATTTTCTTTTCAGAATTACAAAACTGTAAGTATTTCTGTTAAAAATTCACTCGCTAATTATGCTGACGCAATGGCGGACGGAAACAACTCGCTGTTCCAGTGAACCACGAAAGTTTTCTCCAAGTTTTCCGACACAAACCGATGTCGGTTGTCTCGAAAAAATGCACGATAACGGGGTAAGGACCTTTCAGTATCGACGGCCGAGGTGGCCGAGCGATTCTAGGCGCTACAGACTGGAACCGCATGACCGCTACGGTCGCAGGTTCGAATCCTGCCTCGGGCATGGATGTGTGTGATGTCCTTACGTTAGTTAGGTTTAAGTAGTTCTAAGTTCTAGGGGGCTGATGACCTCCGATGTTACGTCTCATAGTGCTCAGACCCATTTGAACTATTTGAACCTTTCAGTATCACATGATGATACAGAATCAAAATGGTTCAAATGGCTCTGAGCACTATGGGACTTAAGATCTGAGGTCATCAGTCCCCTAGAACTTAGAACTACTTAAACCTAACTAACCTAAGGACATCACACACATCCATGCCCGAGGCAGGATTCGAACCTGCGACCGTAGCGGTCGCGCGGTTCCAGACTGAAGCGCCTAGAACCGCTCGGCCACACCGGCTGGCTGATCAACGCAAGCATTCATCTATCCTTAGGGACTATGTCGACACCAACATGCAATTTATTTTTCTTCGGCACCATGGCATCTACCAACAGGACAATACAACATTTCACACAACTCGCAGTGCACGTGGGTGGTTCGAAGAACGCCAGAACGAGTTTACTGTAGGCCCATGGCCGCCAAATTCACAGAATTTAAGCCCAATTGTGAATCTGTGGGACCACCTCTATCGGGCTACTCGCGCCATGGATCCTCAATAGTAAAATCTAGCGCAGCTGTTCACGGGACTGTTGTCAGCATGACTCTACCCCAGTCGCTACCTCCCAGAAAATCCTTCGACTTTCTTCTTCCACGTGGTGTAGCGGTCCGCGCTGCAAAAGATGGTTATTCAGGCTTTTCACAGGTGATCACATTATAGCGGGTGTACAGTGTATGAGAGTTCCTTCGTATGCGTATGGAAATGGAAATGATCGTTTGGCGTCATTGGCCGGGAGGCCCCTTACGGGGCAGGTCCGGCCGCCTTGGTGCAGGTCTTATTACATTCGACGCCACACTGGGCGACCTGCGAACGGAGGGGATGAAATGATGATGAAGACAACACAACACCCAGTCCCTGAGCGGAGAAAATCCCCGACCCAGCCGGGAATTGAACCCGGGCCCCTTAGAACGGCACTCCGTCAGGCTGACCATTTTTTTTCTCCATTTTGTTCGATATAGTTCGTTGCGTTTGGTCTGGGTGGACATCACAAGACATCCGTTCAAGTTGATCGTTGATTCCTTGACTCAGTTTTTTTTTATTGCAGAGAACACACAGCCCTCTGAGCGAACACGCCGAGCTACCGTGCCGGCACCATTCAGCTATCTGGGCGGGCTGTATGTGTATCCGTATCGTGTAGGTGACTGTAATGGATGCGAGTATAGTGTAGCGTCATGTCTGTGTTGTATGATGATGAGAGAAGGGTGGGAGTGCAACCCGGTGCTGGCACATAGCCTCTCGAATAGCACCAGCGGGACCGCCCTGTTTAACGTCATCATCAAGGGTGTCACATACCCTTAGTTCATGAGACATTGCGGAGAGGTTTGAAATTTAGCCCAGGGCAGTGGGGCTAAGAGTTATGATCAGGAACGGTACACTACCACCTCTCTCCCCCTTACCAGCTGGATGCTGGCAGTCAAAACGTCATCCACTAGTGTGATTCCAACCGGCTTACCTCCGAATGGAGCGCTACAGCATAAGCAAACACTAGCATCCTCGGCTTCGCAGGCGGGTCCGGTGGGAGTGAACTAATAGCTTACTAATAAATCTTCTTGATTAGAGCGAGAAAATATCACGTACGAGTTCTGAGGCAAAACAAACAACTGGTGGTGGAAATCTGAGTAGTTACCAATCGTTTTCCATTTACGTAGTCGCCTTCAAAATGTTACTCCTTTGGGTCCGCACAATTATTCGTTTGTTCCTTCCACTGCTTAAAACCAAGTAGTTTTCCGTGAGACTGCGTGACAGATACCGTTTTTGCCTTGTACTGGAGTCTAAAAACACACTGTAGTAAACTGTCTATCGATGTTGTTGAATGATATCACAATGTAAGGACAGAATTTACTAAAAAAAAGTCGGGAACTAATATGCAACGATACATTTTTGTTTAGTATTGCGAGCACATTTTTTCTGCCGTTGAAAAATGTACCTAGCGTTTCAGACAAGCCCACGCCCCAAAATCCAATGAAATCAGGAAGATTTATTTGGCAGACTGTGCAAAGGAACTACACCAGAAACTCTTGTGTGTTATCTGTTACGTATAAATACCCAAACATCTCTTCACGTAGTCAGATTACAACGATAGGTGCACTTGAGAATCGTACACAAGAAATATCGACTGAGAACGTCCATCACAAGATTCAAGGTCAATGACTGGTTAGCCATACCGAACATTCACGGTAATTTTTGGCTGTTCCACAGTCATTAACAGGACGCACTGGACAGATAAACTCTACAGTGTATGAATGGAAGATTTCTCCTTGTTATCAAAGTTTTATTTATTTATTTACTTATTTTTAATGCGGCAAGACAGTCTATTCCTCTGTAGTCAAGTGTGCTACTCATCCGCGTGGAGAGTATCATCCCAAACAAAACTTGTTGATGCAGCTGCCACTTTAGTGCCAGTATATCAACTCCATCGTCTCGCTGATATAGGAAGGAAAAAGGTTACCGGGGATACAGCAAAAAGAAAAAGACATAAACGAAAAGTTCAAGGTTCCATGTATATGGTGATCCATCAGCTAGAGCTATATCCACTCAGGTCACAGTTTCAGAGCGACATAAACACTCGTAGAAAATCGCGAAGCTAAAATGGAGAAATAGAGAGCCGAAAGTCAACACAATCGTGAAACGAAGGTGAGAACCATCACCGTAACAGCACATGCCTTGTCTTCATTTACAATCCTGAAGCGACTTTGAACAAACTTTCGAAGCGCTAGGTGAATGTAGAACGATATTAAATTATCACTGAAAGAGAAAATACCGCATGCTACTATGGAGATCCACAGAACGCATAACACCTGCTGACGTGTACAAAAACAGAACAACTCTGCACAAACAAGTATTAGGGGGACCTGAAAGTATTGTCGTTTTGCGCACGTCGATATTCGTTTGTCATGTATTAGCTCCTTGTGTACTTCAAAGTCCTGCCAAAGACATTTTAAGGTTAAAGTGACTTGTTTACTCACAAATAATTGACTCTTAATTTTTTTTGCAATTCATGGTGATATGAACAGCTAAATACCATAATATCTACATACCCGGAGTCGAATGCTTTTTGAGTTTCTCAAGGGTAGTAACGGAACACTTGTTTCCAAAAATATTTGCGATGTTTATCCAAGTGCATTAGACGTTCGTAAATGCTAAAGGTGGTATTCTCAATTCATATCCGGTAATTTTGATCTTTCCGACTCGTATCGAACGGCAAGACCAGCAAGTTTAGACTATGACACATTAAGGGCGTAAGTCGAAGAAAACCCTTGTCAGACAATGGATGAACTGTCAAACATTCTTAACCAACCTTCTTCGACCATCCAAGAACATTTGCAGCAGATTGGTAAACGAAAACAAAGCTAAACCATCCACCACATTCAAAGTATTGCTTCAGCAGCACGATACAGAATGGTTTTTTGATCGCTTAATCAGTGGAGATGAAAAATGGGTCCTCTATGATAATCCACAACGAAAAAGGCAGTGGCTCTCTCAAGACGAATCGCCATGAAGTACAACTAAGCCACACACCAAAAACGCACTTTTGTGAATTTGCTGGAGTATTCGACGGGTCGTTCACTTTGAAGTGGTGAAACCTGGACAAACTCTGAATATAGACCTTTCCCATGAACAACTCGATCGGTAAATTAGTCTTTCATTGAAAATTGCCTAGTGATTGTCTACAGAAAAGGCGTTATTCTGCAACACCATAATGCAAGACTGCACTGTGCAAGACGAACCATGGGAAAAATTTGCTTCACCCACCACACTCGCCCACTAGCGGGACATCGGATTTAGATTTATTCCAATCGCTACAACATTTTCTTAGTGTCAAAAAATGTGAAAAAGTGAATGATGTCCAAAATGCCATCTCCAGATATTTTGCTCGAAAACCAGTTGATCTTTATCGATCCGGCATCGAAAATTTGCACTCTAGATGGCAAAAGGTTTTTGATAACAAAGGTGTTTGCATCGCTGACTAAAAATAAAAACTTGTTAACAATTTATGTGTTTGGATTTAATGTAGAAATACATTACTTTACAGTCTCCCTAATACAATATCGCGACGTCGACGGAGCAATTTAGGCAGAAGCACATTCCCGGATAGGAACGGAAATCACGTGTGGTATCTTCAAAAGCACCATCCTGGTGTGGGGCTTCATTGATTTAGAGAAAACATGGAAAACATTAATATGGATGTCCCGCCGCTCGAGCTGTCAACACAACTGGCACTTCTAAGAGTATCCTACGACTTCAACATCGCTGACAACGGATTACACACAATGCTGGTGACTACTTTGAAGGTCAGTAAAATTTTGAAACACGTATCTATTTTGTACGAACTGTAAATATATAGTTGCCACTATTAAAGTTCCAACTGTCGTATAAGGTGCAGTCAACTGAAAATGAGGCAGATGGAAAAAGTAAGTAAACTGTTTATTATTTCAAAACTAATCGCCATAACTGTTGATACTATTATCCCCTTGTGAGCCAAGATGCTCAACGCCTTCATGGAGAAATGTATGCGATTACCCACGGAATCTTGATTCTACCAAAGCGTGTACCTCTTAAGCCGAAGCAAATCGAAGATCACGAATGTCTTTCCTCAGGGCTCCAAAAGGGATCCGGATTGTATGGAGAATGTATAAGAGCTAAGAAGACCTTACAAATCCTCTGTTAAGTCCTGATCTCTCCCCATGGTATTTACATATTTCTGGAGCACTGAATTGCTTCGGACGTAGAGATGTACGGCTGGCTACAATCATCGTCCGTAGGCAACCGTAAACATTTTACCATGAAGGCATTGACCATCTTGTCTCACAATGGGATTAAGGTTACGACAGTTACGGTGACTAACTTTTAAAATAATAGACAGTTTACTCAATTTTTCGAATCTGTCTCTTTTTCATTTGACTGGCCCGTATAAATAACTTCTTTTTACAAGAAAGTTAGGTATTTTGCGTCTTAATAACGTATATGGTTGCCATTACAATGGCATGTTCTCACATCTACGAGGGTTGGAACTTAAATAGTGGCAACTATTTATTCACAACCGCTACAAGAGATTTAAATGTTTTCACTTGTTTCTGTCCTTCAAAGTAGTCACCAGCGTTTTGTAGAACCAGTTGCCAGCAATGTGGAAGGCGTCGCATACCGTTAGCAGAGCCTGTTCTGTTGATGGTGCGAATGGAGCGGTCTACTGCCTGTCGAATCTCTGGAACAGTTCTGAAGCGAATGCCACGAAGCGGTTCCTTCATCTTCGGAATCAAATCAAAGTCACAAGGACTTACGTCCGGGGAGTATGGTGGATGGTACAGTATTTCTCAGTCCCATCGACCGAACAGAGCAGCCACATCTTGCGCTGTATGCGCCCGCGCATTGTCGTGCAAAATAATGGGTGGGTTGAGCAGAAAGTGTCACCGCTTCTTTCGCAAAGCTGGCCGCACGTAATGCTCCAAAAACGAACAGTAATTCCGTGCATTGACGGTCTGCCGTGGAGGAACGTAATGCGTTAGGATAACACCAACACAGTCGTACACGAGAATCACCATAACTTTCATCGTTCTCGGGCTCTGACGCACTTTCGACTTTCGCGGCGACCCATACTGACGCCATTCATTGGATTGGCGTTTCAGTTTTGGCTCATACGATGTAGCCCATGTCTCGTCCAGTGTTACGATACGGCGTAAGAAAGCCTCTCCTTCGCGCTCATAGCTCTCCAAGTGCGTCTGAGCAGCGTCGTAACGCATCCATTTCTGCATTGCCGTGAAGTCATGCGGAACCCATCGTGATGCAGTTTTTCGCATGCCCAGGGGTTCCTTCAGGATGCGAAGCACAGTCGTATGCGCTAATCTGGTTTCGTGGGCGAGCTCACGAATCGTATGGCGTGGATCACTGTCCACTAACGCGGCAACAGCATGCACTTCTTCTTCAGAGACGCTAGCACGACCTGCCCGATGCATGTCTGCCGCAGTTTGCCGCCCTTCGTTGAAGGCTTTTACCCAACGTGCCACTCTTCGTTACGGCAATGCCGATTCCCTGCACGCCTCTTGAAGACCTTGATGACACTGTCGTGCTGTACGACCTCTGGCACATTCAGTCTTCATCCAGCTCCGTTGTTCCTGTTTTGAAAACATAGTGACACCGTTACGTTAGACCGCTCGCTCCCAATTGACTGTTTTTCCCTCGATTAGGCACACACCGGTGACGTGGGACGGGCGAGTCGTTTTCCTCGGAGGTAAGGTAGGTATGTCACCAACGTGTGCTATCAGCGACAATAGCAGATTCCATGGCATATTGTCTCCACAGCAGTGTTGCCACTACTTAAGTTCCAACCTACGTATAATACAAAATTTGAATGAATGATTTCTCTCATGGTTTTTAAGTATGAAGCAACATATACTCAATGGAGTAGAAAAAAACAAATCAATAAATAAAGGTCTTTTATTTCACAATAATGTAAAATCTTTACTTCAATTTCAATTTTAAATTTTTATTATCAGTTTTATAATTAGTAAGTGTGTGACCACAACTTTCCATTTTACTGAAATGCCATTAAAAAGGGGCTGACACACTCAGAAGCAAGAAAATAGTAAACTAGTAATGGATATGAAACGAGAGCGGGCACTAGTAGGGTGGTTGTCAAATGGTGAAATTACCATGAAATTTAAATTTTTTTCGAACGACCACATATGCAAACCAATTACGAGAGAGTTATTTTACACATTTCTTCCCTGAACTTGTAATGGCAATCTATATTATTTTCCTTTCTGTTAAGTATCCGTTAAAATAATTGATTATGAAAACTGAAAACATTAGCACTTAGTAGTAGTAAGTAATTATTGTCGTTTGAGACGCTATTCATGCAAAGTAGTACTTCGTTATCTGCACTTTAAAATGTGTAGGTTTAGCAGTTTTTTAAACAGAAAGGAAAGCAACAGTCTTCGATAGAATTTGTCAACTTTATCCCCATCTTTGCTGTTGGTCAGATCTTAAAACTTTCCAGGCTGTTTTTCCTAGTAGTGCTTCGCGCCCTTAGTGATCACTACACATGCGTTTAAGGATAGCACATGGTTCCTTCCGAGCTAAGGGGGGTCGTTACGTCCATTAAGCGTGTCAGAAACTCCCTTCTCCCCATGCACAGCTCAAGCAACAAAGTTGGGTTTCCTTCAAGCTATGTCGTTCATGCAGAACCCATGTATATTCCTATACTGCGCCTATACAAACTCTAATTTAAATCCACATGCATTTTATTACGTAATGCGTCACCTTTTAGATCAACATTTCAGTCATCTAGCCCGCCAGCTCTCTTAACCATGTGAATGAAATTCACCTGTGGCATTTACAAAGAATGGGGTACAATGGTCGAACAGCTGCTCATATACGACACATATCCGTAGTCGCTGCTAATCGACGTTTGAGGTGATGTAAACAACGACGCCATTGGATCAAAATGGTTCAAATGACTCTGAGCACTATCGGACTTAACTTCTGAGGTCATCAGTCCCCTAGAACTTAGAACTACTTAAAACTAACTAACCTAAGAACATCACACACATCCATGCCCGAGGCAGGGTTCGAACCTGCGACCGTAGCGGTCGCGCGGTTCCACACTGAAGCACCTAGAACCGCTCGGCACACCGGTCGGCTGAGGTGGTGTAAAGAGCGTCATGACTGAACGATGGATGACTACAAACGAGTGATTTGGAATGATGAATCATGCCATACCATGTGGCAATTCGACGGAAGGGCTTACTGTATGGGGGTGTTTCTCGTGGTTAGTGTGTGGTCCTCTTACTGCGCTTAAGAAACCGCCAGATGAGGAACGGTACAGTATTTTATCGTATGCCGTACCGCATGCAGTACAGGAACAGTTAGGAGGTGATAATTGTTTGTATCAGCATTTCAATGCATCCTATCAGAAAACAGCATCTGGGAGGCAATTGTTTGTGAATAATAACATTCCTTCAAATGTTCAAATGTGTGTGAAATCTTACGGGACTTAACTGCTAAGGTCATCAGTCCCTAAGCTTACACACTACTTAACCTAAATTATCGTAAGGACAAACACACACACCCATGCCCGAGGGAGGACTCGAACCTCCGCCGGGACCAGCCGCACAGTCCATGACTGCAGCGCCCCCGACCGATCGGCTAATCCCGCGCGGCTAACATTCCTTAAATGGACTGGCAATCCCAGAATCTCGTGCTGGGACTCTTTAGCTTTCGTCCGCAGTCGTTCAGACACATCACTGGAAGTGTCCCCTGCACATTACAAGCCGTCTGCATGACGGCTTCAACTTATTTAAGACCTGTTTTTTTTTTTTATATGTGGAGTGGATATCTCAGTAGTTGTTCGAAGTCGCAAATCCACACCAGAGGTGTGGCGCTCTAATAAAACGTGGATAAACCCCATATAAATGTCGACAAAAAGGAGTCGGGATACTTTGGATAAGATAGTATACCTTGCCGGCGTCACACACCTGCAAGGTAGGATATCAGGGAGAAATGGCTGAGCCATAGTCTGAACTCTGGGTGACAGTCCCCAGAATGGATTTTTCCCTCTGCAGAGAAGTGTGTGCTGCGAAAAACAGTTTTCGTGTTCATGCTCCGATCTGACGCACCTTTTTTAATCTGATAGGAAGTTTTAAAACAGCACTGTTTCCGCTAAATGAAAAACAAATGTCATCTTAAACCGTCTCGAAAGTCAATGTAATTTCCCCACTCAGCTTCTGTACTTTGGAAACGATGTGGAATTCTGTAATTTTTGTGGAATCCGCGATCGTAGCGTAACTGGATTGCCACTGCTTGCTTACAATCTGCTATGACGTGTGAGTGAGTATCTGTATCGAGTGTATGACTATAACGAGTACTTTTTCAGTGACGTTTGATGCCTATATTGGCATGGATGAATATGTAATGCTAAGAAGGAATGGGGTCCTCTATGGCACTGACACGTAATCTATTTTCTCGAATACCACCAATAGACCACTACAACTTATTGTTACCGTTCGACGGTGGGATTATCAACAATATTATAGCATTTCCTCAGCGCGTGAGCCCCTTGGTTGCCGTTTGTAATTTGATCTACAGCACTGACTCAAGATCTGGTGATGATAAACTTAACCTCTCCTTTTGCCGGCCAAACAACAGTGATTATAATTTGTTCCAACTCCTGGATTCGATCCCGCTACGTTCTATTAGAGTGCCACGCCTCTGGTGTGGATTAGCGACTTCGAACAACTACTGAGGCCTCCACTCCAAATATAAAAACAGATCTTAGATAAATTAAACGCAGATTAGCTCTCTCGCGTCATAAGCGAATTACTACACGCTGGCAATATTGGAAGTTTTGTGTCTGTTACAGCTTTTGTCAGTTCCTCGTTCATTTTTCTGGCCCCGTAATGAATAGACCAGTTTTTGCGGCAGTTTCACTTTTGTTGTGCAGCGTCCCTCGCACAGAGCGGAGATAGCGCCACTGCTGTGTGCTCACATAGCGGAAATCGTGGCTACGCAACCTCGACAATGCCCACTGTCACAAACGTTCTAGAAAAAAAAGTGTTTTCCTCTGGTCTGCTAATAACGAGTTAAATTACTGTGATATATAACTCTGATATCAATGCTATACCTCTACCAATTCATTCACCAACAGGTCTGTTATAAAATTGTTAGACGTAGATGTGAATTAACCAATGTTAACTGGCGTTAGGATTGAAACCACGTGGAACTACGTCGTTGACAGGGCCCCTGAATGCATTATTTATTTATTTATTTATTTGAATGGCTCACATCCAGTGTAAATATACAGGTATATAACAAGAATACAGAAAGACAAAACTACATATAGAACGAACTAAATGTCAGCATCTGTGTTCCTAATCCATATAAGAGCTGTATTGTCAGCTTTCCTGACGTCGCTCCAACTCCTCTAATAGGAAGACAAAGGGAATTCATCTCTAATGTGCTTGATTGTCTGGTTTGGAGCACCACCATCACAAACCGGAGACTCTGAAGCACGGCATTTGTTGAGTGAGTCCGAGCATAGATAGTTTTCTGTCGAGATCTGTGCCAGCAGTATCACAGTTATACTTTCGTAAACATCAGGCTCTTCAGAATTTTCAATAAGTTGACAGTTCTGATCCCCCAGGTCCGTCACTTCGATATTACTGGCATCTAGCTGTACTGCTTGCCATAACTGTGAGTTTCTTGAACTGAATCTATTTCGTCGTTGCCCTGGTATGTTTTCCTGTATGCCGCACGGTCTTGGGCGCCTTGCCACGGTCCGCGGGGCTACCCCCGTCGGAGGTTCGAGTTCCCCCTCGGATATGGTTGTGTGTGTCGTCCTTAGCGGTTCAAATGGCTCTGAGCACTATGGAACTTAACATCTGAGCTCATCAGTCCCCTAGAACTTAGAACTACTTAAACATAGCTAATCTAAGAATATCACACACATCCATGCCCGAGGCAGGATTCGAACCTGCGACCGCAGCGGTCGTGTGGTTCCGGACTGAAACGCCTAGAACCGCTCGGTTACATCGGCCGGCTGCCCTTAGCGTAAGTTAGTTTAAGTTAGATTAAGTAGTGTGTAAGCTTAGGGACCGATGACCTCAGCCGTTTGGTCCCATAGACTGTCCCAAAACTTCCCAATTTCCAATTTTTCTTCCTGTATGGGTAATTTCAGGTTCTCCTGTAGCTTGCGATATTCCGTAAGCAAGGTCTCGCTTCTATGGGTTACGGGTGGATAGACGTTGCTCATCAGAGGAAGCCAATAAATAGGTGTTGGTCGGATTGTCCCAATTATTAACCACATAATGCGCTTCAACTGGACGTCGTTCAAGTTGGTTATGACGAAGAGTGTTACCGTTAAGTTTCACTCTGAGCTCCGTGTTAGCTTGTTTATTGTCCACTATCGTGGTATCTCTGATTTTTCAGAATTTTCTACACATTCAAGATATTCCGTGAACTTACGCAGGTGGAAAATGGTTGCCAATTTGAAGCGTAAACTAAATTTGTTCTCATATTCGTGTCTATTTATGCAGCTGTACTACGTATAGTGTCGTTGATGATGGGACAACACACACCAATAACAACGAATTCAAGGCGGTTTTACGTTGTCGAACTTATCATTTCTCCAGCTGAAAGACTCAGTGAATATTATTTGCACTAACCCATTCTCTAAATATTGCAATTACCGAGTAGTTATTGTTTTACGCTGCACATGTGTTTGCAAGCAATAGCTCGATGCTCACCCCATCGTGGAGAGTTTAAGGTTTAATAACTCTCTTCGTTTTACGTCAGAGAGCTTTTTCATCGTGCGTATAGGTGACTGCTGAGCTGATGGAAGCTATATTGAGGAGCGATAAGCAAGTGGGCGAAATTCTGTAAGCGTAAGCAAATTATAATAATGTAATGGGCAAAATAATTGCCTACTGACTGGTTAAGTGAGTCCGTTTATTGCAAGAAGCTCCAAAATGAGAACGAAGGCAAGAAAATAGGATTTTACTTCCCATCAATAAAGAGTTCGATAGCGACGAATCGCAGGCTCTCGTAGATCAGGATGGAGAAGTAAATCAGTAACATCCATCTCAGAATCAACATGTCTTTCGCCTTAAATTACTTGGGGAAACAACGAGAACTAAATCTACGTGGCTGAATGATATTTTGAATATCGATGCTCCTAAATTCGACATCTCTCTTGGTTTTACTGTAGAATAATTATCAAGCCGATGGAGTCCACTATAGCATGTTTATATATCGTAATGTGGGACTTTCTCACAGCCTATGGAAGAGGTTTCAAGTGGCTATGACCAAATACTAGGAAGCAGAGTAGATAAATACTGATGTTCAAAATGAAGGTAGGATAATAAGGGTGTTGGCAGACGGACGACAGCTAGTTGCTATGAGCCGGATTTGGTCGCTCCTCCACATTTCTCTACATAATAATTTGTGGGGAGCAGGGTTTCGCGAGAACTGTTAAGAAATATCTTTTCAATCTTTCTGTAAAGGCCGCATTCACGAAATGAGATGCACGACAAGATCCCACCAAATACTCAAATATACTACTTCTGAAACGCGGCTATATATGTTCCATCTGTGTACAGCAACGAGCCACTAAGTTCTTTGGAAAGCTGGAAGGCAAAAGACTTAATCTGTAGAAATGCAGGGTCTCAGCCATCAAAGATAAACCTATACAGTAAAAATTCACTGGAAACTAACTATTGTTCGTTCCAAAGAATATACAGATGTATCCAATAGCGTGTAAACACTAAGGTCACTTTTTGCTACGACTGCAAGGTTGATATTTGGGGAGGGGTTTTCTCTAGGTTGTAATACACTGAAGGGGGAATATACTGGGTGATCAAAAAGTCAGTATACATTTGAAAACTGAATAAATCACGGAATGATGTGCATAGAGATGTACAAATTGACACACATGCTTGGAATGACATGGGGTTTTATTAGAACCAAAAAAATACAAAAGTTCAAAAAATGTCCGACAGATGGCGCTTCATCTGATCAGAATAGCAATAATTAGCATAACAAAGTAAGACAAAGCAAAGATGATGTTCTTTACAGGAAATGCTCAATATGTCCACCATCATTCCTCAACAATAGCTGTAGTCGAGGAATAATGTTGTGAACAGCACTGTAAAGCATGTCCGGAGTTATGGTGAGGCATTGACGTCGGATGTTGTCTTTCAGCATCCCTGGAGATGTCCGTCGATCACGATACACTTGCGACTTCAGGTAACCCCAAAGCCAATAATCGCACGGACTGAGGTCTGTGGACATGGGAGGCCAAGCGTAACGAAAGTGGCGGCTGAGCACACGATCATCACCAAACGACGCGCGCAAGAACTCTTTCACGCATCTAGCAATGTGGGGTGGAGCGCCATCCTGCATTTTGGTCTAATAAAACCCCAAGAAGGAAATTGTATTGTTTTATGTAAAATAATTTAACGTTTATTATGTAACGGATATTGTTGTTACTTTATTTAGAACGTGAAAACTTTGATTATTTAAATATGTTAAAATGCAAAATAATGTAGAATAAGCTGTAGCCAATCAGATCGACGGCTTCAGGAAAGGGAACAGCAATAGTCAGTTGAGCGAGTATGTTCGGCCCTGCCTCGAGATGACTGGGTGTTTGTCTCATCATCATTCCTGAAAGTGTCTCGATTTGATTGAGCAAAGGTTGGGAATTTGTACGGGCGTTGATAACCGCGCAGTTGAGCGCCACACAAACCAATCATCATCATCATCATCAGCGTGTTCGGCGCGCGGGAATCGCGGCCAGGAACGGGTAGAGGGACAGCGCTGGTGCAGACGCGGAAGCGGACAGTTCGGCTGGAGACACTAAAGTGCGAGCGCGCACGGAGGCTTTCCGGCAGTCGTTCTTCCCGCGAACCATACGCGAGTGGAACAGGAAAGGGAGGCAATGACAGTGACACGTAAAGTGCCCCCCGCCACACACCGTTGGGTGGCTTGCGGAGTATAAATGTAGATGTAGAATGTCACGGCCAGTAGCCTTGCACTAATGTGCTTTCTGATAAATAAATAAAGAACAAAAGTAACTATTATGCACTAAACTTTACAATAAATATTCTATTACCTAATGGTTCAATAAGGTGTCATGCTGTCATCGTTCAATGTGTTTTGTGTGGAGAAAATGATGATCTGATGTTTAACTGAAAATACTGATGATTTAAATTTACTATATTTTTTAAACAAATGAAGTTACAGAGTTGATATTTACAACATTCGTCATTTTAATGATGTGCTTCTATATGAAATGTCTATCGTTAAGATCGACTAAAGCGTTCAGATTTTAGCGTTCGGGTCTTTGTTACAAAACTTGTGAATTTCACTTTAACAGTAAATCCTAAACGTTTACAGATATTATCGATATTCAAGTTTTATTGGGATCACCATGAAAATATATGAAGAATGGTAGATTAAAATTTCTGTGGCTTCATTCCTTGCATTACTACAGAATTAAATATTTTTCAAAAATGTTTCCCTTTATGTGCGATCTTAGGTGCGCCATATTTAACACTGCTACGTCTCTATGGCCACAAACGCCTTCTACTGGATTTCCCTATGACGTAGGCTCTCGTCTGCCTCACTCGCACACTACAGCGCTTTGAGGAACGCGGTCCTGGACGACAGGGTTCGTTTCACAATTCCCGTAGGCTGACTCTATCGGCCACTTATTTAAATGAGAGCGCAATGTTCGTTATCTCACAACGGTAACGCCTTAGTACAGCACGGCAACTGACATGTGAGCTCGCAGCATCCTCTGGACGTGTTTTATCGAGACAAACGGTGTGCAGAAGGCTTCGGCAGAGTGACCTTTATTGTCGGAGACCTGCAGTATGTCTACCCCTCACGCGACTTCAAAGAAGGGAACGTTTAGAGTGGAGCCATCAACATGCCGCCTGGACGGTCGAACAGTGAGCCTATGTTGTTTTCACAGGTGGGTCCCGTTTTAATCTAGGGAGTGATTCTCGATGGATTCACATCTGGAGGGAACGTGAACCCGTTTTCGGGACTCGAACATTGTGGAAAAATGGTTCAAATGGCTCTGAGCACTATGGGACTTAACATCTTAGGTCATCAGTCCCATAGAACTTAGAACTACTTAAACCTAACTAACCTAAGGACATCACACAACACCCAGCCATCACGAGGCAGAGAAAATCCCTGACCCCGCCGGGAATCGAACACGGGAACCCGGGCGTGGGAAGCGAGAACGCTACCGCACGACTACGAGATGCGGGCAACATTGTGGAAAGAGACCGCTATCGAGAAGGATCCTTAATGGTGTGAGCAGGTTTTATGTTTAGCACTTGAACCCCTCTTCGTGTTGTACAGGTGAATCGGCAAGGTTTAACTGCTGTCAGGTATCGTGACGAGATCTTGGGACCTAATTTCCAGATGTTGCGAGGTGCTATGGACCCAGACTTCGTATTGATGGACGATAATGCTCGACCTCATAGAGCATGGGTGGTGATGTTTTCCTGGAAACGGAAGATATTGCACGCATGGCGTGCCTACTCTCTCTCCCGTTTTGAATCCCATAGAGTATGCCTGGGATGCACTAGGGAGACGGCTTGCATCACGTCAGCATCCACCAACCACTCTCCAAGACGCGAGCAGCTCTGCAGGAAGAATGGGCGTTAGTGCCTCAACATTTGACTGACGACATCATTCACAACACACCCTGTCGTTGTCAAGCCTGTACTACCGCCAGAGGTGGCACCATCCCGTACCGAGTACATTAACCAGTTGTCGGAATGTTTGTGCAACTCTGTTAATTTAGAAAAAAGGAAGAACATTTTTGTCTACCCTTATGCATGTTGAATTTGTTTACAATCTGTATTCTTTACATTGTTTCGACTTTACTATCACCTGTTCATACTGTGGCAAGATAAAATCAACCTTGAAAAATTTCCGTTTGTTGCTTTAATTTTGGACGCCAGTGTATAAACAGTCGCAGCCACGTTTTGTGGCGAATGGTCATGGTTTAGAGCAAACCTTTGCGTTAAATGCATCTGATTTTCTTCGAATGATGGTGCAACATCCACTGCTTTATGGAAGCGACTATTATCATCCTGAATGAGAAAGTTTAGATTTCACGGCGCAGCAGCTATTTGGAAGCATGCTGTAGAGCAAAATGTTTCCATTAACATTAGCGTACATTCTGTCACAAAAAATGGTTCAAATGGCTCTAAGCACCTTGGGACTTAACATCTGAGATCATCAGTCCCCTAGACTTAGAACTGCTTAAAGCTAAGTAACCAAAGGACATCAAACACATCCATGCCCGAGGCAGGATTCGAACCTGCGACCGTAACAGCCGCGTGTTTCCGGACTGAAGGGCCTAGAACCGCTCGGGCCATTCTGTCACAGCACAAAAGTAATGTCCAAGAAGAAGACAGAAAATCCAGGCCACAATACGATTATTTGTGCTGGCTGATGTGATTTTTGGAGATTAAAGAATTCTTGTTTATGAATCAGCAACAGCAGTAGCACCAGTTGCACGTATAGCAACAGCAACAACAGTGGCTACAGCTCCGGCAGCAGCGACACCAATAGCAGTGGGTGTGGCTGCAACAGCAACAGCAGTGGCAGGAGCTGCAGCAGCAGCAGCAGTATCACCATAAGTAGTATACACGTACATATTTTTCATCGTATACGTAATTTGTTACGACTAAGGTGTCTGAGGTTGTTATTGATGATTTCAGGGGACCAAAATCGATAAATGTTACTTTTTCACTAATAATTTCGTATTGTTGCAGTATATGTTGTGTATCTGCAGTTTCTCTCCAAAAATTTCATCGTTTACGTAATACACTGAAGAGTCAAAGAAACTGTTACACCTGCCTAATATCGTGTAGACCCCCCCCCCTCCCCCCCCCCCCCCACCTCCCTCCCCGCGCACGCAGAAGTGAGAAGTGTCGCAACACGACGTGGCGTGGACTCCACCAATGTCTGAAGTAGTACTGGAGGGAATTTACACCATGAATCCTGCAGGGCTGCCCATAAATCCGTAAGATTATGAGGGGTTGGAGATCTCTTCTGAACAGGACGTTGCAAGGCACCCCAGATATGCTCAATACTGTTCATGTCTGAGGCGCTTGGTGGCCAACGGAAGTATTTAAACTCAGAAGAGTGTTCCTGGAGCCACACTGTAGCAATTTTGGACGTATCAGGGATCCCATATGACTCCAACTGCACACGCCCCACACCATTACAGAGCCTCCACCAGCTTGAACAGCCCCCTGCTAGCATGCAGGGTCCATGGACCCACGTCCATCCGCTCGATACAATTTTAAACGAGACTCGTTCGATCAGGCAACATGTTTCCAGCCAACAGTAGTCCAATATCGTTGTTGACGGGCCCAGGGAAGGCGTAAGGCTTTGTGTCGTGCAGTCATCAAGGGTACACGAGCGGGCCTTCGGCTCTGAAAGCCCATATCGATGGTGTTTCGTTGAATGGTTCGCACGCTGACATTTGTTGATGGCCCAGCATTGAAATCTGTAGCAATTTGCGGAAGGGTTGCACTTCTGTCACGTTGAACGATTCTCTTGAGTCGTGGTTGGTTCCGTTCTTGCAGGATCTTTTTCCGATCGCAGCGATGTCGGAGATTTGATGTTTTACCGGATTCCTGATATTAGCGCTACACTCGTGAAATGGTCGTACAGGAAAATCCCCACTTCATCGCTACCTCGGAGACGTTGTGTCCTATCGCTCGTACGCCGACTATAACACCATGTTGAAACTGCCATTGTAGCAGCAATAACCGATCTAACAACCGCGCCAGACACTTGTCTTATATAGGCGTTGCCGACCGCAGCACTATATTCTACCGGTTTACATATCTCTGTATTTGAATACGCATGACTATACCAGCTTCCTTGGCGCTTCAATGTATTTTATTGTTGCTCAAGCGCCATCATATGAAAATCGGTTTGCTCTGTCCGCTCATGAGATCCAGTAGCCTGTAAATGGGTCCCAGGTTTACGAGACATTTCTTGATTTTCGAGAAGCCTTCGATACTGCCACCCACCGTCGCTAGTAAACAAAATGAGCTTACGAAGTATCAGTTAAAATATATAATTGTGTTACAGACTTCCTGGTAAACAAAACTCAGTCCTTGACGGGTCCTACGTTGAATGCGGAAGGAGAAGTGCTATCTGGGTTTATAAGCAGTTGCAAATACAGCTAACGCCGAGTGCAGGGTGGTGGCAAATAAGCCGACACCCTAGAGGAACCGATGGCTTAGAGCGATGGAGCTCTTTTAGGTGGGGTGGCGGTGCCTTCCGTGGAGAAAATGCCTCTCTAAAATTCACTATGCAGCGTCAGTTCTCCACATTAAGGACTGCTGAAAACAGCGTCCGTTACTCATGTCTGTGACAACTGAAATAAAATCTGGCAGAGAGTTTACTAAATGCCTGATCGAACGAGTCTCGTTTAAAATTGTATCGAGCGGATGGACGTGGGTCCATGGACCCTGCATGCTAGCAGGGGGCTGTTCAAGCTGGTGGAGGCTGAACTAAGGTGAACTAAGAGGCAGGTACGATATTAAGCCAGGCTTTCAGTTTCTGAAAACCAAAAAAGGTCGTAGTTGACAAGGCCAAAATAGACTGATTCAATCACAAGATAATGACCTATAGGATCACATTTGTGACGGTCTACTCTTAAACAAGAAATGAGGACATTGACCTGAAGAACAAGCCTCTATATAAATCGATTAGTGGCATCGCAATGAAAATGATCTTTATACACATTGAGAACAGAAGGGCCGGCCGCTGTGGCCGAGCAGCTCTCGGCGCTCCCGTCCGGAACCGCGCTGCTGCTACGATCGCAGGTTCGAATCCTGCCTCGGGCATGGCTGTGTGTGATGTCCTTAGGTTAGTTAGGTTTAAGTTCTAAGTGTAGGGGACTGATGACCTCAGTTGTTAAGTCCCATAGTGCTTAGAGCCATTTGAAGCATTTCAGAACCGAAGGAAGTTTCTTAGTTTGTTAATTAAGTCCATATTCCATGGATCATAGCTGTGAACTCTCGCTACAGGGTGGAAGACGTGAGTTAGATTTGAACTGTAATACTTTTCTCAGCGAAACTTTCACTTTAATCTTCAACTATCTTTAATTCATTTTTTGTTGACATGATGATTTATACCTAACGCTATGTGTCGTTTCTCTCTCTCTCTCTCTCTCTCTCTGTTTAGAGTTTCAGAAATTCCTCTGTGAATTAGAAGAAATTATCAAGCCATCAAGCCGATATGATTTCTGTTTGAATTTAATTTTATTATCTATTACATTCTTGACATCATACGGTAAGTAATGGAAGATATTTATTGCTGATTACATCTTTCCTTACCACTTTAAGGCCAAGTGATGGATAGTACAAGTCATTTTTCTTTTATTATTACATTTATGAATCTTGCTGTTGTTTTCGAGCTGTGGCATTATTGGAGTATCTGAGCCATGAGGAAATGGTGGAGTAATAGCACAACGATGAACTGGAAATGTACTCTGTTAAGCAAATTAAAGTCAGGGAGAGAATGGCATTAGATTTCTAGATCACAAGATATGAAGGAACACAGTCAATGAATTGAAAGGTCTCTCGGATTGGTTACCTCTCCTGAGACTAATTTTAAACCATAAAATTGACTTAACAATCATTCAAGGCAACGAGTAGTAGGACAGTGAAGTAGTTGATTTCTATAGAAAACTGGATTCGTAAATCAATAAGTATAAAATAATTTTTTAAAAGAAATAATTTCCTTCCGTCGGCTGTTCTTCTATTTCATTACAGGTATTAATTATTTCTCCCTCTTTGGCATTATCGTGCCACATCATAATAAAAACTGTCATTCTTACAGTATGTTACGATTCACACTTCAGTGTGATGAAGAACATGTGGTAGCCTCCATTCTAAGAGATTCGCATTATTGTATTTACAACTATCAAAGATGTAATGTCCATGAACAAAATGGATGAGAAAAACGCTTATGCGGGTTTCCTCGCCGTATCAGCATTCACAAGAAAGACTGTAGGATGATGTAGACGACTTCCATTTGTGACTTCATCGCAAGAGATACCCGTAGGCCTGACGAGGTGTAGATATGTGCGAGAGGGGGGGGGGGGGGGGGGGCTGGTGAAATCCCCAGGGTCCAACCCTTCTGTGGGAGGAGGTAACTCTCCCGAGGTTCGGAACCTCCAGAGACAAGTCGACAAATATCAGACTGCTAGTGTCAAATAAATTTTGTATCATACAATAAATAAAAGCACCAGCGTAACCAATCCCTTAATTTCCACTTCATTTCTTTAGTTTTGTGCCATACAGGCCAACTGCTTACAGTTCTATTTCGTGTTTAATGTTGAATAGATACTATTTTCTTTAGACAACGTGCGCTAAAACCATCTTGTGATGGAGTGAAAAAGGCGCTTCCTTTAATTGTCGTTGGAAATACAACCAAAATATTTCCCCAGCAAGTGTACACAGCAACAGCTGTGAAACGTCGTTACAATTTGATAGGTTTGCCAACAACATTCGCACAAGGTGATTGACACCGAAAAAGAGTATACAGAAAATATTTTGTATTCAATAGTAAACACAACATAAAATATTTCCATTTGTACATAGCACTCCTGGGAGAATCGTGATGATGATGAAGTCCCATACTCCGTGACGGAGCGTAGGGGAACGACACGGGAGACCCGCACCGCCGTACTAGGCAAGGTCCTGGTGGAGGTGGTTTGCCATTGGCTTCCTCCAACCGTAATGGGGATGAATGATGATGAAGACGACACAACAACACACAGTCACCTCGAGGCAGGAAAAATCCCTGACCCCGCCGGGAATCGAACCCGGGACCCCGTGCTCGGGAAGCGAGAACGCTACTGCGAGACCACGAGCAGCGGACGGGAGAATCGCAAAAGTGAATAAATGAAACGACATGCAAGAGGTACAATTTTCCAAACTGATGTTCGGAAGTAAAGATGTAATGTTCTCCTCTTGTTCGTCCATAGACAACTTCCATGTGAAATCTCATGTTACTTGATATAATGTTATTTCTTGATCAAAGCGGCTTGGTCTTCAAGGGTTAAGCTCAGAAAATTGGAGATCCAAATAATGGAAACCTTCTCGGAATACTGGAGCTCTTGAGTCACTACGATCCAGTTCTTGCAAAACACACTATCAACGTCAGAGACAGACAAGGAGCTGGAAAGCGTTCACAAGTGCATTATCTGTCAAGATATACTCAGAGCGAATTTGTTTCTACTTGTGTCCATCATGTCAGAGGTACCATCTTGGAACCGACATAAAATGAGAAATATTATTGAGTTATTGTTGATGCAACTCCTGATTCAATTCACACTGGAAGAATAACATTCATTCTGCGTTATATTTCCTTCAAGTAGGTAACTCACAAATATGAAATCTATTAATGGCTTTTAGGATTCGTAGAATGTAATCAGAAAACGCGAATAACTATTGCACATTTAATTCGATGAACACTTGTGAAACAATCAAATCTTATCAGCGAATGCAGCGGATGAGGTTATGATAATAGTAATATTAAAGGGTCTTGTAAAGGAGCTCAGACATATTATCTTTAGTGCAATCCTCTTGCAAAATTTTCTCTGTGTGCTTGTCATAGCCTTATGTGGAGCACTTGCAGCTGAGGGTTGTCATGAAGTAGATGCTTTTTTCGGAGTGATACGGCTTCTTAGAACTACCTCAGTAGCAGTCTGCACCGATGGGAAATTCTGAAATAGTGTGTTGGAAATTCTTTATATTCCATTATGAAACGTCCCCTTGGAAAAATTAATGAATTACTGTGCTGATAAACCTCTTTCATTATTTGATTTTCAAACAGCTGAGCACAACTGAACGTACTCAGACATTTCGCTCTTTACTTATTCTGATTAACACTAAACTGACACACAATATTTTTAGCGCAACGCAATCTGATTTTCAAAAATCCCTACAAAAGATTGGCCCTGACTAACATTAACCGATACCTTTCACAAATCACTTACCTCACAAAAATCTTCGTTACTCGAACTACTGCAATACAGCGAGCGCCACTACTGCCAGCTAAATAAAAGATTCAAACTACTGAAGGCACTAACTACTGATAGGCATAGTTAGCAAATGAAAGATTTTGATAGAGAACAAGCAATGTACACTCCTGGAAATTGAAATAAGAACACCGTGAATTCATTGTCCCAGGAAGGGGAAACTTTATTGACACATTCCTGGGGTCAGATACATCACATGATCACACTGACAGAACCACAGGCACATAGACACAGGCAACAGAGCATGCACAATGTCGGCACTAGTACAGTGTATATCCACCTTTCGCAGCAATGCAGGCTGCTATTCTCCCATGGAGACGATCGTAGAGATGCTGGATGTAGTCCTGTGGAACGGCTTGCCATTCCATTTCCACCTGGCGCCTCAGTTGGACCAGCGTTCGTGCTGGACGTGCAGACCACGTGAGACGACGCTTCATCCAGTCCCAAACATGCTCAATGGGGGACAGATCCGGAGATCTTGCTGGCCAGGGTAGTTGACGTACACCTTCTAGAGCACGTTGGGTGGCACGGGATACATGCGGACGTGCATTGTCCTGTTGGAACAGCAAGTCCCCTTGCCGGTCTAGGAATGGTAGAACGATGGGTTCGATGACGGTTTGGATGTACCGTGCACTATTCAGTGTCCCCTCGACGATCACCAGTGGTGTACGGCCAGTGTAGGAGATCGCTCCCCACACCATGATGCCGGGTGTTGGCCCTGTGTGCCTCGGTCGTATGCAGTCCTGATTGTGGCGCTCACCTGCACGGCGCCAAACACGCATACGACCATCATTGGCACCAAGGCAGAAGCGACTCTCACCGCTGAAGACGACACGTCTCCATTCGTCCCTCCATTCACGCCTGTCGCGACACCACTGGAGGCGGGCTGCACGATGTTGGGGCGTGAGCGGAAGACGGCCTAACGGTGTGCGGGACCGTAGCCCAGCTTCATGGAGACGGTTGCGAATGGTCCTCGCCGATACCCCAGGAGCAACAGTGTCCCTAATTTGCTGGGAAGTGGCGGTGCGGTCCCCTACGGCACTGCGTAGGATCCTACGGTCTTGGCGTGCATCCGTGCGTCGCTGCGGTCCGGTCCCAGGTCGACGGGCACGTGCACCTTCCGCCGACCACTGGCGACAACATCGATGTACTGTGGAGACCTCACGCCCCACGTGTTGAGCAATTCGGCGGTACGTCCACCCGGCCTCCCGCATGCCCACTATACGCCCTCGCTCAAAGTCCGTCAACTGCACATACGGTTCACGTCCACGCTGTCGCGGCATGCTACTAGTGTTAAAGACTGCGATGGAGCTCCGTATGCCACGGCAAACTGGCTGACACTGACGGCGGCGGTGCACAAATGCTGCGCAGCTAGCGCCATTCGACGGCCAACACCGCGGTTCCTGGTGTGTCCACTGTGCCGTGCGTGTGATCATTGCTTGTACAGCCCTCTCGCAGTGTCCGGAGCAAGTATGGTGGGTCTGACACACCGGTGTCAATGTGTTCTTTTTTCCATTTCCAGGAGTGTATTTACCTTAATAGTGTTCAGAAGTCATTATATATATATATATATATATATATATATATATATATATATATATATATATATATATATATATATCAGTTCATGACATCCAGTCTTACAAATTTACTGTCTCTGATGGACACACGTCCAGATCATCCGCTCTCAAAACTCCTCCATCTCTCTCCCCACATCCACCGCTGCTGGCGGCTCACCTCCAACTGCGCAACGCTACGCGCTGTTAACAGCTCTTTGTTATAGATGGCGCTGTAATAGTCACAAACATATGGCTCTCAATTTTAGACGAACAGTTGGTAACAGGTAGGTTTTTTAAATTAAAATACAGAACGTAGGTACGTTTGAACATTTTATTTCGGTTGTTCCAATGTGATACATGTACCTTTGTGAACTTATCATTTCTGAGAATTCATGCTGTTACAGCGTGACTACCTGTAAATACCACATTAATGCAATAAATTCTCAAAATAATGTCCGTCAACCTCAATACATTTGGCAATACATGTAACGACATTCCTCTCAACAGCGAGTTGTTCGCCTTCCGTAATGGTGGCACATACATTGACAATGCGCTGACGCATGTTGTCAGGCGTTGTCGGTGGATCACGATGGCAAATATCCTTCAACTTTCCCCACAGTAAGAAATCCGGGGATTTCATCCTGTCATGAAGTATGCTATTTAATAAGGCTTCAACCGCACGCGAGCTATGTGCCGGACATCCATCATGTTGGAAGTACATCGCCATTCTGTCATGCAGTGAAACATCTTGTAGTAACATCGCTAGAACATTACGTAGGAAATCAGCATACATTGCACCATTTAGATTACTATCGATAAAATGGGGGCCAATTATCCTTCCTCCCATAAAGCCGTACCGTACATTAACCCTCCAGCGTCGCTGATGTTCCACTTGTCGCAGCCATCGTGGATTTTCCGTTGCCTAATCGTGCATATTATGCCGGTTTACGTTACCGCTGTAGGTGAATGACACTTCGTCGCTAAATAGAACGCGTGCAAAAAAATTTGTCATCGTCCCGTAATTTTTTCTTGCGCCCAGTGGCAGAACTGTGCACGACGCTCAAAGTCATCGTCATGCAATTCGTGGTGCATAGAAATATGGTACGGGTGCAATAGATGTCGATGTAGCATTATCAGCACCGACGTTTTTCAGATTCCCGATTCTCGCGCAATTTGTCTGCTACTGATGCGCGGATTAGCCGCGACAGCAGCTAAAACACCTACTTGGGCATCATCATTTGTTGCAGGTCATGGTTGGCGTTTCCTTAAATAACGTAACTATCCGGCGAACGGTCCGGACACTTGGATGATGTCGTCCAGGATACCGAGCAGCATACATAGCACACGCCCGTTGGGCATTTTGATCACAATAGTCATACATCAACACGATATCGACCTTTTCCGCAATTGGTAAACGATCCGTTTTAACACGGGTTATGTATCACGAAGCAAATACCGTCCGCACTGGCGGAAAGTTAGGTGATACCACGTAATTATACGTTTGTGACTATCGCAGCGCCATCTATCACAAAGCGAAAAAAGTGGTCCAACTAAAACATTCATATTTCTTTACGTACTACACGAATATGTTATTAAAAAATGGGGATTCCTATTTAAAAAAACGCAGTTCATATCGGTTTGACCTATGGCAGCGCCATCTAGGGGGCCAACCATGGCGCCATCTGGTTTCCCCTTTCAAGCTAGACGAGTTTCGTTCTTTGTAGTTTTTTCGTTTGATGCTTATTTCGTGAGATATTTGGCCCGGTCACGATCAATGGACCGCCCTGTATATCCGAGTCGAACATCTTACTTTGTGATATTCCATTACTCTGTGTGCAATCGTGTCATTCCTGGACATCTGTCTATTGCGATTCGTAATTATTAATCGAAGTTAACCTTCAGTGTATTTTAGCCATGATTCACCCACATTTTTAAAACTACGTTGTTTACTCATTATATACATTAACCAATCTGTGAGAGAAAACTGAACTATCATTAGCTGAAACAGAGAAACCGAAATAGGTGGCTAATTTTAATTGTACAAAGAAGACATGAAATACTAATGAAACTCGGGTAGCTTTATTATAATTAAAAAGGTATTAAAGTTTACTAACACTTATTACTGTCACTTCTGAATGCGTAATACTTCCGACAGTCTACTTCAACTTTTGCCGTACTTGAGACGGACAAGTGAGTCACTTCCGACGTTTTGATGGATGAAGTTCCTCGCTGACACCGGAAAGGAATTGAGTAGTAGATACGGGGTAAGTAGATCGAGTGGGCCCAAATAGACCTGCTCTTCCAGTAGTGAGTCGGCCTCTTTCATATCGCTGATTTCGACGTCCATTTCCTCAATAATTTCCGTAAAATCTACTTCTTCACTTCGTATGTAAATTCTGGCACGTTTACACAGTCGAATTCACTGCAGTTCTTGCAACTGGAAGAAAATTTCAAATCTGCTTTTCTGCAGGAGCACATTCCGCCATAACTCAGCTTACACGAGCACGAAACAACGTGAAGAAGTAACTCAGGTGGTGGACCTTGGCTCAGTTCAACAGGCCTCTGACGTTGTTTACTGTAAATCCAGCTCTATTTCTCAGCAGGTTTCGATTCCCATCCAACTATGGACTTGCTAGTAGCTCCGTAACGGATAATGTTGCGCAGCTTCTTTTCTTGGTGACAACATCGTAAAATTCAGTTTGCTTTTTGTGGCAGACTTGACGAATAGCTGGTACCGCGAATCGTCTAGCGTCTCGAATCTGCCGACACATCCATTATACAATGCGATAGTAAACTACCCTCCAGCTGTTATTATTTATTTACGGTAGCGTCTGGTTTCTTGAATGTGCCAAGTGCTGAGCTAAGGTGTTCGTGTTTCTTTTAATAATGTTGCAAAACTTCGATTTCCCTTGATCGAAAAAAGCGGATGTTGTAACACGTTAATTAACGACGAGAGCTAGCAGAGTCACTGTAGGACTTCTAGGATGCAGTGCAAAACAGCTTGTCTTCTGCACTTCCTCTTTCTGTCTTTAGATAAAATAAGTCCTCTATGCTTTGTCCGAAGCCAGTCATTAGCAGAAGGAGGTCAACATCTAACATGGCTGCCTTAGTAGGTACTGAATGTAATGTCAGTGATGCTGTATATGTTATCTCTGCTGCATAGTGAGATGTTCAGTTCCAATGTATAATGTATCATATAACATATTTCTAATATACAAACAGACACTGGAATAAAAGTGCTCAAAAACTTGGTATTTTTCCATTTTGCACCAAGTTTCGAAAATTGTTATTTTTTAAGGAACTTCAGTGCCCTAGTTACTGGATGCAGCAAAATGTCGTAATAATCACCTTGCAAAACGTCGTAACAATCACCTTTGTAGAGAGTTATGTGCTCTTTTAAAAAGTAAATAGACACCAAAGCGCCAGGAGCATAAGAAACAAATTTTTTGACTACAGAAAGTTTAGACAACATACGTTTTGTTGGGAAAACTTTTTTTCCCTATCTCTCCGGTCATATGAACGAGTTAAAAATATAAAATCTTATATCCCACGTTTTGCGACGTATAGGTTTTTTTCAGACAGTTTTATTGGACTAACCTTGTGGTCGGTATGGGAGCACGTTGCAGAGCGTGCATTCCGACCGTAGTTATCACACACCCTATCAGGAACCATGTCCCGCCTTTTGTAATGTCCAGGGGATTTTAGTGCAATTATTATCTTTGAATAAGAGTGTTGTTTCTGTTCGCCTCATTCGTTTTTTGTATTAGGTCCTTTCTTTACTCTATTGTAACAGTTCTTTCCACGTATGGTCCAAGTTTCATCGAACTTCGTTACTTGGCAGTGTAATATCATGCGATAGATAATACGTTTTGCACACTGGTGTAATTTACACTGATAATTTCTGGATTCTTCTTTCAGTATGATTTGTCTATCGTTGCCATCTCATCCTCATACCTACGTCCAGGTGATTTGTCATTCAACGATGCAGGCTTATGAAAGTTCTTCACAATTTTTCCAACAGGGGCTTCGTATACATCAATTTTTGCTGTGATTTTATCAAATCACAGAAGATCAAATTAACAATGTTGAGACATCCATCATAAAAAAAATTGAATGATCAATAACAGTGATGAAAATATTATGAAACTGTAATGTACAAGGATTTGTCTTCGTCCCTGAAGATCCAACTGGCTTTTAGAGCAGTGGTTCCCAATCTGTTTTATACTATTACTCCATTAGATGTCAAACAATACCCTCAACAGAGTTTATCACCAAGCTAGTAATATGCGCATGTTTTGGAATCAATAAATAATTAGTCAATGAGATGATGGGTACTGCATATTTGCTACAAATCGTTTGCAACCTAGTGAAAGTCTCTGATTGTGAAACAGATGTATACACAACAGCATCTGAAATTCTCAGCACTCACCGATGGCCAGAAGTTTCCTCCGTCAGTCACTGTTCAATTGTTGTTCATTCTTTCATTCTCCAGTTGTTCCCTTAACGATCGAGTCAGAATAATAGATAACAGTAGTATACCTACGCTACTTCTGACGCACTTTGTTTACATTTGTGACGTCACGTGACCCATGTCAGCACCCTACCCATGACGTCACAAACCAGGCCCTCCTTATCAGAGATGTCATCATTCTTATCAGTGAGTTCATCAGCCTCATAAATGGCGTCATCATGACATGTCACGCCCCCTCCTGTCTCCTTCTCCATTTCCCTCCCCTCTGACCTTCTCCAGCCAATCACAGCACAGCGTTATAATGAGACAGTCAATCATAATTTAGCTGTGGAATCACACAAGGTTTATTTTAAATCGCTCCAAGTTCGAAAAAATGCAATTTTTAAAGAATTCTGATCAGCGAAATGTTTAAACTTTTTTTCTTTAGCAGTTCTGGTGAATCACACCACAACTGAAGCTTTCAAGGCTGAAAATGAGTAGTGATTAATCTTATGTTTTTCCATTAGCATCCTGAAATGTTTTTCGTAAAATTAAATACATAAATCTATTTGTAAACTATTAGAAATTCTATTACGTCTCCTACACATTTTTCTAAAGGCATCTGCAACCTCAGCAACAGTTTCTGTCTTATGGCAGACACCTATGCATATATGGGTTACAGGTCACTTACTGTCAATACATATTTATAACCTGACTTGTATTTGGAATATGAAGTTAGGTCAAGCAAATCGGATTACTGAAGGCCATCAATTCCATTCATGATACACACTCTGTTCAAATAATCTTTGCATGTTGAACGAAGCTATTTCAGCCTTCATGCTGATTACAATGAAATCAGTTACAAGAGCAAGATCTCGTGAGAATGAGGTATGAGTAGTGAGGCATTTCTTTATATAATATGGTTCTGAAGGATAACAAATAAAAAATGCTCTAGATATAAAATATATCAATTAACATGTTACATTTCTTTCATTGCTTAAAAAAAAACATAACATTGCAGTTCTTCCAGTGTTCAAAAACAACGTCCATTTCGTTCATTGATACCGTATGGGATAACTCGCATGTGACAGTCACATTATCACTGTCCCGACAACTTCACATTTAACTGTCCAGTCACTGGTTTGTGTTGGTTGACGGCCATTTTCGATCAGAGGGCAGGAAGTGAGGGACAACCCATGTTCTCAATATTTTGCACTTCATAGTCTGGCAACAAGTCTTCAATTCACTTTCTCAAAATCCTTCACATAAACACGCAACTCAAATGGAATAATTATGCTTAAACCATCCAGTGCCATCTCCAAAGATACACCAGCTGAGACCGTACTGTGATGGTGATAATTTCTCATCAATCAACTCATTGTAGGGCGTTGTCCACTGTAGAATAAAACACCTGCAGCAACCACACTGCTCCGAGAACTACGCAACATTCGGAAGAAAACTATTGTCTATGCTGCAGAATCCTTGTAAACCAAAGAAGACCATAAATGGTTCTGAAAAAAGGGAACATATCAGTGAGCAGTCTCAGGCTATTAAAAAGTCCTAAGCATGGGAGAAGTTTCTCTCTTTCTTTGAATAAGACACCTGCGTCCTGCAATAAATACACAACTGCGAACTGTCTCACAACTCATATACAGTTTCCAGATGAGGCCACAATCGAGAAGTGTCTTATCAGCGTACTGAATATATAGCAATGAGCAAACTCACGAAAACTCAGACCCTCTTCCTAAGCATGGGGCAAGTCTTTTTCCATCTTACCTTCAGTAAGATGTCCGACAGATTACTGATAATCTGTGGCTGTCAGGACTTCTTGTATAATCTAAAGACACAAGATGATCGCACTTCCTGTCCTATGACCATGACGTCACTTCCGGTCGACAAATTTCGAGGCTCCTTTTATATTTAAAGGGTTAAATCTCGCACATATGGGTATGTATTGTTACCCAGTTAGTTAAAGGCGCCATATCCATAACAGAATCGTGAATAACCTGACAGTATGCTATTGATTTTTTGGTAACGGTGTTTGCATTTCAGTTCTCGTATCAAAAACAGACAATTTCAGTACTACTACATCTTGTCGTGAACAATCGATTAAATGGATGGGGCACATCTGGAACTTTGTACGACTCACTAGCGGATTCTCTGTCCATAATACAGCGACTGAAAGCTGTAGTGCATTTCATGCGCTTGCGCAGTTTATTTATGCTAAAATCGATTGTATAGTTCTCTTCACGATATTTAGATGAATTTCGATATACCTTCAACTCTATTATGTATTTGACACCGAATATTCTGCAAGCACTAGGAATCGAATTCCTGTTTGTCGGAAACGCTAAAATTACGTATGTTGCTACTTCGAGCTCTGTACTGAATTTAACGTGGCACGTCCATGTATTAATTTTTGGTGCAACACATTCAATCAAATGATAACGAAGGAATGCTAGAATATGGTATAAATCATTTTTTAAGATGTTTCATAATGATACTTTTCTTTCGCAGACACACGTATTCTAAGTCAATATAAGTAAACGCTCTAGTTAGAGGACTGTTTGAGGAGATTTTTTTTTCATTAGATAGAGACCAAGTCCATTTTTCCTATTTGGTCCTAAGTACAAGCTGTTTTTTTCGCGAAGTGCTGTTGCTACCATTGTATGATTATGATTGCATCTCAGTTAATTGTTAGCAGGCAGTCTTTGCATCATTAACTGCCTTAGCAATCCCCGTCGCTCCACCAGGTAAACATCCAAGCTCTGATAATGTAGAAAATTTTGTTTTGTGAATGGGTAAGATGTCCTCTCTGCAGATTAATTTTGCTTTTGGAGCTACTTGTGAAGGAATTTTAAAACTATTTTCACAGCTATTATGAGATTACCGCCCGGCTTCATACGCTTTAGACTACTTCAAAACTGTTTTAATTAATTCGTTTATTACATTCCCTGCATTCATCTCCTTGTTCTTCTTCTCCATCTATTTCAGACGCATGCCCATTTTAACTTTAGCTTTCATTCCACCAGTCACTGCTAAGGCAGTCAATTTTTCACTGAGATTAACAGTCTTTTGTCTTCACTCTACACCATGCTCTTTCAGTCAGAATCCAGCCTGTTCGATGTCTTGTCAGACAAGCTGTGTGGGTGCATTGCATAAGCGATGTTGTGTTCCTTGCTTGCTGCAAATGTTGGATTATCTCCGACCTCACCTGCCTGTTTATCCAGTACATCAAATTTATTCCCGGCTGACAGAGTAGCCCCGTATATTAAATTATATGGGTAAGTTGTTACTACCACGATAAAGGAGACGAATTCCGCCTCACGAGTGATATACTAAATTCTGTGCAATGATCAGGTGCTGCAAGGCAGAAGGATCCTTAGTACGTTTGAAGACGCAATTCAGGAAGCATGCACTTCAACTTCCCATCAGTCCTACTACTGATGAAAGTGGGTTATAGCCACACAATCGCAAACTCGGTGAACTACTTACAGATACATCAGATGTATTATACCTGGTCCTTCCTACTGTGCAAAAACGAATGTGATTATTTTCTCCTTCATGAAATTGGTCTAGCGAAAGTTTGAATGAATGGTCATTCACAGGTAGATGTTGATGGAGGTGATTTAGTGAGTCACAATGTAATATACTTGGGAACCAGGGGATTGCATAATCTACTGTTTAAAATTAGACCTTCTACAAGGAGTTACACGGTTTGAGATCTTGAGAATTACATTAAAATTCTCAGGGATACTACTGCTCCTGTACTACTCCTGCTTCGCAGGCCATAAATATATCAGTATCATTAAGTCTACTGTTTTAGAAAAAAGTGGTGGTGAATTATTACTGACATATGATGAGATGCATACTGATATTACAGAGAACGACTGGAAAATAGTCTCCAGCGAATCACGAGCACATATCAGTTTTGTTCACTGAAATAATACGAATGAATTGGTGGAACGATTAATATTCTTGCTAAGACCGAAAGCAGTGGGCAATAAGTCACATGATAATGAAATAATATTATTGAAGAGGAGCTTCATGAAACGTTGATTATTGTTTAAAGTTTGCAGTGGCTGAGGAAAACAAGGAGAAAGCTTTAGTTTCGGAATGGGAAGTTGCGTATAAGAGCATTAAGTAAGTTGAAAGACAATCGCAAAAGTCGTGTTTCGTAAATTTGAAAGCTCTGGAAACGATTCACATAATTATTATGTGGAATGAAACCGAAATATGATGCTGTGTCACCAAGATAGAACATGCTTTCTAGTGCTCAATAATCACGTTTTGTGCACTTCAGAACTTGCTGATTCTACATGTATGTTTCAGAAAGTCAGAATTTTGCTTCTCCCATTCCTTACTTTTGTTCTAATTGACAAAAAAAAGTCTCTGATAAATTTCATCTCAATCCAACAAATTCTAGGCGACCCTCAAACATTTTGAAGATGGGACATAGCTCCGCAACACTTATTTCTGTTAAAACGCATTGTATTCCTCTGTATCTCAACTGTATACTTGTCTTTCGTGATAATAATGTATGTGATACAATCAAGTAAACACAGCAATTGTTTAAAATCATATTGAACAATATTACTGAAAAGTTCATTCGAGACATTGAAAAACCAAAATGAAAAGTTTGAGAAGTATCTAGTTTATTTTCGGCAATACACACATTTTCAACCTGAGAAGCATTTTTTTTATTTATAATAATCATCTTACAACATTCATAACTGTAGAATAAAATATAATTTGATTGAATGAGCACTGATTATTATTTGATCGTAAGAGACGATTTAGTATCAGCTGGGTATTTTTTATGGTCTCCAGCAACAATCTCTAAAACAAAATGTTCCTCACTTTTGTCTTATGTGTGAATGTTATTGTAGTTCTGATTGAGTTTGTCACCTCTTTCATCATCATTCACAACAACCATCTCCTCAAGCTTTTGAACTGCACTGTAAGAGTCTTTGAGGTCAAAATTAGTACTAACAGAAAACCTCATAAGAAAGTTTTCGCTACAGGTGTTACAAAAGATGAAAATTCAACATTCGTAAAAGAAGACAGATCATTTTCGCGCATAATATACCTTTTCGTGTGATTTTTTTGCTTCTTCTTCATCACTTTTTTCTAATTCGAAGATAAATTGACCTATATTTGCTTTGACCTTTGTTGAAACGTTATCATCAAAGAAAGCTAAAGCCACAGTTTCTGGAGGTAAGTACCAGAGTTGATTTGATTTTTTTTTCAACAGCCTTACTGATCACTGGTTCAGTGTCATGATAATTTATCAGTTGGCTCATAAATAGACAATCATGGTAAGGTGTCTTAACTGCTTCTGTTGACATAAACGATGCTCGGACGTACACACGTGGAAGAAAAATACAGATTCTTGTTAACGGGTTCTTCCATAGGGAAGATAGGTGAAACCGATCTTGAAGCATGCATAGTTTGAATGGATACATGCTTTTTGAAGCCACCTAGAATGAGTTACAGCTCCTGGGATGTGAAACGACATCACATTCTTTGGAATGTTGCCAAGGAAGATCACCGTTAACCCCAGCAGTTCTCGGTAATCATTTCGTGGTTGCTTCTGCGTAGAGAGCTGGTTTTGAAAAACTCCGAGAATAACAGATCGTACATCATCAGATGTTTCACTGCTGCCGGTTATGCAAGCGTTCTTGTCGAGTTTCGGCCAAGTTACTCTACATTTCTTGAAAAGTTCCAAGTCCGGTCCAGAAGTAGCTCCCCTCAGTGAATCGAAACAGGTCCGCAACACCGCTTCAGAACTGTCATGACAGCAACGGAGGTATGATAGGTCATTAACGAACAATTTTTCTACATTTTTACAGCTCCATTTAGTCGACCTGTTTGCTGTCGTGTAACAGCAAAGTTCTTGCGTTTTGTCAGCTATATCCTACTTCTTTACTGTCTGGTAAACAGCCATGACTTGATATTCTCCGGAAGATGTTGGGATTTCAGGGACTCCCAATAATTGTTGCTTGACTTGAATGGTTACTGATATCGCCCCACTGTATGTACCTTTTTAACACATTTGAGCGCTGGGAGCAACTTCCCATCGTAGTACAACACTACTGCATGGCAATCAATCAGGTTTAATTTCTGCTGAATTTCTGCATGTTTCGCTTCTCTAAATTTTTTCTGAGACATTGAAAAGAAGTTCGATTTTAACCATGTTTTCAGTTTCATGTTCGAAAGCATTTGCAGCAGCCGTTAATATTTAAACCCTATTTCTGTCCCTGATTTTGTACGTAACAAATACTTCAGAGAGACAGGGAGTAAAAAACAGCAATGTACCTTGAGCTTTTGTCTCTGCTGAAACTTTTACTCTTAATGATATTTGTCGACGGACAACAAAGTAATTTTCGCTGTCATTACTACTATCACTTCCTTGTCTTCTTGATGTTAAATGATACTTGTTATACGAGGGTTGTCCAGAAAGTAAGTTCCGATCGGTAGCGAAATGGAAATCACTGGGAAAATCCGGTAAAGCTTTGCACAGATTTGTTGGGTAGTGTCTCAAGTATGTCCGTTGACCGTGTCGCGTCGCTCTTTTAAGTTTTGAGTGAACCGTGAGCGCGTAAAGATGTGTAGGGAATAGCGTCCCCCACCAATTATCAGGGCCTGGTTAGCGATTTCGCCTGTGTCATGCAGCCCACATAACACAACTGTCGAGCAGTTCCTTCTTCATGCCAATTCTTGGCCGCACACTGCAGGGGCAATGAAGACGCTCCTGAAGCATTTCCGATGAGAAATGTTTGATCACACACAATACAGTCCGTAATTGGCTCCCCCTGAGTCTCATCTCTGCTCACAAGAACGGCTGGCGGCGAAGACAAAATTTTTCCACAGACAACGAGATGCAGACCAGTGCAGATAACTGGCCGAAAGCACAGACGGCTGCTTTCTATGACGAGGATATTGGAAAGTTGGTACAACACTACGACAACACTCGAAACTGGAGCGGCGACTATGTAGAGAAGTAGGTGGAAGGTGTACCCAACTGTTGCAAATAAAACGTTCGTGGTTTTCACTGTGGTTTCCATTTTGGGACCAATCGGAACCTACTTTCTGGACAACCCTCGTACATTAGGATTAAATATTATTTTATATTACGAATAAAGTCTTAAAGGAGTCTTATTAAAATAAGTATTTCTTACAAAAACTTTAAGTAATAATAATGAGTGTAAGAAACTTTAATAAAATTCACACAGTAAAAATTTGAAAAATCTTCGTCGATGAGGGTCGTCTTGTAATTGATCTATTGAGCTAAAATTTAGCACATATCGTTGTGTATTGATTGGAACAAAATAAGGGGTGGGTGCTAAATTTCTAGAAAGCTGAAAAATAAGGGCCAACGTATTCTACGTGGTGGAGTGCTATAAAAGCCGGAAGAGTCACTGCAATAGCTTTGTCATTGTTACCCCACCATCAGAGTCTACTTCATCTTTGTAGCTGCCATCATCATTCATCACTTTTTCCGCAAAATGTAAGTGTACCATGCTCTACATATTACAACTAACAAAATCTATATATTTTGTTTATCAGTTACTTCTTGAAATAAAGGATATTACGGATTCCTATGGTTGCATGTTAAAGAATTCGAAGCATTTGGGTATCAGCGGAAGTGCATTACGCACCTAAAGACTATCAGCCTTGGAGGAGGGACGGCGCCATCCAGTATTTAGCATGAGACGTGTCAACATCAAATCTGTAGTGGTGATGATGGTTCATCAGAAAGACTGCAGAATATATCCGCCATCAATACTCTCGAGCGTCAGTGCAGGTGAACTTAATTTTCTCAACAGCGGTGCCACGTAAGTGATTTAACACTGAAGATTGAACAATATGAACACAGTTGATTCTGAAAATGGTGATATGTAAATTTTTTTAAGGTTCCGCATCTCAACTGGTAAGAACGGAAAGCTTTTAGTATCATTTTGTTGTCCGTCCGTCCGTCTTTCTGTCTGACTGTTAAAAATTGTTTTTCTCAGAAACGGGTAGACGTGTCAAGTTGAAATTCGTGCCACATTCTGCGCTCTTCTGTCACTTAGTGGTGTAGAAAACTGAAGTTTCTTAATTAATGTAATCAAAAGATATGGGCATTTATGTCATATACTTTGATACTCGTGACCTCACTCATCAAAATCTTCGGGGTACTTCCCTTTGGCCTGTTGTTATTGTGCTCTTCAGTCCTGAGACTGGTTTGATGCAGCTCTCCATGCTACTCTATCCTGTGCAAGCTTCTTCATCTCCCAGTACCTACTGCAACCTACATCCTTCTGAATCTGCTTAGTGTATTGATCTCTTGGTCTCCCTCTACGATTTTTACCCTCCACGGTGCCCTCCAATGCTAAATTTGTGATCCCTTGATGCCTCAAAACATGTCCTACCAACCGATCCCTTCTTCTAGTCAAGTTGTGCCACAAACTTCTCTTCTCCCCAATCCTATTCAATACCTCCTCATTAGTTATGTGATCTACCCACCTTATCTTCAGCATTCTTCTGTAGCACCACATTTCGAAAGCTTCTATTCTCTTCTTGTCCAAACTGGTTATCGTCCATGTTTCACTTCCATACATGGCTACACTCCATACAAATACTTTCAGAAACGACTTCCTGACACTTAAATCTATACTCAATGTTAACAAATTTCTCTTCTTCAGAAACGATTTCCTTGCCATTGCCAGTCTACATTTTATATCCTCTCTACTTCGACCATCATCAGTTATTTTACTCCCTAAATAGCAAAACTCCTTTACTACTTTAAGTGTCTCATTTCCTAATCTAATTCCCTCAGCATCACCCGATTTAATTTGACTACATTCCATAACCCTCGTTTTGCTTTTGTTGATGTTCATCTTATATCCTCCTTTCAAGACACTGTCCATTCCGTTCAACTGCTCTTCCAAGTCCTTTGCTGTCACTGACAGAATTACAATGTCATCGGCGAACCTCAAAGTTTTTACTTCTTCTCCATGAATTTTAATACCTACTCCGAATTTTTCTTTTGTTTCCTTTACTGCTTGCTCAATAAACAGATTGAATAACATCGGGGAGAGGCTACAACCCCGTCTCACTCCTTTCCCAACCACTGCTTCCCTTTCATGCCCCTCGACTCTTATAACTGCCATCTGGTTTCTGTACAAATTGTAAATAGCCTTTCGCTCCCTGTATTTTACCCCTGCCACCTTCAGAATTTGAAAGAGAGTATTCCAGTTAACGTTGTCAAAAGCTTTCTCTAAGTCTACAAATGCTAGAAACGTAGGTTTGCCTTTTCTTAATCTTTCTTCTAAGATAAGTCGTAAGGTTAGTATTGCCTCACGTGTTCCAACATTTCTACGGAATCCAAACTGATCTTCCCCAAGGTCCGCTTCTACCAGTTTTTCCATTCGTCTGTAAAGAATTCGCGTTAGTATTTTGCAGCTGTGACTTATTAAACTGATAGTTCGGTAATTTTTACATCTGTCAACACTTGCTTTCTTTGGGATTGGAATTATTATATTCTTCTTGAAGTCTGTGGGTATTTCGCCTGTCTCATACATCTTGCTCACCAGATGGTAGAGTTTTGTCATGACTGGCTCTCCCAAGGCCATCAGTAGTTCTAATGGAATGTTGTCTACTCCCGGGGCCTTGTTTCGACTCAGGTCTTTCAGTGCTCTGTCAAACTCTTCACGCAGTATCTTATCTCCCATTTCTTCTTCATCTACATCCTCTTCCATTTCCATAATATAGTCCTCAAGTACATCGCCCTTGTATAAACCCTCTATATACTCCTTCCACCTTTCTGGCTACCCTTCTTTGCTTAGAACTGGGTTGCCATCTGAGCTCTTGATATTCATACAAGTGGTTCTCTTCTCTCCAAAGGTCTCTTTAATTTTCCTGTAGGCAGTATCTATCTTACCCCTAGTGAGACAAGCCTCTACATCCTTACATTTGTCCTCTAGCCATCCCTGCTTAGCCATTTTGCACTTCCTGTCGATCTCATTTTTGAGACGTTTGTATTCCTTTTTGCCTGCTTCATTTACTGCATTTTTATATTTTCTCCTATCGTCAATTAAATTCAATATTTCTTCTGTTACCCAAGGATTTCTATTAGCCCTCGTCTTTTTACTTACTTGATCCTCTGCTGCCTTCACTACTTCATCCCTCAAAGCTACCCATTCTTTTTCTACTGTATTTCTTTCCCCCATTCCTGTCAATTGTTCCCTTATGCTCTCCCTGAAACTCTCTACAACCTCTGGTTCTTTCAGTTTATCCCTTTGGCCTAGAATCATAAAATTCGGCGGGAAGCAAGGTTTCACAGTAAAGTAAAACTCCGAAAAATGTTAGTTCGTAATTATCTCAAACAAAAAAATGTTTTTGATATTTATTATCCAACTGTCTGTATGTCCAGCTGTCTGTTAAGACCCATGTTCCTCATAAATGGGTAGACGTGTCAAGTTGAAATTTATGTCACTTACTACGATCTATGGCCCCTAGGTGGTGTAAAATAGTTAAGCTTCAAAGTTAGTGCAGTCAAAAGATACTGCCATTTCTGTAGTTATGTCACATATTGTAATACTCGCAAACTTATTCATTAAGACCTATAGGATACTTCCCGTCGACCTAGAATTATGAAATTTGGCAAAAAGGGAGCTTTTACATTAGAAGTATAGGAAAAAAGACAGGAATTGTTACTCTGTAATTATATTACACAAAAATTTTCTTTTGTCAATTGTTATCCGACTCCAAATTTAAAATTAAAATAATCTCGAAAGTCTGCAATTCCCGTGACCGAAATCTTGCCAGTATCGACAGTGTCGATAGTGTCGACAACGGAACAAAATCGTCGAGATCCTCGATTCCCAGGAATGAAGCGTCTACAGAAATAATTAAGTTTGCAAAGAGACCTAAGAGAGCCCTACTCGCATCTGGCCAGACTTTTGTATGTGGCGAGCAAAAGAAAAACCGTGTATATGAAAATATCATTTCCTATAGACAAAGAATCACTAAGTGGATCTATAAGAGATATTAATATTAAATCTCTAAAAGTCATTTGTTAGGATTGTTGTCTAAATGCTTTTTTATAAATATTTCTTTATTCGTATGCAAAGAACAATAAAACACAATACAGGTGTTTATAAATGAGTATCGGAGTTTTAACGCTTTATTATATTTATTACATTAAACTTACAGTTATAAATGATATGTCAAATGAAAGAGCAACTCAAACAATTTTACCAAGAACCTTATAAATGTTCAAAGTGAGCACCATTTGTCACACGGCACACATTCACTGTACCCAAGCGCTGGATAGGCCGCAAGGGGCCCAATGACAGGGCTTGCTTTGCATGGCCTCCACGTTCACCCGACCTAACTCCATGCGATTTTTTTCCTTTGAGGTTTCATCAAGGATCGTGTGTACGTGCCTCCGCTACCAGCAGACCTCCCTGAATTAAGAAACCGGATTGAAGCAGCTGTTGCTACAATCACTGAAGATACACTTATCAACGTTTGGGAAGAACTCGGCTATAGACTTGATGTGTGCCGTGTAACAAATGGTGCTCACTTTGAACATTTATAAGGTTCTTGGTAAAACTATTTGAGTTGCTCTTTCATTTGACATATCATTTATAACTGTAAGTTTAATGTAATAAATATTATAAAGCGTTAAAACTCCGATATTCATTTATAAACATCCTGTATAATATAAAACTACAGTGTAATATTAACTACAGAGAATTTCACACTGCATGAGTCCGATGTTCATCAGCCACAATGACACGGTCATTCACTGCAAAAATTCTTCTATGTCACAGTGTTCGTTCAGATTACTGCAAAGCAACAAGCGTTCAGAGTTCTACCTTTCCACACATTCACAAAATTCATACGCCACTTCAGATTAGTCTTGCACCTTATCATCTCTGTTCTCAATCTGTTGAGGGTCTCCCAGGCACCTTATTGGAAATGGCAGCCTGATGGTAGTTTGTCTTTCGCCATCCGTAATCCTTCACGAGACTTTGTTCTCCACAGCTCAGATCGGCGGACTTCTGTTGAAGTTAGGATTGGTGCTGTTGTAGACAGGAAGCTTTTCCTGGATTTTATTCGTGATATAGAACCACGAGTTCCGAACAATGGATGCCTTGGATCTGTTTCCTGCTTGTTATTTCCATGCTCTGCTGCCACATGTCTTCCTACATCTGGAGGTGCTACTCCCTCGAGTGGAAAGATCTTATTGACTGGAGTTGGTCTTAGGCCCATGGTGACAAAGCAGCCTGTCTCTTTGAGAGCCACATGAACATAGTTAGCATGCGCAGAATTCCTCCATACTGGGCTGGATTACTGCGTACTGGAGAAACACTGAGTAAGTGCGGATGTGTGGAGGACACTGGGCTGCGTTCCACACATGGTGTTTGTCAGTTTGCGGTTAAGATAGTTCCTGGTGCCTGCATTACGTCTGGCGTCTACACAACGATGCTTGTACGTTAAGACACGATCCGTCTTTAACCCTAGGTTGTAAGGTGGCTATAATTTCGCATCTTACAAGCACCCATCCACATACTTTGCCGTGATCTTTTTTTTTTTCGTCATCATTCTACTGACTGGTTTGATGCGGCCCGCCACGAATTCCTTTCCTGTGCTAACCTCTTCATCTCAGAGTAGCACTTGCAACCTACGTCCTCATTTATTTGCTTGACGTATTCCAATCTCTGTCTTCCTCTACAGTTTTTGCCGTCTACATCTCCCTCTAGTACCATGGAAGTCATTCCCTCGTCATCAGTCTACTGACTGGTTTGATGCGGCCAGCCACGAATTCCTTTCCTGTGCTAACCTCTTGATCTCAGAGTAGCACTTGCAACCTACGTCCTCATTTATTTGCTTGACGTATTCCAATCTCTGTCTTCCTCTACAGTTTTGAAACGGCAAGCGGAAATCAAGACCTGGGTGGAAGGCCACACAGATGTGTTGGACCCGCTTAAACATAGGAAGTAGCAATACAGACGTTGGGACACCTGAGCGCTGGGGCACAATAGAGTCGCGACCGGCCGCTGTTGTAGCCAGACAGGATGGATTATACTTCGGAAACTACGATAATCTTGGACGCAGCTGAAAGGAACGAGGAACCGTCACCTTGGAAATCACGCAGGCTGGGTTATTTGGTTCAAATGGCTCTGAGCGCTATGCGACTTAACATCTGAGGTCACCAGTCCCCTAGAACTTAGAACTACTTAAACCTAACTAACCTAAGGACGTCACACACATCCATGCCCAAGGCAGGACTCGAACCTGCGACTGTAGCGGTCGCGCGGTTCCTGACTATAGCGCCTAGAACCGCTTGGCCACGCAGGCCGGCGCTGGGTTATTTCTGCGGATTTTTACTCAGAAGCATACCATTGTACGAGTATAGGTTTTTCCTCGCAAACTTTCCGCGCTGGACGATAAAAGACTAAAATATGGTTGGTCGGCGTTCGGAAGAACCTGTAGAGAGCGCCCGTGTGTGAAGGTCGCTAGATATCAACTTTGTTGGTACAGATAGACTTGCTGTCTTTATTCTCAGGAGAGTTTATAGTTAGGACAGTTAGGCACTGTACTGTTGCGAACCTATACGATTACTGACTTCACTTCTGGGTTGGAAGTCGTAATTGAGTATGCGGCGTTCATTAATTGAGAGCACTTCCTCTGCCTATACTTTCGTTGAGACGTTATCTGAACTCCGTTCTTGTGGCTGGGATTTCGCGTTTCTCGTCTGTAGAACACAGAGAGGGGAAGACAGTATTAGAGTATATTAGAGGACCACCTTCCGCCGTCCTAGTGTTTGAAAGAGTTTATTTGTGACTGGAGTTCTTCACTGTCGCAGACGAGTACGAGAACCATGACTTCGACGCACCGGACGCAGTACATACGATGATATCGCAAATTGCTTCGGCTTATCAGGGCTATGAAAGCTAAACAGCTGTGATCACGTACAACCGTAGATCATCTTTGAAAATAGTGTCTTCTATTGTTTGGTACGTAGACGATGTCAGTCATTTCGCGTTATTGAAATTAGATCGCGCAGTCATAATAAGGGGCAGAGTTGAGCAATTGATTAGTAATTTTACTTATGAAATGTAAACTTTGTAATATAAAGGTTTTTTAATCTACAATAAATATATAAGCAGGAACAATGTTTATCATTTAGTAGTATTAGTTGCCTTAATCATTCATTTATGTTTAGGTTGTGTTTTATATGTTTAAAGTCCATTAAGAGACCCTAAGACCTGCTGCAGGGGTAATCAGACAGGGCCAAATCTTCATTTTAACGTTTATTATTTTCGGTTGCGCACGTTTATTTTTTCACCCGCCTGGAGTAGCATCTTCGAAGGTATTGGGTGTGGCACAGTGATTTAAATTGCGTCCTTGCCAGGTGATGTTCAGCTTTCTTCTTGCCCTTTATTGAGTACATGGAGCGCACAACTTGAATTTTGTCCGAATTGGGTACCAAGCGGTTGTCGTTATAATTCATAGCAAGGATCTTCGAGATCAGATGTTAGCTTCGATTCAATTACAATTGTCGCTCCCCGAGCAGCGACAGTTGTGTCATCAGCATAGATGAAGGAGGAACACGTTCCAGCTTTGAATGGCTGTTCATTGGTGTGGTGTCACCGCCAGACACCACACTTGCTAGGTGGTAGCCTTTAAATCGGCCGCGGTCCGTTAGTATACGTCGGACCCGCGTGTCGCCACTGTCAGTGATTGCAGACCGAGCGCCGCCACACGGCAGCTCTATAGAGACTTCCTAGCACTCGCCCCAGTTGTACAGCCGACTTTGCTGGCGATGGTTCGCTGACAGATTGCGTTCTCAATTGCCGAGACGATAGTTAGCATAGCCTTCAGCTACGTCATTTGCTACGGCCTAGCAAGGCGCCATTATCATTTGCTATTTATCTTGTGATGCATGTACCGTCAGACCGATGTTCACCAATTATGGATTAAAGTTAAGTATTCCAGAAGCTACGTACCTTTTTTGCTAGTCTCTATTCCTTTAACTGTTCCAGACCTCACGCCAGCCTGCGTGAGCTTAAACGCGTGCCTTTCGGCTTCCTCTCATAGTGGCTTGGCCGTCTTGCCAAGTCACAACAATTGGTACTTATCTTACACACAGACTGAAAATAAGTCGCAACACCAAAAAGGAGTAGGTGTGTTTCTACGTCTGAAAGACGATGTCTATTAAAATTTCGCGCCAGTAATATAAGAGTGGCGTTAGTGGTGCCACTATGAAGACACAAATCAGGTTTGCTTTAAATACATGATCTAACGGTCGTGAGCATTAGTTACCTTTGAGATTGGACACGGTGAGTTGATGTTAGTCAAGAACGCTTTTCAGGCGACAAAGACGCCATTATCAGCACCTCACTGAGTTTGAATGGGTTCGTGTAATAGGACTACGAGAAACTGGATGTTACTTCAGTAGGAAGTAGGTTACAGTACACTTGTTCGCCCACTGCTTGAATACTGCTCACCGGTGTGGGATCCGTACCAGATAGGGTTGATAGAAGAGATAGAGAAGATCCAACGGAGGGCAACGCGCTTCGTTACAGGATCATTTAGTTATCGCGAAAGCGTTACGGAGATGATAGATAAACTCCAGTGGAAGACTCTACAAGAGAGACTCCCAGTAGCTCGTTACATGCTTTTGTTGAAGTTTCGACAACATACCTTCACCGAGGAGTCAAGCAGTATATTGCTCCCTCCTAGGTATATCTCGCGAAGAGACCACGAGGATAAAATCAGAGAGATTAGAGCCCACACACAGGCATACCGATAGTCTTAATTTGCACGAACAGTACGAGATTGGAATAGAAGGGAGAACCGATAGAGGTACTCAAGGTACCCTCCGCCACACACCGTCAGGTGGCTTGCGGAGTATGGATGTAGATGTAGATGTAGATATCGCAGGAAGACTTGCAGGAATGTAGCGGCTGTACATGATTGTGGTCTCCTGACGTCTACATGGCATTACCCTGAGGGAAGACTATCGTGTTCGGCGTATGGCCCTGGAGCATTGTACTGCATCTACAGCAGCAATTTGAGCGGCAGTTGGTACCAGAGTGACGCAACGAACTGTTACAAATCGGTTACTTCAAGGACAGCTCCAAACTACAAGCGCTGTAGCGTACATTCTTCTGGCCCAAGACCACGGCCATTTGCGACTTCAGTGGTGTCAAGCGAGAGCTCATTGGATTGCAGGGAGGAGGTCTGTTGTGTTTTCTGATGAAATCTGGTTCTGTATCGGTGCCAGTGATGGCCGTTTGTTGGCTAAGAAGGCCAGTTGGGGGCCTGCTGCCAGCCTGCTTGAGTACTAGTCACACTGGACCTACACCTGAAGTTATTGTCTGGGGTGCGATTTCATTTGACAGCAGGAGCACTCTCGTGGTTATCCTACGCACCCTGACTGCAAATGTGTACGGCAGTCTGGTGATTCGACCTGCTGAGCTACCATTCATGAATAGCATTCCAGGGGGTGTTGTCCAACAGGATAACGCTCGTCCACATACCGCTGCTGTAACACAACACGCTCTGCAGAGTGTCGACATGTTGCCTTCACCTGCCCGGTCACCAGATCTGTCTCCAATCGAGCACATATGGAACATCAGCGGACGACAACTCCAGCGTCACCGACAAATAGCTTTAACCATTATTGTATTGATCGACAAAGTGCAACAGGCATGGAACTCCGTCCCAAAAACTGACATCCGGCACCAGTACATCACAATGCATACATACTTGCTTGCTTGCATTCAATATCCTGGCGGTTACACCAAACCAAACTGCGTGCCGACGGAGTATCGCCTCAGTTGTGCGACTGGATTCGTGATTTACTGTCACAAAGGTCACAGTTCGTAGTAATAGACGGATAGTCATCGAGCAAAACAGAAGTAATATCCGGCGTTCCCCAAGGACGTGTTATAGGCCCTCTATTGTTCCTGATCTATATTAACGACATAGGAGACAATCTGAGTAGCCGTCTTCGACTGTTTGCAGATGATGCTGTCATTTACCGTCTTGTAAAGTCATCAGATGATCAAAACGACTTTCAAAATGATTTAGATAAGATATCTGTATGGTGCGAAAAGTGGCAATTGACCCTGAATAAAGAAAAGTGTGAAGTTACTCACATGAGTACTAAAAGAAATCAGCTAAATTTCGATTACGCGACAAGTCACACAAATCTGAGGGCTGTAAATTCAACTAAATGCTTAGGGTTCAAATGGTTCAAATGGCTCTGAGCACTATGGGACTCAACATCTGAGGTCATCAGTCCCCTAGAACTTAGAACTACTTAAACCTAACTAACCTAAGGACATCACACACATCCATGCCCGAGGCAGGATTCGGACCTGCGACCGTAGCAGTCGCGCGGTTTCAAACTGAAGCGCCTAGAACCGCACGGCCACACCGGCCGGCAGTACTTAGGGGTTACAATAACAAATAACCTAAATTGGAACGATCACATAGATAATATTGTGGGTAGAGGAAACCAAAGACTGCGATTCATTGGTAGAACACTTAGAGGGTCTCCAAAGAGACTGCTTACACTACTCTTGTCCGCCCTATACTAGAGTACTGCTGTGCAGTGTGGGATTCGCATCAGGTGGGACTGACCGATGACATCGAAAAAGTACAAAGAAGGGCTGCTCGTTTTGTATTATCGCGAAATAGGGGAGATAGTGTTACAGACATGATACGTGAATTCGAGTGGCAATCATTAAAACAAAGGCGTTTCAATCACCAGTTTTCTCCTCCGATTGCGAAAACATTCTGTTGGCACCCACCAACATAGGGATAAATGATCATCACGATAGAATAAGAGAAATCAGGCCTCGCACGGAAAAATTTAAGTGCTCGTTTTTCCCGCAAGCCGTTCGAGAGTGGAACGGTAGACAGACAGCATGAATGTGGTTCATTGAACCCTCTGCTAGGCCATTTATTGTGAATAGCATAATAATCACGTAGATGTAGATGTACACCAGTTATTAATGTACCAGCATTTCACATTTGCAATGGCTTACCTCCCCCTTACGTTATCCTGTGGTCTTGCAACGTTAATTACTTCAATATGTTACCTAAACGAATGTATTCCCCATATTTCACTACTCTAAATTAATTATTTTTTGGTGTTGGATCTTTTTCTGTCAGCTTGTGCTATTGGAGCCAGGGTACTTCCCTGGGGAAGGTCATTTTGCTGTATACGGCATCGACTCTATCTGTCGTTTAGAATGACAAAAATTCGTCTGTTCTGAATAAACTGCGTCAGTCGGTAGGCCATATTTGTTAGCTTCTTTATTAGTTTCGTATATTTCACTGTATCATGACTAACTGTAAGATTGCTAATGGCAACTCCTGCAGTCTGCTTTTATTTATACCCTTCCTGCATGTGCTGCGTTAAATTAAGTATCTGACTAGTACATGACTTTCAGGGTCGGATCAAAATCAATCTCTCGAGAACTTTAAGCAAATGGTATAGAAACTGATACGGGTCTGAAGTTGTTGGGGTTATTAGGTTCTTTGCCTGGTTTAAGCAGTGCGACGACTTTTGCCTTGCCCCAGATCTTTTCGATTATCATTCTAGCAACACAAGTGCTCGTCAAGTTCAGGATCCACTTGATAGTTACAGAGCTAAAGTTCTTTATTTGCTATGATCTCATGTCATTCAAGCCATCAATTTTCTTATTTTTCATCCGACGATTAGTAGCTCTCGTTTCTCAACTGTGAATGGAGTGTCAAGAAGATCATTCCGCTCTTCACATCGAGTTTTATTACTTTTGCTCTTTTTATGGTTTTGCCATTCAACAGCAGGTGGCGTGCTATTTCGCCAAGGGTGACCTTGCTCACCCCTGACGGCAAAACTGTAGGATCATCTTTAAGTTTTCTCAATAACTTTCAGGTTTGTCTGCTACTACGTTTCATGTCCAAACTTTCGAGGAGATTACGCCATTTTTCTGTTCGTGATGTTGGCATGGCTTGTATAAATTATTCTCCCGTTTTTATTACCTTTTCTGAGAACCGATTGCTGTCGAAGAGTTATTTGCAATTCTTAAGAAGCACTTTTGAGTCTTTATCAAGTCCAGATATGCTCTTCACTAGCTCCACAAAACCTCCAAAATTTTCTCGATCAGGACTGATTTTTATGACTTCATTGACCATGTCCTGACAAAATCATTCCCATCGAGGTTTTTTGAAGTCGATCTGTCTTCTGAATACAACTTTTGCTGGTTTAAAAACTGTTTCTACAGCACATGTAAGAGCTCGTTGTTGTCTTCTTGAAAATAGTTCTGCAATATGCTTCTTGATTTAGTGAGCAATATGTTCGGATGCAAAAATATTATCCGGGTTTCAGCGCCTTCTTCATCGTCCATTGTGAAAGGAATAGGGCAATTTGGGTCACGTATTAGTTTTTACGCCTTGCATTCGGCCTAGTCTTCTAGGTGTTTCCCATTTGTGTCTGTCTTCTTATGTCACCAAGAGGTATTATGACGATTAAAGTCACCAATTAAAAGCTTTGTTGCCTAGGAGTTAAAACTGCAAGTTTCTGTCAATTTGGATTCCTTATTTGATGGCTTGTAGCCAAATGTAACAGTGCAAGATTGAGTTTCTGCTGTTAGGATTTCGATGTTGTCTACACAGTTCATATCTACAGACAATTTTGTGAAAATTTCACTACCATATTGCCCATCAGGTGTCTCTAAGGCAAGTTTCATTCCATTCCTCTGTGAGTTTCTTGGACCAATAATATATAACAGTTATGTTTCATGCAAATGTCAAGTACTAGTGCTTCCATCTCTGCTGAAATTTCTTCAGTATTACTGGAGAATGCTACTTGTGCTGGCATGGACAAATGCCGTTTTATGTGTGCCGTCGTAGTGTTTTTGGCGGTGGGGGATTAACCCGTTGAGGTTGCCCTCACCGTTATCCTGGGTACGCCCGATTGTTTTATAATTTTCGAGGAAGCATATTCAGAAGTGAATACCAAGATAATTCACTCACTTATGAGGGAGAGACTAATAGATGCTGAACACTTTATTGCTTCTGAAGTATACAATAGGTGCGAATGTATTTATTACACTGAACTTTTTTGCATCAGTATAAGATATTTATTGACTGCTACATTAAAGGTATGTTAATTACACTCAATACAGCTTGCACAAAAAATGCAATTTAGTGTCATTTCGATTTTATTAAGGCAGATTCAGCAATCAAAACTTGGCTGTCTAATGGAAATATCTCAAATATTTGTTCAAACAGTAACAACGTACTGTTTGCAACAGATAATATTCTCAAATGTATTGAATATGAAGTAGAATATGTATCAAATTTATATTTTTGTACTGTATGTGACACCATAAAATGTCAAACGATTTGTGCAAGAAGTGAAATTTCACTGTGATTTATTGTATGAAAGTTCTTTATAATAAATTTTATATCCATTGTTTTTTGTGTATTATTTTCCTTTTCATTCTCTCGGTAATATTTTATAATGAAGAAGGAGATGTGTACACATTCCTTTTAAGTTGTGTGGCCGCAAATGAGAGATGAAATTTAATGACAAAGCAGAGGTAGAAAGGAAGAGAGATATAAGAAATTTTTTGTGAACATATGTGAGAAGAAATTTCATGACATGACGGTGCAGTGTTTACTGATGTGGAATATTATACAGTGTGTGTGTTGGTGGGGGGAGCGGAAGGGAGGGGAGTAGGGGTACTTAGGTATGCAATTCACAGAAAAATATGTTTTAATGTAACCCAACTTTACATAAATAGACTGCCTCATTTTAATATTATACTGATGAAATACAGAGGTGTGTGTGTGTGTGTGTGTGTGTGTGTGTGTGTGTGTGTACGACACAGTTCGAAAGTAAATAAATTTGAACATAACGCTGCGTTACGCAAATATCCTTGACTTTGGCGCTTATTCAAGGGAACGTTACACGATCCTTTGCGAATACTGCGTATTTCTTTCGTGAAAGTAAGTAACGTGTGTACTAAGTTTGGTTGAAATCGATCCAGGGGCTTACAAGGAGATGTTGTTGACAGGTGCATATGTGACATATACTACACACACGTATATCTGACTCTCTGCTGTTTTACACCACCGGACTCCAGGAGGATGTTAAATTTATCTGTAGTGGCTTAATCTTAGGTCTCGAAACATGTTGACGAAATCATTGGCTCACTGCAGCGCTCTTTCTTGCGACCTGTTTGAATCATTGAACGGCACAAATATGAGACAGATTGCACTTCGTATGTTTAAAAGTATCCCATGTCAACTAAATATAGGAAATAAATACCAATATGTCGCTTTCGAACGATTTTACGTCACCCCTTCTCATCCATAACCCCACCCCTACTGATAGTGGGGAATCTTGGTACCACAGTATTTTTTACAAATAATAAACGATGCTCCCAACAGATCTGCTTGAAATTGCACCAGGTATTCCTGAGTTATGCATCAGTGTTACCTTGTTTACATTCCCACTTCTATGGGAGTAGGTAGTTTCTAAGCTCAGAGTGCTTCTCTCCAGATAGTAAGCAACAAGTAAACCCACAACTCTTTAAAGAACGGAGCTCCCGTGCATAAAACAGCTGCAAAGTTCTGATATTTTACAAATGAGTTAACGCGTTAAATATTTGACGTTAACCATGTAAGCGAGAAAAAGTTTAGAAATGGTTTGAAACTATGGTAAGGTTTGCTGGAAGTCAATAATTGCTCTCATTGTCAAACACTGGATGAGTATAGTCTGCGTAATTTGGGCTTGTTTTAAGAAAACTTAGTTTTTCACGCATCTCAGTGTTTATGATACCTTGTCGTACAATCGTATAATTCGGCTGGTACATTCAGTAGTGTATGTGGATACTATCTGCAAAATGTGTTGCGAGTAGAGTTAATAGTAATAAAATTAAACGTCATGCCTGATACGGCAGTTTTACTGCATGAACAGCGAAAAGGTAGTAAGGAATAAACTTTTTTCCTCTCGTCATTTTACGGGGATGTCAGCAAGAGAAAGTTATTCTCAGATACTGGATAATGAATATACTCTGGGTATTTGAGTACAGTGCGTTAAGTTTCTTTTTCAGATCCACTCTCGTCCCTTTGAGCAGTGAGTTCTTACCCCAAAGGTGTTTCTGTTCATATTGCAAGTGATATGTTAGCAAGTTTGGTTGAGATCGGTCCAGCAGTTTAGAAGGTGATGGTGAACATACATACAATCATGAATTTTTATAAGATACAGGCCTACAGATAGAGACGTGTTTTCCATTCTTACAGTGTCACACACATTACTTCAGTTCATGTCCTTCAGTAATGTCTTAAAATAATCAAGCTTTGGCTGATTGACTATCCTCCTAAACTCAAAATTTTGTGTAGTGATCAACATTAATATTTGATATAAGGATCTGGAAATCGTAGTCGGAGAGCCCAATAATTTTGTCCCAATAATTTTGTTCGTTAGATCTGTCTAAAAGGGTATCATCCGTCGCTGTTGGAATAATTGTTTAACCTAGTTGGACACTATTCGGTAGGAGTTCAGTTGAATGATAATATTACTGACTGCAAAAATTCTTACTGAGAAAGTTTTGAAAAAATTCATGTTAAAATCTCGAAGAACATATACTGTAAAAATAAACCAAAACAGGTTCAAGGTGATTTTTGAGTAGACTGATATTTCCTACAAGTGAGCGTTGCACATATATGGTGTTTACCGAATAAGAAAGATAGAAATCAGCGGACGAGCGGGAACGACGTTCTTCAGATGAAGAACAACGTCGTTTCCACACAGTCTTTCTTCTTATTTCATTTTCTGAATTAGCGTACAGTATCCCATACATGAAATTGAATAGCTCTGTTATATTGGCAAAGTCAACTTTTCTTGGAAAGGTAAGATCTACCGTACAAGATGAAACCATTTATCCTTTCCATTGTGAATTTTCGGTTGTCATTAACAATAAATCGTCCTCTTTTAAATGCCATGCTGACTGAGTTGGAGGACAAACGACGAAAATGGAAGCTTCACTAAACTCTATCGCAACCAACCTCTAGCACTGAGTGCAGGCATATGGGAAAACTGGACTTTGTTCCACATAACACAAATTGATCGAAATATGTAAAATATGTATACTAGATTTACATAATTTCCTAGTTATAAATTTCGATTTACCTGTATTGTGATTTGATTCTATGATCTAATTTAGTTCGTTACGTGTAAACTGTCCCCCCTTTTTCCTTTATGTTCATTCAGTCCTTAATTTTGGTATTCGCGTCACGACATCACTACTAAAAATGCCATTTACTCCGTAAGATTCGCTCAACATATTTTCCCAAAATTATTCACCAGTTTGCTATTGTCCTTTGCGATGATAATCAATTTTTGTTTGTTGATTGCCTCGTAAGCAAAACCCGGTTCACTAGATAAATAAAAGTTCTAGAACATCCGTAGTTCGTGTTTTCATTGATTAATGAAAATATTCTCCCAAGCTGCAGAATTCGTCAACAAGAAGGACGAGCTGGCAATGATTAATTTTCAGTTGAAACCTAGTTCATTAGCGACGAGCTCTACTGGACGACTGGTGTGGGAAATTGGCCAATCCAATGGTCTTATTAGGGAACCATCCCGGCATTGGACATTAATGAGTTAGACAAACTATGAAAATATAGATCTCTGACTGGGATTAGAATCACTCTTCTCCCTACGGGTGCCCTCAGTCACCTTGCCGGGCCCGATTTCTTTTTTTTTTTTTTCTTTTTTTTTTTTTTTAATGTGTCAAACCCATAGCTTTATCTTTTGTAGCTAAAAAGTACGCCTCATTTAATTTGCGAGGCTCTCATATCAAATTTATTTGCTTACTCACATTAAGAAAATCATTGTGAGGAATGTGAGGAGTGTATCACTCATTGTACCATATGATATGACTGTTTCGTTGTTTATCATTACGTTGACAGATGGAGGACGAAACAAATGACTTACATGCAACAGTGCCAGCAATAGTAAACAGGAACATATTTTTGTGAGTGTAAATCCAGATAACTCACAAAAATCTGGTTCTTGAAATGGTGAAACTCAGTTTTCACAGAATGACCCGATTCTTCTGTCGAAGACGTGCCAGTTGTGTTTCTTAGCTATTTAGTTGACCTGATTTGTGATAGTTTTGCCTTTTCTGAGAACCTGTTAGTTTAGCGTCAGATGAATCCTACATACTAGAGCGGTATTCCAAAAGAGGCCGCACATGCAAGAGCAGGCAGTTACATCGCATAAGTGATGCAGTTTATTAACGGCCTGGGAATACCATAAGTGTAACAATTTACTGTAATTGAGCTAATGTAGACATCCCATATCTTGTCTCCACATATCTTTTCTCTGCTCCAAACATGTGGCAGATTCAAATTGCTTCTCATTACTCAATTAAACACACAAGAGTGATTTTTTCTATATTTAAAAATCTTTGACGTGCCTTGCATCGGACTGAACCTTTACAAAATCCGTGGAGATATTCAGAGATCATATCGGCTTAAGGAAGCAACGAAGGGAATCAGAGCTATCAGGAGCTATCAGTCTGGCATCGAGTTCGTAGAGACAGAGGTGGACGAGGACAGAGGAAGGAAACAGACCGTAGTGCAGTTCATAGAACCATGCCAGCATTCACCTGCAGAGACTTACAGAAGCCTAGCTCAGGGGTCTGGCACGAATTTTAACCCCTACCCTCTGGAGATGAGTCCAGGCTTCGCACCAGCTTGCTCGTTGGCTGCACTTACTGATACAGGAAAGTCTGTACCATCCAAGACGTCGATAAAAGATAGCCTTAGAAATATATTATGAAGATTAAGGCTAAATGAAGATTCATTATGACGCATTTTTTTTGGGTTTCACGCTGGAACACTGGAGCACATTTATAAAATTTCTCTCTGTCAGAATGGGCCGTCAGGGTCTAACTGTACCGACCACCCGTCATGCCATCCCCAGCCCATAGACGACACTCAATACAAATATGGAGGGGATGTGGTCAGCACACTGCTCTCTCGGCCGTTGTCGATTTCCGTGACCAGAGCCTCTACTTCTCAAGCAAGTAGGTCCTCAATTGGACTCACAAGGGGTGAGTGCACCCCGCTTGCCAATAACTCACGGCCAACCCGATCACCCATCCAAGTGCTAGCCAAGCCCGACAACGCTTAATTTTGGTTCTTTGACAGGAACCGGTGTGACCAATACGGCAAGGCCATTGTCTTTATAAAATTTAGTATACTCAACACTAGCTTGTAATACAGATAAATCTACTGTTGCGCACTTCACGGGCCGCAGAAATGTAATCGTGTTTAAGGAAACAAATGAGGAAGCTGAAAAGATTAGAGTTTAACGTCCTGTGGACGACGAAATAATGCAAGCGGAACACCAGATCGCGTTAGGAAAGAAGGAACCATCCCGGCAGTCACGTTACGTGATTTTAGGGAAAGCATGGAAATCCTAAATCTTGATGGACAGACGACGATTTTCTCAAATACGAATCCACTGCCTTACCTCAGCAAACGAATAACGAATCACACGTTAATTCAGTCACATGTTGTAAATACTGAGACGCAACAGTGCACTGGTACATTGTAATGAACGATCACATAGCTTTATTTGCAGGTCAGTGAAACAGCAGACTCCAATTAACTGGTAGTGCTCTAAAAACTGCAGTTTGTCTACAAAAGAGATTTGCTTGAAAACACTTGTACCCCTACGTTGGAATGCCGCTGATGTGTGTGGTCGCCACATCAGGTATGACTAAGGCGACTCTTCGAGAGTGGCACTATCCAACATGGTCACAGAGAGACTTCTGTGGGATATAAAGTTCGAAACACTTGGAGAACTAGTAATAGTTCAAGAAAAACGTACTTAGATAATTCCAACAATTCGAATTCGACTATTTTAGGTTAGGTTTTACAATGCTTTTTATTGGTGTCGATTGAAATTACAAGTTTACTGATATCAGTCACAGTTTTTTTATTTTCACGACGTGTTTCAGGGATTTAGATTACCATCACCTGTATTTATGTTAACTGAAATGGCTCTAAGCACTATGGGACTTAAGATCTGAGGTCATCAGTCCCCTAGACATAGAACTACTTAAACCTAACTAACCTAAGGAAATCAACACATCCATGCCCGAGGCAGGATTCGAACCTGCGACCGTAGCAGGAGTGCGGTTCCGGACTGAAGCGCCTAGAGCCGCTCGGTCACAGAGGCCGGCTTTACATTAATTAAAACGGCATGTAGATGTTGAAACGTCCCCTTAGAAAAATTATACATGACTGTGCTTAAACTGACATACAATATTTTTTTTAGCGCAACGCAATCTGACTTTCAAAAATCCCTACAAAAGTATGGCCCTGACTAACATTAACCTATACCTTTCGCAAATCACTTACCTCACCAAAAATCTTCGTTACTCGAACTACCGCAATACAGCGAGCGCTACTACTGCCAGCTAAATAAAAGATTCAAACTACGGAAGGCACTAACTACTGATAGGCACAGTTAACAAATGAAAGATTTTAATAGAGAACAAACAATGTATTTACCTTAATAGTCATAATATATATAGCAGTTCATGACATCCATTCTTACAAATGTACTGTTTCTCTCACTTCCCCACATCCACCACTGCTGGCGGCTCGCCTCCAACTGCACAACGAAAAAAATGGTTCAAATGGCTCTGAGCACTATGGGACTTAACTTCTAAGGTCATCAGTCCCCTAGAACTTAGAACTACTTAAACCTAACTAACCTAAGGACATCATACACATCCATGCCCGAGGCAGGATTCGAACCTGCGACCGTAGGGGCCACGCGGTTCCAGACTGTAGCGCCTTTAACCGCTTGGCCACACCGGCCGGCAACTGCACAACGCTACGCGCTGTTAACAGCCAACTGCCCAACGCTACAATGGCGAGTATTCCAACAATGCCAACCAGCCACAGACTGCACACAGCACAGCCAGTGATTTTCACACAGAGCGCTACGTGGCGGCGGCGTTACCAATATAAGAACCTAAACAGCCTGCTTACAATGTTGTGTTTACCTCCTGTTCTGTCATGCTATATCACATACACTTCGTATGAAAACTGTTTACGAAGTGTAAGTGGCGCTGTATGTGATATAGCACGACAGAAAACAAGGCTGTGGCCACTGGAGACAATGCCATTGGTTAAACCAAAATGGTACAAATAACACGAACATACCGTATTAATACACAGTAATCTACCTGCCGATGGAGGTTTGAACCTTTGAAACGTGTAGTCACAATAGAAAAAATTGTGACTGATAATAATAAACTTGTTGTTTCAGTCGATATTCATCACTTCGGCTTTCCGAGGGAGGCTTACGAACACTCTTTAGTTCTGTACACTTCGCCTCTGTGTGACAAGAAAGCTGAAATAAGACCGATTGCAAGGTGTATAATATGTAAAAATTGTCGATCTGGACTGGGAAGAAAACCACAGTATTCGAAAGATGACCCTTTATTAATTGACAAATTATAACTAGTAACTGTAAGGATAAGTCATTAATCCATAAAAATAATTAAAAGTTAACAAACAGAAAGGGCAAGTACCTCCAGTTTGCTAGAACAAATATTAATGTTTCCAAGAAGAATTGGGTATTCACAGAAAAAGACTTGTTCAATTCAAAATAGTGTTTGATCCCAAAATTTCTATCCTTTACTGTACGGCCGACTCCAGTCTATGTGAACGTCAACGTCTGTATCTGATTGCGATCACATACACTGTTGTCGATCATAAAATAGAGGACAAAAATTTTGCGATCTAACACTGTTCAAAAAATAGTATAAGTGGCTCAGAGCACTATGGGACTTAACTTCATCAGTCCCCTAGAACTTAGAACTACTTAAACCTAACTAACCTAAAGACATCACACACATCCATGCCCGAGGTAGGATTCGAACCTGCGACCGGAGCGGTCACGCGGTATCCAGACTGTAGAGCCTAGAACCGCTCGGCCACTCCGGCCGGCTTCCAAGACTGTTCTTAATTTTTCAAAATTCATTTATTTCATTGCTGTTTACATCATTGTCCTGATGTCAAACTTCAACGTTAATGGGACCATACGATTATACTAGTTGGACACGGCTTAGAAATTAAAAAAAAAAAATAGAACGAGAAAGAACGGTGTGGGCAAATTTTACAAAATTATGGTTATTCCTTTTCTGCTGTACAGAGATAAGTGTGGACATCAATGCGTGAGAAAGAAAGAAATTTGTACATAGCAAGTCTGAAGCTCTTGGGTTGACATGAACAGAAGTGTATCCAAAAGAAAGGAAAATTAATGTCATGTTAGGCATAGAATTAAAACTACGAACTTCAAGAGAATGTATGTAACTTTTAGTCTGTAGAAAAAGTGGATAAATCACTTATATGATGTTGACAACACTCGTTTTCTCAAAAAGGAGAGAGGTCGAAGACCACTGGAAAATTTCAAACATTTGGTCGCTGTGTACATCATTTCCCTGATGTCAAACTTCATCATTAATGGAACCATACAATTATATTAGTTGGACATGGCTCAGAAAGAAAAAAAATAGGGTAGAACGAGAAAGAAGGGTTTGGGGAAGTTTTACAAAATTATGGTTATTCTTTTTCTGCTATACAGAGATAAGTTTGGGTATCAGTGCGTGAGAAAAAAGATGTCTGAAGTTCTTGGGTTGACATGAACAGAAGTGTATCCAAAAGAAAGGACAATTAATGTTATGTTAAGCACAGAATTAAAACTACGAACTTCAAGAGAATGTATGCGACTTTTAGTCTGTAGAAAAAGTGGATAAATCACTTACAAGGGGAAGACCTCAGACACGGCCAACCGATTTTGCTCAAATTTGGCAGATCGCTTGTGTACAACCTAAAACGAAGGACTCTAAGATATTTTGGGTCAACACCCTCACAATTTTGAGAAAATCACCCCTAAAAGTTATGATGAGCAATCGACTCAAAATTGGAGTGATCGATAGATAATTGTAAATAGAGCATTTTTTATAATCAGGTACGGGGTCCGCAAACGCAAACTTTTCCAGAAATCGATGAAAGAAACTTTTACAACTTCTGTACCCACATGTTAAACGCTTTTCGCGGACTGCGCCGATACCGTAACGGCTAAGGTAATTGGCTGGGAATGCAAAAAACCGTGTTCGAATCTCGAAGAAACATAGCGGATGTTATTATTTTCGTTTGTATGTTTCCATACCTCAACTGATAGGGATAGGAGGATTAATAAGGTAAGTAAATCAATAAGGAATGATAATAATAAGGTAGGCAAATAAATTTCTCAAACCTCTTGGGATAGTAAACAACTAAAATGTTACTCCAGGCCACTTTACACTCGCTCTTCCAGTCACTGTTACGTGTCCTCACTTTTCTTCGAACAACTAGATGGATGGTAAATGTCATATAAATATTCGAAACAAATATACTCATGGTACCAAGAGCATCTAATGAATGCAATCTTTCGACAGCTGCACTGTTCCTTCCGAAGAGTTGGCGGAAAACAAACTTGGTTTACATTTAAAAATATGTCTGTTTCGGGAATTAATTTTGATGCGTACCACGCATACGATATCATTGCCTGAAAAATCGGTGCTGAAAGTTGGTTATGAATTATGCTGTGAATAGTTATTGCATCCGTGCGATTGTGCAATTCCCAGCCAGTTACCTTGGCCTGTGTTTGGTCGTTGCGGACGTCACATGACATCCGTTCAAGTTCGTTTGTTGATAGTTCCACTCAGTTTTTTTTATTGACCCTTTCGTGGTTGATGGGTCATATATGTCCCACTAACTTGGAGCGCCAGTTCGAGTGTCGGGATACATGTTACCCAGCTCTGCACGAAGCTGCCTTATAGGGACGACTGTACTGAACCTAACAAGGGAACCTCCCCACCGCACCCCTCTCAGATTTAGTTATAAGTTGGCACAGTGGATAGGCCTTGAAAAACTGAACACAGATCAATCGAGAAAACAGGAAGAAGTTGTGTGGAACTATGAAAAATACTGAGTAGTCCATGTGCAAGATAGTCAACATCAAGGATTGCGTGAGCTCAGGAGCGCCATGGTCCCGTGGTTAGCGTGAGCAGCTGCGGAACCAGACGTCCTTGGTTGAAGTCTTTCATCGAGGAAAAAGTTTAATTTTTTATTTTAAGAGAATTATTATCTGTCCGTCCGATGCGATCACTTTTTTGGGAGTGATTATCACATCCACAAGAAAACCTAAATCGGGCAAGGTAGAAGAATCTTTTTACCCATTCGCCAAGTGTACAAGTTAGGTGGGTCGACAACATATTCCTGTCATGTGACGCACATGCCGTCACCAGGGTCGTATAGAATATATCAGACGTGTTTTCTGTGGAGGAATCGGTTGACCTATGACCTTGCGATCAAATGTTTTCGGTTCCCATTGGAGAGGCACGTCCTTTCGTCTACTAATCTGACGGTTTTGCGGTGCGGTCGCAAAACACAGGCACTAAACTTATTACAGTGAACAGAGACGTCAGTGAACGAACGGACAGATCATAACTTTGCGAAAATAAAAAAGTAAACTTTTCACTCGAGGGAAGACTTGAACCAAGGACATCTTGTTCCGCAGCTACTCACGCTAACCACGGGACCACGGCGCTCCTGAGTTGACACTTTCCTTGTAGTTGCCTATCTTGCGCATGGACTACTCAGTTTGTATATTTAGTTTATTTTTGTCATACTTCCACACAACTTCTTCCTGTTTTCTCGATTGATCTGTGTTAAGTTTTTCAAGGCCTATCCACTGTGCCAACTTATAACTAAATCTGAAGGGGGTGCGATGGGGAGGTTCCCTTGTAAGAAAAAAATCGGGACTGCACTGCAAAGGCAATAGAGAGGCGGTGACTACTTTTGTTGACTGGCGTGTATATATGGCTGCTGCAACGCCATTTATTTGTGTCATTCTTCAGTTTTCATCATTTCTCACTTTCCAGCGATGTCTGAAGTAAGTAATTCATCTTATTATTAACTTAATAATCATTTTTTAGTACAAATGCAGTGTGGAATGTACTTCTCAGCGACTGTACTATCTTATAATCGAAATAAAATTAGTGGGACACATGTGTCCCAGCAGACATTATTTGTAAAGATTAGCAAGACAATTGTTTAATGGGTATTCATCGAGGAAAAAGAGGGGATCAATGCCCACTTTCTTCCCAGGAAAGAGAGGAGTCTCTAGTGTGCCAGATGACGTCCGGCTCGTGAACGTAGGCAAACATGTACCGAAATGCAGTGGCACTAGGAAGCGATGCAGATTCTGCAGCACAAACTCTAAAGAGAAGAGAACAAAAGTTGTTTGCACCGCTTGTGGTGTAGCACTCTGTGCCACACCATGTTTTTCCAAGTTTCATGGCATGTAAAGTTTTGTAAGTATTGATCATGTATCATGAAAACTGAAATGTAATGAATATTTTTTACACTGGCTCTACACAAATAAAAAGATTACATGCATGTATAATTTGCAGTTATTTTATTCTCTGCAAAATCCTGTTTATGGCTAAAAAAATAAAATTACAAAATCAGTCAGTCAGCAGAAAAGGTATCTTGCGTTGATTCATGGGACATGTGTGTCCCACTTCGTGTTGTGAAAAAATGGAGAACTTAAAAAATATTTTGGTGGTGAAAATATAATAATGGGTCTGAAAAGAAACTGTTATCATCTTAATATTTAAAAAATATGTAAAAAATGAATTTTATCCATGAAAGGGTTAAAGAGGCCAACCGGCTCTCTGACCGAACACACGGAGCCGGTCCGTTGCGCTATCGGTGTTGTCAGCGAAAAACGTTTACCATGTGGGTACAGAAGCTGCAGCTGTAAAAGTTTCTTAGCTCGATTTTTGGAAAAGCATGCGTTTTCGGACTCCATACCTGATGATGAAAAATGCTCTATTTACAATTATCTAGCGATCCCGCCAATTTTGGGTCGACTGCTCGTCATAACCTTTAGGGATGATTTTCTCAAAAACGCGGGGGTGTTGACCCAAAATATCTTAGATTCCTTCGTTTCAGGTTCTCCAGAAGCGACCTGCCAAATTTGAGCCGAATCGGTTGGCCGTGTCTGAGGCCTTCCCCTTGTTAGATGATGTTGACAACACTCGTTTTGTCAAAAAGGCGAGAGGACCGGAGTGATTAAGGGAAGCATGGAAGGACCGACACAATCAATAAGAAGAAGCTGTAATAGCCTACGTGGCCTAACGCAGACTGTCGTACCCGTTGGAGAGTACAGACGGGAAGACACATTAGCGAGGAGTCGCCTCGGCCGAGAGCTTGGTGCCGACTGGCGGCCCGGCGCGCGCTGCCGCTGGCGCCATCGCGGCGGCGACGGCGCGGGGGGCGTGTCCCGCGGCGGCGGCCCGCGCATGCGCGTGGCCGCAGGGTGCGGGGTGGGGGGCGGCGTCGCGGCGGCGTGCGCGCCTGCCCAGTAGTGTGCGGGCAGCGCGCCAGGCGGCACGTCGCCAGCCGGCATGTGCTAGGGACGCAGCCACCACGGAGTTCCTCGCGGCACCCACTGCGAGCCAATGCGCCGCCTTCTCGGCTGCGGGCGCTGGCGCTGACCAACACGCCATGAGCCAGCTGGGGACGGTGTACGCCACCAAGCGGCGACGGCGCAACGGCAAGAGGTGCGTGCTGCGTCGTCACGTGCTCGCGCTCGTCAGCTGATAGCCTTCGCGTGACGCCGGCTGGACACTCTTTCCCTTCCCGCAGCTGCCGACGTTGCGTGGACCCGCCGGCTGAGCCTCTAGAACGGCTACTTTGTCGAACGCCTGGGGAATTACACGCGTCTCGCCTCTCTATGCTCCTCTCACGTCTCGTCGGCCACTACAGAGATTATATGACTCTACGTGGGCTGTTATCCGTATCTGATACGACTGAGCCAGAAATAATAACACGTTGTTTGGCGTGAACTGTGTCTGGTTCTCGAATGATATAGGTTAAATATATGCTCGCAGTGAACGAACTGTATATTTTTTGGAAGTATCTGCTAACCTTCTTTTTGTGTTAGAAGTCACTACAACCCCTTCAGGACTGACGCACTCCTGTTCTCAGTGCTTCATCCCAGAATTCCATTCTCCAGAGTGGTACAAATGCTTCGATCTTCCATTCGTACTGATTTGTGCTGGAAGAAAAATTAAAATTCTCTCCAGTGTGACCTACAGCAGGGACATATTTTACGTAGAGTAAGCCATTTACCAAACGCACATTGACAATAGCGGTGTTTTCTAATTTACGTGAGTATACTACGTTGTAATTGGTACCTCTTCTGTATCCCATGGCACGTGCAATGTTTTAGAGGGTGGAAGTTTTTCGCTAGTCACTGGGCACTTACTCTCTTGAGGCTACGCCATTTCTGGATAATGAAATGCCAGAGACCAGAAAAAGCGCCTCCACGATAATGGAACTGCCTGGACTAATTACTTCGACTCTCGGAATATTTATCCATCGTAAAGTTATGAAACAAAATTGCTCCAGATCGATTTGAATTCATAAATAAATAATTAGTGTGAAGGACGTAACTTTGTTTTAAATATTAGCACGTATTCGATGGAAACGTCGTTCTATGAAAGCGTTTGTAAAATCGTAATTTATTCAATTACACTGCACTATTGGAACCCATTAGCGGATCAGACATTCTCGTAGCCGCAATAACAATTTCTCGGGTGCTTTCTTCTATTTTTTTTTTTTTTTTTTTTTTTGTGAGATCAGTTAGTGATATTAGCGCTGTTTGAATAATCATAATACATAAATTGCTTTGAAACGTTTCGGTTATTATTTCGGATTTATACAGAAAAAATATAAAAGATTTTATTACGCCAGGTGTTATTTTAAATTAGAGTCGTCTATCCCAGTGGACGCCCGGGATCTGCTAAGTTTGGTCAAGAAATCTGTAAATTGCAGTTTTACGGAAATATTGTATGTGCATTAATCTTTAACAGAATGCCGATGTATCGATGAGTCGTTACTGTCAAATTATTGTTGCACCAAATTGTGTTCGCACGTACCGTTTCAAGTACTAGTGTGCTTATTAATTTTTGAACTGAGGCATCGGCGGTGACACAAGAAGAATCCATCGATTTTAGTAAAAATGTATCTTCGGGAAAAGTAGCCGAGTTGGGATATCGGAGGTGTACTCCCCGGCAGGGAATGGCCAGTCTTTCTCTCACGCCGAGGTCAGTGTTGAGCGGGGAACACTTCTTGCATAATGCCCATTGATTATTAGCCATCTTAGGTTCCCGGGTACCAATAACCATATCTCATCGATTACTGTTTGCCGAGAAGTAATCATAGCAGGGGGCTTTTGTGAGAAGCATGTCTGTCATTAGGTAGCGTGTAACATCTACGCGATGAGGCTGGAAAATGAAGAACTATTATCACGTGAGTCACAGATTCCTGACATTCATCCGAGCGTCTCAATTAATGATTCTTTTTTGAACTGGTCACCTACTGCTCGGGGTCTTAAAGTAGGGTATTTTCCGATGAGTGGAAGTCTCTTCTGCATGCAGATATGGGTGGCGGTGGCGTACCGACTAACTCGCAACATTTCCAACAACGCCCATATTCCACTTCGCTGATGCGGTCGTGAATTAACTGACTAATGTCCTCCGCTACCGGACGAATTTTACATTTAATTAGTTATAAAATTAATTTTGGATCAGTTAGTATATTAACGTTTCAAGAAATATTACATTTTTACATCTTGTACTTCTACCAGTAGTCGAAAAGATTATACCCCGCAGTAGGTACTTCATATTAATAACTGTTAATGAGTACTACAATTTATGTTCCACAGAAGCGTTTAAGCCGGCGATTTTCACTCGAGCATTCCTGCAAAACCGCCACTGTACGCAAACAAAATTTCCTGCTTCTTTGGCAAAAAATGAAATACAATCATGTGATACATAAAGCAATTAGCAGTCAGTGATGCGATACAGCAAATATTTGCGGAACATTTCTAAGAGAATCGGTTCTGCACCAATCAGTATTCATCCGTTACTAGTCAAGTAAATAATTCACCCTCGAATCTAATACCAGCTATAAGTTACTAGCGTTCACCACACTATCATTTACGCAGCAGAATATGATCTCTTTTCATTGTTTTCCTGCAATTTAAACGACATTTAGACTATCTCGTTGGAGATCAGAAGTGCAGCAATCATTATTTGCATCACAATTGTGCTGAAAATATCCACATAAAGAATGCTTATGAAAAACTTTTTGGTGATGCCATAGCTGAGTCTACGACTTTAATTGGAATCTAAAGACAATGTGTAATTCATGGTGGTGACTAAAAAAATACGTGACCTGCAGCCAAGAAAAAGCTATTTCGTGGTATTCTGAAAGTGCAGTAGTTCCCGTTATTTTGCTACAGTGCAGTTCCCTGTGTAAGCCAGGGAGTATGTCCGAATCAATGAATAACCTGAGTGAGTAATGGGACCCATTAGTTACGGACCCAAATCTGCCATACGATGTGCTGCGTTGGGATGGAGAGTTCTGTAATTTAAAAGCGTAAAAGTAAGCAATAACACATAGTGACAGAGTATTGGGCGTATTCTTCAGGACAGAATACTGATGCAGTGATTCGTGACGTCTGAGATGTTCACATGTTATCAGATCCACGCAAAAGTCGTATGTTAATGACAATCATGTGCCATTGACTGTGTAAGCAGTTGATCACATCGTATGGAAGAATACATATGTCTTGATAATCTTCTGCTCCGGAAGCGCTCTTGATACGAAGTTTATTTGTTGCAATAAAGCACGGACTGTCGTACCTGAGGAGCAAAATCGGTTTGGGTCGGCGCCTTTGGCGGCTAGTTGTCGGGCTAGTAATTCAGTTAGCCGCACGTCTTTTCGTAACAGTTGATTTCTGTTTGACAAAATATAGTAGCAGCTTTCTATCTAAGCAGTCGCTCCATCCATATCTGTTTGGGTGAGTGAGATCATGTGCTGGAGAAGACACAGACACACTAGCCCCTATTGAACGATGCCACCTAAATCCCTGTTCTGCTCGAACCGGCATTCGAGTTGGTTATTGCAATACTTGACGCCACAAATTTAGAATGTCTAAGATATAATCTACCCATCATGACTAATCAGACTATAGATGTGGTACTCGGCTTTTACTGACGAGTGGAAGTGGATAAGCGCACTATATTCGTTACATTAAGTCGTCCCTGAAAGATCAAATACAATCCACACCAATAATGTGTGGGCAGATCTTGAGAATCTTGGGTCACACATTTCGACTAACTGGCACACGTAGAAAATATAAGAGTTTTGAATAGCCTTCCTTAGTGAATAGCTAATAGGCTGTACAGTTGTCTCTGATTTCCATTCGGGATGCGTAATGCGCCACTTACTGTCTCTTGCACTAATGATAACGGATGGGGCTGAACTCTCGCCAACAACGCAGCATTTAAACTCGCAATTTTGGAAGTAACAACATTACACTATCAAGCATTTTGAAACAATTTCAGTAAAAACACGATGTACGATGCAATCAAGACGACCTCCCAGTCCCCCTAAATGTTTATCGCCAAATGCCAGTTACGAGTCATTTAGTAAGAAATGAACCAACTCGTAAAACTGTACCATCCTGCAGCCATGACTTAACGGAATTTATCTACTGTTAAATCTTTACATATTGAAACAGATTAACTTTTTTTATTTGCATTGTGTTAATTAATTGCTTTGGTACAATTACATGAACTCTTTCAAATGTTTATTTAAGTGGTTAGTCTCTTTCGGTCAGGTTATGTTTCGATTCCTCATCATTCCTCTATCAGCGGTGTTCATATTTTTTTCTTTCATTATTTCTCCTGCCTGACTATATCTGAATGTCAAAATACGGAGAAAACTCTTTGTTAGATATGCTTCCCTTTCATTGATGTGAAGCGGGATTGCGGTAGCCATTCTGAGATTATAAACGCATTTCTAACAGTATTTTAATGTGAATGTGCTATGTTGAATTCAGTGGATTAACCTCTGTTACAAAACGATCTGTATGCCACAGACGTTTTATGTTTTGATATAACAGAAATACGACGTTGCTAATTCCTTCTGGAACAACTATTGTCACGGTTTCTTTGATTTTCTTTGAAGGTACGATTCTTGGCGAAATTCTACAACGGCACTTCAGAGTAATACTGCATGGCTATTCGGGGATCATGCACTAATAACATTTTGCTTCATATTTTCCTGGACATAGATGTCGATGTTTTATGTATTTGTTGTGAACAGAAATGACAGTATACACGTATGGAATTTTCAGGATCGCTTTTTAAACAAATCTAGCCAAGGGGTTCACTTTTTTCTTTGACACACTGTAATTAAAAAACCAACTTACAGCTATAATTTATGTAATTAGTTTATATTTCTGCGTATTATAACGTGAAGGTAGCGTGGTAGGAACAATGCGCGGATTGCAGGGTTTTTATCCGAAATTACCACCTAACGAGGAAGTGTTGCGAATGAATTATTCGGCCTTTTAGCGCTTCAGACCCTTCCGCTAGCGTAGCCCTCTACGTTTTCTATTTATGATGCGTTGATAATTTTTCCGGAACTGCAGACCCACTCATGACGGATGATTTACACCTGCAGCGGCATGGTCCACTGCTTTTCTAGATACATATCAATCATCTTTCATTACAAATGACAGTCACTTCATTGTTGTCCTGTAGCATACATTGAATTTAATGTAACTGCTTGAGCAAGCAGAGTAGATAAAATCACTAACTGGCTTATAGACAACAGATTTTTAATAAACGTAAACGTGATCCGTAGTAGGCTGTAATGCGATTCTAATTTAATCGTACGATTAGCTAATTTCGACTACGTGTCATTGTCAAGCACATTTGTAACATGTGTACTTTATGTCATTTTAAAATCACTTCTAGTTACAAATAAAAAATAGCCATATTCTGTCATTTTTACTTAGAATTAATAATGATTTGAAAATGACTTAAAGTACAGATGTTACAAATGTGCTTGACAATGATACGTAGTTGAAATTAGTTAATCGCACGATTAAATAAAAATCGCATTACAGCCTAGTATGGACCATGTTTACGTTTATTAAACATCTGGAGGCTGTGGATTCTCACAGATACAAAAATTTTAACGACAGTAGATTGTTTCTTAAATGCATTAAAACAAGGTACGTAAAGTTTATGTCACATAGCTCTAGTAAAGGCAACACTTTATTATTGCTACATGATGAAAGAATCATCCAGTTATGTTAAATTTTTTGGGACTGACGATAAAAGGAAAACGTTTTTGGAAGTATCACATTTAGTATCTTATCCAGAAACTAATCATCTGTGCTGTTCAACTACACGGTAATTTGATACGCGGTAGATTGTTGGGTTTTATTATTTTCAAACTATTATGTCCTTTGGCATCGTATTTTCTGGAACTAAGCCAGGACAGTATACATATCCACTGAAGGATTTGTAGGTAATAGTAAGACTCAATCAAAAATAGCTGCCGCATTTACACATTGAAAACTAGATGAAAAACCGAATTGCACAAATGTGCCACTCCGTTATATATTTATAAAAAGATGAGCACTGTTTCGTAGGTATCATTAATGTAGGCACTGAATAGTAATAAAAAGTGATAGTGATAAACATCGGACTTAGGTATCTGAATATAATGATTAAGCTCTTTTCATTCTCTACAGCATTTCCTCCTAGTAGAGCAGATCCCTTTATTGCGTTTCACGTATATGAATACTGTCGCGAATCTCGTGTTTTCTGGTTTTTAATCAGATTTCTGTGAACTGTACGTGAATTTATTCGTTCCATAAACGGGGAGCTTTGACTCAGATGGACCCACGAAGCCTCAGAAAATAGATAAACAAACAAAATCCTGCGGTCGCTTCATGGGATAAATTGTAGATATGTTAAACAGTGTGGGACGTACCACATGAATGTAATTGCCGGAGGTTGCATTTTAATCATTTCTGACACTGGTAATAAAAATGACGCGAAGCAGGGGTTCCGGTTGTCGCATAAGTGAAGAAACGCAAGCGGCGAGGCCATTCTACAAATGGCCCGCGTCCTCTTCCGCAGATACTAAATGTCTCGTTAAGCACTCTGCCTGGGGAGGAGGGTCTCTTACGATATCCTTATCCAACTCTGCTGTGCGCGCGCCGTGAAATAACCTTGGTTTTATTTCGTCAGAAATAATTATGCACTGCTATAGGTACGATGACAAAGATTGGATTCACTGCGTTTGTGAACTCATGCCCTGTCCTAATGACGCTCAACCTTTGTCTTCCTTCCTTCCTTCTAAACCGTTTTGTACTGCGCCTGTGTGTGTGCACGTGCGCGCGCGTTTGTGTGTGTGTGTGTGTGTGTGTGTGTGTGTGTGAGAGAGAGAGAGAGAGAGAGAGAGAGAGAGAGAGAGAGAGCGTGTGCTTCTCTTATAATTTATTCTTCTGAAATATCAAATGACAGTTTTATATTTTCGCAAACATGTTAAATGTTGTCCCCAATACCTTCCGCCAATCATTTTAAGAGCGCCGAAATGATTTCAGTTACATTTAAATCCTGAATAACTAACCGACGAAAACCACACGTCATTCTCATTTGCAGTTACATGCGGTATACACTACATGGACAGCAACAATATTTCTGAAACGTTGTAAGAAGTGGAAACGACGTTTTCTGCTAGTTATACGATAGTACCCAAAGAGGTCAATATTTTTTTGTTTGTTTATACTTTAGTACTCGTATTATGTGCCTAAACACGTAAGCAATTATGTGTCCTTTTTTCCAAACGGGACGATGTAATTTTTACTGCCATTCGATGGTTGAGAAATCAGTGTTTGAAGCGAAACTCTTCGCACAATTATCCGGGAAATGTACTAAATATGACGCGGAAATGTGTCGACTCGCTACTCTCTCAACCTGTTAACATGTGTGTATTCGGTAGTAGACATGAAACTGCGCTCTGCCGGCGGGCGGTTCTTTCTTTGGCGTATTTCCCAGAGTTTCTTTTAACGACAGACACAATATCACAGTACTCCTATTTTGCAAAGGTTTTTGAATGTCCTTAAAAAATTGCAACATTGCATTTGACAGAAAAAGTTGTTTCGTAATCTGAACCATACAGTAAAATAATCTTTAGCGTCCTATCACTTGCCAAAAACTTTGTTTCTATATCTTTAACTGTCTATGCAATACGAGAGCTGTTGTGTAGGATACGCTTTGAATATGGATAGAAACAGTTTTTAATTTGCGGGTTCATCATTTGTAAATTTCGCTAGTGTAGCAAGAATGGCACCAATAAAGAAGCAAAAGAACAAATTTCACGGACTAAAACATAAACATTTCTGTGAAACATTCTCAGGTGATCCTTCGCGGTTCGGAAGCCAGAAGGTAATAAATTTTGTTGAATTTGTTCTGAATATTTGAAGATCACATTATCACCGGTCTCTGGGATGCAAAACGAATTTCTTCTGCCGTCATAATACGTATTTTCAAAGCTTACAGAATGCTGTACAGGCGTACTATGTTTTAAAAAGTTGTTTTAAGGTGCTGCTTTAACAGTTTCCAGAATTATTTACGTCCGTTGTTACTTGCCTTCCGTTTGGTGTGTGAATTTCTGTGCGGTGACTCACGGGCGGTTCGATACCTGCTCGGCTGGGCTAGCGTCTGTAAGCTGCGTCGTACCAGCCGACGATGTTTTCCCCGGCAGCTCGCATTGCCGATCTTACCATTACTTCTGCGAGTTCTCAGCGCTAGTACTGGCAAGCTACGTGGAACGAAAAACAAATGGTCTGGCCTTACTGTCACTTCGCTAGTGCCACCTTGTCATCACTTCTGCCAGACATCATCTGCTACCGCATGACATAAATACAAATGAACGTTTTTTGAAGAACTCACAAAAATAGTCACGTTGTCCATCGCTGTGGTATGTCGAATGCTTTTATGGGGCTTCTATAAAATTTCTTGCTGTTCCGCTTAAAGTGTGTTAGTAGTGTGCAATTATTGCCGTCTGATATCCATACAACAAACCGACAATAATTGTTTTGAACTTTGCTAAGAGACCTGTGACGAACTTCAACCTTTCATGCACGTCTTCATTTTCTTTTATAGTTTTACATAACTCACTTGTAGCAATTCAAAACAGTTATGTTTACCTTATCGAACAAAACAGGAACAAATACTTTTAAGTCATAACACTCGAAAAGTTTAAAAATGAAAACTTTGATGCAGACTGGTGTTTCTTCTCTAGATCAATAGCTCTTATCAGAATGCAGTTGAGTCAGTACCAGAGAAGCCGAAAGATAAAAGGATTGCCGTCATTATCGTTCCAATAACACTTGTCTAAATAAGAGAATTGAATATCAAAATCAAACTATTTATGTACTGATATTCGTTACGTTGTTTCTCCAATTTCCTTTGTTTCATTTGTGGCAAACAATATCAATAAACAATAGTCTAATATTTAGATGAGTTATAGACGAAATCTGCCTCAAATTATTTCCCACTTTGTAAGTTATAGGGCGATATAGTACAAATATGTATATTAAAATATGAAGTCCTACTTTTCCGTGATATTGTGGAGTTTCACAGTGTTTAGTTTTTCTTCTATGTTTTGCCAGAATCTGTTATAGTCTTAACTATGCCTATCTTGTGTCAATACATAATACGAGACGGATCTAGAATGACGAGAAATTGACACGTAAAGTTAACGATTTACTCGTAACATCCAGTAAGACAGAGGAATAATACTTTTTTCTTACTGCGCTAATGTTTATGACACGCCTAACGTGTTAAGCGTGTTATTTTCATGGAATTTAAATAAACCATTAGATCTCTTTGTATCTTTATAATTTTGTTTTCATGCTGCATTTATATTCTTTCACGGTTTCCTGATCAAAGTGTTGAACATTTTAGCATCGCCGATCGTGGATTTTGCGACTTGGTGTAAATGCTTCCACCATACATCAGAGTGGCTAAAGTTTTTGTGATGATGATGATGAGGTCCCGTACTCCGAGGTAGTACAGTTATATCTGTTTCAAATGACTCTAACTTTAATCATTATCAGATTTCGGACATCCTTCGTGCTTCCGTGACATGTAACTATTAATAACAGATCTGGCCCAGAATTCTTCGTACGTAATGTCATAATCCATCCAAATGTACCTGGTTTAACCGTCGGTAGAGTTATGGTGGCGATTTGTATATGATTTACGACTTGGCACATCGTAAATGTCACCACATGATTATGAGTTCCCAGAGGTGCAAATTTTCTATGCAAAATTAAGCAGTGCTAAATATTAACTCTTGATGATTACTTTTTCTGTTAGAGTTATCGGTAATCTGCTTAAAGTACAGTTCTTCCGTATAAAACAGGATCACGCCGTGTAAGTATTACACAATTTCTTCTTACAGTTGTTCGACATACGCAAAGTCTTTGAAGGTGTTACACGAAGCCGTATCTTCAACTGGTCTAGAAATCACGGTAGTCGATAATGGGGCGTGTTAATATTATTAAAGTTTATAAGGAGGTATGAATGGGTTATCAAAATGTAGAACATTTCCAGTGGTATTAATTACTTTAAATTCTGCATGCGTGTGTCTCCTACTTCATTGGTGATCATGGAACTACAATCCGAGTGCTTTTGTCATTATTTCTCCACTTACGTGCTAATCCAGTGGTCCCTCATCATGTTGTGCAATAGGGACATCACCATATTACCTAATAATAAATAATTATTTGATAAATACAAACTGAATACAGCTGCACTTATACTGAAATTTATTTGTTTTGCGACGTCAAACGTCGTCTACAGGTTTGATAGTCATTGTTAATTGTCGTTCTAAGCCGGAAGCACGTCCTCGGTGTAAGTAAGTACAACACTCACAATACTGCGTTTTCCGCTCTTGGATATGATGCTGTTATGACATATAAGTTCGAAATAATCTGTTACATTTTATAATTATGTCCTCAAATCTTTCTTTCGATTTCTGATCTTTCTGGAACTAGGGCTTTTGAATGAGGTTCCCAATTTTAAAGCAAAAATGCCCAGTGTAAGTTTTGGGGTTAGTAAAAATAGAATTCTTCTTGTAGTATGAGGGAAGACCCAGTTTAATGCGCTGTCGACAACAAGGTAAATAGAGATGTAGGTTTCCTGAATACAAATCCAGACTGCTGATGAACGGACTAAGATTTAAATTTTCGCACCGTCATAGGTATGTCTCTGAACGAAGGTAATGCACTGTTTGAAGACCGACGCACAGAAAAAGTTCTGAAATATTTTTTGCAATAGAGTAGTTTTTTATGTCTTATTTTGAGTGGTACAGATAACGGCTATTGCAGTGAAAACATTAGTCAGCTTGTGCGACCCGAATAACATACCTGCTCTTTTTTGGGGTAAAAATCTATGCGGCTGTATTGATTTAGATTTTACGTGAATTCCCTAAATCACTTCAGGTGAATGCTGGAACGGAGTCACGGTTACTTTCTTCCTCCGTCGTTGTTATTACTACAAATGTAATGACCTTGATGTCTGCAAGACCTCAAAATCTGACCTTCATGTGCAGTCCAACTGGGAGAATCCCATAACCGCACAGCACAATAGCCATCACCTGGGTCGTTTCTTCATTAAACCTGTACACTGATCTAAAAGCGTTTTTATTTTCTTCTTTTATTTTTTATGGTAAATAGGTTGTTTGTACTCGATGTTACAACGGATACTGGAAACGTTTCGCTATGTACACACATTTATCTCACATTTTAAACAGTTTCCACTTTTGTTAGCCCATCTCGTCTCCCTCCAAACAAATAAATCAAATATCTTCTGACAGCCGGGAACATTACATGCCATACCTGATAGAGTTCTTCATCCCTTGACAACCGTTTAGTCCAGTCTTGACATGCTAGAACAATGCAGAACCAATAATATAGGATAGGAACTCAGTAGCTACAAAGTATTTGGCACAAATTCTTGACATACTTACTGAAATATTGTCACGATCAAGTATGTTGTTGCTGATTGTAAGTTAGAACAAACGGCGCGATGGATGATCCAGCTGTCTACTCCCGTTTTCGACGGCTCTTGCAACTGCCTCTGCGACTCAAGGGAGGCATTGTTTCACGTACCATCTCCGAGTGAATTTCGGGCGTCATATGTTTCGACTCTTAAAGCGAAGTAGGTAGCAATCATTCATCCATTTGTATCTCGAGATTTCCGTGCTCGGAAAGAGGTGTCTTCAGCTTGAAAAAACACTTTTTTTTGTAACTTGTTTAGAATACTGTGGGAGAAAGTGAGACTTTGTTGTCTGTAGCAGTGTTCGATAGGATAGCGTCACTTTAGGGTATCTCAGTCATTCCCATGCAACACGGCCGCGCGGTGTAGCCGCGCGATCTTTGGTGCCTTGCGACGGTACGCGCGGCTCCCTCCGTCGGAGGTTCGAGTCCTCCCTCGAGCATGGGTGTGTATGTTGTCCTTAGTATAAGTTACTTTAAGTTAAATTAAGTAGTGTGTAAGCCTAGGGACCGATGAGCTCAGCAGTTTGATCCCATAGGAACTTACCACAAATTTCCAAAAATTTTCCATGCACCACGAACAATAATGTGCAACGTAATCCTCTGCCAAGAAGAGCAATGTTTCCTCCACTGAATTAATGTCACACAATGATACGATTTGGCGTTGTAAACAGACTGAGAGACTCTGCTGCTCTGAATCCACTAGTCCATTAGTCTCTCTACTTCAGTTGTATTTCCTTAAGTGATGAGTGAAGAATATCTTCCGAAGTGAAAAGTGTCACCCCTGCACTCCTTAATGTCTTGAATGCGTTAGTATGATAGGGGGAGGGGGGCGGCCTTATCGGAGTTTAAGGGAAAATTCCTCAAAGCAGTGATGCACCATCATCTTTCGAAAGACGCTGTACCTCAGAACATCTCACCACATTGCTTTCCTCCACGCCGACATCCTTGGTCGACAGCTCTACCAGAATTAACAGGGGAAATCGAGTTCTTAGCTAAAGTGCATGTATGGCTAGTTTTAAACGTGCTGCCGTAAACCTCGTATCTTGTTATCCTAAAACTTCGCATCGAAGAACTTTTCTGTCGTTAATATAGCATTATTTAATGATATCAGTCAGCTGTTAAAGGAATAACCAACTTACTTCAGTACCAGGCACGTGCTGCATTTAATACAGAACTATCATCAGTGATAGTCTAATTCACTTTCTTGTTTCTGGTCTTCGACAGTTTTAAATTTTTTCTTTGTCTCATTCATCCGTTATAAACAGTGTTAATATAACTAACTGGTGCCGGTTTCACAATAGAAGAAAAAGGCGTTTGTCACTATATTACTAATATTTATTATTACCTCAGAAGGGATATGCCGTTAAATAATTCAAAAAATGGTTCAAATGGCTCTGAGCACTATGGGACTTAACATCTGAGGTCATCAGTCCCCTAGAACTTAGAACTACTTAAACCTAACTAACCTAAGGACATCACACACAGCCATGCCCGAGACAGGATTCGAACCTGCGACCGTAGCGGTCACGCGGTTCCAGACTGAAGCGCCTAGAACCGCTCGGCCACCCCGGGCCGGCCGTTAAATACTTGTCAGAGAAATAAGTAACCTGATGGTTGCGCGGGTGTCGAACCTCCGATGCAAAAGTTCGAGATTCGATTTCGTTCTGATGCTTAAAGTAATTTTTATCCCTTGTAGTGCGTTGTGTTTGGGTTCCACTGTGTACTGTAGTCAACTAGTAAGTGCTCGGAAGAGCCGTTTCACAGGACGATGGAAAATACAGGGTGATTCAAAAAGAATACCACAACTTTAAAAATGTGTATTTAATGAAAGAAACATAATATAACCTTCTGTTATACATCATTACAAAGAGTATTTAAAAAGGTTTTTTTCACTCAAAAACAAGTTCAGAGATGTTCAATATGGCCCCCTCCAGACACTCGAGCAATATCAACCCGATACTCCAACTCGTTCCACACTCTCTGTAGCATATCAGGCGTAACAGTTTGGATAGCTGCTGTTATTTCTCGTTTCAAATCATCAATGGTGGCTGGGGGAGGTGGCCGAAACACCATATCCTTGACATACCCCCATAAGAAAAAATCGCAGGGGGTAAGATCAGGGCTTCTTGGAGGCCAGTGATGAAGTGCTCTGTCACGGGCTGCCTGGCAGCCGATCCATCGCCTCTGGTAGTTGACGTTCAGGTAGTTACGGACAGATTAGTGCCAATGTGGTGGCGCTTCATCCTGCTGAAATATGAATTGTTGTGCTTCTTGTTCGAGCTGAGGGAACAGCCAATTCTCTAACATCTCTAGAGAGTGTGGAACGAGTTGGAGTATCGGGTTGATATTGCTCGAGTGTCTGGAGGGGGCCATATTGAACATCTCTGAACTTGTTTTTGAGTGAAAAAAAACCTTTTTAAATACTCTTTGTAATGATGTATAACAGAAGGTTATATTATGTTTCTTTCATTAAATACACATTTTTAAAGTTGTGGTATTCTTTTTGAATCACCCTGTACTGCTTACGGCTTCAGAGAGGACAGTGCCCAGCAAAGCAATGTCACAATCAAACTACCCTCCGGGTTGATGGCCACTTTGTTTACACACTACCACCGTAAGAATTACGAGATCAACTGCTTGACGTAATATGAGTATCCACTTAATACGGTATAAGGCCGCCATCTTATCCAGAAATAGTCTGAATTTTGCTGGAGGCGCTACATATAAATCCTGAATGGGTCAATGTACACCAGTTTATACCAACCCTCGCAAAGCTGGTGATCTAATTCTTTGAGAGCCGTCGAACGGCAGCAAACAGCCCTTAATAAGTTTCGCCATAAAGACGGCAATGACTCAGCAGTACTCAAACGCGGTTTACGTGGTATCTAGGGAAGGCGAGTCATCGCATCCTCATGCTCGTAAAACTGTCCTTTAACATTTATGCACGCGGTAAGGTGCAGTCCCCTGCTGGGTGCAACGCCCGCGTCGTTGAACAAACTTTCTCGCCCAAAAGAGTCTTAATAACCTTACTGGTTACCTTTTCTCGCAGTGTTACCTCAACGTTCTCAGAAAACTACGAAATAACAAGACCAAATCAGCACAGAACCTGCACTACACTTCACACTTGGAAGGAGACGTTCGTATAGTACGCTTTCTCCCGTGTAACCACGCCATAAGGTAGACGCGAGACTAAAAACATACTCACATAACGACACGACGTGTTTAATTAGAGTTGTAAAAATACCGAAGCCTACCATAAGAAAGCGTAGACTACAGACCGAATGACTTGGCACAGTGGTTAGCACGCTGGGCTGGCATTCGGGAGGACGACGGTTCAAACCCGCGACCGGCCATCCAGATTCAGGTTTTGCCGTAATTTCCCTAAATCGCTTCTGTCAAATGCCGGGATGATTCCTTTGAAAGGACACGGTCGACTTCCTTCTCCATCCTTCTCTAGTCCGATGGGACCGATGATATCGCTGTTTGGTCCCCTTCCCTCCATATCAACCAACCATCCGTAGACCACGGTACTTTTCCTAGTTGCCTGGGCAGTAAAGATCGTAACGGCGATACCATCTCGTTACATGTGTTCCATAGCTATCGGGTGTTACCCCATTTCGATCCCTTTGTCTGCGTACACGACCAGTGTCTTACTAGTTTCCACTAGAAACCGGATGCGGTGAACTACCTAGAAACTGAGTGAAGATATATAACGGGCTGCGTAACATACGGAACATTTTCATTCTGCATCGTAATCATCTTGCCTGTTACTTAAAAGTAAACAATATTTACAGCACAATCGAAATTGTTAATTTTTAGTGCAGGTTTTATTCCAAAATTGTTTATCTGTAACGTGAAAGAGAGGGCTGTTCTAGTAAAAATGAAAAAGATACAGATTTATCATATAGCACTAGACAACGCAACTACCTCGAAAAAAGGTGAAATGAAAGGAAAAGGCAAAATAAAAACGTATGACGCGTTACTTCAATACCTTTCGAGCTTATATAAAAATTTTCTGTTGTTCATGAACAATCTTCGCACTTATCAATAAGAACACGAAAATCTTGCCTTTGATCGTGATGCAGAACGTCCTATTGAGTACAATATATCAGCAATAAATATATAGATCTTTTTCTCTTTGTGCATGTAAACTGTACTTTCACCAAAAGAAATTGTTTTTGTTACATACAAGCGCATAAATTACGCGATCAGCTCATTTGTAGTAGTTATAAAATACATTTTATGTTTTGTAGGGATATAAAATACAGAATGGACTAACACCGAAAAATGTGCGGTGCTAAACGTGTACCCAACAAACAAAATGAGAAGTCGTCAGCTCCTAGTTTCTCTCTGACACAGTAATTTATGTTTCTTTCCCTATCAATGCTACCGGTAATCCTACCATTTGCTACATCACTTACGTACTGCACCGAAACCACTGAACCGCAGTTTTGGTAGAGCCCAAATCTAGTTCCCATTGGTTAGTAGCCGAGGTTTTGTCTTTCTTTCGAGAATAAGGCATTATATTTTCATAAAGTTGCTTTGCAAGAACTTCTTCAACAGTAGTTGTAGGACGAATCTCTTGAACGTGTAGTTACTTTTGTACTGCTTTCTTCGGTACTGTGTTTTTAGACACATTGGAAATCCGCAGTAAATATCGTGCCTGTGTTATCCTTATTAGGGGCAAACATCCTCTTTAATGCTCTGTAAGTCCATCTTTATTCAAGATTGTTGCGGGACCTCGACTGTTCAATGTAAAATATCAAATCAAAAGAGCTTCAGTCGTCGAAATTTCCAGCATTATTTTATTTGGTTTGTGCAACCAGTTTCAGTGTTAAATTACACCACTTACAGACTCCCTAATCGAGGTGTGGGAAGAATCGCACCTCTTGTAGAGTCTAAATAGGGGCCAGCATACAATCACTGGTCTCTGCAGTTTTATTCTTAATACAGCGATCACTTCGATCATCACTTGCTCACAACTGATGATCGAAGAGATCGCTGTGTGACGAAGATATCTATCTACTGTATGCTGGCTGCTATTTCGGATGTACAGGAGGTGAGATTCTTCCTACACGTCTGTTAGTGAGCCTGAAGATGGCGTAATGTAACACTGAAACTAGTTAGTTACTTGTCTATTGATCAATCTCACGGTAATCGTTGTGATGTATAACGTGTCAAGTGCATAAGAAATTCACACATGAATCAAGGTCTTTTTTTAAGCTTAAATTTTTTGTACCTACCCCATTCCCTTAAATGGCACAAAATGCATATATTATACTTAAAGATTTATTTATTCCTATTCAAGAATTCATCTGTGGTAGAGAAGTAGTTGTCAACGAGACATGATTTCAGTTTATTTTTGAAACTATTACTGCTGTCTATCAGACATTTTATTTAATCTGGTAATTTATCGAAAAGTTTTACAGCAGCGTGTTTTACCCCTTTCTGTGCCAAAAAAAGGTTAAGTAGAGGATAGTGTAAGTCTTTCTTTCTTCTGGTATTATAATCATGAATGTCACTGTTGTTTTTAAACTGGTCCATGCTGAGAACAAATTTTGTTACTGAGTAGATATACTGTGAGGCCGTTGTGAGATTTCCTAACCATTTAAACAGATGCCTACAAGATGTGCGATTATGAGCCCCACAAATTATTCTAACCACTTTACTCTGAGCAGTGAATACTTTTTGTCTAAGTGTTGAGTTACCCTAAGATATTATTCCGTGTGACATCAGAGAGTGAAAATATGCAAAGTATGTTAGCTTATTAAAATCTGTATCCTCAAACTTGGCAATTATTCTGACTGCAAAAGTTGCTGAACCTAGTCGCTTTCGGAGATCCAAAATATGAATTCTCCAATTAAGATGCCCATTTATATGTACACCCAAAAACTTGGTATGCTCTACCCTGGCTACTGACTTCTGTCGATGTGTTATATTTATTAAAGGAACTGTACTCCTTGCAGTAGAAAATTGGATGTACTGTGTTTTTTTTTTTTTTTCAAAGTTCAGGGTAAGCCAATTCGCAGAAAACCAATCAATACCTTTTCCAAGGACATTGTGTCTAACATTTTCTATTGGGGTTTCTTTTACTGGATTAATAATGATGCTTGTATCATCAGCAAACAGTGTCAGTTTAGCATCTTGTTTCAGATAAGATGGGAAGTCATTCACATATATCGAAAACAGAAGGGGACCCGATATCGAACCTTGTTGAATACCACTTGCACAAATAAAATAAAATAAGACTGAAAATTTAGTAGGCTCAAGGTGTTTTGATTGGACATTCCCTCTTTAAAGCTCTCCTTTCTTTATCAGTAATTGAAATTGTCTTCCATTATTTCACACAGAAAAAAATTGTTTTCCTATTAACTGCAGAGTCTGTAGCCGAGCGGTCTGAGGGGCCTTGTCACGGTACGTGCGGCTCCCCCCGACCGAGGTTTGAATCCTTCCTCGGGCATGGGTGTGTGTATTGTCCTTAGCGTAAATTAGTCTGAGTTAGATTAAGGGGAGTAGGACGTCAAACGGACCGACTTGGAGCAAGAGAGTCATCACAGGACATTTTAATTTCCACTGTGTATACTTTTACAAATAAATTCATAAAACTTTGTCAGCATCACCAGGAAGGATTCAGGATTCACACTCATTGCAGTGGACGATCGAAAACATAACAAAATAAATTTTTTTCCGTGTGAAATTTCATCATCCTTTCTCTTACTAATGGCTGCATTTGTTGCTATAGGTACACTTTTCTTCAGAAGTTAGAGAGATTCTTCGATGAATTTTGCACAGCATACAAACCATACTCAAAGGTGTATTGAACTCTCGAATTTATTTAATTTATGAAAAAACGAATGAGCTGTTATATTTTAAACTTCATGTTTAGAAAAAACACAAATTCTCTAGTTAATTACCCCAATTTTTACTACAGTTTTTAATAGATTTGTAAAATTCTAGAGTTTCATACACCTTTCAGTATGGTTTGTATGCTGTGCAAAATTCATCGAAGAATCTCTCTTACTTATGAAGAAAAGTGTACCTATAGCAACAAATGCTGCCATTAGTAAGTGAAAAAAATGATGAAATTTCACACGTAAAAAAAATTTATTGTGTTACGTTTCCGAACTTCCGCTGCTGTGAGTGTAAATTCTGAATCCTTCCTGGTCATGCTGACAAAGTTTTATGAATTTATTAGTAAAAGTATAGGCAATGGAAATTAAAATGTCCTGTGATGCCTCTCCTGCTCCAAGTCGTCCCGTTTGACGTCTACATCTACATGATTGTAATTCACATTTAAGTGCTTGGCAGAGGGTTCATCGAACCACAATCATACTATCTCTCTGCCATTCCACTCCAGAACAGCGCGCGGGAAAAACGAACACCTAAACCTTTCTGTTCGAGCTCTGATTTCTCTTATTTTATTTTGATGATCATTCCTACCTATGTACGTTGGGCTCAACACAATATTTTCGCATTCGGAAGAGAAATTGGTGACTGAAATTTCGTAAATAGACCTCGCCGCGACATAAAACGTCTTTGCTTTAATGACTTCCATCCCAACTCGCGTGTCATATCTGCCACACTCTCTCCCCTATTACGTGATAATACAAAACGAGCTGCCCTGTTTTGCACCCTTTCGATGTACTCCGTCAATCCCACCTGGTAAGGATCCCACACCGCGCAGCAATATTCTAACAGAGGACGAACGAGTGTAGTGTAAGCTGTCTCTTTAGTGGACTTGTTGCATCTTCTATGTGTCCTGCCAATGAAACGCAACCTTTGGCTCGCCTTCCCCACAATATTATCTATGTGGTCTTTCCAACTGAAGTTGTTCGTAATTTTAACACCCAGGTACTTAGTTGAATTGACAGCTTTGAGAATTGTACTATTTATCGAGTAATCGAATTCCAACGGATTTCTTTTGGAACTCATGTGGATCACCTCACACTTTTCGTTATTTAGCGTCAACTGCCACCTGCCACACCATACAGCAATCTTTTCTAAGTCGCTTTGCAACTGATACTGGTCTTCGGATGACCTTGCTAGACGGTAAATTACAGCATCATCTGCGAACAACCTAAGAGTACTGCTCAGATTGTCACCCAGGTCATTTATATAGATCAGGAACAGCAGAGGTCCCAGGACGCTTCCTTGGGAACACCTGATATCGCTTCAATTTTACTCGATGAATTGCCGTCTGTTACTACTCCTTAAGCAGTGTGTAAGCCTACGGACCGATGACCTCAGCAGATTGGTGCCATACGAACTTACCACAAATTTCTAGATTTCCCCATTAACTCGGCTTGCTGTCATGACCTTGGCTGGTCCCGGCGGAGGTTCGAGTCCTCCCTCGGGCATGGGTGTGCGTGTTTGTCCTTAGGATAATTTATGTTAAGTAGTGTGTAAGCTTAGGGACTGATGACCTCAGCAGTTAAGTCCCATAAGATTTCACACACATTTGAACATTTGAACTGTCATGACCTTATGTCCTATTAACCCCGCCAGTATATTTACGTCTGCTACAGCGGACGCGTCAAAAATGTCGATTTAGTCAATTTGCTGTCGTCGGAAGTCAGTAATTTGGGAAACGACAGTAGTGGTACAACAATCACAGACGTTGTGGACAGTTCCCAGAGGTGTCGTATCGTAAGGGGAAAAGACGACGCCAGCGTGTTAAGAGATAAGTCAGAAAACGAGTTGTCGGTAGGACGGTGGCGGTGTTGCTGTGTCCATCCCCCCGTGGGTGGCGGTGGCGGCGGGCAGCTCGGCCTCGGTCGATATTGGGCGCCGCTGCAGGCCGGCCGCCGCAGCGAGCAGCGCCAGACGCAGCGCCGCAGTTGTGATTGAGGCGTCGCGTGCCGACCCAGACGCACCCGCCATCGCACACGCATCTCGCATTCTCCCATCGCCTCTTCCCGCCTCATTTTCCCGCCATTCCTCCCTCATTTCGCCCGCCACTAATGTAAAAACTCTGTCGAAACAGAAGCTTTAACCATTATCAAACACCAACTACTACTCTTTAATGGTTTATCAGATCGTGTTCATTGAAACATTTCCAGAGCATAAGGCATCTTCTTCGTAATAATACATTTTCGGATTGTCCCACTCAGCTGTGTCTTTATAGCGATCGTACTTATTTTACGTTATCGATTTCGAAATTACACGGGATGTGTACCGATGTTGTTTTATGCTGCCTGCGATGTTATATCTGGCCTTCAAAATCCACGCCCGATATTTTCAAATTCTCTCGTTCTCTAGGCGCAAGCTACCAGTCCTACAGAAAAATTTTGTGGAAAATTTAAAATAATTAAGTTTTTTACTGGGATACGTTTTTGCTACAGCCTGTAGTTTTCGATTTATTAAAGACGAACATACAAAAGTGATCTCCAAACGCACCCCCACTCCCACATCCAGCCCCTCCTGTTAGGATGTGTGGTATATTGTTCGTGGCAGTACAAAAATTTGCGACAACACAAATTATTTCCCACATTCGACCTTTTTTGTCTTAATTGGCTGGCCTTATTACGCCACCGGCTTAGTCGAGCACTTAAAAATTGTAAAATTGACTTTTTGTAAATTTTACGTAACAATTCTGTGAAGATATATATACTAAGATGGTATCTGTTCTTTCGGACATGTCCGAAAGAACAGATACCATCTTAGTATATATATAATTAAGGCTCACCGGCCACTTGACCGAAAGAACAGATACCATCTTAGTATATATATAATTAAGGCTCACCGGCCACTTGACCATCTTCTTCTGTGCGAAAGAACAGATACCATCTTAGTATATATATATAATTAAGGCTCACCGGCCACTTGACCATTTTCTTCTGTGCGAATGCACAAACAATGCCCGAACTCTTACGGGAATCGGCAACGCGCCGCGAGTAACGAGTGTAATGGGCGGGGGCAGTACGAATGTAGTGCGGGACAATACGTTGAGAATGTGAGTTTCGCGGGAGGCGTGCCAGAGATAAATCCCTGCAGTCGCCCTATCCTCTATGTCCTCGGTGGCTCAGATGGATGCCGGCACGGTAGCTCAGCGTGTTCGGTCATAGAGCCGGTTGGCCTCTGTAATAAAAAAACTGAATGGAAGGATCAACCACCGAACTTGAACAGGATGTCTTGCGACGTCCGCAACGACCAAACACAACGATAAAAAAAAAAAAATTGATAGAGTGTCTGCCATGTAAGCAGGAGATCCCGATTTTCATCAGTCCCCGTTGACGTAAGTCAACGCCTGTCAGCAGCTAAGGGTGTTCATTTCATTGTAATTTAATTCTGTGAAGTTTAACAGCACAGAATAAACAATTAAGTCGTTCCATTCATCAGGCTTTCTGACTACGAAACTATTGTGCTTGTAAGAGTTCAGTTTAGATCGAATTGTCAACGTGATTTACTTTAGCATACCGTTTACAAAAGTCATTTTTCTTTTATTGTCCACACGGGCACGTTTAAATTAATACTGTTGACAAAATAGTCGACTACGCTGAAGCGTGTAGTCGGAAATTTTTGTACAGTGGTAGGAGGGAGTGCCACGAATAACATACTAGAAATCCTGACTGGTGAGGGATGAGTGTGGGGGTGGAGTCGCGTTGGAATGTCACTTCTGTACGTTTTTCTCGGATAACTCGAAAACTGTGGCCTCCAGCGATAACGTATCCAAGTAGAAAAGTTAACTACATTAAATTTCCAACGAAAAGGTAGGGTTCATTTTTTCTGTAGTAGTAATAGTTTGCTCGTAGCGAGTGAGAGAATATGAAAATCTCGCACGTGGTTTTTGAAGGTCAGATTAACATTGCGGTTTGTGTAAAACGACATTGAGGGGCAGCTGAATCACCATCTACATCTACATCTACATCCATACTCCGCAAGCCACCTGAGGTGTGTGGCGGAGGGTACTTTGACTACCTCTATCGGTTCTCCCTTCTGTTCCAGCCGCCTATTGTTCGTGAAAAGAAAGATTGTCGGTATGCCTCTGTGTGAGCTCTAATCTCTCTGATTTTATCCTCATGGTCTCTTCGCGAGATATACGTAGGAGGGAGCAATATACTACTTGACTCCTCGGCGAAGGTATGTTATCGAAACTTTAACAAAAGCCCGTACCGAGCTACTGAGCGTCTCTCTTGCAGAGTCTTCCACTGGAGTTTATCTATCATATCCGTAACTCTTTCGCGATTACTAAATGATCATGTAACGAAGCGCACTGCTCTCCGTTGGATCTTCTCTATATGTATGACTCTATATGTATAACTCCACTCTCAGACGTTCATATGATTGTCCAGATCAGTGTATGCTGGAGTGTATCGTTCAAGTCAAATAGTGCACACGTAGAAGAACCATCGTGCTAGCGAGTTTTATAAACAGATGAGCCAGGAAGACGCTAATGTGCGCATTCGCCTTTGTATGTACACACAGTATTTGAGTTGTTCAATATACTCCAATAGTGACTGACTTCCACCGCCTTATGTAAGTCTAAGAACGGAGTTTGTAAGATGAACATATCTTCGGAAACCCCCTATGCCACCTCATATTTCGTTCAGTGACAAACAATTAAACTTTGTATATGTAAAGTAACATGCAAATGAACTCTGAACTCAAACCACAGAGTAGGACGCTGTTTGATTAGAAGAAAACACCACGTACGAAACAAAATTGCTGAAACAGTATTGCATTTTCCTTTAAACTCTGGAGAGCGACGCCAAACAAGGCATAGTGGAAACATGCGGTGCAATAGTGTGTGGTAACAGTTGATATCGTAATACAGCAGTGGAAATAAGTCATAATCCAAAGTAAATTACTGCAAGTCTGTTCCATTTCAATACACAATTTACCTACAAATGTACCTCAATAAACGATCGACGGACTGCATCACAGCTCAGCTCATCTTGAGGTTACAAAGAACGAATTTCAAAATTAATAAAGTATTCCAGACTATTATGCCGTGATCGATGGGATTGCGCATCAAAACCCGACGTTTTCGTACCCATCTGAGTGAAATCTCTTCGACCACGGGATAATAGCCCGAAATATTTTATTAATTGTGACAATTCCGTCCGTGAAAGTTTACATTTTACAAAGAACTGATTTGTATTGCAGGAGCTGTAGCACAGTTCTTGACATAGAAGACTACTTGTGAGTGGCAGTGTTGTTTGCATGTCGTGGAATCTCTAAATAACTTTCCTTCGGGTCAGATTCAATTGATAAACGCAGTCAGATTACCTATTTGTAGTCTTGTGGCAGGATAAGATAGCACGCATATTATATGATACACAGCTCCGAAATCGATAACATAACACAAATATTAATCTAATCATGTATCATTCGTAAGTACATATGAACGCCCAAGTAGTCAATGTGGTAGGATAGATAGCACAAAAATATCTGTTCGTGTCTTTACTACTCTTAAGAAATATGAGCAGCTTTGATTCTACAACTCGTCCTTCTACATCGATCGTCTTCGGAAGAGAATTAGCTGTAATCATGGCTCTTACCTGAAGGCCGGCAGGTGTGGCCGTGCGGTTAAAGGCGCTTCAGTCTGGAACCGCGTGACCGCTACGGTCGCAGGTTCGAATCCTGCCTCGGGCATGGATGTGTGTGATGTCCTTAGTTAGGTTTAATTAGTTCTAAGTTCTAGGCGACTGATGACCTCAGAAGTTAAGTCGCATAGTGCTCAGAACCATTTGAACCATTTTCTTACCTGAAGAAAACAGTGTACACATAGAAGAAACATTGTGCAACCTAACTTTGGAAGCAGATGATCTCAGGAGACGCTAGAGTACACAGGCTGTCTTGTATGCGTACACCACTTGAATTGTCCGATTTTCTTCCATGATAGTTCATTCAGACGTCTATATAGACACATTAACATGCGCTTACATAATTCCAAAACCAAGAACGTAGTATAAAAATCGTAAATAAGAACAGCTGAGTGGAATAATCCGAACATATATTATTAGTTAATACAGCTGAACGCCCAAGACGTCTCTAAAGACCTCGATGTAGACGGCGTGTAAACTTTAATTATTCTTCCTTGCTTACTTACCTAATTTCTCCTGCGAATTACTCATGACTGCTGTTCGACTGCGTAGGATCACCACCAGGAACTCTTACAGAAAATATAAGATAATTTTATAATTTCAGAAAGGATGTTAAGCACCAACCAAACGTTAAAGTTGCTGGTTCGATTATTAGAATCAAAGCTAATTCTCCTGAGTAAATTTTGGCAATTAGTAATCCAGAGACAATGTATAAATTTTCAGCACCTACGTCTCGTATATTTCACAAAAGGATCCTCGAAACGAGATAAATGATATAAGAGACTACAAGGAACCACACAAATGGTCAGTTCACCCCTACTACATTCACTAATTCTACAAGGAAGTACGTGATGAACGATAATACAAAACATTCGCTACATCACACTGTTTATACGTAAACAGAGATAAATTTTTATTCGTACCCGGAAGTAGTGCAGTGACGTGTACTTTGGGGTCACATTGGCACACTGACGAGCCCGACAGCCGAGAGTGTATCAAATTAATCTCTTATTTCTTACGAACTCGCAGTGCTCTGACATTTATTTGCTATGTCTTTATGACAAAATTATGAAAAATACGTTCGCTCAGCTAGTGCCGTTATGTGAACAAACAGTGCATTTTGGCTTAATTATGAATCACTTTAACCTAGTTCATGCACGTCCCTGTCCACGCTATACACGGAAGTTGTAACTAGGCAACAATTTTACTCAGTACTTGTCTTATTCTGTTCCAAAACTGAATGACAGATATGTCAGTGTATGCTGACGTATCCTTCCTAATATTCTACTCTTGCTCTTGTAGTCTTTGAAAAAAATATAGGGCGGCTAAACGAACCGAATTATAGCATTTCTGTTGGCTGTTCACTCTAGAAGATCTCGTAGGACTTCTTGAGGAGACCAACTAAACCTCTTTTCTAAAATTTTTCATCTATAATGCTCAGTTTTCTGATCTTGTGTTGGGTAATTTAGCCGTTTACACATCCACTAAAGTTTCCATGGATTCTTTTGAGCATATTTCTCATGAGCATCGAGATTGCGGTGTTTCTGCCCCAATTTTTTTTTCCTTCTTCAATCCGTCACTGTTGTCTAATACCTACTCTTGTGAGGGTATTAGACTTCAACTCACCTTACTCATAGTCATTTGACCACTATGAATGCTCCTTGAAATATACGATTATTTTTAAACTGCATTTATCAGTGTTTGTATAAAGATATAAGAGTGTCCATACGTTGTTCACAATTGTCCTTAAATAATGCAAAACTCTTAGCAATTAAGTGTTCCATAAGAGGAGGAATACTAATCTCTGTCGCCAATTCAATTTCATGAAGATGTGCCACCACCCATGGAATTGTCTCCTAAGAACGTCTGAGAAAATGCTGCGAAGTTAAATATCATCGTTACGTATTTTTATCAGACTAAAACGAATACAGTAACAGAAAGGTCAGGATGGAAACTAACTACGCTTTTTCGTCCAGTCGCTGGAATTGTCTTCAAACCTTGTCCTGAAATGCGAAATTTCTTTGATTCTGATATTCTATTTCATAACCGATTGCAACTTTCCTGTTATTTCTGTTCGAAGGACCGAGCCATTGGATAGGGCCTTAGCAGACGAACGTCATCTCTTCTGTAGCGGTTTTCGGATATTTTACGAAGTATATTAACGAATTTAAGTATTATTTTTTCATGTTAACGCTGTTCTTTCTTTGAGCTTTTAAACACTGAGTCTACGAAGACTACGCGAATGCATGTCGCATGCCCTTGTCATGCCCTTTATTCAACTTACGTCTCTCTACAATCGGCGGAAACCAGATTTACTTGCAGTCCAATGCGAACCTACATTCTTTTATCTAGGTGAGTCCAAAATTATTCGTAACACGAAGATTCGTTCCTGACTGAATATCCTGAGATCGAATTTGTGCACCAAAACTTCATGAAAGGATGTCTCCCAAAGCTGAGTTTAGTTGGGCGCCGAGAGTGGTTCCCGTGCCATCTGCAGCACCGTGAAACGGTTATTCTCATAAATTCATTGTAATTGGCATATTAGTATCATAGTCGGATATATGTATTCTGTCAGTCTGCACCAGCTCAATGTAGAAAACAGTTTTTTACAGGTCCAGTTTTAGGGTGTGAAGCGACGCATAGACTGCATAATTTATCACATAATATTAATAGGCTAAACAAATTAAATTAACGAAATGACGTCTTGAAGCCCATTCTTAGTTGGAATAACACGTTTGTACGTAAATAAGGGTGAATTTGACATGCATGTTATACCAGGAACAGATTTTAGTAATGGAAACTGACGCTTTAAGAACAGCACTGCTTCTTCTGGGCTACATCGTAATTAATTTTATGACAGTTGTACAGGTGTTAAACAAATATGAGTAGTTTCATTACAGTCTGTCACTCTTCAACTATTACTTTCACCAAAATTTCAGTCAGTTATACTACCCCATTAAGTAATCAACAGCTTCTACTATTCTGTTTTGGGCAATTAATCTTTATTCTTAGCGAATTTGAATTTCGAACTGTATACGTGTGGTTAGGTTATCCGAACACCTGACCTCATAACAGACTTCTCAAAAGAATACTCCTAGTAAATGGCTGACTGGCTGTGTCTTCAGCTAGCTATACCATATTCTGTCTGTTTATTTGATTGATCATTTCTCCCTTAAATTTATTGAAATGTATCGTCCCTTCTTCTTTTTGATGAAGCAGTCTCAGATATTCGTTAATGCTTAATAGTTTCACAACAAAATGACTTCATAAATTATTATTTCTGCTGTAAAGCTTTTCTCTAAGTGCATAAAATATTTAATGACCTATTAAAATTTCTGTTTCTGGATATTGTAGTCCTCGATACAACAAATTAAATCCTTTCAGGAAGGAACAAGAACGCAAAAAAATGTAGCTTTTTTCTTGTATTAAAAACTTTTAATATTTTTATGCAACGTTTGTAAGCACTTTTCTTAACCCCAAATTTTTCCGTGAATTTATTGATTGGAAAGTCGTGTACGTAAGTGTGGCAGTAACTGCCAAAATCTGTGGTGTTATTCTTCCTCCTACTACAATGATATATAATATCCTCAGTAAAATGTTACGTCAGGTGATACTGAAACCTGCTTACTATAGTTGTTTCTCAGTCACTATTGCATTATTATAACTGCAGCATAATCAACAATGACATACATAATTTACGAGATAAAAGAAAAAGGAGGCAGAAGAAGAAGACATACACCACTTCAAAAAGTATAAGAGTCTGCCGCATCCGTTGTCTAGTTTGTTTCGTCAATGAAACTTGCAAGTAGCTAATTTTTTCTTACTTAGTTAGATGTAGCAAGGGATTGTCCTTAGATAACATAAATAGCGTCCATTCTGAAAACCTAGATGTACACATGAGCAGCCTGCAAAGTAAATTTTTGTCATCACGTACTTTACAGGTCAAAATGGCGGCCCCACTATTACCACAGATTTTTGTCTCCTTTTTCAGAATTTCCAGTGCAATGGCTGAGGCATTCAGAACATTTTATGGTTTTTCCCGTCTTTCGCAGATCTACCACAGTTTCCTGGCGATCGCCTTCGTTACTGTTTAGTACCGCTGGTAGGCGTTAATGCAACACTATAGCAACTGAAGACCTTACCTCAGCATCCTACCGGACAAACAGATTCACAGCGTAATCAGATACCAATGTTCATTATTCATGATTCTTAACATTTAGTTATCGCTTCGGCAAATCAGTACATGCAGGCTTTTATGTCTCGTTAATCTTTCCCCTTGAATACATCAGTTACTTATCTCAAACGAACACAGGTGTCGAAATATAACAAAAGATGTGATTCCATGTGCTACCTCGCTTTCGTGACAGTGAGAGTCAGTACACTACTAGAGAAACTGTTACACGGTGAATTTGTTTTTCTGTCAGTGACTGCAGAATTCTATTATTGGAGAGAAACATCCAAGAGAGAAAATGTGGTTGCTGTTTTTTCTGTGAGCAGAGTGAAACACTTGTTTAAATAACTGAGTTTCACTTAGTGTTTTTCTTTGTTGGTAAAGAAAGAAGCACCACCAACTGCCCCACAATAACCTACAAGAAATCATCACACATTTCTAAAGCATAAAGGACTTCTGTAAGTACTTACATGGTTAGAAAGTAGACTGTCGTACAATAATCTCATTCACAAGAACGGCTGACGTGAAACATATGTCTTATTGCAACAGTCAATTTTGAATTTTTGCCATTCTCTTTGATGATTTGTGCTTTGCTCTTGTATCAGCTATGCAAACACTTTGAGAATAATCCTTATTTTGTCAAGACTCTCACCACTAACGATGCCGACGCACTTCTTACGCAATGACTCTAAAACCTATTTACCTCTTTCAAGAGTATGAGTGAATGTTTTTCCTCTGTTTGTTACTTTTTTACTTCGTTGTTCGGATACAGAGGTGTGCTTCAGCTTTTCAGTATCACTTAAACCTACTTTCCTGTCATGTCAGGGAGATTTACAGATTTACAGCTTGTTTTTATGGCGTTTCATTTCCCATTTGTAAAATAGTATTGTCAATATGTATTTATGACTTGTTAAAACAGGTCTTTGCTTAAGGCCCCAATGTGTGCAAATAAATACTCATTTCCGTCATTGAAAATCTTTCGTCATAAAATCTGTTCCCTGCTGCCAGGCGAGGTGGTTCGGTGGTTAGCGCACAGGACTCGCATTCGGGAGGACGATGGTTCAAACCCGCATCGGGCTACCCCGATTTAGGTTTTCCGTGATTTCCCTAAATCGCTCCAGGCAAATGACCGGATGGTTCCTTTGAAGGAACACGGCTGATTTCCTTTCCCAACCTTGATACAATCCGACCTTGTGCTCCGTCTGTAATGACCTCGATGTCGAAGGGGATGTTAAACTCAATCTCCCTTCCTTCCTTCTGTTTCCTGCTCAAGATATCGTGGTATTTCTAATCACATGGCATTTTCATCCTCTTTAAGCCTGTTTATAATATCCGTGAAGTAATATTGAAATTTTTATATATTATCTACTATTTCATGTACAGTTATTTTTGAGGTGAAAAAATACTTATCTGGCATGTTCTTCAGATTTATGGAAGAGTAGTAGCATAATGATAGACGTTAGTGGCATTCTGAAGACGGGAGATTATTTTTTTGGTATGAAACAACCGCGAATGCAGTCAACACCTGAGAAGACGTGCGAGGAAACAGATATTATTTAGTGAGCAAATTAGTTTGGTTAGCTATTCTAGATAGTTAGCAACTTCAGAAATATGTTAAAGCAAAAACGTAGATCTACATCGTCCTACAGATATTCCAGGAAAGACTACATACAGATTATTTTGATGGAAGTCGAAGAAATAAGAGCCTCTGCCATTTATGGCAGGGTCCACTGTGGCTTATGTACAGAAAGGAAATAGGAAATAAGAAGGACATTTGCATTTCTGGTGAACAGACTATGTTTTCAGCGACTCATCGGCCCTGTTTCTTAATCCTAACATTCATGCATCACTAAAAAATTTTGTGTCTCTCTATAGCGCAAGATTTATAATAAAGTTTCGCGTCCAGCTTTGTGTGCTTGAATGCATTATAAACAATTACTGTGCATTATCTCACAATAGCTCCTTCTTAATACTTTACTAAGAGCCTATAGTCTTGTTATCGTAATAGTTCAAGCAGCTGTACGTTTTCTAATATGCGAAATAACGCAGTAAGAAGAAGTTATACTATTGTTACTGTCCTACCAAATTTTTCTGCAATTTTTTTTTTCCAACACGCTTAGCGCCAATATTAGAGTGACTCTTTAATCTATATTACAGACGAAATATTCCCTTACCTTGCTATACTGAATCTATATTTCCAGTTACTTAGTTATCAATTGGACGTATAATTCTAACACAACAGGAAAGGAACCATTTATTGTTAAGGGGGAACTTCTCTGAAACGACTTCTTTCGATACTTTCGCACTAGTGTTCCGAAATTTACTGTATGTTGAAGTTTGAAAACTCCAAGCTGCACATGGTGACGTTTCTGAAAGATAAAGGAACTTGTAAAGTGTTGTCATTACTTATATTAAAATTAGAGCGGATCTGCTTTGTAGTAGAGTTTCGTGATTCACATCGGAACGCTGTCTCCGTTTGTAAGGACCTGTTGCTCTGCAGCCACAGTATCTTTCCGTGTTCACATTGCGAGTTCTGAGACTTCTCAATCCGCACGCTCAAATATAAAGAGGCCCGCTCTCATGAAATAATCTCCATCTTTCGTCTTCAGTGCATTTTATGAATTTATTAATTTACGATTATTCCGCTACAATATTATATTGACTGCCACTATCGTTCATAAGCGTTTGTCACTATTCGAGGAAAAATTAAAGGAAGAATACAGATCTAAGCTGATCTACCTATTTGGTGGAATGAACGATTTAATAAACAGCCTAATGTAAAATCTCAAGACTGAGAAATTTAAAAAAAAAATGTTTACGTGGAACGTGAAATATTCAGAGTTGATTCCAAAGCAAGATGTAAAGCTAAAACATTCTTGGAAGGAAAATATATTAGATCTTAACTATAATTTAACAACATACGCTCTGAATAATTTTGTATCGACGTGATATTAGAACATATTACAGAGCGTCGCATTATTTCTTCATTGTATGTGTAATAACATTCTATTCCGCTAGTCAGACTTACAGAACATACTGTATCGGCGTAAAGGTTTCTGTAGTATATTATGGAGCTCATCACTAGGCTGCCGTAGTAATCCATCAAGACATTTGGTCTGCTTCTTAGTATCTTAATTCACAAAAGAGAAGACGGTATTTGTTGTAAAACATAATATGCACGCACTTAACTAATTCTATTATGTATTTCTGCAGATCGCACAACAGTTCTCCCCTCGTGTATCAATACGCCAACGCTAAGATAGGAAAACAGTACTTCCCCTGGCATATAGCAAATAGTAACATCAGCTGCAGATGGACTTCTGGAATCTGATAATTTACTGCGTCATATTGCAATCTTCAGTCACCCGTTAAGTTTCGGTTCCTCTGTCTGCGTCAAAATAAACTGCATATCTACAAAATCAGCACCTGCTAATCCCAGCAATGTTTGCTCCCAGGTCTTTGGTGATTTATATATTTTCTTTGGACGAAGGGGATCTGTCGGAAAGTTTCCAGTTCAGACATGGTATGAACCGTGTTCTTTATCATAATACCACTTTTATTATATGGAACAGTATTGTTTAAATGTTATCCCGATACCCATCGGAAATATATCTTACTAGATTCACTTTGAAGTTCTCTTGTTCTCCCTACGGGTATAAAGCTAATAACATGAAATTTGTCAGCACAGATCGATACCATTCTACTGAAGGAAATCGGTGAATCACATTTATCACAAATGAGTTATCTACTTTACACTCAGCAGATGTTTTTGGTGGCGTTTGTGTGCAAATGATCAGCCAGAGTGATATACACTGAAAGGCTCTTATATATGTACTTATCCACTTCTGTGATTTAATTGGCATTCATAAAATTCGCAATTATACCTAGCGGCAATAATTGTTTCACATGGTTTGTATTAATTGAGAGTATATGGATTTTTTGGTTCATCACTTCTGAGTCGTTTCAGACAGTCCACGAAACGTTTCGTGAGTATAAAAGACCAAGAACGATTTGGGCCTTTTCAAAAGCTGATGGGGTGTACAAGATTTGAACGATAACGCAATCTTTGTAACAGATTTTAGCGATTTTCTCGTCCATTCAGAATCGTCATGTGGTAAAAATATAAGAAAATATGAAAATAAATCAGCATTATTCGATTCTGGTATTGGTCATATCTAACTCGGGGTGACCAATGCAATTAAATCGTGCTAATTAAATGGCCCTGTAAGAATCATCTTACTCAGAATGCTGGTGTTTATAGTTGCGCTGTCTTCCTCGGCAAGGATATGGAATCTTCATCAACAATGTCACTATAGATAGGCGAAGAAAAAACAAAAGAGAAATACGTGCTTAGATAAAGCAGGTCTTCTCGCAGTGGTCGTGTACCATCGACTTCCAGGAACTTCTTACCAAAAGGCAAGCTACTTGCAGACGAATGGTGTTGCTGTAACATGCTGTCTCATGCTACAAAACCGATGGTATGTGATACTGAGGGACGAATTCCTGCCACATTATGAATTCCCAGAGCGTTTCCGGTCTACATTTCCTTCTTCATGTCTTCCTCTAACAACGTTATCGCATTCCATTGCCCTGAGACGATAGATACCATCGCCTTCCTGCACGGTCGGCAGGAAGTATGGAGTATGTCGTATGACAGTACAGTGTTTCTAAACTTTGAACAGACAACGTGACTGCAGGAGAGATAAAGTGTGAATTCATCATAATAAGCATGCACTGTTCTACCAAAGAAGAGGAACACCCCTCTGTATGATACATCGCACAAACCCGAAGAAAGTATAATATCTTGTTGCTTGCTCATTTCTGCTCTCCAGTATAATAAAATAAGCTTTGTGTCATCTTGAAATACCTATTGAAGAAACATTTCAGTGATTGCTTTAAGTCCTTTTTCTTAACTGTTATGGTATGGATTTTTCCTATAAAGAAATAGGGAATAAAGATGGAGTTTGACATTCCGTTGACATCGATGTTGCCAGAGACGTGGCACTAGCTCAGCCGGACACGAAGTTGGGCCAGATCCACGTTGACATCAAGCCATTTTGGGAAATCATAGAAAATCTAAACCAGAAGTCTTGTGTGCTACCTCGTTGTAACCATTTCCTAAATAGTAGCTGACACATTTACTTGGATCACTGTGGATCCCTTGCTGTGATGTTTGGCACACCTGTGTTCTACAAAATAATGTGGTTAACAGACGACTGAAATTCGTGACTTTCCAGGAATTATCTTACGCTGTTAATAAATTGAAGTGATTAATCAAAAAAAAGACTAAAAAGAGGAAATTAAAAATATTCTAAGTGCCATTATTTTCAGAAAACTCTTTTTCAGTACTGTTTTGTTCTAGGTAGTTTGTTGCAGGTGTCAACATATGGAGAAAGTCTTTCGAACATGAGTTAGTAAATAGCACATGGTTTTGTGCCAAGATGTGCTTCCCTCTGGAGTTCCACAATTTAAAACATACGATAAGTATTTTCTGTTGATTACAGTGCTACCAGAAGTACCGCTAAGTGGTCAGCGCGGCTAACTGCTATGCGGAGGACTCGGGTTCGATTCCCGATACTCTCAGTGATATTTCTTTGGTATGAGGATTGGTACGAGGAACACAGCTTCGTGATGCCAAGAAGTTAATTGACCGAGTAGAAGCGGCTCCAGGTCACGAAAACTGTCACTGGCCCAGAGAGCGGTGTGCTGACCCCACGCCCCTGTATGCCGCATACATTGACAGAGGATGACATGGCGGTTGGTCGGTACTGATGGCCCCACCACGGCATGTGGACGGAGTTTACGTGCGTTTACGTTTGCAGTTCTGCTACTTAAAAACCTAATGCTGTATTTCTGCACTTCTGTAAAATGTAGTTCATCAGTATTAATGACATTAATTTTGTCATCTCGTGGAATCGGGTCCACTGCCAGTGGTCTGTGTCTTCCCAACACAATATTTCGACGTCGTAACTTGGAGTCGTAGGAAACACCTGATGAAGACGCCGAGTTACGATGTCGAAATATTGAGTTGAGTAGACGCAGACCACTGGCAGTACACCCGACTGCACGAGATGACACCGAATCGCAGAAAAAGTCTAAGAAATGAGACTTATTTTGTCAAAACTGACGTTCTTGAGACTGTGGCTGTGTACAAAAAAAAAAAAAAAAAACAAGCTAATTCTTGCAAAGTTGAAAACAGTGACCGTCCATAAAGTGCTCGTTTACACAAATATCGCTGTTACCAGTTTGGAACCGCCAACTTCATCTTCAGACGGCTGTTCACATTTATATTACATTTGTTTTTGTATACATTATTCGTAGGAAAAAAACGGCTAACAGCTAATGTAAACAACAACAAGCGTAATATACAGGGTGAGTCACTTAACGTTACCGCTGGATATATTTCGTAAACCATATCAAATACTGACGAACCGATTCCACAGACCGAACGTGAGGAGAGGGGCTAGTGCAATTGTTTAATACAAACCATACAAAAATGCATGGAAGTATGTTTTTTAACACAAACCTACGTTTTTTAAATGGAACCACGTTAGTTTTGTTATCACATCTGAACATATAAACAAATACGTAATCAGTGCCGTTTGTTGCATTGTAAAATGTTAATTACATCCGGAGATATTGTAACCTAAAGTTGACGCTTGAAACCTCCGACGTTCAGTTGCGTGTTGTAAACACAGCTGCAACATACATCGCGTTTCTACAGAACGATCTGCCAACGTTGATCGTGGAGGACGCATAGATTGGCCAGCCCGTTCTCCTGATCTTACACCTCTGGACTTCTTTCTGTGGGGTACGTTAAAGGATAATGTGTACCGTGATGTGCCTACAACCTCAGACGATATGAAACAACGTATTGTGGCAGCCTGCGACGACATTACAGCAGATGTACTGCGGCGTGTACGACATTCATTACGCCAGAGATTGCAATTGTGCGCAGCAAATGATGGCCACCACATTGAACATCTATTGGCCTGACATGTCGGGACATACTCTATTCCACTCCGTAATTGAAAACGGAAACCACGTGTGTACGTGTACCTCACCCCTCATGGTAATGTACATGTGCGTCAGTGAAAAAGACCAATAAAAAGGTGTTAGCATGTGGACGTAATGTGCTGTTCCAGTCTCTTCTGTACCTAAGGTCCATCACCGTTCCCTTTGGATCCCTACGTAATTCGGTGCTCTCCGATACACACGATCGAACAGCGGAGGAGTGGTACTCAAGCGTCAACTTTAGGTTACAATATCTCCGGATGTAATTAACATTTTACAATGCAACAAACGGCACTGATTACGTATTTGTTTATATGTTCAGATGTGATAACAAAACTAACGGGATTCCATTTAAAAAAACGTAGGTTTGTGTTAAAAAACATACTTCCGTGCATTTTTGTATGGTTTGTATTAACCAATTACACTAGCCCCTCTCCTCACGTTCGGTCTGTGGAATCGGTTCGTCAGTATTTGATGTGGTTTACGAAATATATCCAGCGGTAATGTTAGGTGACTCACCCTGTATATACATGAACGGCCATCTGATGATGAACGCGTTCGTTGTAAACTGTTAACGGTGCTATTTGTGTAAATAAACAGCATTGTTATCAGTGATAATATGCTGTTTTGTTCTATTGCGAGTACCCGCTTAAAAAATCTCTTATTTGCATTAACAACCAGTCAGTTTCCTGATATGGACTTAGAATATTCTCAATAAAGTATTTCTTTCGTAATTTGCCGCATTATTTTATACGGTGATGCAATGAACAGCATAATTCAGTGGTATGAGAATAGCTCCTCAATTGTTTGGGTACAAATCAGTTACCTACAAACAAAGATACATTTTCTTCTCATTCTGCTGACAAATGTCAGGTCTGACACTTAGAATTTTTTCCATTTCCACTCTTCAACTGTTTCTGTGAGCAAATTCGGGATTAGTATCATGAGAGCAACTGTGAAATTCGTGCACGTCGAATACGAAAATTTTAACAAAAATTCATCTCTGTTAACCTACGAATCGCATAAAACGCATTTCCGTTCCGATGCCTGTGTATTAGTGACTCGGTACTTTGATGTCTAGATAGAGCGTGTCGAAGGGACTGTTCAGAGACTCGGCTGCTGTGTGAGAGTGCAGTAATTTGGTTTAATGAGGAATGCGAAAGCTTGGGAACAAACGCAGCGAGCGCGGCGGGTACTTTGCCATTGGACACGCGCCTAGTGAGGCGAACCCAGTCTTACTCACGCCTTATTACTTCATAAAAATCCCAAGACTGCCCAGTGGCCTACAAAACCGCTTAAAAATCAAACTCATCCGGTGAAGGCGGCAGCTGCCCGTGGGAACACGCGGATCCTGCACTGATACACGCCAAGTTTCCAGACATTCTGTTTCACGAAAGTCATGAGATGAATAAATCTCTGCATTCTTCATAATGTGAAATCAATTATGCTATATAATAAGAAGAGTGTTCTGGTAGAAAAATAAAGCTCTGCAAGAAAATATCACGCGAGGCGGTGCAATAGCTGAGGCCTTGGACACGTACGCGGAAGGATCAGCGATCAAATCCCATTCGATCTTTTCTAAATCAGGTTTTCAGTTACTTTTCCAAATCGCTTCAGGCTAATACCAAACAGCTACTTCAACAGGTCAAGGACGATTCTTCCCTCTAATCTTCGGCAACTGAATCTGTACACCGCCTTTAATTACTTCGATGTCAGCAAATGTGAAGTTCTAATCATGACATTATTTTCCTCCGTTTACGTATTTGAAAATCAGACGATTTCCTCAGATCACTAACTTTCTGTAAGTAGTGATAGTGCTGTTTCATTATCATTTACAAACATAGGTTTTAGGAGTTTTCCTTAAGCACAATCAACATGTAAAAACGTATAAATAGAATGAGATTTTCACTCTGCAGCGGAGTGTGCGCTGATATGAAATTTCCTGGCAGATTAAAACTGTGTGCCCGACCGAGACTCGAACTCGGGACCTTTGCCCTTCGCGTGCAAGTGCTCTACCACATGAGCTACCGAAGCACGACTCACGCCTGGTCCTCACAGCTGTACTTCTGCCAGTATCTCGTCTCCTACCTTCCAAACTTTACAGAAGCTCTCCTGCGAGCCTTGCAGGTAGAGCACTTGCCCGCGAAAGGCAAAGGTCCCGAGTTCGAGTCTCGGTCGGGCACACAGTTTTAATCTGCCAGGAAGTTTCATATCAGCGCACACTCCGCTGCAGAGTGAAAATCTCATTCTGGAAACATCCTCCAGGCTGTGGCTAAGCCATGTCTACGCAATATCCTTCCTTTCAGGAGTGCTAGTTCTGCAAGGTTCGCAGGAGAGCTTCTGTAAAGTTTGGAAGGTAGGAGACGAGATACTGGCAGAAGTAAAGCTGTGAGGACCAGGCGTGAGTCGTGCTTCGGTAGCTCAGGTGGTAGAGCACTTGCACGCGAAAGGCAAAGGTCCCAAGTTCGAGTCTCGGTCGGGCACACAGTTTTAATCTGCCAGGAAGTTTCACGTATAAAGAGGTTTACACATTGCAAGAACGTCAGTATTTTAGGAATCAACTTCGTATTTTTTAAATGGAGGAATAATGTTAGGTATGTTGGAAGAGGTTAGTTAACTATCTCTCTATTCGTCCAAAATGAGTGTAATTTTTTGTATAACTGTCTTGGATTTGATATCTAGCAGGCTTACTGAGATATTAAAAACAATTTTGTATCGAAACGCGAATGTTACAGCAATGTCTCGTGGACTTTGGGGTGATTAGAAATGGAACCGTAGCTTAATTCGCCAAGCAAGTCACGACAAACATAAATCTTGATGGTGTGTACTGAGACTTGAATCCCTTCTCACAAATACATATCGTGCCGATATCAATAAATCCAAAGGATGTTTCTCACGAGACAACGTACATTCCGCATACAGATTCACTGTGTATTCATCAGAAGACTGACTGTCAATATTAGTATATTTGTATTGTGACCTACATGGGACGCAGCGAGGATTTAAGCAACTATCCCAACTTTAGATGGCGTACGAGGATTTATTGCGGTAAAACGTACCGCAGTAATTACAGTTCTTAATATTATTGTGTAGGTGAACTACATCGTTTATTTAATATGGTCATAATTACCTGGCTTAAAAGTGTTTAATCCGCGGGGGAGTTAGTTACGTATAGAAATGGCTTGCGAAACAGGAAGGAGATCCGCTCCGCGAGTCGGATTAATTAGAGCTGGTACGAAACAGCGGTCAGCCTCTGTGCGATTTTTAGAAGGATTCCCTCACCGCAATTGGCAAATATTTGACGAGCTATAACGCCCATAGCAAAAGTTAAAACAAAGAACAAAGCTTACATGTCGTTCACAGACGGGCGTTGTACACGTTACAATCACTAAACCCATATCGCTATTTATTGACATAAATAGATTGGTTTTACATGAAAATATGCATTGAGAATGGAAGATGATGATTGTATAGTGATCACAGACTAGTATGTGGAATGTTCTGATCCCAATTATTGGCTGAAATGAGAATATGACGGAAGAAATAGTCTCTGGCCACAGAAATGTTGATAAATGCATTAGTATCACGTGAGCTGGCTGCAGAGAGTTTTCAACGTTACATACAAAGACGACATTCTGTGTAATCTTTCAAGTAAGTTCACTCAATAGAAATTAAAAACAAAACGTTTGGAACTGAAACAGTACGTCTCCATCACTAATTAATAGTTTATTCTCCAATAGTGAATACTTATTGTGGTATTTTATGGCAACAGAATTTGCGTTTACACTCCTTATAGTGACGTTATTGTAACTGTCTATACAGAGTCATACCGTGATGCTGTTCCAAACTTTCAGGGACGATGGAAAAAGGTAAATGTATCAATCTGAGCTAAGTAACACAGGTCCGGAAACGGGCGAGTCGAATGGCATAAGTAAAAGTCTACTAAAGTTCCGCGGTAGTCTTGCGCAGCGTTCTAAGGTCCCAATTTCCGAATCCTGACTACGACGTACAGAATTCCCGCTGAATACACCCCGATATTGTCAGATAATTTCGGCTGTTGATGGACTAGTAACGGCGCAAGTAACTTGATGTCAGAGAGACCGAAAATTCTAAGTCTGCAGCACAGTAATAACGCAATCCATTTACCTGAACAAGTTTCACAAGCTGCTAAATTTACAACAGTTGTTCAAAATGACGTTCCCTACCGTCACACAAAGTTGTGTCGTTTGAAAAGTGCCGGCGACAGCGAGAATTCTTGCCAGCCGATCTCCTTCAGTGTCGACAGGCGTCGACATGGCCTCACAAGAAGAAATCAAGTGCGATGAGATCAGGTGAACGTACCGACCACGACACAGGACGTCCTCTGCCTAACCACTTCTCAGTGAATATTTGATCCAGGTGTTCACGAACACTCTGTCAAAAAGTGAAGCTGGGCTATATCATACTGGAACCACATCCGTTGATGGATAACAATTGCGGTTTGTTCCTGGAACCTGGATAGTACAATCTTAGCAACAACAGTGCCGGAACATATATTGCTCTGTTAAAGGCATCAGAACGATTTACACTTAAAACTTTTGGTGGTTTACGGACTTGGGTCACTTACCTCAGATTCGTACATTTATCCTTCTCCGTCATTTCAGAAAGTTTGTAACATCATCACGGACACACACTGTATAAAGGGAGCGATTTAACATCACATTTGACCGCTATAGACAGGATAAGCGTGTGTTTCGAAATTCCAAGAATGTATTACTGCAACTACGTTCAAGTTACCGAGACAAACAGTACGACGACAGTCATAATTCATCAGAATCGCTGCCAGCATTCATAAAAATGTCGTGAAAGTCGATAATTCAATACCTGCTGGTCACGAAAGTGGACTCTCATTGTCGAAGCCCTAGAGGGGCGCGACCGGGTCAGTAATATCTGACGATGATAATGAGTTCTTCCCGGTTCCTTGTACAAAATGTGTTGGTTAAATGTTCCAGTATGCCCATCATGATTTAGTTTTTCACTAAATCACTTGAGTTGTCACGATGGCTCCTTAGACGAGGACTTGGTCGATCTTCCCACAGTCTTGTCCATGTGTTGCGGTGTAATAGTCTCGACGTCCAAGAGACAATAAACTCTAGTATCTCCTACCTCTGCTTACCATTTTTGCTTATAAGTCATATCATATAAAATACACCGATGTATTTCAGATGCGGCACTAAAAATATAGCTTCCAAGTCAAAATGTTTAACCGTTGTCATTTACGTCACTTTTTTGCGTCGCTGAGATAATCGGGCGTTCCTACATGGATGTTCCAGACAAAACTCTTTTCTTCCCTTTCGACTTCTTTTGCTGTCTATGCCAGGATGATATACCACTGAAGGACGCAGAGTGTTTTTTTCGCGTAATTTGGAACTGAGAGGTTCCTTATGTTTCTCTACTGTTCTAGTCCTTTGGCGAGATTTTTTTTATAGAATTTTTCGTTTCGCATTACATTAATAGCGTATACGCATTTATACTGATATTATTTATGTCTCAACTATTATGACTGATCCAATTTCATTTTTAAGAATACAATAAGCAGGTTCAAAAAGATGTAGGCTGCAGTAGTTATTCCGAAATGAAGAAGCTTGCACAGGGTAGAGTAACGTGGATAGCTGCATGAAACCAGTCTCCGGACTGAAGACCACAACAACAACAACAACAACAACATATCTTACGAGTGCGCACTGCAACAAATCATTCGTTTCTTTCTAACAACTTGGTAATCTGACACAAGACTCCATTGCATCTTTCGATTTTTTTGTTTGAAAGAAGAAGTCTTAGTGAGAAAGAGTAGGGTAGGTGTGGGTAAAACCCTTTTTTTGGTTTTACTAAATATTAAAAAAACTTGCAGCAATATTATATCAATTACACGTTCAACACCCTGTTTGATATCTTTGTAATATTGTGTAAGAGTTTCATTGTCGCCCAATTATTATTAGGGGAGTAATCAAAGTTTTCCTAAATAATAACTTTCCGTATTTTGATCAAGTACTGTAGAGTGCCCTTAACATGTAACAAATGTGAAGGACAATAAATATTTGGCCTCAGCTTATTTATAAAAGTAACTGACTCACGGAAATTATGCAGACCAACTGTTTGAATATACACGGTTTTTTTATATATAAAAAGTGCCACATCTTGCTACAGGAGGTACTATTGCTCAAAAGCAGAAGAGAAGTTCCTATAACGATATGTCCGGAAAGCAACACTTGTTGAGATATTCGTAACTGAAGATCCGCAGTTCATAACCTGTATTTTATTTGCAGATGAAGCAGGCTTCACAAAAGATGGTATAGTATATTACCACAATAGGCATGTATAGGCAGACGCAAATACTCCAGCAATCATGGAGGTGAGACATCAGAATAGCTTCAATATCAGTGTATGGGCAGGAACTGTCGGTGACAGATTTGTAGTGCCACACACTTTACCAAGCAGGTTAACAGGTGCTGTGTATCACGGATTTCTGCGTGATGAACTACCAGCGCTATTGGAGAACGTTATCCTTGCAGAAAGCTAACAGCTATTTTTTATGCTTGACGGGTATCACCCTATTTTCTACGCAAAGTGCGACAGTACCTCGCTGTAACGTGTCATGGATGATGGACTGGTCTAAGAGGTCCGGTAACGTTGCCTCCCAGTTTACCGGAACTGAATTCGTTCGATTTCTGGCTGTAGGGACATTTAAAGGCATTCGTGTTACGCCCAACCCATCGACAAAATGCAGACGTTACAGGAGCGTGTACGCAGTGCATGTGAGGCAATCCGAATGGAACTAGATATATGTGAAACAGTGCGTGATTCACTGGCGAAGAAAGGCTCAGTTATGTGTCAGGATGCCTGTTAACCACATGTAACACTGCCTAGTAGTGTGCCTCTATGTAACAGACACATGGGAGTGAGAAGACAGATAGGCCGATATTCCAATAGATATTGTTTTCCCGACATGACATTATGGGAACTTTCCTTCCACATTTGACCGATACTGCTTGCTGTAGGAATATGTGACACTTTTTCAACACTGTGTGTACAAAGTGTCCATGTTTGCTATTAGAACAAATCCTATGACAGGAACGTTTCAATGGCGTTAAGACAGAACTCAAGTTTATTTCAAATGTCGCTGTCTGTATGTCGAGCTCTAATCTGCCTCTATGTAACAGACACATGGGAGTGAGAAGACAGATAGGCCGATATCCCAATAGATATTGTTTTCCCGACATGACATTATGGGAACTTTCCTTCCACTTTTGACCGATACTGCTTGCTGTAGGAATATGTGACACTTTTTCAACACTGTGTGTACAAAGTGTCCATGTTTGCTATTAGAATCAATCCTATGACAGGAACGTTTCAATGGCGTTAAGACAGAATTCAAGTTTATTTCAAATGTCGCTGTCTGTATGTCGGGCTCTAATCTCTTTTATCTTATTATAATAATTGCTACGCGAGATATTTTATGGCTACAGTAGTACTATCAATTAGCATTCATCGAATACCCGATCCTCTAAATTTACCCAGTTTCGCGAAAACAATGAGCCGTTCTTTCCAAGATTTCCATTAAAATTTCCAGAAAATCCCTCCTACAGTTTTGTATGAACTACACCGATCTGTTGAGATCATGTAAGTGCGACTCTGAATTCGTTCAGTGTCTGCCGACATGCCTACCTGATAAGGACTGCAAACGCTGGAACTATGTACCAAAGTTGATCGCACTACAATCTTGTATGCACTTTTATTTACCTAATTCTCCGTACTTAAAAACCTTCCAAAAAATCTAAGTCCTCCATTCAGCTTACCTACTAGAGATTTTTCGTGTTCGGCCGAATTCATATCGCTCCTTCTAATATATTTTACTTGATTAAAGTCTTCCGTTCAGTTTCTTTCTTTCTGTGTGTAAAGTCTAATCTCGAGAACTACTCTAGTGATTTTGACGCGGGTTTCATTAATAGACTGATTAAGGAGGAAGGTGTTTGTATACAGGACGTCTCAAGAGGAATGGCCAGTATTCATGGGTGTGATGGGAACGATCATTCGAAGCAAAAATGTCTAGCAAACCTTGGCTGTAAAATGTACACGTTAAGAGGTATGAGCACTTCATCTTCGATACTGTGAAACAAATCTCTTCTTCTGTAAGCTCGTTGCTTTCCACAATTTGAGAGGTAGTAGTATGGAGCAAAAAAAGGAAGAAATATCCAGTAAACACCGACACTTAAGACCTACGAGTACCTATTCATCACAGCTGCTGTCAAAAATTATCTCTTCTACTAAACAAGCGCATTTTAGAGCCCTTGTTTGTTTGACAATTTTTTCATGTTTTTGTCCATACTACCTCCTCTCAAAATATGGGAAGCAAAGAGCTTGCAATAGAAAAGATTCGTATTAGAACAAGTAAGCCCTCGGTCACAAATATTAAGTAAAAATTGACCAGGTTTCGACGGTACTATGAGCGTCGTCTTCAGAATTAGACTAACTGTTCTAAAACATTAGGTATATAATACATTAATAAAATTAAAGTTTGTACGGACTGGAAAAGATGCAGTACTTACAAGTCACATGTTAAAAAAGATCTAAGCCCGACTATTCATGACGTCGCCTTTCGGGCTTAGATCGTTTTTAATATGTGACTTGTAAGTACTGCATCTTTTCCAGTCAGTACAAACTTTAATTTTATTAATGTATTATATACCTAATGTTTTAGAACAGTTAGTCTAATTCTGAAGACGACGCTCATAGTAGCGTCGAAACCTGGTCAATTTTGACTTAATATTTGTAACCGAGGGCTTATTTGTTCTAATATAATTCTGTCACGGTCATTGAACCTTAGCAGCTATGTTCAAAGAAAAGATTCGTTTCACATAATCGAAGATGACGAAGTGTTCATTAACTATTAAGGTACGCATTTTAGTGCCCATGTCATATCCCTGAATACTGACCATTTTTTCTGGAACTTTCTGATAATTTGTTACCGGTACGCCAGGTAAGTCACCCGGCAGTAGGTAATTAGTACTACCAATGCGGACCCTGGGCAGGTCACTAGTTATCACTAAAAATTTAAACAATGTGACGTTCTCTAGCAGTCTGCCACTAATCTTGTGATTGGGAAATATCGGGTTCTTTCTCTTTCTTATAACTATTACTTTGGATTTTTCAACTTTTAAAGACAAAGTGCTAGCTAGATTCCTCAGAACACTAACGGAACTACAGTGAACTCAATCGGCACATATGCACCATTCTATCGCTAGGCAGTACTAGGGAACGAAGATTTCGGGAAATGTTCGCACGACTCATTTACGTTCTAAACGTGTTTTGGAGCTCATCTGAGCATTTAAGACCTAGCATATCTCATAGTAGTGAATTCAAATTTTTACTCGTGTATTGATATTACTACACAGTTCATAATGGCGACAGACTGACATAGGTGGATATTTATTTAAAAGCTTTGAAAGAGTCTCGGCAGTATTTCGTTGCAGAACTTTTTGTTTCAGCTCACAGAAAGCACTGAGCTAAAAACAGGACATGATAATCCGCAACATACTCAGTATAATGCATTTGGCGATTGAGGCGACATTATTTCGGCGGCGATAAAGCAGCACAAATTCGTGTAGTCTGCTTTCGAGCGAAGCAGTTCCGAACGCAGGTAGGGGTCCCCTATATCCTGTCCCAGATTGCAGGAAGGAGTGGTGGCCGTTATAAAGGACGAGTATCGACCGTGACTTCAAGATACGGTCAGGCGTCGCAGAACTGGCCAGCTAACTACAAGTTCCACGAAATTGTGTCACGGTCTCCACATACCACTGCACTTCCACGTAAAGCCTGCGTAATTCTGACACTGTGCTAGCAAGTGACGTAAATAGAAGCGGCGCTTCGTCCGCTGTTTGTCAAAGGAAAGTTGGGATTCTCAAGAGTGACTGTCATTAACTCGTTGTTCCGCTCCGCAGGAGCTATGTTGTAAACCATTCTCACATTTCGAAAAGATCCTCGTATTTCATAGGAGTGAGTATTTCCTCTTCCAGAACTAGTTACGAAAAGTTGTGCCCGTTCTTCATTTTTTTCCCAAGAGCATGCTTGTTTCCTGCCGACTGTTTTTGAAGAGCAAATAAATCATCAAAGCTGCCGTATAACGGGACTTTCATTCGGGAGAAGTGTGTTTCAAATTCGCATTTAGGTTTCGAGTAGTTTTCCTAAATCACTCGGGGCGAATGCCGAAATGCTTCCCTAAGGATGGTTGCCGTCGATTTCGTTCTTAATTCTTCTCCAACGCGAGAATTTCTACTGTAATGACATCGATGTAGACGGATTGTTTGATTCAAATTTTCCGTCCTTTTTCTCCCTGTGGTATAATGGCAACGAAATGCAGGGTGGCCGAAATAAAAATTTCCTAGAAAGTGTTATCGGTATTTGATGACAAAAAAAAAACGGCTCTGAGCACTATGGGACTTAACATCTGTGGTCATTAGTCCCCTAGAACTTAGAACTACTTAAACGTAACTAACCTATGGACATCACACACATCCATGCCCGAGGCAGGATTCGAACCTGCGACCGAAGCTGTCAAGTGGTTCCAGACTGAAGCGCCTAGAACCGCCGGATTTGATGACAAGGTAATCCGAAACGATACGAGTCAGACCACTTGAAAATTTTTTTCAAGTGAAATCTAGCCTGTAGAAAATTCCAAGGTATTGCACAGGTTGAAATTAAAAGGTCGTCGTATTCCATCATATAAAAAAAGAAGTCCGTATTATTTTTACTGCGCATGAATTAATTCTACTAGAGCAAGATGTGCGTGTTCATTTCTGGCGCTAGTTTTTTAATCAACGGTTACTAGGCCATATGGATCCTCAGTTTCTGATTTCTTCTGATGGACCTTGGTTCAGCCTGTCCAGCAGTGTAAACTCACAGAACAGAACACGGAAAGTTATGCATTGATATATCCTCACCAGTAATTGCAACAGCCGATGTAATGGTAAAAATCGCATTATAAGCGCAAATTCCGAGTCAGTTTTATTTTGATTAGCCTGTCGGTCCATTGAAGTTATGTCGTAAATAGCGGACCATTGTGCCGTGTTGGCACATTAAATTGGATTAACTGACTGTTGAACTGACAAACTGTTGAACAATTAACACAAGTATATAATTTTTCTCAGATGCCAGTTTTATAAAAACTTACACAAAATTGCCAACTCGTTGGTATCTTGTGAGATATGGAGCTGAAGTAGATGCGCATCGGATCAACGCCATTGGTGTGGTACACCATGCAGTCTTAGTGGGGGTTTTAGCCAGTTATTGCCATCCGTTTAGACGAATACTACGCAGTTTGCCATCATTGCCTCAGAAACACAGCAGCCAAACAGATAAGTACGGAAATACGCAGAACATAATTTACCAGATTTCCAGATAATCAGCACACACAACTTCCCTCCACTTCGATTAAAATGACGCTGGAACACCGAGAAGGGTTTCCGGCCACCCCACAGAAGATAAGTTTCCTCGTTCGTGGACATTATAATGGCGGGATAAAGTCAAGAAGTGACCTTACTTGGGTTGTGTTGAGTGAAACGCGTTGTACTCACTTATTAATAATTCTGACAAAAACTTAAAAGAAAATTCTCAAATGTTTGATGTTGGTAGATGAAATAAGAAATTAACCTTTGAGAACGTGGAGAACTAACAGCGAGTATGAAATAGGTTATTGACACAAATGTGCAGTTGATAATCATATTTTTGATTTGAATAGTATGCTGTAGCAAGTTATTTTTATAATCTATTGACACTCCTGATACATTTTATAATGTGAAGAGATACTTAAATAACTTAATAAATATTTGGAAAGGTAAATAACTATAAAATGGAACGACGTGAAAAGGAATGTAAAGGATAGCAACGAAGACTAATCATGTTTCTATATCATCACTGAGAAGATGTCTCCCAAGACGAATCCATTTAGGGAAGGTAACTGTCGTCAGATTTAGGACAAGTGCACAGGGAGCGTATTACCTGCAGGTGGTACACTAAATTGCATCAACTTTTTCGAAGTATTTAAATGACGCTTATGATCTGCTGTTGTATGTGGAGAAGTTGAGCTAACTACTACTCAGATAACATCAGTAACACTTATTTTCAAAGTTGCTCAGATACGTTGTACGTAACTAATATTTCCTACGTAATTCAGTCTGTTATATATAATTTTACTAGTTTTTATTACCAAAATAGCTTCTTTGATCAGGAATAGTTAATAACTTAAATGTCGCTTGTGATAGCTGCGCTCGCTAGAGTACTGCAATGAATATTTTCATCGTCCCTGAAACGAGCTGTTCAAAACATAAAAACAAAATCCAAATATAGAAGGAATGCCTCCATTGAACTAGTGGGGTTACCGTAAAAACATGACTGATTATTTTCGGGCTTTCATCTATCTATATTTATGAAATAATAAATTTCAATAATTTGCCTCTTTCCGTAGATCTAGACAGTTATCACTCAATGACTATCAAAAATATGTACATTTCTCTTACTTGCAAAAACTCTTCTTACGCAGAATATTTGATTTTAAGATCCCGTCGACGACGAGATCTGTGGAGACGGAGCACAGTGTGTACTGGATAAGGATGATGGAAAATCGGCCGTGGCCTTTGAAAAGGAACAACCTTGCACTGAACTTAATTGTTCTAGGGAAACATTGAAAACCTAAATTAGGAACGATGCACACTGATTTGAGTACGAGTTCAGTACCTTAACTTTGTTCGTATCAGTTATAATCATTTCAGGATACTAATTGTCCATGTGGGTCCCTGAATCTTGTAGAAACTGCCAAAATTGTTAATAATTACTGTTATTTACAATCGTTTGTTTAATAGTTTACATAAACACCGCGTGAGCGCGTGACTTAAATTTATATACATTCAATGCTTTCCATTGCAGTATGCTTATTACATAAATTTATTTCAGAAATAGTTGCAAAAATTTTTTTTTCTAAATGGACGAAATGGAGCAAGAAATATGTCGTACCCTGTTCGAAGGAACAAGGATGTAGCCAAGTGTGTGTGTGTGTGGGGAGGGGGGGAGGGAGGGATGGGGGGGCTATCCAGAGGGTCTGGTCCCTCCCATCACTTAAATGAAATTATACATGACGTATTTTTCATGAGTAATAGAAGGATATTTTGACTTTGAAACATACAACGAAAAAGTAATACGCACTATCGATAGACAACAAGGCAATCGATAGATGAAACTACCGCCCATTCCTACTCTAGGCCGATTTTACACTATCAAATTTATTGGACAAAGTTGATTTGTCCGTTACATTGGACGCAATGTAATAGGGAACTTTTGTCAAAGTCACCTTTCGTCGAATTTATTTGATCAAATCTAGCGCCCCGTCTTAGATTTGATCAAAGAAATCGTTCGTCTTCCGTTTACTGCAGTGAGAAACGTAACTACTGGGAGCTCTAACATTGCTGAAGCTGTCTGCCATCTAATGGATATCAATATGGCTTCGAAATTTACATGGTGATTGATTGAAACAGACGTGGCAGATGAAGCACTGTATAACTTGCGACATCCCGAATACAAAACAGAATAAGAATAAAAAAGAAATTGCGGACGCCATAGACCATTGTCCACTGGCCGCGAAGTATGACCAGAATGTACCCCGGAGGATATGAAGGAGAAAAATCTACAACTTTTGTAGAAGTAAAAATATTTCTTAGTGGCTATAGTACGTACTAAATAGTAATTTGCCTACAGACATTCCTACTTCAGTGCTTTATAAATACCTTCACACGTTTCTGGTATTATTTTCGTTAATGTCCACTGCGGTATTCGTGTGCTATACTGCAAACTACAGTGTCTTTCACCTGTTGCCAGAAATCTGAGTGTCATGGTAAGTCTGTCTTTTGTGGGTATAGCATTTGTGAGGTGAGTGTTCTGCTTGGTAATATGAGGAGCCAGTTTACTGAGTACGTACTTAAATGTAGTCTCGTCCATTCGCAAGTAATTTTCATACGATTTTACTTCCTCGATTTGCAGCTCCCGTAACAAATTTTGTTCGATGCTTTCATTATTTCGCCAAGAAACTCACGTTTTCACCCCAATACGTTTCCTTTTCCTTTTTTTTCCGTTCGTCTTCCAAATTCAAACACAATGCAGTTGTACGTAGAACACAACTGCACGTCATAGTAACAAGTTGTTGTCCACCATCCTGAAACTTTGACGAAATATTGGATGCCAGTGTAATACCAGTTTCTGTGCCACATCGAAGGTCTTTGTCAAAGATCTTTGTCCAATACTTAACCAAATTTCTTTGTCTAGTAAAGCGGATAGTATAACAACCCCCTTAGACCAACTACTGTACATTGTTGGCCTTTCTTGTGCTCAGTTGTTGTTTCGCTAATCAGTTCAATTCTTACTTGCAGTTGGATTAATGCAAGTTGTGCCGTTTATTGTTTTTGTGCTGTGTGCTTTTATGACAATTTCTAATTACGGATAAGTCTGTAACAAGAAAGAAGAGGAACACCGATTTTGATTCCACCTCTAGCGTTATGATAGTTAAAAGTACGTACGCACTACTGTAATAGCCTAATTACCTATCTATAGCTGTTTACTTTTGGCACTAGAGTAGTTATTTGGAGACTGGTAGATCCTTGGGGTTGCAATATTTCAGTATTTGCAAGGCAGCGGATCGGTAAACATCATTACAAAAAAACATTATATTAAATCCAGCGCATAACATTACGTTTGGTTTTGCCTGAGTCGTCCAAAAATTACGATTATCAGCGAAAACATCGCCCAAACGTCGATACCTGCATTTCTTTATAAAATTAGCTCCAAATTCTGTCATTGGTAGCCCAAATGGCAACATATCGCCCTATCTAGTCACCCGGGCGGCAGTTTAAATACGGAACGATAGGGCGGGGGAGGGGGAGGGGGAGGGGGAGGGGTGTATGCGGAGAGCGCAAAAGGGTGTGTGATGATCGTTTCTATAAGATTTTTTCGGCGGGCTCTTGAATTCGTCCGAGCTAACAGCGCCCTGCATCCCCATATCTCCCGTTCGTGCAAAATCTATTTACGCTCTTGTAATCCTAAAATAACTGAAGCCAGGAATTCCATGAATAATTAAATCTTAAGAGATGCACGCATTCGTGCGCTATCAGATGACCAGACAAGCACAAGTAAGGTAAAAGCATGCAATCTCAGAATTCCTTCTTTTGTTGTGAATCATTTTATTTTGTTTTAAACAATGTACAACAACCAGTTTTTCCACATTCTCGACCGACCGAGTTAGTTCTTCATGTCGAGATGCTGAGCTAGCAATCCCTGGATTCAGGAGGCGAGACAGTTCGATTGCATCCGCCGGCAACCATAAAAATGGGTTTCTGTGGCTGCCCGTTTTCAATGGTGGCGTTGGGCGCCTACTATACGGCACATCCAGTTCTTTCCGAGTTCATTTCTTTATTGACAGATTCCAATCCCCTCACCTGCATCGAAAGTGAGCAGAATATCTCTTCGGAGACTTCCAGCACTAAGAGTCACACGATAAATAAATAATAATCGAAATTCTTCTCATTTAGCGTGATGCGTTTATCTGTAATAATCAGGGGTACCAAAAAATTCACGTTCGTTCATTTCTGATCACATCCTCAGCTTAAACAGAGATTGAAAGAAGAAAAGTGTAAAATAACCAAGGAGGGTGAAGGGAGATTAAAGTATGAGTGCTTCTCAGTGGTTTGCCAAAATACAGCACTCCTAAGTAACGATATTACTTGCACTATTAAGCATAATAGTGTAATATTGTGCACTAAAGGCAGGAAAAGGTGATTAACGTGCAAGATTGAAGTGTAATGTGTCATATTAAGTATAAAAAAATCAAAATATGCAAGAAATTTACTTCCTGTAAGGCAAAATAAGCAAACACGCGCGATAAAAGCCTGAGGCTGCATGTAGTAATAACATGGTTCTCACTTGTTTAAAATGACTAAAATTTTATCCGACCCGCATCAACAGCCGAGCCCGCTGGCTCGCCACTTCCGGGATGTGACAGTGAACCTTATATTAGATGACTGAGGTGTGTTTTTACGTTCAGGAGGCAATACATTACATCATAATTCGTTTGGCAATACAGTGAAGTTCTCATATTGCTCAATAAGGAAATATTTAATTATGCGTTTAGGTATTTCTTACATATTGTTCACAATATATGTTGCACTTTGTTTAAGAAAAGCTTTTGTTGCTTAGTTTTTTGGCCAAATATTATTTGTATTGTGCCTCCCGAAAGCAAATTATGTACGTACAAAAAAATATTTAAAAAATGATTCCAGAACAAATGAAAAACACGAGCCCCTTTAAGGTCCTCTTTCACAAATCGGATCCCGCACCCCTCTTTTCACAAAATCCTGGCTACGTCGTTGAAAGAAACCGTCGTGTATTATCCTAAGCGATTTAGTGAAATCGCGAAAAAAAAATTCCACGATCTGATGGGAATATTATCTACAATGCGAGTCTAGTGCCTTGATCACCGTAGTTACTCGGCTTCGTGTGAAAAATTTTGAGATGTAGGTCTCTTAGCGTAGTTCAACGTTTGGAGCACATTCTCCTCGATGTATTTTATGCTGGTGCTGATGCGACAATCGCCGGCCGGAGTGGCCGAGCGGTTAAAGGCGCTACAGTCTGGATACGCACGACCGCTACGGTCGCAGGTTCGAATCCTGCCTCGGTCATGGATGTGTGTGATGTCCTTAGGTTAGTTAGGTTTAAGTAGTTCTAAGTTCTAGGGGACTTATGACCACAGCAGTTGAGTCCCATAGTGCTCAGAGCCATTTGAACAATTTTTTGATGCGACAATCAGCTTCGATTTGGTACAAATTGCTGTCTTCACATATGGTATCTTTACCCCATGATGCATATGTATGTGTGTGTGATATTGTGCTTACAGATATGGAGGAACAGTGACATTATTTCCTCACTCAAAACAAACCTTTAGATTATTGATAAGGTGGGCTTTTTGTGAGAGCTAAGAGAAAGTTCTCCAAAAGTAACATACGCAGGAAGTAACTGTATTACATAATGTTACATCCTGCACATCGATTTTCATGAGGGAAGTACCTTTCCAAATTAAAAAACTTTTATTGCCATGGGATCAGGTTTTAATACATCTTGCGTATTCTGTTGTTCACTGTAATACAATGAAAACTAAATAATGCTTTTTCACCGTTTACGTTGACATTTTTCATTTTAAAAATGGATAACGGAGATGACGGGGTGGCTATTTCGACACAGTAAACTTGCCATCTTTATAAATTAACCCCTATAAAAACTTTAAGGTTCCCGACAGGCGTGTTATCTGTCAATATTTTCTATAGGTTCAAAAAACGCCACATGAATCCGCAAACGGTTGTCAGACTATTTCATTAAATTTCTGTATATTTCTATACTTTATGTCCAGCCAGACGAAAATGTTTCGTTCCTCCCTGACACTCACTAGTTGAACCTCGTAGGGCATTAAAAAAAATAATAACTGCTGCTGTTGATTCAGCAACTTCCGGTGTGTGGGAGTGAGTAAATTAGCTAATATCTCACCACGAAAAGTAAAGGATTCAACTGAACAACGTCAACTTTTACTAGCATCTTGATTATACACTGCAATCAGGTGCTACTATTTTATTAAAATATTTACATACAGCAGTGATACCCGAAAATGCCGTATTGAAATAAACGATCTTAGAATTATACTTAATATTTCTTGAGTTTTAGAACAGACGGATGTCATCGTCTTAGTGTAGAACATGAATTCCTTGACAGTAAGCAAGTTACGTACATATGGTTATTCACCAAATACAGACGTTACCTCCTGTCCCACACAGCTGTTTATTTTTGATCTGATTGTTTGTATGAAGGCCTCCCGAAAGCAAATTATGTACGTACTATCACTTCAACCATACTTAATTCTTTTCGAACCAATAGATTATATCTCTTCATTTCCTTCAGAAAACACGTCTAAGTCACACAAATACCTATCAGTAATCAAGAAGTTATGCAAGCACTAAAGAACGCGGGACTAACAAAAACATCAGCACACTTCAACACAAATTAGTAAGCAATCGAAACAAACAAACAAAAATACAAAAGACGATTATTTACTAAATTACGATAAAATTATTATTCACTCATATAACTTTTTGGGAACCAACACAGGTATATTGCTGCTCAGGTGCTAAAGGCCTCACCAGATTTTTTAGACCGATACCTGTGCTCGTAAAGTTTGGCATATATAAGAGAGCCGTACCGATTTTATAACAAATTTACTTTGGTGAAGATAATATCTGCTCTTCAAAATTTTGTTCCAAAAGTGTCCTCTTCCAGCAGCAAATAATTTCGTCATTTTACCGCTGAATATATTAGTGTCGAATTCTAAATATCAGAATGTACCCTACCAGACCTTTAAAAAACCGGTTAAATAACTTAACAAAACCTTGCCTTAAGAGATAGTTTAAATTTAGTTGAAAATTGTGCTTATAATTCCAGATAAAATTAATAGTAAAAATGGTATAACAATGGAGAGAATACGGTTAGTCGCTTACTGTAGTGCACATCACAATTCTTACATATTAAATACAAAAATTTGCTTCTTTTACACATGGCCCCTCTGTATTACATTTTATTAAATGTAAATATCTAACTGTTTCGACTCAGAATTTAATGATTATTAGACTAACATTTTGGTGGGAAAAGGGGCGGAATATCGGCTGAGTTCTGCCTTTCTTAATCTTCTATTCGTTTTTGTAGAAAATTTCCTTTTCGTTCAGAATTTTAAAAGTTGTATTTATTGTAAGATCAGTGATTGGAAATTTTAAATATTTCCAGTGACCGTTGTCAGTAAGCGCTTACGGACTCTTAGTACATGAACAGACTACCTGAACTTTCTCGTGTGATTCTTCCTTATCATAGCAAAATGAATCCGTTCTTACTGTGCGAAGTTGCTGTCCAAACTTCGTTAACGTGAATATGCGGTTTTCACATTTAATTCCGTTATAATGCACATCACACTGCAAGAGCAAAGTAAAAAGTTGTTTATGGAAAATTATGAAATGCAAAAAGTGGACAGCTCATAATGTGTGTCGCACTGGATAAAATGCCGTTATTTACACACATTTTCATGTCCTATGACCATCAATTTTATGCCTGAATATTTAAATTTATTATGTTGCTACCCTCCATGTTTATTCAATGTAAAATCACATGATAACTTGAAGCTAACTGTCCCGTTCAAGGAATCCATATGTTCGTTTATAGCCGACTGCTTATTACTGTTCAGGTATTCCATTATTATATGCGATTTGTAATGGAAAAACAGGCATTTTATTTTCGTTGGTGAATTGTCAAAGCGTTTTATAGCTACATTTCACTGCTTTCCATGATGAAGTTTGATTCATTGTAGTATAGTGCAAATTAATTTCCGTCTAGCCTCATACTGTTACTCCTAAGCCCAAATAAATTGTTGACGATGGTTCTCAGGGAATAAATTTACTGTGATGCCATAGTCACTATTTGCAGCTGCTTAAACATGTACCTACAAAATGTACGTGCATGAATCCCACATGTAATTACAATTACTTCCTTTAGTACAATGAGTATTTTTCGCGTGTGTAAAGAAGCACAACAAAATACTGCCCCTTAGGGCTTCATGAATAAAAAAAGTTAAATATGTTAACTTCTTTTCTATGTCCTAGAAGTTGGAAACGCTTCATATGGCAAATGTATTTGAACTACATTTTAGAACGTATATTGTATGACTTTCACAGTTTAAGATATCACCCATATGTACATTAGAACTTTCTCACCCGTTTACAGTATTTTTTTCCTTGAAATACTAAATTAATGTAAACAGAATATTAGGACTGGAGCTATCAGTAAATGATTGAAACGGTTCCAAAATTGCTTAAAATTGGAAAACAGGAAGTTTCCTAAGGCGATTATTTGGAAAATTGAATATTTCCGGAATAGCACGAGAAATCAAAGATGTGCAACAAAGCCGTGTAAATTATAGCTTCTCTAGCGAGTGAGGAGACCAGTGGTTAGCACACTGGACACGCTTTTTGGCGGACGGTTATTCAAATCACCGTCCGGCCATCCAGATTTAGGTTTTCCGTGAGCTCCCCAAATCACTCGTAGTGAGTACCGGACTGTTCCTTTGAAAGGCTGCGGCCGATTTCCTGTTTTATCTTTCTCTAGCCCGTTATTTTTCTTTATCTCCAGTGACCTCGTCGTCGGCGAGACTTAGAATCTGTATCTTCCTTCCTTGTAACGAAACCAAAAAATGGTTCAAATGGCTCTGAGCACTATGGGACTTAACAGCTATGGTCATCAGTCCCCAAGAACTTAGAACTACTTAAACCTAACTAACCTAAGGACAGCACACAACACCCAGCCATCACGAGGCAGAGAAAATCCCTGAACCCGGGCGTGGGATGTAACGAAACCCTAATTTTCCTGCCTGATAACATCCGTATTAGATTATTACTGACAAGTGCGCTGGTAAGTTACATTTTCTGAGATGGAAACACAGATTTCGTGAGAAGTATTGCAGTGGTTTTCTTCTGTCCGAAGTATCTAAAACAGATATGTTTCCAAACGAGACATGAACTAGGGCTTACGCGATGTATCAAGAGTTTTTCATTGCGCTTCCATAGTAAGCGATTACTAATGATAAAAGTTAAATAAATCGAACGTTATACAGCGAAACCCTCTTTTAAAAAATCGTCATTGCCAACAAGTGAATTTCTACCACCGACGTTTGGTGTAAAGACCGTGTGCCACTAAGCCACCAGGCGTTTAAAAGTCGTGAGACACCGCCATATGTAAAGGAAATCAACGTGTTTGAGTCTGGCCGCTAAAGTGACAGGATAAATAAATTATCACAGCTCACGCGGAAGTTTGCTTAAGCAGCTGTCAGAGCTATATGCTAACCGATTATCGAATAACCGCGTCGGTCTGTTGCGCGTATGCGGGTCACTTTATAATACCATGAGTGCGCTTGATTGATGACGTGATAATGGTGCTTCAGACACCTTCGCTGGACAGTGTATGCGGGTTCTAGCGCTCCTGGATTACTAAATGCAAAGAATGTGTGTCATCAGTTCCCTCAACACCTTATAGTCCATTTCTTAGACTGATAAATTGCCTTACAAGCTATTCTTCCGGTATACGGGCGCTTCGGGTGGCGAAATGACCGAAATCCACGAATGCTCGGCAAGGAAACGGAAGCGGCGGGCAAACGCCGTTCCCGGCGCAGTTGTAATCGCTGCTGTGAGATGCTTACAACGGAGCCGTCTCGAGAGTTATCACTCGCCACACGCAGAACGTAGCTGTCCCTCAAGGGCGAAACACGTAAATCATTGGTACTTACGTAACAGCTGTCAGCCCATTGGCAGCTCTGGAAAGCAGTAATTACGGAGTAAAAACAACCGTGCTTACTGTTACGCCTGTAATTCAGTTGTATCATCTGTTACGCATTCGCTCGTGCGCTCCCAGGGATGCAGTTGCTGTCGGACGCAGACTGGTTTCAAATGGAATGACGCCACGCTGAATAAAGCTGATCGTAGGGCAGTGCCGGTGTCTCCATTAGGACGCGCTCAGCGATCAGCGACCTGTTGTATATTCCTGGCGCTGTACGCATACAGCTTTTGTGATCTAGACGAAATACGAACGTTTAGCTCCCCGTCGATGTCGTAAGGATCAGTCCTGGCTGGGCTAGAGGAGGATGGCGAAGGAATCATTCGCCCGAAGCCACACGGGCAAACTATGTAAATTCGAAATACTGGTGGCCATACGTCGCTTCTGGATATGAGTCACTGCGCCATTTCACCCGGTTTCTTCTCTGTTTTCATGTATCGTTGCAATTTTCCTTGTACAGAATGATAAGAAACAATTTGAAAAGTTTGTAAGGTTGTTGCAAGGTATTATGTGCTGAGAAATAATTGTTAAGAAAATAATTCGACACGTAGCGCCGTTTCAGATTTAATTAACATTGAAGTTAGCCAATCAGGTGGTTTCGCCCGCCAGATGCAATTTGCGTCAGTTGCTTTCATAGCGTAGCATCGTAGACGATAGCGCACGAAACTGCCCAACCTTTGGCTCGGGTCCGATCCTTGCTACCGAGCCATGTCCAATTTTTGTATCACTCTGATGATCGGTTTTAGAAAAACAAACGAATAACGCGACTGGTGACAACGCCATTGGCGAGCCGCTTGAATTTGCGCGCGCAACGGTCAAATATTGGCTAACTTCAACGCTAACGAACTCGGGGACGGCGCAAACCTATCGAATTATTTTCTTAACAATTATTTCTCAGTGAAACCTACCCCACACCTCCCTTAAAAACTTTTTAGGCTGTTTCTGATCGCTTTGCATAAAAAATGTATCGAATGAGTGATCCGTTCTGACCGTAGTTACTACTTACTGTTGAAGCTGCGCGAGGATTAATTTGGTGGAGTTTGTTTTACGAGAAATGGACCCCTCCTGTCGTGTGAACAGACACAACAAATTTTTCAGCGTATTTTATATCCAGTGGGATGATGTTCAGAATCAGTAAGTTCAGTTCCTTTCCTTTTTGTTTTCTTTTCTTAAGGACAGAGATTATCGTCACCTGTAAATAGTCAAATATTAACGCAATAACTTTGACACTAGTAATGTAATTCTTGGATACCTAATTTTAACATACGACCCGTTATGACACAAAACAACAGAGTTCTTAGAGCAATTAAATACGGCAATAATATTTTAAAAATAAAAATATGTTACAGTAACTTATTCATTCCGAAAATTTTTCATCGTTTGTAGGAACTGACTTCCGATTTATGAACGTACAACTCAAAGTCTAAAGATCTTGCGCTGTACTCAAAAACATGCAATTTTAGTCGGTATGTAGCTTCTGATGTCCTTTTTTTATTGTATCAACTTGTTAGGAATTTTTTACGATGTGAGTAATTGCAATAATATAGATTCGTATTTCAGTATGTTGGGACGGTAACAGAATCAGTGTATACCTCCGGAGATACATATACTGTTGTTTACATTCGTTATTTACCAATTTACTTTTCATATTTCATTGCAGTTGTTGCAGTATATACCAGGAAACTTCTAACTTTAGTGAGACCGGTCATAATGTGTTAATTCAAATTATGATGCATGATGAAAAGTTCTTGGCCAGCACAAAGGTGGCGAGATTTTGTTTTGGTATGTTGGTACACTCTCAATTTGATCTGGGTTTGTGTTCATAAAATATTATCGCAAACGCAAATTCATCCATAGTTAACAAAACTCAAAAAGGTAACTGATTATTCAGTTTCAATAGCTGACAAACGAGTATTTGAATTCAAACAAGGCCGTACATATTTTGAAGTCAAAAATATCACAACCCTACAACTAGAGACAGAAGCACTGAGAAAGTATACAATATTCAATTATACGACAAACGATCAGAGGTACGTGAAATATTTAATACCGTGGGTATATGGGAAAGAACATTAAGGTGCATTATACCCGACAAGTTGTCTATGAGAAAGCTATATACAAGATGGGTGTCGAATTTTTCGAGGTTAACCAAGAAGAAGCGAAAACGAATTTCTCAGCATAATTTGGACCACTTTAAAAAGAATTCAACTCATTTTTATGTGCTAATTTTTTAAATTGTGGATACAGCGTGGGTCAGAAAAGCAACAGTGCGGGTGGACGTTGATGGTCCTACACCAAGATAGACGATGTCGACCTTATCTGTGGAAGGACTAAAACCAGTGTTCCCCTGGCATGAAAATGAAGTTATTTTTATAATTATTGTGCATGCGAATTAAGCAACAACTGGCGAAGACCAATCACAACTTCTGCCAAATTGACGAATAAATACGTGATAGCATACCTGGATTACAGAAGAAAGTTCTTTCATCAGGACACTGCACCTACACAAAAATGGCTTTGGCGACGGGGAATATAAGGACTTTACGGAGGAATAGTTGGAACATCAACTATTTTCACACGATTTGACACCCTCTGATAACCTGCTATTTGCACCGATAAAGAAATATATGGCTAGAAAACTGTTTGAGCGCAATGTAGAGGTAATGGAAATCGTAGACGATTGTTTTGAAGACCTACCAGAACTGCAGTTCAAAGATGGGACTACTCACTGGAAAAACTTAATAGAGAGTGGCTACATCGAAATTAACGTATGCTCTTGATTTGCAAATAACTGTATTTCACTTCCAAGCTGGGGAATTTGCTTAGCCCTTACAGTCATTACTGATGAAAAGTTGGTTGGTTCCCAATCCACCGGAAATGGAAAGCAGTAAAGTTTAATCTCAATTTTAGCTGCTTGAACTGAACGGTTTTACTTTCTTCGAGCACATAAGCCTCTTCCCTTCGCGAATCCAAAGTGTTGCGTACTAGCCTGCCGGAGTGGCCGAGCGGTTCTAGGCGCTACAGTCTGGAACCGCGCGACCGTTACGGTCGCAGGTTCGAATCCTGCCTCGAGCATGGATGTGTGTGATGCCCTTAGGTTAGTTAGGTTTAAGTATTTCTAAGTTCTAGGGGACTGATGACCATAGATGTTAAGTCCCATAGTGCTCAGAGTCATTTGAACCATTTTTTTTGTTGCGTACTATGTGTAGTTGTCTTGTGTACGTAATTACGATAACCTTGTATAGAGTGTATTCATCATTTTTGTTTCTGTTTTTGTTGTCCATGCAAATGAATGGAAAAAGGGAAAGTAGTTCCAGCCTATGCCTGCTTCTCTCGACTATCATCAGTGACGCCGTTAAGCTTAACGTCCTCATCCGATCGACGGATCACCGCTATTACATAATTCCATTGCATGGGACACTATGGAAAGGTATGATATTTATCCTAGGATATTGGCGCATTTCAGTCCTGAACTGCGGGACTGCTACGGTCGCAGGTTCGAATCCTGCCTCGGGCATGGATGTGTGTGATGTCCTTAGGTTAGTTAGGTTTAAGTAGTTCTAAGTTCTAGGGGACTGATGACCACAGATGTTAAGTCCCATAGTGCTCAGAGCCATTTGAATCATTTTTTTGAAAAATATTTCTTCACCGGGAAGGAATCGACCACATTCCGAACGCGCACTATAGCGTTTCTTGTTTGTCAACGACGTTGGTTACGTTTCCCTATTTTTCTTAATTTATACTGTTTTCATTCGTAATAATAAGCATATTAAGAATATTTAAGAAGTTAAACCACGTTTTACACACCTTCTTCTAAATTCTCCTGAATAATTACTGGTTAGGCGGGTAGAGAAAGGATTAGAGATTTCTCCGCTCCACAAAAGAAGCAATCGTCAAGTGTCACATGCCTGGAATCTACTAAGTCAGCTGTGAGCACGAACTAGTGCACATCAGTGGGAAGAAGCAGTTTGTCAGTACACGCATAACGAAGCTCGATGGATACACATGACCAAGACAAAATAACAAGTCGTCGGAGGTACAAAATAACAATGAGTGTATCTGGCTTATAATGTTCCGGTTAAGCTTGCGTAATAGCTAGGCTTTCACTTGCCTTCAAGAGGGAAAAAGAAAGATGATTTCGATATGAGGTAGCCTGCCATGCAAATAACAGTTATGGTCTTGGCTGCCAGAAGTAGGCGGGCAAAAGGGCGGAGCAGCACATTTAGCGCATAGTCTAGCCTTAGGCGCCGCCGAGTATCGTGGGAGAAGTACCACGTCACGACACTGGCTTTCTCTTCACTCGACAATATTACCAATTAAAATTCAAATAAAAATCATAATCTGTCAGCTTCCTCCTCTACACTCCTGTGATGTAGTAATGAGATGAGTTCTGCAGCATTCTTGAAAAGTGGTACCAGTTGAAGAATGGAACATAAGTACGTAAGAGTTAAGTTTATCAAGTCGCAACCAGTATGTTCTATATTTACCGGTTTCGCTCTATAATTTTAGTTGTGCATCGGAAACTCTGGAATTTAATACAGCTAAGTGTGACAATATGGTATCTTACGCTGACATTCAAGAAATACTTAATTTACAGTATGGTAACTTATGCTTAAAATACAGTAGTTGGCTCACTGCATTGGTGGCACCAGAGATTAAGTTGGCTATAAAACAGTACCTGCAACGTCTACGGCCATGTGCATCCTAAGATAATGAACCACTCTTATTGAGAGAGATGAGGGCCTATGCACATGCTCATTTATTCGAATCTACTTTACGAAAAACTAGGGCATTTCAACTACTACACTAACATCGAAGTAAAGTAAAGTATTGTCATTTGTCACAAAATTAATACTGCTACGGCAAAGGGAAGTTTACTTTTATAACGCCGCTTTTATGAGCGTGTATAGCCTATACACACGCCATTTTTGCAATGGACAAAATTTAATTGTGCTGCAGTATCTATCAAAATACATATTAATAAATGTACCTTTAAAAATCTATTTACAAATATATCGCCAAAAACATACATTCAAAAGTACAGTATCTCAAAAATATATCTATTAGGATAATACAGAAGGTTGCTGACATACTCTCTTGAGTGATTATCTACAGCACCTGTTCGAATAATTGGAAGAATCCACTCAAGTTAAATTCGTTCTTTTCATTCAACAAATTTTGCGGGATTTCCTTCTTTCCCATGAAAATTTCTACCTCTTCCAAGACGTTTAGTTAAGGGCCTTTATCTGCGATGTGGATAATTGTAAACATAAGTTACAATATTGTAAATCAAATACGTCCTTTAATCTCAATGTAAGATTCCATATTGTCATACTTTGTTGTTTTAACTTCGAGAACCTCTTATGATGCTTTTGTAAAATTATGGCGTTGTACCGGTAAAAATAAAAAGGACTGATTGCGACTTGTGGCAATCCTGATAAACTTAATCCCAAGAGTTGCAGTTTGCCCTGCAGGCAATGCCTGCTCTCGGTATGTAAGAGTTGATCTACGTATTAGTAAATACTTGCAACAGTGGCCCAAACATTGGCCGTTATTACAAAATGATGGTGCAGTCTCATACTCCGATAATTTTTATTAAAAATGCAACTGCGGTTCCTATACATTACACTAACCAACCTTGGCAACGCGAAAAAGTGGTAGCGCATTCAGTTTCAAACAAATGAGCGTTAGTTAAAACTATAGGAACAGAAGGAAATACCTTCACTGACAGGTACTGCAACTTGCTGTTGACTTTACGAAGTTAATTGAAAGCTGCAAAAAGGAAGAAGGTTCCAAGGGAATGGTGACAGGTTGTTCGTCTAAGATGTCAAATTATAATAAGACATCCATATATAAACTTCGAAAAACGAGTTAAGGTGCAAGAAAGCCAATATGAAACTGACCCGACAACTACTCATCAAACACGAATCTTCACGTTGTGCAACGGCCGTTCAACGTGCTGATGCGGTGTTTCTGGTACAGTTTCAGATTCTCTGACATGTCGATCTTAAAACTGCCTCTTGCTCAGGTACCTGGTGTTCCAACTTATTTCAGTTAAATTTCTGATTTTCTTTATTTATGTATTCACTCGAGTCTACAAATTTCCAAATTCAGCTATGGAAATGAAAAGAATCTATACGTAAACAGGCATACAAATTTGAAATCAAACAATCTTTGTTCATAAATGAGCAGCTGCTGCACCTCTTTCTTGAGCCTTGAAAAACTCCTCCTTCTTGGAAAAATCAGGACAACACTGATTCAGATGTTTCGTTGTCCATACCTCCATCCACACAATGTTGCCCCTTGTAATTATACTCATCTGATTAGGTTGTCCTTAGGTTTGCCACTGCCCGTTAGTAACCTGGTCAGTGCTGTCCAGCCCGATCCAAGTTGTATCCGGCTGATAAGCATTCTGCTGGGTTTAGCCCTCCTAGGGGGTGATTTATTTTGGCTGTCCACAGTTTTTCTCTGGTTTTCTTAGCTGATGTGTTTAGTGAAGTTGTTGACTTTAAACAGCTCTTCCTAGACTTCAACCCAAGTCTTGGTGGATTACATCCATGCAGTGGGTGTAACTCTTTTTCTTTGACTCTCTCTCTTTCGGCATTTTCTGCTACTTTCTAATAGTCTCTTTGCTATATAGATTGTGCCGTATCGAAATCATGAAAACATTTTTCGGACCAGTTTTATTTGCGCCATGCGTCAAAACATGTAAGTAGTTAAGTGTACGATAATTATTAGGTGTCACATGTTAAGGTAGATGATGAAACGGAAAATACAATGTAAGTAAACAGTGTAGTGTATGGTAATTGTTGGGTATCACGTGTTATGGTAGATGATGAAACGGAAAACACAATGTAAGACATCACGTTCACAATATAACAAAATGGTTCAAATGGCTCTGAGCACTATGGGACTCAACATCTGTGGTCGTCAGTCCCCTAGAACTTAGAACTACTTAAACCTACCTAACCTAAGGACATCACACACACCCATGCCCGAGGCAAGATTCGAACCTTCGACCGTAGCAGTCGCGCGGTTCCGGACTGAGCGCCTAGAACCGCTAGACCACCGCGGCCGGCCACAATATAACATTCATTATTATCATCCGCTACTGAATCGACAGAAGACGGTACAGAGATCCAACGTACGAAGGTTATAGTATCATCATAAAAATAATTAGCCAAAGTATTTTGAGCAGCATAAACAAATAACTATCCTGGTTGTATTATAATAAAAATATACGGCCCATTTTCCTCCCCACCATGTGCCATCCGAGATTGTACTCTGCTTCTAATTATGTTGTCGTCGATAGGATGTCAAACCCTAGTTCCTGTTTCCCTTCCTTCGAAATAACAGTAGCGATTAATGATCGGAGGTGAGGCGTGTCGGTCATTCCCAGTTCAATTTTTTCTGTGTCCTCATCCACTAAGTGGAAGATTAGACTATTTTTCTATTTCTATTTCTAATATACGATACGCAAACCATTAAAACACACGGAACAATATCACGCAATTTATAACTTTTCACCACAGTTAAGATTACACAGACGCTCTCCCCCTAGACTGCATATCTGGTCATAGAACAAAATGTCATATCTGTGGTGAACTAAGTATCATCAGCTGCATTTCCATCCGTTCTAAACAGTTTGAAGCAGAGGCTGCGTTTTATGTATTCTCTTCGTACTCCATTTGCGGATGGCCCACGTGAGAAACAACAGCCGGTGCTTCTTGCCTGTTTTTTGTGTCATGCTGACTGTGTAAAAACTACATAGGACATAACGTAATTTTAAGAATAAGCCTTCAGTGATACAATACATATCTCATGTAGAGTCTTCCATGGTTGACTGTTGATGTAGTTGCGACATTTCCACTCACGTTCTGATTAAACGAAACAGTGAAGTTTAGACTTTCTTACACGGAGCCCGCGGTCAATGCATGGAAAATGGCAGCAAATGGAAGAGTACTTAAATAAATTTTCGTATAAATGATTGCTCTGGAATTAACACTGAAGTATTTATACGCTTTTTATTCCAGTTACAGATCACTTTTTTTGTATATCAAGGTATTAAATTCGGTCCGTAATTACCATTTCCTGCTCTACAAAATTCAGAGGCATCTCGTCGTACAAAGTATACCAAAATTACAAAAAAATTATTTAATAAACGAATGCACAAAATAGTTTCTGTGGTGTCACCGCCAGACACCACACTTGCTAGGTGGTAGCCTTTAAATCGGCCGCGTTCCATTAGTATACGCCGGACCCGCGTGTCGCCACTGTCAGTGATAGCAGACCGAGCGCCACCACACGGCATGTCTAGAGAGACGTGCTGGCACTCGCCCCAGTTGTACAGCCGACTTTGCTAGCGACGCTACACTGACCAATACGCTCTCATTTGCCGAGACGATAGTTAGCATAGCCTTCAGCTACGTCATTTGCTACGACAAAGCAAGGCGCCGTATTCAATTGATATTTTTTATGTGAAGCATGTATCATCAAGAGAGATGTTCTACAATTGTAGATTAAAGTTAAGTATTACATCATCTACGTACTTTATTTGCAATTCTCAAGATATTGTCCTGTTCCAGACCTCACGCCAGTCAGCGTGTAATTAAACGCGTGCATTTCGGCCTCCTCTAGAAACACAGTGTTGGCTCTTCTGCCAACACTAGAGTTTCAGTTGGAGTTAATAAAACTTAATATGTTGTATTATTATAATTAAGAGAAGGGTAGCTTCATTTAACACCAATATTAAATAGGTCACAAAACAAATTTAAAATAACATTACTCCATTTAAATTGTGCAATGTTATTTTAAATCTGGTTTTTAATATACTTATTAATAATGTTGTCCGCCCCCGGTAGCTGAATTGTGCCGGCACGATAGCTCAGCGTGTTCGGTCAAAAAAAACTGAGTGAACAGATCAACGAACAACCTGAACGGGTGTCATCGGACGTCCGCCACGAACAAATTCAACGAACACTATAGAACAAAATGAGATTTAAAAAAATGGTCAGCGTGACAGATTGTAAATCCTCTGGGTCCGGGTTCGATTCCCGGCTGGGTCTGGGAATTTTCTCCGCATAGGGACTGGGTGTTGTGTTGCCTCATCATCATCATATCATTCTCATCGACTACAGGTCGCCGAAGTGGCGTCAAATTGAAAAGACCGGCACCCGGTGAACGGCCTGCCCGACGGCGTGGAGGGGGGAGGGCTAGCCGTACGATTAAATAAATAAATTAATAATGTTAAACAAAGCCTCCCTTCCCTATGAGCTCTGACGCCACGTTCAGTCACATCCCAAATGTGTTCGATCGTGCTCACGTCTGGAGAGTTGAGGGGCCAGCATATCAATCACATGTCACCGTTGTGTTCCTCAAACCACTCCATCACACTCCTGGCCTTGTGACATGGCGCGTTATCTTGTTGAAAGATGCCACTGCCGCCGGGAAACATAATCGCCATGAAGGGTTTTACGTGTTCTGCAACCAGTGTACGATACTCCTTGGGCGTCAGCTCCAATGACCCGTGGACGCCCTCGCCAATGTTCCCCAGAGGATAATGGAGCCGCCGCCAGCTTATCTACGTCCTGCAGTAGAGATGTCAAGGCGCTGTCCTCCTGGAAGACGACGGATTCGTGCCCTCCCATCGGCATGATGAAGAAGGTATCGGGATTCATCAGACCATGCAGCGCTCTGCCACTGCGCAGGAGTCTAGTGTCGATGGTCACGTGCCCATTGCGGTCGTAGTTGCCGATGTCGTGGCGTTAACATTGCCATATATATGGGTCGTCGGCTGCTAAGGCCCATCGTTAGGAGTGTCCAGTGCACTGTGTGTTCAGACACACTTGTACTCGGCCCAGCATTAAAGTATGACCTTAGTGCCGCCACAGTTCGCCACCTTTCCTGTTTTACTAGTCTGCTCAGCCTACGACGACGGACTTATATTGTATGTATTGTATTAAATGTTAACCGGGGAGCTAGAAACGACGGAGAGGCTCCATCCCCACCGCAGCCATAGTGGTCCACAACCCCACGACAACTACCGCAGTCCACTTCACCCCTCGGCCGCCCCACACCGAACACAGGGTTATTGTGCGGTTCGGGCCCCGGTGGAGGCAGGATTCGAACCTGCGACCGTAGCAGCAGCGCGGCTCCGGACTGGAGCGCCTAGAACCGCACGGCCACCGCGGCCGGCTTTTTGCCCAATCCTTGTATAATATGCTAGGAGTCGCACGAGAGCACTTATATCAAGTTTTATTAGGACCAACTGAAACGATTTTATTTATTCATTTATTAAATAAATTATTGATGCAGAAGTCAGGTCAGCTGCTATGCAGCAACGACACTTAGCTTGCTGTACTGTACGCATTTTAGTCGTCGCTGCTCGGAATTTATAGAGGCAGCACGACAGTTACAACTGTCCATGTGTTACTTATATTGTGTATGCATACGACGAAGGTTGTTTGGCTCATTATTGTGTCTGTACCATTTTTACACATGCCGACCCGATATGATTAGCAAATTGTGTGCGCTCAGGTGCGTGACTATTTCGTTTATGGTTAAGCTGATTTCTGATGCATTGTCTTTTGATTTTGGTCTCTTTTGTATTAGAAACCTCTAAATACTAAAAGTCTGAAAACTGACAATACGGATCTCAACTAATGATCTGATGTATAAAAAAATTTCGCTATCTGTAAGTGGAATAACAAATAAATGAATGTCTTTCTGGATCACTGGTAAGATTTTGTTGCGACTACATCGTAGCTTGTCACACTCAACAGTTTGCCAGAGAGTTCATAGAACCACTTTCAGCCTATGTCTCGACCGATCCACTCTCTAAGAGCACGTGCAAAGACTGAAAACCTACATGTTTCCATGCGAACTCTGATTTCTCTGATTACGATGATGATTGTTTCTTCCTATGAAAGTAGGAGACAACAAAATATTTTCGCAAATTTGGGGGTGACTGGGTCCACAGCCTTCGTAAAATTTTTGCATGAAATCATTCCGCTTTAGGCTATTAAAACATTGTTTATTGCACGCAGTAAATAATAAATTCATTGCAATAAATAATTTTCAACGGCCTAAAGCAGAATGATTACATTAAAAAATATTTTAGAATTCGGAGGAGAAAGTTGGTGATTTAAATTTCGGGAAAAGATTTCGTGACAACGAAAAATGCCTCTGTTTTAATCATTGTCATCCCAACTCGATTATCACATCTGTGACTCTCCTCCGTCACTTTGACCTGGTGAGGATCCCACACCGCGCAGCAGTACTCTAGAAAAGAACGGACAAGCGTGGAGTAGGCAATTCCGTACATATGTGGCGTCACTAAAATGTCCAGCCAATAAAACGCAGTCCTGCTTTCGCCTTCTCCACAACATTTTCGGTGTGATGTTTCCAGTTTAAGCTGTTCATAATTGTAATTCCTACGTATCGATTGCATCGCCAACCTTCCTATCTGTGTGTTTATCGTGCAACTGAAATATAACTTTTTTTTATCATGAAGCGGATCTACCACTTTCTGTTGTTTTAGGATCATCTGCTACTTTTCTACTTTTCTCACTACACAGATATATTGTCTAAATCATTTTGCAGTTCTTTTTGATCTTTGGGAGACTTTGATAGACGAAAATGACAGAAACACCTGCAAATAATCTAAGAGGGCTCCTCGAATTGTCTTCTAAATCGTTTATGTAGATGAAGAACTGCAGAGAGTTCTTTGAGAACACCAGATATCACGCCCGTTTGACTAGATGAGTTCCTGTTAATTACTACGAGGGCGTGCTGAAAAGTTATGCCTCCGAATTTTTTGTGAAAACTCTTACGGCTCTTTAAATAAAACAAACGTTATTAACATTCTACATCTTTATTCTTCATGTCTACGTATTTATTCCTGAACATAGTCACCCTGGCGACGAACACATTTCTCCCAATGAGAGACTAGTTTGTTGAAACCGTTAGTGTAGAATGTTTGACTTTGTTGAAGGAACCACAACCATACCTCTGCTTGCACCACTTTATCACCATTGAAGTGTAGCCCTCGAAGGTGTTCTGTAAGTTTTGGAAATAGACGAAAATCGGATGGGGCCAACTCGGGACTGTACGGAAGATGATCGAAGACAGTGAATCCAAGGCGTCGGATTGTTGCAGATGACGCAGCGCTCGTGTGTGGTCTGGAATTGTCATGCTGAAAGAGAGGGTGCTTCATACGTGGACGAACTCTTTGAATTCGAAACTCAATTACTGTACGCTGTTACTCACGCACCGACGTAGGTTCGTTAAACACTGCCACGCTAAGCGCCACAATTTCGAACCCTCTAGCGTCAGATGGCTGAAAACAAGCAGACATGAAGAATAAAGATGTAGAATACTAACAACGTTTGTGTTATTTAAAAAGCCTTAAGAGTTTACACGTAAGATACTTGGAGGCATTACTTTCCAGCAAGCCCTCGTACGAAAAGCGAACTTTCTGAGAGGAAATCACGAATATAGTCACACAACTGAGATGAAACTCCTTAGGCACACGATTTAATTACAATCCACGTATGAGTAAAGGTGTCGAATACTATGCCTAGTTGTTTCCTTTCGTACCTCAATCCTCGAAAGTTCTTCAGACCGACAATGTTTTGAAATCAATTAGAAAAAAAATGATTTAAATGGCTCTGAGCACTATGGGACTTAACTTCTGAGGTTGTCAGTCCCCTAGAACTTACAACTACTTAAACCTAACTAACCTACGGACATTACACACATCCATGCCCGAGGCAGGATTCGAACCTGCGATCGTAGCGGTCGCGCGGTTCCAGACTGAAGCGCCTAGAACCGCTCCGCCACTCGGGCCGGCGAAATTAATCAGTATCTTTGTTTCTGTCCAATGTTTGTATTCCGCATTTCCGGCTCGCTCGTCAGATCATTTATTTTATACAGGATCGACCATTTTAATCCGTAAGGAGGAATAAATTGGCATAGAGATGGGATATAGCAAAATGCTTTAGACAAACGTTGTAGGTGGCATAAAGAGTCACGCATTGCTACTAATGGCCGTGACATTGAACGTGATTTTCAATGTGATTTGGAGGTTAAAGTGATTTTTTTTAATGGAAACTCTTATATTTAATTCAAGATTTGAAAACAGCCGCAAATTTTACGTATAAAACGATACATTATTGAAGGTCATGGCGAAATTAAGTGAAGGTCAAATAAGCAGGCACGTATGTTTTAGAAAACAGCCACGAGTCGCACTTTGTATTTTTTATTTATCTATTTTTTTCGAAAACTTTGTTTTAACAGTCTCTCCCGCTTCAGGCAATGCCTGCTCTTGCTAAGGAAATACGTATTTTGTTCTAGAAGGGATTAATTCGAATTAGACGAGGGATACAGGAAAATACAATGTTAGATGCAGACTGGAAGGGGTACAAGGGGTCACGTATCACTAGCAATACCCATGATTTTAAAGGTAAGTATGAAAGGTCATTCGAAGGTTGTGTTTTGTTTCATGAAAACCCATATTTGTGAGTTCAGATTTGAAAAGAGCAAACTTGGATTTGAACTTTAAGTTCTAAATGACGTATTTATTGACGAAAACAAATAAATCACAGCCTTATGTTACTGTGGCATTTGCAAGAGAGAACGAACATAAAAAACGTAGACAATCCATTTACAAAGCGCTGAGTGAGTCCACTCGCGTCTCATTCCGCGGAATGTCACTTCGAATTGAGATAGCCATGACCTTGAAAAATGTATCATTTTATACGTCAGATTTGCCGCTCCTTTCAAATCTTGAGTCAAATATATGAGTTCCCATTTTAAAAAATCACTATAACCACCAAATCGCCTAGAAAATCACTTTCAAGGTCACAGTCATTAGTAGCAATGCGTGACCCTTTTTGTCACCTACAACTTACAAGGGAACCTCCCCATCGCACCCCCCTCATGTTTAGTTATAAGTTGGCACAGTGGATAGGCCTTGAAAAACTGAACACAGATCAATCAAGAAAACAGGAAGAAGTTGTGTGGAACTATGAAAAAAATTAGTAAAACATACAAACTGAGTAGTCCATGCGAAGATATGCAACATCAAAGACAGTGGGGGTCAAATAGCGCCGTGGCCCCGTGGTTAGCAAGAGTAGCTCCTGACAGAGAGGTCCTAGGTTCAAGTCTTCCTTCCAGTGAAGATTTTAATTTTTTATTTACAGTTTATGTGAAAAACTCTTATGTTTTCATCACTTTTTTGGGAGTGTTATCACATCCACAAGAAAACCTAAATCGGGCAAGGTAGAAGAATCTTTTTACCCATTCACTAAGTGTACAAATTAGGTGGGTCGACAACATATTCCTGTCATGCGACGCACATGCCGTCACCAGTGTCGTATAGAATATATGAGACGTGTTTTCCCGTGGAGGAATCGGTTGACCTATGACTTTGCGATCAAATGTTTTCGGTTCCCATTGGAGAGGCACGTCCTTTCGTCTACTAATCGCACGGTTTTGCGGTGCGGTCGCAAAACACAGACACTAAACTTATTACCGTGAAGAGAGACGTCAATGAACGAACGGACAGATAAAAACTTTGCGAAAATAAAATTTTCAGTCGAGGGAAGACTTGAACCAAGGACTTCTTGTTCCGCAGCTACTCATGCTAACCACGGGACCACGACGCTCCTGGGCTCTCATTCTCCTTGATGTTGCCTATGTTTCGCATGGACTATCTTGCATATGTACTACTCAGTTTGTATATTTTACTAATTTTTTTCATAGTTCCACACGATCTGTGTTCAGTTTTTCAATGCCTATCCACTGTGCCAACTTATAACTAAATCTGAGGGGGGTGCAATGGGGAGGTTCCCTTGTTAGAGAAAACATTTTGCTGTATGTCAATTCAATCCGAATTATTCCTCAGTGTGGATCAAAATGGTCCACCTTGTGTAGCTAGAGAGAAAAGCTCAAAGACGCTATATTCCAAAAGGCAGTATATATGCGTTGTTCTCCCTTTAAAATCGTCAGCGTTATCTGCGTTCAGCCACAAGCGCTTGACTCCAATTCACAGCACAATCTAACGACGAACGCCTCCCCGATTTCGAAATCCTAGTTATCTTTTGATTCCTCCAATTCGGCGAGACCTTCAATGGCGATAAAGAAACGCCGGGTTGTGGGAGGGAGAAGCCAGAGGCGAGAGGCGGGAGCCTTTAATTGCCATCAGTGAGCCGCTGTGCGCGTGCGCGTGACGCCACGCAAGCGCAGCGGCCGCGGTCTCTGACGTCGCGTCGTGTCACACGAAAATGGCGGGCCGCTGCTCCAGGTTACAAACTCCTTGCCAGCAAGCGTACTTGTTTCAAGATACTCATAAATTCACATAAACTCAAATAAATAACAGTAACTTAATAATTTAGGTCTCGAATATTGTAAAATTAGCCAAAATGTTGCACACATGCTCTGTCTGATTGAAAGTATCCAGAAACCTGTTAACAGACATTACAATGAAGTGTGTCTTCCCTTCGCTTTTATGACGGTGTGAACTCTGCTGACGACATTTGCAATGAGGTGTCTGAATGCTTGTGGATGAACAGCGGCCAGTTCTTCCTCAAGAGTCGAAACCTCCCCCTTCCCTCTCCCCCCCCCCCCCCCCATACTTACCTGTTGGCACTACACATGATGGCAGGTAACGTTCTCTAGATATTCGCCAAATCTAAACCATTTCATCAGATGCCATATGGTATAGTGTGATTCATCGCTCCAAATATCCGCCCCGATAGCTGAGGGATGCCGGCACGGTAGCTCAGCGTGTTCGGTCAGAAGGTTAGCTACCGTCTGTAATAAAAAAACTGAGTGAACGGCTCAACGAAGAACCAGAACGGGTGTCATCATACGTCCACCCCGAACAAATTCGACGAACAATATAGAACTAAATGAGGTCAACAAAAAAATAAAATAAAGAAGTGGTCAGCGTGACGGATTGCTGTCCTACGGGCCTGGGTTAGATTCCTGGCTGGGTCGGGGATTTTGACCGCTCAGGGACTGGATGTTGTGCTGTCTCCATCATCATTTCATCTCCATCCGGCGCGCACGTCGCCCAATGTGGCGTCGAATGTAATAAGACCTGCACCAAGGCCGCCAGACCTGCCCCGCAAGGGGCCTCCCGGACAATGACGCCAAACGCTCGTTTCCATTTTTTTTTTCTGTCACTCCAAATCACTCGTTTCCAGTCATATGCTGTCCAGTGGCATCGCTATTTACACCATCTCAAACGTCAATTAGTACTGACTTCGGAAATTCGTGGATTTTGAGGAGCCCCTCTGCCATTGTACCCGCTGTTTAACTCTCTACGCACAGTCGTTATAGTAATTGGACTGATGCCTTTGAAACTCAGGAGTGATTGTTGCCCCTGATCTCATGCGGTATTTTACGACCACTCTTCGCAGTGCCGTCCGTTAATACGTGAGGTGTGCTGGTCTTGGTTTAGCTGTAGCTTTTCCTTCGCACTTGCACGTCACAATCGCATCACCATGAGTCTACTTGGGTAGCTTCAGCAGGGTTAAAACGTCCCTGATGTGTTCGTTACTCAGGTGACATCCAATGACTAGTCCACGTTCGAACTCACTGAGCTTCTCTGACGGGCCCATTCTGCTGTTAAGGCTTCTCCGCTGTCAACGTAATACTCCCTGCCTCCTTTTACTTTGGCGGGTCCGCCTCTGGTGACATCTATTCATTACATGAGAGTGTTTGGGTACCTTTTATCAAATGGTGTATGAACGACGTTGATGCAACATTAAACCAGAGTTCCAGAAACAGAATTTACACTTGCAAACAACTGAATTAGATACGTAAAGTGCAGATAGTAACCACCATCATGACGGTTGCGGTCTGCGGTGGCATTGGCTCCACGAGGCAACGAAAGCGTTGGGGAGGCATCTCGATATCTGACTGTTCAATTGCCACCGCCAACTCACGGAGAATGGACAGAGCTGGGCCCAAATTGGGTATACTCGCTCTAAGCCATACCAGATGTGCTCAACACGATTGAATTCAGGTGGCCTAGGACAGACGTACAAGCATCCTCATGTCTTTGAACTGTTCCTGAAGCCACTCTGACACTGTTCGGGGGCGATGGTGTGGCGCCGAGTCTTGCTGAACATATAGATCGCTCTTGGGGAGCGGTAGGCTACTAAATAAATACAAACGATCAGACAGCAGGTTTCCATATCGTTCGCTTGTGAGAAATAGCGCAGACGTGTCAGGAGCCTCATTCCGTTCCACGTAAACATACCCTGCCTAACCGGTACTGTGCTGGCAAGCGGAATTCTTTGCCTCATTAGTTTTCAAAGCACTCGAACCATGTAATTGGTGTGTACCAACATGTAGCATTGATCCAAGGGAAATGTTCACTCGCTGCATCTGTTCATATGCTAAACTGTGGCCTTTGAAGCAGGCGTGGATCCATGGGACGGAGGGTTGAGAGGGTTGTGGGGGAGGTTCACGAGCCCCTCCACCAAAAAGATAAAGCACTACACTGATGTAAGCAAATTATTATGATTGTAGTAAAACATTTATATTATATATTTTATCACAATTGTTTATCATTATTTGCAACTACTCCATTAGGACCACACAAAATATTTAAGAATTGGGCTTTTGCCATCCCTTGTGTCAATATTTCTTTCATTGCCTTCCTGTGGCTTCCTTTTTCACTTTAGACCATTTCGTTCGAGTCTTTGTTTTAGGTTTCTCCTTTTAGTTAACTTGCCATTTGTGAATTTTGGACATGAAGATTTCGTTCTTTGGACATCTTCCGGTGTGAATCCCGCCACTTTCAGATCAGTCATCATCTCGTTAATGCATTTCATTGTATTACATTAGCGTTATTCTTGTAGTCAAAGAATTCGACTGTTTGTAAGTCTGTTTAAGTTCATTCTTTCAATGTGCCCACAGAACCTTATTTGCATGTTCTAATGACACTGTGGATATTTGTGTATTATTTTATTTCCTGTTTGCCTGTGATTTGGTATTGTTCTCTCACGATTTTGCGTTTTTCCTCATTGCTTTGAGTGTAGGTTTACATGTTAAAAACTATTGTTCAAATGGTTCAGATGGCTCTGAGCACTATGGGACTTAACACCTGAGGTCATCAGTCCCCTAGAACTTAGAACTACTTAAACCTAACTAACCTAAGGACATTACACACATCCATACCCGAGGCAGGATTCGAACCTGCAACCGTAGCGGTCGCGCGGTTCCAGACTGAAGCGCCTAGAACCTCTCGGCCACATCGGCCGGCAAAAACTATTGTTACTGATACATAGAGGCACTCTGTTTTAATTATTATAAGGTCTTAGTTTTGTACACTAAGAGATACAGTTCTCACTCCAGATATTTTGGGTAGGTTCGTATGTAGCTTCCATCTTTTGGCATCTAATTTCGTTTGCTTTTGTTTCGATTCCATTTCCCTGAACAGTTTCACTGACGTGTTTAAACTGTGAAACTGGTTTTATTTTGCAATATTTCATCTCTGTGAATTTTGGTTCCTGTGTGTTGCAGGTCACGATTCGGTCTTCTCGAAAATGTCTAGAAACCGACTTGTTCTGCAGTTTCTTTCAAGAGTTAGTCCTGATTTTGGGCTGATAAAATATCGCGAATTGCGGCTACTAAACCGTCTTCAAGTGCTAGGTAGTCTGTAGATAACTTGTCTCTTATCTGAAGTGTAATGACCAGAGGTCCAAGCCGGAGGGAACTTCTGTACCCGTAAATCAAGCAAGAGGAGGTCCAGGTTGTTATTGTGCAGCGTCCCATTGGCGAATTACATGGTTTGGATAAAAAGTAGTGGCCACACTGCCATAACGTGAAGTACGTGCGTCACATGGCATTTCTACCGTCTGTAGCTGATAGCAGAAGGTCAGTTCAGGTAGTGCAGTGAGCGGCAACGATTATGTTTGAAACAGTTGCTATGTGTACAGTCTGAAATTGTGGGAAGCCAGTTCAAACACCCTAACAGTATGTTTAGGAAACACGAACAACATGCGAGGATCATGACTGAAGTGGCACATGGTCACAGGGCATTTCCTTCTGTCATTACACCCTACTATCCTTCATGACCATGCACTATGCCATACGGCGCACCCAGTGCAGGAACTCCTGTGGACATGGGGTGGGAGATACTGAAACATCCACGTATTCACCCGATTTGAGTCAGTGCAACTACGGCCTGTTCGCCAAAATGAGGAAACCTCTTCGTGGCGGGTACTACAGCACGACAGAAGACATCGTCTGTGCCATAAGGCGGTCCTTGCGAGACATCGACAGAGATGGATACGCTGGCGGTTTACGACGCCTTCCATCTCTGTGAGGGAAGGTGATCGAGATGCGGAACGGTTATATTGATATATTGACACCATTTAATAGGGTGAACGTCTGTCAATGAAGTCTGGTGTGAGTTATAGCCTAGCTGCCATTATTTTTTATCTAACCGATGTATTTACTACAACTTGGCGCATCTATCCGCTGGCAACCCCTAGCATCAATACTGTTTTGTCTACGAAAGTTGTAATGTGGTTGAGGCGGTTTCCCGGAGTGACGTAATCACGGCAGAAGCTTGAAACCATATCTTGTGAGAAGCCCAGATTCCGCACCACCTTAGAGAAGGTATGTCTCACGCATCTGATACCCACAATCTACCTGTGATCAAATGCTGTGATATCTTGCGCCTTGCCCATACTGCGCTCGGCAGTCACACGTACGACCAGGGTGGAATCTGACATCATCTCATTCACGCCGAACTATTCTATTGCAGATTTAGCGAGCGACAGAGCTCAGTAGCAAGGCACTGGCCTTACATTTTGGAGGGTGGTGGTTCACATTCCAGATTTATGTTTTCCGTGATTTCCCTAATTCGGCAAATACCATGCTGGCTCCTTTGAAAAAGAGACTGCCAATTTCCTTTACCAATCAGAGATTGTGCTCTGTCTCTAATGAACTCGTGGATGGTGGGACGTTGAACTGTAATCTTCCATTCTTTTTCTCCTACGTAGCAGTTACCTCTAATTCAATGGTTCATGAATGACTTACCGGGCATGTTTGAAATGTAAAAAGTTGGTGTGTTAGTTACAGTACCATCGAAAAAATTTAGGAGGTTGTTCGGGGATATTTTTTTAGTATTTTCGCATAAAAGAGACGTAATAATGTAATTATTACAGAGTAACAATATGTTACAGAATAGTATTGGAATTATGATTTATTCGGTTCGTCACCTTTGTTTCTGTGAAAACACTTTCATAATAGTGATTAAGCCTGTAGCAGCAGAAAAATACACTCAGATGTTCCATGACATCATTTTCCATATACAGAGGCAAGGCAAGGAGGTATCATTTTGCTGTGTACAAGGGCATGTGGGAATTTAACTGTAGTATCAGATGAAGCTGCTACGGATGCCTGCGTGTAAAACACAACTACCCCAGGAGCTGCCCCTGTACATCCATTCACGTCGTTGTTGAGGCACAGAATCATGTAGATGTGGGAGGAGGAGTGATGTGGATAAATAACAACAATCTGTGATCTGTGAACAAACTATACGGCCGTGGCGTACTCCTGGACATGGGTAACCTGCGTATGGACATCCGGCATAGGCTATCTCAGAAGATCTGGATGTCTGGAAATTCTCCAAACCAATCGTCCCACTCATTCTTCATACCATTGTTCAAAAAGGTTCTCCACTTGACTGCGCGAACTATTGAACGATAGTCCTTATCGCCCATGGAAGTAAAATCGTTCTCACTATATTGAATGACAGGTTGAACACATTCTTATTTCCGCAAATATATAGGCTTATTGCAGGCAAGAGAACTCCTGAGACCGGCCGGTGTGGCCGAGCGGTTCTAGGCGCTTCAGTCTGGAACCGCGTGACCGCTACGGGCGAAGGTTCGAATCCTGCCTCGGGCATGGATGTGTGTGATGTCCTTAGGTTAGTTAGGTTTAAGTAGTTCTACATTCGAGGGGACTAATGACTACAGATGTTAAGTCCCACAGTGCTCAGAGCTATTTGAACCATTTTTGAACTCCTGAGCAGATCCAAAATATCCGGCAGATGATAGAGAAGGCAAATGAATATAACATCAAGATGTTCATGTTCTTCGTGGATTACAAGAAAACTTCCGAGCATGTGAAATGGTCAAAGCTGTGGACTATCCTCCTCGAGATAGGTACGCCGAGACGTCTGGTATACCTAATCCGGCAACTGTACTTTTCGAACACAGCGACAGTAAGAATCAGTAACACCTTCTCAGATACTTTTTCTACTAATGCTGGCGCCAGGCAAGCTGCATTCTCTCTCCACTATTGTTCAATGCATATAGTGAGCTCATTATGAGGGAGGTTCCTGAAGACGGCATCGTCGTAGGTGGCAGAAAAGTTAACAATTTCAGATATGCACATAAACCTCTGATAACTACATCAGAAGTACATCACCTGGAAATCATCAGGCTAATGTTGGCCGAATGAAGCAGAGAATATGGTCTTGAAATCAAGAACACAAAGCCCAAAGTGATGATGCTGATCGTGTTAATAACAGACCTGACATCACAAGAACTGCTGCGTACGAGGTCGTCAGGCGCTTCGAGTATCTAGGATCTGTTGTCATTGATACTTGAGACTGAGAACCCAAGATCCGTAGGCGCATGTCGACTGCGAGGCATTCTACAGCAAAAGTTGCTCACTTCTGGAAGGATACTTCCACAACTGCCAAGACAAAGCTCACCCTCGTCCGAACTCTAATCTTCGCTGTCATGATGTATGCAACAGAGGCCTGGACGATGAAGACGGCGGATCGTCGCAGGATTGATACTCTGGAAATGTGGTGCTATAGAAGATTACTTACAAGGGAACCTCCCCATCGCACCCCCCTCATATTTAGTTATAAGTTGGCACAGTGGATAGGCCTTGAAAAACTGAACACAGATCAATTAAGAAAACAGGAAGAAGTTGTGTGGAACTGTGAAAAAATAAGCAAAATATACAAACTGAGTAGTTCATGGGAAGATAGGCAACATCAAGGACACTGAGACCGCAGGAGCGCTGTGGTCTCGTGGTAACGTGAGCAGCTGCGGAACGAAAGGTCCTTGGTTCAAATCTTCCATCGAGTGTAAACTTTAATTTTTTATTTTCAGTTTATGTGACAAACTCTTATGTTTTCATCACTTTTTTGGGAGGGATTATCACATCCACAAGAAAACCTAAATCGGGCAAGGTAGAAGAATCTTTTTACCCATTCGCAAAGTGTACAAGTTGGTGGGTCGACAACATATTCCTGTCATGTGACACACATGCCGTCACCAGTGTCGTATAGAATATATCAGATGTGTTTTCCTGTGGAGGAATCGGTTGACCTATGACCTTGCGATCAAATGTTTTCGGTTCCGATTGGAGAGGCACGTCCTTTCGTCTACTAATCGCACGGTTTTGTGATGCGGTCGCAAAACACAGACACTAAACTTATTACAGTGAACAGAGACGTCAATGAACGAACGGACAGATAATAACTATGCAAAAATAAAGAAAGTAAAATTTTCACTCGTGGGAAGACTTGAACCAATAACCTCTCCTTCTGCAGCTGCTCACGCTACCACGGGACCACGGCGCTCCTGAGCTCACGGTCTCCTTGTTATTGCCTATATAGCACATGGACTACTCAGTTTGTATATTTTGCTTATTTTTTCACAGTTCCACACAACTTCTTCCTGTTTTCTCAATTGATCTGTGTTCAGTTTATCGAGGCCTATCCAGTGTGACAACTTATAACTAAATCTGAGAGGGGTGCGATGGGGAGGTTCCCTTGTTAGAATACCATGGACAGCGCAGCGAACTAATGAACGGATTCTGAGGCAGCTCAATATCAGAACAAGACTGTCGACTCTTGTCAGTCAAAATCAGTTTTGCCAGAAGGCAAAAAGAAAACGAAAGAAGGGTCATAAAAGGAAAAGTCTACTGCTGAAGCCTATTGGACGCCACCATTGCGGTGGATATACTAGATTAAGAACGTGACCGGAATGGGCTTGCAGCAAGCAAGTCACCATGGCCTAACAGAGCTTATTGGAGGGGGTTGTCAAGGGGCGTACCACGTGATGCCACTATATACTTGCTCTGGGCTAGACAACAGAGAAGAGAGAGAGAGAGAGAGAGAGAGAGAGAGAGAGACTGACACTCTGTCTATAGAGGCAGATTCTTATATCGTTCAGACATATAATTTTGAAAGCAGCTGAACTCAAGCTGTTCTGGTTTTGTCCTGGCTCTCACTCCAATGAGTTTGTTATTTCGTTTAATCCTCCGGTGCCTGAGTTGCATTTTGCACTCGTACTCCGCAATGCACCTCCATCAGCAAGGCGCTCCCACCGACTTGATACGAGGCCAGTTCGCTTCAAAGCTCTCTTACACACATCGTTGGAGTAAAGATGAGGTCTTCCAACGTTATACGAACCTCCAAAAAGTTCTGTATCCAATAGGAAATTAGATATTTGTACAGGATCCACAGGGCTTACGTGGCTTAACCATCTAACTCGTCAGTGATTGAGGAAGCTAAACATATTAACGGCGTATGTTCGCTTTTGAACATCGCCATTTGGTACTTGGTCTCGCCGAGAGGCCTGAAGGAACTTCGCGAAATAGCAGACTTCCTTTTTACACTCCTGGAAATGGAAAAAAGAACACATTGACACCGGTGTGTCAGACCCACCATACTTGCTCCGGACACTGCGAGAGGGCTGTACAAGCAATGATCACACGCACGGCACAGCGGACACACCAGGAACCGCGGTGTTGGCCGTCGAATGGCGCTAGCTGCGCAGCATTTGTGCACCGCCGCCGTCAGTGTCAGCCAGTTTGCCGTGGCATACGGAGCTCCATCGCAGTCTTTAACACTGGTAGCATGCCGCGACAGCGTGTACGTGAAGCGTATGTGCAGTTGACGGACTTTGAGCGAGGGCGTATAGTGGGCATGCGGGAGGCCGGGTGGACGTACCGCCGAATTGCTCAACACGTGGGGCGTGAGGTCTCCACAGTACATCGATGTTGTCGCCAGTGGTCGGCGGAAGGTGCACGTGCCCGTCGACCTGGGACCGGACCGCAGCGACGCACGGATGCACGCCAAGACCGTAGGATCCCACGCAGTGCCGTAGGGGACCGCACCGCCACTTCTCAGCAAATTAGGGACACTGTTGCTCCTGGGGTATCGCCGAGGACCATTCGCAACCGTCTCCATGAAGCTGGGCTACGGTCCCGCACACCGTTAGGCCGTCTTCCGCTCACGCCCCAACATCGTGCAGCCCGCCTCCAGTGGTGTCGCGACAGGCGTGAATGGAGGGACGAATGGAGACGTGTCGTCTTCAGCGATGAGAGTCGCTTCTGCCTTGGTGCCAATGATGGTCGTATGCGTGTTTGGCGCCGTGCAGGTGAGCGCCACAATCAGGACTGCATACGACCGAGGCACACAGGGCCAACACCCGGCATCATGATGTGGGGAGCGATCTCCTACACTGGCCGTACACCACTGGTGATCGTCGAGGGGACACTGAATAGTGCACGGTACATCCAAACCGTCATCGAACCCATCGTTCTACCATTCCTAGACCGGCAAGGGAACTTGCTGTTCCAACAGGACAATGCACGTCCGCATGTATCCCGTGCCACCCAACGTGCTCTAGAAGGTGTAAGTCAACTACCCTGGCCAGCAAGATCTCCGGATCTGTCCCCCATTGAGCATGTTTGGGACTGGATGAAGCGTCGTCTCACGCGGTCTGCACGTCCAGCACGAACGCTGGTCCAACTGAGGCGCCATGTGGAAATGGCATGGCAAGCCGTTCCACAGGACTACATCCAGCATCTCTACGATCGTCTCCATGGGAGAATAGCAGCCTGCATTGCTGCGAAAGGTGGATATACACTGTACTAGTGCCGACATTGTGCATGCTCTGTTGCCTGTGTCTATGTGCCTGTGGTTCTGTCAGTGTGATCATGTGATGTATCTGACCCCAGGAATGTGTCAATAAAGTTTCCCCTTCCTGGGACAATGAATTCACGGTGTTCTTATTTCAATTTCCAGGAGTGTATTTCGCAAAGTGGTCGTCCAGGCATCACTGTCACACGCAAACATGCTGAATGTCCAGCAACGATTATTCGAGGTTTGTTATTTTCTGTTTGCAGTGTATTATCGGAAACCATTTTCTTGAGACTGGGCATAACTGCAGTTAATTTACCAATTTTGTAGGTGACAACGTCCAGTGACACCTACTAGTTATGGTGAAGCGTATGTACGTGGAGCTGTTTACTACCTCCAAAGGACGTGCGATAAGGGTGACGGAGGCGGAGCGCCTGTGTCCTTACTATAATGTTAGTTTCCTTGAAACTGACGCCTAAGACCAAACTTCCGTAGCCGGCCGGGGAGGTCATGCGGTTCTAGGCGCTGCAGGCCGGAACCGCGGGACTGCTACGGTCGCAGGTTCGAATCCTGCCTCGGGCATGGATGTGTGTGCTGTCCTTAGGTTAGTTAGGTTTAAGTAGTTCTAAGTTCTAGGGGACTGATGACCTAAGATGTTAAGTCCCATAGTGCTCAGAGCCATTTTTGAGCCAAACTTCCGTCACACGGCTGATAACCGATCGATGAGGTGCTATAGCTATTGTACGTTACACCTGCCCTTTAGACGATTAACGTGTTTGTCTTCGAAGGATGAAAGTTTTACTGAGATGACAACCTTAAGGTATCTGGGTAGTTGTATCATGTTCATGAATGAACACAGCGTTGCCTATGAGGGGACTAGTGCGCCGATCCACTCAAAATGCCTCAAGGGCAGTTTGAAACAGTTTACATTGTTTCTTGATACATTACTGGCCATTAAAAGTGCTACATTAAGAAGAAATGCAGATGATAAGCGGGTATTCATTGGACAAATATATTATACTAGAACTGACATGTGATTACATTTTCACGCAATTTGGGTGCATAGATACAGAGAAATCAGTACCCAGAACAACCACCTCTGGCCGTAATAACGGCCTTGATACGTCTGGGCGTTGAGTCAAACAGAGCTTGGATGGCGTGTACAGGTACAGCTGCACATGCAGCTTCAACACGATACTACAGTTCATCAAGAGTAGTGACTGGCGTAGGCGTATTGTGACGAGCCAGTTGCTCGGCCACCATTGACCAGACGTTTTCAATTGGTGAAAGATCTGGAGAACGTGCTGGCCAGGGCAGCAGTCGAACATTTTCTGTATCCAGAAAGGCCCTTACTGGACCTGCAACATGTGGTCGTGCATTATCCTGCTGAAATGTAGGGTTACGCAGGGATCGAATGAAGGGTAGACCCACGGGTCGTAACACATCTGAAATGTAACGTCCACTGTTCAAAGTGCCGCCTATGCGAACAAGAGGTGACCGAGACGTGTAACCAATGGCACCCCATACCATCACGCCGGGTGATACGCCAGTATGGCGATGAAGAATACTCGCTTCCAATGTGCGTTCACCGCGATGTCGCCAAACACGGATGCGACCATCATTATGCTGTAAACAGAAGCTGGATTCAGCCGAAAAAATGACGTTTTGCCATTCGTGCACCCAGGTTCGTCGTTGAGTACACCATCGCAGGCGCTCCTGTCAGTGTTGCAGCGTCAAGGGTAACCGCAGCCATGGTCTCCGAGCTGATAGTCCATGCTGCTGCAAACGTCGTCGAACTGTTCGCGCAGATGGTTGTTGTCTTGCAAACGTCCCCATCTGTTGACTCAGGGATCGAGACTTGGCTGCACGATCCGTTACAGCCATTTGGATAAGATGCCTGTCATCTCGACTGCTAGTGATACGAGGCCGTTGGGATCCAGCACGGCGTTCCGTATTACCTTCCTGAACCTACCGATTCCATATTCTGCTAACAGTCATTGAATCTCGACCAACGCGAGCAGCAATGTCGCGATACGATAAACCGCAATCACGATAGGCTACAATCCGACCTTTATCAAAGTCGGAAACGTGATGGTACGCATTTCTCCTCCTTACACGAGGTATCACAACAACGTTTCACCAGGCAACGCCGGTCAACTGCTGTTTGTGTATGAGAAATCGGTTGGAAACTTTCCTCATGTCAGCACGTTGTAGGTGTCGCCACCGGCGCCAACCTTGTGTGAATGCTCTAAAAATCTAATAATTTGCGTATCACGGAATCTTCTTCCTGTCGGTTAAATTTCGCGTCTGTAGCACGTCATCTTCGTGGTGTAGCAATTTTAATGGCCAGTAGTGTATAATAGATCGTTAGCTGTGAATTATGATTACATTCATCTATTTCAATTGGGGCAAGCAGTTTTCATGCTATGTACTTACAATATTATACGCTGTCCCGTTACATTAATGTGATCACCTGTCAAACGTCTGAGTAGCCACCTTTCGCAGGGCAAATCGCTGCGATACACGCAGAAAGAAAGTCAGTGACGTTCTGAAAGGTACCGGCAGGGATATGGTGCCATCCCGACTTCAGTCCCCTGGACAACTGCTCTAGTTTTCTTGGTTCAGGATCCGTACCGCGAACAGCCCGACCGAGGTGGATCCACATATTACCGATTGGATTTAAATCCTGGGAGCTATGTAGCCAGAGGAGTGGGGAAAACTCATCCTGGTGCTCTTAGAACCACCCACGTACCCTACGTGCTGTGTGATACTTTGCATTGTCTTGCTTATAGATGCCATCGTGTCGAGGAAAAACAGATTTCATGCAGATGTGTACATGGTCCCCAAGGATAGATGCATATTTGTGTGGATCTATTGTGCCTCCATTATGGTGAATTCACCCAGGGAATGCCACGAAAACATTTTCCAGACCATTAATATCCCTCCTCCAGACTGGATCCCTTTGCTCTCAGAAGTTTCATGCTGTACACGCCAACGGCATCTGCCCGATGGAGCCTATAACGTGAGTCATCTGAAAAGGCCACCTGTCGCTACTCAGTGGACGTTCAGTTCTGATACTGACGTGCAAATTCCAGCCGTCGTCACAGATGGACAGCAATCAGCATGGGTGCATGATCCAGGCACCTGCTGCGGAGGCCCAAACTCATCAACGTTCGCTGAACGCTCCTTGAGGAGACACTGTTCGTAGCTCTTTGATTCATCTGGGCCGCCAGTTGCTCAACAGTAGCGCGTCTATTCGCTAGTACACATTTCCGCAGCCGTCGTTCACACCTGTCATCTATGAAACGTGGTGCACTACTAGTTGCCTCAGAGCCGGTTTTGCGTAGCACCATTTTGCCACGCACGGTATAATTTAACCACGCCGGCACACGAACACTTTAAGAACTTTTCTGTTTCGGAAATGCTTCCACCGTTGACCCGATAGACAATATTCGTGCCCTTTTGGACGTCAGACAAATCGTTCCGTTTCCGCATTACGACATTGACTGCACTGTTACGCGCGTCCGCCCTCTCCCCCCAGCACGCTTTGTATACCCTTCACTGCTAGTGCTGCCAGCTGCCGCCTGTGAGTAGTTACTGCGATGTAACTAAACCGTGTATATTTTGTGCTTTAACAAGGTTTCCATTTGGAAGACAACGATTGAAATGTGTGTTTGGCGTAGTCATAGTTAGTGTAAAATTCCGTCATATGCTGCAACTGAAGAGTCAAGGAAGTAAGGAAGGAAGATTAGGATTTAACGTCCCGTCGACGACGAGGTTGTTAGAGACGGAGTACAAGCTCCTATTGCGGAAGGATGGAGTAGGTTCAAATGGCTCTGAGCACTATCCGACTTAACTTCTAAGGTCATCAGTCGCCTAGAACTTAGAACAAATTAAACCTAACTAACCTAAGGACATCACACACATCCATGCCCGAGGCGGGATTCGAACCTGCGACCGTTGCGGTCGCTCGGCTCCAGACTGTAGCGCCCAGAACCGTACGGCCACTCGATGGAGAAGGAAACCGGCCATTTTTTTTCACAGGACATATTCTAGCATTTTCCAAAAGCAATTTCAGGAAACCACGGAAAACTTTAGCCTGAATGGTCAGAGGGGATTTGAATCTTCTGCCCCAGTCCATTCTCTCACCACTGCGTCACCTCCAACATTCTGAAGAATCAAAGCGGCTAGAAATAACAACAGTTATCACAACATGCGTCATCTGCAGGAAAACCTACGAAAAGTACTCGAAAATCACAAGTTATTTTACTTTTTGGATATAGTTCCTCTGGCCACTATTCACCTTTTAATAATTGGAAATTAATCGTCAAATCAAATTTTTTCCCAACATCTCGCGCAATGCGTGCAGTAACTCCTTATCCGCAGGGGGATGCCATTCTTTCAGCCAAGGCCTCGCTTGTCAAAACAAAAGAATACCACGTCTCCTACTATCAGGGCTGCAAATGACCATGTTCGAGACCTATGCCTACTGCAGCTAGTTAGTACACCCTTTGAATTACATCCGTCAAGTTTCAGGCATTCAGCGGCACAAGTTCTACTTCTTATGCTGACTTGTGAGTAGAATGCGTGCCCGAAATTAATAGGTTATTCCTTTTGCTGTGGATATGAGAAGAGTCACATATTATTTACGCCTAACCGTGACTGTCACTATTGTAATACTCGGATACCTGTAACCAGTCACTGTCACTTCCATCTCCACTATCCGTTTCGGCAGATTGTACCTCACTCGTGAGGTGGAGTTGCTTAAATTAACGTTATATTGACAGTCTGTGCATTTGTGGGCTACCTGTGACTATCTTTCATAGACCACTCGCTGCTTTTCCGACTCATATTTACTGAAAGACGAACAGATTTTTATCTTCAGGGCTACATGCGTACAGACGTAATTTGTGTCCTGTGAGTCACTAGGGTTCTCACACTATAAAGCATTCCTTCTACCCTTCATAGCCGATCGGTGTGGTCGAGCGGTTCTAGGCGCTTCAGTCTGGAACCGCGCGCCCACTACGGTCGCAGGTTCGAATCCTGCCTCGGGCATGGATGTGTGTGATGTACTTAGGTTAGCTAGGTTTAAGTAGTTCTAAGTTCTAGGGGACTGATGACCTCAGATGTTAAGTCCCATGGTGCTCAGAGCTATTTGAACCATTTTTTTACCCTTCATAAAAATCGTGGCAGTATGGGCGAGAGCGTGGCTACGAGCAAGTGAAAGAGGGAAACGAGGAAGAAAGTGTTGTCTGTGGGTAGAAGAGATACAAGGAGAAATGCACTGAAATATCGATGTGTATGCCTTTGATTACGTTGGTCATCTTGGTGTCGTGCAAGCCACAGCTGAGCAAGGTGTGGAGGAAGCCTATATCAAAATCCTGTACCATATAAAAAAAAATTTACACATTTCGTTAGCGTCGGGAAACCAACTCAAGAGTTTAAAATTCACAATGGAGTGAAACAAGATTTTAACTTTAAAAAGCAATGAAATGAGGATCAAGACCTAACAGCCTGAGATTTTCAGATTGTACTATTGGCAAATAATTTTGAAAACTACCGACGGTGGAGTATCGGATCTCGCCTTGGGATGTCAGGCAGTGCGACGGAGCACAGACTTTTCCAAGGCAAAAGTACGGTATACGGAAATTTAGAGCTACACAGTGAGGTGTAAAAAGGTCTTTGTTAGGATTTACAAGGAAAGGCAAAAAAAGAGCAGAAGACGTAAATCAGTTACCAACTTCAAGGACGTCTTGGAGAGAACAGTTACTATGACATGGCAATGGACCAGCCACGCTGCCAGAATATATTATGACCGCTGGACAGGGGCGGTGCTGGAATGGAGTCCAAGAGACGGAGGCAGAGCACGAGGAAGACCGTGGGAGAAACACCTGCGGAAGATCGCCGGAGTCAGCTGGCCGACGCCGCTCACGCCCGTTCCTCGTGGAAGATGAAGTACCAGTACCTGGACCAACCACGTCATTTAATGATAGACATTGCTAATGATGATGATGCTGTTGATGATGTTGCGTATTTGAGATGACGAATAGGTACTCTCTGGGAGAGATAAACGTACGCTGACAATTGAAAGTCGTCTAAAATGTGTGATATATCTGTTTACATGTCTATGCTGGCGGCAAGACACAGCAATGTTTCTATCGTTAACCTTTCTTATCTTTATGTACCACTTACGCGTGAGATACTGAACCATCGCACTACCAATCAGGGCGTTTTCCAACGAGCACAAGGGCACTACAAATAACATAGCCCCAAATTACACGAGTAGTATATTCGGAGGCAAAGTAAGTTCGTGACAAAAGTGACTCACTTTAATTAAAAGCAGAGGACGGGGGATACGAGATGCGTGGCGTAGGTAGCTCAAATCTAGCGTCGGCCAGCTAATTAGAGTGGTAGGGCGACTAGTAATTTCTGAGAGAGTGGCAGCGCCGCGTTTAGGGCCCTGCCGGGACCGCGAAACGCAGCGCCGCTGCCCCTAGGTCGCAGCCGTGCCAATGGCCCGCCTAAGCGCTAATGGCGCTCTGCTCTGGACAACGCAGGGGGACTTTCCGCCTACTGAGGGAGCGACACGGCCGCTTACGGCAGGGGGGACGGGCAAGTTCTACGAGAAATACGCGCGCGAGAGGTAGAAGGGGCGTTCAGTAAGTAATGCAACACTTTTATTTCTTATTCAGGAATCCAATACACCATATTATTACTCACTCTTATGGCTACAAAACCCTATTTTTCAACATAATCTCCGTTCAATATGATGGCTTTATTCCATCTTACTGGGAGGCGATGTATGCCCGCATGCTACCACTCCACTGACCGACGTCGGAACCAACATCTTGCTGCTTAAATAACCTCCCCATTAGCCATGTACTGCTCCCCGTGGAGTGCATCCTTCATTGAGTCAAAAAGATGGAAATCGGAAGGTGCGAAATCCGGGCTTTAGGGTAGACGAGGAAGAACAGTGCAATGAAGTTTTGTGAGCTCCTCTCGGGTACGCAGACTTGTGTGACGAGACATTGGCGAGCAGAGCCGGCCGAAGTGGCCGTGCGGTTAAAGGCGCTGCAGTCTGGAACCGCAAGACCGCTACGGTTGCAGGTTCGAATCCTGCCTCGGGCATGGATGTTTGTCATGTCCTTAGGTTAGTTAGGTTTAACTAGTTCTAAGTTCTAGGGGACTAATGACCTCAGCAGTTGAGTCCCATAGTGGTCAGAGCCATTTTTTTTGGCGAGGAGAAGGAGTGTTTAATTGTGATCCGTCGATTACCTCGAATGAGTGTGTTCGCATGTTCAAACAACGCAGGAGTCACAGCTGCGTGCGACCGGCTGACACGCTCTATATCGGACAGATTTGATGATCTCGTTGCGATGATGACAGACCCCTGGCCCAACGACTCACCGTGCTTTTGTTTTCTGGAAGGTATCCGTAGACACTCTGCAAGCGCCAGTATACACACATCAGAAAAAGTCTTGCATCACCCCGGTTCCCAGAACTCCTGAAGATAGACGATGACTGTGGATATTGTATTACACACACAGTCCCTTTGACTGTTCAGAGGTGTCACTAAAGATGTAAACAACCATGCATGAGCAGCGCCTATTAGACGGAGGGGGTCCGACAGTCGATCAGTTCCAGTCATAACACCAGGAAGGAGGTACACGACTCTTGTTGTCTGTAGTTCAACCCTGCCTAGACGGTCAATACCGTGGTTCCATCGCGTCCGCATTGTTACTTTGTGCCAGGAAGGGCTCTCAACAAGGGAAGTGTCCAGGCGTCTCGGAGTGAACCAAAGCGATGTTGCTCGGACATGAAGGATATACAAAGAGACAGGAACTGTCGATTACATACCTGTCTCTGGCCGCCCAAGGGCTACTATGCAGTGTATGACCGCAACCTACGGATTATGGCTCGGGAGAACCCTGATAGCAACGCCACCATGTCCAATAATGCTTTTCGTGCAACCACAGACGTCGTGTTACGACTCAAACTGTGCGCAATAGACTGCATGATGCGGAACTTCACTCCGACGTCCATGGCGGGGTTCATCTTTGCAACCACGACACCATGCAGAGCGGTACAGATGGGCCCAACAACATGCCGAATGGACCGCTCAGCATTGGCATCCCGTTCTCTTCATCGATGCGTATGCCTTCAGTCAGACAATCGTCGGAGACGTGTTTGCAGGCAACCCTGCGAGGCTGAACGCCTTAAACACACTGTCCAGCGAGTGCAGCAAGGTGGAGGTTCCCTACTGTTTCGGGGTGGCATTATGTGGGGCCGACGTACGTCGCTGGTGGTCATGGAAGGCGCTGTAACGGCTGTACGATACGTGAATTCCATCCTCCGACCGATAGTGCAACCATATCGGCAGCATATTGGCGAGGCATTCGTCTTCATGGACGACAATTCGCGCCCCCATCGTGCACATCTTGTGAAAGACTTCCTTCAGGATAACGACATCGCTCGACTAGAGTGGCCAGCATATTCTTCAGACATGAACCCTATCGAACATCCCTGGGATAGACTGAAGAGCGGTGTTTATGGACGACGTGATCCACCAACCACTCTGAGGTATCTACGCCGAATCGCCGTTGAGGAATGGGACAATCTGGACCAACAGTGCCTTGATGAACTTGTGGATAGTATACCACGACGAACACAGGCATGCATCAGTGCAAGAGGACGTGCTACTGGGTACGTGATACTGGTACGGGTGTGTTCAGCAATCTAGACCATCACCTCTGAAAGTCTTGCTGTATGGTGGTACAACATGCAATGTTTGGTTTTCATTACCAATAAAAAAAGGCGGAAATGATGTTTATGTTCATCTCTATTCCAATTTCCTGTACAGGTTCCGAAACTCTCGGAACCGGGGTGATGCAAAACTTTTTTTGATGTGTGTATATGCAATGCTCTGGTTTTCCGCCAAAAGAAACTCAATGATAGCTCTCCGCTTGGAACGAACCTACGCTACAGGCGCCATTTTGAAGATTACGTATAGCGGTGCCACTTATCGGAACTTCTTTAAACTATATATATATATATATATATATATATATATATATATATATATAATGGAATATTCCACGATGTTCCACTGTTCCACAACAAATTCCGCATTTTTTTCAACCGAAACTGGCCGAGAAAAACATGTGTTGCAGTACTTATTGAACGCTCCTCGTATTTTCTAGTGAGAGAGGACTCGTCTTTGTTCGACGACGCCGTACATGCATTTCCCAACAGTGGTTGAAAATTTTGTGCTGTGCATTTTTTCTCGCAATGAAGCCAGCAGGAACGCCATATGTAAGGCAGAGATGACCAGGGCATGAAGTTTTTCAGCAATGGAACATTCGTAAATGAAATCAACACGATCCCGTTCACGTTCCTGACGACCTGAATTAATAAAAGATTAATATTAAGTAGAAAATCACTCTCTAATGTTCTACAACATTATATTTATTTGGTCACGAACCTGTTTTCGGTTTCTTAGACCATCCTCAGGAGATAAATGCATACCACTAACACAAACAAAAATTATGCGCGTCTTACACAGATGTCATTTGTAGAGAAGATACAAAAATCACCTACGACACAAGATTCACACTTTGCGCGAAGAAGAACAATTTTCTATTGAGGCAGCTGAGCAACCTCTCGAAAGTCTCCTACTCACCAACGCCATACCTCTTCAGTTTACTGTACTTTGTGGATGACTCGTATCCTATTTTGAAATCTACCACAAGGCGGCAATTCAAAGTAAGTGATACAGAATTGTTAAAGCCACAGAGTACTTCAAGTCTGTGCACTTGAACTGTGACGGACATAAAATTACATACTTTCCTAGTAACTTATCCGTTTTACTGGTTGCTAAGATCCGAGGCTGCTGTAATTCGCCGGCCGGTGTGGCCGTGCGGTTAAAGGCGCTTCAGTCTGGAACCGCGTGACCGCTACGGTCGCAGGTTCGAATCCTGCCTCGTGCATGGATGTGTGTGATGTCCTTAGGTTAGTTAGGTTTAATTAGTTCTAAGTTCTAGGCGACTGATGACGTCAGCAGTTAAGTCGCATAGTGCTCAGAGCCACTTTTTTTTTTTTTTTTTTGCTGCATTTCTTAAAAGAAAATACCTGATTCCACTTTCTGGAGTCTCTCTTCTTTTGACCAGTGGTCATGGAGCGGAGTTCATCTTTCGATAGACTCCACTGCATACAGTCCAGCATCAATTATGTCGTTACTGTCCGCATTTTCTGTATGCAAGCGGTGCCTTTGTCATTCCCGTATTTGTGTATTAACACATGCCGTTTTGCTTTGAACAACGCTACTGCACTGATACACGGCGAAAACTATGCAACTACGAAACAGGCACTATGGAAAGATGTAGAACGTGCAAAAAAAAAAATTACGATTGTGCTGCTAAGTTCGTTGACGTGCGTCCTATTTTATTTCAAGAAGTTGACCACGCCATGAGTATTTATGCATCAGTAGTCGAACGATCCTGTTTCAATGTATCACATATGTACGGTGAAAAATCTCGCATAAAGGTTCTCTATTTACGTATGGACTCTATGTCTTCGTTTTTTTGTGCTCTTACGCATTATGATTGTGCGAAACTGTTATTATAGACGCCATCACACCTCGCTTTTTCCCGACTCTGCTGTGTGGGTCATAATAATAATAATGCAAACGCAAACTTGTTTAATGTGCTGTAGTTTGATAATGCTGAAAGGGGCGAAATGACGTAACTGATAATTAATAAAAAAAATTTTTACTTCAAAATAAAGACATGCCTAAACAGGGAAATTACTTCCTTTAAGAAACGGTATTGGGCACAGTCCATACCTCCATCTTAAACTGGTGGTCAAAGGGTTGCGTAAGTAATTAGAACGCTATAAACAGTCCAATGAAATTTCAACAACAGGCGCGATGAGCACTGACGTCTCATAACATACGAATCTTTTTTTTTCTCTAAATATGTGTCTAAGTACTGCACTATGGACAAAGTTCAACACTCTAGTTGGCTGTAAATCCTCAAGATATGTAATAGTCAAATGTCAAATGTGGTGAAATCTTATGGGACTTAACTGCTAAGGTCATCAGTCCCAAGCTTACACACTACTTAACCTAAATTATCCTAAGGACAAACACACACACCCATGCCCGAGGGAGGACTCGAACCTCCACCGGGACATATCTGATAGTGAAAGCAGTATTTCGTTAATGGCTAACATCATGGGACTTCGTGACTATGATAATATGGGAAATCTTATACAAACGCTGTCGTTCTCTATTACAAATTAACGTTCAGATTTATATCTACAACGCCATAATCATTTTCACGCACAGAGAATTCTTAACTAGCTGGTGCAGTACGTGCTTTATTGTCAGATACCTCCATTAATGTTTGTGTTTAATGGCGGTATCGGTTGAAATGCTTGCGTCTCGTCTTAGGTATTCACAACTTATTGGATCAACACGCAAATTTTCAATGAAGCATGTCTTCTGCCTTCTCATGATGAAATTTTGTAAGTTCAAAACCAGTTGTGGATTTTGTAAACCTAATCAGAACACATTTAGAAGCTGGAAACTGATTATGAAGACTAGAGCTACTGGGTAGGGGGGGGGGGGGGGGGGAGTCGGGCGGCTGGATCCATAACAAAGCAAATTGTTAGCCACACTAATTTGTCAGTCAGCGATACTGGTGCGGACGTGAGGTAAGTTGTTGCAGTTACCAAATCGTGTGGGAAGCTAATTAGTGACCAAGAAGTACAGGTTTTTTGCAAATAGGTAAATATGAACGTAACTCTTAATGAAGACTATACGTCTTCTTTAAAGTTATAGTTTTGTATATTCCGTTGGCATAGTGGAACACTACCTCACCTACACAGAGTGGAATCGGCTGCGAGTTTCTCAAAGGGATCACCAAAACAAAATACTGAATTGATCATATGAGAACTGCGATGTACAGTAATCAGAACGGTCGGATGGCGGACAGCAGCGGTTGACGCACTGCTCCACATCACTCTAAATGGTAACTATAGACAAGTTTGTTTGCGTGGCCATCATAAGACTCGATGTTTTCGCTTCCATATTATTACATTAGCTGAACTTGGAGAGTGGTCTTTCGTCACCAGTCGGTAGCGGCACTAGATTCACTGCTAGCAGAGAGATACGACTCGGGAACATTTCGCAAAGAATTAGCAGCGTCCGTCCTTAATAATCGGTCCCGATCAAGAAATATCTGGAAATTAAGAGGTGCTCAAATCACGACAAATGACCTCAAAAGCAAACCGGGCGTTCCAGATAGCAAGAGCACCGTGTTATCGCCTCTCGACCTTGATGTTTCTGTCCTAGGGGGAGTTGGGACTGTACTTGGAAACAGCAATCACTGATGATGTACTTGGCAGCAGCAATTCATATTAATGGTTTGCGTGTATCACACGGCATCTGATGCGATCAGTGAGGGGCACCACAAAGTTATGTGGTGTCACGATAGCAATTCAATTATCACGGTATGGGCACATGCGTGTCCCGTTACTCAGTCACGGACTCCCAATCTAGCAGACAGCTCAATTTAATCACTTCGGGCATGTAGCCTGTATACTTATGATAGCAGCGAAGTTACTCAAGTGCTTTGTACTCTTCTACAGCTCTGCTCCTCGAGCCGATGTAAGGTGCGTGGAGGAGGGTACACCGTAATCCAAAATTATTTTCGACCCTTCCTGTTCTATTCAGCGGATGTTCCGTGGAAAGAAAGATCGATAGTCTCTGTATAGTCAAGCATTTCTGTAGTTTTACGTCGTAGTCGCGAAGTGAGATATAAATTTGGCGTACTAATTATCGTGTATCTTAACTCGTATTGTCTTCCCCCGTAGCGGAATGGTCAGCGTCGAGGGCTGCCATGCGGAGGGCACAGGTTCGAGTCCCGCTACTGCCAATAACTTTTCCTTGGGGGGAGGACTGGTGCGGGATACACTCAACCTCGTGATGCCGATTGAGGATTTATCTGACCGAGGTGTAGCTACTACACGGTCTGGAAAGTCTGCCGAGAGAGCGGTTTGCTGACCATATGACCATCCATACCACTTCCGAATGACGCCGCCAGAAAGAGGATGACACGGCGGTCAGTAGACATCCCTTGGACATTCACAGCCTGGTAAGAGCTCGCTTGTTTTTTAATTTTCGAATAAAACCGTAGACTATGGCTGTTTTTGTAGTACCATTGGTCAGTTAAGATTGTAACTCGTTGCCTGTACATTAACTGTGTTGAATACCTATCGGACGTAACCTCATTTCAACCCCTTTGTTTGCACTTGTATTGGAACTGGATAAAGGTCTCCAAGATTCTCAACACTCTTTCTATAGCGTCTCCAGTTCGAGTTTATTTAGTATATCTGTGATGCTCTCGAGCTAATATAGGCCTAAACACGTGAGGAAGAGCGCAGCTCTTCTTTGAACCTTTTCTCTGCACATTTCCGTAGGATTCTCTGTCTAGCATCTGCGTTTTTCACTGCTAGATTAAGCGGTCTTTCCGGCTTAAATCCCTCACAACAGATATTACGATGTAGTTAGCAGTTGTCATTGATTGCAGTGCCTGGTCAGGTGTAGCCAGTCGATATAGCTGGTGTTTTAATACCGTAGGTGCAAACGAAACCGACGAGTACATGTCAATGAAACACGCAAATAACCCTATTAAACACAGGTCTGGAAATCAACAGTTTCCCCGAAACGACGTGTGTACAAGCGCAGTAAAGCCAATGTTACTACACTGTTAATGTCTAACGCTGCGTTTATGATGCAACTTTACTGCTGCCTAGAGTTTTAAAACTACCCTAGGCCATCACAGACTATCATAAGTAAGCGAAGACTATAGCAGTTTTTCTAGTACCATTCGTCAGTTAAGACTGTAACCGCGTTACCTGTACATGAAGTGTGTTGAATACCTATCGGGCGTTACCTCATTTCGACTGCTTTTTTTGCACTTGCGAACAATGACCTACTACGTTCCGCTAGAAAGCGGAAGCGGTGAACCTTCTATAAACTGGGTGATAGTGTATAAAGAGCCGCGTAATCTATGTAACATCATTGTTCTACATAGTTATTCTTCTGTTTGATATAAAGTAACAGCCTTTAGTGCAAAAATTAAACTGTCGACGTTTAATTCAGGTTTTATTCGAAAATTGTTGATATGTAACGTGAAACAGAGGGCTATTGTAGTAAAAATGAGAAACAATACATATTTTTCATATAGCGCTGGAAAACGAAATTTCCTGCAAAAAACGTAAAATTAAAAACAAAAAACACAAGAGAAAGAACATATCAAACATCGCTTCAATACTTTGTTGATCTTATATGAAACATGTTTCTGTTAGTCATAAACAACTTTCACACTTATCAGTAACAACAGGGAACTCCTTCCTTCGATTATGGTGAAAAACGTTCACCGTAGCCTTGGTATATATATATAGTTACCAACGCTATGTATACGCCGTTGCACAGCGAACAACACACGTATTGTAAATAAATCGCTTTGGCACACTTCACAACATTCTGTCAGCTAGAGCGTCACGCGTGTGCTTTACACTCGATGTTTTTGTTTACAATTCAAAGACTACCCATTGCTTAGTGGATATAATGTAAAAGACCTTAGATTCAATGGTGTTGTGTGGCTAGCTCAAGGCATTCAGCTCGATACCACTTCGTCCCGTTGCATGCCAGGCGTCTTATGTGTAATTGTTTTTGTTGTTTCTTACTGTAAATTGCGTGAGATTGTAGTGCCACTGTTGTGTTGTTGTTGACAATAAGAGTGAAGGGAGAGGGTGCCAGCATGTAGCCTACTCCTCTCAAACAACATCAGTGGGACCGCAAAATGCATGACGGACGGACACCATCAACAGTTCAAAATACTCTCACACCATGGGGCACAGCGGAGGGGTGTGGTATTTCTCCCAGAGCATTGACGCCAGGACTAATGACAAGGTATTCTTATCTTATTTTCGGACAAATGCGTCTAGTGAAAATTTCTTCTGTGAGCGGCATTCGAACCGGGTAGCTCTAAGTCAAACGCCAGGGCAGGATTATGACTAGAGGGGCAAATATCTGTGAAAGTGGAAGCATTTCGTATCGTGAAGTGCCTGTCACCCCTTTTCAGGGGTGCAGTTGGTCCCACCTTCCTCCTGATGGATGATAACGCATGGCCCCACCGAGCTGTCATCGTGGAGGAGTACCTTGAAACAGAAGATATCAGGTGAATAGAGCGGCCTGCCTGTTTTCCAGACCTAAACCCCATCGAGCACGTCTGGGATGTTTTCGGTCGACGTATCGCTGCACATCAAACCCCTACGACACTTCAGGAGCTCCGGCAGGCACTGGTGCAAGAATGGGAGGCTATACCCCAGCAGCTGCTCGACCACCTGATCCAGAGTATGCTAACCCGTTGTCCAGCCTGTGTACGTGTGTATGGGGATCATATCTCATATTGATGTCGGGGTACATGCGCAGGAAACAGTGGCTACATCGCGAAGAAATATTCAAAGCAGTTATCATCCAAGAGCAATGGTAGTTACGCACATTCTAGACATCAGTTCACTGATAGGCTACGGGAAATGCAATTCATCCTTTCAATACACTGATCATGAAACTGTTGGACAAAGTGTACTGGAATATACTTAAAGTGTTCGACATTCGTGTTATGTCAATGGATACATAGCTTGTTCAAGGAAAGGGCAGCACTGCATTATCACAGTTTTACTTAACGCTAAAAAATCAGAATTAGGTGAAACTCTAATAATGACGTAGAATATCTTTCTAAAATATTCTTACGTAATTACCAGTATCGTGTTTTTACGAGGAATCATGGATATTCTGTAGCATTTTAACATCATTTACGTAGGAATCGTGAAAATAAGATTGCATCTTGCAGCTCACTCAGAAGCATTTAGGTTGGCGATCTCGCCACAGTCCATCCGTTAATGCAACCGTAGCAACTCTTTGTCCCACCTATAATGTCATTTGCAGATAGAAGTGTAAGGTGATCGCTTTCTTAAGTCTTCGTAGGGGAACTAGTCGTGTCGAATATTGGGTATGGACTGCCAATCTTTTTTGACATCACAAGAGGATAGTCATATATGATGTGGTGAACTGTGCAGCTTCTCCAGAATTTTTTGTAGCTTTCTGTTCGTGGAATCCATTACTCGTCAGTAATTGTGAGTTGCTGGCCTCGAACATGCAAAATGAATGTCTCCTTGGACCTAAGCACCGACGAAGGTCGTGTGACGCTTGTAGACCATGACAATGAAAAATCTCAGACTTTTCCGATATCCTTTTCTTACGATTGGTAAACTTTTTTTTTTCGAAATAAATGTTAGATCGATGTTTCATCCAAGTAGTCTCAACAAGTAATTAGAATTTCAGGTATAATCCCAAAATATTTGGGGACAGTCACATAATAGTACCGCAGAAACTTTGCAATGCCTACTGAAATATCAGAATTTTTTAATGTATTAGGGCTAGCTAGTATTAAGCTACAATAATCCTGCCACACAAACACCCTTTTTTCACAAATACGGGTAGTATGTCAGATATTTATAAAGATTAGCTTACCGAGGACGTCAAAAGTAGGTCGAAACATGTTTGGGACACAAATAAAATTATACATTATAAAAATTAAATATTTAAACAGGATTCTAGTAACCTGACAGTGAATATTTCTGTATCATAAAACACTGCGGTTCCAGCCACTGAATGGTCATTCTGGTCAAACTGATCAGCTTTTTGAGCGCATTAAACTCGTTCGTGATGTTACAGTTGCTCCCATAGTATACATAACAAATTCGTGCAATAATAGGTATTTCGCTTCTAGAAAAAATACTGTTAAGTAAGCAAGATCGCTGTCCATATCATCAGCCTTAAAGTTAAAGTTCCGCTTCTCGTTGTAAGTCGGAAATATATGAGTGCATACAAATTGTGTAGTTTTGATGACAGTGATTGCCTCTGTGTATGTGCCACTGAGACTTGGCTTATCACCCCAGTGACATCCGAATTGTAAATTATTGGGCCTTTTCACGACAGTGCTCTAAATTTGTTCTACCACTGAATCGACTTTCGCTTGTGCTCGCCTTATATTTCTGTTATCTATTTCCGCCTGGTTGGGATCCACACACTCCCGTAACACGAGATGATACCAAGCTCTATTGCGAAGTTGTTTTGGGCTGCTACCGCATGGTAGATAAGAAACTCATTCCTTAGCTTCAAGTAGTAAACACTGACCTTTCAAAGCTATTGTGTTTGCTTAGCTAACATAACAGAAACTAGTTTTCAGTTTTGAGATAAGCATTATCTAACCAAAAGATTTGGCTGTAGTCTCCGAATACTGTTCCGAAACTTCCTCCAGTTTAATACTGTGTGCCGGACCGGGACACGAACCCGGACCTCTGCATTCACAGGGGATGACCTCACCGGCGGATCTACTCAGGCAGGTGCCTGGTCCCGCCTTACGGCTTTAATCTACCAGTATTCCTGTTTCCAATCGCCACAGAATCCCAACCTGTGTAATGAGCAAATGGTCCTACGTGATATTAGGTGCTTGAGTGGCATCTTTGAAGCGATGAATGTTCAGTGTCGGTAGGACAAACAGCGTATTTCCTATTTCTGAAAATGACAACGGCCATTTTTGACAACTGCGTTTGCTTCGACTGCGTGATTCCGTGCAGCGAAACTCGATCTACATCTGCATGGCTACTCTGCAATTCACACTCAAGTGCCTGGCAGGGGGTTCATCGAACCATTTTCATACTACTTCCCTACCATTTCACTCTCGAATGGCGCGTGTGAAAAAGGAACACCTAAATCTTTCCATTCGAGCTCTGATTTCACTTATTTTATTATGATGCTCACTTCTCCCTACGTAGGTGGGTGCCAACAAAACATTCTGAATAGAAAGTTAGTGATTGAAATTTCGTAAATACATCTCGCCGCAAAGAAAACCGCCTATGCTTCAGTGACTGCCACCCCAACTCGCGTATCATATCAGTGACACTCTCACCCCTATTGCGCGAAACCACGGAACGAGCTGCCCTTCTTTGCACTTTTTCGATGTCCTCCGTCAATCCTACCTGATAAGGATCCCACACCTTGCAGCAATATTCCAGCAGAGGACGGGCAAGTTAATGTAGGCTGACTCTTTAGTGGGTTTGTCGCATCTTCTAAGTGTTCTGCCAACAAAGCGCCTTCCCCACAACATTATCTATGTGGTCTTTCCAGTTTAAGTTGCTTGTAATTGTCACTCCTAGGTATTTAGTCGAATTGACAGCCCTTCAATTTGTGCGATTTATCGTATACCCAAAACTTATCGGATTTATTTTAGTACCCATGTGGATGACATCGCAGTTTTCTTTGTATAGTACCAATTGCCGCTTTTCGCACCATACAGAAATTTTCTCTAGATCATTTTGTAATTGGAATTGATCGTCTGATGATTTTAATAGGCGGTACATTACAGCGTCATCTAAAAACATACTAAGGGGGCTGCTCGGATTATCACCTAGATCATTTATGTAAATCAGGAACAGCAGAGGGCCTATGACACTACCTTGCTGAACGCCAGATATCACATCTCTTCTACTCGATGATTTACCGTCTATCACTACGAACTATGACCTCTCTGAGAGGAAATGACGAATACAGTCACACAACTGAGACGATACTCCATATGCACGCAATTTGATTAACAGTCGCTTGTGAGAAACGGTATCAAAAGCCATCTGTAAATCCAGGAATATAGAATCGATCTGAGATCCCTTGTCGACTGCACTCATTACTTCATGGGAATAAAGAGCTAGCTAGCTGTGTTGCACAAGAACGATATTTTCTGAATCCGTGTTGGTTATGTATCGGTAAGCCATTTTGGTTCAAATGGTCTGAGCACTATGGGACTTAACATCTGAGGTCATCAGTCCCCTAGAACTTAGAACTACTTAAACCTAACTAACCTAAGGACATTACACACATCCATGCCCGAGGCAGGATTCGAACCTGCGACCGTAGCGGTCGCGCGGTTCCAGACTGAATTGCCTAGAATCACTCGACCACACCGGCCGGCCGATAAGCCATTTTATTCAAGGTGATTCATAATATTTGAATACAGTATATACTGCAAAATCCTACTGCAAATTGAGATCAGTCATATGGGCCTGTAATTCAATGGGTTACTCCTATTTCCTTTCTTGAATGTAGGTGTGACCTGTGCTACTTTCCAGTCTTTAGGAACAGACCTTTCGTCAAGTGAGCGGTTGTATATGATTGCTAAGAAAGGCGCTATTGTGTCTGCATACTTTGAAAGGAACCTGATTGGTATATCATCTGGACCGGAAGACTTGCCTTTCTTAAGTGATCTGAATTGTTTCGCAACACCTATGATATCTAGTAGTAAATGAAGCAGGCAAAAAGGAATACAAACGTCTCAAAAATGAGATCGACAGGATGTGCAAAATGGCTAAGCAGGGATGGCTAGAGGACAAATGTAAGGATGTAGAGGCTTGTCTCACTAGGGGTAAGATAGATATTGCCTACAGGAAAATTAAAGAGACCTTTGGCGAAAAGAGAACCACTTGTATGAATATCAAGAGCTCAGATGGAAACCCAGTTATAAGCAAAGAAGGGAAAGCAGAAAGGTGGAAGGAGTATACAGAGGATCTATACAAGGGCGATGTACTTGAGGACAGTATTATGGAAATGGAAGAGGATATAGATGAAGATGAAATTGGACATACGATACTGCGGAAAGAGTTTGACAGAGCACTGAAAGACCTGAGTCAAACAAGGCCCCGGGAGTAGACAACATTCCACTAGAACTACTGACGGCCTTTGGAGAGCCAGTCCTGACAAAACTCTACCATCTGGTGAGCAAGATGTATGAGACAGGAGAAATACCCTCAGACTTCAAGAAGAATATAATAATTCCAATCCCAAAGAAAGCAGGTGTTAACAGATGTGAAAATTACCGAACTATCAGTTTAATAAGTCACAGCTGAAAAATACTAACGCCAATTCTTTACAGACGAATGGAAAAACTGGTAGAAGCCGACCTCGGGGAAAATCAGTTTGGATTCCGTAGAAATATTGGAACACGTGAGGCAATACTGACCCTACGACTTATCTTAGAAGAAAGATTAAGGAAAGGCAAACCTACGTTTCCAGCTTTTGTAGATTTAGAGAAAGCTTTTGACAATGTTGACTGGAATACTCTCTTTCAAATTCTAAAGGTGGCAGGGGTAAAATACAGGAAGCGAAAGGCTATTTACAATTTGTACAGATACCAGATGGCTGTTATAAGAGTCGAGGGGCATAAAAGGGAAGCGGTGGTTGGGAAGGGAGTGAGACAGGGTTGTAGCCTCTCCCCGATGTTATTCGGAAACAAAAGAAAAATTCGGAGTAGGTATTAAAATCCATGGAGAAGAAATAAAAACTTTGAGGTTCGCCGATGACATTGTAATTCTGTCAGAGACAGCAAAGGACTTGGAAGAGCAGTTGAACGGAATGGACAGTGTCTTGAAAGGAGGATATAAGATGAACATCAACAAATGTAAAACATGGATAATGGAATGTAGTCTAATTAAGTCTGGTGATGCTGAGGGAATTAGATTAGGAAATGAGACACTTAAAGTAGTAAAGGAGTTTTGCTATTTGGGGAGCAAAATAACTGATGATGGTCGAAGTAGAGAGGATATAAAATGTAGACTGGCAGTGGCAAGGAAATCGTTTCTGAAGAAGAGAAATTTGTTAACATCGAGTATAAATTTAAGTGTCAGAAAGTCGTTTCTGAAAGTATTTGTATGGAGTGTAGCCATGTATGGAAGTGGAACATGGACGATAAACAGTTTGGACAAGAAGAGAATATAAGCTTTCGAAATGTGGTGCTACAGAAGAATGCTGAAGATTAGGTGGGTAGATCACATGACTAATGAGGAGGTATTGAATAGAATTGGGGAGAAGAGGAGTTTGTGGCACAATTAGACGACAAGAAGGGACCGGTTGGTAGGACATGTTCTGAGGCATCAATGAATCATAAATTTAGCATTGGAGGGCAGCGTGGAGGGTAAAAGTCGTAGAGGGAGACCAAGAGATGAATACACCAAGCAGATTCAGGAGCATGTAGGTTGCAGTAAGTAATGGGAGACGAAGAAGCTTGCACAGGATAGAGTAGCATGGAGAGCTGCATCAAACCACTTTCAGGACTTAAGACCGCAACAATTACAAGATATCTACTTTTATGTCACTCATGCTAACAGCTGTTCTGGTTTCTAATTCTGGAATGTTTCCTTCGTCTTCTTTCGTGATGGAATTACCGTTATGATTCGTCGAAATCGAAGAGTACATAGTACGTTCATTTACTCCTGCCCAGAAACATTAAGCTTCTGCGACCAACAATGAAATGGAAGTGGTGTACGGGCTCGTCCCCGAGGCCGCGTTGTGTCGTGTTGCGTGTGCGAGCTGATGAACTTCCCTCCTGGGACGCTCACCACCATTCGCAAATTGAGCTGCACCCCTAAATGAGCAACCTGCTTATTGTTTTGTTTCCATTTTTTACCCGCTAAATGGATAGTGTATAATTTATCATGCGCGCGTGCGGCGCACGCCACTCGCCCGCATCCACTGCCGCAGTGTTGCCAGTAATAAACATTTCTAGCCGTAATTTCACCAGAGTTTTCTCTCCCTGCTGGGACGCCGTACTGCTTTACTGCTTTGATAGCGATTCCTTTTGTTTTAATTAGCCGGGTTCGCGGCCCGTGTTCGTGATAGTTTGTGCGCGGGTTCCCGTCCGAGTACTGAGGTGGATCACGCTTTGATAAACGGTGCTGCATCCAACGTCCGCCCACACTGGGCATTATTACAGGTCGCGAACTTAGCCTCTGATCTGACAGCTGTCGGAGAGGGAATCGTACTAAACGTCCATCGCTTAAGTGTTAGCCTGTAGTCGTACAGGGGAAAGAGGACAGACGCTGGACTTCCAGTCGATTATAGAAATATTATTTTGGTAGGCTGGTTTCACCCTGTAAACTCAATTACAACCCACATATCTGTGATATGACTTCTGAAACGACTTGTAGTGGCATTTTCATGGTATTCCAGCACGTGAGAAAGCACTAGTATCAATCAAGCACTCGTTGTAATGCCAGGAACTTCAAATTAGCATTCCTGAAAGTCCTAAGCCATAGTTTAAGAAAAAAGGGAAGTTATACTTTCTCTTTGCAAGCAAAATATGGCCGTCCGCGGTGGCCGTGCGGTTCTAGGCGCTTCAGTCCGGAACCGCGGGACTGCTACGGTCGCAGGTTCGAATCCTGCCTCGGGCATGGATGTGTGTGATGTCCTTAGGTTAGTTAGGTTTAAGTAGTTCTAAGTTCTAGGGGACTGATGACCTAAGATGTTAAGTCCCATAGTGCTCAGAGCCATTTGAACCAAGCAAAATATTTGATGATGGTTCAAATGGCTCTGAGCACTATGAGACTTAACTTCTGAGGTCATCAGTCACCTAGAACTTAGAACTACTTAAACCTAACTAATATAAGGATGTCACACACATCATACCCGAGGCAGGATTCGAACCTGCGACCGTAGCGATCGGGCGGTTCCAGACTGTTGCGCCTAGAACCGATCGGCCACTCAGCCTGGGAAATATGTGATGATTTTGAGGTCATAACGTGAGTCAAACAAAGGGATTCAGTATCCCAGTTTCAATTAATAGTAAAATTCACAACATAATTAGTGAAAAAGTAAAATTATTACAAAATACAAGACAATTGAAGAGCAAAACTAATATTCACGATAAAAAAGCAAATAAACAACGTGCTTCAGCTTAGCTAGCGATCCAGTAAGTAGTAATGTACTACAAATCATATTACACAACTTTTGCAGAAACCAATGAATTTCATATATTTGTTTTGCTGGCCATCTTCCGCAGCAGCTGTAAAAATCAGTTATTATTGGTTTCTCCGTCTTAAGGTAACTGCAAGCATTTCGCCTTTATTTGCAAAGCATCTTCTGTGGTCATTCTGTTGTTACAGATTAAAAATAGTATTTCTTAGGAAGTTGACTGTCCACTTTACTTACGGTGTCTCTGCATCTTGTTCACATATTCGTCAAACAATTGCTTTCTCCTTCTTTGTTATCGGAGGGTGAAATCGAAAGAAACTTCGTTGTACATATACACCTCGCAATTTTCTGCCTGTTTGAACTTTCTCTTACGCTGCATTTGCGCTATTTGCACTTCACTTCACTTTTGTAAACAGAACTGCAGTTCTGCAGTTATATGTGATCGCATTGAGCACAGTATTACAGTGCTGGTTTATTTGTTTTTCACATGTGTCGTGAGCTATATATATATATATATATATATATATATATATATATATATATATATATATACCTGGTGATCAAAAAGTCAGTATAAATTTGATAACTTAATAAACCACGGAATAATGTAGATAGAGAAGCAAAAATTGACACACATGCTTGGAATGACATGGGGTTTTATTAGAACCACCCCATATTGCTAGACGCGTGAAAGATCTCTTGCGCGCGTCGTTTGGTGATGATCGTGTGCTCAACCGCCACTTTCGTCATGCTTGGCCTCCCAGGTCCCCAGACCTCAGTCCGTGCGATTATTGGATTTGGGGTTACCTGAAGTCGCAAGTGTATCGTGATCGACCGACATCTCTAGGGATGCTGAAAGACAACATCCGACGCCAATGCCTCACCATAACTCCGGACATGCTTTACAGTGCTGTTCACAACATTATTCCTCGATTACAGATATTGTTGAGGAATGATGGTGGACATATTGAGCATTTCCTGTGAAGAACATCATATTTGCTTTGTCTTACTTTGTTATGCTAATTATTGCTATTCTGATCTGTCTGACATTTTGTGAACTTTTGTATTTTTTTTTCTTTTTTTTTGTTCTAATAAAAACCCCATGTCATTCCAAGCATGTGTGTCAATTTGTACCTCTGTATCTACATTATTCCGTAGTTTATTCAGTTTTCAAATTTATACCGACTTTTCGATCACCCGGTATATATATTGGGGGGGGGGGGGGGAGACTGTAAAAATTCTCTTTAACTGCAGTAAGCTTAAGACGGAGAATCAATAATAACTGACCAATGAATTTAATTATCGTAGCACCCTGCTATCCTCTGGCAATTCTAGAAATGCCGAAAACGAATTAGGAATTCAAGAGTCTTACAAACGTTACTAAGGCCTTGCGACAATTTTCAAAAGCAAGTTACCTCCTATGAACATACACACACACAATTTTTCGTATCTGCACAGGGCGTGATTTCGTCGTAGACCATCACTAGCGACAAAAAGTAACTACGAGTATATTACCCATCAATGGCTCGACTACAAACCCGGGGAGCCGAGCTGCGCGGTGTAGCCGCGTAGTCTGAGTCGTCTTGCTACGGTTCGTGCTGCTTCCCCCGTCGGAGGTTCGAGTCCTCCCTCGGGCATGGGTGTATGTGTGATGCCCTTAGCGTAAGTTAGTCTAAGTAGTGTGTAAGCCTACGGACCGATGACCTCAGCAGTTTGGTCTCGTAGGAATTCACACACATTAGAACAATTCGGGGAGCCGAGCCCCGGAAGAGAGAGCAAAATTCGACTTGCGGGTATGTCTACGGGGGAGCAGAGGTTCCGACAGCGCGTAGAGACGAGCACGGAGATAAAGGACAAATGTGACCAGCACGAGTGATTGAACAGCTAAGGACGCGAAACAGAGCACAGGGCGAGGCGTAGGGCAGGTCTGAGGTAGTTGAAACCACCGTAAGAACTGTTGGGCGCTGGCCTAACGTCGCCGACAGGTGAACACCTGGGTCAGTGGTTCCGACCATGCAATGCTCCGTGGCAGCTTGCCGTACTACACTGCTGCGAGACGCACGCCAGCTGATCTGCGTCGAGGTCGACATGCGAGGGTGGGGATGGTAAAAGGTCTTTTATTGTACCAATTTTAAACAGTAGGTCTGCGGCCTGGACTCTCACAAAAGAAAGAAGTTACATGTAAAAATAGAAAACAGAGTAGGAAAATTATTTATGAGGACAAAGAAATGTGACTCAGTGTTGGTCATACTGCAGTGAAGAGCCTTGTAGGAGAAAGCCTGCAGCTTGTAAAACTTAATACCAATGATAATAACACAAATAATAATAATAATAATAATACTTGCTGTTTTCCGGATTACTTTATTCGTAATGAAAACAACGGACTTGATTCTGTACCTAACTGCCTCTACAAGCCTGCGGCAAGTTCGTCGTATCTTGCCATGTTCTTATGAGCTCTTGGAACAATTTGATAACGGAAGTGGAACTTCTGCATGCTGAATGAACGATAACAGTAGCGTCTCAAAAATTTCATGCAGAGCACTGTGGCGCAGTGGTTATCACACTCCACTCGCATTTGAGTGGACGACGGTTCAAATCTCCAGTCGACCATCCGGATTCAGGTTTACCTGGTTTCTCTAAATCGCTCCAGGCAAATGCCGGCGTGATGTCTTCGAGAGGACACTGCCGGTTTACTTCATCATCTATGGAACAAACCGATGTTGTGCTACATCTCTAAAAGACCTCGACGTCGACGGGACGTTAAACCATTTTCCCCTTTTCCTTCAAAATTTTGATGGGTTGTATTGAAGCAGTGTAGCTATATAATTGTATTCATTGACATATGTTAGCACAATGACTCTCAGCCTGGAGGGAGACGGCTCGAATCTGGCTGCTGTAAAAAATTATTACTCAATTTGACCAGAAAAGGGTCAAGAAGTGGCTGCGTATCGTTCTTGATTGCCAGATTGTGTTCCAAGACCGTGTGTTAAATTCTGAACCTTTAAACATTGTCTTCTGGTGTGATGTCATATCAAAATGCTAATGGAACACCACAAGTCTCATCAAAATCGTCTACTAGACACAGTTCCACAACTGACATTACCAATACCTCAGAGAAACGTAATAGCTAAACACCAGCACTAAAATCGGTTGATAGGTCACATTCTGAGGCGTCAAGAAAATTTGGTAACAGAGAGAAGTGACCGGGGTAAAAATTGTAGGGGAGGGGGGGGGGGGGGGACGAAGGCTTTCCAACGGTAAGCAAGCTCAAGTGGTTGGTTGGTTTTTAGGGAAGGAGACCAGACAGCGTGGTCATCGGTCTCATCGGATTAGGGAAGGATGGGGAAGGAAGTCGGCCGTGCCCTTTCAGAGGAACCATCCCGGCATTTGCCTGGAGTGATTTAGGGAAATCACGAGCAAGCTCAAGTGGAGTAGCTCAAGTTGTAGTACTTATCCACAGGATGAACTAGCTTGGGAGTTGCATCAGACCAGTCTTCGTACTTAAAACCCCAACAACAATACTTCAATCTTTCTTCATTTCATCTGAAGTTACAAATTCATTTTTAGAAGGAATACTAAGCAAGAAATCCATCTTAAAAATATTCTACATCAGTTTGCATAATCCTCACTTGAGAAGTGCGAGAACGGTATTAAATTAATTAGAGCAATACGAAAGCATGGGGGCAGACATTGTTTCTGTATCGATTTCGCCGACGGAACAAGAAGAACGTTCGATAATTTTAAAAGTTGTCCTCTGCTATGCAGTTCACGTTGATTGGTATTCTGCGGTCGTATGCTTAGACATATGTGTTTTAATGGACTTAAATGGGAGGGGTGTACTCAAACTATGACTAGCCGTTAAACTGGAACTTTTCTTTTCCAAGACTACGTCACTATAACCTCTCCAGCCATCGTAATGGATATTTCTTAATTTCGAGTGCTAAGACTCTTTTAATTGAGTCTCTAGCTTAATGCAGAGCTCACTGACTCGTCAGGAGGGATAGGTGACGAAGACCAGAATGGAATCCGTACTCCGTGATAACAGCCACTAGTCCGATACACCGGCCAGTTTTTTATACGTGCATAACGAAATGGCGGATTGAGTCCCAGTCTTCGTCTCACAAACAGAACCCAAGAACCATTCAACCATACGAGCGTACACAGAACACTGCTCTGTGGAAGACAATTCACAGATAAATGTGTACATGTCTTTGCTCCTTCAAAGCAACTTTTTTTGTGGTGACACAATTGTAAAGTATATGACAAATTGTGGGTGCGTGATTCTTCATAATTAGCGTACCCTACCGATTTGAGGAAAATTATGAATAAATAAGTCGTAGCATTGGGTGTCGGAGTCCTACAAACACCCATTTCCCAACTGAAATATGCGTTTGTGGAGATTTAAAGTGGAACGACAACATAAAGCCTGTTGTAGAAAAAGCTGGTATCTGACTGAGAAACAAACTCATCCACAAAATGATTCTGGGAAATTTTAAAATATTTTTGTCTCCGTTTGTCAGTGACTGCCAAATGTGAAGTAATTTTCAACGTTTACAAATCATGTAAATTGCAGCACAACGAAAAGTAGTTTCCTGTAATAGCTTTTATTTTTATGTAGTATGTACACAGGGCGGTCAGAAACAGTCTGAAATGCTTGGAAGGTTATTGCAGGATAGGTTGTGCTGAGAAATAATTGTTAAGATAAAATGTGATACTTTGTGCCGTTTCGGAATTAATTAGTATTGAAGTTAGCCTCAGACAGTTACGCGCAAATTCAAGTGGCCCGCCAGATACAACTAGCGTCAGTTGTTCTCATAGCATGCATGACAGCGCACGAGATAGCTCAGCTTTTGGCTCGGGTTTGATCCTTATGTCCAATTTTTCTATCGGTCTCTTATTCGGTTTTAGGAAACCAAATGAAGCCACGTTTGACAACACCGTCTCCGGAGGGGCCACTTGAATTTGTCCGCACAACTTGATTGGCTAACTTCAATGTTAATTAACACAGAAACGGCGCAACGTATCGATTTTTTTCTTAACAATTATTCAATTATTTCTCAGGACAACCCACCGTGCAACGCCCTTAAGAATTCATCAGACTGTTTCTGACCATCCTGTATTTTTAGAGACAAGACTGAGCTAACGTTCTCCGCATCGATCTTCGACATACACCAGCAGTCATCACATAGAGATTTAGATTACGTGGAATACAGAACGTCAGTCATATTTAACCGTTTGCGTAGCTGAATTTAGCAGCAGCCTGTTTCATAATATCGCCATCATGTTAGCGAACTCAGATTTAGCCGTGTACACGCTTATCCGCAGATACCGATTTTCAAACTACAAATAAACGGAATTAGCAATCTCAAATGCACTCTGAAACAGTGATCACTACATTCCAGAATTTGCTAACGGATTAGCATTAGAAAATACCATAAGATTCGGACTGATTTCTGTACATATATACAGATTGTCCCAAGTAAAGTGTACACTGTTAATTCATGAAAAATTGACCAAGACACTGAAACATTACCTTCAATGAAGTGTGAGGACTTCGCTGCCTGGTCCATGACTTTGTACTTTTTGTACACAAACTATCTCTTGTAATAATTCAACGTGGTACACATCTCACACTGATGAGCGAAGCTCAAGAATTGATCGAATAGGTGTTTTGCAATCCATTTCTTTTGTAGATGAATTACATTTCCTTAAGCTTCTTTCAACGAATCTGTTTGCCAACTGTATTTTTATAGTTACATATACAAGGTGGATCACGTAAGATGTAACATCCCTTTATTTCCTGAGCAGTTTCAGATACCGAAACGAGGTTTTCCGCAATTGGATCTATGCTGTAGGGCACATAATGTTTTGTGTCGATAACGCTCTGTACTCTGGCGTCAACCAAGATATTGAAACAAGTATGGCTTTTTTTGGTGGAACCTTATACTTTTCATAACTGCATTCAATAGCTCTTTAAAAAGACAATTACAGTGATTTAGCACTTTTTAATATTGTCTCCGAAACCTTTCGCAAATAATTCGTTAAATGTGCTAAAACTGGAAAGCAATGCGGCCAGAGTTTGCTGTTGTGGTGTAAACACTGCCAAGCAAAGCTCTCATGCCAGGATCCGTCGTTATACTGGTATTTAGCAAGAGAAGCCTATGCTACTAAGATAAAATGTCATTTCCTATACGACAGAGATACAGGGTCAGCTACGTTTTTTGTATTTGCAACTATGTCAGATGAAATCTTCTGGCTCACCACCATTTCAAATTTCTGTACATGTCAGGGTTGTTGTGGAACAACTACAGTTTCGTCAGGCAGTTTTCCACTTAAATCCTCCCTGTTGCTGCTTACTTACCAAAGCCGAAACAGAAACATCGGTCGTTCATATTTCACAATGAAAAATAGCCCTATTCAGGGAGAGAAAGAAACTGTATTAACGTTCCTAGAATTGAAAAAAGAATATCTGATCTGTTTTTTTTTTTCTGGAGACGCCTAAAAGCTTCTTGAAGGTCAAACACCTGCTGTCGGACAAACGTGTCTATAGATACTACTCGAAATTGTAATCAGACGGAATTTACTTTAAATAAACTTAATATTTTATTCAGAATGACTGACAGCATGTCACCCACAAAATTAATGCTTTTCGTAATGAATCATAGTTTTATAATCCATTAGGTCTACAACTTTACTTCCGCCGTTTTGCAACAGATGGCAGTGGTGGCAAGTAGTGGTGCAGTCGCGAGTCGTGTCATATAATAAGCTTACACATCTATAAATATAACGCAATCAAATTATTAGTCAATTTGTGGTTACATCATAAAGTTATTCTCAATTGAATATGTCAACTTACGAGCCCATTTCTCGTCATTTGCGGGAAGTTTTAATTTTCTGCTTTAACATGAAGATGTCTGCTGCTGAGGCTCATAAAATCTTGGGTAATACCTATGGTGAGGCAACTACTGGTGAAAAGCTGTGCAGAGAATGGTTTCCACACTTCAAGAACGGTGGTTTAGACGTCAAAGACCGACCTGCCGGTGGAAAAGAGGTTTTTTAAGCTACTGAGGCCGACGGAAATGATCACAGGATATCGTTATCTAAAGCAATTGATGCGTTTGAGCCGACTACCGAAAGACAAACGGCCACAATGCAGCGATAGATATGGAAAGCTGATTTTGAAGCATGGCAGTGCTCGACACCATGTCGCAAAAGCCGTCAAAACATACTTGTAAACGTTGAAATGGGAAGTCCTACCCCACCCATCATATTGTACAAACATTTCCGTCTCTGACTACCATCTTTTACGATCAATGGCAATGGCCTGGCTGACTAGCACTTCCGGTCGAACGAACAACTGCAAAACTGGATCGACGCCCAGTTCTATCGCCGCGGGATTCATATGCTGCGCGAAAGATGGGAGAAAGTAAAGGCCAGCGATGGCCAAAACAGTGAAAGATGAAGTTTTTATAAGTTTTTCACAATAAAGCCTCGAACTTCGAGAAAAATTACCGAAGCAAATTTGTGGACCCAACATTTAAGTATGTGCTCAAATTCCTTACCATTGTTAGCGAGGCTCATTTGCAGTCGCCGTTCCAATACGTTGCGTGCTGTGGTGATTCGACATCGTATTTTATCTGGCGTATCTGGGGGTAGTGGGAGGGGCGGCTTCATGATAGACCCCATCTTTCAGTGCTCCCCATAGAAAGAAAGCAAGAGGAGTCAAATCAGGATTACTGGCCGACCACTGTAATATAACATTACGTCCTAGCCAACGCTCAGGATACTTTTCATTCGGCGTTTGCGTTTTAGCACGGAAAGAGTGAGCTGGGCACCCATCATATTGGAACCACGTACATTGTCGCCTATCCAGTGATGCCTCTTCTAGAAAAACATGCAAAATGCTCGTAATAAAGCGTGCATACTTATTTCCATTTAAGACCCCTGGGACGAAGTAAGGTCCCACAGTGGAATTTCATATGTCGACACACCACACGTTTCGCTCCATCGTCGTTGGTGTCGTATCTGACGAAACCAGCGCGGATTTTCTGCTGCCCAGTAGTGCATTTTACGAAAATTTACGTGGTTCGTAAATATTGCTTCGTCGGTAAAGAACACACGTTGGAAAAACGTAGTGTCGTCTCCCAGACGCAGCGTAGCAAACCGACGAAATTCTATACGACGTTCGAAACCACGTCTGTGGCCTCCGTGATAGAGTGTCAAGCGTGGAATTTACCGTGTGTCGTCGCTAGATGCGTATGACACTCGTCTGGCTGCTCTCACATTCCTTGGCAATACGTCTCGTGCCATGATGCGTACTCATATGCGTCATGGGCAGAACATCTTCTTCATGTGCTGAGTCAGCTGCAGTCTTCGTCCTCGTCCTCTATTATACAATGATGTTGCTTGTTCGCGCTAGTGTGCACAACTGACAGTGACGATCATGATAGACTACCTTATACCGCCGTACCTTCTTGATGGAATTCCTTTGACATTCGCCGTATAAAAGGAGCATGTCTAACTTCTCCTCATGTCTGCATGTAAGGAATGTTGAAGCAGAAGTGACCTGCCGATAGACGATATAAATCCTTTTAGTTCTGCAGTTCAGTCAAGCAAACAGTCGAAAGACTTGATACAGTGACGTAGTCTGACATGAGCGTGTTTACAACAAAATACTTGATTCCGACCGACTGGCCTTTCAGTTTTAGTATATTTCTCGAATTCTTTTGCGAAGAGATTCAGCCTCGAAATTAACAACCATTATATCGTCGTACTCGTCTTTTCAAGCGCTTTCGGATGCCGCTAAAACAGTATATTACTCTATTTAAAAAATCATGCTTGCTTCAATATCTCGATCGATATGAGAGTTAAGACTCGTTATCACATAACAATAGTACATGTCCTTTAGCGCACTATCATTTGCCGGAAACCTTGTTTTGATATCTGGAACCATTCAAGGGGTGTTACGTCTTACGTGACTCATCCTGTATGTAGTCATTCCCGATTAGGTCACTCGGCACGTTTATAAAAAAATACTTTACGCTTGTCAGTGTTTTAAGTGATTTATCGTGAATATTGTAGTCGAACAGTTGTACCCTCAAGTTTACATGGGTTCACTGTAACAATATTTTATTGTTGGTTAAAGCAAAGCTTTAGAAATATGCAACCCAAATTGTTATTTCTTTTTAAAAAGAAACAATCTCCGAGTTTTACGAGAATGATGGAAAGTCCGCAGCTCGTGGTCGTGCGGTAACGTTCTCGCTTCCCACGCCCGGGTTCCCGGGTTCGATTCCCGGCGGGGTCAGGAATTTTCTCTGCCTCGTGATGACTGGGTGTTGTGTGATGTCCTTAGGTTAGTTAGGTTTAAGTAGTTCTAAGTTATAGGGGACTGATGACCATAGATGTTAAGTCCCATAGTGCTCAGAGCCATTTGAACCAATGATGGAAAAGTGAAGTAGAACAGCGAACATAAGCTTAATTCCTTTCATACAGAATATATTCACTGAAATAAAATAATGAGAAATACGTCCATAACTTATCATATGGGCGTGCTTTGTGGATGAGTATAGACAGCAGCAGCGGACTGTAGTACTGTATGTTTACTGCGAGATGAGAGAGAGGGCCTGTCTGGCACAGAACAGAGCAGGGATCTGCCGCACTATTGTGCTGAAAATTAGACCGGAAGTCCGTACCAGCAGTATGCGTTGCGCGTCGCGATATGTCGCCAGCCTACCACCCAGATGCAGGAGCGGTTGGCGCTCGCTGCTACAAATAGAACCCGCTGCTCTGTCATGTCTGCGTATTTTTTTAGGTTTCCGCACGAACTCTCTGTATATCATTACATATTGGGGACGAAATACCATTTTTCAGCAGCTCGTGACACGTGGTGGCTTAATAAGTGATTTGTGTGTCTCATGATAACACAAATCGCTATTGTCCTAGCAGTAATTATTTCGCTGCGGACTATTTTTCATCTTATTAGGCGACCTGACAAGTACTAGTAGAACAAGCGGAATTTCTGTAGTCATCGTTCATAAAAATTACACTGTTCTACCAGAAACCAACGGACGAATCAATAAAAGTGAGTAATTACTACATTATCTGTGACCCAGTGAGCTTTATAATTTCACTCCGCAGTATTACATTTCAGAAACGAAGAAGACATGTGTACATGGCATTCTCGAAGGTATCGTCTCATAAACCTAGACCTTCGCCATCTCTTCTACGTGATCACATGTATCTTCATTCTAAGTGGCAGCATTAGTTCGATAATGTAATTCCGCGAAATGATGGTAGCCAGATAGTCTAACCTTCCTCAGTTAGGTGAGTATATTTACGAAAATATTCCAATAAGGGCAGCCCGTTTCGTGTTATCGCGCAATAGGAGTGAGAATGTCACTGATATGATACGCGAGTTGGGGTGGCAGTCACTGAAACAAAGCGGTTTTCTTTGCGGCGAGATCTATTTACGAAATTTCAGTCACCAACTTTCTCTTCCGAATGCAAAAATATTTTGTTGACACCCACCTACGTAGGGAGAAATGATCACCATAATAAAATAATAGAAATCAGAGCTCGAACGGAAAGATTTCGGTGTTCCTTTTTCCCATGGGCCATTCGAGAGTGGAATGGTAGAGAAGTAGTATGAAAATGGTTCGATGAACCCTCTGCCACGCACTTAAGTGTGAACTGCAGAGTTATCATGTAGATGTAGGTGTTAGCTTCATTGTTAGTCCGACGATATCTGTTTTTGTCTCCCATTGTTACGCTGCCTCTTTGCATGCATTCTTGGTATCGGCCACAGATACTCCATAACTTTTTCTATCCCCATTTATTAGTACTTTCCTCTCTTATCATAACGACGTTCATGTTCAGCATATTTATGCACTATTTATCAATTACTTTTCATCAGTGGTTAGCATCTCAGGACCATAATTTATATAAATTACAAAAGGCGTAGCCATCTGTTGAATCATTCGGCCGCAAAAGTGCTACTTGCTTAAATCATCAGCTGAACTGCAGAATCTGATGCTAGAGCTGTTTTAAAACTACATGAAGAATTCCTATCTGAATTTCTGAGAGAAAAAGCAATAACTTTGGTCACCTATTCTAAACGATAGAAATAAAACTTTGATAGCACTCTAACAACGACCTGAAAGGAGCAAGCCCACATATACATGATATCTGTAATAACATTTTGATATATTCTCAAGATGTGTTCTGAGCACTCCTTTCACCCTGCTGACCCCGCTACGTGTCATAGCATGTGGCCTCGAGGAAACACGGAAAATGGGGAGCACCCTAATCCATGACACCTCAAATACCGCCCACTACTCACAGAGACCTTTCAGAGGTGAAACCGAAGCACGTTCTGCACAACTCGCTCCATAGCATAGCGGAAGTGTTCAATACATGCTGTCACGTGACATGGCGAGCTACGTAGTATCCTTGAGTATTTCTCATTCGTGAGAGACAATTATGAGGTTAGACGAAGGAGGTGCTTAATAAACTCCAATGGCAGGCAGTACAAGATATGCATTGTCCACTACGGAACGTTTTGAAGTAGACATTCCAGTAAGATTAAGGCAACGTATCATTTTCACTACAACGAAAAACCCAAAGAAATAAATGCTCATAATGAGGCATATCGACGGTCACTTCACGCTGCGTTCGCAACTGGCTTGTACAATACTGATATAAAAGGCAGATGTCCACGGGCTCTACCTGAAACTATTGGTTCAAATGGTTCAAATGGCTCTGAGCACTATGGGACTTAACTACTGTGGTCATCAGTCCCCTAGAACTTAGAACTACTTAAACCTAACTAACCTAAGGACATTACACACATCCATGCCCGAGGCAGGATTCGAACCTGCGACCGTAGCAGTCGCGCGGTTCCGGACTGCGCGCCTAGAACCGCTAGACCACCGCGGCCGGCCCTGAAACTATTCTCAAACAGTTCAGAGGCGAGGACCTGGAGCGTTCCCTTGCTGAAGATACAGAGACGCTGTGCGATGCTGCAAGAGAATAAACGGGGACACGTTATTGGTCAGTAGGTTTCTGTATCGTTCGCAGGTGAAAAATAATGACACACGCGTCATGAACATCATACACTGAAGAGTTAAAGACGCTGATACACCTGCCTAATATCGTGTAGAGTCCCCGTGAGCACGCAGAAGTGTCGCAACATGACGTGGCATGGACTCGACTAATGTCTGAAGTAATGCTGGAGGGAACTGATACGATGAATCCTGCAGGGTTGTCCATAATTCCGTTAGAGTGCGAGGGGGTGCAGATCTCTTCTGAACAGCTCAATGCAAACCATCCCAGATATATTCAATAATGGTCACGTCTGGGGAGTCTGGTGGTCAGCGGAAATGTTTAAACTCAGAAGAGTGTTCCTGGAGACACTCTGTAACAATTCTGGAAGTGTGAGGTGTCGCAGTGTCCTGCTGGAATTCTCCAAGTCCGTTGGAATACACAATGGACATGAATGGATGCAGGTGATCAGACAGGATGCTTGCGTACATGTCACCTGTCAGAATCGTATCTAGGCGTATCAGGGATCCCATATCACTCCAACTGCACACCCCCACACCATTACAGAGCCTCCACCAGCCTGAATAGTCCCCTGCTCACATGCAGGGTTCATGGATTCATGAGGTTGTCTCCATACCCGTACACGTCCATCTGCACGATACAGTTTGAAACGAGACTCGTCCGACCAGGCAACATGTTTCCTGTTGTGACTTAGCAAGACAGCCAAGTCACAACGAGAGGAAACCGAAAGGCACGCGTTAAGCTCACGCAGATTGGCGTGAGGTCTGGAATAGTTAAAAGGAAATGAGAACTTAGAAAATGGACGCAGTTGCTGTAATACTTAACTTTAATCCACATTTGTAGAACATCGCTCTTGATGATACATTAATAGAATCTCAATATCAATTGAATACGGCGCCTTGCTAGGTCGTAGCAAATGTAGCAGAAGGCTATGCTAACTATCGTCTCGGCAAATGAGAGCGTAGTTGTCAGTGAACTGTAGCTAGCTACGTCGGCTGTACAACTGGGGCGAGTGCCACTACGTCTCTCTAGACCTGCCGTGTGGTGGCGCTCGGTCTGCGATCACTGACAGTGGCGGCACGCGGGTCCGGCGTATACTAATGGACCGCGGCCGATTTAAAGGCTACCACCTAGCAAGTGTGGTGTCTGGCGGTAACACCACATTTCCAGTCATCAACAGTCCAGTGCCGGTGTTGACGGGCCCAGGAGAGGCGTAAACCTTTGTGTCGTGGAGTCATCAAGGGTTCACGAGTGGGCCTTCGGCTCCGAAAGGCAGAAGTAAAGCTGTGAGGGCGGGGCGTGAGTCTTGCTCGGGTAGCTCAGTGGTAGAGCACTCGCCCGCGAAAGGCTAAGGTCCCGAGTTCGAGTCTCGGTCCGGCACACAGTTTTCATCAGCCAGGAAGTTTCAAAAATATGAAGCACTCTGAAGATATAGTTGGATGTCAATCTAATATCGTAAATCTCGTAGACGTACACAAAACCGATGGGTTTGTAAGTAAATAGAGTTCCAGTTCCTGTGACAGTTAGTACGGCCACTAGAGTGCATTAGTTAGTGTTGATTCGTTACCACGTCTGGTATGGTATATAAGAGGTGTGAACACCACCAGATGTTGAGTGATTGCTCTAAAGGATTCAGAGATGCCGCGTACTCGAGTGAGGCAGAGTTATCAGCACTTCACAGAGTGTGAAAGTGGCCTCATTGCTGATCTCCATCGACCAACAGGTCGAATCGAGTAATATCCAGACTGTAACAATGGCCCGATGTTGGACTGCATGAGAACATGAGAGTAGGCATACTCGTCAAGGTTCCAGTCGACCATGACTAACAACCGCTATTGAGGATCGCCGTACTGTGCACCAGGCACATTGTAACCCGTTCGCATCTGCGCCTGCCGTCTGAGAACATCTAATGGACTTCCTGAAGCATTCTGTGTCATTCTGCACCACTGGTCGGAGATTAGCAGCAGCACTGGTCGAATGATATTTTTCTCACATTGTTTCCAACTTCTGGCCAAGTTCACATCCCAAGAGTGAAACATGGAGAGGATTCGATAATGATTTGGGCAGCCATACCGTCGTATTCCATGGGTCACACTGTTACTCTGCTAGGGTGCATTACTGCCAAGGATTATATGACCATTTTGGCTGATAAGATCCATCCGATGCTACTGATGATGCTGTGTTCCAAGACAGCAGGGCCTTTGTTCACACAGCTCGCTTCGTCCGGAATTGTTTTTGTAAGCACGAGGAAGAATTGTCGCATCTTCCCTGGCCACCACTGTCACCATATTCCAGTATTATTGAGCCTTTGTGGTCTACTTTGCAGAGAAGACTGCGTGATCGCTATCCTCCTCCTTCATCGTTACCTGGACTCGCCAGTATGTTGCAGGAAGAATGATAGAGGATTCCCTTGAACACCATACAGAACCTGCATTTATCTATTGCGAATCGACTGTAAGCTGTTTCGAATGCCAACTGGTTTCCGACACCGTACTGGGCATGTAAATGTGTTGTGCTTTTGGTGTTTCCATATTTTTGTACAACCAATATAGATTTCTGTGAGAGCTGTTGACGAGTCGTCCATGAATACTCTGAAAAAGCAAACCGGAAGAAACTACGTACAATTTAGTCGTAACTATTTAAATATAGTTCTTGACAACGACATATTGCTATAGCGAGGAACAGGGATTTTAGCAGCCCTTGGTATCAGTAGCTAATTAGTCTAAGGGAAACGTGAGTTGGCGCCATCGCGATAGACACTTTCAAGAGAGATCGAAATCCTGTGCTAGACACAGAAACTGCGCATATGCAGTGAAAAGTCCCGGAGAGGAATTGACTAAGCATTTCCAAAACGGGGAAACTAGATTATCCCGCTCCCATCTAGTCCTTCATGAATAAGGGACAGTTCTGTTTGCAAAACGCGTCATCCAGTGCTTATAATTTTGGGGCGTTAGACACTAAAGTGAAATGAAACTAGTATAGGCATGCGTATTCAAATACGGACATATGTAAACAGTCAGAACACAGCGCTGCGCTTGGCAACGCCTATATAAGACAAGTGTCTGGCGCAGTTGTCAGATCGGTTACTGCTGCTGCAAAGGCAGGTTTTCAGGATGAAAGTGAGTTTGAACGTGGTGTTACAGCTGACGTACAAGCGATGGGACACAGTATCTCCGAGGTAGCGATGAAGTAGGGATTTTCCCGTACGACCATTTCCCGAGGGTACCGTGAATATCAGAAAGCCGGTAAAACATCAAATCTCCGACATCGCTGTGGCTGGAAAAAGATCCTTCAGGTACACGACCAACGACGACTGAAGAGAATCGTTCAACGTAACAGAAGTGCAATCCTTCCGCAAATTGCTGCAGATTTCAATGCTGGACCATCGACATGTGTCAATGTGCGAACCATTCAAAGAAACATCATCGACATGGGCTTTCGGAGCCGAAGGCCCACTCGTGTATCCTTGATGATTGCACGACACAAAACTTTACGCCTCGCCTGGACCCATCAACCTCCGATATTGGACTATTGACGACTGGAAACCTGTTGCCTGGTCGGACGAATAACTTTTCAAATCGCATCGAGCGGATGGATGTGTTCGGGTATGGAGGCAACCTCACGAATCCATGAACCCTGCATGTTAGCAGGGGACTATTCAAATTGGTGGAGGCTCTGTAATGATGCGGGGCGTGTGTATTTGAAGTGTTATGGGACTCCAGATACGTCTAGACACGACTCTGGCAGGTGGCACGTAGCTAAACATCCTGTCTGATCACCTGCATCCATTCGTGTCCATTGTGCATACCGACGGACTTGGGCAATTCTAGCAGGACAATACGACACCCCACACTCCCAGAATTGCTACAGAATGGTTCCAGGAACACTCTTCTGAGTTTAAACACTTCCGCTGTCTACCAAACTCCCCAGACGTGAGCATTATTGGGCATATTTCGAATGTCTTGCAACGTGCTGTTCAGACCAGATCTCCGCCCCCTCGTACTCTTACGAATTTATGGACAGCTCTGCTGGATTCATGGTGTCAGTTCCCTCCAGCACTACTTCAGACATTTGTCGGGTACATCCACAACATGTTGCGGCACATCCGCTGGCCCGCTGGGGTCCTACACGATGTTAGTCACGTGCACCCTTTTCTTTGGCTCTTCAGTTTACAAAGCCAAGCATGAAGTTCGTTTGTTTATTTTAGTGCGGTGTAGACAAGAAGGCCTGTTCTGTAAGACTTCGTTATATCTGTCAATTATTCTGTTACTCTCACCAGCTCTAAGCTATTCCGTATCTATATTCCTTTCGTGATCATAGCAGACGGCATAATGACAAATCCTTAACTTACAAGAAGACTGTTATCCTCGAGGTATTTTTTCAGCAAGAAGAATTTTACTTTTTCAAAAATTTAGTTTACAAAAAAATCCGTCAGTTTCATCAGTCATGGGAAAAACTTCAAAAGATGGAAATTTCTTTAGTTTTGGCTGACGTTGAAGAAGACAATCTTGTCGAGTTTAAAGCGAAGCTGAAGAGAAAGCAGGAGCCCCTAACCTCTTCCACTCCCTCCCTCACACCCATCCCATCCGCCAAAAACAGAGCTCATTCGGTAAGAGCATTGGTGAGGACGCAAGGTTCAGGGTTCGATTTTCGGTCAATCACACAGAGTTAATCTGGCAGTATGTTTCTAGACAGAGCACAGCGAAATATTCATTGTGGACGGAGTATTAACTTGTCACAATGGTTTCATACAGTTATTATCTTTAACTGCCCGAGGGAGTTCATGTAGGTAACGCAGACATTTTCAAATTCTTGTACAAAGAAGAGCTGCAAAGCGTCGGGATTAGACGTGGCCCTTCTTGCGCTGAAATTTTCACCTCCCGCGGCCACGTAGTGTGAGACGGCGCGTCACGAAGCAGCGGCACGCTAGATTAATCAACAGCCCTCGTATCACATGCACAGCCGCGGCGCCGGCAGTAAACGCTGCACCTTGTTAGCTCGACTAATGTGTGCGCACGGCCGGTTTAATGAACAGCTTTCTGGACGTCACAGTGACCTGTGAATGCAGCTAATTACATCGTCTTGCTGGCGCTACGAAAGAAACGCAGCATCGACAGTGTTTGCGCCGTCCAGTAGCCCTTAAAGCCAAATATACTTACAGCAGCAATAACTACAAAGTATGTGCTATTAAAGATACGCATCCCCGTCCGGGACGTATCCCTAGCATTTGTACGAGGCACAGTTTCTTTTTCTTTCTTTCTTTCTTTCTTTCTTTTTTATTATTATTTTTTTAAATCTATATACGAACTTCTCTCAGCAGTCTTGGATGTTGCTTCCTGAGTTCAAAAATGTTCAAATGTGTGTGAAATCTTATGGGACTTAACTGCTAAGGTCATCAGTCCCTAAGCTTACACGCTACTTAACCTAAATTATCCTAAGGACAAACACACACACCCATGTCCGAGGGAGGACTTGAACCTCCGCCGAGACCAGCCGCACAGCCCATGACTGCAGCGTCTGAGACCGCTCGGCTAATCCCGCGCGGTCCTGAGTTCCTGACGTGTTTTGGGGGTTACGTATGTCACTCGATAAAAACGGAACCCTTACAGGTTTACTTTGTTGTTTGTCTGTCAGTCCGACTGTTAAGAGCTCATTTTCCCTCATGAAGAGGTAGACGTATCAATTTGAAATTTATGTCACATACTAAATAAAGTAAATGGTCCTTTGGCGATGCCAAACAATTAAGCTTCTACGCCTATGAAATCAAAAGATAGGCCGCCTATATCACATATTTTGATACTCGCAAACTTACCAAAATCTATAGCGTACTCCCATTGACCTAAAATCACGAAATTTGGAAGGAAGCAAGGTTCCACGATACAAATGAAGGAAAAATCCGAAAAATGTTAGTTTATAATTTTAAATTATTTATTTATTTATTTATTTATTTTTTGCCGGCCGGAGTGGCCGAGCGGTTCTAGGCGCTACAGTCTGGCACCGCGCGACCACTACGGTCGCAGGTTCGAATCCTGCCTCGGGCATGGGTGTGTGTATTGTCCTTAGGTTAGTTAGCTTTAAGCAGTTCTAAGTTCTAGAGGACTAATGACCACAGCAGTCCCACAGTGTTCAGAGCCATTTTTTTAAATTTTTTTGTCATTTGTTTTCGGACTGTCTGGCCGTCCGTCTGTTAGGTACAGTATTTCATAGCCTCCGCAAACGTCACCGTTTCACCAGCTAATATCTATGCGCCTCTCAGTTGCTGAATAATTCTTTCTTTCATAATTCGTGAACAGAAAAAGTTTTTTGTCCCGTGTACATTTTTTATCCGCCTATATAGATTTGAATACACCCCGAGTAAATTCTTACAGATACTTTTTGGTTTCCATAAATCGCTTAAGGCAAATGCGGAGATAGTTCCTTTAAAGAAGAAATGACTTCTTTTTCCATCCCGTGCCAATCCCAGCTGATGCTCTGTCTCAGATTACCTCCTCGTCTGCCGATATTGCGCACACACACACACACACACACACACACACACACACACACACACACACACACAGAGAGAGAGAGAGAGAGAGAGAGAGAGAGAGACAGAGAGAGAGAGAGAGAGATAAACAAAAGCTTTGCATCACACCTTTATTTCGAAATACATGTAAAGGAAAACAAATAGGCTTTTAGGCATGCCTATATGTTCATTTACGATGTGTCCAACTCTATAAGTCAAAAAACAAACATATGTTTAACGACAATATCGTCTGTTTCCCATAAGGGGTGCGCGAGGGGGGGGGGGGGGGGAGGTTCACAGCACTCCTGGGCAACGTCAATACGTGGTGGAACGTCCCCTTTCTCGGATGCAGGCTTCAATCCGTCATGGGACACCATCGATGAAATCGTCAAGTCAGCCTTGGTCCAAATTTTCCCACTGTTCAATGGCAATTCTATGTAGGTGGCACAGGTTTACGGGGTCGTCGTCGACGTCCAAGAACAGTTCGTTTCAATCGAATCCACACGTGTTCGATTGGGTTAATGGTCGGGAATCAGGCAGCCCACTCCATTCTAGTGATCTTACAATGGTGAAGAAACGTGTTCACGACAACAGCACGATAAGAAAGTGAGTATCATTCATCAAGATGAAATTGTCACCAAAATATTGGCGATACGGTCGCACTATTGGTTGCAGAATCTCGTCGCTCTACCGTCGAGAAATGAGATTGCCCTCAATAGCAGTGAGAGGTTTGCGGTGGCCCCATCTAGTGCCATCCCATAACGCAACTCCATCAGTACCTTGTTGCACGTGTGGGACGTATCGTTGGAGCCATTCGATATTACCGGTTTGAATCCAAACTCATTGTCTGCGATTGTGGAGGTACAAGTAGATTCGAGTTTCGTCCGTAAACAACATCCGACGTCAATCCTGGAGCATTAGTTCTGCATGATTTCTTGCCCATCTGAAATGGAAAACGTGGTGTTGTCGTGTACGACATGATACTCGCTTTGTTCGTATGGAATTAAGATTCGCGTCATGCAATCTTCTCCTTAACAGTTTGATGCAATACATAACGTCCTGTATCCTCTTCTAAGATCTAATTCAGTACTAGAGCACGCAGCCCTCGGTTCCTTCGACTCAGAAGTCGTAGATGCCGATGATCCTATGCATCTGTCGAACATGGGCAACCTGTGCCGTGTAGTCCTAAACACTACCTGTCAATTGGAACCGATTACATGTCCGCACCACATCAATTTGACTAGGGTGCACACGTCGAGCAACTGCCCTGGTTAACCAGCCTTCGCGCGTGACGTGATGATACGGACCCAGCCATTGGTCGTGAGTGTGCTTCGTGGCATGGTGGATGCGCGCTCTACTGGTCCACAGACGTGTCTAATGCGTCCGTGCTAGTGCTTTAAGTTTGACTGAAATGCTGTAGTCCATTAGTGTGAGGTGTTGTGCCGGAGGTAACCCTCGTGGTAACTGAGTGTATGTTCATAAACAACGTCGGCGGCGACCTTCCCATCGGTACAGAATCAGTTGCAATAGCAACACACCAGCACGACATGTCAGGATGATGTAACACTTTTGTTGATGTGTGTCTTACTAGAATGTTTTAGCTGGTTCAGTGACAGCTAAAGAAGAGGAGGAGTATTACATTTTGTTTCATTTCACAAATGTCTCAAGCGTTCGTAACGTCTTTGAATAAATCGCTGTCTTCTATGTGTACTTCCTAACTCGTCGATCTGGGAGAACATTTCGCACATTTCACTAGTGAGCAGATAGTATCTGTTTGCTTTTGAAAAATAAAGTTTGTTTGCCATGTATTTTTTTTAACACTATGAGACTTAACATCTGAGGTCATCAGTCCCCTATACTTAGAACTACTTAAACCTAACTAAATTAAGGACATCACACACATCCATTCCCGAGGCAGGATTCGAACCTGCGATCGCAGCAGCAGCGCAGTTCCGGACTGAAGCGCCTAGAGCCGCTCGGCCACAGCGGCCGGTGCCATTTATCTCTTGAAGCGTAGAAGAATTCATTTTGCCACCAAGAGAAGAATGTTTATAGGCACAAAAAGCGAAGTTCCATAGCACATTTGCAGAGTCTGGCACTTCAGTTAGTCCAGAAGTGCTAGATATTTTTTAGATGCGTTGTGGTTGGCCGTGGATACGCAGTATGTACGTGTGCAAGTATTGAAGTGCGGTACAAAGTCAAAAGAATGACAGAGTTGTTCTCCACCTCTCTCTTGTCACTGATATAAATGCTCAAGCCTGGGGCACCTTGCTGTTATTCAGTTTCTAGGGAAAGAGAAATCTTCGTGATTAAAGCACATAAGTTGTCTATAGAAACTTTTCCATTGGACAATGATATTGCGGTGCATCACATTATATGGTATTCTATGTGCAAGGCTCATTGGGCCCTGAGCTTCGTATTACATATCAGGATAATCTTGCATCATATTTGTACATTATGAGTGTCGTAACTGATATTACTGCAAGTTTAGATAAACGCTGCTGTCTTCTCCCCTCATATCCTACTCCCAGTTTTCTCACGCACCTAATCCCGGTCAATAGAGAGTGTCTCCAATCTCTTGGCTGAAATGGAAACAGGTGACAGTGGGTCCAAAACCGATTACATTGAGACAGTTAACGAATTATCGGAAACGAATATTTATTGTGTTAAGGACATACACATCGTACAACGCATAATAACAACGTAGCTCGTAGCAATTGTTCAAAGTGACGACCACCAGTGTCAAGGCATGTAACACAACGGCGAACGCAGTTCCGCCGCACTGCCGCAAAGATTCAGGGCGTCTGTTGTACTCTGGAACAGACAGTGGGAGGTAAACAGCTTACACCTCTGACCGCGAAACAGATATACTGTACACAAATTAGCTCATAGCATGTGTATCCTGTGATGACCGCATGCATCGCTCCAGCACATTACCAGTGTCAACACAAACCCCTATCCCTGGTGTCAATTGTCCATTGCATCAGACAGCTGACGATGTGTCCATGGTGAGACGTGTTACTGTGCACAGTGAATAACGCGTAGTCAAAGATGGAACGTTACTCGTCACCCAGATTAGCAGATATGCATTTAAAGTATGGTGCAGCAGGTTACCTCCCTGTAAAACAGCACGAATGTACAGAGAACGCTTTCCCAACTGGTGTCATCCTAATTGGAAGAAGTCCACAACCGTGAATACCAATACGAAAGACGAGTCGTTCGCGCCACAGAGAGCCGGTCAAGGTTCCCGCCAGAGACATGTATGAACACCAACATTGAGGAGATGGTATTGGATCGTGTGGCCGACGACCCAGCAATAATTTCCTGTCAACTTGCTCGTGAAACGCACACAGCAAAGGATACAGTGTGGAGAGTACTGGTGCAACACGTATTACACCCCTGTAATAAAGAATGTGTACAAGACTGGGACCAACGGATTTTGAGACCCGCGTGTACTTCTTTCAATGGCTTATCCACCGCAATGCCGTAGTGCCGAACTTCATACACTTTGTATTGTTCATGAATGAGGCCTCATTCACCCTTGATGGTAGTTTCAGACAGACACAACAGTCATGTCTGAAGTGAGGACAATCCCCACTTCATCCACATCGGTGGCCACCAGCAGAGATTCTCTGTCAACTTACGGGCGGGCATTGTCCAAGATCACCTAATGGAACCTCATTTGCTGCTCCCTGTTTGACTGGTCCACGTTACCTGGTGTTCCTGCGAGATGTGCAGGCATAGTTCTCGGGAACTGTACCCGTTGTTGTACGCGAAAGGATGTGTTTCCAACGCGACGGTGCACCAGCTCACTTTGATGTTAAAGCCTGAGAGCAATTGAACAACATGTACGTTCATCGTTGGATTGGGAGGGGAGGTTCTGTCCCACGGCCAGCGCGATCACTGCATCTCACACTATTGGACATTTTGCACCGGCGTTGCGTCAAGACGTTGGTGTAAGAAACGACATAAGACCTGCCTGCTAGGGTCTAAGCTGCCTGTCTACTGGTCCGAGAGACACCAGGCCGGCCGCTGTGACCGAACACTTCTAGGCGCTTCAGTCCGGAACCACGCTGCTGCTACGGTCGCAGGTTCGAATCCTGCCTCGTACATGGTTGTGTGTCATGTCCTTAGGTTAGTTAGGTTTAAGTAGTTCTAAGTCTAGGGGACTGATGACCTCAGATGTTAAGTCCAATAGTGCTTAGAGCCATTTGAACAATTTTGACAGACACCAGAGATTTCTGAGAGAGTGCGGCAGAATTTCATGCGCCGTTGCAATGCGTGCATTGAGATTAGCGGTCGTCACTTTGAACAGCTACTATGAGCTATGTTGTTGTTATACGGTGTATGCTGTGCATGTCCAAAATGACATTTAATATCTATTTCCGACCATTGAGTCTCTATCTCAATATAATCTGTTAAGGACCCACTATCACCTGTTTGACACAAAAGGTTTGACACACCCTGTGTAAATAAGCGGTTGTACCCTAGGGCTCATCGGATACACTGATCGCAAATGATAGATATTATATGGAGCATCTTTCTAGTGTGAACTGCATAGGTTTCATTACTCTTAGCAGCAACGCAGTGTTTATGTACAGATTTAGGCAGGCAAATCGAGGTTAGTTTCGCATGTACCAACACATTTGACAGAACTAAAACTCCAGTTTCATTGTTTACTTCTATGAGAGAAGAGAATTAAGATTGGGATGATTAGTAAAGAGAATCAATAAATAATGTTATTGTAAAACTGACTGGAAACTGCTGAGACACCCAAAATAAAAAGTTGTTTGGTATCCTATTTTCTGCAATAAATACGTAAATATTCGTTTAGGAATTAAGCAACTTTTTCTTGCTGCAGTGTTGCTACTTAACTTTGCAAACTCATTCCTCATTTTACACACAGGTCATCGTCAACAGATTTTTCTTGAGTAATACACATACACTACCTAATCAAAAGTATAGACATACCCATATGTAATGCGAAATCGACCACTAGATAACACGAGAGACCGACTCTCCAGTATAAAAGGAGACAGAAAGTATTGTGTTGTCACCAGAAAGGCAGTAACAGTAGAATGGGTCGGACATGGGAGCTCAGTGACTTCGAACATGGACTAGTCAGTGGCTGTCGCCTGGGTAACAAGTCCATCACTGATATTTCAACTCTTCTGAAGCTGCCCAAGTAGACTGTTGGTATGATGTAACGTGGAAACGTGAAGGAACAACTAGGGTTAAACCAAGAGAAGGATGACATATACTGAAGGATTGGGACCTTCGGATTTCCGGAGGGTGGTAGTCAGTGGAAAGAATCACTCGTGAGTTTTTCAAAGTGCTACCAGTAATTCAGCTAGCGGTGGTACAGTGGTCGAGCAGCTCCTCAAAAGCCACACATTTCAGTAGTCAGTGCTAAGCGACGCTTGAGGTGGTGCAAAGAACGACCCCATTAAACAGTACATGGATGGAACTGAGTGATTTGGAGTGGTGAATCACGCTAAGCCCTACGGTAATCCGATAGAAGGCTTTGTGTTTTGCGAATGCCTGGGGAATCTTAACCTGCATTCACATGTAGTGCGAACAGCGTTGCGTGGAGGAGATGGTGTTACGGTATGAGAGTGTTTTTCGTGGTTGGGGAATGGTCCTTTTATTGACTCAGGAAAAGCTAAATGCTGAAGCTATGAACACATTACATAGTACTATGTACTTCGTACAGCAGATGAACAGTTTTGTGACGATTATGGTTTGTACCAGCTTCACAATGCACCCTGTCAAAACAGTACGTATGAGGCAGTGTTTTGTGGACAGTAACATTACTAAAATGGACTGTCCTGTCTAGAGTCCAAGACTGAACCCAATGGAACATCTTTGGGATGAGTTACAACACTGACTTAGCTCCAGACCCCAGCACCAAACATCATCACTCTCTCTGGTTTCGGCTCTTGAGGAAGAATGGGCTGCCCGCCCACAGACATTCAGATACCTCACTGAAACTGTCCTCAGCAGAATTCAAGCCGTCATAAAGGCAGAGTGTGGCTATGCCTCATATTAACGTCCGCTAATAAGTATTCGCATTCTATGAATCAGATAGTGTAGAAATTATTTATTTAAAACATTTCGTGTCCTCCTTCCGCCGTTTAAAGTGCTGTCGATTACGATCTCGGCTTCACCCCCAGTCCGGTGTCTATGGAGGTTCCCGCAGCAATGAAGGGAACTTGTACGCTAGGGGGAGGGGGAGGGGGGGGGGGAGACGAGTGATGAAGCCGTGCGGGAAATCGGGGCTGCAGCGCGCTTTGCTGTGAGATGAGAGCGGCGCCCAGTGGCACCGACTCCACTCGTATTGACCGCGGCGATCGCCGACGCCGCCAATTTGCTGACCTCCGGCTCCAGCCGCGCGCATGCGCACATCGCGCCTCAATTTTAAGTTCCGCCTCGCGAACGCAGAGTCTCATTATTGGCAGCAACTTTTCGCCGCAAGTGCCGATGTACTGCGAGCGTACCACTCACACCAAACCACCGCAGAAAAAATTTAAACATTTACGCTATATTTAACAATAACACATTCGTAGTTGTGATGATTTATAAGAATACATCAATTATGAGCATTTGTTCACAGATCCGCGCATATATTTGGAGTTATCACTAGACATCCGGTAAAGTAAATTGAATTGGAAGCATTTAGAAAATCCGAAATTTCGGAGATACCACGGATAAAATACAGGGAGAGGAAGGTACCTTCAACTTGTACAGAAACCAGACCTCAGTTACAAAGGCTGAAAGACGTGAAAGGGGAGCAGCAGTTGAGATGGGAGTGAAACACGGATGTAGACTCTTCCAATGTTACTCAGTTTTTACATACAGAAAGTTGTGAAGGAAATCATGGACAAATTTTGAAAGGGATTTTAAAGTTCAGGGAGAAGAAATAATAAATTCGAGGTACACCGATGTCATTCAGCCATAGATGGCAAAGGACTTGGACGAGCAGTTGAATGGAATTGATAATGTCTTTAACCGATGCAACACGATGAATACCAACAAAAGTAAAACAAGGGTAATGCATTGCAGTAGTTTCACATTAAGCGATGGTGAGGAAACAAGATTAGGAAATGAGACACTAAAATTAGCGGATGAGTTTAGCTACTAGGGCAACAAAATAACTCAAAAAAATTTGTTAACACCCAGAACAATTTTAAACGTTATGGAGTATTTCCCAAAGGTGTTTTTCATGACTGTAACCTTGTGTATGTGTGAAACATACAGTTCTGACAAGAATATAAGAGAAATTTTTGAAATATGGTGCTATAACAGAATGCTGAAGATTAGATGGATACATAATAGCTAATAAAGACGAACTGAAACGAAAAGTGGAGAAAAGAAAAGTATGGTACAACCTGAATAAAAGAAGGGGATGTTTTGTAGGATTCGTCCTGCGCATCTAGGTGAAATACACTATGTGATCAAAAGTATCCCGACCCCCCCCCCCCCCCCCCCAAAACATACGTTTTTCATATTAGGTGCAGTGTGCTGCCACCTACTGCCAGGTATTCCATATCAGCGACCTCAGTAGTCATTAGACATCGTGAGAAAGCAGAATGGGGCGCTCCGTGGAACTCACGGACTTCGAACGTGGTCAGGTGAATGGGTGTCACTTGTGTCATACGTCTGTACGCGAGATTTCCACACCCCTAGACATCCCTAGGTCCACTATTTCCGATTTGATAGTGAAGTGGAAACGTGAAGGGACACGTACAACACAAAAGCGATCAGGCCGACCTCATCTGTTGACTGACAGAAAGCCTTGAATACTAATTCTCTTCGAATTAAAGATACGCTCTTTAATTATTGCACACTTAACAGAATCCCCTGGTTCAGAAAACTAAGGCTATTCTTGGCTCTAAAGTCTAGTTAATGCTTGCTCGATTTTCTGTTGAACAATTTTGACGAAGTCTCGTAGTTATTCGGCAGAAGCTATGAATGATACTTTTCAGAAAACTTTATAAAAGTAATTACTTGCACTTTCGTAAACCGCCCAGAGTCTGCACGTGTGCTAATGCATCAGTGGGTGAGAGGAGGTGACAGTCGTCGTGTTGCTGTAGATATGAAAAAGAAAGTTTCCTACAATAGTGTTTGCAGGTTCTAACTATACGCCACGCGGGTTTGACCGAGCGGTCTTGCGCGCTGCAGTCATGGACTGTGTGGCTGGTCCCGGCGGAGGATCGAGTCCTTAGGATAATTTAGGTTAAGTAGTGTGTAAGCTTGGGGACTGATTACCTTAGCAGTTAAGATTTCACACACATTTTGAACATTTTTTCTAACTATCCACACTTTCCTTATCGATCGCCGAAATATTTTGGGTAAGATTCCGTCAGTCAAATTGAAACTCGAGCATACTTTTGTCAATAATTAACAAAAAAATATTGCGGAAAAGGCAGTACACTTTTGCCCTACATCATCGATGTGATTCCTTTCATAGCTAGAGCACATTAATGATCTGTTATTAATATGAATTGAAAATTATGTAATGGCGACTGCCAACAACGCCTAGACTATATAAAAGAATCTAGTCCTAAGACACTGCCCGCCTGTTTCAAGTTCCCGAAGAGAAGTAATACCACCTCAGTTCCATTTTAATGAATTCTCATTTCACGGAGTAACTGCCGAGCTGTGATGAAAAATGCTCAGGTTTCAATTATCTATCGAACCTGATAGTATTTAGTCGACTGCGCGTCATGAAATTTAGTGGTGAGTGAATCGTTTAAGGAAAATGGCGGGATGGCTGCTTCAGAAAACGACGGTCGATTTCCATCCACATCCTTCTCCATTTTGAGCTGGAGTACTGTCTCTAATCAACTCATCCTCGATGGGGCGTTAAACTTTAACTCTTCTTTCCTGGTGGGGTCAAGGATTTTCACGTGCTTCGAGGCGACTAAGTGTTTGTGTTGGCCTCATCATTTCATCATCATTCGTGAAAGTGGCGAGATTGGACCGAGCAATAGTTGGGATTTTGTACGGTCGCCGATAACCGCGCAGTTGAGCGCTCCACAAAGCAACATCATCATCATCATCATCAGCATCAGCATCATCTTTCCTAGTAAAAGGACACTGTCAAATCGCATTAATTTGACCACTTGTCAAAAGGCTGAACATCCACCTTTTGCAGCGCAGACCGCTGCAAGATGCGCAGGAAGAGTCAGTGATGTTGTGGAAGGTACCAACAGAGATATGGATCCATGCCGATTCCAATGCCGTGGTGCCTACAGCCCGGTTGAGGTGTTCCCACAGATTCTCTATTGGGTTTAAATCTGGGAAGTTCGGTGACCAGGGAAAAACGTTAAACTCATCCTGGTGCTCTTCGAACTTCGCACGTACACTGCCGGCTGTCATACTCATCATATTCTGACGAAGTTTCGAAATAAATATACGGACATCCGCAATATCTCGACATTACTTCATACACTGAAGAGACTTAGAAACTGGTATAGCTGCCAAATATCGTGTAAGGCCCCCGAGAGCACGCAGAAGTGTCGCAACGCGACCTGGCATGGACTCGACTAATGTCTGAAGTAATTCTGGAGGGAATTTACACCATTAATCCTGCAGGGCTGTCCATAAATTCCTAAGAGTACGAGGAGGTGGAGATCTCTTCTGTACAGCACGTTCCAAGAGATCCCAGATATGCTCAATAATTACAGAGCCTCCACCAGCTTGAACAGTCCCCTGACTGACACGCAGGTTCCATGGATTCATGAATTTGTCACCATACCTGTACACCTCCATCCACCCTACACAATTTGAAACGAGACTCGTCTGACCACGCAATATGTTTCCTGTCATCAACAGTCCAATGTCGGTGTTGACGGGCCCAGGGGAGGCGAAAAGCTTTGTGTCGCGCAGTCATCAAGGGTACACGAGTGGGCCTTCGGCTCCGAAAGCCCTTGCCGATGATGTTTCGTTGAGTGGTTCGCACACTGACACTTGTTGATGGCCCAGCACTGAAATCTGCAGCAGTTTGCGGAAGGGTTGCACCTCCGTCACGTTGAACGATTCTCTTCAGTCGTCGTTGGTCCCGTTCTTGCGGGATCTTTTCTCGGCCGCAGCGATGTCGGAGATTTGATATTTTACCGGATTTCTGAGAATCACGGTACACTCGTGAAATGGTCGTACGGGAAAATCCCCACTTCATCACTGTCTCGGTGATACTGCGCCCCGTCGCTCGTGCGCCGACTATAACACCACATTCAAACTCAATTAAATATTGATATCCTGCCATTGTAGCAACAGTAACCGATCTAACAACTGCGCCAGGCACTTGTTGACTTATATAGGCGTTGCCGACTGCAGGGTCGTATTCTGCCTGTTTACATATCTCTGTATTTGAATACGCATGCCTATACCAGTTTCTTTGGCGCTTCAGTGTAAGATGATGACTAAGACCCTTTGCGAAACGTTGTGGCGTCTCGGCGCAAGTACCCGCCTGGAAACCCGAAAGCTTTTCATCATCTGTCAGGGTGGTCGTATAGTACGATACGAATTTAAATTATAGCAGAAGATGAGATTATTACGCTTTGTTAAAGTTGCGACATCTAGGAAGTTTCTGATGCAAACAGATCTGGTACACAACAGACACATCTTAACTAGGTCCTCAGTGAAGACATATAGGTACAGCTGTTGGAAAGAAATACTTTGTTAAGTGAATTTTACTTGTCCTTTGGCCATTTTCCAGTACTTGGATATATTTGTTAGCTCTTTGAAGGTGTTGTTATATTCCATTAAATTGGCAGTGTTTTTCCTGCATCCATTTTACGAGCTTAGAGGCAACAAACGCATCCGGGTATATGAAACTGGTCTAAGGCTGAAATTATACAATGGTACGAAATTCAAATTAAAATCAACAGTTGCATGAATCATGGAGTCATTCAGATTTTGTAGGTAAACATCATTACGCTAGTGGTTTGAACCTTTTGAAATACAGACCATATTTTTCGTTGCGTGCCAGTCATAATTTTGGCAGACGAAAGAAAATCATTGAAATACTTACTACGTGAAAGCAAGTGTTCGTTATAATTCTGGTAACAGTTTAAAAGATTTTTACGAGAAAGGTATTTTATCTCTGAAAGCCCGTTGAAAAGTTACGACCAACCGTTTGCGAAAGCTTGTGTTCCTCTCTCTCTCTCTCTCTCTCTCTCTCACTCTGTTCAGTTTTGCTTGTGCAGTTTGGCACGATTCTGTTATAATGCACACAGGATCTTCATTTCTTTCATCGTGCATAATTAGATTTGCTATCAGAATACCGAGGACTTAACAAGCGCTTACATCATGTGTTTCCACTTAACGCCCCACATGCAGGAGTTGATGGATATTCGCAACACAGTGATATGAATACTGTTGTTATCATCTGAGGTTGGATTCTGACCGAAAATAGTTACAGTGAAAAAATTAAAGTTTTCCATTACATCTGCAATTTTTTAACCTCCCTGAATGAGATATTAGCCATAGATCTCATAGAGATCTATCATGGATAAAAGACTGCCACGGCCTTCTCGTCCCGCTTTGTACAAAATCTTAATTAACAGAAGAGATATCCTTTTTCGTTAACAAGTTCTCACCAATGTCGCAAACAACTTATTCTGCCTCTCATATTTAAATTTCGTTTTGGAATTACGGTTTTTTTTTTCAGTGTAAAGATGGAAATAATTTTCAGTAAGGTAATTAAAAAAAGAAGAAAAATGCAAAGAAGTATACAGGCATATAGAATTCGGCTCCACATTTATGCACGATAACTACTCAACGACTGATCATAAATAATGTCCCTTCTTATTAGAACGGTTTCCTCAATAGTTTATACTGCACCAAGGATAAGATATACGGAGGTTGCGGCCTGATGTTTTATTGCTCTTTGTGCGCTTTAGTGTGTTAGGCACTCGTTGGTATTCAAATGTCTTTCCATTAACCCACTCGCAGCTCTTGAAACTGACAGTTTCTTCTTTTCAATAGTACGCGAAGTTTAAAGACAGAGTATTATCACTTTACAAAGCGTCCTCTCGTCTGTCTACCTATTTTTAAATTTGAAACTTTGACCATTTGTGGAAAACATGTCGTTTTTATTTTTTTCTATGTTTTACGTCGCTGTCTGAGGGAAGCAGGTAAATAAATGGACGTTTCGCGCCTTGCCGAATTTCCGACCTTAACAAACTGCGCCCGGCTGTTGGGACGTTTAACGGCTGTGCACTGTGTGGGCCGCATTATAATACTAACGAGCCTATGAGTGTCTCCGCTGCTTGCCTATTTTTTCCAGACCTCATTTTCCATTTCCACTCTTGAGAGTCAGTTGTAAAAACGAAATTAACTGCACCTTCTTTTGGTCATTTGTAAAGACGTAAAATAAACGAACTCGTTTTCAGTTTCTTTCAACGGCTGGCCATCAGTTCCTCTGTTTATACTTTCATTGAATACAAGGGACTTTTTGCCAAATAGACTAAATCTCTTAGCACCTGTTTGCCTTTTTTTATAGAAGTCGCTGAAGTAATCTTATCTGAATCTGACATCACAGGTTTTATACATAGATAAATATCTCAAATTCGTACAGGAATTATAAACGTGTACACATTTGCAAGATTCATAGTAAAAGTATTACGAACATCTATTCTTTAATAATGTAAGGACAAAAAAATTTCAATACTATTTCTGTATCTATTACTAGTAATCATGTTGATGTCCTTCCGCAGGTCATACGTAACCAAGAGTTGGTAACCATTTAAATACACCACTTAATTCATTCTGAAACCACACACACAAACACACACACACACACACACACACACACACACACACACACATACATACACAGAGGGAGAGAGAGAGAATATTTCATGAATACCATAGTTATTGAATGAGTCAAGGATGACACAGTCTTGCCTCGCTGTCCAGTTCTTTATATAAGTAAACTACGTACGAATGCAGGCCATTTACACACACAACAACTGACTTTTATAAGAAATGTACTGCTATTTCTAGAAAAGCTTTCACTATTACATTTTTTGAGTAAATTCTACATCTACATCTACATGATTACTCTGCTATTCACAATAAAGTGCCTGCCATAGGGTTCAATGAATCACCTTCAAGCTGTCTCTCTACCGTTCCACTCTCTAACGGCGCGGGGGAAAAACGAGCACTTCAATTTTTCTGTGCGAGCCTTGTTTTCTCTTATTTTATTGTGAAGATCATTTCTGCCTATGTAGGTGAGTGCCAACAGAATGTCTTCGCAACCTGATGCGGATCCCACACTGCACAGCAATACTCCAGAATAGGGCGGACAAGCGTGGTGTAAGCTGTCTCTTTAATAGACCTGTTGCACCTTCAAAGTGTTCTACCAATGAGTCGCAGTCTTTGGTTTGCTCTACCCACAACATTATCTGTGTGATCGTTCCAATTTAGGTTGTCTGTAATTGTAATCCCTAAGTATTTAGTTGAAATCAGTGGCTACATTCCAACATGTGGATGTTATGAAACTTCCTGGCAGATTAAGACTGTGTGCCCGACCGAGACACGAACTCGGGACCTTTGCCTTTCGCGGGCAAGTGCTCTACCAACTGAGCTACCGAAGCACGACTCACGCCCGGTATTCACAGCTTTACTTCTGCCAGTACCTCGTCTCCTACCTTCCAAACCTTACAGAAGCTCTCCTGCGAACCTTGCAGAACTAGCACTCCTGAAAGAAAGGATATTGCGGAGACATGGCTTAGCCACAGCCTGTGGGAAGTAAAGCTGTGAATACCGGCCGTGAGTCGTGCTTCGGTAGCTCAGTTGGTAGAGCACTTGCCCGCGAAAGGCAAAGGTCCCGAGTTCGAGTCTCGGTCGGGCACACAGTTTTAATCTGCCAGGAAGTTTCATATCAGCGCACACTCCGCTGCAGAGTGAAAATCTCATTCTGGATGTGGATGTTATGACAGTTACCGGAACTTTCTCTATTTTTTGCCTCAGGAGCGCTGCCTCTTAATTCGGTCTGAGAGAAAATGCTTGTAGTCACAATTGTTAATTTTAATGATGTATCATCCCCAAAAAATCAGATAGGTCATAGCAAGCATCTTTAGTGAGAAATGCCTTTACTTTATTGTTGATGGCTATACCTCCTTTATTTCTTATTTGACACTGGTTCGTTGGCTATGGGATAAGCATCCCACTACAAGAATAAAGTTTAGTGGTCCAGTTTTCAGTATTTCTCGGGATTTTTGTTACCTATGGCTTTTTTCGGCTAAGTATGTTATCTGTTTACGTGAAGAATGCTGAGCTTACTGTGTTGTGTTAAAATGTAGATTGACCTGTAACTGACTGGGTAACTCAGTTCGAACATGGTAGGAATCACAGAGCGTTCACCGCAAAAACGACAGCGTCTAGTAACGCAACGTAGGGTTCAGACAATTTTCGGGTTAATAACAGCTTTACCTTACTGCTCTGCTAAGTATGTCTCCCCACCAGTGGTTTTCTTAGGCGGTATAGACACAACATGAAGACTGCGGATGCCAATAATACTGTGTACGTGAAGATTCATCGGAAAGAAATCTGGTTCATTGCTGTAGACTTAATAAGTGAGTGCTCAGATACACCCGTTAAGCCAAAGAAGGTAGTCATGGTACTTTTAAGACACCCTCACAGAACGTCCAGTTACTATATAAGACTTTCATAATGCTTCTCTAGAATAGCACTCTGTTAAAAAATAAAAGAATTCGAAATGAGACGCACCCTTTTAAATGACATGTACAGCATATACAGGCTAGCAATTATTAAACCATATGAACAAAAATGTAAATTAGTTACAAACTACGGCGTGCAAACACTTTATTCGACATGTAAATGTCACTACAGATATTCGGATTTAGGTAAAGACATGTTCGATATGCCTGCCATCATTGGTGATGATACGGCGCAGACGAATAGTGAATTTCTGCACGACCTGCTGAAGTGTCACAGCATCGATGCTGTCGATGACCTCCTGAATGGCTGTTTTCAGGTCAGCAATGGTTTTGGGGCTACTGCTGCATACCTTCTTTTTAATATAGCCCCACAAAAGGGAGTCTCATGTGTTCAGATACGGAGAATATGGCGACCAATCTAGACCCATGACTGTGGCTTCTGGGTACCCCAGAGCCAGAATGCGGTCCCCAAAGTGCTCCTGCAGGATGTCAAACACTCTCCTGCTTCGATGGGATCGAACTCTGTCTTGCATGAGCCACATCCTGTCGAAATGAGGGTCACTTTTGGTAACAGGGATGAAATCTTCTTCCAATCCTTCACGTACAGTTCGGTAGTGACCGTACCATCAAGGAATATCACACCAATTATTCTGTGACTGAACGTTGCACACCACACGGTCATCCATTGAGGGTGAAGAGACTTCTCGATCCTGAAATGCGGATTCTCAGTCTTCCAAATGCGCCATTTTTGCTTTTTGACGAACCCATCCATGAAAGTGGGCTTCGTCGCTAAACCAAATCATACATACCATACTAATTCCGCTCATGCCCCGAGGCCAACCGTGCGGTTTGAACGTCCTAACGCAAACCGTTCAGAAGTTACGACGATTTTATTTCATATATTTCAATTATTGCCACTCTGTACATTTACTGACAAAAAAGTAAAGCATTCAGAAGACATGGGTCGTATGTCAACGCAACTTCATACATGTACAACCATTGGCGGGTATGTAAATGATTAGATTTGCAGTTCGCTGAGACAGGTAGCATGGGCAGCGGTGTGTATTAGAGTTGTTCAAGTTTGGTGTTGTTACCAGCCGGCCGAAGTGGCCGAGCGGTTCTAGGCGCTACAGTCTGGAACCGCGCGACCGCTACGGTCGCAGATTCGAATCCTGCCTCGGGCATGGATGTGTGTGATGTCCTTAGGTTGGTTAGGTTTAAGTAGTTCTAAGTTCTAGGGGACTGATAACCTCAGAAGTTAAGTCCCATAGTGCTCAGAGCCATTTGAACCATTTTATGTTGTTACCAAACCTGGTAGGGTATATCAGGGACGTGAACTACGTCAGACGTTGACTGATCGCTGTGAAGGGCACGGAGATGCTGCGTACTCGAGTGAGAGAGCACTATCAGCACCTGATAGAGTTTGAGAAGGTCTTCATTCTAGGTCTCCATTTGGCCTGCTGGTCGAATCGTGCTGTATCCAGATTTGTGGACCATTCAGGTGTGACAGTGGCCCGATAATGCACTGGACGGGAAAGTGAGGGCAGACATGCTCGTCATCAAGGTTCCATTCGACCAAGTCTGACCCTCACTGGGGAGAATCACAGTATTGTGCACCAAGCACTTCGTAACCTCCTCGCGTTTGCGCTTGCCATCTGAAAATAAGTAATGGACTCCCTCCAACAACAGTCTCTGTTCTCTCTCACTATTGGTTGGAAACTAGCAGACTAGGGAATTACCGTCCCATGCTTAGACTCCCGTCAACACCACAACACAAACGGTTGTATTTTGAGTGGTACCGTTTCCAGAAAGCTTAAACTTGGACTGCTGATGAATGGCGTCACGTTGTGTTGAACGATGAATAGCGGTTGTACACTACCCCAGATGAGCACCGTTGGTGGGTATTGTGGCGACCTGACGAGAGGTCTCATTCTTCCAGTGTTTTGAAAAAACACAGTGGTGTTTACTTCTGGCGTCATGGTGTGGGAAACCATCGGTTACGACTTCAGGTCACAGCTGGTAGTGATCGATGGGAACTCTGACGCCACAACGGTACGTCACTAACATCCTGCACACGAGAATTAGCTCACACGTGGCATTACCGTGGTGCCGTTTTTCAACAGGGCAATGCTGGTCCACGTATGGCATGTGTCTGTATGAACCGTCTGCGTGATGTTGAGATACTCTGGTGTCAGGCAAGATCCCCAGATCTGTCCGTGACAGTCTTCGGGTTATCAAGGACCAGTTCCAGCAGTTATGGATCTGCTTGTCTCAGGAGAGAATAGAACTGCTTTCAGATTCCCTTCCCAAATGAATCAGCGGATGCAACATCTACTGATAAGTGGGCCCATACTGCCAAGTTGTTTGTAAATTTGACTAGATGTTTAATCAGTTAAATAACATCACATACTCTCTCAAAGTGTGAAGTTTCATTTCGTTTCCTCCTTCCCTTCTGGGTGTTTCACTTTTTGTGTCAGGCAGTGCATATTTCTAAGATGAATAGACTCCATGATGACTTTGACTGTGCGTTGTCCGTTCATTTAAAACATTCTTATTTCCGAGTGGAAGATTTTTTTGAGTTTAACTACATGGACGCTGCTTGCTTACACCCTATTAATATGATGCTTGAGTGATTGGTATGAAAGTTATAAACGGAAATAGATATCACGCGTCTTCTGTACTAGGTGACTGAGTACTTATATACTGCTCTTCCGAAAAACAAACATATACGATTCGTACCTTCTATCCTTTTCATTATTTCAATTATTTGAAGCCTGTATGTTCCACAAACAGATGTGCAATAGGTGAGTATGTGTAGCATAATACTCGCTGCGCCGCTTGTGAAGCTCGAACAAGAAAGTTGTCTCCAGCTGAATGGACGTAGTCGTTGCATTTCGTAGTTCACACATCGGTCATACCGAAGTAATTTACACAAGTGTGTGTAGTTACAAACCTATCGCTAATGATTCACTCAAAACAAATATGGTCTTTCAACAGACTATGCAAATTACTTTACAGCTGTTTATACATATGTAGCAAGTAGTCTCTGGCCATCTCACCGCACGCTGTCTATACCGTATCAGGATTCGGAGCTGAATGTACACTACTGGCCATTAAAATTGCTACACCACGAAGATGACGTTCTACAGACGCGAAATTTAACTCACAGGAAGAAGATGCTGTGATATTCAAATGATTAGCTTTTCAGAGCATTCACACAAGGTTGGCGCCGGTGGCGACACCTACAACGTGCTGACATGAGGAAAGTTTTCAACCGATTTCTCAAACACAAACAGCAGTTGGCCGGCGTTGACTGGTGAAACGTTGTTGTGATGCCTCGTGTAAGGAGGAGAAATGCGTACCATTACGTTTCCGACTTCGATAAATGTCGGACTGACGCCTATCGCGATTGCGGTTTATCGTATCGCGACATTGCTGCTCGCGTTGGTCGAGAACCAATGACTGTTAGCAGAATATGGAATCGGTGGGTTCAGAAGGGTAATACGGAACGCCGTGCTGGATCCCAACGGCCTCGTATCACTAGCAGTCGAGATGACAGGCATCTTATCCGCATGGCTGTAACGGACCGTGCAGTCACGTCTCGATCCCTGAGTCAACACACGGGGACGTTTGCAAGACAACAACCATATGCGCGAACAGTTCGACGACGTTTGCAGCAGCATGGACTATCAGCTCGGAGACCACGGCTGCGATTACCCTTGAAGCTGCATCACAGGCAGGAGTGCCTGCAATGGTGTACTCAACGACGAACCTGGGTGCACGAATGGCAAAACGTCATTTTTTCGGATGAATCCAGATTCTGTTTACAGCATCATGATGGTCGCATCCGTGTTTGGCGGCATCGCGGTGAACGCACATTGGAAGCCTGTATTCGTCATCGCCATACTGGCGTATCACCTGGCGTGATGGTATGGGGTGCCATTGGTTACACGTCTCGGTCACCTCTTGTTCGCATTGACGGCACTTTGAACAGTCGACGTTACATTTCAGATGTGTTACGACCCGTGGCTCTACCCTCCATTCGATCCCAGCGAAACCCTACATTTCAGCAGGATAATGCACGACCGCATGTTGCAGGTCCTGTACGGGCCTTTCTGGATACAGAAAATATTCGACTGCTGCCCTGGCCAACACATTTTCTAGATCTCTCACCAACTGAAAACGTCTAGTCAATGGTGGCCGAGCAACTGGCTCGTCACAATACGCCAGTCACTACTCTTGATGAACTGTGGTATTATGTTGAAGCTGCATGGACAGCTGTACCTGTACATGCCATCCAAGTTCTGTTTGTCTCAATGCCCAGGCGTCGTTATTACGGCCAGAGGTGGTTGTTCTGGGTACTGATTTCTCAGGATCTAAGCACCCAAACTGAGTGAAAATGTAATCACATGTCAGTTCTAGTATAATATATTTGTCCAATAAATATCCGTTTATCATCTACATTTCTTCTTGGTGCAGCAATTGTAATGGCCAGTAGTGTATATAGTAGTTACGAGAACAGACTCGTATTCTTAAGTGTGAGATGGTATTTGTATTCGGAGAAATTACTCGTACCTTCGAAATCGACCAGGACTGCTTTCCATCGGCTTGCTTCTTCGATCCGTAACGATTTTGTAGTCTACAGAATGTCAAACCTTAGTATTCGTTTTCCATGTAAATTTTCAGTTATGTTAGTATGTTTTGGAAACGCCAGGCAGTCATTAAATCCAACGATCCCCTGGCATACTTAAGAAACTAAGTAACAGGATTGGCTGAACGCGAAAGCGTGCTGCACTAACTGATCACGAGACACCCTGATTATCTGTTGCAGAGGACTTGCCTTGCGTACCACTTACGGGGGCCTTTGAATCTCGACGAGAGGTTGTTTGACACAGCATTCTTGGTCGTGGTGCTACTAAGAAACCACTGACCATAATAATGAGTACATAATATGCTGTAAACAACGCCGTGATTGTCTGTGGAGCAATGGATGTGGATTTTATAATGTAATGACACACACTTCACGGCATAGCTCTCAGATGATGGGCATGTGGCAATCTATCGAATGCCTGGTGAGTGATATTTACCAGCACGTTTTACGAGAAACGGTGGAGGCTATGATCTGCGTTTGTTCCATGCGGTTTGTGATTGTACCATTAGACTCAGTCGATGGCAAAATTAACGCAGATGTTATGAAAAAATATTTAGACAACTCAACACTTACCACACTCTAGGAACAGTCTGTATTATTTTCTTTGTCAGCATGATAATTTTCCAATGTCTTATCCGAAGACTGAAAACTATAACTGGAACAATTAAAAGTCCCAGACGCTATTATTTACACGGCTGTCGTCTTTAGATCGAATATCTAGTAATGTTCCGCGGGTCTCAGGGACGATGTGTATATGCAGATGGTGCACTATGGACTGATTTTCTGCACATCTTGACAAATGCCATTGTTTACCAATGCCATTGTTTACCATGCCATTGTTTACCAATTTCATACAAATAACAGCAGCGTTTGCTAATCGTCACGAAGGTCTACCGACAGTACATACACAGACTGCAGTTCTACAACGCTTCCTAGCGGGACGCGTGATAGGTTTGGTGAGTCCGGCGAGAACGCTTGCTCGAGTCATCGAGGCCTGGGGCGCAGCGTCGGTTTTTATTCCATCGGGAAAGCTTTCTTGAATTCCAAGGAGGCGCGGCACCGTTTATTGATCCCGCAGAGCGAGGGATATCTCAGTCCGACAACGCAGCGCCGCATGACAATCTTAGCGGCCCTCATACTTTAAACACGGAAGAATTCCGAGCTACGTATTCTCATGGTGCATTCTCGCATAATTATCCCTCTACCACGTCTTGCGAAGTGTTTCTTTTTCACTTAATGAATCTAAAATACTTCACTTTTTTTGTTTTGTATATAAGTTACTGTAATTTCTAGACATAATTTAAAGTTGGAAAATTTTAAAAGAAATACATGTTCATAAGGGCTAATTAATATAATTATTGAAACGCCGAGCCATAAATTTCTACAATCCAAGTGTCCCAACTATGAGAACATGTTTTTTTTTTTTTTCACTTCGTTTGTCTGTGCTAGAGTACACTGAAGTTTCCTCGTCGATGTTGTAAGCGTTCTGCTGTATTATCCAACAGACTGACCCGATGATCGCTATTAGTCTGAGCATCAGCAATGATGTTGATTGGAGAGTTTTCTGTTAAATGAAATGAGGGTCAAATTAGATCAAACATCAGCTCACACTGTGACAGTGAACAAAAGAGTTTTACGGTTGCTGCATCTCTGAGGGAATATATATGGATTCCGGGTGAATCACTTGTTTGAAACACAGCTCTCTTTATTTCGCAAATTATGTCTGACAAATATAGGTTCAGAGTAACAGGTAGGATACTTTCGCATCACATTTAACACTGAACAACACTATATACTGATGGAAAAGGTAAGATCTTACGGACTATCTTTAAAAACATCCACCGCCTTGAGAAATTTTTGGACCATAGAACCAAGAACGCAAAAACAGACAGCAAATGTTCATCATATACGAAAGTAATATATGGTGCGCCCAATAGAAATCTGATAGGACCACTTACGTTCTCAATACACTTGAACGATTTAAGAGATAGGGTCAACAGCACTGAGTGTTCTTAATGAAACTTTTGTCTATAAGAAACTACAGTCGCTGGGTGATAAAAAGGAGATGCTAAACGACTTCTGGTTATGAACTCAAGACCTCCTGAAATGAATATATAATAGAACTCAAGACAAAAAGAAACAACCTCATACTATTCGATTAAAATAATCGTAGGAAACTTCAGTGTTGTGCCACGTCACTTCTATATGTATGCTTAATAGTAAGAAGCGATATCTACCGGACAACCACGTGAAATAGGGGTCTTAACGGATAATTTAGCTTTGTTGTGAAGGTGCATGGAAATGCTTTGCATCTGTAAAAGAAAGAGCACACAGGATGATAGTCCGACCAATGCTCCAGCGTTGGGAGACGTTTTCAAGTAAGCACAGCAGCGGACATCGAACGAATTACGAGGCGCGGTCCAAGGATTACAGGTCAAAGCAGCACATATGTAAGTCTAACTGAGATGTTAAGGACATTTAAATTGGAATCTTGGGAAGAAAGTAGAAGTTGCCCTCGCTAAACTGTGTTGGGCAAATTACATTCGAGGAGAGCTGTACAATAATGCCTTTGCTTGCATCGCACATTGCGTGTGGATACCACGGTTAACAGTTAATAAGCTGTGTTTATGTTAGCTAATCGGACGTGATTAATGCTTTATGATGATGGGCTCGTACCCGGACACCGAATTGAAGAACAAAATTATTATTTTAGGGACTTCAAAATGTAGGTTACAAATGTAGGGCCACAGTAAGAACATTGCGCAGCAAGACTGGCGCAGTATCACAAGACAGTACGAGTTTGTTAGTTATTGCTCAGTGCTGTACTAAGTAGGAAGTTGTGTCGCACAGTTTGTGAATTTCGAGATGGCAGAGCTAGAACAGCAAGGCGTCTGCATTAAATTTTGCCTGAAACTCAAGGAAACCTTTACAGACACACACCAAATGATGCAGGAAGCCTACGATGATGAGTGCTTAAGCCGTACTCGGTGTTACGCATGGTTCACACGGTTTAAAAATGGCCGGACGTAAGTTAAAGATGACACTCGTTCAGGACCCCTTCGACTGCTGCCGACGACTCTCATGTCAGGAACGTTGACGAAGCTGTGCGTGCAAATCGAAAACTGAATGTCCAAGATATTGTAGAAGAATGTAACATTTCAGTTGGATCATGTTATGAAATCCTGACACAGCGTCTTGGAATGCATGGCGTTGCCGCCAAGTTCGTCCTACGGCTTATGAGTCAAGACCAGAAAGACCTTCGCCTCCTAATCTGTGAATAGCTTTTGGATCGCGCAAATAAGAACGAGATATGCCTTAAGAGAACCGTAATTGGTGATGAGACTTGGGTCTACGGTTACGATGTTGAGACTAAGGTTCGAGCTTCAGAAAAGGTCGGGAAAGGTTTCACCAAGAACAAAAAAATGTCAAAGCCATGCCGATAGTTTCCTTTGACTCTGAAGGATTAGTTCATCATGAATTCGCGCCACAGGGACAAATTGTTAATCGATGATACTATCGGGACGTGTTGCGACGCCTGAGTGAAAATGTGAGAAGGAAACGGCATGAAATGTGTCAAGACAATTCATGGCTCTTACATCGCGATAACCCACCCGCACTTTCATCCCTGTTGGTGCTCGAGTATTGCACAAAAAACGAAATCACTGTGTTCCTTCATCCTCCATACTCTCCAGACCTTGCCCTTGCGTTCTCTTTTTTTTATTTCCAAGGCTGAAAATCCCGTTGAAATGATGAAGATTTGCAACGATAGAAGAGATAAAAGAAAATTCGCAGACGACGCTTCGCGCGACCCTGTAAGAGGCGTACCGAGACCGCTTCCGGAAGTAGAAACGACGTTGGGACCGGTGTATCAATTGTGGGGGACAGTATTTCGTAGGAGACCATGCACAACAAGTAAAAGGTACGGGTAGGAAAATTTTGTTGATCTAGTTCCGGAATTTTCTGAACCAACCTCGTACATGTTCCGGGTATCCTACACAGACAGTTCTGCTGCGATACAAATAACAAACGTATCACTGTACCTGAGTGAAATGGCGTGGTTGGCTGAGATACGCGAGGCAGCGCGATTCTTGTGAACAAAATTCCAACAATTAGACTTAGGCGGCACAGACGTGGGTGATAATGATCCGCCAAGCAGTCCGGATCAGGCGCCACGCGATTTCCATCTGTCCGACAAGCTGAAAGAAAATTTTGAGGAAAGAGGTTTTTATAGGTTGAGGACGTTCAGACAGAGGTTGTCGAGTGGCTTCGTGGTGGAGGAACGGATTTCTACTGTCGAGAAATGGAACAATCGGTAGACAGTTCCAACCGTCGTTTATAGAGACTTCGCGACTATGTTGAAAAACGGTGTCATATATGTGTATCACTTTGAAGTGTACTGTAGAATGAGGTGAAAGTTACTTGGCCTGCGATAATAATGTTAAACTTACTTTTTGGAGTCCTCTCGTATATACAGCTTAAACGCGTTTTTTTAACAAAAAATGTTATTTATGAAATAGAATAATTTTTCCCTCGTTCCATACTCGAATGGAATAGGATGGAAAGCCGCTAATTTCGATACGTAATACCCCCCCCCCCCCCCCCCGCTATGCACCGTTATACTGTCTTTATAGATGTAGATGCAGACGTTGCTGCAAAAGACGGTATATGTTCACTGTAAATGAGGTGCAAGACGTCACTGCTAAATTTTAAAAATTAGTGACAGTGGAACGAAATGGTTTAACGAGGATGTTGCATTACAGTTATTCTCGAGAGATACTGTAGATCAGAGCTGTGGAATAATTTCCAGTCCCAAAAGATGACCGTCCACATTGCCTTATGACATTAATATGCTTCAAGATTTTCTGAAGAATGGCTTGATTATCGAAGGTACTCCGCCCTTAATTAAAACTTCTTCAACGAGCACTGTAAAGAGCCTGTTGTGATGTACGGAAGCAGATTGACTCCTTTCAATTGTCTGCAGCTGTACTTCACACCATTCCTTGGAAACAAACAAAGATGGGAAACTTATATATTTCTGGATATAAACCTCCATGACAAAGAATTAGATGGCACATAATGTCTCGAGATGCAAGGAGATACTTCAAGTTGGAAAGTGGCACAATGATGAACAACGCTGTTACAGGCAATGAAACATATTTTCATTAATACGATGTCCCTACCAAGTAACAAAACAGGAAGTAGGTTTTACAATGAGGGAGTACCTGTCACGGCCTGCAGTCTTCGATCTGTCAATAAGAGGACGGTGACAGTGTACTTTGGTACATGTGGTAGCCGACCCTCAAAAACTATTCATTGGGGTGTAGTTCAAAGTGTGACGCCTGTCGCATATCGAGTAGGCGCTTACAACCATCCGCCAAAGGGCAACACGCGACATTTAGTTCTTTTGTCACAACGCCCGTCACTTCCCTAAGGAAAAATGTCTGTAGCCGCATCGAAATTCTCGAGTACCTTCTACATATATTCAATTTTATTCCGCGCGGCTTTATTTAATACTCCTAGCATCCTTTGTACGTTCCGATCACTCGCTGATTTCACTGACAGTACTTGATGTAAATGTAAATGTCGTGTGACTAGGGTCTCCCGTCGGGTAGACCGTTTGCCGGGTGCAAGTCTTTCGATTTGACGCCACTTGGGCGACTTGCACGTCGATGGGGATGAAATGATGATGATTAGGACAACACAACACCCAGTCCCTGAGGAGAGAAAATCTACGATCCAGGCGCGAATCAAACCCGGACACTTAGGACTGACATTCTGTCGCGCTGACCACTCAGCTACCGGGGGCGGACACAGTACTTGATGACTCCTGATAACACGCACCTTGCACGTTTTCTTATTCGGACTTTTTAAGTAAATTGACCTAACAATTAGTCCCCGAAATATCCGATTACGCCTTGTTAGCTCCTTCGAATATTCTTGGTTCTAATAAACACTGATGAGAAAAAATCGCAGCACCAAAAAGTAATTAACGTGGGTAATGAACATTCGGGAATACATTTGTCTAGGTAACATATTCAAGTGATTAACATTGCAAGATCAAAGGTTAATGTAAGCGCGAGATAAGCTATTGCAAATGTCAAATGCTGTTATCAATGACCGGTGCAACAGTCATAATGTTGAATGCAAGCAAACAAACGTGTATGCATTGTGATGTACAGGCGCCGGATGTCAGTTTGTGGGATGGAGTTCCATGCCTGTTGCACTTTGTCGTCAGTACAGGGACGGTAAATGCTCTTTATGGATGACGCTGGAGTTGTCGGCCGATAATGTCCCGTGATGATCGAGGAGGCCAAGGCAACATGTCGACACTTTGTAGAGCGTGTTGGGTTACAACAGCGGTACGTGAGCGAGCGTTATCCTGTTGGAAAACACCCCGTGTAATTATGTTCATGAACGGCTGTACAACAGGTCGAATCACCAGGTGATGTACAAGTCTGCAGGCAGGGTGCGTGGGATATCCACTAGAGTGCCCCTGCTGTCATGTGAAATCGCACCCCACACCATAACTCCAGGTGTAGGTCCAGTAGCACGCAGGCATGTTGCTTTCAGGCCTTTTACTGGTCTCCTTCTAACAAACACACGCTCAACACTGGCACTGAGGCAGAACCAGCTTTCACCAGAAAACACAATAGACCTCCACCCTGCCCTCCAATGAACTCTAGCTTGACACCACTGACATCGCAAACGTCGGTGATCTGGGATAAGTGAAATGCGCGCTACAGCACTTCTGCCCCGGAGCTTTCCTTGAAGTAGCCGATTTCTAACAGTTCTTTGTGATAATACAGTGCCAACTGCGGTTCAGTTTGTTGCTGCATGTCCACACCGTTTTCAAGTTGTTCTGAGAACTTCCTAATCTGCTGATGTAGTTGGTGACTTTCGTCTGTCTAATTACACTCTTCAACACTTTCCAGTATTGTCTGTAGTGAGTTTCTGTAATTGGGCTGCGAATATCCTTCATATTAGGACACAGTCTTCGTTTCCTTCTCACTTACTACTACACATTTCTGCTGCAGTAGTTCAATGGAAAAGAAATATCAAAGGAGGTGATGAAGTTTTATAGAAACGTATGATACATGTCATTTAAGATGTCCGAGTAGTGGATTTGTAGCCAGCTGTACTTTCTGAAACTGTCTTTAAATGTCTGAATTGCAAGTGGAGCTATATCTCTCTTTTTTGCAGTGAAACTTTTGCAGTTATGTCACCGCGTTTATGACATGTGGATATGAGCTTGCCTTAATTGCTTGTAGTGTTCTAATAGTCACTAACGTTAATACACACTCCAAACATCTTCTTTTCAATCTGATTTATTTCCTGTTATAATAAATATATTGAGCGTATCGATTACCACCGCTGCGATGAAACAAATTCCGTGAAGATGAACAGCATATGTGCTCTGTTTAACAAAGTGTCGTAATTTTAAATCCATAATACTATATCAAGCATTTATCCGAATGTCTACGTTAAATTTCCGTGTGCTACACGGAGGCGTTTCATCGGAATTTTTGAGGCCACAAAACAAAAACAGTTGTCCGAAGACTGTGTGAGTCTGCGCAAAAAGTGGTATTAGTGAGGAATTATTGTCAAAGTTGCTTGTAAAGACCACGAGAAATTTTTTGTGAGAGTACGTAGGGATGCTTTTCTGAAATTACTGCTGATTTTCAAACAGGTTCAGTACGCTATTAATTAAAATTAATTAGCCAGAATTTCACCTAATTATAAACGACAGCCTGATAGGCAGGGAAGATTACTGGTGTGCATTTAATCTTGTCGTTAAATAAAACATTTTCTTTTCCCTAAGATAACGCTTAATTATTATATTACTTTGAAATTAATAATGTACTAGAAATAAGACATCTTAATGGGTGATTTAGCTGTCCATTATGTGTCCAATTATAGGAAGCGATTAATTAGGTGATAACAGAATTTGCAACGGACATATGTTTACGCGCAACTGTTGTTTAACGTACGCCAGCGCCGGCACCAGTTCGACCGACCCATCCTCAATCAAGATAGAGAACCAGTCAGCTACGATGCCAGTATGCAGATACGCCAGCTAGCTGCGCTGATAACGTCGCTGCCCGTAAGAAACGCACCTCTACTGAAGGAGACCTCTAACGACCAACTTCTGTCCAGTAATTTGTAGGAAAGCAACTAGTGTATTTATAGAGGAACCGATCCAGCATGTAAAGTACGCATAATATTTTGTGTCTCGAAATGAACCTCTTTACGGATCTTTAGTTCCGGATCGTGCTCAAAATATCGTAAACTGCCACAACTTATCTTCAAGCCGCTATCGACAGGGGATCTCAAGTTGTATCCGTATTTCTAGATTTCCGGAAAGCTTTTGATACCGTTCCTCACAAGCGACTTCTAATCAAGCTGCGGGCCTATGGGGGATCGTCTCAGTCGTGCGACTGGATTCGTGATTTCCTGTCAGGAAGGTCTCAGTTCGTAGTAATAGACGGCAAATCATCGAGTAAAACTGAAGTGATATCAGGTGTTCCCCAGGGAAGCGTCCTGGGACCTCTGCTGTTCCTGATCTATATAAATGACCTAGGTGACAATCTGAGCAGTTCTCTTAGGTCGTTCGCAGATGATGCTGTAATTTATCGTCTAGTAAGGTCATCCGAAGACCAGTATCAGTTGCAAAGCGGTTTAGAAAAGATTGCTGTATGGTGTGGCAGGTGGCAGTTGACGCTAAATAACGAAAAGTGTGAGGTGATCCACATGAGTTCTAAAAGAAATCCGTTGGAATTCGATTACTCGATAAATAGTACAATTCTCAAGGCTGTCAATTCAACTAAGTACCTGGGTGTTAAAATTACGAACAACTTCAGTTGGAAAGACCACATAGATAATATTGTGGGGAAAGCGAGCCAAATTTTGCGTTTCATTGGCAGGACATTTAGAAGATCCAACAAGTCCACTAAAGAGACAGCTTACACAACACTCGTTCGTCTTCTGTTAGAATATTGCTGCGCGGTGTGGGATCCCTACCAGGTGGGATTGACGGAGGACATCGAAAGGGTGCAAAAAAGGGCAGCTCGTTTTGTATTATCACGTAATAGGGGAGAGAGTGTGGCAGATATGATACGCGAGTTGGGTTGGAAGTCATTAAAGCAAAGACGTTTTTCGTCGCGGCGAGATCTATTTACGAAATTTCAGTCACCAATTTCTCTTCAGAATGCGAAAATATTTTGTTGAGCCCAGCCTATATAGATAGGAATGATCATTAAAATAAAATAAGAGAAATCAGAGCTCGAACAGACTGGTTTAGGTGTTCGTTTTTCCCGCGCGCTGTTCGGGAGTGGGATGGTAGAGAGACAGTATGATTGTGGTTCGATGAACCCTCTGTCAAGCACTTAAATGTGAATTGCAGAGTAATCATGTAGATGTAGATGTAGAAGCACTGCATCCCTCATTACATACAGTTGCTTATTACCTGTCCAAAATCCGTCGTTTCTTTCATTATGTCTCAAGATCGCAAGTTGGTGAGTCTTTTCCCATTTATTCCAGTTCCCCTTTCTTTCCGACAAATTTTGAACATATCCATCTGCAGGTCTGCTATAAATAGTTTCGGTGATATGGTGTCACCTTGCGTTACTCTTCTTCCAGTAGAAAATTTCCTAGTGTGTTTTGCCTATGCTGAGAGAAGCCATCAAATTCAAACGAAACATCTCTCTGTAGGACACTTAAATTTAACGTAGACATTCGGATAAATGCTTGATACAGTATTATGGATTTAAAATTACGACACTTTGTTAAACAGACACATACGCTGTTCATCTTCACGTTTCCACACCTTGTTTTGTCAGTACATATACAACAGCAGTGTGGCCTTTTCAAAGTCTGTAAAAGCTACCCATACTGGCATTTCCTATTCATTAGCGCGACTAATTATTTCACACAGGGAATGTACTTGTATATGGTCAGTTGCGCTGTAGCTACTACGAAATCCCGCTTGTTCTGTGGGTTGTGCGTTATTCGCAACTGCATTGATGCGATTTGTTAACACTTTATTGAAAACTTTGTAGATAACACGGAGTAAAGTGCTGGGATGGTAATTGTTCAAACCATGAATACGCAAGTACTCATACACATTTGTGTACATCAACCACTGCATGTTGAACAAATGTTATATGTATATTGCACGAATCCACATCTGATATTTTTAGATTCATTTTGACATTCACTTTTGGTGAATTTAAGTATGCTCTCATTTTGTTTCCGGCCAAAATAGCAAGGAAACCAATTATCCATTTCAAAGAAATGAATGTATGATATATTCTGTAAATGATATACATAACGATTAGAATATGTACTTTAAGTAGTAATATAAACTTTTGGCAGCAGGGAAAAAGGGGGGGGGGGGTGGTAGCTGGGGGCTGTTGACGAGCTCCCTAATAGCCTTTACTGCATCCTCTAACAGTGAACTCTCAGTCAGATGAAAAAACACAAGGAGATTATATGTTTCATAATTATATTCTGTTCTTGCAGGGAAAGGTTACCTAGCGATAAAGAACTTCTTCTGTAAAGAAATTTCCGAAAATCGTCCACAAAATCTTAAAAAGGTGTTTTTTTAGCTGTTTACCAGCTAGAGTACCTGAATGTGTGAAATACACGAATGACTGATGAATAATAACATCTCGCTCAATATTTTCCTGTAAATTGCAGTCAAAGAAACGAGGTACGCCGAAACGGTGGAGAAGAGAAACGTCCGCGAAATTTTTCAAAGAAGTGTGTGACAAAGAGATCGCGCATATCCAGTGCAGGCTCGAGCACCGCGCTATTCCGACAGCCGATCTAAATGCATTACCGCAAATAAACACGAAAGAAAGTGTTTAAAAGCAAGATATCACGAAAGCGCCTCAAAGGATGTCGAAACGACGCTTCCATTTACTTCGAAGTGGAAATCAGGGCGAGAGATAATTTAAAAGAGGTTGAGCACCTTTTTATCGGGATGACTCGGTCTCGTTTAACGCGACACCACAGACCTACGGGCACACACACGCAGTGTGTTCGGTGGCCTCTGTAGAGGAACGCTGACGGCTTGCTCACGCGTACCGACAGGCGTGACGGATGGCGACCCCGGTAATGACTTGCGGCTGCGCGCAAGCCCAGCAAACGCGCCGCCCTCGCCCTCACATCACACCGAGCGACCTACAAGTGTCCCAGCAGTCACAACATTAATGGGGGTAGTCATACAGTTGTAATTCTCACCGCGAGACAATAAAGTTGCGACCACGGAATTTGGTAATGAGGAGTCGTTCTCTAGATATTCATGCTTCAATGCGATACATTTTCCCCAACGATGGATGACTTAGCGGAGAACTTTGTCGCAGAAGTCCGCATTTTGGCTCTTCAGGAGGCGGTCCGCCTCGAAAATTACCTTTTCGGAAGTTTTCACTGTGTGCATGCACACTGGAGTGACAAAAGTCATGGAATACCTCCAAATATCGTGTCGGACCTACTTTTCCCCTTCGTAGTGCAGTAACTCGATATGGTGTTGTGTTGGCTGAAGAGCCAACACCGTTTTACGAGGGGAGGCCGAACTGCACGCGTTTCAGCTCACGCAGGCTGGCGTAAGGAGGGAAGAACTATACTGACGTGAGGTCTGGAACACGACAAGGAATTAGAATTTAGAAAGCGGACGAAATTAGTTGATACTTGACTTTAATCCATTAGTGATGTACGTCGCTCTTGACGGCACATGATTCACAATATTATCTGTTCAGATTATAGTAACTGAATATGGCGCCTTGCTAGGTCGTAGCAAATGACGTAGCTGAAGGCTATGCTAAACTGTCGTCTCTGCAAATGAGAGCGTATGTAGGCAGTGGACCATCACTAGCAAAGTCGGCTGTACAACTGGAGCGAGTGCTAGGGAGTCTCTCTAGACTAGACCTGCCGTGTGGCGGCGCTCGGTCTGCAATCACTGATAGTAGCGACACGCGGCTCCGACGTATACTAACGGACCGCGGCCGATTTAAAGGCTACCACCTAGCAAGTGTGGTGTCTGGCGGTGACACCACATATGGTATGGCCTCATTAAGTCATTGGAAGTCTCCTGCAGAAATACTGAACCATGCTGCCTCTGTAGCCGTCCACAATTACGAAAATGTTGCCGATGCAGGATTTTGTGCACGAACTGACCTCTCGATTATGTCCCATACATGTCTATGGGATTCATGTAAGGGCGATCTGGGTGAGCAAGTCTTCCGCTCGAATTGTCCAGAATGTTCTTCAAACCAATAGCGAACAATTGTGGCCCACTGACACGGTGCATTGGCTCAAATGTCTCTGAGCACTATGGGACTTAACTTCTGAGGTGATCAGTCCCCTATAACTTAGAACTACTTAAACCTAACTAACCTAAGGACATCACACACATCCATGCCCGAAGCTGGATTCGAACCTGCGACCGTAGTGGTCACGCCATGGCGCATTGTCATCCATCGTTGTTTGGGAACATCAAGTCCTTCAATGGCTGCAAATGGTCTTCAAGTAGCCGGATATAACCATTTCCGGTCAATGATCCATGTAATCACAACACACACTAACGTGCAGGGTGCCTTGTTGACAACTTGGGTCAATGGCTTGGTGGAGTCTGCGCCACACTCTAACCCTACCATCAGCTCTTACAAGGGAACCTCCCCATCGCACCCCCTCAGATTTAGTTATAAGTTGGCACAGTGGATAGGCCTTGAAAAACTGAACACACATCAATTGAGAAAACAGGAAGAAGTTGTATGGAACTACGAAAAAATAAGCAAAATATACAAACTGATTAGTCCATGCGCAAGATAGGCAACATCAAGCAGAGTGTTAGCTCAGGAGCGCCGTGGTCACGTGCTTAGCGTGAGCAGCTGCGGAACAAGAAGTCTTTGGTTCGAATCTTCCTTCGAGTGAAAATTTTAATTTTTTATTTTCAGACAATTATCAAAGTTCAGGCACACACACATAATCAACTTCGCTCTCCAAAATTCCAGGACATGTTCAGATTTGCTTGGACATATGCAGGATTTGACGGTCTACACACGGAAAAATTTGAAAACGTTAAAAATATATGTTTTGACAGAGCACAGGGAAAACTGTTCGACTGTGAAACTGTTGCATTCATTTTTTGCAGTTTATGTGACAAACTCTTATGTTTTCATCACTTTTTTTGGAGTGATTATCACATCCACAAGAAAACCTAAATCGGGCAAGGTAGAAGAATCTTTTTACCCATTCGCCAAGTGTACAAGTTAGGTGGGTCGACAACATATTCCTGTCATGTGACGCACATGCCGTCACCAGTGTCGTATAGAATATATCAGACGTGTTTTCCTGTGGAGGAATCGGTTGACCTATGACCTTGCGATCAAATGTTTTCGGTTCCCATTGGAGAGACACATCGTTTCGTCTACTAATCGCAAGGTTTTGCGGTGCGGTCGCAAAACACAGACACTAATCTTATTACAGTGAACAGAGACGTCAATGAATGAACGGACAGATCATAACTGCGTAAATAAAGAAATTAAAATTTTCACTCGAGGAGGACTCGAACCAAGGACCTCTCGTTCCACAGCTGCTCAAGCTAACCACGGGACCACGGCGCTCCTGATCTCCCAACGTTCTTAAAGTTGCCTATCTTGGACATAGACTACTCAGTTTGTATATTTTGCTTATTTTTTCATAGTTCCACACAACTTCTTCCTGTTTTCTCGACTGATCTGTGTTCAGTTTTTCAAGGCCTATCCACTGTGCCAACTTGTAACTAAATCTGAGGGGGGTGCGATGGGGAGGTTCCCTTGTTAGCAATAGAAATCGGGACTCATCTGGCCAGGCCACGGTTTCCCAGTCTTCGGGAGCCCAACCGATATGGTCAGGAGCCCAGGAGAGGCGCGGCAGGCGATGTTGTGTGTTTGCATAGGCACTCGCGTCGTTCATCTGCTGTCATAGCTCATTCACACCAAATTTCGCCGCACTGTTCTAACGGGTAAGCTAGTCGTACGTCCCACACTGATTTATGCGGTTGTTTCACGCAGTGTTGCTTGTCTGTTAGCACTGACAACTCTACCCAAACGCGCTTCCCTTGTTCGTTATGTGATGACCGTCGGCCGCTGCGTTGTCCATGGTGAGAGTTAATGCTGGAATTTTGTATTCTCAGCACGCTCTTGACACTGTGGATCTCGGAATATTGAATTCCCTAACGATTTCCGAAATGGAATTTCCCATGCGTCTAGCTCCAACTACCATACCGCGCTCAAAGCCTGTTAATTCCTTTCGTGCGGCCATAATAACGTCGGAAACCTTTTCACATGAATCACCTGACTGCAAATGACAGCTCCGTCAATGAGCTGCCCTTTTACTCCTTGTGTATGCGATACTACCGCCATCTGTATGTATATGTACATATCGCTAGCCCATGACTTGTTATCTCGGTGCAGATAATTTTTGACTTGCCCTTATATATATATATATATATATATATATATATATATACTGGATATATATTACATCTCTCTCTCTCACACACACATATACACACACAGCTTCCAGCACTCACTAACCACCACCCACTATCCCTCCAGTCTCCAGCCCAACACCCCACTTTACTCTCACCCTCAACAGCTCCATTGATTCGTCTGTCAGTTCTACAGCATGGCCAATTGCAGTGTGGTACAGTAGAGGTTATGTGTGTGTAAATGTTTAAGTGAGACCTATTAATTGGAAATTTGTGCTATGTATATTTAGTATATGCATAGGAACACACGGACACACAAAAAGGACGTAAAAATGAATGTAAATATAAAAAACACAGTCATATATTTGTAAATAATTAGATAATTTAAATGAACTGCCCAGAATCGCTATAGATCTTCTATTAAAATATTTATAAAAATCATTTTCTTTCTATTGTAGACCACGGAAGAATCGTATCATGAGTAGGTAAAACATGTTTGGTTTACACAAATAAAACAGTTGTCAAATACGAAATTACGAAATACCACAAAGCATATGCGAAGTAGGAACTAGAGGTAAACAGCTGCAAATATTAACTAAAAAACGTGCTCCTAAAATAGCGTGAACACCTCGAATTAATTTATGAGCATAACATGAAGTCATAGAAGCAACGACGTATATGACATAATCTGTTACCAAAACATCATCCATAAAATACTTGAAAATGGCATGAGGTCGGAATTGTACAACCGTACAGAAAACAAAGAGAATAGCAGCTGAAGGCTTCCAGAAATCATTCAAAAAATTCATCGCAGCTGCGGATCCTATCGCACTGAAAATTACAGAAAACATTAATTATGTAAATTTGGTTTCTCGAGACGATAATTACAAATTTATCACTACCCCATGTGACGATATTTCTTATTTGCTCAGTTCCTTTCGCTGACATCCAGAGGCGCAAAATGCCTTCCCTGACATTTTTCGCACATAGCAGGCTTTGCATTGTGATGAGAGATCACAGTTTATGTCCATCATTACTACTACTTGGTGTACAAGTTCCCTCAGTGGCTTGGGGGAACCTCCCTGGTTCTCTATGCTACCTGTATGACCACATTCCTTCTATCGAAGGCGCCTTGTTTTTCAAAAACAGTTCTTATGAAAAAAATATAAACTGAAAGAAGAGTATACTTCACGGAACGAGGAAAATGGCATAGTGATGATGACAGTGGGCTCGCGTTCTGAAGTAGCAGTGCCTACATCTGGTCATTCTTACTTACGTACTGGGAAATTTCTGCTGCCACTTCCGGTCCCATCTTCGCCCACCCGAGCTTCTGGTCTCTTTCAGTCTCCAGTGATGTCATCATTGTTGACATGTTAAATCTGATCCATCCTTATTTTCAGAACTATGGTTAAGAGGTGACTACAGGAAGGGCAAGGGGCCACTCTGTAATATTAACAATGTCAAATCCGATAGTAACCGTGCCTTCCACGTACAGGTACGGCATACGGGCAAAAGAAAATAGGAAAATGATTCCGTGCGACTTCTGTCTGATTGTGACAGTCGTATTTTGCCAAATGGTGGGTTGTGGGGGCGGAACAACAGCGTGGGCAAGCATCATGATAGCAGCCAGCCAAATAAACGGTTTAGCGTCTCCATGAAGCAGAAGCCACGATATTGACCGATCTCCCCTCTTCTCCCCACTTCCTCATTTCCACTTTGTCAACAACGAATTCCAAAGCAATCCCTCTTTCTGACATTGAGTCATTAGTGGAACCGGAAGCAAAAGATGATTTTCCCAGCGGATAAACTTGCTCGTTCGACTCAGTGACAATGGATGAGCTGTTCACAGTAGATGTGGTCTTGAGCTCCGCCGCAAAGCAAATACTTCACAGTTCCTGCACAGACTCACAGAAAACGACGCACTGAAATGTTTTGAGCTGAGGAAGGCGGGAATGCCATTCTGTGTGGACTCAAATACGTCCTACTTTGACGGCGACCACCTCTACTGAAGATATTTATTCAGTACGTAAATTTCTACAATAGTCTCGTTTTTCTTTTATCACATCTTATATTCGACATTTCCCGGTGTTGCAGAACATGTTTGTTATAAACTGCACGACCACTACTATTGACTTGGTCGAGACTTAACACTTGTCACATCGACAAGACACATTTCGTGACTGAAATATAGTCCGGCACTAATACGCTGCAATAAATATTTCCTTAGTTATCAGACGAGTCTTCTATCGTTTTTGTTGACCCTCCTATAGAGAATGTGAGCGAGCATAATAGACAGTTTTCCAACATGCTCCGAGCTGTCTGAAGCGAATTAATAAGTACCTCTCTGGTAATCCTGTATTTAACGTGGGTCTCTTATATACTTCGTGCTTACTAATAGTGGTAAAATACTTGATAAACAGCTAAGGCCGAAACCGATCGTACTTATAAAATTGACCTTCTACATTTACAAACAGCTTTGCGGTTCATTGTAAATATCACACTTTCGATTTAAGAGGATGAGCGCCTAGGAGACACTCTTCTCAAAAAGACATATGACACTTACAATGTGTAAGCATTATTATTGCATTTTCATGGCAATGATTCTGCTATTTTATTCATTCACAAAGAAGGAAGGCTATAAATTCTGCAATTAAATAAAAACAGTACTTTATTATTATTATGTTATTATCATTCAAGTTGACGCCTTACTGGAAGAGGAGATACACAACACAGAGCATTTAATTATTTTCCTTCTGCCTTTCTTTATGCTCAGATTACTTCCACTCTCGAAGAAGGGGTCCTTCCTACACTCAGACAAAATGTTTCCGGTCTCCTTGGCTTCCTTCTGTCTGGCCACCTGTCCAATCACGAATTTCCCGCCGAAATATTTTTCTATCTTTTATTTACTTTTGTGTTATCACTGCTTCTTTCAGTTAGTACTGTTATTATTACCGTCATTAATATTACTGTAATAAAAATACATCTTATTTACAGATTTAAAATTAATAAGGCGGAGTAAATTCTTCTGACCGGAGATATCGTCTATGTAGTTTGTTTTCTTCATAAGAAAGAGTTCTATAATCAAACTACCTGTACGAAACCTCGTAGTGTTTTACACCACACTTCATGAACAAAAATTGCTCGTCCGTGTCTAAAGCGCATGTGGAACCCGAGCTTCCGTCACCATTATTGTCGTAGAGGAAGGGGGGAGAACAAGTTCTAATTCGATTTTTCAGTTCTAAGTCGATTTTTTTCATGAAATCCCAAGTTCCACAAGTGACTTAAACATCGAAAAGACTTTATTCAAGCGAATAAATAAATAAAACGCGATCGAGGAGGAGGAATATTCCTTAGGACTGCTTGAAACCCCTCTGACTTAATACATAACTGGGCAAACAATCCTTTTCGAAGTCTTCATCGATTTCAACGTGCATCTACAACAAACTGCTCTCTCGCACCCAAATGAAATTAACAATCATTATTCGCTTATTACTAAATTACACTTCGCGAGTGCTTTCATTTGCAACTCCACTGCCTTCGAGTTTCTTTATACCGATGTTAACGAGGGAATTTCTTTGAAATAAACTATGTTACGCATGTATAGCGTTCGCCGGACCAATACGTGTTGCGCAGGTATCAGGAGCTCGGTGTGGCTGTCTCCGAACCACGCAACAATGCGTGGTATCTTGAACAAGTCCTTCTATCCTATAATTTTCCATCTTCGACGCACAAAATTTCAGTTTCTTTTTATTTTAGCGCTTGTGTCGTCATTGCTACACACCACTGAACTAAAAACCGGCAGGTAACCTTGGAGCGGGAATGGTGAGCTGTGGGACGAGATGTGGGACGTGGCGCCAGCGCCAGAACAAGGCTGTGACATTCAGAGCGGCGCGCCCGTGGCTCTTTACTAATTACAACGCGTTTGTCAAAATTACTTAACGCACTTCCGTGCAGCCACGGGAACTTGCTAATTACTCTAACTGGAGCATAATATACAGCACAGGGTCACTCCCTCTTGCTGCTCCCCAACTATGGCAAAAGCACGTTTTCTGCGTAATTACAGAAATAAACTAGCTGAAAGGCGACGTATATTTAACCGCTAACATATATCTTTTTTGTGAAAGTCGTTCCACTGCGAGCATGAAATAAAGGAAGCAAATATTACTCGCTGAAATACGACAAAAATTTGTTGTCATACCTGATATTCGGTTATGAATATTACTTCTCGGTACTCCTACGCAACCAGTTGTGCGGGTGGCGGTCGATTCGGACGTAGTTAGTTCGGATCCTGTTGGTGGATGAAATTTGCTCACCTCACGGTGTGCCACTATCGTGGGTAAAATGCAGATGATCAATTTACACTTTTTCTTAGGAACTGAGACGCTGAGGAACTGACCTGCTATATCAAGAAAAACGTTTGTTGTGAGAGGGATTTGTTGACAAAGAATATAAACTTAAGAGATAGACAATGTTGGATGGTTGATTTGGGGAAGGGGACCAATCATCAAGGCCATCTGTCCTCTCGGATTGGGAATTATGGGGAAGGAAGTCGGCCGTGCCCTTTCAAAGGAACCATCCCGGCATTCGCCTGAAGCGATTTGGGAAAATCGCAGAAAACCCATATCAGGATGGCCAGACGCGGGTCTGAACCGTCGTTCTCCCGAATGCGAATCCAGTGTGCTATCCACGGCTCTCAGTGATAGACAACGTTATCTGAAGATATTTGTCTGGTTAGTAGCCTTGTATCGAGGTGAAACGTGAACATTAAGCAGTTCACGCTAGAAGAGGAAAAGAAATCCACTAATGCACAACTACACTAATGATAACATATTGCTGGAAACAGTATCCACCGTAAAATAACAAGGAACAACTAGCCAGAGCGACCTTAAGTGGAATGACCATATAGACCAAGTATCAGGAGAAGCACACGCCAGACAGATTCATAGGCAGAATCGTAGGGAAATGTAAGTCATCCATGAAGGTAGGCGCTATTTCCACGGATTCTTGAGTATTGTTCATCTATCTGTGACACCAGGTAGGGCTGATAAAACAGATGGTCGGTGCGAGAGCGTTACAGAAATTCTTAACAAACTCGAATGGGAGACGTTGCAAGAGAGGCGGTGTGCATCACGGAGAGGTTTACTATTGAAATTTCGAGAGAACACTTTCCGGACAGAGTCGAACAACATATTACTTCCTCCCACATACATGTCGCGAAATGACCAAGAGGAGAAAATCGACAAATTAGAGTCAATACAGAGGCTTGCGGTCAGTCATTCTTCCCCGCGCCATTCGCGAGTGAAACACGGAAGAGGGATGAGTTAGTGCCACCAGACGTACGCTGCGCCATACACGTTTAGATGGCTTGCGGAGTAGATGTAGATTTACATGTCAAACATTTTGAAATTGGATGCTACGGAAGAATACAGAAGATCAGATGTGTATACATAATAACTAATGACGAAGTACTGAATTGAATTGGCAGAAAGGGGATTTATGGCACAATTTGACTAAAAGAAGGAATCTTCAATTAGAAAATGGAAGCAAGTGGGGGGGGGGGGGAGGAGGGAGGGTGTAGAGGGAGACCAATGGCTAACCACAGCAAGTAGGTTAAAATGGATGTAGGTTGCAGCAATTATTCGGAGACTAAGAGAGTTGCAAAGGATATACTAGCGTGGAGAGCTGCATCAAACCATTCTTCGGACAGAATACCACAACAACAACAACAACAACAAGATAAGCAGAATCCTATAATTTTACCATACTGTCAAAATCAAATCTACTTACAGGGATCTTTCAGAGAGGATGAACAACAGTGAAACTTGTTTGCTTCTAGTGCTTTTGTGTTCGTAAAAATGTCGTTGTTAAGTTACTGTGTGGAAATTCAGAATGACTTAGAATGTATATTTAGTGTGACGGTAATTTACTTCAGTTAAGTATAGCTAAATATAAGTTAATGCCGATGGGTAGGAGTAGCATTACTGTAGCATTCGAATACAATATTAATGTTACGCTACTTGATTCAACGTTAATTAAATATCTAGGTGTAACTTTTCGAAGCGACATAAAATGGAACGAGCACTTAGGCTCAGGCGTATGAAAGATTAATCGCTGATTTCGTCTTACTGGGCGATAACGGCAAAGTGTAGGGCACATGGGAAGGAGCTGCCTGCATCTATGTAATCCATTCCTGAATACCGCTCGAGTGTTTGATCATTACCATATCGGATTGAATAAATACACCGAAGAGATGTGTTGTTAGATTCGTTACCGGTCGCTTCGATCAAAACTAGAAAGTGAACTTAATGATAATCTGTACATGGAAATAGGCGTTCTGTAGTTTAGAGAATCAGCATTTGCGACGGATTGCAAAACGATTCCCCTGCCCCTAGCGTCGTGTGCAAGGACTGCAAGGACAAGACAAAAGCGATTATTATTCGTACATGGGAAAATAGACAAAAATTGTAACCAGCTCCATTTACGAGTAGGACGGGAAATTAAATGCCTAGTATCATTGTTACAAAGTACCCTCTGGATTATACAATGACTTACAGCGTACCTATGTAGACGTTGGTGGATGCAGATGCATCCGTCAGTTGTGGACTCTGAGTTGAGCCGTCCGTTCAGAGTGGCAGACAACGTGCCAGCACAGGCTTTGGCCCTCTATCTTATCTCTCGTTGTTAACAACAACACAAATACGGCGCAACGTTCTACACTCATGGATTAGAATCATATTTGCGAAACCAGGTTCATCAGATGCATAAGATCAAGTGGCATCAATTGGAAAGGTTTCCGCCGGGCCCTGACTCACACGTTTCGCTTGCAGTCGTTTAGAGTAGACCTATGGTCAGGTAGTATTTGGCATTAAACCGTACATTCAGTAGCATACTGCTGTTTAATTGTCTGCTTACGTCCTACCAAAGAGCCAGTTTTACGGCGAGGAAGAAGCCTTAGATCTAATCACAGATGCAGTAGTGCGTAAATAAAATTTTATTTTCCTCGTGTGAGTGTGAGATCTGTAGAGTCTTTTCACAAGCGTTCAGATCTGTTTTAGCAACTGCAACTGTAATCAACATTCCACATAGTTTCTCCCGCAGTCAATATTGTGCAGGTGTACGATGTTTGTGAGTCACGAAGTATGCGACGCGGCAGTTTTCGTGAATGAAAGCCGCGGAAACGAGCTCCGCATTCTTGACCACACACTATAGGGCAGGTGGCAGCACCGGAATCCTGTGAGTTGCCTAAAATTAGCATAACCAGTCGGTCAGCTCTGAGGGTGCTTGCGCATTAACCACCTTAGCAAGACAGGTGGTGCAAGGACTAGGCGCTGCTCTTACGTTTCAGATGACACACAGGCGTAAACTTAGGCTTATGCACTTGCTCCCTTTCTCTTCCTTTCCTCTCTCTCTCTCATACACATCCACACAACCACCCACCCACCCATCCACCCACCCACCCACCCACACACACACACACACACACACACACACACAAGAGTAATCACGCGCTCACACACGTTCAGTGCACGCTTATACTTCATTTTACATGCTGCAAACTGGCTGTCGTCGTGTTTTCCCCTCAAGTCTATCACTCGATTTCATTGCAAGGGACGTGGTGCCTGTATTCCATCAGTCTGTCTCATCGGCTGCTACATATCTATGATTTCCATGCCAAAGAAGATTTTTTGTGTCTTCAGTATCGTCCAATAAAGCTTCCCACGTCAGAGAATTCGCTAAATTGTAGTCGGTAGTATCAACGTAACGAAGGTGTCCTATGAACAGAAGAACCGGAGGTTTTACAAGGAAAATAATTCCTAATGGTGCACAAGTTGAAGCATGCTTGTTGTCTCAGTGCTGAAAGATGAATGGGCAGGTTACCTTCTGGGAGCGTCGAATTTGAGCTAGGAACATTGTTTCAAAAGTGACTAATACCAAGGCCATAACGAACTTTCACCAAACGGTATCCTGTTTTGTTTGTACGAGAATTTCTGTTGTCATTACAGAAGTAACCTTCATAGAGTGAAAAGACTTCTCAACTTCCTCTTCTTCCAAAAGTGCAATAGCTATCTAATATAATCCCAACTCATGTGTTTATTTCTTTTCTTGTTACATTAGAGACTGTGCGTTCCATTTAATGGTTGTAGGGCACAAGAAGAAAGATTAGTGTTTTACGTACTTTCGAATGAGTTTTTCTTAGACATGGACGACTTGCTCAGTTGGACTAAGATGATGAAAGTTGTCGGTCGTGGCCAAGTTGGAGAAATTATCCTGGAATTTATCATAGCAGATGTAGGGGAAACCACAGACAAACTATAACAATAATGAACGTTCGGTGATTTGAATCTTGGGGCAGGATAGCTACCATGTGAAACACCAGCAACGTACCCACTAAACTTGGTGAAACTGGTATAGCATTCAGTCTTAAAGTTATTGTTGTAGCTTTTAGTATTTTTCAGACATCAGGAATTTTTTGAGGAGCTATCATAATCGTATTACACGTGCTATATTATCGCTGTCAGCCATGCAATTGAAACGGGAGTGTTAATGTGTGACGATTATCCGCAGTTTGAAAGTGGGTTTCGGTGGAATTCAGTATCTAAGTGATTACATTTGGTATATGGTGCTTCAGTGCCTACGACCTTTCTTAGTTCCATCAGACGCGAAAAGAGCTCTTCATGATGAAAGTGTGGCTGGGTGCCGAACAGCAGTCACTGCCAACAGACTAGCGTTTCATTTCCGACGAATGAAAAGAAGAAGTTCTATGCTCATAGCATTATTCGTGGTAGTGGATGGCCAGACTACTTCTAAGATACTGCAGAAGTGTCTTCACATGTGTAAGATTTGCAGTCGAAGGACTGTCTAAACCAGAGACACGAGGCGTTCAATTTGCCTTTCCATCGGCTGACTGAGATTCAAAATCGCAATTCGCCACAAAACATTGTAGCCATAACTTGAGCTAGACGAGAAACGGATGTGGTGCTTTGATGATCGTCCATCAAATACCAAAATAACAAGGCAAGTGAGAGAAAGAATTAGACTCAAAGAAAGTAGAACAGTAAGCGTAAAACGGTACTCTGGAACATATCTTCCTAAACTTCTCAAAAAAGTACAGGAGATGCGGGCAAAGGCTGCACTACATGGGATTAATACCAACGGTACAGCTTACCAGCTCAACCGGATTACATCAGTTTTATTTTTAGACATAATGAATCCAATCATGTCCGATGTCCTTCACACACAAGATGTCTGGTGGTTTTTTTGTTCTCCAGACACAAATACAAGCAACTGACACACATGATTTAGAATATGCGGAGATGGCTATGTCACCTACAAACTTTCCTAAGGAAGCATATCGTTGATACTTGTAGCAGTATTAAAGGTTACGTAAAACTCACAGGAAATAATCTAGAAAAGATTGACCCTCGCATAATCGTGCCCACTACGTATATCGTAGACTGGTGAGCCAAAACATTATGACCGTTGCCCACAGCAAACACCTGCTTGTGTTGTGAGCATGTGGCGCGGTAAGGAAATTATGTAAACGGAGCAGATACTGAAACGTCCCCTTAGAAAAATTTATGAATTACTGTGTTGATAAACCTCTTACATTATTTGATTTTCAAGCAGCTGAGTAGAACTGAACGTACTCAGACATTTCTCTCTTTACTTATTCAGATCAACAGTAAACTAACACACAATATTTTTAGCGCGACGCAATCTGACTTTCAATAATCCCTACAAAAGAATGGCCCTGACTAGCAATAACCTATACTTTTCATGAATTACTTACCTCACAAAAATCTTCGTTACTCGAACTACTGCATTACTGCCAGCTAAATAAAGGATTCTAACTACTGAAGGCACTAACTACTGATAGGCATAGTTAGCAAATGAAAGATTTTGATAGAGAACAAACAATGTATTTACCTTACTAACGTTCAAAAGTCATCATATATATCAGGTCATGATATACAGTATTACAAATTTACTCTTTCTGGTGGACACACGTCCAGGTCGTCCGCTCTCAAAATTCCGCCATCTCTCTCCCCACATCCACCACTGCTGGCGGCTCCCAACTGCCCAACGCTACGCACCGTTCACAGCCAACTGCCCAACGCTACAATGGCGAATATTCCAACAATGCCATCCAGCCACAGACTGCACACAGCACAGCCAGTGATTTTTATACAGAGCGCTACGTGACGTTACCAACATAAAAACCTAAACAGCCTACTTACAATACCAATTGGAAATCATTCTAGAGACGATTTGTGTCGTGAATGGGGCAATTCACTGACATAGGCGACTCCGACAAAGGGCAGACTGTCATGACCCGACGCCTGGGAACAAACGTCTCGGAAACGGCGAACCAAGTCAGCTATTTGCTTGACTGTCGTGAATATCTATGGAAAGTGGTTCAAGGCTGGTGATACCACGAATAAGCGCTAAGGTGTTGGCATTCCATCTTTCATCACAGAATGTGAAGCCGGCCTGTGTGGCCGTTCGGTTCTAGGCGCTTCAGTCTGGAACCACGTGACCGCTACGGTCGCAGGTTCGAATCCTGCCTCGGGCATGGATGTGTGTGATGTCCTTAGGTTAGTTAGGTTTAAGTAGTTCTAAGTTCTAGGGGACTGATGACCACAGATGTTAAGTCCTATAGTGCTCAGAGCCATTTGAACCAATTTTGAACAGAATGTGAAGGTCGGAGGCGTGCCCGATCTGTAAAACAGGATAGATGACGATCTGTGGCAGATCTGACGACAGAGTACAGTGCTGGCGCAGGCACCAGTGTTTCGAAGCACACTGTTCAGTGCTCTTTGTTGAACACGAGGCTTCGCCGCAGACGACTCCCGTATTCCTATGGTGAACCTACGACATCTTCAGTTATGTTGGGCACAGGATCATTGAGACTGGACCATAAGTTAAGGCAACTTGTCGTCTGGACTGATGACACACGTTCCTTTTTACAGCAGGTCTGAGGTCGTGTCCGGAAACAGCGTCACCCAAGCGAACGGCTGCGCGAAACGTACACCGCACCACTGATGCGGACTGCTGAGGGCAGTATAACTCTATGGGGAACATTCACCAGAGTTTCCATCGGACCTGTGTTAGCAATCGAAGGAACCATGACAGCAGTGGAGTACGTGAACATTATTGTAGACCACCTGCAGCCCTTCATAAGCCAGAATCGTGCTAGCATGATAGTGAGCTCACGTAGAAGTCTTAGCCGCAGCTGAACCCGATGGAGCGGGTTTGAAGCGCTATCGAGCGCCAGCTCCCCGTCAGCAAACCAACGGCCCGTAGAGCATGAGAATTCTGTGCCTTGCGCATAGAATCGTTTCCATTTGCAAAAACGTTTCTGTATTGCTTTCTACAGGTGGACGGTACACGCTATTAAGCAGATGATTATAGTCTTTTGGCTCATCATAGACAGAATTATAAAACCGAAGTGAGGCTAGAGTTTAATGTCTCGTGGACAAACAGATCCCTGGAGACCAAGCCTTAGCTCAGTTGGGCAAGTATGGAGCAGGAAAGCTGTAATCGGCCTCGATCTCGCCCAGGAAACCATCCGAGCACTCACTTGACTATCGAAGTGACTTAGGAAGCTACGGGATAACTATTGGAGGTTGGACGAAAGGTTATTTCAAATCTGATCCCTCCGAAAACGAGGGAATGGCGATCAGAAATGAACACTCCGTCGATGATGAAGTCATTAGAGACCGTGTTATAACGAGCCCAATGTTCTTATCACTGCATCATCCCGCCTGGTGACATGCTTGTTGGCCACAACGGACAATAATCACGAAAGATAAGTGTACACTGCTGAGGACGTAGTAACTGATAACTGTATGAGCGCTGGTCTGCGCAGTGTGCGTGGAGTGTGGCGGCTGCGGCGGGTCCCGCTTGGGCAGACCGCAGATCGCTGGCTCAGGTATTCGCGTACCAAGCGTACACCGTGAAAAGTCATACTCGTTGCAGGCCGCACTTGGCCCTTGACTGAAGCCGTGGTCCTCGAATTACGGTGCAATGGCCAGGCCTGTTCCAGGTTCCCACACTTCGGTTCCAGGATTATTTCGACTCATCTGTTGCAACGATGAAGCAGTTGTTACTAAGGTTGTCGGTACCTTGCATACTCTTAAAGCTGCGCTACAAGGGTACGAGCACGGCGCAGATAGAGTGTTTCCAGGGATCTACAGACTGCAATGTCCTGTTTATATAACAAATCCAGATAATAATCCGGGTGATCAAAAAGTCAGTATAAATTTGAAAACTGAATAAATCACGGAATAATGTAGATAGAGAGGTACAGATTGACACACATACTTGGAGTGACATGAGGTTTTATTAGAACCAAAAAAATACAAACGTTCAAAATATGTCCGACAGATGGCGCTTCATCTGATCAGAATAGCAATAATTAGCATAACAAAGTAAGATAAAGCAAATATGATGTTCTTTACAGGAAATGCTGAATATGTCCACCATCATTCCTCGATAACAGTTGTAGTCGAGGAATAATGTTGTGAACAGCACTATAAAGCATGTCCGGAGTTATGGTGAGGCATTGGCGTCGGATGTTGTCTTTCAGCATCCCTAGAGATGTCGGTCGATCACGATACACTTGCGACTTCAGGTAACCCCAAAGCCAATAATCGCACGGACTGAGGTCTGGGGACCTGGGAGGCCAAGCGTGAAGAAAGTGGCGGCTGAGCACACCATCATCACCAAACGACGCGCGTAAGAGATCTTTCACGCGTCTAGCAATATGGGGTGGAGCGCCATCGTGCATAAACATCGTACGTTACAGCAGGTGTTTATCAGCCAGGCTGGGGATGATGCGATAGTGTAACACGATTGTCATGCGCAGTCACTTGCGTTTTGCTGTCCAGCGCTGTCTGTCGGACATTTTGTGAACTTTGTTTTTTTTTGTGGTTCTAATAAAACCCCATGTCATTCCAAGTATGTGTGTCAATTTTTACCTACATTATTTTTATCTACATTATTCCGTGGTTTATTAAGTTTTCAAATTTATACTGACTTTTTGATCACCCGGTATTTACCAGCGATAGACTTCAATAGGTATATGGCTGTTGACAGGATAGTCGGGCAAAAATTTTTAGTATATATAAGTTTAGGTGTAAGACTATTGCCACAGAGATTCCTTACTACCACATGCAGACATGTGTAGTGCCATTATCATCATCAATAACTCGACATATAACTGTTGGATACTGAACTGCCTCTTGATTTTTCCATGTATTGCAACCGCCTGCTGTTGTATCCATGCCGTTCTTGGAGTTGTCCTGATGTCATCTATCCACTTTCCATTAGGCCTACGTCTCGATCTTATCCCATGAAATTTATCAAGGATTTTCTTTGCTCCATCTACAATCTATCCTCGGTTACACGTCCCAACCTCCTCCATTCCAATATGAGTTCCGCCATAATTACATTTTCTACTCCAACCTGTTCCTTGACTTTTTTTTCGTTTTCCTGTCTCCCACCACAGCATGCACCAGTACATTGTTCGCTGAGCATCCTTCAGTTTTTGAATGGTTTCCGCAATGAAAGACAATGTGTTACTGCTGTTAAGTCAAAACTGCTGATACCCATTGATAATGAGATTGCCTTTTCAGACACAGCGAGAGCTGGTATCTTTATTTGATTTGCCAAAAGCACTCCGTATCACTTTTACTTTCACGTTTTAAATGGCTCTATGCACTATGGGACTTACATCTGAGGCCATCAGTCCCCTAGACTTAGAACTACTTAAACCTAACTAATGTAAGGATGTCACACACATCTATGCCCGAGCAGGATTCGAACCTGCGACCGTAGCAGTCGCACGGTCCTGGAAAAGCGCAAATACCACAACTCATCCACTGCTTCTATGATTTCATGTTAATTAGCAATATTTTGTTTTCAATATGTCGGCAATACATTATTCTAGCCTCGCCGTTAGAGATTTTTCAGGCCTATTTTCAAACTTGCTGTAGTAGGCTAGTGCGTTCGTTGCTGATGTTTTCCCGCACTAGCGGTGTTACTTCCGGTTTGTCACTATCGTCATTAATAACCATCTAGATTTCTAAGTCATTCTTGAACTATACAAATATTTAAATGAATCGTGGGATACGATGTTACAGAGCATCTGTTGTTAAGAAGAACGATGCACTGTTCCTTCTGGCATGCATCCTGTACGGAAATTACAAACATCAAAAAAAGTTTTGCATCACTCCGGCTCCCAGAACTCCTGGAGACAGACGTTGACTGTGGATATTATGTCACAGATACAGTACCTTTGACTGTTCAGAGATGTCACTAAACTCGCCCAAAGATGTAAACAACCATGCATGAGCAGCGCCTATTAGACGGAGGGGGTCCGACAGCTGATCAGTTCCAGTCATTCCACAAGGAAGGAGGTACACGGCTCGTGTTGTCTGCAGTTCAGTCATGCCTAGACCGTCAATACCGCGGTTCGATCGCGTCCGCATTGTTACTTTGAGCCAGGAAGGGCTCTCTACAAGGGAAGTGTCCAGGCGTCTCGGAGTGAACCAAAGCGATACTGTTCGTTCGTGGAGGAGATACAGAGAGACAGGAACTGTCGATGACATGCCTCGCTCTGGTCGCCCAAGGGCTACTACTGCTGTGGATGACCGCTACCTACGAATTATGGCTCGGAGGAACCCTGACAGCAACGCCACCATGTTGAATAATACTTTTCGTGCAGCCGCAGGACGTCTTGTTACGACTCAAACTGTGCGCAATAGGCTGCACTCCTGACGTCCATGGCGAGGTCCATCTTTGCAACAACGACAACAAGCAGAGCGGTACAGATAGGCCCAAGAACATGCCGAATGGACCGCTCAGGATTGGCATCACGTTCTCTTCACCGATGAGTTTCGAATATGCCTTGAACCACACTGCCGTCGGAAATGTGTTTGTAGGCAACCCGGTCAGGCTGAATTCCTTACACACACTGTCCAGCGAGTGCAGCAAGGTTCCTTGCTGTTTTGGGGTGGCATTATATGGGGCCGACGTACGCCACTGGTGGTCATGGAAGGCGCCGTAACGGCTGTAATATGCGTGAATTCCATCCTCCGACGGCTAGTGCAACCATATCGGCAGCATATTGGCGAGGCATCCGTCTTCATGAACAACAATTCGCGCCACCATCGTGCACATCTTGTGAATGACTTCCTTCAGGATAACGACATCGCTCGACTAGAGTGGCCAGAATGTTCTCCAGACATGAACCCTGTCGAACATGTCTGGGATAGACTGGAAAGGGTAGTTTATGGACGATGTGACCCACCAACCACTCTGAGGGATCTACGCCGAAAGGTCGTTGAGGTGTGGGACAATCTGGAGCGACAGTGCCTTGATGAACTCGTTGATAGTATGCCACGACGAATACAGGCATGCAATGCAAGACGACGTGCTACTGGATATCAGAGGTACCGGTGTGTACAGCAATCTGGACCACTACCTCTGAAGGTCTCTCTGTATGGTGGTACAACACGCAATGTGTGTTTTTCATGAGCAGTAAAAATGGCGGAAATGATGTCTATATTGATCTCTATTTCAGTTTTCCGTACAGGTTCCGCAACTCTCGGAACCGAGGTGATGCAAAACGTTTTTTGATGTGTGTACATGATGTGCGTACAAGTACAGGTTGTGACGCAAGAGCGACGAAATATGAAAGTTTGGGTCTGTCCGTGAGTCGGGCACGGATAGCCAAAGAATTTAGGGAGACTGCTTTCGTAAACCGTGAAATACAAGTTCGAGTCCTGGTCCGGAACAAATTTTTATTGTCGTCATTCCGTTGCACAGCTGACGGTTGCTCGTATTCGCAAATGCGAATACATTTCCTGTACTGTCACAATGGTCTCTGCAATTCTTTATCTCAATGTACAGGGTGAACCAAAAATACACAGACGAACTTTCAGAGGTTGGTGAGGGACACCTTCTCAGTATATTGGTATAATGGACCGGTGGTCTTCGGCTGCACGGGTGCAGAGGTTTCTATCTGTATTGAACGTTCCTTAGTTACTTCAATTCAACGTAGAAATCAACGAACTAGTTTTATAAAATAGTATCAAATATTGTAAATGTAGTTACTGCAATGGTAAGTGCTAATTGGAGTTGAGTTTTAGAAAATATAAAGGACGGTAGCCTAATATTCTGTTGCGTCACCGAGGGAGAAAGCTAACAACTACTTTCTGTGATATCCATACAAATAAGGAAAAAATTGAAAGTTTAAGTTCTCGGCACTGAGTTAATTAGTGATGGAACATTAGGTCATATGCACAAAGACAGGAAGGTAAATCAGCCGTGGCATTGTTGCAGGAACCATTTCGACATTCATCTGGACAGATTTAAGGTTCAAATGGTTCAAATGGCTCTGAGCACTATGGGACTCAACTGCTGAGGTCATTAGTCCCTAGAACTTAGAACTAATTAAACCTAACTAACCTAAGGACATCACAAACATCCATGCCCGAGGCAGGATTCGAACCTGCGACCGTAGCGGTCTTGCGGTTCCAGGCTGCAGCGCCTTTAACCGCACGGCCACTTCGGCCGGCAGGGATTTAAGGAAATCAAAGGAAGCCAACTAATGAAGGCAAGGCGAGGATTTTAATTCCACTTCTCCCATTTACAAACGTAATGCCATAACCACTACGCCGCATGTTTCGGTCATAACCATTCACATTTTAAGACAGTAATGTGCAAGGTGTGTCAAAGTAATCGGTGAGTCCTATGTCTAAATGGCAACGCGTGTTAACAATGCACGTGCAAATGCGTACAGGAAAATATGTTCAGATATCAAACCACGTCTTCATATCCATTATAGATAAAATAAATCTTAAGAAATTCTATATTGCTGAGCTGTAGTTGAAAAGAACAGGACAAAAAGACAGAGGTTTATTACGCAGAGGGGAACCAAAAATCCACAGATAAACTTTCAGAGGTTCTTTAGTGACACCTGCTAAGTATTTTGGTACAAGGGACCGGCCGGCCGGAGTGGCCGAGCGGTTCTAGGCGCTACAGAGTGGAACCGCGCGACCGTTACGGTCGCAGGTTCGAATCCTGCCTCGGGCATGGATGTGTGTGATGTCCTTAAGTTAGTTAGGTTTAAGTAGTTCTAAGTTCTAGGGGACTGATGACCTCAGAAGTTAAGTCCAATAGTGCTCAGAGCCATTTTTGAACAGGGGACCGGCGGCTCGTTATAAAGGAACAATGATAATATGGTTTATTCAATCTGTTACCCCAGTTACCTTCTTTTCTATGCAAATACCGTCAAAACAATGAAAAAGATTGTAACATGCCGTCATCAGAACATGTAACACATCTTGTTTCTCTCGCATCTTTACACTAGCTTCTAAGTGTTTTCGGTAAATTTGAAGTAACTAAGGAACGATGATAAACAGAAAAAATGACGACAGTCAAAGAATACTTTAGTGTTCACTAATTATAGAGAAATTTACAACTATGGTATAAATTGCAAATACAAGTAACTTCTATGCGAAATCAGACTATTGCAAGGTTGTCAGTCCAGAAGAAAGATGAAGCCCACATCTTCAGTTTACGTGCTGCAGTAAAATTTAAAAGCACTTCGTGCGCGTGTTTCTCACACTGTGCCTGGGATTGCTTGTATGACGTCGGACGATGTGTCATAATGCGTGTTGGAAAATATATTAGCCGATACCTTCCCAAAGACGAGCGCTCCTTTCTTATTAAATGAGATTCTGACCATACTCTTAATGAAGGTCACGGTCAAATTTCACTCTTGACCACAGTCCAGAGAAGCACGTCGTATCTAATGACGTAACGTACTGGGTATAATATGGTTGTTGGGTTTGTTGTTTCGGGGAGAAGACCAGACAGCGAGGTCATCGGTCTCATCGGATTAGGGAAGGAAGTCGGCCGTGCCCTTCCAAAGGAACCATCCCAGCATTTGCCTAGAGCGATTTAGGGAAATCACGGAAAACCTAAATCAGGATGGCCGGACTCGGGATTGAACCGTCGTCCTTCCGAATGCGAGTCCAGTGTGCTAGGGTATAATATGGAGCGTCTCTTTTAGTACCAGTACTTCGTTAACGCATTGCACAAATAAAGATCATTCGAAAAGTATTTTGGCGGTATTTACATAAAAACGTACGCTTTCGATGGTTTACTTTACGCTAGAATTTCAACGATATGGGTGAAATGATGGAAGGCACTTTATTACAATCTATGAACGCTAAAGGTCGCTCAAGAAACGAACTGGCAGGAAGGAAGATTAGAATTCAACATCTCGTCTTCAGTTTTTTAATTACATACGGAAAATGTAACGAACAAAACGACTTAAATTGTCTGTAGTGAAGTTTGGCTGAGTGAATTTCGTATTGGCTTGTTTGGCTGGGAGGTGAGAGGCTATAGCGGTGTACGGGAACAGCTGATCGGCGTTGGGCGCGACACTGGAAACCCTTTGACAGGAGGGTGGAGGGGCGCATCCACTTGCAGGGCTTCGGCCATCTCAGCCAGATAACTGTCGCTTCAACACGGCGCACGCAAACACTCTTTAACGCTAAGCACTCCCAATAATTCTGCACTTATATCCGCCGCACATCTTTTACGGACATTGTGTGTTACTGTAGTCATCGGGCAGCGGTAAGCATAAAACTGAAATTTAAGTTTCGTTGGAGTTTATAATGATGCTTCCTCTAGGTTTGTCAACCTGATGTTGACTTAAATTGAAGAACGAAGGTGAATTAGTAATTAACGTCCTGTGGACTTGAGGCCATCAGAGACTATACAGTAGCTCAGCTGCAGGAAGATGATGAGGGAAATCGAAAGTAGCACTGCTGAAGTACTATTCCAGAATTCGCCTACCCTTATTTAGAGAAACCATGGAAAAATATTAATCGATATGTTTGGACTGGGACTCGAGCTCTGATTTTCCAGAACTAGAGGTCGATTTAACTACGATGTCAGCTCGCTCGGTCGTTTGACGTTTATATTTTGATATATCTAGGTCTTGGTATGTAATTTAAAGCTGTCCAGAGACAATACTATGAGTAAGCCCTTCAGTAAGTACAGCAAGAGATTCCCCCCCCCCCTTCCTCTCTCTCTTTCTCTCTCTCTCTCTCTTCTCTCTCTCTCACACCCCCTTCCTCCCTCTGCGTCTCTGTATATCTATCTACCTACCTATGTAACTAACTTTTTATAAAAGTTATAGTACCATAGTACTCTTACAGATTCTGAAGATGGCAGGGGTAAAATACAGGGAGCGAAAGGCTATCTACAATTTGTACAGAAACCAGATGGCAGTTATAAGAGTCAAGGGGTACGAAAGGGAAGCAGTAGTTGAGAAGGCAGTGAGACAGGGTTGTAGCCTATCCCCGATGTTATTCAATTTGTATATTGAGCAAGCAGTAAAGGAGACAAAAGAAAATTTTGAAGTAGGAATTAAAATCCAGGGAGAAGAAATAAAAACTTTGAGGTTTTGCGATGACGTTGAAATTCTGTGAGAGACAGCAAAGGACCCAGAAGAGCACCTGAACGGAATGGACAGTGACTTGAAAGGAGGATATAAGATCAACAAAAGCAAAATGAGGATAATGGAATGTAGTCGAATTAAATCAGGTGATGTCAGGTGATGCTGAAGGAATTAGAGTAGGAAATGAAACACTTAAAGTAGTCAATGAGTTTTGCAATTTGGGGAGCAAAAGAGCTGATGAAGGTCGAAGTAGGGAGAATATGAAATGTAGACTGATTACGGCAAGGAGAGCGTTTCTGAAGAAGAGAAATTTGTTAACATCGAGTGTAGATTTAAGTGTCAGGAAGTCTTTCCTTAAGGTATTTGTATGGAGTGTGCCATGTATGGAAGTGAAACATGGATGATTAATAGTTTAGACAAGAAGAGTGAAGTGTTGGCAGAATAGCCAACACCGTGTTGCTAGAGGAGGCCGAAATGCACGCTTTTAAGCTCACGCAGATTGGCGTGAGGTCTGGAACAAGGTAAAGGAATTAATAGTAGCAAATAAAGTACGTAGTTGATGTAATACTTAACTTTAATCCATAATTGGAGAACATCGCTCTTGATGGTACATGTTTTATAATTTCAATATTAACTGCTATGGCGCCTTGCTAGGTCGTAGCAAATGACGTAGCTGAAGGCTATGCTAACTATCGTCTCGGTAACTGAGAGCGTAGTTGTCAGTGTAGCATCGCTAGCAAAGTCGGCTGTACAACAGGGGCGAGTGCTAGTACGTCTCTCTAGACCTGCCGTGTGGTGGCTCTCGGTCTGCAATCACTGACAGTGGCGACACGCGGGTCCGACGTATACTAATGGACCGCGGCCGATTTAAAGGCTACCACCTAGCAAGTGTGGTGTCTGGCGGTGACACCACAAAGAGAATAGAAGCTTTCGAAATATGACGCTACAGAGAATCCTGAAAATTAGATGGGGGGATCACGTAACTAATGAGGAGGTACTGAATAGAATTGGGGAGAAGAGGAAATTGTGTCACAGTTTGAGTAGAAAAAGGGATCTGCTGGTAGAACACGTTCTGAGGCATCAAGGGATCACCAACTTAGTATAGGAGGGAAGTATAGAGGATAAAATTCGTAGAGGGACTCTAAGAGATGAATACATTAAGCAGATTCAGAACAAAGTAGGTTACAGTAGCTATTCAGAGATAAAGAAGCTTGCACAGGATAGAGTGCATGGAGAGCTGCATCAAACCAGTCTCTGGACTTAACACCACAACAACAGTATCATGAGAAACTTGCTAAAGAAGCTAAATAACTATCTCTCCGTCCGAACAGGCCTTGGAAGGCCCAACGATACCGACCGGCCGCCGTGTCATCCTCAGCCCACAGGCGTCACTGGATGCGAATATGGACGGGCATGTGGTGAGTACACCGCTCTCCTGGCCGTATGACAGTTTGCGAGACCGGAGCCACTACTTCTCAATCAAGCAGCTCCTCAGTTTGCCTCACAAGGGCTGAGTGCAACCCGCTTCCCAACAGCGCTCGGTAGACCGGATGGTCATCCATCCAAGTGTTAGCCCAGCCCGACAGCGCTTAACTTCGGTGATCTGACGGAAACCGGTGTGACCACTGCGGCAAGGCCGTTGGCAAAATAACTGTGAGGAGGACTATTGTGTTGACAGGACGTGATATATTATATGTAATTAGCTATTGTAAAAATACCATTTAGTTTTTTAACTCATCCTCCATGGCAGAGTACATGATTTTCAATCCTATCAACATTCCTTAATATACAGTAAGCGCTACTCCCTCCATGTCTCTGAAAGAGAAGATCTGATCCGATCCATGACTGAATCTCATGCACATCTTGGAATTATTATAGATTCCAGTCACATTAACTTTATCTAACTAGGGCTTCATTCGCATTGGCAGATAATACTGAGGCCGTGTAGTTCACCAAGAGATCAACACATTTCAGACGAATAGAATAGCTGGAGCTTGTGATTCAAAAGCAGAAGCGTAGATAAAATGATGCTATGGTGCACGGGAGGGCACAAGATGACTTAGAATTTCTGGATGGTGTGATAAAAGTCAACTTGCTCTAAATGTAGAAAAATGTACGTTAATGCAAATGAGTAGGAATAACAATCCTATAACACTCGAATGCAGCATTAGCAGGACCAGCTTGACGCGGTCACGTCGATTAAATATCGGGACGTTGCTTTGCAAAGCAATATAAAAATGAAATGAGCACGTCAGGTTGGTAATAGGGAAGGCGAATGCTCGGCTTCGTTTTATTGGGAGAATTCTGGGACAGTGCAGCTCATCCATAAAGGAAACGGTGTATAGACCGCTAGTGCGACCCATTCTTGAGTACTGTTCGAGTGTTTTGAGATCCCCACCAGATCGCATTAGAGGGAGACATCGAACCATTTCAGACGAATAGAATAGCTGGAGCTTGTGATTCAAAAGCAGAAGCGTAGATAAATTGATGCTATGGTGCACGGGAGGGCACAAGATGACTTAGAATTTCCGGATGGTGTGATAAAGTCAACTTTCTCTAAATGTAGTAAAATGTACGTTAATGCAAATGAGTAGGAATAACAATCCTATAACACTCGAATGCAGCACTAGCAGGACCTGCATGACGCGGTCACGTCGATTAAATATCTAGACGTTCCTTTGCAAAGCAATATAAAAATGAAATGAGCACGTCAGGTTGGTAATAGGGAAGGCGAATGCTCGGCTTCGTTTTATTGGGAGAATTCTGGGAAAGTGCAGCTCATCCATAAAGGAAACGGTGTATAGACCGCTAGTGCGACCCATTCTTGAGTACTGTTCGAGTGTTTTGAGATCCCCACCAGATCGCATTAGAGGCATGCTGCTGAGTTTGTTACCGGCAGGTTCGATCAGTACGCAGATATTACGGAGATGCTTCGCGCACTCCCTTGAGGCAAACGACGCTCTTTTCGCGAGTCACTAATGCGGAAATTTAGAGAGTCGGCATCGGAGGTCAACTGCTAAAAGATTCTACTGCCGACAACGTACATTTCGCGTAAGGACCACGAATATAAGATTCAAGGAATTAGGGCTCGTACTTTTAGAGTAAGATCCAAGAAATTAGGGCACGTACTTTTAGACATTTTTCATTTTCATTTAAACACTACAGAGTAGCCCACCACCTGGGTTACTGAGGTGGGCCGTGTGCTACTTGAAACAAGTAACAAGCCAGGCAGTGTTTGGTGTCTTAGCCGTAATGGCTGCTTGCAAGTTATGTTAGCTTGACAAGTCCCCATTCCGTTACCGTCCCTGCCACGTGGAGGCGGACCTTTTCTAAAGTTTCTGCCCTGGCTGTTGCTCTGTGTGTTAGTACACCCTTAAATACAGTGAGTGACACGTACTTTTAGACAGTCGTTCTTCCCTCGATCTATTTGCGAGTGGAACAGGAAAGGAAATGACTAGTAGTGGTACGAGGTATTCTCTGCCACGCAACGTGCTGTGGCTTGCGGAGTATGTATGTAGGTGTACAAACAGATCTAGAATAAATTATATGAAGAAGAGTACTGAAAAATGCGTGGTTCAAGGACCCACATAAAATAATTCCCATCTATGTTTGGGGAATAATCTTCTTCGTACAGGGCCATTGTTTGAAACATTTCCTCCTCATGCGGAGGACACGGATTCAATTCCCGGTACTACGAATGTTTTTTTTCCCTTGATCTGAGCACGTTTGTTCTCAAGCAAGATTCACACTGCATGTCACTAACATTTGTACAGGGCTATTACAAATGATTGAAGCGATTTCATAAATTCACTGTAGCTCCATTCATTGACATATGGTCACGACACACTACAGATACGTAGAAAAACTCATAAAGTTTTGTTCAGCTGAAGCCGCACTTCAGGTTTCTGCCACCATAGCGCTCGAGAGCGCAGTGAGACAAAATGGCGACAGGAGCCGAGAAAGCGTATGTCGTGCTTGAAATGCTCTCACATCAGTCAGTCATAACAGTGCAACGACACTTCAGGACGAAGTTCAACAAAGATCCACCAACTGCTAACTCCATTCGGCGATGGTATGCGCAGTTTAAACCTTCTGGATGCCTCTGTAAGGGGAAATCAACGGGTCGGCCTGCAGTGAGCGAAGAAACGGTTGAACGCGTGCGGGCAAGTTTCACGCGTAGCCCGCGGAAGTCGACGAATAAAGCAAACAGGGAGCTAAACGTACCACAGCCGACGGTTTGGAAAATCTTACGGAAAAGGCTAAAGCGGAAGCCTTACCGTTTACAATTGCTACAAGCCCTGACACCCGATGACAATGTCAAACGCTTTGAATTTTCGGCGCGGTTGCAACAGCTCATGGAAGAGGATGCGTTCAGTGCGAAACTTGTTTTCAGTGATGAAGCAACATTTTTCTTAATGGTGAAGTGAACAGACACAATGTGCGATTCTGAGCGGTAGAGAATCCTCACGCATTCGTGCAGCAAATTCGCAATTCACCAAAAGTTAACGTGTTTTGTGCAATCTCACGGTTTAAAGTTTACGGCCCCTTTTTCTTCTGCGAAAAAACCGTTACAGGACATGTGTATCTGGACATGCTGCAAAATTGGCTCATGCCACAACTGGAGACCGACAGCGCCGACTTCATCTTACAACAGGATGGTGCTCCACCGCACTTCCATCATGATTTCGGCATTTCTTACACAGGAGATTGGAAAACCGATGGATCGGTCGTGGTGGAGATCATGATCAGCAATTCATGTCATGGCCTCCACGCTCTCCCGACTTAACCCCATGTGATTTCTTTCTGTGGGGTTATGTGAAAGATTCAGTGTTTAAACCTCCTCTACCAAGAAACTTGCCGGAACTGCGAGCTCGCATCAACGATGCTTTCGAACTCATTGATGGGGACATACTGCGCCGAGTGTGGGAGGAACTTGATTATCGACTTGATGTCTGCCGAATCACTAAAGCGGCACATATCGAACATTTGTGAATGCCTAAAAAAACTTTTTGAGTTTTTGTATGTGTGTGCAAAGCATTATGAAAATATCTCAAATAATAAAGTTATTGTAGAGCTGTGAAATCGCTTCAATCATTTGTAATAACCCTGTACTGTTCTACAGACATTTTCAGGGCAGTACAGACAGAGAAAAATTCGGATAAGAAATCAAACGAAATGCAATTATACTGTGAGGAGACACTGGAGGTCACGAGCCCCTTTTGACAAAATACTCAGAAAATATTCCTGAATTATATCCAAAAGTTTTTAGTTGAGTCTGGGTTCACCTTTTACAACTGTGCTCCCGAGAGAAAAATAAAAGAGCAAGCAACCGGCTCTCCAATCCAGCAGCAGTAATCGAACTGTGAACTAGATCTGGTAAGTCATGGTCAGTATCGAACATTACTTGAAGTAGTGGACAATAAACTTTTGAAGCTTTTCCTCAAAGTCTTACGCCTCTTACATCATTTTTTTAATTATATGTTTCTAGATATTGAATTCTATTTTATCTTTCAAACATAGTGAATGTTACATTTTTTTCAGTTGCATACGGGACAAAATGCCTTTATTTACGTCGTGAGAAACGTAATCTTATTTTAGAAGCACTCACGGCTAAAGAAGTGAAAGTCCCGCTCTGTTTTTGAAAAACATTGTTACTGGTCTACCGTAGAGTTCACTTGCAAAAAATTTTGCGTAAGAGGCCAATGCATTAGGTTAATTTACATTGTCCTTAGATGGCCACAATCAAAAAAAGAGAAAGAAGGAGCAAATTTGACCTAAGATAGAGTTAAGTATATATGTGCAGAAATGGCACTTGGATCAACAGGTGTATCGCGTGTGAAGTCGCGGGCAGCGCCTGTGTGCTATACTATGCCGCGTTGTCTGTTACTCCATCAAGGCCGCTGCCGGCACGTCGCAGTGCATGCTAGCATTTCTACTCAAAGAGGACTTCTTTCTAGGAGACATCATCGCTCCCAGACTTCGTTATTCCCGTATGAATCTGATACGTGGAAGTACTAACTCGCAAAAAGTAATATGACATCACCGGAAACAGATGGGGAGCATAATAAATCAATGTAAATAGCCATTCCAATGTGACCAACAACACCAAGAGCTGTAGTTTTTGTGTCTGCCGTGTTAATCGTCGTCAGTATTCATTTTAAAGCGGTATGCTAAGACGCATGGCTTTCCATTTCAGGGCAGACGATTTTAAACGGCAGTAAGTGGAATAGAATTTTTGGTTAAGTTACCTCCCATCAAGTCGTAAGAATAATGCAGTTAATTCTTATTTTGTGGGAAAGGGGTTCAAACCCCCATCTGGTCTTCCAGATACAGGTTGACAACGATTTCCCTAAATTTCATTAGGAAAACGACAAGATAAATACGTCCAGCAGTTCAAACGGCTCTGAGCACTATGGGACTTAACATCTGAGGTCATGAGTCCCCAAGAACTTAGAACTACTTAAACCTAACTAAACTAAGGACATCACACACGTCCATGCCGGAGGCAGGATTCGAACCTGCGACTGTAGCGGCCACTCGGTTCCATACTGTAGCGCCTAGAACCGCTCGGCCACCCCGGCCGGCTGTCTAGCAGTGAGCGGTTGATTTCTTTCCACCTGGAATAGACATCGACAGTTGTTTAGATATTCGTGTCTGAGTTTCCCAAGTCATCAGTGATGCAACAAGGACACTGGTTCGGTTATATCGAAACGCGTCAAACGGCGAGCCGTATGGGAATCTTTCTGAAGATTTTTGTTATCTTGGCACGTTCTTCATCTACATCTGCACCTTCTATAAGTTCTGTATGTAACGTCTGCGAATTACTCTACCGTTTACGAACCAGGTTGTGTGCATGCGTATTCCACTCAGCATCTGAACGCTGAAATATATTAATCGTTCCTTCTTTGTTTTGACCTTTAAGAAATCAGCAATTTGCCACTAGGTAATTAAAACATCATATCAGTTTTTGATATCTCAGCTGACTTTTATACTTAATCATTATATATTAATATTATGTTTACGTGCAATTCCTTTGCTTGTGATAAAACACACATATTTACTTTTTGTTGTTTTTGATTCTACAACAATAAAGGTAACGCACAATAACGGCTTCTATACATCTCTGTCTGTGAGAAAGTGAGGTGTCTTAGTGGTTAAAACACAGGACTCCGATTTGTGAAGACGGGGCTAAAATCCCCATTTGGCCGCTCAAATTTTTTGAAAGCATACATCACACAGACCAAACAGCACGTAACATGATCACAACCCGCCGCGAGAATAATTTTCTCTGCAGAAACCTGAGGACAACACCCACATCATCTGCGGTCAGTCCTGCTGCGATAATTCCCTCCGCAGCTGCTTGAGGACAACACATCTCCACCTGAGGCAAATCCAGCAAGTCAGGTAACCGTAACGTCACATCAAGAGGTTCAGCAGGAATAACATTTTAATGTTTAACTTACACACATGCCGTGCAAGGAATGATCACCAGATCAGAGATTAGAGCAAAGCTGTCAACACGCAACATCAGCTATGACATGTATGTTCACATTCAGCCAGTGATCATAATAATGTGATTATCTGCAGTCTACAAAAATCAGCACTGTCTAACTTTCGGGTGACTACTTGGAAGACCATGGATGATAGCCTACCTCAGTCCATCCCGATATAATTATGTCGTCATCGACGAGACGTTAAACCGTACTGTTCCTTCTTCTTACCTAGGTTTCGTGTTTCATCATAGATATGCAGCTGAAAACTTCTACAATACATTAGCTTGCCACAGTGGAACATCCCTGTACAGTAGGTACTAATATCACTAGCCAGAATATTTTCAATGCGACATTTACTCGTATTGCATGTCAATGTCGATCACCAGTACACATTCTTACGTCAAATGCATATAATCGATTTACGTCCGTGTAAACCCCCAAATAAATAATTTGATTTTGCCAGAAATCGGTTTGAAAATTACGACTTGGTGTGAACCCCAAATTTACAAGGGCCGTTCAATATGTAATGCAACACATCTCTTTCTTAAAAGCAAGTTGGTTTTATTCACGATTCCAATACACCATATTATTCCCCTCTCTTTTGGCTAGCCGCGGGAGATTAGCCGAGCGGTCTTGGGCGCTGCAGTCATGGACTGTGCGACTGGTCCCGGCGGAGGTTCGAGTCCGAATGGGTGTGTGTGTTTGTCCTTAGGATAATTTAGGTTAAGTAGTGTGTAAGCTTAGGGACTGATGACCTTGGCAGTTAAGTCCCATAAGATTTCACACACATTAGAACATTTTTTCTTTTGGCTATAAAACCCAATTTTTCAACACAATATCCGTTCAATGCGACGGCAACGCCCCTTAGTAGGAGGACCTGTATGCCCGCATGGTATCACTCTACTGGTCGACATCGGTGCCAAAGTCTTGGTGCATCAATAACCTCCTTATCATCCACGTACTGCTTCCCGCGGAATGCATCCTCCATTAGGCCAGACAGTCGGAAGATGTAAGATCTGGGCTGAAGGGTGGATAAGGACGAGCAATTAAATGAAGTTTTCTGATCTCCTATAGGCTGCGCAGAGTTGAGCAGCGAGGTGTCCGGTTGCGATCCGTCTATCATCTCGAAAGAGTGTGTCCACACGTTCTAACATTGCAGGATTCACAGCTGTGTCCGGCCTGCCAGCACGGAATAGATCGGACAGGATTTTGCGACCTTGTTGCGATGATAATAGACGCCTAGCCGGGCGACTCATCGTCCTTTTGTTCACTGCCAGGTCTCCATAGACATTCTACAAGCGCATATGAATATCTCCGATGCTCTCGTTTTCCACCAAAAGAAACTGCTTGGAGCGCACCTCAATTAGAGACGCGATTTTGAATGCTACGTATGGCGCCGCCACCTATCGGAACCTCATAAAGCAATAGGGTCTGAAACGGGAATATTTCACGCAGTCTCAAAACAAATTCTACATTTTTTCAATAGAGATTGGAAGCGAAAAAAAAAGTGTTGCATTACTTACCGAACGTCCCTCGTCAGTTTTCCACGGTTTCCCACAAATCCTTTTCACTCTGGTAAAAAAAGAAATGGATTTGCAGCTCTGCTCTTCTCAAAATCGTGCTATAACCTAAGGAACATCCTTGAGCGATCGAGAGAATCAGTTGCGTGCCATAACAAGTAGCCCATAAGCCCGACAACTGCCAACGAACTGATGCTGAAAATTTGTTTGCTTACCAAACATGTTCAGACAATGGTGGTTGTCTTCAGATTAGGACTCATTTGAGTCTACATATGTCTGCATTCGTTCCTTTCATTTCTGCAAGTCGCTTTCCGTGAGGCAGCGAAGGCGCTCTGCCGTTTTTACCTTTCGACTGTGCTCAAGGACACATCTGTAGTAAACCGATTTTCCACTGCCCCTGAGCTGGTCGATTTTGATGAAACGTGTCACTTGATATGGGGAGTTAAAAAGTCGACAAACAGCCTTGCACGAAAACACTTCACAAATAGTTCGTTGGTAACTGTTAGCAGTCTCTGTTGTTTTGTGTAAAAGTAGTAGTGTTGAGGCTCAGAGGTTGAGAGACGAGGTATTCCAAACACACATGGGACTTTTTAGAGGTGCAGTTGTTCAGGACATCCTCTAAGTGGACAATAATACCTTCTGGAGGCTCTGCTGGATAAATATCTTGGCAAGTGGAAGATAACACTGGGTGGATTGTCCAGCAAGATCTTTACATGTGAAATGAACTATAATTATCAAAGGAATGGTATAGGCTGCCAATAAAGTTCTTCAACCATCACACAAGGACTATGCCACGCCATCTGAATGAATTCGAGGAAGCTAGGGATAACCACATAGCCTGTTAAAAATTTGATTTTGAGGAAGAAAATTTTCGCTTTCGTTACTATTTTTAGAAATTGTGTCTTCGGTCTAAACACCTTTTTAATTAAAAGTTACTCCATTCCATTGTGTCAGAGTGCTATAGCAACCAGTTTCGAATTATTCCATAATAAAAACAGTCTTGGCTGCGAAATTATTTAATATCAACGACGCGTTTCACTCTTTTGGGGCATCGTCAGATGTGAAAAAGTAGCTGGATACGTGACCCATCCGTCATAAAGCAATATGAAATGGAAAATGGACGCAACAGCTACTGGATATATAACTCACTAGTTACAAAAGCATATAAAATGCAAGATGGACCTAGTTCCACCCTGCATTTTATATGTTTATATGATGGATGGATTACATATCCAGTTCCTGCTGCGTCTGTTTTCCAGTTTCACTCTCAAATGCAAAGTTTCTTGTTATTAAGGTTTATCTTACTCTGTAGCCCCTCCAACATCCTATTCAACAAATATCCTTATGTTGAAGTTTTATGCGTTAGTTTAGTTTATTTCCAAAAGACGTCTTCTGTTACTGACCAGTACCAGTGGGAAAACTCCCACCGCGTTGGAACTATGCAGTATGCAGACATATCCAATTAAAGTATGAAATCTTTCTACATCTATATCTACATCTACATACACACTCCGCAAGCCACCGCATCGTGCATGGCGGAGAGTACCCTGTACCACCACTAATCATTTTCTTTCCTGTTCCACCCTCAAATAGAATGAGGGGGTAGCGACTGTCTGTATGCCTCCGTACGAGCCTAATTTCTCTTATCTTCGACGTCCTTACACATTGGCGGCAGCACAATCGTTCTGGAGTCGCGCTGCAAATGCCAGTTATCTAAATTTTTTCAGCATTGTTTCGCGAAAATAACACCGTCTTCCCTTCAGTGATTCTCATTTGAATTCACAGAGCATCTCCGAAGTACTCGCGTTTTGGTCGAAACTAAAGCAAACAAACGTAGCCACTCGCTCTAAATTAGTTCGATATGTTCCTTTAATCCGACCTGGTAGGCATCCCAAACACTCGAGCAGTACCCAAGAATGGGCCGCACTAGTGTTCTGTACACGGTCTCGTATGTGGATGAGCTACACTTCCCTCAGATTCTCCCAATGAATGCATAGGTTAGTTTAAGTTGTTTTAAGTAGTGTGTAAGCCTAGGGACCGATGACCTCTGCAGTTTGGTCCCTTCTGTCTGTCTTCAGCACTTTCTCCGAGTTTTCATCAGTGGTAACTGTTTCGGGACGTCCTTGAATTACACCATTTTCAAGAGGAAAAAAAATCATTTTTTAGTCAAACGTCATGTACTTAACTGTTGAAAATAAGGAAACAGAATAGTCATAAATCGTTCTTCCTTTGTTAGGAAGCCAGAATGATACCCAAATTTGTTTTTATGGCGGTACGAACTCCTAGTTCATCCATCTGAATTACATACACCCTTATAAGAGTTTCTTGGACAAAACTATTCCGTAAAAATAGAGCTGACACTTGGCTTATGTTATTGTGCAACGTATTCTCTGTATTAAAATATTATTGCCTCCTGTGAGGTTTAAACTCAAGACCCCTGGTTTACGAGACCGTTTTTTATATCAGCGCCAACACTGTGTCAAGCAGAGACATTTTCTACATGCCCTCGAATAGGTCGCATGTCTCGTTACATATTGAGTGCAAAGTCGTATTGGGGAAGCCTTATTGCCGTCTCCATTTCTTACTGCGTAACCAAGCGACAGATCAAGTACGACTGGAATGGCCTTGGCCAGATCGTGCAACTATGTGACGTTCCTATGCGAACGGCTGGGAGGACGTTGCGCGAGTATCGTAGCGCCAGGACGGCTTCCGAGGAATGCCCAAGGAATCGGGAGAAGGACCGTAATACCGCGCACCATGTCAACAGCTAGCCGTCCAAGCTGGTCAAGGGCGCCGAGGATGAAGCCGTGAATTTAGTCGCGCCGTGGGTTTCGCGGGAATGGTCACCCGAGTGGCAAGGCCGACTAGGAAAGTTCCAGAGGCCTCTGTGAACCGGCCGCTCCATCTCAGTGCTGCGGCGGAACAAATAACACCTCCGTGTCACCTGCGCTACAGAGATGCTCTTCTAGACTTAGTTCGATGATAAGCCAACTGCGCGCGCGAATTCTCTGTATTAAAATATTATTGCCTCCTGTGAGGTTTAAACTCAAGACCCCTGGTTTACGAGACCAGTGCTCTGCCACTTTTTTTAAATATAAAAACATTTATTAAAAAACAATGTTACACATTCCAAATACATACTAAGATCTCGCGAAGAGACCATGAGGATAAAATCAGAGAGATTAGAGCCCACACAGAGGCATACCGACAATCCTTCTTTCCACGAACAATACGAGACTGGAATAGAAGGGAGAACCGATAGAGATACTCAAGGTACCCACCGCCACACACCGTCAGATGGCTTGCGGAGTATGGATGTAGAAGAACTCACATACATTTGAACAGACCCCATATAAATCTCGTGACGCAATGTATACTCCGAAGTCAGTGATGCATGTTATATGAGTAGTCAACATCAATAAAGTGCAGCCTAAAGAAGTCTGTAATCGTTCACATAATAAAATACATTTCTGCTACATGCTTCCGAGTATGTTTTCAAGAACTTTTCTGTTACGGCATCGCTGCGATCGTCGTGAGATGGCGGCGTGCGGCCGCAGAGTCTTCCGTACGCAAAAACATCGCAACTGATGAAATCATGCTGAATGACACGGTACTTATACGTGTTCGGAGATGTTGCTGATATATCCTGAATTTGGATAGCAATCTGTTAATTGAGACTGCCGACTATGTGGTTGAGATTGGTACCATCAACGCTAACGTAGACCGTAACATACTGGATCTCTAGCTGCACACATCATGCTTGGCGTTTTGGAATCAGCGTTCGTCATTTTCTGAGTGGCTGCCGTAATAGAGCACAAAACTATATGTGTTGAAATACTATCAAAACAACTTACTTTTGCTGTGCTAATTACGCGGGTGGCCTACCGTAAGATTATCCCTAATTACAACATGTCGGAATCACAACTGCTGTGAATTAACTTTTATTTAACTTCAAGAAAAACTGCCTTAGCTACATGCCATGAGCACTTTTGAAGATCACTACACGTCGGTCGCAGCGATGTATAATGGTTATCTATCACAACGGTATTACCTGAACGACAGACGCGATGCAATACATGACTTCTACCACCCAGAAAAATAACCAAAACAACATTGCTAAGAATACCAGCTTCATATCGTTTGAGTAAGAATAGCAAAAACTTGGAATTTACTCTTGATAGTGCGTTGCATAACGAAACTTTCATTTGACTTAATGAAAAACATTCCGTTAAAATAAAAGGAGTAATAAGGCAGTGTCTTAATGTGACTACTTTCGAAATAATTCAGCACAGTTGCTGTAAATATATTTTAGTATATATAAACTATCTAGGCGGTAACTGATGGTTACCTATTACGACTCATGCTAGAATATGAGTAAGGCTCAACTAAAGATAATTATTCGTTTGTGTTAGCAGATGTTTAATTTTCTGTTCAGAAGACCTAATGTAGATTTCCGAAGTTTAAACAAAATCATCTTAAGTGAACTTTAGGTTTACCTATCAAGTAAGCGACGGCCGATTCTTCCACTTTGCTTGTACACTACTGTAAACGCTCCATCTTTTAAGCCTAGGTGTTTATGCGACGTTTGTCTCGAATATTCTTATATAAATCCAATATTGTGCAGTGCTACTCACAAAAATTCTTTAATGTGAAACCACTGTCTACAGTTAATGTGATCTCCAAAAACAGTCATGTCGCTAGTAGATGGCAATTCGGATCTCTTACAGAGAAACAAAGTTGAATGAAATTTTGCATTCCTTCTTTTATTCAGATTATACGTTATTGAATATGTTGCTATCGAGAGTGATCGATGACGCAATTAGCCGGCCGTTGTGGCCGAGCGGTTCTAGGCGCTACAGTCCGGAACCGCGCGGCCGCTACTGTCGCAGGTTCGTATCCTGCCTCGGGCATGGATGTGTGTGATGTCCTTAGGTTAGTTAGGTTCAAGTAGTTCTAAGTTCTAGGGGACTAATGACCACAGCAGTTAAGTGCCATAGTGCTCAGAGCCATTTGAACCATTTTGATGACGCCATTCAATTTCTAACTTCCAGACTCTACAATCTTTATTTTAATTAAAGGTATTTTGATGCTCAGACAGCTACAAAGAAGTCGTTTACCAGTTCCCTGACTTCAGACTGCCACTACCGGGGAACTGAACGTACTGTTAAATGATTCTTTAGCATAATCTGTTAATTCTAGATTTACTATGACGAATGTAATAAATACTTACCACAAGACGATAACGCATGACGAATGTAATAAATACTTCACACAAGAAGATAACGCAAAGCCGACCGCAGTGGCCGAGCGGTTCTAGGCTGCAGTCTGGTTCTCGCGACCATTACGGTCGCAGGTTCGAATCCTGCCTCGGGCATGGATGTGTGTAATGTCCTTAGGTTAGTTAGGTTTAAGTAGTTCTAAGTTCTAGGGGACTGATGACCTCAGAAGTTAAGTCCCATAGTGCTCGGAGCCATTTGAAACATTTGATAACGCAAAGGCTAATGAAAATAAAAGTATGAAAAGGAAATAAGTGAGGCGGTGACAGTGATGGGAATGTGTCTTTCTTAGTTGTCTGTCATTTTAAATTCTGTAGGACAGTGTATGGAATAGCTTGTCGAGCGTTTTAAAAGCACAGAATAGCCGTTCCAAAGCTTGGCTGGAAACTGACCGTCTTCACTCCGCCTGCAACCTTGACACAGTGAGTCGATGAGCGGGTGAGGGATTTTTTCGTGGTCGTGTGGAAGGTGTTTTGCATTAATAGATGGTTATAAAACGCACGGGGGCCGGGTACTGTAGTTGTATTGGTTTGAGATATGTGGTTAGAGAAATTACACGGCGCGGCGCGGCGCGGCCTGGGAATGCGTGCTGCGATGCCGCCACCGCCGGCAGCGAGTCTGCCCAAGTCTGCCGCAGTCGCCGCCTAAACGTCACAGTCCAGCTAAGAGCTGAGAAATCACTGCCGACATACTCCCGGCGACAATGACGTAATTACAGACGGAACACAAGCGCGGATGGGACAAGAATGATGAACGAAGCTGGCCGTGTCCTTTTCCTGAAGACTCAGCCGCGGATTCGTCACCGCATTAGTGAGCCCAGCGAAAACCTAAAGCTAAATAGAATTTTATATGTTTAACTTTGACATTGTAATTCTGTCAGAGACAGCAAAGGACCTGGAAGAGCAGTTGAATGGAATGGACAGTGTCTTGAAAGGAGGGTGTAGGATGAACATCAGAAAAAGAAAAACGTCGGTAATGGAATGTAGTCGAATTGAATCACGTGATGCTCAGGGAATGAGACTAGGAAATGAGACACTTAAATTACTACATGAGTTTTGCTATATGGGCTGTAAAATATCTGATGATGGTCGAAGTAGATAGGGTATAAAATGTAGACTATCAATGGCAAGAAAAGCGTTTCTGAGGAAGAGAAATTTGTTAACATCGAGTATAGTTTGAAGTTTCAAAAATGTTGAAATGTGTGTGAAACCTTATGGGACTTAACTGCTAAGGTCATCAGTCCCTAAGCTTACACACTACTTAACGTAAATTATCGTAAGGACAAACACACACACCCATGCCCGAGGGAGGACTCGAACCTCCGCCGGGACCAGCCGCACAGTCCATGACTGTAGCGCCTAGACTGCTCGGCTAATCCCGCGCGGCTTTGAAGTGTCAGGAAGTCCTTTCTGAAAGTATTTGTACGGAGTGTAGCCGTGTATGGATGTGAAACATGGACGATAAACAATTTAAACAAGAAGAGAATAGAAGTTTTTGAAATGTGGTGCTATAGTAGAATGGTGAAGATTAGATGGGTAGATCACGTAGCTAATGAGGAGGTACTGAATAGAATTGGGAAAATCAGAAATTTGTGGTACAACCTGACTAGAAGAAGGGATCGGTTGATAGGACATATTCTGAGACATCAAGGGATCATCAGTTTAGCAATGGAGGGAAGCGTGTGTGGTAAAAATCGTAAAGGGAGACTGTTGTGTACATAGTTCCGCGTAGTCAGTGCGTACACAATTTTCCCACTAGAGTGCGCCCCACTAAGCACAACAGCGCAGGCGCAGTGCTCGTCCATCTCCGCACTACGACATGGCGCTGCCATAGAGACGGACCAAATTCTGCTTCCGCCGATCCGCGTATTAATATGTAACGCAGCCAATGAGATTCCTGCTAACGTAGAACCTTTTCTCCTCGAGAACCACACTCGTGCAGTGATACATGAACGCGCAAGGTATTATAACGAGTGTACAGACCTCCGATTAGTCAGTCTGCATTTGTCTGCACCAGTCTGTACGCGTTCTACAGTTGTCTGTACCAGTCTATAGTCAAGTTTCAGTCTGCGCCTAATAAGATTACCATATTCCTGTACATAGCCATGAAGATTACCATATTCCTGTACATAGATATATGTGAGAATAAGATTAACGTACCAATACCAAAGGAACTGCAGATTGTCAATTGTAAATAGCATCCAGAACCAAGTTAAGTAATTTTTAAGCTTGTTATTATTTTTATAAATGTGTGTGAAAATTAATCAAGTTCTGTTTAAAGTTGGTCACAGTCAATCTGCTGCTCTAAGCGTGCAAGTGGCATTTCTATCGTCTGACCTAACGGCAGAAGATAAACACGCCACGATAAGACCACGAGACATATTGCTGACACTCGCCTACTTCGTTAGAGCGACAAGTCAAATAATCTGCAGTAGATAATCAAAGATGAAGAGGCTTGCACAGGATAGAATAGCATGGAGAGCTACAAAAAAAAAAAAAAAAAAAAAAAAAAAAAAAAAAAAAAAAAAAAGTTCAAATGTGTGTGAAATCTTATGGGACTTAACTGCTAAGGACATCAGTCCCTAAGCATACACACAACGTAACTTAAATTATCCTAAGGACAAACACACACACCCATGCCCGAGGGAGGACTCAAACCTCCGCCGGTACCAGCCTCAAAGTCCATGACTGCAGCGCCTTAGACCACTCGGATGGAGAGCTACATCAAACCAGTCTTTGGACTGAAGACCACAACAACAACTTTGAAAGGTATCACTGGTGTTTCTTCACAAGCTAGACGTAGCAGCATTTGAAGTGCAAATTGTTGCGCTTGACTTCCCACCATCGCCGTCATCTTTCACAGGACAGCGGCCCACTAGCAAAGCCGACACCGACCTGTATACACGCGGACGTGCTAATAACACCAAAACCTTTCCGCGAAAGTTCGACAGTATCGTCCTCTGCCCGAAAAAAAAACTCAACTGGTACTGTAGTTAGTAGCAACAGAGATTGATTGCTAGTAAGACAACTGTCAACTTTTCGTAACACAACGCGTGACAATGGTACAATCTTTCATTCAAAAATATACTGGCATCTCTACCTATCTTTCCTCGCTTCTTCTACGACGAAAGCTGCTGGAAAGTATACGGACGCCATAAGAACGTAAGCTATCAAGTCCACCAGCATATTAGGTAGTCGCGAAGTTTCATCTCCGAAGTGAATTTATCCGTAAATTAGCCGTTGCCTATGTTGTTCTTGCGATCATCGCTCCGGACTACCTGTCACTTTAAGGAATGTTGCCGGAAATTGCCAGCAGAATCTTATTGATATGAGATCCCAATAGAAGAATCCTTTACACTTTTGTCGTATCGAAGGTACAAGCACCCGCTCGACAGTAGGCAGATCTTCGTACGATAACTGGCCTCGCCCGTTCTTGGATACAGCTACCCATCGCCGGCCTTAGCACCTGCTCTGTACTCTACAGTTCAATCGCAACATATAGGCAGCTGATCCATGAAAGACTATCCCTATGGCTACCAAAACCATGAATGTTTCGAAGCCGCAATGTCTGCCAAAGGATTCTGTTGTCCCCTGCATAGCAGCTACTCAGGCTCGCTACATGATAGAAAAAGAATAAGGACTGGCGACATGTCATGTTTACCGACGATTCAGCACCCTAGTTGAGCCTGACGATTCTCCCGTCCCCCACATAGAGGACTTTGCTGTGAATATTCAGTTTCATTTATTTATTTTTAAGTGATTCATGTACCACGTTCCCATAACCACAATAAGATTCAAATGCCGTTTACACATTTCCAGTTTACTCGGTAGAAGGAAAGAAGATTAATGTTTAACTTCCCGTGGGCAATGAGGTCATGAGAGACGGAGGGCAAACTCGTATCAAGGAAGGATTGGAAATGAAATCAGCCGGGCCCTTTCGAAGGATCTATACAGACATTTGCCTTAAGGGGAATCACACAGAAGGTAAAGCAGAATGGCCGGCCGCAGATTTGAACCATAGTATTCCCAAATGCGAGACCAGTCTGCTAAATATGCTAAATGCTACACTACCTCGCGTAATTAACTCGGATACCAGTTGGATTATGCAATGTTACACAGAGATTTCATCGCTTCAACGACAAAATAGCACAAGTTCAAATGGCTCTGAGCACTATGGGACTTAACTGCTGCGGTCATCAGTCCTCTAGAACTTAGAACTACTTAAACCTAACTAACCTAAGGACATCACACACATCCATGCCCGAGGCAGGATTCGAACCTGCGACAGTAGCGGTCGCGCGGTTCCAGACTGTAGCGCCTAGAACCGCTCGGTCACAACGGCCGGCTAATGGCGTCATCGATCACTCTCGATAGAAACATATTCAATAACATATGATATGAATGAAAGAAGGAATTCAAAATTTCATTCAATTTTGTTCCTCTGTAAGAGATCCGAACTGCCATCTACTAGCGACATGACTGCTTTTGGAGATCACATTAACTGTAGACAGTGGTTTCACATTAAAGAATTTTTGTGAGTAGCACTGCACAATATTGGATTTATATAAGAATATTCCAGACAAACGTCGCATAAACACCTAGGCTTAAAAGATGGAGCGTTTACAGTAGTGTACAGGCAAAGTGGAAGAATCGGCCGTCGCTTCCTTGATAGATAAACTCGGCCACTCCGGCCAGCAAAATAGCGCTAGTGGATGATTTATTCAAGAGAAAGATCTTCACAAATTCAGCAAGTCAATAATGTGTTGATCCACCACTGGCATTGATTGACAGAGTTGTTGGATGTCCTTCTGATTAGATATCTTGCCAAAATCTGTCCAATTGGCGCTCTAGATCGTCAAAATGCCGAGGTCGTTGGAGAGCCCTACCCATAACGCACCAAACATTTATAGTTGGGGAGAGACCCGGCGACTTTGCTGGCCAAGATATGGTTTGGCAAGCACGAATGCAAGCAGTAGAAATTCTAGAGGTGTGCGGTAGGGCATTAACTTGCTGAAATGTAAACACAGGATGACTTGCTACGAAGGGCTACAAAACGGGATGCAGAAGGTCGTCGACGTACAGCTAGGCTGTAAGGGTGCCGAGGTTGACAACCAAAGAGCTCCTGACATGAAAACAAATGGCACCCCAGACGATCACTTCTGGTTGTCGAGCCGTATGGCGAGCGAGTAACGATGACATCCCACTGTTGCCCAGGGTATCTCCAGATACGTCTTCGCTGGTCGTCGGAGCCCAGTTGGAAGCAGGACACATCACTGAAGACGATTATACTCCAGTCAACCAGATTCCAGGCCGAATACGTGTGTGGAGACGCGGCGGGATATCAACCTGACAGTCGCTCGCCATACCCCCGTGGCATATACAGGGCTATTACAAATGATTGAAGCGATTTCATAAATTCACTGTAGCTCCATTCATTGACATATGGTCACGACACACTACAGATACGTAGAAAAACTCATAAAGTTTTGTTTGGCTGAAGCCGCACTTCAGCCGCCAGAGCGCTCGAGAGCGCAGTGAGACAAAATGGCGACAGGAGCCGAGAAAGCGTATGTCGTGCTTGAAATGCACTCACATCAGTCAGTCATAACAGTGCAACGACACTTCAGGACGAAGTTCAACAAAGATCCACCAACTGCTAACTCCATTCGGCGATGGTATGCGCAGTTTAAAGCTTCTCGATGCCTCTGTAAGGGGAAATCAACGGATCGGCCTGCAGTGAGCGAAGAAACGGTTGAACGCGTGCGGGCAAGTTTCACGCGTAGCCCGCGGAAGTCGACGAATAAAGCAAGCAGAGAGCTAAACGTACCACAGCCGACGGTTTGGAAAATCTTACGGAAAAGGCTAAAGCAGAAGCCTTACCGTTTACAATTGCTACAAGCCCTGACACCCGATGACAAAGTCAAACGCTTTGAATTTTCGGCGCGGTTGCAACAGCTCATGGAAGAGGATGCGTTCAATGCGAAACTTGTTTTCAGAGATGAAGCAACATTTTTTCTTCATGGGAAGTGAACAGACACAATGTGCGAATCTGAGCGGTAGAGAATCCTCACGCATTCGTGCAGCAAATTCGCAATTCACCAGAAGTTAACGTGTATTGTGCTATCTCACGGTTTAAAGTTTACGGCCCCTTTTTCTTCTGCGAAAAAAACGTTACAGGACAAGTGTATCTGGACATGCTGGAAAATTGGCTCATGCCACAACTGGAGACCGACAGCGCCGACTTCATCTTTCAACAGGATGGTGCTCCACCGCACTTCCATCATGATGTACGGCATTTCTTAGACAGGAGATTGGAAAACCGATGGATCGGTCGTGGTGGAGATCATGCTCAGCAATTCATGTCATGGCCTCCACGATCTCCCAACTTAACCCCATGCGATTTCTTTCTGTGGGGTTATGTGAAAGATTCAGTGTTTAAACCTCCTCTACCAAGAAACTTGCCAGAACTGCGAGCTCGCATCAACGATGCTTTCGAACTCATTGATGGGGACATGCTGCGCCGAGTGTGGAAGGAACTTGGTTATCAGCTTGATGTCTGCCGAATCACTAAAGGGGCACATATCGAACATTTGTGAATGCCTAAAAAAACTTTTTGAGTTTTTGTATGTGTGTGCAAAGCATTGTGAAAATATCTCAAATAATAAAGTTATTGTAGAGCTGTGAAATCGCTTCAATCATTTGTAATAACCCTGTATTGTGTAAGCCTGTATCAGATGACGTGTGTGTTAAGTATGAAATCTTTATGTTGTTCACGTTTGTGTGGACCTTTGGGTAGACAGGTTGTAGTGTATACATGTTATAGCTTTGAATCGTTAAACGGCCACATTCCTTGGTTGCATTGGACACTCATTTAATACAGATGTGCACAATATATGTCACTGATGGTGGGATGTATGGCAGAATACCGGTTTTGCAATTAAATGTAATTCAGTGCAGCTCATGGTGTACAGCAAGTTGTATTTAAACAAATACTTATAAACCACAGATCACCCAGCATACAAGATTTTCATAATTTGTTTTCTATTGTGTGCGAATTCTTCAATAAATATTGTTATAAGCTCATTTTATAAGGGTCCTGCATTATGAGCATGTTGGTGATTAATTTCTCTAGGCCCGTAACTATGTGAGTTTGTTATGATAATAAGTAAACGCTGATTCATGACAAATTTTAAACTGTTATCATATGACCGCAAAATTAAATTCACCGTCGTAAACACGGTGTTGCAATAAATGTCGCAAAAAGTAATAAGAAATAAATACTCTTTGAATAAAGAAACGTAGTGTCCCAATACAGAAGACTTTCAGGTGATCAATCACAACAAAATAAAAATGCACACATAGTTTTTAGGCTCATAATAGAAAAATCAACCAATAGTTCTGTATATCTTTTACAGATATAAAACTAGACCCACTGTACGAAGTTGTCGAAACATGTTTGGATAAAAAATTAAAAAAAGAAAAAATACTGGGCTCTGCAGACGTTGGAATTTAAAAAGAGACGGAGAAATAGCAACAAGAGTTTCCAACCCCAGCAACTTCAACCTTTATATATATATATATATATATATATATATATATATATATATATATATATATATATATCCTATGACAGACGTAAGCTGCTGTAGATTCTTTTACTAAGAGTCCACAGTAATGGACAAATATTTCTTATTCACCCGATATTAAAAAACAAAAAAACAAGTATTGTTGAGTCAGGTACCTGTAAACCTGGGATCAACAGATTCCAACGTTACTTCCGTTTCGGACTGACAGTAAAAAGCTTAGTGTTGATTAATTACATTTTGTAAATAGAGAGCGACAATAAAAATACAGATAGGTTGCATAGCTATAAAATACTGGCCTCGTTATTTAGTCGAACCAGGTTTAAATACTGCACCAGACATATTCCTTGTTTGATGGTACAGGGGTGAACAAAAATACGGAAACACGAAAAACGCAACACATTACCGCCCTCAATACGGTGTAGGAAAACCGTAGACATTCAAAACAGCTTGCAGTCGTGTCGGAATGAACAAATACAGGTCCTGTATGGTTTCTCAAGGGTATGTTACACACTATGTGATCAAACGTATCCGGACACCTGGCTGAAAATGACTTACAAGTTAGTGGCGCCCTCCATCGGTAATGCTGGAATTCAGTATGGTGTTGACCCACCCTTAGCTTTGATGGCAGTTTCCACTCTCGCAGGCAAACGTTCCGTCAGGTGCTGGAAGGTTTCTCGGGGAATGGCAGTCCATTCTTCACGGAGCGCTGCACTGAGGAGAGGTATCGATGTCTTCGGTGAGGCCTGGCACGAAGTCGGCGTTCCAAAATATCCCAAAGGTGTACTATAGGATTCAGATCAGGACTCTGTGCAGGCCAGTCCATAACAGGGATGTTATTGTCGTGTAACCACTCCACCACAGGCCATGCATTATGAACAGGTGCTAGATCATGTTGAAAGATGCAGTTGCCATCCCCGAATTTCTCTTCAACAGTGGGAAGCAAGAAGGTGCTTAAAACATCAATGTAGGCCTGTGCTGTGATAGCACCACGCAAAAAACAAGGGGTGCAAGCTTCCTTCATGAAAAATACGACCACACAATAACTCCACCTCCTCCGAATTTTACCTTTGGCACTACACAGGCTGGCAAATGAGGTTCACCGGGCATTCGTCATACCCACACCCTGCCATCGGATCGCCACATTGTGTACCGTGATTCGTCGCGTCACACAACGTTTTTCCACTGTTGAGTAGTCCAATGTTTACGCTCCTTAGACCAAGCGAGGCGTCGTTTGGCATTTACCGGCGTGATATGTGGGCGGGCTTATGAGCAGCCGCTCGACCATGAAATCCTAGTTTCCTCACCTCCCGCCTAACTATCATAGTACTTGCAGTAGATCCTGATGCAATTTGGAATTCTTGTGTGATGGTATGGATACATGTCTTCCTATTACACATAACGATCCTCTTCAACTGTCGGCGGTCTCTGTCAGTCAACAGACGAGGTCGGCCTGTACGCTCTTGTGCTGTACGTGTCCCTTCATGTTTCCGCTTCACTATCACATCGGAAACAGTAGACCTAGGGATGTTTAGGAGTGTGGAAATCTCGCATACGGACTAATGACACAAGTGACGCTCATTCAGCTGATCACATTCGAAATCCGCTAGTTCCGCGGAGAGCCCCATTCTGCTGTCTTACGATGTCTAATGACTACTGAGGTCGCTGACACGGAGTACCTGGCAGTAGGTGGCAGCACAATGCACCTAATACGAAAAACGTATGTTTTTGGGTGTGTACGGATACTTTTGATCATATAGTGTACCATTTTTCCCGCAAGTGGCAAGTTCTGATAGAGGTGAATAGGGATCGCGCACCATTCTCTCCAAAGAAGACCACAAAGGGTCAACAATATGGAGATCTGGTGACTCCGGTGGCCAGCAAAGACGCAACAATTAATCCTCGAGCTCACAAACCCAGACGTGGACGATGCGACATGTGTGAGCAGGGTGCCTGTATTCTTGGAATACAGCATCACCACAGGGGAACAAGCGTTGTACCATGGGGTGGACCTGACCAGCCAAAAGGGTCACATTATAATGTGACCTTGCAGAGTAACCTTGGGACTCATGAAATACCGTGATATGGCTGCCCAAATCACCATGGAACCCACGCCATATTGCGCTATTGGGATGCAAATTCGGCCAGAATTTGAAAACAGTGTGAAACAAGACTCATCCGACCAATGACTTTCTTCCATTGTACCATTCAGCTCGTCCAGCAATTCCCTGCTTATGAAGCTCCCTTGGTGTTGTTTTAGTGCTGACAGGGTTGGCGAGTGCAACATTCGTTTCTGCATTTTTTGTCACAATCCTCTTCAGTAGCCGACCTTCACGATCACTCAACACACACTTTGGTCCCTGTGACTTCACGGATGATGTTTTCCCACTTTCCCTGCAAGCGATATAAATCTCCGATACGGTGACTTTTGTAACAGCAAACATTTTGACTGCTTTAGTTACTGAAGCACTCACCGCACGAGCACTAACAACTCGACATAACACGCTCAGAAACGCACAGAAACCTGTTCCGTGCACGACTGGCACTTCCGTTCGTGGTCAAAGACGACAGCGCAACCTACAGGCTTGACTAGCAACTGCATTTACAGGGTGACAATTACAAAAAAAAAAAAGGTTGGAATGGCTCTGAGCACTATGGGACTTAACTTCTGAGGTCATCAGGCCCCTAGAACTTAGAATTACTTAAACCTAACTAACCTAAGGACATCACACACATCCATGCCCGAGGTAGGATTCGAACCTCGCGCGGTTCCAGACTGAAGAGCTTAGAACCGCTCGGCTACACCGGCCGGTGGTGATAATTATAGAACTATATAAAAAAACTTAAATTAGTTACAGCGTGCACACACTTTATTCAACATGTAAACGTCACAACAGATATTCGGATTTAGGTTGACACGTTCGATGTGCCTGCCATCATTGGCGGTGATGTGGCGCAGACGAATAGCGAAATTCTGCATGACCCGCCGAAATGTGGAACATCAATGCTGTCGGTGACCTTCTGAATGGCTGTTTTCAGCTGAGTAATGGTTTTGGGGTTATTGCTGTACACCTTGCCTTTAATATAGTTCCACAAAGATGAGTCGCATGTGTTGAAATCCGTAGAATATGGAGGCCAATCGAGGCCCACGCCAGTGGCCTCTGTGTGCCCCAGAGTCAGTATGCCGTTCTGGAGTGCTCCTCCAGGATATCAAACACTCTCCTGTTTCGATGGGGCCGAGTTCAGTCTAGCATGAATCACATCTTGTCGAAATCAGGGTTACTTTGGATAATAGAGGTTAAATCATCTTCCAAAACCTTCACGTACCTTTCGTTAGTCACCGCGCCATCAAGGAATATCGCAAGGATAATTCTGTGACTGGACATTGCACACCACACAGTCACCCATTGACGGTGAAGACACTTTTCGATCACAAAATGCTGATTCTCAGTCCCCCAAATGCCCCAGTTTTGCTTATTGACGAACCCATCCAAATGAAAATGGCTTGCAACAAGGCGCGTGCGCATGCTCATACTAATTCCCCGCGGCGAACTGCGCAGTTTGAACGTCCTAGCGCAAACCGTTCGGAAGTTATGACGATTTTATTTTATAGTTCAATAATTTCCACCCCGTATGTTCAAACATGCGTTTTTTTCCTTACTTTCGTCCAACCCCTGGAGCGAACCGTGAGCCCATACACATCTTTACAAACCGTGCTTTGAGAACACATATCATCGACACAATGTATACTATCAAAATGAGTTGAACAATTACCTATTAATTTTCTGCTTTGTTTGTCTGCATCCTCCAAAGCCAATAATGTAGTAATCCGTTATAGATATAACAACGGTAGAAGTGAGAATAGTTACTTTGACAAACCCTGAACTCCTTCTTCAACGTAAGCGTAAGACTTTCGTATGGAGGTGCCCACTTGTCATTTGTGTGTTTCTTCTCGATCTCATCACTGTGTCACGTTTCAGTAAATGAGAATTTTCTTGTAACGAGCGACTGCTTTTCGATACCGTTTCGCTACTATGGCGACTTTTTGATACGAAGTATCCATAAATTATAAATATCATTTGGTAGCTGGGAGCTCACTTTTCGAGTCGAATAGACAAATGAATTAAAAGGAACTAGCATAAAAAAGGTCAAAATTAACAAATAACTTTGCTGAGAATTGTTAACTTCCATCTCCATCTCTGCTGTCTTGTACAAGGCTGTACCAGGAGCGGATTTTTATCTTGCGCGCCTAAATAAGTAAACCAATAAGGTAATGAACACAGATCTTGTGAGGCTTCGGTAATCAGCTTATCTGCTACTAAAGCGTCTGCTAACCAAGCGACCAGGGCCCGTCGTTAAAATAAGGTATCGCGAACGTAATCCCATAAAGCTTTGTACACAGTCGGCATGTGGCACACAGCTAACACTCAACGCCACTAGCGCGAACAAGATTGTATTTTCGTAGAATCTGACACAAGGTCCCATATAACGACTCTGTGGGAGACCAAATACGTCTTTGCAAAGAAAGCACTCATCACTTGTAACCCATCTGGCGTTTTTCCTTCACGACACACAGACAACTTCAGTCGCAGAAAGTGGCGATCCAATTTCTTTCTTCTTTTCAGAGAGGCGTTTCTTTTCAAATAAAACTCCTTAATACCTTTCTTAATGGAGAGACACAGTAAGAGCCGAAAGGATCGAGTATTAATCGTGCAAGTGTGATAGGACCATTACTGTCCACGATGTGTAGAAATGATCTGATAAATAACGTTATTAGATTTCTAAATTTGTTTTGTGGAGGCTTAACTGTGAGTGGAAACGTCGTATTACTGGAAGACTGTTGCTAATTGCAGCAACACCTGCCAATGATCAATGTTCATTGCAGATCTTCAACAGCAATAAATGTTACTGACGAAATCTCGTGGGAAAATAGTGATAGTGATTTTCTAATTAAGAAGATCACCGCCTGAATCACAAAAGCTTTTACTGCTAACGGGATGCAGTGCCAGCTATGGAGTATCTGCGGATCTGAAGGGGTAGTGGTGAAAGTCAACGTAGATATCATACAAAATTAACAATTAAATCACTGTGTGATAAAAAATCACAGTGAGTTGCTGCAAAAAATTTTGCCCTGGAGAACTGGTATCTGAACAGCAGTTCAGAAAATATAGCCTATAATTTGAAGGAAGATCACAAACGATGCCATGTGACGAAGTGGGAGTCCTAGAGTGGCTTCATATAATCGACGAAGAATATACAATTGACGTACAATAGTCAGGAAGCATATTACTTCGTTCCATATATATCTCGCAAAATGACCAGAGAAGAAAAATTAGAAAAATTCGAAATCATGCGAAAGTATAACGGCAGTCATCCTTCCCGTTCACCTTTCGCGATCGGGCCGAAAAACGGAGAAATGATAGCGCTACCCTACATACCCTCCACCACACACCTTAAAATTACTTGTTTGATATACATGTAGATGTAGATGTAATAACAGGAAAAAAGGACTTCAGATCCAAATACACAAATATTTCGTACAGGAGCTCATGCTAGGTGATTCCGCGATGATGTTGCAAACTATCAGGGATGGTGGAGAAGAGTAAATGTATCAATTCGTAACGTTCCACAGTCAAAGGTATAAGGACAATTTCCTCTTATGACTTTCTACCCGTTCGTTTCCGGACCAGGGCCACTTATCTCAGATTGATACTCCATTATCCATGAAAGTTTGTAACAACACGGAATCAACACGTATATGACGAAATACAAGGGGCGATCAAAAAGTTTACGCTTGGGGGCGTTGCTGCAGCGTATACGACTCCGATGGGACGCGTAGGCAAGGGATTCGTATAGCATTCGTAGCTTTCCGACGTGTATGTGGTAAATGGGAACCGTGAACTTTGGCGATGTTATTAACAAATGCGTCCAAACAGGACCAGCATGCTGTCGTTCTTCTCTTGGCTGCCGAAGGACAAAAACCGGTAGAGATCCATCTGTGAATAAAGAATGTGTATGGGGCAGCATGTCTGTCGAAATTACGGTTGTTGTAAGGTGCGCCAATTTCCGTGCTGGACGCAGTTCTATACAAGACGCCGGTCGAACTGGGAGCCAGACTCATACATTCCAGACAAGTGCGAGATCTTCGAGCACCGGCCCTATAGTCCTGATTGCTCCCCATGAGATTATCATGCCTTCTGTTCCTTAAAAAAGGCCTTGAAGGGTCGATAGTTCCTGTCGGGAGAAAACGTGCATCACGCAGTTAAGAACTTCTTCACGCAACAGGACACAGTATTTTACCAAACTGGCATTTCCAACATAGTGCGTCGGAGGGATGGTTGCCTCAGAGGTCACGGCGATTTTGCCTGATTGGTACACCGATTCTATACTGTACAGCCTTCGAAAGAAATACACCAAAAAACTGTTATTAAAATGATCAGACATTAATTCTGACATGGTTCATTGTGATTTGTATGTGAGGTAATCTGCGAAAATGAGAGAAAAGATTCTGTACTTTTTAATTACACTATTTTACTTGTATTAGTCACAAAGGTCAGCTATCTAGGGATATTTATGTAGAGCGATGTAATTAGAACGAACATAGTAAGCTACTTGTGTGGCAAAAATAAGTCTCACGCAAGAGGCACCAAATACGCCCTGACACTGGCCCTAGTTCAGAGTGGAATAAAGTCCACAAGTTTCTTCTGGTACGCCATATACAGCCTGAGGTCACTCACTAATGATGAGATCGCGTATAGCTCTCATATTGTGAGGATTTGGTTTGCTATTTTTCATACGTTATTCCAAATACTCCTAGACATTTTCAGGGGGATTAAATCAAGTGATTTAGCGAGATTGCCGAAGTCCACGGTTGTTATTTTGGAAGACGAAGCGTCAACAACATACTCATGATGTTAACGTAGAAGAAAAAGGAAGACTTGGTCACAGAGATTATTGACATAATCGTCCTGGTTCATATTCTCGGTAGTCTGAATGAATGGACTCGAGCCACGATACGAAAAACATCGCAGAATCTCCATATTGAACTACACCCTCCACACGCGGTGGGTTAAAGACATCTTTGGGGCGTCGATATACTTTAAGCTTTGCATCATTTGAAAAGAATCAAAACTGCGTCTCATTGGCCCATAGTACAAGCCCCCAGTCACTTGCTGTCCACAGTCCGGAAATGTGCGACTGCTACGGTCGCAGGTTCGAATCCTGCCTGGGGCATGGATGTTTGTGATGTCCTTAGGTTAGTTAGGTTTAAGTAGTTCTAAGTTCTGGGGGACTGATGACCACAGATGTTAAGTCCCATAGTGCTCAGAGCCATTTGAACCATTTGAACTTGCTGTCCAGTTTACGTGTTGTTAAGCCCACTAAGACGTGCAGGTTTATGTGCCGCTGTGAGCAATGACCTTATGTGACGTACATGACTGCAGATGTCTATTGCACGCAGTTCCCTTCGAATATTCGCTCACACAATGTTTGAGATGGACCTGCATTCACTGCCAGTGCCAAATCCTAAAGGTTTTGAAGCGGACTGTCACTGACGAGACGAAAAACTCGGCTCCAGTCCCTGTCGGTTACGATCCTTTTACTGCCATAGGTTTACGCCGAGGTACACGACTGCGAGTGATGCGCTGTTCCTTGCAGACACGTTGGACAATCTGCTTGACGCATCGTCAAATGGGGCAGCTTCATTCTCGGTGTGGGCTTGAATACGTCCAAACACAATAGTTCCTTTTTGCCATTGTCACGTCCCTCACGTTGAACCATTTTATTGCTGATACCAAATAACCGATTGGCACACACACAACACTTCGCTGCCACGACTTATGTCAACGGTGGAGACCGCCTGATAGCAGTTCACCATCTACAGTGCTCCGAACCCATTATTGTGTTCTTCTGAGAGAATGACTAATATTTTATCCAATCAGGACGGCGATGGTTCAAATCCCCATCCGGCCGTCAAGATTTAGATTTTCCGTGACGCCCCTACATCGCTTAAGGCGAACCGTTTGACGGTTTCTTTGAAATGGCCTGGCCTGTTTCCTTCTCCAACCTTTCCCAACGAAACTTTCTTCTTTTTTTCGAAACGTCTTACCTATCCATGACTCTTAGGACATCATGTCTGAAGTACACGTTTTCGTCTTACCTGATCGGTGTGGTTAGGATGTGAACGTTTTTGGTTGTAATGATTATTTGTACGAGTTGTTTGTTGTCGGCCTGGGAGGAAGCAGGCAGGGTTAATGAGGCGGGGCCCCGAGCTGAACCCGCGCCACCATTAGGGTATCGATTCGCTGCAGAGCCGCCACCCGCCCACGCCGCCACCTACTGCCGCTCTACGTGCTCTCGCTTATTTATTTGCTTAGCTTTTGGACCCACGTACGCTGTTAGACAATGCAGCTTTAAGCAAAATTAAAACAGACTATCTGAATATAAGGGATGTAAACCAGTCACCAATACGACGTTTATTTCGAGCACCACAGTGAGTATGGAGCCTTGGATCAACTAGGTATAGTAAACCTGTTCTTCCTCTTGCGTGTGAACTGTCTGACCTGGCCAGGACGGACTGTGTGTTTGTGTGGGATGGGGATGGGGCGGGGGGAGGGTGGGGGGGGATGGTGGGATAACAGTTTAACTAGAAATTCAAAAAAATTGTACAAATGGCTCTGAGCACTATGGGACTTAACTTCTGAGTCATCAGTCCCCTAGAACTTAGAACTACTTAAACCTAACTAACCTAAGAACATCACACACATCCATGCCCAAGGCAGGATTCAAACCTGCGACCGCAGCGGTCGCGCGGTTCCAGACTGAAGCGCCTAGAACTGCTCGGCCACAGCGGCCGGCTGGCCCAAGAGAACACCGAGCTTAAAGTCCCGAAATAACCAACAGTGACACATGCCCTCTCGCCATGAGACAGTACAGAACTATCTGCGATGCGTATCCGGATGTCCCACTGTCGTCTTATGTTCTACATATTTACGGCATCAATCTTGTTCTCCTTTCTGGTCCATTACAACTATGATTTTTTTCCCTAGCATCAGGATTTGAACCGATTCCACCCAAGGTGTGCATCCGTGAACGGGTGCTTCAGCGACATCGGTTATTGGTAGTTGTTGGTGGAAGTACTTCACAAAACGTAGAAAGCATCCATATCTTGCTATACACACAAATATACATCGTACAATCACGGAATCATGACCACTTCTTTAATATTGTGAAAGGCACCGGTCGTCTTTCGTAGAGTGCACGAGTCTTCAAATAAGATATCGGTGAGGGTCTTTTGCCGTGGACAACTATGCTGCGTGGAACGAAGATTATGGGGGTGGAGCAAGTCTCCAGCGATCAAATATATTATTTTATTATTTCCGGAAGTCTCACAATGTTCAATAGGTCTGAATATGAAGAGCACCTAAGAGTGTGATAATCCACCTACTACTCTATGAACCAGTTCTTCGTAGAATATTCTATGTTTACAAGCGCGTTGTCGGCTTGAAAGGAATCACAGAACGGAAAACGGGCGTATTATCGGCTACGTGCGAAATAGTACGGTAGCAGAAACAAGACGTGCGTTACTACGCCTACTCGCATAGCGTAATGTTCAGCGCCCTAGTTTGCGAGGTCTAATCAGCCAGAGCCGGAATGAATAGGTGAGGTAAGTCAACAATCGTTGGTCTCGTACACCGGCTAGCCCGAGAGATTGAGCTTAAGGTGGCTGTCACACTCGTATAGACACGTTCCCCATCTCCAACTCAGAAGCACGACACATAAACACCAAAATTAACGTGTCGTGTAACTAACTGGTTACTCTGCAATTACCATTGATCCAAAGATGTTCTGTAACAGACCGGAATCGGTAATCTTCGTAAAAAAATGTTACAGTAGGCTGTAATAAAATACACTATAAAATTTACAGCATTCACTGACTGGTGGCGCAGATGTTTTCCCTTCTATCTTAGAGTAAATGACGGTGTATCGAGAGGAATGGCAACTGACCACAGAAATAAAATAATTTCCACAATCTTTAGATTCCGTAAAGTAGAATATCATCTGGAAAAACACTAGTGCATTACTCTTCAGGCACTACACATTCAAGATCGTGACTCGTAAGCCTAAACGGTGCCACACTAAAACCACCGCCACTTGCCCGGGCTGCGGCTCCGACACAGATGGATGTCTGGTCTCTAGCGGCTGACATAAACCTCGCACACGCCCATTTACAAAGTGGAGTAACGCCGTATCAACAGGCAGACAGAGTGACTCCAGCCGTCAAACATAAAGTTAGCATGCACCTCGCGCCCAATGCGTCGTTTTTCTGACTGACCTACTCGATAAGTGCGCGTATGAAGGGCAAACTTGGGGCGCAGAGCTTGTGCTTTGCCACGTAAGCATCGAATAACAGATCCGAATCTTTGCTATCCTGGAAGACTTCGTCTTCAAACACAGAAAATATCACGTGGCGCTGAAATTAGTCATGCTTCTCGAGTTTTTAAAATACTGAAACAAGGTTTTTTATCGGTCAACTGAATGTTAAGAATAGCGTATTTCACTGTAAAATTACTGACCGTACTATTTTGTCTATACTGATTTAAAGCGACTAGCTTTTATGGAACTTGGTGCACTTCTTAATGACACTCAATTTCTCAGCTATGGGACCAAAGTATATCCGGACAGTGCAACCATACTTGCTTACATATCACAGTAAATAAAAAAATTAAATGTAGTAATCAAACTGAAAAATATTTGCTCACTTTCATAATATAATTTGCGCAGTATCTGGGTTCGAGATCCTGAACCGTTTATTAAACGCTGCAGGTGTCCCAGCTACGTAGTCATCCCGCATAGTGAGTACATTTTCCACCTCTTTTGCAGAATTCTCCAGTGCAAACCATAAACGGAGATAATTCACTCTACCCTTCATTAAGGGGCTCTAGAAAGCCAGTAAACAACTGCATAGTTCCATTTAAAACAAACGTATATATACTGCGGTCTCGGTGGATACTATACAGGGTGTTACAAAAAGGTACGGCCATACTTTCAGGAAACATTCCTCACACACAAAGAAAGAAAATATGTTATGTGGACATGTGTCCGGAAACGCTTAATTTCCATGTTAGAGCTCATTTTATTACTTCTCTTCAAATCACATTAATCATGGAATGGAAACACACAGCAACAGAATGTATCAGCGTGCCTTCAAACACTTTGTTACAGGAAATGTTCAAAATGTCCTCCGTTAGCGAGGATACATGCATCCACCCTCAGTAGAATGGAATCCCTGATGCGCCGATGCAGCGCTGGAGAATGGCTTATCGTAACACAAAAATGGTTCAAATGGCTCTGAGCACTATGGGACTCGACTGCTGAGGTCATTAGTCCCCTAGAACTTAGAACTAGTTAAACCTAACTAACCTAAGGACATCACAAACATCCATGCCCTAGGCAGGATTCGAACCTGCGACCGTAGCGGTCTTGCGGTTCCAGACTGCAGCGCCTGTAACCGCACGGCCACTTCGGCCGGCTATCGTAACACAGCCGTCCACAATACGAGCACGAAGAGTCTCTACATTTGGTACCAGGGTTGCGTAGACAAGAGCTTTCAAACGCCCTCATAAATGAAAGTCAAGAGGGTTGAGGTCAGGAGAACGTGGAGGCCATGGAATTGGTCCGCCTCTACCAATCCATCGGTCCACGAATCTGTTGTTGAGAAGCGTACGAACACTTCGACTGAAATGTGCAGGAGCTCCATCGTGCATGAACCACATGTTGTGTCGTACTTGTAAAGGCACATGTTCTAGCAGCACAGGTAGAGTATCCCGTATGAAATCATGATAACGTGCTCCATTGAGCGTAGGTGGAAGAACATGGGGCCCAACAAGACATCACCAACAATGCCTGCCCAAACGTTCACAGAAAATCTGTGTTGATGACGTGATTGCACAATTGCGTGCTGATTCTCGTCAGCCCACACATGTTGATTGTGAAAATTTACAATTTGATCACGTTGGAATGGAGCCTCATCCGCAAAGAGAACATTTGCACTGAAATGAGGACTGACACATTGTTGGATGAATCATTCGCAGAAGTGTACCCGTGGAGGCCAATCAGCTGCTGATAGTGCCTGCACACGCTGTCCATGGTACGGAAACAACTGGTTCTCCCGTAGCACTTTCCATACAGTGACGTGGTCAACGCTACCTTGTACAGCAGCAACTTCTCTCACGCTGACATTAGGGTTATCGTCAACTGCACGAAGAATTGCCTCGTCCATTGCAGGTGTCCTCGTCGTTCTAGGTCTTCCCCAGTCGCGAGTCATAGGCTGGAATGTTCCGTGCTGCCTAAGACGCCGATCAATTGCTTCGAACGTCATCCTGTCGGGACACCTTCGTTCTGGAAATCTGTCTCGATACAAATGTACCGCGCCACGGCTATTGCCCCTTGCTAATCCATACATCAAATGGGCATCTGCCAACTCCGCATTTGTAAACATTGCACTGACTGCAAAACCACGTTCGTGATGAACACTAACCTGTTGATGCTACGTACTGATGTGCTTGATGCTAGTACTGTAGAGCAATGAGTCGCATGTCAACACAAGCACCGAAGTCAACATTATCTTCCTTCAATTGGGCCAACTGGCGGTGAATCGAGGAAGTACAGCACATACTGACGAAACTGAAATGAGCTCTAACATGGAAATTAAGCGTTTCCGGACACATGTCCACATATCTTTTCTTTATTTGTGAGGAATTTTTTCCTGAAAGTTTGGCCGTACGTTTTTGTAACACCCTATATATATATATATATATATATATATATATATATATATATATATATATATATATATAATACTTGGCACACAAAGAAATACTAGCTAGCTTTGTGTACTTTTCAAATATTGGTTTGGTTTCTTCATAATCCTTGAAAACCTTTTTTTGTTTATCAGCTTGGATGACTCGCCTGCATAACTGCTGCTGGAGTGACAAGATGGTAGGAACATCTGGAAGCTGTTTAGCAATAATTATTTAAAAAATGCAGGGAAGATTATACTTCAACATTAAATCCACATAGAAGTTCTTATAGATGGCGCAGTAAGTCTGTTGAATAACGATATAGGGGAAAAATCGCTACGATCTTATTGCCGACCTATCCTGGCTGTCCCTACAAGATATGTAGGGAAATTGTAGGAAATTTAAACTACGCTGGCCGCTCAGGATTATAATCCCGGTCCTGCAGAATACGTGTCCACGGGTCTCAGTACTGCAGCCGCTCTCTCGGTCCTTTGTTGGGTATCTCCGAGAGGACGTTGCTTTGAATAGAACTGGCTCTCGTGGTGAGAAACTCCTTTCTTTCTAGACGATACTATTTACATTCCCTATCGAGCTTATGCATATTGAAGGCGTCCTCGCAGAAAATTGTGTTTTGATTTACGATACTCCTCCGCTTTATGATTTACCTGCCTCCGAATTCCAGTAGCGCCGCTGTAGGTACAAGCTGGAGTGAGCGCGGAGCGGGAAGAATTTGGCTGTTTGCGTAGCGGCAAGTGAGGTAACGGTCGCACATATTGGCTGTCCCGGGCGGGCACACCTCCGGCTTGTCTGACACAGTATCCCGGCGCGCAAAAAAACGAGACGGGAGAACCGCGCCCCCCGCCCTCCGCCCCCGTGCTCCCTGGTGGGAAGCTCCGGCCTGATGAGGAAAAAACGAAAGTGAAAGGCCCGCCTAAACCACTGCTCCGCACCATCCAGCCGACGAGCGACCGCCTAGCGGTAATTGCTTTTCTAGCGCGCGCCTCCAAAATGCGAACTTGTGTTTCCTGCTGGAAACTCCTGTCCGCCAGGGTCCGCAGTGTTTACTCGTCTTTTGGAGAGGTTGTGGGTGCGGAACCAGTTAGGCAGGCACAGCGTCTTCAAGTGACTTTAATTGCGGTGTCTGTTCGCAACTAAGGAGGTTTTCGGGGTTTCGAAATGCATTTTTACTCGCAATCTTAGAGGGTAGCGTTATTCGCAAGTGGACAGCTGGACTTCTCACTAAAAAGAACTTTTTTATTATGCCGTGTGATGACAAGTTATTTGACAGTTTCACAAGGAAATACAGAGTTATTCAAAAGGAGTCGCACAAATTGAAGGACATCATACAGCAGAAGTACTACAAATTAAGGTATTCAAAGTAATCCTCAGGCTGTGAACGCTCTGGAATGTCTGGACTAACAAGGACAGTCAATGCACACTACCTTAAGTTCAGCGAAGATAATATACTGTTGTACAACGGGCGATCAAACAATAGCCGTTCTAAGGCTGTACAGTCCAGAATCAGTACGATAATCGTTAAAATCGTCGTGAGCCTTGAGGCATCATCCCCCAACGCACCAGGCTGAAGATGATCATCAAAATAAAATAAGAGAAATCAGAGCTCGAACAGAAAGGTTTAGGTGTTGCTTTTCCCGCGCGCTGTTTGGGAGATAGTATGATTGTGGTTCGATGAACCTTCTGCCAAGCACTTAAATGTGAATTGCAGAGTAATCATGTAGATGCAGATGTAGATGTAGATACCCATGAAGTAATGAGTGCTGTCGACATGGGATCTCAGATCGATTCCACATTCCTAGATTTCCAATAGGCTTTTGATACTGTTCCGCCGGCCGCGGTGGTCTCGCGGTTCTAGGCGCACAGTCCGGAACCGCGCGACTGCTACGGTCGCAGGTTCGAATCCTGCCTCGGGCATGGATGTGTGTGATGTCCTTAGGTTAGTTGGGTTTAAGTAGTTCTAAGTTCTAGGGGACTGATGACCACAGCTGTTAAGTCCCATAGTGCTCAGAGCCATTTTTGATACTGTTCCTCACAAGCGACTATTAATCAAATAGCGTGCATATGGAGTCGGATGGCGCTGCAATTTACCGTGTAGTAAAATCATCAGACGATCAATTCCAATTACAAAATGATGTAGAGAGAATTTCTGTATGATGCGAAAAGTGGCAATTAGCACTAAACAGAGACAAGTGCGAGGTCATCCACATGGGTACTAAAAGAAATCCGATAAATTTTGGGTATACGATAAATCGCTAAAATCCAAAGGCTGTCAATTCGACTAAATATCTAGGAATTAAAGTTACGAACAACTTAAATTGGAACGACCACATAGATAATATTGTGGGAAAGGCGAAACAAAGACTGCGCTATGTTGGCAGAACACTTAGAAAATGCGATAAACCCACTAAAGAGACAGCCTACATTACACTTGTCCGTCCCCTGCTGGAATACTGCTGCGCGGTGAGGGATCCTTACCAGGTAGAATTGACTTAGGACATCGACATAGTGCAAAGAAGGGCAGCGTGTTATCACGCAATAGGGGTGAGAGTGTTACTGATATGATACGCGAGTTGGGGTGGCAGTCACTGAAACAAAGGCCGTTTTCTTTGCGGCGAGATCTATTTACGAAGTTTCAATCACCAAATTTCTCTTCCGAATGCGTAAATATTTTGTTGACACCCACCTACGTAGGGAGAAATGATCATCATAATAAAATAAGAGAAATCAGAGCTCGAACGGAAAGATTTTGGTGTTCCTTTTTCCCACGCACCATTCGAGAGTGGAATGGTAGAGAAGTAGTATGAAAATGGTTCGATCAACCCTCTGCCAGGCAGTTAAGTGTGAGTTGCGGAGTAACCATGTAGATGTAGTTTGTAAAACACCGCGTCCTGTTGCATAAGGAGGTTCGTAACTGACTGCTGCACATCCTCATTGGCCAGGAATCGTCAATCCTCCAAGACCCTTTTTGTAAACGACTGAAGGGAGAGATCAGGGCTATAGGGCGGATCCCCAAGTGTCTTCTACTTGAGCTTGCGTAACTGCTGCGTTTCGACATTTGCGATATGGGGACGTCTATGTCGGACCGCGGCCAGCACGGAAATTGGCGCTCTGTTACCCAATGGTGGTTTACGCGAGACATGCTGCCCCACACACATTTTTCATTCTCCGATGGATGTCTACCCGTGTTTGGCCTTCGGCAGCCGAGAAAAGAATAACAACACGTTGGTGCTGTCTGGATGCATTTGGTAACTACGCCGCCATACTTCACGTTTCCGCATTTACCGCAAGCACGTCGATAAGACATGAATGCGACACTAATCCCTTGGCTATCTGGCGATGCTTATATACCAGCAACTGAGTCGCGATACGTTGCGTATCCGCTGCAGCAACGGCTCCAAACGGAGGTTTCTTTGATCGTCCCTTAAGCATTACAGAAGGTGTCCAAAATGACATTCGATACAGGCATTCGAGACAGTCATAACATGTTCGTAGAAAATTATGGGACGCTCTACCAAGTACACGAGGAGTCGCACGAAGCTCATCAGGCGCTGCAAGTATCCTGGGAGAGGTGTTCTTCGTCGGGAGCTGGTATTACGTACACTAGGCTTTCAGTATGCCCCACAAAAAATATCAAGAGGCAAAAGATCAGGGAAAAGAGATGTCCATGCAATTGGACCTCCCGTTTCGATCTCAGAGCGCACGAATGAAAAGCAGATGTACGAACACAGCAACTGGTATACAAGGCCTTAGCGGCATGACAACAGACGAAGGGCGCTTGAGTGACAAGCAAATTGTTCGTACGCAGAACTTACGGCGCATGTGCACTGACATTCCAAAACTTTCACAGGATCAGGATTATTTCCAAGGCGATGGGTTCGTATTCCAAAATTGTTGTGTTTGGAATCCTCTGTCAACTCCTTCAATATGTGTGCAACCTTATCAATCACTCAGTATTTTCTTTAGCATACGCATGAGTGTGTGTCTGTCTCAAACAGGGGCGTTCGAAATTCTTACGCCATTCTCATTGTAAGCCGCCTGTGTTATAAAACGGACATTAATATGGTAGTCACATTCTCTCTTAGGCACCTCAAATAGATCTGGTACCCTTTTCTGGATGACTGTGGTAAATATGCATTCGAAATTCTTGCGATATCGCTGTAAATGGAAAGATGTATACATGGCCCGGGGTGGATCGCCACAGAACGAAATCACTTTATGGTGCGGGTAACGTCAGCCGTAAACAGAAACTATTGTCAACCGTCCACCACTCCATCAGCTTGCCAGGTCTCCATAAGTCAGTCAAATAAGTTCCCGTCTGCTGTACCGATGACCCATACATCTCCATCTTCGCTATCATTTGTTACTAATGGCCCAGTATTCATGTGCTGTGACAGTTCTCCTGGTGAAGAAACAAGGGGACACATACGCACCGTTTAGGAACGGCACAACTCATGTTTACATTTCACCTGTAACGTTCAGCCGCACGAGAGTTTCTCGAAACCTCATATCGGGATATTATGTCCGATAAATACAATGTTACTTCATCACATATCATGATTCTTTCCTATAGTTCCTCGTCCAGATCGGCAAATTCTCACCCAACTATTTCCTTTTTCCGAAATCGTGAACCAGTTGCAATTTGCGCGAGATTCACTGCAACTCTGTCTGTAGGAGCTTCCTCACAGTTTATGTTGACAATTTCAAATGTTGGTTTGTATTCTGCTGAGTTCTGCGAGCTCCGTAATAAACGTTCCCGCTCTTCATCAACTGCATCGTCTCTTAGATCTACATGTACGCATATACCCCGTAAGCCACTGCACTCTACACCACGGATAGTCTTGCGTACCATTGTTAGCGATTTTATGTAGAACTATTCAATTCACGTGTGCAGCGAAGAAAAATGACAACCAGCACGTCTCGGTACGCTTCGTCTTATGATCTCTAAAGAACATGTAATACGGTGCCAGAAAAACTGTAGCACAGTTTTTTTCCGGAACACATGTTCTCTAATTTTCCAAAAAGTGTTTGGAAAGAACAACATCGCCCTCCCGTTAAATCTGCTTGAGTAGCTGTATTAAACATACCTATCAACTTGCTACGATCCTAACAGCTCCTCTCTGAATTCGTTCGATGTCTGTTATGATGATGAATGGCCGGACGAAGATCTGAACCGCCGTTCTCCCGAATACGTGTGTGGCAGGCGATGCCTGCTTCGTTTCGAGCCTGAAGTTGATTGGTACTTAGTACTGGATGTCATTAGCAGTCAGTTATCTAAGTTCTGAAGACTACGTGTCTGATAGTTCAACACACCAAAGAACAATAAAGTTTCTGTAAAGCTTAGAAGAAGGAGTAGTATAGTTGGACACTCCCTTGCTGGAACGTACCACTAGGAGTATAATGGAAGAAGAGTATGTCCTTGGCGAATAAGGAAGGTAAGTTAGAGACTGAAGTCCTGTTGGCATCGGAATCATTAAGAACGGAGTACTATCTGAGTTGGGTAAGAATCAGCAAAGCAGCTATGACCTGTTCAAATAAACACTTCATTCGAGCGTCACCTGAAGTGATTCTGGGAAACCAATAGACAACTATTCCGAATGTCTGATCAGTGATTTTATCGTTGCTTCTTCCAAAGCTGTCCAAGTGTCTTAAGCACTTCGCCAGTTCTCTCAGTGTAGCAGATTTTCGCATTTTCTCTTTTGTTATTGTCATTCGCGCCACCATGTCTTCAGCCTTCCACTGCTAACTTTCTATTCGCGAAAACATGTGAGTTTACGTAGCGCCCTTTACAATTACGTACCTTGGCTGACCAAATTTGCAATCCTGTGACCGTTTCTCTACAGCATTTTTGCTTCCGCCCTTCTGTTAAAGATGCCGGGTGAAATATTAGATCTAAAGGAATGTAATCGATCAAAAGTACAAGCTATGGGAAAAAATCTGAAGAAATACATACTACAATAAATATCTATCATGACTGGCTGTGTATAAAGAATCAGCATATTGATTAGATTCATTTGTTTTTCCTTACTTTTTAGGGGTATTTCCCAAGAAACCGAAAAAACACGAAAATAATGTTATATAAGTTGGACATTGCGTCAAACGTTGTTGGCGATCTGAAGGTTATATTATTCGTGAAGAATAACGTTTGCCAAGATCGCTAGTAATTCTTTTTTTTATTGTTACCGGTTTCGACAGATCTACGCTGTCATCATCGGATCTTGTGACATTATTTAATGTACATGATTTTTACAACACTGGAAGTCACATAGTGATGTTGCATCAAATTGTGATACTAAGCGGCAGGGAACACCACTATGTCACAAATAAAATACCACACAATTAAAATATACACATTGTGAAGCACAATGTTAAAATTTTAAACATGGCTGCGTAGTTCAATGACAGTTTACAAATTAAAGTTAAGGCAATTACAGCCCTAAGTCACAAAATTTAAGTCTTTTCACCAGATTTCAACACTTCGATGAGTGCCTTCATCAGAAATTAAATATTCAAATTGGTCTATAACATAATGACAAATTTATGGTAAAAATATTGTATATAAAAATGTAAGTACAAGAGAGAAACAGTACTTACATGTCACGTATAAGATAAATATCAAGCGAGGAAGGCTTTGGTCACAAAAAAAGACTTAAATGTTGTGACCGAGAAATGTAATTGCTTTAACATGTTGTATGTTTCAACTGTGTGGTATTTTATTTGTAACATGCTGGTATTCCCTGACAGTTTTTATTACAATTTGAGGCAACATCGCTACGTGACTTTCAGTGTTGTAAAAACACGTACATCATGTAATGTTACAATATCCGATGATGACAGCGTATATCTGTCGAAACTAGTAATAGTAACAACAAGAATTACTAGTGATCGTGGTAAACATGATTCTTGAAGAGTGTCAGTGAAATAAGGATCACATAGGTCTGATTACCTAAATGATCAAAGTCTTATTTTTAAATTAGGGTTGTGACATTTCTGTTTTAGTGAATAAGCGATCAAAGAAAATTGCTCTTTATAACTTGTCACCAACCGTGTCAGTTTTTGCAGCATTTTCGTAAACTGCCACGAGCGTGAAATTTTCGATATTTTGCCTCTGAAGTACGAACACTGGCTCGAGGGCACACTTGCAGTGACAAGCTTTGTACGTAATGGGGTATTGTCTTACGCTCGACACATCAATTTCGAGCTTTTGGCGAGCGTAAAAGACAAGAAGTGGCGTCGGAGCAGTAACCCAATCTTCCGGCTATCGGCTTTCCCTGGCTGCTGTGCGCTCACATGCGAGGAGGCAGCCGGGAAAAGAAAACAAACCAAAAAGACGAGACCGAGAAACGAGGCGCTACAACCGCCCATTGATTTATGGGGCTTATTGTAATTGGCTTCCCATAGCTCGGCCGTTCCACTGTGCAACTCGCCTTCGCACTCACTTACGGCTGCCGTCCGTGGTACTATTGTGTTTCTGTCTTATTGTCCCCGCCTACGAAGGGCTGTGGCCTGGCTGACGCTGTGCAACCATTTAACAGAGCTCACTGTTTTCGGTGATCGTTAAAGGTATTCTCAAACTACACTCCCACAGATTTCAAAACTATAGCAGATGTCCTTATTTAGTAGTAATTTCTTGAATTACTTCCTTCACTGAATGAAATACACTGAAGAGCCAAAGAAACTGGTACACCTGCCTAATATCACGTATGCCTCAAGCGAGCACGCAGAGGTGCCGCAAAACGACGTGACATTGACCCAACTAATGTCTAAAGTATTGCTGGAGGGAACTGAAACCATGAATCTTGCAGGCCTGTCCATAAATCCGGAAGAGTACGAAGGGTGGAGACCTCTTCTGAACAGCATGTTGCAAGGGATCCCAGATATGCTCACAATGTTCATGTCTGGGGAGTTTGGTGGCCAGCGAAAGTGTTTAAACACAGATGAGTGTTCCTGGAGCCACTCTGTAGCAATTCTGGAAGTGTGGGGTGTCGCGGTATCCTGCTGGAATTCTCCAAGTCCGTCGGAATGCACAATGAACATGAATGGATGCAGGTGATCAGACAGGATGCTTATGTACGTGTCACCTATCAGAGTCGTATCTAGACATATTAAGGGTCCCATATCACTCCATCTGCACACTCCCACACCACTATAGAGCCTCCACCAGCTTTAACAGTCCTCTGCTGACATGCAGGTTCCATGAATTCATGAGGTTCTCTCCATACCCGTACACGTCCATCAACTCGATACAATATGAAACGAGACTCGTCCGACCAGATAACATGTTTCTAGTCAGCAACAGTCCAATGTTGAGGGGCCCAAGCGAAGCGTAAAACTTTGTGTCGTGCAGTCAGTCATCGATGATGTTTCGTTGAATGGTTCGCACGCTGACACTTGTTGATGGCCCAGCACTAAAATCTGCAGCAGTTTGTGGAAAGGTTGCACTTCTGTCAGGTTAAACGATTCTCTTCAGTCGTCGATGGTCCCTTTCCTACAGGATCTTTTCCCGGCCGCAGCGATTTCGAAGATTTGATGTTATACCGGAGTCTTGATACAGTAAACTAGTGAAATGGTCGCACGGGAAAATCACCACTTCACCGCTACCTCGTAGATGCTTTGTTCCATCGCTCGTGCGCCAACTATAACACCACATTGAAACTTGATAACCTCTCATTGTAGCAGCAGTAACCGATATAAGAATTGCGCCAGACACTTTTTGTGGTATATAGGCGTTGCCGACCGCAGCGCCGTATTCTGACTGTTTACATATCTCTGTATTTGAATACAGTTGCCTATACCAGTTTCTTAGGCGCTTCAGTGTATAGTGTTCATCCACACTCCATCTTTTCCAGCCACTCTTCTACATAATCTACACCACGTCACAACAAAGCCTACAATTTACATTTCAGGCATCCGCAGCTGGTGGCTTTTCCTTTCAGTAGACCGTGAACAGGAAGTTTGCCTTCTCGAATTGGACGGCGTTTCCTGAGATTCTTAGGCACACATTCCAGAGAAGATTAAGAAGACTGTGGCTGTGGTGACAAGCGTCAAATTATAACTTCAAGGATTCATAGTTGAGCCCCATTTGATGCCTGGATTTATTCTGATGTTTAACATCTTAGGCCGTTCTACCTCCAACTGGAATGTGCCTCGAAAAGCATCTTGGTGTTCAAATGGTTCAAATGGCTCTGAGCACTATGGGACTTAACATCTGAGGTCATCAGTCCCCTAGACTTAGAACCACTTAAACCTAACTAACCTAAGGACATCACACACATCCATGCTCGAGGCAGGATTCGAACCTGCGACCGTAGCAGCAGCTAGGTTCCGGACTGAAGCGTCTAGAACCGCTCGGCCACATCGGCCGGCCATGTTGGAGTTCAGATCAATCTTCCGATTAATGACTTTTTTGGTTATATGTTGTATTAGTCCATCTGAGACTATACAGCAATGTCGAGATGGAGAAGAGACACCACTGTAGTAGCTTATCCCACCATCTTCCACGTGACGACGAGGGTGACGAGTCCTGCCACTGATTCCACAAAACAGCGGAAGCGTTGGGAGGCTGTGTCGATCCACGGCTGCTGAAAACTCACTGAGAATGCTTGGGCAGCGTTCGTGGTGTACACATCCCGTTTCGACAGCGACTGCGACTGATGTGATGTGATCTTGGGGACCAGACAAGTGCTTTCATAGTCTTCATCGACCCACACTGGTACGTGGTGGGAACGGTGAGGTCGTGAACTCTCTTACCCAAAATACAACTATCCAGTAGGGCGCTGCATGCGTGCTGATAGGCATGATCGGACAGCTGCTCCTTGTTTTGTTTGCTCTACTTACTAACCACAGTATACGTGCGCCATTTCGGATGAATAATTGCAGCATGAGAATAACTATTTTGAGAAATGTAGGAAAGTATTGTTGACCATTTCTGAGGAAGTGCAGCAACACTGGACAAAATTTCCAGTTGATTTAATGAATGACAGCTCTCTTTAAATGTGGATAAATGCAAGATAATATGCATAATAAACAGAAAGAACCTGACAGCATTCGATTACAAAATTAGTTTACGGCCTGTCGTGTCATTTACGTACTTAGGATTTGCACGACGTAGCAGTATGGGATGGGACGAACACGTGAAAACGGAGGAAGGTGAATGGGAGACTTAGAAAACGGTTCTGCGTATGTACAATTTGTAAAGGAAATTGCTTACAAGTGCTAAGTGGATCCGTTCTCTGGATCTCTGCGCCAGCAAGCAGTGATGTCAACCACAAGGACACGGAAAAGGTCTGTCTGCCCGTGAGAAGCGGTAGTAAACATATTGTAATGCTTCACACTAATGAGTGGTACGCAGCCAGTGTAGACACACTTGTGCTTTACCTCTCCACATTGTGTGCTGCACAAGACATTACTGGATTCCATCCTGGCAACACTGAACTGCCACTACAGATTTATGTCTACTAGTACACAGGGTGATTCACATAAGCTGTTCATCTAAAATACATTCCGCAAACATTTCAAATATTACAGTTTTTACCAACATGAGTTGTACAAAAGTGCTCACTAAAAGATGTGTGGTCTCTTATTATAGAGACATCAAATACAGAAATATTGGCATTAACTTCTTTTTATTCACATACAAATTTAGTAATTTCTGTTGCTAGTACCTTAGGTCTCAACGATACAAATGTACGTTGTTTTGCAATAACATTCTCACAGTTTTCCTGGATGTAAACAGAATTAGGATATCTTCGCAATTTAGAAAATGGTTGATGTAAACAGCTTAGCTGATTTACCCGGTATAATCATTCAAATATTAATGTGTTTTTCGGTTGTACTATTCCTGGTCGAATTAGAAGTCTTAAATTTTGTGACTATTCATTAAATTTCGTGTTTATCAAAATTATACTGGTTATTAATTGCAACTGGTTTAATTTTCAAATATTCAAAGAAATTTGTTTGGTTGTGCATGGAATTATGATACTGCATCACCAAACATCACTAAACCTGTTCACCTCTGTCCAATATGTAACTCATGGTGGCTCTACAAAAACGTCAGTAATGACGTTCAGAACAACACGGATAAAGTCAGTTGCAGTCCACACTTCAAATTTATACGTGAATTTTTCCATTGAGTGAATGTACAAAATTATAGACATCGGACGTTGTCGACGCTTTATTTTAAGCAATGAGTATGGTGTTCCTATTTAGCAGATCCACTGCTAATACTAAAATCCGTCTTTTCTCAACGGCAACGGCATTGCTGTCGATGCTCCTGGATCGCTTATCAAAGTTTGTAATAATTACATTGCAAAAGACATACTGTTCACCGATGTACGCCAATATAAACTGCGGCACATTCGAGCAGGTGATAGTTCTTTCATTCCAGTACACATGCACGCTGACTTTTTTTTTTTTTTGAATGCTTCATAAAGAGAAAATATTTCTGCATTGCTTGGCTTTTTATAGCTTTCCAGAAATGTGATGGTTATACTCCCCAAGAATATATAGACATTTTTTCACCTGTTATTCCCTTGATAACCCTCTCAGAATTTCTACAAATATTTGTCTGACAGCCTGCATAACGAACAGCCTCAATGAACCACAGGCAGATTTGCTGCGAGATGGCAGTATCTGTTTTGTATTCAATGCATTCAATTTCAGAGAGCGAAATACGCTCTCCACCGCAGTATCAAATGTCTTAGGGCTACTTGTTCTGTTCTTCTTCAAATCTATTAGTCACCTACTTCCTGGATTTTTTTTACATTTCGGTTTCTCTAAAATGGGAGGAAATATTAGAATTTAATATTTCTTTCGTATCGAGGTCATTTAAAGGAGAAAGATTAGGGGTTGACGAATCCTGCCTCGGGGATGGATGTGTGATGTCCTTAGGTTAGTTAGGTTTAGTAGCTCCAAGTTCCAGGGGACTGATGACCTCAGAAGTTAAGTCCCATAGTGCTCAGAGCCATTTTAGGGGTTAACGTCCCGTCAGCAACTAGATCACTGAAGTTCGACCACAAGCTCGACAGGACAAGGATGAGGAGCGAATCGTTGCATGAGTCATCTTGACATCCACCAAAGATGAATTTGGAAGGGTTACTGAAAAACTAAAACAGAATAACCGAACTGATTTACGAAACCTGCCGATCCGAAAGCGAGTCCAGTGTCTTGACCACGGCGGAAAGAGCGGTAAAGCCTTAATCCAAAAGAGAAAACGCAGATTAGAATCTCGTGAAGACGACTCCGGCGTGTTAGTCTCAGCACCACTGCTCTCGGAATAGAGCTCGTGTATTGCTGTGAGTAATTAACCCGAGTATAGAAGTCGAACGAAGTATTTACATGTGTATAAAATGTAGGATAGGCGAAAACGTCTCGTTCACAAAAGCACAAAGAGGGGACTGCCTACATAGCTAATTTACAATTTAAATCGGGAACTGTGGAAGTTGTGAGACGTGGGAATATAAATGCGGGCGTGGTCGGCGGCGGCACGCCGTCCTTCACGGCGCTGACCCCTTGGTCAAACAGCGTATCTCAAGGCGAGCACGCGCTAACTCGCGTCATACGGGAGCACCGCTTATCGCTCCTCTCACACTGCCTAACAATTACTTTGGCGCTCATGCGCATTAACGCTCTCCCAGGTTATTGCAGGAAGTGCCACTTCGAGGACTTAAATTTTCTCACAAAATTTGACCTAAAACAAAGGCTGCGTAAAGCAATCAATACGATGAATATCTTTATTTTAATGAAGCATTTATCGACATGTTACATTTATCGCATACTATAATGGTTTCGTAAAAGCTATTCGATACAGGGCACATAATGGTACTGATGCAGTGCAGTTCCTAAAACAGGTACAAGTCAATCACTTATACTGAGAGGTGATTTTAGTGAGAAGACAATCCTATCTCACTACGGTGTTCTTCACCTCGGTCAGTGTCCTTCCCTACCCTTTTTAGCTCTGCCTCTACTGATATCGTTGTCGTCTGGACGTTAAACCCTTATCGTCCCTCCTAAGTTTACCCGCCTATGGAGAAAAAAGTATAAATTAACTGTTATATCTACACGGTTTCCTTTACTTTATTAATGACTGGCCAAGTGTCTGGCATTTTCCGGGTATGTATTCTCGTATTCCAGTCTTCTGTTCCGCTCCTTCTTCCCCCTCTCTTAGTCCATCTCCTCCTCCCCCGTCTCTCTGTCCATCTCCCCCTCTCCCCTCACAGTCCAACATCCCCTCTCCCCTATCTCAGTACATTTCATCCTCCTCTCTCTCAGCCCATCCCCTCCCCCTCTCTGTCGTTCTCTTCCTCTTTGATTTCTCTGACCATCTCCTCCTCTCCCCTCTCTGTCCAACTTCCCCTCTTCCCTATCTCAGTACATTTCATCCTCCTCTCTCTCAGCCCATCCCCTCCCCCTCACTGTCGTTCTCTTTCCCTTTGATTTCTCTGACCATCTCCTCCTCTCCCCTCTCTGACCTGCCGGCCGAAGTGGCCGTGTGGTTAAAGGCGCAGCAGTCTGGAACCGCAAGACCGCTACGGTCGCAGGTTCGAATCCTGCCTCGGGCATGGCTGTTTGTGATGTCCTTAGGTTAGTTAGGTTTAACTAGTTCTAAGTTCTAGGGGACTAATGACCTCAGCAGTTGAGTCCCATAGTGCTCAGAGCCATTTGAACCATTTGAACCCTGTCTGACCAACTTCCCCTCTCCCCTATCTCAGTACATTTCATCCTCCTCTCTCTCAGCCCATCCCCTCCCCCTCTCTGTCCATCTCTTCCTCTTTGATTTCTCTGACCATCTCCTCCTCTCCCCTCTCTGTACAACTCCTCATCACCCCTTTCTCAGTTCAATTCCTTCTCGTCTCTCTCTCAGTCCACCTACTGCCCCCCCCTCTCTCTCTCTGTCCATCTCCTCCTCTTTGATTTCTCTGTCCATCTCCCCCTCTCCCCTCTCTGTCCAACTTCCCCTCTCCCCTATCTCAGTACATTTCCTCCTCCCCTCTGTCAGCCCATCCCCTCCCCCTCTCTGTCCATCTCTTCCTCTTTGATTTCTCTGACCATCTCCTCCTCTCCCCTCTCTGTACAACTCCTCATCTCCCCTTTCTCAGTTCATTTCCTCCTCCTCTCTCTCTCAGTTCAACTCCTGCCCCCCTCTCTCCCACTGTCCATCTCCTCCTCTTTTATTTCTCTGTCCACCTCCCCGTCTCCCCTCTCTGTCCGACTCCTCCTCTCCCCTTTCTCAATTCATCTCCTCCTCCCCTCTCTCTGTCCATCTCCTCCCCCCATCTGTTTGTATTCATCTCCACCTTCTCCCACGCTGTCAGTCCATCTCCTCCTCCCATCTTCTATTTCCACGTTACCACGCTACCCCAATAGGAGTCTGCTGGTACTTAGCTCCACAGTTTTTCTTTTCAGATAGCAGCTAGTATATGCACCAAATTTGGTTGAAATCATTCCAGGGTTTTAAGATGAGCTTTCTACGCGTGGCTTTGCCTGTGTACGAACATGTCAAGTATATTTCACATATATTTAAAATATTTCAAACTCATTTGTATACATATTTCATCTGTATATGTAGCAAATTTCACTCTGCAGTTTCATTTGCATTGAGCTGAAAGTTTATGATGTCATATCTCCTGAACTATATGCTCTACCGGATAAATTTATCCAGTATATCCGGTGGTATAAGTCGCTAGTGTCTGCGAAATATACTGGGAATAGAGTTAGTAGTAAGGAAGTAATAAATTAAAATTTCATGCGTGATGCGGCAGTTTTTCACATCTCTCAGTGTTCATGTCGTCATATCCACTGAACTATGTGTTGTATCATGATATAATTTTGCTGCTACATTCAGTGGTATATGTGAATACTGTCTGCAAAATGTTTTGTGAAAGCAATTAGTAGTAAAGAACTAGAAACTCACGTTTTTTTGCGGCACTTTTATTGCATGAACAGCGAAAATGTAGTAAGCGACAAACTTTTTTCCTTTCATCATTTGGTGCGGGTTTTCAGCGAGTTTCGTATAGGTTTGAAATTGTGTTTGAAGTTTGTTGAAAGTCCCTAAATTATCTCATTCTCAAATACTGAATTAATGAAGTTTGGTTAGTCAAGCGTCACGTGTTATACTGCTTTTTACCACCACCTCCACCCCTCTTTGACAAGTAGGTGGTTCTTATCCCCACAGCGATTCCTTCCTAACAGTAAGTGATATATTTACGAAATTTGGTTGAAATCGGTCCCGTGGTTTAGGAGGAGATCTGTTGCATATATAAATATATGTATGTCCATTTTTACAATATTTGTGGATTCTAAACTTTGAAATGTAGCGCTTGTAAAATTATATCTCCTATTGCACAATTACTTAACTGAAAACAATTCAGTTTCGTAACACTGAAGGCACGACAAGACTCCTATGAGCAGGGTGCCATTAGTGGTTAAGTTATTTAAAATTTGCAGTATGTTTACGAATGGCATTTTACAGGTTGATGTTAAATTACATTTTTAATTTTCATGTGGTACTCTCGTCCAGTTGACCTCGTCACAGAAAGTGTCCCGTTAGCGCAATCTGCAGTTTGTCGTGAAAAACTTCTCTTCACTGAAGACAACGAACGTTTTATAAAACGTTGTCAGCATTTTTGGCTCGAAATATAGCGGAAGTATAAATCTGCCTTTCCTTCCAGGAAACGACTTTGTGACTTTTATGGACCGACCCAGAAGCGAGTGCTTTATTTCGTGTCTGGAATTTACTCACGCTTTTACTACTGCGTCATCAGAGAGGGAGCTCCTGTACGAATCTGTGGCTTGCTGTGCAATATTAGATCACGCAAAAGTCAATTTCTTTCGTTTGAAGTTGCGGAATCTGCTTTGTTTATTCGGTGAGCAAGAGAGGGCAATAACAGAGCAGAGGTTTTGTAGATACGAAGTGATGACGTCGGTAGTCGATTCATCTAAAATCAGGCGTTGTAATGAGTCCGTCGTAAACACAGCGTGCTACCCCTTCTACGAAAATATCCTTGCTCCCTCTCTTCTTTCCTTAATTTCTAATAGCACTGATTTCTGAGCGAGCACTTTCACTGGCAAAACAAAGTTATTGGTAGTATGTAGTACGTAATGTGCAGCCGGCCGAAGTGGCCGAGCGGTTCTAGGCGCTGCAGTCTGGAACCGCGCGACCGCTACGGTCGCAGGTTCGAATCCTGCCTCGGGTATGGATGTGTGTGATGTCCTTAGGTTAGTTAGGTTTAAGTAGTTCTAAGTTCTAGGGGACTTATGACATCAGCAGTTGAGTCCCATAGTGCTCAGAGCCATTTGAACCATTTCGTAATGTGCACCCTAAAATAGCGATTCAGGTATTGTTGCCCTCAGCTTGTACCAGATTATTCTGAACCCAGAGTGACACTGATGTGATAGTGAACGTTTAAATAAGACAGGTGCGATGTAAATCACATTTGCAAATCTAGGAATTCTAGACTACAACAGACGACGGAACTCTTATAAATGTCTTTGACATAATATTCTGCTAACAGATACTAAATTTATTAAAGGACAACTTCTATACACCATGAGCTGCACAGAAATGCCTATTTGCCAAAATTGGTTTACGGGTTTACAACCCATCATCAGTGGCATCTGATACATAAGAACAAATAACTGTATTTACATCGATTTCTACAAAATGGTAGCTGTATGCATAGTACCAGTAATTTAAGTGTACTTACATTATGTACCTCTACAATAGTGACATGTGTGTCAGTTAATGCGATAACATTTGAAATCTGTCCTATAAAATAGTATAGGATTGTCATGTACGTTACTGCTGTAACGTCTTAGGCAGTGACAACTCTTGATAGCGTTTGACGTAACTCTCATATAGTGTAAACATGGAACTCATCCCTCAAAGAGTCTACATTACCTGTCTTTTGTTATTTCTAAGATCATATTTGTACATATCTGTAACATGCATTCATATATATACAGGGTGAGTCACGTAAGACGTAACACCTCTTTTATTTCGTGAATGTTACACACATCGAAACGCGGTTTTCGGCAAATGTTAGAGCGTCGAGAGGCACGTATGTTTTTGTTTGGTTAATGTTTCTTTTCGCACTGGTATCAACGGAGACATTAAAGCAAGTATGTTTCTTTAAATGAAACCGTATACTTTTTATAACTACAGTCTATAGCTCTTGAAATGAGAATTAGAGTGATACAGCGTTTATTAATGCAGACGTTGAAAATTTTCGTAAAAAATTCTAGAAATGTCCTAGAATGTGAGAACAGGTGGCCCGGAAACGGCATTTGCGATGCAGACACTGCCAAACAGGCGTCTCGAACCAGGCTGGGTAGTCATATACCGTAAGGTAGGCCTGCGCTACGGGAATAAAGCTTTAATTTCCCTTGAAACAACTTACGCCTTGATCCAGGTTCACCTACGAACGTTGTATTTGGAAATACGACATACGCTAGAATGTAGCTTATCACAAACGGCTTAGGAAACTGTTTCACATTTGTGTATCCTCCCAGGTTTACGTGAGCTGAAACAGAGAAATCAACCGTTCATTCTTCAAAAATAATGAGGTCTTATACGCTGCAAAAAGCAGTTATTATATTAAATATCTAAATGTTAGCAGGCAGATTTGACCTATCTATTCCCTGAAGTGGCTGAGCGCATCTTAGAGATAAAATACATACTATCGGACAACTGTTTCTATCTATACTGTTCTAAATTATATCAAACGGGATACATTCGTTGAACTTAACATTTTATTAAAAATAGTTTGGTGACCACATCTACACCGCAAAATAAATATTCCTAATAACGAAAAGTCGTTTTTGCTGAACTTAAGCGCATAATGGAAGCTACGTGCAGTACGCGCAGTCACGTTATTTGACATTGGAATCCAATTCCGAACACACGTAAATGAAAAACAATTTAGTAAAAATGATTTGGCAACCACAAAAATCACATAACATAAATTTGTCTTAAAAAAAAAATTATCCTTTATTTAGGCATGTGTTCAATCTATTGACCATGGACTGAAAGGCACATTTGCAATCTCCGCTCGAAGGAACGAAGAACAGGTGTAATTGCAATAGATGATATGATAGAGGATGCAAACGGTTCAAATGGCTCTGAGCACTGTGGGACTTAATTTCTTAGGTCACCAGTCCCCTAGAACTTAGAACTACTTAAACTTAACTAACCTAAGGAAATCACGCACAGCCATGCCCGAGGCAGGATTCGAACATGCGACAGCAGCCGTCGCGCGGTTCCAGACTATAGCGCCTAGAACCGCTCGGCCTCTCCGGCCGGCATAGAGGATGCACTGGCGATTCAACAACTCATATTGTCCAGCGCAGTTGGAGCTTCGTCAAAGACTGCATCTTTCAGTGTTCCCCAAAGAAAGAAATGAAGTCATATCGGGAGACATCGCAGGCCATTTCACAGCATAATCTAGTCCTATCCAGGAAAGTTCTCATTCAGTATCTGTGTTGCAATACGCGACGAGTGAGCTGGACAACCGTCGTGTTGCAACCACACACACTGCCGAATATCCAGTAGTACTTCTCTTCTCGAAGAACCGTCAGAATTTTCGTCAGAAAGTGTGCGTACGAATGTCCATGTTGAACGCCTGAGATGAAGTAAGGTCCCAGAATGTAATTTCTTATGATGACGCACCATACGTTTACGCTCCACGGCACTTGAGTCGCACCTGACGAAGCCTGCGTGGATTTTCGGCTAACCAGTAGTGTGTGTTATATAAATTTACATTAGCGTAGTTAGTAAACGTTGCTTCATCGGTAAGGAGCACACGTTGGAAAAACGTTGGGTCGTTTCAGTTGCTGAAGGGCAAACCGACAAAATTCTATATGACATTCGAAATCATGTTAGTCGAGTGCCTCATGTAGTGACAGATGATGGGGATGGAAATTCTGTCGATGCTGATTCCATTTCCCTTGGCAATATGTCTCGTACCTCTGTGCGAATTCATTAGCATCGTAGCCAGAACAGCTTCTTTGTGTTCTCCGTCAGTTTAAATCTTCTTTGTTGACCCCTTTTTGACGTTCAAGCACCCTGCCCCGCCCCCCCCCCCCCCCCCCTAGCGTCTTAATAATTTGTGCAATTTCCTAGCGCGCCGAATATTGGCGATCCGGATAGATAGCCCTATATCGCTGTACTGTTTTTACGGCATTTCCTTTACATTCATCACATAAAATTAGAATATCCAACTCCTCCTCATTGGTGTACGTATTTGCACGCAACGAATGTTGAACCAGAAATGAGAGGCCTGCAGTGCAGACAAGTAAACAGGCAAATGAGTTGACATTCTGACACAGCGTAGCACGAAAGCTCTGTTTGGCGGTGTTTGCACCGCTAATGCCGATTCCGGCCACCGTGCTCTCACATTCTAGGATATTTCTCGATTTTATTACGACAGGCTTCAACGTCAACATTTAATAAGCGCTATATCGCTCTAATTGTCTTCTCCGGAGCTATCGAATGTGGTTATAAAAAGTACACGGTTCTATTAAAAAACGTACTTGCTTCAATATCTCCGTAGAAACCACGTTAAAAACATTAACCAAACAAAAACACACGTGCCCCTCGAAGCTCTAAAATTTGCCGGAAACAACGTTTCGTTGTGTGTACCCGTTCACGAAAAAATGGTTCAAATGGCTCTGAGCACTATGGGACTTAACATCTGTGGTCATCAGTCCCCTAGAACGTAGAACTACTTAAACCTAACTAACCTAAGGACATCACACAACACCCAGCCATCACGAGGCAGAGAAAATCCCTGACCCCGCCGGGAATCGAACCCGGGCGCGGGAAGCGAGAACGCTACCGGACGACCACGAGCTGCGGGCACCTAAGGACATCACACACATCCATGCCCGAGGCAGGATTCCAACCTGCGACCGTAGCGGTCACGCGGTTCCAGACTGAAGCACCTAGAACCGCACGGCCACAACGGCCGGCCCCCGTTCACGAAATAAAAGGGATATTACGCCTTACGTGACTCACCAATGAAAGATAGCTAATGTAGACTCCTTGACGTGTCAGTTCCATGTTTACGCTATGTACAGTCGTGTCAAAAATTATCAAGAATTGTCACTGCCTAAGAAGTGGCAGCAGTAACATAGTTGACAACCTGCATACTACGTTATAGGACAGATTTCGGACGCTATCTATCAACTGACGCACATGTCGTTGCTGCAGAGGTACATGATATAAGTAGACTTACATTACTTATACTATATATCCAGTTATCATTTTGTAGAAATCTATGTACATACAGCTCTTTGTTCCTCTGTATCATATGCTACTGATAACGTATTATAATCCTGAAAAGCGGTTTTGTCAAATAGAAATTTGTAGAGCAGCTCATGGTGTATAGAAGATTAGATTAGATTAGATTTACTTTCATTCCAATTGATCCGTAGTGAGGAGGTCCTCCAGGATGTAGAACATGTCAGAAAAACAACAATACATGAAAAATATTTACAACTCAAACAATACCATTCCACAGGTTCCAAGTGGAATGATCGTCATTTTTTAATGAACACTATATGAAAGAATCATTTTGCAAATACTAATGCACTGAATTTAAAATAAAAAAGTTTTTTATTAATTTATTTATAAGGTAATAAACGTGTAATACAACTACTATAATACTTATTTACAATGAACACATTACTGCACTGAAATTGTGCAGAAGATACACAAATCAGTTGGTTCTACTGAGAAATTCATCAATGTAAGAAATTCATCAATGAAAATGTTCTGCTACGGTCGCAGGTTCGAATCCTGCCTCGGGCATGGATGTGTGTGATGTCCTTAGGTTAGTTAGGTTTAAGTAGTTCTAAGTTCTAGGGGACTGATGACCACAGCAGTTGAGTCCCATAGTGCTCAGAGCCATTTGAACCATTTGAGCCAATGAAAATGTTGTTCAACAAATATCTGAAATCGGCTGAGCGCCGAGCATTCAAGATTTATACACTAAATCACCCAATGTCTTCAGGATTCTGTCTTTGGTACGAATACGCAATTTTCTCAAGGGACTTTTAACCACAAATCGTAGTTTCGTACTTTAGCAAGTCCATTAAGTGGTAAACCGATTTGCTGTTGTTCCACGACTCCCTTTCTGTCAAAGCCCAATGACACTCGCCTGGCGTCTCAATTATATGTAGGAAACGGCGTGCCTTGATGACGACGCCACTGTATGTACCAGTCGTCAGGCGGAGCTGCGGCAGCGGACGTCCTTAACACCTCGTGTGCGCGCGCCGACTTCCTTATTGCATGTGGAACGCAGGTGACAGGCTGTCCTCACTTTGCAGCTCGATTAATGGCCCCGGCCAGGCGGTCCGTGAGCAGTAGTCTGTTTGTGGCAGGAAGACGCGGCGCGCGGCCGCTGCCCGCTGCGTGCTACACGCATACTGACGTCACTTGCGGCTGGTCAGGTTTCGCGTGACAGAAAGAGAACATCTCTCTCTCTCCCTCTCTCTCTCTTTCTCTACCTCACGTCGAGCATGAGGCACCATTTCATCCTCGACTTTTATAGATAATACTTCAATAGACACCTCCCTCCCTCCCCCCCCCCCCTCTCTCTCTCTCTCTCTCTCTCTCTCTCTCTCTCTCTCTCTCTCTCTCGGTAACTACCTATCTTGTTTATATATACGCTATGTCACGTATGAAAGTATCTTGATTTGCCAATTCATACATTTTTATCATCTATATCTTCTATATACAGCCTTCATTTCATCAAAATTGGATTACAAAAAAATCATAAAAGTCTTGGGAGCTTGCTCAGCTTAGTACTCCGGATGTTTACCTCAGTGAAAGAATAATCACGGCGTAGTACAGCAAAGAACCGATAGATATCGATGTTAGTTTCATAGTACCCAAAACAACTAGTAGATGGCTCTGTCAGTTTTTTTTTTTTTTATCTCAGTAACAGAAGTATTTTCAGAAGTTTACGTCCGAGACAGAACTATGCGCCGCAATATTATCTTTACAAATACAAACTAACAATTAATTTTCTTGGCTAGGATATATTGTGTAATAATTTCGCTTTTATGTATTAAAAACTTAACGAAATTGCTTTGCTTCTTTCTATAGGTTTTATTTGTATTTGAATTCTTGGATAGGAGAAAAGTATGCTTTCTGATTTGGGTGCCTACTTATTACATTTTGATTTCGTTTTGTTTACAAATAATAATGCATAGAAAACGGTCGAGTCTTTCTCAGTACACTAGAACAGCTGGAAGACCGAGGATTATATGGCGTCAAGAATCAAATGAATATCATGAGGTGGGACTTGCTGCAGCACGAGAACATCAAGCTTTAACTCTTTCTTTAGAAAATTCTTCCGAAAGTGCGGTGCAACGTAACTCTGATTGAGAGAGTCATGCATTATATCGCTCCTTACTCCGTGTTATAAGCCGGCCGGTGTGGCCGTGCGGTTCTAAGCGTTTCAGTTTGGAACCGCGTGACCGCTACGGTCGCAGGCTCGAATCCTGCCTCGGGCATGGATGTGTGTGATGTCCTTAGGTTAGTTAGGTTTAAGTAGTTCTAAGTTCTAGGGGACTGATGACCTCAGTAGTTAAGTCCCATAGTGCTCAGAGCCAATCCGTATTATAAACATGTCATCCGGCGACAGAATTTTAGTGGTACTCGTGAGAAGCCAAGGCAGGTCATTAGTAGTAAATACGGTTCAAACAACATCACAAATGAGACGATATTTGCACATGTGTCAGGCACAACTGGTTTGTGGCTTACTATAAAGTACATCTACGGTTACAGTTCTATAAGCAACGAATTCAGTTCCCAATTCACATATTGTTTTCCTGTTAGGATACATTCCTTTGTTATCGGTTAATGTACATCAGAAAGACAATAATGACTGAAACGGTCGCTTAGTATTTAGTACCGCTGTCTTTTGAACTAAAGACTGCTAAGGACGCCTAACGTGAAGTTTTCCGCAACTAGAAATCCTAGCCTGTGTCCACTAATCCACCTGTTAGGAAAAGAGAAACTGCTTCAATAGTTCAGCAGTGACCCAAACAAGTAATCTGCCGAACTGGAGTAAAATCGAAAGGCTCAGCCCCCCGCTGTGAGCCATACAAAGCTTTTTACAACGTCGGAATTTGATAAAAAATGGAATGAAATTTAGAAGTTATCTTTTCGTTGCCATCGACATCAATTAGAGGCTGAACATTTTTGCTTTCGCTGTTGGTCAGGGATAGGTCGAGAGAAGGAGCCATTAGGCCGTTAGAGTGTCATCACAGTATTCGCGTAAAGCATTTCAAGAAAACCAAAGGAACCCTAACTGAGAAATGCCGCACTGAGATCTGAACACCCCCCTCTTTCCCATGAGGTGCCTTTATATCGGATACTGAGTGTTCAAATTTCTCCTGAGGAGCACTGTAAATCAGAAAATTGGCCTTCCAGCGGAGGATGGGACTGGAGTATCTTTTTGAAAAGAACCTGGAAACATGTATTTTACCCCATATAAATACTGTGCATTGTATTTCGCTTACGGAAAAATGCCTTTCGGAGATGGATTACTTGTTTGCTTCCTGTGTACACTTGGTTTTTTTCTGCATGCAACTAATTAATGGCAAAAAACTCATCGTAAAGAGTTAATCTGGATTCCACACGATTTGTCCGTGTTAAAGCTACACCTTTGTGATTTGATAAAACTAAATGAGGAGAAGTATCCAACAAAAAGAAGTGACGTGAAGAAGTCTTAATATTTTTAAATAAGAAATGATTTTCCTTCGATAAGATCTGGTTGTCGAGTGACGACGCTAGTATCACAGATAAAACATCGGTTACTGACACTAACAATAACAACAAATACAGAACGCGAATAAAGAAGTAATTTTGCAGGAAATCCCTACTGTGTTAGATATCGTGTCTCCAGCATTTGATTCTTCCCTGCCATCAGGGCAATTGTCCGCAGTTCAGGATTACGGCAGTAATCTGCTAGACACCAGTCCGAACACAATTAAGCTAACAGGAGAAGCCAGATAAACAGAGGATTTCATGCTGGCTAGCGGGAGATTAAGTCCCCCTTCCTTCTCACAATAGCTTGTGTATTCCGACACAGACGAGGTGTTTCGGTGGTAAACATACATGTTCCAAGTCATTATTTTTAACTACATAACAAAAAAAACAGAAAAATACATTTTGTATTCTTCATTGTTGCAGTACATTGCGATACCAGGTTTACAACGCCACAAGACTGAACAAATGCACTGTTGGTACCTCTACTGTGCAAATGTTTATACATTCTCACATTTTGCGTATGTCACGAAGGTTCTTAACTTCGATTTTAATGGACAGTTAAACATCACCCGGCTAGCACATTGATTCATTCAGGCCCATCCTCAAAGAAACGAATCGTCAACAAGGACTGAAAAAAAAACGTTTGTAGCATAGCTCGCAGTCGATTTGGAGGCCATCGTAATGGCTTACCGGTTCCTAAATATCCGAGCGGCTGAATGGGGGGGGGGGGGGGGGGGATTTGGAAATTTGTGGTAAGGTCTTATGGGAAGTCATCTGTCCCTAAGCTTACATACTACTTAAACTAACTTACGCTACGGACAGCACACACACAAATACGCGAGGGGTGGGGGGGGGGACCGTAATAAGACGCCTGAGCCCGCGTGGCGGGGAGGGCGGTCAGGGAATTTGAAAGGAGGCAAAAGGCGTACAGCATGCATGGATATTTCGGTGAAACGACCAAAGTGCCTATGAGTAACGCTATTTACAAGGGCGTACTCAGAAGTAATGCCTCTTAATTTTTTATTCTGTTCTCAATGTCGGTTGAGGTATTACATGTCATGCATATTATTCGGTCGATTTCCCTCTTCGCTGAAGCACGTTGCAACTCTCTGCCGCTAGGGGCTCCGAATTGTAGCGCGTAACATGGCGGTGTGTAACGTAACTATGTTGGTGCATGAGAAATAGCGTGTTGTATTCAAGTTTCTAAGCGCAGAAATCGTACCTTCAATTAAAATCCATAGAAGAACGAAAGCTTTGTACAGTGATAATTGTATCGACATTAGTAATGTGCGAAGTTGGGTTGCTTGTGCTCGTAACGGAGGAAACGTTGGTGCTTACCTCAACATGTGTGACAGTGTTCAGAGTGAACTACTGTGTACGGGTTGATGAACTCACCAGAGAAAATTGTCGCATAAAACAGACACAGCTCTCAGGTAAGTGTGGCCTATCACGAGTGTACAGGACATCATTGCAGAACTGCGGTACAGGAAACTGTGTGCAGGGCGTGTCGAATACTCATTCCTGACACGAAACGGAGAGGACTGGTCATGTGTCAATAATTTCTTTTGAGTTTTGAGCGTTAGGGTGATGGTTCCTTAATAACATTGAGACCAGTGATGAAAGTTGGGTTCACCACTTTGACCTCGATGAAAACAGAGCATCAATCAAGTTCGGCCACATAGGATCACCCACACCAAAAAACTTCAAGACCATGAAACTCATGCTTAATGTTCTGAGATGTTCATGGTGTGGTACATTTGGAATTCATGTCTAAAGGTACCACCATACACTTTGAAAGGCACTGCGTGACCCATAGAAAACTGAAAACAGGAATTCGATTAGTTCGTCCGCACATAGAACACTCTCTCCTTCAGCATAACGATGACAGACCACACACCAGGGCAGCGAAAGCTGCAACAAGTGGTTCAAATGGCTCTAAGCACTATGGGACTTAATATCTGAGGTCATCAGTCCCCTAGACTTAGAACTACCTAAACCTAACTAACCTAACGACATCACATACTGGAGTGGCCGAGCGGTTCTAGGTGCTACAGTCTGGAACCCGCAACCGCATCGGTCGCAAGTTCGAATCCTGCCTCGGGCATGGATGTGTGTGATGTCCTTAGGTTAGTTAGGTTTAAGTAGTTCTAAGTTCTAGGGGGCTGAAGACCTCAGAAGTTAAGTCCCATAGTGCTCAGAGCCACTTGAACCATTTTTGAACATCACATACATCCATGCCCGAGGCAACATTCGAACCTGCGACCTTAGCAGCATTGCGGTTTCAGTCTGAAGCGCCTAGAACCGCTCGGCCACAGCAGCATGTCGAGAGATCCACACGTTACCCCTCATCACCCACTAATAGAACCGCTCGGCCACAGCAGCCGGCGAATTCTGCAAGAGTTCGACGCTTTTGTTTCACTGTCATCGGTCAGTCCCGGCTTGGCCCCATCCGATATTCATCTGCTTCCAAAATCTAAAGAACACCTTCGAGGACTTCACTTTGATAGTGATGAAGCTATGCAAGCAAAGGTAAGGTTGTGGCTCCGTCAAAAAAGTCAAACATTCTACAGTGGCGGTATCAACAAACTGATCTCTCGTTAGGAGAGGTGTGTTCGTCGTCAGGGTGACTACGTTGGGAAATAAGTATGTAGAAATGAATTGGCCGCGCGGGATAGCCGCGCGGTCTAGGGCGCGTTGCCACTGTTCGTGTGGCTCCCTCCGTAGTAGATTCAAGTCCTCCATCGGGCATGGCTGTGTGTGCTGTCCCTAGCGTAAGTCAGTTTAAATTAGGTTCATAAGCCTAGGCACTGATGACCCCAGCAGTCTGGTCCCATAGGAACTTACCATACATTAAAAAAAAAAAACAACATTTACGTGTTGGAATTAGACTACCCTGTCGAGACTGCGGTTTATTGTTCCGCTAGAGTGCTGCTAGATTTTCTCAGCATTCCACGATCGTCGTGCAATTGTGGAGTCAGCGGATCTAGGACGATCTTAACCGCCCCACCTGATTAGCGCCCGAAAGGACAAACATCCCTTATGTGTGCAGAATCTTATAGCCGCGGTACATACGTTGTGGACTTGTTGGCAGCAGTCTTTCTACTGGACGGTGCAATGTCGTCAGGGGCACGACCGGGGCCCACGAGATATACGGGCCGTGCAACGAACTTGTGACGTCACACTAGTCGGCTTGTCTGCTACACTTCGCGAACGCTCGGCTCGGTGCAGGGCCGATGAAGTATGTCGAGAGATCCACACGTCACCCCTCATCACCCAGTACGAATGCTGAGCTCTCACGTTCAGATGAAGCACAGTGGAATGATGTACCTGTATCTGCATCCAAGTTCAGTTCAACTCGATACCCAGCTGGGTTAAAGACATTGTTACTGCCAGAAATCACAAATCTGTTTACTAAATTTTGCACCCTCTACATCTCAAAATAACCAAAATATCTAATCATGTTTTCTTCCGGGTTTATACGAGGGTTATTCGGAAAGTAAGAAACCATCGGTCGCGAAATGGAAACCACAGTGAAAATCCGATGACATTTTGCGCAGGTGTGTTAGGCAGTGTCTCTAGTATGTCCGTCGATCGCATTACGTCGTTCTTTTTAGTTCTGAGCACACAGGGAGCACATAAAGGTGCCTGGAACAATAGTGTCTCCCACCAAGTACGAGGGCCTGGTGGGAAATTTCGCCTGCAGCTATGCAGTCAACATTACATAACTGTCGTGCGTTTTCTTATTCAAGACCATTCGCAGCCGCATTCTGCAGGAGCAATGAAGATGCTCCTGCATCATTTTCAATTGGAAATGTTTGATTACCCACAATACAGTCCGTAATTATCTCCCTCTGAATTTCATCTCTGCTCACATGAACCGCTGGCCTGAAGACAACATTTTGGCACAGACGAGCTGTAGGCCAGCGTAGAGAATTGGCGGAAAGCACTGGCGGCTGCCTTGTATAACGAGGGTATTGGAAAATTTCTTACAACGCTGCGACAAACGTCTAAGTCGGAGTAGCTGGATGTTGTAGCTAACTGTTGCGAATAAAACAGTTTTGATTTTCACTATGGTTTCCATTTCGCGACCTATCGTTACTTACTTTACGAATAGCCCTCCTAGTAAACGTACAATCATTAAAATGAAGTATTCTTTTATCCTTCCAAGTGTTGAAATTTTAATGGCTGGTAGTGTACAGTCTAAGACATATAAACGGCCTGGAATCTCACTGACTGGAGTAGAATTGTCTACAGTGATGAGTCCCGCTTCGTACTGAGCCTCGTAGACGTGTCAGGGGACGTGGTGAGATACCAACCTGTGACCCGCCATACTGCCCGACAACCAGGAGTGATGATTTCGGTGCAATTTCTTTCATAACAGGACCCCTTTGGTTGGCATCTGCGGCACCTTTACAGTACAACGGTGCGTCTACGATATTTTGTATCACATATTGTTGCCCTTCATGACAAGTCATCTTGGACTTACATTTCAGCAAGATAATGCCTACCCGCATACGGCGAGGATTTGTACTGTTTGTCTTCGCTCTTGCAACCTTAGCTTGGCCATCAAGGCCACTGAATCTCTCCTCATTTTAGGACGTTTGGAGCATTATGGGCAGGGCCCTTCAACCAGACGGTCGAACTCACCTAATGGACAGAATTTCGACCTCGGGGAAGGTCAGTTTGGATTCCGTAGAAATGTTGGAACACGTGAGGCAATACTGACCTTACGACTTATCTTAGAAGAAAGTTTAAGGAAAGGCAAACCTGCCGGCCGCGGTGGTCTCGCGGTTCTAGGCGCGCAGTCCGGAACCGTGCGACTGCTACGGTCGCAGGTTCGAATCCTGCCTCGGGCTTGGATGTGTGTGATGTCCTTAGGTTAGTTAGGTTTAAGTAGTTCTAAGTTCTAGGGGTCTGATGACCACAGCAGTTGAGTCCCATAGTGCTCAGAGCCATTTGAACCATTTGAAAGGCAAACCTACGTTTCTAGCATTTGTAGATTTAGAGAAAGCTTTTTACAATGTTGACTGGAATATTCTCTTTCAAATTCTAAAGGTGGCAGGGGTAAAATACAGGGAGCGAAAGGCTATTTACAATTTGTACATAAACCAGATGGCAGTTATAAGAGTCGAGGGGCATGAAAGGGGAGCAGTGGTTGGGAAAGGAGTGAGACAGGATTGTAGCCTCTCCCCGATGTTATTCAATCTGTATATTGAGCAAGCAGTAAAGGAATGAAAAGAAAAATTCGGAGTAGGTATTAGAATCCATGGAGAAGAAATAAAAACTTTGAGGTTCGCCGATGACATTGTAATTCTGTCAGAGACAGCAAAGGAGTTGGAAGAGCAGTTGAACAGAATGGACAGTGTCTTGAAAGGAGGAAATAAGATGAACATCAACAAAAGCAAGACGAGGATAATGGAATGTAGTCGAATTAAGTCGGGTGATGCTGAGGGAATTAGATTAGGAATGAGACACTTAAAGTAGTAAAGGAGTTTTTCTATTTGGCGAACAAAATAACTGATGATGGTCGAAGTAGAGAGGATGTAAAATGTAGACTGGCAATAGCAAGGAAAGCGTTTCTGAAGAAGAGAAATTTGTTAACATTGGGTATAGATTTAAGTGTCAGGAAGTCGTTTCTGAAAGTATTTGTATGGAGTGTAGCCATCTATGGAAGTGAAACATGGACGATAAATAGTTTGGACAAGAAGAGAATAGAAGCTTTCGAAATGAGGTGCTACAGAAGAATGCTGAAGATTAGATAGGCAGATCACGTAACTAATGAGAAGGTATTGAACAGACGTGGAGAGAATAGGAGTTTGTGGCACAACTTGACTAGAAGAAGGGATCGCTTGGTAGGACATGTTCGGAGGCATCAAGGGATCACCAATTTAGTATTGGAGGGCTGCGTGGAGGGTAACAATCGTAGAGGGAGACCAAGAGATGAATACACTAAGTAGATTCAGAGGGATGTAGGTTGCAGTAAGTACTAGGAGATGAAGAAGCTTGCACAGGATAGAGTTGCTTGGAGAGCTGCATCAAACCAGTCTCTGGACTGAAGACCACAACAACAACAACAACAACAACAACACCCCTCAGGAGGACAGCCAACAATTCTACCTGTGAATGCCAAGCCGAATAACTGCTTGCATGCGGGCGAGAGGTAGACCAACGAGTTATTGACGTGCTCAGTTTGTGAAGCTCTTTCTCTTGAATAAATCTTCCTTTTTTTTAAAATTGCAATCATATGTTTTGCTGTACATATACATCTGTTGATTTTCGTCTCATTCCATATTGCGCCATATTGCTCGGCACGAACACTCGTAGATGTGCTGTGGAACTGAAATGTCTTTCTCTCGATAAAAACGAACTCTTACACCACCTTCGTACTGATTTGTTTAGGGAAACGCCCAAAGACAGGACGCTTCGAGAGGAAACTGAATTCCCTTTCTCTCGGGCGTAAATCTAGTCCCTTACGAGCGGCCCTCATAGCTCGTTACGTCTCAGTGTCCTCCCCTAATTAACGATTAAATGTTACGGCTACAGCCGTGCATGCAGTCCGCCGGGTGTCAGCATTCGAAATGAAGACCGCGAGCGAGGCAGTTTTACGCGGGCCGGCCGCGCGCGCTGTGGGAAGGCAGCGCGTGGGCCGGCCCTTGATGCTCATATAGCACCTTGTCCAAAAACAAACGACGACATAATCTCTGGCCGCAGTCGCAGCCAGCGGGCAGCGCCGCGCCGCCGGTAGCGGGCAGCGCAGACAGCGCCGCAGCGCCCGGCCTAATGAATGGCAAGCCGGGCGCTATCAGATGAGACACAGGTTTCACATTAGTTGCGGACGCGCGGGTGTCGGCCGACACGCCTGCTTATCGCGGCCCAAACATTCACCTTCGATTTGAACAGAAATAAATGGTGGTAGCAACCGATATCGGTTCCGGGGAAGTGGGAGGATAGTCGCGCTCGCCACCAAAAAGAAACGAACGCTCTTGAAAGGTGGAAAAAGTAATAAAAACAGGGACGGAGAGACAACGGAGAGAAAAAAAAAGGTGAGGCGACAAAAGGAAGAGAATCGGAGACGGAGGTGGCGATAAAACTTATAATGGGTTTTTAAGTGATGGAGCATTTTAAATCTGTTTTCCAATTAAGGCGAAAGGTTTCGAAATGGGGAACTCTAGTAGCCCGAGGTCAGTATTTATGTACGGGACACTTGTCTCTTTCTGATGGAAATGGCTAATTAATTCCTCGTACGCGGGCGGGAGCTCGCAGGCGTGCTTGGACGCTTGCTCGTGTTATCACGACGGTGGCGCGGCCCCTGTTCGCGTTTCTCGTGCCCTCTTCACAGCTGCTACATTACGCTGTCGCTAAGCGACGTATTACACGAATCGGCCCTTTACTATCACCCGAGCTTTGAGCCGTGCAAATCGAGCGAGGTGCAACAACGCTTAAGACACTGCTTTTCTGTTCTGGAGGAGCGGGACTCGAAGCCCTTTCTAGTCAGATTAACGCAGATCGTTTCGTGGATTTGCAAAATCACTCTAGCGGAATACCGAGCGCTTTCACAACACTATTTACATGTAAATCTGTTTACGTACACTCTGGAGAGGGTGGGATAGTGTACTTGTCATTGAACCACATGTTAGGCTTTCTTCCAGTCTCAACTGCGTGCAGGGCGCAAGAAGGATGACTGCTTGAATGGCTGAGTGGGCGCTGTAATTAGCCCAGTCTTGACTTCGTCGTCCATTAGGACATACGTACAGGGCTGAAATATATTTATAGATTCTTAACTTAAAAATGATTCTTGAAAATTTGCAAGTAGGCCTTCCACGGTTAACTAGAGTCTACGTTCAAGTGCCCGCCTACGCAGGTTTTTCAGCATTTTCGTGACGCTCTCCCGTGAGTCTAACAAACCTGTGGCTATTCGTGCCGCCCTTCTTTGAAAGGTTCAGAATTCCCTGTTAGACAAAGATTCCACACACTTGAGCACTACGTATCCCATTCATCTTAGGGTCAATTCACACTAATGTAAATGTTACGACAACCTACAGAACGTGACGTTAAGCTACAGAGTGTTACAGTTCAATAGAAGTTGTCGTGAAACAATAATTCCACGAACACGCATGTTCTGCGCAATTACGAATGTCGTGGAGCTGTTAAATATTCGTGTAAGTAGCACCAAGGGCTTTCGTGCTATACGCTTGAGGTGTTCATTGGCGACTCCGTGCGGTCCTGGGACAGAGTGTAGGCCCACGTTACGAATAATTTTCGGAATTACTGCAGGAGTCGTTGAGAGCGGTGCAGACTGCTGCTTGCTTGGAAGATCGGCCCCGTAGTACCCACATCAAAAGTAGGAAAAGACTTGAACCAACCATCTAGCTACAGGCCAGTTAGTCTCTTATCTACAATGTAAAACATTCTCTAACGACTTCTCCTCTACAGAATTCGACCACTCATCTTAGACCAGGACGTGACAAGGCCAGAACAAATGACCTTCTACCCGAGACTCTCATCGGAACACCAACTACTGCGAATATCGGAATATATAGCGTATAACATCAATATTTCTAACTACACCGCTGTCGTATTTCTGGACGTAGAGAAGGCGTAGGAGCGCATCTGGCGAGACAAGTTAATTACGAAAGATTACGACCTTAACGTCCTCCCAGACTATTGCGTCAAGATGATACTCAGCTTTCTCCATGATATAATGATAATTGTGAGGACTGGCGGCCAACTCTCAAGTCTGGTACAATTCACAGTAGTCATTTCACAGGTGCCGGTACCGTCACAATTGTCATACATGTCAATAACCTCCCTGTCCTACCACAAGTTGTACCAGCCCAGTTTTCGGACAATACGACTTTAATGGTAAGCAGCAAACGTATCACCACCGCCGTAGGACATTTCCAGCGCCAGCTGACGTTAACGGAACAACAGGCAGCACAAAACTGCATTAAAATAAACGCCGGAAAGGCGAAAGCTATAATATTCAGCCGTCCGCCCCCGGATCTCCGAGACAGCTTCGTTATCAACCGGCCCTTAAACTGGCTGAATCGTGTTAAATATGTCGGAATCATTCTAGACAGCAAGCTGCTCTTCAAACCAAATGTCAGGGACAAGTGGGTGAAACTACTACAACTCTTGCACCAACTCTATGCACTGCTCGCCAGCACGTAACTACACACAAGAACCAGTCTGCGACTGTACTCTACAATTGTCGCACTCCTACTACTATATGGCTGTTCAACATGGTGCTCTGTAAGCCCCTCAAGCTTGAAACCTCTTCAGACTGTCCAGAACAGGTGTTTCCGCATCATTGTCCATGCACCCAGATGGGCCAGAATCCTAGACCTTCACAGGGAATTCAACATGCCAGCCACAAAGGAACATATCCAAGAAGGCTTCTCGATAAAGTTGAGGAACTTTGCTCCACATCAAGGCACCTCGAATACGCTGGCTCTGTGGCACCTGCACTGCGGCACAGGGTAAAGATACCTCTTGATATCGTGATGGACTCTCAATAAGAGGCAGTAAAATAAAAACAAAGAAACCATAATCATAGCAGGGTCTAAGAAACCCTTCGCCCAAGACGCTACTCAAGAGAAAATGAAGACGACCCTGAATCATTCACCTAGACACCTCAGAAGTCCAGCTACGCAGATGGTAGAAGTTTGGAGAAAATATACAGCCTTGCCGCAGTGGTAACACCGGTTCCCGTCATATCACCGAAGTTAAGCGCTGTCGGGCTTGGCAAACTCTTGGATGGGTGACCGTCCGGTCAACCGAGCGCTGTTGCCATGCGGGCGCACACAGCCCTTGTGAGGCAAACTGAGGAGCAATTTGACTGAGAAGTAGCGGCTCCGGTCACGAAAACAGACAACGGCCGGGAGAGCGGTGTGCTGACCACATGCCTGTCCATATCCGCGTCCAATGACGCATATGGGCTGAGGATGACACAGCGGTCAGAAGCGTTAGTGTCTTCCGAGACCTCTGAGCACAAGAAAGGCCTCAGTGTGGTTCTCCATTTGGCCAGCAGGTCGAATAGTGCAATATTCAGATCTGGCGCGCAGTCCGGAACCGCGCGACTGCTACGGTCGCAGGTTCGAATCCTCCCTCGGGCATGGATGTGTGTGATGTCCTTAGGTTTAAGTAGTTCTAAGTTCTAGGGGACTGATGACCACAGCTGTTAAGTCCCATAGTGCTCAGAGCCATTTGAACCATTTTGAACCACAAACGGCTGCGTTTGGAGTTGTGCAGCGAGCGGGAAGCATGAACTGCTGATGAATGGCGTCGCATTGTATTCGGCGACGAGTCGCATTTCGGCACTCTTCCAGATGACCATCATCGGCGAGTATGGCGGCTACCTGGGGAGTGGTCCCATTCTTCCAATGTTTTGGATAGGCATAGCAGTGTTACTCCTGTCGTCATGATGTGTGGAGCCATCGAATATGACTTCGGGTCACGTCTGGTAGTGACTGAGGGAACTCTGACGGACTTCCTGCTTCCTCATGTCTTACCTCTCATACGTCAGTAAAGTGGTGCCATTTTTCAGTAGAACAATGCTCGTCCACAGATGACATTAGTCTCTATGAACTGTTTGTGTGACACTGAGGTACTCCTACGGGCAGCAAGATAACCACATCTGCCTCCGATAGAACATGTGTGGGACCATCTCGGAAGTCAACTCCATCCGAATGCCGGGAACCAGGATATCCAGTACGAGTTACAACATTTGTGGCCCAGCTTGTCTTACGAGAGGATACAACGGCATTATGACACTCTTGTCATCGGGATCAGTGCATGAATACAGAACAGATGCGGTGCAACTTCATTCTGCTAAGTGGGCTCGTACTGCCAAGTTCTTCCAGTATCTGACTCTATTTTGTAATCACTGAAATAACATCCCATACCGTCTCAACCAGCGAAGTTTCATTTCATTTCCTCCTCCCATTCTGGGATGCTCACATTTTTTCAGTCAGCAACAACAGTCGTGTCACATCACCTTGAGGTACGCCGGACGCTACTTTGCTTCGATGGATGTTTCACCATTTAAAGATAAGTAGTGAGTCCTGTTAACTGGGAGGTCTCTAGTCGAATAGTGTAACACATATAAAAATTTCGTTTGTTAGGCGAATGTGCACAACTGCATCGAAGGCTTCCTGGAAACCAATAAACACAACACCAACCTAAGATTCACTATCTAGTGCCTTCTCGATCTCGTGAACAAATAAAGTCGGGCTTCACACAGTCGACGGTCACGGAAACCCATGTTGATTCCTTCCCAGAAGATGTTCAGCTCCAGGAAAGTCATCACACCCAATCAGCTAATATTCTTCAACATACTTACGTCACTGGTATGAGTTTATAGTTCTAGCCATTCCTATATTTATTATTTTCTGACGACGAACTACATCTCCAGTAATATAGAAGCAACTAAGGAATAATGTAAAACATAAAAGATGACAAATTATTATATTTTATTTAAGGAAGTGCATATGACCATTCATACAGGCTGGAAAGATCTGCGCCTTTTTCCATACTGGTGGCACCCTTCGTTGTTCAAGCGACCCACCACAGACTGATGTCACAGAAGGAAACAGTTCATCCACATATTCGATATAGAATCTAGTCGATACCCCACCAAGTCCATCGACCTTTTATCTATGTAATGTATTTTTTTTTATATCGCGCTCAGTTTTTTCTTCTCCATCTCCCGTTTTTCGCATCTGCGCGACGATCGTACATACGAACTTGCTGGAATAATCTTCTTCGAAATATTGTTCTAAAGATTTCTATCATCAACCCAATTGGACATAATCACGCCAGGACAAGCACTACAATCATACAGTGCTATATGTTGTCAGTGAATTGTAGCAACCATGATCTGAGATGATTCCCGTGATATCGGATTTGTAGGATTCACTCGCGTGAGAAGGCAATTAATTCCACTTTCGTAAGTCTAGCGGCCAGAAAATATTATAGTATTGCGGGGAAGTACGCATAAAACTCTGTAAGTAATTGCCACACTTCTTCCGGGGTTGCAGTAATCTCTAGCCAAAGCTCAAATCTAGTTTCGTTTATAACTGGTTTCTTCCATTCAGTATTATTTCTCTCCCATGAAAAAGAAGAAAATTTACAGAAATATCACCCCTTGCTCTATCGAAAGTGTCCATTCAGTAAGCTGGCTGCACATTTCATGGACATCAACACTTCGTTGTTTTCTTGCATTGTCCTGCAAACTGTATTCAGGAATCCAAACAATATGGCAAACCTGTCGCTTCAAGAAGAAACAAGTATGTAACATCAAAACTGGTCACGATAAAAGTGTTTTTGTCAAGTTCGAAACTGGGACCCCCATGACCGTCGTATCTCAGTTGGTGATCTTAGTTGTAATGGAATGGTTCCACGATTTATTAAAGTTTTCGGATAAATTGGACACTAATAACTTGGAAGCAGATTATAAGATCTCACAACAAAAGATATATTGTCTTCTACCTGATCCAGCAACTCCTTAAGAAAATTGGGATAGTGACGTGAATGAGGAGGGGAGGGGAGGGAAGGGGGGAGGGGGAGAGGAGACCAGGAGGCAGATCACCACCACCATTAATTAACGCAGAGCACACAGACAGAACCTTTTAGGCAAACCATCCATACACTATTAGTTCAGATATAAGTCAGAAAATCCCTGTGAGAAGGCGTCCACTTCGCTTCACGGACACATTTGTTGTTTAGATACATTATAATCTGACGCTTCAGATAAAATGCCCATTTCCGCCACCACTACACTACATACAAAATTCATACATTTTCGCTAGCGCACTGATGATTAAATAATCAAATTTTGGAACTTAATAAGCTCTGCCAGAAAGAAGATTAGCGTAGTCCAGAGCCGGCTGGAGTGGCCGAGCGGTTCTAGGCGCTACAGTCTGGAACCTCGAGACCGCTACGGTCGCAGGTTCGAATCCTGCTTCGGGCATGGATGTGTGTGATGTCCTTAGGTTAGTTAGGTTAAAGTAGTTCTATGTTCTAGGGGACTGATGACCTCAGAAGTTATGTCCCATAGTGCTCAGAGCCATTTGAGCCATTTTTTGTAGTCCAGAGGCATTTTTGTCGCATGGCATAAAGCCATTCGAAGGATGCATGATCATGGTTTAACGTCCCCTAAATGATGAGTTCATTAAAGACAGGAAACATGCGAAAGAAATTGTCCGAACCCATTTTATAAGAAGTCATCTTAGCATTCGCCTTAACAGGTTCAGTGAAAGCGCGGAAAATCTAAATTTTGTTGGCCAGACAGAGATTTGAACGACTTAACTACTGAGCTATCTCAATCGGTTGTTAGGTGTGAGATATTCGAGACTCGTCAAAAGACCACAAGCAAAATTTATTTACAGCAGACTGTCTGTGGTGCGCGTATTGCTCACCTTTACACTTGCATATGGTGAATGAAAGAGCTGCAACAAAGTAGCGAGAGAAATGAGTAAATATACAAAATGGATATATTTGTAAGAGGAATAAAATATTTAGAAAAATACTCGCAGGCATTAGTAAAAGTAAAACACTTCCAAAATGATCATACTGTCATCTCGTATCCACATCACAAGGAGGTTTTAAATGTTCAAATACGTGAATGAGCAAATATTGACACAGACCACTACCTAATCCGAATTAAACTAAATTTAAAGTCCCAGAAATCCCAAGAAAGAAGTAAGCAATTCCTAAATTTGATACTATTAAAGTCCAACCACTGTTAGCAAACGAGCTCGATAAACGCAAACACAAAATTGGAACAATTCAAATACAAGTTCACCAAAACTGCTGAAAACAAAATTCCGTTACAAAGGTGGAAAAACATCCTTCGTGGTATGAACGTTGTGAAACGGCTGTGAAATTTCCATACGAGAAACTACAAAGAACTGAATAGCATGAAATCAGAGAAAGCACATGACATGTTCCTGGCAACTAGAAAAGAAACATAAAAGAGACTAGAAAAACAAAATTGCAATCTGAAAATAGTCAGCTCCGGTAAATTGAAAAAGACTCTCAAAAACAACTTGTAAAACAAAGCTAAATGCTTACCAGTTCCTAAATCTCTGCTTCAAGAAGAAAAACGGACAACTGGCATTTAACAACCAAGAAAACTGAAGAGAACTTGGCAAATATTTCAAACTGTTTTAAATTTCCCTGAAGTCACAGAAAGATTTCTAACAGAAATTCTCCTAAAAATGAATCTAGACTCGTAGGCACTAAATGAAGAATAATTTGCTAGTCATAAGATTAATCAAACAAAAATCTGATGAATATCGAATTGTTGCAGAAGTCCTGAAATCAACTGGACAATAAAATTAAAAAAAAGTAACTGGTCATAAAAAACATTTAGAAAACAGAGACAATTCCTGATGGCTAGAAAACTGCGTTATTACGTCCACTATATAAAAAAGGGAGACCGAACAGAGGTTCGTAATTATGGAGGAATTTTCCTTCTTCTTGCCCATACAAAGTTTTATCTCAGTATCTCCTGGACCGAGCACAACAAGTTGAATGCAAAATTGGTGAATATCATGCAGGTTTCAGACTACATAGCTCTTGCTCAGACCAAATTTTGGTTCCGAAAATAATTTTCTGACGCAAAAGTGTTTTTAATCAGGAATTAGTTTGTAGCTTCGTAGACCTAAAAAAAAAAAAAAAAAAAAAAAACATTATGATCCATTGAGCCTTAAGCCTCTCTTCAAAATTCTGAAAGAAAAGGCCTAGACCTGAAAACCACTGCAGTTATTAACGATGCAGTAAATGGCACATAATCTGATGTAAAATTCAAGAAGACAATTCGGAACATTTTGAAATTAAAACAGGAGCGAGACAAGGTGACTTAGTCTCTTCATTACTTTTCAAGTGTATCTTACAAAAAGAATCCAAACGTGATGAAAACTGAAATCATAGCTTAAAACTAATGAACCACTCGAATGAGGATAAAAAATCTTGCAACAGACTGCTTAGCTTTTGCAGACGAAATGTCGATTCTTTGTCAGGACACTGAAACAGCGTAAAAACAAATAGAAATTCTTAAGGAAACACTGGAAAGAATAGGACTCCAAATACCATTTGAAAAAAACTAATCTCCTGTAACTATCTGACACCCCAAATTCTAAAAACTAAACACGGGAAAATCGAGAGAGTTTCTCAGTTGAAATATTTAGGCGGAACCATCCAGGAAACTGGTCTGGAAAAGACTGGTAACGAAATTCGTTGTCACAAAATGGAAACAGCTTTCAGTGTTACAAAAGATACAAAAAATGAATCTCAAAACACACCAGACACAGACACTACAACACAGTCACAAAACCAGAGTGTCTTGATGGGGCTAAAATGCTCACTTTACGTGGAAAGAGGGACATTGAAGAAGTCTAAAAGAAAGAAGGATAGCAATCAGGAAAATTTGAGGTCTAAATTACACTGAAGAAGAAATATATTGATTCAGAGCAAATAAAGAATTTGTAAGGTATACCAGCACGAAATAAAAAAAAATGGTTCAAATGGCTTACCATCTGAGGTCATCGGTCCCATAGACTTGGAACTATTTAAACCTAACTAACCTAAAGACATCACACACATCCACACCCGAGGCAGGATTCGAACCAGCGACCGTAGCACCAGCGCGGTTCCTGACTGAAGCGCCTAGAACCGCTCGTCCACAGCGGCCGGTCCAACATGAAATCGGATATGACAAAACGCGAGATAAGATTCTGTGGGCATATTACAAGGATAGAACCAACCAGGTTATGTGGGCAGGCTATGGAAATTTGTGATACCCATAGTAAAGCTAAAATGAAATAATAAAATTGATCGGTACAGTAAACGAAGCTATGAAGGCAGCAGGAATAATACAACTTGATATACCAGCCACAAGGAAGTTCACGACTAGAAGCTTGCCTGGCAGAAAGTCCCAAGAAGACTGGAACAGCTTGGTCTGACGAGCGGAAGAAAGCCCGTTTTGAGAAAATGAAAGTAATATGGGAACAAAGAATATCGCATAGTCCATTAGAGTCCAACCATGATTATTAACAACAATAAAACACTTAACAGCGTATGAATACGCCATGCTAATGAGATTAGTGTTATTTTGCAGATAACCTGCCGATCTGGCATGGCACAACCACTTTTAATACAAAACGGTCGTTTATTTACTCCAAAACTTTAGCAAACAAGGATACTTGTTTCCGCACGCTTTCAGACAGATTATACGTGAATCCGACTAATCGCTCTGAAAACGGATTTATAAATCCGCCATTAAAGCGAAATGCGATCTAGAGTTTTAGCCGGTGCTCAGTAAGCACGGCCGGCGCTGTTTCTCTCTGTTTTCACACAATGGCAGTACTATAAAGGCTTCCCCTGTTACTCATCCCATTAGCTGGATTCCCTTACCGGCTCTAAAGCCCGCATTAACTCACCTGATTACTTCGAGGTTTGGCAACCGGAAATAGATAGGTTCGGAAGCGCCGGCTAAGTCCGTAAACAAAGCATGGCATGGTTAAACAAAATAATCCTAAACTGCGATTTTCTTTCAGACAGTGAACAGCAGAAAAAAGACCTGTAGATAAAATCAGACACGGAAGAGAATATTTGGCTCGATACGTGATTCCTACTGGCTTTGGTTCGATTGTCAAAAAAATTGTTTCTTGCTCTCATTACATAACAGTGATGATAATAACCTAATAAATAATGCATTATCTTACTTTGTTTACGTGTCTATTCTAATACTGCGATAATATTCTGTGCCCCGAGAAATATAGAGGCGAATTACCGAATAAAATATTCGTATCTTCCTAGATTATGAATTCCGCCTTTGCGACTTCCTGAAAGGCTTTAGTGAGCTATAGTACACAGTATATTTCTCACTACCTAATATAAAAACATAGTTAGAAACAAAATACGTACTATAGTACGTATAGTACGACTCTGAAGAAGCTTCGAAAATGGAAAATGACAACCAAACAAATAGCCTTTCATGTAGTCATAGATCTTGAATGTATACCCTAAGAGAACCCTCCATAATCTCGACAATGGAAGACAGAAGATACACAAAAATAATACTAACTAAGAGTAGATGAAATCATTATAACGAATTTTGGGACTAACTTCGTAACAACTAAGACTTAACAAAGGCTACTGGACAGAGAGAAATATAGATGAGAGTCAGAGGACGCCCAGTAAGCAAGTATAAAAGACACGATACATTTCTTGAATAGTTACTTGTTTCATTTCTGTAAAATGCTTGTTCCCAGTGCCATTCAGTACGGAACTTCGTGTTGTTTTATTTGGCCAGTGGCAGCAGGGGGACTACCTCTTGGTCAACTATCGTAACAGGTTAGGCTGCAAATTCCGAAAAAGACATTAATGGTATCTGTTTCTGTGAATGTTACGTGACTTACCACGGGCATTCGCATTTTGTGTATCAACAACACCACAAACATGACACTATGTTGAACACTCATATGTCACACTAAGCTACGTTTTACACATTCACGCTTGACACTGTCGACATGAAAGACTAAGAAATAGGGTCGAGTCGTAAACGTTTGCACTAGACATATGTACCGAACGGGAAATCAGTGTTCCTTTGGGTTAAAGACCACTTAATTTATCCTGTAACAGATTAAATGCTGATGATATGAAATTGAGTCATGAAAAACATTAAAATGCCCTATTAATGTTGATGGCTATCCAATTTACATCAGTGTGAAAGAACAAAGTCTAATGATAGTTTTCATCCAGTTTCAGTTTAATGTTCGTTTGCCCTTTTTGCAGTTGCATGTAGAGCCAAAGAGTGTTTCGCTTCCCTTCTTGCCACTGACAGTCGTATCACACAGATGATTGGCATTTTGCCTCTGCCTAAGCTGTATTTCACAATTTCAGCCAAACTGTTTAAATATCCAACAGATATTAATTAAAAATATCGCAAAACGACGGCGACTTCACAGCGGAAGAGCGCCAAACCATAATACAGTATAATTTACTCACAGAATTAACTCTAATAAATGCAAAACTACTTTTCAATGATGTTACCGTGAATCTCTTATCTCTTCTGTAAGAAATAATTTTCGGCGCCTGTGATAATGCACTGAGCAGTGAGGATCTCAGTGGTTGTCAAAAGTGAACTCAGATCGCCATTATAAAAACAGTTCCGTTTGACAGAGGAATAGGTTTAAATTAAGAATAAAACCAATAATAATACATTCAAGAGCAATTGAATTAGAGACACTTTCCTAGTAGGTAGAGCTCCTTCCCGAATGGTGACGGCGGCGGGGCGTCATGATTTGGATTGCACGAGACGGCAAAATCACTGACGAGCCATCCTGATCTTGACCGCTCTTCCACCTCACATTACTCACAGGAACTGGTCAGAGAAAAATCCAAGTATTGCATAAGTATGTTAATGGTGACGCAGGTTTGCCAACATGATTTAGGTCAGGGTTACTGGAAAGAATACAAAGATCATCGTATCCACAGAATGTATCTCAAACTATGTTCTGCAGAAATGATTAGTATTTCAGTCACCTCGATTCAACATGTGTCCTGTTGCCTACTAGGCACAGGATGCGCTATGGACACTGATAACTTGTTCCATGCGTGATGGTGTCGATGCGTATAAGGCGCAAATGGCGTCCTATGGCATAGCCATCCATGCTGTAGTCACCTGGTTCCAAAGTCCTCTCTGGTGATTGGCATTGGGTTACAGCGCTGCATCCGTAGTTTGACCATATCCTACACATTTTCGATTGGCGTGTTCGTGGAACAACATGTGGTCGTGCATTGTCTTGCTGAAAAATGGCGTCTGTGATGGTGCGCAGAAAGGGTATGGCTAGGGGTCGCAGGATGTCATTCATGTAGGTCACACAGGTCACAGTGCCCTGGACACGCACCAGCTGCGATTATTGCTTGAACCCCATAGCACCCCACATCTTAAGGCCTTGAGTTCGCGCTGTATGTCTTGTGCGAATGCAGTCACTGTGATGTCGCTCCCCCTCTGTGCGGCAAACCAAAATCGGTCCTCATTTTCATACAAACAGTATGTGGATTAGTCCTAAAAGACTATACGAAGCGGTTCCGTACACCATTACCGTCTAGCATGTTTCAGCTCATTCGTCAAATGTAGGCGGACTGACACCCCTAATAGTGTACGATGAGTTACACTGTCCCACTGTTGCGCCAGAGCTGAGTAGGACGCAGATCTGTCCTGTAATGCCATTCGGATGAGGTGTCGATGTTCTCGGAGGTGGTGTGGGTAGTGGGACCTGACCCATCTCGTCATGTTCTTCGGCCTTTCACGAATCGTTCTGCACACACCCGTTGCACTACCGAAACATTCTGTCCCAACCAGCAGAAATTTCACGAATGGATTCATCACATTATCTTATACCAGTAATAACCCCTCTTTCAAACTCACTGATTTGACAGCACAGTTCGCGCAAACGTCTGCGAGGCATCCTGCACGTCTGATCAAGTCACACTGAGCTAACTTCTGTTTATAGCGACGACGTGAACCGCAGGAACATTTTATCTGTAGTAGGTGTTGCGATGTGATATCGATGTTGACCTTGAACTTGTGAGCCGTTTGGTTCAAATGCTTATCATTTCTGCAGAACACACTAATGTACATGTCCTGTGAACATGAACGTCCTATCTCTAATCTTTCAAGCTGTTCTGTATTTCCTGAACATGAGTGTATATTCCCGAACAGGGTATCGGACATACATGCGTGTGCGATGGGAAATTGCATCGTAAATCGGAATAACATAGGCACTGCAATATCGTATCGTCTCGTTACCAGTTATTTGTCGATTACAACACAGTCCAGGAAGCGGTAAGGATATTTTTCTACACACGGTACGTTTCTCATTCTGTTCCTGCTCAGGATCACTGAACGAGAATTCTACATCTACTTGATCACTCTGCTATTCACAATAAAGTGACTGGCAGAGGGTTCAATGAACCACCTTCATGCTGTCTCTCTACCGTTCCACTCTCGAACAGCACGCGGGAAAAACGAGCACTTAAATTTTTATGTGCGAGACCTGATTTCTCTTATTTCATTGTGATGATCATTTCTCCCTATGTAGGTGGGCGCCAATAGAATGTTTTCGCAATCAGAGGAGAAAACTGGTGATTGAAATTTCATGAGAAGATCCCGTCGCAGCGAAAAAGTCTTTATTTTAATGATTGCCACTCCAATTCACGTATCATGTCTGTGACACTACTCCAGAATAGGGCGGACAAGCGTAGTGTAAGCAGTCTCTTTGGTAGACCTGTTGCACCTTCTAAGTGTTCTGCCAATGAATCGCAGTCTTTGGTTTGCTCTACCCACAATATTATCTATGTGATCGTTCCAATTTAGGTTATTTGTAATTGTAATCCCTAAGTATTTAGTTGAATTTACAGCCCTCAGATTTGTGTGTCTTACTGCGTGATCGAAAATTAGCTGATTTCTTTTAGTACTCACGTGAATAATTTCACACTTTTCTTTATTCAGGGTCAATTGCCACTTTTCACACCATACAGATATCTTATCTAAATCATTCTGGAAGTCGTTTTGATCATCTGATGAGTTTACAAGACGGTAAATGACAGCATCATCTGCAAACAATCTAAGACGGCTACTCAGATTGTCTCCAATGTCGTTAATATAGATCAGGAAAAATAGAGGGCCTATAACACTTCCTTGGGGAACGCCGGATATTGCTTCTGTTCTACTCGATGACCTTCCGTCTATTACTACGAACTGTGACCTTTCTGACAGGAAATCACGATTCGAGTCGCACAACTGAGGCGATACTCCGTAGGCACACAGTTTGGTTAGAAGACGCTTGTGAGGAACGGTGTCGAAAGCCTTCTGGAAACCTAAAAATATGGAATCAATTTGACATCCCCTGTCGATAGCACGTATTACTTCATGAGTATAAAGAGCTAGTTGTGTTTCACAAGAACGATATTTTCTGAATTGGGCAAAGTCGGTCGAAGTTATGTGAAACTGTAAGGTAAATTGGATAATCACATTATTTTAACACCTTACGGTACTTCACAGAACAGTGTAAACACAGAATCTGTTGCTGTATCTGGAGCTATCGGCTAATTTAGTCGGGTCTGTAGAGTGAGTCCTCTGAACGAAGGGTGGCTCATTCCTTACGCTCGTATACCGTATACGTCTCGACAGGATTGCAGCCTTGTTAACATTTACTTTTGGTTGCACTTAGTCTGTCACGACGTGGGTACTTTACATGTTCTGATGCTCGGAAAGAAAGTCCTTAATTGCACCTTACGAGGCGCTGCGTATTGGCGCAGTAGGTAGACAAATCGAGCGTATGTCGGCAGAGCGCGGATGGTCTTGAGGGGAGACAGACGCGGCAGAGGCAAGCAGTGTGGCGATAAATAACTTTGATGTCGCTATAAAGATGAAAGCAGCTCCCGCGGGCGTGCTCCTCAAATCTGCCAGCACGGCCTCGCACTAGCTGTACGCAGCATGCCCTCCTCCCGTCTCTTTTTATGGCTCATTTAACCTCCGAGCGACAGTTACGAGGGCTATTGCGAAAGTGCTGGGATGGGTAGCAGGGCCATACGATCGATCTCGACCTCTGGCGAGCTCGCGCTTAACTCGTAATGATTCTACCCTCCTGGGCTTTAGGGGCCAATTCGTCTGTCTTTCCCTGCTACCTGCTGCTTCTATCTACTCCTACGCTATCGGGAGGTACTAACGCTACGTTTACATGCTACACAACTTCCAGAAGGCGAAAACCGAATTTCGGAAACTGTTTTCGGCTGTCGTGCTTACATGTTAGGCGTGAAACGATTTTCTTGGCCGGATCCAACATGAACTGACCGATTTCGTCTTCAAGACGAAGCGAAATTATGAGCAGGCCCATCTAATTTATGTTTCTAGTGCCGGCAGAGCACAATTTTCTTATCCACGCCAGTTAATGCGTTTGCAACTGTTTTATTAATACGAGGGCAGTTCAATAAGTAATGCAACACATTTTTTTTCTGAAACAGGGGTTGTTTTATTCAGCATTGAAATACACCAGGTTATTCCCCAATCTTTTAGCTACACAAAACTATTTTTCAGCGTAATCTCCATTCAATGCTACGGCCTTACGCCACCTTGAAATGAGGGCCTGTATGCCTGCACGGTACCATTCCACTGGTCGATGTCGGAGCCAACGTCGTACTGCATCAATAACTTCTTCATCATCCGCGTAGTGCCTCCCACGGATTGCGTCCTTCATTGGGCCAAACATATGGAAATCCGACGGTGCGAGATCGGGGCTGTAGGGTGCATGAGGAAGAACAGTCCACTGAAGTTTTGTGAGCTCCTCTCGGGTGCGAAGACTTGTGTGAGGTCTTGCGTTGTCATGAAGGAGAAGTTCGTTCAGATTTTTGTGCCTACGAACACGCTGAAGTCGTTTCTTCAATTTCTGAAGAGTAGCAAAATACACTTCAGAGTTCATCGTTTGACCATGGGGAAGGACATCGAACAGAATAACCCCTTCAGCGTCCCAGAAGACTGTAACCATGACTTTACCGGCTGAGGGTATGGTTTTAAACTTTTTCTTCGTAGGGGAGTGGGTGTGGCGCCACTCCATTGATTGCCGTTTTGTTTCAGGTTCGAAGTGATGAACGCATGTTTCATCGCCTGTAACAATCTTTGACAAGAAATTGTCACCCTCAGCCACATGACGAGCAAGCAATTCCGCACAGATGGTTGTCCTTTGCTCTTTATGGTGTTCGGTTAGACAACGAGGGACCCAGCGGGAACAAACCTTTGAATATCCCAACTGGTGAACAATTGTGACAGCACTACCAACAGAGATGTCAAGTTGAGCACTGAGTTGTTTGATGGTGATCCGTCAATCATCTCGAACGAGTGTGTTCGCACGCTCCGCCATTGCAGGAGTCACAGCTGTGCACGGCCGGCCCGCACGCGGGAGATCAGACAGTCTTGCTTGACCTTGCGGCGATGATGACACACGCTTTGCCCAACGACTCACCGTGCTTTTGTCCACTGCCAGATCACCGTAGACATTCTGCAAGCGCCTATGAATATCTGAGATGCCCTGGTTTTCCGCCAAAAGAAACTCGATCACTGCCCGTTGTTTGCAAAGCACATCCGTTAAAGACGCCATTTTAACAGTTCCGTACAGCGCTGCCACCTGTCGGAAGTCAATGAAACTATACGAGACGAAGCGGGAATGTTTGAAAATATTCCACAAGAAATTTCCGGTTTTTTCAACCAAAATTGGCCGAGAAAAAAAATGCGTTGCATTACTTATTGAACTGCCCTCGTACATCTGCATTACGTACGTTATGGAAAAAAATGCCAAGCGGTCACAAATGAAAGATTGTTCTGTTCCAGCATGTCGCAGTATTAGAATAGTCAGAAAGCTTCCGAATGAGTTAAGAAATTCGCAATCCTGCGCACAGAAATAGCAAATGTTTTGTTGCTGGCCATTGATTGTGTATGAGTGTATGTGCCACTAGAATAGGGGGTAGATATAACAGTTTCCAAGTTAGCCAGAACTGCAGAGTATTGTGTTCCCAGAATTAATTTTTATTCTGCAGCGATGTGTGCGCTGGTAAGAAACTTCCTGGCAGATTAAAACTGTGTGAAGGACAGAGACTCGATCTTTACCAGTTTGGAAGATAGAAGACGAGGTACTGTAGTTTGGAAGTTTGCAAGATAGGAATGAGGTACTGGTGGAAGTAAAGCCGTGAGGATGGGTCATGAGTCGTGCTTGGGTAGCTCAGTTTACAGAGCACTTGTCCGCGAGAAGTGTAGGTCCCAAGTTCGAGTGTCGGTGTGGTACACAGCTTTAATCTGCCAGGAAGTTTCAGAATATTATGTTGTTGCAAATGAGTTCGATTTTCCAATGCAGTGAGTATGTTCACATTTATGAATCTCTTTCCATCTAATAAAGATAAAATGTGCTTCACTTCGCTTAAATTGTAGAAATGAATAATTCCCTAGTCAATGAAACACTTCTTTTCCTTCACTCTACATAAAATCGCTTCGTTCAGAGTAGCCATCATTTTTCAAAGCAAGTCGGAGCTCGACAAACAAAGCAATTTCGAAGACGGTTGTACTTTACGTAGGAGCGAATATCGACAGTCGAAGAGGAAATCAGGAAGCTAGAATCGCATTTCCAGAATCACTATTGAAGTGTTTACGTGACGAACCAGAAGTGGGTTTGAGAAATCGGTCTATGAAAGCTAGCTACATGTAAACGTAGTGTAAGAGACATTCCGTTCTTTCTCTCTCCCTCTCTCTGTCTCTCTCTCTCTCTCTCTCTCTCTCTCTCTCTGTGTGTGTGTGTGTGTGTGTGTGTGTGTGTGTGTGTGTGTTTGTTTGTGCGTGTATTGCTCAGCAAACAGAACTTCTTGCTTTGCCAAAGATCTACTAGTCATGGCGTATTAGTGTAAGACTATTTTTCGATCTCGAATTCTATGCTTCTGCTGTAACGCATGTCACCCAAGTCCATAAACTCGTTGGTAATGAGCTTGCAGTTTACCTCATACGTAGTCTTAGGTTCAGCACTAAAATACAACAGAAACGAGAGTGAAGCAGCACACTTCCATACCTACCAAATAAGCTAAGTTAGTGGTCGTAGCCTACAGAAACTGAGTTCGGACAGATTTGCGTTAATTTCTTCCATTGCGCTGAACATTTCTTCATGTCGTTTTACATGAGGAATCGCGGGATCTCCTCTGAATTAGGCTTCCAGCGAAGCGCAAGATCACGTCCGCCACCTGTGTGTGGATTTGCTTTGGTGAGTCCTTAGTAGCACAGACAATCTCGTTTTGGTTGTCGACGTACTCGTGTGCTTCGGTACTCGTCCCAAACTCTCTTACCTTATTCTCACGATTCCTACGCGAGATATGCGATGGAGGTAGTAGATCTCTAACACACTCTACCTTGAATACCGGTTCTCTAAACAGGATTCCACGAGAACGGCGTCATCTTTCTTTTAACGACTCCCCATTATCTCTATTACACTTTTGTATGGGCTATACTAACCTGCGACTATCCTTGCACCGTGTCTTTGGATTCCTTAGAAATTCTCCATAAGTACTGTAGAATACATGGCACTGGTACCTTGTATGCGATTTCCTTACAAGTAACATTGGCCATTCACATAGTTATTGCAACAAATCGGAATCTTCTGTTCGTTCGCACTAGCACAGACTTGATGTGTTTGTACCATTTCAAGTCTCTTCTTAGTATTACTACCAGGTATTTAAACGCTGTAGTAGACCCATTAACGTTACCAAATATCGCATAAAGCAACAAAAACATTACTGCAGTAATTACACTTAAAATGTTTTCGCCAAGGGCTCTCAGGCGTAGCCCATTTTGAAACGACGATCTCGGACTTCAGTTCATCAGCATAATTGCCACGAATACAACGCCGATAGATGCTGTTTATGTTTTGTGCCAGATGCACTGTGCATTTTACAGCAAAACAACCACGGACAGTCAATAACAAGGACAAAAATTTCTTAAGACTAACATGCAATTAGAAAATGCCAGATAAGGTATCGAAGACGTAGATATGACTTCTAAATATTGCGTGGGCCTACTCGATATTTGCAAATATTTTCTAGAACAATTAAAAAATTGATATTTTTTTATCTTAAAATAGTTTTGTACTCCTGTGCTCTTCTTCAGTCCATCCCCTTTCTAATTCGTTTCCAATTCGAGCTTGTGTTTCTCTCTAATAACATTGCTCGATATGATGTTAAACCCTAAGCTTCCTTTCTTCTTTCATTCCAACAGGCGAATCATGTTTTCATGCGAGTCTGGGAGAAATTTTGAATTTAACGCAGGAAAATGGCGCAAAATCTTGTACCTAGGAAGTTAATCCTGCGATCGCACCTTCCCTTATTGGTCAGCTATTGGCGACGAAAATTTCTTCCATGACTAGGATTCGAACTAGCTATCGAGTTTCTCAACTGATGATAGAAAGCAAGCAACTGTTTTTCTCGTGCCGGCCGTAGTGGCCGTGCGGTTCTGGGCGCTACAGTCTGGAGCCGAGCGACCGCTACGGTCGCAGGTTCGAATCCTGCCTCGGGCATGGATGTGTGTGATGTCCTTAGGTTAGTTAGGTTTAATTAGTTCTAAGTTCTAGGCGACTGATGACCTCAGACGTTAAGTCGCATAGTGCTCAGAGCCATTTTCTTTTTGTTTTTCTCGTAATAGGTTGTGCCCGCAATATACCGCTTGCAGAAGTACGGCAAGTTCTCCTTATTGTAAGACATAGGACCCATCCAAATAACACCACAGGAGAAACGTATTATTTATATACATATTTCTGTAAGGATGGTATTTGAACTACACATTGCTATGTTAGGTATTCTCTGTTCTTCTTAATCCAGCGTCGTATTGGAGGACAATTTAACCTACGGTCGAAACTACGGTGCAGCTACAGTGCGCTTTTTGAAGGGGAAATCACCTGACGTTTAACTTTCGACTCATATTTGAACATTCATTCGCAGAATTACAAATCCAGGCATTTAAAAAAATTAAATTTCAATAAGACAATAGCGCATATAACATCTGTAAGGAAATTCCATAAAAGTATGAAAAATAATTCACGAGATTAAAATTGCTCTGGTGAGCCTTTTGAGACAGGAAACGTAACAATTGGGAAGCCGCTTTAAGAAAGATATGAGTTTCAGGTATTTGTCATTACTGCCCAACCATCTATCTCTTGATCAAGGTTTTGAATTACTTAGTGAATAGTTTTCGTTTCTAACATGTGGACTGAAAACTGCCTGCACCTGAAGACGGTTTCACAGGACCAGAAATCTCAAGGTGTCGAGAAAATAGTAAAGAAATTATGGAGGTCTTAGTAACATGGCTTATAAACTAATATTAATTTTTCTTATTTACGTGTTTTCTTATACAACATCCTCGTATGAATTACGAATGAGCCTTTTGATGTAGTTTGTCACCTGTTAATCACGAGCTAGCTTTGTCAGCCTTATATCTGCATTTATGTTCTGCAAATCGCTGTAAAACGAGTGTCAGAGGGAATTTTTTACAGTATTGTATATTCAGTTATCTTCCTGTTTCATACAGGGATCGATTGTGGAAGGAATTATTATTATTTCCTCTGTGTGAGCTATTGTTAACATAAATTTGTCCTAGCCATATGATTAAATTAAAGAACAACTCGTCCTTAGGTTTTGCACACCAGTGTACTTCTTTGCATTTGCTCGATATTCCCAGTTGTTCCGACTTTAAAAACGTACAGTATTCGGTAAGAAGCATATAAGCGCTTTTCTAAACAAACAACAATTTTCCATTAATGACTGTATACGTGTCAATTGCGTTACCGACAACTGAACCTCTGTGATCGATTCGCTACACTTATCTACAAATTGAGGCTGTTCGCAAAAGGAAGTCTGCGACGTAAGGAGACTGTAGTGAAGTGCTAGAAGACCTGTTTAGGACCTATGACTGGATGTAAATAAATGTAACATACTGCGCATAAACAGGCGAAGAGATCCATTATTATTCAGTTATGCTATTGACGGAAAATCACTGGAAACAAGTGCAATAATAATGATGTAGTGCAACTTACGTGTCCTTAAAACCAACGGCACCTGGTTTTTTGCGGATGGTTACCCATCAAAGTCCCAGCCGGAATCAACATTGCTTAATTACAATGAATGGGCAGGAACTGGTGTTACCAACGTAGCAAGGCCTTTTCCTAGTAAAAAGTCTAAAATGCACAGGAGTAATAGGCCGGAGCAGCCTAAACTAGAATGAGAACATAAAACTAATTCTAGGAAAAGAAGATGCCAAGCTAAAACTCCTGGAAAGAATCTTAAGGAAGTGTAATTCGTCCACACAACAAGTGGATTGCAATACACTTGCAAGACCGATTCTTGAGTATTGTTCTTCAGTGTCGAGTCTTCACCACTACAGGTTTATAGAAGAGATAGAAAATATCAAATGAAGAGCGACATGTTCCGTCGCAGGATCGCTTAGTACGCGGAAGTGTGTCGCAGTTATCAATAAACTTCAGTGGCAGACGCTACAAGAGGGGCGTTGAGCATCACGAAAAGGTGTACTAGTGAAATTAGAAGAGCGCACGTTCCAAGACGAGTGGAGCAAACTGTTAATCCCTCCCACATATGTCTCGCAAAAAGACCACAAAGAGAATATCAGTGAAACTGGAGTTCATACGGATACTTACCGACACTCGTTCTTCCCACACACTGTTCATCAATGGCACAAGAAAGGAAAAAGGTGATAGTGGTACCAAGAGTACACACACACTGCACTGTAAGATTTTTTTTCCTTTATTGTAATTTCATTCCCCTGTCCCATAGAGGCTGGGGAGAGCTGGCAGTGGCACAGTCCACCACTCTTCAGCCAAATGGCTTTAACAAAAATACAAGGGAAACTCTTACATAAAAAATAGGGGTAAAAAGGGGTACATAAAATACAGTAAATGGAAATGATGGGAGTAAAAATATACACTAATTTGGGGACATTGGGGGACATTTAAAAAGTCGACATAAAGTTAAAAGAACACAGTTGGCAATTTGTTGCGTAGGTAAAACCATTGAGACAAATCCAAGTTAAAAGGTGGCCACATAATAAAAATTACACAGAGTGAGACACTTAAAAAACAAAACCACTGGAAATGATGGAACACTCACAAAGAATAAAAACCATTGGTAGGGACCTGCCAAAGGTCGGAGAGGAGGAAAAAAGTGGGGAGGGGGAATGGGTCTGTGAGGACGAGGAAAAGGGGGGACAGGGGCCACACCAAGAGGCAGGAGAAGGGCAGGGCGGGAGATGAAGAGGGAAGACAAGGCAAGAGGGAGTGCAGAGACACTGAAGAGAAGCACAGGAGCGGGAGGAGGCATAGGAGGGGGAGAATGGAGGGGTAGGAGAGGGAGCCTAAGGAGGAGGCAGGCAAAAGGTGGGGTTAGAGTCGATAGGAAGGGTAGACATAAGGGCGAAGTTCATCATCTGGGAGGGGTAGATGCTGGAAGTTGCGTTGGGAAAGGAGGTGGAGGGTGTGGAGATGGAGAGAGGGTAGGACACAATGGTAAAGGCATGACAATGGGCTGGGGGTGGAGAGAAAGCGAGGCAACATGGGGTGAGGGGGATCGAGTCGGCGGACAGTATACAGGTACCGCACTGCAAGATTGCTTGCGAGGTATACACGTAGATTTTTACAACTATGTATGCCGAGAATGATTCCAGTTTTGACTCATCAATCATGTGGTCAAAGGCTATTACATTTATCAAAAAGCGGAGGTACGAGGGGCGTTCAATAAATAGTGCAACACTTTTTTTCTCGGCCAGCTTCAGTTGGAAAAATGCAGAATTTTATGTGACACATGGTGGAATATTCCCACTTCAGCCCCTATAGTTTCTTGAAGTTCCGATGGGTGGCGGCTCTATACGTAGCCTTCAAAGTGGTGTCTGTAACGGAGGTGTGTTCCAAGCAGAGAGGTGTCACTGAGTTTATGTTGGCGGAAAACCAGAGCATCGCAGATATTCATAGGTGCCCGCGTAAAGTATACGGAGACCTGCTAGACCAAAGCACGGTGAGTCATTAGGCGAAGCGACATCGCTACAACGTCCAGCATACATGTCCTACGCGTGCCAGCCGACCGCACACAGTTGTGACTCCTGCAATGTCGCAACGTATGGACACTCTCGCTAGAGGTGATCGACGGAACACATCGCTACTCAACTGGACGTCTCTGTTGGTATTGCTGACAGACTCGTCCATCAGTTGCAGTACGCAGAGGTGTGTGCTTGCTGGGTTCCTCTCCGCCTTACATAAGACCATAAAGAGCAACGGAAGACCATCTACATTACGAGGCTGATCTTGACAATTTTTTGTCGAAGATCATCACAGAAGATGTCACATGGGTTCATGACTTCGAACAGGAAACAAAACGGCAATTCGTGGAGTGGCGCCGTGCCACCTCTCCTGCGAAGGAAATGTTCAAAGCCGCATTCATAGCCAGCAAAATTATGGCGATGGCCTACTGGGACTCTGAATGGGTTACTCTGTTTGATATACTCCCTCAGAGTGCAACGATTATCTCTGAAGTGCATTACGATGTCCTCTGGAAACTGAAGAGCCGATTTCAGCGTATTCATCGCCACAAAATTGCAAAGGAATTTCGCCGTCTGCATGACAACGCTAGGCCTCACGCAAGTCTGCACACTCGAGAGGAGCTCATAGAAGCTTATTGGACTGTTCTTCCTCACCCACTCTACAGCCCGGATCTAGCAACTTCGGTTTCCATCACTTCGGCCCAATGAAGGATGCACTCCGCGGGAAGCAGTATGTGGAAGATGGGGAGGTTGTTGATGCAGCAAGACGTTGGCTCCATGCGGGGATACAGGCCCTCCCAATAACGCCGTCGCACTGGGCAGAGATTGTGTTGAAAAATACGATTTTGTAGCCAGAAGGGTGAAGAATGTTACAGAGCGTTGGAATCCGGAAGAAAATCAACCTGCTTTCAGAAAAAAAATGTTACATGAGTTATTGTGCACCCCTCGTACTTTTCAGCTGGGAATAAACGGCGATCCTTATTTCTAGAAAATACACTTGTTTTCAATCTGTCGATCGCTGTTTCATTATCTCAAAATTACCGGTTTATGCCGGTGTGATCCAACTTCAGACCTGCTAAAAAAAACGTAAAAATAAATGAGAAATACTTTTTAATCCTATGCTTACAATATCCCGGAGCTAAAAATTTTGTCTATCTCTTTACACTACAAACATATAACATACCATTCTCGTAGTTACAGAGCAACCAGGCTTAACTGAAAAACTATCGCTTTACTGCCATGAACAAAACCCAAACTTCTATGCTATCATTTCATATTAAAATTGAAAAAAATTTGATTCATGTAGTGCTACTTAGTGTCATTTACGTAACACTAGAGGCATTTTGCAACAATAAAATTGTTCAGTAATCTTTTTCATTTAAAATAAATTGACGGCTTATAAGTTTGGCTTTTGTATACGACAGTGAAGCTGATAGAGTTACCGATAATAATGAGAACTGTAAGCTATCCATTAAAAAATTTAGTTTAGTTACCGTGTACGTGTTATTTGGCGATTAAACTTTTGAAGAAGACAACTTATAAAAGACCACGTCCGAAATAAAAATAAATCATGTATCCAGTTGTTCGTGATGTGCCTATAATTGCCATGGACATGGTAATTGCATATGACCATGATGTGTTATAAAAGATAACGTAATGTATGTAGAATTCGTGCACTGGTTCCTAAGATCGGAAATTCTCAACTGCGCCTTACACAACTACACTTTTTCAATGTGCAATGATAAATGGTTACTCTAGAGAAGTCATTATTTAATTAATTTTAATTATTTCTTCTTTCACTACTGTCTACCATAGGTCGTTACACCAAGTAAATTTAATCGGACACATTAGTTCTACACGCATTAGAAAGGTTATTCTCGCTACTTCTGCTTAACTTCATTGTGTGTAGTTATTAATGAATAACCGCTTAACTTTTTGATAATAATCTTCCCCACAATACCGACTTTAACTTTTACCGCGACCGGCGCCATTTCTTACCCTCCGACCATCTCTCCTATCCCCCGACACCAGCCTACCGGCACGTCCGCTCGTTACGTACCAGAACAATGCTGAAAAAAAAAGGCGCGTAGGGTACCGAAGATTCCGGGCTGTCAGACCCGCCCACTAGCATACGCGTATGCTCACATTACTCCGTTAACTATCTGAATCGTATGTTATACGAACACAGTATTATAAATACACTGAAGTGCCAAAGAAACTGGTATAGACGTGCGTATCTTAAAACAGAGATATGTACACAGGCAGAATACGGCGCTAGAGTCGGCGACACCTACGTAAGACAACTGTCCGGCGCAGTTGTTAGGTCGGTTACTGCTGCTACGATTTAAATAAGTTTGAACGTGGTGTTATAGTCGGCTCACGAGCGATGGGACACAGCATCTCCGAGGTAGCGATGAAGTGGCGATTTTTCCGTACGAACATTTCATAAGTGTACTGTGAATATCAGAAATCCGTTAAAACATCAAATCTCCGACAACGATGCGGCGGGAAAAAGATCCTGCAACAACTGAAGAGCATCGTTCAACGTGATAGAAGTGCAACCCTTCCGGAAATTACTGCAGATTTCAGTGCTGGCCCATAAACAAGTGTCAGCGTGCGAACCATTCAACGAAACATCATCGACATGGGGTTTCGGAGCCGAAGGCCCACTCGTGTACCCTTGATGACTGCACGACACAAAGCTTTACGCTTCGCCTGAGCTCATCAGCACCGACATTGGGCTGTTGATGACTGGAAACATGTTGCCTGGTCGGATGAGTCTCGTTTCAAATTGTATCGAGCGGATGGGCGTGTACGGGTATGGAGACAACCTCATGAATCCATGGAATCTGCATGTGAGCAGTGGTTGTTCAAGCTGGTGGAGGCTCTGTAATGGTGTGGGGCGTATACAGTTGGAGTGGTATGGGACTTCTGATACGTCTAGATACGTCTCTGACAGGTGACACGTACGTAAGCATCTTGTCTGATCGCCTGCATCCATTCATGTCCATTGTGCATTCCATCGGACTTGAGCAATTCCAGCAGGACAATGCGACACCCACACATTCAAAGTGCTACAGAGTGGCTTTAGGAACACTTTTCTGAGTATAAACACTTCCGCAGGCCACCAAACTCCCCAGACATTCATATTATTGAGCATATCTAGGATGCTTTGCAAAGCGCTGTTCAGCAGAGATCTCCACCCCCTCGTACTCTTACCGATTTATGGGCAGCCCTGCAGGATTCATGGTGTCAGATCCCTCGAGCACTACTTCAGACATTAGTCTACACGATATTAGGCAGGTGTACCAGTTTCTTTGTGTATATAGAACATTTTTTTAACTCTGTAATATCACTATGCAACATAATTTTTGCTGTTTGTGTAATTTTCTATGTTCCTGAAATACTTTTTGCGCTGATTTCAGATCTTTTATTAGTTTTGACTGACACGTACAGTTTTTTTTCACAAATCGAGGAAACTCATTTTTCATTTAAAACTGTTCCACAGAGAGAAATTTTATTGCAAGTAAGGGAAATTTTGTTGTAATAAGATGAAGTAGTTGGGTACACTTACCACACCCATCTGGCTAATAGACGGGAAACTTTCATTCATCTATGTATAGTGTTGTGGGGTTATAGTATGTGCGTTGTTAAATGTAGTTTTGCGGATTCTTAGGAGTGGGTTCCCGCAAGTGATTGAATTTGATGTTTGTGGTAGCTATGTAATTGCTAAGCAAAAATAGGACATTAATAGTTTTGTGAAAAATGTGTACTACGCATGTTGTGGTAGAAGACTTGGTGATCAAGGTAAAAACTAGGCATCGCATTATGCCGTACATATGTTGAGGGACTGAGGCTGTGGAAAGATAGGAAGAGGAAAGTAATACCTTTTGTAATTCCTATGGGTTGGATGAAGCCGAAAAATCATTTATATGATTGTTGTTTTTGTACGGTTAACGTTGAAATTTATAACGCACAAACTAAGAAGGATACAAAATATCCTAACATTTCTTCTGCCTTACGACCAGTTTCCCATAGTCATTCTCTCCTTATTCCAGTTCCAGCAATCATTCTTGAAGATTTGCAACAGAACAGCAGCGCAGAAAATGAATGCGATGATGGTGATGATTACTATCTGGAAGAAGATTCTGCACCAGACTTATTTAGCAAAACAAATTAAGTAATTTAACTCGTATCTTAAAGCTGATAAAACATGCCCCGGAATTGCTTCAGTCAAGAGTGAGCAAAATGTCTCCTACTATCCGGAGTATTATCCTCTTGGTGCAGGAAGAGAGAAAAGGGACTCATAAAATTCTTTAAAGACGAAGATCATATCGTTTTTTATTGTAATATTGAGGGTTTATTGAATTTCTTTAACTTCACTTATGATCCAAGTCAGAGGAGGTTGATTGCAGACTCGTCAAAATTAGCCTGAATGGTGTACTTTTACAAAATGCAAATTTATTTGGCTCCATACCTGTTGCCCGCTCAGTACACCACAAGGAGACGTATGAAAATTTCAAAGCTGTGTTTAAATACGAGTACCATGAAAAACATTCTTTGTCGTGGGGATTTGAAAGTAGTTGGCACGCTACTTGGTCAAGAATCCGGCTTCACAAAAACGCCATGTTTCATTTGTGAATGGGAATTCCAAGCCAAAGAGAAGCATTCGAAAGTATCTAACCGGCCCAAAAGAAGAACCCTACGGTCAGGTTCACAGAATATAACAAATGAACCAATTGTTCAGCCAATCAAGATACTATTACCCCATCGTCACAATAAGTTTGGATTAATAGAGCAGTGCACTAAAGCATTTCCAAAAGATGGTGACTGCTTCCTGTACTTGCTAACAATATTTCCAAACGAATCTTAGGAGAAAATTAAACAAAGGATCTTTGTGGGGTCACAGACCAGAAATTTAATGGAAGACAATTTGTTTCACAGCACAATGAATCCAGAGGGAAAAAAAGGTTCGGGTTTCGTTTAAAGAAGTAGTGTCCTTTTTGGGAAACAACAAACATCCAAATTATAAAATCGTGGTTAAAACACTGTTGCAGAGTTTCTTGAAATCAGGATGTAACATGAATGTGGAGCCGCATTTTTTCACATTCACCTATTGATTTTTTCCCTGCGAACCTTGGCGTTGTCATTGAGAAAAAAGGACAACGTTTCTACCAATACATCAAGGAGATGGAAAAGGGTTACAAGGGAAGGTGGAATGCAAACATGATAGCTGACTACTGTCTTACGCTAAAGAGAGATAGTGCTGGTGGAGGCAATCAAAGAAGAAAAGTGTCGCTCCATGTCAAAGAAAAAAAGGAAAAAAAACCTTGATTCACTGAAATCAATGAAGGGAAATTAAATTGTCATAAATGTTTTGTGCTTCTGTAATAATCATTACCATTTTGAAGTGGACATATACCACTGTCTACTCTAATCCAGTCTTTAGTGACTCTATACAATGTTGCAAAATGAATAATTTATTTTTAAGGCAATTAAAAATTCCCTGTTAGAAAAAAATGTGATTTCACCCAAAACTTCAGAAGCTATTTGCACAATAATCTAACTTGAAAAATCTACGACATGAAATATTATTCATTTAGTTCTTACGTTTCGTAAGATGGAAAACTTATAAACAGAGAACTAGTTGACAGTCTTAGTACACACTGGTATTTTGACAACGTCTGACTGGCTACAGCCAACTTTTTATTTGACAAAATTTTCTGATAGGTAACAGCGTCGTCTAAGAAGTTGTCATGGATATCGCTGGGATATTTAGTGGCCCGGTTAGGAAAAAGGTCGAGGTTCAGACTCCGGCCCAAAATTCGCGATGAGCCAATGTGTTGGAGGCAGCGCCGCAGAGGCTGTGTCGGGATGTATGAACACGGGCGCACTAATTCAGCGGCGAGTCCCCGTCATTAGGACTGGGCTCCGGCGGGCACTACAAAAAGAGCCGCCCTGCAGCCTTCCGTAATGTCCTAAATTTCTTTATAATTTGCCTTGCCATGTTGCCGGCACTGAGTAATGACGTGCACGTCCAGGGAGGAAAAAGTGTCTAACTATAAATATGGGGGCGATACTGCGAGATAAAAAACTGACCGGTCTGTACACACATGTTGGCCGTTTCCCATATCAGTAGTATACACTCGTGTGGGAAATAAGAAGATAATTCAGGGTTATGAAGGAGAAAATTACATTTAATACTGCGATGAACTTCGGCGGCAAACGGAAGAACCAAATGAGCGCGCCGTGCTATCACACACTATGGTGGTACCTCAGTTCTAACCGACAGGACCTAATATCTTCGGCGTCACATCTCGCCTTAGTGTATAAGCTGCAGTTGCCTCGGCAAGCCATTAGAGCATTTTTAATCCCTTAGCTTTCAAAAGTGCAAGATTTAATGCCTATTTCGTCACTGGCACTCTAAACGATACAGTGCGGCTCGGTGTTAACAGCGATGTTTAGACGAAAAAAGGAATGCCAGGTCTTAATGCTGAAAAGCTGTTTTACTTATTCTATGATTCGTACGTTGCAGTGCGAAGAACAATTTCGCTTAAGAAAGGGTGTTTCAGGTGATATGACGTCTTGAAAAGTTCCGCTGTGCCATCAAAGTAGAACCACATTTAACAAGGAACCCCTTGTGTGCGAAGACGGAAGTTTCATCATTAGTACAGCTCATTTTAACGTTTTGTGTTAAAACTAATGACAGTAAAAATACTAGCTGCTAATTATTCACAATGTGCATCTGGAGGGCAACAGAAAATGAGTGTCCGGGAGGGTCAGAGGTCAACCTTGTATGCGATGTATGTATTACACTTCACAAAATGGACAGCGGCGACATTCAAGAAATCTTCAGAGCAAACCATTAACTTGCACCATGAACACTGAATAAAAAATGGCGCATCACATTGATCACAAATATTCGCACCATCAAGGTCGAAGGTGAACTCCTTGGAAGTTACGAACCGCGCAGGATGTTCAGCTAGCTATCCATTCTTGCAGTGCATGTACAATCACATTGGTGTAACGAGGTGATGAGAACTGATGGAATGTGATGGCACGCAAGGTGAAGGTGAAACGCCCTGTGATGGAGTTTATTGTTAAACTGGCTATCCTTTCAGGCGTAGCTGCAGATAGTACTGTTGTGACTGGGCAAGACAGCCAAGTCACAATGAGAGGAAGCCGAAAGGCACGCGTTAAGCTCACGCAGATTGGCGGGAGGTCTGGAACCGTTAAAGGAATTAATAGCAGCAAATAAAGTACGTAGTTGATGAAATACTTAACTTTAATCCACAATTGTAGAACATCTCTCTTGACGGTACATGTTATAACCACAATATAAAATAATATCAAATGCTATGGCGCCTTGCTAGGTCGTAGCAAATGACGTAGCTGAAGGCTATGCTAACTATCGTCTCGGCAAATGAGAGCGTAGTTGTCAGTGAACCTTTCCTAGCAAAGTCAGCTGTACAACTGGGGCGAGTGCTAGTAAGTCTCTCTACACCTGCCGTGTGGTGGCGCTCGGTCTGCAGTCACTGACAGTGGCGACACGCGGGTCCGACGTATACTACCGGACCGCGGCCGATTTAAAGGCTACCACCTAGCAAGTGTGGTGTCTGGCGGTGACACCACAAGTACCATAATATGTTTTATAAGAACGGAAAAAGCAAACATACAGAGGCTGAATTTGTTCACTGCTTCGTCCGCAGCTCGTGGTCGTGCGGTAGCGTTCTGTCTTCCCGCGCCCGGGTTCCCGGGTTCGATTCCCGGCGGGGTCAGGGATTTTCTCTGCCTCGTGATGACTGGGTGTTGTGTGATGTCCTGAGGTTAGTTAGGTTTAAGTAGTTCTAAGTTCTAGGGGACTGATGACCATAGATGTTAAGTCCCATAGTGCTCAGAGCCATTTGAACCATTTGTTCAGTACTTCCAAGTGGTATGAACTACAATGTCACACACTTTTCAAGAGGAATAGTTTCTTATAAATGAGTATGATTTTTATACTCGTACCAGGAATCAAGTGAAAGCAAGTTATTGTGACCAGATGTTGGCCAAAGCAATGCTCATATCATTGTTGTAGATCTCTTACAACCATTTTCCCACTCTTTCTTGCTGTGACGTAAATATTCTCTACTGTCCTTACAAGATCACGCAGACGAGGCAGAATCACAGGGGGCAGAGTACCTCCAGCTTTTCGCAGCACAATAAGTAATTTTCCAGCCAATTTACCATCAAGATTAACAGTTGGCGTAATTGTATAAGAATGCGTTAAGTCATTGATGCTAGTTGAACGTGATACAACTCTCTTGGTACCTCTAATTTCCATTGTTTCTTTCATACGCATTTCCTCTTCAAATTCCGATTGGTCGGAGTTGAAAACAAATTCATTATCGAACGATGGAATAAGTTTGTTTATTTCATCTACAAATTTTCGGGCCAATTACGGAGTTTGCTGTGCATCGTCAAGTTGACGCTTTGCTTGAAATTTCGTTATCTGACCTCTTCCAATACTGTAGCAGTGTCTGAAGTTATGCAAATATCCACTGCTTCCCTTGATGATGATGGTTGGTTTGTGGGTCGCTCAACTACGCGGTCATCAGCGCCCGTACAGAGTCTCAATTTTTACAAGTCCAATTTTTTACTCAATCCAATCTAGCCACTGTCACGAATGATGATGATGATGAAATGATGAGGACAACACAAATACCCAGTCCCCGGGCAGAGAAAATTCCCAACCCGGCCGGGAATCGAACCCGTGACCCCGTGATCCAGAGGCAGCAACGCTAGCCACTAGACCACGAACTGCGGACACTACTTCCTTGAAAACACTAATCTATGTCCGAGGGCAATTTGATGACGCTTCTAAGCCTCGTGCTGTTCTCACCCTTTAGATACCTCCAGTCCTGACCCTGTTGCCATTAGCAGCCAATATTGCGGTTGCATGGTATATAAAATGTGGGGCATCGAAAGCCATAAACATCATTGACCTTTAGCGACTTCGCACTCAAGGGGTTCCTTGTAATCTTTCGACGTGCAGCATAAGACCTTGTTGTTTACTTGGGACGTCCATGATGGACCATTAATTGATTTGACATGATTGAGGCAAGGTGGCGGGAAGCGGAAGTGATGCTTGTCGTATCTACAAAGGTCGTTATCTTAAAGAATGACATCCACGCTGCTGTACCCTTGTTACACATTATCTTTGATAAACAAAGCATTTTCTTCCTGAGCATGAAGATGGTCGAAGGCGTCATGCGGGCGCACTGGATTTTGAGGCTGCCTCGATTCAGAGATTTAGTAATGCACCATCAGGCAGTGCATTAGCTGTGGCATGTGCTATGGGCACAGGTCACGCAACCATTTGGTGGCTATTACTGTGGTACTGCCTAGACGTGTGCAAACTTCAAAAGATTCTTGTACTTGGACAACCCGATTTTGCATGTTGTACGCAATTTTTGCGAAGTTTTTCTCCTCAAAATGCTAATGAAACTGCATTCCACGCATAAGTTTTATGCTTATTTCAAGTGTGTCTGTTACTTCCGCAGTTTGCTTGTCACATGTGGGACTGTCAGAACTTACTTGCGGATTTCCTTGTGTTGTTGTTGTGGTCTTCAGTCCTGAGACTGGTTTGATGCAGCTCTCCATGCTACTCTATCCTGTGCAAGCTTTTTCATCTCCCAGTACCTACTGCAACCTACATCCTTCTGAATCTGCTTAGTGTATTCATCTCGTGGTCTCCCTCTACGATTTTTACTCTCCACGCTGCCCTCCAATACTAAATTGGTGATCCCTTGATGCCTCAGAACATGCCATACCAACCGATCCCTTCTTCTGGTCAAGTTGTGCCACAAACTTCTCTTCTCCCCAATCCTATTCAATACTTCCTCATTAGTTACATGATCTACCCACCTAATCTTCAGCATTCTTCTGTAGCACCACATTTCGAAAGCTTCTATTCTCTTCTTGTCTAAACTATTTATCGTCCATGTTTCACTTCCATACATGGCTACACTCCATACGAATACTTTCAGAAATGACTTCCTGACACTTAAATCAATACTCGATGTTAACAAATTTCTCTTCTTCAGAAACGCTTTCCTTGCCATTGCCAGTCTACATTTTATATCCTCTCTACTTCGTCCATCATCAGTTATTTTGCTCCCCAAATAGCAAAACTCCTTTACTACTTTAAGTGCCTCATTTCCTAATCTAATTCCCTCAGCATCACCCGACTTAATTAGACTACATTCCATTATCCTTGTTTTGCTTTTGTTGATGTTCATCTTATATCCTCCTTTCAAGACACTGTCCATTCCATTCAACTGCTCTTCCAAGTCCTTTGCTGTCTCTGACAGAATTACAATGTCATCGGCGAACCTCAAAGTTTTTATTTCTTCTCCATGAATTTTAATACCTACTCCGAATTTTTCTTTTGTTTCCTTTACTGCTTGCTCAATATACAGATTGAACAACATCGGGGAGAGCGGATTTCCTTATGTATCATAAAAAAAGGTTTTCTGTGATCATTTATGCTTGAATGGATGGTTATCACCTCCTGGGACCCATACTCCTCGCAATTTGCTTAAATTGAGCATAGAATCATCAGAGTCTGACCGCCACACATGGTTTAGAGTTCGTGGACACAGTGCTGCTGGCTTTGAGCAGCAACTTGGTGTTACAGTATGGAGGAGGTGGAACTGTAGCATGACCGCCACGTTCTCCATAGTTAATAGCCCCTGATTTTTTCTTTAGCGCGATATCAAGTGTACGGTGTGTATTTACTCTAATTATCACTACAGCTTAAATTAATTCCGGGGTTTGAACTGCTGTTCTTCAGAATACGATGCCAGTGTCTTATCATTGCGCCACCTCGCTCGGTGGATTAAGATGAATAGCACCCATGTTACAAATACAGGGTTATTACAAATGATTGAAGCGATTTCACAGCTCTACAATAACTTTATTATTTGAGATATTTTCACAATGCTTTGCACACACATACAAAAACTCAAAAAGTTTTTTTAGGCATTCTCAAATTTCGACATGTGCCCCTTTAGTGATTCGGCAGACATCAAGCCGATAATCAAGTTCCTCCCACACTCGGCGCAGCGTGTCCCCATCAATGAGTTCGAAAGAAACGTTGATGCGAGCTCGCAGTTCTGGCACGTTTCTTGGTAGAGGAGGTTTAAATACTGAATCTTTCACATAACCCCACAGAAAGAAATCGCTTGGGGTTAAGTCGGGAGAGCGTGGAGGCCATGACACGAATTGCTGATCATGATCTCCACCACGACCGATCCATCGGTTTTCCAATCTCCTGTTTAAGAAATGCCGAACATCATGTGGAAGTGCAGTGGAGCACCATCCTGTTGAAAGATGAAGTCGGCGCTGTCGGTCTCCAGTTGTGGCATGAGCCAATTTTCCAGCATGTCCAGATACATGTGTCCTGTAACGTTTTTTTCGCAGAAGAAAAAGGGGCCGTAAACTTTAAACCATGAGATTGCACAAAACACGTTAGCTTTTGGTGAATTGCGAATTTGCTGCACGAATGCGTGAGGATTCTCTACCGCCCAGATTCGCACATTGTGTCTGTTCACTTCACCATTAAGAAAAAATGTTGCTTCATCACTGAAAACAAGTTTCACACTGAACGCATCCTCTTCCCTGAGCTGTTGCAACCGCGCCGAAAATTCAAAATGTTTGACTTTGTCATCGGGTGTCAGGGCTTGTAGCAATTGTAAACGGTAAGGCTTCTGCTTTAGCCTTTTCCGTAAGATTTTCCAAACCGTCGGCTGTGGTACGTTTAGCTCCCTGCTTGCTTTATTCGTCGACTTCCGCGGGCTACGCGTGAAACTTGCCCGCACGCGTTCAACCATTTCTTCGCTCACTGCAGGCCGACCCGTTGATTTCCCCTTACAGAGGCATCCAGAAGCTTTAAACTGCGCATACCATCGCCGAAAGGAGTTAGCAGTTGGTGGATCTTTGTTGAACTTCGTCCTGAAGTGTCGTTGCACTGTTATGACTGACTGATGTGAGTGCATTTCAAGCACGACATACGCGTTCTCGGTTCCTGTCGCCATTTTATCTCACTGCGCTCTCGAGCGCTCTGGCGGCAGAAACCTGAAGTGCGGCTTCAGCCGAACAAAACTTTATGAGTTTTTCTACGTATCTGTAGTGTGTCGTGACCATATGTCAATGAATGGAGCTACAGTGAATTTATGAAATCGCTTCAATCATTTGTAATAGCCCTGTAATTCTTCATGTGTGGCCTATCGTTCCACGCAGACTGTGAATTAGATCCCTAAAAATTATGTGATAGCTTGGAGAAGAATAGTTACCTGACGTGGGCACTTCTGCAGTGCCACCATAGACATTACGCCAAAAGCTAACGAAACCGGAGCGAGACTATGAATTGTCTGAAGCTTCATTGGTTACAAAAAGGTGACAGGTTCTTACATCTGTCTGTAGATAATGAGCTCTTATTTCGGGAAAATGGTAGTAACAGTTTTTCTGCGTTACTTTGGAATGGAAGCAACGTTCCATCTGCAAGGTAGTTTATCACAGATAGCTGACGCTTCAACGACGCTGTTCTGCTAAGTGGTAGATAATCTCTTGATTCACGTAGCTCAGTTATTATTAAACCGCAATGACTGTGCAAGATATTATAATATTCAATTTTGGAATTTATTTGCTGATTGCACTTAATTTCTAATTGACAGTTTTTGTGAATTATTAACGAAATACAAAATTTATGGGGGTTAACCTTCTTGCAAGATTTAGGGAAATCACAGAATCTATCTTTTTATCTTGAAACACTTCCTCTGGTCCATTTTTGCACAAAAACAAGTAATTGGGATTGTGGGTCGGCGGGACTGCTACGGTCGCAGGTTCGAATCCTGCCTCGGGCATAGGTGTGTGTGATGTCCTTAGGCTAGTTAGGTTTAAGTAGTTCTAAGTTCTAGGGGACTTATGACCTGAGATGTTGAGTCCCATAGTGCTCAGAGCCATTTTTGATTGTGGGTCGACCTTGATGCAAAATACTTTAGCTTTTTATTTGTTTATTCCCAAACTAGTTTCAAGGACAAAATCGCCGTCATCAATGAGTTCTTTAATTCTAAAACATACAAAAAACATGATACCTATAAACAATGTGAAACATCACTACATGTGTACTGTTTGGTTCCAAACATTGTGATCTGTCAATAGTTTTACAATACCTCATTTACTTAACGGCACAGCATGGTTTGCTATGTCTCTTGCTTCTGTTTCCGCCATATTTGCTGTTGTTTTTGCTGCCGTTTCTTCGGCATACAGCATGTCGTCTGCAACTGTATGAGTGGCTGTTAGTAAACAAGCCTAAACTGGGGTACGAGAACCAATAATAGATCCCAGATATTCAAGTAAGCCAGACCAATGTTTAAATAGAAGATGCCATAATGATATGATTTTTTTCCTCTGTTTTTGATTCTTAATCTTCCAAATTCTGTTCGGAATAATGCTGTAATTTTGTAAAACCTAAAATAATACTTCTTCACGCTACTTTTAGTTATCTGACGCTATAGTTTGATGACGCGTACCAAACCGTCAGAAAAAAGTGCATTGGTAAAAATTGTTTATTTGGGATATTACGAATTTTACGAGCAATATGTAACAATTACCATTCGAAAATTAGGAGAACAGACTTCAGTACTTCAGCTATTAATGACATAGTGGAGAGCACCTTCATTAATGGAGCTGCTTCTAAGACAGCAAACAAATGCCACTTCCGTGTGTTGGAAGACATGAGTCGTGCAGTAGGGGTTGGGTGTAGGTTACTGAAAGGCGAGCAGCCGCCACTGCCAAACCGCAAGCTCTACACTCACTGCGGAAGAGCATTCCTGCTTCTTACGTCGTGTCTGAACATCAAACTGCTCCAGAATGTGGATGATGTGGTTTCACAGCCAGAATGTGAATACCAGTTGGAGGAATAAAGACTGGGAAAACAACAAAAAATGCCGAAATTTCAGAAACTCTGTTGCATAGGTTTCCGTACGTAATTAGTTTTACGTATATACGGTTAGGAATTTTTGATGCTGTGGCCGAGCAGCTCTAGGCGCTTCAGTCCGGAACCGCGCTGCTGCTACAGTCGCAGATTCGAACCCTGCCTCGGGCATGGATGTGTGTGATGTCCTTAGGTTAGTTAGGTTTACGTAGTTCTAAGTCTAGGGGACTGATGACCTCAGATGTTAAGTCCAATAGTGCTCAGAGCCATTTGAACCATTTTTTTTTTAAATTTTTGCTTGCTGTATCATTGTTAGAATAGGAAAGTTGCAATCCTTCTTCAGGCATGTTGCTGGCATCCGTTGAAATATTGTTATAGGTACACGCTTCGTCTTGAGACAAGTGTGACGACCGTATATCAGAGTCGTGCGTTGCAGTGATGAGTGTATGTTCAGTTTAGTGACATGTCTGTCTTGTTGCGGAAGTTTGTAAAGGGACACAATGAAGGCGTTCCGCTAGAAGACAGCTAAAATTCAAGGGAGCAGTCACCAAGTTGGACATGGATGGGGAAGGGAATCAGCCGTGGTCTGTTCGAAGGAACCATCTCGCCGTTCTCCTTGAGTAGTTTAGGGGAACATGCAGAAACTAAATCTTCATTGCCAGAAACCCTCTCCTTACGAATACTAGTGCACTTTATCGCACCATCCGGCACGAATGGTACTCTGTGATGGCATTAAAGGGAGCGCCAAGCACAACCTCAGGTTTGATATTTAACCCAATTGCCGAAATCTAGTCTGGTAACCATGAAGTTTAGTGCGTTGCCTCACCTCCTTCCGGCCAAATTCTCCTCTTATCGGTCGAATAATGAAAACGACACTTTCTTATACCAGTAGGATTCGATTTGGCATCAAGTGGTCCACAAGCTGTCTTTACCGGTAGAGCCGAGCATCAGTTATTGTGTTGTTGTTGTGGTCCTCAATCCAAAGACTGGTTTGATTCAGCTCTCCACGTTACTCTATCCTGTGCAAGCCTCTTCATCTCCGAATAACTACTGCAACTCACATCCTTCCGAATCTGCTTACTGTATTCAACTCTTGGTCTCCCTCTACGATTTTTACCTTCCAACTCCCTTCAATAGTAAGTTGGTGATCCCTTGTTGCCTCAGAAAGTGTCCTACCAACCGATCCGTTCTTCTCGTCCAGTTGTACCACAAATTTTCTCCCCAGTTCTATACAGTACCTCCTCATTAGTTATGTGATCTACCCATCTAATCTTCAGCATTCTTTTGTAGCACCACATTTCAAAAGCTTTTATTCTCTTCTTGTCTAAACTGTTCATCGTCCATGTTTCACTTGCATACATGGTGCACCGTCCCGTCACATAAACGTGACCACCAGTAAAAAATCTGAATAACCACCTTTTACAGCGCAGACCGCTGCGAGACTTGAAGCAAAGAAGTCAGTGAAGCTCTGGAACGTACTGACAGGGATATGGACTCCAGTGCTGTGGCCAGTTGCGCTAGGTTTCTCGGTGGAGGATCCATGGCGCGAGCGGCCCTATCTAGGTGGTCCCACAGGCTCTCGGCTAGTTTTAAATCCGGAGAGTTTGGTGGCCAGGGGAGAGCTGTAAACTCATTCTGGTACTCTTCGACCCACACACGTACACTGCGAGCTGTGTGACACGTTGCACTGTCCTGCCGTCCTGCAACGGATCTGTTTTTCCTTCCAGACTAACGAGTTCATCCAGGGAATGTCCTCCGGCCTAGATCCTTGCAGGGCGTCTGTCTGCAGACGTTTCATGCCAATGGCCATCTGTCCGATGCAGCATAAGACGTGGTTCGTCTGAAAAGGCCACTTGTTGTCATTCAGTGGACGCCCGCTTGCGGTATTGGCCTGCAAATTCCAGACTCCGTCGCCATTGAACAGAAACAGCAGTCAGCGTGGCTTCATGAACCAGTCGCCTGCAGCGCAAGCCCATAAGCAGCAGCGTTCGCTGAACGTTCGTTGAGGAGACACTGTAGGTAGCCCCTTGGTTCATACTGGCGGTCGCTTTCTCAACAGCTACAGGTCTGTTCGCCCATACACATCTCCGTAGCCGTCGTTCACCCCTGTCATCTACGGCCCACGAGGCTTCACTGGTGCCTCGGCGCCGGTTTTGGATAGCTTCATTTTGCCATCCACGGTATACACTGCCCTCCATAAGTTTAGAAACACCATGCTGCGTATTGCAACGGAGCAAGATGCAAGTGATCTATGTGAGTCATTGGTTAGAATACGGAATAGCAAGCTCAAATAACGGTTAATAATGACACGTACTGTGTTGTACACTTAATTATTGTACATACGCACATATTGGAACATACTAGTATTGCTTCGTTATATGTAAACCAACGTTACCTGTCCAAGTAGTTCTACTAAACACGCCAGGTGGCGCGAGTAGACCGCACGGCTATGTAGAGGTACGATGTTTACATTTCTGTTCACTTGTAGTTGCGTTTGCATAAAGATAAAACACACCGCGAAAGTAACTGAAAATGGCCCCAAAGTGCCAGATTCCTTATGAATCACGGCTAATCATAATCACTTTGCACCAAGAAGGCAACAGTGTCCGACAAATAGCAAAGAAACTGATGATTTCCATCAGCGGAGTTGTCAAAACCATTCACCGGCATCGAGGAACAGGCTCCTATGGAGATCGTCCTCGCTCAGGAGCACCCAGGAAAATATCAGTACGCCAGGAAAAGTATTTGGTAGTGACCAGTAAACGTAACAGATTAAAAACTGTCCGTGAATTGACTGCCGAACTAAACGCAACGAGGGATACACCGGTGAGTGAGTCAACAGCGAGACGACGCCTGGCAGACAACAACCTCCGAGATTATGTAGCAACAAGGAAACCAATGTTGCGCCGTGTTAACAAGAACAAAAGGCTTCAGTGGGCTAAGACACACTAATATTGGACAGCGGGGGATTGGGAAAGGGTCTTATTCACTGATGAATCCAAGTTCGAATTATTTGGAAGTAAACGCCGTCAATTTGTACGCCGTTTACCCCATGAATGCTTGAATCCTCAGTGCGTAATTCCAGCTGTAAAGCGTGGAGGGGGTTCTGTGATGAAATGGGGATCAAATAGTTCAAATTGCTCTAAGCACTATGGGACTTAACATCTGAGGTCATCAGTCACGTAGACTTAGAACTACGTAAACCTAACTAACCTAAGGACATCACACATATCCGTGCCCGAGGCAGGATTCGAACCTGCGACCGTAGCAGCCACGTGGTTCCAGACTGAAGCGCCTAGAACCGCTCGGCCACCGCGGCCGGTGAAATGGGGATCCTTTCGAGGGAATAAAGTCGGAGATTTGGTGAAAATAGATGGAAAACTGCACCAAAAGGATTATCATGCCATTCTCCAGCGACATGCTAACACATCTGGTTTGCGTCTGATTGGGAAAGGGTTTGTCTTGCAGCAAGATAACGACCCGTAACATACGTCTCGCTTGTGTCAGAACTATGTGAAATCTCTAGAGGTTCGTAAAATATTGAAAAACATGGAATGGTGCCTCAATCCCCTGGTTGTAACCCAATCGAGCTGCTATGGGATGAATTGAACAGGAGGATCCGAAAACGGGAAATCATGAGTAGGTCACAATTGTGGGATGTCCTGCAGCAAGAATGGAGATTAATTCCAACTGAAACCTTGGCATAACTGACGCAGTGCATGCCGAGAGTGTGCAAGGCAGTGGTGAAAGCAAAGGGTGGTTATATTGAGGAATTGAAAATTTAATTGTTGCATCTTCCTGTGTATTATTTGAGCTTAATAAACATTTGGAAAACAACAAAATGCATTTTTATACTGTATTTCCTTTCCGTTGTCTATAATTACTAGATGTTACTTATGGAGGGTAGTGTACTTTAACCACAGCGGCATACAAACAGTTTAGAAACTTAGCCATTTCTGAAATACTTCCACCCTTGACCTTAAAGCCAATGATCATGCCCACTTGGACGTCAGATGAATCTCTCCGCCTTACGACAACGACTGCACTGTTTTCCGACAAATTTTATATGCTCTCCACTGCTACTGTCGTCTGCAAGTAGTTTCTGCACGTTAATGTCGAAAATACTCGGTGGTAACATTAATGTTAATGCACCGTTTATAAATGTGTGAGAGAATCGATGGCAACAGCAGAATGGTCCTTCCGATCACGTGAAGTACAGTCATTTATCGTCCGTGACTGTAGAACTTCGAAAGCTGTAGCATCTGAGCGATCCGGAAAAGCATCACGAACCGAATGAAAGATACTATCTGCCAGCTATTCCTTACAACACTGAGCGGCAAAAGTAATGAGAAGGAAAAGGAACACGAGTCGATCATCGACAGCTGAAGCGTACACGGTGCACTTGTCTCCGTATTGTCGTGGTAGAAATGGGTTCGTGACGGCCCACATTCAAATCGCCAGCGATCTGAATCATAGTACACCGTCGGTCGCCCCGTATGGCTCTGTGGAGGTAATGTCACGTTTGTTCGTCAAACACTTGTCCTGCGGACGGTTTACATCTCCGCAATACTGAAGGTTCACCCTAGACATTGTGTAACCTCAGAAGACTGAATTCTTGTTTGATCTCCGATATGGTATGACATACGCGTCTTCAGCGATGATCACGTACGTTCAAAGTCGGTTACCTAGCGAAGTGCTGCAACGTTCTCTGCACAGCTCTCCGTAATATACTGCCCAGATAAAGTTAGATTTTCGGAAAGCATTTGACACGGTTCCCCACTGCAGAATATCGAAGAAGGTCCGAACTTATGATTTAGGTTCCCAGATACGAAAGTGGCTCGAAATATGGTAGAAAATCCAAAGAGATTCTGGTCGTATGTAGAGTGCACCAGTGGCAAAAACAGTCAATACCGTCACTGCGCGATAGCGATGGAAATGTTTCCATGATGGTGCCACTAAAGCGGAGATACTAAATACAGTTTTCAGTAATTCCTTCACAAGAGAAACCGAAGTAAATATTGTGGAATTCGAAACCAGAACAGCTGTTAGCACGAGTGACATAAAAGTAGATTTCTTCGGTGTTGCGAAACAACTCAAATCACTTAAGAAAGACAAGTCTTCCGGTCCAGATGGTATACCAATCAGGTTCCTTTCAGAGTAAGCAGACACAATAGCGCCTTTCTTAGCAATCATATACAACCGCTCACTTGACGAAATGTCTGTTCCTAAAGACTGGAAGGTAGCACAGATCACACCAGTATTCAAGAAAGGAAATAGGAGTAACCCATTGAATTACAGACCCATATCACTGACCTCAATTTGCAGTAGGATTTTGGAGCATATAGTGTACTCGAACATTATATGTCACCTTGAAGAAAATGACTTATTTATACATAACCAAAACGGATTCAGGAAATATCGTTCTTGTGCAAATCAGCTAGCTCTTTATTCCCATGGAGTAATGAGTGCTGTCGACAAGGGATCTCAGATCGATTCCATATTCCTAGATTTCCAACAGGCTTTTGATACCGTTCCTCACAAGCGACTATTAATCAAATTACGTGCATATGGAGTATCGTCTCAGTTGTGTGGCTGGATTCGTGATTTCCTCTCAGAGAGGTCACAGGGAGACGGTAAATCATCGAGTAGAACAGAAGTGATATCTGGCGTTCCGCAAGGTAGTGTCATAGGCCCTCTGCTGTTCCTGATTTACATAAATGATCTAGGTGATAATCTGAGCAGCCCCCCTAGATTGTTTGCAGATGACACTGTAATTTACCATCTAGTAAAATCATCAGATGATCAATTCCAATTACAAAATGATCTAGAGAGAATTTCTGTATGGTGCGAAAAGTGGCAATTGGCACTAAACAAAGAAAAGTGCGACGTTATCCACATGGGTACTAAAAGAAATCCGATAAATTTTGGGTATACGATAAATCGCACAAATCTAAGGGCTGTCAATTCGATTAAATACCTAGGAATTACAATTACGAGCAACTTAAATTGGAAAGACCAGATATATAATATTGTGGGGAAGGCGAAACAAAGATTGTGCTTTGTTGGCAAAACACTTAGAAGATGCGACAAACCCACTAAAGAGACAGCCTACATTACACTTGCCCGTCCTCTGCTGGAATATTGCTGCGCGGTGTGGGATCCTTGCCAGGTAGGATTTACGGAGGACATCAAAAAAGTGCAAAGAAGGGCAGCTCGTTTCGTGTTATCGCGCAATAGGGGTGAGAGTGTCACTAATATGATACGAGAGTTGGGGTGGCAGTCACTGAAACAAAGGCGGTTTTCTTTGCAGCCTCTGCCCGGCACTTAAGTGTGAATTGCAGAGTAACCATGTAGATGTAGATGTAGAAGACTTGTTGGACCGCCCTTACTTTCTGTATACATAAATCATCTGACGGACAGGGTGAGCGACAATGCACTGTTGTTTGTTGATGACCCTGTGGCGAACGGGGAGGTGTCGCCATTGGGTGACTGTAGGAGCATACAATATGACTTAGACAATATTTGTAGTTGTGTGATGAATTGCAGCTTGCTCTAAGTGAAGAAAAATGTAAGTTAATGAGGATGAGTAGGAAAATCAATCCTGTAACGTTCGAATACAGCATTACTAGTGTCCAGCTTGACACAGTCACGTCGTTTAAATATCTGGGCGTAAATTTGCAAAGCGATATGAGGAGCAACGAGCATGTGAAAACTGTGGCAGGGAAGGCAAAAGCTCGACTTCATTCATTGGAAGAATTTCTGGAAAGTGTAGCTGATCCATAATGGAGACGGCGTATGAACGCTAGTGCGACCCATTCTTTGAGTACGGCCCGAGTGTTTGGGATCCCCTCCTGGCCTGATTAAAAGAAGACATCGAAGCAATTCAGATACATGCTGCTAGATTTGTCTCAGGTAGGTTCGAACAGCAGGGAAGTACTATGGAGAAACTTCGTGAACTCAAATGGGAATCCGTGTTGGGAAAATGACTCTTCGGCGAACCGCTATTGCAGAAATTTAGAGAACTGGCATTTGAGGTCAACTATAGAGTGATTCTACTGCCGCCGATGTGCATTTCGCGTAAGGACCCCGAAGATAAGATACGAGAAATTGGGGTTCTTATGCAAGCTGGTAGATAGTAGTTTTTCCCTCACTTTATTTGCGAGTGAAACAGGAAAGGGAATGACTAGTAGTGGTACGTGGTACCCTCCTCCATGCGCAGTGGATTGCGGAGTATGTATGTAAATGTAGATGTAGCTGCAACATTCGGGCGTCATACAAGCCAAATCTTCAAATGGGACCATTTTTCCTGGACCTTTCTCCACTCACTTTAATGTTTCAGACACCATAAAGGCTAGCTGGTGTATGCCACTGAAATAGCTTCTTTAGAACAAATACGGTACGTTTTCAAACCTGGGATCCTCTTCAAAATGTTATGTGCTTTCCCCTCTAGAAGTCCCAGAAGTTTGGAACGGGAATTTCCGAACGCCCAGTGTACATCAAGCGGCATTTTCTGGAATGGGACAAATGTGAGGTGAGTGTGAAGAGTACTGACAAGAGAACCTCCCCATCGCACCCCCCTCAGATTTAGTTATATCTTGGCACATTGGATAGGCCTTGATAAACTGAACACAGATCAATTGAGAAAACAGGAAGAAGTTGTGTGGAACTATGAAAAAATAAGCAAAATATACAAACTGAGTAGTTCACGGGTCACATAGGCAACATCATGGAGAACGTGAGCGCGGTAGCGCCGTGGTCCCGTGGTAGTTTCAGCAGCTGCAGAAAGAGAGGTCCTTGGTTCAAGTCTTCCCTCGAGTGAAAATTTTACTTTATTTATTTTTGCATAGTTATTATCTGTCCGTTCGTTCATTGACGTCTCTGTTCACTGTAATAAGTTTAGTGTCTGTGTTTTGCGACCGCATCGCAAAACCGTGCGATTAGTAGACGAAAGGACGTGCCTCTCCAATGGGAACCGAAAACATTTGATCGCAAGGTCATAGGTCAACCGATTCCTCCACAGGAAAACACATCTGATATATTCTATACGACACTGGTGATGGCATGTGCGTCACACGACAGGAATATGTTGTCGACCCACCTAACTTGTACACTTGGCGAATGGGTAAAAAGATTGTTCTACCTTGCCCGATTTAGGTTTTCTTGTGGATGTGATAATCACTCCCAAAAAAGTGATGAAAACATAAGAGTTTGTCACATAAACTGAAAATAAAAAATTAAAATTTTCACTCGATTGAAGACTTAAACCAGCAACCTTTCGTTTCGCAGCTGCTCACGTTACCACGAGACCACGGAGCTCCTGCTGTACCAGCGTCCTTGATGTTACCTATCTTCCCATGAACTACTCAGTTTGTATATTTTGCTTATTTTTTTCTCAGTTCCACACAACTTCTTCCTGTTTTCTCAATTTATCTGTGTTCAGTTTTTCAAGGCCTATCCACTGTGCCAACTTATAACTAAATCTGAGGGGGGTGCGATGGGGAGGTTCCCTTGTGAGAACTCGATATCTTCGAGAGACTGATTGTTTGTTTTTCAGCTTCACTTCATTGGTTTCCTGTCGCCAAATAGACATTTTAAGTCTCTCTAGCTCGTGTATAATTTTCACTCTAAATGGCCCTGTGTGATGGTTCGTTATTTATTGTCAAACATGATAAATCTTTCTCAAGCATGTATGTCAAATATCACTCATTACTCTCCATAATTTACGAAAGTTATCAGACCGAGCGACTGTTATCTGTCGTACGCTTTTCGGATATGGTTGGGAGCAATGTAAATATAGAAATGCTGGGAGGCATGACGAATAACAACCACTAAATGAATATCTGCGACACGTAGAAAAAGCTTATTCACGCTGTTTAGCTACGTGAGGAACTACCAGAGATTATATACATGTTGATGCGATCTGATATATGAATGCGATTTCCAGACTTCGTCCGTCAGCTAGCCTTCAACAACTAGAGTTCAACGCCTCGGTGTAATCACATTCTAATGGATTTAAGGGTCTCAGTACGCCTGGCTAGAAAGATAAAGTGTTTAGAGAACATATAAACGACACCTCAAAATGTACCTTCATGTCCGCGATGGCACTAAAACCCATGAAGTCTGCTTTACGAGAGAACGGAACTACCTCGAGGCAACTAACAGCAGCAAGCGTTTCTTTTACATGTAACATACCTGTTTACAAACTTCTAAAATTCAGCGAGGCTTCTGCGTCATCCGACATCCTTGTTCCCTCTAATCGCCGCGTCAAATCGAGAGAAGTTGGGTACAAGCTATCGACAGTGTATACACTTTGTTTGGCCAGCAGCGATTATGTCGTATGCGTGTCGCCTATCGGGCAGACAAATTGGAGCGATTTCTGCGGCCGGTAACGGCCCGCCAGCTCTTAGGAATCACTTGTGTCTATTTAATGTAGAATTGATCGAGCATCCCCCATTCGCATCGGCCATGATACGTAGTAGTCACGCACACTGCCCGACGTACAACTTGCGGATTCTAAGCACGTACACGCCCTATCCAGACAGCTGTCAAACCACGCGCTCCACCAAGCTTCTTTTGCTCTCGTTATTTAACACGTGGAACGCACTAGCATCTCATTTTCCGAAATTCTGAAAGAAGCGACTGGCTGATCTAGAAAAACGAAAATTAATCGTTTATATGCCGCATAGGAAGGTATTGCCTGGTTTTAAGTATACGGGCTACGAAGACGGGCTTCCTTTTGTGCCTGTGGTGTGTAGTCAAATACAAATTAAAAGGGATGAAGAATGGAAGTTTAGGGCTTAACGTCCCTCGATGACGATGTCATTAGAGACGGAGCACAATCTGGGATTGAGACTGTTGTGCTTTGGCAAGACAACCAAGTCACTAGGAGGAAGCCGAAAGGCACGCGTTTAAGCTCACGTAGGATGGCGTGAGGTCTGGAACAGGTCAAGGTCTTTTAGTAGCAAAAATAGTACGTAGCTTCTGGAATACTTAACTTTAATCCATAATTGGTGAACATCGGTCTGACGGTACATGCATCACAAGATAAATAGCAATTGATAATGGCGCCTTGCTAGGTCGTAGTAAATGACGTAGCTGAAGGCTACGCTAACTATCGTCTCGGCAAATGAGAGCGTAATTTGTCAGTGAACCATCGCTAGCAAAGTCGGCTGTACAACTGGGGCGAGTGCTAGGAAGTGTGTCTAGACCTGCCGTGTGGCGGCGCTCGGTCTGCAATCACTGACAGTGGGACACCCGGGTCCGACGTATACTAACGGACCGCGGCCGATTTAAAGGCTACCACCTAGCAAGTGTGGTGTCTGGCGGTGACACCACAGAGACGATGAGGAAGGGAAACAGCCATGTGCTTTCAATGAAATCTCTCTGTCATTCTCCTTAGACAATTAAGTTAGATAAAAAAAAACAGTCTAGAAGTGGATGTCCGTACTGTGATTTGATAACGAATACTAGTGTCTTACCGATGCGATACCGAGGCCGGTTTCGAATGGAAGAACGTACACTCATGTTCAGGAAAAAAGCAGAACACTTTTAACGACTAGTGTCAGGACGTTCATATTCACAGGATATGTACAATAGTGTGTTCTGCAGAAATTATTAGCATTTGAGCCATGTCGGCCTACAGGTTCGAGGTCAACATCGATATGGCGGCCCAATAGCACCTACCGTCGTCTATATAAACCGAAGGTAATGGATCAGTGTGACTTGCGCAGACGTGCAGGATGCCTCGCAGAAGCATGCGCGAACCGTACCGTCAAATCAGTGAGTCTGAAAGGCGCGCATTATTGGCATGACCGAACGTGATGAATCCATGCGGGAAATTGCTGCTCGTGGGGACGAAGTGTTTCGGCCGTGCAACAGGTACGTGCAGAATGGTTCACTGAAGGTTGTAGAACAAGACGAGATGGGTAAGTCGCACCACCCAGGCCACACATCCCCCCCCTCCCCCCCCCCCCCCAGAAGATCGACACCTCATTCGAATGGTATTGTAGAACAAATCTGCGTCCCCATCGGCTCTGGCGCAACACTGGAACAGTGTAAGACACTGGACACTATCAGGGATGACAGTCCGTCGTCGGTTATTACGGAATAGGTTACGTGCACCTCATCCACTTCTCCGCCTACCTCTGACGAATGCGCAGAAACGTGCTAGACGGCAATGGTGCGTGGAACGACGACAGGAGGACTGGAACGGCATCAGATAGCGTTTTCAGACGAATCCAGGTCTGTCTGCTTGAAAACGATGGCTGCATTTTGGTTCGCCGCAGACAGATGGAGCGGCATCACAGTGATTGCACTCGCACGAGGCGTACAGCGCCTACTCAAGGTCTTATGATTTGGGGTGCTGTTGGGTACAACCACAAATCACAGTTGGTGCGTGTCCACGGCACTTTGGCCATTGATACCTACGGAAATGATTATTGGTTGTACAGGGTACCCTCCGACATGTACCTACCGTGGACTGCGGAGTATCTACGTAGATTGATGTGAATGTAGAAAAGGGACCAGTGCTGGCACATAGCCTACTCCTCTCGAATAGAACCATAGAACCAAGTGAGCCATCCAGCTTAACATCCCAATCCGACGAACGGATCGCCATCAACAGTCTCACAAGTAGTCACTTCATGAGACACTTCGGAGAAGTTTGGAATTTAATCCAAAAGATTGGCGCAAAAACTGGTGATCAAGAACCACCTCTCCTCCACTTGCCGTCCAAATTCCGCCAGCGAAAACGATGGCTGCATTTTGGTTCGCCGCAGACAGATGGAGCGGCATCACAGTGATTGTATTCGCACGAGGCGTACAGCGCCTACTCAAGTTGTATTCATCTCAGGAAAATATGTTCCCTGGAAGAAAAATAAGTGGTGGGACGATGTAATGAGAAGCTCTGTTCTTGCGTGGTTTGCTGGAATAGACGTACTGTAGCTGTTCCGGTGTATTGTGAATGTTTCGGTAACAGACGGGTTAAAAAAATTTTTCCTGTTTCGGTTGGGATTCGAACCGGCGTCCTTTCGAGTCGAACGCCACACCACACATGTGCGCTAGTGACCCAGGCTTCCGAGGCGGGTAACACAAGCTATGTAGCCAGAAATCTCCGTATATCCATTACAAACCGTTCCCTACATAGCAGCCGTGTTAATTAATTTCTCGCTTCTTTCAGAGCGATGCCTGAAGCTGACATTTAACTACACTGCTTAAGGCGGACCTCCACATAGGCGTGCGTTACCGTCTTAGGCTACGGAGGTGCGTATTGGATAACAGGTAGCAAGAAGAAAATATTTTCACCAGATGCATGATGGTTCTATCTCCAAATCATTTACATTCTTAAGGTATCGTTTCATGAACTAGGAAATTTTGCATATGTAATGTCGTTCCAAGTCTAATACGTGATTAGCAAAAACTCTTCATTATAAATTGACAATATGAGAGTTGGTTTTTCTAGCGCTAGTAACACTCCCAACCGAAACAGGAAAGATTTTTTTAACCCGTCTGTTACCGAAACATTCACAATACACCGGAACAGCTACAGTACGTCTATTCCAGCAAACCACCGCAAGAACAGAGCTTCTCATTACATCGTCCCACCACTTATTTTTCTTCCAGGGAACATATTTTCCTGAGATGAATACAACTTTATTTTGCTTTCCAGTGGGCGCATATTATTATTATTATTATTATTATTGCCATGTAAAAATGCAAGCTGCTCAACTGGAGTTCTCTGTGCATAATATGCCACAACAATGACTCTTGCAGCAGATAACTTTCAAATCAATAGAAGATAGTTGATAACCGGACCTCATATTTGTCGTTTTCTTAATTTTAATTTCATCGTATGGCTAGAGCCCCCCGTCGGGCAGGCCGTTCGCCGGATGCCAGTCTTTCGATTTGACGCCACTTCGGCGACCTGCAGTCGATGAGGATGATAGGATGATGATGAGGACAGCACAACAACCCGTCCCTGGGCGGAGAAAATTCCCCGACCCAGTCGGGAATCGAACCCGGGCCTAGAGGACTGACAATCCTTCACTCTGATCATTCAGCTGCCGGAGCGGACATATTTGTCGCGAGACGTGGGGAAACGTCTTACATTTCTCTACTTCTTCCGTTAATTCAACTTGTTAATATTTGCAAAATCCCCTCGCTTCTGAACTGATACTTTTATTACTAAGCTTAGCCGCGAGTCCGTAGAGGGTGGTATATGTGACGTACAGTACGAGTGGTCAGCATTTCCACCCGGAATTTGCTAGTGTAAGTCGGACCTCTCTTGATCCGTCTTGGTGGGTCATGTCGTCGGATTTCCTTCTACCTGTGCGCGGTACAGCTCTCGTAAATGTCGTCCCGTGCAGATTCTTCATTGGCGCACTGGATGTCTCTGTCGGTGGGAGCTAATTGTCTGAAATTGCTGTCGATCAACTTTGGGGTATCTCTTTACCCGAAATTAACATTCAGAATGCCGTAATATCACTTTTATTCCTATTAGATCAATAATGAATCACTCATGTCACGAACTACTCGTACCCGAGAGCATGGCTACCATCGAACAAGACAGGAAGAGCTCATAACGCCGACTCCCGACTTTGGCGCGCAGTCCTTATCTCTTACTAGTTTCGTCATAGTTGGTGGATTTCCGATCAAGTTCGTACTTACTAAGATATGCATTTGTTAATGAACGGGTGTGAATTTTAACGAGGCAAAATTATGATAAATAGTTTTAAACATCCAGAGGCTCCTCCTAGTATTCATGTTGTCATAAATGAATTTAATTATTAAATATAAATAAACAAAATCGGTGACTTTGGCGCCAAGATGGCTGTACTTCCCGTCATGTATATTTCCCAGGCTGACGCTTGTTGCTACGGTCCAGCGCCGAGCCCCACCCCACTACGCGCGACGTATGGTCGCTTCGTCACCTAGCCAGCCAGCTTGGGAAATGCTCTCCGATTCATGGCCGGCTACGGACTACAGCACTTCCTAACTATCGTGAATACATCAATAAGAGACAATAATTTATTAAAACTAGTAAAAGTGTCTTCCTCAGGTAAGAGGCACCTTACACGGTTCCAGATCGACGAACAATAATCAAGAATTTTTCGAACGAGTATTTTGTGAGAGACGTCCTTCGCACGTGAATTGATTTCTTTAGTCTTTCCTCAATGTGTTATGCTTGTTACAAAGTCATTACTTCAATAACATACCTGTTTCGATATTCCGTAAGCAGGTAGTTTATTTTTACTAGTATCCTGTGTGGATTGTGCTGCACTATCTGCAGCCTTCTAGATGCGTGAATAGAGCAAACTAGTCGGTTCTTCCGAAATTCATGTTGATCCTGCCGAAGATTTCAAAGGTCTTCAAGAAAGTCGTCATATACGTGCACAAAATATGTTTCATAATAATTCTATAATAAACTGATGTCATAGAAAGAGATCAATAGTCCTGCACATCTGTCCTACGATCCTTCTGAAACACATTAAAACGATCTGCACCTTCTTCAAAGCATGTAGGATACTCCATTGTTCCAGAGACCTGCCTCAGACTGTTGCTGGAAGAGTCAGTTCTACATATTCGACGTGGAATAAAATTGATATCACCTTTCCGTTTTTAATTCCATGTTCTCTTTTTCTAATCGTCCATTTTGCAACTTTGTAACTGTCGATAGTGCGAGCTGTGCTCAAATCATTTTCGGTGAAGCAGTTCGGATGATTTAATTCATTATTTCAGTCTTCGTTTCGTCGTCTTCTGTTTCGGTACCACCGTGACCAACGAGCATATGAGGAGTGGAAATTTCATACCATCTAAGTGCCATTTTTTCACGAAACACGTTTTCAGTACCATTGTGTTTTCGGTACACTGTTGCACGTCCCTAGACTTGTTCCACATGCCAAATAACTGAATAAATGTTTCAAACATTCATTACTACATGGTGTTTGTGCCACGAAGTGCTTTCCTCTGAAGATCAAAGTATCATGCATCGAGGTCTTTGCTCAGCCAAGGATGGTTTGAAGAGATAACATCCAAGTTTTTGGTAAATGGACACATATTTTTGAGCTGCTACAGAGATTGTGCAGTTATAGAGAAACGAAGAAGCGAAAGTAGAACTTTTGTTCGTCAGAATTTACACAAGATTACTTAATTTTAAAGATGCTGCTGAAACACTGTTGTCAATGCATGCGTGTAACATCTCCAAATTCAATATGATCGGGTTGTCTTACACTCCTTCATCTCAAATAGCTATTAAAAGTTCTTACTCACAGACAAGAGAATGGGAAAATGTCGAAGCAATAAACAGATGAAGGACCGTAACTGATGTCTAAAATTCCAGCCATATTTATCAGTTCCAAACAGAAAAACCTTTTGACGACGTTAACAAAAAAAATGGCTCTGAGCACTATGGGACTCAGCATCTTAGGTCATAAGTCACCTAGAACTTAGAACTACTTAAACCTAACTAACCTAAGGACATCACACACACCCATGCCCGACGCAGGATCGAACCTGCGACCGTAGCAGTCCCGCGGTTCCGGACTGCAGCGCCAGAACCGCACGGCCACCGCGGCCGGCGACGTTAACATATCCTCCTCATCGGCAGAGGGAGTTTTACAGTAAATTTTGCAACGTCTGATCCCAATAATGGAACTGTGTAAGAAGCAGAAGTCAGTAGTGAGAAATCTTCCTCCTTCAATATAATTTTATTATTGTGCTGTATGAAATTTAAAAGATATAAGAAATGCTCTTTGTTGTCTACAGTTTTGCTAGTTACAATATTACTCCTCCATTTCTATACTGGTGCTATGACAAAATAACGTAACGCCTCAATGATCATGGCACATATTAACCCAAACCTTCTTATTGGCACTTAGAGCCAGTCAGTTCCCTGGCATGACACTTTGAATATCCTTGATACATTATTTATTTTCTAATTTGTCTCATTATTTTTTGCAGTGATGATTTGAGCAGCATAAGTATCAGAATACTTTCTCAATGTTCTGAATAAACATACGTTGTATACAAAAAGAGATACATTGTTTTTTATTCTCCTGACAAATGTAATATTTGGTACTCAGAGCGTTTGACATTTACACTCTTCATAATATGAACAACTAACTTTGGCCTATTGATTTATTTCATATAGAACCATAGTTGTTATATTTGTTTGACAACTCGGCAAGTGTGATACTTTCATTGAACGCGTCTTACATAGCTGTCCTTGTTTTGACTTTGTTCAGTTTATGCCTTTGAGCCAGGAATCGACTTCGTTTCTATTACTTGGTAAGTTCTCTCTGTTATTAAGAAACTTTGTAAACCGTTGTTGACCTTTAGTAGGTCGCTCCCATCTGTCACTGTCTTCATGATATAGTTCTCAACTTATTCCGTAACCACCCACACTCTCCTCCCAAGTACTGAATGCTTGCTATTGCCTACTAAGGTAGTTTTGGTCATTTTCTTTCTTCGTTAAGTAAGAATGCGTTTCTATCTTGTAGCTCCGCACTGCTGATGAATGATGCTACTGTAGCTTAATGGTTCCTATACCCCAACTCTACATTTAATGACTCGATAAGTTCAGAGTGTAATTGTTACCAGCAGATCAAACACATTTTCAGCACTAGTGGGTTACTAACCAATTTCTGTAGCCAATTTTTGGAAATTTCATGTGTACAATGACACCAGAATCTATGTCCGTATTAAAATATCGATGGGGATCCTGGTGCACTATTTTACGTTTGTGACGTCACGTGAGCTGGTCAGTGACCTACCCATGGCGTCAAAAGCCATGCCCATATCTACGAAGTCATCATTGTGACGCACGTCACTTTGCAATGACCTCATCAAGATTTCGGATGACGGTAAATTTGAAAATTAAATATGACAGTAAATCGAAAAATTATAGATGACGGGTAACGGTAAATTTAAAAACAGCCAGATGACATTGGTGGGTAAAATTTTTACAACCAATCACAGTACAGTATATACACACAATTTTCCCAAAGCCCGCCATTTTCAAAAGTATCCATAGCGAAATTTATAAAAAAAAATTGCAACCTCAGGGAAGTGAATGTTTTCTTTATGCGTCATGTTCAAAAGTATTCGGAGTATTGTCACAAGTTTCTTTGGGTGCCACGTTGAAAAGTATTTGATTATACGTAAGTTCATACACACACACACACACACACACACACACACACACACACACACACACAGTGAGCAATTTGATCACTGTAGCAAAAATATTCACTGTTTTCTGTTCGGCAGTAAAAATTTTCCCGCAAGCGCCATCTTGCAATGTGATTAGCTGAAAAATATTTCGCACGAATGCCACCTCCTTCTTTAATTTTCCATCTCCTACCATCTGACATCTTGATGGCATTATTGAAAAAGGGGCATATCTTGTAATGTAATAATGATGATGTCATAGATGGGGATGTTTCTTCTGACATCATGTGTAGGTCACTGACTTCCTCATGTCACGCCACAAATGCAATGTGTGTATCTCCAATCTACACGTGGCAAACCAAAATCTCTATCACTGTCACTTGATCGAGGAATTTTTCTGTGGTATTTTCAAAACTTTCGCCGAAACTTTTCGTCACGTTGTTTCTTGATGGAGGTGAGCAATAGAACATCTGATTACATTTTTTGCCGAACTTTCAATATTATCTTCACTTGGATTCTCCCACATTCTTACTGTATTTACCTTACTAGACGTTACTGATTTTTCCCTGTACTTGGAGTTCAGCCTGTAGTTCCAGTAAGCACTCTATTCTGAATTAAATGTTGCTATTTATTTCTTGTTTCAGCCACCTTTCTGCTCCAAGTATAGTGTAGCGTTACCACTGTTAATAAGTGAAAATAATTGTGGCACCTTACCCTGAACACTTCTGCAGTTGACTAATATTAGGTTTCGTTTCTCGATTTGCAAGACCATGTATTCTCCTATATAAGAAAGAGAGAGGACTTGCTGTTCGCTCTGCAGTGTACTGCATCTCGTTGCTTACTGATCCTTCAACGTAACCTACTGACTTCAAAAATCAGCATTCGCATTCCACACGTACTCTTCTATCCAAACACTGCTTCAAGTAAAACTTTGAACATAGCTGCTAAGGTTCAGTGACCGTGTCAGAATTATATTAGAACAAATAAGCCCTCGGTCACAAATATTAAGTCTGAATTGACCAGGTTTCGACGATACTATGAGCGTCGTCTTCAGAATTAAACTAACTGTTCTAAAACGTATTAGGTATATAATACATTAATAAAATTAAAGTTTGTACTGACTGGAAAGAGATGCAGTACTTACAAGTCACATTTTAAAAAACTCTAAGCCGGAAAGGCGACGTCATGAATAGTTGTAAATAAGATGGCGAGCCGCTAAGGGCTGCTCGTACTTGAGTGAACAAGACTGTTGCAACCCTTGTTACGTACTACATTTACGTTTAAGTACTAGGCTACACACCACACAAATACCTTTATAAAAGACCTCCTAACATTTAAATATTTATTCGATGTTAACATATTACTCTTTTGCAAAAATGCTTTTCTTACTCTTGCGAGTCTGCACTTCATATCCTCTCCATTGCTGTCATCGTCTGTTTTTTGCGGCGCAAATAACAAAACTAACATGACACATAATACTCTTAGTGCCTCATTTCCTAATTTAAGTCCCTCAGCATCGCCTGATTTCATTCGACTATATTTAATTACTATTTCTTTACTTTTTATTAATATTCACCTTATAAGCTCTTTTCAATATCCTATCCATTCTAATCAACTTCTCTTCCAAGTCCTTTGCGGTCTCTGACAGAATTACGATGTCACTGGCAAACCTCAAAGTTTCCTTCTCCCTGAACTTTAACCCCCTTTCAACATTTCCACGTAGTTTCTTTCACAGTTTGTTCTATGTACGGGTGAAATAACGCTGGGTATAGGCTACAATCCTGCCTCACTCTCTTTTCACCTACTTACTGCTTCCCGTCCATGCTCTTTGACTTTTATCAGAGCAGTACATACGTTCCTATCGTTCAGATAAAGGATCAGTAAAATTGCACATGCTTCTTTTTACTAGCAATATTAATAAGTTCATACACTAAACTTCAAAACTGAATATTTATATTCTAATCCTGTGCGTGGCTACAGTCGAAATACGCTTGTTTTCCTATATAATCTTGCATATCATTTGAAATTCTTTCATTCTTTTGTTTTCTCACGCGCCTTGTCTGTCTCTCACGTACTTTCATAGGTGCTCGTCTCCCTTTTTTTATTTTTATACGTATTATTATTATTATTATTCACGTTTGGGACCCGCCTGAATAGACATGCGTGTTAAAGTGCTGCTCCTGGGATGGGGAGGTGTGCCGACACCAGATCCAATCCACCCAGCGGATTAACGATGAGAGCGGTGTGCTGGATGTGGTTTTCAGGGGGTTTCCCAATCCGACTAGGAAAACACCGGGCCGTTACCCAAATCCTGCCTCAGTTACGCGATTCGCAAACATTTAGAACACTTTCGCTCACTATCACATTAATAACGCTTCACTCAGGGCCTCGCTGAAAACATTTTATGATATCGATTCGTCTGTAGTTGTTGTGGTTAAGTGTGAATATACCGCCGTAGTGGAACTTAAAAAGTTCATCTCAGGCAGGTTTTCTTTTTACATTTAATTGGTACAACCATGACAACAGCAGCAAATCCACTGAGGTTTTCTAGAGCTAGTGGATCTAATGTGAGGAGAAGTTAGGTACACATATACCGAGCCGGAGGGTAGCGGGGTTGCGAAGGGAGGGCATCTGGCAGCCCCTTAAATTAACCGTGCCAAATTCGTTCTTAGCCATGCCGACCCGGGGCTGATGAGGGTCAAAGGTATAACAAAACGAAGATTATTTACCTTTGAGCCATACTGGACCAGAGGATGCACAACAAGCGGCATTTTCAGAGTTTTGTGTTAGCTTACCATTGTGACCACAATACTCAGATTCTCTCAGGATGGTTGCTTTTCCTCTCGTCAGACCAAATTTTTCCTGTCATCTTGGGTTTTTCTGACAGGTCAACTGTCCACTTGTCAATTTTATGCCTTTTTTTCTGTCTACTTCCTTCTTTTACTGCATCGATTCTTTTTATTGTTTCAGTTTTAGTTTTAGTTTTACTGCCATGTAGTTAATATGTTTGGTTCCATTCTTTTAATATACCCATAGAACGTGTTTCTCTTCAGGGTGGGCCCCACAGCCTCAATAAATTAGAAAAACGACGATTCCACCAGGCTGTGTTTTAAATTACTTAATTTGCACTGTCCATTTTCAAGTACATCTAAAACACATACAACACACTTATAAAAATTTAAAAAAAATAAAATATAGCAAACATATAAAACTATAATTACAGTGGATATTATACGATTTTCATGTTTTCGCTCTTTTTTATTTTTTCATATTTTTTTGTTATGGGGTATTCTGTGTTTTATTGATGCACTTGAAAATGGAGAATGTCCTAAACTAGATGTGCAAATAAAGTAATTTAAAACACGGCCTGGTGGAATCATGTCATTCACCATACAATTTTAGCCTGCGTTATTTCATGTCTGAATAAATGTTGATGAACTTTTCAAATTTTTTATTTGGTCATGGTATGTGCGTTCCTTCTTGTGTATGATATGAACTAACCTACTACTCTTCATTCTCTCTTTTGGACTACTTCCGAGTCCCTCTTACTGTTAAATAATGTGTGTTTCAGCCCCATAAATGTACTCTGGTTTGATGGCTGTGTTGTAGAGTATTTTGAGATGCACATTTGTTATGGATGTCTTTTGTAAGCCTGGAAGCTGTTTCCATTTTAAGACAAGAATTTCGTCACAATTTTTCGCCAGGTCAGTTGCCTGAATGGTTTCACCTACATATTAGACCTGAGACACTCTCTCAGGTATCCTGTATTTTACTAAAATGTAGACTTTCACGGCCGGAAATGTCATGTCCATTATATCGTGGTGGGCTGATGAATTCTTTGTCAACTCCCAACGTTTCGTCCCCGTCTGCGGGGGACATCTTCAAGGTGGTCTGTAGCTCCATGGAAGGTTTCAACACACCCACTGGCTCGCTACTGACTGCCGCTAAATTCTGTGACCGCGCGCCCCTGCGCCGAGGCGTGACGCCACGTGTTTTGAAAACGTCAGTGCAATAGGCCGCTGTCCGTCGCCGTCGATCGCCGTTGCCATCACCTAGTGGTGGACGGGTGATACACATCTTCTTCAACATCGGCATCCATATACCGTTTAATTTCACGCCCTCCTCCTTTCGAATGAAATTATTAGGATGTTTGGCGATATCGATTGCCTCCCTGTAGAGCCTTTCGTAATATCCGCTTGTGGCCGCTAGTACTTGCGTCTCCTCAAAACGAATATGGTGGTTACCTGGTTGGAAAGTATGCTCCGCAACAGCTGATCGTTCCGTTTCTCCTCGCCTACAATTGCCCTTGTGCTCTTCCAAACGCTTTGAAAAAGTTCTTTTTGTGGTACCCCCCTTGAAGATGTACCCCGCAGACGGGGACGAAACAATGGGAATTGACACAGAATTCATCAACCGACCACGGCATAACAGCCCGGATAATTATAATGGACATTCTGAATTTTGTTTTTATAATGTCGGATTCTAGGTTATTACTAGACATGTTCTATTTTTTTTCAGAAGATATTTGCAGCCATACTATTTCTGGTGTTTCTTTAAGAATTTCCATATCCTTTTGTGATGTTTGAATGTCCTGTCGTAAACTCGCCAGGTTGTCCTTAAAAACTAAGCAATATATCATAATTTTTTTTCATTTTTTTGATTTTTAATTATTATTTTAAATGTTCGTGTAAGAGCATCAAAAAGTACTTAAGTTCGCTAGATTCGAACCACCCATGTGCTAAGGAGTGGTGATGTGCGTGTTGCAGCCTGAAGCCCCCGCCGAAGGACGGCGTGACGAAGAGCAACCCCAGCAAGCGGCACCGCGAGCGCCTGAACGCCGAGCTGGACACGCTGGCCAGCCTGCTGCCGTTCGAGCAGAACATCCTGTCCAAGCTGGACCGCCTCTCCATCCTGCGCCTTTCCGTCAGCTACCTGCGCACCAAGAGCTACTTTCAAGGTCAGCCGCTGCGCCGCGCTACGCTGCACTTCTGTGCCGCATCCCCTCCTCTTCTCCGAGGACACGTCTTCTTTCGTGGAACACACCAAGCTGCGCAAGTTTTGCAGCAAATGGAAGTCACTAGTGAAGCATGCTGGGAGACCACCATAGCAATACAGCTGTTTTTCATTTTTAAAATGTTTTTACTTTCTTTCGTAGTTGCGTTCATCACAAATTTATTAGTATCCACTTTCAAAAACAAGTGACATCTTCTGACCATTGCCTATAGTCAAGAAGTACACTACTGGCCATTAAAATTGCTACACCAACAAGAAATGCAGATGATAAACGGGTATTCATTGGAAAAATATATTATACTAGAAATGACAGGTGATTACATTTTCACGCAATCTGGGTGCATAGATCCTGAGAAATCAGTACCCACAACAACCACCTCTGGCCGTAATAACGGCCTTGATACGCCTGGGCATTGAGTCTAACAGAGCTTGGATGGCGTGTACAGGTACAGCTGCCCAGGCAACTTCAGCACGATACCACAGTTTATCAAGAGTAGTGACTGGCGTCTTGTGACGAGCCAGTTGCTCGGCCACCATTAACCAGACGTTTTCAATTGGTGGAGATCTGGAGAATGTGCTGTCCAGGGCAGCAGTGGAACATTTTCTGTATCCAGAAAGGCCCGTACAGGACCTGCAACATGCAGTCGTGCATTATCCTGCTGAAATGTAGGGTCTCGCAGGGATCGAATGGAGGGTAGAGCCACGGGTCGTAACACATCTGAAATGTAATGTCCACTGTTCAATGCGAACAAGAGGTGACAGAGACGTGTAACCAAGGCACCCCATGCCATCAAGCCGGGTGGTACGCCAGTATGGCGATGACGAATACACGCTTCCAATATGCGTTCAGCGCGATGTTTCCAAACACGGATCCGACGATCATGATGCTGTAAACAGAACCTGGATTCATACAAAAAATGACGTTTTGCCATTCGTGCACCCAGGTTCGTCGTTGAGTACACCATCGCAGGCACTCCTGTCTGTGATGCAACGTCAAGGGTAACCGCAGCCATGGTCTCCGAGCTGATAGTCCATGCTGCTGCAAACGTCGTCAAACTGTTCGTGCAGATGGTTGTTGTCTTGCAAACGTCCCCATCTGTTGACTCAGGGATCGAGACGTTGCTGCACGATCCGTTACAGCCATGCGGATAAGATGCCTGTCATCTCGACTGCTAGTGATACGAGGCCGTTGAGATCCAGCACGGCGTTCCGTATTACCCTCCTAAACCCACCGGTTCCATATTATGCTAACAGTCATTGGATCTCGACCAAAGCGAGCAGCAACGTCGCGATACGATAAACCGCAGTCGCGATAGGCTACAATCCGACCTTTATCAAAGTCGGAAACGTGATGGTACGCATTTCTCCTCCTTACACGAGGCTTCACAAGAACGTATCACCAGGCAACGCCGGTCAACTGCTGTTTGTGTATGAGAAATCGGTTGGAAACTTTCCTCATGTCAGCACGTTGTAGGTGTCGCCACCGGCGCCAAGCTTGTGTGAATGCTCTGAAAAGTTAATCATTTGCACATCGCAGCATCTTCTTCCTGTTGGTTAAATTTCACGTCTGTAGCACGTGAACTTCGTGGTTTAGCAATTTTAATGGCCAGTAGTGTACATCATTCGATTCGAAGTGTAAAATAAAAACCATTTAAGAAACCTTATTAGCACTATGTGTGGGCGAAATGAAAGTACGGTTCAACACGGTAATTCAACGGCCTTGTCGCAGTGGCAACACCGGTTCCCGTCAGATCACCGAAGTTAAGCGCTGTCGGGCTGGGCTAGCAGTTGGATGGGTGACCATCCGGTATGCCGAGCGCTGTTGGCGAGCAGGGTGTACTCAGCCCTTGTGAGGAAAGCTAAGGAGCTGCGTGATCTAGAAGCAGTAGCTCCGGTCTCGTAAACTGTCGTACGGCCGAAGAGCAGTACACTGACCACATGCCTATAAGCTGAGGATGACACGGCCGGTCGGTACCGTTGGGCCATCTCGGCCTGTTCGGGTGGAGTTTTTAATTGTTTTTCTCTCTTTCAATACGGCAATTACAAACGTATCTGATTTATGAAAGTATGGATCACTGTGAAATAATTCAATATAACAGTTATGGACAGTTCATATTCACACATTTCGTATCTACTTCTGTTTAAACATTTAAAATTTAGTTGAAAGTGATTTGCAAGGTGGTAATATCGGCATAGTGTTTGAAACAAAATTCAGTATTTTTTTATTCCGTTGGCAAATTCACTGCTTCCGAGACACGCCATTATGACAGTCCAAAGAATTATTACGAGGAAAATATACCGTTTGCGACCACAGCTATTTTTAGTCTACTTTAAAGAAAAAAATTTGGAAACCGTAATAAACAACTTCGAATAGTAAAGAAAAAATGACATTTTCATCCGTTTTCAGTTTTAGTAGGAAACGATCCGTTGTTAGAGAGAGAGAGAGAGAGAGAGAGAGAGAGAGAGAGAGAGAGAGAGAGAGAGAGGGAGGGAGGGAGGGAGTGAACAGCGGGGATCTTTGTAGCCCTCCTATCTCTTTTATGTGTTTAGTGTGTGGAAAACAGACTACTCTTCTCACATTTTTTGCCTATACGATTGTGTCAGAACAATCTACTTGAACGTTATCAGTTTATCACTCTTGTGAACATCAGAATTTATGCCCTCTCCTAATTTCAAATTGACATAGCCGTTAGAAATTTCAGCTTTGTACGGTATAACTTCCGTTCTTCATTGTGCGAAATGGTTTCGAACGAATATCTTTTGTTTGCTGAAGGATCTCCAGGACAATTTGAAAGAGGTTTCAAATGCCTTAATCAGTGCTTCCTGTTATTTCTAAACAGAATTTACGTTTTTAATATACTTGCTTTGTGTTAGTACTGGAAACGAAAACTTGTTTTGATATACGGCAGCTGGACAAAATTAATAAACTCAACACCTACAAATTATCGCATAGGGGCTCTCGTGGCGTCCAAAGAACTGCGACTTTCCATGAAGTTCGATAAGTCGGCATCACTGAGTTTTTTTGCAGTTCCGCAAATAAACAGTTTTAGTCTCTTAAGCGATGCTGGATAAAGGTCACGGAAAAGTATTTTTGTTTTTATATTCATGGACCACGTGAATATCAATTTTTGATTTAATTTCCCAATTTCCCAACAGTGTCGGTCAGATTGTTGCCGTTTACAATCTCCTTACAACGTCTCTCCAGTTTTGTCTCTTAGCTTCTGAAACTGGACCTTTTTCTTCCAAGCCAGTCCACAATCACTCTACATTAGTCGAATAAGAGAGCTGTGAAGGTCTGTAAAGACCCACGAACGAACATCGTTACCTAAAATTGCTTCATAGACCTTAACAATTACTTTTACTTTCATTGTGGTCACAGGACCCTCTCAAAAATACCACATGACAGCTCAGACCATTACGTAATTCTTCGGAGTTGAAGAAGAAATAAAAAGTAAAGATTATACGTCCCGTGGAAGACGAAGCCATCAGAGTTGGAGTACTAATCTCGTATTATACATAGCTGTGAAAATCAACATGACGTGACACTATAGAAGGGTACAATCTGATGTTCGTCAGGATAATCGGACGGTGACAAAACATGAGAACTGCTTCTTAATAACTGCGCTAACTCACTCGGCTTCGCATTTGGAGAAATATAGTTAAAGATATCAGCTTCTTGTAGGTAAACACTCCCGCTGTAAGGCTCGGGGTAAAATTTGCCGTTTGGGCCACATTACACACGATTATTAAACTGTCCATGAAACATTTAAAAAATCGGTGCAGGTAAACGACCAAGAACAATGTGTCAAATGATACAGTAGGTGAAAGATAAGCCCTCATCATTTTATACAATGTTTATAAAATGTCGTCCACCCTGCGGCACCAGTACACTTCAATCGTAATCTAATTCTGCCTATACCCGGCCCAGCGCATTAGGGAGTAATGTTAAGAATAGCTGCTTCGATTCGATGTCGTAAGTCTTCGAGGTTCTGTGACAGAGGTGGAACATAAACGCTATACTTCATGGAGCCGCCGGCCGCGGTGGTCTCGCGGTTCTAGGCGCGCAGTCCGCAACCGCGCGGCTGCTACGGTCGCAGGTTCGAGTCCTGCCTCGGGCATGGATGTGTGTGGTGTCCTTGGGTTAGTTAGGTTTAAGTAGTTCTAAGTTCTAAGGGACTGATGACCACAGCTGTTAAGTCCCATAGTGCTCAGAGCCATTTCATGGAGCCCCAGAAGAAAAAATCGCAAGGCGTCATTTCTGCCGTCCGTGGTGGGCACTCGAGCAGCGCCACGTCAATGTCTGCAACACGGCTTATCCAGTGACGAGGCAATGTCTCATTCACGTAGTCTCGAACACTATTGTGGAAATGTTAAAAGATGCCATCATGCTGAGAGATGGAAGCCTTGCGATTATGTCAAGTTGTGACACGAGCCACAAGTGCAGCATGTCGAGATTCTACTGACAGTTTTCTCAGCGAAGAGTAAGTGTCCATAGACTTCTTGGACACGGCGCAGAACACGTTAACTTTGTCGGAGTCCTGGACATGTTAGACAACTGCATGTGGATTCTCTGCCACACATATGGGTGGTTAGTGTCGGTTGACTTTTCCCAAAAGATGAAAAGTGGCTTCGTCACTGAAGATTAATTTGTTTGCGAAGTCATCATTTGCAAGGCGATTCTACATATCGATGCAGAACTGCAGACGGCGCATTTTGTCGTCATGGCTTATGGTTTACAGTAACTGTAAATTGTATGGCTTTACTCTTAATCGCTTATGAATGATTTTCCAAAGTGGTGGCTGAGTTCCGCTCAGCCTCGACAGGTAGACTTCGTGGGAATTCGCAACATCACATCCCTAATATGGTCCAATATCTGTTCTGACATGCTACGCTTTGCATCGCACAAACAACCATCGTCCTCGATTTTTTTGTATTACTTCGCTGTGCTATTGTAAACTGGTGATGTCTTGTGAAGTTTGTCACAGAAAGCTCTTTGCACACTCACTATCGAGTGGCAACCCGCAAATTCTAGCACAGAATATGCTTTCTCTGCCTGCTTCACCCGCATTTTCAGAAACTACGGTTGTTGTTGGCTATGTCGGTTGTTTTCCAAACTAACTTTCCTCACCACGTTCAAATAAAACTTTGAGAGTTTGTCTTTCGCGAAAAATCTTCATGGAGTTTATGACAGCCCTGGATTTTTATATTTGTCGATAGTCACTTGGTATGCAAGAGCAGCCTCAATATGAACGTTTTGTTTATGCAAAATCCACCCCACTGTTTTTGTGTTATCCACGCACATGTTAATATCAGTATTGATTTTCGTGGCAGTAGTCACCGTATTAGAGGTAGAAATCCCTTTTAGTGTCTTCCTCTCACTATCAATAAGTTTAGTCTCTCTTCCACTATTGTGTGTAGGGAACGAAGTTTCTCACGAACATCACGTCATATTAGATCCACTACAATCTGCCTGTGTTTAAAGCTTTTAAGTTCCAATACGACGGTATACTCACTCTAAACCGCAACAACGGGTGAATTGACACCATAAAACACTTTCAGTGGAGTTACATAACGGGGGAAAACCAAAGTCAGTGACTGCGTACTATATTTAAATCATAGAACACGCTCCAAAAATGATGTTTCAAGGTTTTTCATTCTATTTTGTCTAATCACTGCATCAACGTAGTCTGTTTTTGAGCTTACATGACGTATGACCCAAATAACACAAATGAAAACAAAGTTCGCCACTTGAATAAATTGTTCTGGACATGGTTACGTTTTGAAGTAAATATTATTACTCGAAGTTAAACTCTGAATAGAGTTGTAGAATAATTTTTATTGCAGTGTCCCGATTCTTACAAAATTTGCGTGCTCATATAACTTATCTGAATAGCACGGGACGCATCGTAATCAGAAAACAGCAGATCTGTATTCTTATAGAATATCGAACGCATTATCTTCCAGTTTTCGTGTATATTCTACTGTGAAATGAAGTATGCTTTTAATGCAACGCATCAGAATTACCGTAAGATTTGTGTAACACGTAGAGCAAGGCGTACGCCATTCTAGTTAACGTATGCCACATGACGACCAATAAATACGTCGTCTGGTGAATGGTGGCTCTTGCGTGAGGTTTAAAACATGTCATACTGCGCTGCATGTGGGAGTTCGCGGAATACAGTTTTCGGTACTGTTCACTTCATTTACGGCCTTTACAATGGTAAATGTTATAAGGCACACTACATAATGCCAAGGGAATCATGCACTTTCAATGTTTAGAAAACTTTCGTAAACAAACTCTAAAATAATTCTTCCGACTAAGCAAGTTAAGTAGGTCGGAATATTTTACACTTGTACATACAGTTGATGTGTGTTGATTGGAATCAACGAAACAGTCGTTTCTTTCCACCTAGCGACAGAGCTTAACTTCCGAAATTTCACAAATTAACTTTCCGTACTTTCTAGTTTCTCGTTTTCAGTTTCACATCAAAAACTGCTTTAAACACAGTTCCCGGCTCACTTGTTAAGGATTTGTTTTGCCTGATTCCTGTTTTTCATTATCCGCGCAACTGTTTGCGGTTGCGAGTGTGCAGTGTAAAACAGATTCTCATATTTATAGAACTAAGAAGAATCTAATAATGTAAAAAAGGTCCCGTCAAATTCATAAAAAATATTGCTTGTTTTTTTGTCAAGAACTTTCTTATATATTAAAGCAACATTAAACAGGCACAAAGCGTCAAAGTATTGTTGTTCTCAGACTTTGACGGTATCTCCTCTTCAAGCGTTTCATATTAGAGATTTCCGTCATTATCATCGGATTCTTTCCATTCCAATGCGGAAAGTTGAGCTCCATGTCGAAAGACTTGACATTGCCCCATTTAAATCTGTGGCATAGGCTAGGCGCAGAACCGCATACCACCAAACCGATGTGGCTTGCAAGTTGTTTGCTCTCATTAGTTACGCAGAGTTTCTTTTCTTAGGTACTTTCCGTTCTGTTCGAGATTGTCACATCGTTAATGTTATGTGTTTCAACAAAAGGCAATGGCATAATTTCGCTCGCTTATATATAATTTGACTTTACCGCTCCAGTAGCATTGTTATTCAGAGAGAATTAAACGCTAATTTGAAAACAAATGTGTTCTCTGGAAGAGATGGCGTCTAACATGGCTCTCCGATCTGTTTGCACGTATGTCTATCCCTGAGCTATCCGAGATCGAAAGCTATGTCTGTTAACTGGTATTTCGTTTTATATTGACTCAACCAGTGAATAGAGCACACACTTGTATGCTGATGGATGACCAAGTACATTGTTTGCTACACCACTGATTATTGTTATAGTGGCAGGACGCTCAAAGTGACATAACATACTCGTCTTTGACATGAAATCTCCCCGTTCCCTTTCTCTGCTGCCGATAAAACACACTGTGGAATTCTCCCTGGTAGCTTATACGGATAAAGGTTGTATAATACTAAGGCGTGGTCCTAGTGCGTAAAGATATACACTGGACGAGAACTTGTGGCCTTTTATACCTCTTAATAAAAGCGAAGGTTAAGACGTAATTAGAGAGCCCTGAAAAATTTCCGATGCTGAAGACGTCGTGGTTACATACGAAAGGCCAATATCAGCCGTTACAAAAATGTTGTTCGAGGAACCAGATCGGCCATTAGCAGGGAAAGGGAGTAATAGAATGCAGAAGTAGTCTAAAATGGTAGCTTGATGCAGCTACCACCCTTCTCGGCGGGCATGCGGCCATCGTGAGGTGATATTTATGATAAAATTAAGAGGTAGGCCCAACACGCCGTGGGCAGTGGCCTATGCTCCCAAATACTGGGCTCCGGCGCAACCCACCGCCCAAAGCATACGCAAACCCATCTCCGCTGCTCACCATATTCTCATTGGAATATTCAGTTACAAGCATTCTTTGCTCTGTCACACCGTTCACAGTTAAGTGCAAAACTGCTCCCAGTTTTACCAAAGCGTAAAATACACAAATTCTTGCACGTAGAACACCAAACTTCGTCCTAAATCAAAATGTACACTACTGACCATTAAAATTGCTACCCCAAGAAGAAATGAAGATGATAAACAGGTATTCATTGGAAAAATATATTATACTAGAACTGACATGTGATTACATTTTCACGCAATTTGGGTGCATAGATCCTGAGAAATCAGTACCAAGAACAACCACCTCTGGCCGTAATAACGGCCATGATACGCCTCGGCATTGAGTCAAACAGAGCTTGGATGGCGTGTACAGGTACAGCTGCCCATGCAGCTTCGACACGATACCACAGTTTATCAAGAGTAGTGACTGGCGTCTTGTGACGAGCCGGTTGCTCGGCCACCATTGACCAGACGTTTTCAATTGGTGAGAGATCTGGAGAATGTGCTGGTCAGGACAGCAGTCGAACATTTTCTGTATCCAGAAAGGCCCGTACAGGACCTGCAACATGCGGTCGTGCATTATCCTGCTGAAATGTAGGGTTTCGCAGGGATCTAATGAAGGGTAAAATCACGGGTTATCACACATCTGAACCGTAACGTCCACTGTTAAAAGTGCCGTCAGTGCGAATAAGAGGTGACCGAGACGTGTAACCAATGGCACCCCATACCATCACGCCGGGTGATACGCCAGTATGGCGATGACGAATACACGCTTCCAATGTGAGTTCACTGCGATGTCGCCAAACACGGATGCGACCATCATGATGCTGTAAACAGAACCTGGATTCTCCCGAAAAAATGACGTTTTGCACCCAGGTTCGTCGTTGAGTACACCATCGCAGGCGCTCCTGTCTGTGATGCAACGTCAAGGGTAACCGCAGCCATGGTCTCCGAGCTGATAATCCATGCTGCTGGGAACGTCGTCGAACTGTTCGTGCAGATGGTTGTTGTCTTGCAAACGTCCCCATCTGTTGATTCAGGGATCGAGACGTGGCTGCACGATCCGTTACAGCCATGCGGATATGATGCCTGCCATCTCGACTGCTAGTGATACGAGGCCGTTGGGATCCAGCACGGCGTTCCGTATAACCCTCCTGAACCCACCGATTCCATATTTTGCTAACAGTCATTAGATCTCGACCAACGAGAGCAGCAATTTCGCGATACGATAAACCGCAATTCCGATAGGCTACAATCTGACCTTTATCAAAGTCAGAAACGTGATGGTACGCATTTCTCCTCCTTACACGAGGCATCACGACAACGTTTTACCAGGCAACGCCGGTAAACTGCTGTTTGTGTATTAGAAATCGGTTGGAGACTTCCCTTATGTCAGCAGGTTGTAGGCGTCGCCACTGGCGCCAACCTTGTGTGAACGCTCTGAAAAGCTAATCATTTGCATATCACAGCATCTTCTTCCTGTCGGCTAAGTTTCGCGTCTGTAGCACGTCATCTTCGTGGTGTAGCAATTTTAATGGCCAGTCGTGTATATTCATACTCTACAAATCGCTGGAAAATACGTGGAAGATCTGTCTGAATTCCACAGCTTTACATTTCTCTATACTAAAAACTATCTGCCAGTCTTTGTACGAGGCGAATATTTTTGAAGATCTCATGCAATATTACTAAACTTCAGTCACATAAAACTTATTGTAACTAACTTCATCATTTTAGTAAAATCATTGATTGCAATTAATAATATTCGGCAGCTGACCGACACACCATATGAACTCTTATCATAGTGTCACATTTCTCTGGGATACAGGTGGCCTTAATTCTGCACCTGTCCGTTGCCTGGGGCAAGGCTCTCTAGTTATCCTGTAGATTGCCTTACCAGGATATGGTGTGTTTATAAACGTCGAATCCATCAGTTTCCGCTGACCATGGCTGTTAAGATGTCACAAGTGAAGAATATGATTTGAGTTTCATATGATAGATGTCTTTCGATCTATCAATGCCATAGAAACAGTCGTTTTGTTGAAGGTATTCCACTGTGTTTGAACTCAGGATATGATCGAGAATCCTGTTACATAGCTTAACAGGCCTGCGGATCGTTTGTGCTACTTTTATAATGAGTGGATGTAATTTGTACTTAGCTACAGTTGTTGAGGACAGTTCTTTTCTTAAGATGTCTGCAGTTATTCTTGATTAAGACCACAGCTAATCCTTCTTGACCACTAGTACTGAAATCCATATGATTCAGTTTCTTCGGTACTTGAATTCACTAACAGCACCAGCCTGTTGTCGTCGGTTGTGAACAAACATTTGAAGAGAGAGTTGCGCAGGACGTGCGAGGGACGTGGGCTCAGATGTCAGGATTCGCGGCAGAATCACGAACAAGTTACTGAAAAAGACCGCAGATCACTTTGTTTACAAAATGAGTAAAAGATACGATGCAAAGAATTGTAGACCAGTGTTAATGACATCGGTATGTTCGAAAATCTTAGAGCATGATATTCTAAGCTTAAACTTTATGAAGTTCCTGGAGGAAAACAACAAGCACGGATTCAAAACGAAAAACAAAAACTAAACACTGGTGCGGAAAATAGCTTACACTATTAACACACGACGTCTTGCACACAAAGATCCTGTGCACACCTGAATTCAATCTCCTTTGATTCGCGAAAGGTATTTTACACCGAGCTGAATCATCGATTACCAACTAATATACAGTCATACGGAGTGTCTTTGCAAAAATGAGATTGGCTCGATGAATATCTTACTAATAGTTCCGAGGATGTTATATTGGACGACGAATGTTCCTCAGAAACAAAATAACATTAGGTATTAGTAAGTTTCATGCTCTACGCATTATTTGAATGATTCTTCAATCGATATGATGTGAAAATGTATAGTTTACAGAATATTTATAGCGTTAGCATCAATGAATACATATTTTTTGTAGCCTTATTCATGCTCTTACAATTAAAAACTAAACTAGGGTTCTATTTCTTTTTTCTCTCTTACAGGCTACCAATTTTTAAATAGAAATTTGTCAATGGAATAGAAGCAGCTGTTCACGAGGAATGATTTTAGGTTAGATTTAAAACTTGATTTGCTACATGTTGGACATTTTATGTTATTGGGAAAATGATCAAAACCTATTGTTGCTGCATACTGAACTCTTTCTGAACCACTGACAACATTAATATAGGGTAATAAAAGAAGTTCAGTAGCATCTCTAAAGCTCTTAATACACACGAGCGATTTATCAGAACATGATTAGCTTCACCATAAGATCGTTCGCTGACAATGCTGTTGTGTACACGAAAGTATCAGCGCTGTGCGATCGTAAAAAAATACAGAAAGTCATGGACAAAATTTTTACTTGATTAATGAATGGCAGCTCTCTTAAAATGTGGATAAATTTACGGTAATGAGGAGGAATCCTATAGTATCCGATTGCAAGATTGCTGATGAACGTCTCGAGCACGTCACATCGTATAAGTACTAAGGGGAAACACTGAGAAGTGATGTGGAATGGAAGAATTGTATAAAATCAGTAGTAGGAAAGCTGAATCGAGGACTCAGATTTGTTGGAAGGGTTCTGGGAAAGTACAATACATCTGCAAAGATAATGGCATAGAAGACGTTAGTGCGACCAATTGTAGAGTATTGTTCAAGTCCTTGGAGTTCTTATCCAGTAGCCTTGACAATAGGCATCGAACTATTTAAGAGACTGGCTGCTAAGATCGTGACAAATCAGTATCATCCATAAATAGTGTAACAAAAATGATCGTTGCCCTTAATTGGGAATCCTTGGAGGAAAGACGACGTAGTTCTCGTGAAGCCCCATTTGGTAAAGTTAGTGAAACTGTATTCTAAGAAGACTATCATTATTCTGTCCTCATTGTATGCTTCGTGTAGGAATCGTGAGAATAAAACAAGAGAGATTAAGGTGCCTACAGAGGCATATAGGCAGTAATTTTTCCTCGCTCAATCCGCGAACGGAACAGGAAAGAAAATTGATAATATTTATATGATGTGCCCTGCACCACTAACCGCACAGTGACTTTCGGAGTACACACTGATGAGCTAAAACATTGTGGCCAGCTGCTAAACAACGTGCCGATGCACCTTTGGAACGCAGTGCAGCAGCGATTCTTCCTGGCATGGATCCGATAGGTCTGTAATAGGTTTGCGTGGGTCTGTGGCACCAGAGTCTATGCATAGGTCACGCGATTCAGGTAAATTACGGGCCAGGTGGTTTGCGGGTTCGGAGCTGGCGCCCAACAGCGTCCCAGATGTGTTCATATCGGGCGAATTTTGTGTTGAAGGCATCAGGAGTTCATTGTCATGCTCTTCAGACCACTGTAGCACGATTCCTGTCCTGTGATACTGACAGTTATACTGCTGGAAAACGTCGGAAATACATCATGCACGAATGGATTTAGGTGGCCCAGCAATAATGGTCAGGTAGTCCACAAATGTCACAGTGCCAATGACGCTATGGACGACGAGGTGAATGTCGTCCATAGCATAATACTACCCTCACCATCCTTCGTCCGCGGCATGGTGTACGTTTCGAACAACTGTTCGCCGGCCGGAGTGGCCGTGCGGTTCTAGGCACTACAGTCTGGAGCCGAGCGACCGCTACGGTCGCAGGTTCGAATCCTGCCTCGGGCATGGATGTGTGTGATTTCCTTAGGTTAGTTAGGTTTAATTAGTTCTAAGTTCTAGGCGACTGATGACCTCAGAAGTTGAGTCCCATAGTGCTCAGTCATTTGAACCATTTTTGTACAACTGTTCGCCTTACTGACGTCGTATTCGGACACGATTATCGATCAGGTCAACAAGAAACTGGATTCATCCGACCAGACGACATGTTTCCGTTGATTCACGGTCCAGTCTCGACGATTCTGGTCCCATTGCAGTCGTAATTGATGATGGCGTTTGGGTGAACATGGAAACACGCTGAGGTCGTTTGCTGCGCATCCCAGTGTCCAGCAATGTCCGCTGAACGGTGTAATCCGAAACACTTGTGGCTGCGTTAGTATTTTCCTCTGTCGTCAGATGTACCACAGATCGCCACATACTCTGCTTTACAGAGCGGGAAAGCCACGTGCTGTGATTTGGCGTGAATATTCAACACCTAGTCATCCACTCGTGGCTTCATCGTCGTTCAACAACTTCTCATAGATGCTCGCGGCAGTAACACGCGATCAGCCGACCAGCTTCGCCGATTTCAAAATGCTCGTTCCCAGGCGCCGGGCAGTAAGAATCTGCCTATTGCCAAAGTCGCTTTTTTCAGTAGATTTCCCCATTTGCGGCCCGTATCATCGCAAGTGCGATTCCCCAATCATTTCTACTCCGCTTATACAGGGTGTTACAAAAAGGTACGGCCAAACTTTCAGGAAACATTCCTTACACACAAAGAAAGAAAATATATGGACATGTGTCCGGAAACGCTTACTTTCCCTGTTAGAGCTCATTTTATTACTTCTCTTCAAATCACATCAATCATGGAGTGGAAACACACAGCAACAGAACGTACCAGCGTGACTTCGAACACTTTGTTACAGGAAATGTTCAAAATGTCCTCCGTTAGCGAGGATACATGCATCCACCCTCCGTCGCATGGAATCCCTGATGCGCTGATGCAGCCCTGGAGAATGGCTTATTGTATTACAGCCGTCCACAATACGAGCACGATGAGTCTCTACATTTGGTACTGGGGTTGCGTAGACAAGAGCTTTCAAATGTCCCCATAAATGAAAGTCAAGAGGGTTGAGGACAGGAGACCGTGGAGGCCATGGAATTGGTCCGCCTCTACCAATCCATCGGTCACCGAATCTGTTGTTGAGAAGCGTACGAACACTTCGACTGAAATGTGCAGGGGCTCCATCGTGCATGAACCACATGTTGTGTCGTACTTGTAAAGGCAGATGTTCTAGCAGCGCAGGTAGAGTATCCCGTATGAAATCATGATAACGTGCTCCATTGAGCGTAAGTGGAAGAACATGGGGCCCAATCAAAACATCACCAACAATGACTACCCAAACGTTCACAGAAAATCTGTGTTGATGACGTGATTGCACAATTGCGTGCGGATTTTCGTCAGCCCACACATGTTGATTGTAAAAATTTACAATTTGATCACGTTGGAATGAAGCCTCATCCGTAAAGAGAACATTTGCACTGAAATGAGGATTGACACATTGTTGGATGAACCATTCGCAGAAGTGTACCTGTGGAGGCCAATCAGCTGCTGATAGTGCCTGCACACGCTGTCCATGGTATGGAAACAACTGGTTCTCCCGTAGCACTCTCCATACAGTGACGTGGTCAACGTTACCTTGTACAGCAGCAACTTCTCTGACACTGACATTAGGGTTAACGTCAACTGCACGAAGAACTACCTCGTCCATTGCAGGTGTCCTCGTCGTTCTAGGTCTTGCCCAGTCGCGAGTCATAGGCTGGAATGTTCCGTGCTCCCTAAGACGCCGATCAATTGCTTCGAACGTCTTCCTGTAGGGACACCTTCGTTCTGGAAATCTGTCTCGATACAAACACACCGCGCCACGTCTATTGCCCCGTGCTAATCCATACATCAAATGGGCATCTGCCAACTCCGCATTTGTAAACATTGCACTGACTGCAAAACCACGTTCGTGATGAACACTAACCTGTTGATGCTACGTACTGATGTTCTTCATGCTAGTACTATAGAGCAATGAGTCGCATGTCAACACAAGCACCGAAGTCAACATTACCTTCCTTCAATTGGGCCAACTGGCGGTGAATCGAGGAAGTACAGTACATACTGACGAAACTAAAATGAGCTGTAACATGGAAATTAAGCGTTTCCAGACACATGTCCACATAACATCTTTTCTTTATTTGTGTGTGAGGAATGTTTCCTGAAAGTTTGGCCGTACCTTTTTGTAACACCCTGTATATTTTTCTATCCGCATCACGTGCGTACAGCGCCACCAGCGGCATTCAATCTCGTGATGGGTAGTGGTCATAATGTTTTGGGTCGTCGATGTGTATGTAAATGTAGATTAAGAGGTAAATGGCATCTCTCAAATTACAGGCAAAAATCCTAATTTATTGAGTCCTATGTTATATAGTTACGTCCGCCCAAATGAAACTCCGTTAATAATGCTTAGTTATTTTTCTCAGAAAGAGACTGACAAAGCAGCTACACCGTTCTGGTTTTTTAACTGTCGGGAATAGTTAGTAGTACCATCACCCGCAATGGGTGGAGTGGTTGGTAAAAGCTAAATAGATCGGAGCAGCAGCAACGTGCTCAGACACAAAGAAAGGGCAATGACCATCTGAAGAGAGCACAACGAGAGAAGCGGAGGAGCAGAAGGAAGCCATGCCATCAGTTGCAGATCTGCTCTGCTGGAAGAAGCGCCGTGTGATCATATGACGAGACTCCAACACCATGGCTGGATGTTTAGAAGAGATAAATGTGCTTGCCTGAGGGAACACAGAAGTGGTTGCAGCAGTAGCCTCAGTATTTCAGCTTACAAAACGCGTGCCTGCTCTAGAACGCATTGTGAACCGCGAGTAAAACTTTCAAGCAATAAAATGGATTTATTTCACGTTGTGGTAGGCGAAACGGCTTTCATAGAATAAACTTTTGCTTTATTATTTCAAATAATTTTTTCAACACTCTGTTTTGTAAAAGAGACAGTCAGATCTCACGATTCTGGTCGAGATTCTGAGATAGAGTTTTGCCAGGACGTTTGCTGAAGGGTCCTTGCGCAATCCTACCGGTAGCCAAGCTTGTTTCTGTTACTATCTGCCCATTTACGGTTTTGCTCCTCGCTTTGAACCTATTGTGCAGTAAATGCTGATTATTCGAACGCCTAAAAATTTCTGATAAATGCATCCTACACTGAAGAGCCAAAGGAACTGGTACACCTGTCTAATATCGTTTAGGACACCCACGGGCACGCAGAAGTGCCGCAACGCGGCGTGACATGGACTCGACTAATGTCTGAAGTAGTGCTGGAGGGAATTGACACCATGAATCCTGCGGCGCTGTCCATAGATCAGTAAGAGTGCGAGGGGGTGGAGATCTCTTCTGAACAGCACTTTGCAAGACATCCCAAATATGCTCAATAATGTTCATGTCTGGGGAGTTTGGTGGCCAGCGGAAGTATTTAAACTCAGAAAAGTGTTCCTGTAGCCACTCTGTAGCAATTCCGGACGTGCAGGGTGTCGTATTGTCGTGTTGGAATTGTCCAGGTCCGTCGGAATGCACAATGGATATGAATGGATGCAGGTGATCCAACAGGATGCTTAGATACGCGTTACCTGTCAGAGCCGTATCTAGACGTATCAGGAATCCCATATCACTCCAACTGCACGCGCCCACACCATTACAAAGCCTCCACCAGTTTGAACAGTCCCCTGATGACATCAAAGTCCATGGATTCATGAGATTGTCTCCATACCTGTACACGTCGATACAATTTGAAACGAGACTCGTCCGACCAGGCAACATGTTTCCTGTCATCAGCAGTCCAATCTCAGTGCTGATGGCCACAGGTGAGGCGTAAAGCTTTGTGTCCTGCAGTCATCAAGGGTACACGAGTGGCCTTCTCCGAAAACCCATATCGACGATGTTTCGGTGAATGGTTCGCACGCTGGCACTTGTTGATGGCTCAGCATTGAAATCTGCAGCAATTTGCGATTGGGTTTCACTTCTTTCACGTCGAACGATACTCTTTAGTCGCCGTTGTCCCGTTCTTTTTCCGGCCACAAGGATGTCAGAGATTTGTTTTGCCGGATTCCTGATATTCGTGGTACACTCGTGAAATGGTCATACGGGAAAATCCCCACTTCATCGCTACCTCGGAGATGGCGTGTGCCATCGCTCGTGCATCGACTATAACACCACTTTTAAACTGACTTAAATCTTGGTAACCTGCCATTGTACCAGCAGTAACCGATCTAACAACTGCGCCAGACACTTCTTGTCTTATATAGGCGTTGCCGATCGCAGCGCCGTATTCTGCCTGTTTACGTATCTCCGTATTTGAATACGTATGCCTATACCAGTTTCTTTGGCGCTTCAGTGTATATCAAGTAGATATATTCTAACTAATTCTGCGAACCAACACGCCTTGAGTGAAATGGCAGTCAGAGGACAACTCTAAAAAAATTCACTGTGACTTTCAGTTCCCAAGATATTGTTTTGTAAACTATGAGATTAGGCAACAGCCTTGCCACCAGGCACAGAATGTTGGAAGCCGAGGATCACTTGGAGGGGAAGAAGAGGGATCGTTTGTGGCTTTATTCACTCAGCCACTCCAACAGTCGCATGACGATATTGATAAAAACATGGAAAATCGAAACCAGTGTCACTAACTTAATGTGGAACACCACACATCGCTGTCTTTGCAAAGCCTTGTGGCGCAGTTACACCTTTGCCTTTTTCTGACCTGTTGATGAAGTGTCGAAATAGTTCTGTAGGTTAGTGTGGTAACTACCGTAACTGGGCAACGTAGCGTTGCGTTTGCGTTATGTGTTATGAGCTACTGTGTAAATGACAGCAAGAGAGACACTGTAATGATTACATCCAAATATTGAGATGGTGCCTGGTCATAGATCCTGTCTGATTTTCGTTCTACCGTCTTAAATTAAAAGTCTCTTCCTTCCTGCCAAATAACATCCGGTAGAAATAAAAAGCATAGCTACAGCACAGAAACGTAATATCTATTATGGCAAATTTCAAAGCGATGTAGGTAGAATAATCGTTATTCGCAGTGGAAGTTCCGCAACAGGATCATAGTATACTTACCGACCATAGTAAGACATTTATAAGATGATGGGACCATATTACGGGAGATGTTATCGTAGTTACCTATTAGTAAAGGAACGACTGAGTTATTTTGTATTTTAGAATTCTATCAGACGTGAGAAGACGAAATCTGTTCCTCGTAATGTTGAGATTGATAGGACAGTACAAAGTCAATGTGCTCAGTGGAATGCAGGTGATGGTTTCTGCGAACGTTCAATAGTGACAGGTATCTCTTTAGGTATCTAGCTTCTGGAATCTAACAACTGTAGTTAGACCATTATATTTAGTGTAATCGGATCAGTAATAGGTGATATGCGGGAAACTGTAACTAAGCACATGAGTTGTGGTTGAGAAACTAACATCGACTTCGTGTTTCTTTCAACAGTTCACAATCTTTATGAGGTGTTGTACATCCAGATATTCTATCACAAAAGTATATGGTTGCTATTTTCAGTATTTTTCAGATTATGCTTGGTACGTGAGAAACTTTTATAACGTTGAACTTCCTGGCGTACACGTTCACGAGCACTGTGAATTTAGTTATTGTCAGAGATTATTTTTCTCTGCCGTAATTACGTACAGCGTGGCATCGTAGATTGTAACTGCAGCGGTGGATGTATTTTACATCACTGGTATCAAGTTTAATGTTATCAAAAAGAACGAAGGAGGCTGAAAAATGTTGTGTTTCATCTCATCATTTGCTGCCATCAGACTTGGGTAATAGCGCCACTACACTTTTTCTCTTAAAAACCGTGTGGCTTTCTAGCATCCCATTTACGGAAGTACCTGTAGAAACATTCTCTGCGCTGACGATATTTTCCTTCACACTGAAAGTTCCGAGACGAATTCCGTTAGCGGTATGTAGTACAGAAATCCTGCTACGAAGATTACTATTTAATGCACGTCTCTTGGTGACACTGAATCCAGCGAACAGCGAATTGGTCACTACAGCACTCACGAGGGGTCACCGGTGGCCGGCAAGGGAAACGCAGTTCTCCAGTTTTCGTTCCGTTCATATTGATTAGCTGCTCCATTACTGGCATTAACGCCAATTTCGCCCTCCCTCCGCCGTCCGCTAATCACAACGCTCGTCGCGAAGCCCTTAACTACGCAGACCTGTGACCTGGATCCCTCTCGCCGGGAGTAATTTCGTGTCGCGAAAAACTACTGGCGACCTCTGTGGTAAACTTCTCGGTCCCCTCTCGTTCTCACGCTAGGTTCCTGCTCCAGTGCCCGTGTATGAGGCGTACCGAGCAAGTTCAGGGTGCTTTATTTTAATGTTCAGTTCACTGCAGGGAAGTTGAAGGCCTTTCAAAAAACGACGTTAGCAGAAGTTGCAGAGGAGTAAATTAATATATGACAGAATGCCTTTGCTAACGGAATAAAATCGCAAAACTAAGAAGGAGTTGTGCGACATAAACGCAAGTTGGTACCATTGTTTCTGGATCTGAAAGATGATGTCTGTTCACATTTCGCACCAGTCGTATATGAGCTGCGCTAGTAGCGTCACTATGAGGATGCAATTCAGGTTTGCTTTAAATACAGGCTGCCACGGTCGTGAGCATTAGTTACCTTTGAGATTGTACGTGGTGAGTTGATGTTTGTCAATGATGTCCATAAGGTGATAAACACCTAACTGAGTTTGAACGAGGTCGTGCAATAGAGCTACGAGAAGGTCGATGTTCCTTCTAAGATACTGCAGAAATACACTACTGGCCATTAAAATTGATACACCAAGAAGAAATGCAGATGATAAAGGGATATTCATTGGACAAATATATTATACTAAAACTCACATGTGATTACATTTTCACGCAATCTGGGTGCATAGATCCTGAGAAATCGGTACCCAGAACAACCACCTCTGGCCGTAATAACGGCCTTGATACGCCTCGGCATTGAGTCAAACACAGCTTGGATGGCGTGTACAGGTACAGCTGCCCATGCAGCTTCAACACGATACGACAGTTCATCAAGAGTAGTGACCGGCGTATTGTAACGAGCCAGTTGCTCGGCCACCATTGAGCAGACCTATTCAATTGGTGAGTCATCTGGAGAATGTGCTGGCCAGGGCGGCAGTCGAACATTTTCTGTATCCAGAAAGGCCCGTACAGGACCTGGAACGTGCGGTCGTGCATTATCCTGTTGAAATGTAGGGTTTCGCAGGGCTCTAATGAAGGGTAGAGCCACGGGTCATAACACATCTGAAATGTAACGTCCACTGTTCAAAGTGCCGTCTGTGCGAACAAGAGGTGAACGAGACTTGTAACCAATAGCACCCCATACCATTACGCCGGGTGATACGCCAGTATGGCGATGACGAATACACGCTTCCAATGTGCGTTAACCGCGATGTCGCCAAACACGGATGCGACCATCATGATACTGTAAACAGAACCTGGATTCAACCGAAAAAATGACGTTTTGCCATTCGTGCACCCAGGTTCGTCTTCGAGTACACCATCGCAGGCGCTCCGGTCTGTGATGCAGCGTCAAGGGTAACCGCAGCCATGGTCTCCGAACTGATAGTCCATGCTGCTGCAAACGTCGTCGAACTGTTCGTGCAGATGGTTGTTGTCTTGCAAACGTCCCCATCTGTTGATTCAGGGATCGAGACGTGGCTGCACGATCCGTTACAGCCATGCGGATACGATGCCTGTCATCTCGACTGCTAGTGATACGAGGCCGTTGGGATCCAGCACGGCGTTCCGTATTACCCTCCTGAACCCACTGATTCTATATTCTGCTAACAGTCATTGTATCTCGACCAACGAGAGCAGCAATGTCGCGATACGATTAACCGCAATTCCGATAGGCTACAATCCGACCGTTATCAAAGTCGGAAACGTGATGGTATGCATTTCTCCTCGTTAGACGAGGCATCACAACAAAGTTTCACCAAGCAACGCTGGTCAACTGCTGTTTGTGCATGAGAAATCGTTTGGAAACTTTCCTCATGTCAGCACGTTGTAGGTGTCGCCAACGGCGCTAAAATTGTGTGAATGCCCTTATAAGTTAATCATTTGCATATCACAGCATCTTCTTCCTGTCGGTTGAATTTCGCGTCTGTAGCACGTCATATTCGTGGTGTAGCAATTTTAATGACCAGTAGTGTACTTGACAGGCATGTAGCCACTGTGCATGACTTCTGGTATCGGTGTTCAGGGTAATGTAGGTCTCAAGAAGACCGCGCTCCAGATGGCCATTTCACACTAACCAGACGGAAGATCCTCGTGCTCAGTGCATAGCTCTGGTACATCGTAACTACATCTGCAGCAGCAACCTGAGCAACGGATGGCACCACAGTTGATACAACAGACTGTTACAAATCGAGTGATTCAAGGGAAGCTTTGAGCCAGACGCCCTATTCCATGCATTCCACTGACCCCAAACCACCGCCATTTGCGACCTCAGTGGCACCAAGTGAGAGTTCATTGGAGGTCAGGGAGGAGGTCTGTTGTGTTTTCTAATAAAAGCTGCTTCTGCCTCGGTCCCACAGATGGCCATGTGTTGGTTAGAAGCCCGCATCTCGTGGTCGTGCAGTAGCGTTCTCGATTCCCACGCCCGGGTTCCCGGGTTCGATTCCCGGCGGGGTCAGGGATTTTCTCTGCCTCGTGATGGCTGGGTGTTGTGTGACGTCCTTAGGTTAGTTAGGTTTAAGTAGTTCTAAGTTCTAGGGGACTGATGACCATAGATGTTAAGTCCCATAGTGCTCAGAGCCATTTGAACCATTTTTTTTGTTGGTTAGAAGGAGGCCTAGCTGAGGACCTGCAACCGACCTCTCTGTGAGCTAGACACACTGGACCTACACTTGGAGTTATGGTCCGGGATTGCGATTTCGTATGTCGTGGTTATCCCACGAACTCCGACTGCAAATTTGTACGTCACTCTGCTGCTTCGACCTGTTGTGCTGCCATTCATGAACAGCAGTCTACGGGATGTTTTCAACAGGATAACACACGCCCAGATACCGCTCTTGTAACCCAAGACGCCTCACAGAGTGTCGACATGTTGCCTTGGTCTGCTCGACCTCCAGATCTGTGTCCATTCGAGTACAAATGGAACATCATCAGACGACAATTCCGGCGTCATCCATAATCAGCAATAACAGTCCAGTATTGACCGACGAAGTGCAAAAGGAGTGGAACCCCATCCCACAAACTGACATCCGGCACCTATACAACACAATGGACTCACATTTGCATGCTTAAATTCAAGATTCTGGCGGTTACATCGGTCATGAATGTACCAGCATTTCATATTTTCAATGGATTATCTCGCGATTACATTAACCTTGTTATCTTGCAATGTTAATCACTTAAATGTGTTAGCTAGATAAACATATTCCCGAAATATCATTACTCTACATTAATTATTATTTTGTGTTGAGATTTCTCTACTGTCAGTGTGTATATATATATATGTGTGTGTGTGTGGGTGTGTGTGTGTGTGTGTGTGTGTGTGTGTGTGTGTGTGTGTGTGTGTGTGTGTATGTGTGAATGCCTAAGGGACCAAACTGCTTAGGTCATCGGTTCCTAAGCTAGGCGCTACAGTCTGGAACTGCGTGACTGCAACGGTCGCAGGTTCGAATCCTGCCTCGGGCGTGGATGTGTGTGCTGTCCTTAGGTTAGTTAGGTTTAAGTAGTTCTAAGTTTTAGGGGACTGATGACCTCAGAAGTTAAGTCCCATAGTGCTCAGAGCCATTTGAGCCACCGGTCCCTAGTCTTACTCACTACTTAAACTAAACTAACTTATGCTAAGAACAACACACATACCCTTGCCCAAGCGAAGACTCGAACCTCCGGCGGGAGGGGCCGCGCAGTCCGTGACATGACGCCTCAAACCGCGCGGCCACTCCGCGCGGCAGTGTATACGTAACAAACAGTTTTCGTACAGCCACAGTTGTCCAGACTACAAACATGTTAACACACGATATAAAACTGCTACTAATAGATAGTGCGAGTGTTGTGACACATGTTGTTACTTACGCAACGCACATTCGTGGGTAAGTCGCTTACACATGTTCGTGCGCTTGTGGATTCACGTAGACTGCCTGTTCTGCTTACCGGTGTGGAAGAAACTTTCATCGCGAGTATTTGGTGCTCTGGTTCAATGAGGCCTTCACCAAAGGATTAAACAACCTTCGAAATAGTTCCCAGTTGGACAACTGTAGGGGATGCTACAATATAACACACAACACCTGTGAAAGAGTTCGAGGCCGTAAAAAAATTCAGAGGTGCATTTTTTGTCCTATGCTTACCAGCATCACCATTAAAAAATAAAAACTGGGTTATTCTTATCGAAACAATGCGTATAGCTTATTTGTCTCAAGTAAAAACAAAGATAAAGATTCGCTTAGTAATTTTATAAAAGATCTTGCCTTCGAAAACGGTGTATATGCATTACGCGCCTTGTAACATGTACGAAGGTTCAAAAATGGCTCTGAGCACTATGGGACTTAACTTCTGAGGTCATCAGTCCCCTAGAACTTAGAACTACTTAAACATAACTAACCTAAGGACATAATACACATCCATGCCGGACGCAGGATTCGAACCTGCGACCGTAGCGGTCGCGCTGTTTCAGACTGTAGCGCCTAGAGCCGCTCGGCCATCACGGCCGGCTGTACGAAGGGCAGACTATGAGTCCAGTAGAGGAGACCTTAAACTAGCACCAGCAACGCTACCGACTATAATAGCCAAGCAAATCAGCTGTCAACGACAGATAGCAGCCGCAGTAGCCTAAGTCACTAAAATAAATTTGTTCTGGGAACACTCGGCTCAAAGGTAGCCAGTTCGACTCTTGATGCTGGATGAAAACAGCGCACTGTGGTGAAATTTCACTGAATTCCTTAAACTTAACAGACTCAAAGTCAGAATAGGCGCAACTGACCGCTCAATGCGTTAGTGATCAACACGATCTCATGTACTTGACAATCGGCTCCACACAATCGCGTGCGTAGCCCAAGCAAGTTATCACCCACTTCACCAATCGCATCTCTCATCACATCGTCGTGGATATGGTTCGCCTGCAGACACGATCCTACCAATACGACGACTGATGACTCAGTTGGGTTGGTCTTCTAGTCTGGCGACTTTTTACTCAACTCTGTAGACAGGCATGTAAGTATTTAGTGTCAGCATGGTGTCCTCAGTATTGGCTATCGGTGGATACTGTACGGTATTATACCAGTTTCCACGATATACACCTTTCTGTCTGCAACACATGACCCATATCGCGTTCTTCTTACTAAGCAGATGCTTTGTACAGTGTTATACCGTTTTCGAAACAGGGACGATATCTATCAAGAAAACAATACAACATCACATCGCTCATACCCTGTTCTGAAATGTTTAAAAGAACGAAGGACAGACTTCGGTTATACTAAGTGTCCGTCACACTTAGTAACTCTTAATTTCATTAACCACCTGTGGTTCTTCAAGGAATAGTATATTCCGTTGTTCGCTATATTCCTCACTGCCAAATCGGCATTGAAATAAAAAGGTTGCAATGGGGGTTCCTTGTAAACCCTACTAACAGATTAAGTCCGACATCTCAATGTCCGTGGATCGACTCTATACAGAATCCGAACATACATGGTATTACATGTTCCCTGTTCAGTAATCAGACAGTTTAGAAGCCAGGACTTATCATGGTAGCGCTTTGCTAAAGGTAACAGATTGATGTCCAGAAAGAGCCCTACCAAATTCCCATTTTATCCCGATTTTTATATCCTATGGATTTCCAAAATCTCTCAGACGAATGTGTCCTACCCTGCTCTTTGTGGATGGAATTTGAAAAGTGCCGTATCCAACATGAACTGGAACACATAATATTTCATAAACGGTTCAAGATATCAGGATATCTAAACAGTGTTTCCGCGGAATGATATTATGTAACGGGACAAATATTATTCTAAATGGTTAATACTCGTAACATTTTGTCTACGTGATATTGGAGCAGCAATAGTTATTTTTTCAGTTGCATGATGTTCTTTATTAATGGAACTCGCTAGTTCGTAAAAAGAGGAGTAGGATGACGTAACAAAGACACTGTTCGCAGTGACACTTTTCACAAAAGCAGGCAAGGAATATGCTACTTATGAAGCTGAAGTGTACAGAAAACTGTTCATTTTTACCTTAACCGGCGCGCAAACAACTGGTGACGAGGCAGAAAGTGTGATGTGTCGACAGGCCTCTCTGTCGCACTTCATAATTTTACAGGCTGTTTTTTGCGAGCATTTGCATGTGCTTCACAAACGTACTTTTCTTCACGTAAGCTCTCGAATGTTTCTATGGAAAGCAGGATGCTGCATCTAAAAATTCTGTTGCTCGCACATCTTGGTAGATAAAACAATTAACAGCCTTAATTATAAACTACTCGGCCTTTCGCATAATATCATTTCCTAAAGTGTTTGTTTTATTATTTGGAGCCATTTACGAAATTTTAGAAGTGTCCTCTCCCACCCCCCAAAAAATAACTAATAAATAAGGAAGCACTTGATTTCTGTACTCGGACGTACTAGTGGTTTTGTATGACTTATTTTAAAATTTGTCAATTAATTAAGAAGATATTAGAGAATTCCTTTAACGTATTTCTTTGTTACAATTCTTCGGATAATCTCGTTGTTATTGTACGACGTTGAAAATGGTAAATAAAGCGCCACAACTGAAGTTTTAATAATTTAAGCGTAAAGGCAACGTCAGAGAATAAGAAAGGAATGTACACGCAATGGCAAGAAATCCGATAAAACTTGGCCATTGCAAGCAATTCCCAATGTCAGCTAAAAATAAAAGAGAGAGAAACGCTAGGCAGGAAGAGTTGGGCTGCTACCGCCACACAGTAGAATATGCGCCACTTTGTTTGGTGAACGTTTCCCCAGTGATTATCAAATACCATTAAACGAGCCCCCGGTTTACGGGCGACGTTTATCCGTTCAGCGATAATAGCACATTAATTTGTGGGGCCGTCGTCAAGATTAAAACAGGCGCGGTTAATGGTCAGGCTTTAGCGACGCCACCGAATGAGAATCGAATTACGCCTCTAACGCACATGAAATGTGATATTAACAACAACGGAAACCAGGACCTGCTGCCCACCATTATGCACCTACGTCATTTAAGGGCAGCCCAGTCTCGCTGTTGTCAACTTCATGAGTGTATAGGTAATACCACCACAACTGATCAGCCTCACTAGCCAATTTTGTACAAATATGCCAAGTATTATATATTTTTAGAACGTAACAGCTACCAGTAGCTTCCCGTAAATGTAAATGCATTTTTAAAAATTATGTTAATTTGGACAATCGCCCTCACCTAGCAGCTAAACTAATTGTTCAAAACTAATAAAAATCTAACACCCTTCATTGTTGGTATAAAAAACATTGTATTTTTCCATCAAAACCTTTGCCTACTTTAAATTTGTCTATTTTCTCTCACGCAGAATAAAGATTGTGAGAGAATCTTCTACCGTAAAAGAAACAGGTTCAGAAGCAAGCTCCAACTGTTGTGGAGTTCTAAAAAGTTCTGAAATTTATTTCTCAGGCATAATGCGTGTGTGTGTGTGTGTGTGTGTGTGTGTGTGTGTGTGTGTGTGTGTGTGTGTCAGTAAACGCTATTTTGAAAACGTATAACTCTCAAACTCTCCAAGAACGACGCTTAATATTTCACGAAAGTTGCCTTAGAAAATCCCAAGAACTGTTCTTCGTGGTGAAAGCTGTGTATATTTTTGAACATTCTTCGCACAGCTTCATCAGGAACGTGAAGATGAAACACGTCAAACAATCGTTCACACATAGTCAGATAACCGATCGTTCATCTCACGCATCACCTGTGAATGGGAAGTGAAAAATCTTCCTACAGGGTACAATAAACACCTTACAGAAATTCTGCAGTATCGATGTAGGTGCAAAAGCGTAGTATCTCCGGCGCTTTTTTGAACCGCTAATGCCTGAATAAATAGCTAGATGAAAGATAAAAGTAAAAAACTGCGGCGCTTTAGAGGTACCCAAAATGCTCAGCTTGGTAGCTTCATGAAGAATCAGCATCTACTGGCACTGGCTTTCAAAAACATTTAATCTTCCTGTTATTAACTCTGCATTGGTGCGATGCAAATTCGCGACACTCGGCATTAAGGGGTTAAACTGAAGCTATATTCGATGAACGTCGTTACTAATTATCAAAATGCCACTGTAAGAATACAATCTTTACTGTCGAATCATCTAAGTTTAATCAAATTATATATATATATATATATATATATATATATATATGTGTGTGTGTGTGTGTGTAAGAAAAAGCCTATATATATATATATATATATATATATATATATATATATATGTGTGTGTGTGTGTGTGTGTGTGTGTGTGTGTGTGTGTGTGTGTGTGTGTGTGTAAGAAAAAGCCTGAAAAGCTTGTGAGTTGCTGTGCTGAGAAATAATGTAAGTGTGTTGCTGTGCTCAGAAATAACTGTTAAAGAAAAAAATAGATACGTTGCGTCTGATACGTTACGACTGATGATAGAATACATACCCGAATGCCGGTCTGGCAATTAAATATCTCTAAGTGCTACTTATGGTGTACATCAAGATGTCTTATATATATTGTATTTCCAATTACTATTTTCCTATTAAAGTCTTCTAGAGTTTGTAGAGGACACGTAGTAGATAAAGTTTTGATGGATAACCCATATCCTGGAACGTTTCGTTCGGGTGTAAAATAAGTTTGAAGATCGGATCACTTTCAAATCTCTCGCTTCAGGGCATGCACACAGTGACGACATTGAGCTGTGACATGTGTGCTCTAGAGAGGGGCCGTTCCACGTGGCGATCCTACTGTACTTTGCACAACGTGTTACGTGTGACCGGCGCTTTCATACGCACTCGACCTGGTGTATACTGAATAATTTCTGCTGCCGCCAGAACTCGTGCAAGATCTTCTCCCGACTTCACACGAGTCTCATACACAAAACTTCTCACATGGCCCCACAAGAAAAAGTCGAGAAGAATTAATTCTGGCGAAGGACCTTTCATAGTGTGTTTGACTGAGATGTTTGCGGAAGTCACGTGCATAATGCGCGGGTGGACCACAATCTTGGACCCAAATTTTCTGACGGAATGACAGTGTCACACCTTCCAATAACTCCACCAGTACCTCTTGCAGTAATGTTAAGTATCTGGGACCCGTTAGGCAACGCAGGAGAACATACAGCCAATAAGACGACCATCAATGATGTTAGCACATGCATTGATACCGAACCGTTTCTGAAATCCACGCGTATGTGTGGCATGAGGATTTTCGTCATCTGATATCTGACTGATCGAAAGTTCAAAACAGTCTCCCAGGTGAAGCGAGCTTCATTCGTGAAAAGAACGCGGCGTAGAAACTCGGGCTTGCCGACACAATTATGTAGAAGCCACGAAACTGACACTTCGTGGAAAATCAGCCGGAGGCTAGCGTGGTAAAGGTGGAGTTGCTGGTCATACAGAACACGCTCGACGCTCGTATGGAGCGCATTAATGGCATGGACAACGTTTCGAGTAGTCGTCGTCGGGTTCTCTTCTACGTGACGGAGGACGTCATCTTCAAAGTCGAGGCACGACCGTGGGGCAACACAGCCGATCCTCCTAGTTGCTAACATCCTAGTTTGTCGGAAATGTAATTGTTGTAGGACGAAAGTGTTATGTGACGGACTGGGGCGATTCGACAGACATTGTCGAGACATACGTTGAGCAGCTCTACGCCGTGCTACACCGCAAATCATCAACATCTCTGTGTACTTTTACAACGCGTATTCTGCCAATCTATACTGTCTCGGTCGTCCTTACTGCTAAATAACGGACTGACAAGTGAACAGGACGCTGAAGCAGTGATTGCAAACAGAGGCCACATTCCGTCAGGGGACTGACTACAGCGCTCTGTTCGCGTTTATGTACCTATCGTTAAGATTTAAAACTGATCCGACACTCAAATATATTTATACCAAAATTTATATTGTATGAAACTCTTTAGCTCATACTTTTCTATAATTAGATCATTGGTGATAATCGTTTAATTGAAACAAGACTCGTCAAAGTGGAATATATTCTTGCAGCAGCTTTTTGGTAGTTAATAATGACATTCTTCAAAAGTAAATTTATAGATTTTTATCATGATGAAAAAGATGTTACTGAACAACTGGAATTTCATTCGATCATTATTGTCTAATTCCATTCCTAACTACTGATCTTGATATGTTAGTGCAGGAACACTCGAACAGGTAATGGCTAGTTCGAATCTCGATGGTGGATGAGATTTTCGTCACTAGTGGGTGGCCGGTAGCAATCATCCTTCACCGTGTCACTTCTCTTCATGCTATGGCGTGATTTGGAATATAATCCGTGATGTTTCTGCAGACTTTCTCGTAACAAATTAGTAGAAAGTTAGTAGAGATTCATGTTTCTATAAAAAGATCGATGCATGAAGTACATAACTTCCACTGTCATACACTACTGGCCATTAAAATTGCTACCCCCCAGAAGAAATGAAGATGATAAACGGGTATTCATTGGACAAATATATTATACTAGAACTGACATGTGATTACATGTCGGCCGGTGTGGCCGTGCGGTTCTAGGCGCTTCAGTCTGGAACCGCGTGACCGCTACGGTCGCAGGTTCGAATCCTGCCTCGGGCATGGATGTGTGTGATGTCCTTAGGTTAGATAGGTTTCTAGTTCTAAGTTCTAAGTTCTAGGGGACTGATGACCTCGGATGTTAAGTCCCATATTGCACAGAGCCATTTGAGCCATTTGTCATTACATTTTCACGCAATTTGGGTGCATAGATCCTGAGAAATCAGTACCCACAACAACCATCTCTGGCCGTAATAACGGCCTTGATACGCCTCGGCATTGAGTCGAACAGAGCTTGGATGGCATGTACAGGTACAACTGTCCATGCAGCTTCAACACGATACGACAGTTCATCAAGAGCAGTGACTGGCGTATTGTGACGACTCAGTTGCTCGGCCACCATTGACCAGACGTTTTCAGTTGGTGAGAGATCTGGAAATTGTGCTGGCCAGGGCAGCAGTCGAGCATTTTCTCTATCCAGAAAGGCCCGTATAGGACCTGCAACATGCGGTCGTGCATTATCCTGCTGAAATGTAGGGTTTCGCAGGGATCGAATGAAGGGTAGAGCCACGGGTCGTAACACATCTGAAATGTAACGTCCGCTGTTCAAAATGCCGTCAATGCGAACAAGAGGTGACCGAGACGTGTAACCAATGGCACCCCATACCATCACGCCGGGTAATACGCCAGTATGGCGATGACGAATGCACGCTTACAATGTGCGTTCACCGTTATGTCGCCAAACACGGATGCTACCATCATGATGCTGTAAACAGAACCTGGATTCATCCGAAAAAATGACGTTTTGCCATTCGTGTACCCAGGTTCGTCGTTGAGTACACCATCGCAGGCGCTCGTGTCTGTGATGCAGCGTCAAGGGTAACCGGAGCCATGATCTCCGAGCTGATAATCATGCTGCTGCAAACGTCGTCGAACTGTTCGTGCAAATGGTTATTGTCTTGCAAAGGTCCCCATTTGTTGACTCAGGGATCGAGACGTGGCTGCACGATCCGTTACAGCCATGTGGATAAGATGCCTGTCATCTCGACTGCTAGTGACACGAGGCCGTTGGGATCCAGCACAGCGTTCCGTATTACCCTCCTGAACCCACCGATTCCACATTCTGCTAAAAGTCTTTGGATCTCGACTCACGCGAGCAGCAATGTCGCGATACGATAAACCGCAGTTGCGATAGGCTACAATCCGACCTTTATTAAAGTCGGAAACGTGATGGTACGCACGAGGCATCAAAATAACGTTTCACCAGGCAACGCCGGTCAACTGCTGTTTGTGTATGAGAAATCGGTTGGAAACTTTCCTCGTGTCAGCATGTTGTAGGTGTCGCCACCGGCGCCAACCTTGTACGAATGCTCTGAAAAGCTAATCATTTGCACATCACAGCATCTTCTTCCTGTCGGTTAAATTTCACGTCTGTAGCACGTCATCTTCGTGGTGTAGCAATTTTAATGGCCAGTAGTGTACGTTAGTGAAAGTTCTTTCCATAAAATTCTAGTCCTACCTAAAATCGCTAACCGAGTTGAAGATCAAGTAGTGTGATGTGGTAATAGAAGACAACAAGAAAACTGCAGCTTCAAATTTCACGTTTAAAAAATCATTTACGCGGGACAGTCGTACAGACATAGCATCGTTCGATAGATGCTCAACTTGCCTTATGGGGGACATGGTAATAAGAATCCCTGGTGATGAAAAGCATCTAATGAAGTTAAAAACAAATAAGTCGCTATGTCCGGATGGAATCCTAATTCGTTTTCATTGAGCGTGCCCTTCGGCATGAGCACAAAACTTAGCTTCCATTTACCGAGAATGTCTCACCCAGAGCATGTTTGTAAGCGACTGGAGAAATTAAAGATCAATATCATTAACTGTAGTTTGGTACAGAAACCAGAGGCAAGGGTATCGTCAGGAGTGCCACAGCGAAATGTGCCGCGTCTGGTCTTGTACTATATATATATATACACTCCTGGAAATTGAAATAAGAACACCGTGAATTCATTGTCCCAGGAAGGGGAAACTTTATTGACACATTCCTGGGGTCAGATACATCACATGATCACACTGACAGAACCACAGGCACATAGATACAGGCAACAGAGCATGCACAATGTCGGCACTAGTACAGTGTATATCCACCTTTCGCAGCAATGCAGGCTGCTATTCTCCCATGGAGACGATCGTAGAGATGCTGGATGTAGTTCTGTGGAACGGCTTGCCATGCCATTTCCACCTGGCGCCTCAGTTGGACCAGCGTTCGTGCTGGACGTGCAGACCGCGTGAGACGACGCTTCATCCAGTCCCAAACATGCTCAATGGGGGACAGATCCGGAGATCTTGCTGGCCAGGGTAGTTGACTTACACCTTCTAGAGCACGTTGGGTGGCACGGGATACATGCGGACGTGCATTGTCCTGTTGGAACAGCAAGTTCCCTTGCCGGTCTAGGAATGGTAGAACGATGGGTTCGATGACGGTTTGGATGTACCGTGCACTATTCAGTGTCCCCTCGACGATCACCAGTGGTGTACGGCCAGTGTAGGAGATCGCTCACAACACCATGATGCCGGGTGTTGGCCCTGTGTGCCTCGGTCGTATGCAGTCCTGATTGTGGCGCTCACCTGCACGGCGCCAAACACGCATACGACCATCATTGGCACCAAGGCAGAAGCGACTCTCATCGCTGAAGACGACACGTCTCCATTCGTCCCTCCATTCACGCCTGTCGCGACACCACTGGAGGCGGGCTGCACGATGTTGGGGCGTGAGCGGAAGACGGCCTAACGGTGTGCGGGACCGTAGCCCAGCTTCATGGAGACGGTTGCGAATGGTCCTCGCCGATACCCCAGGAGCAACAGTGTCCCTAATTTGCTGGGAAGTGGCGGTGCGGTCCCCTACGGCACTGCGTAGGATCCTACGGTCTTGGCGTGCATCCGTGCGTCGCTGCGGTCCGGTCCCAGGTCGACGGGCACGTGCACCTTCCGCCGACCACTGGCGACAACATCGATGTACTGTGGAGACCTCACGCCCCACGTGTTGAGCAATTCGGCGGTACGTCCACCCGGCCTCCCGCATGCCCACTATACGCCCTCGCTCAAAGTCCGTCAACTGCACATACGGTTCACGTCCGCGCTGTCGCGGCATGCTACCAGTGTTAAAGACTGCGATGGAGCTCCGTATGCCACGGCAAACTGGCTGACACTGACGGCGGCGGTGCACAAATGCTGCGCAGCTAGCGCCATTCGACGGCCAACACCGCGGTTCCTGGTGTGTCCGCTGTGCCGTGCGTGTGATCATTGCTTGTACAGCCCTCTCGCAGTGTCCGGAGCAAGTATGGTGGGTCTGACACACCGGTGTCAATGTGTTCTTTTTTCCATTTCCAGGAGTGTATATATATATATATATATATATATATATATATATATATATATATATATATATATATATATATATGATCTTTCGGATTGGATGAGCAGCGATCTGCGACTGTTTGCTGATGACGGTGTTGTGTAAGAGAAAGTATCATTTTCTACAGGCTTTAGGATGATATAGAATTACTTAACCAATAAGTGCCAACGGCCATGCCGCAGTGGTAACACCGGTTCTCGTCAGATCACCGAAGTTAAGCGCTGTCGGGCTGGGCTAGCACTTGGATGGGTGACCATCCAGTCCGCTGTTGGCGAGTGGGGTGCACTCAGCCCTTGTGAGGCAAACTGAGGAGCTACTTGATTGAGAAGTAGCCGCTTCGGTTCCGTAAACTGACATACGGTCGGGAGAGCAGTGTGCTGACCACATGCATTTCCGTATCCGCATCCAGTGACGTCTGTAGGCTGAGCATGACGCGGCGTCCGGTCAGTACCGTTGGGCCTTCATTGCCTGTTCGGACGGAGAGATAATAACTTGGTGGAGAAATTCAATTTAATGCAGGTAAGTAGGATAATCTCTCCTGTAATTTTCGAATATAGTATTATTGGTATGCTGCTAACCCAGTCACGTCGATTAAATATTTAGGCGCAACGTTGCAAAGCAACATGAAATGAAACTAGCAAAATAAGGCTGGTTGTAGGATGAGGTTTTCACTCTGCAGCGGAGTGTGCACTGATATGAAACATCCTGGCAGATTAAAACTGTGTGCCGGACCGAGACTCGAACTCGGGACCTTTGCCTTTCGCGGGAAAATGCTCTACCATCTGAGCTATCTCATTCTGGAAACATCCCCCAGGCTGTGGCAAAGCCATATCTCCATTATATCCTTTCTTCCAGGAGTGCTAGTTCTGCAAGGTTCGCAGGAGAGCTTCTGTCAAGTTTGGAAAGTAGGAGACGAGATACTGGCTGGAGTAAAGCTGTGAGGACGGGGCGTGAGTCGTGCTTGGGTAGCTCAGATGGTATAGAACTTGCCCGCGAAGGCAAAGGTCCCGAGTTAGTGTATCGGTCCGGCACACAGTTTTAATCTGCCAGGAAGTTTCATATCAGTGCACACTCCACTGCAGAGTGAAAATCTCATTGTGGAAACATTCCCTAGGCTGTGGCTAAGCCATGTCTCCGCAAAATCCTTTCTTTCAGGAGTGCTAGTCCTGCATGGTTCGCAGGGGAGATTCTGTAAAATTTGGAAGGTAGGAGACGAGGTACTGGCGGAAGTAAAGCTGTGAGGACGAGGCGTGAGTCGTGCTCAGATGGTATAGAACTTGCCTGCGAAAGGCAAAGGTCCCGAGTTCGCGTCTCGGTTCGGCACATAGTTTTAATCTGCCAGGAAGTTTCAAGGCCTGTTGTAGATCGACTTTGGTTTACTGGGAGCATTCTAGTAAAGTGTACCTGATCTAGAAAGGTGACCGCGTACAGAACACTTGTAAGACATATTTTTGAGTACTGATAGAGTATTTGGGAGTCTCATTAGATCAGATTAAAGGAAGACGGCGAAGCAATGAGTTATTTGTCATCAGTAGGTTCAATCAAGACGCGAGTGTTACTGAGATGCTTCGTGAACTCAAATGGGATATCTTGGAGGTAAGACGACGTACTTTTCGCGAAACGCTATTGACATAGTTTAGAGAACCGGCATTTGCCCCAGCCTGTAGAAAGATTCTACTGCCAGACAAATTAAAAGAAATCAGAGCTTATACGGAAGCACTAGACAGACATTCGCTTCATTTGCGAGTTGGAACTGGAAAGTAATTGATTAGCGTTGCTGCAAGATACCATCCAGTGTGCACCATAGTATGTACCTTGTGTAGTGTGTTCCTTGCGGGGTAAGTATCTACATGTAGACGTAGATCAGATTCTGTTCCTACGCCATACCCCACCACCCCTCTGTTTCTTGGTAGCAAACTCTGTGAGATGAAAATCTGACTTACAGCCGACTGCCTCTGGATCGAGAACTGTAGTAGAAGCCGAAGCCGGACGTTTTATTTGAGAAGCCTATGGCCGAATTCGTTACCCATACTTGTCCATTCCGAGCTTGTACTCAATCGTTAACTACCCCGCTGTCTCGTCGTTGACCCAAATTGAAATCTTGGTTCAAATGGCTCTGAGCACTATGGGACTTAACATCTATGGTCATCAGTCCCCTAGAACTTAGAACTACTTAAACCTAACTAACCTAAGGACAGCACACAACACCCAGTCATCACGAGGCAGAGAAATCCCTGACCCCGCCGGGAATCGAACCCGGGAGCCCGGGCGTGGGAAGCGAGAACGCTACCGCACGACCACGAGCTGCGGACTTGAAATCTTGATCTTACTTCTTTTTGGTAGGTGTTCGTCTTATTCTTTCGGCTCCATGACGCTCATACACATTCTAGTTGTGAGATAATACTTCCGTTAAACATAAAAAATTCTGGTTCGACCACAGAGCTGAGATACATTAACTGTTTGCTAAACATATGATTGCTCTTCTGAAATGGTTTTGCTTTATTAGTTACTTAAATCAAATAGCAACGTTGACTATCGATCACGCTTGAAATTACTGACGAGTGTCGTTTAAGAAAGGCAGTTACTTCGTAATTTTACTTTATCTTTGTGAACCAGAGACCACTTTTCTCGGTCCGCTAATTTTCCTGTTCATTCTGCGTGCTATGTGAGCAGCGGCACATACCCTCTTGTAACTCAAAACAAGTTTTCTGACTGCTAATTGGCTAAATATATGAGTTGACGAGAGTTTGTGACTTCCTGCTCATTAGAAACGGAGCAATATTTTTCAGGGGTGTGAGCCCGCAACAGTCTTTGTTAAGCAGCTGTGTAACTGTTGCCTTGGTATTATTTAAAGAAAAATACAGAGACAGTGATGAAGATTTATTAACAAGAGAATCGAACCTGGCTTCTCTTATGTAGTGATGTTTAGACTGACTTTGTAAGCTGCTTGTCCCATCTGCTTCGCTAGATTCGATGGAATGACACAATATTTGTATGGGAACACTACTCGAATCCTCTGTATACCAGTATTTCTGTAGCGCTGCCTATTGTAAGGAACACTATGTTTAACACTGTGCACGTGATTTTTACGGACGCGTAAGTGATTTCCGTTAATGAAACCTCACGTTTGTTGTGGTTGATATGATGCACTATGGTCTTTGACTCGCGTTTAAAATTAATTATATGAAGTAAGATGTTTTCGTATTTTTTCTTCATACGGATTTAGTGCTCTCATTAGGATTAAACGCTCTCGTGACATCAAAGTTGCTAGGAATGCGTTGTGAGTTAATGGGGAACAGCTGACTGTGGCGTTTGCGAAGGAATGGACACAGCTTACCTGTAGCATTTTAGCGTTTTGTGGGAAATTCTGGAACAATAACTCAGGATTTCTGGACCAACTACTGAATATCATCCCAGTGGCCTATTACTGGGGGTTTCTTGGACTATGCTCCGTGGTCCTAAAATGCATCCTGATTTTGACAACAGATCGAGTTTGTGTGTGGCGTCTGCCCAAACAAGCTTATAGGGGCGAGCAAAATAAAAGTGACCTATAAGATATTTACAATAACACTGACGCGGAAATGAACAGAAGATCTGCCCATCACAGAAAATGTTGGGAACCGTGATTTTGATGCTCCTGTTGGTTTCTGCGTGAAGTGAATCAGGACTTTTGAAGTCTCTGTTTTCAGTTTCGTTCTGACGAGGCGCGATTCAGCTTGTCAAAGTATGTGAACTCCAGAAAATGCGACTTTGTGATTCAGGAAATCCCCTTCAGTCCTTTGAAGAGCCGTTGCATAGTCTCAAGATCGGTTTTTCGTTCGCAATCCCTTGTGTCCGCGTCGTAACACGATCCTTTCACCAAACTGTTAATGCTCAGCGGTATGTCCAGAAACTGTTTAGTACGAATTGAAGCAACACGCAGAAGATGAACGACTGAGTGAATATTTTCAGCAAGACAGAGCAACAGCACACACCAACTTGACACCTTGTGGCGTGCGTGAGGTGATCGGCCGAGGAGAGAACAATCTGCAAAGACAGGGCAATCTCCTGGCCACCACTCGACCGCCGTATCTCTCTCCCTGTGGGACAAACTGAAGCGTTGTAAGTACTCAAATAATCCTCACAGGGTGGGAGAGCTACAGCAGAACACTGAAAACACTGTTGTTGCTATCTCTCAGGTGGAGCTGTTGCATGTGCCACATAGTTTGATAAATTGAGCACAGCGGTGTATCGACGTCAACGTGGGCCATTTCCAGCGTCTTGTGATGTTCATTAACAAAGGTCAATCCTGCATTAGTCTTATTGTACACTGACAAGGAAACCTGCACATCGCAACCCCCTCAGATTTAGTTATAAATTGACACAGTGGATAGGCCTTGAAAAACTGAACACAGATCAATCGAGAAAACAGGAAGAAGTTGTGTGGAACTATGAAAAAATAAGCAAAATATACAAACTGAGTAGTTCATGTGTAGGATAGGCAACATCAAGGAGGCTGTGAACTGAGTAGCGCCGTGGTCCTGTGGTTAGCGTGAGCAGCTGCGGAACGAGAGGTCCTTAGTTCGAGTCTTCCCTCAAACGAAAGTCTTACTTTCTTTATTTTCGCAACGTTACGATCTGTCCGTTCATTCATTTCCGTCCCTGTTCACTGTAATAAGTTTAGTGTCTGTGTTTTGCGACCGTACCGCAAAACCGTGCGATTAGTAGACGAAAGGACGTGCCTCTTCAATAGGAACCGGAAACATTTGATCGCAAGGTCATAGGTCAACCGATTCCTCCACAGGAAAACACGTCTGATATATTCTATACGACACTAGTGACGGCATGTGCGTCACATGACAGGAATATGTTGTCGACCCACCTAACTTGCACACTTGGCGAATGGGTAAAAAGATTCTTCTACCGTGCCCTATTTAGGTTTCCTTGTGGATGTGATAATCACTTCCAAAAAAGTGATGAAAACATAAGAGTGTGTCACATAACTGTAACAAATGAATGCAACAGTTTCACAGTTGCGCAGTTTTCCCTGTGCTCTCAAAACATATGATTTTTACGTTTTCAAATGTTTCCGTGTGTAGACCGTCATATCCTGCATATGTCCAAGTAAATCTGAACATGTTCTGGAATTTTGGAGAGCGAAGTTGATTATGTGTGAGTCCCTGAACTTTGATAATTGTCTGAAAATAAAAAATTAAACTTTTCACGAGAGAGAAGACTTGAACCAGGGACCTCTGATTGCGCAGCTGCTCACGCTAACCACGAGACCACGGCGTTCGTATGCTCACAGTCTCCTTGATGTTGCTTACCTTGCACATCGACTACTCAGTTTGTATATTTTGCTTATTTTTTTCATAGTTCCACACAACTTCTTCCTGTTTTCCCGATTGATTTGTGTTTAGTTTTTCAAGGCCCATCCCTGTGCCAACTTATAACTAAATCTGAGGGGGGTGTGATGGGGAGGTTCCCTTGTGAGTACCGGCGTTGCCAGGGTTATTCCAGTCTTCTATTTATCCATCTCCTCCTTGCCCGTCTCTTTCTATCCATCACCGCCACCGCCACCCCCCCCCCCCTCTGTCGATCTCCTCCTGCTCCTCTTCCTGTCCGTCTCCTTGTACCCCTCTATCTCTCCCTCTCCAGCTGCTACTCCCTCAGCTGCTACTCCCTCCTCTCTGTGTCCATCTGCTCCTCCCTCTCCCTCCACTGCACCTTTTCCCTCTGTCCATCTCCTCCCCCCTTCCTTTTATTCCATCACTTCATCCCACTCTCTCTGTCGATCTCCTCCTCCACACTCTGTCCATCTCCTCCTTCTCCCTCTCTGTCTGTTCATCTCCTCCTACCATCTTCTCTCTCCACGTTATCATCTCAACACATATAGGAGGCTGGTGATTCTAACCCGCTGCGGTCGCAGGTTCGAATCCTGCCTCGGGCATGGATGTGTGTGATGTCCTTAGGTTAGTTAGGTTTAAGTAGTTCTAAGTTCTTGGGGACTGATGACCTCCGATGTTGAGTCCCATAGTGCTCAGAGGCGTTTGAACCATTTTGATTCTAACCCCCACAGTATTTCTTGCCAGATCGTAACTAATATGTGCACCGAATTTGATCAAAATCGTTCCAGGGGTTGAGGATGAGAATTTTATCCTTGGCTTTGCTCACATACGCACATATATTTAACACATTACATTGGTATTTGTACACATATTTCACCTGCATCTCTGGCGAATTCCGCCCTGCAGTTTCATGATATCGTGTCACCTGAACTGTGTGTCGCAGAATGATATAATTTTGCGGGTACATCCAATGGTATAATTGGCTACAGTCAACAACATTTTTTGTGAGTAGATATGATAGTATAGATCTAATAAATTAAAACCTATGCTTGATGCTGCAGTTTTTCACGTATCTCAGTTTTTATGAGGTCATACCTTCTGAAATATGTGTCGTTCAATGACGTATATTTCTAGGTACATTCAGCGATATATGCAGATACTGTTTGCGATATATGTTGCGAACAGAGTTAGTAGCAAGGAAGTAATAAATTTAAACGTCATTCACGATGAGGCAGATTTTCACGTATCTCGGATTTTATGGCGTCATAACTCCTGAACATCGTGCCGCACAATGATATAACTTTGCTAGTACATTCACTGGGGTATAAGGTTACTGTGTGCAAAATGTGTCGCGAATAGAGTTAGCATTAAAGACGTACTAATTTAAAACGTCATACTTCTTGTGGCAGTTTTACCGCATGAACAGCGAAAATAGGGAGGTTGTCGGTGAAAAAAAGTTTCGTAACCTTGGAGGCCAGTAATGTAAGGCTGAAACATATGGTCCGGTGCGACCGATCCATCGTTCAATAATCTAGTCATTTAAAAATCCCGCGCTTCCAGATACTAGTGTGGCGCTGCCCGTCCTGTTGGCAAATGAACTCGTTCGAATCAATCTCCAACTGTGGGAAAAGAAAGTTCTCAAGCATATCGATATATGTGCTTCCAGTGTTCTCGGCAAAAAATGGCTCTAAGCACTATGGGACTTAACATCTGAGGTCATCAGTCCCCTGGACTTAGAACTACTTAAACCTAGCTAACCTAAGGACATGACACACATCCATGCCCGAGGCAGGATTCGAACCTGCGACCGTAGCAGCAGCGTGGTTCCGGACTGTAGCGCCTAGAACCGCTCGGCCACAGCGGCCGGCCTCGGCAAAGAAAAATAGACCGTACCCTTTCCCTGTGAAACTGCACAAAACAAAACGTATTAAATTTTGAAGAGTACCTATCATGTTGTACAACTATATGTGATTGTTCCGTACCCCATATTCTCACATTTTGACTATTCACCTTTCCATTTAAATAGAATGTTGCTTCATCAGTAAACACTAAGTGTGGAAGAAAACTTTCATCCTCTAACTTGCCAAGAACGAAATTACGGGACTCCACACGTTGTTGTTTGTCATCTTCACGAAGAACTCGCAGTAGCTGAATTTTGTACGGTCTCATGTGTAAACGTGGACGTAACACACTCCAGACGGAAATAGGGAGCAAGTTGAGCAGTCGAGCTGCACGGCGCACAGGTTTCTGCCGACTCCTTGTGAAACCATGGCGGATGCGTTCGACGTCTGTGTCAGACACTCGGGAACGGCCCGGCGATTTGCCTTTACACAGACAACCTGTTTCTTGAAATTGTTCATGCCATCGTATAATGCTCTGCGCTGCAGGAGGATCCACACTATACCTAGTACGAAAGTCACACTGAACAGTTATTACTGACACGCACTGCGCAAAACGTTAAACATACATCGCTTTCTATTATCCCGACACCATTTTTACTAGAACTTAAGTGGGTGCACACTGCTGCTACCTAGCGGGAACCATGTAAAACTCGAGAGTTTGCTCTTTTCAACAGTACGTTGTTCGCGCACATATCTCAAATAACATAATCGTTATGATTTTTTAAAATCGGATGATTCGTTTTGATATACCCTGTAGGAGGAAGCAAAATATTGCTTGTCTCTTCAATGAACGTACGAACTCGGAATTCGAACAGTAAACCACACCCTGATGGATAACGCCTCTTCTAGCGTCTGCGACTGTGGTTGGAAAGCACTCACGTGACGCATTAGAGCTTACTAATCGAACCCGTGACGAAACGTCCTGCTCTTCTTTTGATCTGTTCTTTTTTTTTCCTTTGTCAGTCCTACCAGTTGCTGTAATGGTCGAACGAGGGTATTGTGAGCTACCTCCTTCGTGGGTGGATTACACTTCCCGAGGATTCTTCCAGTCTGGCATCTTCTTTTCCTATAAGTACTTTCATGTGGTTCTTTAACTTTAAATCACTCTGGAGGCATACTCCCAGATACTTGATGGCTGTAGCTGTTTTCCTTGCAGCGAGATCTTTTCACAAAATCATGATGACCAGTACCCCTTGGAACACCAAAGTATTTTGTTGACTTCTGCTTACGTAAGTAGAAATGGCCATCGCGATAAAATAAAATTTTAAGTTTCCGAGTGTTACCCAAGAATGGAACGGTAGAGACACGGTGTGAAAGGTGTTCTTAGAAACTACGATTGCAAAAATAGAAAAAAAAAATGAAATACGCACCACGAAGGAATTATCCGAATGGGAAATTGGTAGATCTTAATTCAATAAACTTTACCGACAGCCGTATATAGGGCTGTTGGTAAAGTTTATTGAACTGAGAAGTACGTACCAGTCGATGTTCCCTGGTCATAATGGACCGACAGAGACTGAAATTGGTAGATGTGATGAACATATAAAAAAAAAATAAATGATTACCATATCAGAGAAATATTCAAGAGGAACAGCTTCACAAACTGGGCACGTCAGTATCTCGCTGGTCCACCTCTGACCCTTATGCAAGTAGTTATTCGGCTTTGTATGGATTGATAGAGTTGTTGAATGTCCTCCTGAGGAACGTTGTGCCAAATTATGTCCAACTGCCGTGTTGTCGGGCCGTATGGCGGGCGACAGTTAGGTAGGTATCCCGCCGCTGTCCGGGGCCTCTTCGCTGGTCATCGATGCTCATTTCGAAGAAGGACTCACCACTGAAGACTCCAGTCAATGAGATTCCAGGCCGAAGACGTGTCTGGAGCGGTGGTATACCAACCTGAGTGTCGCGCGGCATATTGCCCGACAACTAGGATTCACAACAGGACCTCTTTGGTTGTCATTCGTGGCACTCTTACAGCACAGCGGAACGTCGACGATATTCTACGCTCCGTTTTGCTGCCCTTCATGCCAAGCCATCCTGGGCTTACATTTAAGCAAGATAATGCGCGCCCGCACCACACGGCGAGAGTTCTACCGCTTGTCTCGGTGCTCGTCAAACACTACCTCGGCCAGCAAGGTTGCCGAATCTCTCCCCAGTTGAGGACGTTTGGAGCATTATTGGCAGGGCCCTGCATCCAGCTCGGGATTTTGACGATCTAACGCGCCAGTTGGACAGAATCTGGCATATGGACTGTGCGGCTGGTCCCGGCGGAGGTTCGAGTCCTCCCTCAGGCATGGGTGTGTGTTTAATTTAGGTTAAGTAGTGTGTAAGCTTAGGGACTGATGACCTTAGCAGTTAAGTCCCATAAGATTTCACACACATTTGAACATTTTTTTTGAAGAATCTGGCATGACACCCTTCAGGAAGGCATCCGACAACTCTTGAAACGACACCTTAGAAAAATTTATGAATTACTGTGCTCAAAAAATGGTTCAAATGGCTCTGAGCACTATGGGACTCAACTGCTGTGGTCATAAGTCCCCTAGAACTTAGAACTACTTAAACCTAACTAACCTAAGGACATCATACACATCCATGCCCGAGGCAGGATTCGAACCTGCGACCGTATCGGTCGTGCGGTTCCAGACTGTAGCGCCTTTAACCGCTCGGCCACTCCGGCCGGCAATTACTGTGCTGATAAACCCCTTACGTTATTTGATTTTCAAACAGCTGAGCAGAACTGAACGTACTCAGACATTTCTCTCTTTACTTATTCTGATCAACACTAAACTGACACACAATATTTTTAGCGCAACGCAATCTGACTTTTAATAATCCCTACAAAAGAATGGTCCTGACTAACAATAACCTATACCTTTCATAAATCACTTACCTCACTAAAATCTTCATTACTCGAACTACTGCAATACAGCGAGCGCCAATACTGCCAGCTAAATAAAAGATTCTAACTGCTGAAAGCACTAACTACTGATAGCCATAGTTACGAAATGAAAGATTTTGATAGAGAACAAACAATGTATTTACCTTAATAGTGTTCAAAAGTCATAATATATATATATATATCAGTTCATGACATCCAGTCTTCCAAATGTGCTGTTTCTTATGGACACACGTCCAGATCATCCGCTCTCAAAATTCCGCCATTTCTCTCCCCACATCCACCACTGCTTGCGGCTCACCTCCAACTGCGCAACGCTACGCGCTGTTAACAGCCAACTGCCCAACACTACAATAGCGACTATTGCAACAATGCCGACCACCCTCAGACTGCACACAGCACAGCCAGTGATTTTCATACAGAGCGCTACGTGGCGATGGCGTTACCAATTTAAGAACCTAAACAGCCTACTTACACTCTGTCAATCAATGCCACGCCGAATAACAGCCTGAATAAGGGCCAGAGAGTTGGACCAACATGTTATTCGCTTGCTCGGTTTGTGAAGCTTTTTCTCTTGAATAAACCATCCATTTTTTTCTGAAAGTGTAATCATTTGTTTATCACTAGATGAACATCACATCTACCGATTATCGCAGCATCCGGATAATTCCATCGTGATGCGTCCTTCTGTGTTTGATTGTACTTAATCGTGGATTGCCGAGTTATCATATAGGTCTAGATGTAGAATTAATGCTCTGAACTCTTCAACAGAATCACAAAGCTGGTCTGATATTGCGGATGATCGTATTTTGTTCAGTAGATGACAGTGCGGAACTGTACCAAATGCTTTTCGGAAGTCAAGGAACACATCGTCAACCCCAGATTCTGGCCTTTACCACCTTCTGGCTCTCGTGCGCGATTGGAGCGATCTGGCATTCACAAGATCTATGCGGAATCTATGTTGACTTCTACAGGGGAAAGTATTTGGCCTCCAGAAAGATCACAATATGCGAGTGTAAAACGTAGTACGAATTTCTATAACACATGTCCCGATCATTTGTAATGCACACACATGACCGATGCGAGATTAGAATATATGGTCTCTACTTCATGGGGCGACAACGATGCGCCGTCCGAGGTCATGGATGTTAATGTGTCAGAATATTCATATCCGTTGGTCGCTTGTAGCAGCCTGTGCAGAGACGAAAAAAGGCTCATAGCATGTTCTGGAGAAGGAGAGGCTCTGGTTACATCTTTGACAGGTAATAATCTAAAGACTCTTGTCACTCATGCTGAAAACGTCTCTAGAACAGTTCATCCGCTCTCACGGAAATGCTCGTCTAACAAGGTTGTAGGAAAGCTGTTGAGGCGTTAGGAAGGTGAGAGAGAGCAATTGAAGGCGAACCGACATCGCTCAAGGCGTGGACGGCAAAAATCTGTCTCTCGTCCTGGCACGCACAGGAATTTTAGCTTTCAGAATTTTTAGTGTATAGGAATGTAAGAGTTAATGCTATTAGTTCTTTAGAGTAACAATAATTTTCTTCTGCTTTCGATGTCATGGAAAGGTTTTAATATTAGTTTTTTTCTTTTTTTAATTTTGAATATGTTTTCCAGTGGTAGTTTTATAGCTACTAAAATGCTTATGAAACCATCGGATGTAAATGCATACGTCATTAAAGGCAACCCTAGCAATACACTAGAATCGATGCTATACTGAGATGAATGCTGGACTTATCCCTTCTGTCCACATTTCTGTCTTTTTTCACTGTTTTTATTTACTTACTGCAAACAGAATAGAATTATTAAATCTAATAAGTTCCGATAGTGGCAAATACTAGATCAAAATCATCATGTAACAAGATTCAATGGAGTATTGGTTGTGCACTTGACGAGTTTTTACATCGCAACAGAGTGCACATGTTGAAGGAAGGAAAGCAAGGGCAATTAGTGTTTAACGTCCTGTCTGTAACTAGGTCATTAGAGACGTAGCACAAGCTCATACTAGGGAATAATGGGGAGGAAAATTTCCCGTGGCCTTTCAAAGGAAACATCCCGGCATTCCCCTGGAGAGATTTAGTGAAATCACATAGAACCTAACTCTAGATGGCCCGACGGAGATTTGCACCGTCTCCTTCTGAATGCGAGTTTATTGTGTTAGCCATTGTGCCACCTCGTCAGTCATGTTGAAGGAACATACAATAAGGTGCTTCATGTATTCTGAGAAAAGATAACTGAATTCATGCTGGCATCGGATGAATGACTGATGACAGTATTATCATTGAAACACGCATGTATCAGGCGTTTTTACGTAATTTTCATTCAGAAATGTAACCATATTCCATAATTTGAGACACTTATCGACAGAAAACTGTCATCAACGTTAACAATTACCTCTATAGATTTTTCTTATTGTTATTTTGCTTTATCATCCCAACACTTTATCGATCTTAAGATCGATCATGGTGGACTGCCTATCTTTCAAGTAATTTACTCTAGCTTACGTGCGGAGCTAGTTGGCTCAGTGTGGCTATAAAAACGTAACACCGTTGAATGCCCTGTGCAGCTACTCTGAGTTTGGAAGTCTGTAGTTTCCCTGAACCACTCCTTCGATAACGCAATCTACCGTTCCCACCTATAGCTATGTACGACTGAACTGGTGTGCTATTCTTAATGATTGTAATGCCAATTGGGTTTTAAAAAGTGAAATTCTTCCCAATTTTCTGCCTGGCATTCGACGAAAAAAAAAATCAAAAGAACAAAACAAAACAAAATCCAGCACGTGCTACCTGCTAGTAATGAGAGTAATTTTACTTGAAAAGTGAAAATAATTCATCACACTGTTTAATTACACATGGTCTTGCTGAATGTGGAATGGCATAGTCTTGACCCACTATGGGAATAGCTCACTCCTCTTGTAAGTGATGGGCCGACGCCTTGATGCGGGTTCGTAGCCTCAAGACAACTTGGTATTTTTCTCATGCAGGACCTATTGTCGGAGATGGAAATAACTTTAACGAAACAACAAAGCAGATTAGATTTTGGCATCACGAAAATGTGTGGTCATAATAGATGAAGCACAAGTTGGGACTGGACATAGGTGGAGAAGAAATTATCCATGGCCTTGTTTACAGAACCATCTCTGCAGTCACTTAAAATTATTTAGGGAGCTCAAAGAAAAATTATGTCTGAATAAGCGTACCATGGTCTGAGCATCACTTACCCGCAATTCGAGTCCATCACCGTAAACTTTGTGCTATCTCATTTGGTAATTAACGTTAAACGTCAGAAGAAAGTTCGAAGTGTGACCTAAAAGTCACCAGATTCAGCGGTAAATTACGAGAAATGTTTAAGTGAAAGTAATAAATGATGCAAAACTTAGAGACAAATTTGATTTTCTCGGAGTCGTTACGAAGAAGCAAGAGAAAATTGCATTTACTCGTAACTAAGCTTTGTGATGTGTCAGTATCTGGTGCACTTGTAATCGACGAAATCGTCGCAGTTCTAAGACGGTTTGCTATCAACCGAGCGACCAAGTATCAAGAAGGAATACAGCACAGGTATTAGTAAATGTTCCTCTCTAACGCTGTAACCGGGAGTGCTGGTGCAGTGGTTGACAAATTGCAAATCTAGCTCGGTAGGAACCGCGTCCAAACTATGTCCGTCCATCCAGATGCAGGCTTTTTCTTTCAGTAAGGCGTTTGCCAATTTCCATCTCCCTTACCTTACAGGTTAGTTAGTGCTCCATCTCTGACAGGTCCAATGTCTATGGATCTTACACTTAAACACTACAAAGCGGAGCCCCAAAAACCTAAAGATCTGTTTCAGCCTTCGAAGCTACTTCTAATTCTGTTTTCTCTCTATACATCGGCAGTGATAATGACGCCAAGTAGGCCCTTTCAAGGCACGTAAACCTAGCGTACAGGATCCAGACTAGAACAGGGATGTCTTTTTCGCTACACGCATTACAGCCTGAGCTATTACATTGGTGCATCACGGCTCCACAGTTGACTAGCATTTCCCTGAGCGGCGTACAGACTGTTATCTGAATTACGATACCTGTCTGGCACCGGTCTTCATCTGTCATGAAATTTATCGTATCAGCAAGTCTTCCCTTATTGTCCGCTCTGTATTCTTCATAGCTGGTGGGTGAACCATCTCCTCGAATTCAGTTTAGCGTAAAATTCTTTGTCGAGTAGCTTGGCCAACTTTCTGCAACATGAGGGACTCTGTTTCTCACTAGTTTCTCTTCACAGTTATAAATTTCTTCCAATCAGGATGACATCTGTTACTAAACATTTCTCTGTACTTTCAATCCGATTTCTGGAAACCTTTCGTTAAATGCACTTCTACGAGTTTCTGTAATAAGTAAATCCTCGATCTTCAACAATCAGCCTATGAACTGTAAACAGTGGGGAACTCACCACGGACACGTCACAGACGACTGTGCGTTGTTTTTCAAGGTAGCGCCACCGGGTGCCTTGTTGTTATGAAACACAAGCACATGCCTCACACGTACTGCTATTTCAAGACCTCGTACTGACTGAAATATTTATTTACTCCTTATCACAAAATACCTACTTCACGAGCCTATATCGACTATGTAATTTTGATGATAAAGGAATATAAGTAACAAGTATAAGTAACAATTTTTATGTTCCTATAGCAGTTGCTACACACATGATGCGGAGTGTACGGTGGACCCGGATTCCTCGGTCCTTTTAACAAGCCAGCGTAAGCAGTGCGGGAGGCGCAGGCCATAAAACGCCTCTAGGCAGGCGAGTCCACAGCCCTCAGAGCTCTGCTGTTGGAGAATACCAGTCAGGTTCACCTTTGCCTAACATAATTCGACCACAGCCCTATTAGATGTGAGATTCTCTACGAGGTTTTGACTGACTGACTGGTAAGCTTTCATGTGTTTAGTCACATACTGTGAAACGTCACGAATGGTATTCTTATCACTGGCGGTTTTCCATGTGAGAAACTCGTCCACTTTTTTTGCTCCCGGGGCAAGGAGTTCTTTCTAATAAGTGTGATGAATTCCTTAGCTCCCGAACCATTACCCAATGCCTCATACTTACAACTAGTTGTCTATTGCGTCCCCCATCTTCATTTTTCAACACTCAAATGCCTTGTAAGTATCAGATAAGTGTCAGGCTGCTGGTTGTCTAGGTTGTGGTGTATATGCGTTATTTAATTTTAAAAAAACATTTGTTAAAGTCTTGTGATGTGAAGGTGGTGTTTCTATGCTTTATTTTACACAGAATAACTCTTTTAGGCGTCTTTCTATGGAGAAAAATCTTCTAGTATCGAACTTTACGTGTTGCATTCTGATAACATTATTATAGCTTTACTATTACATAATCCTGTTAAATGATGAATCTTTTTCCTATATTTATCCAGACAGATCACATGCTGTTCCTCAGAAGAATTCCACCAGCAATGTTCTTGATGATCAGCCTTGCAGTGAATGACACCAGGGTTGTACCATTCCTACTATACTCCCTTTTCCAACACACACATAAATGAGGCAGACGCACCAAATTTGTTCAGCTTCTTAGAATAAATATTTCTGTACTGAAACACAACATTCCAAATGGTTCAAATGGCTCTGAGCACTATGGGACTTAACATCGATGGTCATCAGTCCCCTAGAACTTAGAACTACTTAACCCTAACTAACCGAAGGACAGCACACAACACCCAGCCATCACGAGGCAGAGAAAATCCCTGACCCCGCCGGGAATCGAACCCGGGAACCCGGGCGTGTGAAGCGAGAACGCTACCGCACGACCACGAGATGCGGGCAACATTCCAAATCCTTGTCTCTCATTACACATGTTCTCTCTTTCTGATATTTTATTCAATTTTGTAAACACCCTCCACACTGTGTTTCCATGCCATTTTCACAAGTTTTCTCTTGAATATTTGTAGAACATATTTACAAATAGTTATAGAATGCTAGTAAAGTGAGGAGTAGGATGCTGGAATAGATTCAGCTTCTAGAACAACTATAATTTGTCGCGTAATTGATGCACAAAGCTATCAACTGTTAGCAAAAGAATTTGACACCATTCTCTGTAAAGAACAGCGCTCTGTTCCGTCTAAAGCCAAGCCACATATTGCCGAAAATGTTCTAGCCATGAAAAACTGGCCGAGAGAAACTGCTGAAATGTTTCTCCGTGTTTTAAAATCAGACTTACATAGCAATCCAGGGGGACAACGTCCTTGACAGGGAACAAATCGTGTACTGTAGTACGGTCACCTATAGCATTCATGCAACCCTTAGCTGTTATTTGTTCCTGGAAAGTGTCAATACTGTTAACGGAATAGCATTAAAATGCGACTCATTCCTCAATGTTCAGCAATAAACGGTAGGTAGTCCACTGTACAGGGCGAGGAAAATGAAACAGACCCTGATCCCTGATAATATTCATACATAGTATAAAAATGGATGTACATATGTTTGGACATATGTATGTATGTATGTATTTTTGTATGTCTACATCTGCTCCTAAACCACTGGAGCACTTGAACCAGACGTGGTACACATAACACTTACTGTCTGGAAAGAATCGCTGTAGGGCTAAGAACCTCCTACCTATCATAGGGGTGGGGGTGGGGATGAAAATGCAGTGTAGTTTATTTCTTGTGGGGGTTTATAACGTACTCTGTTTATGTGCCGCCATTACTAACAACAATGAATGAACTGACACATCGCTTAACAGCAGCTGTGGAAGATGTAACTCAAGAAATGTTCGTTGCAGTGTGGGAACAATTTGAATACCGCATTGACATATGCCGTGCATCTCAAGGGGGGGGCATATAGAACACCTGTGAAAAGGTGTGAAAACAAACTTTGAGTTTACCGTTCATCAAAATACAAAATTCATTGTATATTTTTAGTAGTTTCAGAAATATAAACGTGCCAAATCGGATGATTCTTTTCGAAGCAACCTGTATTTCTTAAAAACTCCATGAAGGTAAACTAAGAGAGCTTCATTCTCATACGGAGGCTTGCCAACAGTCGTTATCCCACGCATCACTCACAACTGGAAGTAAGGTGACTAGCAGGGTATAGACGTAGATGTAGGGCGTGTGCGTGTGCGTGTGTGTGTACACTACTGGCCATTAAAATTTCTACACCACTAAGGTGACGTGCTACAGACGCTAAATTTAACCTACACGAAGAAGATGTTGTGATATGCAAATGATTAGCTTTTCAGAGCATTCACACAAGGTTGGAGCCGGTGGCGACACCTACAACATGCTGACATGAGGAAAGTTTCCAACCGATTTCTCATACACAAACAGCAGTTTACCGGCGTTGCCTGATGAAACGTTGTTGTGATGCCTCGTGCAAGGAGCAGAAATGCGTACCATCACGTTTCCGACTTTGATAAATGTCGGATTGAAGCCTATCGCGATTGCGGTTTATCGTATCGCGACATTGCTGCTCGCGTTGGTCGAGATCCAATGACTGTTAGCAGAATATGGAATCGGTGGGTTCAGGAGGGTAATACGGAACGCCGTGCTGGATCCCGACGGCCTCGTATCACTAGCAGTCGAGATGACAGGCATCTTATCCACAGGGCTGTAACGGATCGTGCAGCCACGTCTCGATCCCTGAGTCAACAGATGGGGACGTTTGCAAGACAACAACCATCTGCACGAACAGTTCGACGACGTTTGCAGCAGCATGGACTATCAGCTCGGAGACCATGGCTGCGGTTACCCTTGACGCTGCATCACAAACAGAAGCGCCTGCGATGGTGTACTCACCGACGAACCTGGGTGCACGAATGGCAAAACGTCATTTTTTCGGAAGAATCCAGGTTCTGTTTACAGCATCATGATGGTCGCATCCGTGTTTGGCGACACCGCGGTGAGCGCACATTGGAAGCGTATATTCGTCATCGCCATACTGGCGTATCACCTGGCGTGATCGTATGGGGTGCCACTGGTTACACATCTCTGTCACCTCTTGTTCGCATTGACGTCACTTTGAACAGTGGACATTACATTTCGGATGTGTTACGACCCGTGGCTCTACGCTTCATTCGATACTTGCGAAACCCTACATTTCAGCAGGATAATGCACGACCGCATGTTACAGGTCTTGTACGGGCCTTTCTGGATACAGAAAATATTCGACTGCTGCCCTGGCCAGCACATTCTCCAGATCTCTCACCAATTGAAAACGTCTGGTCAATGGTGGCCGAGCAACTGGCTCGTCACAATACGTCAGTCACTACTCTCGATGATCTGTGGTATCGTGTTGAAGCTGCATGGGCAGCTGTACATGTACACGCCATCCAAGCTCTGTTCGACTCAATGTTCAGGCGTATCAAGGCCGTTATTACAGCCAGGGTTGGTTGTTCTGGGTACTAATTTCTCAGGATCTATGCACCGAAATTGCGTGGAAATGTAATCACATGTCAGTTCTAGTATAATATATTTGTCCAATGAATACCCGTTTATCATCTGCATTTCTTCTTGGTGTAGCAATTTTAATGGCCAGTAGTGTAGTTCATAGCAGGCTCTTATCCGAAGCTTACAGTTTTCTGCACTGTCGTGGGTCCGCAGCTTGCTCATTTCCACGTTTGTCCGTTAAGACGCGCAGAGGACGTTCCAATAAACGCCAGCTGCTCGGAGGGTGCGTGGCGGCAGCTTCTTGTTGGAGCTACCGGGAGGCGCTGCGGCCGGCGCGAAGCCACGCGAGAACTGATGGCGCGTCACGCTCTGTGGCGGCACGCATCCCTCACGCAGAGGGTGACAACGCGCCGCCTGCTCTGGCGTCGCTGGCCTTCAGATTGTCGAGAACTTGCCTCACACTTTGCTGAAGGAAGGAGGCAGTCTGTGTCAGCTAAATGTTTGACCTACGTCAGCTGATTGTGTGTGCATAGTGCACTGGCAAATGGATGGAATTATTTGTTTATATTTATTTTTTGGTTTAACCTAATCTGAGTAGGGCCATCAGACCCTCTCTTAAATCGGCCTATTGTTCCACACATACAGCATTTATTATATCATAGTTACCTAACCACGCGGTCAGGCGCCATGCTACGGTCCGCGCGGTTCCCCCTGTCGGAGGTTCGAGTCCTCCCTCGGGCATGGGTGTGTGTGTTGTCCTTAGCGTAAGTTAGATTAAGTTGTGTGTAAGCCTAGGGACCGATGACCTCAACAGTGGGGTCCCATAGTAACTTAACTCCATAGTTATCTAAGAAACAGCAATTTTTATTTGACAAGTAGTATTAAAATGACTTGAGTGTCTTCAATGGCAGTGTGATTAAATTATACTGATTATGAACTAACAAAGTTAACACTGACATTACTTGTGCCACTGCAGCTGCTGCCACTAATAGTGATAATACACGACTGGCCATTAAAATTACTACACCAACAAGAAATGCAGATGATAGACGGGTATTCGTTGGACAAATATATTATACTAGAATTGACATGTGATTACATTTTCACGCAATTTCGGTGCATAGATCCTGAGATATCAGTACCCAGAACAACCACCTCTGGCCGTAATAACGGCCTTGACACGCCTTGTCATTGAGTCAAACAGAGCTTGGATGGCGTGTACAGGTACAGCTGCTCATGCAGCTTCAACACAATACCGCAGATCATCAAGAGTAGTGACTGGCGTATTGTGACGAGCCAGTTGCTCAGCCACCATTGACCAGACGTTTTCAATTGGTGAGAGATCTGGAGAATGTGCTGGCCAGGGCAGCAGTCGAACATTTTTAGTATCCAGAAAGGCCCGTGCAGGACCTGCAACATGCGGTCGTGCATTATCCTGCTGAAATGTAGGGTTTCGCAGGGATCGAATGAAGGGTAGAGCCATGGGTCGTATCACATCTGAAATGTAACGTCCAAGGTTCAAAGTGCCGTCAATGCGAACAAGACGTGACCGAAACGTGTAACCAATGACACCCCATACCATCACGCCGGGTGATACGCCAGTATGGCGATGACGAATACACGCTTCCAATGTGCGTTCACCGCGATGTCGCCAAACAAGGATTCGATCATCACGATGCTGTAAATAGAACCTGGATTCATCCGAAAAAATGACGTTTCGCCATTCGTGTACCCAGGTTCGTCGTTGAGTACACCATCGCAGGCGCTCCTGTCTGTGATGCAGCGTCAAGGGTAACCACAGCCACGGTCTCCGAGCTAGTAGTCTATGCTGAGGAAAACGTCATCGAACTGTTCGTGCAGAAGGTTGTTGTCTTGCAAGCGTTCCCATCTATTGACTCAGGGATCGAGACGTGGCTGCACGATCCGTTACAGCCATGCGGATAAGATGCCTGTCATCTCGACTGCTAGTGATACGAGGCCGTTGGGATCCAGCACGGCGTTCCGTATTACCCTCCTGAACCGACCGATTCCATATTCTGCTAAAGCACTGCACTGGGAAACGAAGTCCAGGTTGGAAAGAGGAATGTACAAGGATAACTGTAGTCCTCAGTGTTGCTTTCGTATACACATCATTAACTGTCTTCTGAAGCTGGAGATGTTATTTAGTTCTCTAATACAACGCGGAAGGTTATTCCAATATAGCTTTCCTGCTGTTGAGGAGGACTTAGAGAACATGGCTGAACGATGAAGTGGGACAGAACGGATTTTGCTCTGTTGGGAACGGGTGTTGCTGCCGTGATGTTCAGATAAGAGCGTTAAGGTGGAGGAGAGATATGAGGGACAGTGTTCATTGATAAGGCCGTAGAGAAGGCAGATGGTATGGAAATCCGTGCACTTGTCTGCACGCAGTCAGGATACCTGTGCATATGATGGTGAAATATGATCACAGAATCGAACATCATAGATATAACGAACACAAGTCATAACCAGTTCCACACGCCGTGAGGTTTCCTGAGGTAGGCGTTGCAGGATAACAGCACTGTAATCAATAATTCGAAGTTTAAGTGTTTGTACAATTTTCTTTTCATATTTATATTTTCGTTGGGCGTGAAGAAGTGTTGATGTCTTCTTGCACATTGCAGTTACGTGCTCAGTCCAATTTAGATTTTCATCTATTATTACTCCACTAGGTAAACCGAACGGGCCTCGTGAGAGAACAGAATGAGGCGCTCCGCGGAAATCACGGATTTCGAACGTGGTCAGGTGATTGGGTGTTACTTGTGTCATACGTCTGTACGCTAGATTTCCATACTCCTAAACATCCTTAGGCCCACTGTTCCCGAAGCGATAGTGAATTGGAAACGTGAAGGGACACGTGTAGCGCAAAAGCGTACAGGCCGACCTCGTCTCTTGACTGACAGAGACCGCCGACAGTTGAGGAGGATCGTAATGTGTGATAGGCAGACACCTATCTAGACCATCGCACAGGAATTCCATACTGCATCAGGATCTATGGCAGTTACGCGGGAGGTGAGAAAACTTGGATTTCATGGTCAGGCGGTAAATGCCAAACGACTCCTTGCTTGTTGAAGGAGCGTAAACATTGGACGATTGAACGGTGGAAAAACGTTGTATGGAGTGACGAATCACGGTACACAATTTGGCGATCTGACGACAGGGTCTGAGTATGGCGAATACCCGGTGAACGTCATCTGCCAGCGTGTGTAGTGCCAACAGCAAAATTCGGAGGCGGTGGTGTTATTGTGTGGTCGTGTTTTTCATTGAGGGGACTTGCACCCCTTCTTGTTTTGCGTGGCACTATCACAGCACAGGCCAACATTGATGTTTTAAGCACCTTCTTGCGTCCCGCTGTTGAAGAGCAATCCGGGTTGGGCGATTGCATCATTTCTAGGCGCGCAGTCCGGAACCGCGCGACTGCTACGGTCGCAGGTTCGAATCCTGCCTCGGGCATGGATGTGTGTAATGTCCTTAGGTTAGTTAGGTTTAAGTAGTTCTAAGTTCTAGGGGACTGATGACCACAGCTGTTAAGTCCCATAGTGCTCAGAGCCATTTGAACCATTTTTTTTTGATTGCATCTTTCAACATGATCGAGCACCTGTTCATAATGCACGGTCTGTGGCTGAGTGGGTACATGACAATAATATCCCTTTAATGGACTGGCCTGCACAGAGTCCTGACCTGATTCCTATAGAACACCTCTGGGATGTTTTGGAACGCTGACTTCGTGCCACGCCTCACCGACCGACATCGATTCGTGGCCTCAGACCAGCACTCCGCGAAGAACTCTGCCATTCCCCAAGAAACCTTCCAGCACCTCACTGAACTTATACGTGCGAGAGTGGAAGCTGTCATCAAGGCTAAGTAAGGGTGGGCCAACACCATATTGAATTCCAGTATTACCGATGGATGGCGCTACGAATTTGAAAGTCATTTTCAGTCAGGTGTCCGGATCCTTTTGATCACATAGTGTATATAAATGGCTGTATGTAAGAGTTTCGTTTCTTGTCCTTAGCCAGCTTTATTTTGATTCGTCTGCATGTTTGTAGCCAGGAAATCCAATAAATGGTCTGGCTGCCGATTCGTTCTAGCTTATTTAGTGTTACCCAGGGTGCACGTGTAGTATTCTACTACGCACGCGACCTTGTTTACACCCCTTAGCCAATAATAGCATGACAATATTCTTGGTTCAATAAGGTGAAATGGCAATGTTTTGTTGGTTTTGTGATGACAACGCACCCACTGGATGCAAACAATATCGAAGGACGATTAGTAACCACAGAGCACCTGACCGAACGAGGTGGTGCATTGGTTAGCACACTGGTCTCGTATTTGGGAGGACGACGGTTCCAACACGCGCCCGGTCATCCTGTTTTAGGTTTTCCATGATTTACCTAAATCCCTTCAGGTAAATGCCGGGATGGTCCCTTTGAAAGGGCACGGCCGACTTCCTTCCCCAGCCTTCCCTAATCCGATGGGACCGATGACCTTGTTGTGTGGTCCCCTCCCTCAAATCAACCAACAGATTACCAGATTTAAGGTTGCTTAGTATGTTTTCAATAAACTCCATAAATCTGCTATAGTTTCCAATACTTATATTTCTTGGGTTGTTACAACATAAAATGTAGTATAGGATTTTTAAATCTTTAGAACGTAGTCCTTGAACAATTAGTCGAAGATTTTAGAAGAATATCGGTGTTCTACGTTCAGATGAATGACGTACACTAGGTCAAAATGTCTCGAATCTGTTCAGCACTAGCTGGCGATTAAGGTTGACAACCGAAATTTCGTCGACGAGTAATTTCCAGTCACCCATTTACTCCATTCATAGAGTTCTTCACATAGACGCCATGCAAATCCACACGTAACCCAGGAGACACATTTTTAAAAAGTCGTTTATATCAATTTATCATTCGAAGCCATGGATAATCAGTTAATAGGCCATGTTATCTCCTGAATACTAATATTCTTGCAAAAGTGATCCACAGATGAATAAAACTATTACTGCTATTACTACTACTGCTACTACCACTATTATTGCTACTCTCCTACTACTACTACTAGCAGAAATGGCAAATATTTCATGAGACCGTACTATCAACCATTTTAGGCACATAATTGCATGTAAACAACTTTCAGTGAGTATAGAGCTACAAATGTCTGAATATTACACACAGAAGAAACTTAAAGAAATGTTATTAGGAGCATAAAAATAATTTCTGGAACAATTAACACATGCAAAAGTACACGGGTAATTCTCTCTCTCTCTCTCTCTCTCTCTCTCTCTGCGACAGTACAGGTGTTGTTATTATAGCACTGCACACAATGCGAACGATAATTAATCCCTTGCGTTATTTTCTATGTAAAAATCAATTTTCTGCATCCCCAAAGTTAAAATAGGATGGAAAAAATACCGGCTGCCATTGTGTCACATGGACTGGACATGACATTCACGGTCGACTCACCATTGTTAGATTTACATGACATGCTACATAACGGGAAGGATGTGCAAGAGATCGTTGATGCTGAAAGAAAAAGCTCAGTCTTGATGTCAAAGGAGCTTCTTCCAATGACAGCAGCACCAGTTTTTGCAAAAAGTCTCCACACTTACGTCGTGATACGCTATTCAGAAAAATAACAAGTTCTGTTAAAGGATAATCGATCACTTCGCCTTACACATGTTACTTGTTACTTGTTACATGTGGCGGGCAAAAAAGAGGTGGCCAAGAAAATATTTACAATAAGACTGACACGGGACTGACCCCTGTTAATGAACATCACAGTAGATGCTCGAAATGCTCACCGTTGTCGGTGCAGCACTGTGCGTGATTTATAAAACTGTGAGCTCGTGTAGCAGGTCTGCCTGACGGAGAGCAGCAATAGCATTTTCAATGTGCTGCTGTACCTCTTCCGGTGTGTGAGGATTATTTGAGTACACAAGACCCTTCAATTTGTTCCACAGAGAGAGATCAGACGATCGAGATTACCGTGGCGACGTTTGGGGTTGCTCCGTCTTGCTGAAAATATCCATACAGTCGGTCATCTTCTGTGAGTTGATCCACGTAAGGATTGAATAGTTTCTGGACACATCGCTTGGAAGTAACAATTTGGTGAAAGAATCGTGTTCTGATGTCGACACCAGCGCTTGCGCACCAGACACTTATTTTGAGATTATTCAACTGGTCTTCAAAGCACTGACGGAGTTTTCTGGTGCATAACGGCCCATTTTCTGTGAGTTCACATACATTGGGAGGTTGAACCAGGCCTCAAGTGAATAAATTAATTCAAAAGTGCTGATTCCACCTCACTCACAAACCGATTGGTGCATCGAAATCACGGTTTCCAGCATTTTCTCAACATGTTGTTCTCCTGTGTATTCACATGGATCAATTCCGGGTCAGTGATAATGTAAATATGTTCCAGGGCACTTTGCGCATCCTGTATATCGATTTTAGTTGCCTTGCGACGCTAGCTCCTAGTATTGTCGATGCCTCCACGCGTGCAATAACTATGCGAATGTAATAAATTGGTGACCAGCAATTACTTATCGATAAAATAGGAATCTTCGTGTTACATTGCCATCGCATGACAGACAGGATGCCTCATGTACGCGATTCTTCTGGATGCTGAACACCAATACGTGTTGAAATCTCTTGTCCAAGAATTACGTCCTCAAAATTAAAAACGACATCTACTATAATCACATTTTTTCACTCGCACCTTCAGAGAAAATTTTGACGCATGAAACTATAATGGTCTCATAAATTTGTTGAAAGCGCAATCAAATAGTCTCAGATAGGATACTCTATTAACAAGTCTAATGCACGAACGAGACGTGCATTATTAGCACCAAAAAAAAAAAAATGCGTCAGTTTATTTAACGTGTATAAAAATGTCTCAAGTTTCTTCAAATACCTTTATCGCCGCAGAGATTCTGGTTTCGGTTGATTCAGACATCACACTCGCTAGTATTAGTCATACCTAAACGTACACACGAAATTATACACGTCAACTTCAAAAAGAAATATATCCATATTCACTGATGACGAGAGATTACATAAACTTTTTACCTCGAATTGACTGTAAAATATTCCTGCAATACACTAACTTTGCAAAAATTGTAGCACCCGGAAAGAACGGACCGGATAAATGCAAACTCGGTGCATATGGATGTGTAAGATACATGGTGATTACAGCTTGTTGAAAGTTTTCGTCAGGGCCCCACACACTTGAACAATATTCTAGAACGGATCGCACAAGTGTTTTGTAAGTAATCTCATTTGTACACTGACTGCATTTTCCCAGTATCCTACCAATGAAGCAATGCCTAGCATTTGTTTTACCTGTGACTGTGCCTGTGTGATCATTTCAGGATTGGAGAGAGATGGTTTACAGGCGGGCACTGCAATAAGCTCTCGTGTAAAACTGGAAAGCTTATTCCAAGGGCGCTCAAAGATGAATAGTCAAATGAAGCAGAAATGTGAAAGCAAATACCAATAATTCTCGTAGCAGCAAGGGAGCAACAACACCGTGTCGGTGAGTTAGAACGGTACGGAAAGGTCGCTCTCTGGGAAATTGGTTTCTCGTGCTAATAAGTGCATGCTACTACGATGAGTGTGGAAACAGTCGATAGAAGAAAGAAGGGAGGGAAATTAGAATTTAATGACAGTCGACGGTGAAGTAATTGGATAGGGTACACAAACTCGGATTAGACAAGGGCTATCGCCGTTTTCAAAAGACATATTCCTGCATTCGTCTAAATTAATCCATAGAAATGAAGGAAAACCAAAATCTGAAAGGCCAGACGGGGATTTGAACCCCATTCTTCCCTCCACTTCGCTCGGCGGGAGGCAGAAGGGAGGATACAGCGACGAGCGAGCACTGGAAAACGCAGTGACCGCAGCCGCAGCACAGGAAGACCGCCATCTTGTGCACATTTCCGTAACGGATCGTACAGTTTCGTCCACAGTTTCATCTCGTCGCAGTAGTACCGCAACTGTTGTGACCCATTCTGTGTCGATGGTTCAACGCTCTCGGGTGATGCCTGTACCAGAGGCACTCATGTCATTGCGTCAACTTCTGTGCCAACGTGGTCGATGGCGTGCTGGGAAGGAGGTTGTATGTAGCGTTTTCTTAAGAGTCCCGCTTTAACATGATTTACAGTAATGGCCGCGTACGGTCTGGAAGCTACGCATGTGAGCGCAGTCTGGCAGCCTGTATCGTTGAACGGTGTCAAGCGTGACGTTTTGTGTCAACAATTGATGCATCATGTGATCTCGACTCCTTTGTACTGAGAATAATATGAACACTAGCTGCTAACTTAGGGGAGATTTGGAGAAGAAGGCAGAGCCCCTGCTGGGCAAATACGCATGTTACATTTCAGGAGAACAGTGACTGAATATATCGTTAAGGGAGACGAAAATTTAATGCTCATGGGGGACTGGAAATCGACTGTAGGAAAAGGAAGAGAAGGAAAAGTAGTAGGTGAATATGGACTGGGGGTGAAGAATGAAAGAGGAATCCGCCTGGTAGAATTTGGCACAGAACATAACTTAATCATAGCTAACACTTGGTTTAAGAATTATGAAAGAATGTTGTATATGTGGAAGAGACCTGAAGACACTGGAAGGTTTCAAACAGATTGTATAATAGTAAGACAGAGATTTAGGAACCAGATTTTAAATTGTAAGACATTTCCAGGGGCAGATGTGGACTCTGATCACAATTTATTGATTATGAATTGCAAATTAAAACTGAAGAAATTGCAAAAAGGTAGGAATTTAAGGAGATGGGACCTGGATAAACCGAAAGTACCAGAGGTTGTAGAGAGTTTCAGAGAGAGCATTAGGGAACGGTTGACAAGAATGGGGGAAAGAAATACAGTAGAAGAAGAATGGGTAGCTTTGAGAGAGGAAAAAGTGAAGGCAGCAGAGGATCAAGTAAGTAAAAAGACGAGGGCTAGTAGAAATCCTTGGGTAGCAGAAGAGATATTTAATTTATTGATGAATGGAGAATTTATAAAAATGCGGTAAATGAAGCAGGCGAAAAGGAATACAAACGTCTCAAAAACGAAACCTACAGGAGGTGCAAAATGGCTAAGCTAGGATGGCTAGAGGACAAATGTAAGAATATAGAAGCATATATCACTAGGGGGAAGACAAATACCACCTGCAGGAAAATTAAAAAGACCTTTGGAGAAAAGAGAATCACCTGTATGAATATCAAGAGCTCAGATGGAAAACCAGGCATAAGCAAAGAAGGGAAAGAAAAAAGGTGGAAGGAGTATATAGAGGGTCTATACAAGGTTGATGTACTTGAGAACAATATTATGGAAATGGGAGCTGTGATACTGCGTGAAGAATTTGACAGAACACTGAAGACCATAAGTTGAAACAAGGCCCCAGGGGTAGACAATATTGCATTAGAACTACTGATAGCCTTGGGAGAGCCAGCAATGATAAAACTCTTCCATCTGGTGAGCAAGATGTGTGAGACAAGCGAAATACCTTCAGACTTAAAGAAGAATGTAACAATTCCAATCTTAAAGAAAGCAGGTGTTGACAGGTGAGAAAATTACCGAACTATCAGTTTAATAAGTCATGGTTGCAAAATACTTATACGAATTCTTTACAAACGAATGGAAAAACTGGTAGAAGCCGAATCCGGGGAGGATCAGTTTGGATTACGGAGAAATTTAGGAACACACGAGTCAATACTGACCCTACGCCTTATCTTAGAAGATAGGTTAAGGATAGACAAACCCACATTTCTAGCATTTGTAGACTTAGAAAAAGCTTTTGACAATGCTGATTGGAATACTCTTTTTCAAATGAAGGTGGCAGAGGTAAAAAACTGGGAGCGAAAGGCTATTTACAATTTGTACAGAAACCAGGTGGCAGTTATAAGAGTCGAGGGGCATGAGAGGGGAGCAGTGGTTGAGAAGGGAGTGAGACAGGGTTGTAGCCTATCCCTGGTATTATTCAGTCTGTATATTGAGCAAGCAGTAAAGAAAACGAAAGAAAAATTTGGAGTAGGAATTAAAATCCATGGCGAGGAAATAAAAATTTGAGGTTTGCTGACGACATTATATTCCTGTCAGAGACAGCAAAGGACCTGAAAGAAGAATTGAACGGAATGGAAAGTGTCTTTAAAGGAGAATGTAAGATGAACATCAACAAAAGGAAAACAAGGATAATGGAATGTAGACAAATTAAACAGGTAATATTGAGGGAATTAGATTAGGAAATGGGACACTTAGAGTAGTAGACGAGTTTTGCTATTTGAGGAGCAAAACAACTGATGATGGTCGAAGTAGAGAGGTTATACTGGCAATGGGAAGGAAAGCGTTTCAGAAGAAAAGAACATCGAATATAGATTTAAGTGTCAGGAAGTCTTTTCTGAAAGTATTTGTATGGAGTGTAGCCATGTATGGAAGTGAAAAATGGACGATAAATAGTTTGGATGATAAGAGAATATAAACTTTTGAAACGTTGTTACAGAAGAATGCTCAAGATTTGATGGGTAGCTCACGTACCTAATGAGGAGGTACTGAACAGAATTGGGGAGAAGAGGAATTAGTGGCACAACTTGACTAGAAGAAGGGATCGGTTGGTAGGCCACATTTTGAGGCATCAAGGCATCACCAGTTTGGTATTGGAGGGAAGCGCGGAGGGTAAAAATCCCAGAGGGAGACCAAGACGTGAATACACTAAGCAGATTCAGAATGATGTAGGTTGCAGTAGTTATTCGGAGATGAAGAGGCTTGCACAGGATAGAGTAGCATGGAGAGCTGCATCAAACCAGTGTCTGGACTGAAGATCACAACAAAACAGGCCGCGTGGGATTAGTCGAGCGGTCTAAGGTGCTGCAGTCATGGACTGTGCGGCTGGTCCCAGCAGAGGTTCGAGTCCTCCTCGGGCATGGGTGTGTGTGTTTGTCCTTAGGATAATTTAGGTTAAGTAGTGTGTAAGCTTAGGGACTGATGTCCTTAGCAGTTAAGTCCCATAAGATTTCACACACATTTGAACATTTGAACAACAAAACAGGTGACGAAAAATGTACAGGCCATATCCATAGTCTACGCGTGCATCTTCGTGTTTTCACGACTTGATGACTGTTAATGGAGATGACTTACACTTTCAACTGGCATATCGACCACCCAAAATGTCTGCAGTACGATTGGCTGGCAATGTGTCAAGATACAGGAGGTGGACAGAAATTCGGAAACACCATAAGCACTACGCATCACCAGGCTAAATACGGTGCAGGAAAAACGTTCACATTCAAAACATCTTCTAGTCGTCTCTGAATGGATAAATAGAGGGCCTGTATGGTTTTCAACTGAGTCCGATATCACTCTTCCTTCAAAATAGTGGCACGTTCAGGTGCCGACGATGGAGGTGCATAGCGATCACCCAATCTTCTCTCCAAAGCAGACCACAAAGGTTCAATAACATTGAGATCTGGTGACTGCGTTGGCCAGAATAGATGCGATAAATCGTTCTCGTACTCAAAAAATCAGTCCTTGACTGTGCGAGCTGCCTGAAAAAGAGCCCTGCACGTCTCTCACGTTGAACGATTCTTTTCAGTAGTCGTTGATCCCTTTCTTGCAGGATCTTTTTCCGGCCGCAGCGATGTCGGAGAGTTGATGTTTTACCGGATTCCTGACATTCACGGCACACTCGTGAAATGATCGACGGGAAAATCCCTACTTCATCGCTACCTCGAAGATGCTGTGTCCCATCGCTCGTGCGCCGATTGTAACGCCACGTTCAGACTCATTTAAATCTTGATAATCTGCCATTGTAGCACCAGTAACCGATCTAACAACTGCACCAGACACTTGTCTTATGTAGGCGTTGCTGACCGAAGCGCCGTATTCCGCCTGTTTACATATCTCTGTATTTGAATACGCATGCCTATACTAGTTTCTCAGACGCTTCAATGTAATTTACATCGTCAAGGCGTTTTTCGAGAAGTAGTCAAGTACCCATGTAAACCTCGTTAGAAATAGACGCAAAGTCGGTTCTCCGTAGTCGTATGGCCGGTTTTGCATGCAGTCGCTATGGAAACGCATAGAATTTAAGATCCACTTCGATGCTCACGGAGAAACACTCCTACTACCAGAAACTAGACTTGCCAGTCCCGACGGATTGAGTCGGTCAAGTTTTTTGTTTGTTTCTCTCACATTTTCCTCTTCGATATGCACGTCCTTACTCTGGAAATAACTGTGCTATTTACAACGAAGGATACTTGCTGGTGCATCAGTATCATCACGTTTTCTTCCCGTCGCATCCACGGACAGTACGCAGGGTTGGGGGCTGGTAGCAAGCCTGCTTAAGTACATCAAGTAGACTGCTACGAAATCGTTAACATAACAAACTTTTAGACGAAAAATCTTAAAATATTCGTCCGCATATATGATAAAATAATGCTGTGACGTACAGTTTCCTAACTTTCAAGGAAGGGAGAAAAAATTGTAGATAGTACATAATTTGGTTTATTTGCCGCCTATTTACGATCTCAGTGTTGTAACTTGTACAATGCACAGCAAGAAGTAATGGGGGTTACGGCTATTTAATTAATTTTATTAGCTGAGACAGTCTCTGATATGCACATCTAATGAACAGAAAAAACATCCTAATAAAAAGGAATTCGCTTTTAAATGTGGCTTCGGCAGCAACATGACGCATACACTGTACACCAATACAAATTAAGTAATTCCTTCCTGAGTGTGTAACTAGGTAAAACTTGAAAAATCTACACAGCAGACTCAGAATCAAGCTCAGAGCCGGTCCTTAACATTAAAAGATTGGCAGCCCAATTATTGTCATTCTGGGACTGCTCGAAACGTTTTTTTTCGTAAGTAAACTTTTTTGACAGTCAATGAACTCTACCCTGATTACTGGGTAAATCTTTTCAGAGATTCCAGCAAATGGCTTCAAATGGCTCTGAGCACTATGCGACTTAACTTCTGAGGTCATCAGTCGCCTAGAACTTAGAACTAATTAAAACTAACTAACCTAAGGACATCACACACATCCATGCACGTGGCAGGATTCGAACCTGCGCCCGTAGCGGCCGCTCGGCTCCAGACTGTAGCGCCAAAATCTCAGCATATTGGTCACTTCTCCATAAATCAGTCGCTCTCTATGTAATTTCGGCATCGTCCACTATTTTCTTCCAAAAGATACAAGAAATTCCAGTGATATACCCACGAGTCGACGCCCCTAACTGATCATAAGTAATTATTCAGTTCCACAGTACCGCATATTTTCTTACGCCTAGATTCTTGTATGTCGTGAAAAGTAATGGTCGAGGCTCAGTCTCCGTAATCGATGGCTGTAATGTCTTCCAAATTTATTGAAGCGTTGTCGCATACATTATTCTACTTTTAACATCCTTTCAGCCGGCCGCTGTGGTCAAGCGGTTCTAGGCGCTTCAGTCCGGAACCGCGCGGCTGCTACTGTCTCAGGTTAGAATCCTGCCTCGGACATGGATGTGTGTGATGTGCTTAGGTTAGTTAGGTTTAAGTAGTTCTAAATCTAGGGGACTGATGAACTCAGATGTTAAGTCCCATAGTGCTTAGAGCCATTGGAACCATTCTTTCCACTTTAGCAACTTGGTACAATTTATCAAGACCAGACTGGATATCTGTTGCAGTAAGCAGGTCATCTGCGAATGATGAGTTGTTACGGCAGTGATACGGTGATTGAAGAACTTGCCTCCTGCCATAGATATTTACGTGTGCTCATGATTCTTGGTCTAGGAAAAGAATTATTTTCTGGGTTTCAGAAAGCCTTCGTTACAATAACTAGCAAATGTTCAAAATGTGTTTTAATTCCCATGGAACCAAACTGCTGAGGTCATCGGTCCCTAGACTTACACACTACTTAAACTAACTTACGCAAAGGACAACACACACAGCCATGCCCGAGGGAGGACTCGAACCTCCGGCGCGAGTGGTCGCCCGATTCGTGACATGGCGCCTCGAATCGCGCGGCCCCTCACCGCGGCCAATGATTAGCATCAGTGTGGAACAGAATCAATATTTTTCAAAAATTATGATAATTATTGGACATGTTTACCTAGATTCATGACATTTAGTATATATGAATAAAAACAAATACTATTTTTTCCATGGCATTAATTTTTACTCAATTTTGTGAAAATTTCATACGTTACAAATAGTGATAGTTCTTTTATGAAAGTTTTCGAAAACAACTGACACCAGTTAAGGACTGTAAGCTGTTTATACATGATGTCTCACCGATGATTATGATGCAAACTTTCAAGGTGATGGAGAACGCCAAATGTTCGACGTGAGGTAATGGGCCCTGATTCAGAAACAACTGAGTCGAAACAAGTAAGCGAAAATGGGAAAATTTCAAATTTACCATTGGTATGCTTACGTCGAAAAAAAACACAAGTGCATACTTTATTATGATGATTTTATTTATTTGTAAACTTTCTCAAAGAACTAAAAGTTGTTTAGGAGCCATAATGCAAGGAAAGCAGTTGTTTCTCTGGTGTATATATCCTACTTGCTACTGGTATTAGGCTTAGATAGCATGTATAGCGGGTTTCAAGTGGAGTCGGAGGAAATATGCACAGAAATATTGACCTAAATCAGTGACTTCAGATTGTTGCACAATCATGGTACACGTATTCTGCTCGCAAGACATGACCGTTGTAGAAAATAAGCAACTCCCCAGTAAAGAATGAACGCAGGCCCCACAAGCGCCAATCATAGTAAACCCAGCTGGCTCTTTTCGCTGAAATAGCCCAGAATCCACAGACAGGAGAACTCATGTTGATTCAGTGTTTCTTAGTTTTTGGAAACCTTTCAATACAGTTCTACAATGCCACAGGCTAAACAAAATATGGGCTATTAGAGTACCTGACCAGGCAGGTTACAGCACTGAAAACTCATCAGATATATCTTAGTACGTCTTTCCCAATGGATAATGTCGATATCTATATGACGCTGTTGACGAACAACGCTGTTGTTCGCAGGGAGGATCGCATCATTATAAAAATGTTACAAATTGCAGAAAGATCTGATCGCATTTGTAAATGTGCTGTGTAAGGAAAGTGTATATATGTACGCCGGCCGGAGTGGCCGTGCGGTTCTAGGCGCTACAGTCTGGAACCGAGCGACTGCTACGGTCGCAGGTTCGAATCCTGCCTCGGGCATGGATGTTTGTAATGTCCTTAGGTTAGTTAGGTTTAATTAGTTCCAAGTTCTAGGCGACTGATGACCTCAGACGTTAAGTCGCATAGTGCTCAGAGCCATTTTTGTATATATGTACGTAAACATGTTTACTCATAATGTACTTCAAAAAAATTGTATCCACTACTGAAACCAGGCCAGTATTAACCTAAATTTGAAAAAAAAAATGATGTAGACTGTCAAATCACGTGAAGATGAAGCCCCAGGGCTCGAAATGCATAGTGCATTGGAATAACCGATTGTTACTGAAGGCCGTTGTTCGTTATTTTACGAAAGTAATACAATCACGGAAGAAACACTGACAGCAATGGATAAAATTAAGAAATATGGAAAGTATGTTGAAAAATAAAGAAACATGTAAGGAATAAAAAAAAAATTTTTAAGTATTTATGACGATTTCTTTTATAAGGAATCGGACCTTACTTTCCTAATAATCTTCGTAATGAAGACTGCACGCCACTGTGCATAGCGTCCATATAGCGAGTACCGACTCCATTCAGAACCACCCTATCTTCGCATCCAACAATCCAGGAACGACCCACTGACAGTCTGTTAAGCTTAGGTTAGAAAATATGTCATTATCATTAACTTCTTCCATCCATATTGGACTGTGTTTTGCAAAATTCTACTACTTTCTTCCATCCATATTGGACTGTGTTTTGCAAAATTCTACTACTTACGACATAAGGCTACGAAAAATACAAAAATAGAAAAAAATTTCTTTTCATTATCGTTAGCCCTGTGTGATGGATCGTAAAGTTAATATCTCCAGATAAAGCGTTTTTTTGACTCAGTGTCATTTAGTGACTTAAATTGATAACAAGTTCTTTGTAAACGTTATCGGAATTTGAAACCGAGAGAGCATTTCCTTAGAATACCGAAGATTATCCATTCCTATACAGGCACGCTGCGGTATTTCGTACGTAGTAAGCGACTCTATCCTATTACTGTATACGAATTTTTATCAATATTGTTTCCACCCTTGCGCCCTAACCTTCGTGTCTACAAGCCATCTAATCCTATGAGCTGTTATGACGTCTGATCGCGTAAAACAAAAAGGATTGCTACATGTCAGCGACGTGTATGCCGACACAATAAGGTATTATTATAGTTGTTATAAATCTGAATGGCGTGGGCAGAGGAACAGTTGTAGGTTAATTGTGCTTCTCGATTAGAACTGGGTACCGCACATTATACAGCCGCAGCTGTCCCAGCCCTCTGGCGGGATTGCCTTCGCTCTATTATTGCGCGTTATAAAACACCGTAATTGCTTTAAGTTCCAGGCCTGCGAATGCATTTATAATGCCGCTGCCCCCTTTACAATCCCCGTCGCTTGAGTCTCCAGCGGGCGGCGGCTTTTACAAGTTGACCTCGGCGTGCACACGCCGATATTTCTTTCTGCTTCTGTCAGTATTTTAAGCACTGCCGCCCGACTGTTAGCTGTATTTTTAAGCAATTTAAAGCACACGGACATGATCTACTGAATTCATTTTATTGCGAGTATAGTTTTGGCTTGTTAGGTCATCATCAAGTGAAGCAGCAGCTCAGTAAAAGAACCAGAAGGCACAAATAAAGGAGCGCGTAAATCACAGATATAAATTGTGGCATAGAAAATAATATCGGAACAATTGCTGGCAACAGAGTTGCACTGCCATGGCATTAATACATTTCACGTTGTACTCGTAAGCATTGTAATGTTTTCGGAAGTTACGGTTCATTTGTAACGAAGTAGAATCATCAGCGCTTTCCTGGGCATTGGACTTCACTTTTAGGAGTCCTCATGTCTATCTTTGGCAAAAGTCCCTTTTCGTATATAGATACGCATGAAGTCACACGAGGTGGCGCAGTGGTTAAGGTTAAGACACTGTAGTGCTACTGCTCGGAAGGGGGGGGGGGGGGGGGGAGGTTGACGCTCAATCAAATCTCCGTCCGGCCTGTAAGATATATATTTTCCGTGGATTTCTTAAATCACCTAAGGGAAATGCCGGGCTCGTCCATTTAAAAGGACTCAGCCGATTTCTTACCCTGTTGTCCTCTTCGCATGCGCTATCGGATGGCGCAAATAAATAAATAAATAAATAAAAATAAAAAAATCTTACATTGTTCCATCTGAGGAAGTATAACAGCTTAATACCTACACGAGTAAAACGTTCATGAAATATCATGTATATATACGCTACGGAGGACATCGAAACTAATCACTGTGAAGTAAAACTTCCACGTCCATCGTCCATCGCTTACATCAAAGACATTAACACCTCATTTCCTCAGCGTCAATAAAGTGACATTGTACCTTACGAAAAACCCCTTGTCGTGAAACACGACAAATCGTAGTGGACTGTAATGAGTTTAAACTCAACAACAAACAATTGAGGTAATAATGTTCACGTCTTCACAATACCGATTAGCCAGAAAACTGGGTCGACCTCACTACCGTGGAATTCGTAGATTGTGTGGAAACCAAGTCAAGCGCCGAAGGAGGTATACGTCAAGTGTTGAGAAGACAGAAATAATTCGGTCGACTACATGTCCAAACAATGCTAACTTCCTGGCTTGAATGATTCTAAAAAAAGGCAGATTACGGTGGTGTGACCGTTAGAAATGTCGCGGTTCGTTACACGCTCATGTGCTACGAGGCGTGTTTTTTAAGTAAGTACCGTTTTGAAATTAAAAAAAGACGTGCTAAGATATCTCAATAATTTTATTTTTGCATGAAAGCCTGTACCATAATCTACGCACTGACACCATTACAGTCTGATTCTTCCTTGTTTGCGTTGTGTACTGAGTGTTTAAGGTGCCTCCGATAATCGTGAGTCCCGCCGACTGTGAAGTACGGGCTGTTATAAGATTTCTTAGTGCTAAAGGCCTAAAAGCGATCGATATTCATCGTGAGATCTGTGCAGTTTACGGAGAAAACATTATGAGTGATGGAATGGTAAGAAAGTGGGTGAGAGCATTTAAAGATGGCCGCTCAAATGTGCATGATGAACAACGGAGTGGGCGTCCTTCGGTCGTTAATGAAAGTTTGGTGAAGGAAGTGGACAATAAGGTGAGAGAAAACAAACGCTTTACGATTTCCTCCTCGCGGGATGACTTTCCTAATGTTTCTCGTAGTGTTTTGTATGGCACTGTGACCGAGTACTTGAATTACCGAAAATTGTACGCACGTTATGAACCGAAAATGTTGGTGGTTCAAATGGTTCAAAACCAAACGTTTAGACAGTGCATTAACATTCCTTGAGCGATACCACAACGACGGTGATGATTTCTTAAGCCAAATTGTTACGGGCGATGAAACATAGGTGGCCTACGTCACACCAGAATCAAAGCAACAGTCCATCGAATTTGAGCAAGGGCATCGTTTTGCTGCAAGACAATGTCCGTCCGCATGTGGTGAATCAGACCAAAGATCTCATCACATCTTTTCGATGGGAAACTCTAGATAATCCTCCGTACAGCCCCGATCTTGCGCCCAGTGTTCCTGCACTTGAAGAAAGACCTGGGCGGTCAGCGTCTTCAAGACGATGACGAAGTCAAAACAGAGGTGGTGCAGTGGTTAACAAGTGAGGCGTCAGACTTCCATGAGGAGGGTATTCAAAAACTGGTACAATGTTATGACAAGTGCCTCAATATTGAAGGAAATTTTGTAGAAAAGTAGATTAAAGTACAGGCTTTCATGTAAAAATAAAATTATTGAGATATCTTAGCACGTCTTTTTTTAATTTCAAAACGGTACTTACTTAAAAAACACACCTCGTACCATCGTGAGCATACCGTTCCTCTTACTTTGTTACAAGTAGAACTTCGCAGCAAATGATCGACATTTGTTCTCTATTGACCCAAACACTGCCAGTTAAGAATGCAATGGGCACGGGAATACCGCGATTGAACCGTAGACAACTGAGACAAATCGATCAATATGTGATACACGCTTTCGTTTAGTGAAACACTTACTCGACATATCCACCACAGAAAGTACCTAGTATTGGTTTGGCAGATAATTAATCTGGCTTCTCCGGTAACTGTGATTATTATAGCTAGCACCCTTGAAAGCCACGGATTCTGTGGTTGTAATTTTAAACAACTAACGTCTCTTCATGATTGGTTCCTCACACCAGAACATGGAATTAATGTCAGACAAAAATATGTCTGAAAATTCTACGTTCCTGAATTATTAGTAAAATAACATTAAGTCAGTCAAAGTTGATCTAATGACGAGCTCTCCCAATCATTCGTTACAATTTGTCCCAAGCGATTAGAAAAATCATGCGGTTTATGGAGATATGGGTCAATACATTTTAACCACGACGCGTGATCGATGTCTCCCTTGACTGGCGAAGAGGTAGGGGATGAATAGTTGCAAAGGCTGCACGTTCACTCGAACCGCTATTCTTATCTTCGCCATTGATTCTAACTAGAAAAACCAGTTTCGCCAACAGACGTTATAAACGCGGAGAGTCTTTATCAGCGTGTCATGGAAGCCTGCGAGAGCCTTCGACACAATTCGAGAGCACTTGAATAGTTGACACAGATCTTGTGTCGACATCACACGTGCGTAAAATGTAGATATTTGGTATCTTTACTATCAGCTGATGGCATTGTGAGCAGCTCCTGTAAGCTGACGATCGGAAACTAGTAATATGTAGGTAGCTGTATTAAATGCATTAATGAAAATTCAAAAAAGGAGTATTCCACGGCATACGTTTAATTGTCATTTTATCCTTGTTTTAGTGTGAGAGACCCGCTCATGCGTTCTTTTTTCATGTATTTTTTGTTCATCGTCTACATTAGTTTTCTACACTACACATAATAAATATTTTTAAATCTCTCATGAAAAATGGATGTGATAGTCTTCATCACACGCTACTGAGTTCTAGTTGAAAGTTGCCTACAAAATGTAAAGTAAGCAGAAATTTTACTCTAGTTTTAAAATTTTATTTCGAATATGTTTCACTGTTTACATTGCTTGGTCCACGTTGTTGAGGCAGTTTAGCCGGCACACGCTCTTTTAATGGCGATGCTACGGCTGGACCCACATGCCTTTATTGTACAGACCGAGGTACAGTATTCGTGCCTTGCGGAGTTCCTTGTTCAGTTGCAAGCGTGTATGTTCGCGTGTTGTCACGTTGTAGAAGGCATTTAGGTGTCTGCCAGATGAGTAGCGAAAAGTCGGCGCAAAGGACCGCGACGAGCCAAGTGCTGCGTAATTCTTCGAACTGAGCATCCGACATCATGGAGACCCATCACCCTCTCTATTTCCATTTGCTGACTTCGCACCCTCTCGAAACGTTGCAGCCTATTTCAAGGCAAGAGTCCAAAAGAGGCGGAATTTTCCACAGCTCACTGGATCTAAATTCGGGAGTAGCAGGGTACATATCCTGTCCAAGCCAATTAGATGTAGATTTTCGTTACTTCCCTAAGTCGAATGAGGCGAATACCGGAATGGGTCCTCTAAAAAGGATGTGGTTCCCCATCCTTATCTTAACCGACCTTCCGCTCCATTTACAATTACATCGTAATCCATTGCGTGCTACACACCAATTAAGCTAGGTGCGATGGCATATGCAGCTGTGTCCTTGATGTCTATCAATTTGGTTTTCTATTCCTATCGGTGTAACAACTAACGCTCGCTACAGCACAAGTGTCAATAACAACATCGAGGAGATAAATAAATATTTTGTAGTTCCAAATACATTTAATTACACACCTCCTTTGCAACTATCGAAGAAACAGTTGTCTCTCCCTTATTTTCGTGTTCTCTGACCAGCAGTGTATTTCACTTATCTTTTCCGAACACAGGAAGATGGAAAGTCTGGGTTTCAAATGTTTTTTATTCCAGTCTTTGATCACAATATAAAGTCCTTCGACAATGACCGGTTTCAGTCAATAATGACCATGTTCAGATCTGTTCTACACCATGTCCTAATGTGATAAAGCCGTAATGGCGGCGTAAAAACATATAAATACACTCAGAAAAGAATCGTCATGTAGAACTAAAATACGGTATAAAATAGGCCACACCGTTCCCACAGTCATTTTGTCACTGGCGTTACGCCGGCCGAAGTGGCCGTGCGGTTAAAGGAGCTGCAGTCTGGAACCGCGTGACCGCTACGGTCGCAGGTTCGAATCCTGCCTCGGGCATGGATGTTTGTGATGTCCTTAGGTTACTTAGGTTTAACTAGTTCTAAGTTCTAGGGGACTAATGACCTCAGCAGTTGAGTCCCATAGTGCTCAGAGCCATTTTTCACTGGCGTTACGGTACAAATCATACTGAAGTGTGGACGATGTGGCCTGTTTTACACCGTTGTTTAGTTCTACATGATGATGCTTTACTGAGTGTATTTAAACGTTTTGAGGACGCCATTACGGCTTTATCACATTAGGACATGGTGTAGAACAGATCTGAAGATGGTCGTTACTGACTGAAACCGGTCATCATCGAAGGACTTCATATTGTGATCAAAGACTGGAATGAAAAACATTTGACAGTACCTGGATCACTGTTTGTATTCGCTACTACGTCGCAGCTTGTGAAGCCTGGGTTTAACGTCCCACGGCTACGAGGGTATTCGCGACCTTGCACTTAATGGAAATATTTGTAAGGAATATGATTAACAACATTGACAGTATTCTACTCATGTGCGATACGTTCAAAAAAGCCTTAACCGTCTAATATAACACTGGATTGTGATATCTGGATTGACAAGTAGTGTAGTTAACGGGCTCAGATTTTCCAGATCACTTGTCCAGAGACTTGGCCATTAAGGTCGTACTTAAATTTCGCCGATTTAGGCTGGAGAATGAGTTTTTCTCGGCCAGAGTAATGTTTAAATCTACGTCGACCTACTTCATGCTGTGTTCTCGTGAATATTTCGCCACTACTTACTCAGCGAGTAACTTCAGAAACGGTCACGCACAGGCCCGGAATTCCAGCATGAAATATTAATCTACCCTCCGCAGTAACTTTTGAGAGAGCAAACATTTTATCTGCGTCTCAGCTACGTCTGTTTCAGGATGGGTGTATATCTTATAAACCGCCGTGTTCCCTCTTCCAGAGCGCTCTCCGACTGAGAAACTGGACGCAGTGCTTTTGTCTGTTGTATTACGTAAAATCTTACATAATGCTGTCTTCCTTACTTTGAATATAACGTTCGTGGCCGTAATGACAAAGAAAAACATTTAACTGGACTAGGAAAACGACGATAGCTTCAGTCTAATAAGGGTAGACGCTTCTACGTTTTTGGGTCTTGCAACCGTTTTAGGGATAGCGGACGACAGCTATAAAGACAAAGTGAGACAATTCAGATTAAATTTCCGGAAATAATTTTTCCACAAGACGGAGGAAACGTTAACCGTTGTTAATTTTAGTATTTTGTGGTTATATTAGACCATGTATAATTACGGAAGAGTTTCCTATAAACCAGTATTTCATATAAATACTTTACTGAAGATCATAACATTTATTTGGATAGTAATTTCATTTGAAATGCAGATATGCCAAGAACATTTGCTGCAGGTGGATTGCTCTGGTGCCTTACAAAATATGTGAGCAGGCCTATATCAAAGACCTTCTCTAATACTGATTGCCAATAAAATATGACTGATTATAACTTCATTCGGATACTAATTGGAATGGTGAAGTAAGGATGATTGGAGTTTATGTCCCGTCTTTGACGAGGTCATTTAAAGACAAACTATAAGCTCGGATTAGACAACAATGGGGAAACAAGTTGCCTGTGTGCTTTTGGAAAGTATATAGCAAACCCGTTAGTCTGTATCTTCATGAAGGAAAATGATAACGATTTTGGATTAAATAGCAGCACTATTTTAAAAACCGCGACCGATTACAGCCCCCAAGTCAGTTAGCCAGTGGCGTCTACATACTATCGAAGAACAGAGTATAACAGAATTAGCCAAATGGAGAAAAATATAGCAATAGCCACCTTCAGTGACAAATGTAATACATAAGTGTTCAAATCTACTCGCCCCCACTCTTCATAAAACTAACAACTTAAAAAATAATAGTGTGAATTCATCTAATATTAAAATAGACATACAGGGTGAATCACGTAAAACATGCACCGAAAATACTGCGGAAATGGAAAGAGCTACTCATGTGCGGTTTTCACAGAATGGATGGGCATTCAGGTGCTCGTATTTTTAGCCAATAAACAGAGTGTAATAAACTTATAAAATGTATTGTTGTGCAGACATACACGTCTTTAAATAGAACGATGCCTGTTCGCATTAACAAACTGAGGATAGGATAAATTAGAATGTCAGTGGTGTTTGTTGCAGGATTCTAGTGCGAGTCGTTTACAAAATACCGTATTTTGAAAAGTTTCCACAGCGATACTTGTGCAATACCTGTGATAGCACACACTAAAGAACAACACAAGTGCACACACCAGCTATGTGGATTCTGACCAGTAACGAGACGACTGACCATCACAAGTTTGCTTTCAAAATGTCCAGTGGCAGTGGCAATACATGCTTCCAGCCAGGTATGGAACTACTGCATCACACATGCTAGCATTTCAGTGGAGATGTTCGCGCCGGCTGCAGTAACACGTCACTGCTAAGTCATTGGGTGTAGTTGGTATGTCCTTGTAGGTAGCCTATTTCAGCTTACTCTACAGAAAAAAGTCTCCAGGTGGCAAATCCGGGGAACGGAACGGACAAGGTACAGGTCCTCTGCATCCAGTCCAATGATCTGGAAACAATTCGTGAAGATATGCACTTCGTGCACCATAGGCTGGACAGCCGTCATGTCGGTACCACAGGCCCCACCTAGTCTGCAAAGGAACGTCCTCTAGTAGCCGCGGAAGATGGTATGTTAGGAGGTTGCGATACTTGGGAGCGTTCTGTGTTCCGTATATGAAAAACGGACCTATGAGCTGGTGGTTTCGTATCCCACAACACACGTTTACACTCCGTGGACGTTGACGTTCCACATGACGAAGCCAAAGAGGATTAAATGATAATTAATTGAAACCCTCAGCTGCCGACTGGTATTGTTAATGTACCTCGATGGGGACAACTGAAAATGTGTGCCCCGACCGGGCCTCGAAACCGGGATCTCCTCATGTATATAGTTAAAGGCTACCCAGCCATTGACCTTCGTCTGTGCGAATGCGCACAGGTTGCCCGAACTCTTACGGGAATTGTCACCTTAGTGTGCGCGAGTAATGAGTGGATGGGCAAATATCTATTTGGTACATTGCGTATGTAGATTGTGGACAGTTGGGAATGTTGGTCCACGTGAAGTGTGCAAGGGATAAGTCCCTGCAGTCGCGCTGTTCATCTGTGTCCTCGGTGGCTCATATGGGTAGAGCGTCTGCCGTGTAAGCAGAAGATCCCGGGTTCGAGTCCCGGTCGGGGCACACATTTTCAGCTGTCCCAATCGAGGTATATCAACAACAACTGAGGGTTTCAATTAATTATCATTTATTCTAGAGAAGCTGCACGGTCATCAATGGTATCTGTTCAATCGAGAACAGTTACTATCTTCATATATACAGGGTGTTACAAAAAGGTACGGCCAAACTTTCAGGAAACATTCCTCACACACAAAGAAAGAAAATATGTTATGTGGACATGTGTCCGGAAACGCTTACTTTCCATGTTAGAGCTCATTTTATTACTTCTCTTCAAATCACATTAATCATGGAATGGAAACATACAGCAACAGAACGTACCAGCGTGACTTCAAACACTTTGTTACACGAAATGTTCAAAATGTCCTCCGTTAGCGAGAATACATGCATCCACCCTCCGTCACATGGAATCCCTGATGCGCTGATGCAGCCCTGGAGAATGGGGTATGGTATCACAGCCATCCACAATACGAGCATGAAGAGTCTCCACATTTGGTACCGGGGTTGCGTAGACAAGAGCTTTCAAATGCCCCCATAAATGAAACACAAGAGGGTTGAAGTCAGGAGAGCGTGGAGGCCATGGAATTGGTTCGCCTCTACCAATCCATCGGTCACCGAATCTGTTGTTGAGAAGCGTACGAACACTTCGACTGAAATGTGCAGGAGCTCCATCGTGCATGAACCACATGTTGTGTCGTACTTGTAAAGGCACATGTTCTAGCAGCACAGGTAGATTATCCCGTAATAAATCGTGATAACGTGCTCCATTGAGCGTAGGTGGAAGAACATGGGGCCCAATCAAGACATCACCAACAATGCCTGCCAAACGTTCACAGAAAATCTGTGTTGATGACGTGATTGCACAATTGCGTGCGGATTCTCGTCAGCCCACACATGTTGATTGTGAAAATTTACAATTTGATCACGTTGGAATGAAGCCTCATCCGTAAAGAGAACATTTGCACTGAAATGAGGATTGACATGTTGTTGGCTGAACCATTCGCAGAAGTGTACCCGTGGAGGCCAATCAGCTGCTGATAGTGCCTGCACACGCTGTACATGGTACGGAAACAACTGGTTCTCCCATAGCACTCTCCATACAGTGACGTGGTCAACGTGACCTTGTACAGCAGCAACTTCTCTGACGCTGACATTAGGGTTATCGTCAACCGCACGAAGAATTGCCTCGTCCATTGCAGGTGTCCTCGTCGTTCTAGGTCTTCCCCAGTCGCGAGTCATAGGCTGGAATCTTCCGTGCTCCCTAAGACGCCGATCAATTGCTTCGAACGTCTTCCTGTCGGGACATCTTCGTTCTGGAAATCTGTCTCGATACAAACGTACCGCGCCACGGCTATTGCCCTGTGCTAATCCATACATCAAATGGGCATCTGCCAACTCCGCATTTGTAAACATTGCACTGACTGCAAAACCACGTTCGTGATGAACACTAACCTGTTGATGATACGTACTGATGTACTTGATGCTAGTACTGTAGAGCAATGAGTCGCATATCAACACAAGCACCGAAGTGAACATTACCTTCCTTCAATTGGACCAACTGGCGGTGAATCGAGGAAGTACAGTACATACTGACGAAACTAAAATTAGCTCTAATATGGAAATTAAGCGTTTCCGGACACATGTCCACATAACATCTTTTCTTTATTTGTGTGTGAGGAATGTTTCCTGTAAGTTTGGCCGTACCTTTTTGTAACACCCTGTATACCAAAGAGGATTGTCACCAGACTAATAGCGCACGTTTTGTCGGTTTACTTGGCCATGGTTGGTAAATGTGGCTTCATTACTAAACAGGATACATGATACATCTGAAGTATCCTGTCCTGATGCCCATGTAAAGAAGTTAACACGATTCTCATAATCGTTTCCATGCAGCTCTTGATGGAGAGAGATGTGATAAGGATGGAACCTATGTTGATGGAGAATGCGTATGACACTTGCGTGATTCATGCCACTTCGTCATGCGATTGAGCGGGAGCTGACGTGCGGATTAACTGCAACAGCAGCAAAAACATAAATTTCCTCCTCTTCCGTCTTCACTAGTTTGCTTCTGATGCGTTGTCTATGTGTTACACTGCCACTTCACGCAACGGGCTGAAGAGGTTGACAATTAATTGCCATGATGGTTGACATCTATTGAGATATCTTGACGCATACACCGTACAAGAATGAACTTCATTCTTACTACACTCTCCATACACCATGAGCATGTCGGCTTTGTTGCATTGGTATATCCCATCGTCTACAAACGACCTACTGCTTAGACTGTCACGTGCTGACTACCAAGTCGCAATGCACGCAAGGAACACACAAGAACACTATAAGCAAACATTACAACATCGTACCTAGCAGCTACGCAGGTTGAATGGTACAAACGTGTGTCGGTATTGGAACTTTTCAAAATACGATATCTCGTAAACGACCCGCTCTAGAATCCTGCAATAAACACCAGTGACATTCTAATTTGCCCCTACTTTTAATTTGTTAAAGTCAATAGGCACTGTTCCACTTAAAGAGTGTGTATTTTCACAAAAAATTCACTTCATAAGTATTATTACAGACTGTTTATTGGCTGACAACACGATTCCGTGACTACCAATGCATTCTGTGAAAACCACACATCAACAGGACTTTCCATTTCTGCAATATTTGCGGTATAAGTTTTAGAGGATTCAACCTGCGTATATTGTTACATGAACTTGTAAAACAGCTTGTCAACAAGCATCATAAGAACATCATAACGACAGAAATTTTGTACGAAGTCGTTTAAAATGTAGGATCTCGGTAGGCGTCCTGAGAGAACACAGAACGACTGCTGAAACGTGCCAGGAGGTGCCACTTAAATAGAGGAGCAGCAAGCTGCAGGAAGGCTCTGTAGGAGGCTCAAATGGTTCAAATGGCTCTGAGCACTATGGGGCTTGGCTTCTGAGGTCATCAGTCCCCTATAACTTAGAACTACTTAAACCTAACTAACCTAAGGACATCACACACATCCATGCCCGAGGCAAGATTCGATCCTGCGACCGTAGCGGTAATGCGGTTCCAGACTGTAGCGCCTAGAACCGCTCGGCCACCCCGGCCGGCCGCTCTGTAGCAGGCACGCAGGTAAACAGACAGAGGAAAGTCGCGAGATAAAAGTTGATAAAATGTTTTAAAAGTAAAATAAAAAACAGAACAAAATTATACTTAAAAGATTAACGCAGATGTGTAATAAAAAGATTGGTAAAAGTATTATTACGGAAAGAGAAATGACAACAGACCACGCCGAGATATCCTACGACGAAAGAAAAGTCGATGTAGGAAACCAACGATGGAAAAAAACGGTAGCAGCAAATGGTATATCTGCATACAAACACGATGTTAATACGACATGCAGCCACTACCAACTGAGCGTGGTCTGTTGTTTACAATACCTGGGCCTACCGTATTATGTAATGAACTACAGCACCGCTGAAAGTGTAATACATGAAACACACCCTGATAAAAATCTAGGAAATCATTGTTTTCTACGCAATTCTGTCCGTTAAGAAAATCGTTCTTATAGCAGTGCAAATGATTAAATTTCAGTTGGCTCCAAGATCCCCATACGGGTACCGTTCTACATCTATATCTACATACATACTCCGCAATCCACCATACAGTGCGTGGCGGAGGGTACCTCGTACCACAACTAGCATCTTCTCTCCCTGTTCCACTCCCAAACAGAACGAGGGAAAAATTACTGCCTATATGCCTCTGTACGAGCGCTAATCTCTCTTATGTTATCTTTGTGGTCTTTCCACGAAATATAAGTTGACGGCAGTAAAATTGTACTGCAGTCAGCCTCAAATGCTGGTTCTCTAAATTTTCTCAGTAGCGATTCACGAAAAGAACGCCTCCTTTCCTCCACACTCCCAGCTGAGTTCCTGAAGCATTTCCGTAACACTCGCGTGATGATCAAACCTACCAGTAACAAATCTAGCAGCCCGCCTCTGAATTGCTTCTATGTCCTCCCTCAATCCGACCTGATAGGGATCCCAAACGCTCGAGCAGTACTCAAGAATAGGTCGTATTAGTGTTTTAAAAGCGGTCTCCTTTACAGATGAACCACATCTTCCCAAAATTCTACCAATGAACCGAAGACGACTGTCCGCCTTCCCCACAACTGCCATTACATACTTGTCCCATTTCTGCAATGTTACGCCCAAATATTTAATCGACGTGACTGTGTCAAGCGCTACACTACTAATGGAGTATTCAAACATTACGGGATTCTTTTTCCTATTCATCTGCATTAATTTACATTTATCTATATTTAGAGTTAGCTGCCATTCTTTACAACAATCACAAATCCTGTCCAAGTCATCTTGTATCCTCCTACAGTCACTCAACGACGACACCTACCCGTACACCACAGCATTATCAGCAAACAGTCGCACATTGCTATCCACCTCGATGTATGCAAAATTGTGTGGTTATTCGCAATGTTAGTGACACAGTGTCCTTTCGACATTAAGGAAGAAGCAATGGTAGATTTATCTTCTGCATTTTTCATTCCTACTTCTTTACGCTCTTTGAACCTAGTTTTAAAATCCCTGCCTCATGCCTGTCTGGCCAAAGTAAAAGCCTCTTCAATCAGTGCAGTAGATTTTATAAATGCTTGCAGTCGTAAATTTATTGTTTTTAGTTTTGATATTGAGTACAACTAGCTGATATAGTGTGATAACGGTTTTGAAGGAAATTATAAGCAGTTTATCGGGTTCATTAATGTGGGCCCTGTATAACTTATAATGGTCGCCTAGTCGTAGATATTGCTATAATCGCACTATTTCACTCCCATTTACGGAGCTTGTTAGCACTTGATGTTAGGTTGGCGCCATTAAAATGCATTGTGGTAATCGCTGCTGCTTGCTGGATCGCTGCTGTGTCTCGATGCTAATGCTGGCTCTAAATATGGTTGTCTAGGGGGAAAAAGATGAGGTCCCGTGTTTTTGATGTGCTTTTGATGATAAATAATGAGCGAAACCAACAAATATTTAAACTTCAAATATTTATTACTCTGGTGGCCATCTTAATTCCACTGTCCACCAAAGACAATGACACAACACAAAGTAGCACTTCCTTTACATGTTCTTTGCAATGTTTATCCATCTCGAACAATAACACACATACACTTTACCAAAGTGACATTCAGATTCCGCTGCCGACCCTTCTTACTGCTTGTATTTATAACCTTGTCAAAGAACTACTAAAAAGAGATATAGTTTATAAGTCACATGTACATCTGTTATCGTAATTTGTGCAGAAAAGTTATTAATTTATATCGAGTGACATAATTTAACAGGTTATTAAAATGGCAGACAGATTTGTGGACTTGACAGAATAATTCTTTGTTACATAAAGGCCGTTTTTTAGAAGTTTGTCAGTTGACTTCTCTAATTTGCATAAATAAGTAAATAACATGAATTATTAAGAATTACATTGGTTTTCGTCTAAAATAGGAGTGTTTACGTGAATACTGAGTGAAAACGGTCCTAGTGATAAAGAGGTTTCACTGGGTGATTTTTATTTAAGGAGATCGAAAATACGTAAGTTGGCCACTATTTTTCGTACTTCATATTAATTATTTCAGATGAACTTAGTGTTTTTACATGATGACATTTGCTGTATCAGTGATCAAGTGATATTAACTTTTGTGTGGGTCAGTTATTCAGTATAATTTAATGGGTTGGCCGTTTATGGAGACATGTTATGCAATCATTGTTAACATACACAATAACTTTTCTATAATCATGAATACTCGTTAAACTGGTTGAATTTGGAGGGAATCGCATACTTCGGTAAAGTAAAGCCGCCTTTAATAGGTTCCGTTACAAACTGTTGTTTGTGGATGTATTCGGATGAGAAAACACGGATAACAACTATCAGAGCAAACTCGTTGAGTCTCCGTGTGGAGTCGCGCGACGTACTTGTGTTCGTAACGTCGGACAGGGAGAAGAGATTGTGTCGGCGGGGCGAGGCTTTGTGATTACGGCAGGGCGGGGCAGCAGCGCAGGGTGGGGCGAGCGCGCGAATCCTGGCGTCACCGCGGCCGTCGGCACGCCAGTAGCCATTCCAGCCGTACCTAATGTACTACATATACACTGCGCGCACGGCGCCGGAGGCTACTCTTCTACTCCATTCGCGTAATGAGCGACGGAAAAACGGCCGCCTGTACGCGCCATAACCTCTCACATCTTATTATCTCCACTGAGCGAGGAGGCGCAGTGGTTAGCACACTGGACTCGCATTCAGTAGGATGACGGTTCAAACTCGCGTCCTGCCACCCTGATTTACACTACTGGGCATTAAAATTGCTACACCACCAAGATGACGTGCTACAGACGTGAAAGTTAACCGACAGGAAGAAGATGCTGTGATATGCCAATGATTAGATTTTCAGAGCATTCACACAAGGTTGGCGCCGGTGACGACACCTACGTGCCGACATGAGGAACGTTTCCAACCGATTTCTCATACACAAACAGCAGTTGACAGGCGTTGTCTGATGAAACGTTGTTGTGATGCCTCGTGTAAGGAGGAGAAATGCGTACCATCACGTTTCCGACTTTGATAAAGGTCGGATTGTAGCCTATCGCTACTGCGGTATATCGTATCCCGACATTGCTGCTCGAATTGGTCGAGAACCAATGACTGTTAGCAGAATATGGAATCGGTGGGTTCAGGAGGGTAATACGGAACGCCGTGCTGGATCCCAACGGCCTCGTATCACTAGCAGTCGAGGTGACAGGCATCTTATCCGCACGGCTGTAACGGATCGTGCGGCCTCGTCTCGATCCCTGAGTCAATAGATGGGGACATTTGCAAGACAACAACCATCTGCACGAACAGTTCGACGACGTTTGCAGCAGTATGGAGTATCAGTTCAGAGACCAAGGTTGCGGTTACCCTTACGCTGCATCACAGACAGGAGCACCTGCGATGGTGTACTCAACGACGAACTTGGGAGCACGAATGGAAAAGCGTCATTTATTCTGATGATTCCAGGTTCTGTTTACAGCCGTGTTTGGCGACATCGTGGTGTACGCACACTGGAAGCGTGTATTCGTCATCGCCATACTGGCGTAGCACCCGGCGTGATAGTATGGGGTGCCATTGGTTACACGTCTCGGTCACCTCTTGTTCGCATTGACGGCACTTTGAACAGTGGACGTTACATTTCAGATGTGTTACGATCCGTGGCTCTACCCATCATTCGATCTCTGCGAAACCCTACATTTCAGCAGGATAATGCACGACCGCATGTTGCAGGTCCTGTACGGGATACAGAAAATGTTCGACTGCTGCCCTGGCCAGCACACACTCCAGATCTCTCACCAATTGAAAACGTCTGGTCAATGGTGGCCGAGCAACTGGCTCGTCACAATACGCCAGTCACTACTCTTGATGAACTGTGGTATCGTGTTGAAGCTGCATGGGCAGCTGTACCTGTACACGCCATCCAAGCTCTGTCTGACTCAATGCCCAGGCGTATCAAAGCCGTTATGACGGCCAGAGGTGGTTGTCCTGGGTACTGATTTCTCAGGATCTATGCACCCAAATTGCGTGAAAATGTAACCACATGTCAATTCTGGTATAATATATTTGTCGAATGAATACCCGTTTATCATTTGCATTTCTTCTTGGTGTAGCAATTTTAATGGCCAGTAGTGTAGGTTTTTCCTGACTTCCCTAAATCGCTTCAGGCAAATATCGGGATGGTTCTTTTCTAAAGACACGGCCGAATTCCTATCCTCATTCGATGGGACTGATGACCTCGTTGTTTGGTGACCCCCTCCCCCCCCCCCCAAAAAAAAAACAATCATCCAAACCAACCAACCTTGTTATCTCTGCTTGAGATACACGATGGCTGCAGCAGAATTGCGGCGCAATTTTCTTCATATATATTTTTTTTATTTACTTGACAGGGTTTAGCGAAAACAAGCTATTGTATCTTTCGAATATTCCTATTTAACCTCCTCAGTTCTTACGTAGCACGTATGCAGCATCCAATTATTATTTAGTTCTAGCTCAAGGTGCTTTCAGTGTTCCGTCTATGAAAAACAGGCCTATGAGCTGATGGTTTCGTACCCCACAACACTCGTTTACACCCCACAGACGCTGTGTGCCCTATTATAGTATATACTTCATACCACGAACGTAATGTGCGTCACTTCTTTTCGTTTTTGCATCTTCGCAGATGATGGCAGCATACGCTTGAAGAAAGCTGTTTATGGCATTGTCAAAGTTAATTCCTGTTTGATTTTAGCGATTTTGGACTAGAGAGTGTTTATAATGTGCCGTAATATGCTGATATACCCTACTCTATCCAGTAAGTGGTTGTTTATTTTATCACAACAATAAAGCGATATTTTTCTCATAATAGCACTGGGTTTACGTTCGGCAACTACCTGCACTTCCACATTCCACTGGCATTGTCTTCATAATTTTTGGATATTTTACGCTGACTTATATAAATATTGTACACATATCAATTATATTTCAGTTTTAAGTTCGAACATGTACTAAAAGTTTGGTGAATCACACCATTTTTTTAAAATTAAGTATTTTGTCGCATTTTGTCCCAGAACAATGGATTGACCACCAGTATAAACTTTTGAATACACAAAATCTAAGCTTAGAGATGAGGATGTAAGTCCTCTGTGCACATCTGTTACACTGTCATATGGGCTATAACAACATGCTAGAATATTAGCAGCGCATCTTTGAATTCGTGAGATTCTTCATGTTACAAAATAGACATTCGGGCAGTGGTCACATTCTTACAGAGGCATATGGAGTACGTCTGTTATGATAATCTCGATGGCTGCGTTATACGCAGCTTTTAAATTCTGGCTGATCCTCTGTAGAAGGAAGGGTATATGCTTGGCACCTGGTGAAACCTCACAGAAATAAATCACAAACTTATCAGGCGATCACCCGATCGACTTATCGGATATCGATTTTAGCACTTCCGGACGTTTGTCTGGCACTGCAGTCGGCTGGTCTCTTGTAGGAGCATAACCAGTATTCCTCGTCTTCCCCTGTCAGTTATGTCATTACAGATTAAAGTACACGTGTCCCGTTATACGTTTCTCGGTGAAAAAACAACAGGTAACGGTCGCAGCTCTGAGACACGGCACAAAATAGATTATTACTTTTCGACTATCACGTGCACTCGCAGTGACTATGAAAGTTTCTCGAAACCCCATATTGGGATATTGCGCCTATCAATTTTACTAGACAATGAATGTCGCTTCTTCGTCCATCAGTATTCGTTCCGGCAAATTCTCATCCCGGTCGTATAACGTCTTACAAAACTATTTGCTATTTCCGGGATCGGTAGGATGAAATTAGTGAGACAGTTTTAATTTGTAGATGACATATCATATACCCGTCTGTAAACTCTCCCTAGCGAATTTATTTTAGAACTTCGGCTATTAGATTCCACTCCTGAGTGCTTTCTGCGAGCTCTGTAAGAAACATTCGCGCACTTCGACAACTGTATCTTCTACATTTACATACGCAAATATACTTAGCATATCATTCAGTAATACAAATATTAGTGGTTTTCTGCCCACTTCCATTCGCGTACTAGGAGTAGGAACAATAACTGTTCTACGAGGTGGGCAAAATGAAGCTGGCACGGAAAATATTTCATGCACCTCGAGATAGGCAATCCAGTTTATATCAGGAGTGGATGATACAAGCTGGTTTTTTCACCACCATGTAAATGCTTCGGTATAGTCCCTAATCTCTCTAATATTATTCCATGACCCCCTCTAAAATATACGCTGGAGGGAGCAGAACTGACACACAGTTCACCCGAACACAACTTCTCTAAATTTGCTCCACTTCATTTAGCCACAAAAACTTCGCCTGTCTTCCAAAGATGGCTATTTAATTTCCCTGAGAACATTCATTGGATTTTCGTAAGGTCTACAGCGACCTCCTACAAGTCTCTAGCAGCGAGTCTCGAGTCTTTTCGATGTCTGCTGCCATTCTTCCTTAATAAAGGTTCGAAATTCTGGAGGAGTACACTAAAAGGGATCACAGTAGCTTCCTATATGCGGCTTCAGTAAAGATGCATAGTACGTTTCCCTCAAATCTTAGTGTTCCATTCGCCTTCCTTACTACTGTTATTATGTGTTCGTTCGACTCCGTTTCGTTTCTTAATATCAAAAATTCCTCGCTTTGTAGATGAGCGCCATACTATGTCAAAGGCGTCAGTTAGATGTGCGGTGGGGAGGGGCATGAGGTCCATACTTCTCTTTCGGCATCACTGGTCTACGTGCACCCCATTCCAGTCCTGCTTTCAAGTAAATAACGCCAAGTGTTGCCTAATATGAATTCACTGCGATACGCGCATGAACGCGTCGGCATATAAATTTACATTTCATCGCGGTTTCTTCTTCTGTCTCAATTATACATCGCCATGAATGTATCACAGGGGTCATCATGATTAATATCATTTTTTTCTTTCACATGAAACATGGTTCGTTGTGGCAATCCAGGTACAAAATGGTTCAAATGGCTCTAAGCACTGGCGGCCGGAGTGACCGAGCGGTTCTAGGCGCTACAGTCTGGAAGCGCGACCGCTACGGTCGCAGGTTCGAATCCTGCCTCGGGCATGGATGTGTGTCGTGTCCTTAGGTGAGTTAGGTTTAAGTAGTTCTACGTTCTAGGGGACTGATGACCTCAGAAGTTAAGTTCCATAGTGCTCAGAGCCATTTGAACCAGCTCTAAGCACTATGGAACTTAACATCTGAGGTCATCAGTCCCCTAGAACTTAGAACTACTTAAACCTAACTAACCTAAGGACATCACACACATCAATGCCCGAGGCAGGATTCGAACCTGCGGCCGTAGCAGCAATGCAGTTCCGGACTGAACTCCCTAGAACCGCTCGGCCACAGCGGCCGGCTGCGATCCAAGTAGACTGCCTAACAAAAAAAGTGCAACACTTACAAGATATGGTCGGATGTCAGTTTAACTTCGCACATGTACACAACATCTGCGGGTATGTAAATGATTAGAACTGCATTTCTCAGTGACAGGTAGAAAAAAATTGTTCAAATGGCTCTGAGCACTATGGGACTTAACATCTGAGGTCATCAGTCCCCTGGAACTTAGAACTACTTAAACCTAACTAAACTAAGGACATCACACACACCCATGCCCGAAGCAGGATTCGAACCTGCGACCGTAGCAGTCGCGCGGTTCGGAACTGAAGCACCTAAAACCGTTCGGCCAGACAGGTATAACGGCAACCAGAGTTCATTAGCGTTTCCCGTGTTTAGTGTTGTTGCTCGGAGTCGTAGCGTTTATAAAGGGCGAGAACAGCTTCGGTGGTTGAAAGATCACTGTGAAGGACACGGTGGTGTCACGTACTCGTGTGAGACAGCGGTATCAGCATCTGACAGAGCTTGTGTGTGTCTCCATTTGGCAGACTGATCGAATTGTACAATTGCCAGATTTTGGGGCATTCGGATGTGAGAGTGGCCCGATGTTTCAGTGCTTGAGAACGTGAAGACAGACATATTCGTCATCAAGGTTCTGGTCTGCAACGTCTGACCACCACCAGGAAGGATCGCCATATTGTGCACCGAACACATCGTATTCCATTCACGTCTGCACCTGTCATGCGAGTAAAAATAATGGGCTTCCTGCGACATGCTGTGACATCCCGCACCGTTGGTCGGAGACTAGCGGCAACCGTACTAGCAAATTACCGTCCCGTGCGTAAGATAAAGTTTGCACCACAATACAAACGGCTGCGTTTGCGTTTGGAGTTGTGCTGTGACTGGAAAGCTTGGACTGCTGATGGATAGCACTGCATTGTGTTATACGATGAACTGCAGTTCTGCACCACCCCGGATGACAATCGTCGGTGAGAATGCCTGGGGAAATGTCCCATTCTTCCCGTGTTTTGTAGAGGCACCGCGGCGATACTCTTGGCGTCACGGTGTGGGGAGCCATCGAGTGTGAACTCAGGACAAAGCTGGTGGTGACTGAGGGAACTCTGACGGCGCAACAGTACGTAACGCTTATCCAGCGCCCTCATCTGTAACCTATTATTTGACAGAATCGAGGTACCATTTTCCAGTAGTTCTGGTTTCACTCCAGCGTTTGCGTCCTCGCCAAGTGATCTTAAGGAAGAAAGACACAAAACTCATCGGCCAGTCCACTCAATGTGCTGTGTGAGACGACAGGCTCAACGCCTCATAATCGTAGACGTATGAGGCGTATTCGGAAAGTAAGGCCCGATTGGCAGCGAAATGGAAACCACTGTGAAAATCCGATGGAACTTTGCACAGATATGTTGGGCAGTGTGTTAAGCGTACCTGTCGATCGCTTCATGTCGCTCTTTTCAGTTCAGAGCGGAAAGTGATCACGTAGAAATGCTTAAAACAACAGTGTCTGTCGCCAAGCTGAGAGATTTCACCTGAAGCTATGCAGCCCACATGACATAAATGTCATGGGTTTCTTTCTTCAAGGCAATTTTCAGTCGCATTCTGCAGGGGCAATGAAGATACCCCTAAAGCGTTTTCGATGGGAAGTGTTTGATCACACACAATACAGCCCTTAATTGGCTCCCTCCGTTGTTCATCTGTGCTCATATGAGCCGCTGGCTACGAAGACTATTGGCACAAACAACGAAAGGCAAACCAGCGTAGAGAATCGGCGGAAAGCACAGGCAGATGCTTTCTGCGACTAGGGTACTGTAAAGTACGTCAGAGAGGTGACTATCTAGAGAAATAGCTGGAAGGTGTGGCAAACTGTTCCGAATAAAAAAAAAAATTGATTTTCACTGTGGTTTTCATTTCGGGACCGATCGGACCTTATTTTACGAACAGCCATCGTACTTTCTGTCAGAATGAGTCAACTGGCGATAAATACAAATCGGACACATTTTTAGGAAGAAAGATCAGCGTTTAACGTCTAATGGAGGACCAACTCATTAGAGATGGAGCACACCCTCGGACTGGGGAAGGATAGCGGAAGTGTCCGTTTTAAAGCGCCTTGAGGATTGCACCAGGAAACTAAATCTGGATGTCCGAATGGAGATTTGAAACATCGTTCTCCCGAATGCAAGTTCAATGTATTAACCAATGCACCACCTGGCTCCGTAAAATTGGAGAAGGCCCAGAAGTTTGTTCATACTCTGTGTCATATATGCTGATGATCTAAAATATTATGATTATCTGCTTAACATCGTGTTGGTACAGCTTTGAAACGCAACACAGGGGCACTTCATAGTGGCACGGTTTCGACAAGTCGTTTGTAGTTTTATGGTGAATATGGCCCACCTCACGCAGATCCCGTTTGTTTTTTGGGCACGTCTCAGACGTATTTTATTGGGCTCAGACCAGGTGTATTTTATGACCAAGACAACGTGTGATCAGTATCACGCTCATCAAACCAATGTAGCACAGTTCTGGTCTTGCAGTACGACGGACAGTTATCCTGCTGGAAGATGTCATCACCATCGGTGACGACATTTATATCTACATCTACATGGTTACTCTGCAATTCACACGTAAGTGCCTGGCAGAGGGTTTATCGAACCATTTCCATACTACTTCTCTATCATTCCACTCTCGAATGGCGCGTGGGAAAAAGGAACACCTAAATCTTTCCATGAGAGCTCTGATTTCTCTTATTTTATTATGATGATAATTTCTCCGTATGTAGGCGGGTGTCAACAAAATATTTATGCAATCGGAAGGGAAAGTTGGTGATTGAAATTTCGTAAATAGATCTCGCCGCAAAGGAAACCGCCTTTGTTTCAGTGATTGCCACCCCAACTCGCGTATCATATCAGCGACACTCTCAACCCTATTGCGCTATAACAAAAAACGAGCTGCCCTTCTTTGCACTTTTTCGATGTCCTCCGCCAATCCTACCTGGTAAGGATCCCATACCGCGCAGCAGTATTCCAGCAGAGGACGGACAAGTGTAATGTAGGCTGTCTGTTTAGTGGGTTTGTCGCATGTTCTAAGTGTTCTGCCAACAAGGCGCAGTCTCTGTTTCGCCTTCCCCACAACATTATCGATGTGGTCTTTCCAATTTAAGTTGCTCGTAATTGTAATTCCTAGGTATTTAGTCGAATTCACAGTCCTTACATTTGTGCGATTTATTGTATACCCAAAATTTGAATGAAGAGATGCCGATGCCCCTTAATAATGTTCTCGTACTCTGCAGCTGTCATAGTGCCTTAAATTACTACCACAGGTCCCATGGTAGCCAAGGTGAATGTCCCCCCATATAATGATGACACCCACACCGGCATGCTTCTGTGGCGTGATGTATTGTTTCGAACAGCTATTCGCCTGTATGACGGGGTATCCGGACACGACCATCCACCTGATGTAACAAGACACATCCGACCAGGTGACATGCTTCTATTAGTCTACGATCCAATCTCGATGATCCCATACTCACTGCAATCGTAACTGACGATGTCGTTCAGTCAGTATGGGAATACGTCGGGATCGTCTTCTGCGGAGCCTCATGTTCAACAATATGCGCTGAACGGTGCGCTCCGAAACTCTCGTGCCTGCACTAGTAGTGTACTGTGTCGCCTAATCTGCCACATATCGCCGCTTATTTTGCTTTACAGAGCAAGCAAGCCTCAGCCCGCCACGTTCTGTGATGAGGCGTGGGCATACAACCCCTTGTGGGATACTCGTGGTTTCACGGTTCTTCAAACACTTTCCATATTTGCTCACGAAAGTAGGACTTGAACCGCCGAACACCTTCACGGTTGCCAAGAAGCTCGTTTGTTGTGCCAGGCCTTATCAATAGCCCCGTCGTCAAAGTTCTTTGTCAGTTGATTTTCCCATTTACTGCGTATATCATCGCTACGCCGATTCCCCATTCGTCTGTTCCGCTTGTATACCGGGTGGTTGCAATTACGGTGCAGCAACTCGAGGAGGTCCAGTGTGGACTGTAATTATCGCATGACAGCGAAACTAGGTAGAAATTGTAATGCGTTAATAAGGAACCGGTTTACGCTAGAAAAAAATAGTTCCAATTTTGGCCAGCAGGTGCAAATCTGGCGCTGTGAATGCAAAAACGATGTATATAAATGTTTCCAGGTGTAATGGATTAGGAACAGGGTGCGAGCAGAAAAGGTCACACAAATGTGAAAGGCGTAATGTTAATTTCATTATTAACTACTGATTACACAATTTGTTCAGTATGAGTACTGGATACGTCAACGAGATGATGCACGCGTAAAACGTCGTGAACAACGGTTGGTCGCAGTAGCTCTGATGGAATCCGAGCAAGGTGTTCCTGTATACTGGCCTTCAGATCAGGAGAAGACCGAACGTGTCCCTGGGAAACGCGTTCTTTTAGATACCCCGTAAGCCAAAAGTCACATGGGTTCTGATCAGGTGATGTTGCAGGCCATACATCTAGAAAACCTCTGGAGGTAACACTTTCGCGGAAGGCTGCATTTAGCAGATCTTTCACTTGACCTGCGACATAAAGTGTTGCCCCATCTTGAATGAAAGTAGTGGTTCCAAGACGGTTGCGCTGTACCAAAGTAGGGATCACATGCGGTACAACGAGGTCTCGATAACGTCATGGTATACCTGACAGGCCCTCTGACTGCATTATCTTCAAAGAAGAACGGACCGAGAACAAAGGTGCTTGTGAATCCACAACACACAGCCACATGCAGCAACTGCAGTGCCTCTTTGTGCACAACAGACGGCTTAACAGTACCCCAAATTTGGCAATGCTCTGTATTCACTGCATTCTGTAGTGTAAAATGTGCTTCGACATTCCATAGAATATTGCCCGGCCACATGTCATCTACCTCGATCTGTGCAGAAACCTAAGAGTAAATTCAGAATTTTGCTTTTTAACATGAGGTTTCAATTGCTGCACCGACTGGATCTTGTACGGGTGCCACTGTGAAATAGACTGCAAAATTTTCCATACTGTTGACCATGGGATGAACGTTTCTCGTTACGCTCCCCGAGCACTAGGAATAGCCGGGGCACGTGCTACATTGTCAATTACAGCTATACCATTGTCGTCAATAACTTCCACCGGGATAGGACGCCTTCCTATTCCAGTTACGACACCAAGCTCAAGCGTATTTTAGACTTTCATGATCATCTTCTTTGAATCATTTAGTGACATTGGGCCTCTCTTTACACCTTTCAGTCGGCGATAATCTCTCAGATCAGCACTGTAATCGCTGGAGTTCTCATAAAACACTTTCATTAACAGCGCGCGGTCTCTTTTCTCTATATCCCTACTGTTCACTCACGTTATGGTTTCTAAAATATCTGAGTAGACGCCATACCGTCATACAAACAGTGTACAGCGCCTGACCTGCACCTTGTGGCCACAATTGGAACTAACTTTTTCCAGCGTAAATAGGTTTCGCATTAACGCATTAGCATATCTACCAAGTTTCACTGCCAAACGTTAATTCCAACTCACGCTGGACCTCCGTGCGTACTTGCACTTTAATTATAACCACCTGGTACTGTCTTTAACGCGTCACAAGCCTGCAATCCCACCAGACAAATTCAATCTAGCGGTTGGCAGTGGACATCATATTTTGGCTCATCAGTGTAGACTGTATGATGACTGATTTACAATCTCTTCGCCAGGCTATAAACTCAGCCATTGATGAAGAGATCCTTCCAGCTGAATTAGTCAGTGAATAGGTAGCTAGCTTTCAAACATGGTGGCGAATCGAAGGTATTTATCGGTATTTACTAAGGAACGGATAGCTAGGACGTGGTTTCAAAAGTCCGTTGCCTGATTTTGCAAGTCGCTACGTATGAATAGCTTTCGAGGGTTACGATAATTAAAGTTTATAGAGCTTATTATGAATACAAATAAACAGCGAACCATCAGCACAGACAGTGGAAGGTTAATGGTTAAGTAAGTACCAGCTTCAGCGTATTGCACCTACCTAGAACAAACAGTGCGGAGCAACTGACTGCTGGATACAGCGATAGACACGTTATTAATGAGCACCTACGATGCATTCTCACTTACAGGGTACGGATATTCCAACACACGTCTCATGTGTCAACTGTTGTTTAGGTTTATCAGTGGACTCATTTGGCCTCAATCAACGAGCGAACCATCCAAACGACTGACGACTGAAATAGGTCTGTTCAACTGCCGAATCATTTTCCATACTGCTATTTGGGCAGGTGGGTTGTGTGTGGTGTCCACTCTATGAGACCGTGTGTCCAGCTTGATTGAAGCTCTCAGGAAAAGCCAGTAGCGGTGGATGTGAGGGTGGGTCAGGAACTAGGGCTTCTTTTTATCGTAAAGGAGTTCATAACTGCTTTTCTAGGTTATAGTCCCGTTATACATTGAAATGATTTGACTATTTAACATTCATTACAACTGGTGATTCCCGTTCAAAACGATAACGCTCTAAGATCAAACTTTTCTCTACGGAGAAGTATACACTGGTATGAAAATTTCTGGTAGAGTTAAACTGCACGTTTGATATTGCGGGGTAAGTGTTCTTACCTACTGAGCTATCGAGGTACGTCTCACGACGAGGCACCGGGTTCGAGTCTTGGTGTGGTATATAGCTTTAATCTATCAGGAAGTTTCAAAGTAATTAGATGTTCGGAACGTCCAATAAGGGATTTGTTCGACTGCGTGGAACGACACACCCCGTCGCTCTATGAGTCCTTTAGCTCCTTTCTGATATGGAAGGCTGTCTTTCACGCAGGATCTCAGACCATACCACAAAAATAAGAACGGTGTCTTTTTACAACACTACCACGTCGTATTTCTGACGTGCGGAAGCCAATGAGAATCCCTATACGGTATTAGTGGGGGAGGGGGGGGGAGGGCTCGGAGATTGTGCAAAATAATATGAACATCTACTTAACAGGCATAGGATCCTCCCTTTCATTTGAAAAAGCTGGGTCCTTCAGGAAACCGATTCATATCAATCCTGAATCATGGTCAGCGGAATCTGACACCATACCTTGCACTCCTCCAGTTCTTTGAGAGATGCCGAACGAGAGTAGCCTTTCATTGTTTTTCTAATACGGGTCATACTGGCCATAATACTCAGATTTGGCGGCCGAAACCATCAAATGAATCATTCTTACAGAATTACAGGCGTGCAGCTGGAGGACGCAACGTGACCAAGAAAGATACGATTGTTTACTATGTAAAATAGCTGCACCATGGAAACCAAACGTGCTAGTGCATAGGGTAACCACTGGAATTCCAATTGAGTGGAGCGGGATCAAATCTCCATCCCGTCATCCCCATTTAAATTTTCCTTGAGCTTCCTAACTCAATAAAGATAAACGGTTCCTTTGGAAGGGCACAGCCGATTTCCTTGCAGTATCCGATTTATGTCTCCACTTCTAATGATCTCGTCATACACGGGGCGTTAAACCTCAACTTCCCGCTGAATTAACGTGGTCATCTAAAATGGTTTCTGAGACTTTAACAGTTACATTTATATTCAGTGGAACCATAGAACTTACTGATCACACTGTACTACAGCACAGATCATTACAGAACCTCCATCGTGTTCACAGTTAGTTTCATATGCGTTTTCCATAATTCATAAAAGGTCGTGCGATACCGAACAGTGTAGAAATGGATTCGTTAAACCACAGTATATGTTTCATGTTGCAACACTGAATTCTGTTATTTGCTTTCATTTGGTTTATAAAAGGCTTTGTTATTACTAGTTTTACTACAAGTGTTGTGTTTCTACTGTTCCCGCATCTCTGGTTTCGCTCACAATGCGGGTAGACACATTTTGCATGGCGGGTATCCCCTTATTAGAGGTAACAGACCTCTGTGATGCCCCTTCTCTTTATCAAATACGTTTAATTTCTATTCCATTATTGTGTTTGACTGACGAAGTTTTCCCACGAACTCTGTATGCTGTCACGATATTACATGTTCCACATCCACGAGGATCGTCTCAGCACGGATCTATGGAACGAAAAACTAATCTAATCTAATCTAATCTAACTTTTAGTAACACTGGACATGCCCTGTAGATTTTCAACTGTTGTAGCAGAGCGGACAATTTGCCCACGCTGAAAATCTGTTAGATCCGCCACAACAGTAGGTCAACATAACGCTACAAAGTTCATAGGTGTACTAATGGCTCGTAACATTTTCAGAATAAGTTTCAGTCCTCAATTGACACAACAGCTTGACATGTACATATATGTGATTTATGAACTGTAAATTATCAATCTCTCAATCTGTGTTTACAATAATTGTATACAATATGTACAGTTTTGTGCATGTCATGGCGTTATGGTTCTGAGAAGAAGCTATTGGCATCTGCTAAACTAATACTAGTCTTCTGAAGAAGTCAAATTAATTTTTTGAAACCGGTAAAGTGAAATATCTGTGCAACTGACGACTGAATTTTATTCGGAAATTTGTACTAAAGTTGATGGAAAATAACAGCTATGAATAAAATAATTTGTAGAAATATAGAGCAAGGGGAAAGCAAAAATCTTAGGTTATACATGTACAGATTATATCAGGAAACAATTTTTGAAGTGAACTCTTTATACTAGGTTCTTTATGGTTCACAGATAGTAAATCAGCGATCTCACTGAACGTGTATGTAGGTTTTAGTGTCAGATAGGAAAATGGAAATGTAATAGAAGAGAGTGATAGCAATTTTTTTACGCAATGCGTGTCTACACGTATGTCCTCCTCTTCCTTCTTACACACATTTTCTTTCACAGTAGCCACTCTTTTTGACAGTTTTGCTCATCAGTTAAAGGTTTGACAATGATTCGTACTTTCAGAGTAGTCTTCAATGAACTGTGACAGAAGCCCGAGCAATAGGGGACTGATATAATATGACTTGCATTGAAACTATGAAATACTGCTTTGATAATGGCTATGCACTAGCCGAAATCTGGATTTGCTTTAATAAATCCTGAAAGGACGGCTGATTACTGTGCTCCATCAATTTGAAAATCGTTGAGTGCATCCCACGTTTCTACTGGAAGATAACTTGATGAATGATTCGTACAGCTAAATACCTTTCCGAAGTTCAATTTTAACTGTACTTTACTAGATGGAGATCGTACGTACTCTCTGTATACTTGTTGTGGAAGCTGTGTTTTCTGCGCTTTTGTGTCTCTAAGTATCTGTTTACGCTATGTCTTCGGTAAAATAAATTGAGACCAACTGAGCATTGGCTGACATCAGTCTGGGAGGAAGAGATAGCACTTTGCTGGCCTGTGTCCCAGATCACTGACGAGAACAGGGCACATACAGGAGTTTTGCAACCATGAAGAAGCAAGCAGCCGTTAATAATACTACTCCTCGCAAAGAAATCCGCATTTCCAGATGAAACGTAGTAGCGGCTGATGAATTATTGTCTCTAAATCTACATGACGACTTGCTAATGAGGAATACGGTTTTGTGTTTTCTTCACCCACTCACACGTATATTTTGTTTTCCTGTTGCCCTATATGATTTGGAGCAGAAGCAATTCTAATTTAAAATACTCTCCACCCAAGGTGGTTTTAGAGCGCTTGTGTTGCTGCATAGTTGCAATAAAATGTGCACTAGGCCTGCGCAAAAGCAAACTATAATCAGTAGACAGTGCAGGCTGAAATTATGGGTCCATCGGAACGGTAAGATGTTCGTTAAAAATTAAAACTGACACATCACGACTAACCTGTTCCGAATTGGAGGCGATTTTCAAGTGATACACATACACGTAAGAACATGTGTATCAAAAGCAGTTATGTAAGTGGGCAGTCAACAAATTTGCCAATCGTAGCATGTACATCGATGAAAGTATGATTTTATAAGCCGATGTATTTGATAGCTATTTGGTACAACAGTGAGAGTTGCAACATAACCATAAGAGCCCAGGAAGCTGTATTATGTAAATAGTCTGTCAAAGAAGCCACCGTAAAAGATAAGAATTTAATGTTGTTACATGCAGAACGGTTTGCTGACGCGTTTCTCTGCAAAAGAACGAGAATGTGAAACTGTATCAGATGTTTGTAATGCAGATGGCTGAGCTTGCATTTTTAATGAAACAGTCTCTTCAGATGTCGCAGAAACAAGGAACAATTTGTTGCAGCAACAACTCAAATATACAGTTATTTGCATGCAAAGATCACAGTCTATCAATGACGCGTGCACAAGACACGAACTTAGCGAGTTCCCCGAAGGAAGACTAACTTAACGATATTGGGCTGATGAGAGGAAACGAAAAGATACTCGGGAGAATAAACAAGAACTGACACGATTAGTGAAGATCATTGACACCTGAGAAATAAAGAGCTTCAAATGAAACATTTCTCATATATTCAATGTCACGCCGTGTCCTCAACAACTCAGTTTTCGTGTTTCTGTATACACAGTCGTAAACAAAGCTTCCATTCCCGTATCAGCAGCCGCAGGTTGTTAGGCTCGTCTCAATTTGCATTTTGCCATTACTTACCAACTTTATATGTAGATTAATCATTAATTGTGCCAGATATTCCATCGCCAGTGAATCAGACTCAGAGTAGGTTGTTTGTATTACTTGAGTAACTGGAAGCTCTGCACACAGTACGGTCCGTAAATATGCCAGCAGTTCCTACTTGAAATCGAAATTACTCGACGTATATTTATTTACGTACTGATTGCTCTAAGTTATTTCCATTCAGCCAAATGAAACACTCAACTTACGTTCCTTGCTTTTAGTGTGTGGTAAAAAGTCTTGTTTAATTATGAGTTTCACTGCTCGCTCAGAGTCGATTCATTGACTGTACCCTCAAGATTAAGTCGTTCTTTCTGCTGGAGCTACAGATTAAATTACGGTAGGCAATGCGAATACACCAAATAAAGCATATCTGTAACACTTCTTCCATCCAAAAACCGTCCCCTAACAGTAACGACATTCTTAAAGTACAAATTTAATTCAGAATGAGCGACTCAAGCAATCAAGCGGCAGCGCAAAAGGTCTGTATTCCTTTACTGTAGCATTTCTTTGCCGGCTTTTGACGTAAAGTACACTAATGCAAAAAAGTCGCAAAACCAAAAAATAATTAATGTAGAGTAGTGAAATTCCGGGAATACATTTCTATAGGTAATGTATGTGTGTGATTACCATAGCAAGATCTCAGGTTAATGTAAGCGCGAGATAAACCATTGCAAATGCTGGTACATTAATAACCGGTGTAAGCACCAGAATGTTTAATGTAAGCATGCAAACGTGCATGCACTGTGCTGTACAGGTTCTGGGTGTAAGTTTGTGGGATGGAGTTCCATGCCTATTGCAGCTGCTCGGTCAATACAGGGACGTTTAATGGTGTTTGTGGATGACGCCGGAGTTGTCGTTCGATGATGTCACATATGTGCTCGACTGGGGACAGATCTGGTGAAGGTAAAATGTCGACACTCTGTAGAGCATGTTGGGTTAAAACGGGGCATGTGGGCGATTGTTATTCTGTTGGAAAACACCCCCTGGAATGCTGTTCATGAATGGCAGCACAACAGGTCGAATCATCAGACTGGCGTACAGATTTTCAGTTAGGGTGCGTGGGATAAATGCCAAATTTCCTCTGCTGTCATACAAAATCACACCCTTGACCATAACTCCAGGTGTAGGTCCTGTGTGTCCAGCACGCAGACGGGTTTGGTTGCAGGCCCTCAACTGGTACCGAGGAAGAACCAACGTTCCTCAGAAAACACAAGAGACCGACATCCTGCCCTCCATTGAGATTTCGCTTGACACCACTGAAGTCGGGAATGGTTGTAGTTTGGGGTCTGTAGAAAGAAAGCTACAGAGCGTCTTGTTCGGAGCTGTCCTTGAAGTAACTGATTTGTACCACTTCTTTGTGGCAATGTGGTGATAACTGCTGCTGAAACTGGTGCTGCAGAAGCAGTACGATGTGCTAGAGCCGTACGCCGAACACTGTGGTACCCCTCTCGGTAGTGCCACGTGGTCGTCCAGAGAGCGGTCTTCTTGCGACCGTATATTCTCGTGACCATCGTTCCCAGCAATCATGTACATTGTCTACATTCCTGCAAAGTCATTCTACATTATAGCAGAAGCAACATCCAGCTTCTCGTAGCGATATTACACGACCAAGCACAAACCCAGTGAAGTGTTTGTAATAGAGACTATGTTGCATTAGGCTTTCTTGGTTAACATCAGCTCACCACGTCCAATCTCAATGACAACTAATGCTTACAATCGTTACAGTGTGTATTTAAAGCACTTGATTTGCATCCTCATAGTGGCGTAATCCTTTCGCGGCTGACGCGAAATAGCCGGCCGCGGTAGCCGAGCGGTTCTAGGCGCTTCGGTCTGGTACCGCGCGACTACTACGGTCTCCGGTTTGAATCCTGCCTCGGGCATGGGTGTGTGTGATGTCCTTAGGTTAGTTAGGTTTAAGTAGCTCTAAGTTCTAGAGGACTGATGACCTGAGATGTTAAGTCCCATAGTGCTCAGAGCCATTTGAACCATTTGACGCGAAATGTGTTTCAAATGGTTCTAAGCACTACGGGACTTAATATCTGAGGTCATCAGTCCCCTAGACTTAGAACTACTTAAACCTAAGTAACCTAAGGACACCACACAAATCCATGCCCGAGGCAGGATTCGAGCCTGCGACAGTAGCAGCAGCGCGGTCCCGGAGTGAAGCGCCTAGAACCGCTCGACCACAGCGGCCGGCCGCAAAATGTGAATAGACATCATCTCTGAGATGCAGCAATGCGCCTACCAACTTCCGTTATTGTCGCACAACTCAATCTTGGTGTTGCGACTTTTTTCCCGTGATTGTGATTTGGAAACTGCCATTTTGTTAACTTTTTGTAGGGTCAATTTGTGCTTAGTTAAAAAATAAACCTCGTCTTACGGCGAAGTTGATGAAATCTGGATCAAAGTGGCTCTGAGCACTATGGGACTTAACATCTGAGGTCATCAGTCCCCTAGACTTAGAACTACTTAAACCTAACTAACCTAAGGACGTCACACACAACCATGCCCGAAGCAGGATTCGAACCTGGAACCGTAGCAGCAGCGCGGTTTCGGAAGGAAGCGCCTAGAACCGCTCGACCACAACGGCCGGCTGTTGAAATCTGAAGCTGAAAGTTTTACAGATTACTACCCATAAGAATTTTACATTATTTACAGAGTTTGTCATTCAGGCAACAACATAATTCTGTTTGAGGTTTCTTTCTTCACACGTTCTGTTCGTAGTTCGTGATGCACTTTGGAGGATACTATTTGCACAACCAGTCCTACGTTTCATCAAACAGTACAGAATAGATCTTAAATTCAAAGACTGTTAACGGGTAATAAGAGGTCGAAATTTGAAGAAAAATGCAATTTTACGACACTTGAATTACCACGATGGACTAAACGTCGTTATATTTCCACAACTGAATATTATGCGCCAGAAGTTTTGATCTTCAACATGAACAGTTGGATTTTCCGTCTATTTGCGCATAAGACGTATTTATTCACCCTTTCCTTGCGTCAAATGTTTGCTCTCTGCAAGTCTTCCTATGTTTCGCTACAGTTTTCCGGCGCTGCGACTTCCTTATACACCACACCATTATAGACGAACAGGCTCACGGAGCTACCGCCGTTATACACTAGATCATATATACACAGGATGTTTCACAGTCTTTGTATCAAACGTCCAGGGGTGACAGATGACGTCATGGAGAACAACCGTCATTAAAGGCAACATGTTCACCGATCTTTCCCGGCTACACTAGGCGTCCTTTAGCATTCTCCGGCCGTCCAACGACGAGATATCACTGAACTAGCCAGGGTCTACTAAACAGGCGTGCTGCATACTACCTACACCTGTAAATCGGTATAGTGATTTTCAACAATAAAACCTTAATAATAAGTGCCTCTAAGCGGAGGAAGAGATTTTAGAAGGTAATCAGGAATATTAATTTTGCTGGGCGTATCCACTTTATTACAGGCAACACACGAGGCATGCGCAATCTGCAATCCTACAAGCTGCCGCCTCTCAGGAACATAACCAATAAAAACGGGCATCAGCATTGCTAGAAAACGTCAGCTAACATTTTGTCTCTAAAAAATGTTTTTCTTCACGACGTGATCTATCATCCCTCGACATTTGATGCAGTGACTTTGAACCAGCCTGTACAACGTGAACAATAACTCTTCTGTAACACACCCTTGTGTTCCTCCGAAGTTTCTTTCACATCAGCCGACCGCTGTGGACGAGCGGTTGTAGGTGCTTCAGTCCGGAACCGCGCTGCTGCTACGGTCGCAGGTTCGAATCCTGCCTCGGGCGTGGATGTGTGTGATGTCCTTAGGTTAGTTAGGTTTAAGTAGTTCTAAGTCTAGGGGACTGACGACCTCAAATGCTAAGTCCCATAGTGCTTAGAGCCATTTGAACCATTTTTCATTTCACATCTGACAATTTCACCGCATTAAGAATACAGTCTAGTTATTTGATCAAGACGCGCTGAGAAGTTGTCTGTAACAGCTGTCAACATTAAACCAAATCGAAAATGTAACTACGTTTTGAAGAAAGTTACTCGCAAACTGCACAAGGAACTGAGCGCGGAAATCGGAAAGGAATTCGGTTAGGCTATCAGAATAATAACCTTAAACACTAATTGTTCAGATTTCGCAAGTGATCTGGCAGATTTTTTCGAGTTATTTCGACACAACAGGAAAGAAAGATATATGTATTGAGATGGAAACATCATAGGTAGGTCTTCGGATGTTATCCGGGGAAACAGTTCATAACGAAGACCAAGTCAACGCAGAGTCAATGGTAAATCCGTAGATAATAGATAGACAGGCTTAGATATCTAGGCACATTATCAATATGAAACAGACATGTACATCAAGTAGCAACAAGATGGGTATGGTTCATTAAGTGTGTCTACTGTATAATAATCTATGTGTTCATCAGCGCCAAGACCAAACACTTACGTACATCCAGTCGAATGGAAAGCTCTACAAGCAGTAGAATGTCTGGTAATGAATAAGAAAGGTCTGCCAGAACGACTACGAGGAGCGTTCAGTAATTAAGACAACACATTGTTTTTTCTGAAAGCAGGTTGGTTTTATTCAGGATTCCAGTACTCCATATTATTCCCCAATTTTAGTATAATCTCCATTCAATGCGACCGTCTTACGCTACCTTACTGCGAGGGCTTACATGCCCACATTGAACCGCTTACTGGTCAACGCCGGAGCCAATGTCTTGCTGCACCATTAACCTACCGTCATCCACGTAGTGCTTCCCGGGAGTGCATCATTCCTTGAGCCAGATGAAATTCGGAGGGTATGAGATAATGAGATACGGGCCTTAGGGTGGATTAGGAACAACAGTATAATGAGCGGTGAGCGGACTCGTGTGAGGCCTTGTTTTGTCATGAAGAAGGAGAAGTTCGTTTGCATTTCTGTGATGACTAAGGCGCTGAAGTCGTTTCTTCAATTTCCTGAGGGTAGCTCAGCTGTGGTTCAAAATGGCTCCAAGCACTGTGGGACCCAACATCTGAGGTCATCAGTCCCCTAGACTTAGAACTACTTAAACCTAACTAACCTACGGACATCACACACATCCATGCCCGAGGCAGGATTCGAACCTGCGACCGTAGCAGTAGCATAGCTGTGAGCGACCGGCCGGCACGCCGGGGATCGGGCAGGTTTCCTCGACCTTGCGATGATGACAGAAAGACTCACCGTGTTTTTGTTCACTGCCAGGTCTCCGTAGACATTTTGCAAGTGCCTATGAATATCTGCGACGGTCTGGTTTTCCGCCAACAGCAACTCAATGACCGCCCTCTGTTTTGAACGCACCTTCGTTACAGAAGCCATTTTGAGGGCACTATAGCGCCGCCACCTATCGGAACTTCATGGAACTATAGGAGCTGAAGCGAGAATATTCCACGATGTCTCACAACAAATTCCAAATTTTTTCAAATGAAATTCGCCGAGCAAACGGTGTGTTAAATGATGATTAATTGAAACGCTCAGCTGCCGACACGTGTTGTTGACATACCTCGATGGGGACAGCTGAAAATGTGTGTCCCGACCGGGACTCGAACCCGGGATCTCCTGCTTACGTGGCAGACGCTCTGTCCATTTTTTTTTCATATTGTTCGTTGTTGATCGTTGTGGTTGGTCGCTACGGACGTCACATGACATCGGTTCAAATTCCTTGTTGATTCTTTCACTCAGTTTTTTTATTACAGAGGCCAACCAACTCTCTGACCGAACACGCTGAGCTAGCATGCCGGCAATTAAAAAAAAAAAAAAAAAAAAAAAAAAAAAAAAAAAAAAAAAAAAAAAAAAAAAATTTGGGAGCAGGATATCCCGGCCGCCTGCTCTTGATCAAATGGGGTGAGCCACCAAGGACACAGATGAATAGCGCGACTGTAGGGACTTATCCCTTGCGCGCTTCCCGTGAGACCCACATTCCCAACTGTCCACAATTCTACATATATAATGTACCTAACAAATATTTGCCCATCCACTCATTACTCGCGCACACTTTGGCGATTCCTCAAAGAGAGTTCGGGCAACCTGTGCGCATTCGCACAGACGAAGATCTATGGCTGGGTAGCCTTTAGCTATATATACGAAGACAGTAACTGTTCTCGAGTAATGACTGGATGGGCAAATATCTGTTAGGTACATTATATATGTAGAATTGTGGACAGTTGGGAATGTGGGTCTCACGGGAAGGGTGCAAGAGATAAGTCCCTGCAGTCGCGCTATTCGTCTGTGTCCTTGGTGTCTCAGATGGATAGAGCGTGTGCCTGGTAAGCAGGAGATACCGGGTTCGAGTGCCGGTCGGGGCACACAATTTCAGCTGTACCCATCGAGGTATGTCAACAATACGTGTCGGGAGCTGAGGGAGCTGAGATGGATAGAGCGTGTGCCTGGTAAGCAGTAGATACCGGGTTCGAGTCCCGGTCGGGGCACATATTTTCAGCTGTTCCCATCGAGGTATGTCAACACCACGTGTCTGGAGCTGAGGGTTTCAGTTAATAATCATTTATCCTAGGGAAAACTGTACGGTCATCAATGGTATCTCTTCTTTCGCGAACAGTTACTGTCTTCACAAAAAATGTGTTGCATTACTTATTGAACGCCCCTCCTAGAAGCCAAAGATATCAAGTGCCTGAAAAAGATTCCGCGCTCACCAAAACGTAATGGCGGCTAATACAATCAGGAGCTTCTACTTAAGATGAAAATTGATGGAAAACAAATTTTTCGGTCAAAACCTAAAAAGAAATGACGAGCCAGACGTTGACCGTAGATCTGAAGGGACCTCCCCGAAAAAGAAAGCGCGAATACTGCGCTAATAAAACGCAAGGTAAAAAAAAATCTGTTGAAATAACAATATCCACAGCAGAAAGAAAGGTAAAAGGGGAAAAAAAGTAACTGTAATCATATATGGCACTGTATGCGCTAATGCCGTCGCTAGCTACAAAGTATTGACGGTGACGACGTTGGTGTCTACGCAAAAAACGGCCGGCCAGCATGATGAGTGACGCAGTGGGCTACCCAGAAAGAGAGCGATGTTTTGTGTAACCTGTTCTGACGGCGCCGCAAATGAATCATCAGAGCAGCACGCGGACCGCCGCGGCTGGACACGGCCCTTGTAGCCCCGACAGTAATTTAGGGCGGCCCGCTGTCGTTAAGAAACCTGACTTAGGCTGCGATCCCGACTTCCCCCTGCCACCGGCGCTGCTCTCACCTTCCCACTTTCAAAAAATATCTCCAAAAATTACGCGAGTCGCCGCCCAGGTTCATTGCCATCACTGACACCCACATTTCGCTGCGGTATAGCGATCGCCGAAAGTCCAGAGATTTCCGCGAGGGAAGCATTTGCAGCACTTCGGTAATGGTAGGATGAAAATCAGAGCTCATCGCTAGGCGCTTAATTTATGCTTATTAATGATATAATGAACTCTCCAGCGAGCAGAGCAGCCGACAACAAAACCAGTTCGTTATGTGGAATGCGTATTTTATGTGTTGTATTTATAATGACATTAAATAACTTTGAAGTTATTAGTGAAGTGTGAGGAAAGAACATTCACTGAAATGAAACAAGCCCAGAAGTTTGCTGCGTCGCTATTTATAGCCCAGCCAGCATCCAAGTTGTTACACACGCTTTTCACAATAATTTTTCGTGACAGGTTACTCGCTCCTAAGGATTTTAACCACGTTGTAGTAATTAGGGGAATCCGCCTGGTGGTCTAAAGCCGGGCGACCTAGTTGAATATCTGGAGGTCCTGGCTCAATTTTAAATTACCCTTGATCTGTGCTTGACCTCCAAGAAAGAAAGTACTGCCGAAATCGAAACGTTCAGTAACCTTCGAGCTCAGGTTGACACTTTCTTTCCTCATATTCAATACGCCTTCAGTACAATTCTACACCGTCGCCCTGTAATCAGAACACGTGAAAACGGAATATTCGGACTAGTATACAGGGTGGTCCATTGATAGTGACCAGGCCTAATATCTCACGAAATAAGCGTCAAACCAAAAAACTACAAGGAACGAAACTTAGCTTGAAGGGGAAAACCAGATGGCGCTATGGTTGGCCCGCTAGATGGCGCTGTCATAGGTCAAACGGATATCAACGGCGTTTTTTTAAATTTTTTTAATTACATATTCGTGTACTACGTAAAGAAATATGAATGTTTTAGTTGGACCACTTTTTTCGCTTTGTGATAGATGGCGCTGTAATAGTCACAAACGTATAAGTACGTGGTATCACGTAACATTCCGCCAGTGCGGACGGTATTTGCTTCGTGGTACATTACCCGTGTTAAAGTGGACCGTTTACCAATTGCGGAAAAGGTCGATATCGTGTTGATGTATGGCTATTGTGATCAAAATGCCCAACGGGCGTGTGCTATGTATGCTGCTCGGTATCGTGGACGACATCATCCAAGAGTCCGGACCGTTCGCCGGATAGTTACTTTATTTAAGGAAACAGGGAGTGTTCAGCCACATGTGAAACGTCAACCACGACCTGCAACAAATGATGATGCCCAAGTAGGTGTTTTACGTCCTGTCGCGGCTAATCCGTACAGCAGTAGCAGACAAATTGCGCGAGAATCGGGATTCTCAAAAACATCGGTGTTGAGAATGCTACATCAACATTGATTGCGCCGGTACCATATTTCTATGCACCAGGAATTGCATGGCGACGACTTTGAACGTCGTGTACAGTTCTGCCACGGGGCGCAAGAGAAACTACGGGACGAAGACAGATTTTTTTGCACGCGTTCTAATTAGCGACGAAGCGTCATTCACAAACAGCGGTTACGTAAACCGGCATAATATGCACTATTGGGCAACGGAAAATCCACGATGGCTGCGACAAGTGGAACATCAGCGACCTTGGCGCGTTAATACATGGTGCGGCATTATAGGAGGAAGGATAATTGGCCCCCATTTTATCGATGGCAATCTAAATGGTGCAATGTATGCTGATTTCCTACGTAATGTTCTATCGATGTTACTACAAGATGTTTCACTGCATGACAGAATGGCGATGTACTTCCAACATGATGGATGTCCGGCACATAGCTCGCGTGCGTTTGAAGTGGTACTGAATAGCATATTTCATGACAGGTGGATTGGTCGTCGAAGCACCATACCATGGCCCGCAGGTTCACCGGATCTCACGTCCCCGGATTTCTTTCTGTGGAGAAGGTTGAAGGATATTTTCTATCGTGATCCACCGACAACGTCTGACAACATGCGTCAGCGCATTGTCTATGCATGTGCGAACATTACGGAAGACGAACTATTCGCTGTTGAGAGGAATGTCGTTACACGTATTGGCAAATGCATGGAGGTTGACGGACATCATTTTGAGCATTTATTGCATTAATGTGGTATTTACAGGTAATCACGCTATAACAGCATGCGTTCTCAGAAATGGTAAGTTCACAAAGGTACATGCATCACATTGGAACAACGGAAATAAAATTTTCAAACGTACCTACGCTCTGTATTTTAATTTTAAAAACCTACCTGTTACCAACTGTTCGTCTAAAATTGAGAGCCATATGTTTATGACTATTACAGCGCCATCTATCACGAAGCAAAAAAAGTGGTCCAACTAAAACATTCATATTTCTTTACGTACTACACGAAGGTGTAATAAAAAATGAGGGCTCCTATTTAAAAAAAAAAGCGCAGTTGATATCCGTTTGGCCTGTGGCAGTGCCATCTAGCGGGCCAACCATAGCGCCATCTGGTTTCCCCCTTCAATCTAGACAAGTTTCGTTCTTTGTAGTTTTTTCGTTTGACTCTTATTTCGTGAGATATTCGGCCCGGTCACGATCAATGGACCACCCTGTATAATTTAATACTAATTATTAATGAGAACCACCACAGCTGTATTGCTACAAGTTTAATGTGTCTCGACCGATTTCATTCGTTAAAACATCATCAGGTTACCGAGTTGTATCAGTATTACAAGAGGTATAGTTATGTTATACAGCGTCCCATCCTCTGTTATGCCAGTCCCGCCTGGATATCTGCCCCCCCCCGCCCCCCCAAATTCTATAAGTCCCTCCAGATCGTTGAGCGTCAGGCACTCCGCCTCACCTTCCGTTTACGCCTCCCGTCCCCCACGCAGATCCTCTATGACCTCATTCCTTTCCCCCATCTGCTCCTATTCCTTGAACATATCCGCATCCTCTACACCTCCCGCCGCCTTGATCCCCCTCACCCCCTGGTTGCTCCTCTCCTCTCCCATCCCCGCCCCCTGCCACGTCTTCACTGTTGTGTCCCCCCTACCCTCCATCTCTACACCCTTCATCTCCTTTCCCAAGGTGGCTTCCATCAACTCCCCCTCCCGAATGATGCCCTCTCTCCCTCCATTTATCCCTCCTATCAACTCTGATCCTCACTCCCCCTCCTTTCCTCTGTCCTTTTCCCGGGCTCCCTCTCCCCCCCTTCCATCCTCTCTTTTCCCCACCTCCCCTCTCTCTGCCCCCTTCTCTCCCCCAAGTCCTTTTGCATTTCCCTCCTCTGCCTTTTCTCATTCCCTCTTGTGTCTGCCCTGCCCCTCTCCCCCCTTATGAGTCCTCTCCCTCCTTGGTTCCCCCCCCCCTTTTCGTTTTTTCCTCTCCTCCCTCCTTGTTTTTCCCCCTCCTCCAGGTCCCCCCCCCCCCATCTGCCCTTGGCTCAGGAGTGTCATCTTTGTCCCGCCATTTCCGTGCAGTGTTTTACAGTGAGTGTTTTACAGTGAGTGTTCCGTGTTGTGTGTCTTTTGGGAAGTGTTGTGAACGGCCATCATACTGTCGCTGGGTGTGATTTTTTATCTCCCCTACGAACTGAAACCAGACTGTCTCCATGTTTTTTTAATTGTGTGTCTACTATGTTACTTGTCTGATTCCAGTGTATTTTATTAACATTGCCAACCCCTTTGCTTTCTGTTTTAACTTTCCGCATTTTTCCGCCATTTTACACTTTAAGTCACCGTTTTATCCCCTGTCTTTCTTGTTTCTTTTCTTCTTCTGTTTTTTAAAAAAGTCTGTAGGCTGTAGAGCAGCGTACTAAGCTGCTGATAGCCCACCCCCTTCGGGCGGAATTGAAAATCAATAAAGGAAAAAAAAAATGTTATACAGCGTTAGAGGCAAAATTTGAAATATCGATCATACAAACATTTGGCCGACCTCCTGGCATGGTGAGCAGTAATTGCATGCAATTTGGCGTGCTGCATACATCAGATCGTATTGAATATATACGTACTAGCAGCCAGAACTCATTAGGATGTTTCTGATTGTGAAACATCGTTAAAGGCAGCATCGTCATACCTGAATATTACGCGTTAGAGACGCTGCTAATTATTATATTCATACATATGAGCTGTCGGTTAATATCTGTACTATATGAGGCTGTAGAGATAAAAGACCTTCAATAGATGTACGAGAGCAGATCTGGGAAACACCAGGAACAGGCAGGAAAGAATTTAGGTCTTTCCTCATTGTGAGAGATAGACTTAAAATGAAACTGAAGGAATTGCACACTTTCTTAACTGTACATGGTCCGTATCCGATGTACTTCCAGGGAAACGTGTAGCACTGCATATGGCTGTGGAGTCGAAGAGGGGACCCATTCACGTGCCCCTATTACGCACGAGCTGTCTCGGTGGACAGGCAGCCTTTAGGTACAACTCCTGCACAGGAAATAGTCCATGACAGAGATAAAGTAAAGATCTTTACAAAAATGTTGAATAAAATATTCAAGCAGCTTCAACAAGAGTATGACGGACAAAATAAAAATTGAAAAGATAGGAGAGAAAAGCCCCATATAATGGTGCAGGCCAACAACGTCAAGGCATCTAACAAAGGAAATCTAACGGCTAGACAAAACATGTGTGGTTGGCACATAAACGTTGGCCGACCTTTGGTCTGGCCGGTCCAGTGGATAGGCGCTGAAGCATGACAACCGCAATGCTGTAAAAAGTGTAGGAGGCTAAGGTTGAGAGAAGACGACACTCATCCCTATCGAAGGACAAACAGGGATAATCAGCGAAGAAGTCAACGTTCAAGGGTGCCTCGTCACCTCCCAAATAAAGGTTATTGTGAGTAGCTCTGCCTGCTTAGCTGGGTGGTAACGTGCTCGCCTCCCATGCAAGCGAGCCCGGGTTCGATTCCCGGCCGGGTTGGAGATTTTCTCCGCTCTGGGACTGGGTGTTGTGTTGTCCTCATCATCATTTCATTCTCATCACCGGCGCACAAGTCGCCCAATGTGGCGTCGACTGCAATAAGTCTTGCACATGGCGGCCAAAGTTCTCCACATGGGGCCTCCCGGCCAACGATGCCATACGCTCATTTCGATTGTAAATATACAGTGATACGTAGAAGGGGGTTTTTAGTTGTTTGTGTGCTGAAAACTAATAGTGCAGGTAGCTTTAGTTAGAAAAGTAGAATGTTAGGACACAGATTTTGTAAATAAGTGGTTTTCGCTAATAGTTAACTGCCTGTCTCCCTATGGTAGTGACGGGTACTTGCCATTTCGAGTATTATTTTCCTTTTACAAAACATAAGACGTAACAGTGTAACAAAGTAATATAATAAACTCCTAAATAACAAATGCAAAAGTAGCTTCGCTTCAGTCAATCAGTGCAAACTCTCACAATCATCACAGACGAGGAGTTAGTAATATAACAATAGATATGTAAAACTATGTTCGCAGACAACGCAGTTATGTGCAGGGAGACGATATCATTAGAAACGTCTTAATGATGTGTGGCTGAGAGTACTTGTGACATCACTATGACTTTCTGCCTTGAATAATGCGTGGGAAGAAAGGCTGCAGATAAACTTCTGTACTTGCTCAAATTTTTTCTGATTTTTTCGTCGTGGTCTTTTTGTGAGACATTTGTAGGAGGAAGTAATTTGTTGCCTGACCCTTCTTGGCGTACCTTATCAGAATTTCAAGAGCAACCCGTGATACACACGCCACCCTTGCAGCGACTGCGACTAGAGTTTGTTAAGCATCTTCGGCCTAAGCGATCCCGTGAGCAAACGTACCAGTCTTCTTTAGATCTTCCCTATTTCGTCCATTAATCTTACTTACTAAGGGTTCCAGAGTGATAAACAGATCTCAAGAATCTCTCGAACAAGTGTTTTCTAAGACACTTATTCCGAGGATGAATTATACTTCCTTAAGATTCTTCCAATGAACTTCATCCTGGCATCTGCTTCTGCTACAATTATTGTCATGTGGTTATTCCACTTTAGGTCACTCTGGAATGTTACTCCTAGGTATTTTACAGTTATTGAAGTTTGCAATTTTTCGCCGGCCGGAGTGGCCAAGCTGTTCTAGGCGCTACAGTCTGGAACCGCGCGACCGCTACGGTCGCAGGTTCAAATCCTGCCTCGGGCGTGGATGTGTGTGATGTCCTTAGGTTAGTTAGGTTTAAGTAGTTCTAAGTTCTAGGGGACTGATGACCTCAGAAGTTAAGTCCCATAGTGCTCAGAGCCATTTGAACCATTTGCAATTTTTTCTGTGATTTTTCACTAATAGTTTAATCTAACAGTAATGGATCTCTTGGCCTATTTAGGAACATGATATTACATTTATTTATATTCAGGATTAACTGTCAGTCTCTCTATCAATTTTTGATCCTTCGTATGCCTTCCTGCGTTCCGGCACAGACTTCTGGGGTAGCAACTTTCGTGAAGACAACAGTATCGTTTACGAAAAGCCTCATTGAGCTTCCGACGTTATCCACTAGATCATTTATATACAGGCTGTTTCAGTATTACACAGGTTAATTGCGACATCATATTAAAAACTTTCAGGGATGATGGGAAATGGTAAATGTACCAATCTCAGGTAAGGGACACTGGTCCAGAACGACTGAGTCGAAAGTTATAAGCGAAAATCGTTCCGATACATCTAACAGCGGAATACATGCTAAGGTTGTAGGGTAGACAACTTTCAGAGGTGGTAGTATGGATCAAAACAAGGAGAAAAGTCAGTAAACATCAGCTCTAAAATTGATACTGTAAGAGCTATGCGCTCTTGTTCGCCTTCGCTACTGTGAGAGAGAACTCTTCGACAGTACAAGTTCCCGTACCTCTTAAGATGTGCGTTTTGGAGCCAGTATTTACTGGACATTCTTTCTTGTTTTGGTCCATACTACCACCTATGAATGTTACCCTACAGTCTTAGCAACAACAACACCGGTACATGTATTACATTCTCAGAGCTATCAGAACGATTTTCGCTTATACCTTTCGACTCTGTCATTTCCGAACCAGGGTCCCTTACCTCAACTGATAAACTTCCCCTCCTCTATCATCCCTGAGAGTTTGTAACATCATCTAGGTATCACTCTGCAGGTACAAACGAAAATGGTGGATAGAGGACAATGAAACAAGCTAATAATCCTAATAAACAAAGGTCCAGAAACCATTGTTTCTCCGATACAACTATTACAACTGAGTATATGAACAGCTTATAACAGAGTTCCCGAGGGTGAAACTGCAGATATACCCTAGAGGACGACCACATTACAACAAGTCTTCCAAATGGTCACCGTTCGTGCGAAGGTAGCCTTCTGCACTTCCCCTCGTCGACGCCGATTCACGTTCGAAAACCTCATGGGTGGTCCGAATGCACTGACGACAATCCACAATGTGTTTCTAGAGTCCATCGACACCATTAACAGGGCTGAAATACACCAAAGCTTTTAAATATCCCCAGAAAAAAAATCCAACCTCTTCAGGTCGGAGGATCTGGGAAGCCATGGCACTGGGGAGTCACGACCTTTACACTTGTTATGAGAATCAAAACTCTCCAACCTTTGAGCAGTAGAAGCAGTACTGCCAGTACTTACAATATCTACAGTCAACCAACTGTTACCTGAGTAAAACAATCATTATTACTAATACTAAAATTACGAGGGTTGCCCAGAAAGTAATGCACCGCGTTTTTTTTTTCTTCAACAGTTCTTTATTGAACATAATGAGAATTACACACACGAAAAATTGGTTTTTTATCTACACACCCTATTTTTCCACGTAATCTCCATCCTGTTCTATGGCATTCCTCCAGCGCGAAACAAGAGTGTGTATGCCCTGTCGGTACCAATCCTTGTCCTGGTGGCGAAGCCAGTGCTTTACTGTGTGAATCACCTCCTCATCGTCCTCCAAACGTCTTCTACGAATGGTATCTTTTAATGGCCCAAACAAGTGGAAGTCCGGGGCTAGGTCGGAGCTGTAGGGTGGATGGGGAACACTGTCCAACTCTGTTTTGCGATGTGTTTAGCAGACCTCTGACTTATGTGGGACTGAGCGTATCGTACTGCAGCAAAACATCTCCTGGGTTGCTGTGGCTCCGAAGTCGCCGGAAGCGCGTCTTGAGTTCTGTTAATGTGTTGACATATGGTTGTGAATTAATGGTAACGCCTCTTGACATCACATCAATGAGAACCACACCTTCATAGTCCCAGAACACGGTGATCATGACCTTACAGGCATGCCGGGATGGTTCCTTTGAAAAGGGCACGGCCGATTTCCTTCCCCATCCTTCCCTAACCAGAGCTTGTGCTCCGTCTCTAATGACCTCGTTGTCGACGGGACGTTAAACACCACGAACCTAACCTAACCTTACAGGCAAGAGCAATTGCTTTGAATTTTTCTTCTGTGGGGAGTGGGAATGGCGACAATCCATAGACTAAATTGTTAAGGCTTTTGTGGCCACTTGTTGACAAACTGCCTATTGGCTTCTGTCTCGGGTTCTTCGGCCGACGTTCATCTAATGATTTTTCTGACGTTTCGTGCTGGCGAAACGTCATAAAAATCATTAGATGAACGTCGGCCGAAGAACCCGAGACAGAAGCCAATAGGCAGTTTGTCAATCCATAGACTGTCTTTTTTTCGGGTTCACAATGATGAACCCAGGTTTCATCACCTGTCAGTATCCGGGACAAGAAGGTCTCCACCTCGGCTTCAAAACGTTGCAACAGATGAAGACGAATATTTTTTCTGTACGATTTGTGATCCACCGTTAGGCACTGCAGGACCCATCTTGCACACACTTTTGAATATTCAAGAATGCGGATAATTGCATCCACACTTCCTTTGCTGATTTACAGATGCAGTGTCAACTGTCGAGTCGTAATGCATGTGTCCTCGCAAATGACAACATCAGCTTGCTGGAACATGTCAGGTGTGACAGCCGTGGATGGTCTCCCCGACCTCTGCAAACCGTGGAGCTCCGCCCAACAGCCTTCTGATGACCTCACCCTCCGTGCCCAGCGACTAACTGTACTTCTATCTTCAGCAGATACTCCGTAGACTTTGCACAAGCGTTTGTGAATATTCCCCACAGTTTCTTTTCCTGCAGTGAGAAATTCAATTCCGGCACGTTGCTTGTAACGTACATCATCTACAGACGCTATTTCGAAACTGTCCTGGAGCTACGCTGTCGGAAGTGACGGAAACTTGGCGCGCTTACTCAGGAGACTTCAAATAATACATACAGTACGTAACGTTACGCAATCGTAGCATTGTTTTCGGCTGAGAAAAAAATGCGGTGCATTACTTTCTGGGCAACCCTCGCAAAATTACAACTTACAAATACACAAGGGTCATCAAAGGTAGAGGTAGAGGCCATTCCTTTCAGTTTATTCTTTGCGACACCCACTCCAGTGCCACACTTGGCTTCAGTGTTCAGAATACTGTTGCAGTAGCACGATGACGTGCGCGTCGACGACAACCGTAGAGCGGCATATTCCAGTTGCTGCGTTCAGTGCAGTTACCTGTACAGCATCCCGAGCCAGAATGGCAGCGCCGCGTGCGTCATCACGCTACTGTGTTCAGGAGTATCCTGAACACTGAAGTAAAGAGTAGCTGTGGAGTAGGTGACTCAAAGATTAAACGAAAAGGAGTTGCCTCTACCTCTATCCTTGATGGTCCTGTGTATTTGTAGGCTGTAATTTTAATTTTATCATTAGTAGTAATGATACTTCTATTCACTGTAACGGTTGGTTGACTTTAACTATTGTAATGTATTGCGAATACATAGAAAGAAGGATCATTTATTGCGTGATTATACGGTAGCGGAACAAACACTGGTAGCAGTTACTTCTGTAAAATATCTGGGAGTATGCGTACGGTAAGATTTGAAGTGGAATGATCATATAAAATTAATTGTTGGTAAGGCGGGTGCCAGGTTGAGATTCATTGGGAGAGTCCTTAGAAAATGTAGTCCATCAACAAAGAAGGTGGCTTACAAAATACTCGTTCGACCTATACTTGAGTATTGCTCATCAGTGTGGGATCCGTACCAGGTCGGGTTGACGGAGGAGATAGAGAAGATCCAAAGAAGAGCGGTGCGTTTCGTCACAGGGTTATTTGGTAAGCGTGATAGCGTTACGGAGATGTTTAGCAAACTCAAGTGACAGACTCTGCAAGAGAGGCGCTCTGCGTCGTGGTGTAGCTTGCTGTCCAGGTTTCGAGAGGGTGCGTTTCTGGATGAGGTATCGAATATATTGCTTCCCCCTACTTATACCTCCCGAGGAGATCGCGAATGTAAAATTAGAGAGATTCGAGCGTTCACGGAGGCTTTACGGCAGTCGTTCTTCCCGCGAACCATACGCGACTGGAACAGGAAAGGGAGGTAATGACAGTGGCACGTAAAGTGCCCTCCGCCACACACCGTTGGGTGGATTGCGGAGTATAAATGTAGATGTAGATGTAGAATTACCAGTACTAAGGTATCCAGAATGACGTTAAAATCAAGGGAGGGCAGTTTAACACTTTGTAATTTACACCTCACATGCGGTGTTTCTGAATAAACGTAGCGTTAGACATTAACAGTGTTGTAAAATAGCCACGACTGCATTTCTGCATATGTCTATCGGGGAAAACGTTGGCCTCCGGACCTATGTTTATTACGATTATTTGCTTGTTTAATTGTACTCTACAGGCATCTTTCGTTCGTAGCTTTAATAGTCAAACACCTGTCTATTGTAAACAGTAATGGAGTTGAACATCTTTATATTTTTCGATTTCGTCCCGTTAAGTTTAACGCACTGTGTTTCCTCTCTGTAAAACGCAGAAGTTATCCGTCGCCCTTTGTATTTCGATGTAATTTGTTAGCTGCTCCGGCAGGCGCGGTGGGTGGAGGCGGTTCCGGGTCGGCCCCGAGACTGTAGGTATCGGCTCGAGGGGTAGGCGCCCCTTCCAAGGAGGATCCCCGGGTGACGTCATTAGGTGCGCCGCGACGAGGAAACAGCATCGACCGCGCCTCGAGCCGGCTCGGCTTGCTACAAAACAGCCACTGCGCTCCCTCTCCGCTCCGCACACCAGGCGGGAGCCAGATCACCGCACTCTACCGACCATTCACTAGTATTTCAAAATATAAATACAAGGAGATACAATTCTCATTTTTTTACATCTACGTATATACTCCGAAAGCCACTGTATAATGCGTGATACAGGGTACTTTGCATCAGTATTAGTAATTTCCTGTTCTGTTCTATTCGCGTGTTAAACGCGAGAGAAGAATGACTATTATGCCTCTCTAAGTGTCTATTTCTCTTATTCTCACTATCCCTGCTCGAGAAGTACAATGGTGACTGCAGAATTGTGACAGTCTTCCTACATCTACATCCACATCTACGTGGTTACTCTGCTATTCACAATTAAGTGTCGGGCAGAGGGTTCAATGAACCACTTTCCAGCTATCTCCCTAACGTTCCACTCTCGAACGCCGCGCGGGAAAAACGAGCACTTAAATTTTTCTATGCGAGCCGTGATTTCTCTTATTTTATCGTGATGATCATTTCTCCCTATGTAGGTGCGCTCCAACAGAAAGTTTTCGTTATCGGAGGAGAAAACTGGTGATTGAAATTTCATGAGAAGATCCCGTCGCAACGAAAAACGCCTTTGTTTTAATGATTGCCACCCCAATTCATGTATCATGTCTGCGGCACTATCTCCCCTATTTCGCGATGATACAAAACGAACTGCCCTTCTTTGAACTTTTTTAATATCATCCGTCAGTCCCACCTGATACGGATCCCACACCGCACAGCAATACTCCAGAATAGGGCGGACAAGTGTAGTGTAAGCAGTCTCTTTAGTAGATCTGTTGCACCTTCCTCGAATATGTTCGACATCTGCTATCATCCTTGTCAGATAGGCGCTTCTAATTCTGTAGGAGCACTCTAAAATTCATCACACTGTCTTGTATGTGGTTACGTTCACAGAGGCACTGCACTTTACCAGAATACTCCCAACAAAACCAAGTCTTCCATTAGGTTCACCTACTACTAATTTTACGTGCCTGTCTCATATCTCATCGCCTCTTAGTATTACTATTAAATAATTACAATATAACGAACCCCCCCCCCCCCCTTACGGATAGCCACGCGCGCTAGCACACCGCTTCCGGGATTCGGGGAGGCTCACTGGCCCCGGATCCAATCGCCCGGCGGAGTAACGACGAGGGCCGGCGTTTCGGTCAGTTTGGATGTAGTTTTTGGGCGGTTTCCCACATACAATTAGCTGAAGACCGGGCTGGTACCCACGTCCCCATTCATTTACATTATCAGCAAACATTTAAAATACGTTCTCACAGTCTGACAGGGGATAACACTAAATGCAAACAAATGCGATACACAAATTCCGTCATTGGGGGAAGAGAGAGTGGCTGAGAGAGAATGGGTGGCAACGGGATGAGCATCCGACCACCCTCTCCACCGAACATTACAAAATACAGACTATCATGCCAGCCCCGTTAAGATACGGGATAAAGGCCAAGAAATTAGAAGAAAATTCATACTTGGGGACCCAATCTTGTAGTCGGATACCATTGGGTTCTTTATCACGACTCTTATCTTGCATTTATCCACATTTAAAAAAACTGCCAATCGTCACACCAAATGGTAATTTTTTCCATATTTCCTATCGACCACCCAACGATGATACTTTCCTGCAGACAATAGCATTGTAATCTAACAGTATGGTAGCGTTGTTGCTGACGCCATCTGACAAATCGTTTATGTGTCCTGAGAACATCAGAGGTTTTCGTTTCTGTTGAACATTTGTTGTTCAGTATACATAGTCGCTATTAGTCAAAAATTCTTTGAGCTGATCACATACATGGGAAGGTACTCCGTAAGCTCGTGTTTTGGTTATTAGTCTACGATATGGTAACTTGACTAACTCCATTAGGAAATTTTGGAAGGCAGGATCGACCTGGTCACCTGCATCTAGGTATACTAACCCTGCATCACAAAGGTTAACCCTCATGGACGGCGCATTTGTAAGACCAGTCTTACGCATCTACCCACCACTGCAGTCAAATCACAGGCGTTTCGTGTCCTATAAAATGTAGCGCATTGTGTACAAGAAACTATACTATACAACAGCCGTGCTACGATTAGTGTACAGCTTCGTATACTTGGATGAGAACTAATCAGCTGCCAAACCACATGAATGGACACCATCAAACCGTGGTTATCCACATGATCGAGTACTATGTGCTCAATATGTTGCACACCAACAGCTACTTCAGTAACTGAACCATTTCGAAATTCTTCTTAACTTGATGCTATCGTTTCTAATTGGTGACCATCTACGCTACTGCTGCAAGTAAGGTCCTATAGACAAATATTGCTCAAGGGAGATAACTCCGTTTTGTTCCACAAATGTATTTATTAGAAACGAATTTTTGGCATATTAGCCCGCTATCAGGTAACAAATCAAAGAAGTATGAAAAATCTACGTTTTATAATCTTTCATCGATGACGATGTCATGAGACATAGTCTATATCCGCATTGGATGAGTGTGAGAAAGGAAATCAGTCGAGTCACTTTCAAAAGAATCGATCCAGCGATAACATTAAGCTATTCATGGTAACCGCAAAAACATTAGTCTGGAGGGAGGGACAGAATGGGTCGGTCATGAGAACTCAGTGACTTCGACTGCAGGCTAATCAAAGGATGTCACTCGGGTAACTAAGCCATCAGGGAAGTTTCAACCCTTCTAAAGCTGCCCAAGTCGACTATGGTGATGTGAATGTGAAACGGAAACGCGAAGGAATAACCACTGCTACATCAAGTCCAGCCAGACCTCACGTACTGACGGACAGGGATCGTCAAGAACTGCGAGGTTTGGGTGTAAAAAATCGCATGAAATCAGCGGAATGTATGGATTCTGAGTTTTAGTCAATGCCAAGCGACGCTTGATATGGTCTAATAAGAGACGCCAATTGACAGTGGATAAACGAGTGATTTGGACGCTAAACCCCTTTGCTATTCGATGGAAGGGTTTGGATTTGGCGAATGCCTGAAGAACGTTACTTGTCATCATGCACAGTGCGAACGGTGAAGTACGGAGCAGGTGATGTCATGGTAGAGGTTGTTTCTCATGGTTAGTGTTGCCCCTTATTGCGCTTAATAAAACGCTAAATGAACAGATTTTTATTTTCCGAGATAATTCTTAGTTACAGAAATATGAAGTATAAATTTAAGAAAAAATATTCAAGACTCTATACAATTCGAGTTTTACATATTTAAGGAAAGTTTTAAGTTAAAATATAGAAAACGGTTCTAACCGTACTTAAGTTATTACACTGTAGTGTAATGTTTACAGTAGGGAAACAGTTCTGAGACGATGATTGATTGTTTCAACATGACAATGCACCATCATTAAGTAGCATCTGTGAGGCAATGGTTTGCGGACAACAGCATTTCTGAAATGGACTGACCGCCCAGAGTCGCGATCTGAATCCAACGGAACGCTTTTGGTATGAGTTAAACTTCGATTTCGCTTCAGAAATCTGAGTTCAACGCCCCTCGCTACCTTCTCTGTTTTCGGCTCTTGAGACGTAAGCACTTAAGAAAACGCTAAATGCAGAAGAATACGAACAGATATTACATCGTAATGTAATGCTTACAGTAGGGAAACAGTTCTGAGACGATGGTTGATTGTTTCAACATGACAATGCACTATCATTAAGTAGCATCTGTGAGCAATGGTTTGCGGGCAACAGCAATCATTTCTGAAATGGACTGACCGCCCAGAGTCGCGATCTGAATCCAACGGAACGCTTTTGGGGTGAGTTAGAACTTCGATTTCGCTTCAGAACCATGAGTTCAACACCGCGCACCACCTTCTCTGTTTTCGGCTCTTGAGACGTAATGGACTGAGACTCCTTCACAGATATTCAGATACCTCATTGAAAGTGTCATCACCAGCAGAGTTCAAGCCGTCATAAGGGCGAAGCGTGGGCACGCCCTACACTAATTTCCACTAATATGTGTCCATATACTTTTAGTCAGACAGCGAAATTTTTAAACGTTTGCCAAAACTTTTGTTTCGAGTGTCTTAACATACGGATGTGAAGCGTGGAATCTGGGAAAGGCAGAGGAAAAGAGACTGGAAGCAATGGAAATGTGGATATAGAGAAGAATGACGAAAACAAACTGGGTAGATATAAAAAGTAATGAACAGGTCTTAAGAGAAGTGAATGAGAAAAGAACGCTGCTAAATTATATAGGAAGAAGAAAATCAAAAATGATAAGGCACATACACTCCTGGAAATGGAAATAAGAACACATTGACACCGGTGTGTCAGACCCACCATACTTGCTCCGAAAACTGCGAGAGGGCTGTACAAGCAATGATCACACGCACGGCACAGCGGACACACCAGGAACCGCGGTGTTGGCCGTCGAATGGCGCTAGCTGCGCAGCATTTGTGCACCGCCGCCGTCAGTGTCAGCCAGTTTGCCGTGGCATACGGAGCTCCATCGCAGTCTTTAACACTGGTAGCATGCCGCGACAGCGTGGACGTGAACCGAATGTGCAGTTGACGGACTTTGAGCGAGGGCGTATAGTGGGCATGCGGGAGGCCGGGTGGACGTACTGCCGAATTGCTCAACACGTGGGGCGTCAGGTCTCCACAGTACATCGATGTTGTCGCCAGTGGTCGGCGGAAGATGCACGTGCCCGTCGACCTGGGACCGGACCGCAGCGACGCACGGATGCACGCCAAGACCGTAGGATCCTACGCAGTGCCGTAGGGGACCGCACCGCCACTTCCCAGCAAATTAGGGACACTGTTGCTCCTGGGGTATCGGCGAGGACCATTCGCAACCGTCTCCATGAAGCTGGGCTACGGTCCCGCACACCGTTAGGCCGTCTTCCGCTCACGCCCCAACATCGTGCAGCCCGCCTCCAGTGGTGTCGCGACAGGCGTGAATGGAGGGACGAATGGAGACGTGTCGTCTTCAGCGATGAGAGTCGCTTCTGCCTTGGTGCCAATGATGGTCGTATGCGTGTTTGGCGCCGTGCAGGTGAGCGCCACAATCAGGACTGCATACGACCGAGGCACACAGGGCCAACAACCGGCATCATGGTGTGGGGAGCGATCTCCTACACTGGCCGTACACCACTGGTGATCGTCGAGGGGACACTGAATAGTGCACGGTACATCCAAACCGTCATCGAACCCATCGTTCTACCATTCCTAGACCGGCAAGGGAACTTGCTGTTCCAACAGGACAATGGACGTCCGCTTGTATCCCGTGCCACCCAACGTGCTCTAGAAGGTGTAAGTCAACTACCCTGGCCAGCAAGATCTCCGGATCTGTCCCCCATTGAGCATGTTTGGGACTGGATGAAGCGTCGTCTCACGCGGTCTGCACGTCCAGCACGAACGCTGGTCCAACTGAGGCGCCAGGTGGAAATGGCATGGCAAGCCGTTCCACAGGACTACATCCAGCATCTCTACGATCGTCTCCATGGGAGAAGAGCAGCCTGCATTGCTGCGAAAGGTGGATATACACTGTACTAGTGCCGACATTGTGCATGCTCTGTTGCCTGTGTCTATGTGCCTGTGGTTCTGTCAGTGTGATCATGTGATGTATCTGACCCCAGGAATGTGTCAATAAAGTTTCCCCTTCCTGGGACAATGAATTCACGGTGTTCTTATTTCAATTTCCAGGAGTGTATGAGACACAACCCGTTCCTAAAGAATGTCACAATTTTTAACATTTTTATGCAGCGACAGCAACTGATATTGTTTATATAAGAATATACAGCCTACAGTTGCAGGTTAACTTTATCGTTTACCTAAGTTTCAACGTTAGTAATAACGTCTTCTTCAGAACAACGAATTTAGTAAACACAAATACTCAAATCCAAGATCAGACCAAGAAATGATTGTCGGTTCCTTATATAGGTAATGTCTCCTACAAGATAGGGCGCCTGTTGAAAAATTCAGGTTTTAAAATTTCCTTCTCGACGAGTAATAGTTTAAAGCGAAATTTGGTTCATACCCTTGAGAAAGACTGTGATAAGTCAGCGAAATCAGGCGTGTATAAGATTATAAGTGATGATTGCCTATGTTATTACATAGGTCAGACAGGCAGAGCTATAGCAGTAAGGTTTAAAGAACATCTTCCAATAAAGGGCGTAGGTACACGGGGGTCAGCCTTTGTGGAACTTCTGGTGCAAATGGGTCATATACCTACACCTTTACGTGACATAGAGCTACTACATCATGAAGTAAAGAGCTATAGACTCGACACGCTTGAGGAACTACAAATTTATGCACACCTAATTACATATAGAGGCAATTTACTGAACGATCAACTGTATCCAAAAAATAGGGCATACTTCGAAGGCTTCCAGCCTATATTAGGTTTACAATAATTCATAATGCATGTGACCATTACAGTTTCTGTGATAATAGAACCTTTCCTACAGATGTTCATACGAGATTTGTTGGTCAGTTTATAAGGCTCCGTAGCAGAATGTAAAACGTAGTCATGCTGGATACTGTAATTAACTTACAATAGTAAAGTATAAAATTAATTCATAGCAAAAATGTTATCTGACGCGTGCGTAATAAGTGTTTAATTCTATACGTCTCGCGCATGCGCGCCGCCCTCTGGGAGGCAGACCGCGAAGCCCTCGCAGTCCGCAGTCTCTAGTCACACGACGAGGCCCATACAACGGGCATAAAGTGAATTTGTTACAGCTTGTTTAATAGAAGTCACAAAACCTTATGGTTATGCATCAAGTTTTATAAAGTTGACTTAGGACATGGCTTGTTTTAGGCAAACATTTAAATAATAATTTATGTAAATACTACACGTTGCATCCTGTAGGGGGATTGTCATTTTGGGTTCCCGGGCTCGATTCCCGGCGGGGTCAGGGATTTTCTCTGCCTCGTGATGACTGGGTGTTGTGTGATGTCCTTAGGTTAGTTAGGTTTAAGTAGTTCTAAGTTCTAGGGGACTGATGACCATAGATGTTAAGTCCCAGCCGGCCGAAGTGGCCGTGCGGTTAAAGGCGCTGCAGTCTGGAACCGCAGGACCGCTACGGTCGCAGGTTCGAATCCTGCCTCGGGCATGGATGTTTGTGATGTCCTTAGGTTAGTTAGGTTTAACTAGTTCTAAGTTCTAGGGGACTAATGACCTCAGCAGTTGAGTCCCATAGTGCTCAGAGCCATTTGAACCATTTTTTTGTTAAGTCCCATAGTGCTCAGAGCCATTTGAACCATTTTTTGCATCCTGTAGGATGACCATATCTAATATAATTTACTAGCACATTATAATATTAACTTTTTGCAGGTTCTGAAGAAGACGTTATTACTAACGTTGAAACCTAGGTAAACGATAAAGTTAACCTGCAACTGTAGGCTGTATATTCTTATATACCTAAAGAATGTATTTGAAGGAAAAGTTTTAGGGAAAAAACCAAGAGGCAGGCCAAGAGCAACGTATTTTAATAACATCAAACAAGATATGGGAATAAAATCGTATGAAGAGTTGAAGAGGATGACAATGGAGAGAGGGACGTGCCTAAATCGACAAGGCATAGCCTCTAGTTTAAGGTGTTGATGAGCGAAATTTTTTTGAATGATATTAGCTGTTCGGCGAAAGCTACGCTAGATTCCGCTGGAAGCTGACTGAGACGCGTTCGTTTCCGCGCAAGGCTGTCTCGCGGAATTCGCTGTAATGGTCGCAGCTGCGGTTGGTGCGTGACGGCCTGGCGAGCGCGTGTCGACCACAACAGCGCTACAGCGCCGGCGCCAGACACACCGCTTTCAGCCACCATCTGCACAGCCAGAAGGCGTATTGTATCTCTGCTTCTGCTCTCATTGTGGCGACCCTTTTTGTTCTCCGTTTTTTATTCCTCGCCGTCATCCTACACTATTTACGTCTTAGAACAGACGGAAAACGTCCTAGAAAGGAAGGACACAATGATGCTTAGAGGACCCACAGCTCGATCAGAGTAAAGCGTGCCCGGTCCGCTGTCCTGGGCAAGGTTCACTTGGAGTTGGCCATTGTGGCTCCTCCGACCTACGTAACTGTCAGAAGAGCTTAGCGTTCCAAAGGATTGGAAAAGGGCACAGGTCATCCCCGTTTTTAAGAAGGGACGTCGAACAGAAGTGCAGAACTATAGACCTATATCTCTAACGTCGATGAGTTGTAGAATTTTGGAACACGTATTATGTTCGGGTATAATGACTTTTCTGGAGACTAGAAATCTACTCTGTAGGAATCAGCATGGGTTTCGAAAAAGACGATCGTGTGAAACCCAGCTCGCACTTGACTCAGAGGGCCATAGACACGGGTTCACAGGTAGATGCCGTGTTTCTTGACTTCCGCAAGGCGTTCGATACAGTTCCCCACAGTCGTTTAATGAACAAAGTAAGTTCATATGGACTATCAGACCAATTGTGTGATTGGATTGAAGAGTTCCTAGATAACAGAACGCAGCATGTCATTCTCAATGGAGAGAAGTCTTCCGAAGTAAGAGTGATTTCAGGTGTGCCGCAGGGGAGTGTCATAGGACCGTTGCTATTCACAATATACATAAATGACCTTGTGGATAACACTGAGGCTTTTTGCAGATGATGCTGTGGTACATCGAGAGGTTGTATCAATGGAAAACTGTACGGAAATGCAGGAGGATCTGCAACGAACTGACGCATGGTAGAGAGAATGGCAATTGAATCTCAATGTGCCCGCATCTCGTGGTCGTGCGGTAGCGTTCTCGCTTCCCACGCCCGGGTTCCCGGGTTCGATTCCCGGCGGGGTCAGGGATTTTCTCTGCCTCGTGATGGCTGGGTGTTGTGTGCTGTCCTTAGGTTAGTTAGGTTTAAGTAGTTCTAAGTTCTCGGGGACTTATGACCACAGCAGTTGAGTCCCATAGTGCTCAGAGCCATTTGAACCATTTTTTTGAATCTCAATGTAGACAAGTGTAATGTGGTGGGAATACATAGAAAGAAAGATTCTTTATCATTTAGCTACAACATAGCAGGTCAGCAACTGGAAGCAGTTAATTCTGTGAATTATCTGGGAGTAGGTATTAGGAGTGGTTTAAAATGGAATGATCATATATAGTTGATCGTCGGTAAAGCAGATGCCAGACTGAGATTCATTGGTAGAATCTTAAGGAAATGCAATCCGAAAACAAAGGAAGTAGGTTACAGTACGCTTGTTCGCCCACTGCTTGAATAGTGCTCAGCAGTGTGGGATCCGTACCAGATAGGGTTGATAGAAGAGATAGAGAAGATCCAACGGAGAGCAGCGCGCTTCGTTACAGGATAATTTAGTAATCGCGAAAGCGTTACGGAGATGATAGATAAACTCCAGTGGAAGACTCTGCAGGAGAGACGCTCAGTAGCTCGGTACGGGCTTTTGTTGAAGTTTCGAGAACATACCTTCACCGAGGAGTCAAGCAGTATATTGCTCCCTCCTACGTATATCTCGCGAAGAGACCATGAGGATAAAATCAGAGAGATTAAAGCCCACACAGAGGCCTACCGACAATCTTTCCTTCCACGAACAATACGAGACTGGAATAGAAGGGAGAACCGATAGAGATACTCAAAGTACCCTCCGCCACACAGCGTCAGGTGGATTGCGGAGTATGGATGTAGATGTAGATGTAGGCAGATCTCAACTGGTTGTTCGAATCCCTGATATTTCAAGATTTTTCTGTATTGAGTTTAAAAACCTCCCGGCATTCTACTGCGAACAATAGTAATAAAATGCTGCTGATTATCATCCTTACATTAGCTGCCCGTCTTGGTGATCTGCTATATCGCTATGCTCAAGCTAAGCTATGCTCAAATAATAGGTTTCGTAATTTACATTCGGTTCAGTTACTCTCTGTGTGACTTCCGAATTACGACGAACTCCATTATAGACAGAAAGTCTGCTTGCTGTACAAGTGAGATCCAAAATATCAGTGGTGGAATGAAAAGGAAGCAAGATTCGAGCTCATTAGAAACTCGACACAAACTTGGCTTTGGGAAATAAATAGATCACTCCCTTTCGAAGAAGCTACAGACCAGCATTCACCTGATGAAATTAAGCGAAATCACAGGAAACCTAAATCCGGATGGCCAGACAGTATTCGAAGTGATATCCTCCCAAATGCGAGTGCATTCTTTTATGACTGCACATCCTCAGTCGGTTGTTGTAGTGAGATGCTCGTTAAAGGTCTCAGGATACAAGTAACCATGCTGCGGCAATGACGCCTGAGTGTCGATATGGAGATGAAGAACATTTAAATAAGAAAGAGTGAAATACGATTGTTCTCTGGGAGGCCGGAGAGGAAGTGTATTCAGCTGTGTGACTGGAAAGGGCTTCCTTCTTCGAACACTTTGGAACATTTCCAATTGCGATTTGTGAATTTTGTGCTCTGACAGATATTTGAAAATTTCCGCTGATCTTTCTGGATACGATTACTTTTATGTCTGAATGTTTAAATTGAATTTATGTAATGGTGAAAGAAGACACTAGAAGAGAACAGCAGAGTGGCAAACACTGTCTGTTAACACTTATGAAGAGCGTCCCTTTTAGTTAGTGTCTAAGAAAGGCTAGGGGTTCTAGTAGGCACGTAAGCTGTGACGCCTTAGTCCGTACAGGAATCTCTCTACAGCACAGTTTGGTACAAAGATTAAAATTTAAACACCAGTAACCATCAAGGTTACTAGTAGGAAGACAAGCTTAACGTCCTGTCGGTGATGACGTCGTTAGAGACCAGGTAAAAGCTTGCGTAAAACAAGAATTTGGCAAGAAGTCGGCCTAGATTTGGGGTTGGGTTGGGATGTTGTGGGGGAGGAGACCAGACAGCGAGGTCATCGGTCTCATCGGATTTGGGAAGTATGGGGAAAGAAGTCGGCCGTGCCCTTTCAAAAGAACCATCCCGGCATTTGCCTGGAGCGATTTAGGAAAATCACGGAAAACCTAAATCAGGATGGTCGGACGCGGGCCATGACTTCTTCAAACAAACTGTCGCAGCGCTCTCCTGAAAGACTATAGAGAAACCATGGGAACTTTAATTTGGGTGACCAGAAAGCGAAGCGAACCCCACTACTCCAGAATGGAAGTCCATTGCCTCGAAACCACTGAGTTACTTCACTCGGTGAAATTATTACAACAAATTGGACGCAGCCATTATTACAGAAACCTTGGAAAACCAGTACTCCATTTTTTGCCGCGAGTACAGTGTCTGAACCACTGTGCCATCCCGCTCAGTACTAACTTGCATTTTGATTTTTCCCCTAGAAGATAGAAGGCCACGGCAGACCTCGTCCTGCCCCCCTGCCTCCCCCCCCCCCGCCCCTTCCCGCTCCATCTAGCCATACATGCATACACACACACACACACACACACATTATCCGAACTAGTGCTCGGTCTCTAATGACTTCGATGTCGGCGATAAGCTGAATTATAGCCTTCTTTTCTTTGGAGTGATAACACATTAACTCTGACTTCAATCTTCGATAAACAGAGAAGTATACAAGTGGCTTGAAGCGATCGATGTGCGTTTCTGCAGACAAAGATATACATCTAGTCCGGAGACATTTTTGCGCCTTCATTCCACCTTGCGGTATCGCAAGTTTCTCTGGAGGATGGTTTCTTTCAAAATTATTTTTCAGTCACGATAATTACATACGGTATTTTGTCTCTGCCTAAGGTATTCTACTGTCATCGCCTGGTTTTGAACTCACTAAACAAATCAAAACTTCAGTTTTGAATTCTCACGGCATTGTAACGGCGATGGCTAACCCAGAAGAAAACTTCATACTTTCTTTTTGTCCGAGTAATAATGGGACTGAATTCGTGTAACAGAAGCCTTGTTGGAAACAACGTAGCTCTGGAATATCGTCGAAGATTTTCTGAACTGCTTGCTGCACAAAGTTTTTGCATTAAAGGCAGCTCCCCGTAACATTTCCAAGGCGAGATTATTCTCCCATTATGGCTTATTACGCCTAACGACCCACGGAACAGGCGACAAGAACCCGTTACTGTGCGTATCGCATAAAACGAGTGTATTCCTATCCGTTAATAACGAACGACGCTCGCGACACATTTCTCAAAAGAGAAACACATCGCTTTTGTCCCCTAATAGGCTAAACATACACTGGGGACTTCTAATATAGAAAAATAATGGACTATAGTATTTTATTTTTCTGCTGCAAGAAATTTTATCGTCAGAAAATACTTTTATTTCGAAGTTACAGACAGCAAATGTGGAAAGGGTACTCATCAGAAATCACAAGCGGCCTCAAACTTCGACGCCCTACAAAGCCCAAACTAGGTATTTCAGGACAGTGGTAACCTCTTGAAAACTTAGCAGTTTGATAGCTGGAAAACGTGCCAAGTATTGTCTGCTTTTGTTTGATAGATCCCGCGCATCTACGTAGACTGATGAGCCAAAACGTTATCAACGCCTGCTTAATAGCGTTTCGGTACACATTTAGCACTCAATACTGCGGGGCATGGATTCGACAAGTCCTCGGTAGGTTTCCGGAGGTATGCGATACTAGATGTCTACAGTTCACGCATTTCCCATAATTACGAGCCGGTGGTTTCTGGACTCGGGGCTGGCGCCCTCATGCCATGCTACCATACATCAACGCTGGAAGAACTATCGATTCGTATAGTCGCATTCTGATTGTGATTTCAAAAATAATTCAAATGCCTCTGAGTACTATGGGACTTAACATCTGAGGTCATCAGTCCCCTAGAACTTAGAACTACTTAAACCTAACTAACCTAAGGACATCACATACATCCATGCCCGAGGTAGGATTCGAACCTGCGACCGTAGCAGTCGCTCGGTTACGGACTGAAGCGCCTAGAACCGCTCGGCCACTGCGGCCGCCTATTGTAAATTCTAAGTCAATACTGACGGAAAGGGGTCATAATGCTTTCGCCACGCTGAGTCATTTTTTTGTCTTTTCGCTGGTATGTTTGTTGAAAAGAGTCCTATATGTTGAGTTACACCTAGGTATACCCTCTGCGCCCAAGATATTTGTTGTTTATTGATTGTTCTGTATAGTAGTGGTCTTTCGTTTGAGCAGTACACTGCTATGGTCTTGTCCGTACTTAAAAGCATTTTGTTTGCCCTGTGCCGTCTCTTAAAAAGATTTAGTTGTCTTTGGAGTTCCCCAAAAATTGAAGAGTGTCGGCGTCCATTCGTGTATAGGACTGTGTCGTCTGCATACTGTGCCCCTTTCACGCCTTGTTGTAGTAAAAGGTCGTTAATGTGAATATTAAATAGACACGGAGATATTACGAACTCACGTGGAACTTCTGCAGCTATTATCTTGGTGTCTGACATTTTGCCGTTAAAGATAATTGGTTCAAATGGCTCTGAGCACTATGGGACTTATCTTCTGAGGTCATCAGTCCCCTAGGACGTAGAACTACTTAAACCTAACTAACCTGAGGACATCACACACATCCATGCCCGAGGCAGGAACCGAACTTGCGACCGTAGCGGTCGCGCGGTTCCAGACTGTAGCGCCTAGAACCGCTCGGCCACCCCGGCCGGCAAAGATGATTGAAATCTTTCTACTTTGTCAGGAAGTATCAATAATTTCAACGTAGCAGCATTGCATGGTCGTTTATGAAATTAATTTCTTGATCAGGTTCCATAATCGCGTTCCCAGTCTGGGAATATAGCTACTGTGTGAATCAATACATTCATGTTGTTGGTTATCTGTCGCACTAGCCGAAGTATCTGTAGCTAACTTGATTATATATTTTTAATGCAAACTGCCCTGCCCTGATGGTGTTCTCTTCTATTAGAGAAACCTTTTTTACCAAAATGAGCCTTTCTAAGGTTTTACTTAAGGTACTTGGCAGGCCTATTGGTCTGTAGCCGCCGGGTACCTTGGGGAGTGTCATAATCTTCGATTTTCCCCACTAAGCTGGGAAGTAGCCAATTTCTAAGCATGTATTGAATATTTTTGTCGTTAGTACCAGTGGATTCTCCCGGCAGTTGTTTTGGGTGTCCATTAGTGACCCGACAGAGGCTTGCTGTTTCTAATAATACTCTTAGCTTCATAAGACGCGTCTGAGGCGCCAAGTCACGGATTGCTTCCCCCCCTCCCCCGCTGGAGGTTCGTGTTCTCCCTCGAGCATGGGTGTGTGTGTTGTTCATAGGGTAAGTTAGTTTAAATAGTGTGTAAGTCTACGCACCGATGATCTCAGCAGTTTGATCCTTTAGGAATTCACGCATTTTCTAATTTGTGGTGTACTGTCTGTGTTCCTCTAAAGTTTTGAATTATTTGGTTCAAGTTTTTCTGTGACAAGGCTTCTCCTCTTAGTACGTGAAGGCGAAGATTTCGACACTTGTCAGAGGGTCGTATGTGAGAAGGTTTGCTGCTGTCATAGCTCGATGTGGTGGTCTCGGAGTTTTGAACACTCTAACCAAGTACCACTCCTCTTCCTCCTGGAGAAGCAAGGTGTTCCTCTTGTCTTCCCATCTCTCTCTTCTCAGCTCAGCCAGTCTCGATCTTAATCACAATGTAGTTGTCTGTCTCGTGGGCCTCGAGACGTCTGTCATCTTTTTCTGAATCTAACTTCTTGCAGCTTAAGTGCCATGAGTAGTGGAGGGAGCTCTTCATTTGCATTATTTCTGTCTTCTGCTATTATTATGAATGCTCTTTTTGTTGCTTCGTTGATTTTTTTCGTGAGTTAGGTAACGGCTGATTCGATTTTCTTTCTGCTGAGTTTACCTCCAGTGTAGTTCGAACCGTGTTTTGCAGGATTTTTTTGTACTGATTTCTATCTGTTGTAGTTTCGCTGAAGTTGGCTTTGGGGTTTGCGGCTCCTGTAGGCTACAGGTTGGTTGTCCGATGTTAGGTCGTTGACTGTAGTCAGTTGCAGCTCGGGTCTTACATTCTTTACGATAGTCACGTCGGGAACATACGGGTTCATGTACTTCTGTATTTAATTCTGCCTACAGTTCGTAAATTATCTTCCCTATCTTGGTAGATCGTAGGCTGTTCCAAGAGTGGTGCTCAGCATTCAGATCCGCTCAAATAAATGTTGAGTCATTGCTGTAGATGATGTTTCTTCAACTGGTTCAAATGGCTCTGAGCACTATGCGACTTAACTTCTGAGGTCATCAGTCGCCTAAAACTTAGAACTAATTAAACCTAACTAACCTATGGACATCACACACATCCATGCCCGAGGCAGGATTCGAACCTGCTACCGTAGCGGTCGCTCGGCTCCAGACTGCAGCGCCTAGAACCGCACGGCCGCTTCTGCTGGCTGATGTTTCTCATCTCTTCGTGTAACACGTCCTTTCTTGGACTTAAATACACCGCCACGAAAGTGATCTGGCCAGTAATGGGAGGAACTATTACATCCGTTGGTTTTATATTGTTTAGTCCGTAAATGATCTCTTGATTGTGCAAGATCGACTTTATTAAGAATATAGCTGCCTCTCCTTCCCTCCCGGTCTGTCTGTCAGCCCTGTTTTCTAGTTTGAAGTTTGGGCCGGATTATGGACGCGTCTCAAAAAATGGTTCTGAGCACTTAACATTTGAGGTCATCAGTCCCCTAGACTTAGAACTACTTAAACCTAACTAACCTAAGGACATCACACACATCCACGCCCGAGGCAGGATTCGAACCTGCGACCGTAGAGGTCGCGCGGCTCCGGACTGTAGCGCCTAGAACCGCTCGGCCACTCCGGCCGGCGGACGTGTCTCCAAAATAAGTATGGTATCAACATTGTTCTATAACACGAAGTTTTCTATTTCTTCTTTTTTTCAGTACCATTCTCATTTAATATGCTGATTTTCAGATTTCTTCTAGGTTTCCGTTCTCTCTCCATTAACTGAGATGTTTCACCATTGCTGGTACTAAGATCTTTTCAGTTTGTCATTTCTCAGCTTTAACCCCTGAGTCGTGTTCACTACTGAAGAAGATGATGCTCCATGTATGGACGAAATCTTCAAATTAGAAACTCGATTACAGCACGCTGTTTCTCACACGCCGTCATAATTGCTTTACACATCGCTATGTTACACGCTTCAGTTCGGAGCCCTCTAGCGGCAGAAGTCCGCAAACATGTAAACTTGGAGAATAAAGAAGTATAATGTTAATAATGTTTGTTTTATTTAAAAAACTTTAAGAGTTTTCACATAATAAATTCAGAGGCGTTACTTTCGACCACTCTATCGTATTTAGTCATACTACTTACTATTTTTCACGTTGGGCAGATGGCAACCTTCTCTTCCTTCGCCTTAAACACCGCGCGAATGTGAGTGTTCTGGTTGTCTCCTTTGTGCTAAATCATTAGGCCGCTGCAGTGAGACAGAGCGAGTAACAAACAAGCGATGCCAGCCAAAGTTCAAAATGTATACTTTCTGAATGTCATAACTGCGTACTATCAGAATTATGACGCGAAGTTTCGCGCGACATAGATTGCTGGGGCTGATATCCTGCAAGTGTATATTTTCTCTCCCTAAAATATGAGACGAAGTTGGTGACGTTTCTTACTAAGTAACTTTTTGTGCGATATAAGGCGTTTTTCTTTGCGTGCGTGCTAGGTGTACAATGTATTCATACAAACCTTGAACTGAGGGCAGTTGACTGAATGACCGGCGTGCATTTTTCTGGTGTTTCTGTTTGTTTACTGATAAAAAGGGTTCAAATGGCTCTGAGCACTATGGGACTTAACTTCTTAGGTCATCAGTCCCCTAGAACTTAGATCTACTTAAACCTAACTAACCTAAGGACATCACACACATCCATGCCCGAGACAGGATTCGAACCTGCGACCGAAGCGGTCTCGCGGTTCTGGACTGTAGCGCCTAGAACAGCTCGGCCACTCTGGCCGGGGTTTACTGATAGCTGCAGCAGCTAGACGAGTTATATTACCTCGGACAGAGTGCGGATACTGTATCGTGGAAGTCCCCCTTGGGTAGAGGACCGCTGCGGGTGAACAAGCTCGAACTTCCTTTCACAGGGCCGGCCGGGGTGGCCGAGCGGTTCTGGGCGCTACAGTCTGGAGCCGCTCGACCGCTACGGTCGCAGGTTCAAATCCAGCCTCGGGCATGGATGTGTGTGATGTCCTTAGGTTAGTTAGGTTTAAGTAGTTCTAAGTTCTAGGGGACTGATGACCTCAGATGCTAAGTCCCATAGTGCTCAGAGCCATTTTGAACCTCTCACAGGGCTGGCAGCCTACGCCCGTCTTGTGTGTTCCTCTGAATGCTGTATTGATACGTGGCTCGCCGATCCAGTGCTGGATCAGTATTGGTCTGTTTTCTGTGACGCACAGCCGTATTACTGGCCTGGCTCTTGGTAGAAAGCAGCCTTTCTTTGATAGGGCACCAAGAGACCCATCGTCCCGGCGCCTTTTATCCCCGGGAAAGATCCCCAGTACTCGTTTGATAGCAGCCTGTGTGGACCTGGACATGTCCTGGAGGGACTGGAACGAGGATAAATCTCCGCCCCGGTCCGGGACTGAACCGGAGACCTCCAAAGCCAGAGTCTAGTACTCCACCCACTAGACGACCACAGACACATTAGCATCGTCAGTCACTTCAGAATAAAAAAAGGAAACAACGAACGAAGCATAACACAAAGCAAAGCGAAGTACAGAGAGCAGTTTCCACAGAATACTTTCTCTGTCAGCAAGTACAGGATACTCAAAGTCAGTTTTGTGTTACGTTTTTAATAGCCACGTTTAAGTGAGTGATATACTGTGATACGTTCTGGACAGTGCTTGAGGAGAGGAAGTGAGTTACCACACAGAAATGTACGGTGCTATTTAAAAAAGACGTACTACTACTCGCATCGTCATAACGAAAAGATTTACAATATAGGAAATCATGCTGATTAATGCCATCCTTATAAGTAACATCATTCACTTGCTAATTTTTTTATTTTTCTTCAGGATATAAAATTATTTGGAGTGGTCAGCGTGAATGGGATACCTGGAACAGCCAAAATAGATTTATTGGTTTTAATGCGCCACAGAATTGTTTGAGCGAAAAATGCCTGAAGTCTTCGGACTTCTGCCGACTGAGAATGGGAAACCGTTGTGCCAAGTAAATACGTACATACTTTACTGACATTTATCGCTATAAGGAGTAGCAGTTGAACAAGTCGTTGCACATTTGTGTTGTATACGAACGGTAATCAGAATAATTGAAGCATCTGGAAGTATACAGAGTGTAGCAGGTGTAAGTGCAGATACTTTTATACACTACTGGCCATTAAAAACGCTACACCACGAAGATGACATGCTACAGACGCGAAATTTAACCGACAGGAAGAAGATGCTGTGATATGCAAATGATTAGCTTTTCAGAGCATTGACACAAGGTTGGCGCCGGTGGCGACACCTACAACGTGCTGACATGAGGAAAGTTTCCAGCTGATTTCTCGTACACAAACACCTGTTGACCGGCGTTGCCTGGTGAAACGTTGTTGTGATGCCTCGTGTAAGGAGGAGAAATGCGTACCGTCACGTTTCCGACTTTGATAAAGGTCGGATTGTAGCATATCGCGATTGCAGTTTATCGTATCGCGACATTGCTGCTCGCGTTGGTCGAGATCCAATGGTTGTTAGCAGAATATGGAATCGGTGGGTTCGGGAGGGTAATACGGAACCCCGTGCTGGATCCCAACGGCCTCGTATCACTAGCAGTCGAGATGACAGGCATCTTATCTGCATGGCTGTAACGGATCGTGAAGCCACGTCTCGATCCCTGAGTCAACAGATGGGACGTTTTCAAGACAACAACCATCTGCACCAACAGTTCGACGACGTTTGCAGCAGCATGAACTATCAGCTCGGAGACCATGGCTGCGGTTACCCTTGACGCTGCTTCACAGACAGGAGCGCCTGCGATGGTGTACTCAACGACGAACCTGGATGCACGAGTGGCAAAACGTCAGTTTTTCGGATGAATCCAGGTTCTGTTTACAGCATCATGATGGTCACATCCGTGTTTGGCGACATCGCGGTGAACGCACATTGGTAGAGTGTATTCGTCATCGCCATACTGGCGTATCACCCGGCGTGATGGTCGGGGTGCCATTGGTTACACGTCTCGGTCACCTCTTGTTCACATTGACGGCGCTTTGAACAGTGGACGTTACATTTCAGATGTGTTACGACCTGTGGCTCTACCCACCATTCGATCCCTGCGAAACCCTACATTTCAGCAGGATAATGCACGACCGCATGTTGCAGGTCCTGCACGGGCCTTTCTGGATACATAAAATGTTCGACTGATGCCCTGGCCAGCACATTGTCCAGATCTCTCACCAATTGAAAACGTCCGGTGAATGGCCAGCACATTCTGCAGATCTCTCCCAACTGAAAACGTCTGGTCAATGGTGGCCGAGCAACTGGCTCGTCACAATACGCCAATCACTACTCTTGACGAACTGTGGTATCGTGTTGAAGCTGCATGGGCAGCTGTACCTGTACATGCCATCCGAGCTCTGTTTGACTCAATAACCAGGCGTATCAAGGGCGTTATTACGGCCATAGGTGGCTGTTCTGGGTACTGATTTCTCAGGATCTATGCACCCAAATTGCGTGAAAATGTAATCACATGTCAGTTCTAGCATAATATACTTGTGCAATGAATACCCGTTCATCTTCTGCATTTCTTCTTGGTGTAGCAATTTTAATGGCCAGTAGTGTATTTATCGGCCACCAATAAACCTACGTACGCCTATTACCTACATGTGGATTACTGAGAGAGTGTGTGTTATAGGAGTGCAGGAGCACTGACTTATAAATTGATATTGGTGTGTCTGACCTTCGCTTTGAAATTGCTAACACTGCTATAATGCTGCTTTACATCGATTTCAGAAGAGCTGCTCTTCACTTTAAGCAATGCGCTATCAAGTATATACGCTTGCGTTTGAAACTGCGGCGAACATAACATATTGCCATTCCTAGTTTACACGTCCCCTGCGCTACATAATGACAGCCGACAGCCACAGTTTACAAGCAGCGCTTACTACTCAGGCGGCGAGAGAACGTCAACGCACGTGCCCGCCTAGCCGTCTGCTGACCAGGCCTGTTCTGGAGGACGCAGCGTCCGCATTAGCTTTTTGTGACAGATACCGCGCCTTTGGTACTGACATTTTGACGGAACCCATCATTCCTACGGATGCAGATACGACTTCCGGCGGCATAATGTAGTGTTTCTATTCTCCGGTCTTCCGCCTGTATCGCGTTGCCAGATGTCTATCTCGTGAAATGGTGCTCGCAATGATTAGTGTAGTTCCATTCCACCGAGATACGGCATTTCGAGGCTCCGAGACGGGGAAGCTGGCACAAGTGGCGCTAGGCACGTTATTGTGTTTGCTCCATGTAGGGAGGCAGGCACGTGGCAGCCGCGACCACAAAGCCGGCGCCCCGCTGCTGTGACTCCGCGGTCGCCGCGCCTCATTGCTCCTCTAAAGAGGATTCAATTGACCCGTGATACGCTTTATAATGCCATTACAGGCCAATCCATCGGCCGCGGCAGGGGACGCGCTACATTAACTAACAGATGTACGCCATTATAGCCGGTGCCCAGGCCGACACAGGGACGGCGAAACCGATAGCGGAAATGAGTGCGCTCGCCGGCAAGCGCAGCCGTTCTCCTAACTGCCGACAGCAGTTTCCGGAATCGTCTTATCTACTAGGTGGACTTTTCGTCACGTGAGATTCGTTTCTCATTCGGTTACGTTGCCTAACATTTAGCCGAAGTCACTAGTTCAGTATAGTGTCTGATACATTACTGGCCGTTAAAATCGCTACACCAAGAAGAAATGCAGATGATAAACTGGTATTCATTGGACAAATATATTATACTAGTACTGACATGTGATTACATTTTCACGCAGTTTGGGTGCATAGATCCTGAGTACCCAGAACAACCACCTCTGAACGTAATAACGGCCTTGATACGTCTAGGCATTGAGTCAAACAGAGCTCGGATGGCGTGTACAGGTACAGCTGCCCATGCAGCTTCAACACGGTACCACAGTTCATCAACAGTAGTGACTGGCGTCTTGTGACGAGCCAGTTGCTCGGCCACCATTGACCAGACGTTTTCAATTGGTGAGAGATCTGGAGAATGTGCTGGCCAGGGCAGCAGTCGAACATTTTCTGCATCCAGAAAGGCCCGTGCAGGACCTGCAACATGCGGTCGTGCATTATCCTGCTGAAATGTAGGGTTTCGCAGGGATCGAATGAATGGTAGAGCCACGGGTCGTAGCACATCTGAAATGTAACGTCCACTGTTCAAACCGCCGTCAATGCGAACAAGAGGTGACCGAGACGTGTAACCAGTGGCATCCCATACCATCACGCCTGGTGATACGCCAGTATGGCGCTGACGAATACACGCTTCCATTGTGCGTTCACCGCGATGTCGCCAAACACGGATGCGACCATCATCATGCTGTAAACAGAACCTGGATTCATCCAAAAAAATGACGTTTTGCCATTCGTGCGCCCAGGATCGTCGTTCAGTACACCATCGCAGGCGCTCCTGTCTGTGATGCAGCGTCAAGGGTAACCGCAGCTACGGTCTCCGAGGTGATAGTCCATGCTGCTGCAAACGTCGTCGAACTGTTGGTGCAGATGGTTGTTGTCTTGCAAACGTCCCCATCTGTTGACTCAGGGATCGAGACGTGGCTGCACGATCCGTTACAGCTGTGTGGATAAGATGCCTGTCATCTCGACTGCTAGTGATACGAGGCCGTTGGGATCCAGCACGGCATTCCGTATTACCCTCCTGAACCCACCGATTCCATATTCTGCTAACAGTCGAAGCGAATAGTTGGCCACCCAGATCGCCCGAAGTGAATCCTGTCGAACATGTATGGAACGTAATCGAGAGGGCAGTTCGTGCACAAAATCCTGCACTGGCAACACTTTCGCAGTTATGGACGGTTTCTATAGTAGACTTCCAACGACTTGTTGTGCCCGCGCTACATCGAGTTGCTGCACTACACCGGGAAAAAGGAGTTCCGACACGATATTAGGAGGTAGCCCATGGCTTTTGTCACCCCAGTGTAACGAACACGTATTAATAATTTTTAATCCTGTTTATTTTGAATAGCAACATGGTTGGTTGTCACATACGAGGAGGACTACTGTCTAAACTCTTGAGGCGTTACTACAGCTTGGTATTACAAACGTCACACTCGTAACAGCCGTGTCTTCTTGCCTTATCTATGAAAGAAAGTGATAAAGTTCTCTGCTCTTAGATATTTAGGCCGTCTTGTAGTCCTACTTGAAAAAAAGAAGGAAGATTAGGGTTTAACGCCCGGTTGACTTCGATGTCGTTAGAGACGGACAAGTTCGGAATGTTCTAAGGATCGGAAAGGAAATCGGCCGTGCCCTTTCAGAGGAACTATTCCGTCATTTATTAGAGCCGAGCGTTTTAGGGAGATCACGGGAAACCTAAATCTGGAGGCCGGACGCGGATCTGAAACGCCGTCCTCCCGACTGCGAGTCTAGCGTGCTAACTACTGGACCACCTCGCTGGGTCTCTCCTACTTGAGATGAGTTTACTTAGGTTTCTGTAGTTCTGAATCTCGCAGAGAGAGGCGCTGCAGTTCTTAGCCGGCCGAGGTGGTCTCGCGGTTCTAGGCGCGCAGTCCGGAACCGTGCGACTGCTACGGTAGCACGTTCGAATCCTGCTTCGGGCATGGATGTGTGTGACGTCCTTAGGTTAGTTAGGTTTAAGTAGTTCTAAGTTCTAGGGGACTGATGACCACAGCTGTTAAGTCCCATAGTGCTCAGAGCCATTTGAACCATTTGCAGTTCTTAAAAAACCGGCCGCGGATTCGAGAGGAGCAGGATTCGAATTCCCGACTGGTCCTGCTTATTTAGCCTTTCTGCGGCCTTCCTCAAATCACTTAAGGCGAATGTCTAGACGTTTGCTTTGAAATGGTTGCAGTCAATTAATTTCTTCATTTGTTCGCAGCTGAGAGAGTCCTCCGTTTGTAATGAATTATCTGTCGAGAAGGCACTGAATTCTGAAAATGCTTCTAACGTGGAGGATATCCTGAAGTGGTGTAGAGAAGAGATGTAGCCGTCATAAGGAAGTGCATCTGTGTTAATGGCTTCGGACGTCGGTAAGTTGTTACGACGCTTTCAGACCATAACGTTCATGGTTTGATTCGCGCGCAAATTGCCGTAGTTGCGTGTAATGTCTTCATAACCTGGCGTTGCATGATGTCGTTGACACATAAGCATCGTGTTTATGTTAACGACCTGTGAATGCGAGACGGACAGAAAACGCGTGCTATTACACGCAGTGACCGCGATAGATGGTAAATTAGTTCAATATTGCTCGTAAGATTCTGTCTCATACGAGGACGAACAGGTGACTGTTGTTCAGAATGTTGCTATTTTCACGTCATCGTCACTACTGTGAAAATCTTCTGCATTTCTATTGGTTGTCAGCTTAATAATTCATGACTTGTTCTTCTATGCTTCCTTCACATGTGCAGTCAGTACGTCTGCCCGTTTGAGTGTGCACTATATCACGATAGATGCATAATATTTGAATACGTAACGAACATTGTCACCGGTACTGTACTCGTATGTTATATAGCTGTACCGAGAATGGTGGAGTACTAGTTAAATCGGGGTCGTGTTCGGGAGGACTTGATTTTAAATACGCGCTCAGCGGTAGTGATTAATGTTTCTTGTGGTTGCCCCAAATCACTTGAGGAAGAATTTTGAGACAGTTTCTTGAAACCGACGGGGCTCACTTCCTGCATCATTGTCGTCCAATTAAAGATTGTACTCCATCTCTTACGCCCTTTTCATCAACGAGACTCAAAACCCTAGTTTTCCTACCTCCCTTTTCCATCAATGCAGGAAGGTCTCTCGAACACTGAAATTGGAGCACGTTGGCTAAGAGACGAAACCCAGAAGTAAACAAAGGTACTTGTTGCTGCACCTGCCCCACTGCCCGGTTCCGTCAGATATCGTTGGCACACGTCAACGTAGTCTTTGACTGAGGAATGAAATTCATGTGCTACTATGCTGTTTAATTTGTTATTTTCCATTTATTACTTTGTTGGACAGAGTGTTATTGCGAATATAAAAACGTATGTATGAATTTAGAGACAAGAAAAGTAGTCAGACGTCGTCAGAAACAGAGAATAATTGAATTGCACAACCGAGTTGTGTTAAGTGAAACTTGTGATTATCTTTTAACTGTCGCTCACTGAATTCAGGCCATTTGCCTGGCAGCCAGCAGTCACTTTCACCAACGGTTACTTTAATCCCCTCTCTATTTATGATTTTGTAATACCCTAATTACTGACCAGTTAAGAGCTTAGGATAAAGTCTTGAGGTGATAAATCGACAGAAAGGCCAGGCGGAAGCTGAGATGATGGAAAACGTACACCAACACCATATATTAGAAGAATGATTTTTCCTTAGAGGGTGTTGGCCTATGACAATAGTTTATCAATTAAGTTTTACAAGAACACTGATCTTTTTATTTTAGCTGCAGAGTTAGGCCCTTTGAGAGTTTTACTGAGTAAACAGAACGTCACTATTGAAAAGATGAATTTCTCAAGAATGGATTGAATCGAGACATAGCAAATATGCATCGGAATATGAGAAGGAACTATCACATAAGTGAGAGCTATCGATAAAGCGAATGGTAGAGTTCATCTCATGGGAAAGCCAAGACATTTATGGAATGAATTGATTATCAAACGTTTGTACAAACTGCACTTGCAGGATCCATATTAAGTTGAAAATACAGGGTGGCCATAATTAAAGTCACAGTTTCAAAACGCTGTAAAAAGAGAACCACTGCTCAGAATGACGTCAAATCTGGACGGCATATTAGTGACGCAGGGATAAACGTCACGGAACAAGAAAACTGAACGAAAATTTTACCAATAGACCACGCTGTAAGCGTCATAACGTAAATGAGGTCGGTTACAAATGAAAAATTAATGGCAGTGCGACGGCTGCGTTTTGAGCCGCACATTGCGCCATCAGTGCTGTTCAATCTGTACGACTGCTCAATTTCGGTAGTCGATAGTTGTGGCACTGTTAATTAGGTAAGCCCATCCACCACGGCAAGGTGGTACGACATCGGAAGGGAAAAATCAGCTTTAATTGTCCAGAGGTAAAAAACCGCATAAAAAGCCAAATGACATAAGTTTCTAACCGTCGTGAGACTGGCGAAAGACATGAAAACATGTTCAGTATGTTGCCTACCGTTTTCTTAGTCAGGCTGAAATCGAGAAACAGCATGTTCCACAGCAGACCGCAGTATCTCTTGGGTCATGTTCAGAATGCGTTGCGCAGTGTATGTCTTCAGTCCAGCTACGTTCGTAATTTGAGCACTGAACACAACATCTTTCTTGTTACACCTGATAGATGGCTGGGTCCTTACACGCTGTCATCCTGGTGAATTGCCGCTTGGAACGTGCACTACGCCACAGATGGAGGCCGGTGAGAGCAGAATTATGCTATGGAATACACTGAGTTGGGCTTCTATGGGACCTGTGTTAGTACACGAAGACACTACGACGGCAGTGAACTATGTGAACATTATTGCGGATCACCTGCATCCCTTCTGATGGCGATGAGATCTTCCAACAGGACAATTCTCCGTGACACAAGGCCAGAATCGTGTTCCAGTGGTTTGAGGGGCATTGGAAATTGGAAATTTGTGATAAGATCTTATGGGACCAAACTGCTGAGGTCATCGGTCCCTAAGCTTACATACTACTTAACTTAACTTAAACTAAATTACACTAAGGACAACACACACACACACACCTATGCCCGAGGGAGGACTCGAACCTCTGACAGGGGGAGCCACGCGGATCGTGACAAGACGCCCAGACCGCGCGGGTACCCCGCACGGCTTCGAGGGACTTGATACTGAACTCACACTGATGACTTAGCCGGCAAATTCCCCTGTTCTGTACCCATTGGAACACATTATCGGGCACCAGCTGCGTGCTCACAAACCACCGTCCCGTAATTTGCAGGAATCTAGTGATCTGTGCGTAGACATCTGGTGCCACATACTTTTGGAAACGTATCAAAGACTTGTAGAATCCACGCCAAGCAGAATCGCTGCTGTACTGAGTTTGAAAAGTGGACCAACACCTTCAGTCCGAAACCGCGCTGCTGCTACGGTCGCAGGTCGAATCCTGCCTCGGGCATGGATGTGTGTGATGTCTTTAGGTTAGTTAGGTTTGAGTAATTCTAAGTCTTGGGGACTGATGACTTCAGATATTAAATCCCATAGTGCTTAGAGCCATTTGAACCATTTTTTTGGACCAACACGCCACTAAACAGGTGGATTAACGCTTTGGCTCAACCCATTGCCCCATTTGCCATTTTAGCATGAAAGCGAATGGCCAGTCGTGATACAAGATGCTCTCCGCGACGCACCGTATATGTGTAGATGTAGTTGTAGACCACTCCATTGCCTCGCTCGGCGTGTTCGAATTGATGCAGCGAAGATACTCAGTAACGGAAATTGTTCCAACCACCGGGGTTCAGACACCGCACTCTTTCTGAGGACTTCTGAGGTTCAGTTCCTTATCAGGCTCCGCGGAAAGAACAATTGTTGGTACGCCTCCTTGTGAGCTTAAACACACTTAATTTCACCTTCATGGTCTTTTTACGAGTTATACGTTGGCGAAAGTAATATGTTGGTTGATATTTCTAGGGACGCACGTTCTCGGAATTTTAACAGCAAACGACACCATGATGCACAACGCCTCTCTTGTAGCGTCTGTCACTGGAATTGGATGGGCATCACAACGACGCTTTCACAGTTACTGAATGAAGCTGTGACGAAATGCGCTGGTCTTCTTTGGATCTTATCTATTCCCTCTATCAGTTCTATCTGTTACGGTTCCCGGACGAACAAGTGATATTGAAGTCTAGCGGTTCTAGGCGCGCAGTCCGGAACCGCGCGACTGCTACGGTCGCAGGTTCGAATCCTGCCTCGGGCATGGATGTGTGTGATGTCCTTAGGTTGGTTAGGTTTAAGTAGTTCTAAGTTCTAGGGGACTGATGACCACAGATGTTAAGTCCCATAGTGCTCAGAACCATTTGGACCATTTTTTTTTTTTTTTTTGTATTGAAGTATTGGTCGAACGAGAACTTTATAAGCTACCTCCTTCGTGTATGGATTACACTTTCTGAGAATACCTCCAATAAATATCAGAGTGGCATCTGTCTGACCAGTGATTAGAGTTACGTGATCGTTACACTTTAAATCACTCCCTACGCGTATTTCCAATTATATAACGGGTGTGAATACTTCCAATGATAGTTCTGCGATCGTGTTTCCGTACAATAATAGATCTTCCACCTACTTATGCGGAACATGTTACATTTAGTTTTATAGAGGGTCAACTGCCAGTCCCTGCACAAAGAGTCGATCCTCTGCAGGTATTCTTGCACTTCAATACAAATTTTTTGCGTTGAAGTTCTCTGTATGTAACATCATTACCCGCGAACAGCTTCGTGGAACTTCCGAAGTTATTCACGAGATCATTTATATACTCTGTGAAAAGTAATGGTCCTACAACACTTGCTTATGGTACGTACGAAGCTATTTTTACGTTTTAAGATTTAGTCCCGTTAAGAATCACATATTGTGTTCTGTTTGCTATGAACTCTTCATTCCAATCACAAAGCTGGTCTGATGATCCGTACGCTGCTGTCAGAGTTAGAAACGGTTATCTCTTGAGTGAGGTAAAAAAGTAAGGGAAGAAGTTGAATACCATTTGCGTATTAGAAATAAACGTTTAAATAAACTCAGTTTCACTCTATTCTAGTGCTAGAGAGTTTCGGAGAGTAGTACCTTGAAGGCACTGAATTTAAGGGTTCCAAATATGGTGACAGACATATCTTGATGACGCTCAGTGACAAGTAGGCACGCGTGCTTCGTACATCCTCAAGTGTATTCCACCGACAAGCAAAGGAAGAAAAAGACTATGATTTCGTTAGTGATGGAGTACCAGCCCTGATTAGATAAGTATGAAGCAGAAATGTAGCAGTGGAAGCTATCGGAAACATAGATCTAGATGACCAGACGGGGATTTGAACCCGGCTCCTCCCAAAGGCAAATCTAGAGTCTCAGCCACGCGCTACCCACCTCTGTCCAATGATAAGCGAGAAATTCTTATTTGGGGAAACGCTCGTTGCTACCTACACAGCCTTTGGTACTCGTCTTCGAGTAAGTGTTCAACTTCTGAGGTCATCAGTCCCCTAGAACCTAGAACTACTTAAACCTAACAAACCTAAGGACATCACACACATCCATGCCCAAGTCAGGATTCGAACCTGTGACCGTAGCGGTTCCAGACTAAAGCGCCTAGAACCGCTCGGTCACTCCGGCTAGCCGAGTAAGAGTCTAGCTCACCATTCGTACCTCTGTTACTCAAATTACAGACATAAAATTATGCCTCAATCTTAACTACTTTCCATTTGATATTTGGTCGCCCTTTTAGACGAAATTTCATGGGGTCCTACAATCTGATCTTTTTTTAGTTGACTGTCATTCAACATTTTACTTTTTTCAGGGCAGTTACGAGGGAGATGCATGTGCGGAGGTGCTGAGGGGAAACCTCCAGCTGTATTTTGGTGTAAGGGAAAGTGGAGAATAGCAAAATTTATGAGCGACAATAATCGTTGTTTGAATTATCTGCCAGTTTCTGTTAGGAAATTAGAATGCTGAAACGTATTTAAACATTAGCACAGAATGTGTACACACTTTCATTTTCACGTTTCAACAATTTTTAGTGTGTTAATCTCTCGGATAAGCAGTCATTACAAAGATAGTCTTCTGCGGTGTCTCTTCTCCTAAACATGCAGCATGATTCCAGGCAGAGCACCCAACACACCTGTACCACAGTTATTTGGATGTACTTCTCCATAGATGCAGCATAACTCATTACTACGTGTAGGCTGTGATTTCAGTGCACCAGGAAACTGGTTATCGTAATCATCGCCATTCCATCACAAATGCTAGAAACATCCGATACCTCCGATGACTCTGGTGCTTCCTACTTACTTAGGTTTTTCTTTTTTCCTTTTTCTTCTTTCCAAGATACTCAGTAAAGCATTCAAGTACAGCTTTCCCAAGCTTGTTTTTCAGCACAATCTGTTATTTCTTTTCATTTCTCATTTTCCTCTTCATTCCAGCTTCTGCTGGCTACTTTTTCATAGGCCTGCGCACCCATTGTCTTTCAGCGCTCCATTACCACAGTCTGCCATTCCATACTAACGCTTACGCCCTAAAACAGAACAAGCAAACATACTAACGCGATTAGATAACGCATGTTACACCGTTATATTAAGAAAGCAAATCCATGCAATGATATAATGAACTGCTGAATTTAATAACATATTCAGATAAAAGTAAGTCAGTAATAACTGGAAGCTTACCTGCTTGTTTTCTGTATGTTGAAAATAGCAAGGAACTGGCCTCTTTCATTTGCCTTACACTCACACATTTCACAGCTCTAATGGCAGCTGTCATCTTGTTCTGTTCGTTATTTATAGGAATAAGAAGAGTACAGCAGTAGCTGGAACTCGACATATTGGAATTGCCCTCTGTGCATAATTACCCAATTCTACCTTATAGGGGATGTTTACCAGTACCTCCGTAGTGTCAAAAGACGGCTGTATGAAAGTTACAAGACAGAGAGAAAAATAATACACATCAGTGGACAGAGCATCTTTCAAAATTTCGATTCATAACAGCTCCGTGACGTAGTTCCTGAACGGGTCGCTTGGCGGGAGGCATGTCATCCATTTCATTTCGTCGCATAGAATTAATCCCCCCTGCAGCCAGGCAACCCATCGAACAGATTTCCAAAACGGGCTACTATCTTTTCCTTGATCTTTCCTGGCAAGCAGTAGCATGGACTTCAGTTCACACCCAACCGTCAAGAGTGTTGTAAGTGTAAACAGGTCGTAATTTCCCGGCTTGTCACTTTCTGGGTATTTAGAAGGGATTTGATAAATCAGTTATACTGAGTTTTCTGCATTAGTACAAACTGTATTCGAGAGTGAGATGGGACAACACATGCCACAATGGCACGCAAGGAAGAATACGATTACGTTCGAAAATTTCAATCTGCGGCGGAGTGTTCGCCTTAAGAGAAATTTCTGACGTGTAAAACCTGTATGCCGAACCTGGACTTTTCGCAGCAACGCTCTCGACAGCAAAGCCGTCTTATCACATCTCACGGTCCAGTTAATATCACGTTTTTCAGTAACTCTTCCCACCCTCCATACTTCACAGAGACCCTTCGACATTCCTTGCTGCACATACAATCCAGGTTCTGTTTACAGCATCATGATGGTCGCATCCGTGTTTGGCGACATCGCGGTGAACGCACATTGGAAGCGTGTATTCGTCATCGCCACACTGGCGTATCACCCGGCGTGATGGTATGAGGTGCCATTGGTTACACGTCTCGGTCACGTCTTGTTCGCACTGACGGTACTTTGAACAGTGGACGTTACATTTCAGATGTGTTACGACCCGTGGCTCTACCCTTCATTCGATCCCTGCCAAACGCTACGTTTCAGCAGGATAATGCACGACCGCTTGTTACAAGTCCTGTACGGGCCTTTCTGGATACAGAAAATGTTCGACTGCTGCCCTGGCCAGCACATTCTCCAGATCTCTCACCAACTGAAAAGTCTGGTCAATGGTGGCCGAGCAACTGGCTCGTCCCAATACGCCAGTCACTACTTTTGATAAACTGTGGTATCGTGTTGAAGCTGCATGGGCAGCTGTACCTGTACACGCCATCCAGGCTCTGACTCAATGCCCAGGCGTATCAAGGCCATTGTTACGGCCAGAGGTACTGATTTCTCGGTATCTATGCACCCAAATTGCGTGAAAAATTAATCACATGTCAGTTCTAGTATAATATATTTGTCCAATGAATACCCTTTTATCATCTGCATTTCTTCTTGTTGTAGCAATTTATAGGCCAGTAGTGCATTTTTCCTTTGCTTTTATTCACATATACCGTTGTTTTCCAAGGCTGACTTTCCCCGCCTGGCTGAAAAGTCGATGTACCAACTGTCTGCGCCCTTTTACGATTGAACTTCCGAAGCTCTTTAGTCCTGAAAAACTGGGACTCGTCTCATACTTGAATGCAGGCGTTTATGCTTGGGATTTTGTATGAACCTCTGTATAAATTAGGAAATTCCCCTCACAGTTGTGAAAAGCGCCAGTGTGCTATAGTTTGCTGAGGCATTCGTCCCAGGCCAGTGGCAGTGGCCGAAGGACGGGGAAGGGAAGGGGGTGTCGGCGATATCATGGCCACCAGCGCTGCCGTGACGAATTACAGCTAATCTGCGCTTACGCCGCTATCGACCACACGCTCCGTCAAGTTCCACGAGAGCGCGCCCGAATAAGCAGCTAGCTGGGGAGATGTCTGCAGCAACCATGTTTATGGCCACAAACTGTCAGCTGTTTCAGAATTTCTGGTGGAAGTCAGCGAACAGGAAATATACGGGGAGCTAACTGCGTATACCTTCCGAAAAGAAACAACCAAGCAGTCGTATTTAGTACTTTGTGAGGTTCATTAAATGAACTGTTTTGCTACTCTATTTCTTTATTTTTTCATTAGTCTTCTGTCTTATTAAAACACTCGTTATAATGTGCTTTGAATGTTTCTTTTCCGTGATGATAAAAATATGGTGTCCAGCGTACTGAAACATTACACCATTTATCCTTCCTTCTTTTTCTTGTGCCACTGTCCCGCATCGGCGTAGGATCTACATGGTTATTAAGAGATTTGAGATGATTAGTTTAAGGGGCGGCTGGATGCCCTTCACGTCACCAGCCTGTAACTCCCCTCCCCATGACGTTATACAGTACTGGCCATTAAAATTGCTATTCCAAGAAGAAATGCAGATGATAAACGAGTATTCATTGGACAAATATATTGTACTAGAACTGACATGTGATTACACTTTCACGCAGTTTGGGTGCATAGATCCTGAAAAATCAGTACCCAGAACAACCAACTCTGGCCGCAATAACGACCTTGATACGCCTGGGCATTGAGTCAGAGCTTGGATGGCGTGTACAGGTGCAGCTGCACATGCAGCTTCAACACGATACCACAGTTCATCAAGAGTAGTGACTGGCGTATTGCGACGAACCAGTTGCTTGGGCATCATTGACCAGACGTTTTCAGTTGGGAGAGATCTGCAGAATGTGCTGGCCACGGCAGCAATCGAACATTTTCTGTATCCAGAAAGGCCCGTACAGGACCTGAAACATGCGGTCGTGCATTATCCTGCTGAAATGTAGGGTTTCGCAGGGATCGAACGAAGGGTAGAGCCACGGGTCGTAACACATCTGAAAAGTAACGTCCACTGTTCAAAGTGCCATCAATGCGAACAAGAGGTGACCGAGACGTGTAACCAGTGGCACCCCATACCATCACACCGCGTGATACGCCAGTATGGCGATGACGAATACACGCTTCCAATGTACGTTCACCGTGATGTCGCCAAACGGGGATGCGAACATCATGATGCTCTAAACAGAACCTGGATTCATCCGAAAAAATGACGTTTTGCCATTCGTGCACACAGGTTCGTCGTTGAGTACACCATCGCAAGCGCTCCTCTCTGTGATGCAGCGTCAAGGGTAACCGCAGCCATGGTCTCCGAGCTGATAGTCCATGCTGCTGCAAACGTCGTCGAACTGTTTGTGCACATGGTTGTTGTCTTGAAAACGTCCCCATCTATTGACTAAGGGATCGGGACTTGGCTGCACGATCCGTTACAGCCATGCGGATAAGATGCCTGTCATCTCGACTGCTTGTCATACGAGGCCGTTTGGATCCAGCACGGCGTTCCGTATTACCCTCCTGAAGCCACCGATTCCATATTCTGCTAACAATCATTGGATCTCGAGCAACGCGAGCAGCAATGTTGCGATACGATAAACTGCAATCGCGATAGGCTACAGTCCGACCTTTATCAAAGTCGGAAACGTGATGGTACGCATTTCTCCTCCTTACACGAGGCATCACAACAACGTTTCACCAGGCAACGCCGGTCAACTGCTGTTTGTGTATGCGTTATCGGTTTGAAACTTTCCTCATGTCAGCACGTTGTAGGTGTCGCCACCGGCGCCAACCTTGTGTGAATGCTCTGAAAAGCTAATCATTTGCATATCACAGCATCTTCTTCCTGTCGGTTAAATTTCGCGTCTGTAGCACGTCATCTCCGTGGTGTAACAATTTGAATGGTCGGTAGTGTATGTGTACCTCTAACTGTCTGCCTGTAGTAATATTGATGTGAGAGTTAGTGACAGTGTTCTAAATGTTTCTGAAGCGTGTGAGGCGGAACTTCGGGTACCAGCCCGGTATTCACCTACTGGGATGCGGAAAATCGCTTAAAAACCATATCTAGGCTGGTCGCCACACCGACCCTCGTCGATAATTCACTTGGCGTATTCCATCCGGAGCCGGCTCACCTCCCTGTCCCAGAAGTAGCGCTTTAACACGCACGGCTATACTGCTATGTGTTTCACCATCAATTCGTCATCTTCCGTTTAGATGTTTCTTCATATTCTTAAACAGGTGAAATTCCGATGGCACCAAGTGCATATACAAATATCTATGCTTTGACTGTTCAGTATTTCCGAAACGAAGTATTCGATAAAACGATATTCCACTGTACGGGTAATGTTTGTCAATTTTTTTCGTTACCGAGTTATTTAATTAACCCCCAGGGTTAGTCATAAAGATTTAATTTTCACCTCGAAAAAATAAAGTTACGGTATTAATGGTTGTTTGTTTGCAGTTACATGCCGGTAGTCTTGGTACACTTCGAAATCCCTCCGCCACAGTACCGTTGCAAGCCGCTAGAGGAGCCAAAACAAAATGCCAAGGCAATTGTTTTCAGCAGCGGCGGAAATGTTGTAGCAGTTCCATCCAGTCTAGATGACTTCTTTAGCTCACTTCGTGAGACTGCGGAGAGGTATGGAATTTACCCCAGGACACTGGCGCAAAGTCTGGTGATCAGCAACTTTAGACCACCACCTTTCCTACCCTCGCCGGCCAGATAGTGGCGGAGAAAATTTCCAGCATCACCTCGATTCGAACTGGCTACCTCAGAGTAGGAGTTAGCAACCTCGGAAGTCAAGGCGGATTTGTGCGACGAAGTCATGCCTACACAGAAGTCGCTTCCTATAACTGTTACGAATGTAACACCTTGTGCAGATAAATAAAATTAACATAGAAATGTGTCTACTTGTATTTTTATCATAGTCAGCAGATCAACGGTAACTTTGAAATTTTCTTATTTTCCTTACAACTATGGGCTCAGTAATTTACAAACCGCGATCGCCATCTCAACTTCATACATTTCTTCTTCCTCATTGTTCCCGAAAGTTCGGACGATGCTGGTGACAAAAATATTATCTCTATGGAGGTCGAAGTTGAGTGTGTCAGTGATGCTATCTGGCCGCTTATAACAGTTGTGGGTGAAACCAAGTTAATTGTTGGATGTTTTCATCGCCAACGTGATTCCGGAGTGACAGTTCTACAGTCATTCAAAGGAAGTCTACGGTCTGTAGCGCCTAAATACCTAGATTATGCAATACTAGTTGCAGGCATCTTTAACCTACCGAATAAAGACTGGGATGTCTCCTTGATTCATTGCGGGGGAGGGGAGAAGGGGGGGGGGGCGATGCAGACAGACAACAGTGCGAAACACTTGAACACGTTTTTTGAAAACTGCCTTGAGCATCTAGTTCGGATGCCCACACATAATGGATATATCGTAGACCTTGTAACTACAAATAGGCAGGACCTTATCGGCAACATCAGTATAGAAATGGGATTTTTGATCATGATGTCATTATAGCAACTACGGTTAAGAAAGTTATTAAATCAATCAAGAAGGCTAGGAGAATGTTGCTGTTAGACAGAGCAGATAAGCAGTTGTTAACATCTCACATAGACAGTGAACTGACACCCCTTAGTTCCAGTAAGATGTAGAGAAATTATCGGCGATGTTCAAGCAGACTGTAAATCATGGTCTGGAGATTTATGTGCCCAGTAAAGGGGTTAAGGAAGGAAAACTCCACCATGGTTTAGTTACGAAATTCGGGAAAAGATCAGGAAGCAAAGGCTGTTGTACTCTCGGTTCAGAAGAGAGCGCACAGATGGCGACAAGCAAAGGTTAGCAGAGATTCGTGTGTCTGTGAAAAGATCTATGCGCGAAGCATGCAACTTCACCGTCATACTTTAGCAAAAGATCTGGCAGAGAACCCGAGAAATTTCTAGTCCTACGTAAAATCGTTAAGCGGGAGAATTTAGTAGGGAAGGCGAATGATCGACTTCAGTTTATTGGTAGACTTTTAGAAAAGTGTGCTTTATCTGTAAAGGAGACCGTATATGGGACACTAGTGCGACTTGTTCTTGAGTACTGCTCGAGTGTTTGAGATTCGTATCAGGTCAGATTGAAGGAAGACGACACAATTCAGAGGCGAGCTGCTAGATTTGTTACCGATAGTTTCTAACAACACATAAGTGTTACGAAGATACTTCGGGAATCCAAATGGGAATCCCTGAAGGGAAGGCAACGTTTAGAGATCTGTTATGTGAAGCTGACTGCCGAACGATTCTACTACCAATATTTACTATCAAGTGAGAGTAGTGATTCTCCATCAGAAGGAGGTCCTTACTCATTGGCCTGTTGGCCTGAAGATGACCACAGTAGTGGTCGAAACCGGTCACCGTAATAAATAAATTGTAATCAAGACTGTTTTTGATAGTAAATATTTGTAACACTTTGATCACTCTTCACTCCCACAATGAATTCAAAAGTAATTCATTCTACTACCGCCGACATACACAGCGCGTAAGGACCATGACGATACGATAAATTAGCACTCGTAAGGAGGCATATAGACAGTGGTTGCTCCCTCGTTCTATTTGCGAGTGGAGCAGAAAAGGAAATGACTGGTAGTGGTATAGGGGATCCTCAGCCATGCGCCGTACCGCTGCTTGCGGAGTGTCTCTGTAGATGTAGATGTGGGTCACCATAACACATTGTTTTATAGCGTATCTGACACTATTTATACTTACACCTGTGCTCCGCGAGTCACCTTAAAACGTGTGGTGGATGGTTCTTCTGATATCACTGTATTTGCTTCCCTTCCCTGTTCCATTCGTGAATGGCGCGTGGGAAGAATCACTGACCGTACAAATCCATATGAGCTCTAATTTCTTCTAACTGTGATCATTTCGCGAGATGTATGTAAGAGGAAGTAATGTATTTTACGACTCTTCCGGGAACGCACGCTCTCTGAATTTCATCAGTAAACCTCTCCGTGAGGCATAACGCCTCTCTTGTAGCGTGTGCCACTAGAGTTTACTGAGAACCCCCTTACGCTCTCGAGCCGGCTAAACGACTCCGTGGCCAATCACCCAGCTCTTCTTTGTCTCTTCCTCTGTCTCTTCTATTAAACCAGCCAGGTGAGGAGCCACTGCTCAGCAACATTCAACAATTGTCGAAAGAGTGTTTTGTAAGCCACTTCTTTCACGGATGAATTACACTTCCCTAAAATTCTCCCAATGAATCTCAGACTGACATCTGCTTTTCCTGAAAAGATGGCCATTCCACTTTAGGCTCCTCTGAATGGTTACTCCTATGTATTTTACGGTAACTGCTCTTCCCAGTGTCTGCCTCCGTAGTTGAGTGCTCAGCACAGCTGCCATGCAGGGCTCCCGGGCTCGATTCCCGGTAGTGCCAGGTACTTTTGCGTGGTGGGAGCATTGGTACGCGGTACATTCAGTCTCTTGAGGCCATCTGAGGAGCTACTCGACTGATCAGTAGGGGCTCCAAGGTCAGGAATCCCGACAATGACCGGGAGTGCGACTGGCTAGCCACATGCCCCACCATATCGCATCCAATGCCGCAGTTGGCACAGGGTGACATGGCAGTCGGTCGGACCCGCTTGATCCGCCTAAGACCAGAACCCCGAACTCTCTCCACTGATTCGTCGCCAACAGCGTAATTTCTCGTTTACAATATCAGAGTAAAATAAACCTTACGTCGCAATATTTCGACTGACGCCTGAGTAGTTTTTTCTCGATTCAGGAGCAGAAAATTTGTGAGGGAGATTGAGATGAGTGAGGACCGCGGCGGTGAGCTACCGCTGCAAGCGCAGATCCAGGCGACGAACGACAGGCCGGTGTCCTGTTGCGGCGCACCTCGGCCTTCGCATTTTCAGGCTCCACTGCCCCTTTTCCACGGCGCACTCTTCTTATTGCAGGGCCCGCCGGGGAACACGATACGCCAGAAATGTTAGATTATTTGCCAGGCACCGCGTCACACTTCCTAGCTGCGACGTGCGCCGTCAAACCCCACCTTCCGTGTCTCCCAAATGCGCTCCGAGTTCGTCACAGGCGCTGGAATTTCTTTCATCTAGTTGTGCAGCTCTCGCGTCGCTAAATGAGAAAGACACGCCATTACACACAAATTAGAATATTGTGGGGAAGACGTTCTATCGGCAGAATATTTAAAAGAGGCAACATACCTTCTGAAACGACTGCCGACACTACGCTCGCCCGCCCTCTTCTGGAGTACTGCTGCGCGCTATAGTTTTTTTACCATATAGATCTATATAGGACTGACAGAGGACATAGAACAGTTCAGAGAAGAGCAACTTGTTATGTGTTATCGCGAAATGTGGAACAGAGTGTCAACAATATTAAACGCGGGTTGGGATGTCAATAGTTAAAACAAAGGAGTTTTTCATTGGAGTGCGATCTTTTCGCGAAATTTCAATCATCAACTTTCTCCTCCGAATGACAAATTATCTTGATTCTACCTATACAGGCAGAAATGGTCATCGTAGGATATTAAGAGGAATCAGAGGACGCACGGAAAGTTTTAGGTGTTCATTTTCACGTACCATTCGAAAGTGGAAAACTTGAGAAATATCAGAGAAAGGTTCAAATGCCTCTGAGCACTATGCGACTTAACTTCTGAGGTCATCAGTCGCCTAGAACTTAGAACTAATTAAATCTAACTAACCTAAGGACATCAGACACATCCATGCGCGAGGCAGGATTCAACCTGCGACCGTAGCGGTCGCTCGGCTCCAGACTGTAGCGCCTAGAACCGCACGGCCACTCCTGCCGGCGAAAAAGGTTCTATGAACGCTCTGTGAAACCCTTAAGCGTGACTTGCAGAGTAGTCATGTAGATGTTCATGTAGATGGCCAGTTTAAGCAAATAATAGCTTGGTAACACATAACGGGATAGGTATAATTGACTATATTTATGAGACGTCAAAGCAGAAGTTTCCAGTTTAAGCAAATAATACCTCGGTGATGCACAACGGGATAGGTATAACTGACTATTTACGAGACGTAAAACAGAAGTTTCCAGTAGCTTAATTTCATCTGTATGGGCTGCAGCAGGTCGTTGCTCAACCGTTTTCCGTCGTCGAGAGAAAATATGAGGTAAAATTCAGTCAAGATACACCGTACCCTCCCATGAATGCTCTGCGTCATTTGATACTTCCACTTTTTACGCAAATAGCTTGTCGGCGCTCCCGCAAGAAGTATCTCTTGTTACGATTATACATTTCATTCTAGCGTGTGCGCAGTAAGTGTGCTAGTTTGCCATCTCGGCAGCTGAGAACGTTCCCGTTAGTGTGGCAGGTGAGGGCGTTCGCGTTAGTGTGTCAGCTGAGGTATGTTTGCGTTAGTGTAGCGGAGTTAAACCCAAAAGTGGCATCTTTAGATGCTGCTGATGAGGAAAATTCTAATCAGCAGTATTTGTCAGAGAAGAGGGTCTAACGTACAGTCATTTCTCACCAGCCGGCCGGTGTGGCCGAGCGGTTCTAGGCGCTTCAGTCTGGAACCGCGTGACCGCTACGGTCGCAGGTTGGAATCCTGCCTCGGGCATAGATGTGTGTGATGTCCTTAGATTAGTTAGGTTTAAGTAGGTCTAAGTTCTATGGGACTGATGACGCCAGAAGTTAAGTCCCATAGTGCTCAGAGCCATTTTGAACCATTTATCACCAGACTGCTCTGTATCATATCCCAAATCTCTCCACACAGCCTGATAAAGTGAAGACATGAGATACTACAGATGATGGTCCATCCACTGGACCGGAACGTTAAGTTGAGCCCCACACTTGGTGCTATTGGAGAAGAGTAGGACATACGCCGTAAGGTATTTCACCTTCCACCTTCCTACCTTCCTTTCTTTTCCAACAACCATGTATAAAAACCTACCTCCTAGAACTAAGTATATACTTCTTAAAGGAGGTATAATATCGGGATGTGAAAGCAGCTTCCACGGCATCGTAAGGCAGTGTTACAGGACAGTTACCTAAACCTGAAAACAGAATTTCAATAAATGGTCACATAATTCCGTTTTGTAACAACCGAGATACTAAACCAAGAGTGTTTTTAAATGGAACGATATACTTTTTTTAGCGCCATTCGACAGCTCTTTGAAAACACGAACACAGTGGCACAAAGGTTATTAATATTCGCATTGAAGCGTTTCGCAAGAATATCCTAGAAATGTGTCAAAACTAAGAGGCAAGAAGGCCGGAACCGATTACGATTATTGCTGTGTAAACACCGACTCTCACGTCAGGTTCCGACGTTCTATCAAGAAATTCGACTGTTTACTTGTTTCCACAAAAGCTTTTCACGTAAACGTGAGTCGTACACACGTTTGAAATAGTTTGCTTATCCCCCTTTTGACACACTAGAAGTTTGCAAATAGGCTAGTTCCATTTACAACAGTCGCAGCTGAACTTGTATCTGTGCCACAGAAAGTAAGGTAGGCTTCTTGCTGGCATGATAGCCCCACTTCAGAGTTTGCACCGCAATACCCGATTTCAGACACAATATCTTTCATCTTTTGCACATTTCTCTATTATTCCAACGGCAAAATTAATGGGCGCTATACCAACGTACTCGACTTTTCAAGAGCTTTCAAATGTTGTATGTCGCTCCATTTAAAAAACCATACTTCCTTCATAATCTAGATTGGCACAAGAGCTGACCGTATGAAAACAGGATTATATGCCCCTCAGCCAACTATCATTTGCCGAAACTCTCGTTTCGATATCTTGAACCGTTCACGAAATAAGATGGGTGCAAGTTTCAGGTGATTCGCCGAGTAGATACGGTGTGGCCAATATAAGACTGGCTCGGAAAATGTTTATAAGGTTGACAGGAGAAGTACTCTTTACAGAAGTGCTGATGGTCACTGCCGATTTCAATGGCACGCTGTGAGCGATTTTTCAAACTGCGAGACACGCACAGCAGCTCTGCGTGATAAATGGCAAGAATATCGTTTTCAGTGTCTTCCTGTACATCATACAGTGTATTAGAATCATTTGAGTACACTTGATCCTTCATCTTGCTCCACAGGGAGATCAAATGGTCTTGGAGCCCAGGTTTTGTTGTCTTTACTGAGTGTCCTTTCCTCACTGAACACTTCATGAACTAGTTTCGAGGTTGAAAATTGCTGCTGGAAATTTGCTGTTGCCCAATTTTGCACGAAATAAACATACAGTGGTTCCTCTTCTGTCAGTATGTGTATAATGTACTGCATTGTAACGAAAGGCCGAGAAGAGATGTCTGGTCAGTTTTATTCTCGCGATCATGTCTATATGACGTGTCAGATAAGAATTTTCGATGAGGCTGTTCTTGGAGCATGCTGTTTGCTATAGGGAAGTCGCAATGCCAGAAAACTGTTTGTAAATACAGAAAGACCAGCAGAAGATCGCCGTTTGGCGCAGTGTCTAGAACTACACCTTCATCAAAAATGCAAATAACATAATGTGTATAAACAGACGGAAAGACTCTTGCGGCTGCACACCCGAAACTTAATGGAACAGTCTTTGCGCCGCCAAAACCTGAAGATTCAGACTCATCATTATTTGATTACCTATTTGACGGTCTATCATGGGGGCCAGTATCCACCGTTACTACCTCGAAATATGCGTCCAGCAGCCTGAGATTCGTTGGACGAAGCCTAGGTAAATGTGATTCATTCTTGCAAGAGGTAATTTGCAAAACCATAGTTCGCCGGATTCTTCAACACTGCTTGTCAATTTTGGACTCTCACCAGGTCAGATTGATAGAGGAAATTAGAGAAGATGAAGATAAAAAAAATTTCTGCGCCTTTCGTCACAGATCCTTTTAGTAAGCTGAGAGCATCACGGAGATTGTCATGCAAAAAATGGCTCTGAGCACTATGGGACTCAACTGCTGAGGTCATTAGTCCCCTAGAACTTAGAACTAGTTAAACCAAACTGACCTAAGGACATCACAAACATCCATGCCCGAGGCAGGATTCGAACCTGCGACCGTAGCGGTCTTGCGGTTCCAGACTGTAGCGCCTTTAACCGCACGGCCACTTCGGCCGGCTGAGATTGTCATGCAGCTCCGTTGGGATATGCTTCAGGCCGGGCATTGTGCGTCATGGAAATACGTGTTCTATGTGAATATTTGGAGAACCAGAGTGACTAGATGACTTGGCCACTCACTGTTAGACGAGTATTCATACCTCAACTAATTTTAATGTGTTTCCATCGACATCCGACACGACTCTCAGCTCTAGCAAACTTTTTATTGTGTGAAATGCAAATGGAGACCAAGGGTACACCATTACCAAGATATCAATGGAACTGTGATATTCAGCTACCGTCTCACTCGATAGTTAGCTTGCTTTTTACAAATCTGTACGCTGTAAATTGTGACTGAATCCTTTCCGTGGCATATGGGAAACGCTCTAAAGCTTTATCTACGTACCTTAAAAGTTTATAAGGTTTTAGGGCTTTAAATAGTTGTCTTTTGGCTGCAAATGAGTTACTCCCAAAAGTCTTGCACGTAGTAGCATCGTTAAATCAAGCCAAAGGTGTCCTACTGTATAAACTATCAACTTTTCAATGCAGGTGAGTATTATGAAATACATGTGTTAGGTCACTAAGCTCTGACACTAAATATAGATGCTTAACGAAATACACTATATGAAAAGACGTCGTAATACGTAAGAGATGTTAATGTGAAATCAATTATCCGTTTGTGGTTCAAATGGCTCTGAGGACTATGGGACTTAACATTTGAGGTCATCAGTCCCCTAGAACCGAGAACTACTTAAACCTAACTAACCTAAGGACATCACACACATCCATGCCCGAGGCAGGATTCGAACCTGCGACCGTAGCGGTCGTGCGGTTCCAGACTGAAGCGCCTAGAACCGCTCGGCCACACCGACCGGTGACTGTTTGTGACTTTTGCGTCTAATGAACAACGAAATTTGTACTTGCAACGAGAGAGAAAGAGTGATAGTTTTTCAAATTAATGATAATACTCATAGTACTCGTATAACAGTTCTCTGAGTGTGTGTTACAGCTCATTTAGAGTATAAGTGACACTAAATTGGAAGGAAGCATAGTTTAACATCCGGTCGACATCGAGTTCATTAGAGACGGGTCATTAGACAAATTGAAGACTGACAATCGAAGAATAGTTTAAGGAAACATTCCGGTATTCATGTGTAATAAAGAAAAGTGTGATTTAAGCGTTAGTCAGATATCGCGTTGTGGCATTCTGTATTGTGAGGAAATGTTTTTCGGTAACTGCAGTTTTATCGTGAGCACTCTTCCGTTCTCAGTAATATTGACACGGAGTCCACCAGCCGGGGTGGCCGAGCGGTTCTAGGCGCTACAGTCTGAAACCGCGCTACCGCTACGGTCGCAGGTTCGAATCCTGCCTCGGGCATGGGTGTGTGTGATGCCCTTAGGTTAGTTAGGTTTCAGTAGTTCTAAGTTCTAGGGGACTGATGACCTCAGCAATTGAGTCCCATTGTGCTCAGAGCCATATGAACTTTTTTTTTTTTTTTTTTTTTTTTTTTTGACACGGAGTCCTCTCTGTTTATAAATGTGAGAAAACGTCTAATTTTTAGAATTCGCCAGCCGCACACCATTCCGGAAATTTGTTTCTCTACTTCCCGGATGGAACTCACCTTCTTTCATAAGAAAAGTCCTGTGACTGACCACTTTCTTTTTCTTACTGTTGTCTAAATCACATGTCAAGAAACGTGTACTAAACAAAAACAAAGGTCAGTCCAAATTGAAAGTAGTTTCAGACGTTGGGAGAGCTAATAAAATACCGGTGGGGTTCACGACTTGCGGTGTTAAAGCCTGTTTAGGGTTGGCGACCGGATGTGCCATTTGTTTGGACAGCTCACCATCGGGGATTAGTGTTAAAACACGGGGCGCGATGGCAGTAATGCGTAAAGCGAAGTGCGCGGCTGTTGTTTTAATGAATGGCCAGCGGGCAACGGCAGCGGGCAGCGGGCAGCGGGCAGAGGCGGCGGCAGGAGCCAGCCGCGGTTGACTCATCTGGCAGCTTGGCTCGATAATGGAGGTGAGCCCAGGTGCGTCCTAACATCTGCCGTCCCCTCCGCGCAACTTCCACAAATGTGATATCTGTTTCTGCGCCCATAATTCATCCGCGCCCCCGCTCTCTCGCAGTCATTCGTCTTCCCGAACCCCTTGCGCAGAGCCTGGCCACCTCTAAAAGTTCACTTACTTGTTTACGCTCGCTCCGATCAAAGCGTGATTCACCTCCACACGTATTCCATCGTTTATTCGGCTGAATATTTGATGCGCGGCACCGGGTGCTGCATACTCTGCATAACTTGAGAACGTTCCGTTGTCATTGCATTGACAACTCGCGACTCAAATTACTGCAGAAGTTGCTAAATTAGCTAAACGTTTTATTGATAAACATGTATCTTGAAATAAGCCATTGATTTTAGCGTTCCGAACTGACTATGCAAATGTAGACGAGATGTGGCTCAAATTCAAAGATATAGTAGCAACAACAAATGGTTCAAATGGCTCTGAGCACTATGGGACTCAATTGCTGTGGTCATCAGTCCCCTAGAACTTAGAACTACTTAAACCTAACTAACCTAAGGACATCACACACATCTATGCCCGAGGCAGGATTCGAACCTGCGACCGTAGCAGTCGCACGGTTCCGGACTGCGCGCCTAGAACCGCGAGACCACCGCGGCCGGCAGCAACAACAATTGAGAGATTCATACCTCATAAATTGGTAAGAGATGGAACTGATCCCCCATGGTACACAAAACAGGTCCGAACGCTGTTGCAGAGGCAACGGAAAAAGCATGCGAAGTTCAGAAGAACGCGAAATCCCGAAGATTGGCTAAAATTTACAGACGCGCGAAATTTGGCACGGACTTCAATGCGAGATGCCTTTAATAGGTTCAAAAAAGGTTCAAAAAATGTTCAAATGTGTGTGAAATCTTATGGGACTTAACTGCTAAGGTCATCAGTCCCTAAGCTTACACACTACTTAACATAAATTATCCTAAGAACAAACACACACATCCATGCCCGAGGGAGGACTCGAACCTCCGCCGGGATCAGCCGCACAGTCCATGACTGCAGCGCCCAAGACCGCTCGGCTAATCCTGCGCGGCTTTAATAGGTTCCACAACGAAACATTGTCTCGAAATTTGGTAGAAAATCCGAAGACATTCTGGTCGTATGTAAAGTACGCACGCGGCAAGTCGCAGTCAATACCTTCGCTGGCAGTGCCGATGGTACTGTTACCGACGACTGTGCCGCTAAAGCGGAGTTATTGAACGCAGTTTTCCGAAATTCCTTCACCAGGGAAGACGAATGGAATATTCCAGAATTTGAAACACGAACAGCTGCTAGCATGAGTTTCTTAGAAATAGATACCTTAGGGATTGCGAAGCAACTCAAATCGCTTGATACGGGCAAGTCTTCAGGTTCAGATTGTATACCGATTAGGTTCCTTTCAGATTACGCTGATACAGGTACAATAGCTCCCTACTTAGCAATCATATACAACCGCTCGCTCACCGATAGATCTGTGCCTACAGATTGGAAAATCGCGCAGGTCGCACCAGTGTTTAAGAAGGGTAGTAGGAGTAATCCATCGAACTACAGACCTCTATCATTGACGTCGGTTTGCAGTAGGGTTTTGGAGCATATACTGTATTCAAACATTATGAATCACCTCGAAGGGAACGATCTATTGATACGTAATCAGCATGGTTTCAGAAAACATCGTTCTTGTGCAACGCAGCTAGCTCTTTATTCGCACGAAGTAATGGCCGCTATCGACAGGGGATCTCAAGTTGATTCCGCATTTCTAGATTTCCGGAAAGCTTTTGACACCGTTCCTCACAAGCGACTTCTAATCAAGCTGCGGGCCTATGGGGTATCGTCTCAGTTGTGCGACTGGATTCGTGATTTCCTGTCAGGAAGGTCGCAGTTCGTAGTAATAGACGGCAAATCATCGAGTAAAACTGAAGTGATATCAGGTGTTCCCCAGGGAAGCGTCCTGGGACCTCTGCTGTTCCTGATCTATACAAATGACCTGGGTCATTTGATCTGAGCAGTTTGATCTGAGCAGTTCTCTTAGGTTGTTCGCAGATGATGCTGTAATTTACCGTCTAGTAAGGTCATCCGAAGACCAGTATCAGTTGCAATACGATTTAGACAAGATTGCTGTATGGTGTGGCAGGTGGCAGTTGACGCTAAATAACGAAAAGTGTGAGGTGATCCACATGAGTTCCAAAAGAAATCCGTTGGAATTCGATTACTCGATAAATAGTACAATTCTCAAGGCTGTCAGTTCAACTAAGTACCTGGGTGTAAAAATTACGAACAACTTCAGTTGGAAAGACCACATAGATAATATTGTGGGGAAGGCGAGCCAAAGGTTGCGTTTCATTGGCGGGACACTTAGAAGATCCAACAAGTCCACTAAAGAGACAGCTTACACTACACTCGTTCGTCCTCTGTTAGAATATTGCTGCGCGGTTTGGGATCCTTACCAGGTGGGATTGACGGAGGTCATCGAAAGGGTGCAAGAAAGGGCAGCTCGTTTTGTATTATCACGTAATAGGGGGGAGAGTGTGGCAGATATGATACGCGAGTTGGGATGAAAGTCATTAAAGCAAAGACGTTTTTCGTCGCGGCGAGATCTATTTACGAAACTTCAGTCACCAATTTTCTCTTCCGAATGCGAAAATATTTTGTTGAGCCCAACCTACATAGGTAGGAATGATCATCAAAATAAAATAAGAGAAATCAGAGCTCGAAGAGAAAGGTTTAGGTGTTCGTTTTTACCGCGCGCTGTTCGGGAGTGGAATGGTAGAGAGATAGTATGATTGTGGTTCGATGAACTCTCTGCCAAGCACTTAAATGTGAATTGCAGAGTAGTCATGTAGATGTAGATACACCCAGACTGTCTGTCTAACCGAATATCGGCAGCAAATATGTAAGCAAAGTTCTAGGTTACACTTTGAAATGGTAAATTATCATTTGCATATGTGTAGTGAAGCAGGTAGGTGTGGAGAATAAAAATGATTTACACTCCATTAGCTTGGTTGTTTCTGAATGTCCCTTGTTAAATCCTTCACCTTGAAGAAAAAGGTTCTTCTTTTGTACTTTTGGCAGCCATATTTCTTTCGGTTGTGCCATCAACAGTGATCTCATTTATTTCTGAGAAATTTGCGTCTTGTTAAAATAAGTATGAATGGCACCTATTATTTTCTGGTATACTACTTATATATCATATATATTATTTCTCAAATCAACATTCCTTTTTCTCAAGACGTACTAATCGTACAGCGATGAAGGAGGTATTGTTAAAATGCTTTTTTAAGAGGCTTCTGACATTGGATACCGACTTTGAGCTGAAATTTAATATTTGTGGAAAATTTTAACATAAAAGTTATTTTTAACTATTATTGGCAAAAGGGCGTCATGGCTGCCCAGCTTCATACCTATATTTTACGAAGCTAAGTTATTAATCAAGAATGAGAGACTCCCTTTGATTTTATCTTATTACAGATTTAATTTTGTTTTAAAGAACTTATTAACTGGATAATTTGTATACATCATTGTCACAGATAATAACCGTGGCCACTGCCGTACCCCATTATCTCTGTCCGTCGTAAAATTTGACTTTTCTAAACAAATATACTTTCCGAAACGCCTTGAACTATGATTTACAGGGTGACAATTACCGAATAATATGAAATAAAATCGTCATACGTTCTGAACTGTTTGCGTTAGGACGTTCAAACTGCACGGTTGGCCACGGGGCACGATGGAAATTATTATGCGCTATATCGTTTGTTTAGCGACGAAGGCCACTTTTATTTGGATGGGTTCGTCAGGAAGCATAATTGATGCATTTGGGGGACTGAGAATCCGCATTTCGCGATCGAGAAGTCTCTTCACCCTCAGCGGGTGACCGTGAGGTGTGCGATGTCTGGTCACGGAATAATCGGTGCGATATTCCTTGATGGCACGGCGACTATCGAACGGTTCGTGAACGTTTTGGAAGATGTTATCATCGCCATTATCCAAAGTTACCCTGATTTCGACAAGATGTTGTCATGCGAGACGGAGCTCGACCCCATCGAAGCAGGAGAGTGTTTGATGTCCTGGAGGAACACTTAGGGTATCGCATTCTGCTACGGGGTACCCAGAGGTCGCTGGCATGGCTTACGATTGGCCGCCATATTCCCCGGATCTGAACACATGCGACTCCTTTTTGGGGGGCTATACGAGGTGCATTCAAGTTCTAAGGCCTCCGACTTTTTTCCTCCGGACTGCAAAGAGATAGAAACATGCGCATTGTTTTAAAATGAGGCCACGTTCATTGTCAATTCATCCCAGAGATGGCAGCACCGTAGGGCAGATGGAATTTTACCGCCAGCGGCGAGAATGAGAACTGTTTTAAATACTTAAAATGGCGACGTTTTCCTTACTTGAACAGTGTGTAATCATTCGTTTTCTGAATTTGTGTGGTGTGAAACCAATTGAAATCATCGACAGTTGAAGGAGACATGTGGTGATGGAGCTATGGATGTGTTGAAAGTGCGTTCGTGGGTGCGATAGTTTAATGAAGGCAGAACATCGTGTGACAACAAACCGAAACAACCTCGGGCTCGCACAAGCCGGACTGACGACATGATCGAGAAAGTGGAGAGAAGTGTTTTGGGGGACCGCCGAATGACTGTTGAACAGATCGCCTCCAGAGATGGCATTTCTGTGGGTTCTGTGCACACAATCCTGCATGACGACCTGAAAATGCGAAAAGTGTCATCCAGGTGGGTGCCACGAATGCTGACGGACGACCACACGGCTGCCTGTGTGGCATGTTGCCGAGCAATGTTGATGCGCAACGACAGCATGAATGGGACTTTCTTTTCGTCGTTTGTGACAATGGATGAGACGTGGATGCCATTTTTCAATCCAGATACAAAGCGCCAGTCAGCTCAATGGAAGCACACAGATTCACCGCCACCAAAAAAATTTCGGGTAACCGCCAGTGCTGAAAAAATGATGGTGTCCATGTTCTGGGACAGCGAGGGCGTAATCCTTACCCATTGCGTTCCGAAGGGCACTACGGTAACAGGTGCATCCTACGAAAATGTTTTGAAGAACAAATTCCTTCCTGCACTGCAACAAAAACGTCCGGGAAGGGCTGCGCGTGTGCTGTTTCACCAAGACAACGCACCCGCACATCAAGCTAACGTTACGCAACAGTTTCTTCGTGATAACAACTTTGAAGTGATTCCTCATGCTCCCTACTCACCTGACCTGGCTCCTAGTGACTTTTGGCTTTTTCCAACAATGAAAGACACTCTCCGTGGCCGCACATTCACCAGCCGTGCTGTTATTCCCTCGGCGATTTTCCAGTGGTCAAAACAGATTCCTAAAGAAGCCTTCGCCGCTGCCATGGAATCATGGCGTCATCGTTGTGAAAAATGTGTACGCTGCAGGGCGATTACGTCGAGAAGTAACGCCAGTTTCATCGATTTCGGGTGAGTAGTTAATTAGAAAAAAAAATCGGAGACCTTAGAACTTGATTGCACCTCGTATTAAAGGCCAGGTGTATAGCAATAACTCCAAAATCATTGATGAGCTGAAAACAGCCATTCAGGAGGTCATCGTCAGCATCAATGTTCCGACACGTGAGCGTATCATGCAGAATGACGCTATTCGTCTGCGCCACATCATCGCCAATGATGGCAGGCATATCGTACATTACATAACCTAGATCTGAATATCTGTAGTGACGTTTACATGTTGAATAAAGTGTGTGCACGCCGTAGCTTGTAACTAATTTACGTTTATTTTCATATAGTTCAATAATTGTCACTGTGTGCCTTGCCGCTACTGTTTAACGTGCTTGCTGTAACTGAAAATGTCAGTCGAGCTAAAGCTATAGGTTACGTGGCGCTACTGACAGACCCTGGTCTCTGCCCGTCGTCCAAGTGGGGACAATCATTCCGAATGCAAAACATATTTTTGGACATACGGAAATGTGTATGCAAGGATGCATCATAAATTCATGATTATTATTTCACGGCGTTCAGATCCTTTTAAAGATGTTCTCTCTTCATTCCCAGAACTATCTTATACCTTTATCCCAACGATTACACTAATTCCAGATACTGTCACTATTTAAAATTTATAAAAGTGCGCTCCCCTGGTTGCCATTTACTTTATCTGCATCGTTTACCGTGCGACCATTCCACTTAGTATTCCTACGAATTGTTACTCCCAGGTATTTTTATCGCATGACTGCCTCCATGGTAGATTTCATTGATAAAATTATTTTCGGTGGCTAAACTGCGTCATATCGGTGGATACCTGAGCTTTTGATGACCGCCATTGTCATTAGGGCCAAGAGTAAACTTTACTTGTCAGTTTTACACCTGTCGATGACGAAGAGAAAGCTCGAGTTTAACATTCGATTTAAGGCATCTTAGCGATAGAGAGCATTTTTTCTACATTTGATTCCTGTTGTGTGTTATTAATAGTGTAGTGAACGGGTACTAATTTTTTACGTTCCATTGTATACGATTTTCCTCTTTCAGAGATAGCTGCCGATCGTTGCACCAGCCTGACGTTTTGCTAAGCCTCAGCTGCTAAGTGAACTGAACGTGGCAGTGGGCACTGGATACAACAAACTAGCGAACAACAAGCCACAGAAAATTCGTTATCGTTGTTACGGAATACTTGGCCTGACACGAAGCAAATGATTACTACGTTCTCGAAATTTCCAAAAATCTGCCTACATTGTACATATACGACGCTGAAAATTTGTGGTAATCATTTCTTAACGCCTGGAAATGTTGTTAGGGAAAGTCATCAAATGGTTAGAATCTTTATCTCAACTGATGTGGCTTGAAAATCAAGAAGCCTTTATTCCAGAAGCAGGGAGTGAAGAACTATGTAGACCTACAACAAAATAAATTTTATTCGAAGCAATCATATTCTTTCAAAGTCAACTTAAAAGTCAAAGAAAGAAAGAGAAATAACTAATGTGATGGCGATGAATGGTAGACCATTAACAGTTAATATTTACCCAGAGAAAGTTTTTTTTTTGTGCGCTGTGGTTCCTTCCGTAACAGTCCTCAATTTTCTTGGAAATTAAACTTTCACTTGACAGACAGGGTATTTAAAATGAGGAGAGCGATCGCATTATCGATTTTGTTAATCATGAAATCTCGTAACCTTGAAGCTACCTGCACGCTTTTCACGAACTATATGAATTCCAGATTTGAGTGGGAGAGTAATTCTTTAGCCTCAACGCTTCAGCATTCTATTCCATCAGTTTACGCTTCTCCACCGAATTGCACCACTTATATGGTAACAATATCTGATAAAACAGACGTTCAGTTTAGAACGCTATGTTATGACGACCTTTTTCGGATATATTTTGTAAACGTGAGTTACACTTTCACGCATTGATTATTTTTAAAAAATCATAGGACATATCCCGTAAGCTTGATGGAATGACACAAAAGCTACACGCATTTCACATATTTGTCGTTGTAAGTGATTTTATTTTTCTAACAATTAAAGTTTCTTGGGGTGTAGGTGCCCTACACAAAAACTGAAAAAAGACTTTAGTTTTACTAGACCACACACCCTTATATCAGATATCACATACAAAGGGCTAGTGCGATCAGTTCCGGAGAGTTGTTACAGTGTTTGGAGACCTTACTAGGCATGCATGACAACAGGCATCGAACGAATTCGCCGAGCGGGGTGGTGCAGTGGAATCACATTCGGGAAAACGTTGGTTCAAATCTGCGTCTGGCTATCCAGATGTAGGTTTCCCGCGGTTTCTTTAAATCGCTACAGGCAAATGCCAGTATTGTTCCTTCCCCATCCTTGAAACAATTCGAGCTAGTGCTCCGTCTCTACTGAAGTCGATGTCGACGGGACGTTAAAACCGTTATCTTTCTTCCTTTCATCGAAGGAATTCAGAGACATACTAGGATTGTAACTGATCGGTATACGAAAGTGCAACAGAAAAGTTTGGGGAACTGAATTTGAAATCCTCCGAAGAAGGACCATGCAGTTCATGCGAAACATGGTCGGGTAAATTTAAAGAAACTATATTCGTATAACGCATTGCGATCATCACGCTGCTACCAAGGTATATCTCGCGTAGTGATCATGAAAACTAGATGAGAGAGCTTAGATCACGTACATAGGTATTTTTTCCCACGCTCAACACGCGAAAGGAGTAGGAAAGAAAATCGATAATATTGGCACAATGCACCCTCCGTCATGCACTGTACAGTGGTTTGCGGATTATGTATGCAAATTTAGATGTCAGATTTCAACAAAATACCACTTAATTATCTTAAGCCAAGTCTCTTAAGATAGATACGACGTGCGACGAGAGCGAAAGGCTTCGTATGCTCAGTGTTTTGAGTATCCATTTTCCTGGCCATGGTCGTTTTCTTCGAATTCGGAACATGTTCCACAATTCTGCTACGGGTGCAGGCGAAGGGCACCTGTTCTGTTGATCAGTTCTAAGGATGGGCGAGGTGTGTGCGCTCTTCTATTCGCTCAAGAAGTCTGTAATAATTTACTATTAGAGCTGGAGCTAATACACGGGCGTCCAAAATTAAATCAACAAACTGCTGTTTCCCAGCCCCGTGTCTAATTCACGATATGACCATACAAACTGTCAACAGGTGTCGTTACGATCGTGTTCTGCGTGGAAGATGGCACTCCGATCAACGGACGTCCACGCCAGCAATGACTTAGGGCACCTGTCAAGCGAGGTTGCGTTTGCAGGGTGGTCCCATATCGACAATCGTTGTGTACACAGACGGTGCAGTATGGCACAGAGAAGACGCCTACGGACTCTTTGTTGTGGAGGGCTATAGGAAGAATGGAAGCAGGAGAGTCGCAAACTGATGTGGCCCTATGGTTAATGTGAAACGTTCTGTTGTTTCTCGGATGAAGCGACAGTTTATAGAGACCGAAACTGTATTCCGGAGACCATGACAGGGCCGACCACGTGTGACATCAGAAAGAGTGGACCGTTATTTGTCTGTAGGGGCACGACGGTACCGCCTTAGTACTGCACTGCAACTGGCATCTGACCGCGCAGCATCCCCTGGACGTGTTGTATCGAGGCAAACGGTGTACAGAAGGCTTCCGTAGAGTGTCGTTTATTGTTGGATACCTGCTGCCTGTTCACCTCTGGCGTGTCTTCACAGAATGGAACGTCTAGAGAGGAGCCGTCAACATGCCACCTGGACGGTCGAATAGTGGGCCAATGTTCTTCTCACAGATGAGTCCCGATTTGGTCTGAATAGTGATTCTCGACGGATTCGCATCTGGAGTGCACGTAGAACACGATATCGGGACCCTAACATTGCGGAAAGAGACCGATATCGAGGAGGAACCCTAATGGTGTGGGCAGGGATTATGTTCACCACTCGAACACCTCTTGATGAAATTGTACGGGTAAATTAGCAAGATGTAACTGCTGTCAGGTACCGTGAGGAGATCTTGGGATCTCATGCGCGGGTGTTGCGGAGGTCTGTGGGCTCAGACTTCGCATAGACGGACGATAATGCTCGACCACATAGAGTACGGATGGTTGATGTTTTTTCGGAAGCTGAAGATATTCCACGCTTGGCGTGGCCTGCTCGCTCTCCCGATTCGAACCCCATAGAGCCAACTCTAATCATTTACAAACCCGCCGATGGTGTGCACATGTACGAAGTTGCATTGAGATCCTATTAGGTATTCTGGATGCTTCACTTTTTTGTGCACGACATTACTGAGCTCTATGCTTCAGCCCGCATCTCGTGGTCGTGCGGTAGCGTTCTCGCTTCCCACGCCCGGGTTCCCGGGTTCGATTCCCGGCGGGGCCAGGGATTTTCTCTGCCTCGTGATGGCTGGGCGTTGTGTGATGTCCTTGGGTTAGTTAGGTTTAAGTAGTTCTAAGTTCTAGGGGACTGATGATCTAAGATGTTAAGTCCCATAGTGCTCAGAGCCATTTGAACCATTTTTTCTATGCTTCAAAAAATGGTTCAAATGGCTCTGAGCACTATGGGACTCAACTTCTGAGGTCATTAGTCCCCTAGAACTTAGAACTACTTAAACCTAACTAACCTATGGACATCACACACATCCATGCCCGAGGCAGGATTCGAACCTGCGACCGTAGCGGTCTCGCGGTTCCACACCGCAGCGCCTAGAACCGCACGTCCACTTCGGCCGGCCTCTATGCTTCACCTACATCTATATCTACAGGGTTACTCTGCAATTCACACTTAAGTGCCTGGCAGAGGGTTCATCGAACCATTTTCATATTACTTCTCTATCATTCCACTCTCGAATGGCGCTGGGAAAAAGGAACTCCTAAATCTTTCCGTTCTAGCTCTGATTTCTCTTATTTTATTATGATGATCATTTCTCCCTACGTAAGTAGGTGTCAACAAAATATTTTCGAATTCGCAAGAGAAAGTTAGTGATTAAAATTTCGTAAATAGATCTCGCCGCAAAGAAAAACGCCTTTGTTTCAATGGCTGCCACTCCATCTCGCGTATCATATCAGTGACACTCTCACCCCTATTGCGCGATAACACGAAACGAGCTGCCCTTCTTTGCATTTTTTCGATGTCCCCCGTCAATCCTACCTGGTGAGGATCCCACACCGCGCAGCAATATTCCAGCAGAGGACGGACAAGTGTAATGTAGGCTGTCTCTTTAGTGGATTTGTCGCATCTTCTAAGTATTCTGCCAACAAAGCGCAGTCTTTTTTTCGCCTTCCCCACAATATTATCTATGTGGTCATTCCCACACACTTCTCTCCGCGGCTCTTTACGTTCCTGAAAAATATGCATATCCATACATGTATGAGCTTTAAAGAAAAATACTCAGCTCTTTCCATACTATCATTTGCCAGAAACCTTTTTTCAATACCGCGAACTGTTCGTGAAATATTATAACAGTCCACGTAACGTGGGAAACTCCGCATTTCGTGGTCCCTATGAAATACTGGTGGATGATAATCCTTGTTTGTGCTGCTCTAGCCAGCCGGTCGTACAAGTGTGTGACCATTTGCGCTGACCTTCTTAGTATACGCTCGATATTTTCTTTTATTTCCATCTCACATGAATCGCATATACTAGCGCTGTGTTCCAATATAGGCCGTAGAAGCAGAGTGTAAGCATTCTCTTTCGTGAACTGTTGGCTGTTCCATAGTACTGCATCAGTAAATATTACCTTGGCAGCTGCTTGACCTTCAGCTGCACGTGTGTTATTTTCTACATGATATTTCTAAACATTGTTACTCGCATCTACGTTACGTTGGTGTGTCCGAGTGTGTATCATTAATGGTAAAGTCAAAGGCTGCTATATTTTACATTTTACAATAATTTACTAACTGAAATTTTACAGATACATAACTTTACCATGAAGAGGATGTGTGACAGCTGTGCAGTGTTCACTTGCACTGATCCATCCTTAACTCCAGGCCGCTCCAGAGTCCAAAGAACAATAACTACGGTCACTTGTAGGATGTCCAGGTTGGCTCTTCTTGCCTTCAACTGTGAATGAGTCCTGATGGTATCTTGAAGTACTATCCTGGTACTGTGCAAATGATATTGATAATGCCTGAGTGGATCCGAGTATCTGCTTACACCCGCGTTAGGAGGTCGGATGTCCACTTGCAAACTTTGTAAGTGATGTGTGTATAGCTCTTGCCCTGCGTGCCCTCCGTTAGGAGCTAGTCCTATCTCAGTTGCACCTTAGTACTAGGCAGCCCGGTTCTCTTCTATGTATGACCGTGTTCAGTGTCTTTCAAATTCAGGTGGTTCAAATGGCTCTGAGCACTATCGGACTTAACATCTGAGGTCGTCAGTCCCCTAGAACTTAGAACTACTTAAACGTAACTAACCTAAGGACATCACACACATCAATGCCCGAGGCAGGATTCGAACCTGCGATCGTAGCGGTGGCGCGGTTCCAGACTGAAGCGCCTAGAACCGCTCGGCCACACCGGCCGGCCAGTGTCTTTAGGTGGACACAGCAATTATTTTGTTTGAACTCGGAATAGGGTCTAGAATTCTGCTGCACGTAGAGGTGAGTGATGCAAGACAGCACCGAGCTAGACGGTGCTGTGATGAGGCGCTGGACTCCTGTTCAGGAGGACAGCGGTTTCGCGAAACACTATTGAGAAAATTTTCTGCCGCGCCACGTACATATTGCTTAATGACCACAAAGATAAGAGAAGTTGGTCCACATTCAGGTTTTCCGTGATTTCTCTAAAATCAGTTAAAGTGAATGCCGTCGTGGTTCCTTTGAAAGATCGCGGCCGATTCCTTCCCTATCCTTCCCTAATCCGAGCTTGTACCTCGTCCCTATTGAACCCAGCGTCTGTAGGACGTTACACCCTAATCTTTCAATCCTCATAAGTAAATGCGTGGGACGCATTATGTCTTCCAGTAACTGAGAATGATTCCGTGCTTAATCACATTCAACTACTCAGTAATGGAGACTGTATCAAACAATACCTAAAGTTATTTTATGTGACACTGGCACGATCCAAAGAATTACATTAATTTCGCTGTAACAATGGAGCTTTCTTGAGTACGACAATGAACGACTCATGCATGGAATAGATAAGAACTGTCTGTCGCTTTAGGTACCCAAAAGAGGAAATATGACGTTACCAACAGTAGCAAGATGATGATCTACTTTGACTCATTTATGACGATGGAGATGTGTGCTATGATCAGGCTTCTTAGGTGTTAGGTCCAAAAATATATAGACTTTAGTCGAAGTCTGAAGGCAATATGTGAGTATTCTTTCTTGTCATTTCAGCAGATATGTAAATGGCAAAAGAAGTTTAAACAACACTGGTGAACCACGCTCTGATAGCATACGACAGCTACACCAGACAGACGCTTCTACAGATCGAGCGATACGAGGAATCCGCAGGGCCCACTCGACAAAAATGCCTCAGGTTGTGAGATCCACCATAGTTCTGTGCAGTATGTCGCTCACTGTTCGCCTCAGTCCCACAAAGTTTGTGTTATGTAGGTGCCAAAAAATTTACGCACGTAGTGGAGCAGCAGTCTTACGTTGTTTGCAGATGGTATAGTCGCTTACCGTCTGGTAAATTCATCAGAAGATCAAAACGCATCACAAAATGATTTTCACAAAAAATGTTCAAATGTGTGTGAAATCTTATGGGACTTAACTGCTAAGGTCATCAGTCCCTAAGCTTACACATTACTTAACCTAAATTATCCTAAGGACAAACACACGCACCCATGCCCGAGGGAGGACTCGAACCTCCGCCGGGATCAACCGCACATTCCATGACTGCAGCGCCTGAGACCGTTCAGCTAATCCCGCGCGGCATGATTTTGACAAGTTATCTGCAAGGTGTGACAAGTGGAGGAGGAGATTAGTGTTTAAGGTCCCGTCGACATCTAGGTCATTAGAGACGGAGCAGGAGATCGGATTACGGAAGAATGGAGAAGGAAAGCGGCCATGCTCTTTAAAAGGAATCATTCCGGGATTTGCCTTAAGCGATTTAGGAAAATCACGGAAAACCTCAATGAGGATAGCCGAACGCAGGTTTGAACCGTCGTCCTCCCAAATGCGAGTCCCTTGTGCTAACCACTGTACTACCTTGCTCGGTACGAAAAGTGGAAATTGACCGTGTATAATAAGATACGTAATATTTTCAAGTGAATAATAAAATTCCAATAAATTTCGGTCACACAATACATAACACAAATTTAACCGTTGTCGATTCAAATAAATACCTACGGATGAGAATTACGAACGACTTAAAGTGGAACCATCACAAAGAAAATGTTATGAGGAAGGGACACCAAAAACAACGTTCCACTGCCAGAAAACTTCGAAGTTGCAACAAATATACTAATGAGACTGCCTCTACTACGCTTGTCCGTCTTCATCTGAAGTGCTGCTACGCGCTATGGGATCCTCACCAGACACTCATTTTGTATTATCGCTAAATAAGGGATCACGGATATGATAAGTGAGGTTGTGTGGCTATCATTAAAACGAATGCTTTTTCTTTGAAGCGAGCAGTTTCCATGACTGTTAAAAACCATTCAAAAGTCAAGATCGCACAAAATATTTTTTATTCAGGACAACCGATTTCAAGTCTTAGCTGCCATCTTGAGGTCTTAAACATTTTTTGTAGTGAAACATGTTCATTTTACGCCGATCTCATGCATAAGATGTGAAGTGGATAAAACTCGTCTCATTATGAACGTTTGTTAACGCTAAAATATTTAAAAACGCACATCACCTTGTCCAAATGGCCATGTCCAATCACCAGCTTTCTCCTCCGAAAACGAAAACATCTTGTTGACTGCCACCTACGTAGGGAGAAATGATCATCGTGAAAAACATAGGAGAAATCAGAGCACGTAGTGAAAAATTTTTATGTTAATTTTTCCCACTTGCTCTTCCAGAATAGAACAATAGGGACATAGTCTGAAAGTGTTTCTATGCAGTCTCTACGAAATACATAAATGTGATATGCAGAATAATCGACAATATGTAAATGTAGTCGCATTGACATCAGTTTGACAAACTTTGAAGACTGCAGTCAGATCAAAACTTCACGATTTCGTGAGCACTAGCGTAATACTGCAGCATGGTAATGTGAAGGCACAAGTAACCGACTCCACAATTCAAAGAAATTAGGGATATTACTTTCGAATTAATGCTACAACCCAACATAGTCTCCTGAGTTGTCATGGAGCGATTGTCATGTGTCTGGATCCACCGTGGAGGCACTAGGTGGAAATACGTCTGGTAGTGGTGTTGGAATTAAAGTGACGGTGCGTAGCTTTTCTTTACTTTCGTTGTGAAACCTACGCATTGGTAAGATGTTGATTACTTGAACTAATAACAATGAGAGCTCTGTTGCAAAGTGATGACTCGTTTTCATAGCTGTTGTATTTCACGAATGAACCTATGGACAAGGTTACTTACTTTCTCTGTCTCGTTTCTTAATAATTTCCGTAATTCCTGATCCCATCTGTCATTTTACAGTAACTTGAGCCTCAGGTTGAAGAGTATTTTTCCGCGCACGGCCATACCGGCAGTGGAGATCTGTGCTCGTAGTTAGGTTTTGTAAAGAGGGGTTCGGCATCGGGGAAGTGGAGAGGCGGCGAGATTCCCTTGTTTTGGGGGAGGGGGGGGGGGCAGAGAAGGGGACGGCGCCGCAGCGGCAGCCAGATCGATACGGCGTCTTGAGAATGCACGTCAAATTGCAGATTTTAGTGGCCATAAGCTGGCGCGTGCGCGCGTCGCCGCCGCCCAAGATGGCCGCCGCGCGTCAAATCAGGGCTCGGGTACCAGCAGGCAGCGACACCCTGCTATCCAGCTCCAAACACTACCAGAATACGCCGCCACGAACTGTCTAGTACTGAAATTATGTCAAGCAAGCCAGGAACTACTGTCCGAAAATCACTGCTCGTCCTACTTTTACTGACAGGAATATCAGGTCCATAAGTTCGTAGCATTTTTCCATAACTTTAATAAACACAACAGATACACGTAACAAAGACTCTAGTCACCAATAACATATTCTCCTTAACTATTCCCAACGCTGGCCTAACTTCTAGATTCCGCGAATGTACACTACTGACCATTAAAATTGCTACACCATGAAGATGGCGTGCTACAGACACGAAATTTAACCGACAGCAAGAAGATGCTGTTATATGCAAATGATTAGTTTTCAGAGCATTCACACAAGGTTGGCGCCGGTGGCTACACCTACAACGTGCTGGCAGGAGGAACGTTTCCAACCGATTTCTCATACACAAACAGCAGGTGACCGGCGTTGCCTGGGGAAACGTTGTTGTGATGCTTCGTGTATGGAGGAGAAATGCGTACCATCACGTTTCCGACTTTGATAAAGATCGGATTGTAGCCTATTGCGATTGTGGTTTATCGTATCGCGACATTGCTGCTCGCGTTGGTCGAGATGCAGTGACTGTTAGCAGAATATGGAATCGGTAGGTTCAGGAGAGTAATACGGAACGCCGTACTGGATCCCAGCGGCCTCGTTTCACTAGCAGTCGAGATGACAGGCATCTTATCCGCATGGCTGTAACGGATTGTGCAGCCACGTCTCGATCCCTGAGTCAACAGATGGGGGCGTTTGCAAGACAACAACCATCTGTACGAACAGTTCGACAACGTTTGCAGCAGCATGCTCGGAGACCATGGCTGCGGTTGCCCTTGACGATGCATCACAGACACGAGCGCCTGCGATTGTGTACTCAACGACGAACCTGGGCGCACGAATGGCAAAACGTCATTTTTTCGGATGAATCCGGGTTCTGTTTAGAGCATCATGATGGTCGCATCCCCGTTTGGCGACATAGTGGTGAACGTACATTGGAAGCGTGTATTTGTCATCGCTTTACTGGCGCCATACACGGCGTGATGGTATGGGGTGCCATTGGTTACACGTCTCGGTCACCTCTTGCTCGCATTGACGGCACATTCAACAGTGGACGTTACATTTCAGATGTGTTACGATCCGTGGCTCTACCCTTCATTCGATCCCTGCGATACCCTACATTTCAGTAGGATAACGCACGACCGCATGTCCGCACGTTGCAGGTCCTGTACGGGCCTTTCTGGATACAGAGAATGTTCGACTGCTGCCCTGGCCAGCACATTCTCCAGATCTCTCACCAATTGAAAAGGTCTGGTCAATGGTGGCCTAGCAACTGGCTCGTCACAATACGCCAGTTAGTACTAGTGATGAACTGTGGTATCGTGTTGAAGCTGCATGGGCAGCTGTACCTGTACACGCCATCCAAACTCTGTTTGACGTAATGCCCAGCCGTATCAAGACTGTTATTACGGCCAGAGGTGGTTGTTCTGGGTACTGATTTCTCAGGATCTATGCACCCAAAATTGCGTGGAAACGTAATCACATGTCAGTTCTAGTACAATATATTTGTCCAATGAATACCCGTTTATCATCTGCATTTCTTCTTGCTGTAGCGATTTTAATGGCCAGTAGTGTAGAAAGCATCCAGTTTTGAGGCGAAGATCTCGTCGATCCATGTTCGAAGCGCATTTTCGTCCGGGAAGGAAGTTCCTTGAAGATTGTTCGATACAGAGCGGAATGATGAAAATATGAAGGCGCAACAATAGGTGAATGAGACTCCTATGTAGTGTCCTTTTTTCTTTTTTTTTAGGCAGTCTAGCAGAATGTGGGAGAGCGTTATCATGGAGTAGCATCACTTCGTGCAGTCTTCCTGATCGTTGTTCTTGGATTATGTCTGCAAGATGTCTCAGTTCTTCACTATAAATGTCAGCAGCGATGGTTACACTCCGGCGAAGCAATTCGTAGTACATCACACCGCCGGTGTTCCGCAAGATGTATAACATTATGTTTTGTGGATGCGTGCAGGTCTTTGTGCGAGGGGTTGCTGCTTTATTTGGGCCCAAACATTCTTTTCAGTCCCTTATGTTACGAGGGCAGTTCAATAAGTAATGCAACACATTTTCTTTCTCGGCCAATTTTGGTTGAAAAAACCGGAAATTTCTTGTGGAATATTTTCAAACATTCCCGCTTCGTCTCGTATAGTTTCATTGACTTCCGACAGGTGGCAGCGCTGTACGGAGCTATTAAAATGGCATCTGCAACGGATGTGCGTTGCAAACAACGGGCAGTGATCGAGTTTCTTTTGGCGGAAAACCAGGGCATCTCAGATATTCATAGGCGCTTGCAGAATGTCTACGGTGATCTGGCAGTGGACAAAAGCACGGTGAGTCGTTGGGCAAAGCGTGTGTCATCATCGCCGCAAGGTCAAGCAAGACTGTCTGATCTCCCACGTGCAACCGGCCGTGCACAGCTGTGACTCCTGCAGTGGCGGAGCGTGCGAACACACTTGTTCGAGATGATCGACGGATCACCACCAAACAACTCAGTGCTCAACTTGACATCTCTGTTGGTAGTACTGTCACAATTGTTCACCAGTTGGGATATTCAAAGGTTTGTTCCCGCTGGGTCCCTCGTTGTCTAACCGAACACCATAAAGAGCAAAGGAGAACCATCTGTGCGGAATTGCTTGCTCGTCATGTGGCTGAGGGTGACAATTTCTTGTCAAAGATTGTTACAGGCGATGAAACATGGGTTCATCACTTCGAACCTGAAACAAAACGGCAATCAATGAAGTGGCGCCACACCCACTCCCCTACCAAGAAAAAGTTTAAAGCCATACCCTCAGCCGGTAAAGTCATGGTTACAGTCTTCTGGGACGCTGAAGGGGATATTCTGTTCGATGTCCTTCCCCATGGTCAAACGATCAACTCTGAAGTGTATTGTGCTACTCTTCAGAAATTGAAGAAACGGCTTCAGCGTGTTCGTAGGCACAAAAATCTGAACGAACTTCTCCTTCTTCATGACAACGCAAGACCTCACACAAGTCTTCGCACCCGAGAGGAGCTCACAAAACTTCAGTGGACTGTGCTTCCTCATGCACCCTACAGCCCCGATCTCGCACCGTCGGATTTCCATATGTTTGGCCCAATGAAGGACGCAATCCGTGGGAGGCACTACGCGGATGATGAAGAAGTTATTGATGCAGTACGACGTTGGCTCCGACATCGACCAGTGGAATGGTACCGTGCAGGCATACAGGCCCTCATTTCAAGGTGGCGTAAGGCCGTAGCATTGAATGGAGATTACGTTGAAAAATAGTGTTGTGTAGCTAAAAGATTGGGGAATAACCTGGTGTATTTCAATGCTGAATAAAACAACCCCTGTTTCCGAAAAAAAATGTGTTGCATTACTTATTGAACTGCCCTCGTAGTTCAATGACACTATTTTTCGTCGCCAGTAACGATACAGGATAGGAATGGTCAGTGTTGTTCACAACTTATGAAGACCAAGCAGAGATGCACATATAGCCATCCTCTGACATGGATAATTATGGAGTAATGCATTTAAACACTCTTTGACAAACCCCGAAGTTCGTCTAGAACGTGAAGAGTCACTAATGTCAAAACGATCCCCCTTGAAACGGGAAGACCATTTTTTGCCGTGCTTTGTCCAATGGTATCGTCCCCAAGTACGGTGCATATGTTTCTGTTTGCCTCCGCCACTGTCGCTCCTGTATTGAACTCAAACAGAAGATATGTCGGAAATGTTCAGATTTCACCACTTGATACCCCATTTTCTAGCGTCCACGGCTCCACTCACTATCTCCAAATGACAAAATGACAATATGTAAGCTCAAATATCAACAGTGAACCACAACTAAAAAAATGGCAATCGATAAAGAAACCCATAGCAACCGGAATACTAACATCCAAAACAAACACGGTATGAACTTAACGCACCAACTTTATACATATATGTGTGAACAGTTCAAGATAACAAAATGAGGTTTTCAACAAATGGCAGTAGGCAGAGGGCCACGTAATTATGTTGTACGCTTTACTATTGCATCAACAGAGGTATTGAGGCAGGTATGGTTTAAGGAGTTATTATTGATTTGTCCATCTTAAGTTTCCTGTCATTGAAAAGTATTTTGCACCAGGTTTTTTTCACTTGTATTTACGTGGTCATTCTGGAAATATGAATATGTCATGTAAACAGATAGACAGGGTGTAACAAATAGGTATGGTCCAACCTTTAGGATGCATTCCTCACACGTAAAGCAAGAAAATACGTTGTATGGACATAGGAAGCGAAATGCTTTATTTCAATATTAGAGCTCAGTTTCCACAGCCCTTCAACACAATGTAAAAGTTTTCATCTTTAAAATAAATGTACTTCTTTTTAATGCACGTACAGCTTTACAAAATTGTTCGTTTCTATATGTGGAGTTTTAACAATACGCAGTAAAATGCGACAGCGATGTAATAAAAACAAAAAGCTAGGCGCTGGTAACTTTTCTGTGGCGGCTGTTTCAGAACTGTGAGCAGAGTAGAGGGGGTCGCCTTTAGTACTCAAAGCCGCGAGGGGAAGTTGAGCTACTGAAGAATTCATCGTGGAGGAAAAGCGCGTATCTACCGAAGCGAAGTTTTGGGAGGGGCTTCCGTCTGAACTAGAAGTGATCACAGGGTCAATTTGGTTGTATTTCCTCCTTTCCCTATTTCGTTTCCTAGCTTGTGCATTTTTTATTTGAAGAAAAAAGGAAGATTAGGCTTTAATCTTCCGTTCACGACAATGTCAATCACTAGAGAGCGCAAGACTGTATGAGGGAAAGGGTACACAAGCAGATCAACCGTGTCCCTTTCAAAGGGACAATCCCAGCATTTACCTTAAGCGATTTATGAGACCACAGAGAATCAAACTCTTGCTGGCCGGACGTGTCTTTGAACCGCCATCTTACCGAATAAGAGTCCATTGTCTCAAAACTGCACCACTTCTTTCGGTGTCTTTATCTGAGGCTACCCTCTCTGGCGCGGTTACAGTGACAAATTTGTCCAGACCACTCTGCTCCTAGGGTAGGAAAACGAGAGCTTAGTTTCTTTTTCGACGAAGAGGGACCTCTACTCATCGACTGGCTACCACGGGCTGCAATAGCGTTTCGGCCGTTGCTGAGGCTCAAACAGACAGACCATCAAAAACAAGCACACGGACAAGCTCTCGAATAAAATAGCGCTTCTCTAGGAAAATGCTAGGCCACATGTGGCCAATAAGACCCTCAATCTCATTCAGAAATTTCGAATGGAAGTACTGGGACATTCTCCTTGCAGCCCGATATCTCTCCATGCGTCTCACATATCTTCAGTCCCAAAAAAAATCTCTGAAAGGTCAGAGTTTCACCTGTGACAAGGAAGTGCAGGGCACCGTGGAAAACAGTCCAAGAGTTTCTTCAATGAAGCCATCTAATCCCTTCCTAAGCGCTGGAATCGGTGTATCAATGTCAATGGCAGTTATAGATAGTTGTACTGTTTCACATGAACTGTAATCATAATATTGTTATTAAAATTTCTTTATATATAACTGTAGGCCCCGTTTCACCTGGGCACACTTTCTAATTTCTTAGCCCTGGAATGTGCTAAATATGGGTCAAAGTTTGCCAGCGCAGCATATTTTCACTGTGAAACAGCCTAGCAGGAATGTAACTACGCAAAGCCGGAAGATTTTACACATTTCCCGACTATTTATCCCCAGAGTCTTGTTGTTAGTATTCATATGTGCTATTTAATTGTAATTCCGTAGCAGAACTTGTTTAGTTAAGATACTTATCACTAGACTTTGCGCTAATGTCATGGATTAACTTCAAAACCTCTCCCCAGTCATCACGTGAGGGCATGCGCCACTGTTCCATCTGCTGGATGGGGACATTAACCTCGCGCGGTTCCCTTGATGCTGTGTGTGTTGACACTGAATTCAGCCATCTGTCTTTTCGCTCACCGTCATTACTACCACCGACAACAAAAGCAACAATACTGTAAACGCAGTACATTACACATGGATTCATCACTGGCACCAAATGTAAATATGTTAGACTTAAGACACTTGACAAGCAATCCGCCGAATCTCTATTGATTAAAAAGGACAGAACAGACTGTGATCCACACAGATAAATAAATAACTAAATAAATGCTATAATTCCCTTTCCATTAGCTATCGAATGCCTTTAAGGAAGTGCATACTTCAATTTACGATCTCCATTGAAAATGGATCCTTAAAATGTCTATGTTGAGCGCGATGGTACACGGAAATACATGGAATTTTAGAACTGTGACGTGCACCGGTTCTAAAGGTGCTGTTGGCACTGGCTTTATGCCAACTACGACACATGTACTCACAAGCATTATGTCAGTGGACACCATTCAAATACGAAAGTTATTCGGAAAGTAAGTCGCAAAATGGAAACCACAGTGAAAATTCGATGAAGTTTTGCACAGGTGTGTTGGGCAGTGTCTCTAGTATGCCCGTCGATTGCGTAACTCGTTCTTTTTAGTTCTGAGCACACAGGATGCACATAAAGATACCTAGAACAACAGTGTCTCCCGCCAAGTACGAGGGCCAGGTGAGAAATTTCGCCTGAAGCTATGCAGCAAACATTACATAACTGTCGTGCGCTTTCTTCTTCAAGACAATTCTCAGCCGCATTCTCCAGGGGCAATGAAGAAGCTCCTGCATCGTTTTCAATTGGAAATTCAATTGGAAATGTTTGATTACCCACAATACAGCCCGTAATTGTCTTCATCTGAGTTTCATGTATGCTCACATTAACCGCTGGCTATGAAGACAACATTTTGGCACAGACAACGAGCTGTATTCCACCGTAGAGATTTGGCGGAATGCACTAGCGGCTGCCTTCTATAACGAAGGTATTGGAAAGTTGGTACAACGCTACGACAAACGTCTAAGTCGGATCGGCGACTATGGAGATAAGTAGCTGGAAGTTGTAGCTAACTGTTGTCAATATAACAGTTTTGATTTTCGCTGTGGTTTCCACTTCGCGACCTATCGTTCCTTAGTTTCCGAATAATCTTATATCATGTGCATAGACCAGTATGGCATAGTGTGCCATAGCAGAAGTTTTGTACAGAAACTTGAAAATGGTCAAAAACCTAATACGAATGCTTTGACACCTTTGGTGCCTATAGCGTCGCCTGGGATCCCCGAATGTCGCAGCGCCTTCCTATAGGCTCGTCCTCGCTTGACAGTGAATGGCCATCTGTGGCGGGGTTGCGTATCTCTGTACGGAAAGCTACGCTACTGGCCATTAAAATTGCTACACCAAGAAGAAATGCAGATGATAAACGGGTATTCATTGGACAAATATATTATACTAGAACTGACATGTGATTACATTTTCACGCAATTGGGGGCATAGATCATGAGAAATCAGTACCCAGAACAACCACCTCTGGCCGCAATAACGGCCTTGATACGACTGGACATTGAGTCAAACAGAGCTTGGATGGCGTGTACAGGTACAGCTGCCCATGCAGCTTCAACACGATACCACAGTTCATCACGAGTAGTAACTGGCGTATTGTGACGAGCCAGTTGCTCGGCCACCATTGACCAGACCTTTTCAATTGTTGAGAGATCTGGAGAATGTGCAGGCCAGGCCAGCAGTCGAACATTCTCTGTATCCAGAAAGGCCCGTACAGGACCTGCAACATGCGGACATGCGGTCGTGCATTATCCTGCTGAAATGTAGGGTTTCGCATGGATCGAATGAAGGGTAGTGCCACAAGTCGTAACACATCTGAAATGTAACGTCCACTGTTCAAAGTGTCGTCAGTGCGAACAAGAGGTGACCGAGACGTGTAACCAATGGCACCCCATACCATCATGCCGGGTGATACGCCAGTATGGCGATGACGAATACACGCTTCCAATATGCGTTCTCCGCGATGTCACCAAACGCGGATGCCACCATCACGATGCTGTAAACAGGACCTGGATTCATCCGAAAAAATGACGTTTTGCCATTCGTGCACCCAAGTTCGTCGTTGAGTACACCATCACAGGCCCTCCTGTCTGTGATGAAGCGTCAAGGGTAACAGCAGCCATGGTCTCCGAGCTGATAGTCCATGCTGCTGCAAACGTCGTCGAACTGTTCGTGCTTATGGTTGTTGTCTTGCAAACGTCCCCATCTGTTGACTCAGGGATCGACGTAGCTGCACGATCCGTTACAGTCATGCGGATAAGATGGTTGGTTCAAATGGCTCTGAGCACTATGGGACTTAACATCTATGGTCATCAGTCCCCTACAACTTAGAACTACTTAAACCTAACTAACCCAAGGACAACGCACAACACCCAGTCATCACGAGGCAGAGAAAATCCCTGACCCCGCCGGGAATCGAACCCGGGAACCCGGGCGTGGGGCGGATAAGATGCCTGTCATCTCGACTGCTAGTGATACGATCCATCACGGCGTTCCGTATTACCCTCCTGAACCTACCGCTTCCATATTCTGCTAACAGTCATTGGATCTCGACCAATGAGAGCAGCAATGTCGCAATACGATAAACCGCAATCGCGATAAGCTACAATCCGACCTTTATCAAAGTCGTAAACGTGATGGTACGCATTTCTCCTTCTTACACGAGGCATCACAACAACGTTTAACCAGGCAACGCTGTTCAATTGCTGTTTGTGTATGAGAAATCGGTTGAAAACTTTCCTCATGTCAGCGCACTGTAGGTATCGCCACCGGTGCCAACCTTGAGTGAATGCTCTGAAAAGCTAATTATTTGTATATCACAGCATCTTCTTCTTGTCGGTTAAATTTCGCGTCTCTAGCGCGTCATCTTTGTGGTGTAGCAATTTTAATGGCCAGTAGTGTATATTGAGCGCTGGCCGCCTAGCTGTCCCGTACAACTTAGAAACTGGTTTGTGTTCTTGCCTACTGCCGAAAGTACATCTGAGCCACCACGGGGGAATGGGTTTACTGGTCACGGGGAGCGAGTGACTGAGCCCCTTAGGAAAACAGCGGTCAGGTCAGGAAGGAAAGTCAGTGTCCACTCTGCTTGTCGGGGATTCACGTCCGAGATATGGAGGAGGCTGTGACGACATGACTGAGAGTACTTGGTGCAACCGGCTGCAAATCGCCTGTCTCTTGGGTTAAACACCATCCTCGGCTCCTACAGGCTGGCTGCTTTATTGAAGACAGCTAGTCTCCAGTGTGGGATTGAAGAGGAGTTAGCGTTTTGCAGCAGCGTTCCAAGAAGTAGGCTGCAGTCATCTGGCTGGGAACCGAGTAGAAAGGTCAAACCAGAGGTTTAATCGATTCTGTGACGATCTTCAATTCGGTTGAACAACTGCTGAAAATCTCTCTGGTTTCCAGCTAGGTAGCAGTGTTAAAATACCGCAACGTTTCGAAGAGTATCATAGACATCGCCTACTGGCGAAGTCTACACTCTCAAAAACTGAACAGTGTGAAAATTAGTGCAAGGAGACCCATGAGAGAAAAGTTCAACGATTTCAAAAGTAAAATTGTAGCTGCCGATATGACAGACAGTGCTAAATTTTTTCGGTCCTGTATTAAATCTATAAACGGATCAAATTCGTCAAAATGACAGACATCGAAATAAATGGTTACAAGACAGAACATCTACTGAAATTCCTCAATGGAGGGAAGGTCATTGGAGCTTCAGTATAAATAAATGTAAAGTAGTGCAGCCGGCCGCTGTGGCCGAGCGGTTCTAGGCGCTTCAGTCCAGAACTGCGCTGCTGCTACGGTCACACGTTCGAATCCTGCCTCGGGCATGGATGTGTGTAATGTCCTTAGGTTATTTAGGTTTGAGTAGTTCTAATTCTAGCAGACTGATGACCTCAGATGTTAAGCCTCATAGTGCTTAGAGCCATTTGAATCATTTGATTTGAAAGTAGTGCACATAAACAGGTGGCAAGAGTAACGACCACATAAGACTAATCACACGTTATTCACGTGCCAGACTAATATTGATCGAAAGAATCCTCAGACGCCGTGTCCACTGACAAAGGAGGCAGCTTACAAAATCCTCGTTCGAGCATACTTTAATGTTTCTCGTCAGTCTGGGAAACGAACCAGATAGGACTGATAGAGGAAACAGAAAAGATCCAAAGAAGAGCGGCGCGTTTCGTCATAGGTTCAATCAGTAAGCGTGAAAGTGTCGTGGTGGAGCTCATACAATTTAGGTGGCACATGCTAGGCGAGGGAGTCACTACGTCTGACTGTAATGCAGAGAACATGCTTTAGATTTCTGCTATGGGTTCTTCTTTGAAGGAAGGACTGGAACGGGGTGGACTCAGCTTCGTGATGTCAATTGAGGAGCTACGTGGCCTAGTGGCAGCGGCAGCACATCTGCCAGCCCAACGGCCAGAAGAGGACATCCTGACCCCACGCCCCTCCATATCGCATCTCAGTAACGTGTTAGTGATGTCGAAGCTACGTGAGACACCCGCATACCCTCCGTCGTCACGCTGTGTGCGTCCACCGCATCTATGGTAACTTGGTTGCGTATTGTAGCTACGAAATGATGGGCTACACAAAATAGTCATGGTAGGATTAGCGAATCTAAAGCTACCAAAATATTCCGTGAGACCTCATAACCCAGTACGAATTCACTGCTATACCCCCACGAATCCACAAATAAGTTCCCATTTCACCACAACTTCATCTTCTATGTCGGTTATACCTCGCCACAAATGTGTCACAGTTGTTATCGTTATTATTATTATTGTTTCTTTCCCAAGAAACTGATGCGTTGTAGCGATGCAAGTACACTGTCTGAAAAAAATGTGGAGCACCCAGAAAACATGGTCGGATATCAATGTGGCTTCGTAGAAGTACACACCATCGGCGGCTGTGTAATTGACCAGAGCCGCAATTCTCTGTGACAGGTAGAACGGCCACGACAGTGCATTAGCATTGTTCGTGTTTAGTGGTTTCGGGGCCTGGTAGGGTATACAAACGGCGCTAACAGCGTGAAACATAGCGTGATCACTGCGAAGGACACAGAGATGCTGCATACTCGTGTGAGACGGCGTTATCAGCATTTTTCTGACTTTGAAAGGGGCCGTATTGTGGGTCTCCATTTGGCCTGCTGGTCGAATTGTAGACTAGCCAGATTTGTGGGCTTTCGGATGCGATAACGGACTTCATAGGAACGTGTGGGTAGGCATACTCGACATCGGAGTTCTACGTCTGACCACCTCAAGGGAGAATCGCCGTCTTGTGCACCAAGCATTTCGTAACCCTTTCAAACCTGCGCCTGTCATCCGAGAACTGCAACATACCTGTGTCATCCCGCACCATTAACAGCTGAATAGGGAATTACTGTACCATGCGTAGGCTGCCGGTCATCCGAGAACTGCAACATACCTGTGTCATCCCGCACCATTAACAGCTGAATAGGGAATTACTGTACCATGCGTAGGCTGCCGTCAATACCTCAACACAAACGGCTGCGTTTGGAATGGTGCCACAACTGACAAGTCTGAATTGGTGATGAGTGCCATAGAACTGTCTTCAGCGATGACTTGTTTTGGAAATGCACAATGGTGTTACTCTTAGCGTTATGGTGTGTGGAGCTATCGAGTATGAATTCAGGTCACGGCTAGTAGTGATTGAGGGAACTCTGGCGGCACAACGTTAAATCAAATACATCCTGTATCCTCGAATTTCTATGCGATATATATTGATGGCAATGGGGCAATACCCGCCGCAAGTGGTACGAGTCTCTATGAGCTGTCTGCATGCTTTTCAGGTTCTTCTGTGGCCAGATCTGTCTCCAATGGAACATGTGTCGGACCAGCTTGGGTGTCAACACTGATCGGGTACCAATATTCACGATATCAAGGTCAAGTTAACAACAGTTGTCGGTCGTTTTCCTCAGAAGAGGACGCAACGACTTAATGACACCCTTCCCAACCGAGTCAGTGCATGCATCCAGTCCAGAATGGAGTGCAACTTCGTACTGGGCTTATACTGCCAAGTTCTTTATAAATTTGACTCGATTTGGTGGCCACTGAAATAACATCACATACCAGAATGAGTTTTTTCACTCTGCAGCGGAGTGTGCGCTGATATGAAACTTCCTGGCAGATTAAAACTGTGTGCCGGACCGAGACTCGAACTCGGGACCTTTGCCTTTCGCGGGCAAGTGCTCTACCATCTGGGCTACCCAAGCACGACTCACGCCTTGTGGAAAGTAGGAGACGATATACTGGCGGAAGTAAAGCTGTGAGGAAAGGCATGAGTCGTGCTTGGCTAGCTCAGTGGTACATCTACATCTACATTTATACTTCGCAAGCCACCCAACGGTGTGTGGCGGAGGGCACTTTACGTGCCACTGTCATTACTTCCCTTTCCTTTTCCAGTCGCGTATGGTTCGCGGGAAGAACGACTGCCGGAAAGCCTCCGTGTGCACTCGAATCTCTCTAATTTTGCATTCGTGACCTCCTCGGGAGGTATAAGTAGAAGCAATATATTCGATACCTCATTCAGAAACGCACCCTCTCGAAACCTGGACAGCAAGCTACACCGCGATGCACAGCGCCTCTCTTGCAGAGTCAGCCACTTGAGTTGGCTAAACATCTCCGTAACGCTATCACGCTTACCAAATAACTTTGTGACGAAACGCGCCGCTCTTCTTTGGATCTTCTCTATCTCCTCCGTCATCCCGAACTGGTACGGATCCCACACTGATGAGCACTACTCAAGTATAGGTCGAACGAGTGTTTTGTAAACCACCTCCTTTGTTGATGGACTACATTTTCTAAGGACTCTCCCAATGAATCTCAACCTGGCACCCGCCTTACCGACAAATAATTTTATATGATCATTCCACTTCAAATCTTTCCGTACGCATACTCCAAGATATTATACAGAAGTAACTGCTACCAGTGTTTGTTCCGCTATCATATAATCATACAATAAAGGATCCTTCTTTCTATGTGTTGTTTACATAGTTCCGCATACTCAGTGCGTACAAAACTTTCCCACTAAAGCGCGCCCCGCTAAGCATAACAGCGCAGGCGCAGCGCTCGTCCGTCTCCACACTACGAGATGGCGCTGCCATAGAGACAGACCAAATCTGCTTCCGCCGATCCGCGTATTAATATGTAACGCAGCCAATGAGATTGCTGCTAACGTAGAACCTTTTCTCCTCGTGGCTCACACTCGCGCAGTGATACATGAACGCACGAGGTATTCAAACAAGAGTACAGACCTCCGATGAGTCAATCTGCATCAGTCTGTACCAGTCTGCATTAGTATGTACCAGTCTGTACGAATTCTACATTTGTCTGTGCCAGTCTATAGTCAAGTTTCAGTCTGCGCCTAATAAGGTTACCATGTTCCTTTACATAGCCATGAAGATAAATGTATAGACACTTTTCTCAAGTATCAGAGATACTTGTGAGAATAAGATTAACGTACCAATACCAAAGAAACTTCAGATTGTCAATTGTAAATAGCATCCAGAACCCAGTTAAGTAATTTTTATGCTTGTTATTGTTTTAATAAACGTTTGCGAAAATTAATCAATTTCTGTTTAAAGTTGGTCACCGTCAATCTGCTACTCTAAGCGTCCAAGTGGCATTTCTATCGTCTGACCTAACGACAGAAGATAAACACGCCACAATAACACCACGAGACATATTGCTGACACTCGCCTAATTCGTTAGAGCGACAAATCAAATAATCTGATGGTGTGTGTACTGAAGGTCTTACAGTACGCACACCACACTATGGTAGAGCACTTGCCCGCGAAAGGCAAAAGTCCCGAGTTCGAGTCTCGGTCCGGCACATAATTTTAATCTACCAGGAAGTTTTAACATCACATACCGTCTCGATTCGTGAAATTTCATTTTGTTTCCTCCTACCCTTCAGGGTGCGTGACATTTTTTGTCTGGCAGTGAATACGTGAAGGGCACCGTACTAGGACAACATCTGTTAGTTCCAAGTCTCTGCTACAACCGTGCGAAAGACGAGCAAAATCGGTATCCACTGGCTGTGTACTTCCTTCGTCAGTTACTAAATTTCCCCTTCCTACTCGATCGACCTCGTAGTTCGTTCTCAAAAATTAGACAACACGATGCCGATTCTTTTAAGAAGGCTGATAAAATAAATCAGACGGCTTCGATAGCGCGCTTGTTTAACCGTAAATAGTGAGCAGGGAGAAAAAGGCGGCCGGCAGTAGTTACAAATTTGAATGGCGGGCGCGCTGGGCCGTTTGTCAGCGGCGCAGTAGCCGCCGAGTTCACACAGCGCCTCCCCACTGCGCAGGCGCCGACTCGCGGCGTGGCATTACCTGCATGCCGCGATTTATGGCCGCGCTCTGTTTAAACGTGTTTCCAATATATCACCCACCGCGTATGCTTTGTTAGCCTCTACTTACGTATTCCCTCCAAAGTAAGATAGAGCTCCGGTGAGAGGCCGAGTGGCCACATCGGACATCCTTCGGGCGCGATCGAGGGGAACTCTGGTGGAAAAAAGAGGGAATAATAAGGCAAAAAGGAAAGGAAAGAACCTTACATACAAAAGTTTCGCCTCAGCAGGCATCTCGAGAGCTGGTCTTGTTAGTCGTGTTGCGGAGTAAATTCACGCAGTAGGATCTACAAGTGGTCATCTTCCGACAGCGAAGCAAACGATCCCAGCAGCTCCTATGCGCTTTGAATTTGTTTTTCGGTGTTTCTCTATCTAACTGGAGAGAGAACCTTGCTGTTCGTTGCGCAGTTCGCCGTTTGTGCCGCGATAGTAAACCGAATTGACTTTCGATGCCGAAAAAAATGGCTCTGAGCACTATGGGACTTAACTGCTGAGGTCATCAGTCCGCTAGAACTTAGAACTACTTAAAGCTAACTAACCTAAGAACATCACACACATCCATGCCCGAGGCAGGATTCGGACCTGCGACCGTAGCGGTCGCGCAGTTCCGGACTGAAGCGCCTAGAACAGTCCGGCCACAACGGCCGGCTGATGCCGAAAGAGAGCAAATTTTCCATTTCTGTTCTTGACAGGCGTTATACATGTGACGTTGACATGCCTAATGTTTCATAAGCATTTCGGGATATGGAAGTTGCCGAGGGGAAGTGTCCTGCATGTCTCGTAGAAATAGATAACCGTACCGTAGGTGAAACCATAACGTAACGTTATCTGTGTAGGGACCACACAAACCTGGTTTTCCTGAAGAGGTGTAGCAGACTTTTCAGTAATTGCAGAGGTAACAGTCTCGGTGACTGATCTGACATTAGCGAACATGATCTTGTTATGTTGGTTCTGCGAATGGCTGAAAGCAAAGGGAAACTGCACCTGTGATTTATCTCTAGGGTGTAAAGCTATACTATATGACTTCGTGATTTTGTTTATTTATTGGTTCTTGCTTTCTTGATCATACATCCAACCATTGTTCATATATATCAGTAAAACTTGTCAGTTTTGACTATTACCTATGTAAAAATTTAAATCCATTTAAAACAGAAAAGTATAATTTATAAAAATGGTATGTATAGAAAACGCATATCTACAGTAGTGCCGGCCGGAGTGGCCGAGCGGTTCTAGGCGCTTCAGTCTGGAACCGCGCGACAGCTACGGTCGCTGGTTCGAATCCTGCCTCGGGCATGGATGTGTGTGATGTCCTTAGGCTAGTTAGGTTTAAGTAGTTCTAAATTCTAGGGGACTGATGACCTCAGAAGTCCCATAGTGCTCAGAGCCATTTGAACCATTACAGTAGTGTCCAAACGTCAGACATATTCACGAAAAGAGGACATATTGCCATACCAGGACTTCGGAAGACCTACTGAACAAGCTACAGCTTAATCACGAAACATTTGGCATACATCGCTGCCCGAAACATAATGTTACAAAAGTTCCGATAACTAAAATACACACTGTTAAGAAAGTAACTCAACTGGGAAATCTGTCGTATAGCAAAAAACACTGTTAGTAGGGTATATGGTTACCCGAAAAGGCCTCACATACTCCACAGTATCGTAGCATGCTCTCTAGTAGATGGTTCAAGGGCTCTCTTGGCAGTCGATCCCATTCCTCACCTAGAGCGGCGCAGGGTCTGGAAGTGTCCTTGGTGCAGGCTGCCGGGATAAAATTCTCCTTCCTAATGCATCCTAGGCATGTTCCGTAGGGCTCAGATCTGGGGACCTCGCTAGCCAATCTACACGATATCTTCCCCCAAGAAATTCATCCATCAGAGCAGTTCGATGCGGACGTGGGTGAAGAGGAAATCTTGACCAACTGCACCTCTGAAAAGGCGAACATATGGAGCAATGCCTCATCTCTGTCCCTCTGAGCGTTTACAGTACTCCTCCAACCACCAACGATGATATGCGACTCCGTATAGCCATTCGACATACTGCCTCCCCACATCATGACGCCATCACCTCGGACCGGTCTCTTTCCTTGATGTTCCTGGGGTTGCATCGGCCACCAGGTTCTTTCCAGAGTAATATGCGACGGGAATCATTTTGCAGACTGAAGCTGGATTCATCTATGAAGGGCATATTCCAGCCGGCCGCTGTGGCCGAGCAGTTCTAGGCGCTTCAGTCCGGAACCGCGCTGCTGCTGCGGTCGCAGGTTCGAATCCTGCCTCGGGCATGGATGTGTGTTTTGTACTTACTTTAGTTAGGTTTAAGTAGTTCTGAGTCTAGGAGACTGATGACCTCAGATGTTAAGTCCCATAGTGCTTAGAGCCATTTGAAGTGCATATTCCCCAATTCAGGTTCCAGTTTGATGTTGCCGATTCCATAATACACGGACCCGTCTCTACGCTGGAGTGAGCAGGATGAACACGTCTGGCAAACAGCCCTGCTGTTCTGAGCCTCCGATGCGCAGTTTGTCAGGAAACAGCAACTCCTGAGGCAGCTGCAAGCTCCGCATCCGATTGTCTCGCAGGTGTACTCCGATATCTTCGGGCAGTTATGGCCACGTATTGATCGTGCAGATGGGTGTCTTTGTTGACCTAGTACTGACCTACGACGAACATCTCCTCTGTCTCAAAACCATCGTCAAAGCCTCGGAATGATACTCTGTGACACATTCAAGGATGCTGAGACCTCGGTCAGCGTCTGGCCTGCTTCCAGGCGGCCAACTATTCCACTCTATAAAACAGGGTCCAAACGGCGTCTTCGTGGCGTTACGTTTTCAACTTCACAAAGAGACTACACTTACTATGAACGGACAAACAGGACTAAGGCATGAGTGGTCTCATCCACTGTTTGTGATTACCTTTCGGTTACATCCTATTCACAGTACGAAGTACTCCTTTCCTATGCAGAGCGAACAAGTAGAGATCGTAAGTAAATATTTACAATGATGTTGAGTGTTGCTCATCTTTTCTCTTTTCGTTTCTCTTTTTCGATTATCCCTAACTTTTGGATACCAATGTATGCACAAAATTTAAATTAAAGTCAGTTACAACAAAACACGTACACTACTGGCCATTACAATTGCTACACCACGAAGATGACTTGGTACAGAGGCGAAATTTAACCGACAGGAAGAAGATGCTGTGATATGCAAATGATTAGTTTTTCAGAGCATTCACATGAGGTTGGCGCCGGTGGCGACACCTACAACGTGCTGACCTGAGGAAAGTTTCCAACCGATTTCTCATACACAAACAGCAGGTGACCGGCGTTGCCTGGTGAAACGTTGTTGTGATGCCTCGTGTAAGGAGGAGAAATGCGTACCATCACGTTTCCGACTTTGATAAACATCGGATTGTAGCCTATAGCGATTGCGGTTTATCGTATCGCGACATTGCTGCTCGCGTTGGTCGATATCCAATGGCTGTTAGCAGAATATGGAATCGCTGGGTTCAGGAGGGTAATACGGAACGCCGAGCTGGATCCCAACGGCCTCGAATCACTAGCAGTCGAGATAACAGGCATCTTATCCGCATGGTTGTAACGGATCGTGCAGCCGCGTCTTGATCCCTGAGTCAACAGATGTGGACGTTTGCAAGACAACAACCATCTGCACCAACAGTTCGACGACGTTTTCAGCAGCATGGACGATCAGCTCGGAGACAATGGCTGCGGTTACCCTTGACGCTGCATCACAGACACGAGCGCCTGCGATGGTGTACTCAACGACGAACCTGTGTGCACGAATGGCAAAACGTCATTTTTTAGGATGAATCCAGGTTCTGTTTACAGCATCATGATGGACGCATCTGTGTTTGGCGACATCGCGGTGAACGCACATTGGAAGCGTGTGTTCGTCATCGCCATACAGGCTTATCACCCGGCGTGATGGGATGGGGTCCCATTGGTTACACGCCTCGGTCACCTCTTGTTCGCATTGACGTCATTTTGAACAATGAACATTTCAGATGTGTTACGACCCGTGGCTCTACCCTTCATTCGATCCCTGCGAAACCCTACATTTCAGCAGGATAATGCACGACCGCATGTTGCAGGTCCTGTACCGGCCTTTCTGGATACAGAAAATGTTCGACTGATGCCCTGGCCAGCACATTCTCCAGATCTCTCACCAAATGGAAACGTCTGGTCAATGGTGGCCAAGCAACTGGCTCGTCACAATATGCCAGTCACTACTCTTCATGAACTGTGGTATCGTGTTGAAGCTGCATGGGCAGCTGTACCTGTACACGCCATCCAAACTCTGTTTGACTCAATGCCAAAGCGTATCAAGGCCGTTATTACGGCCAGAGGTGATTGTTCTGGCTACTGATTTCTCAGGATCTATGTACCCAAACTGCGTGAAAATGTAATCACATGTCAGTTCTAGTATAATATATTTGTCCAATGAATACCCGTTTATCATCTGCATTTTTCTCGGTGTAGCATTTTTAATGGCCAGTAGTGTATTATTTTTAACTACATAAATATGTACAGACACACTTCACTTTATGTATGCGGTTTGTCTTCTGATGTATTGGGTCATTAGGGTCCGTTCTCCACGCATTGCCATTCTTCATTTCTGCCTTGCTCCCTCGTAGTGCTCGCTCTCGCGTATTATATCGTGTTTCCGGTCTCCTTCTCCTCCCTGTCGTACTCGGGAGACACACTTTTGGCATGGCTGATTGTATGGACACTCATCATTCCTTGAGGGCGGTATACACCTTAATGTCTGTTGTTCCCAGAGAGTGGTAACTGCAGTGGGGTCCTTTGTATCCCACAGCACTGCACTGTCTATTCTGTCTGTCTTATGATGATGGCACCCTCTTAGATAACATAGTTCGCCATTCTGATCTCTCAGAAGGATGTCGTTATCTGGTAAACGGAAGATACTAGAAGCTTTTGAAATGTAGTGCTACAGCATAAACCTGAAGATTAGATGGGTAGACCGAATAACTAATGAGGAAGTACTAAGAAAAGAAATTTGTGACACGACCTGACTTAAAGGAGGGATTAGTTGGCAGTAAACATCCTGAGGCATCAAGGAATTGTCAGTTTGGTACTTGAGGGAAATTTGAGGTGTAAAAATTGTAGACGGAGCCCGAGGCCCGAATAAAACAATCAGGTTCTAATGAATGTACGCTGCAGTGGTTATGCAGAGCTGAGGAGACTTGCACAGGATAGACTAGCGTGGAGAGCTGTCTCACACCAGGTTTCGGAGTGAAGACCACAACAAGCAAAATTTTCGGTAACTGATAGAACGTAAATATTCAGTACTGCATTCGATCGTTAGGATTCGCGATGTTTTTTGTCCATCGATATACTGGAAGAAATACTTTTTCTTAAAAGAAATATAATGATTACTTTAATGGCTTGGGACATTGCTTGAAAAGAGAAGTGGAATGATACAAGAGCCGTTAATTTTTGAGAACGACGGTTCGGTTCCAGGTTCAGCCATCCAGGTTTAGATTTTCGTGTTTCCTTCCCAAATTGCGTAAGGCAAATGCTGGGATGGTATCTTTGAAAAGGACGTGGCCCATTTCCTTCCCAAATTGCGTAAGGCAAATGCTGGGATGTTATCTTTGAGAAGGACGTGGCCCATTTCCTCCCCAATCCGATTTTGTGCTTTGCCTCTATCTCACCGTCGACGGGACACTAAATCATTATCTTTCTTCCTTCTTTCCTTTCTTCCTTAAGTGTATGGATTAAGTCTGCATGTACTTCCACTCACACCCACAGTACACAGTATAACTGATCTGTGACGCAAAACGTCGGCCTCCCATGCCTCTCATCTCTTGGGTATTTTTGCGACTTTTCCAGTTCTATATAGTACCAAGCGTTGTACTCTTACTCTTATATTCTCAAGAGCTAACGAATTATGTTAAAATAACACCCGATATTTTTATTTTGTTTAAATAAGAATTCCAGTGTATCGAATAGTTTATGAAATATTCGTTTTCCACTTTATGTAGCACACGTGATATGGACGTCTGCAGGGCATTCGAAAGTATGCGAAAGAGTAAAGAATATAGGATATTTGTAATAGGGTAACAACCTAGAAGTCCAGGCAGTGAGAAGGCACTACCTGTACGTAGATATATCCACAAAGAAAGAAAATATTTTTCCTTGGTTTCTAAAATTTACAGAACAGGTGCGGGAACGTAGATCATGGTTTAACGCCCCGTCAGCTAGGAGATCATTGGAAGCAATCAAAGTACATGATCTGATAGAACGAGGATGGAGCCGGAAATAGGTCGTGTCCTTCTCAAAGAAATCAATCCGGTACTTGCTGTAAACGGTTTAGATAAATTATGGAAAATGTAAATCAGGATGGCCGCACGAAATTTTGAATCCCACCCGGATGTGAGTCCAGCGTCTAAACCAATGCTCCATCTCGTACGGCCGGCCGCTGTGGTCATGCGGTTCTAGGCGCTTCAGTCTGGAGCCGCGCTGCTGCTGCGGTCGCAGGTTCGAATCCTGCCTGGGGCATGGATGTGTGTGATGTCCTTAGGTTAGTTAGCTTTAACTAGTTCTAAGTCTAGGGGACTGATGACCTCAGATGCTAAGTCCCATAGTGCTCAGAGCCATTTTTTGAACCATCTCGTACGATGAAAAACAGATTTCACATGAATGATTGTTACGTAACTGATATGTATGATGATCACCGTTTGCTTCCTCAAACCAAGGGAGGTGGCGCTGCGGTTAGCACACCGACCTCCTTTCCAAAAGAAGCGATGTGCAGATTCAAGTGCATGGAATCCCCGCCAGGTGGGTTAAAGGGAGATACAGAAGTAATTCAGAGGCTTGTTGTTGGACTTGTAACCGGTAGGTTCAATCATCACGCGAGTACTACGGAGATCCCTGGCGAGAAGTTAACGTTCTTTTCGCGAATCACTGTTGAGAAAATTTAGAGAACTGACATTTGAAGCTGACTGCAGAACGATTCTACTGCTACCAACGCACATTTCGCGTAAGGATCGCGAAGGGTCGCGCGGGATTAGCCCTAGCGGTCTGAGGCGCTACAGTCATGGACTGTGCGGCTGGTCTCGGCATGGGTCCCTCGGGCGTGGGTGTGTGTGTTTGTCTTTAGGATAATTTAGGTTAAGTAGTGTGTACCCTTAGGGACTGATGACCTTAGCAGTTATGTCCCATAAGATTTCACACGCGAAGACAAGCTAAGAGAAATTAGGGTTTGCATGGAGGCATATAGACACTCATTTTTCCTTCGCTCCACTTGCGAGTGGAACATGGAAGGGACTGGCTAGTAATGGTACAAGGCACTGTCCGTCATGCACCGTATTGTGGCTTGCGAATTATGAATGTAGATGTAGAAGAAAATAATGCTCACAATGTCATCATGCCTTTAAAATCGCAACAGGAGAAAAATTATACCTTCATTTGCTTCTCGTAGCAATTTGCATGAGGCGCTTTAGGAACTTGGTTCTAAATTCTAATTTTATAGTAAACTGAAGACTGCACTCGCCCGGGAGATACAGCATGATCGATTGCGTACCCTAGCTGCTTGTACACATATGTTGTCGCTAGAACATCTCTATTACTTTATTTGACGTAGAAAATTTCACGAAACAAGTACAACCAAGAATTTTCAATGCCGGCTTACAAGGAAAGTGGACATAAATATCTGTTTACGCACAGCGTGTGTGTTTGTGACATGAAACATTGTCGTTTATCTGGTTCAGACTATTCGTACCTGTAATTGCCGACATGTCAATACTGCGGAACTGGTGTTATCGACGAGAGGCATGAACATCCAAAACATTCAGCCTAACCGGGTTTGTCGCAATTTTCCTTCAGTTGCCGGAATGCCCTCGAACAAATACTGGCCCGAGTCACGCGTTGTGGGAATAAAAACATGGCTGTGAAGCCTGAGAATAAACAAAGCAGCCTTCCTAATCTCCAACCGGATTTAATGCACGTTTCTAGCACACTATGAAACATTGTTGTGCCTTACGGTTTGGCAGAACAGCTGACGATACCAACATAGTGCACTGACAAAGTATCGTGAACATCTAGTGATTGTTCAGTCTTTCTATTACGAAAGAAAACCTCATACCGCAGTCTGATCTTATTTAGGCTAACACGACAATGATAGCCCTTATTTTGTTATTTGGCTGGGTGTTGTGTGCTGTCCTTAGGTTAGTTAGGTTTAAGTAGTTATAAGTTCTAGGGGACTGATGACCATAGATGTTAAGTCCCATAGTGCTCAGAGCCATTTTGTTATTTCTAAGTTTTATTTTTATTATGAAGCACGATCCTTTTTATTACTGAAAATCGTTTTAATAACGTTTAACATACAATTCAGTCTCTTAACAGGAAAGAACTGAGAGTATCACATACCACGAAGACAATAAAGTGCAAATGGTGACTATTCTACCTGAATAATATTTCGCGAAAAGACAGTTTCTTCAAGAAAACATTTTCGTGGGATATTGATGGGGGGGGGACTTCCATTTTCGTGTCAAACTTCATACAACCATCTTGGTTTACATTTTCCCCAAACGACTTCAAGCGATTCCCGTGTTCGTTCGTTAAACGAAGCCGCATCGACATTTCATTCAGTCTTACCCTTTCCGATCTTCTATTACGTCTCTAATGATCATAGCATCTACACACTTCAATACAAATTTTTCTTCTCGTGTAACTGTTCTCCTAATATCTCCGTATTTTTTGTTCAGTTCTGAAACTGTCCTTTAATGATTCTGAGCGTCTGATTTTGAAATCGTATAGTGTACTATTTAACCACACATAAAGAAATTAAGCCTGTTTTGGTATTAACCGAGAAGCGTCAAATTCAAAATGTCAGGTATAGAGATCACTGATCGTGGAATAGAAAATCAACTAAAATCGCTCAGCAAGGGAAATGCGATTGCACCTGATGGATTACCAGTATGCTTATACATGGCTTATACGAAATCTTGTGCCCCTTCTAGCACAAGGTTATCGTAGGTCTCTGGAGGAAAGAATCGTCTCATGTGATAGGACAAGGTGCAGGTCATTCCAGTTTTCATGAAGCTTCCCGGACACACGCACATGTCGTTGACGTATATCCGTTGTGGAGTTGTCAAATATTTTACGCCCACGTTTTATGGTCTTTTCAGGAAACGATATATTCCCTGTAGAAACAAAAATGGATTTCACAGACAGCGATCCTATGAAACTTAGCTCGCTCATTTCGTACATGAGATCCAGAAAGCAATAGATAACAGCGCCCAGGTATATACAGTATTCTTTGACTTCTAGAAAGCAAAATACGAACATACGGAATATCAGAGATTCTTTTGTCATTACATTGACTTCCTAACAAATAGAACTCAACATGTCGCTGTTAACGGGTAAAAATCGTCTATACGAAAATAATTTCGGGCGTACCGGAAAGGGGATTTATAGAACCTTTGCTGTTGACGATGTGTACACAATGAGGCATAAATGAAGAAAAATGTTCCGTCCATTGTGTCACACATCTAGCCACAAGAGAAAAATTCTTTTTCATAAGTTTCCGTTCCAAGAAATGGCAGTGTAACTCAACTGCATAACATCGAGAAATGTGACCGAAGATTTTGAGTGTTCCTATGCACCTGTATAAACCAGGACGAGAGAGAGTCAAGACCGCAGAACTTGTGCGATTTGTAGTAGTCTATGTTGCCCACCATTTCCGAATCACTGTCGGCAATCTGTTCTATGATTCACATGTTCTAATACAGTTGCTAGTGCAGTACTGGGAGATGAGACTTTTCCCCGTACATTACTAATTAACATACTAATATACTATGTGATCAAAAGTATCCGAGCACCCCCAAAAACATACGTTTTTCACATTAGGTGCATTGTGCTGCCACCTACTGCCAGGCACTCCATATCAGCGTCCTCAATAGTCATTAGATGTCGTGAGAGAGCAGAATGGGGCGCTCCGCGGAACTCACGGACTTCGAACGTGGTCAGGTGATTGGGTGTCACTTGTGTCATACGTCTGTACGCGAGATTTCGACACTCCTAAACATCCTCAGGTACACTGTTTCCGATGTAATAGTGAAGTGGAAACATGAAGGGACACGTACAACACAAAAGCGTACAGGCCGACCTCGCCTGTTGACAGACAGAGACCACCGACAGACAGTTGAAGGCGGTCGTAATGTGTAATAGGCAGACATCTATCCAGACCATAACACAGGAATTCCAAACTGCATCAGGATCCACTGCAAGTACTGTGACAGTTAGGCAGGAGGTGAGAAAACTTGGGATTTCATGACGGGTGGGTGCTCATAAGCCACACATCACGCCGGTAAACGCCAAACGACGCCTCGCTTGGTGTAAGGAGCGTAAACATTGGACGACTGAACAGTGGAAAAACGTTTTGCGGAGTGACGAATCACGGTACACAATGTGGCGATCCGATGGCTGGGTGTGGGTATGGCGAATGCCCGGTGAGCGTCATCTGCCAGCATGTGTAGTGCCAACAGTAAAATTCGGAGGCGGTGGTGTTATGATGTGGTAGTGTTTTTCATGGAGGGGGTTTGCACCCCTTGTTGTTTTGCGTGGCACTATCACAGCATAGGCCTACATTGATGTTTTAAGCATCTCATTGCTTCCCACCGTTGAAGAGCAATTCGGGCATGGCGATTGCATCTTTCAACACGATTGAGCACCTATCCATAATGCACGGCCTGTGGAGGAGTGGTTACAGGACAATAACATCCCTGCAACGGACTGGCCGGCACAGGATCCTGACCTGAATCCTAAGAACACCTTTAGGATGTTTTGGAATGCCGACTTCGTGCCAGGCCTCACCGACCGACATCGATAACTCTCCTCAGTGCAGCATTCCGTGAAGAATGGGCTGCTATTCCCCAAGCAACCTTCCAGCACCCATTGCACGTATGCCTGCGAGAGTGGAAGCTGTCATCATGACTAAGGGTGGGCCAACATCATCTGAATTCCAGCATTACAGATGGAGGGCGCCACGAACATGTGAGTCATTTTCAGCCAGATGTCCGGATACTTTTGATCACATAGTGTATATCTCGAGGTTCTTCAGTGTTTCGTTAAATAGTTAATATTTTATTACTTTCGTGAACAATACTTAAGGTAGGGAAAATTGAACAATGTTTCTTGACTAGTTGTACGAGCAGCAGGTGCTCTTCAGAGTATTTTTCCCCAATTATGACCCTGCTTGCATAAAAGGTAATATGCGGAAGTTAAATGAAGCCGTTCTCGGTTGATGCTGAACAGAGGAAAGTAGCAACACTAGAAAATTATAGTGAAATACGGGACAGACACGGAGGAGATAGACTTTTGGTACAGGAACTGGCTGTTGATTTTAAAAACAGACAAATGTAACGCACTGGGCATAAGTTAGTGAAACTTACTTTTATTGCCTGAAAACGATAGGATTGTTCCACATTTTAAATCAAGTAATTTAGGAAAATCAAGCAAAATCTGAACCCGATTCTGGTGATCTGAATACCGAATTCCCATGTCTTACTACTTCTTCTACATGATTACTCTGCAATTCTCAATTAAGTGTCTGGCAGAGGGTTCATCGAACCATCTTTGAGCTACTTCTCTACCGTTCCACTCTCGAACAACGCGCGGGAATAAACGAAAACTAAAATCTTCCCATGAGAGCTCTTATTTCTCATATTTTATTATGATGATCATTTCTCCCTATACAGGTGGACACCAACAAAATATTTTCACTCTCTGAGGAGAATGTTGGTGATTGAAAATGTTTTCGAAAATATAAGTACCGTTGCAGCGCACGCAACCCTATGCTCGGAACATTTTCGATGAAAACATTTCGAGGCATAAAGACCTGTATGCCTACTGCAAGAAATCTCCCTCCCTTAAGGTATTGCAATTTTCACTAAAATTTGTTATATTCTTAGTGTTTTGTCGTATAGTTGTCGTCGAATCGCGAAATTCTTGCGGATTCAGCCCGCGATACTACATTTATTTTACACTGTCCCGTCACATTAATGCGACCACCTGTCAAAATCCTGAATAACCGCCGGCCGGAGTGGCCGAGCGGTTCTAGGCGCTTCAGTCTGGAACCGCGCGACCGCTACGGTCGCAAGTTCGAATCCTGCCTCGGGCATGGATGTGTGGGATGTCCTTACGTTTGTTAGGTTTAAGTAGTTCTAAGTTCTAGTGGACTCAGATGTTAAGTCCCATAGTGTTTAGAGCCATTTGAACCATTTGAACCTGTATAACCACCTTTTGCAGCGCGGACCACTGCAAGACATGCAGGAAGAGAGTCTATGAGATTCTGGAAGGCACCGATCGGGATGTGGAGCCATGCTGTTGGCAGCTGCGCTGGGTTTCCTGATTGAGGATCCACAACACGAAAAGCTCAGTCGAGTTGGTCTCACATATTCTAGATGAGGCTTAAATCCGGGGAGTTTGGCGGCCAGGGGAGTGCGGTAGACTCATCCTGATGCTCTTCGAACCACACACCAACAGTGCGAGCTGTGTGACACAGTGCATTGTCCTGTTGATAGATGCCATCGTGACGAGGGAAAACAAACTACATGCAGAGATTGACATGGTCGCCAAGAATAGATGCGTACTTGTGTTTTCCGTCGTAACTTTGACCTCGATTATTTTCAAAAACTATGGACTCTCTAGAAAAAAGCCTAAACAGGTGTCTCTTTATTTTCAATGCAGAATGTCCTTGCAAAACAATGAAAATCGGTGACCCCCATATCAGTCCCACCGATGTGAGGTGTACTACCACACTCCTACAGAAATACGAGCAAAACTTTTAGCACGTGCAGACTCTGCAGAGAACGTCATAAATAACTGTACTGCTATAGGATCTTTGGGTTATCAATACAAAATCAAATAGGGGTAATGCAGGAGTAGGTTTAATAACGAATAAAAAAATAGGAGTACGGGTAAGCTACTACAAACAGCATAGTGAACGCATTATTGTGGCCAAGATAGACACGAAGCCCACGCCTACTACAGTAGTACAAGTTTATATGCCAACTAGCTCTGCAGATGATGAAGAAATTGATGAAATGTATGATGAGATAAAAGAAATTATTCAGGTAGTGAAGGGAGACGAAAATTTAATAGTCATGGGTTACTGGAATTCGAGAGTAGGAAAAGGGAGAGAAGGAAACATAGTAGGTGAATATGGATTGGGGCAGTGAAATGAAAGAGGAAGCCGCCTGGTAGAATTTTGTGCAGAGCATAACTTAATCATAGCTAACACTTGGTTCAAGAATCATGAAAGAAGGTTGTATACATGGAAGAACCCTGGAGATACTAAAAGGTATCAGATAGATTATATAATGGTAAGACAGAGATTTAGGAACCAGGTTTTAAATTGTAAGACATTTCCAGGGGCAGATGTGAACTCTGACCACAATCTATTGGTTATGAACTGTAGATTAAAACTGGAGAAACTACAAAAAGGTGGGAATTTAAGGGGATGGGACCTGGATAAACTGAAAGAACCAGAGGATGTACAGAGTTTCAGGGAGAGCATAAGGGAACAATTGACAGTAATGGGGGAAAGAAATACAGTAGAAGAAGAACGGGTAGCTTTGAGGGATGAAATAGTGAAGGCAGCGGAGGATCAAATAGGTAAAAAGACGAGGGCTGGTAGAAATCCTTGGGTAACAGAAGAAATATTGAATTTAATTGATGAAAGGAGAAAATATAAAAATGCAGTAAATGAAGCAGGCAAATAGGAATACAAACGTCTCAAAAATGAGATCGACAGGAAGTGCAAAATGGCTAAGCAGGCATGGCTAGAGGACAAATGTAAGGATGTAGAGACTTATCTCACTAGGGGTAAGGTAGATATTGCCTACAGGAAAATTAAAGAGACGTTTGGAGAAAAGAGAACCACTTGTATGAATATCAAGAGCTCATATCGAAACCCAGTTCTAAGCAAAGAAGGGAAAGCAGAAAGGTGGGAGGAGTATATAGAGGGTCTATACAAGGGCGATGTACTTGAGGACAATATTATGGAAATGGAAGAGGATGTAGATGAAGATGAAATGGGGCATACGATACTGCGGAAAGAGTTTGACAGAGCACTGAAAGACCTTAGTCGAAACAAGGCCCCCGGAGTAGACAACATTCCATTAGAACTACTGACAGCCTTGGGAGAGCCAGTCCCGACAAAACTGTACCATCTGGTGAGCAAGATGTATGAGACAGGCGAAATACCCTCAGACTTCAAGAAGAATGTAATAATTCCAATCCCAAAGAAAGCAGGTGTTGACAGATGTGAAAATTACCGAACTATCAGTTTAATAAGTCACAGCTGCAAAATACTAACGCAATTCTTTACAGACGAATGGAAAAACTGATAGAAGCCAACCCCGGGGAAGATCAATTTGGAATCCGTAGAAATGTTGGAACACGTGAGGGAATACTGACCCTACGACTGATCTTAGAAGGAAGATTAAGGAAAGGCAAACCTACGTTTCTAGCATTTGTAGACTTAGAAAAAGCTTTTGACAAAGTTGATTGGAATACTCTCTTTCAAATTCTGAAGGTGGCAGGGGTAAAATACAGGGAGCGAATGGCTATTTACAATTTGTACAGAAAGCAGATGGCAGTTATATGAGTCGAGGGGTATGAAAGGGAAGCAGTGGTTGGGAAGGGAGTGAGACAGGGTTGTAGCCTATCCCATATGTTATTCAATCTGTATATTGAGCAAGCTATAAAGGAAACAAAAGAAAAGTTCGGAGTAGGTATTAAAATCCATGGAGAAGAAATAAAAACTTTGAGGTTCGCCGATGACATTGTAATTCTGTCAGAGTCAGGAAAGGACTTGGAAGAGCAGTTGAACGGAATGGACAGTGTCTTGAAAAGAGGATATAAGATGAACATCAACAAAAGCAAAACGAGGATAATGGAATGTAGTCGAATTAAGTCGGGTGATGCTGAGGGAATTAGATTAGGAAATGAGACACTTAAAGTAGTAAAGGAGTTTTGCTATTTGGGGAGCAAAATAACTGATGATGGTCGAAACAGAGAGGATATAAAATGTAGACTGGCAATGGCAAGGAAAGCGTTTCTGAAGAAGAGAAATTTGTTAACATCGAGTATGGATTTAAATGTCAGGAAGTTGTTTCTGAAAGTATTTATATGGAGTGTAGCCATGTATGGAAGTGAAACGTGAACGATAAATAGTTTAGACAGGAAGAGAATAGAAGCTTTCGAAATGTGGTGCTACAGAAGAATGCTGAAGTTTAAATGGGTAGATCACATAACTAATGAGGAGGTATTGAATAGAATTGGGGAGAAGAGGAGCTTGTGGCACAACTTGACTAGAAGAAGGGATCGGTTGGTAGGACATGTTCTGAGACATCGAGGGGTCATCAATTTAGTATTGGAGGGCAGCGTGGAGGGTAAAAATCGTATAGGGAGACCAAGAGATGAATACACTAAGCAGATTCAGAAGGATGTAGGCTGCAGTAGGTACTGGGAGATGAAGAAGCTTGCACAGGTTAGAGTAGCATGGAGAGCTGCATCAAACCAGTCTCAGGACTGAAGACCACAACAACAACATAGGTCCTTTAATGCCGTTTTTCTCTTGTTGCCATTTTTTACAAGTGCCATATCACTCATGTTGCAAGTATCTTTCCAGTAACTTATAGATCCTCTAGATTGACAGAATCTTTCTACGATGAAACAAGCTTTTTTCTTTATCTTTTTAACAGCAATGAGACGTATCAAAAACTAGTCAATTAGTCTAAGACCAGCCATCAAGCAGTTATTAAAAGCACCCGTACCTGCCAGAAAGGTTGCTGTTGCGAAGCCCACTCCCAACATACACGTTCATTTTCTCTAGTTCTTCATTTATCTTCTCTATTAAGTTATAGTTTCTTGAAAGTGAAACTATTACTTAAGTAACTCAGTTAAAAGATGTAAAGCTTTCGTTTAAACAATGGCTGAGATGAAACTGTAGCAACTCTGCATGCTGAATGACACACTGATAAAAAGGGTCGTTGAAAAAGTTGAAATAACACATATTATTCGATAAGACTTTCACAATAAATGAGCTGCAAATATTTTACTATAATAAACTATACACTGCAACGCCTTCTTTCGAATATAGAAATACAGTGTTGATATCAATAACAGAATTTTAATTCCAGATGTTATATGTAAATATCGAGTAGAACAGTTTTTAATTCCTTCTGAACGTTATAATTATATTTCTTTGTTTTTATGCATCTCTGAATCGTTTCCACTTTTAAAAATAGGCTTCTTGGAGCTGTTCATTAATTTTCATTTTTTATTCGCAAGTGCTATAATATGATGAAAAATTGCTTTAATGCCTTGGCTGATTGGCTCTAAGCACTATGGGACTTAACATCTGAGGTCATCAATCCCCTAGACAGAACTACTTAAACCTAACTAACCTAAGGACATCACACACATCCATGCCCGAGGCAGGATTCGAATCTGCGACCGTAGCAGCAGTGCTGTTCCAGACTGAAGCGCCTAGAACCGCTCGGTCACAGAGGCCGGCTTTGGCTAATTATTGGGGCGACCTTTGTGAAACATTCGCAGCCAATTAGCAAACATATGTTCGGAGAAAAAAAATTGTTAGTTGCTTCCGGCTACCCCGATGGTCTTGAAATAGTTCAGATGTATCAGCGTGTTCGCAGAACTTATTCTTGTCACTAGTGGAATCGTACCAGAAACTACAACAGAGAAATGAACTCATGAAGCTACCCGTTATGAACGACGTTTTCTGGGGAAAACTCTTTATCATGTTCGCAAAAACGTCAGATTGATGAGAGAACAGTGAGAAGTTAAGTTTCACTACATTTTGGCTCAAACCATCATAACGGAAGTGCATTCATTTGGTATACTCATGCACACTTTTGTGATGTTCGTGAAGACTGAGGCAGATTTGCTTACTCTATTCCTGGTTAACCTGCCATTGCGCTATCTTCGGGATCAATACGTAATTTACGAAAAACATATCACCAGACAGCAATTCCAAAGGATCAAAATCATGTTACCTCACAGGAATTCCCCACACCTACAAGTGCAAACAAAGCATAAGTAATTAGTGAACTCCTCTCTTCTCCAATCTGAAAATAAATAACTCAGTGTCACGTGAAGTGACGTCGCAGATTCGCATCAGAATCGAATTGAAGTTGATAGAAGATCTGGTTCATATCCACCTCTGGCCGTCCTCATGTGATCTCTCTCTCATTCTGTCGAATACTGGCTTGATTCCTTTCAAAGGACATCGTTAATTTTTATCAGATGCTACTTGTGTTACGTCTCTGATGACAATGTCGTTGATGGGGCATTAAAACAAAAACTCCGTTCTATTCTTTGTCAGCAGCGGCAGTAACTTGTCAGCTCACCCACACAGCTCAACCGTCTCCCTTCAGTTGACAAAAGATGTTGAGTTGCTTCAGTTTTTCCCAACGCAAAATATAGTGGCATAATCTGTATAACATTCTGTCACTCGAACAATCAGAACACTTCCAGCATTCATTGCCAGGTTATCACAGCAGAATACGAGGTCACGTTCTTCGCCTACTTGATCGAAGCGCCTCACAAATAGGACACTGTCTTATCATAATGTGCGGCAGAAGCTGCTGTATCTCGTTTCGTTAATACTGTATAAGTGTGCTCTGCCTTTAATGTAAGCCAGGAAGAATGAATGGCAGGGAGAAGGCGGCTGGTCATTTCGTTCCCGCCAAGGATAAATGCGGTTAAGTGCAATTAGGGCAAAAGCGAGACGGTGGTGCGCGGTGCAAGCAAATCGGCGGGCTCGTCGTTATTGAAAAGGCGCAGGTGACGTCATGTTGCGTGAGGGCCAAGTGCGTCATTGCGTGATTGGCGTGCGGGGGCGTGGGGAGGCTGCCACCGCTCCCTGCGTGCGCGTCAGCTGGGCCGCCCGCAACAGCCTAACCTTACCCGTGTACCGCCCACACCCTCTCAGGGATTAAAGAGGAAAAAATTCCACCTTTGTTGGGTCGCGATTCTTCGTAACGCAGTGCCGACATGGGTGACGCCGCAGTTAAGGTGCCATTAGGAGCACTGTTGTAATCCCCATCCCACCATCCTACATTAAATTTTCAGTGGTTTCCCTGTGACAGGTGAGGCTAGTCCTGGGACGATTTGTTATGCAACTAGCCCACTTTCCGATTTCTTTCCCACTTATTACACCCAAACCTCCAGATGTCACACACTCAGGTAGGTACCAAACGTTGCGTGTCGATAGAGTATCAACCGAAAGACCGATTTAGTTCGTGCTGTGTGCTGTCGTCCAGTAAGAGATGCGTAAACGGTAATTAGAAATAACACCAGAACTATGGAGTACAGACAAAAGTTTATCTGTGAGACCTGACTGTGGAGAGAGCTTGTACGGGAGTCGGTAGAGCGTCAGATCTTCGAACTAAATGTCCCGAGTTTGAAACGCACTGATTGCGATATTTTTTTCGTTTATGGGTGAAATTGTTATATGGAAGAACATTTTTCTGGAGTGCAAAAGGATGTTTCGGAGTTTGTAACAATGTTCTTTTGGCTGTCTGCTTTTGCTTCGGTAGCTGAACGTCGCAAACCTACAGAGTACATTTGTATAGATAGGTGTGGTGTTATCTACACAAATGTATATACGTAAGCATCCTGTATGATCACCTGCAACCATTGATGTCCACTGCTTTCCGACAAACTTGGGCAATTCCAGCAGGACAATGCGACACCCCACACGTCCATAATTGCTTCAGAATGATTCCAGGAACAATCTTCTGAGTTTAAACACTTCCCATGGCCACCAAACTCCCCAAACATGAACATTATTGAGCATATCTGGGATGGCTTGCAACGTGCTGTTCAGAACAGATATCCACCTCCTCGTTCTCTTATGGAATTATGGACAGTCCTGCAGGATTCATGGTGTCAGTTCCCTCCAGCACTACTTCAGACATTAGTCGAGTCCATGTCACGTCGTGTTGCGACACTTTTGCGTGCTCACGGGGTCCCTACACGATATTAGGCATGTGTACCAGTTTGTTTATCTCTTCAGTGTACATTCATCTCATAGATGGAAGTTTACGGATTCTACGTTGATGACTGATGTGTGTGCGAGCTTGGGACTATTTTGTCCCAGGTGCAGGACATGGCTGTGTGCGAAGAAACATTGTTGCTGCCATTCGAGAGACATTCAAAGGAGCATCTAAACATCATGTTTTTAATACGAATGTCGCACGAGTAGTTTCTCGACGTAGGATGCATTTGTTGCGAAAGTAAAGGACTAGCTGGGAGAACAGGTGTAAGTTAAAGCTTCCTCTGGATCTCAGAAGAATCGCTCTCAGGTTCAGTAGATACAGTACAAACTGTATCTGGTACAGGAACCTTACCTAATTTTTCCATAAAAAGGCAGATTTTCTGCCAGAACTTTTAACGAACCTGAAGAAGCCAATAGTCACAAGGTTCGTTTATAAGGATCCGAGACACAAAATGAAAATCGAGAGTCAAATTAGTGAGTCTACGATGGGAAAAACCGACCGGTTAAACCGAAACCGTTATTTTAGTTGTGATTTACCGGTAGTTTTCCGTATTTGTTGGATTTCGGTTATAACAGTTTTTTTTAAATTCTTTGCTAATAACTGGGTAGGAACCGACACATCTATTTGGCAGCAGCACAGTCTAAAATGTTTGGTTTATAAGTAATGCTTTTGTGAAAACGTTAATGTTTATTCGTAAAATTTCCATTGCTTTTAAATATTGGATTACTATGGAAATTGGGAAAAAAACTACAATACTATCTTAATAAAAAGGCCTACAATCAGAGAGTAGCAACAGGCACCGGACATAAAAATCACTTCAGTGTAGCAGAGACAATAATATACTTGCTGCCATGTGGCGTGGCCTTCTAGACGGTACAAGTGTACCTGAAGTGTGCAAACTTGCCCTCATATGGTCCATAGGGTAGTTACTCACTGTTGTCCTCGGACTCATTTGTATTGCAGAATGATACCATTCCTAGTTTGAAAGTATTTTACGAAGTGCGGTAACAATGAAGTACAGTGCTTCATTTGCTTTAAAAATTTAGAAACCGGAGGAGTTACAACAAACTTACGATATCATATATGGAGAAAACAATTACAATGTCGCTTGGAGGAGAAGGTCAATTTCATTGATATATCTATAATTTCATTGGCAAGCACTAAATTTGCGAAGATAATTCAACCCTTAATTTTATGGTTGCTTCAGGTTGAAAAATTGATACCATCCAAAAGTAACGATGAAGGAAGTCATCATCTTGTGAACTTTTTTTCTCGCTTGTCACGGCGCCTTCTCCTTCACCTTCGCGTTCTTTGTTGGAGACAATGAGACTGAAATCTGTTGCAGCCTCAGCCCATATCGATAGCCACCTCTTACTTCATCACCCTTATAACAATTTTTCAACCACTTTTACTATTGGAAAATAACAATAAACCAAAAACCGGTTATTTCAGAAACCAGTTATTTTGAGCGTTTTTAACACCTATGATAAACTGGAGACGGACATAACTGGTGTAACTGAAAACCGATTATTTCAGCGATAACCACTATCCCTAGTCTAGTCCTGTTTCTTGATGACTTGTGTTTCACCCATTTTTCTTCACTTGTTACCAGACTGATTACAATTCGCTGGGGACATGGAAGAGAGCGACAAAGTTTCCAACATGACCGGCAAAAATGACACTTGCCACCAGCCAGGTCCCTAGGTTTCCTACACTTCCAAAAATCATTTGATACGGTGCCCTACGGTAGACTGTTAACGAAGGTACTAGCATACGGAGCAGGTCCCAGATATGTTAATGGCTCGAAGACTTCTTAACTAACAAAACCCAGTACGTTGTCTCCGACGGCGAGTGCTCATCAGAAATAAGGGTAGCGTCAGGAGTGCCCCATGGTAGTGTGATAGGACTGCTGTTATTTTCTATAGACTTAAATGATATGGCTGACAGGGTGAGCAACAATCTGCGGCTGTTTGCTGATGACGCTGGGGTGTACTGAAAGATGTCGTCATTGAGTGATTGTTGGAGAATACAAGACGTCTTAGACAAAATTTCTAGTTTTTCGGATGAATGGTAGCTAGTTCTAAAGGTGGAAAAATATAAATTAATGCAGATGAGAAGGAAAACCAAACCAGTAATGTTCGAATACGACACTAGTTGTGCGCTGCTTGACACGGTCAGCCGGCCGAAGTGGCCGTGCGGTTAAAGGCGCTGCAGTCTGGAACCGCAAGACCGCTACGGTTGCAGGTTCGAATCCTGCCTCGGGCATGGATGTTTGTGATGTCCTTGGGTTAGTTAGGTTTAACTAGTTCTGAGTTCTAGGGGACTAATGGCCTCAGCAGTTGAGTCCCATAGTGCTCAGAGCCATTTGAACCATTTTGACACAGTCACATTGGTTAAATATATGGGCGTAACGTTGCAAAGCGATATGAAACGGGACGAGCATGTAAGGATTGTAGTAGGGAAGCCGAAAGGTCGACATCGGTTCATTGGGAGAATTTTGGAAAAGCGTGGTTCATCTATGAAGGCGACCGCATTAAGGACACTAGTGCGACCCATTCTCGAGTGTTTGGGACCAGAAACAGGTCGGATTGAAGGAAGACGTCGAAGCAGTTCAGAGCCGGACTGCTAGATTTGTTACCAGAAAGTTCGAGTAGCAAGCTGGTATTACTGAGGTGCTGTGGTAATTCAAATAGCAATCCCTGGAGGGAAGGCGACATTCTTTTGAGGAATACTATTGAGAAAATTTAGAGAACCAGCATTTGAGGCTGACTGCAGAACGATTCTAATGCCACCGCCGTAAATTTCGCGTAATAACTGCGAAGATAAGAAAAATTAGGGCCTGTTTCTTCCTATTGGGTTATGCCAAGGACGAAGTTGACATTAACGTTGTCAGAAACGAAATAGTGCGCTACCGTAGCCATCACAACAAACCTGTTTGCAGAGCTGAGCAAGAAAGGGACTACAATTGTCTGTAGGGGCCTCACATTAGGTCTATCTAACGTCTTTGTAAACGCTTCACATTCCTTTCATTGTCGTTGCTGAAAAACTATAGCTCTATGAAAAGGCAGTGTTGTGTACATAGTTCCGCGTAGTCAGCGCGTACATAACTTTCCCACGAGAGCGCGCCCCGCTAAGCACCACAGCGCAGGCGCAGCGCTCGTCTGTCTCTGCACTACGAGATGGCGCTGCCTTAGAGACGGACCAAATTCTGCTTCCGCCGATCCGCGTGTTAATATGTAAAACAGCCAATGAGATTGCTGTTATCGTAGAACCTTTTTTCCTCGCAGATCACACTCGCGTAGTGATACCTGAACGCGCGAGGTATTATAACGCGTGTACAGACCTCCGATTAGTCAGTCTGCATTTGTCTCCACCAGTGTGTACGAGTCTACATTAGTCTGTACCAGTCTATAGTCAAGTTCCAGGCTGCACCTAAGAAGATTATGATATTCCTGTACATAGTCATGAAGATAAATGTATAGACACTTTGTCAAGTATCAGAGATATGTGAAAATAAGATTAACGTACCAAGACCAAAGGAACTTCAGATTGTCAATTGCAAATAGCATCCAGAATCAAGTTACGTAAGGTTTATGCTTTTTATTATTTTAATAAATGTGTGTGAAAATTAATCAAGTTCTGTTTAAAGTTGGTCACCGTCAATCTGCTACTCTAAGCGTGCAAGTGGCATTTCTATCTTCTGACCTAACGGCAGACCACGAGACATATTGCTGACACTCGCCTACATCGTTAGAGCGACAAGTCAAATAATCTGATGGTGTGTGTACCGAAGGTCTTACAGTACGTACACCACAGGCAGTAATTTGTGATCCTTCTGAATCACCAGACGACTGTTCACATACGGTGTTACTAGCCAGTTTCACACAAAGTGCCGCATACTGTTCAGGTCCGGCGACACATTCGTAATACTACAAGAATGGTTCAAATGGCTCTAAGCACTATGGGACTTAACATCTGAGGTCATCAGTACCCTAGACTTAGAACTACTTAAACCTAACTAACCTAAGGACATCGTACACATCCATGCCCGAAGCAGGATTCTAACCTGCGACCGTAGCAGCAGCGCGGTTCTGGAATGAAGAGCCCAGAACCGCTCCGCCACAGCGGCCGGCTACTACAAGAATGACAGACAAGAAATTGACAATTTCTGCAATTTAAGGGTCGATCAAAAGATTTCCGTTCGATGTCCGTACAGTCCAGAATCGGTATGCAAGTCAGGCAAAATCCCCGTGAGCATTGAAGGCAATTATCCCATCGGCACACCAGGTTGAAGATACATATTTGGCCAAACACCGTGTTATGCCGCGTGAAGAAGTCCGTAACTACCGACTGCACATCTTCGTCCGACACGAATCCTTGACCCTTCAAGGCCTTTTTGAAGGGACCGAAGGCGTGAAATCGCATGGGGAAAGACCACAACTTTACGGTGGGTGCTCAAATCCCTGCCACTTGGTTTAGGTTGGCCTCCCAGATCGACCGGCGTCTTGTGTCGAATCGACCAACACGGAACTTGTAACGGTGATTTTCGACATGCATACTGCCCCATTTACACTATGTGATCAAAAGTATCCGGACACCCGGAAAAACATATGTTTTTCATATTAGGTGCATTGAACTGCCACCTACTGCGAGGTACTCCATATCAGCGACTGCAGTAGTCATTAAACATCGTGAGACGGCAGAATGGGGCGCTCCGCAGAACTCACGGACTTTGAATGTGGTCAGTTGATTGGGTGTCACTTTTGTCATACGTCTCTACGCGAGATTTCCACTCTCCTGAACATCCCTAGGTCCACTGTTTCCGATGTGATAGTGAAGTGGAAACGTGAAGGGACACGTGCAGAACAAAAGCGTACAGGCCGACCTCGTCTGTTGACCGACAGAGACAGCCGACAGTTGGAGGAGGTCGTAATGTGTAATAGGCAGACATCTATCCAGACCATCACACAGGAATTTTAAACTTCATCAGGACCGACTGCAAGTACAGTGACAATTAGGCCGGAGTTGAGAAAACTTGGATTTCATGGCCGAGCGGCTGCTCATAAGCCACACATCACGCCGGTAAATGCCAAACGACACCTCGCTTGGTGTAAGGAGCGTAAACAACGGACGATAGAACAGTGGAAAAAAGTTGTGCGGAGTGGCGATCCGTTGGCTGGGTGTGGGTATGGCGAATGCCCGGTGAGCGTCATCTGCCAGCATGTGTGGTGCCAACAGTAAAATTCGGAAGCGGTGGTGTTATGATGTGATAGTGTTTTTCATGGAGGGGGCTTGCACCCCTTGTTGTTTTGCGTGGCACTATCACAGCACAGGCCTACATTGATGTTTTAAGCACCTTCTTGTTTCCCACTGCTGAGGAGCAATTCGGGATGGCGATTGCATCTTTCAACCCGATCGAGGACCTGTTCATAATGTACGGCCTGTGGCGGAGTGGTTACACAACAACATCCCTGTAATGGACTGGTCTGCACAGAGTCCTGAGTTGAAGCCTATAGAACACCTTTGGGATGTTTTGGAACGCCGACTTCGTGTCAAGCCTCACCGACCGACATCGATACCTCTCCTCAGTGCAGCACTCTGTGAAGAATGGGCTGCCGTTCCCCAAGAAACTTTCCAGTACCTGTTTGAACGTATGCCTGCGAGAGTGGAAGCTGTCATCAAGGCTAAGGGTGGGCGAACACCACACTGAATTCCATCATTACCGATGGAGGGCGCCACGAACTTGTAACTCATTTTCAGTCAGGTGTCCGGATACTTTTGATCACATAGTGTACATTCTTCATTCTCCGATGTCTGGCTACAAGTGCTTTTCCTTCTGAAGCCAAGAAAAGAATAACAGCACGTCGGTCCTGTTTGGACGCATTTGGTAATAACGTCGCGCTATTTCACGTTTCTCCATTTACCGCACGTACGTGAGAAAAACACCAATGTCACACTAATCCCTTGCTTATAAGTCGGTGCCTCGGAGTCGGGCAACGTCCTCAAACGGAAACCTTTTGATTGCCTCTTATACTTTAACATTTTGTTGACTATGAACTGTTTTATTTCATTTAACATTCAGTTCTAATTACTGAGGAAGATTAAGGCTTAACGTACCGGAGACTGCGAAATCGTTAGAGTCTTAGCACAAGTTCGTATTGTCATTAAACCTGCTCACACTGTTTTGACGTTTTTGTCTTCGTAATGGACCCGCCAATTTTCTGTATGCACAGAACAGACCAGAGATGAAGACTCGTCTTTGATCAGTAATACATCGAACATTATTTTCGCTTTGACGTTCGTTGTTTCTCGGTATGAATCATTGTTGACACTTGTCATGACGACTGCATCTAATCCATTAATCTTCCAACTCCAAAACTCCAACGTTTAATTAAATACAGTCAGGAACGGGTTTATACAGTACGGCATGATGTTAGGGCAGAAACCAATTAACACAGTCGGTACAAATCATTCTCTCCTCTATAATAAAACCCCGAAAAAAATTCGAGTGAACTTCGACAACAGAGAAAGCCTTACACTTCTAACAAAAGTCTCTTTCAGCGTCTAATGACAAATATTCGTGACTTATACACACCCTCTATGTATTCGTTTTGTTAAAACAGTATGCATTTATTCGCATATAATATTGTTGGCATGGCTTGAGCTTTGAACCTTAAATGCTTCTTCAACGGGACGTTTAGGCGTAATATTTTTTCCTTTGTGAATATTATTTCTGAAATGTGAATTTGCATTAGATCGAAAACGTTTTACTACAGGTAAATCTGTTTACATTAATAACTATTTCATCTGAAAATTGTTAGTTACTTTTTTAACAACACGGCGTCTACGTGTATATTTGGCCTACTGTGTTAGCTTGCGTACAAGTTATGCTCCTGCCATTTTCAGATCACACGCGCTGCTATTGTGGCACATCTGGTACGGTAATTCCAGCAGGATTGCGAGGTATGATTTATTTTTGAAAGTGCTGTTAATTTTTACTATCCTTCCTGCCATCAGGTGGGATGTACTCGAACCTGACTAAAGATCTGAAATAGTAGATTGGTTTAGTTAACGAACCTTGTGTAGAAATTGGGAACTTCCATTAAACGAAACATGTCCGACTTTTTAATTTCTATCGAGTAAGTGACACGAGAAATTTAATTTAAGTGATAAACATTAACAGCAATTTTCTGCCGAATAAAAATGCCCTCTTTATTACGGGTTGCTCCGTATCTTATTTAATTTCACGTGCAACACTTAGTCCATTATTTTAATTTCTAATTTTTCTAATTGCTTATTTGCATAATTACTACATATGGCAACCGCCTGCAACGCTAAATGGACTGTGACATAATTAGCCCAATATACTAACAAGAATGGAATGAGGCAGCTAATTAACATTAGTACTTTTTAATGCTCAGAGAACTAGAGTGGAACATAATTACGAATGCCAGTGGCCCTTCGTCCTTTAGCTGATTAACACTTTGTACTCGTGGTATACAACAGAAAATTTGTCTGTTGAGATCCGATGACGACTTGCTTCGATTTCATTCAGATAAGGGTGATTTCAGTACTGCTAGATGAAAATGTATTCAACACTGCTTTATATACGTAAAAAACATTTTTAATGTAAGATGGAAAAATTAAACAAATAGCTGTAGATCAAAATTATTTCACATCTTAAATTGAGTAGACAATATTTAGAATATCAGAATCGAGTTCTGGAATATAGAGCAAGGTGGTGCAGTGTTTGCACTGAACACGAAATCTGGAGGTGTTGAGCTCGTAGCTGGTCCTAGCATTGCAATGAATGTTACCTTTATATAGCCTGAGACGTATTCTGTGGCGGTTACTTAAAAACTGACCACAGTCTGTTCTCTCCTGTATTGAAGAAATACGGAGACCAGCTATTTACTTTGCTATTTACTTCTCCAAGACGCGTTTCAAGTTTTGACCCACATTCAGCTGCCTTGATTTAGCTGCACTTCTTGTGTCCACTGACTCTTTAATGCTGCATTCAACCTATCACTTGGTCCACACGATGGTATAACACTGTTAAAAACGAACGCAAAAGTAGGGCGGCATACGACATGCAGTTGATTTACATGCTTGTTTTGGCCGAAATATGCAACCTATTAAAACAAGTGTGTGTAAGTCAAACGCAAAACGAAAACTGTAGTGCAGATGTACTCAGTTTTAACAATATTTATATCAGAGTGTATAGCATGATTTCAATAGTGGGAGGTGAAACACAATTTTAATCCATTTGTTTATTTTGTCTGAAATTTTTTGAAAGCTATCAAGTAATGGCAACGTACTGAGTTCCTATGGTTCTTAACTCCTAGCAACACCGGGTAAGTACGCCAGTCTGACGCCGTACCGTTTCAATTAGAGCTGATGGCTGTAATTTGCAACATTTCCTACGTAGTGTTTGTGTTCTTTATATTTACCACATTGTAAGCTCATGTGGTTGCATTATTTATTTATTTTATTTATTTATGCATTTATTTTACCTGGCAAGATTAGGGCCTTCAGGCCCTCTCTTACACCTAACCAGGCATACTCAGATTCAACAAATTTCAGTGTCTACAGAAAATTAGGACATATAACATGTTATACGGTATTAATGTTAAAGAAAAAAAAATAGAGATTATAAAAGTAGTACAATGATAATTATAACAATCAAAAAATAATTATAACAATCAAGAATAATAAAAATAATAATAATAATGATAATAATAATAATAATAATGACTATGTATATGAAAGTAAACATATTTTTCTTTTATGAGTGTCAGTCCTATTGCTAGTTGGGAATTTACTCGTTATATTCTTGCAGCTTGTGAGTTATTCTCATCAAGCAGTGACATAAGACGATGGAATGGGGTGAAAGAGATATAGAAGAGGTAGATAGGTTAGAGGAAGAGAAATAGAATGGTAAAATTCGAAGCTATGATGGAGAGGAGAAAGAAAAAGATGAGGGGGGGGGCACAACAATGGTGGCTATACCGTCCCTAATATGTAAGTCTTAAGTTCCCTCTTGAATGTTGAGTGGTTTTGGATAAGACGCAGATCACAGGGGAGCGCGTTCCATAGTCGTATGGCTGAGATGGAGAATGACACGGAGAAAGATTTTGTGTTATGTAAAGGTACAGCCAAGATGCTAGACGTATCCGATCTGGTATTGCGGTTGTGGAATGATGATAGGTGTTTAATGTGAGAAGATAAGTATTGGGGGCACCAGTGGCTAAGAAATCGATGAAGTAAGCACATCGTGTGGAGATCGCGTGCCTTATGTGGGCGTATCCAACCTAGCTGGGAGTATGAAGGACTGATATGATCATACAACCGTATGTTGCATACGTATCTAACACAAGCATTCATCACTAGCTCGAGGCATCTCGAATTTTCATTATTTGTGCCATGTTGAACTACATCACAGTAGTAAAGATTAGGCAAGACTAGTGTTTGGACTAATTTTTGTTTAACATGGGTTGGAAATATTTTTCTAAATTTTTGAACTGCATGTAGGGAGGAGAGCGATTTCCGGCAAGCTGTGACTGTTTGTTCTTCCCAGTTTAGGTGTTCATCCAAGATTATTCCAAGGTCTTTTACGGTTTTTTGGTATGGTAGTTGGGTACCATTGAGGAGTATTTGAGGGACTGTTTCGCGAAAGTATCGACTGATTAACTTTGGATGAGATATAAGTATGACCTGGGATTTCTTGGGGTTTAGTTTCAGACCTAGGTTCTGTGCCCATCGAGAAACAGAGCAAAGATCTGCGTTCATACTCGCTACTGCGTCAGGAATGTTCTTGGGGCTTGCACTTATGTACAGTTGGATGTCGTCGGCATATAGATGGTAGTTGCAGGAGTGAATCACTGAAGAAATATCATTAATGTACAGTGAGAAGAGTAATGGACCAAGGACGGAGCCTTGGGGAACTCCAGAGCGCACGTTTTTCCATGATGACTTTTCCGACCCACAAATGACTTGTTGCCTTCTGTTTTTGAGGTAGCTGTCGAACCAGTGTATTGCGCTGTTTGAGAAATTCAGCTGCTTCATTTTAATTAGTAATATATCAAAGTCAACTGTATCAAATGCCTTGCTAAAGTCAAGCAGTGTTAGGATGGTAGCTTCACGTCTGTCCATAGCATGTTTAATGTCATCAGTTACTTTGATTAATGCAGTTGCTGTACTATGGTGCTTTCGAAAGCCTGACTGATATTTGTCGTGGATGTTATGAGTTTTGAGGTAATCCGTCAGCTGTTCGTGGACGATGTGTTCTAGGGCTTTAGATATTGCAGGAAGTATGCTGATCGGCCTGTAGTCACCTGGCGACTTAGGGTTGTCAGTCTTGGGTATAGGTTGAATTAAGCTTTGCTTCCACTCCGTAGGATATGTACTACTGACAAGAGACAGGTTGAAGATGTCTGTGATAACTGGGGTAATAGTGTTTACGACGTTCTTAATCATGCCAATGCTCACTCCATCATTTCCTACTGCCTCGGAAGAGATTCTCATAATTGCCTTGTGTACTGTGCCGGTAGTGACATGTTTTAGGAAAAACTTGTCTCTCGAGAGATTGATATCTTGGGGCTGGTAATTTGTCGCTGTGTGGCAGTTTACGGCTGTTGAGAAGAAATCGTTTAATTCTTCTGCAGACGCTTGATAAACAGCGTCAGATCTTCGCTTCCCTATACCGAAACTGCGCAGCTTTTTCCACAGTGCAGCAGGTTTTGATATGCCGCATACGACAGAGCGGGCATGTCTGATTTTGGCATTCCGCATTATTGGTAGGGAATGGCTAAAAACTTATTTACTGTACATTCTTAGTTATGCATTCATAGCAAAGTATTTTGTTGAGACAGCAGCATGCATTCTCGATTTTTACGTGTGTGTCAGTTCTCTGCAAGCCACCAAACGTTGAGCACGCACTGTGCGAGTATTATTTTACCCGCTTAACTTGAGAACAACCACTGGGAAAAATAATTACATGAATCAGCTATCTCACAAATAGTAGAAAGTAAACTGAGTAGTTAGTGTGAATTCGCCAAAATTCTGTTGTACTCATCATATAGTCTTTGATGTCTGGAGAAAAATATTGTTGATATAATGGTACTCTATGAAGCTACAAATCAACAATATTATTAATAATCGTAAATTCGTTATTAAGATCTGTATCTGCTGAGAGAATTTATTTCTGACCTAGTAATAAGACTGTTTCGCAGGAGAACATTTTATTTTTAGCGAATAAGTTGTTTCTCGAACGGGCAGTCACGTCCTTCATCACCTCGAATGTCCGCACGAACACTCCGTGTAATGCACACATAGGACTGATGGTTGTCGGACGTTTGAAAAATACGTTCGGAGTGACACGAGCAGTAAATCTTCCTCGTACGGCTAAAAGCGAAGACTCTACTACTCAACAGATTACACACGGCGAGAATGAATGATAGAGTTGTTCATTCAATCGATTGCGATACACTGAGTGATAAGTGCCACGGACGCATGAACTGTATCCAGTTGCACGAAGTTCGCATTATTTGACTGGCAACAGACACGCAAATCGAACATCATTCAATTGTAAAGTGTATATAATTGACTTTAAACACTGCGTTCCCGTCCGAAGTGTGCAGCAGAAAAATGGAGAAATGTAGACGACGTCAGCTGTTACGTAACAACCTTCCGACCATCTCGTGACTTCTTTGCTGGCCGTTGTTGCAGAAGTACTCCATCTACAATTCTATCTTAAATCGTAAGAGTATTTATGCGCTACTAAATCGCGCAGACGCAATACTCACACACATGAACTCGCGTGCTGTTCGTAATAAATCTTCAATGCAGTCAAACCTCTGGAGAGTGAATCGAATCCGTGTACGAGGATTATACGGAAAGCGTTATACGAAGCAATGTTGAAAGAAATTACAGATACACACAAAAAGTTATGAAAATTATGTTTATGATAGAGACAAGTACTTCCCTTACACCACTTTATACACAACAGGTTCCACTGTTGAGACACCTGTTGCACGTTAGATCTAGTTTTTATATCCCCTCAACAGATAATGTGATAATGAACAGCTGCTCACAGCAGAGACACGTACGTACCTTACACTACTTTGTGCGTAACTGGTCACATTGCTAAGACTTTTTTGCATGGTACATCTAGTTTTTATATCTCCTCATCAGAAAATGTGGTAACAACCAGTCACTCACAGTTTCAAATGGTTCAAATGGATCTGAGCACTATGGGACTTAACATCGGAGGTCATCAGTCCCCTAGAACTTAGAACTACTTAAACCTAACTAACCTAAGGACATCACGCACATCCATGCCCGAGGCAGGATTCGAACCTGCGACCGTAGCGGTAGCGCGGTTCCAGGCTGAAGCGCCCAGAACCGCTCGGCCACACCGGCCGGCCACTCACAGTTTCATTTCTAGAATCTGCAGTCTAATTATGTCATTGTGAACATCTTTCCTCTCGTTTTCAAATTTACTGATTTCATCTTTATTTTATAAAAATGGAAAAAGAAAATTTATATTACTTATAACATTTTATCCCAATTTATACATTTCACATACATACTTTAAAGTAAATCTCGTACACTATGAACTACTTCATAGTTAACAAGCTACCAGCTAATTCATTATTATTTATTTTCAGAGGCTTTCAGAACAGTTGTGCATTCGTTGCTTTATGACATCTGGTGGCCCGCAGTATTTCTATACGCGAATTTGTTTGAGAATTTCAGTTACCATAACCAGACTGTATGATATGAAAGTGTCTGATTCCCACAAATCATGATTATGCATGCATCTGAGTACTATCGAATTTATTTATTTTTCCCGCGAATATGATCTCGAAATAGTACGTACATACAGCCCCCACATTTGGGCATGCTGAAAAGTAATGCCTCCGAATTTTTTATTCTGTTCTCAGGAACGGCTGAGGTATTACATTTCATGCATATTACTCGGTAGACTTTCCCGCTTCGATGACACAAGTTGCTACCCTCTGCAGCTAGAAGGCTCCGAATTGTAGAGAGTAACATGGCGTTGTATCACGTGTAGATGCATGAGAAAGAGCTTGCTGTAATCCCCCAGAAGACTGAAAGCACGAACTCGAAGGGTTCGTCAAAAAATGGTTCAAATGGCTCTGAGCGCTATGCGACTTAACTTCTGAGGTCATCAGTCACCTAGAACTTAGAACTAATTAAACCTAACTAACCTAAGGACATCACACACATCCATGCCCGAGGCAGGATTCGAACCTGCGACCGTAGCGGTGGCTCGGCTCCAGACTGTAGCGCCTAGAACCGCATGGCTACTCCGGCCGGCAAGGGTTCGTCCAAGCATAGACCACACTCTCTTTCAGCATGACAATGCGAGACCACACACGAATGCTGCAACCAAGCGACGCCTTGGGTTCTGTCATCGACCATCTTCCATAGAGTTCCTACTTGGCCCCTACGATTTTCATCTGTTTCCAAAACTTAAAGAACATCTTCGAGAACCGCACTTTGATGGTGGTGAAGCGGCGCAAGCAAAGATGAAGCTGTGACTCCATCAACACAGTCAGACATTCTACAGTGACGGTATCAAAAAATTGGTCTCTCGTTGGCAGAAATATGTTCGCCGGCAGGGAGACTATGTTGAGAAATAAATATGCAGACACGAAGAATAGAGATGTAGAATGTGAGTAAAGCTTGTTTAATTTTAAAACCCTTAAGTATTTTCACATAAAAAATTCGGATGCATTAATTTTCAGCAGGCCCTGTTAGTTACATGACTTTTACATGCTACATTCGCTTCTAAAGAATGCTTCGAAACATGTCAGTAAATAAATAATTATAAATGTGACTAATAAAGTAATACTAATGTGTCTATAGTTAAACGCTTTTAATCACTTACTGCAGAAATTGACAACAAATAAACATTTAACACGGTAATGAAGTTTACTGTCATCGAACGATGCTAATTAAATTTATAAATATATTCTTACTGCTCACGCCTGATACTATCACATCGTAGACGTTACGTTTCGTTCGTTTAATCGTTATTGCAGCTTTGAATTCTTTATGGACCTGTAACGATCAGTAAACCTTTCCTCGCTACTCTTGCGTCATTCTTTCAGGTTTCTCGGTCTCTTTTGACGTCAGCCAACTTCACTCTTCATCGCCTACATTCTCCTCTCCCACATACATAGTCTTACCTGATTGTTAGCCTCATCTCCTTGAACTTTAGGTTTTTGGCAGTGTGTGGTTGCTGCAGTGGTGCTTCGCACATTCAAATACCGAAGCACTGTCCCAGTCGTTTAAACCTTTATAACCACCTGCATCCATTGAATACTCGGTTTCAGTAAGCAAAATTATTTTTCACGTATTGCAGATAAATATTTTTAGCAAAAAGGGGTGTGTCATTATAACTTTGCCGTTATGAATGCCATTAGAATGTTTTAAGGGAAAAGTAACTCATGCTTATAGAAGATTCATTTTTTTAAATAAAAAGCGTCTGGGTTGAAAACACCTGCATTGTAGCAGGCAAAAGACCATTTTTCTAATTAATAACAGACATACGGCTGAGTCAAAAGTTTGTCACTTGGCTACAGGTTACAATCAGTTACGAGTGGCGTATATTCCTATATTTTGCTTGACGCGTAAGCAAAGTGACAGACGCACCTCTTTGTTGCTACAATTCATCAACGACCTCACTTTTTGGATTACACCTTGTATACACTGACTGAGTGTCATGATAGGGGTTCTAAATACTAAGATTTTGGTATGTCTGAAAAGGAATTCGCAATGTTGGGAGTATACCGCATACCGTGTACTTGTGGAAAAGTCTATGCTGGAATGATCGGACGGTCCGTCAATAACAGTATAATCGAACATAAACGGTACTGCATTTTGGAGAAGGTAAAGAAATCGGCCGTGGCTGTGGCTGTGTGGCCGACCGCAGTGGCCGAGTGGTTCTAGGCGCTACAGCAAATAGTGCTTCGGGCATGGATGTGTGTGATGTCCTTAGGGTAGTTAGGTTTAAGTAGTTCTGAGTTCTAGGGGACAGATGACCTCAGAAGTTAAGTCCCATAGTGCTCAGAGCCATTTGAACCATTTTTTTGTGGCTGTGTGTGCGACCGACCACATCAGAAAATCCACCGACACGTAGGTTCCCGTTTTAGCGAAGAATTAGCACTCCAGTTTGTTTGGGAAATTTATTGAAAATTATAAAATGACGATAGTTTTAACAAGAAAGAAGGGAAAAGTTAATATAAACATATCCTGAATTTCCATGCTGCAGTGAACAACCGTTCCATGTAACAAGGGGAGAACCACAATGGTAATGACGAGGAAAAGGTCCTCAGACGTTGGCGCGGTAAGTACACTCTAAGATAAAAAAACGACTCCCCACGAAGGAACTGTCCGAATGGAACGGAAATCGGTAGATGCGATTTACATATCTTTTTGGTATTGTTGTTGTGGTCTTCAGTCCAGAGACTGGTTTGAGGCAGCTCTCCATGCTACTCTATCCTGTGCAAGCTTCTTCATCTCCCAGTACCTACTGCAACCAACATCCTTCTGAATCTGCTTAGTGTATTCATCTCTTGGTCTCCCTCTACTATTTTTACCCTCCACACTGCCCTCCAATACTAAATTCGTGATCCCTTGATGCCTCAGAACATGTCCTACCAACCGATACCTTCTTCTAGTCAAGTTGTGCCACAAATTTCTCTTCTCCCCAATTCTATTCAATACCTCGTCATTAGTTATGTGATCTACCCATCTGATCTTCAGCATTCTTCTGTAGCACCACATTTCGAAAGCTTCTAGTCTCTTCTTGCCCAAACTATTTATCGTCCATGTTTCACTTCCATACAAATACTTTCAGAAACGACTTCCTGACACTTAAATCTATACCCGATGTTAACACATTTCTCTTCTTCAGAAACGCTTTCTTTGCCATTACCAGTCTACATTTTATATCCTCTCTACTTCGACCAACATCTGTTATTTTGCTCCACAAATTGCAAAACTCATTTACTACTTTAAGTGTCTCATTTCCTAATCTAATTCCCTCAGCATCACCTGATTTAATTCGACTACATTCCATTATCCTTGTTTTGCTTTTATTGGTGTTCATCTTATATCGTCCTTTCAAGACACTGTCCATTCCGTTCAACTGCCACTCCAGGGCCTTTACTGTCTCTGACAGAATTACAGTGTCATCGGCGAACCTCAAAGTTTTTATTTCTTCTCCATGGATTTTAATTTCTGCTCCGAATTTTTCTTTTGTTTCCTTTACTGCTTGCTCAGTATACAGATTGAATAACATCGGAGATAGGCTACAACCCTATCTCACTCCATTCCCAACCACTGCTTCCCTTTCATGGCCCTCGACTCTTATAACTGCCATCTGGTTTCTGTACAAATTGTAAATAGTCTTTCTCTCCCTGTATTTTACCCCTGCCACCTTCAGAATTTGAAAGAGAGTGTTCCAGTCAACACTGTCAAAACTTTCTCTAAGTCTACAAATGCTAGAAACGTAGGTTTGCCTTTCCTTAATCTATCTTCTAAGATAAGTTGTAGGGACAGTATTTCTACGGAATCCAAACTGATCTTCCCCGAGGTCAGCTTCTACCAGTTTTTCCATTCGTCTGTAAAGAATTCGCGTTAGTATTTTGCAGCCGTGACTTATTAAACTGATAGTTCGGTAATTTTCAGGTCTGTCTACACCTGCTTTCTTTGGGATTGGAATTATTATATTCTTCTTTAAGTATGAGGGTATTTCGCCTGTCTCATACATCTTGCTCACCAGATGGTAGAGTTTTGTCAGGGCTGGCTCTCCCAAGGCCGTCAGTAGTTCTAATGGAATGTTGCCTACTCCCGGGGCCTTGTTTCGACTTAGGTCTTTCAGTTCTCTGCAAACTCTTCACGCAGTATCATATCTCCCATTCCATCTTCATCTACATCCTCTTCCATTTCTATTATATTGTCCTCAAGTACATCGCCCTTGTATAGACTCTCTATATACTCCTTCCACCTCTCTGCTTTGCCTTCTTTGCTTAGAACTGGGTTTCCATCTGAGCTCTTGATGAGCTGCACGATCTGAGCAAGTCAACAACGCGTTGATCCATTTCTGGTCCTTATGCAAGCAGTTACTCGACTTGGCATTGATGGATAGAGCTATGTATGTCCTCTGGAGCTGGTTAGAGGGCCCTGCTCGTAATGCTCCAAACGTTTTCAATCGGGGAGTGATCCGATCAACTTCCTGGCCAGGGGACAGTTTGGCAACACGAAGACAATCAGTAGAAACTCTCCCCATGTGCGGGTGGGTATTATCTTGCTGAAACGTAAGCCCAGAACTGCTTGCCATGTAGGGTAATAAAAAGGCGTGTAGAATATATTCGATGTACCGCAGTATCGCTGTGTAAGGATGTCTCGGACGACAACCAAAGAGGTCCTGCTATGAAAGGAAATGGCACACCAGACCATCACTTTTGTTGGTCTTGCCTTATGGCGGGTGACAGTCAAGTTGGTATCCCACTGCTGTCCGAGACCTCTCCAGACATGTCGTCGACCTGGAATATCATTGACTGGAATATAATTGTCTTCGCTGATCAATCCCGCGTCGAAACGAGCCCCGATTACCAGCGAGGATGCGTATGGAGATGCCCCGGATAGTGGTGTGATAACCAGCCTGACGATCACCCTCCATTCGACCCTACAACCGGGAGTGGTGGTCTGGAGTGCCATTTCGTTTCATAACAGGACCTCCTTGGTTGTCATCTGCGGCACCCTTACAGTACAGTGGTACAGCGACGATATTCTACACTCTGTTTTATAGCCCTACTTGGCAATCTATCCTCGGTCTACATTTTAGCAAGACAATGCCTTCCCGCAAACGGCGACAGTTTTTACTGCTTATCTTCGTGCATACTAAACACTTACTTGGCCAACAAGGTCGCTGGATCTTTCCCCAATTTAGAACATCTGAAGCATTACGGGCAGGGCCCTCCAGTAATCTCAGGATTTTGACGATCTAACGCTCCAGTTGGACAGAATCTGGCGCTATATACCTTAGGGTCACATCCAATAACCTTCTCAATCAATGACAAGCCGATAACCGCTTGCATAGGGGCCAGAGGCGGAGCAACGCGTAATTGACTTGCTCAATTTGTGAATCTCTTTCTCTTGAATAAATCGTCCCGTTTTTCTGAAATTGTAATCATTTGGCTGCCTGTAGATGTACCGGGTGATCAAAAAGTCAGTATAAATTTGAAAACTGAATAAATCACGGAATAATGTAGATATAGAGGTACAAATTGACACACATGCTTGGAAGGACATGGGGTTTTTATTAGAACCAAAAAATACAAAAGTTCAAAAAATGTCCGACAGATGGCGCTTCATCTGATCAGAATAGCAATAATTAGCATAAAAAAGTAAGACAAAGCAAAGATGATGTTCTTTATAGGAAATGCTGAATACCTCCACCATCATTCCTCAACAATAGCTGTAGTAGAGGAATAATGTTGTGAACAGCACTGTAAAGCATGTCCGAAGTTATGGTGAGGCATTGGCGTCGGATGTTGTCTTTCAGCATCCCTAGAGATATCGGTCGATCACGATACACTTGCGACTTCAGGTAACCCCAAAGCCAATAATCGCACGGACTGAGGTCTGGGGACCTGGGAGGCCAGGCATGACGAAAGTGGCGGCTTGGCGGCTGAGCACACGATCATCAGCAAACGTCGCACATCTGCCGGACATTTTGTGAACTTTGTTTTTTTTTTTGGTGTTAATAAAACCCCATGTCATTCCAAGCACGTGTGTCAATTTTTACCTCTATCTACATTATTCCTTGGTTTATTAAGTTTTCAAATTCATACTGACTTTTTGATCACCCGGTACATTGCTTCTACCAATTTCCACCCCAATCGCATAATTCCTTCATGGAGCATCTGCCACCAGCAGTGGGGGTTGAATCTTCGACGATAAAACTTATTCTTAAGGTCGAAACGCTAGAAAAATTATTAAACAGACTTTGACAGAGAACAATGCAAAAAATGTATGCGTATCTGCTTACGCGCAAGTTAACCATAGCTAAGAGTATTTTTCCCGTTTCGTAAGAGTGAACAGCCTCCGCATTGGAAACAACAGGGTTGTCCAGTGATCCTATTTTCGTAAAGGTATGTCCTTTAGAGACGAAGAAAGATTAGGGAAGCACAACATATTCTCGGAATGGGGAAGAGGAAGGTGGTCGTCTCCTTTTTCCAACACAGCACGCCGGCATTAGTGAAATCACGAAAAACCCAACCCCCATCCAGTCATGCTGGTTTAAATTTTGTTCTTCTTCATGAAAGTCCTCCGTAACGAAAGTGGTTAACACAGACTAGAGAGATAGTGTCCATACCGACGATATTCGGAATTTTCTTTGGCCCACAAAACACTCAAATACAGTAACGAAATGACAACAGTGAACCATTATAGCATCTTGTGCTGAAGTATTCACGTCTGCACACATGGACACACACTTGTGCAAATATTTACGCTGAAAGTCTGCAGATCGAAACAAATCCGTACCTTTGAATACACGTATACATATTGTATACGTCAAACAAGTTTTTAATGTTTAGATAGAAACATCTCTGGCTCACCATTGTAATCATAAGTTGTTATTAATAAAGAACGGAATTGAATATTAATAAAGGAATGTATCGAAATCTTGGAAAATTTGGAAATGGTAGAAGTAAAGGTAAATCTGATTAAAGTAACACCTATAATTTTATTATAAATGATGACGAATGCGGGGTATTTTTCAGAAATCAGCGAAAGTTGATAAGGTTCTTATATTGTTGCCACGGTACCATTGGTACCATACTCTGTTCGTTCTCTGGAATGGAGTGGACATACTGTGACCCTAACAGGGTCTGCATATTAATTTGCTCCTACTGACATATTTTTATAGCCTTTCAGAGTAAGGCTTATAAGCGTTTCCCGCGTGGACGCACCCCGCGGCAATAATTACGAAAGCGCCCGTCTTAATGAGCCTGGCCGACAAAACTTATATTTATATACGCTGTGCAGGAGTTGTGGTGCCGCGATTGAGCTGCTTTGCTGTGAAGAGTTATTTATGTTTCATTAAGAGGCAGCGCCAGTACCCGAGAGGGCAGACCGCCGTCGTAATAAATACGCACCGGGTTCCGGTTTCACGGCTAATTTCCACATCTCTATTTCCTACCATCCATAAATATCCCTTTGTTTTGGTTGAATGTCATCTACTCAGTACTTAAGGGACTCGGTTGCACCGCGGACCTGTGTTTACTAAGTGACTCGAGTTATTGTAATGTTTCCGATGCCGTACCGAGTATCCCCACCTTCGTTAGGACGGCACTATGGACTATTCATGTAAAATTGACAATTTAAGTGATAACTGGCCTGGTTTATCTCATTTAAGTGGGTCGTTGTCGGCTGAACGCTCACAAAGTAAACGATTCAATCTCATTCGATCTCCCAGTTGCAAATGAGAGCTTTGGGGAGGTGTGAAAACTGGGTGCCCGTAGTACGTCTTCTGTCAGAGAGCACAAATGCCTGATAGCGCCGCACAGTAAGAGTCATGTTAGGGTCTGAATTGAAAGCTACGTTTTTCACTTTTTGGTGAACGAAATTATTCGGTGTTTTTAGTTTCGACTGTATGGAGCCACCTGAAATAATCCTCAGGCTTTCTAAATTTTACACGGAGTCTTCATCTGAAAGCCACGTAGCTACTTTAACTTAGGAAAGTGCAGAGTTAAAAAATAATGAAATCATCATTTATGAGCAATATTTTGCATTGTCCTAAAATAAATATGATTGGTAAGTAAAAAGCCACACTCGGAATTATCATGGGTAGACAAGAAATAGAGAGATTTTTTAGAAAATTGATAACATGTGAAAATTAGTTAGTACCCTGACCTCGCAAGATAAAATGCTTGCTTCATAAATACACTGGTCAAAGGAGAAATAATTATTACAACAAAAAGTTGCTGGTACAACTATGTTATTAATAATTTAAAGTTAGCATATTCTGCAGTCATATAATTATAATAATAATAATAATTATTATTATTATTATAGTATATTTCATAAATATTCGTTCAAATTAATGACATCCTCCAGTATAGTCAAATATATAAAAACCGATGGACTAGTTCAGCTTCTATGCTATTTTATGTGCAATACGAAACGTGACTGGAAATTATAATTCTCACAGATTTCTAATCTCACGTTCTTATATTTCAAAAATGTATCTGCATCATCGTTTGCTAGAAATTTTGCTGATAATACAATCCAAAGGAAGCCATTCTAGTCCTAATTCTCCACGTTCATACAAAACTTCTTATCCTTAATTTCCTCTAGGAGTTCGATATACCATGAACGTCTTAATGAAATATAAGGCTTTATAGCTAACTGCAGTTCAGTCATTGTGTAAAGTCCATCACGATCCTCTTGCGGGAACCTTTTAAAGACTGAGACCGAAAGGGTGTCATGGTTATGACACTGTATTCATTTTCGGTTCAGATCTCCGTCCGGCCATCCACTTTTAAGTATTTCGTTGTTACCTCAAAACCCTTCAATACCGGGACGATTCCTTTGAAAAAGAAACAGCTGATTTTCCCCCCACTATCCTATTCCTTTCTGTAATGACCTCGTCGTTGACAGGCCGCTAAGCATTCACCTCCCTTTCCTGCAAATGCTGGAAACATTAACACTAGTTACGAGAGGACCGAAACGAACAAGTGAGTACGCTCAATTCCCAGATATGTTCGACTTCGGACAGGCCAGACGAACGTGCACATTGAAGAACCTGACGAAGAAGGTTTGTACATCCCTCGCAACATGTGTGCGTGCATTGTTATATGTTAATACGACACCTCCCAACAAGCCACAGGCAGTGTTCAACTCACACTGCAGTTTGAGATGAATTACGTTTCTGGACAGTGGAAGCAGAAGAACGCAACGGCAGAAAAGCCGTACAGCCTTCCGCTTTGACAGATAGACGGACGCATGCCAATTACAGCGCTCGAAGGTCAGACCAACACTGTGGACGAAAATACAATGTGCGGATGGCCGTGCGAAAGAAAGATAATGATGGGGTCCCATACTCCTTGACAGAGTCCCGCACCGCTGTACTAGGCAAGGTCCTAGCCGAGATGGTTTGCCATTGCCCTCCTCCGACCGTAATGAGGATGAATGATGATGATGAAGACGACACAACAATACCCAGTCATCTCGAGCTAGGTGAAAATCCCTGACTCCGCCGGGAATCGAATCCGGGACCCCGTGCTCGGGAGGCGAGAACGCTACCGCCAGACCACGAGCTACGGACCGAAAGAAAGAAGATGGGGTCAATTAGAGACGGTGCACAATCTCGGTTACAGAAAGGATGAGGAAGAAAATGTTCTTTTTGAAGGAACAATCCTGGCGTTTACCTTAATCTGGATGGCCAGGCGACGATCTGAAATCCCGACTTCCGGAGTGCGAGTTTAGTGACATACCATTGCAACGCCTCGTTCGGTACGGCCACATAGACGAGATAATGATCACCCCGGGCTTCAGTCACGTTTAGTGGCCCAACATCCGCTTGTTGCCGCGTACGACACTCTACTATTCAGTGTCTGGTCAAAAGTATCTGGAGACAACTATGTAAAGCGGAATTGACCACAAGATGTCATGAGAGGGCGACCTGCCGGTATAAAAAGAGGCGAAGAATATTGTGTTGTCAGTAGGGATGACCTGCCGGTATAAAAAGAGGCAAAGAGTATTGTGTTGTCAGTAGGGAAGCAATAGCAGCACAATGGGTTGGGCAGTAGCGATGATGTATGGTTGGTGGGGCGCTCAACTGCGCGGTCACCAGCGCCCGTACAAAGTTCCAATGTTTACACAGTCCAATTTTTTCACAGTCCAACCTAGCCACTGCCACTAATGATAATGATGATGAAATTATGAGGACAACACAAACACCCAGTCCCCGGGTAGAGAAAATCCCCAACCCGGCCAGGAATCGCACCCAGGACCCCGTGATCCAGAGGCAGCAACGCTAGCCACCAGACCACGAGCCGCGAACACGGTCAGTACCGATCAGTAACTTCGAACGAGGACTTGTTACTGGATGCCACCTGAATAACAAACCCGTTAGGGATATATCGGCCGGCCGCTAGTGGCCGAGCGGTTCTAGGCGCTTCAGTCTGGAACCGCGCCACCGCTACGGCCGCAGGTTCGAATCCTGCCTCGGGCATGGATGTGTGTGATGTCCTTAGGTTAGTTAGGTTTAAGTAGTTTTAAGTTCTGGGGGACTGATGACCTCAGAAGGCTCAAATGGTTCAAATGGCCCTGAGCACTATGGGACTTAACTTCTGAGGTCATCAGTCCCCTAGAACTTACAACTACTTAAACCTAACAAGCCTAAGGATAACACACACATCCATGCCCGAGGCAGGATTCGAACCTGCGACCGTAGCAGTCGCGCGGTTCCAGACTCTAGCGCCTAGAACCGCTCGGCCACCTCGGCCGGCTGATCTCAGAAGTTTAGTCCCATAGTGCTCAGATCCATTTGAACCCAGTGCAGGTCCTTCAGCTGTCAGTGACTGTATAGCGCTTATTTCTCCCCGTTTCTGCTGTATATCATTTTATTTTTTATTATTACTTTTTAAAAGTAAAAAAAACGTATAAAAAGCTAACATAATTTTTCATACATCATCACTGAATATCATCTTTTTAAATAATTTTAAAAACTAATTTAAATGTTTCACCTTTTTAATAGTGTTGCATCAACTTAAGTATCTTTCAAATAATTAAGCTGAAGAGCCGAAGCTTTTACCACTGACTGCCTATCCCTGTGGCCAGACTGGGCAACGGGGATGAAAAGAAAGTAAAATGAAAAGAAGAAGGCGCTCTGTAATTCCTTCGCACTTAAATTATAAGACTGTGTCGTGGCGCTGGTAAATTTTGTGCTAACAAATGTACATTAATGTTTCTGCTGTCTATAGTGACTGCGCCAAGAGTATTAATGTATTTATTCCATAGCATAGCCGCTACTCGAAATAAGTACTCATTCTTCAACTTATTTACCAGTGTTGCCTTTCGGTCTCTGGGAGTTCATCTTCAGGCACTATACGCAGTTCTCTTCAAACAATTTCAGTTTTGGTCGGCCTAAATAATAAAATGCTGTTAATATTAAGTTGTTAGTGGGTAGTAGTGATTTTGGATAACATTACTTAGACTGGCAGCGCCAAAGCAGCTCATAACCACTAATTGTCTGAAATTGACAGTTTCATATTACGTAGGCAATCCTTACGGGTTTTTATTTAATTCAGTGTGAAGATTGTTTTCTAAAGCTGGAACTGTATCAAAAGTGGTAATTATGTATCTGGCAGCTGGCAGAATGAATTAAAACGTATTTATGAGATTTGGTACGCTCAAAAATCAAAATTCGATTAATTGAGCAGACACAGGAAATTGTAACCACCGTTCATAATCTTACACTGTTCAAGCTACCTTGTGAATTTATGTTAGTTTGTATATTCTGGTAGATACAAAACGAAATTATTACCACATTTTTTGGCGATTGTGGCCTTTCACAGCCTATCCCCATTGCAATTTTCTTTTTCTGACAAAAAAAGCTTACAGTTAACATCTCGTCGATAGTGAGATCATCAGAGACGGAATAGCTGTGGTAATAAGTCGACTATCGTCTTATCAAGGGGACCATCCCAGCATGCTTCCCATGTAATTTAGAGGAATTACAGTAAGTACAAATTGGATGGCCAGAACGGAATTTTAACCTTCAGGGTGTATATTAGAGAGCTCGTAAAAGCTGTCGTATTTGTGATGTGAATTCAAGAATTCCAAAAGTGGCCTGATTAAAGAAGCGTATATTTAGTCCTTAATAAAATCTATTATATTAAAATATCAAACTCTTACTTCATGGAATCATTATCAAACAAGGAGAAGATACATATATGCTTAAATGCATTTGCAGCAATCGAGAAAGATGTTTTTCTATTCAGAATCACATATTTTAATAACTTCCCATGAACCATAAAATGTATGACTGCTCATAAAGTACATTTTGAAACAAGACTGAAGAATTTGTTGGTGACCATCTCATTCAGGCTCACCAATGAACTTTTTACCTGAATTAATTTGTGACTTTATTATTAATAATACTAACAGGCTTCTATGTAAATTTTACTCCTTCATTTCTCAAGTGGATATATATGATAAGTAAAATTACGTAGTTTAACTGTTTTATTCGGATAATTCATGGTTACAATAACCTACGTATTATCGTATGCACTTCAGAGCTAAACATGTACACCTCAATGTCAATTATTGTATTTATTTGTAAAGGGTAATATGTTGCATATTTTGCCTTGACTTGTCTCTACAGTTCCTCCTCCCACATCACCTCCCTCCCCCCTGCCCCCTCCTCCCCACAAAAAACACGTACATACTTTCCTCAATTCCCAAATTAACTATTCCTTGGTGCCTCAAAATGTGTACTATCAAACTATACCTTCTCTTAATCAAGTTGTGTGTCTTTCCACTTTAATTCAATTCAGAACCTCTTTAGCTGTTATGCCATCTACCCACCTGTCTTCAGCGTTCTTCTGTAGCACCACACTTCAGAAGTTTCAGGTGAAACAGTTGGTATTGGATCTGCATTCAGAAACACGTCAAAATTCACCAATTTACACACAAACTGAGAACTGAAACCAACAGAACCTGGGCAGACGAACAGACAAGGAACTTCCGCGAGAAGATACAGAGTTTCTGAGGGAGGAAGAAAGCAAACTAAAAAAAAAGTTGCGGCGCTTCGAACTCATTTGCCTGGACTATTATCTAGTCACATTAAGCGTTATTCCGAACTAGCCGCTCATTTAGCCATATTATCACAACATTGCTCCGTTGCGTAATCATTAACGACGTCGTACTAAGGCCGGCACGGCGTAAAGGTTAATTTCAATTAACTCGCACAGTAATGAAATAAGAGACGATCGGAATATTTCATCCAGTATTCGTTGTGCGTAGGAATGCCAGCAGTGAGATCAATTATAAGCGAGCGGAGCGTTGCGCAGGGCGTAATTGCCTGGGCCGGGCTGGGTGCTCGGGGTGACCCGGGAACAACTGAACAGCTGCTCGCCAAGGCCTGGAGACACCGCGCCACTCATTTATCTTCTGCCGCCATCAATACCAAAATATATACCGTTCGCCGAATAACATTCGGCCGGCAATACGTGATACCTCTCTCCGTTGCCGTAATTACGGCACGAGCCGAGCGGTGAATAATTTCCGAGCTAAACCGCCTAATAAGAATTCCGGTCGCCAAGCATCTCACAGACAATCCTCTCCGTTTAGTTTCACTGTATGTGACCAGAATTAGTTATATCTTTTTGTATAGTTCATCTGTCTTGCTATGTTACTGTGGCTGGTGTAGAGGCAGACGTAGGAACAAAATAGATAAAATAAATCAAAAGTAATATTAGTATTCTTTCCGAGAAGGCAGTTAGTTAAATATTTGAAACGATTAACATACTGATGTTATTAAAATACTCAATACGTACAGTGCACTACTTCTCACAATTCACTAAAAACCATCGGTAGTTATCGAAACAAAGAAATTCAAGGAGTAGATAGCGTTAAGTGTTCGGGATTACAAATGGATAGAGTTGCGTTCTACCAAAAATATTGTTCGATAGTTTTGGTACACTACGTAAATGACGCAGTAAATGGTAGGTTTACCGGCAGTATTGGTAGCATTAGTAGAGAAAGAAACATGAGTGTGTAAGAGAGAAACTGGGACTCGAAGATTTTTCTCTGTTTGTTGTTTGTTTAGTTGGTTGTTTTGCATGTAATTAGAACCGCATCCCACTCGGTGTTAGTTTGTTGTGTATTTTATATCATAGAATATAAATTGCGTTTGATAAGTAATAAAAATAAGTTGATCGCGTAACTTCTGCGCTTGTACGTAACCAAAGCAATAACTTTTAATGAAAGTACAATTTGCATCCATAAACCTACATATATATAATTATTGTTGTTAATTTGCACTCAATAAAACGTTCTTCATCATGATAAAAGGCAAGAGTTTCCTGTTATTATTGATAAATGCGACAGTTATTTATGAATAACAGGCACATGTTTTATGAACGTCGGCGAAGTACTGAAGCGATGTTTGATTTATTTTTGGTTTTGAAAAAAAAAATGGTTCAAATAGCTCTAAGCACTTTGGGAGTTAACATCTGAGGTCATCAGTCCCCTAGACTAAGAACTACTTAAACCTAACTAACCTAAGGGCATCACACACAACCATGCCCGAGGCAGGATTCGAACCTGTGGCCGTGGCAGCAGCGCGGTTCCGGACTGAAGCGTCTAGAACCGCTCGGCCACGGATTGCCGGCTTTGGTTTTGAGGTTCTTTTCCTTTTTGTTGAGGAAATAGCGTTTTCTAACGTTGTATGATAAATCTGTATGGTTTTCCTCATTGTTACAACAACATCCCACCGTTTCACGTATAAAATCAACAATTTTCGAATAAAATCTAAATTAAACACAAACAAGCTGGATTTTGCTATACATACTGTTTATTTTTCATTCATTTCCTAGACGGTTTACCACTTACAGTTTGTAGGGGAATCTATTAAGACACTGATCGCATACGTAAGGAAAGCGTTCCTTATGAGGTAACGCCCAATACGTACGCAACACACTTAACTTACAGGTAATGCGGGTACGACTTTAATTCAAAATGGTTCAAATGGCTCTGAGCACTATGGGACTCAACTTCTGAGGTCATTAGTCCCCTAGAACTTAGAACTAGTTAAACCTAACTAACCTAAGGACAGCACACACATCCATGCCCGAGGCAGGATTCGAACCTGCGACCGTAGCGGTCTCGCGGTTCCAGACTGCAGCGCCTAGAATCGCACGGCCACTTCGGCCGGCCGACTTTAATTGGCCAAGGTACTAGGAAAACTACCGTATTCTACGCTTACTTATGGTAATCTATGGCAGCCTACAGTAGTTTTATAACCCTCCACATGGATCATAGCCGTAAGTGGAAAACCAACGATCTTGACTTCATGAAGCACCTCAGCTCAATTACATTCGTAGTACAAATGATTATACCCATGACGATTTTTGGGGGGTATGAGGTGGAGGGTGAACAGAGTTTTCGCTGTTTTTATGCGGTCCCACACGACTTTCTCTCTTGTGCCATCCTGTTCACTTACACCAGCGTCGTGTATTATTTGGATTGTTTCTGACTCCAAAGCTACCTGCAAAACAACGAGAAGATCACATAATGCCGGACATCTGACGTACAGTCCAACCGTTTCGTTTTGTTCTGAGACGCTCTTCTCGAGAATTTTATGGCTAAATGAATGAACGGTTCGCTAGGTCTCAGAATAATCTTCAGGGACTTTCACAAAAGCAGGCTCGACAATAAACTGTCTCCTGATCCGAGCTTTCTCTGTTACCCCCCCCCCCCCCCCCCAAAACGACAGGCTCCTCAATTCTTTTTTATTTACGCGACACATTCTACGATTAGTTTGGACGACTGTAGAAAACTCCCTGTACAGACAGAGAGCTTGGCAAACGTACGAGGGGGTGCTGAAAAGTAATGCTTACGAATTTTTTACGTGAAAAGTCTTAAAGTTTTTTAAATGAAACAAGTGCTATTAACATTCTACATGTTTATTCTTCATGTCTACAAATTTGCCTCTTTCTACTGCTAGGGGCCTCTGAAGCGTAGTGTGCGGTGAGTAACGGAATATGTCGGTGCGTGAGAAACAGCTTGCTGTAATCGAGTTTGTAATTCGAAGACTTCGTACGCAGGTGGAACACCCTCTTCTTCACCATGACAGTGCCAGACCACACACGACCGCTGCGACATTTGCAACAGTCTGACACCTTGGGTCAACTGTCATTGATCATCCTCCATACAGCCCCGACTTGGCCCCATCAGATCTCCATCTGTTTCCAAAACTTAAATAACACCCTCGAGGACTTCACGTTGATAGTGATGCAGCGGTGCAAACAGAGGTGAGGTTCCGGCTCCGTCAAAAATGTCAAACATTCTGCGATAACGGTATCAACAAACTGGCCTCTCGTTAGGAAACATGTGCTCGTCGCCAGAGTGACTACGTTGAGAAATAAATGTGTATACATGAAGAATAAAGATGTAGAATGTTAATAGAGTTTGTTTCATTTCAAAATATTTACGAGTTTTTGTATTAAAAGTCGGAGGCACTACTTCTCAGCAAGCCGCCTGATAAACCACTTCTGTTGGAGACATTCGTGTTCAGGCATGCATGTGAGTTAAAGAGGGGTATATAGCTTACAACGTCCGGTTAAACTCTTACTCCAAGTGGCGTTTGTGAGGCCAGCACGCTCGACAGTGTCCCCTTGATTGGCTGTCAACCCGAGTCTCTCGCTGCCAACGGTGTTCTTAAACACACTTGGAAGCGCACGTACGTAACAAATCTCTCGGCGGATCAATATTCCATTAGGGAAGCCAGCAAACTCTGAAAGCTCAATCATGAAGATTAATCTACAGTGACCGACCCTTCCCTACCGCCGCTCTGTCACTCGCCCCGCGTATATTTTTAGGAAACTAACGTATGCGGCAGAGGTGGGCTGTTTTTATGAGTACGCGGCGGGTTCCCCACCCCGTGAACTCTGTTTTTAAATAATGCGCCGGAGATCAGATAATGAGTGAATCAATGACGCAGTCGGCGAGCAGAAACAATGACGCAGCCGTTCTCATTAAGGGCGCTGCAAACGCGTAAGGGGAGGGGCCAGATGCTTCCGATAGCGGCCGACAACCGCCGACGCTTCCCGAACGGCTCCGCGCCACTCCGCTCAATTCACACGCCGACCACCTTTGTACAAATATAAAAAAAGGTTGCGCTGCCAGTTTCAGCGCTGAGCGTATCATTAAATGAATGCTTCGTTGCAGTAGTGCCCCATTACTGATATTAAAACCCCTTAATGCTTCCAGAAACGTCCGTTCTAGTATAGTAGGAAAAATTTTCCGAGCGACAAACGCTAGGTTCTTTTCACCACAGGCAGTTCAACCAAAGCACTATACACACTTCAGGAAAATGATCGCTGCATCGCATGTTTTGTTGTGTGTAAGTAATATTATCTGTACAAAACTGTAGTTTAACTGCATGTGGACATTGTGTCCTACATGCTGGTTGAATGCACGCCACATTTTCAGTTGGAGCATACCGTCGTAATGGAACATCAGCACGTATTTCTTAGGTCGTACGTGGAACGTTTGCCAAGAGCATATACCTGTAGATGGGGCATGCTGGACTCTGAGGATATTACCTGCAGTGACATTATCTCGCATACTTTTAATCCCCAAACGAGTAAGACTACAAACTTCCCGACGATCCAGATTCCGTAGTTCTATTCTAATCATATGCCAAAATATATACAAGCTAAAACTGTTTCGAGGAAGAAAACGAAACCGTGTATTTTCGTAGTATATCAATTTCTTTTTCACAGTCGGTTTTAACAGAAAATCTGTCCATCGTCGCTTAAAAAATATGTAGTTTATATCTGCCAGACTCTTCATTGGACTATCGTGTAAAAATTTGAAGTAAATCAGTAAAGAATTTTCGAGATTTCTTTTAACAACGTTTCACCTTTGTACGTTAATATATATTTATAGGCTATGTGTAGTATAAAAAGACATATAGCTTACGTCTGCTCAAACGCTTAGTAGAGCATCGTGTAAATATTTGATATAAATCAGTCAAGGCTTTGTCGAGATTTTTTGCTACAAAGGAACATTGCATCGCCCTGTCTAACAACACTGCAATATCGTATTTATCCGCCGATACCAGACAGTGACTTTCAATTAAAATGTCTCCCTAGTACGGGAATTACATAATGTGTGTACGAGTACAGGTTGTGACGCAGGAACGACCACGTATGGAAGTAAAAGGAATGACCTTGATAAGAACTGGAGAATATACACTCCTGGAAATGGAAAAAAGAACACATTGACACCGGTGTGTCAGACCCACCATACTTGCTCCGGACACTGCGAGAGGGCTGTACAAGCAATGATCACACGCACGGCACAGCGGACACACCAGGAACCGCGGTGTTGGCCGTCGAATGGCGCTAGCTGCGCAGCATTTGTGCACCGCCGCCGTCAGTGTCAGCCAGTTTGCCGTGGCATACGGAGCTCCATCGCAGTCTTTAACACTGGTAGCATGCCGCGACAGCGTGGACGTGAACCGTATGTGCAGTTGACGGACTTTGAGCGAGGGCGTATAGTGGGCATGCGGGAGGCCGGGTGGACGTACCGCCGTATTGCTCAGCACGTGGGGCGTGAGGTCTCCACAGTACATCGATGTTGTCGCCAGTGGTCGGCGGAAGGTGCACGTGCCCGTCGACCTGGGACCGGACCGCAGCGACGCACGGATGCACGCCAAGACCGTAGGATCCTACGCAGTGCCGTAGGGGACCGCACCGCCACTTCCCAGCAAATTAGGGACACTGTTGCTCCTGGGGTATCGGCGAGGACCATTCGCAACCGTCTCCATGAAGCTGGGCTACGGTCCCGCACACCGTTAGGCCGTCTTCCGCTCACGCCCCAACATCGTGCAGCCCGCCTCCAGCGCTGTCGCGACAGGCGTGAATGGAGGGACGAATGGAGACGTGTCGTCTTCAGCGATGAGAGTCGCTTCTGCCTTGGTGCCAATGATGGTCGTATGCGTGTTTGGCGCCGTGCAGGTGAGCGCCACAATCAGGACTGCATACGACCGAGGCACACAGGGCCAACACCCGGCATCATGGTGTGGGGAGCGATCTCCTACACTGGCCGTACACCACTGGTGATCGTCGAGGGGACACTGAATAGTGCACGGTACATCCAAACCGTCATCGAACCCATCGTTCTACCATTCCTAGACCGGCAAGGGAACTTGCTGTTCCAACAGGACAATGCACGTCCGCATGTATCCTGTGCCACCCAACGTGCTCTAGAAGGTGTAAGTCAACTACCCAGGCCAGCAAGATCTCCGGATCTGTCCCCCATTGAGCATGTTTGGGACTGGATGAAGCGTCGTCTCACGCGGTCTGCACGTCCAGCACGAACGCTGGTCCAACTGAGGCGCCAGGTGGAAATGGCATGGCAAGCCGTTCCACAGGACTACATCCAGCATCTCTACGATCGTCTCCATGGGAGAATAGCAGCCTGCATTGCTGCGAAAGGTGGATATACACTGTACTAGTGCCGACATTGTGCATGCTCTGTTGCCTGTGTCTATGTGCCTGTGGTTCTGTCAGTGTGATCATGTGATGTATCTGACCCCAGGAATGTGTCAATAAAGTTTCCCCTTCCTGGGACAATGAATTCACGGTGTTCTTATTTCAATTTCCAGGAGTGTATATTTATAGGCTATGTGTAGTAAAAAAAGACATATAGCTTACGTCTGCTCAAACGTTTAGTAGAGCATCGTGTAAATATTTGATATAATTCAGTCAAGGCTTTGTCGAGATTTTTTGCTACAAAGGAACATTGCATCGCTCTGTCTATCAACACTGCAATATCGTATTTATCCGCCGATACCAGACAGTGACTTTCAATTAAAATGTCTCCCCTGTACGGGAATTACATAATGTGTTGTAACCTCCCCACCGAAATTTTAAAGATATTATTTTAAATGCTCTGCAATGCCTCGCCATCGCCGTCACACAACATACGTGTTTCAGTGTGTACGAGTACAGGTTGTGACGCAGGAACGACCACGTATGGGAGTAAAAGGAATGACCTTGATAAGAACTGGAGAATATATAAAATTTTATCCAACATCAGAGAGCGTAAGAGAATGAACCAAGTCACACCGGATTACATGATGATTTACTGTCTAACAGGGCATGATACTTATGGAAAGCATGCACACAAAATTCAGCAAAGGCAGCCCCCTTGCATATCGTGTAATATCAGAATGCTGTTAACATGGAGAAAGATAAGTTTAGCTTCCGCGGATGAGTCATATACGATATGATGAGAGAGACCGATCACTGTAAACCTTTAACTATAACTGCAAATAAAATTCATAGTAATCTCCTCATAAATTTACAGACTGATTCAGCTGCCCCTACCGATGTCTTTTTATGCAGCTCACAATGTCATATCTGATCTCCAAAAACCGCGCCCTAGATTTTCATTTTCCCTCGCTTTCTACACGCAAACTATTAGTCCCCCAGAAAAAAGAACAAGACCTTTTTTTGTAGTAAATGTAATGTAGAAATCTTAACTACATATCGAAATAACCAGCAACCAGTTGCATACAATAAATCTTATTTCCCTAACCGGTTTCAGATACTTAGCGCCCTACTACAGACGGTTTTAACTAGCATTATTTGCGAGAAGGGCACTGAGGGCGGTAAGTCCCAGGAACCGGTTAGGAAAATAAAATTTCCTTTGCGCAACTTATTGCTGATTGTTTTGATGTATACAACTGCTGCTGCTGAAGATTAAATTTGCTGTTCACTTTTTTCTGTAAGACTAATAGTTTGCGCGTAGCGAGAGAGAGAATATGAAAATCTCGCGCGTGATTTTAGAAGGCAGATGTAACATTGCGGGTTCCATAAAACGTCATCGATAGGGGCAGCTGACTCTCCTTGTATGCTCGCATGTCGTAGTAAACTCTAAGAGGAGTATAGTGGTTCTGTGTATACGTGTGTGAGTGATATTAGCTAATGTCCATATTCTCAGTGAGGCATGAGTCACTTCCAGCTACGTAATATACAGGGTGTTACAAAAAGGTACGGCCAAACTTTCAGGAAACTTTCTTCACACACAAATAAAGAAAAAATGTTATGTGGACATGTCTCCGGAAACGCTTAATTTCCATGTTAGAGCTCATTTTTGTTTCGTCGGTATGTACGGTACTTCCTCGATTCACCGCCAGTTGGCCCAATTGAAGGAAGGTAATGATGACTTCGGTGCTTGTGTTGACATGCGACTCATTGCTCCACAGTACTAGCATCAAGCACATCAGTACGTAGCATCAACGTGATTTTGCAGTCAGTGCAATGTTTACAAATGCGGAGTTGGCAGATGCCCATTTGATGTATGGATTAGGAAGGGGCAATAACCGTGGCGCGGTACGTTTGTATCGAGACAGATTTCCAGAACGAAGGTGTCCCGACAGGAAGACGTTCGAAGCAATTTATCGGCGTCTTATAGGGAGCACGGAACATTCCAGCCTATGACTCGCGACTGGGGAAGACCTAGAACGACGAGCACACCTGCAATGGACGAGGCAATTCTTCGTGCAGTTGACGATAACCCTAATGTCAGCGTCAGAGAAGTTGCTGTTGTACAAGGTAACGTTGCCCACGTCACTGTATGGAGAGTGCTACGGGAGAACCAGTTGTTTCCGTACCATGTACAGCGTGTGCAGGCACTATCAGCAGCTGATTGGCCTCCACGGGTACACTTCTGCGAATGCTTCATCCAACAATGTGTCAATCCTCATTTCAGTGCAAATGTTCTCTTTACGGATGAGGCTTCATTCCAACGTGATCAAATTGTAAATTTTCACAATCAACATGTGTGGGCTGACGAGAAACCGCACGCAGTTGTGCAATCACGTCATCAACACAGATTTTCTATGAACGTTTGGGCAGGCATTGTTGGTGATGTCTTGATTGGGCCTCATGTTCTTCCACCTACGCTCAATGGAGCACGTTATCATGATTTCATACGGGATACTCCACCTGTGCTGCTAGAACATGTGCCTTTACAAGTACGACACAACATGTGGTTCATGCACGATGGAGTTCCTGCACATTTCAGTCGAAGTGTTCGTACGCTTCTCAACAACAGATTCGTTGACTGATGGATCGGTAGAGGCGGACCAACTCCATGGCCTCCACGCTCTCCTGACCTCTACCATCTTGACTTTCATTTATGGGGGCATTTGAAAGCTCTTGTCTACGCAACCCCGGTACCAAATGTAGAGGCTCTTCGTGCTCGTATTGTGGACGGCTGTGATACAATACGCCATTCTCCAGGGCTGCATCAGCGTATCAGGGATTCCATGCGATGGAGGGTGGATGCATGTATCCTCGCTAACGGAGGACATTTTGAACATTTCCTGTAACAAAGTGTTTGAAGTCACGCTGGTACGTTCTGTTGCTGTGTGTTTCCATTCCATGATTAATGTGATTTGAAGAGAAGTAATAAAATGAGCTCTAACATGGAAAGTAAGCGTTTCCGGACACATGTCCACATAACATATTTTCTTTCTTTGCGTGTGAGGAATGTTTCCTGAAAGTTTGGCCGTACCTTTTTGTAACACCCTGTAGAAAAGTAAAGTAACTCCGTGAGCAGGCCCAGACGACACCGCCATGCTGACCGGCTGCCGTCTGACCCTTCAGCCAACTGACGTCGTGCGGGTTATGTACGGGCACAGGTCAGCACTCCGCTCTCCCGGTCGTTGTCGGCTTTCCAGACGTTGAAGCCGCCACTTCTCACTCAAGTATCTCTTCAATGTGCCTCACAAGACCGAGTGCATCCCCGTTCAAGTCCTCCTACCACGAAAAATTCACTGCGAGTACCAGGAGCTTGCCGAAACCAGAATGAGAGGAAATAAAAAAAAAAGATGGAAGAAGAACATAGGAGACTGTGTGGAAAATCCGATACGAGCTACGCGACTGAACGGACGATGAATAGTAAAGAGCCATGTGGAGTAGTGCTATTTCGCGGATTTAGTCAGGATTGAGCTAAAGTAAAAAAGTGTTGCGCTCACAACTATAAAAGTTTGCACCTCTTTCGGCCGGGACGTGGTGACTGGCCGTATCACAGTCGCCAACAAAACGCACGCAGTGGTTAATTCACACGCTGCCCCTGTTGTCACAAGGGCCAAATGCGCGGGTAAAAGCCCGTTTATGGCGCGTTAGTGAGACATGTTAATTGGTGCGATGACTCAGCACCAGCAGCAGCCACGACTGACGGGCAGCGCCGTGTTTGCCGCCGGTAACCTGCTTCCGATAGAATAATTACGCCGCCCCGCCAAGAACTGCCCCGAACAAATTTACACACGCAATCGTGTGGTTCCATCCCCGTAGACGCCGAGGGGTGTACCGGGAGGGAATATTGTGTCAAGGCGAGAACTGCCCAAGTATAAACTGCGAAGTAACGAGAATAAGAGAACAAACAGAGGAAACTTCATCCCTTTTCGCTTACTCTGAGTCACATTTTTCATGGCCTTTTTCTCCTGAATCGCTCCCCGGGAATCCAAAGTGATTCCGTCAACAACCTATCCTTTGTTTCGTAACTCCCCCCACCCCCCCATATTCCACCATTATTCTAATGAGATTGCGCAGTGGATCAATTAACACTTCGAGATTACTCCGTATCGGATAAGACTGATATACGGCGGTACGATGGTCGTCGACCCAGGGGTAACCAGTTCGAATCTGGGTAATCGAAGAAATTTACATCACGGAGTTTGGTGCCTAGTTTACGGAATGGTTGTAATTAAACTTTCGCTATTTGAGGCAGTGTAAACAGAAAGCCCTTTACCGTACAGATTCCTAGCTTTACAGGAATGACATGCAGAATGCGTGCTGCAGGATTGGCGTTGTTAGTAGTTTTAGTGTCAAGACTTATCGTTAGGCGACGGTACTGGTACGGCGACATAAGGTGGAAACACAAGCAGCAGTGGACATTATAGTTGCAGACAGTTAACATGGGTCTGGACAAGGTGATGGTTCAAATGGCTCTGAATATGGGATTTAACAAATGGTTCAAATGGCTCTGAGCACTATGGCACTTAACATCTTAGGTCATCAGTCCCCTAGAACGTAGAACTACTTAAACCTAACTAACCTAAGGACATCACACACATCCATGCCCGAGGCAGGATTCGAACCTGCGACCGTAGCAGTCCCGCGGTTCCAGACTGCAGCGCCAGAACCGCACGGCCACCGCGGCCGGCGGGATTTAACACCTGATGTCATCAGTCCCCTAAAACTTAGAACTGCTTAAACGTAACTAACCTAAGGACATCACACACATCCATGCCCGAGGCAGAATTCGAACCTGCGACCGTAGCGGTCGCCCGGTTCCAGACTGAAGCGCCTAGAACCGCTGAGCTTTACTTTGCACAGCTGTTTTATCAAAGCAACAGCAATAGTGCTGGTGCTGTTCGCCAGTATCGTCGCATTAAAGGAATGCGGAGAGGTCCTCTTTCCGCACCGGTGTTGATGAACATGATTCGGAAGTTCGAATTAACTGGTGATTTGGGAATTGCTCTTGGGAGTGGCCGACCGTCAGTTGGCTCACAGTTGAAGAAGTTACTGTTGCCGTGGCTGAGAATGCTGGACGCTATGTGGGATCTTCAAGCTGTCCACTTTCTGTGTAACGACAAGCTGATCATTCCATGGTCCACCGTTGTTTCGGGCAGTAGTAGAGCCATCTCTAGTGCGGTTCCATGCTGTGGTGGATGCAGATAGCCGTCAGACTGAGCAACGATTGCAACCTGGAACGTAAATACGGTAAACAGTTAACAAATGTTACCCTCTCATTAAGAAATTAACATGCTTTTCTTTCAATGCTTTATTCGTTATCTCTCTTCCGCCTGTCCTTACAAATGTTTCCGCGAAGTTTCGGTGTTCTAAGGTCACTCGTTTTTCATGGAGGCCCTCTCAAATAGCGAAAGTTTAATAATAACCACCCTTCACCCTGATGACACCGCAAGGTAGAGGATGACACGGCGGTCGGTGGACATCCCTTGGGCCTTCACGGAATCCTAACGGCAGTGACCCGTGCAGTTATAACATGTGACTGTTTATGATAGTCCATCAGATGTTGACGTTAAATTTGGCATCAAGTTCGCTTATTGTGATAGAGTTTCCCACCACTGTGGCACTTCCCTCTACCTGTAACCTTTAACACCTCAGATACCACTTCTTTGTTCATTAAACTCTTCATTAGCTGGAATTTTTTCAGCATTTCTATGTGCAACTTGGAAGTGAGCTGATAAGACGTATTTTTGTATGTTGCAGTTGTAATGCACAAGGACAAAGAAGACTCTCAGTACCGCAACAGGGACCTGACCGCCTACGACCACTCGCCTTTGGACGGCGACATGTTTCTTCAGGTAAGTCTGTCCAACACTAGTCTACATTCTGCGACGGATCGTAGTTTCTTAATTTCTCCTCCCTCAAAATCCACGACCGCTCCAACTGTAGCTCCCTGTCACTCCCAATTTTAACGTAACACAGTTCCCTAGAATTTAATAATTGTAATAAAATATAATTTTTTTAAACATTGCGATAATTTTTGTATCAATCCTTAGCCTATCGTTTCAGCGCAGCTTACAAGAATAATAATTAACACGGCCTAAAATCGAAGTGTACATTGCACCATTATCAGTATTTTACTCAGCACGACGATGTGAACACAGACCTGCAGATATGGCTATGCGAGCCTGTAAATGAGTGGTGTTTCTTTCAGTCGTTTCCAGCTATGGTGAGGAGAGTCAGTGTTTCTCTTATTACTTCCTTAGAGGAGGGACTTCCCTTTCTGTCACGCCTAACTCAACCACCTGTAGTCTGTCGGCTCTACCTGCAGACTCAAGTACTGCACCGACTTTGTTGTTGGCAGCTGGAAGATCAGTCTGTGAATGGCACTTTTACGTACCGTCCGAAGCCCGTCGGCGCAAGCACATCCACGTAGGCTAGCTCTCAAGCGAGGATCTGAAAAGTGTCCTGTGTTAGACAGCGCTAGTAATTTTCTAGACTTCCTTGCTATTTACAGTTCTTATGCTGGTTTATTTTCCGCTAATTATCTTAGAAACTTGGAAACTGTTATATCAAAAATGTAAACATTTGTAAGAAAATATTATAGGGGTTCGGGGGAGGGGGGGGGGGGGGTGCTTTCAGTACCCCATTCCCCTCCCCCTTAGATCCGTGCATTGCAGACGTTAAAAATAAAACCTGTGATTTACGTGACAAATTGTTTTCCAAGAACTGAGTTTCTCTTATAAGTTTCTAATTCATCCCGATACGAATAATTTTCCCCGCAAATGGGATAGACGTTAGGGAGCACACTTTGTAAGCAGCCCGGATCTTCGCAAATCTTTTTCATTCTACAAGTTGACGAAATATATTTGAAAGATAATGATTCATATAACGCATATACTAGATTTGTAGCTCATTGCTGATAAAATGGAATCTATAGCTATGTCGATGTAACACGTTAAATTTTATCAGAAATTAGCTGCTCGGTAAGCCCATAAAAAAACTATGCGACTTTTCAAACGAAGACAAGAACAGGAATACGCAAAGGTTAACGTCTCATCGATGAGGTGGTCGTAAGGCACGGAGAAAATGTTCAGTTTCTTGTCTCCGACTGTTAAAATCGAAAAATCTTTATAGCCGTATTACTCTTTTCTTGAAGAGAATAAGGCGAATAGTTATCGACCTTTCAGTGAAGAATTGCAATTTGTAGGTGAAAATGCTCTTCTTTTTCGACGTCGGCCTCGTTTTGGTGAACATACTTTACATAACATCTCTGACGAGCGATAGTGGAACCACTGCAAAATATACTCTTACGACTCCCACCAACTCTACACCGGACTGAAAACGTTTTCTACTCACATATCCGTTTGGATGTGGGAAGAATTGGAGGCCAGAGAGGTTTCCAAATGTTTTAACGATTCACACTTGTAATTCAGTAGTGCTCCTTCTGCCAAGGCGATTACACGAACCAGACACGTTTATGTGATCACCACCTAGGTTCGACGTCAGCGGGCAGTAACCTCTCACTGACGGCAGGTGGCATCACTAGCAATGTATGGCATATAAAGCGTGTCGTGGTGTTCGTGACTGGACGTACCTGCACCACGAAAATCCCTATCCCTTCACCCCTCCAGACAGGCCAAAACCACTCCTTCCTCGTCAGCCCTACGGCCCAGTCAGGCATAATTCGGCCTTACGTGCTCTGGTCTCGAGGAAGGATTTGAATCTCAACAATAAACACCCCGTCCTCACGCCCTCCGACTGGGAACATATTTTTGTGGTCTCATCCGGGTTCGAGTCGGCTGGGGCTCCCTCTCGCGTCGGTGCGAATCTCCTCCGCCCGACCCACCGAAATCTCCTGGTTCCGACCTTCTAACCGAGGGTGTGTGTGCATTCCTCCGTCAGTCACCTCTCCTGAACCCAGACGAACTACGTCTATCAAGACCATCGTATGTGTAAGCTTCCCCGACTGTCATATCAGTCAGGACTAGCAGGCAAAGCACAAGAAGTGCTAATACTGCACCCACACGTGCCTGAGGATGGCATGTCATGTTAGCGAGCGAGCGAGCACGTCATTTTAGCGAGCGAGCGGTTAACAGTGCAGTCTTTGTCGTAGTGCGGAAAGGAAGCGATTTATCAGACGCCCATAAGGGCATGATCATTGGCTTTCGGGTCAAGCGTGGAAGGAAATACGAAAGGGCTAAGTTTGTAAATAGTTTGCGTGCCGCCGTGGTTAAAGCATACTTCGCATGTCAAAATGGCGCTATCCAAAACTAGTGCCGAGGCAAATATGGTACATCACGGGCCATACATCACAGGGTTGAACGACGGTTGCTGAGATGTATACTGGCGAACAGACGTGCAACTGTTGAGCAATTGACAACAGCTTTTGTCAATGTAAACAATACTTGTACTAATGGAGTTATGAATTCGCTTTTTATCAAAACAAAACAACATTGTTAAAGCGACTGGTAGCAGGAATTCATTTTCTTATGAGAGATAATATCGCATTCATGCTGTAACAGGCTTTCTCACAGCTGTACTGTATAATGAATAAGGTAAAGTCCATGTATACGTTTCACACGCGAACGGGTTTGCGTTGGCACACAGACGCACTATGGAAGATTAAAACGGGAAGGGATAAAAGAAGATAAAAAAGACATAATCCCAACACGCGCAACAGGGGCACTTGCTGAAAGATGCACGGTATGATACGCAGACGTGGAGAAGTGGCGGCGAGGCTGTTAAGTAAGTGTGCGGCCGGTGGGGCGGCTCGGCGTCGATTGTGATGTCTGGGCCGGGTATCGACAGACCGCGTTCCCTGATTGAATCGGAAGCGGCGCGGATGCTGATTAATGACCCGCACTCGCGACGGCCTCTCGGCGGCGCTGAACAACTTGTTGTCGACCTGCCGTGATTTATCGGGTCGGAACGCTCAGCAAATGCCCCTCTCATCTGCCAGGAACAGGCGCGTCACGGTGTGGCCACAAAAATCTGCTAATTTCTTCTCAGATCGCGTACTTCCCAGTGGACAACTAGGTCGACGCTCCATTTCTATGTACGATGATGGGTCAATACATAAAGTTCGGTTCATACAGAACGTCAACGGAATGGGAGAAACGACAGGTGAAAGTGAGGCTATCAGATACCACCCGCAGTACAAAAAGTCGGGATATAGCACAGAATTAAGGAACTAGCGATGAAAAAGTTTATTAATAGCCAAAGCAAAATTCTTAACTTATATCCTTGACAATTTATGTGGTAAAACTGAAGCACGTACACTGAAGAAACAAAGAAACTGGTACACCTGCATAATATGGCGTAGGGCCCCCGCGCGTACGCAGAAGTGCCGCAACACGACATGGCATGGACTTAACTAATGTCTGAAGTAGTGCTGGAGGGAACTGACACCATGAATCCTGCAAGGCTATCCATAAATCCGTAGAATACGAGGGGGTGGAGATTTCTTCTGAACAGCACGTTGCGAGGCATCCCAGATATGCTCAATAATATGAATGTTTGGGGAATTTGGTAGCCAGCGGAAGTGTTTAAACTCAGAAGAGTGTTCCTGGAGCCACTCTGTAGCAATTCGGGACGTCTGGTGTGTCGCATTTTCTGCTGGAATTGTCCAAGTCTGTCGGAATGCACAATGGACGTGAATGGATGTAGGTGATCAGACAGGACGCTTATGTACGTGTCACTTGTCAGAGTCGTATCCAACTACACACGCCCCACACCATTACAGAGCGTTCACCAACTTGAACAGCCCCTGCTGACATGCAGGATCCATGGGTTCATGACGTTGTCTCCATACGCGTACAGGTCCATCCGCTCTCTACAATGTTAAACGAGACTCGTCCGAGAAGGCAACATGTGTCCAGTCATCAACAGTCCAATGTCGGAATTGACGGGTCCAGGCGAGAAGTAAAGCTTTGTGTCATGCAATCATCAAGGATATATGAGTGGACCATCGGCTCCTAAAGTCCTTATCGATGATGTTTCGTTGAATGGTTCGCACGCTGACACTTGTTGACGGCCCAACATCGAAATCTGCAGCAGTTTGCGGAAGGGTTGCACTTCTGTCGCGTTGAACGATTCTCTTCAGCCGTCGTTGGTCCAGCTTTTGCAGGATCTTTTTCCGGCTGCAGTGATGTCGGAGATTTGATGCTTTAACGGATTCCTGATATTCACGGTACACTCATGAAATGGTCGTACGGGAAAATCCCCACTTCATTGCCACCTCGGAGATGCCGTCACCCGTAGCTAGTGCTCAGACTATAACACCACGTTCAAACTCACTTAAATTTTGATAAGCTGCCATTGTAGCAGCAGTAACCTGTCTAACAACTCCGCCAGACACTTTTTGTCATATACAGGCGTTGTCGACAGCAGAGCCGTATTGTGTCTATTTACATATCTCTGAACTTGAATACGCATGGCTATACCAGTTTCTTTGGCGCTTCAGCGTATAGCAATTGCTACGGAAAATCCGACCAATGATAGTAAAAGGAAATATAGAGGGCGGGACGCGTTATTTGCTGCTAAGCCTGAGCACGAACTCTCTGTATGCATCCGACAGTTCACGCAATGCAGTGTTTGACGAAAGTTATTGTGGAACCGATTAGTGTGGCACTTCGTGTGGTACGGCAACGTGTCTGCAAAACATGGTTTGAGTGCTTACGACCGTGGACGAGCAGTTGGACTGCTCGAAGCCGGTCAAAGTGTCTCTACTATGGCTAAGGTAACTGATATTAAAAAAGGCCGCCGAAGGTGTAAATGCTACGCGAAAATGGCCGGTGCTCATAGGCGGACCCCACGCCGCAAGAGGATCGAGACATAGCCCTCGTGGCGAAAAGGAACAGATTTCTCACTCCTAGGCAGATCGGTGCAGACCTTGCAACCGCTACCGGTACACGCGTTTAAGCCAGAACCACTTCGCAGCGATTAAATTAGGCTGGTTTGTATGCTCAGATGCCTGTTAGTTGGATCCTACTTCAATCGCGCCATCGTCAAGAAAGAGTTCCCTGGTATAGGGAGCACACTGGTTGTGGTCAGCAACAGTGATCCACAGTGATGTTCTCCGACCAATCCGGCTACATTGTGGCAAGTGATTCTGGCCTCTAGTTAGTGGGTAAAGGGGGAGTAGCACGTTACACACTACAGAATATTCATGAACGTCATCGATATTGCATGGGCAAACATATGCACAATGGCCGACCACCACTGCATATCTTTGCACGAGGTACTGTTATAGCACCGCGGCGTTGCCGGGAGATAATTCTGGATCATGTCCATCTGTTCAGGGATGCGGTAGGTCCCAACTTTCTAGTTAGGGACGACAAAGCCCGCCCACACAGGACCGCCGAAGTGTCGGACACACTGGAACGTGGAGATATTTAACGTATGGAATGACCTGCGTACTCCCCAGACCTAAATCCTATAGAGAATACCTGGGATGCTCTTGGCAGACGTGTTTTTCAACGAACATCCACCCTCGAACCGTGCAAGAACTGAAACCTGCCTTGAGAGAAGAGAGAGGCAACATCCCCCAAAGACTCACCAACAGCTTGGTAGGCCACATGAATAACAGGTGCCAAGTGTGCATACGTATCCAAGGAGGGCATATTTCTTACTGAGAGTCCGATAACGACCTTTATGTTGAGAGCCAGACATGTGTCAAACATGAAAGTTATTCTTGTCTTTTACCCTGCTTTCCCATGTGATGAAATCCGCACCATTTTTCGTTATAAATATACCATGCCACCTCTATTACGTATGTAAAAATGTTCAAATGTGTGTGAAATCTTATGGGACTTAACTGCTAAGGTCATCAGTCCCTAAGCTTACACGCTATTGAACCTAAATTATCCTAATGACAAACACACACACCCATTCCCGTCACTGTTAAAAAAGGTTATTTAATGAAAATTGTTTCATCAAATTATTTTCCTATCTATGCATAGACTTTTTATTTTGCCAGGTGTTGCAAAACCTTAATAACTTTTTACTTACAGATATCTGGCTTCTTTTTAGAAGAACGCTCATAGGAAAAATATGTAAGTGCTCATGACACGATTGTAGTGAGTCATGAATTCGGAAAGAACATCAAAATAAAGATTAAGAATAAACCAAAGCACTTCCGATGTCAGCAGATGATGCCACCGTTTCCCCACCGCCGTCAATGTCAAAACTTTCTTCTCGAGAAACCTTGACGTTGACGTTCTGTTCCGTTCCATTCTGTTGAAGACTTGGGTGAATGCCGCCACTGAAAATGCATTCCGGAATGTTCTGATGCTTCAATATGCAACTAACTTACAGAAGTGAATATATTGGTAACAATTTTTCGGGTCTAGGATGAGCTGTCTGGGGAATTAAAGAATTGTTTGAGACATTAGCAAAGTGGTAGACGGTGTTTTTTTACGTAGGATATTTTTGATGATCCAGTTTTTTGTACCACATTTCGAGAACTGACATTGTCTTCGTCGAGCACTGTGAGGTATTCATAGCCACACCATATTCGCGTTCGAGACCAGGCTGGAGAATATTTGAGCCCATAGCTCGCGGCTATTGGCACAGATAGCTTTGTCAGATGTCGGAACATTGTACGAGATTGAGTTAGTAAATAAGCCACGAATGTCAGAATAAATTTCAAAACTGTGTCTTTCTAGAAAGTGGCAGAACCTGTCGGTTGGGGATCAACAGTTAGTATTATGCTGCCAGTGGAAGACGATTTTAGTGCCATGACTAGAATAGTGCCTGACTAGAATATCGTGCAGCTGTACAATTTACGTGTACCAAGAGCCACTCCACAGGGAATGTTCATTGTGAAATGCGTCCTGAGTATAGCGGGAACGTATTGAATATAAATTTGTGTCCGGATGCATCCAGGAATTTAACAAAGTACGAAAACGAATCACAAGCAATGAGGGCACTGCTTTCTCTGTGGGTCATAATACAACTTGGGAAAGAAATGATACGAAACTGTGCTTAAAAGTAAAGCCTCCGAGTTTTTTGCGAAAACTCTTAAAGTTTCTTAAACAAAACAAATGTTATTAACATTCTACATCTTTATTCTTCATGACCACATATTAATTTCTCAGCGTAGTCACCCTGACGAAGAACACATTTCTCCCAACGAGAGACTAGTTTGTTGATAATGTCAGTGTAAAACGTTTGAGTTTCTTGACAGAGCCACAACCAGTGTAAGCATTACACTGGTTCACCTTTCCACGGTTCGTATGGTTTCCCCAGTCGGAGGTTCGAGTCCTCCCTCGGGAAAGGGTGCGTGTGTTGTCCTTAGCGTAAGTTAGTTTAGGTTAGGTTAAGTAGTGTGTAAGTCTAGGGACCGATGACCTCAGCAGCTTGGTCCCGTAGGAACTTACCTCAAATTTCTACCTGTTCATCGCTATCAAAGTGAAGTCTCGAAGTCGGAACTGTATGGAGGATGATCAATGATTGTGAATCGAAGGCATCAGATTGTTTTAGATGTCGCAGCGTTCGTGTGTGGTCTGGAATTGTCATGCTGAAGAAGAAGGCGCTCCATTTGCGGACGAAGTCTTCGAATTCGAAACTCGATTAAAGCACGCGGTTTCTCACGCACCGACGTAGTTACGTTACAGATCGCCGTGTTACACGCTACACTTCGGAAGTAGAATATTAATAACGTTTGATTTATTTAAAAAACCTTAAAAGTTTTCACACAAAAAAATCGGATGCATTACTTTTCAGAACGCCCTTGTAACAAAAATCAGTGTGTGACAATCTATGATTTGGCACATGCTATAGTTTGTTTTCACATAATCATGTAGAGCGTAATCTGTTAGCCACTGAATTTTCTCTGACTCTGTGTGCGTTAACTCGAGGACACAAATGGAACAGAATGGGCATATGTGTGCAGCGTCACATGTGCTGTCAGACCTGGTGGTCAGCGCATTTCTGGAGCCTGGAGGTCGCGGAATCGAATCCCGGTCAGACCACGGAAATTTTCAGTCTCCCTTTAATGTAGCCTTCACGTCTCAAAGATGTGATGAGTCGCCAGGAACACTGGACTCGCATTCGGGAGGACGACGGTTCAATCCCGGGTTCGGCCATCCTGATTTAGGTTTTCCGTGATTTCCCTAAATCACTCCAGGCAAATGCTGGGATGGTTCCTCTAAAAGGGCACTGCCGACTTCCTTCCCCATCCTTCCCTAATCCGATGAGACCGATGACCACGCTGTGATTTCCTTACGAGAGTTACTGCAAGAGACAAGTCACGTGTTCACCACTACCAGTCTAAGTCAAAGTGATTTTCTATGGAAGGAAAGGCTCCTACCTCCACAGTAAAAATGTTCAAGGTGAGTCCGTCGGCACACAAATTTATAGTGACTGTGTTATAGGACATGCAAGGTGTAATATTGCTTGCATTCCATACTCATGATGAGAAAGTTCATGCCGCAACCTACTGTCATTTGCTGCAGAAACTGCGATAAGCCATACATCGCAAGCAGCCAGCACTCCTGACTGTGGACGTGATTATTCTAAATGGCAATGTTCGCCCTCGCGTATCAAGACAAACGCATGGGTTATTGCAACTACAGTTTGGACAAAATAAAACTGACCCAGAAAATATTTCATGCACCGTAATAGAAGCAACCCAACTTACAACATCCGTACTGAGGACAGCTGACGTAAGTCGGGTTTCCTATATTAAGATGCATGCAATATTTTTCCGGCTACCTGCATTTCATTGAAAACTCTTGGAATATCCACTGTTCAGCCCCAGTTTGACCACCACTGATTTTCATCCTTTTGAGTCTCTTAAAAATCAACGAGTTGGGCAGCTCTTTGCAGACAACCTCGCAGCCCACGAGATTGCTCTTTGACTGCACTACTACTGGAAGTTTTGCTGCAGGCTTTCATGGCCTTATCAAATGACGGGCTATGTGTTTAAATTTACAGGAGTAGTACGTTGAAAAGTAGAATAAATTTCATCGTGGTACTCGCAGCGCTGATGCCGCTACTCGCTTTGTTACTTAGGGTCAATTCATAGTTGATGCGGAGCTAAGCGTCAGAACATTCCGGAATGCATTTACAGTGGCAGCATTCACACACATCAACAGCATGGAACGGAACGGAACGTCAGCGTCAGGGTTTCTCGAGGAGAAAGTTTTGACGTTGACTACACTGCTGGCCACCGTAAATGCAACACCCTGAAGGAAGCATCCGATTCAAGTGAATTTTACACCATGGGTTTGCAGCGATGAGATATGCAACTGATTAGAATTTCAGCGCAGACGCACATCACGCGCGACTGTGGCGCCACCTCATAGCGCCATTTAAGGCTTGGCGATTTCGACGAGTGTACGTTCGGCACGTGTGTTTACCTTGTGGTTGTTTCACAAGACGATCAGTTATGCCTCGTAGACAACAGCGAACGTATTTTGATCAAGTATCCGAGTTCGACAGAGGAAGAATAGTGGCTTACCGAGATTGTGGATTATCTTACAGAGAAATCGCTAGTCGTGTTGGACGAAACCAAACAACTGTAATGCGGATATGTGACCGTTGGATGCAGGAGGGTACGACGGACCGACGTGGTCGATCGCATTCACCTCGGTGCACCACTGCACGTGCCGATAGGCAAATTGTGCGCATGGCAGTGACGGATCGCTCAGTGACATCCCGAACGATAGCACAGCACATTGCGTCTGTAACGCATCATCCAGTGTCTGCGCGTACCATTCGACGCCGTTTACAGCAGAGTGGTCTGTCCGCAAGACGTCCATTGCTTCGTCTACCATTGACGCAGAACCACAGACGTCTCCGTCGCCAATGGTGTGATGACAGACGGATGTGGACGGCAGAATGGAATGACGTTGTCTTTACTGACGAGGCACGCTTCTGTCTGCAGCACCACGATGGTCGGACTCGAGTGTGGAGACACTGTGGAGAGAGGATGCTGGACAGCTGCATTATGCACCGCCACACTGGTCTTGCACCGGGTATTATGGTATGGGGCGGTATTGGATATTACTCTCGCACGCGTCTAGTGCGCATTGCCGGTACTTTAAATAGCCGGCGCTGCATATCCGAGGTGCTGGAGCCAGTTGTCCTTCCTTACCTTCAGGGTTCGGCCACAGCCATATTTCAACAGGATAATGCGCGACCACACGTGGCACGCATTGTCCAAAGGTTCTTCATCAATAACCAGATTGAATTGCTTCCCTGGCCGGCTCGCTCTCCGGATCTTTCGCTGATAGAAAACATGTGGTCCATGGTTGCTCAACGAGTGACCCAGATTACATCCCCAGCTGCCACACCAGATGATCTTTGGCAACGTGTGGAAGCTGCTTGGGCTGCTGTACCCCAGGAACATATCCAACGTCTCTTTGACTCAATGCCGAGACGTATGGCAGCGGTGATCTCCAACAATGGCGGCTACTCTGGCTACTGATTCTGGCAGGAACCACATGTCACAGACGTCTGTAAACGTAATCATTTGATACTTGGTCAACATGTTATCTACAAAATAAATCTTGTTGTGCTACCTCTTGTCTTTCTTGGTGTTGCATTTACGGTGGCCAGCAGTGTAGGTGGGGGATCGGTGGCATCATCTGCTGACATCGGTGGTTAAGCTATTCTTGTCGCACTCACTCGTTTTAAGGTAATGGATTTCATGCTGTGGTTTCTTCTTAACCTTATCAGCGCACACTCCGCTGCAGAGTGAAAATCTCATTCTTTATTTTGATGTTTGTTTTAGAATTCATGTCCCACTACAAACGTTTCATAAGGACTTGCATATTTTTCCTATGAGCGTTTTTCCAAACAAGAAGTCAGATATGTGAAAGCAAAAAAATATTTTGGTTTTACAATACCTGGCAAAAGAAATAGTCTGCACTATGCATAAATAGGAAACTAATCTGATGAAACAATTTGCATTAAATAACCTTCTTTAATAGTGAAAAAGTCAGGTGTGTTGATATTTCCACTCAGTTATTAGTGGAAAACTACGAAACACAAGGACCACGCCAGCTCACTTACTTTCTAGCTAACGCTCTGCTGACCGGACACAGGAAGCTTTTGAACATGATTTTTTTTCTTCTCTGGGGTTATCTCGCTTCATTGTGGGGTCCGTAGCTGATGAGCCTTTTGCGCCCGTCCCATGGGTCATTAGAGATCCGAGCACTAGCTCGGGTAGCCAAGGAAGAGAGAAGGAAGGTTAGAATTGAACGTCCGCGTCGGCATCGAATTGTTTCCATGTAGAGAAAAGAAGAAACGCTAAATCGGAACTTGTAAACGTATATTTGAACCCTGCTGCTCCAGAATACGAGTTCAGGCCTTAATTCCTGTGGCTTCTCGGTCTCTGTGTCTTTTTGTATTTCGACTGATTAAATGCTGTGTTGTTGTGCCAGAAAAGGGAAACCAGCAAGGCGTTCGACTAAAACCTGCACCTAAACTGGCTGGTGTACCCGACTAATTTTCGGGGTGTAGCATGCTGAAAATGATTAATTTGAATGAGTTAACAGTCAAGTGAATATTACCAGCGAGAAACAAAGAGCATAGTTTACCAAAGAAAAAGGTAAAATGATGCAATGTGGGTTTAGGCCTCATAGAGGTTGTCAGGACCAGATCTTTAGCTTACGGCAAATAATGGAGAAGTGTTAAGAGTGGAACAGGGAATTGTATCTATGCTTTATAGATCTAGAAAAGGCATATGCCCGGATTCCTATAAGGAAGTTATTGTCTGTTCTACGAGATTATGGAATAGGAGGCAAACTTTTGCAAGCAATTAAAGGTCTTTACATAGATAGTCAAGCAGCAGTTAGAGTTGACGGTAAATTGAGCTCATGGTTCAGAGTAGTTTCACGGGTAAGACAAGGCTGCAACCTGTCTCCACTGTTGTTCATATCATTTATGGATCATATGTTGAAAACAATAGACTGGCTGGGTGAGATTAAGATATGTAAACACAAAATAAGCAGTCTCGCATATGCAGATGACTTAGTTGTGATGGCAGATTCGGTTGAAAGTTTGCAAAGTAATATTTCAGAGCTAGATCAGAAATGTAAGGACTATGGTATGAAGATTAGCATCTCCAAAACGAAAGTAACGTCAGTGGGAAAGAGATATAAACGGATTGAGTCCCAAATAGGAGGAACAAAGTTAGAACAGGTGGACGGTTTCAAGTACTTAGGATGCATATTCTCACAGGATGGCAACATAGTGAAAGAACTGGAAGCGAGGTGTAGCAAAGCTAATGCAGTGAGCGCTCAGCTACGATCTACTCCCTTCTGCAAGAAGGAAGTCAGTACCAAGACTAAGTTATCTGTGCACCGTTCAATCTTTCGACCAACTTTGTTGTATGGGAGCGTGTGGTGTGCGTACTGTAAGACCTTCGGTACACACACCATCAGATTATTTGACTTGTCGCTCTAACGAAGTAGGCGAGTGTCAGCAATATGTGTCGTGGTCTTATCGTGGCGTGTTTATCTTCTGCCGTTAGGTCAGACGATAGAAATGCCACTTGCACGCTTAGAGTAGCAGATTGACAGTGACCAACTTTAAACAGAACTTGATTAATTTTCACACACATTTATTAAAATAATAACAAGCACAAAAATAACTTAACTTGGTTCTGAATGCTATTTACAATTGACAATCTGAAGTTCCTTTGGTCTTGGTACATTAATCTTATTTTCACATATCTCTGATACTTGACAAAGTGTCTATACATTTCTCTTCATGGCTATGTACAGGAATATGACAATCTTATTAGGTGCAGACTGAAACTTGACTATAGACTGGTACAGACTAATGCAGACTGACTAATCGGAGGTCTGTACACTCGTTATAATACCTCGCGCGTTCAGGTATCACTGCGCGAGTGTGATCCGCGAGGAGAAAACGTTCTACGTTAGCAGCAATCTCATTGGCTGCGTTACATATTAATACGCGGATCGGCGGAAGCAGAATATGGTCCGTCTCTAAGACAGCGCCATCTCGTAGTGCGGAGACGTACGAGCGCTGCGCCTGCGCTTAGTGGGGCGCGCTCTAGTGGGAAAGTTGTGTACGCGCTGACTACGTGGAACTATGTACACAACAAAAAAATGGTTCAAATGGCTCTGAGCACTATGGGACTTAACATCTGTGGTCATCAGTCCCCTAGAACTTAGAACTACTTAAACCTAACTAACCTAAGGACATCACACACATCCATGCCCGAGGCAGGATTCGAACCTGCGACCGTAGCAGTCGCGCGGTTCCGGACTGAGCGCCTAGAACCGCTAGACCACCGCGGCCGGCTGTACACAACAGAGCGATAGGCTGGGTGGATTCAGGTTACCTTATCAATAAGGTTAAGGTTACGGATATGAAAGTAGCTGGGATGATTGCAGGTACTAGTAGATGGGAACAATGGCAAGAGGGTGTCCACAATGAGGAAATCAAACAAAAACTGGAAATGAACTCTATAGATGTAGCAGTCAGGGCGAACAGGCTTAGATGGTGGGGTCATGTTACACGCATGGGAGAAGCAAGGTTACCCAAGAGACTCATGGGTTCAGCAGTAGAGGGTGGGAGGAGTCGGGGTAGACCAAGGAGAAGGTACCTGGATTCGGTTGAGAATGATTTTGAAGTAATAGGCTTAACATCAGAAGAGGCACCAATGTTAGCACTGAATAGGGGATCATGGAGGAATTTTATAAGGGGGACTATGCTCCAGACTGAACGCTGAAGGCATAATCAGTCTTAAATGATGATGATGATGATGATGATGATGATGATGATGATGACTTCTTAATTTAAATGTATCTACTGTTGTCTGTTTCCTAACAGCTTCCCCGCACTCGTTACTTTTTCCTTATTTCTTCAGTTTCCTTTTATTGAACCTAAAATAAGTATTTCTGGCGCGTCTGTTTTTTCTGGCCGAATTACGCTTTTTAATAGTGAATTTTTGCATTTATAGAGAATAGTTCCGTATTATCAACATCTTTCTATCATTAAAAAATTGTTCGACATCCCAAATGCACTCGAGGTTGTGAAACACATACTCACTTAGTGTGGGCGAAAGCATCGTTTCCACAATATTCTCAGCGATTGTTAAGAGAAAGAAGGCCCTCAGCGGTGTTCGCTGAAAACGAGGCGAGTGCCAGAGCCCCGGACGTGGCATCAGATAAAAACGCTGCGCCGTGTCGCCGGCTGCTCGCCTTAGCGATTCATTAAAAACTCGTTTCTGGGGCGCAGCCCGCCCGCCAGCTCCCAGCTCCGAGGGTCTCAGCTCGTACCCCCCCCCCCCCCCCCCCCCACCACCACTTCTCGCCGTCGCTCAGCCATGAAGCCCCACAGTTCATTACTTTGACACTTATGACAGGTTCGCAACACAAGTACCTCGAGGATAATGAGGGGATGGGCCCTCGCCAACTCAAAGGCACAGTCGCCATATTTTCCGTGAAACATGTGAGGAGGCATCGAGCAAGACGGCACAGTAGACTTCACACTATTCTTGTAATCAGGAACAACGACTTAAATTTCGGTCATGTTATTAAGATTTGTGTTGTTACCGTCTTCAGTCCGAGGTCTATATTTTATTCTGGTCTATACAGTGCAAGCCTCTTTATATCTGCATAACGACTGCAGCCTTCATCTATTTGAGCCTGTGTAGTGTAGAGAAAGCCTGATATCACCCTAAAATTTTTATCACTCACAATGCCCTCCATTCCCAAACAGACGGTTTCTTGATGCCTCAGTATGCGTCCTATGAACCGATCCCCTCTCTTGTTGTGATATTTTTCTCCCTCTTTCGATTCAGAATCTCTTCATAAGTTATTCGGTCTGTCCACATAACGTTCAACATTCTTCTGTAGGATCTACACTACTGGCCATTAAAATTGCTACTCCACGAAGATGACGTGCTACAGACGGGAAATTTAACCGGCAGGAAGAAGATGCTGTGATATGCAGATGATTAGCTTTTCAGATCATTCTCACAATGTTGGCGCCGGTGGCGTCACCTACAACGTGCTGACATCAGGAAAGTTTACTATCAATTTCTCATACACAAACAGCAGTTGACCGGCGTTGCCTGGTGAGACGTTGTTGTGATGCCTCGTGTGAGGAGGAGACACGCGTACCATCACGTTTCCGACTTTGATAAAGGTCGGATTGTAGCCTATCACGATTGCGGTTTATCGAATTGGGACATTGCTGCTCGCGTTGGTCGGGATCCAATGACTGTTAGCAGAATATGCAATCGGTGGGCTCAGAAGGGTAATACGGTACGCCGTGCTGGATTCCAACGGGCTCGTATCACTAGCAGTCGAGATAACAGGCATCTTATCTGCATGGCTGTAACGGATCGTGCAGCCACGTCTCGATCCCTGAGTCGACAGATGGGGACGTTTGCAAGACAACAACCATCTGCACGAACAGTTCGACGACGTTTGCAGCAGCATGGACTATCAGCTCGGAGACCGTGGCTACTGTTACCCTTGACGCTGCATCACTAACAGGAGCGCCAGCGATGGTGTACTCAACGACAAACCTGGGTGCACGAATGGCAAAACGTCATTTTTTCGGATGAATCCAGGTTCTGTTTACAGCATCATGATGGTCGCATCCGTGTTTGGCGACATCGCGGTGAACGCACATTGGATGCGTGTATTCGTCATCGCCATACTGGCGTATCACCCGGCGTGATGGTATGGGGTACCATTGGTTACACGTCTCGGTCACCTCTTGTTCGCATTGACGGCACTTTGAACAGTGGACGTTACTTTTCAGATGTGTTACGACCCGTGGCTCTATCCTACCCTTCATTCGATCCCTGCGAAACCCTACATTTCAGCAGGATAATGCACGACCGCATGTTGCAGGTCCTGTACGGGCCTTTCTGGATACAGAAAATGTTCCACTGCTGTCCTGACCAGCACATTCTCCAGATCGCTCACTAATTGAAATCGTCTGGTCAATAGTGACCGAGCAATAGGCTCGTCTCAATACGCCAGTCACTACTCTTGATGAACTGTGGTATAGTGTTGAAGCTGCATGGGCGTCTGTACCTGTACGCGCCATCCAAGCTTTATTTGACTCAATGCCCAGGCGTATCAAGGCCGATATTACGGCCAGAGGTGGTTGTTCTGGGTACTGATTTCTCAGGATCTGCCGGCCGAAGTGGCCGTGCGGTTAAAGGCGCTGCAGTCTGGAACCGCAAGACCGCTACGGTTGCAGGTTCGAATCCTGCCTCGGGCATGGATGTTTGTGATGTCCTTAGGTTAGTTAGGTTTAACTAGTTCTAAGTTCTAGGGGACTAATGACCTCAGCAGTTGAGTCCCATAGTGCTCAGAGCCATTTTCTCAGGATCTATGCACCCAAATTGCGTGAAAATGTAATCACACGTCAGTTCTAGTATAATATATTTGTCCAATGAATACCCGTGTGTCATCTGCATTTCTTCCTGGTGTAGCAATTTTAATGGCCAGTAGTGTTTGTCTTTCTTATCTAAACTATTTATCGCCCACGTTTTACTTCCATAGAAGGTTACACTCCAGACAAATACCTCTAGAAAATATTTTCTAGCACTTAAATTTATATTAGATGTTAGAAACTTTCTCTTTTTCAGAAACGCTTTTTTCTGTTGTTAGTTTTCAATTTATATCCTCTCTAGTTCTACCATCGTCACTTATTATGCTTTCCGAATAACGAAACTCATGTATTAGTCTCATTGTCTCTTTTCCTAATCTAATTCTCTCATCGGGACCTGAATTTATACGACTACATTCCGTTATTCTTGTTTTACTTCTGTTTATATTGATGTTATAGGCTCCTTTCAATACACTGTCCGTTGTAGTCAATTGATCTTCCAAGTCCTTTTCAGTCTCTGACAGCATTACAATGTCATCAGCAAATCTCAAAATTTCAATTTCTTATCTCTGAACGTTAATTCCCCTTTGAAATTCCTCCTTGGTTTCCTTTATTGCATGCACACTGTACAAAACTGAACAAAATTGGGAATAGGCTATAAGACTGTCTCATTCTCTCCTCAATTACTGCTTCCCTTTCACGTCCTTCTACAGTGATAACTGTAGTCTGGTTTCTGTACAAGCTGTAGTTAGCCATTTGCTCCCTGTATTGTGTTCATATTACCTTCATAATTTCAAATTGTGTATTCCAGTCAACATCGTCAAAAACTTTCTCTCAATCTACAAAGGCTATAAACTTAAGTTTGACTGTCTTCAGTCGGTCTTCACTTGTTCTCGTATCTCTCAGAAACCCAAACCAATCTTCTCCATACTCAGTTACTACCAGTCTTTCCATTCATCTTTAACTTATTCGAATTCAAATTTAGGTTCGCCAAAACAATGCATAGCAAGATATCCCCTTCAATATTGTCACTGCCGATACCTCACCATGTTCTGCCTTCAGTGACTTCGCTGTTGACGATTGCATCTTTTGTCTACTACACAGTCACAGTGGTGTAGTAGAAGCTATTAAACGACTGATGTATGCAGTCAAACATTCATTTTAAAGCTTCCTACAGCAACATCAAACCTAAGGTCATTGACATTAATGTGTAAACTTATATAATCGAACTGGTATAATGCTTAAAATTATCTGTGAAGGCTCCAGCTAATTATAGAGATTTTACGGGGCTTATGGTGTAAATCTGTATCTAAAGTTATAGCAGTCACGGCATAAAAATGAGGAGTTGAAGTAGCATATAAGACAATGAAAAGCAATTTTAATGTGTGCACTGAAGGGAACATATTTATTTGCTGAAGCCGACACAAGAAAAGGACGCCAGAATCTCATTGGCAGTTAGCTGATCAGAAGTACTTCAATTGCGTCGTATTCAGTGTTATCATTACATTTTTATATTACGTCTACTAAAATTTTAGATACGTGTTTACATTCCTCGTAAAAACTCTGTGTCGACGAAGTGGTTTCACCATTAATTTTAAGGATTTTACTAGTTAGATTATGTAAGTATGTTTGTTGCAGAGTTTGCACACTTATGTCGTAGCCTTAGGTTGTATCTTGTACTAAGAAATTTGAAAATGGATGTTTGACATCCGAAATCTGACGTGTAACAAATTTTCTGTGCAGGTGAGATTGAGCTAAATATAAGAAAAAAAGTCGTCCAAATGCAAATATTTAATAGCTTCCGAAATTCTCTATACATTACATGGATTACTATAAATGAAGCACACCCATAAGCATCTTTAGGATCATCTCTAATACATCTGTCAGTCTTCAGTTGCTAGTGAGACTGCATCATTTCAATTTGTAGCGCAGTTCGTTCAGTGACTTGAAACGTAGACATATTTACATGCAACATTTTTCAGATACGGATATTCCCAACGTAGTTTTAGGTTTTTAATATTTCTCTTACTCTCTGGCTTAACATGAATTTCGTACATACAAATTATGCTGTTTCTGCGCTGAGTCTGTGTTTGTCTTGCTGTTGATGAAGTTGGTCTGTCATTTGTAACGCTTGATTCGTTTATCAACGCAGACGCATTTTGTATCTAAGCCTTCCCACCATATTATTGAGTAATAACCAACACAGTATTCTCCAGATTTATTATTCGACGATGCGAAGATATTTGCACATTACACATGTACATGATACAAACTCTTTGATATTACACGTAGCCAAACACTGCTATGACACTTCCCAATCAGAGGTGATATATTAAAACAAACGACTCATAATCCGAAATGCTGGTAGTATGAAAATAAATACTTCCTTAATACAGGGGCATAAGACATGTATTTTTCTTTGTAAAGCAGAAACTGTCGTGATATTAGTATCTTCCAGGGAGTCCTGTCAACTTATAGTGACGCTCCTAAGCGTTGGTATTTGTTTGTTTTATCTACTGAGCGCTAACCAAAGTCGTAGTAATAGGTATGCTTTTCCCTTTCGTAATGAGTTGCTCTCACCTTCACTTTACTTCAGATCATTTATGAAACTGGATTTGTGATTTCCTGTCAGAGACGACACAGTTCGCAGTAACTGACGTAAAGTCATCGAGAAAAACAGAAGCGATTTCTGGCGTTACACAAGGTAGTGTTATAGGCCCTCTGCTGTTCCTTATCTATATAAACGATTTAGGAGACAATCTGAGCAGCCGTCTTAGGTTGTTGGCAGATGATGCTGTCGTTTATAGTCTAGAAAAGTCATCAGAAGATCAAAACAAATTGTAAAACGATTTAGAAGAGATATCTGTATCGTGCGAAAATTGGTAACTGACACTAAATAATGAAAAGTGTGAGGTCATCTACATGAGTGATGAAAGGAATCCGTTAAACTTCGGTTACACGATAAACCAATCAAATCAAAAGGCCGTAAATTCAACTAAATACCTAGTAATTACAATTACGAACAACTTAAATTGTAAGGAACACATAGAAAAATTGTGGGGAAGGTGAACCAAAGACTGTGTTTTATTGGCAGAACACTTAGAAGATGCAACAAATCTACTAAAGAAACTGTCTGCTCTACGGTTGTCCGTCCTCTTTATGAGTATTGCTGCGCGGTGTGGGATCCTTACCAGATAGAACTGACGGAGTACATCGAGAAAGTTCAAGGAAGGACAGCACGTTTCGTATTATCGAGGGGGAGGCAGTGACACGGACATGAAACAGGATTTGGGGAGGACATCATTAAAAAAAAGGCGTTTCTCGTTTCGGCTGGAACTTCTCACGAAATTTCCATCACCAACTTTCTGCTCCGAATGCGAAAATATTTTGTTACACCGACCTACATAGGGAGGAACGATCAACATAATAAAATAAGGCAAATCAGAACTCGCACGGAAAGATATACGTGTTCGATTTTTCCTCACGCTGTTAGAGATTGGAATGATAGAGAAGTTTTTTGAAGGTGGGTCGATGAACCGTCTGCCAAGCACTTAAGTGTGATTTGCAGAGTATAGATGTAGGTGCAGATGTAGATGAAGACGATGTGATATGACGATAGGGGTAATCTGAGCGGTATTTGGACTCCGGTGCTTCCTAGTATTAATACGCTGCTTTTGCGCTACCACGTTTTATCAAAACTTTTCGTGGTTTCACACATAGCTATGAAAGTTGCTGGCGAATTCTCTGGCAGCGACCACTGACTTCAGTGTTCCCTATCGATTCATGTAGGATGGCACATTTTTAAATAAGGAAACGCCGTGAGCGTATTATACACATTTGGATAAGCAAGTAATGCTCTGTGAACTTGTATTGGGGTAGGTATAGTTGATAAGTTTTGAGATGTTGATAATAAACAAGAAGAAGAATTGAGAGGCTTTGGTTAACATATCTGCATAACTCTAGGACTGTGTAAAGACTGCCTGCAGTTCAATAATGTTGACACTAAATTCTTTTGCTTCCATGTGTGTTGTAACGTAATTGATTCGCGTTTCCTGCCTTCGGCGTTCTTCGCTAGCCAGTTATCTCTGTTCCTCGAATCATGAACATGATTGTAAGTTATAAGTTGTGACCTTCGATACATATCGATGATTAAAGTTAATGCACGAAGGGCAGGAAACGCGTTTCATACGGAATATGGCAGCTGATGACTTGGTTAGGGTAGTCCCATTTTTTTAAGCCAGCCAAGATATCCAGTTTGAACCCGCTGAATTACTTCTTACGGGGACTCGGTCCATTACGTTCACAAGCAAAGTAATTGGTATAATGCCGAACATGTGGAGAATAGCCCGGCTATTTTCATATCGGTCGGTCTCTTCTCTGGCCTGGCATTGTCCTTATGTTGTATTGCAAATGGGTTAAACTGTAAGCACTAAGCGTGACTTTTATGTATCCATCATATGCCCCGGTCTATTACGAATTTTTGAATTTTATTCGCATTGTTCTTCGATAGCATGTACCTCACAGGAATACACTTTCATGATTCTCGGACATAATTGTTTATAGTGCGCACATATCTTCATTTCGGGCCAGGGCGCGCAGCCAGAACTTACGCTAACACTTTTGAATTTTGTCACGTCTTTCGTTCGCAGTATATTTTATTAGCGGATCTTTGTTTTTCTAATGCATCATACTGCGTATTGTTTCAGACAAACTAAAACCTTTAGTGAACTCTTGATTCACAGTTTATTTTTGAAAACTTTTTCAAATATGTCAGACTATTCTTAATTACTAAAACTATTCATGTAACTGGAATACACTACTTTGTTTCCGTGTTAGCGATCATTCCCACAGTGACATGCACATATGTAGTAGAATAATCTCTCTGCCGCATTATTGTTGCTGTGATGCTGCAGAATTGTAGAGAATTGACTTAATGACATAAGAAAATAATTTGGTATGCATAGCAGCTAGTAAACTTGAGCGTGAAGGATGACATTTACCCAAGGTAACCAAAAGTCTCTTGAGACCCGTAGCAGTTTGTTCCGAAGATGCTTGTACTTGCGTATTGACTTTCTTTTGAATCTATTATAACGTTATCGCTCCAGGAACGCTTCCCACTGTGTTATGATACACTCCTGGAAATGGAAAAAAGAACACATTGACACCGGTGTGTCAGACCCACCATACTTGATCCGGACACTGCGAGAGGGCTGTACAAGCAATGATCACACGCACGGCACAGCGGACACACCAGGAACCGCGGTGTTGGCCGTCGAATGGCGCTAGCTGCGCAGCATTTGTGCACCGCCGCCGTCAGTGTCAGCCAGTTTGCCGTGGCATACGGAGCTCCATCGCAGTCTTTAACACTGGTAGCATGCCGCGACAGCGTGGACGTGAACCGTATGTGCAGTTGACGGACTTTGAGCGAGGGCGTATTGTGGGCATGCGGGAGGCCGGGCGGACGTACCGCCGAATTGCTCAACACGTGGGGCGTGAGGTCTCCACAGTACATCGATGTTGTCGCCAGTGGTCGGCGGAAGGTGCACGTGCCCGTCGACCTGGGACCGGACCGCAGCGACGCACGGATGCACGCCAAGACCGTAGGATCCTACGCAGTGCCGTAGGGGACCGCACCGCCACTTCCCAGCAAATTAGGGACACTGTTGCTCCTGGGGTATCGGCGAGGACCATTCGCAACCGTCTCCATGAAGCTGGGCTACGGTCCCGCACACCGTTAGGCCGTCTTCCGCTCACGCCCCAACATCGTGCAGCCTGCCTCCAGTGGTGTCGCGACAGGCGTGAATGGAGGGACGAATGGAGACGTGTCGTCTTCAGCGATGAGAGTCGCTTCTGCCTTGGTGCTAATGATGGTCGTATGCGTGTTTGGCGCCCTGCAGGTGAGCGCCACAATCAGGACTGCATACGACCGAGGCACACAGGGCCAACACCCGGCATCATGGTGTGGGGAGCGATCTCCTACACTGGCCGTACACCACTGGTGATCGTCGAGGGGACACTGAATAGTGCACGGTACATCCAAACCGTCATCGAACCCATCGTTCTACCATTCCTAGACCGGCAAGGGAACTTGCTGTTCCAACAGGACAATGCACGTCCGCATGTATCCCGTGCCACCCAACGTGCTCTAGAAGGTGTAAGTCAACTACCCTGACCAGCAAGATCTCCGGATCTGTCCCCCATTGAGCATGTTTGGGACTGGATGAAGCGTCGTCTCACGCGGTCTGCACGTCCAGCACGAACGCTGGTCCAACTGAGGCGCCAGGTGGAAATGGCATGGCAAGCCGTTCCACAGGACTACATCCAGCATCTCTACGATCGTCTCCATGGGAGAATAGCAGCCTGCATTGCTGCGAAAGGTGGATATACATTGTACTAGTACCGACATTGTGCATGCTCTGTTGCCTGTGTCTATGTGCCTGTGGTTCTGTCAGTGTGATCATGTGATGTATCTGACCCCAGGAATGTGTCAATAAAGTTTCCCCTTCCTGGGACAATGAATTCACGGTGTTCTTATTTCAATTTCCAGGAGTGTATATTGGAGGCAAATGTTTCCGTCTTCCTAAAGCGTTACGCATATTTTTTGCTGAGTTTTTGTCCGAACTGAGATTGCATACAACCGACGCCCTACGTCATCCCGAAGTTGTTCGAGGATCTGATCAGATGTAGACTAATTCATCTATACAAATCTAAAATAGTTTATTCAAACCACGATGCAAGAAATGACGACATTAACGTAAACGAGATATGAATCAAAGGACACGTGAGTGCAGTCATCTGTGAGTGCAACCCATGTCGGAACCAATGACACCAGACGCTAGGGTTCTGAGGCCATCCTCAGTACGTGTGGGCGGCTGCTGGAAGTGGTGAAGGCTGCTATTCTTGTTCGTGGGGTGTAAGCAGAACATGCTATTTGCAGTATCGTAATAAAGTTGATCACGGTCCTTTGATTTGGAATCCAATGGAAGGTCTCAACCAGAGGCTCGATCGACCCTTTGAAGGTCTTGGCTGCAGGTTTCTGGGCCTTAGTTATGCGCTGGAGAACTGTACGATTCTCCTTGACAGGTCACGGATGCGCAACATGGAGGAAGCAGCTACTCGCGTAGCAGAGCTCTTATAGAGTGCAGATGGAGGTTTTTAAGCAGGCGATAGTTTGAGGTGCTTTGGTGAACGCTTATCAATCGATACGCAGACAGCGAACTCAGATCATGAACGAAGTAAAAGAATTTCGAACTCCAAAATTTTAACAGCAAATTTCCTAAACATTTAATTTGCCGACCTCTAGGAAAGTTGTCGTGTACAAATTATATTCGTAACTTAGAGCTGGATGAAACTGGAAGTAGAAATCTCTGAAATGTTTAGCGAGTCATGGAACGTATATCTAAAAGACAGATTAGACATTGCAAACGACAAAAATATTATGTCTGTCGAGATTGAAATTGAGTCTGGGTGCGAAGTTATCTGGACGCGAGTAATCGGCCTAGATGAACTCCAGTTAATCATGGAATGTTTTTAGCGGCCACTCGATTCCGCCGTAACATTTGCAGAATCGTTCAAAGAAAGTTTAAATACAGTAGTGCGGAAGTACCTCGATCATGCAATATTAGCTGGAGGTTATTTTACCCTGCCGAGTATAGACTGTCTCGAGATTTATTGCAGGTGATACAGATGGACACTCTTGTGGAGTAGTTCTGAACACATTTTCCGAAAACTGTCTTGAGCAGCTAGTTAGATAACCATCACGTAAAGGAAATATTTTAGACATTATAACTACAAAAAGATCTGACATTATCGACAGTGTCAATACAGAGACGAAAATTGGTGCTCATGAAGTCATCATAACGACATTGGTTTGATTACTAAAGTTAAAAATCCGTGAAGAAGGCTAAGACATTTTTCATTCTTGAAATTGCAGATAAGCAGTTGTTAGCACCCTACTTAAAGAACATCAATTAATTCTAATGTAATGGACGTTGAGATAGTATAAAACTAATTTAAAATGATTGTAGATCGCACTCAGGAGAAGCATGTGGCGAGTGAGTGTGTAGAAGACGGAAAATACTCACGTGATATAATAATAAAATTCTGAAAATATTGAGGAAACAAAGGTTGTTGCACTCTTGAGTCTAAAAAAAAGCACAGAAGTGACTACAGACAGAAGTTAACAGACATTCGTACGACTATAAAAAGATCGATGCACGAAGCATGCAACTTCCAACGTCATGTGGTAGCGAAAGATCCTGTCGAAACCCCGAATAAATTCTGATTCAACGTAAAATCGCTAAGCAGATCGAAGGCTTCTATTCGGTCACTCAACTCGCCGGCCAGTCTGGTGTGGCAATAGAAGACAGCAAAAGGAAAGCTGAAGTTTTAAATTTCGTGTTAAAAAGTCATTCGCACGGGAGAATCGTACAGACCTACCACATCGTTTGATCGTCGCACTCGTTTGATTCGGCCTCTTTAAACCGTGTTTCTGATACACAAAGTAGAAATAATATCATTTTATTTCCTACTCCATGTACGCAGTTACATAACAAAAAGTGTTTATACCAGTAACTAATATAATTTTTGATGATATATGAAAGCAGACTGTAACAAAACGGTAAAATAACAATACAAAGTGCAAAAATTCTGCTACAGCATCGTCGGCCGGAGTGGCCGAGCGGTTCTAGGCACTACAGTCTGGAACCGCGCGACCCCAACGGTCACACACAGGTTCGAATCCTGCCTCGGGCATGGATGTGTGTGATATCCTTAGGTTAGTTAGGTTTCAGTAGTTCTATGTTCTAGGGGACTGATGACATCAGAAGTTAAGTCCCATAGTGCTCAGAGCCATTTGGTTTTTTTTTTTTTTTTTTCCTACAGCATCACTGAAAAATTCTGGGAAGACAAAAGCAAATGTGTAGAGAACTTGTGTTATCATCTTTGCTCACATATTTCTTTTCTTAATTTTTTCTGCACAGTCTAGGTTGCAGTCAGTTGTTCGATGTTTTCATGGGAAAGCTAGTGAAACTTCGTTTCGGTGTCAGTCTGGGCATCGTGTCTGGTGCGTTCCCCATTTTCTTTGCGAAAAATTTCACTACAAACTATAACAAGAGTCAAATCACTGAACTACTCTTTTTAAGAGCACCCGAATGTCATAAAAAAAGTACATAGTCCAGAGATGGCAGTTTAGTCATTAGGGAAGTGTTCGCTGCCAGTACCATTTGGAGAGAGAATTGTGCTAGGCACGATGAAGTAGCATGCTCGGCTGCTGCAATTACTCGCGCGAATGACAATTTTAGTATCCGTCTCGCATGCAAATTCATTTTTCCACGAACGTGGAAAGCTCTGTTTTCAAAAATCATGATTGCACAATATTTTGGTAGATAAACTATATGCGAGCTTTGACCGGATCGAAAAAAGCTTCGCATACTTGTTTGTCGAATACATTGTATAGCTGTCTTCAACGAATTCGGAGATATTTCAGGTCTGATTCGTAGGTGACGCTCTCCGTTAGAAAATTGCTTCAGGTAATACGTCCCGAATTTTTAAAACTTATAAAATTCTGTTCACGTAGCTATTTACGTGAAAATTACGGATTAACCATTATCTACAGCAGTAAGACGGTCATAAAAAGTTTGCTAGAAAGACATAGTTTGTCGCGGACAAAAGTAATGAATCTGGTACGGTGTTAGGATGACCATGTTTTGCAAACTTTTCTCCGTGAGCGCCGCTTTTGTTTCGCTCGTTATTGAACGGCACAGAAGTGAAATAAAACGTCCCCGGCAAGTTGCGAGTTGCGGCGCAACCGTATACAGGGAGGCGTCAACGGCGCGTAATGCGGTACCCCGCGCCGAGTACAACTTGTAGCAGATCCCCAGGCGGCGATATGCTCGCTGCTGGACGCTCAGCGCTGAATGCGTAATGAGCCATCAGCCCGCTCGCTGCTCAAGGAGACTGTCCCAGCGCTTTTAATGCATGTACCGAAACCAACGATACATATGTATTAGATTTGTATAAACGGTGGACGTAAACTAAGTTTCTCGGCTCAATATTATTATAAAAAAAGCTATTAAACCGAAAAGAAGCGTTTTCTGTCGTTTTGCAGAAAAGGGATGGAGGCAAGGTTGAACGTTATGTCAACAACGGCATTAGTAGAGCAGTACAAGTTCGAAATTGGAAAGGCTATCCCAATATTCCGTTTAAATGGCTGAGGGAAATCACGGAAATCATAAATATGGCTGGATAAGGATCTGAATAATAGTCCTCCCGAATTCGAGTCCATCGCCTCTGTCACTGCACCATTTCACTATGTCACTGTGCAAAATACCATCGATTACGTTGTGCTGCATTGCTTAAGCGGCTTTTGCTGAAGGTACAGCTTTTGGCAAACATTCTATGTTTCCAGAATGAGATTTTCACTCTGCAGCGGAGTGTGCGCTGATATGAAACTTCCTGGCAGATTAAAACTGTGTGCCGGACCGAGACTCGAACGGCAAAGGTCCCGAGGTCGAGTCTCGGTCCGGCACACAGTTTTAATCTGCCAGGAAGTTTCAAACATTCTATGTGCTCAAATGTCCCTGGTAACACCAATGAGTGAAGTGGGACTGATTTAAATGCGATTCCACGAAGTGTAGAAGTATGAAACCGGAATTTCCCTATAGATGGTGCTATCCGTCAGTGGTGGGGCCGTGAGACCGCGCCTGTAGCGTCATCTGCTTCCTGTAACGGCTGACGACGAATGTCAACACACAGTAACCTAAGTTCGATACATCGGCATTTGTTTCAAACCTGTAAACATATCGAGTTTTGTGCCTACGAATTACGATTTTCAGACATCATTTGTTTTCTGTTATCATTTGAACAAAACTGATGCAGAATTGCATCGAATGCTTGTCGAAGTTTTCGGTGAAGATGCTCTTGGGAAAACACAGTGTTTCGGGAGGTTCAAAAAATTCAGAAGTGGTGATTTTGATGTGAGGAACGGCGAGCGCGGGAATCCACCGAAAAAGTTCGAAGACAACGAATTGCAGGCCTTATTGGATGAAGATGATACTCAAGCTCAACAGGAACAATTGAATGTGACGTAGAAAGCCGCTTCTCTTCGGTTGAAAGCTATGGGTAAATTGCAGTAAGTGGAAAAGTGGGTTCTGTATGAACTGAATGAAAGACAGCAAGCAAATCGAAAGACCACTTGTTAAATGCTGCCCGAGGAAGGATTTGAACCTGCGACCGTAGCAGTCGCGCGGTTCCGGACTGAAGCGCCTAGAACCGCTCGGCCACCGCGGCCGGCGCCAGATACAAAAGAAAGTCAGTGACAGGTGATGAAAAAAGGATACTAAGCGTCGTATATCATGGGTGAATCCAGACAAACCATCGACATCCTCTGCAAGACCAAATCGCTTTGGAAAAAAGACAATGCTCTGTCTTTGGTGGGCTCAGAAGGGTGTCATCTATTATGAGCTGCTAACACCTGGTGAAACCGTTAACATTGATCGCTATCAAAAGCAAATGATCGATTTAAATCGAGCATTACGTGAAAAACGACCGGAATATGGAAGAAGGCAACACAAGGTGATATTGCTCCGTGACAACGCCCCGTCAGGGAAAGGGTTGAGGCGTTCAGCTGGGAAATACTAGGGCATGCGGCTTATTCTCCAGACGTGGCTCCTTCCGATTATCATCTATTTGCTTCACTGGGGCTCACTGTCGCTGAAAAACGCTTCATTTCGTATGAAAATGTACGAAAATCGCTCGTTGATTGGTTCGCTTCAAAGGATGAACTTTGTCTTTTTTTTTTTTTTTTTTTGAGTGGCATTCATAGCCTGCCGGAGAGGTGTGAGAAATATATAAATAGCAATGGAGATTATTTTGAGTAAAATATTGTTTATCAGTTTCAAACACCAGACGTGTAATTATTGCAACCAAATTCCGGTTCATACTTCTACACCTGGTAAATTCTCCCGCAGCCATCCAGATTTAGCTTTTTCGTGATTTTCCTAAGTCGCTTAAAGCAAATGCTATGATTATTCCTTCGAGAACAATACTGCAGGTTACCTTCTCCAGTCTAGTCCAATTCGAGTTTGTGCTACTTCTCTTATAACTTGGGCGTTTACAAGGCGTCAAACATTAACCTTTCTTTCTTCCGTGTGGACTTAAGCTATACATTAGAGGTACAATAGAGGAAGTACAATGCATAAACTTCATAGACGTGGTTCATGTCGGAATGATTATATGGACCGTGTGTTGCAATGGGGAGTAATTGTAAGCGCTCACACGTGTGAGCGATAGTACAGGGCCCAAAAAGTACACTCACTGACAAACAATGTGAAGCGCCCATAAGGGGAAGCGGAAACCAAATGAAACTTCACGGGTGTGCGATGTTATTTCAGTGCTTACGAAATCGAATCAAATATACATATAACTTGTGAGTGTGAACCCACTTATTGTTGCACACTCTCTGGCCTGGATGCTTGCACTGATTCTCTAAGCTGGTTGTAGGTTGTGTTCCAAAAATGAACAGCAAAGAGACAGAAGTGATGACACTTCCTGCAGGACCTGACCATCATGTTGCACGACAATGCTCAAGCACGGACAGTGCAAGCCGTTACTGATATGTTTGACTGATGGGGCTGCTAAGTGCTGTACCACCTACTGCAATCCCCTGACTTAAGCCCTCGTGAGTTCAACTCGATTTCTAAACTGAAGGAAACACTTCACGGCATTCGCTTCGAAATTGCTACAAATTCGTCGGGAAATAGACCGCGCCGCTCCAACTGCCAACACAATTGGCACTGCTAAGAGTATCCTACGACTTCCACGTCGCTGGCAACGGATTATACACAATGCTGGTGACTACTCTGAAGGTCAGTAAAACTTTGAAACACGTATCTATTTTGTACGAGCTGTAAAATCGTTGCCACTATTAAAGTTCCAACCCTCGTATAAGCACAACATTTTTGTTCCAGATTGGAACTGAAATAATTGATTCTCCATTATTGTCCATTCATGCATATTACAATGTAATTGGAAGAATGGCAAAAGTTTTATAACCATGGAAATCTTTAAAGAAAATATCTCATGTTTCCAAGCACATAGTACATTAAGCGCTCTGTGGATTTTCTAAGACGTTACTATCTCTAAATTGAACATTTGGCTCGTACACCGCGTTTACAAAGCACAGAAACGTCATACCGTTACTATGAGGTAGAGAGAAAGTACGAAAATTATGTAAACTTTGTTATGTTTGTTTCTATGATTTATCTGCTTGTTATGCTGTGTTTCTGAAGCAGAGATAGGAAACTATTCCAATACGTGCCTCAACGAGTGTAGGTTCAAATGGTTCAAATGGCTCTGAGCACTATGCGACTCAATTTCTGAGGTCATCAGTCGCCTAGAACTTAGAACTAATTAAACCTAAATAACCTAAGGACATCACACACACCCATGCCCGAGATAGGATTCGAACCTGCGACCGTAGCGGTCGCTCGGCTCCAGACTGTAGCGCCTAGAACCGCACGGCCACTCCGGCCGGCCCGACGAGTGTAGGAAACAGTTAAAAATCGAATACGGGCTGGCCCTAGTATCGAACTGACGGTTATTAATCCAGCGTACTCATATGTATTCAGTTCGGATCTCTCTTATCTTACTATCTTGGAAGCTAAATTGCTTCTCGTTACGTTATTTTAACGGATAGTGCATACTGTTTGTTGAGTGAAGAATATATAGAATGAACTTTACCAGAAAGTTATCATTAACAAAGTAACAACATTAAATGAAATTGAACATTCAGCAACAGATTACGAATCTCGATTCCTGGCAACCACGGATGGTCGTTTGTCTAACGCCATTAGTTGTCAAAGCATAGTGGCACCCTTTAGAATATCGTGTCGGAAAGTAAGCGCCTTCTTACAAGTTCATTTCATTTTGTTCTTCATCTTCTATACGAAATCCAATCACAGTTGGAATCGTTCTAAAACCTCTACTAAAGATATTATTTTCCTGTCGTATTTTTACCCAAAAAGTTATGTTTACCTCTTTGGAATAGTAACTATGAGGCTTCTTTCCTCGTTCGTTTCTCTTAAAAATTCTCTCACTGTCTTTGCTCTGTGTCCACTTGGCCTTAGTCTTCTTCATAGCAACTTTACTGTTTGTGACACTGACTGACTTTTACTACCATACATTAGCATGCTCCAGATAAACGTATTGACAAAGTGTTTCTTCTGTTCCTTACTGAAATATTTGTTTACTAATAACGTCTTCTCTCCCTAATAATGTTTTTTTTTCTGTTAACTACAGTTCACGTAGCGTCTGTTATCTTAACATGTTTCGTGTACATGTTGTCTTTAAGTCTGAAAACTTGGATCTCAAGTAGGCTTATCGTTTTTTATTGTCATGCCTTCAAGGCGAAAATATTGATATTAAGTTCGTTTACAAAACTGTTGGCAAAGTCAATGTTGGCTGCTTATGTTCTTCACTGTCGGCGATTAGGACAACGTCATCTGCAAAATTTATGTGATAGATCGGCATCCCATTTACTGTTAATTCAGCAGATTTTTCATTAGATCTTCATTGATTGTCATGTGGAAGGGTTAAACACTGATTTTATGTTTTTTGTACACTGTCAGTCAAATCTTCAATATCTTGATCAATTTCTTCCAACAAACATTTCAATGCCTTTTTTTCATACACAACTTGTGCCTTGACAATCTCAGCAGCAGAGGTCATCTCCAGCAACTAGTGGGTATTTTCATGTTTCCATGGTACGGCTTTCCGCTTACTTAGAGCCACAGACGCTTCCAAGGCGCGTTTAATTTAGCGACGACCGCTCGTATCCCCTGGCTCGTTATTGGCTGCCAGGCCTAATGCTTTTATAATAATGCCTTTCCTCCCGCACTCCGTATTCGACAGTTTTTGTGCATCTCTTGACTCTTCGCATTGACCTTGGAGCGGGACACCGTTTGACAGACTTCGCTACGATTAAGAAAAAAAATCCTTACGCTTCAATACAGAAAGTGATCTTCTGCCAACGATGATACCTAAATTCTATAGACCTGTAATCATTTATTTCGATGTCATAAACACATTATGTAACCAAAAGTTTCCAGACACAAGGCTATGTGTGCTGTGGTATATAAACGCAAGCAAAGTGCGTCACCATCACAGACGTATTTTCTTTTGTAATGAGTCAACAAAAGAATTCGAATAGGACGTCACAACAATGTTGTGTTTCCAAACATCAACTACCAACCGACTCAGTTCGTAGTTAATGGCTGGAGACACAACATCGTAGTTACAGGTAGTCTGCGGAAACCAGCTAATAGATGTTGGCTACTGATAAATAGCGCCGGCCGCGGTGGTCTAGCGGTTCTAGGCGCTCAGTCCGTAACCGCGCCACTGCTACGGTCGCAGGTTCGAATCCTGCCTCGGGCATGGATGTGTGTGATGTCCTTAGGTTAGTTAGGTTTAAGTAGTTCTAAGTTCTAGGGGACTGATGACCACAGATGTTAAGTCCCATAGTGCTCAGAGCCATTTGAATTTTTTTTGATAAATCGCGTATACGTTTGGAGTCAGTTAAGGCCTGAAGATGGTACGCTGAAGCACCGAAACTGGTAGCCATATAATAAATAACGTCGCAAGGATGGCTGCAGGTTTCCATTCTCTGATTTCGGCTCCTGAGAAAGACACAGAACCGCGCGACTGCTACTGTCGCAGGTTCGAATCCTGCCACGAGCATGGATGTGTGTGATGTCCTTAGGTTAGTCATGTTTAAGTAGTTCTAAGTTCTAGGTAACTGATGACATCAGATGTTAGGTCCCATAGTGCTCAGAGCCATTTGAACCATATGGAGACACAGACTTTCAGCCGGCTCTTTGAAAGCGTCCACAGCAAAGTTCAAGCCGTCATAAAGGCGAAGAGTGGACACATCCAGTAATAATATCCGTTAATAGGTGTCTGTATACTTTTCATTGGTTAGTTATATGAGTGTTACATTTCACAATCCTGTACGTTCTATGTTACAGATACAGGATGAGCAAAATAAAATTTATCCTTAAAATGCCTTCGGAATTTCGTGACAATGTGAGCAAAGCAGCAAAGAGATCATTAGAAAACGATACGAAAAAAGTCCGAACTCCAATAAAACATTGTCCTCGTTGAAGATAGCCTGCGTGCGGTTAAAGGCGCTGCAGTCTGGAACCGCAAGACCGCTACGGTCGCAGGTTCGAATCCTGCCTCGGGCATGGATGTGTATGATGTCCATAGGTTTAGGCAGTTCTAAGTCTAGGGGACTGATGACCTCAGATGTTAAGTCCCATAGTGCTCAGAGCCATTTGAACCATCCCTGCCGGAATGCCAGTATGGCCGTTTCTGACGCGGTCGACCGTGTCCTCATGGCCTTTTGGAACTTGCTGGTACACCTTATCTTTTAAATATCCCCACAGAAAGAAATCCGGCGACGTCGAATCCGGTGACCTAGCGGGGTACTTAATAGGGCCTTGCTTAATGCGCCGAAATATGGAACAGGGCAACCGCCTGCAGTAGTACTGGTAGTTCCTGTTCCAAAAACATTCCGTATTTGCGTCCATTCAACGTGCTGTCGATAAAATACGGATCATTAAGTTTTTTCCTCATGGTGCCACACCATTCGTTAACAGACGAAGGACACTGATGATCGACTTGCCGAATGTTATGCAGGTTAACGCTACCATGGTTTGTGAATGTAGACTCAACGGAAAGTAGTACCTCGGCAAAGAACGTGGGGGTCGTTTGCTTTTGTTGATGTGTCCATTCACAAAACACTACCCGATTATGAAAATCGGCGCTATGAAGTTCTTGATATAGTGACACATGGTATCGATGATATTTATGACGGTGCATAATTGTGACAATACTACCTACGGACATACCAGAATCGCGGTGTAATTGCAAGACGCTTATCCATGAGATGTGGTACACTACCGCTTGTGCAGCTATTTCATTAGCTTCTCCTGTAACATTTTGCTTCGTTTCCTTTTGCCCGTCTGTACGCTGCCATCAGATATATAGGCGTTCACAACCTTGTAAAAGAACAAATTAGAGCGAGCTTTCTCTGCAAAACGCTCGGCATGCAAGGCTTTAACATTTCTCCCACATTCTCCGTACATCAGGATCACTTCGATTTTTTTTTCTGTCGGTGCAACATTCATTGTCCACTTGCGAGCCTGTTCTCAAAATGATAGGTAGATGTGCAGCCAATAAACACTGCCCAAGTATTGCAATGTTTAGAGCCGCTATCTGGTCTATCTCTGGACGATACTTGCAGTGTACTGCCTGTTATGATACGTCGTAGTTTGCTACACGGCCGCAGTGGCTCGTCGAGTAGACCCTTGTTCGATCTGTCGGGGGAATAAAACGTTGCGAATGGGGTTTCCAATTACAAGTTATGCAATACTACCCTCGCAACATAGAAGTGGAGTTCCACGTGCCATTGCTTATCCAAGGGCCTTTGTGTAGCATGTTGTAAATTACTACTGTTGTACCCATTTCTATTCCTCCGATTACGGCGCCATCTGTAGCGAAAACATATGTAGATTTAGCAGAAGAGTTCAAAGTTGCTTCCCGCCACCCACGCACGGGGTAGGGTGGAGGGTCGAGCGTGGTGTCGTTGGATGTCCCCCTCCGTGATAAACAAATTGGAATTATAACTTTTTTTATCCGATGTGTAGCTTTCGAGATATTTCAATGTCTTCAGTTAAAATGAACACCCTGTACACAGAACAATATATGTAGAATATACATGTAGAATATACTTATCTGAGAAAGGCTTCTTAAACAACTCAACACGACAGCTGCCATTGAAGTGGGCACTTACAGAGCGTGTGTGCAGTGATAAAGAGACGTTTCTATCTTATTTCTGACACATACGTCTTTGGAATACCATTTCCTCATATACATTTGAATTTGGTACTAGCAGTGCTATACGTTTTGCTGTTAGTCAAAATGCCTAAATCGAAAAACAAAATAGTTGGGGGGTGGGGGGTGGGAAGGGGGAGAATTTAAAAAATAATGACTTTTTAGAAAAATCTGAGTGCACCGTTGTAGCATACATTAAAAATACCTTGGAACCCTTCTTTGAAGTCTTCTTTACATATGTTCATTCAGAAATATTAAACTCAGTTTTACAAATTATAGAGCGCAGCAATCAGTTGTCGTTTTTTTTTGGTAGGTTTTATTTGGCAAATCCAGATTTCAGCTAGTGCCTAACCATTATCAATGCACTATTTTCTAATCTCGACACATGTCAGTTCCCTGTTGTTCGGGCGTCCACAGTCGCTGAGTGCACCAACTTTCCTAATGGAAGGTAACCTGATGAAACTCAGTTTTTTTTTTTTTTCAAGGGGTGTCTCACCCCGTTAAATGCCGTATGGGAACGTATAAAAAAATATGTGTCTCTTATTTTGCTCTATGCTTGCGAAACTGGGTCGGATCTCTAGTTAATTATATTTAGTTAGTTAATATCCGTGTCCAGCAGTCCTGTTAGATTCGCCATTATTTCGTGTTAAAAACATCCAATATTGAAAACTGCAGCTTGACATAAGCTTGAGTGAACGGCTGTGTGAATAATACATTGATCTAACGATGCTAATGACGATTTTCGCATTGATCAAGACAGCGCACGTTTAAAACGCTTCTCTAGTAAATAAGAAAGAAGACTATGGTTTAATGTCCGTTGACGACGAGGGCGTTAGAGTGGCACCGCAAGCTCGGATTTCTCGAAGATGGGGGACGAAATCTGCCGTGCTCTTTCGAGGGAACCATCCCGGCAACTGCCTTAAGCCTTTTAGGGAAATCACACAAAACTTAAATCTGGATGTCGGGTGGGGATTTAAACCACCTTCCACCCGAATACATCAGCAAACATCTGTATCACAACTCTGTTAACCCTTTCCCCGTTCCGTAATACGGTGATTTCTCCTAAATACTCTAGTATAATTTATTATTTTACATTAAACAAAGCTATCTTTCTGCAGCGCTCCAAGTCAAGAGGCTGGAGAACTCTTAACTCAAGCAGCGTACAGTGGAACCTCATTCATCTGGCTCTCATTATTCCGGATCTCCGCCTCATCCGCATAGTTATTTTTTACTTTTTTAATGATACTGTGACTCTGCAGTATTTAATACTAAGTAGGTAATAGGGGCAGCAGTCGACAACGACAATCATGGAATTTAAATTCAACCACCTGCCATTCGCGGGTCCTGGCACGATGTCAGTTAACAAGTTAGCATTGAGTCGTACGCTTCTGCAATGCCCGGTCTGTTGCGCGTACAGAATAACCTCAAAGAAAAAGTAGGTGGCTGTGTCCATGGACAAACTACACGACGACTAAAGGAGAATGGCTGAAAAACAATTTCTTTGAAGCATTTGCAAACATTGCTCAGACATAGCTGTTAATGATCTAAACGACTGGCTGTAAAATGATAATCATGCTGGCCACAGCAACATTTCTGATTGCGAAATTATCGCCATTTGTTCGTCTGGGGGCAATGATGATAGTGATGATGGATTAGATGACAAAGTTGGCGTTCAGTCTGAAGACATTATTACTCGAACGGAGACCACGACCCAGCTGGACAAATTAATGGTTTCTTTGGGACACCAGGTGGCAACAACTTCAGCCGAACTAATGCTGGCGAAAACTCAGCGTGACAGTGCAATACATGCGAGTAAGTGCCATACGAATCTGGCTCACAAGAAACTTATTATTTCAGCATATAAAACTCACCATATTTCTTTTCAACATTTTGCCCAAATTTCTGTTGTTGGAGGGAAGGAGGATGGTGTTTAACGTCGCTTTCACATCGAGGTCATTAAAGATGGACCACAAGATCGGATTAGTGAAGGATGGAGAAGGAACCATCCCGGCATTTGCCTTAAGCAAATTAGGTAAATCACGGAAAATATAAATCTGGATGGCTGGACGCGGGTTTGAACCGTCGTCTTCCCGAATGCGAGTCCAGTGTACTAACCACAGCGCCATCTCGATCGGGATTCGGGATTTGTGTTGTCATGGTATTCAGTCTGATGAATGGTTTAATGCAGCTATCTACGTTACTCTATCATGTGCAAACCTCTTCATCTCCGAATATCTAATGCAACCTATATCCATTTGAAACTGGTTGCTCTACCTGTCTCGTCTGCAGTTCTTACAGCCCACAATTCCCTTCAATATTAAACTGTCGATTCCTTGATGTCTCTTAATGTGTCCTCCCAACTGATTCCTTCATTTAGTCAAGTTTCTCTTCTCTCCAATTCTATTCAGTACCACCTCATTAGTTACATGATCTATCCATCTAATCTTCAGCATTCTTTTTGTAGCTTTGAAGTAGAGCCGGCCGCTGTGGTCGAGCGGTTCTAGGCGCTTCAGTCCGGAAACACGCGGCTGCTACGGTCGCAGGTTCGAATCCTGCCTTGGGCATGGATGTGTGTTATGTCCTTACGTTAGTTAGGTTTAAGTACTTCTAAGTCTAGGAGACTGATGACCTCAATTGTTAAATCCCATAGTGCTTAGAGCCATTTGAACCATTTTATTTGAAGTAGAACATTAATCTACCAGACAATACTTGAGGTATTTTATTTTCACTCTCGTTTCGGGAACAACCCATTCTCAGTTGCATCAGTATATCCAAGAGGCGTTCAATAAGTAAAGTAATGTTTTTCTTCTCGGTCAACCTCGGCTGAAAAAATGCTAAATTTGTTGCGAGACATCGTGGAATATACCCGCATCAGTCCTTATAGTTTCAGAAGTTTCGATAGGTGGCGGCGCTATACGTATCCATCAAAATGTTATCTGTAACAGAGGCGTGATCCAAGCAGAGAGCTGTCATTGACTTTCTTTTGGCAGAACACAAGAGCATCGCAGATGTACATAGGCGCTCGCAGTATGTCTACGGAGACCTGGTAGAGAATAAAAGTCCCATCATTTCGATACCATCATCACCAGACAGAAGGCAGGGATCACGTCAGATCCGATCCTTCGAACATAGGGGTTCAATACCAATCAGACCACCTCCCTAGCGATGTGTCTGTCATCATCGCAACAAGGTCGCGCAAACTTGTCCGACCTCCCGCGTGCCGGCCGGCCGCACACAGCTGTGTGGGACGTGCGGACACTCTCATTCGAAGTGAGTGACGAATCACTATTAAACATCTCATTGCACGACTGGACGATTCTGTTGATAGCGCTGACACGCTCGTCCACCAGTTGGGGTACTCAAAAGTGTATAGCTGCTGGGTTCCTCGCAGCGGTAAGACAAGACCATAAAGAGCAATGAAGGAACAGTTGTGAGGAATTGCTTTCGTGTTACGAGGCTGATCGTCTCAATCTTTTGTCGAACATCGTCACAGGCGATGAAACATGGGTTTATCACTTCGAACCGGAAATAAAAGGGCAATCCATGGAGTGGTGCCACACCACATCTCCTCCTCAGCCGGCCTCTGTGGCCGAGCGGTTCTAGGCGCTTCACTCCGGAACCGCGCTGCTGCTGTGGTCGCAGGTTCGAATCCTGCCTGGATAGATGTGTGTGATGTCCTTAGGTTAGTTAGTTTTAAGTAGTTCTACGTTTAGGGGACTGATGACCTCAGTCCCATAGTGCTTAGAGCCATTTGAACCGCACCCTCAACCGCTAAAGTCATATCGACTGTTCTGTGGCTTGAAAGGGGTTATTCTGTTTGATGTTCTCCTCAATGAGTAACGATCAACTCTGAGATATACTGTGCTACCCTCAGGAAATTGAAGAAACGGCTTCAGCGTGTTCTTCACCACAAAAATGCAAATGAACTTGTCATTTCCCATGACAATGCTAGGTCTAACGGAGACCCGACAGGCACTCACATAATTGGACTGATCCTCATCACCCACCTTACAGCCCGGATCTCGCAGTTTCCGACTGCTATCTATTTGGCCCAGTGAAGGATGCATTCCAAGGGAAGGAGTACATGGATGATGGGGAGGTTAGAGATGCAACAGGTCGTTGGCTTCAACGTCGACCAGTAGAGTACCACCAAGCGGGTATATAGGTCTTCCCAGTGTGGTGGCGTAAGACCGTCACTTTGAACGGAAATTATACTACTGGCCATTAAAATTGCTATACCACGAAGATGGTGCTACAGACGCGAAATTTAACCAACAGGAAGAGGATGCTGTGATATGCAAATGATTAGCTTTTCAGAGCAACCACACAAGGTTGGCGCCATTGGCGACACCTACAACGTGCTGACATAAGCAAAGTTTCCAGCCGATTTCTCATACACAACCACTAGTTGACCGGCTTTGCCTGGTGAAACGTTGTTGAGGTGCCTCGTGTAAGGAGAAGAAATGCGTAACACCACGTTTCCGACTTTGATAAAGGTCGGATTGGAGCCTATCGCGATTGCGGTTTATCGTATCGCGACATTGCTGCTCGCGTTGGTCGAGATCCAATGACTGTTAGCAGGATATGGAATCGGTGGGTTCAGGATGGTAATACGGAACGCCGTGCTGGATCCCAACGGCCTCGTATCACTAGCAGTCGAGGTAACAGGCATCTTATCCGCATGGCTGTAACGGATCGTGCAACCACGTCTCGATCCCTGAGTCAACATATGGGGACGTTTGCAAGACAACAACCATCTGCACGAACAGTTCGACGACGTTTGCAGCAGCATGGACTATCAGCTCGGAGACCGTGGCTGCGATTACCCTTGACGCTGCATCACTAACAGGAGCGCCTGCGATGGTGTACTCAACGACGAACCTGGGTGCACGAATGGCAAAACGTTATTTTTTCGGATGAATCCAGGTTCTGTTTACAGCATCATGATGGTCGCATCCGTGTTTGGCTACATCGCGGTGAACGCACATTGGAAGCGTGTATTTGTAATCGCCATACTGGCGTATCACCCGGCGTGATGGTATGGGGTGCCTTGGTTACACGTCTCGGTCACCTCTTGTCCGCATTGACGGCACTTTGAACAGTGGACGTTACATTTCAGATGTGTTACGACCCGTGGCTCTACCCTTCATTCGATCCGTGCGAAACCCTACATTTCAGCAGGATAATGCACGACCGCATGTTGCAGGTCCTGTACGGGCCTTTCTGGATACAGAAAATAGTCGACTGCTGCCCTGGCCAGCATATTCTCCAGATCTCTCACCAATTGAAAAGGTCTGGCCAATGGTGGCCGAGCAACTGACTCGTCACAATACGCCAGTCACTGCTCTTGATGAACTGTGGTATCTTGTTGAAGCGGCATGGGCGTCTGTACCTATACACGCCATCCAAGCTCTGTTTAACTCAATGCCTAGGCGTATCAAGGCCGTTATTATGGCCAGAGGTGGTTGTTCTGGGTACTGATTTATCAGGATTTATGCACCCAAATTGCGTGAAAATGTAATCACATGTCAGTTCTAGTATAATATATTCGTCCAATGAATACCCGTATATCATCTGCATTTCTTCTTGGTGTAGCAATTGTAATGGCCAGTAGTGTATGTTGAAAAATAAATTTTGTATCCAAAAGAGTAAGAAATAATATGATGTATTTGAATCTTGAATAAAACCAACCTGCTTTCAGAAAAAAATGTGTTGCATTACTTATTGAACGCCCCTCGTAGTAACATATGTGGATGCATGTGCCCATATAGCAGTTAGATGAACAAGTGTCTGTAGTGTGGTTTATGGCAGACATTACAATGTTATTTTCCTAGGTGCTTCTCGCCAGATGTGACATTTTAATTGCCGAGTAATGCTATTCTTCCTGTAAGGACTTCCATGTCAAGCACTTTGTACTTCAGATGATGAACGTTGAAGAGCGTGCTGTGCACAAATATACATGGTACGCGATTTTTTAACGAAATGATAACGATGTATCCAAATCTGTTACTATAGATGCAATTAAGAATGGGCACATTCCGAAAACAGTACAAATCAAATTTTTAAACACCGCCTGGTGTAATAATGTCCTTCAAATTTATTGAGGCAGTGGGGTCCACCCAGAAGAAAATACTTCTGTAGCACCACAATTCAAAAGCTTCTATTCTCTGTGAACTGCTTACGGTGCACCTTCCACTTCCGCTCATGGCTACACTCCAAACTAATACCTTCAGAATAGACTTCCTACCACTTAAAGTTACACTCGATATTAACAAATTTTTCTTCTTCAGTAACGCCTTTCTTACCTTTAAAAATTTGTGTTGGTAACCAGTTACAGCTGTGAGGTATTTGTAGAAATGCACTGTTATCTGCCATAAATTGTATATACAATATTTATTTATGACCGGTTTCGGTTAATTTAACCATCATCATCTGGAAGACAAATCATAACGTCTGTAGGTTTAAAAATGCATGTTCTTCGTAGAAGACACTTCCGTATACCACATGAGATAATGACAAAACGTGGAATGCAACATTGCCAGATTTGACAGTATCTTGAAAATTTAGGTAAGTTACACATACACTCGTGAATTGTCAGGAGTGTACGTGCAGCTTACCTAGATTTTCAAGATATTGTAAAGATCTGGTTATGTTACATCCCACGTTTTGTCATTGTCACATGTGGTATAGCCGCTCGGGGTAGCCGCGCTGTCTCAGGCGCCTTGTCACGGTCCGTGCGGCTTCCCACGTCGGAGGTTCGAGTCCTCCCCCGGGCATGCGTGTGTGTATTATCCATAGCGTAAGTCAGATTAAGTAGTGTGTAGGCTTAAGGACCGATGACCTTAGCAGTTTGGTCCCTTAAGACCTTTCTACAAACTTCCAATTTTCCGTGTGATATACGAAAGTGTCTTCTGTGAGAAATATGCATTTTTAAACCAACACGTGTTATAATTTTTCTTCCAGGTGATGATTGTTAAGTTAATCGAAGCGCTCAACAATAAATATTATATATACAGCTGATGGCAAATAGAAATGCGTTCCTACAAAAACTTTTCTTATCTGTGCCAGTCTACATTTTATAGCATCTCTACTTTGGCCATCAAATGTTTTACTGCCCAAATAGCAAAACTTATCTACTACTTTCAGTGTCTCATTTTCTAGTCTGTATCCCTTAGTATAGCCTGATTTAAATTGACTAGATTAAAAATTTCTCAGAAAGTAATTTATAATTTGTGTGTTTAGTGATTTTCAGCAAATTGCGACACACTATTCCGCAGCAAGCTTTTACCTACGGGCTGTGTCCATAACTGATCACTGCAGTACGCCATCCTGTGTCCGTAATTTCCCTGACCTCTGCCGGGGCGTTAGCTGACTCCCGAAACCGTTCTCGCTTTCTCCACATGTGGTGCGGCAGCACCTCATCCCCTATCTGCTGCTTCATAAATTATTTATAAAGCAGTTATTCATCCCGAGTGCTGTTTGTTTTCCGGGCGTTACTCTACTAACATCTTGGCAAATGTGTTCTGTCCTGAAAATACTTCTCGCCTTACGTAGGTTTGATTTACGCCTAACTGAGAATTACACTGCTCCCAGGGCGGAACCCAGTTTCGATCGTAACAGCTGTGCCCGATGTTACTACGTTATGCCTAGCTTTGATTTACATTTTCTCACGACATAAGCGATTCCCCAGGTAGTAGTCTGTATTATTGGATTCAGACCGCATCGTGGTTTTCACACCACGTCGACTAAAATATCATTTTAGTGGCAAGAGCAAATTCGATGAAAACTTAAAACATATTTGAATACAGGAGTTCTCAGCTGGTTTCATTGATTAAATCTTCATGGCTTGTAAGCCGAGAAGCAGCGACGTGATGAAGCAACGTTTCTACAAGTTTCCTAATCTTTCTTTCCACGCGAAGATTAATATGGCTATGAAACTTCTAAAAAAAATGAGTACCAGACGATGTTCTTATTCGGCTAATAACTGGAGAAGATTTCATCAGTCAAACATATCTTATTTATTCACGAAATCTGTTAATATATTCCAGGATATCCTCACATTCGGCTGGATAAGAACATAGGTTTATCGTACTTCGTGTAATCGAATGAACTGTTCTGTCTTAGAAATGACAAATTTACAGTTCTGAATTCTATTATACCGACTCATGACGGTACCAAACACCTATACGTGCTTAACTGACTTTGATCCTCATTTTACGATTGCTTACGTGGCTCTCCAGTTATGCTTTGCATTATGGAATTTCGACCACATCGTATTATTCTGTAACACACCAACTACTGTTGCTTTTAGTGGCAAAATATAGCGAAAACTATTTACGACAACCAGAAAGTCAGAATATTTTTCTGGAGTAGCACGTACGTTATCGTAGTTACTAAAATATTAACGAATGCAACTGTATCAGGAGCGACTATCACCCAGTTCCAAAGTATGAAATGCACCCACAGGTTTATATTAAAGAAGATATAGACGAAAGGCATTACTGGTTGAAATAACTAGTAATTACGCAAAAATCGATAATTTGCGTAATTCGTTAACCAACTCTTAAACTACTTACTGAAAAGTTTAAAAAAGTCAAAAATTGAAAAGGAAGCTGGCTCTGTATTTGAAAGCACTTGATCGGGTTTGAACAAGAGGCTTTAGTAGCGTTAATTACTGCTTGGAGTTACATGCTAATGATTATATGGCGTATCATTTGTGAGAAAACACCTTGAGATTTCGTACCAAGATTCTAAATGTAATAGTGTGAGCGTGACATTAGTAATATGAGTACCAGATCTGTAATTCTGAGTAAAATGCTCAGTCGTATCAGAATCAGGTGAAAATACACTATAATCACGCAACGTACAAACAGTAAAAGATAAATAACTAGCTTTCCTAACGAATTGTGCCATGTTGCATGCTCATGACGCCCAGAGAACTATGGATAATTATGGAGAAAACCTTTAATATGTCGATAAACAGTAAATATGTAACTGTGTAAAGATTGTCGGTGCCATAGAACGAATTTACAGATTCCGCTTTGTTAGGGTAGTTACATATTCCATAGATCATGCGGAACCAGTCACTTTACAATATATGTATACGTGACTAACGTTAACTTTAATGAATACATTATTTTTTAGTCCTATTCATGCAACAACACATAAAAACAAGTTTTTTCAGGCTACCGGTTTGTAAATAGAAGTTCGTCCATGCAATAGAAAGAATTGTCCAGGAGAAATGATTTTTGGTAGAACTTGCTTTGCTGCATGTCAGACATTTTATGTTATACGGCAAATAATCAAAAATTTTTTGTTGCTGCATATTGAATTCATTTCTGAGCCACTGAGAGCATGAATAACGGGTAATAAAGGTACTTTTTTCCTCTAGTGTTGTAGGTATGGACATCAGCGTTCTTCTCAATTTAAGATGGATTATTTATGATGAATTTTAATAGCGAATATGTGTATTGTGAGAGTGCAGATAAAATGCTTAACTCCTTGAAGAGAAGACGACCGCGGATGAACATCACATATTATTCTTATAGCTAACTTTTGTGCAATCAGTGCCTTCTTTGTAAGAAGTGAGTTACTCCAGAAAATCACTCCGTAAGACATTATTGATTGGAAATATGTAGAATAAGTCAGGAGGTTCATTCGTTTGTTTTCAAGACTAGGAATTATACGGAGAGCGAAAGTAGCTGGACTTAAATGTTTGAGAAGCTCAGTAATATGGCTCTTCCAGTTCAAGTTTTCATCAGTATTGTTGTTGTTGTTGTTGTAGTTATCAGTATTACGACTGGTTTGATACAGCTCTCCAAGCTACTCAGCCTGTGCAAGCCTCTTCAGCTCCGAATAATTGCTGCAACCTACATCCGTCTGAATCTGCTCACTGTGTTCTTCTCTTGGTCTCCTTCCACGATTTTTACCCCCCGCACTTCCCGCCGGCACTAAACTGGTGATCGCTTGATATCTCAGAATGTGTTCTATTAACCTATCCCTTCTCCTAGCCAGGTTGTGCCACAAATTTCTTTCTTCCACAGTTCTTTTTAGTACCTCCTCGTTAGTTACATGATCTGTCCATCAATACTTCAGCATTCTTCTGTGGCACCACATTTCAAAAGCTTCTGTTCTCTTTTTGTCTAAGCTGCTTATCGTCCATGTTTCGCTTCCATACATGGCTACACTCCATACAAATACTTTCAGGAAAGACTTCTTGAAAATTAAATCTATATTTGATATTGAAAAATTTCTCTATTTCAGAAATACTTTTTTGCCATTACCAGTCTACATTTCATATCCTCTCTACTTCGGCCATCATTAGTTATTTTACTGCTCAAATAGTGAAACTCTTCTACTACTTTCAGCGTCTCGTTTCCGAATCTAATTCCCTCAGCATTACCTGGTTTAATTAGATCACATTCCATTATCCTTGTTTTGCTTTTGTTGATGATCTTATATCCTCCTTTCAAGACGTTGTCCATTCCGTTCAGCTGTTCTTTCTAGTCCTTTGCTGTCTCTGACAGAATTACAATATCATCGGCGAACCTCAAAGGTTTTAGTTCTTCTCCCTTGACTTAATTCCTTCTCCAAATTTTTCTTTGGTTTCTTTTACTGCTTCTTTCATTTATTGCTGGCTCAGTCGGGGATACGCAAGAACCCTGTCACACTCCCATCTCAACCACTGCCCCCCTTTCATGCCCGTCGACTGCTATAGCTGCCATCTGGTTTCTGTACAAATCGTAAACAGCCTTCCGCTCCCTGTATTTTATCCCTGGTATCTTCAGAATTTCAAATAAAGTATTCCAGTCAACTTTGTCAATAGCTTTCTCTAAGTCTACAAACGCTATAAACGTAGGTTTGTCTTTCCGTAACCTATTTTCTAAGAGAAGTATTGTCTCGCGTGTTCCTTTATTTCTACGGAATCCAAACTGATCTTCCCCGAGGTCGGCTTCTGCCAGTTTTTCCATTCTTCTGTAAATAATTCGTGTCAGTATTTTGCAATCATGACTTATTAAAGTGATAGTTCGGTAATATTCACATCTCTCACTACCTGCTTTCTTTGTAATTGGAATTATTACATTCTTCTTGAAATATGAGGGTATTTCTCCTGTCTCAAACATCTTGCACACTAGATGGAAATGTTTTGTCATGCCTGGTTCTCCCAAGGCTATCAGTAGTTCTGATGGAATGTCGTCTACACCCGGGGCCTTGTTTCGACTTAGGTATTTCAGTGCTCTGTCAAATTCTACTCGCTGCATCGTGTTTCCCATCTCATCTTCAGCTACGTCCTCTCCTGTTTGTATAATATTGCCTTCAAGTTCAGCTCCCTTGTATAGACCCTCTGTATACTCTTTCCACCTTTCAGCTTTCCGGTCTTTCCTAAGGACTGGTTTTCCGTCTAAGCTCTTGATGTTCTTACAGGTGCCTCTCTTTTCTCCACAGGCCTCTATAATTTTCCTGTAGGTGGTCTCCATCTTTCCACTAGTGATATATGCTTTTAAATCCTAACATTTTTCCTCCAGCCATTCCTGTATTAATCAATATGTACACTCAAAAATTTGGAGTGTTCTACCATGTTTACCATTTCCTGCTCATGTGCTACATCTATAGCTGGTATGACTCTACGTGTTGTACAGAATTCAATATTGGTTTTTTTTCCAAAATTTAGGGGAGTCCACTTTTTGAGAACCACCATTATTATTGTTTTCGCCGTCTTAAGCTTACTGCAATTAATTAAAGAGGGTTTTACACCAAACACCTTCACTTTTATTTACTAAGCATCTTCTATGACTATTTTGATAATATGATACCTATGTTTCTACAGTTTGGTTGTTAGAGATTAAAAACAATATTCCATTATAAAGTTAGCGTGCACTTTACTTACTGTGGTTATGCCATTTTCCACATATCCTGCCTTTTCCTTCCTTCTTAGCCGAGGTAGAAATCGAAAGAAACGTTGTTGTACATATACACTTGGTAGTTTTTTGCCTTTTGCACTTCCTCTTGCTGTGCACTGGTGTTACTTGCACTTCGCCTCACTTTTGTAAATAGAACTGCAGTTACATGTGTTAGCACTCAGCTCAATATTACAGTGTTTGTGGTCGTTCATTTGTCTTTCGTGTAGGTTGTGAGCATTGCCTTTGCTACTTTTTTATTTTTTATTTTATTTATAAAGAATAGTTCACAGGTTGACAAAGGTCAAAAATGGTTCAAATGGTTCTGAGCACTATGGGAGGTCATCAGTCCCCTAGAACGCAGAACTACTTAAATCTAACTAACTTAAGGACATCACGCACATCCATGCCCGAAGCAGGATTCGAACCTGCGACCGTAGCGGTCGCACGGTTCCAGACTGAAGCGCCTAGAACCGCTCGGCCACAACTGCCGGCGACAACGGTCACAACCTAAACGAAAAACAAATGAACAGCCGTTAACACTGCAATAATCGATTGTGACCAGAAAGTTGCTCGTGTGAAACGGGCTTAAAGCATGTTTCTGTGTCAACAGTTCTTATTCCAGCCAACATAAATGTTAGAATACGCACTGAGCTTTCTTATTTTTGAAGCAGCTGTCGAGAAGTTAAACCGAAACCCACGAGGAGCGTATGAAGTGATCCAGGCCAGCGCCTCAGAGGGGCGAGCTCCGTGGCAGAATGACGGCGTAATGATGGCCGTTTGTCGCCGCGGCTGGCCAGATAAATGAGGAGTGCTTTCGCTGGCGGAGGCGGCGGTGGCGTCGCCGGTAGCGGTGATAAAGTCGCATGGATGAGCTGGCCGGGCAGCCGATTCCCGCTGACTATGATAGCCAGCAAACCCGTTTGGCGACAACACCGTTCCGGACAACCCAGTCCCAAGCGAAGTCGTAACTCTGCCTGCAAAATTGTTGTCAGTACTTCGCCAAGCTGGAGTTAGCAATTTAGCCGCAACACGGCAGATAACACACTTGCCTTTTATCAAGTGTACTTCATAAAGGGTTCAAAGCAGCTCAAAAAGATTTGCTTAGTATAGGATGTCTGAATATTGGGTTTTGTTTATGAAGTGGTTATGTATAGTTAGGTTAAAGGTGACCAACTGTGTTTTGTTACACTGAAGCAGGAACAATAAGGCGCTGCGGTCGGCAACGCCTATATGACAACAAGTGGCTAGCGCAGTTGTTAGATCGGTTACTGTTGCTACAGTGGCAGGTTATCGAGGTTTCAGAGAGTTTGAAATAGCGTTATACTCAGCGCACAGACGATGGGACACAGCATCTTCGAGGTAGCGATGAAGTGGAGATTTTTCCGTACGACCATTTCACTAGTGTACTGTGAATATCAGGAATCCGGTAAAATATCAAATCTCCGCCATCGCTGTGGCCGGAAAAACATCCTGCAAGAACGGGAGCAACGATGACTGAAGAGAGTCGTTGAACGTGACGGAAGTGCAACCCTTCCGCAAATTGCTGCACATTTTAATGCTGGGCCATCAACAAGTGTCAGCGTGCGAACCGTTCAACGAAACATCATAGATATGGACTTTCGGGGCCGAAAGCCCACTCGTGTACCCTTGATGACTGTACGACACAAAGCTTCACGCTTCGCCTGGGCTCGTCAACACCGACTGTTGATGACTGGAAACATGTTGTCTGGTCGGATGAGTCTTGTTTTACATTGTATCGAGCGGATGGACGTGTACGCGTATGGAGACAACCTCATGAATCAATGGAGCCTGCATGTCAGCAGGGGCTGTTCAAGTTGGTAGAGACTCTGTAATGGTGTGGGGCGTGTGTAGTTGGAGTGATATGAGACTCCTGATACGTTTAGATACGACTCTGGCAAGTGACACGTACGTAAGCATCCTGTCTGATCACCTGCATCCATTCATGTCATTGTGCATTCCGACGGACTTGGTCTATTCCAGCAGTACAATGCGACACCCCACGCGTCCAGAATTGCTACGAAGTGGCTCCAGGAACGCTCTTTTGAGTTTAAACACTTCCGCTGGTCACCAAACTCCCCAGACATGAACATTACGCTACGGTCGCAGGTTCGAATCCTGCCTCGGGCAAGGATGTGTGTGATGTCCTTAGGTTAGTTAGGTTTAAGTAGTGTAAGTTCTAGGGGACTGATGACCTCAGATGTTGAGTCCCATAGTGCTCAGAGCCATTTGAACCATTTTGAACCATGAACACTATTTAGCATATCTGGGATGCCACGCAACATGCTGTTCAGAAGAGATCTCCATCCCATCTTACTCTTACGGATTTATGGACAGCCCTGCAGGATTTATGCTGTCAGTTTCCTCCAGCACCACTTCAGACATTAGTCGAGTCCATGCCACTTCGTGTAGCGGCACTTCTGCGTTCTCGAAGGGGCCCTACACGACATTAGGCGCGTGTACAAGTTTTTTTTTTTTCTCTTCAGTGTATATAGTGTTTGTAAGCGTACCGATCACCGTAGCCAGGGCCGGTATACTCTTTCTTCCGCCATTGGTACTCTTTGAACTGCAGCACAGCTATACTGCGTCCATAGTAAGAATAAACAGGACGTAAACATTACACTATGTATTCTTCCGCGTTTGCTGGAACCTCATTGGATTTCGTTTCACGTTGAGCAGAAGCCGCCCTGTCTCAAGAACGGCCAAGAATGATAATAAGGATACGTTCTGTACTGCAAGTTACGCGCATACCGACTCAGGGATAAAATAAAATATCGTGTGACTAGGATCTCGCGTCGGGTAGACCATTCGCCGGGTGCATTCTTCCAATTTGGCGCCACTTCGGCGACTTGCGCGTCGATGGGGATGAATTGATGATGATTAGGACAACACAATACCCAGTCTCTGAGCGGAGAAAATCTCCGACCCAGCCGGGAATCGAACCCGTGCCCCTAGGTTTGACAGTCTGTCGCGCTGACCACTTTTTTATGTCATTTTGTTCTGTATTGTTCGTTGAATTTGTTCGGGGCGGACGTCCGATGACACCCGTTCAGGTTGTTCGTTGATCCATTCACTCAGTTTTTTTATTACAGAGGGTAGCTAACCCTCTGACCGAACACGCTGAGATTCCGTGCCGGCTATGACGAACACTAACTTCACTTAACGAAGGTTTAATCAGCACTACCATTCAGCTACCGGGGGCATACGACTCAGGCATGTTACTGGGCAACAGCTTTATTGGTGCGTTTAACTTGCACAGCACTGGCCAACCAAGTAGCCTAATTAACCTGCAGCGTTGTGAACAGTTACAGTCAACGCGTAAAAAGACACGAGCAGAGAAATAACGTAGCTTTGAATGTCATTTAATTTTAAAACGGAATGAAATAATATATGGTAAAACTCCGGCAGTACACTTCTTAGGTCACCTGACGGAAAATACAACGTGCTCTCGTTATTACCTAACATAGTATTGTAGTTAAAAATAGGACTGATGAAAATTCGTAACTTAAACACAGGTTAATTTTTTAGCGTGCTCTAAGTGTAATGTAAAAGTGTCTGCAGGGATTTCATCATACAGTTAAATAATGAAGCTAGTGAAGGTAGCACTTACAATCAGTCGTCTGGTAATCTCTGAATTCGTTCCTTATCCGAATCCGATGAATACGTTTCAGTGTTGGAACTGTCACCTGCTACGTTGATAATGAATTGATCAACAACAGAATCCATAAAGACACCCAAAAACCGCATTTTCTCCTCTTCTTTTATGACGCGCTGTTCTGCACTTCGCCAAGAGTTCGGCAGTGACGTGTAACAAAACTTCGTAGCCCTGTACGTCTGCTAGCTTGTGTGTCTGTTATTTCTCTCTACAGACCCCTTACCTTGGCTTCAGATCAATTCTGTTGGGTTCACGTTGCAGTGGTACGGTGGCTACTGTAAAAATGCCTTTGTACTGTTGTGCTCGATGCCGTGAAAATTATTGTTTTCTTTGTTTCTACGACGCTTAGCAATCTTGCACGTGTAAGACTACATTTGTGGTATTGTAATGGACGTAGTCCTATTAAAGAGTGTTTGTTTCTTTAAATCACAGAATACTCGCTTAGCAGACTCCAGCGTTACCAACTAAGCCACGCATCTAATATCCAAGAATGTCTTATGTTTGGTACATACAGTTTCTCGAAAAGCCACTTTCCCTGTAATCTTATGAAAAACACTGAGAACAAATTATTGTTTTTTTACGGTGTTCCGCGCGTATTTCACTTAAACACAGGAAGCAGTGTCAGCCATTTTCACAGAACGTATTAAGGGTGTGACAATCAGAGCACAACTAGTGTTTACAGAGACTGTTTTACTGTACACGATTTTTTAAAATAAAGACTACATAGCTGAAGTATGAATAATAAGAGCGTTGATGGCTATTAATATATTAGAACATCTTAAAGTTTCATTTAAAGTGACATAGTAATAAGATATCTTACATAAGTCGGGCCTACTTCCAAGCGCGTAAAATCAGTGTACGCGTGCTACTGCTGTTGTCCAGTTATCGCGTTTGTATTTGTTTACATTAAGTTTATTCTTACGATGAACGAAGTATAGTGCGGCCACTGGGCATTTTCTGAGTTAACAGTGTGGAGTCTGTCGAGTCTGGGGCCAGAATATGGACGCGAGGATTGTGGTCGCGGTAAAGATATTAAGGTGGATGTGATATAGGTAGTTAACAGGGAAGAGACGAAACAATATTGCGAGTGATCTAAGCAGCATGTATCTTGATTATTTCATATAGCTGGAAGTATTATCGCAGGTAATGGACTTACATATATGAGAGGTAACATTGTGATTTCATCAGTGTGCGTGTAAGAGATAGAAATCGCAGTGACTGATAATAAACTCCAAAAGTATCATGAAACCTGACCTGAATCGTTATTATTCAGCAGTTTTCCGATCATTAATAATTATTTTGACTGTGGTCGTATAGATTAGGGCAAAAGTTCATTGTTAGAAGCTAATACTACCAGTGGATGTGAGATATACTAGAAACTAAACAGCCGAGTCTGCGGTTTCTTCCTCCTCCTTCTTGATCCTGGCCTTTACCTCGTAGCCCGCATCTCGTGGTCGTGCGGTAGCGTTCTCGCTTCCCACGCCCGGGTTCCCGGGTTCGATTCCCGGCGGGGTCAGGGATTTTCTCTGCCTCGTGATGGCTGGGTGTTGCGTGCTGTCCTTAGGTTAGTTAGGTTTAAGTAATTCTAAGTTCTAGGGGACTTATGACCACAGCAGTTGAGTCCCATAGTGCTCAGAGCCATTTGAACTTTATCTCGTATCGTCACAAGGTCAATATGTCAGTTACTGGATCTGGCAATGTTAAAAGGTAGAGGGTGGCCAACCATCCCCCACCGTGATTTTTTGTTAAAATATGCACAAAATACACAGGAACACAAATAGATAGTTACAACTAATTAGTAAATGTAAATATCTTGGAGAAACTATACGTCTGAACGGGCCACCACAATTTGCAATAGATTAAGAGTTAATAAAACGGAAAGAGTGTATCGTTTGGAAAAATAAACCTACAGCAAGAAATGCACATCTTGAAAAGCAAAACTAAACACTATACCACAGTGGGAAGGGCATTGAATATTTACATGTATGTGAGTGCTTAACGATAAACTATAAGCTGGACGGAACTGAGGTACCTTAAAGACGGCTTATTAGAAAAATAATAGGTGCAATGCAAGCTAGAGATGGTTGGAAAATGATAATTGACGAAAAGGCCTAAAAAATGGAGAGAAAATGTCGGAAATAATGGCAAAGCAAAGATTAATCTTATTGGGACACCTCTACCAAACAGCCTTTTGAAACAAATGTTTTCGTATTTCTGGAAAAAGGAATCGATTGTAGCGTGGATTATACAGTATGAAAAGTATTTAAACCGACAAACTCGGGGAGGTTGTAGGGGACGTCAAAACAAATATTTTTCCCTAATGTCATTTTTTCCTATGAGAAGTATTTAAACTGGTATGGGAAGATTTCTCTGGCGGCAAATTAATTAAACCAACAAACACTTTTCCATTTTTGTATGACCAAGAGACAACAACTAGGTAGCAGATACGGCCTAATTAAACAGTTTCCAGCAACACCGACCCACACATTAACGAAGAACCGCACTTGATGAGCGCTAGTAACTGTGGCATGTGGGTTATCCTCACCCCAAACATGCGAATTGTGCATGTTGAAGACTCCATCAATCCCGAACGTTGCTTCATCGGTAAACAACGCAGAGGATGGAAATCTAGGATGCATTTCACACTGTTCCAGGTACCACTGCGAAAACTGTGCTCTGGGTGGAAAATCAACTGGTTCCAGGTTGTGGACACGCTGTAAGTGAAATGGACGTAACAATTGCTCTCGAAGGACTGTTCTTACAGTCGTCTGATTCGTCCCCGTGTGACGTGCAATTGCACGAGTGCTGATTGAAGGATCCCGCTCCACATGCTGCAAGACAGCTTCCTCAAATTGCAGCGTTCTTACCGTGCGACGGAATCCCTGTCCAGGTAATCTGCTAAATGACCCGGTCTCACGCAGACGTTGGTACACAGCATCAAATGTCGTATGATGCGGGATACGGCGATTAGGATATTGTTGTTGATAAACCCGCTGTGCAGCTCTTCCGTTGTGGTGCGCTATGAAGTACGCACCAACCATATCAGTGTACTCACTCCAGGTGTATCGCTCCATTAGTAAACAGAGACAATGCACTACTACACTGGTGGACAGCAATTGCCTACAACTGAATAGCGTAATACGCCCTCTAACTACTGAAGAGCGTAATACGGCCTCTGAAGGTTAAAATAATCCTCGTAGGAAAAAATGACATTAGGGAAAAATATTTGTTTTGATGTCCCCTACAACCTCCCAGAGTTTGTCGGTTTAAATACTTTTCACCCTGTAGACACCATCAAAAAGTCGAAAATAACAGAAAGAAATCTTTTTAAGAATAAAATATTAAATTTAGAAATCTTTCATAACAGAAGGAATACGAAATGTGTAGCAACATGGAGAGAAGAAAGGAAAAGGTAATATGGGGCGAAGATGAAGAAATACTTAAAAAATAGAAAACAAAGATAGAAGAAAAATTGAAATTGCTACGTGATACTAGTTGATCAATACGGAGATTAAACAAATATATTTTATAATAGTGTTGTCGATATTAAGACTAATTTTAAGCGCAGATATTGCGCGGAGCTACACAGTGCTTAAGATAATGGAATCGGAATCAAGAGAATGGCGGTTCAAAAACCCGTCCAGCCGTGCAGATTCGCCCGCAGGAATGGGAATGAAGTACTGCTTCCAGTATGTTGTGCTCTCCGTGTACATGCAGTAGGATGATGACGCTCGGAGATGGTCTCAGCAGACAGTATATAGGGTTCACTGGGCTAAAGAAGCATTTATCTTATGAAGATGAATGCGAGTGTATTCTAAACAAGCAAATGAAAAAAGCTAAATCGTGACTATTTTCCGGTTGCTGTAATCCAATAACTTTGCACTTGCGTGGAAGTTATCTAGACTGGTATAGATTTTTGCCATTTGTTGCATTAAACCTAATCTAAAACAGTCACCCCTGAAGAAAAAAATGATAGAGCAGAAAAACTGGCATACGTTTACAGTTTCTTTGACAATGAAGGTAGCTATCGGCGATCAAGCCAAAAATGCGACTAAAGCAGGTACCAACAAAGCTCCATTAATATTAACGTATAATCATTACGAGGCTAATGAGAATTTAAATATGGTTTCACGTTGTAAAGTGTAGCCATTATTTTAAATAATTTTCATCATCTACTGCACCACCAAACAAAGCCTGGCTGTAATCTTATAGTTTTTACCGTAGCAACTGAACAAGAAGGAAATATATCCCGCTTCTGACAGCCTATTAGTAATTACCAGACAGAAAGAATCGTAAGTTATACATGCCCTTTCACTGTCGATGTAAACGGTGAAAAATTTAACCGAAATCGATACGACCAATTTAATTTCTTAGTCCACACGACTAAATGTCATAAGCTTACCTATAAAGTAGCAAGTGTGGACCACGCATTTCAGTTGCAATGCTCATTAGTGACACAGTATTAACATACAGTAAAGTGAGGCAATCTTTCGTTCTGACGAAGTGGTTACGGTGATAAAACAGTAATTGAGATATGGAATTCATTAGGCTAATAATTCCCGCCGCAGAGGCCAAGGGCATAAGATACTATCTCCATTCCATCCATCATTTATAAAGTATGCAAATTCAGTGTGGGCGGATCGCTCTGCCCTAGACAACAGCAAGTAGCCACATCTGATGGATAGCTACAAATACACACACACACACACACACACACACACACACACACACACACACACACACACACACACAGAGAGAGAGAGAGAGAGAGAGAGAGAGAGAGAGAGAAAGATAGCGGGGGGGGGGGGGGGGGGAGGGAGAGGGAGGAGGGGGGGAAAGAGAGAGTAACGTTCGTTGCTTGTTGCATGCTCTCCGGTCCCTTTCCCTACTCTGGCCCTAACTGACGGTGGGCCTTCCTCTTCCGTGACACGCCCTTAAGGGACAGCCATTATTGCGACAGTAGATTTTATTGGTTTTCCAAAGGCCTAGTTAGAAATGTAATCGTCGCCCTTTGCGTGGTGACGTAAATCTGTGACTTGGGACACGACCTAATGCGTTGATTACTCGAGGATGGTGCTTTTCTGTTACGAGTAGCAACACGAGAATCGTATACAGAAGTCTTCACGCGGTTTGTTACGAAAGTGAAATGAAGCCACAGCCTTTCAGTATACAACTACCTCTTACGTGCAAAAACTATCCATTCTCAGATACCTCTAACAGTGGCTGTTTGCAACGCTGTTCCTAACTGACAAAGTTATCAGTTCTTTGTACCCTGGCCCATACGTATAACCAGAACAAAAAAAAAAGCCGCGTGGGATTAGCCGAGCGGTCTTAGGCGCTGCAGTCATGGACTGTGCGGCTGGTCCCGGCGGAGGTTCGAGTCCTGCCTCGGGCATGGGTGTGTGTGTTTGTCCTTAGGATAATTTAGGTTAAGTAGAGTGTAAGCTTAGGGACTGATGACCTTAGCAGTTAAGTCCCATAAGATTTCACACACATTTGAACATTTTTTTGAAAAAAAAAAATTTGGCATAATGTTACGGGGCTGTAAACGGTTCTCATGTAAGTGGTTGTCTGTATATCCAATGCATACTAGACGTCTATTATAACAGATTTCATTATACTGTATTTTTCTTCTGATAAAAACAATATTCGATAAACAAGTAATTTACTTCTGAGCGCAGAATATTTGTTTCAGAGGCGTTAGTTAACATCAGACTCAGCGATGTTATATCCCCAGTTCCCAAAATACTGTTGCAGTTTTGGCGTTTTATTGGCAGTCCTGTTGGTAAGGAACTCGTAATTAAAGGTAGTTTGAAGCAAAGTGAAAAGTTTATGGAACAAGTCAAGTCTCTAAGACGCGTCGAAGTCATTCTTCGCCATAGCTTTCTTTCCACGGTTACCATTTCGGCAGGCAATGATGGAGTCATTTTGTGCAGTTGTTACGATAGGTATAACTTTTAAATGATACAGTGAAGCGTACTGACATGCTTACACACTTGAGCGTTACCTGTTGCCGGCCTGGGTGGCCGAGCGGTTCTAGGCACTACAGTCTGGAACTGCGAGACCGCTACGATCGCAGGTTTGAATCCTGCCTCGGGCATGGATGTGTGTTCTAATGTCTAGGAGACTGATGACCTCAGAAGTTAAGTCCCATAATGCTCAGAGCCATTTGAACCATTTTTTTTCGTTATGTGTCAAAAACAAAGATGTGGTGTCTAATCCCGATACAGCAATAGTTTTCAGCTGCTAAGAAGTTTCATTACAAATTACACCCGTTGCAGATAGAATTTTTCATTCTAAATACCGTTAGTATCTTTAAAATTATATATTCTAAAATAGACATATGTATTTTTTACGAAAACCAAACCACATAATATTCAGTGATATGTTCGAACGTAAAAATATTCTTTACACAACCAATTTATTTAATTCGTTGGAAAATTGTTGTTCCTTGTCAGCTATGTATCTACAAAACCGAACGAGATGACGCAGTACTTTTCCTTTGAAATAGACACGGTCGATTTCCTTCCCCATCTTTCTGTTATCCGAGCTTGTGCTCCGTCTTTGATGACTTCGTGTAGACGGGACGTTAAACTCTTATCTTCTTCCTTTCTATCTAGAAATCTGTACTAACAATAAAGCTTTTAAACCGTCATGTCTGTTTGAACACGCTGATCTCCAAAACTACTAGACGAATTTTCATGATGTTTATACATGTAGCTTGGGGTAACAAACTGGTTTCACTTCATCAAAATCGGATCACGAAAAAAAAAGATCTTACGATTTAAAATTTTATCTAAAATCACCGTGTCTGTCTGTTTGAACGCGCTAATCTTCAAACCTAGTAGACGTATTTTCAAGCGATATTCACAGTTAACATGAGCGTAGGTTGGGCAACATATAATCTTTATTTCAACAAAATCGAATCACGAGAAAAAGCGTATCGAAATTTAAAATTTTAGGAGTCTGCTCAACTTGTTAGTAGTTCGGATGATTACCTTAGTGACGACGTAGCGCACCAAATAACCAATAAGTGGCGCTGTTTCTTTTTTTTTACCTCTGTGACAAGTATTTTTGGTAGTTTACATCAGAGACAGAATTAAACACCACAATCTTATCGTTACGGATACAGACTAACATTGAATTTACTTGGCTAGTATATACAGATTTACTGATTTCGCTTCGTGTATAAAAAAAAAAAAAACAACGAAACTGATTTGCTTCTATCGATGGGCCTCATTTACATTTGACTTCTTGGCTAGAAAAAGCGAATTTATGACTAATTGATTCTATAAGGGTTCCGTTTTTACCGATTGAGCCACGGAACCTCGAAGCAGAAAATACACATTTTTAGGGAGAAATTTTCTGTTATTTAATTCTTGAGCAGCAATACGTTTTCATAACGTAAGTACGTTGGCGATGTTGAGGTGTGCACTAGAGAAGCACTTAAATGCGTTGTAATGAGTTAAAAAAATAATGGGAAGATGATTCTACTGTTGCGAGTTCATGAACTTGAGCAACCGCAGATCGATGTTAAAGTGCCGCTGAATTGTCCTGGCTTGACACTGAAAATGGTTCGGTCCAAATGCCGCCCTCTTTGACTGCCTCATTATACCCTTCCTTGTGCGCTCGTCGTTCTGCTCCGTATGATACCTCCAATTTTCTTCCGTCTCTAATGACCCAGCTTCTACAGGATGTTAAACTCTAAACTTTTTTTCTTCAATTCCAGTCTTCCGAGTACGACTGCCCGCGTCACGAAAAAATAGGCGCCTCGATTCATGTTGATGCGGGTAGCTCGTGCGTCTTACACATCCTACAGGATACACTACTTATAGATTTCTGCTCTCCGTATACGGGTCAATGGGTTGTCATAGACGAAAAAATGTAAACCCCTCGTTTATGCCTTTTGAGGAATGTTATAAGGCGTAAGTTACTGCGTAGCACCGCCAATATACAGAGTATGTTTTCGTATGGATCAACAACATCTATGAAAGGACTTCAAAATTAAGTTACACGTTATTATGGCAGACTAAGTAACTTTATTGAATACTGGAATACACTTCAACGAGAGATGCTTATAACAGTTTCCACAACGAAAATTTGTCTCGAAACCTGGCAGATTCTGCTTGTATGTAAAGTATTCTAGTGGCAAGACAAAATCAATGCCTTCTCTGTGTAATAGCAATGGAAATGCTATCGATGACAGTGCTACTAAAGCAGAGTTACTAAACACAGCCTTCCGAAATACCTTCACGAAATAAAACGAAGTAAGTATTCCAGAATTCTAATCAAGAACCGCAGTCAACATAAGTAACTTAGAAGTAGATATCCTAGGAATAGTGAAGCAAGTTAAATCACTTAATAAAAGCAAGTCTTCTGCTGCAGACAGTATACCAATTAGGTTCCTTTCAGAGTACGCTGATGCAATAGCTCCATACTTAACAATCATATACAACCGTTCGCTTGAAAGATGATCCGTACCCAGTGACTGGAAAGTTGCACATTTCACACCAATATTTAAGAAAGGCAGTAGGAGTAATGCACTTAATTACAGGCCCATATCATCAACGGCGATATGCAGCACGATTTTGGAACATACATTGTGTTACAACATTACGAATTACCTCGAAGAGAACGGTTTATTGACACACAGTCAACACGGATTTAGAAAACATCGTTCTTGTGATCCACGACTAGCTGTTTACTCACACGAAGTGGTGAGTGCTATTGACAAGGGATTTCAAATTGATTCTATATTTCTACATTTCCAGAAGGTTTTCGACACTGAATCACAAGCGGTTTGTAGTGAAATTGCGTGCTTGTGGAATATCGACTCAGTTATGTGACTGGCTTTGTGATTTCCTGTCAGAGACGTCACAGTTCGTAATAATTGACGGAAAGTCATCGAGTAAAACAGAAGTGATTTCTGGCGTTCCCCAAGGTAGTGTTATAGACCCGCTGCTGTTCCTTATCTATATAAACGACTTAAGAGACAATCTTTGAGCAGCCGTCTTAGGTTGTTTGTAGATTATGCTGTCGTTTATCGACTAGTAAAGTCATCAGAAGATCCTATGAATTGAAAAACGATTTAGAAAAGTTATCTGTCTGGTGCAAAAACGAAAAGTGTGAGGTCATCCACATGAGTGCTAAAAGGTATCCGTTAAACTTCGGTTACACGATAAATCAATCAAATCTAAAGGCCGCAAATTCAACTAAATACCAAGGAATTACAATAACGAACAACTTAAATTGGAATGAACACACAAAAATATTGTGGGGAAGGCGAACTAAAGACTGCCTTGTATTGGTAGAACACTTAGAAAATGTAACAGATCTACTACGCTTGTCCGACCTCTTTTTAGAGTACTTCTGAGCGGAATGGGATCCTTACCGGATAGGATTAACGGAGTCATCGAGAAAGTTCAAAGAAGAGTGGCACGTTTTGTATTATAGAAATAGGGGTGGGAGTGACACTGACATGATACACTATTTGAGGTGGACATCATTACTACAATGGCGTTTTTCGTTTCAGCGGAACCTACTCACGAAATTTCGATCACCAACTTCCTCCTCCGAATGCGAAAATATTTTGTTCACGCCGACGTACATAAGGAAAAACGATAATCGTAATAAAATAAGGGAAATCAGAGCTCCAACGGTAAGATATAATTGTTCGTTTATTTCGCATGCAGTTCGAGATTGGAATAACAGATAACTATTGTGAAGGTGGTTCAGTTAACCAAAAAATGTTCAAATGTTGGTGAAATCTTAGGGGACTTAACTGCTAAGGTCATCAGTCTCTAAGTTCACACACTACTTAACATAAATTATCCTAAGGACAAACACACATCCATGCCCGAAGGAGGACTCGAACCTCCGCCGGGATCAGCCGCACAGTCCATGACTGCAGCGCCTTAGACCGCTAGGCTAATCCCGCGCGGCTTCAATTAACCCTCTGCCAAGCATTTAAGTGTGATTTGCAAAGTATCCATGTAGATGTAGATATATATGTAACACAGACATTTGACACATTTTTCAAAGTAGCCACCGAGTCTCTGTAAATAACGGTCGGAAAGTTCTATCAATCGTTCAGCTTCTCGACGATAAAAATGTACTCGTTGGTCACGGACCCATTCGAGAACTACCGCATGAACGTCATCGTCGTTGGAAAATTTCTTTACCCGGAGATGCTATTTCACATTTCCGAAAAGATGAAAATCGCATTTGCAGGATCTGGACTTCCCAGTCAGCATCACTCACGTCTGTGCGGCCTTGGTTGAATTGCTGACACTTCACTACAGCTGGATACGACATTGCATTTGAGGCATATGCTGACAGAATTTTATGGTGAATACGACTGCAATTTAGACGTTTTGCTCACAGAAATTGTTCTGTCCCGCGTACGTCAGCTTTGGAGTTCGTTTCCAGTGGCCGCACCATTTCACTCCTGCACGGTGATGCACTTGTTATCTATACCGCAGAAGAACTGTCTTTAATGAAAACGTGGAACATGTACTTTCTTCTGATAATGAGCCACTCTCGTTGCGCAGTGGGACAACATGTGTAACGTAATTTTTGAAGTCCCTGCGTAGGATTCTTTCAGAACATTAACTGGATACGCAGTCTCTCTCTGTGCCAACGGTTAGAATTTTTAGCATTTAGTAACCTTCCCGTTGCCGAAGGATTTTCTAGCGCCAACGAATTTACTTTTAACTTCAAATTAGTCATTAAGTGCATAGTTTGCGTCATGCTTTCATAGCAAAGTATTTAGTTAAGACAAAAGGAAAAAATTCTCCATCGACGTCTGTATTCTCCGTAAGTTATCGCACAATGGTTGAATAGCATTAGACCTCCCCCTCCTATCTACTTCACTCATGGCTGTTAAGCTGGAATGACTGTCTGTAGTCCGTTAAAACCCAATTTTTTCTATATTTGACGCCACGGTCATTACGCCAGACGTACGTTGGCGGAATTAATATGTTCCTCGAATCTTTTCCGAACCCACTCTCCCGGAACTGCATCTCTAAGCGTTTCGTAATGCACAACATACTTCAGCAACAACCCCAGTGGAGATAGTTGACCATTTTTGTGAACCTTATGCGCGGATAACACAAACTCGTGACAAATAGCGCAGCTCTTCCTCTAATTTTTCTTATCCCTTCCGATATTATATGTTTTTGAGAGCCCTCGGTAAACAAACAATACGGAAGAAGCACCCAGTCGAGACTTTTGTAAGCGACCTCCTTCGTGGATGAATTACAGATCATTCATCAAAATCTACATCTACATTCACATACATACTCCGCAAGCAGGCATATGGAGCGTTGGGAGAGTGCCTTGTACCACTTTTAGTCATTCCCTTTTATTTTCCATTCGTTAATGGAGCGAGGGAAAATACGACTCTCTATATGCCTTCGTACGAACCCTAATTTCTCTTATCTTCGTCGCCCTCACGCGAGATTTACGAAGGGCATTCAATAAGTAAGGCAACACATTTTTTTCTGATAGCGGGTTGGTTTTATTGGCTCTGAGCACTATGGGACTTAACTTCTGAGGTCATCAGTACCCTAGAACTTAGAACTACTTAAACCTTACTAACCTAAGGACATCACACACATCTATGCCCGAGGCAGAATTCGAACCTGCGACCGTAGCGGTCGCGCGGTTCCAGACTGTAGCGCCTAGAACCGCTCGGCCACCCCAGCCGGCGGTTTTATTCAAGATACCAATTCGCCGTAGTATTCATCACAGTTTTTGCTATAAAACCCTATTTTTGGCTACAAAATCCTATTTTCCAACATAATCTCCGGTTAATGCGAAGGCATTACGCCACCTTACTGGCAGGGCGTGTATGCCCGCACGCCGCCACTCCAGTTCTCAACGTGGGAGACAACGTTTGCCGCATCAGTAACCTACCCATAGTCCGCCTGCGTAGCTAGGCTGGCACGGTAGCTCAGGGTTACCTGCCCTCTATAATAAAAAAAAAGTGTTAATCGATCAAAAACGAACTTAAGCGGGTGTCTTACGACGTCCACACCGAGCAAATGCAACGAACGAAAGCGAACAAAACGAGATTAAATTTTTTTTTAAAAAAGCTGGTTACATTCTCGCCTCCCATGCAAGCGGGCCCGAGTTCGATTCCCGGCCGGGTTGGAGTTTTTCTTCGCTCGGGGACTGGGTGCTGTGTTGTCCTCATCATCATTTCATCCTCATCCCCGGCGCGCCAGCCGCCCAATATGGCGTCGACTGAAATGCTCTTGGCGGCCGAAATTCCCCAGACGGGGTCTCCCGGCCTACGATGCCATACGCTCATTTCATTTCATTAATGCCTCCCCATAGTCCATATACTCCTTCCCGTGGGCGCATCCCTCATTGGGCCAACCAGATGGAGGTCGGAAGTTGCGTGATGCGGGCTGTAGGATGGATGAGGAAGAACACTCCAATGAATTTTTGTCAACTACTCTCGGGTGTGCAGACTTGTGTGAGGCGCGGCGTTGTCGTGTAGAAGGAGCAATTCGTTCCTATTTTTGTGGCGACGAAGACGCTGAAGTCTTTTCTTCAGTTTACTGAGAGTAGCACAATACACTTCAGAGTTGATCGATGCACCACGAGGGAGGACAGCAGACAGAATAACCCCTTCAGAATTCCAGAAGATCGGCACCATGACTTTACCGGCTGGGGTGCGGCTTTGAACTTCTTTTTCGGAGGCGAGGTGGTGTGGCGCTCTACCATGTCTTGTCGTTTTGTTTCCGGTTCGAAGTGATGAACCCATGTCTCATCGTCTGTGACAATGAACGACAAAAATTCATCACGATCAGCCTCGTAACAAGCAAGCAATACCGCACAGATGATCCTTCGATGCTCTTAATTGTTTTCTGTTAGGCGGCGTGGAACCCTTCGAGCTCACACCTTTGAGTACCCCAACTGGTGTACGAGTGTGTCAGCACTACCAACAGAGACATCCAGTTGAGCAGCGAGGGGTTTCATTGTGATTCGTCGATTACCTCGAATGAGAGTGTCCGCACGTTCCAACATTGCGAAAGTGACAACAATGTGCAGGCGACCGGCATGCGGAAGATCGAAGAGGTTTACGCGACCTTGTTGCGATGATGATAGGCCGGCCGCTGTGGGCGAGCGGTTCTAGGCGCTTCAGTCCGGAACAACGCGGCTACTACGGTCGCAGGTTCGAATCCTGCCTCGGGCATGGATGTATGTGATGTCCTTAGGTTAGATGGATTTAAGTAGTTCTAAGTCTAGGGGACTGATGACCTCGGATGTTAAGTCCCATAGCGCTTAGAGCCATTTTTTGATGATGATAGACGCGTCGCCCAACAAAAATGGCTCTGAGCACTATGGGACTCAACTGCTGAGGTCATTAGTCCCCTAGAACTTAGAACTACTTAAACCTAACTAACCTAAGGACATCACAAACATCCATGCCCGAGGCAGGATTCGAACCTGCGACCGTAGCGGTCTTGCGGTTCCAGACTGCAGCGCCCTTAACCGCACGGCCACTTCGGCCGGCGTCGCCCAACAACTCGCCGTGCTTTTGTTCTCTGCCAGGTCTCCGTAGACATTCTGAAAATGTCTGTGAATACCTGGGATGCTCTGGTTTACCGCCAAAAGAAGCTAAGTGACAGCTCTGTGCTTGGAACGCACCTCCATTACAGACGTCAGTTGAAGGCTACCAATAGTGCCGCCACCTATTGGAACTTTCTGAAACTATAGGAGCTGAAGCAGGAATATTCCACGCTGTCCCACAACAAATTCCGCATTGTTTCAACCGAAATTGGCCGAGAGAAGAGTGGGGTTGCGCCAGTTATTGAACGCCCCTCGTATGCTGACGACAGGAGAACCGTTCGGCAGCGAGCTGCAGATGCATATTCTCTAAAGTTTCACAACAGTGTCTCGCGAAAAGAAAGTCATCTTCCCCCCAGATTTTCCCGCTTGACTTTACGGAACATTTCCGTAATACTCGCGTGTTGATCGAACGTACCGGTTACAAATCTAACAGCATGTCTCTGGACTGCGTCGATATCTTCCTTCAACACTGGTGCTATACACATGGTCTCCTTGACAGAGGAGCTACACTTGTAACATCCCCTTAGAAAAATTAGGAATGACAGTGCTAGTAAACCTCTTACGTTATTTGATTTTCAAACAGCTGAGCAAAACTGAACGTACTCAGACATTTCTCTCTTTACTTATTCTGAACAACAGTAAAAACTAAATTTTTTTTAATTTTTTTTTTTTGCGTAACGCAAGCTGACTTTCAATAATCCCTACAAAAGAATGCCCCTGACTAACAATAACTTATACCTTTCATGAATCACTTACCTCACAAAAATCTTTGTTACTCAAACTACTGCAACACAGCGTGCGCCAATACTGCCAGCTAAATAAAAGATTCTAGCTACTGAAAGCACTAAGTACTGATAGGCATAGTTACAAATTAAAGATTTTGATGGAGTAAAAACAGTGTATTTACCTTAATAGTGCTCAAAAAGTCATTATATATATATATATATATATATATATATATATATATATATATATATATATATATATATATCAGTTCATGACATCCGGTCTTACAAATTTCGTTTTTCTGACGGACACACGTCCAGATCGTCCGCTCTCAAAACTCTGCCATCTCTCTCCACACATCCACCACTGCTGGCGGCTCACCTCCAACTGCGCAACGCTATGCGCTGTTCACATCCAATTGCCCAACACTGCAATAGCAAATATTCCAACAATGCAAACCAGCCACAGACTGCACACAGCACAGTCAGTGATTTCCATAGAGTGCGCTATGTGGCGTTACCAACATAAAAATCTAAACAGCCTACTTACACACTTTCCTAAAATTCTCCCACTAAACCGAAGTCGATCTTTCCTCTCAACTTCTACTGATATTACATGCTCGTTCCATTACAAATCGCTTTGCAACGTTATGTCTAGACATTTAAAAGTCCTAAATGTGTCAAGCAACAAACTATTAATACTGTATTCGAACATTAGATTTTTGTCTTCCCTAGTCATCTGCGTTAACATACATTTTCCTGCATCGAAAACAAGTTGCCATTCATCAGACCAAATAGAACTTCTTAGTCATCCAGTATCCTCCTACAGACCCTCAATAACGACACCTTCATGTAAACGACAGCGTCATCAGCAAACAGCCGTAGATTGCTGCTCACCATATCCGTTAGATCATTTATATATAGGGAGAGCAAGAGCGATCTTTATAGCGGCACTCCTAACGATACCCATGTCTCTGATGAACACTCGCCGTCCAGAATGTACTCAGTTCCATTACTTAAGAAGTATTAGAGTCATTCAAATACCTGAGAACCAGTTCCGTACACCCGGACCTTCGTTAACATCGTTAGTGTACTTTGTGTCAAACGCTTTCCATAAATCTGGGAATATTAAGGAGGAGGAGATTAGTGTTTAACGTCACGTCGACAACGGGGCCATTAGAGACGGAACATAAGCTCGAATTAGGGAAGGATGGGGAAGGAAAGCGGCCGTGATCTGAAGAAGGAACCGTCCCAGCATTTGCCTTAAGTGATTTAGGGAACTCACGGAAAACCTAACTCAAGATGGCCGGACGCGGGTTTGAACCGTCGTACTCTCGAATGCGAGTCCAGTGTGCTAACCACTGCACAACTCCGCTCGGTGGGAATACTGAATCTGCCTGTAGCCCTTCAGCCATGGTTCGCTGGATGTCGTGCGTTAAAAGTGCTAGCAGAGTTTTGCATGAACAATACTTTTTAAATCCGTTCTAATTTGTGGACAGAAACTTTTCTGTCTCAAGGAAATTTACAATATTAAAACTTATAATATTCTCAAGAATTCTGCAGAAAACTGATGTTAAAGATATTGGTCTGTAATTTTCCAGGTCCGTTCATTTACTCTTCTTATGTACACGAGTCACCTGCGCCTTTTTCCAGTAGCTAGGGACTTTCAGCTGGGGCAGAGATTCGCGATAAATGCAAGTGAAGCAAGGGGTCAGTGCCGAAGAAGATTAAATGGATACTTATTTGTTTTCAACTGTTTCAGTTACTTCCGAACTCCAGGGATGCCCATTTCTATGTCTTCCATGAGTGTATGCGACCGTGAGGCGATGGTATGTCCGTCCGATCCTCCTACGTGGATGACCTTTTAAAAGTGAAATTTAGAACTTCGACTTTCCTTTTGCTCTCTTCTATTGTCACACCAGACTGGTAGACGAGTGACTGAATCAAGTCTTCGACCAGCTTAGTGATTTCACGTAGGACCAGAATATTCTCGTTTCTCAGAAAGATATTTCGCCTACTATTCTCCCAAGCAATCTGCCTGGAATCTGTCGCCGCGCGGGATTAGCCGAGCGGTCTGAGGCGCTGCAGTTATGGACTGTGCGGCTGGTGCCGGCGGAGGTTCGAGTCCTCCCTCGGGCACGGGTGTGTGTGTTTGTCCTTAGGATAATTTAGGTTAAGTAGTGTGTAAGCTTAGGGACTGATGACATTGGCAGTTAAGTCCCATAACATTTCATACACATTTGAACTGGAATCTGTCTTCCCGTAAGTTTTAGAATGGCGTCGTGTTTGCTCTTTGTCATCACAGATACGCGTACAACAAGCAAATTACGTCTCCATTACGATTTCCAGCTGGATAGAATGCACTTCTTTCTTCTTGCAGTATAAGATCATTTTGCTGCAGAAGGACATCCGCTCACGCACATCACAGCCACATTGCTACTGACCGATATGCTCAAGTGTACCACGCATTTGTCATGTAGTCTTTTCTGTCAAGATCGTACCACAAACGCTGAAAGCGTCTCACACTCTCTATGACACGATTACTTTCGTCGGATGAAACACGTGTATTATTTTCCCTGTACCATTTTACATCTACATCGACAACTCTTGAAGTCATTGTACAGTATATAGCAGTAAATATACAGAGGGGTCAAAAAAATGTATCCACTTTTTAAAAGTCCATAACTTGCAAACTAATTGACGGAGTTGTCTCGTTTTTGGTGAAAGTGTAGCTTAAAGTCCAACTTACTGCCCAATCAAGCCCCGGTAAGACAACCCACACCACACATTTACTCCTGGCAAATTCACGGCTTTGTCTACATGGACGTTCGGATTTTCGGCGGCCCAGGAGATGCAATTGTGGCGATTTACTGTACCATTGAGTTTGAACTGTGCCTCATCAGACCACACAATCATCTCTGCAAAGTCTTCATCGTTGCGCACGATGTTAGTAAACCACTCTCAGTACTCCATTCTACGATCTGGGTCGTCCTCGTTCATTGCGTGTAGCAATCGTGGGCTGTAGTACTTCCACTTTTCTCTCTTCAAAATTCGCCGAATACTTGAGCGACTCACTCCAGTTTCACGGGCACACTGTCTCACAGACTTCTGTGGTGAGCGAATGAATTATTGTAACATATGACGGGAGTTAGTTGGACTTGCTACTGTTACAGGTCGTCCAGATCGTTGTTTGTGTACATCTTTAACACAGCCTTCGGCTCAAATTTGTCTCGAATGCGACGAATCTTTAAACATGTCGGTGGCTCTGTTTGATACTCATTTCGCCATTGCCGTTGAACCTCATTAATGTTTTCGTACTTAAAATACCACTTCAAAACTGACTTCCTTTCATCGAATGTAAGCCTTGCGCCAGCCATGTTTACTCGAGTAACTAGGTGCAACTAAGAACAAAACACTGACTATCTCGCGACTGTCATCTGACAAAACAAAATAACGCAATACAACTCTTGTGTGACGATTGCCGGAACTACAAGCTCCGTCAATTAGTTTGCCAGTTATGGACTTTAAACAGTGGATACATTTTTTTGGAACCCTCTGTATTATACAGGGTGTTACAAAAAGGTACGGCCAAACTTTCAGGAAACATTCCTCACACACAAATAAAGGAAATATGTTATGTGGACATGTGTCCGGAAACGCTTAATTTCCATGTTAGAGCTATTTTAGTTTCGTCAGTATGTACTGTACTTCCTCGATTCACCACCAGTTGGCCCAATTGAAGGAAGGTAATGTTGACTTCGGTGCTTGTGTTGACATGCGACTCATTGCTCTACAGTTTTAGCATCAAGCACATCAGTACGTAGCATCAACAGGTTAGTGTTCATCACGAACGTGGTTTTGCAGTCAGTGCAATGTTTACAAATGCGGGGTTGGCAGATGCCCATTTGATGTATGGATTAGCACGGGGCAATAGCCGTGGCGCGGTACTTTTGTATCGAGACAGATTTCCAGAACGAAGGTGTCCCGACAGGAAGACGTTCGAAGCAATTGATCGGCGTCTTAGGGAGCACGGAACATTCCAGCCTATGACTCGCGACGGGGAAGACCTAGAACGACGAGGACACCTGCAATGGACGAGGCAATTCTTCGTGCAGTTGACGATAACCCTAATGTCAGCGTCAGAGAAGTTGCTGTTGTACAAGGTAACGTTGACCACGTCACTGTATGGAGAGTGCTACTGGAGAACCAGTTCTTTCCGTACCACCTACAGCGTGTGCAGGTACTATCAGCAGCTGATTGGCCTCCACGGGTACACTTCTGCGAATGGTTCATCCAACAATGTGTCAACCCTCATTTCAGTGCAAATGTTCTCTTTACGGATGAGGCTTCATTCCAACGTAATCAAATTGTAAATTTTCACAATCAACATGTGTGGGCTGACGAGAATCCGCACGCAATTGTGCAATCACGTCATGGTTCAAATGGCTCTGAGCACTATGGGACTTAACATCTGTAGTCATCAGTCCCCTAGAACTTAGAACTACTTATACCTAACTAACCTAAGGACATCACACACATCCATGCCCGAGGCAGGATTTGAACCTGCGACCGTAGCGATCACGCGGTTCCAGACTGAAGCGCCTAGAACCGCACGGCCACACCGGCCGGCAATCACGTCATCAACACAGATTTTCTGTGAACGTTTGGGCAGGCATTGTTGGTGATGTCTTGATTTGGCGCCATGTTCTTCCACCTATGGAGCACGTTATCATGATTTCATACGAGATACTCTACCTGTGCTAAAACATGTGCCTTTACAAGTACGACACAACATGTGGTTCATGCACGATGGAGCTCCTGCACATTTCAGTCGAAGTGTTCGTACGCTTCTCAACAACAGATTCGGTGACCGATGGATTGGTAGAGGCGGACCAATTCCATGGCCTCCACGCTCTCCTGACCCCAACCCTCTGGACTTTCATTTATGGGGGCATTTGAAAGCTCTTGTCTACGCAACCCCGGTACCAAATGTAGAGACTCTTCATGCTCGTATTGTGGACGGCTGTGATACAATACGCCATTCACCAGGGCTGCATCATCGCATCAGGAATTTCAGGCGACAGAGGGTGGATGCATGTATCCTCGCTAACGGAGGACATTTTGAACATTTCCTGTAACGAAGTGTTTGAAGTCACGCTGGTACGTTCTGTTGCTGTGTGTTTCCATTCCATGATTAATGTGATTTGAAGAGAAGTAATAAAATGAGCTCTAACATGGAAAGTAAGCGTTTCCGGACACATGTCCACATAACATATTTTCTTTCTTTTCGTGTGATGAATGTTTCCTGAAAGTTTGGCCGTACCTTTTTGTAACACCCTGTATATATTCTTTTGTTATTTTACCCCATTCCTGACCAGGTTTCATTTTACCACTTTTGAATAACTTGTGTATCAAACACGAGACGATTTACAAAATAAATCTGCCTTAAGAGTGTAGGTTTCACATTCGGACAACCCTTAGTAACTGTAGCGAACAGTGGTCAGCTTGTCACAAGGTATGTCTGGGCTGAACCGCAAAGCAGAAGCTTTTGAATCAGCTTTAGACTTGCATTACGGAGGAGATGTGATGTAAATTAGATGTAAATCCTAAGTACACCATCTCTCGGAATATTCAGCAAAAAGCATCCCTGTTTTTCTACGACTTATTTTCCTCGAAGTCCGCTTCCTTCTATTCCAACTTCTGAATATTCATGGATAAGTTGCTGGTAGTTACCTCTGCTGGACGGTTCTTCCTCCCGTGCGATGTACTGTCCCCACACGCCGACTACCATAGGGCGATATGAAGCAACATTAAGGCATTCTGTATTTAAAAGGCTCCTGCACCCATTCCTGATCCAGCTAGTGTGGCTTAGCTTTTGTAACAAATTTCGCATTTTTGCTGACGTTATCGTCACACACGTACCATCCGAACTTTTCCAAATGAAAGGTGTAAATTTGAAACAATGGCGATCTCGTGTTCCACATATTGTTTATCAATAAAAAGAAAACCTAAACACTAAGGGTGAAACGGGAACTTGTCAAGTAACTATTTGAAATTGTTTGAATCACTGTTTAGACTTATATAGGTAACCTAAAAACAGATGAATGAAACCGAAACTTGTTAGTTAACTATTGAACACTGTTTGATTCACTTTTATGCTTATAATCCCGTCAGTCGAAAAGATTTCAAGACTGTATTGATAAAAAAACAGAGGAAAGTTAAGATGGTGGTTTTAATGCTTCAGATGTTATACATAGTTCCCCTTCACTTTAGTACAACATACAGGAAGTTCGTATTACAAGGTGAAACTGTCAGAAAAGTTGTTCCTTAGGATATTGTTCATCTTTCGTGTCACGTGGCGTGTATATAGGTTGTCGTCAAAGCATTAACCCTTCATCTGAATTTCTGAACTTTTTCGTGTTGTGGTAGATTCGTATTGGTTCTTGTCGCACCTGATGATTTTTTCCGGAGAAGAATTGTCCGCACTTTGCGTTTCAGTCAGGTTGCGGCAGGAGTCCACGCTTCGCTATTTTCCTTCAGGAGTCAACAAATTTCGCACACACTTTTCTCTTCTTGAAAACATTCTTGAGAATGTGTTGAACACTTGATTTGGAGATGTTGCTCCATCCCGATTTGTGACACTAGAACACTGACACACGACGGTCGCAGGTCCACTGCATAAAACTTCCTGCCCATAACTGACTGGTCGAATGCACATCTGTGGTTTACAATTGTTTGTTCAATCTGCCACCGTAGTTACTGCTCTGACGTCTCTAATACGCCAGGAATAAAATCAGCCTCAGAACTTTCTGGACGGACGGTGTATAGCTATGATCAGTTAATAATAAACTAACCTCTGAGTAGATTTTGCAATAGACTATAAAAATAATACTGCATCGTGTATTTCATTTTTGTGCTCCGTGTTCAGTAAAGGCAATAATAGACAGCTACAGCAACAAACACAATTTAAATGTAGATAAATGGAAAAAATTAAACACTGTTAAATTCAATTGTGCGAGATGATTAGCCGAATACTAACAGATTTATTGTAAATATGTCTCTTCACATTTGTGGTGCGTCAAAGTGCACTATAGCTTTTACATTACTCATCATCTACAAGTTGCTAACTTTAAATACTCATTTTCACCAACCAAACTGGAGAATATGTTCGGTCGTCATAACCGTGCTACAAGTAAAACTAAATATTAAAATCTCGTTCGTGGAATTCACTACACATAGACAACCACAAAATTAGAATATTGTAACCTTCACTGCTCAAAACACAATTATTACAACCCTAAATGAGTAGAAAAAATTACACTCTCTTCACAAAATCCTCATATCTGAACAAGAAAATGAGAAATATCAGTTTGATATATACCTCAATGGCTGTTTAAGCTAGGATAGAATTGTTAAAACACACACATGGAATGTCAAATGCACCTGATTATTTTGTTGCGCAATGTATCATTATTCGCCACGTATGCAGTGACCGAATCACCACATTAGGGCCAGACGGCTTTCTAAAAGAACGAATCGAAGCTCTGCTATCATAAAAACTTGCCAATGAGAAAGAACCCTGATAATGATTGGCAGCACTGTATCTGGCGTCACAGTCAAATTTAGGTGTGGCGGGTAGGGTGGGGAAGGAAGGAATGTTGGTGTTTAACGTCCAGTCGACGCTGGTGTCATTATAGAGGGCGCGTTAGCTAACCTGAAAAATGATAGGGAAGGAACTCGACCTTGATAGCTGTAAAGGAACCATTTTGGCAATCGTTATAAGGAAATACGGGAACACAAATACTGATGTCCGAAGGGGATTTTGATCCTTCCTCTTCTGGTTCGGTGGCTAAATGGGTAAATACCAAATTATACTCGAAAGTCCAAAAGCCTGTAGTTCAATCCATAGTCGTTCCTAAGATTTATTCTGTGGTTTATATCTTCTTTCACCTTTTTCAACGATTTTTATATGTGAAAAATATCAAGTTGCAGAGTATTTCGGATTCAGCATTAAAATATATGGCCTCCTGTAACTGGCGGGGTAAGTAAGCTAGTTTAGGGTTTGTAAGGCGTCGGAGCACAACACCTGCTGTGGGTCTAAATCTGGGAAAGCACTGCGGTGTTCAAACCAACCCTTGGGTCTAGAACAGCTGTACCTTCTACGTCCTGAATACGAGTTGACCACGCACGGAGGTACGAATGTAGAACAGTTAGTTCACAGAAGGAAATTTAACCAAGCCAGCCAGCAGATTGAGCGAGAATAATTATGTTTTATGTAACAAATCTATGAGGTGCCTATAACGGTTGCAATCTACTATCTACATCTGCATCTGCATCTGCATCTACATGGATACTTTGCAAATCACATTTAAGTTCCTGGGAGCGGGTACATCGAACCACCTTCAAAATTCTCTATTATTCCAATTTCGTATAGCACGGGGAAAGAACGAACATCTATATCATTCCGTATGAGCTCTGATTTCCCTTATTTTATCGTGGTGATCGTTTCTCCCTATATAGGCCGGTTTCAACAAAATATTTTCGCATTCGGAGGAAAAAGTTGGTGATTGGAATTTCGTGGGAAGATTCCGTCGCAACGAAAAACGCCTTTCTTTTAATGATGTCCACCCCAATTCCTATATCATTTGAGTGACACTCTCTCACATATTTCGTGATAATACAAAACGTGCTCCCCTTTTTTGAACTTTTTCGATGTACTCAGTCAGTCCTATCTGGTAAGGATCCCACACCCCACAGCAGTATTCTAAAAGAGGACGGACAAGCGTAGTGTAGGCAACCTCCTTAGTAGATCTGTTACATTTCCTAAGTGTCCTGCCAATAAAACGCAATCATTGGTTAGCCTCCCCCACAAAATTTTCTGTGTTACTTTCAATTTAAATTGTTCGTAATTGTAATTCCTAGGTACGTAGTTGAATTTACGGCCTTTATATTTCACTGATTTATCGTGTAACCGAAGTTTAACGAATTCCTTTTAACACGCATGTGGATGACCTCACACTTTTCGTTATTTAGGGTCAACTGCCAATATTCGCACCATTCAAATACCTTTTCTAAATCGTTCTGCAATTTGTTTTGATCTTCTGATGACTTTATTAGTCGATAAACGACAGCGTCATCTGCACACAATCTAAGACGGCTGCTCAAAGATTGTCTCCCAAATCGTTTATATAGATAAGGAACAGCCAAGGGCCTATAACACTACCTTGCGGAACGCCAGAAATCACTTCTGTTTTACTCGATGACTTTCCGTCAATTATTACGAACTGTGACAGGCAGTCACAAATCCAGTCACAGAACTGAGTCGATATTCCATAAGCATGCAATTTCACTACAAGCCGCTAGTGAGTCAGTGTCGAAAACCTTCTGGAAATATAGAAATATGGAATCAATTTGAAATCCCTTGTCAATAGCACTCAACACTTCGTGTGAGTAACCAGCTAGTCGTGGTTCACCAGAACGATGTTTTCTAAATCCGTTTTGACTGTGTGTCAACAAACCGTTCTCTTCGAGGTAATTCATATGTTGTAACACATATATTCCAAAGTCGTGCTGTATATTGCCGTTGATGATATGGGCCTGTAATTTAGTGCATTACTCCTACTGCCTTTCTTAAATATTGGTGTGACATGTGCAACTTTCCAGTCACTGGGTACGGATCATCTTTCAAGCGAAAGGTTGTATATGATTGTTAACCATGGAGCTAATGCATCAGCATACTCTGAAAGGAACCTAATTGGTATACTATCTGGACCAGGAAACTTGCTCTTATTAAGTGATTTAAGTTGCTTCACTAGACCGAGGATATTTCCTTCTACGTTACTCATGTTGGCAGCTGTTCTCGATTCAAATCCTAAAATATTTACTTCGTCTTCTTTTGTGAAGGCATTTCGGCAAACTGTGTTTAGTAACTCTGCGTTGGCAACACTTTCTTCGATAGTATCTCCATTGCTATCGCACAGAGGAGGCATTGATTGTTTCTTGCCGCTAACATACTTCACATACGACCAGAATCTCTTTGGATTTTCTGCCAGATTTGGAGACCAAGTATCGATGTGGAAACTGTTATAAGCATCTCGCATTGAAGTCCGCGCTAGATTTCGATCTTCTGTAAAAGATCGTCAATCTTGGAGATTTTGCGTCTGTTTAAATTTGGCATGTTTGTTTCGTTGTTTCTGAAACGGTGTTCAGATCCGTTTTGTGTACCAAGAAGGATCAGCTCCGTCGTTTTTTTAATTTATTTGGTATAAATCTCTCAATTGTTGCCGATACCATTTCTTTGAATTCAAGCCACTTCTGGTCAACATTTATATTATTAATTTGGAAGGAGTGGAGATTGTCTCTTAGGAAGGCGTAACTTGAATTTTTATCTGTTTTTTTTAACAGGTATGTTTTTCGTTTATTTTTGGAGGATTTGGGGCTTACAATATTCAATCTCGCTACGACACCCCTGTGTTCACTAATCCCTGTATCCGCTTTGATGCTCGTTATTGACACAGGATTATTTGTTGCTAAGAGATCAAGTGCGTTTTCACAACCGTTTACTATTCGCGCGGGCTCATGAACTAACTGCTCGAAATAATTTTCTGAGAATGCGTTTAGCACAATTTCGGATGATGTTTTCTACGTACTTCCGGAATTAAACATGTATTTTCGCCAACATATCGAGGGTAAATTAAAATCACCACCAACCATAACTGTATGAGTCGGATACGTGTTTGAAATCAAACTCAAGTTTTGTTTGAACCTTTCAGCAACTGTGTCATCTGAATTGGGAGGTCGGTAAAAAGATCCAATTATTATTTTATTCCGGTTGCCAAAAATGACCTCTGTCCATACTAACTCACACGAACTATCTACTTTGCCGGCCGGAGTGGCCGAGTGGTTCTAGGCGCTACAGTCTGGAACCGCGCGACCGCTTAGGTCGCAGGTTCGAATCCTGCCTCGGGCATGGATGTGTGTGATGTCCTTAGGTTAGTTAGGTTTAAGTAGTTGTAAGTTCTAGGGGACTGATGACCACAGAAGTTAAGTCCCATAGTGCTCAGAGCCATTTGAACCCTTTTCTTGCCGTTGGTTGTCAAATACAGTACCGAAACATGCAGGCTTGGCTAGGATCTGAATTTACGTTCAATCAACCATTCCTCGCGGTGTTTCCTTATTTTTGTCCAACCCCTGTACGTCGGCTCCTGGAAAAAACATGGGGAAGACCTATTTTCCGACCACCCACGAAGAGAAAGGAGATACTGCGCCAGTTTCAGCGTGGCTGGAATTTATAAGATTCCTTATGAATGCGAAAGCAACTTCACGGGTGTGACTACCTGTACTGTTACCAACCCCTGTGCAGAACACCAAGGCACATTAAAAATCGAGAACTTGAGAAATCAGGATCTGGAGAAAGCAGTCTCGCAAACAAACTTAGACTAATGTCTGATAGAATTAAAATGTTGTCCTACGTTTTTACGTGCTGGGATTCTGTTATTAAAGAAGCAGTAAAAATTATAATCTGCGAGAACAAATACAACCGGGACAGCGGTTATTATCTTAATGTGCGTGGAAGTAAGCTCTCGACGTTGAGAAGACACGGAGAAATGTTCTGAGATGTTTACGTTCCTGCGAGAGCACAGGAGCCACTAGTAGAGATACGGACACGATCTCTGGCAGCATGACGTAATAAAGATGTACGCCGACCAATCACAAGCCACGACAGTCTGTTCCTGACGAAGATGACGAAGGGTTTTCCCGAAAGCTCGAGATTTCACCCATAATTGAGACGACAAATAAACTGAGAATGTTTTACGTACCTTTGGTGTTTCTCAGTCAGTTTGTAGTGTAGATGTTGGAGAAAAAAATTACTCTTTGTCAGAGAGTTCCCTGTGATTTGTGGGTATTAGTTTCCACGTAAGTCGTGACAACACGTAAATCGCCATTTTAAGCTTCTGTGGAGCACAGGTGGCACAGACGTAATGAGGCAGGAACTGCAAAATGAGTCATGGAACGAGGAGAGGAAGGCAGCCGTGCGCCGGGCGCAGGAACAGGAATTGGTGCGGTGTGCGCGAGTGCGGTGCGCAGGCCTGGTATTGATCTCCGTAAAGGTCGCCTCGCCGTTTCTGATTGTGGGCTCAGTCAAACGCGCTGTCCCATCCTGCGTCTGCATCCGCCTCCACCTCTGCCAGCGGCAATTTGGTTCGTCCCACAACATGGCGCCCACGCAGCTACAGCCACCCGCTCGTTTTCTCGCATATTTTGGCAATTTTCCCCATCCTTATAGGAAGACGCGAAGCCCTCAGGGTCGGAGGATCTGGTAAACGTCGTGTGAAATCGTGCGGAAAGATTCTATGGACTGGGATTGAGAATTTCGAATAAGACGTACCATCTCGATTACTTTCTTTGTTTCCTTTGTCTGCTCTGGCGTCCTGATACTGAAAATGGCATGGGCTGACAACAAAATACACATTCTCTCACTAGATTGGTGTTAATTGGCGAAAGATATACTCTCTTTCTAAACAGAAGTTACACTGTCAAGTCACATTAATGTGACCACCTGTCAAAAGCCTGAATAACCACCTTTTGCAGCGCGGATCGCTGCGAGAAGTACGGGAAGAGAGTCAGTGAGGTTCTGAAAGACATGTGGAACCATGACGAATCCAGTGCCGTTGCCAGCTGCGCTAGCTTCCTCGGTTGAGGATCCATGGCGCGAACACCTTGATCGAACTGTGTGACACGTTGCATTGTCCTGCTGGTAGACGCCTTCGTGTCGAGGAAAAACAGGTTGCCTGTAGGGGTGGACATGGTCCGCAAGGGTAGATGCATACTTATGTTGATCCATTGAGCCTTCCAGAATGACGAGATCACCCTGGGAATGCCACTAAAACATTACCCAGACCACAACGTTCCCTCAGTTTGGATTCTGTAGAAATGTTGGAACACGTGAAGCAATTCTGACACTACGCCATATTTTAGAAAATAGATTAAGGAAAGGCAAACCTACGTTTCTAGCATTTGTAGACTTACAGAAAGCTTTTGACAATATTGACTAGGCCCGCATCTCGTGGTCGTGCGGTAGCGTTCTCGCTTCCCACGCCCGGGTTCCCGGGTTCGATTCCCGGCGGTGTCAGGGATTTTCTCTGCCTCGTGATGGCTGGGTGTTGTGTGCTGTCCTTAGGTTAGTTAGGTTTAAGTAGTTCTAAGTTCTAGGGGACTGATGACCATAGATGTTAAGTCCCATAGTGCTCAGAGCCATTTGAGCCAATATTGACTGGAATACTCTGTTTCAAATTCTGAAGGTGGCAGGGGTAAAATACAGGGAGCGAAAGGCTATTTACAGTTTGTACAGAAACCAGATGGCAGTTTTAAGAGTCGAAGGGCATGAAAGGGAAGCAGTGGTTGGGAAGGGAGTGAGACAGGGTTGTAGCCTCTCCCCGATGTTATTCAATCTGTATATTGAGCTAGCAGTGAAGGAAACAAAAGAAAAATTCCGAGTAGGAATTAAAATCCATGGAGAAGAAATAAAAACTCTGAGGTTCGCAGATGACATTGTAATTCTGTCAGAGACAGCAAAGGACCTGGAAGAGCAGCTGAACGGAATGGACAGTGTCTTGAAAGGAGGATATAAGATGAACATCAACAAAAGCAAAACGAGGATAATGGAATGTAGTCGAATTAAGTAGGGGACGCTGAGGGAATTAGATTAGGATATGAGACCCTTAAAGTAGTGAAGGAGTTTTGATATTTGGGGAGCAACATAACTGATGATGGTCGAAGTAGAGAGGATATAAAATGTAGACTGGAAATGGGAAGGAAAGCGTTTCTGAAGAAGAGAAATTTGCGAACATCGAGTATAGATTTAAGTGTTAGGAATTCGTTTCTGAAAGTATTTGTATGGAGTGTAGCCATGTTTGGAAGTGAAACGTGGACGATAAATAGTTTGGGCAAGAAGAGAATAGAAGCTTTCGAAATGTGGTGTTACAGAAGAATGCTGAAAGTTAGATGGGTAGATCACATAACTAATGAGGAGGTATTGAATAGAATTGGGGAGAAGAGAAATTTGTGGCACAACTTGACTAGAAGAAGGTATCGGTTGGTAGGCATCAAGGGATCACCACTTTAGCACTGGAGAGCAGTGCGGAGGGTAAAAATCGTAGAGTGAGACCAAGAGATGAATACACTAAACAGATTCAGAAGGATGTAGGTTGCAGTAGGTCCTGGGAGATGAAGAAGCTTGCACAGGATAGAGTAGCATGGAGAGCTGCATCAAACCAGTCTCTGGACTGAAGACCACAACAACAACAACAACAACGTTCCCTCCTGGGGCCTGCACCCTTCCGACGATTGTCGCAGGGTGTTTGCTTGGAGTCCGATGGAGCGTAAAACGTGATTCATCTCGAAAGATCACCTGTCGCTACTCAGTGGACGTTCAGTTGCGTATTGGCGTGTAGCCTTCGTCGCCATCGCCAGTGAACAACAGTCAGCGTGGGTGCATGAGCCAGGCGCTTGCTGCATACACAGGAACGTTAGCTGAACAGCCTTTGAGAAGATACGTTGGTAGCCCCTTGGTTCAAGTACACGGTCTGTTGCTCAGTAGTTGCATGTCTGTTCATCCATAGACATCTTCGCAGCCCTCCTTCACCTCTGTCTTCCATGGGCCATGGTGGACCACAGAAGCGTCAGCGCCAGTTTTGGATAGTGCCATGTTCCCATGCACAGTATTCTTTAATCATGGAGTCCCGCAAACAATTTACAAACTTAGCCGTTTCAGGTATTTTTCCACCCATGGCGCGGAAGCCAATGTCCATTTGGACGTCAGATAAATCTCTCCGTTTCCGTAATACAACGACTGCACTGTTTTCCGCGTCCCCCCTACACGCTTTATATATCCCTCACTGCTAGTGCTGGCACCTGTCGTCTGCGAGTGGTTTTTTACGTTGACGTCGAACATAGGTGGTGCTCACATTAATGTGACTGGATTGTGTAGACTTGCTGGTAATTTTTGTAAATATGAGGGACCTCCTTTTAAGAGCAAAGGAAAAAAGAAAGCGTGGGGTTTATCGTTCCACCGATGAACAAGCTTGGATAGGACAAGGGCGGGGAAAGGAATTGGCCTTGTCGCTTCGAAGGGAAATTTTTCCGGAATTTGCCTTCGGTGTGTTATCTGCCATCCTGTCTTGACAAATTACAAGTATTCATGTAGTGTGACGTCTGCCTTTTGAGCCCTGAACTTCGTGTCCAGAAAGAGAATGTGAACCCTAGGATAGTGCGATCAGTCCATTTTATTGACGATAGGAGAAGGCGAGTTCACACAAAGAACAACGAGAGCGGGGAACTTTACACATTAGTAACAAATGAATACTGAACATGTGTGTGAACTGTCAAACACATACAACACAAACTACAAGTGTTGGACATAACATCCTGTAGGACGATTTTTATCAGCTGTTACTTACAAGGACTACTCAGAAAGTAAGGTCCTATAGCTCGCGAAATGGAAACGACAATGAAAAACCAATGAAGCTTTGCACAGATGTATTGGGCAGTGTCTCTAATATGCCTGTCGATCGCGTCCCATTCCATGTAGCTCTTTTCAGTTCTGAACCCACAGTGACCACGTGAAGATGCCTAGAACAATAATGTATCCCGTCAAGTATGGGTGCCCACTGAGAGGGTTCGCCTAATTTCATGCAACCCAACATAACAGTCATGCGTTTCCTTCTTCATGACAATTTTCGGCCGCACACTGCAGGGGTAATGAGGACGCACTTCCAGCATTTTCGATGGGAAGTGTTTGATTACAGACCACACAGCCCAGACTTGGCTTCCCATTATGTTCACACGAGCCACTGGGCATGAAGACAGTATTTTGGCACAGACAATGAGCTTCACACCGACGTAAAGAAATTGCAGAAAATACAGGGGTATTGCGAAGTTGGTACAATGCTGCGACAAACGTCTAAGTCGGAACGACGATTATGAAGAGAAGTAGTTGCAAGGTGCAGCAAACTGTTGCAAATAAAACTCTTTTGATTTTCACTGTGGTTCCATTTCACGACCGAGTGGACCTTACTTTCCGAATATACATCGTACTTTGCCCACATTTTGTCTCTGTGGTGAATGCAATGGTCCACAATCAAGTAGTCCCTGCACCCGACGATCTCGAAGTAACTGCATAGCTTCGACAAGCCTTATTTGCTTAAAACTGTTTATCACACAAAAGCTTAACAGGGAACTCAAGTGCCAATTATCCCTGAATATAAGCTCAAGATCAAGAAGCATAACCCCCATGAAAGTACATGCAAATTTCAGTACGGATGCGAATACACGTGGTTGAAATTGGTAGTACCAGGAAAGGGAGTAGGTTAATGAAGCCAAGGAATGTAAATGAAACACATAAATCATGTAAATTACCAGTAGATTAGCTACGCAGGATCCTCAAGGTGGCGATGGGTAAACATCGAATAAGAATAGGTGGCAGTCTCTCCGACATTAGATTAAGATTCACAAAAGAAATATTACAGATTCCCGGAAAACTTGGGAATGAGTGTAAAAGGCTAGTTGTAAGTCGCTTGAGTTTACAGATGACTAATCTGTAGATAGATTCAGATCACTATGTGTTCTGAATCAAGTAGATTGTGAACAAAGCCACGATCTACATGTGCACACAAAAGGTCGCGGATGCTTAAGTTTTACATAGTTCGTAATTACCTGAAAGCGACTGCAATGCTCGCGGTAGGCTGCGATCTTAGCAAAATACGTCTGTTTCCTGGTCAGATGCCTTTATGCTAATACTGTCTGCAAGACAACTTGCTACAGCATACGGCACCGGGCGACGAACAAGAAGAATGTAACTTTGTCTCACGAAGCGTGGCGGAAACATACCGCATTCAAATTATGCCATTGGCAGAGGATGACACGGTAGCCGGTCAGTACAGAATGGCCATGTCAGAGTCAACAGACGGAGCTTTACTTTAGCTTAAGTCTTCTTCTGTACATCAGAATCGGTAGCCGACGTCGCTAACGCACACTCGTGCAGTGGCGCTTGACTCGGAAAGACGCAGGTTCGAATCCTCTTGGTGGAAAATTTTCAAAGCCAATATTTGGCTAGTAAGGGGAGGTGAAGTGGTGGCAGTTCCTGATCATCAGTCTTTGTGCCAATAACTTTGATTAAATTTCAAACCTTTCTGCAGTGTCTCATGAAGTGAGGGTATCTGACACTGTTGAGGGTAATCCGTGCGTCGGATGGGGACGTTAAGCTTGGCTGTCGCCTTGGTGCTATTGCAGAGGAGCAGGCTGTGCACCCATGCTGGGTTTCGCCCTCTCCCTTCCCTTCATCCATAACAACACAAATCCAACACTGCACTGTACAAACACTCGTCACAGTCATCCACACGAAACTTCATAACAGGTTGGAGGAAGACAATGGCAGAGCACCTCCATTCGGACCTTTCCTAGAATGCCGATGTAGGATTTTTGGATCTATTCATCTACGCTCATTCCCTGAGTATGAAATTACTTTGGCTTTGATTTTTCCATACGAGGCCGTAAATTCAGCGTCGAGTTCATTAGATGTGATATACGAGGGTTATTCGGAAGTAACGAACGATCGGTCGTGAAATGGAAACCACAATGAAAATCTAATGAAGTCTTGCACAGGTGTGTTGGGTAGTGTCTCTGGCATGCCTGTCGATCGCATTACGTCGTTCTTTTTAGTTCTGAGCACACAGGGAGCAAAAAGATACCTAGAACAATAGTGTCTCCCGCCAAGTACGAGGGCCTGGTGAGAAATTTCGCCTGAAGCTAAGCAGCCAACATTACATAACTGTCGTGCGTTTTCTTCTTCAAGACGATAATAGGTGTTTGGCGCAAGAAGGAGGCAGATCCACTTTTTGGCTCTATTGAGTTGAACATTCTATTACATACAAAAAAAAGCCCCTTCGTTTGGTGCAAGAAAGAGGCAGCTCCACCCACCAGTTTCAGAGACATCCAACAGTTGGAGCTGCCTGTACTCCGAGTTTGCATGAAAACAGAGGCAGCTCCGGGAGCTGCCTCGTTCTTCCCCCAAACAATAGCAGACCGGTGTAAACATCGCGCGTTTCATGTCACTGAAGTGGACCCGAGATTTATTTCCCACTTTGTTGAAGAAATTTTTTGTAAAGAACCCTTACGTATCATTATCGGACAAGAAACGAAGAAAATATTTAATCACTAAGTACAAAATATTCCTCTATGAACATTATTCAATGCAGCGCGACCGTGGGGATGACTGTCTTCGATAATGCGCAAATTTGCAACCAAGGACCTGCGAGTTTCATAACAATGGACCACCTTCATCAAGCTTATCATTGTCTCCTCCCGCTTAAAGGCCAAAAGTTTAAAGATGTCAAAGAGCTGGCCAGAAAGTATGTTGGGCAAAACGAAAGGTGGTTTTACGACCAGTTGACGTCAGATGCTTCAAACTATCCTGAGGTGACTGAAGGGGAGCTAGAACACTGAAGAAGAACTGTAGAATTAATGTATTATGCCAATAATGTTGTACTTCCTTTATTAATAAATGCTTTTTATACTGAAATATGGTTAATTATGAAGAAAATAGTCCTACAAAGAGTTTTTCATTCACTTTGGAGCAAAACGGAGGCAGCTCCAAAATTCAAAACTCTATTGCACGTACTTGAGTGCATGCATTTGTGTGTATTCTCGTCAGTAGTATTAGATATCCCATAGCCTAAAACAAGGCTGACAACTTTTTCGTTTTGGTGAAAACTGAATTTTTAAAACTTTTTTTTAACTTGCCACAAACTGGAAAAAGTGGAGCTGCCTCCTTCTTGCACAAAACCCTCATTATTCTCAGCCGCATTCTGCAGGGGTAATGAAGATGCTCCTGTATCGTTTTCGATGGGAAATGTTTGATTATCCACAATACAAACCGTAATTGACTCCCTCTGAGTTTCATCTCTGCTCACATGTACCTCTGGCTATGAAGACATCATTTTGGCACAGGCAAGAAGCTGTAGACCAGCGTAGAGAATTGGCGGAAAGCACTGGCGCTGCCTTCTACACTCCTGGAAATTGAAATAAGAACACCGTGAATTCATTGTCCCAGGAAGGGGAAACTTTATTAACACATTCTTGGGGTCAGATACATCACATGATCACACTGACAGAACCACAGGCACATAGACACAGGCAACAGAGCATGCACAATGTCGGCACTAGTACAGTGTATATCCACCTTTCGCAGCAATGCAGGCTGCTATTCTCCCATGGAGACGATCGTAGAGATGCTGGATGTAGTCCTGTGGAACGGCTTGCCATGCCATTTCCACCTAGCGCCTCAGTTGGACCAGCGTTCGTGCTGGACGTGCAGACCGCGTGAGACGACGCTTCATCCAGTCCCAAACATGCTCAATGAGGGACAGATCCGGAGATCTTGCTGGCCAGGCTAGTTGACTTACACCTTCTAGAGCACGTTGGGTGGCACGGGATACATGCGGACGTGCATTGTCCTGTTGGAACAGCAAGTTCCCTTGCCGGTCTAGGAAAGGTAGAACGATGAGTTCGATGACGGTTTGGATATACCGTGCACTATTCAGTGTCCCCTCGACGATCACCAGTGGTGTACGGCCAGTGTAGGAGATCGCTCCCCACACCATGATGCCGGGTGTTGGCCCTGTGTGCCTCGGTCGTATGCAGTCCTGATTGTGGCGCTCACCTGCACGGCGCCAAACACGCATACGACCATCATTGGCACCAAGGCAGAAGCGACTCTCATCGCTGAAGACGACATGTCTCCATTCGACCCTCCATTCACGCCTGTCGCGACACCACTGGAGGCGGGCTGCACGATGTTGGGGCGTGAGCGGAAGACGGCCTAACGGTGTGCGGGACCGTAGCCCAGCTTCATGGAGACGGTTGCGAATGGTCCTCGCCGATACCCCAGGAGCAACAGTGTCCCTAATTTGCTGGGAAGTGGCGGTGCGGTCCCCTACGGCACTGCGTAGGATCCTACGGTTTTGGCGTGCATCCGTGCGTCGCTGCGGTCCGGTCCCAGGTCGACGGGCACGTGCACCTTCCGCCGACCACTGGCGACAACATCGATGTACTGTGGAGACCTCACGCCCCACGTGTTGAGCAATTCGGCGGTACGTCCACCCGGCCTCCCGCATGCCCACTGTACGCCCACGCTCAAAGTCCGTCAACTGCACATACGGTTCACGTCCACGCTGTCGCGGCATGCTACCAGTGTTAAAGACTGCGATGGAGCTCCGTATGCCACGGCAAACTGGCTGACACTGACGGCGGCGGTGCACAAATGCTGCGCAGCTAGCGCCATTCGACGGCCAACACCGCGGTTCCTGGTGTGTCAACTGTGCCGTGCGTGTGATCATTGCTTGTACAGCCCTCTCCCAGTGTCCGGAGCAAGTATGGTGGGTCTGACACACCGGTGTCAATGTGTTCTTTTTTCCATTTCCAGGAGTGTATAACGAGGGTATTGGAAAGTTGGTACAATGCTACGACAAACGTCTAAGTCGGATCGGCGACTATGGAGATAAGGAGCTGTAAGTTGTAGCAAATAAAACAGTTTTGATTTTCACTGTAGTTTCCATTTCGCGACCTATCGTTCCTTACTTTCCGAATAGCCCTCGTATGTTTGCTTCTTTCTAACGAACAAGAGTGTTATATTACTTGAAAATTCGGTTTTTATTAATTATAAAATTTTAAAAATGTTAATGACCCGGTGGAAAGTTTATGACTAGTAGTCCATTAGTAAAAAAAAAACGGCAGAGTTTGTACAGGAGAACAAAGAAAAACATTTCCGGTTTCCTGGTGACTGCAACAATTAGTCGTTACGCAGTAAACTGTTTATGGAAACTTGGCTGAATTCGTCGAATGAAGATGTATTGAGAGCCCCGCTGTGCAGCAGCCGTTGGGCCGCATGCAGCGCTTCTTCGGTCGATTCCCATGGCGATACCGTCGGCACCCATTCGTCGCGGTGGACAGCCTACAAGTTGTAGCTGTGTAAGTTGCGCGGGGCGGTGGTTTTAACAGTCGTCCCAGATCTTATGGCCACTTCGGCAGATTACACTGAGACATGATTACCTGTACAGTTGTGTAGTTGATTACCCCAACGCTAGAATTAATCTGCATGGCCAGTTCCTCATGGTCTCCTGAGTCGGCCTATAGGACTTTGCAGTCGGTAAACCGTGTCTCTATAGCCGTTATAAACAACATATGATTCACGAAGCTCCTACATTTCAGATATTCCTATCGCGGGAAATCTGACCAAAAACCGAAATCCTATAGCATACTTATTGCCAAGCAGGGGGTCTATTCGTTGAAGGTAATCTACGTAAATACGGTCTTGAATAAGGCACTAAAACATGCTGTTAACTGAGGTTCTTTCGGCACTTTCGTAACGAATCAAAGCAATAGTAGACTTACGTATACAGCATCATAGGTGTCACATTTTCAATGAGCGTTTTGTAAACAAACCGCACAGAGCCTTGACAGTAATTAAACTTCCATGGCTTATTTTCTGTTCTTCAGCGCAATTTTAACGTACTTTTTCAATAGCCATCTTGAAAAGTGAAACTACTTCTACAACAATACCATGTATCTGCAATAATCCAGTCCATGATTATTGAAGCTGCATGTGTCTTCATTATCAGTTGGAGACTTCTGGTAAAAAATGTCCACCTGTTATCAAAATATAAATATGTTCTAATAGTTTCACCTGCTTCATTTTTCGGACGATTAATTATTATACTACTTGATAGTGTGTTTAGTGTAGTGACTTAATACCTGAAACATTCTATTTAAGGCACCATTTGGAAAATATCTTCTATCATTCTTTAATTGCTGATTTGTTTATGACTATCTTCTTAGTTTCTGTGGCTAAATAAAAGACTGTCTTTTTGTCTGTTATGCGTGTTTCACATATTTTCCCGTTTTAAACTACCTAAGTGACAATTTTTGCCTGTCCTTCCTCCACATTTGTGCCGGGATAATACTGTATCTAGTCAGTCGACCCAGTCTAGTATGTGCTATTAAGGACATTTGCGCCCACATATCACAACGTGTACCTCACGTTTTCACAAGTCTGTTCTTAAAGGCGTATTTACTAACTGCACACAGGAAACGACTGAGTCAGCCACTACCATCAGCAAACGACTTAGTCGAAAACTACGTATAAGCCTAAAAGCGATATTTTCAAATTTACCACTGGACTGGTGACGATGATGAAATGCCAAGTAGAACAGTTTTTATAACAATTTTAAGTATCTGCACAATTTGTGTAAGGTGCTATGTTCACCATAGATGTTGAAAATGACATCGTTCCTACGGAGGCATAAAATCGTAGCACAAAGTTCTGTCTTAAACATTCTAACAGCACTGGTTTTGTTCGAACTGTATTACGGGCAGCGAAAACACAAAAAGACATTTTACACGACTCATCAAGAAAAAATGAAATTGATTGAGAACAGCTGAACGGGCTGGTCACGAAACAGAACCCTTTCTTCCTTTCCGTTTTTCTGGGAATGTCTGATGCTGATGGTCCTAAGCACGATGTGCAAAATGATGTGACGCTCTACCATATTTAACCAAATACATGTGCGAAGATCAAGTGAGGCAGTTTGCGGGACCGTTGGGAGTATACAGCGTGAATCATCTAAAACTTGCACCGCAAATATTGCGGAAATGGAAACTGCTATTAATGTGCGATTTTCACAGAATGGATTAGTATCAGGGGCTCGTAATGGTAGACTGTAATAACACTTATACAGTGTATTTTTTGTGCGAACATGCACTTTTTTAAATGTAACATTGCCTGTCGGCATTAAAAGACTGAATGTAGGGTAAGTTAGAACGTCAGTGGTGTTTGTTGCAGGATTCTAGTGCGAGTCGTTTCCGAGATATCGTATTTTGAAAAGTTCCCACACCACCATTTGCACACCATCACAGTTTATGTTCAAAATGACCACCGGCAGCGTCGATACGCGCTTCCAGTCTGGTATGAAACGACTGCTCTACACATGCTAACATATCAGCGGAAATGTCCGATCAGGATGCAGTAATATATCGTCGCATACCATCAGGTGTAGTTGGTATGTCCTTGTAGACATTTCTTTCAGCTTTCCCCACAAAAAAGTATATAGACGTAAATCCAGGAAACGGGCCGTCCAAGGTACAGGTTCTATATGTACTGGTTCTATTATTTGGAAATAACTCGTGAAGATATGATGTAGTACTTCATGCACTATGGGCTGGACAGCCATCATGTTGGTACCACATGTTCCTCATAGTCTGCAGAGAAACTTCTTCTAGCATCCGTGGAGTATGGTCTGTTAGGAGGCTGCGACAATTGTGCGCATTCAGTGTTCCGTCTATGAAAAATGGACCTGTGAGCTGATGTTTCAATAACCCACATCACACGTTTACATTCCATGGACGCTGACGTTCCACATGACGAAGCCAACGGGGACTGTCAGCAGACCAATGTGCATGTTTCGGTCCTTTACCTGGCTACGATCGGTAATTGTGACTTCATCACTAAACAAGACACATGAGACATCTGAAGTATCCTCCCTTAATGCCCAAGTCCAGAAGTTAACACGATTCTTATAATCGTTGCCACGCGACTCTTAATAGAGAGAGATGTGACAGGGATGGAACCTATGTCGACGCAGAGTGCGTAAGACACATGCCTGTCTCACGCTACTTCCTCGTGAGATTGCGCGGGATCTAACGTGCGGATCAACTGCAACAGCAGCAGGAACATTAATTTTCTCCTAATCTTTAGTCACTTGTTTCCTTCTGTTACGCTGTCTAGGGGTTACACTACCACTTTCACGTAACTGGCTGATGAGGTTGATAAGTAATTGCCGAGATGGTTGTAGTGTATTGGGATATTCGTCGCATAGACTATACAAGAACGAACTGTATTCTTCCTACACTCTCCATACACCATGAGCATGTCGGCTTTCTCTGCATTGATAAATCTTATCGTCCACTCCACGACCTAATGCTTGGACTGTCACACATTAACTTACTAGCAAGTCGCATTGCACTAAAGAAACACACAAGAACACCCAAAGCAAGCAAACAACATCTTACCTATAACAACTAAGCAGGCTGAATGGCACAAACAAGTGTCAGTGGGAACTATGCAAAATACATCTCGTAAGCGACTCGCACTAGAATCCTGAAACAAACGCCACTGACATTCCGATTGACCCTCCATTTAATATGTTAATGCCAATAGGCATTGTTGCATTTGAAAGAGTGTATGTTTGCAAAAAATGGTTCAAATGGCTCTGAGCACTATGGGACTTAACTTCTAAGGTCATCAGTCCCCTAGAACTTAGAACTACTTAAACCTAACTAACCTAAGGACATCACAAACATCCATGCCCGAGGCAGGATTCGAACCTGCGACCGTAGCGATCGCGCGGTTCGAGACTGTAGCGCCCAGAATCGCTCGGCCACCCTGGCCGGCTGTATGTTTGCACAAATATACATTTTCTAAGTATTATTACAATCTGTTTATTTGTTAAGAATACGAGCTCCTGACTTTCAATGCTTTCTGTGAAAACCGCAGGGAAAAGCGTTCAATAACAAGAAAATTTGCTTTATCTGCGAAAATTCTTGGCGGTTGAAAACTGTCAACGGGACAATCACGAAACAGGATGTTTCCTTTCGTAGAGAATGCTCTGCTGTCCGAGGTCCTCAAATCTCATAGGTTCAGTCTGTTGGTACCTCTCTTTTACTTTCTTATATCGACTAGAAAGCTTAACCTACGTACATACAATCGATGCAGTGTGGAGGATCTATTTAGAACTAGATGATTTCGGCGTCTGTGTTATTGTCTGTTTCGTAACCGAATAAAATGTCATATGAATGACTGAGGCACTGAGCTATTCTATCGATGGAAACAAGGAAACTGCCAGGTCACGATGCGATGTAACGAAAAGACAACTCATTGGACTAAAATTGTTCATTTAAATACGAGCTTTAAATAAGCACTTTGTGATACCCCCTAAACTGAAATTCCATTTCCGTTTCTTGTAAATCTCTAGGTTTGAGAGTATGCATTGAAGACAACACAAATGGTCAAAAGTTTGTCCGTTGAACTGGAGAGTAACAAGAGCATACAGAAGAATTCCAAGTGACCAGGACTAATAGAAATCTCCCTAATATCTCGTGGAAAAACTATTAGATAACTTCAGAAACTGATCTCTAGTGAGGATCCAAGGAACATTCTGCAATCCATGCATCTCGCTCCCGAAGGGATAGAGCAAATAAAATCAGACAAATTACAACTAATACAAAAGCGTATATAGTTTTGAGGAACTCTATTAGAGATACTTGCAGTGGTGGAGAAAGCTGGTACCTGTCATGCCGCTGAAGGGAATTGTTCGATGTGTCACGTGATTGGAATGTCGAAAGACCCTGTAATGGCCGTCACCGTGAGTGTCTAGCGTAGGTTAGGCAATACATGCGGGCCAGATCGTGGCTGTCCGAGACACCATCTTAAGGGCTTGTACAGGCCACTGGACTTAGCAGGGCACGACTATGTCGAAAAGCACATAGGTGGTGCATCCAGATTGTCAACAGGCAGACGGTTGAGGTACTTTCGTCTGATGAAAGTCTGAATGGAGTTAAGTGCCGTAGTTTCTCACAGGAATCGACTATCTGACACGTGCGCCCGTTTGCTCTCCTATAGCAGGCCGCAGACGTTTCTTTACCTTCAGCAGAACAATGCAGTCCCGAAACGCTCCAAATTATCTCAGAGCGGTATGAGGATCACTCTGCAGACCTGAGAACGCTTGCGTGTTCCCCAAGGTAACACTGTGCGCGGTGTCGCGGTGGTGAGCACCTAGGACGCGAGTTCGTAAGGACGACGTTTCAAATCCCCCTCTCGCCATCCAGAATTAGGTTTTCCTTGGGTTCAAAAATGCTTGAAATGGCTCTGAGAACTATGGGACTTAACATCTGAGGTCATCAGTCCCCTAGAACTTAGAACTACTTAAACGTAACTAACCTAAGGACATCACACACATCCATGCCCGAGGCAGAATTCGAAACAGCGACCGTAGCGGTCGCGCGGTTCCAGAATGAAGCGCCTAGAACCGCTCGACCACACCGAGGTTTTCCTTGATTTCTCTAAATCACTTAACGCTAATGCTGAGATGATTCCTTTGAAAAGGGCATCGCCGATTTCCTTCCCCTATCTTTAAAGACCAAGTTGTCGACCGGACGTTAAACTCTAATCTTCCTTCCTATGTTCCCAAGCTCACCCGACGTTTTTCCTACTGAGCATATCTAGGGCGAGATCTGAGGACGTTGGATCCAGCAGCATCTAATCTCTGTGAGTTGTAGGCTGCTGTTGCATGGTCACGGGTCAGGACGGCTTTCTAATGCATCTGGTTCTGTGGGAACCCTTTCACGACACGTCACCGCCGTCCCCACGTACTATACAATATAAAGTTGATTTTTCCTAATTAAATTTTCCTCGCGTGTAAAAAATCTTTCTACCGTGCTCCATCCGTGAATGTGAATTAAAGCTACCTTAATATGCCGTACAAGAAAAGTAATCTCAACCACGCATTTTACGGTTGTTTTTGCACTATAAACTGAGGCTACAAAAGTCATGCACACAAACAGATGGCGGTAGTATCGTGCACACGAGGTATAAAAGATCACTGCATTGGTGTTGCTGTCATTTGTTCAAATGGTTCAAATGGCTCTAAGTACCATGGGACTTAACATCTGAGGTCATCAGTCCCCTAGACATAGAACTACTTAAACCTAACTAACCTAAGGACATCACACACATCCATGCCCGATGCAGGATTCGAACCTGCAACCGTAGCAGCAGCGCGGTTCCGACTGAAGCACCTAGAACCGCTCGGCTACAACGGCCGGCCTATCATTTGTACTCAGGTGATTCATGTGAAAATGTTTCCGACGTGATTATGGCCGCATGGTTGGAGCTACACTCATGGGACATTCCATTTCGGAAACCGTTAGAGAATTCAATATTCCAAGACTCACAGTGTCAAAAGTGTGCCAAGAATACTAAATTTTAGGCAGTACCTCTCACGATGGACAACGCAGCGATCGATGCCTTCACTTAACGACCGAGAGCCGATGCATCTGCATAGAGTTGTCAGTGCTAACAGACAAGTAACACTGCGCGAAATAACCGCAGAAATCAATGTGGAACGTACGACGAAAGTATCCGTTAGGACAGTGCGGCGAAATTTGGCGCATCAGTCCGGAACCTCGCTGCAGCTACGGTCGCAGGTTCGAATCCTGCCTCGGGTATGGATGTGTGTGCTGTCCTTAGGTTAGTTCGGTTTAAGTAGTCCTATGTCTAGTGGAGTGATGACCTCAGATGTTAAGTCCCATAGTGCTTAGAGCCATTGTTGAAATTTGGCGTTAACGATCTATGGCAGCAGACGACCGACACGAGTGCCTCGACCATACCGTTGGACCCTAGACAACTGAAAAACCGTGGCCTGGTTAGCTACACTCATGGGACATTCCATTTCGGAAACCGTTAGAGAATTCAATATTCCAAGGCTCACAGTGTCAAAAGTGTGCCAAGAAAACTAAATTTCAGGCAGTACCTCTCACGATGGACAACGCAGCGATCGATGCCTTCACTTAACGACCGAGAGCCGATGCATCTGCATAGAGTTGTCAGTGCTAACAGACAAGTAACGCTGCGCGAAATAACCGCAGAAATCAATGTGGGACGTACGACGAAAGTATCCGTTAGGACAGTGCGGTGAAATTTGGCGCATCAGTCCGGAACCTCGCTGCTGCTACGGTCGCAGGTTCGAATCCTGCCTCGGGCATGGATGTGTGTGCTGTCCTTAGGTTAGTTAGGTTTAAGTAGTTCTATGTCTAGGGGGCTGATGACCTCAGATGTTAAGTCCCATAGTGCTTAGAGCTATTGTTGAAATTTGGCGTTAACGGTCTATGGCAGCAGACGACCGACACGAGTGCCTCGACCATACCGTTGGACCCTAGACAACTGAAAAACCGTGGCCTGGTTAGACGGTTCCAGATTTCAGTTGGTAAGAGCTGATGGTAGGGTTCGAGTGTGGTGCAGACCCCACGAAACCGTGGACCTAAATTGTCAACAAGGCACTGTGCAAGCTGGTGATGGCTCCACAATGGTGTGGGCTGTGTATACGTGGAATGGACTGGGTCTTCTGGCCCAACTGAACCGATCATTGACTGGAAATGGTTACGCCCGGTTATTCATGGACTTCATTTCCCAAAGCAACGATGTCACATCACCGGGCCACAGTTGTTCGCAATTGATTTGGAGAATATTCTGGACAATTCGAGCGAATGATTTGGCCATCCAGATCGCCCGTATGAATCCCATCGAACATTTATGGGACACAATCGAGAGGTCAGTTGGTGCACTATATCCTGCACCGGCAACGCTTTCGCAGTTATGGACGGCTGTAGAGGCTTCGTGGCTCAATATTTCTGCAGGGGACTTCCAATGACCAGTCAAGTCCATGCCACGTCAATTCACTGCACTACGCCGGTCAAAAGGGGGTCCAACACGATATTATGAGGTATCCCCTTACTTCTGTCGCCTCAGTGTATTTAAACATCGAGTTAGATATTAACAGAAATGTAGTTTATGCTCTAGCTCAGCAGGAGAGCGTGAAAAGCTATATCACTAGAGACGTCGCCGCACATCACTAATCTGTGTGCCCGAACAAGCTGCGTACATCGTGAACGAACCGTGGGACCGCTGCGGCTGAGCGAATCGCTCTCTAGGAATTTGTTGGAGAGTCGCTTTGAATAATACAGCGCAGCGCTGCGAGGAACTGCTATATAAATTTTATTTATGCACGTTTGGTTGATTAGAGCGGGCGCCGTGTGTGCGGCGCGCTGGCGCTTGCGGCGGCCCCCAGCTGTGAGCGGCGGACCGGCTAGCCTTCGTCCGCTGCATCTCATCTGCCCTCCGCTGCAGCGATCCATACCTCTCGCTCCCACCATCTGCGCGTCACGCTTTTGCCAGCAAGTGACGTTCTTTTAATGATAACATAGTATTTACATGGCTGCCCACTGAAATTACAACACCATGGAGACGCTATGCGACGAGCTTCAATTTGCCACGAAGAGTATTATACGTTCGGATATGCAAATGATCAGCATTTCAGGACAACCACACAAGTTACGGAAGAGTACCGGAATCTAAAGAGTGGACCATAACTCAATTGTCAAAAATGCATTTCGCACAATACAACTAAACGAAGGAGAATAAAAATTTATTGTCAATACAGTAATACGAGGGTGAGTCAAATGAAAACCTTAAATATTTTTTTTAAATATTATTTATTGCGCAAAAGTAGTACAAAGATGTATCACTTTTCATCATAATCTCCCCCACGCTCAATGCAAGTCCTCCAGCGCTTACAAAGTGCATAAATTCCTTTAGAAAAAAATTCTTTTGGTAGTACGCGCAACCACTCATGCACCGCGTGACGTACCTCTTCATCAGAACGGAACTTCTTTCACATCTACATTTATACTCCGCAAGCCACCCAACAGTGTGTGGTGGAGGGCACTTTACGTGCCACCGTCATTACCTCCCTTTCCTGTTCCAGTCGCGTATGGTTCGCGGGAAGAACGACAGCCGGAAAGCTTCCGTGCGCACTCCAATCTAATTTTACATTCGTGATCTCCTCGGGAGGTACAAGTAGGGGGAAGCAATATATTCGGTATCTCATCCAGAAACGCACCTCTCGAAACCTGGACAGCAAGCTACACAGCGATGCACAGCGCCTCTCTTGCACAGTCTGCCACTTTAGTTTGCTAAACATCTCCGTAACACTATCACGCTTACCAAATAACCCTGTGACGAAACGTGCTGTTCTTCTTTGGATGTTCTCTATATCCTCTGTCAACCCGACCTGGTACAGATCCCACACTGATGAGCAATACTCAAGTATAGGTTGAACGAGTGTTTTGTAAGCCACCTCCTTTGTTGATGGACTACATTTTCTAAGGACTCTCCCAATGAATCCGAACCTGGCACCCGCCATACCAAAAATTAATTTTATATGGTCATTCCACTTCAAATCGTTCCGTACGCATACTCCCAGCTATTCTACAGAAGTAACTGCTACCAGTGTTTGTTCTGCTATCATATAATCATACAATCAAGGAACCTTCTTTCTATGTATTCGCAATACATTACATTTGTCTATGTTAAGGGTCAGTTGCCACTCCCTGCCCCAAGTGCCTATCCGCTTCAGATCTTCCTGCATTTCGCTGCCAGTTTTCTAATGCTGCAACTTCTCTGTATACTACAGTGTCATCCGCGAAAAGCCGCATGGAACTTCCGACACTATCTACTAGGTCCTACCATTGCGTCTTTGAGTGGTCCAAATATATGGGAATCACTTGGGGCAAGGGCTGGTGAGTATGGTTGATGAGGAAGACACTCAAAATGCAGGTCTGTGATTGTTGCAGTGTCGGGCTTTGCATTGTCATGTTGCAAAAGGATACCTGCTGACAGCAATCCACGTCACTTTGATTTGATTGCAGGCCGCAGATGATTTTTTGGAAATCTGTGTATGATGCACTGGTGACAGTGGCCCTCTAGGCATGTAATGCTCCTAAATGACGCCTTTTTCGTTCCAAAAGAGAGCATAACCTTCCCTGCTGATGGTTCTGTTCGAAACTTCTTTGGTTTTGGTGATGAAGGAATAGCGCCATTCCTTGCTCGCTCTCCTCGTTTCCAGTTGGTGGAAGTGAACCCAGGTTTCGTCCCGAGTAACGATTCTTGCAAGGGAGCCATCACCTACTCGTTAAAAGCGGCAAAGAAGTTCTTCACAAGCATCAACACGTCGTTCTCTCATATCAGGAGTCAGCTCCCGTGGCACCCATCTATCAGACACTCTGTGAAACTGGAGCACATCATGCACAATGTGGTGTGCTGACCCATGACTAATCTGTAAACATGCTGCAATGTCATTCAGTGTCACTCGGCGGTTTTCCTTCACTATGGCTTCAACTGCTGCAATGTTCTGTGGAGTCACAACTCGTTGTGCCTGACCTGGACGAGGAGCATCTTCCACTGAAGTCACACCATTTGCGAACTTCCTATCCCATTCGTAGACTTGCTGCTGTGACAAACATTCATTTGTCGATGACTTTCAATAGGTTTCACACCTTCACTACGCAAAAACCGAATATCAGAACGCTGTTCTTCCCTGGTGCAAGTCGCAAGTGGGGCGGCCATCTTTATACTGATACTGCGACGGTATGTGTGCATCTGCACTATGCTGCCACCTACAGGCCATTCTGCACGCTGTTTGTAGCACGCTTACCAACTTACAGCATAGCGGCGCGAAATTTCGATTTGTTATTACAAATTTAAGGTTTTCATTTGGCTCACCCTCGTACATGTAGATTTCAATAAACCTACGAAAGGTGCTCGAAGTAGTTTCTAATTTGATCTAAGCAAACACTGCACCTTTTCAACATTTATGTACAAATTTTGTAGCAAATCTTCCGGGATTGTAGGTTTTCATATTGTGTTTGGATGCATTCCTTCAAATGCTCAATATCGCCGATGTTGACGGAATAAACATCATTTTTTAGCGTACCACACACTGAAAAATCCATTGGTACGATATATAGGGACCTTGGAGGCCATTCAATAGAGCCCCCTCTGCCATTCATTAATCAATTAAATTACACAGCTTCTTGCTGCTGCCTTACCCTTCAACACGCAGTGGTTCATGCAAGATGGAGCAAGGCCACATACTGCAAACACTGTGTTGGAGTTTTTACACGAGCATTTCGACATGCGAATCATTTCACTCAGGTTTCCAGGTCGCTTCAATGACGGACAAAATTGGCACCCCAATAGTCCAGACCTCAATCCATGAGACTTTTTTCTTTGGGGGTACCTAAAGGAAAAATTTTTCCCGAAAAGTGCACGTGATTTAATGGAGCTCAGAAGACTTATTCTTCAAGCTTGCAGTGAAATTAAGGAAGACACGTGCCGTAGGGTAATCACTAACTTCAGTGTTCGTTTGAAGGAAGTTAGGAAACGAAATGGTGGACATATTGAGCATGTGCTGAGTTACAACAAATCTCCATGGACGGCTCTTCATTGTAGTATATGTTCCTTTCAGATTGTATTGACAATAAAGTTTATATTCAAAAACAAAATGGTAACACATTTCGTGCGGCACCCTGTATACGGACATTTATATGTTAGTGAAACTAGTATTAAACCACATTTGTCTTTCAGAACCAAATACTTCTGAATTTTAAGTTCAGTTCGAGCTACACTAAACTGAATGAGAAGTGCTGTGCGCACACGTACCAAGAAAACGCCACCCTGACATATAGCACCGAGATAATGAAACCAAAACCTTTGTTGAATATTCTGCATAAATCTCAGATTAATTTTAAACAGTTCTCCGGAAAAGGGCACCCTTCTTCCGGAAAAGGCCTCAGTAGCAATCCCTAGGTACTTAGTTAAATTGTCCGCAGCTAGTGGTCGCGCGGTAGCATTCTCGCTTCCCGCGCCCGGGTTCCCGGGTTCGATTCCCGGCGGGGTCAGGGATTTTCTCTGCCTCGTGATGACTGGGTGTTGTGTGATGTCCTTAGGTTAGTTGGGTTTAAGTAGTTCTAAGTTCTAGGGGACTGATGACCATGGATGTTAAGTCCCATACTGCTCAGAGCCATTTGAACCATTTTTGAACTTAGTTAAATTGACAGCCTTACGATTTGTGTGTTTTCTTGTGTAAACGAAATTTAACAGGTTCCTTTAAGTACTTATTGGATGACCTCACACTTATCGTTATTTAGAGTTTATAGCTTGAACACAATATTCAAGAACAACAATAGCACATTCTGGAATGTTAAGTTACTAAAGAGCGACCGGCGTTACAGGTAGCGCAGGAGCTGCTTTCAAATGAGTATGAATGTTGCGTGTTCATAGGATCACTTTTCCTAATTTAAGAAATAAGTTGTAAGAAATAAGTTGAGAAAGTGCTGAGCTACCTGGCCGCAATAGTGATTATTTGGCTGCTTTGCGAGGGAATGAGCGGAACACGGGCCGGCAGCCGCGGCGCACAGATTGCGTGATCGATAGCTGGCTGGCCCGTTTGTTTCTTCCATTTGCGGCTTCGTCCGCCGGCGCCCGCTGTCGCGCCATTACCAGACCCGCCTTGATGATCGTTTTTACTCACCATTTCGCTTCTTACCTCACCCGACTATTTCTGAAAATATTTCTCGACACTGCAGAATAATTTTGAAATTAAGAACAGCTCAGACGCAAAGGAAATGTTATTTGGTTTCGTTATATAACTCCGGAAAAAAATCTGTAACAGCCGCTCATGAAAAGGAAGATATGACGCAAACATTCCTTTGAGATTGTTGAAACGGATTGTAAGTTCAGTTGGTTTAGGATGGGGAAAGAAGTCGGCAGTGAATATTATTATTATTATTTACCTTTGGGCCCTACGGGGCCACACAATGTACAACATGGGGGCATTTCCAGAATATTATTTTAGCTTATCTTTGTGCCCATATTACTTTCATTCTTTCAGTATGGGCTCTTTTCCGTTCGTCAGACCAAGTTTCTTCGTTCCTCTTGGGTTTTTCTGTCGCGGCAAATCCCCAGTCGAGTATTTTCTGACAAAATATTCTCCCGTCTTGTACATCAAGTTGTATTTCAGGTCTTCTTTGACTGCACCTATCCATTTCTATTGTTTCAGTTTTTGCTTTACTGCGAGTTTCGTAGAACTCTGCAGCCTGTCTAGTAAATCTTGTTCGTTCCACTCTTTTAATATGCCCGCAGAATTTTAGTCTGCTTATTTATACTTTACAGTTTCTTTACTTTTTATTTACCATACAATTTCTTTATTTCTTTTTAGTCTGTACGTTCCTTCTTCAGTACAATTGACTTAAAATTTTCCTGCTTACTTGTCGTCCTCTCTTTTAGATTTCTTCGATGTTTCTCTTTCTGTTTAAAATGATTGTCTCGGCTCCATAAAAACACTCCGGTTTGATCATTATGTTGTGTGTTTTTGAGATTTGTTATAGATGCCCTTTGTAAGCCGGAAAGCTGCATCCATTTTGTGTCAACGACTTTCGTAACTAATGCGACAAGTCAGAATGTGTTCCAAATTGACCTTGCCGTACTCAACGGATCACCCTCTCGGACAAATTACATCAAATGGTTGTAGTGTCAGCTGTTGCTGCTGAAAAAAATTCATTCACCGTATTTTTTTTTATCACACCTCGTATATTCCAGACATGTTTCCTGAATGGTTTCGTCTAAATACTTGAACTGGGAAACTCTCTCGATTTCCGCATATTTTGTTTTTAGAATTTCGGGTGCTAGGTTGTTGCTATACAGATATTTTGTGTTTTCAAACGATAATAATAATAATAATAATAATAATAATAATGGCGTGTGCCTAGGGGCTCCCGTCGGGTAGACAGGTATTCGGAGCCCTACGATAAACGGTTTAAACAAAAAGACAGTAGAAGCTTCCGAAATGTGGTGCTACAGAAGAATGTTGAAGATTAGGTGGATAGATCACGTAACTAATGAGGAGGTATGGAACAGAACTGAGAAGACAAAAATTTTGTGGCACAACTTGACCAAAACAAGGGATCGGTTGATGGGATACATTCTGAGACATCAGGGGATCACTAATTTTAGTACTGGAGTGAAGTGTGTGGGAGTGGGGGAGGAGTAAAAATCGTAGAGGGATACCAAGACATGAATACAGTAAGCAGATTCAGAAGGATGTAGATTGCAGTAGTTATTCGGAGATGGAGACGGTCGCACAGGATAGGGTAGCATGGAGAGCTGCATCAAACCAGTCTTCGGACTGAAGCACACACAGCAGCTCTTTCTCTTGTTTCTTTAAGAATTTCTCTTTGTTTTTGAGCTGTTTGAATGTCCTGACATAGGATTTCTTGGTCATCTACAAAAACTGTCCTTATACTAGTTCTTCCTAATTTGATTGCTTCGTCAAATTTCAAGCTCGAATCTTTCCGTCACCCTTGGATAACCCTTTATAAGACACAGCTGAAAAGCAATGGAGAGAGTCCATCATCTTGTCTCACTCCTCTTATAATTTCAAAGCTTTCCGGATTTTCTCCTCTAAATTTTAACTGAGGTTTTGTAGCATGTAGATTTTCACTAATAAATGCAGAGGTTTTGGGTGCCAGATCATGTTTTTCAGAATTTAGGAAAGAGACTTCCAGAACACTGATTCATAAGCTTTTCTAAAATCTAAAAAGTTACAAACTGATTTCTTGATGCAAATTTTTTGAAGCCTCAGAATTAGTGTCAGAACTAAGTTTTTTTCTGGAAAAGATCTGTTTGGTCTGAAACCTGCTTGATACTCCCCAGTCTTGCATTCAATATATATATATATATATTTCGCTCAGTCCAGGAGACACTGAAGTAGAATTTTATATGGAGCAGGAGGAAGAGATGTCCCTCTAAAATTATTAATGTCCATTCTCAACCCATTTTTGTGTATTGGATGTGTCAATGGAGTTTCTCAGTCATCAGGACTTTTCATAGTTTGCCAAATGTTTTGCATGATCAATGTAATTTCTTTCATGGCTTTTGGGCCAGCTGATTTCTGGGGTCGGCAACAGTGCCGTCTTCGCCAGTTTCTTTGTTAACCTTACAATCTGTTTAGCGATTTCCTCTCATTTGGTTTTCAGCAGAATTTTTGGTGGAACTTTTTACACGGGCTCAGCGCAGTTTAGAAGTATTTTTAAAATATTTGCAAAGTTCTCTGTAGTTTTCTTGGTTGTTAAGTGTCAGCTTTCCATTCTCCTTCTTGAAGGAGCGTGTCTAGGGTGGGTATCCATTTAACATTGTTTTAAATGTTTTATAAACTGTCCTTCTGTTTTTTAAGTCTTATTTAATTTCAAGGAGTTTACTGTCCTCATATTGTCTTTCCGACTGTCTCATTAATCTTGAAGCTTCTTTTCTAGCTGTCAACAACATATCATGTGCAGTTTCTGACTCATTACTACTCCGTGTTCTGAATGCCTCGTGTCGAGATTTTACTGCTTGTTCACAATCTTCGTTCAATGAAGGATGTTTTTTCCGCCCTTGTAAAGGAATTTGATCTTGGGTAGTTTGATGAGTTTGCATTTGAGTTGTTCCTAATGTTGTGCTCGTATTTTGTCGAGTTCGTTTGCTAATACCAGTACTTACATTTTATTCGTATCAAATTTACGAATTACTGCAATCCTTCTGTTGAATTTTGGGGGCTAAGAGTTTGTTTCACTCGGATTAGGTGGTGGTCTCTGTCAATATTTTTTCATTTGCATACTTGAACATTTAAAATCTGCTTTTGATATGGATTCAAGATTGCGATATGAGCAATTTGGAATTCACCTGTATTCTTGCTGCATAGCTGCCATGTTTTCCGTTTTGAGGCTTTTCTCTTAAAATGGATTCACATAACTTTGAGGCTGATATTTCTATACAGTTCTACCAGTGTGTTTCCATTTTGTTTGTCCATCAATGTTGATTGGGCCAAACAAATTTTTTGTTTGGCTTTAAGTTGGCCAGAAAACACCGATTTCCTTAGATTTGGGATATAACGTCTCAGCCAAGTGTCCCCAGAACCCGATAGACTAGTTCTGTCGCTCATAGCTGAGGATTTTTTTCTCCTGGGACAATTTTGTGTTTACTTAAACGCTCCATTGTTGTACTTAATATTACAGAATTACAGGTTTTTTTTAAAAAAAAAACACTGTTGTTAAAACTGGAGGGGTTGGTTCGAGAATTTTAAGTTACGGTCGTGTGTCTGGTGAACAAACGTTCACCACATTGCCGTTTAGTGAAAATCAGACGTAAAATGGATTTTTTTAAGCGCAATGCCTCTTCTGCTAATTTCGCCATACCGAGATCTAATTTTGCGGCCTTCACTACCGTTGAGGTCTTCGCTGTCTCCCTACGGAGGGGTCCTCAAACGGTTCTATCACCCGGGCCTGGTGAACCATAGTTTTTAGTAAGGCTGTTACTTCTTTCCCTCCTGCTTCATCACCTGCACGATGACGCCACGGGCATGGGACCTTTTAAGTGGAGTTATTATTATTATTATTATTATTACTAGCAATAGTAGTATCGTCATGTTGAGACTTTTCCCAATACTAATTGTCATTAACATTAGCATACCTTAGCGTTCGCCTTACGCTTCAATCTAAGTACATAAAAATTGTAAAGATATAACTGCACAATCATATTTCAGTGAAATAGCTACAATACAAACAAATGTTATATTTAAGAAAAACGTTTGAAACTTTAGAAACTGGTATGAGAAAGCAGACTCTCCACAGATGAAATCTTCTCGTGTTATCAACGTAGTAACAGCGTCGTTTTGGAGAAACTTCGCCTGATGATTACGACTAGAAAGCGTGTCGAAACGTTGCTTCAAGAGACAACATTACTCGGCTTGTACCACGAGGAAATTTCACCCTGAAAGGATTGCACTCTACAAAGAACAAATTGACATACACACTAGTTCATGTAATCAAATTATTTTTCGATATTAACACAGTAACTAATGTAATAGATTTCATATTGTACTGTTTGAGAACTGAGCGTCTCGCTTGTTGGATAACTGTTTCGTTCCAACTACATGCTTGCTACACGAGAACGACAGAAGATTTAAATTTCCCACTACTACATTATAACAGTCAAAGAATGTCATTTCCTTCCTGTTAATTCTATAGAGGTGTGATAGGAAGCACCTATAACCAAATGTCATTATGCAAATCGTAGAGATGGTTCGTATTGAAGAGTTACAATCTTTAAACCAAATAGTACATCTCTCCAGTAATGCCTTCCCCTAATGTGTTTTCAAGTGTTCCTTTCTTCTTGTTAACTACGTGCAATTACTGGCAATTACTGATGTTTTGCAGGTACAAAATTCATTACATGAAATGTAAAAATTAAAGCATAACCCATTTATAAATGTCTTATTTGTCAAGTGTTCAACCTCCTCATTATCAATTATTCATCAGCGAATTCCATCCGAAACAAAGTCTAGTATTTTAGTGCAGCTGCTACCTCCTATAACCTCATGCATTATTTTTTGTAATTAATTAGGTTTTTTTTTTTGCTCCAGCTTTCGTGGCCTCAAAAGCTTTAACTACAGACATCGAGTATGACTCGAAAAAATATTTTAAGAATAAATTTTATGAAACAAAAGATAAGAAGATTAAGATTTAATGCCCCGTCAACTAAAGGTCATTAGACACGGATCTCAAGCTAAGACCGGACAAGGATGGCACTGAAGGTCAACTGTGACTTGTTCAGAGGAACCATCTCGGCAATCGTCTTAAACGATTTAGGAAAACCATGAAAAATCTAAATCACGACTGACAGACGATGATAAGAACTCAATTTCTAACGAATGCGAATCTGTTACCTTATATGGCACTAGTGACTCAGACGGTACTACGTAGCACTCCGTATTCCCAGTCTCGCATTTCGCAAAAGTAAACAACAACTGCAACCAATAGTTACTCCTGTGTAGAAACTTCTCCGAGTTTAACGAGTTATTATGGAATCAGTAATGTGTTATGCTGGTAAGAAGCTCGGGGTAACAGTGCACTCCCCTTTTTTATCTCCTTAATATTATCTTGACAACGTGGTCGCTAGGAACAGAAACAGTCGCTGTGGGTACGAACGCCTTGGGGAAAAAGAGACACGCTATTACTTGTTCATCAGTCGTTTAACCTGTGTTGTAAGTACATTAGAAGTAGAGTGTGAATTCAGGATCACGTCGACCTCAGGAAGAGATAGGAACCGTCTCCATTTGTAAGGGCTGTGACGTCGTTGCCGTCATCACTCGTATGTGGGGAGAAAATTAACAGATCTGATAATTTTACTGTGTGGGTTATATACGACATTGAACTATTTATCTAGCTTCAATCTGGAGGTTCCATCTTTCAGTTCTAGAACACTTCTTTCTCAAAACCTCTAGACGAACAGGGTGTTGATTAATGAATCTACATTCTGCTACGTTATTTTGGATGCTGTATAAGCAGTTTCCAATTGATTACGCTGCCACGTCGGTAGAGGAGCAGTTGCTGGTATTGAATGTACGTTATTTTGGATGCTGTATAAGCAGTTTCCAGTTGATAACGCTGCCACGTCGCTAAAAGAGCAGCTGATGTTGGATGTACAGCGAAATACGTTTAACACATAACTGAAGGAACGGAAATATTTTTTCGTGTTAAAAAGTATTTCATGTAATACGATGCATGCGAGATAAATAACAAATAATCTGTATTTTTCATCTCATCATGATTGGATTACCTGTCACAGTTAACCCTTGGAAATATAGACTCTACAGTGTAAGTATGGATACGGCATATTATTGTTTTTTGGGGAAATATCTGATATTGTTTTTTGTAGTGCATTTTCCAGCACCAAATTTTAGACAAATTTCTGGATGTCTTCCATCGTTTTATTCATTTTACTGTTTAAATATGCGTCTAAGTAAGTACGTAAACATGTCATAACGTTCTGAGTGTATGTATAGCGCAATCAGCAATTGCCGTGTTGAAGTCATTGAGAAATTCGTCCTCGGCGTGTTCGTCGATACGGTCTTTTCAGATCTGAACGACTTCCAAACGTTTTCATCTGTCATAGTCGGTGCTGTACACAGAACATCATCGCCGAATGCAGAAAATTCATCCAGTGATAGTGTAGGGCAGTCTACAGATGTAGCTACGTTCCCAACTTTTCTGTCAATGCTAGAAAAAAATAAATTTGCAGTGCTTATATTTAAAAACAAAAAGTACCAATGGTTTTGATACAAAATTATTGATTTCGACACTTCACAGACTTCAACAGAATTGTCGCCCAAACTGAAGCGTTTTGACGATGTCACTACTGAAAGATGAGGGCTGACATAGCAAGTGTATCAACCATTGTCCACCCTTCGCCTTTATGACGGCTTGAAGTCTACTGGGGACACGTTGGATATGGTGTCTGAATGTATATGGAGGATGGCAGCCCATTCTTCCTCATGAGCCGAACCCAGAGTAGGTAGTGATGTTGGATGCTGGGGCTGGAGCAAAGTCAACATTCTAACTCATCCCAAAGGTGTTCCATTGGGTTCAGATTGAGTCTCTGGGCAGGTCACTCCATTTGAGAAATGTTATTGTCCACAGAGCATTCCCACACACATGCTGCTTTGTGACAGGGTGCATTGTCCTGTTGATAGAAACAAGCTTCGTCTCCGAATAGTTCTACTGTACGCAGTAAACAATACTGTAAAATGTGTTCATATTCTTCCCCTTTGAGCGTTTTCTGAAGTGCAACAAGGGGACAACACCCTAACCACAGCAACATCCCCATACTGTAACACCACGTATTCCGTACTTCACAGTTGGCACAACACATGAAGGCAGGTAAAGTTATACAGGCCCTCGACAAACCGAAATCCTTCCATCGGAATTCCACAGGGTATAGAGTGATCCATCAAACCAAATCACTCGTTTCTAGTCACCCACTGTCCATTGTCGTCGCTCTTTACACCGCCTCAAGCATCGCTTACCACTGACTTCAGAAACGTGTGGTTTATGGTGAGCTGCTCGAAACTGTACCCCGTTTTTTAAACTCCAGACGCACAGTCATTGTGCTATCTGGACTTCTGGTAGCACTTTGGAGGAACTCACGAGTGATTCCTTTTTTTTGCAACCACCTTCCGCAATGCTCAACGGTCCCTGTCCGTCAATGCACGAGTTCTTCCGGGTGTTGTTTTAGCAGTGTTCCAATCTCCGCCTTTCGACCATACAATCACATCAGCAACAACCGGCTTGGGCATCCTTAGAAGGGTTCAAATGTCCCTGAAAGATCTGTTACTCACGTGACATCCAATGAGTAGTCCACGATCGATGTCACTGAGCTCTTCCTACCGACCCATCCTGACAACACAGTACTCTCCGCCTCCCTTTATTTGGTCAAGACAGCAGAATTATTTCGTACTAACCAGTTCTAGACTTGAAAATTTTCCACTGTATTTGCGAGCGGTACAGGAGAAAAGAAAAGATATCTGTATGGTGCGAAAATCGGAAATTGACCATCAATAACGAAAAGTGTGACGTCATCCACATGACTGCCGAAAGGAATCCGTTAAACTTCGGTTGCACGATAAATCAGTCAAATCTAAAAGCCGTAAATTCAACTAAATACCTAGGAATTACAATTACGAACTACTTAAATTGGAAAGAACGGCCTTGCCGCAGTGGATACACCGGTTCCTGTCAGATTTCCGAAGTTAAGCGATGTCGGGCGTAGTCGGCACTTGCATGGCTGACCACCCGGGCCGCCATGCCCTGCTGAAATTTTTCGGGGTGCACTCAGCATCATGATGCCAATTGAGGAGCTACTCGACCGAATAGTAGCGGCTCCGGTCAACGAAAACCATCATAACGGCCGGTAGAACGGTGTGCTGATCCTACGCCCCTCCTAACCGCATCCTCGGCTGAGGATGACACGGCGGTCTGATGGTACCGATGGGCCACTTGTGGTCTGTAGACGGCATGAGTTGAGTTAAATTGGAAAGAACATATAGAAAATGTTGCGGGGAAGGCAAACCAAAGAGTGCGTTTTATTGGCAGGACACTTAGAAAATGTAACAGATCTACTAAAGAGACTGCGTACACTACGCTTGTCCGTCCTCTTTTAGAATACTGCTGCGCGGTGTGGGATGCATACGAGATAGGATTGACGGAGTACATCGAAAAAGTTCAAAGAAGGGCAGCACGATTTGTATTATCGCGAAATAGAGGAGGGAGTGTCACTAAAATGATACAGGATTAGGGGTGAACAACATTAAAACAAAGGCGTTTTTCGTTGCGGTTGAATCTTTTCACGAAATTTCAATCACCAAATTTCTCCTCCGAACGCGAAAATATTTTATTGTCGCTGACCTGCATAGGTAGAAGCGATCACCATAATAAAACAAATGCAATCAGAGCTCGCACGGAAGGATATAGATGTTCGTTTTTTTCCGCTAGGTATACGAGATTGGAATACTAGAGAATTATTATGAGGGTAGTTCGATGAATCCTCTACCAGGCGCTTAAATATGATTTGCAAAGTATCCATGTAGATGTAGATGTAGACCATGCGGCGGAGGGACAAACTCTGATGGAACTTATAATTTTGCTCTCTTACTGCGTACCTTTTCAAACCTTCTGACTAGTAAAACCCTCTCCTTCCCGTAGGGGTGTCTGACGTGAAATGTGAAACTTTCCCGGAGTACTGAATACGTAATGATAATTTCAAGATTCAGAGTAGAGAGTAGATTTAATGCCACGTCGACGAAGACTTTATTATACAAGGAGTACAAGTTCAGAATACGCACAGATGGGGAAGGAATTTGGCTGCGTCCGTTTTTAAAGGAACCACTCTGGCATTCGTTTTAATCAATTTAAATAAAACTGGAAAGCCTAAATATGGTTTGACAGCTGAGGATTTGAATCCCTCTTCTCCCGAATGCGATTCAGTGTCGTATCAACTCAAGCGATGTAAGTGAAATTTAGGAGCAGGAACTTGCAGTTAATATCTTTTAGTAAATGTCGTCAAGAAAAGCTTGAAATGTTAAATAGAGTGTGTAATTACAAGAATGCTACAAGTTGTCTATTCGTTGTCCTGACGGATCTGAGTTACCCGAGCAATGAAATGTGGTGCAAACTGCTGACTCAAAAGTGGTAATTATCTCAGATAACCTATACTTATTGTTGAAGCCCGTATGCGCACGGCTGCATATTTCTGTTTGTATGTGAAGGCCAATCTCAGGAACTACTGCAGGGATTTTGATACGGTTTTCACTGACAGACAGACCGATTCTCGAGGAAGCTTTGTGTATGTAATTTATTACTACTATGCCAGACAAGTCATACAATGAAGGACTGTACTTGAAGGCAATTTTGTAGAAAGAGAGGAAGACGTTAGATAAAGATGAGGTAAGAGATATCATAGCGCAAGAAGAACGTAACGGAGCACTGAAAAACCTAAGTCGAAACACGGCCCCCGGAGTAGACGATATTCCCTCAGAACTACTGATAGCCTTAGGAGAGCCAACCAGAACAAAACTGTTTCACTTAGTACACAAGATGTATGAGGCATGCGAAATACCCTCACACTTCAAGAAGAATGTACTAACTCCAATTCCAAAGCAAGCAGCTGCTGACCGATATGAATATTATCGAACTATAAGTTTAATGAGTCAAGGTTGCAAAATACTAAGGCGAATTCCCTACAGAAGAATGGAAAAGCTGGTAGAAGCCGACCTCGGGGAAGATCAATTTGGGTTCCGGAGAATTGTAGGAACACGTAAGGCAACACCCACCGTGCGACTCAGCTTAGAAAACAGATACAGGAAAGGAAAAGAGACGTTTATAGCTTTTGCACATTTAGATAAAACTTTTGACAATGTCGCCCGGAATTCTCTTTAAATCCGGAAGATAGTGGGATAAAATACAGGTAGCGGAAGATTATACACAACTTGTACAGATTCCAGACGGCAGTCATAAGAGCCGAAGGGCATGAAAGGGAAGCAGTGGTTGAGAAGAGGGTGAGACAAAGTTGTAACCTATCACAAATGTTACTCAGCCGTAAAGGAAACCAAAGAAAAATTTGGAAAATGAATTATAGTTTAGGGAGAAGAAGTAAAACCTTTGAGGTTTGCCGATGACGTTGTATTTATCTCAGAGACAGCAAAGGTATGGGATGAGCAGTTGAGCGGATGGACAGTGAGTTGAAAGGAGGATGTAAGATCAACATCAAAAAAAGCAAAATAGGGATAATGGAATGTAGTCGAATTAAATCAGGCAATACTAAGAGAATTAAATTAGGAAACGAGACACTAAAGGTAGTAGATAAGTTTTAGAATCAGGCAGTAAAACAACTACTGATGGCTGAAGTAGCGAAGATATAACATGCAGAGCACTAACGACAAGAAAAACGTTTCTGAAGAAGAGATGTTTGTTAACACTGAGTATAGATTTAAATCTTAGGAAGTCTTTTTTGAGGGTATTTGTATGGAGTGTAGCCTTGTATGGAAGTGAAGCGTGGGCGATAAACAGTTTAGATAAAAAGAGAATAGAAGCTTTCGAAATGCGGTGCTACAGAAGAATGTTCGATATAAGACTGGTAGATCATGTAACCAATGAGGAGACACTGAACAGAATTGAGGAGAAAAGAAATTGGTGGCATAGTTTGACTAAAAGAAGGGATTGGTTGACAGGACGCGTTCTGGGATATCAAGGCATCGCCAATTTAGAACTGAAGGGAAGTGTAGACGGGTAAAAATTGTAGAGGGAGACCAAAAGATGAATACAGTAAGCAGGTTCAAAACTGCGTAGATTGTAGTAGCTATTAAGAGATGAAGAGGCATGCACGGGATAGAGTAGCATAAAGAGCTGGATCAAACCGGTCTGAGCACCACAACAACATCTTCAGCAGACATTTTCATTCACATATCAAAGTACAAACTGTCATTAAAGGTGAAAGTGTAACAGCCTTTAAATATAACTTGAAGAATTTAAACTGTTGAAACGTGACCGGCCGCGGTGGCAGTGCGGTTCTAGGCACTTCAGTCCGGAACCGCGTGACTGCTACGGTCGCAGGTTCGAATCCTGCCTCGGGCATGGATGTGTGTGATGTCGTTAGGTTAGTCAGGTTTAAGTAGTTCTAAGTTCTAGGGGACTGATGACTTCAGGTGCTAAGTCCCATAGTGCTCAGAGCCATTTTTTTGTTGAAACGTGGAAGAAACTGTGTCCTTCAACGAAGTACATTTTAGAAATCTGAAAATAAATGTAAATTCCTGCATAAAATTTTGATTACGATAAAATAACATTCGCTGTGGTACACTCCTTCTCCTTAAAAAAATCATTATAATTCTATTTTAACTTAAAAGTCTTACTCGGGAATATAAACCTTCACACGAAGCGTGAGTGGCTGCATTCACAACTCTAGACACTTAGTCACGTGATTTCAAACAACCGTCCGGTTTCCTGATTTAGGTTTACTATGCCTTCCTTAAACGATTTCAGGTATTCCTGAGTTCTTCGATAAACAAGACCAAACTTAGTTCCGTTTCCCTTCCTTATCAAAACGTAACTTGTGCTCCATCTATCTATCCTTGCTATCGACGGGAAGTTAAAACTGTGAGCTTCCTTCCTTTATGATTCTTTATCAGACATTACGTTTGATTATTATTTTCAAATGAAAGAATATTATAAGTAGTAGATATATTTGACCTCGTGACGTTGGTTGCCCACGTAACAAGCCAGTATTCACAGCTTGCCTCTGTTATTTATTTATGTATGAAATTCACTAGAGCTGCTGCGCCCAACTACGTAAAAAATTCTGAAGAGTGGTGAAACATACAACGTTCCCCTCTAAAAGGCTGTCCTTTGTCACACGTGTGCTGCGTGAATACGCTCTTATCGTCAGCAGGCTGTCTGCCCGAAAGGTAATTTACATGAATTTACATGCAGTAACACTGCATTTATCATTGTGTCGGTAGCAAGAAAGTGAGCTTTTGTTGAACTCTGGCGCTGTAATATGTTGTGTATGGTCGTCGTTAAGCACAACTCGTGTGTTTTAATCTCTGTGGGCTAATTTGTGAAGTTTGTTTCTGACTTACAGATGCACTGCGTGATATTATTCGTTTTCGTTCAATTGCAGATTTATTGCAACAATTTGACCAGAAGAAAAGTTGAAATTATTGAACCGACAGTGGAATGGCAGATAGCGATACTGATGACAAGAAACGCACCTAAGTGGTTTCCATAATACATATGCCACATAAAGAATTCCGCATTTTGTCGATACATCACGTTAACTGTTATTTCTTTGTGATACCTTTAAAAGACCAGTAAGTTTGTTTAATTAGAATAAGTATGTTTCGGTAAAGCTAAAGCGAAACAAATTCCTTAGCATTCTCTGTGGTTGCCATTACAATTATTATTTCGCTTATAATTTGGATAAGCGTAAATTAAAAAATAATTTTGCATAATTTGTAGTTTTTTTATACTTGTAGTTGTCTCTCTATCCTGCGTAGTTGCAATCTCTCCGACGCTGGCGTCATTTTTCCATCGATTTTTACGTCGTACGTAAGTGTAGCGCTGCTTGTACTGAATAAGCTTGCATATTACACGAACCAAATGAGATATCATTTGTGCAATGTAAGACAATACTTTATGTGATAGAAAAGCAGAACTTGACCGTAGGACCAATTTTTTCTTAGATTTAATTTAACCAAACTGTAAGTGGAATCATAATTAATACAACTGACTAGTCACACTCCATGACGAAGGGCAATACCTCTGACTAAATTAAATAAACTTATTGCATTTTTATAAATTTTATCTAACGTGAACAGTGCTTCTTTTACCCTGCAGCCGTGTCAATAATGATTTAAATAATGAAGTACAGCACCAATTACGATTTTTTATACGTAGCACGACGTGTTTCAGAAATGTATTCCCCTTTTTACTATGGAAACTTATGTAGTAGATGCTGAATGTGACATCTGTCTGTTATTCTGTCTCTATCCCTGCAGTCATCTTCTTATGTTCTTACTGCAGTCACAAAATTCGAAAATATTAATCTTGAAATTGTAGATGCTAATGTTACAGGATAACATTTTTGATGTAACTACTTACAGGTGCACACTCAGATATTCACACACATGTAACACATCTTTCGCAGGTTTTATTTAATTTAAATAATAATATAGCACAAAGATAATGTGACAACATTACTTATAAAACAGTTCGGATACGAGTCGGCCGGTGTGGTCGAACGGTTCTAGGCGCTTCAGTATGGAACCGCGCGAACGCTACGGTCGCAGGTTCGAATCCTGCCTTGGGCATGAATATGTGTGATGTCCTTAGGTTAGTTAGGTTTAAGTAGTTCTAAGTTCTAGGGGACTGATGACCTCAGATGTTAAGTCCCATAGTACTCAGAGCCATTTTTGAAGTTCGGATACGGAACACCTTCGATCACATGTCGATGCAGCATAAGGTACTGAGAATGTCCCCATAAAGAGTGTTCGCATTTTGTCGCTCATCAGAATGCAGAAAACACGCTCACTCATATAGTGTTTTTGTTACATTATGCATAGGGGATGGCACGTACCAAATATGTTAGATATTTCTTTTAAGAAATAGGAGCGTAGTACACACAATAAAGACACACGACTCATAAAAATAGAGTTTATGTCATTTTGTCACAGCTGATTACGCATTAGTCTCTGGTACTGACTTCGTCATATGCTACAGAGCGGCTCTGTAATGAGGTCACAATCTCCCTGTCGTGTCCAGATCGCGCCAATTTCAAACCTCATGCTGGGAAATGGAGACGATTTCCAGGTCATTATTGTGACGACTGGTAAATTATGATTTCTCACCACACATTTGAGAATGAGCTATAGTCACTACAACGATCACATACAGGCACACAATCGAATAAAACGTGGTGATAGATTTCAGTTTCTGAAAAATATTCTGGCTCAGGAAACGACCATTAATCGTTGAATATTTACCCCGATGACACCGAATCAATGCTGATTTGTCTTTTAGCCGTTACAAAACTCTGGTGAACCATTTCAAACAAACGGCGATGAATGTTGTCGTGTTGAATGAACGATAGCGCCAGTCCGCATACTGCGCGAGCTACTCTTGAATTGTTGCATTGCCTCGAGTGCTAATTTTTGAACCTCCACCGTCCAGTCCAGATGTTCTACTTAGCGAATTTTACTTGCTTTCGAAGTTTAAAGAATAAATGACTGGAAAGGCTTTTGCAAAAACGACGTTATTAAAGGAGTCACATTGTCAGAAGAGGCTCTAGCGTCTGGGCTGCCACAAGGTAATGTGATAGGGCGCCCTCAACATAAACAAATGTCATGTAGTGTCGGTAAATACACGAAAAGATCCGATATCATATGACGACGCGGTTTGTTTATCACCCACAGGGCCGCGCGGGATTAGCAGAGCGGTCTGAGGCGCTGCAGTCATGGACTGAGCGGCTGATCCCAGCGGAGGTTCGAATCCTCCCTCGGGCATGGATGTGTGTGTTTGTCCTTAGGATAATTTAGGTTCAGTAGTGTGTAAGCTTAGGTACTGATGACCTTAGCAGTTAAGTCCCATAAGATTCCACACACATTTGAACATTTTTGAACATCAGCCACTGGAATCGTTCACAGCATTCAAGTATCTAGCAGTTTCTGTTCGGAGTGATGTAAAGTGGAATGACCAGACAGATATAACCGCGTGGAAGCTAGACGCCAGACTCAGGTGAAATGGAAGAAAAAATTAATGAAATATTTTCGGTCTGTTGGCGTGTGTTGTCGCAACGTTTCTATGAGTTTTCTAGTAGTCATCTTAAGGCGAAGACTTCCCCTGAAGAACATGAGCAAAAAACTCGTCGAATCAAGGCGACAACACGTTGCCAAGATTCGGCTGAGAACCCGGTAAGATTTCATCGACGAAATTCACAGGAAAGCCTGCAGTCTCCTGAGAAATTATAATACTTCAGCGAAACATATCGCTTACAGAATCCTCTGCGACCAGTTCTTGAGTAGCGTTTCATTTGCCGGTCTGAACCCTTACCATGTTATACTTCCAGAGAGATAGAAAATATATATAAAAAAAAAAGAGCAGCATGGTTTGTCAATAATTTGTCTAGACAACGTGAGTGGCACAGAACTGCAGCGGAAGACTACGAGAAAGACTTCGTGCATTGTAAAGTGCCTTTCTCACAAAATTAATATATATATATTAAAAAGTAACTATGCAATGTGCGTGCCACTAAAACTCAGAATTGAGTTCGGGTACAGTCAGAGGTGTGGTAGCCCTCTATCCACCATCCATGAATAAGGTTTCAGATTTTACCAGAATGCGTGCTTTTGAAGATAGAAGGGCTGGGAAGTTTCGCCCTCTTGAAATTTCTAGAACATTCCAGAACATCCGAGAGTATTCGAGACCATTCCACAACATTTCAGAATGTTCCGGAATATTCCACAATGATCCGGGATGTTCTGGAATGTTCGTGAATAGTCTCGAACATTCGGGAAGATTCAAGAATGTTCTGGAACATACTGGAACATCCCAGATCATTGTGGAACATTCCAGAACACCCTCGAATATTGTGGAATGTTCTGGAACATTGTGGACTATTTGAAGCCTTTTTGGTATGTTGTGGAATTCGCCCCAGGTGTGGCTATCCATTGGCAGTGCTATATAAAGCAAGATCCGTCGTGGGTTCGAACGTCAGTTTCTTTTCAGTGTCGAACGGGGGAACAGAAAAAGTAGTTCAGCGAGTGAATACAACAAACTACGAAAATTTCAAACCCTTACAAAATATTTTCTCTCTGACAGTCCTTACAAAACAACGAAAGGAGAAATGTTCATCACTTACTACTTTTCCGCTCTTCATGCAGTAAAAGTTCCGCATCGTGCATTACGTTTAAATTTATTAATTCTTTGTTACTAAATTTTTTCGCAATATGCTATACCGTTTACGACACTAAGTTTAGGAGATAATAACATCATAAACAATGAGATGACAGAAAAACTGCGGCATTGTGCATGACGTTTAAATTTATTAGCCGGCCGGAGTGGCCGAGCGGTTCTAGGCGCCACTGTCTGGAGCCGCGAGACCGCTACGGTCGCAGGTTCGAATCCTGCCTCGGGCATGGATGTGTGTGATGTCTTAGGTTAGTTAGGTTTAAGTAGTTCTAAGTTCTAGGGGACTGATGACCTCAGAAGTTAAGTCCAATAGTGCTCAGAGCCATTTGAACCATTTAAATTTATTACTTTGCTGCTACTAACTCCATTCGCAGCATATTTTGCAGCTGAATGTTCCTATAAAATTATATGATTGTACGACACATAGTTCGGAACATATGACATCATAAACATGAAGTACTAGGCCAGACACTGCGTGATATGGGCGCGGATGCAACGCTGTGTTTCTCCGCTAGTTCCAAAAGAAAATGGCTCTGAGCACTATGGGACTTAACTTCTGAGGTCATCAGTCCCCTAGAACTTAGAACTACTTAAAACTAACTAACCTAAGGACATCACACACATCCATGCCCGAGGCAGGATTCGAACCTGCGACCGTAGCGGTCGTGCGGTTCCAGACTGAAGCGCCTAGAACCGCTCGGCCACACCGGCCGGCCGCTAGTTCCAGAATAAGTGAAAAAACATATTACTCCTTTCAACATAAATCTAACGTAATTTCCAAGACGGCAAAATTAGATAATCACACAGAGGTGTCTTTCTTCCCACTTACCATCGACGCTTGGAACAGGAAGGGGACAACATGAAACTCACACGCTTTGTACCCTCGCCACACTCCGTGCATTGCTTTGCGGAGTATGTATCAAGTTAACACGGAAATAAGTGCATCTGCTTAAACCTCCCTCTTAAAACTTTCCAAGGGAAGAAGGCGAAGGTCAAATGATCAAACCTTAGCGTTACTGATTTTTCTACACAGTGGGAAAAATAAAAATGGCTCGGAGAATATTTACGACACCACCGACACGGGATTGAATCTTTTTAATGAATATCACAGGAGGTGTTGGAGATGGGAGGTGTTGGAGATGGCCACCGTTGATGCTGTTGCAGCGGCGTGCGGGGCTTACCAAACTAAGACACGCGTAGCAACCCTGCCTGAGGGATACCCGTAATAGCGTTGTAGTGTTCTACTGTAGCTCTTACAGTGTATTGCCCTCCAGTAACAATCATAGGGAGAGATATGAGGCGACCGAGGTGGCCAGGAAATAGCACTGCCTTTGCTGCCTCTCCTCACCGAACACCGCATGCACTCGTGACGAGGTTGTCAAGGCGATGTGTGCTCCAACTTGCTAAAAATATTCATACAGTCGTACATTTTCTGGGACTCGAGTCACATCTGGATTAAACAGTTTCTGGGCGTACCGGCTAGCATTAATAAAGCATGTTGAAGAAATCGTGTTACTTTGCGGCCAACGGTGATTGGGCAACAAACAGCAATCTTGAGACAATTTAACGGCTCTTCAAAGTACTGACGAGGATTTTCTGATGAATAATTGCGTGTTTTCTGTGATAGGCAGTTCTCCTGTTCATTAACTAGGGTCAGTTCCGCGTCAATCTTACATTGAAGAGCCAAAGAAACTGGTACACCTGCCTAATATCGTGGAGGGCCCCCGCAACCACTCAGAAGTACTGCAGCACGACGTGTCATGGACTCGACTAATGTTTGAAGTAGTGCTAGAGGGAACTGACACCATAAATCCTGCAGGGCTGTCCATAAATCTGTAAGAGTACGACGGGGTGGAGATCTCTTCTGAACAGCACGTTGCAAGGCACCCCAGATATGCTCAATATTGTTCGTGTCTGGGGCGCTTGGTGGCCAGCGGAAGTGTTTAAACTCAGATGAGTGTTCTGGAGGCACTCTTTAGCAATTCTGGATGTGTGGGGTGTCGCATTGTCCTGCTGGAATTGCCAAAGTCCGTGGGATTTCACAATGGACATGAATGGATGCACGTGATCAGACAGGATGCTTACGTACATATCGCCTGTCAGAGTTGTATTTAGATGTATCAGAGTTCCCGTATCACTCCAACTGCACACGCCTCACACCATTACAGAGCCTCCACCAGGTTGAGCAGTCCCCTGCTGACGTGCAGGGTCCATGGATTCAGGAGATTGTCTCCATACCCGTACACGTCCATCCGCTAGATACAATTTGAAACGAGACTCATCCGGCCAGGCAACATGTGTCCAGCCATCAACAGTCCAATGTCGGTGTTGACGGGCCCAGGCAGGGCATAAAGGTTTGTGTCGTGCAGTCTTCAAGGGTACATGAGCGGGCCGTCGGCTCTGAAAGCTCATATCGATGACGTTTCGTTGAATGGTTCGCACGTTGACATTTTTTGATAGCCCAGCATTGAAATCTGTAGCAATTTGCGGAAGGGTTGCACTTCTGTCACGTTGAACGATTCTCTTCAGTCGTCGTTGGTCACGTTCTTGCTGGATCTTTTTTCCGGCTGCAGCGATGTCGGAGATTTGAAGTTTTACTGGATTCCTGATATTCACCAGATACTCACGAAATAGTCGTAGGGGAAATTCCCCAGTTCATTGCTACCTCGAAGATGATGTGTCCCATTCCTCGTGCCCCGACTATAGACCACGTTCAGACTCACTTAAATCTTGATAACCTGCCATTGTAGCAGCAGTAACCGATCTAACAACTGCGCCAGGCGTTGCCAATCGCAGCACTGTATTCTGCCTGTTCACATGCCTCTGTATTTGAATACGTATGCCTATACCAGTTTCTTTGGTACTTCAGTGTATAAACATTTTCCGGGCCCCACTGCACTTCAGTTCTGCAAAATGTGGATTTCGCTCGTAATACACTCCTGGAAATTGAAATAAGAACACCGTGAATTCATTGTCCCAGGAAGGGGAAACTTTATTGACACATTCCTGGGGTCAGATACATCACATGATCACACTGACAGAACCACAGACACATAGACACAGGCAACAGAGCATGCACAATGTCGGCACTAGTACAGTGTATATCCACCTTTCGCGGCAATGCAGGCTGCTATTCTCCCATGGAGACGATCGTAGAGATGCTGGATGTAGTCCTGTGGAATGGCTTGCCATGCCATTTCCACCTGGCGCCTCAGTCGGACCAGCGTTCGTGCTGGACGTGCAGACTGCGTGAGACGACGCTTCATCCAGTCCCAAACATGCTCAATGGGGGACAGATCCGGAGATCTTGCTGGCCAGGGTAGTTGACTTACACCTTCTAGAGCACGTTGGGTGGCACGGGATACATGCGGACGTGCATTGTCCTGTTGGAACAGCAAGTTCCCTTGCCGGTCTAGGAATGGTAGAACGATGGGTTCGATGACGGTTTGGATGTACCGTGCACTATTCAGTGTCTCCTCGACGATCACCAGTGGTGTACGGCCAGTGTAGGAGATCGCTCCCCACACCATGATGCCGGGTGTTGGCCCTATGTGCCTCGGTAGTATGCAGTCCGGATTGTGGCGCTCACCTGCACGGCGCCAAACACGCATACGACCATCATTGGCACCAAGGCAGATGCGACTCTCATCGCTGAAGACGACACGTCTCCATTCGTCCCTCCATTCACGCCTGTCGCGACACCACTGGAGGCGGGCTGCACGATGTTGGGGCGTGAGCGGAAGACGACCTAACGGTGTGCGGGAGCGTAGCCCAGCTTCATGGAGACGGTTGCGAATGGTCCTCGCCGATACCCCAGGAGCAACAGTGTCCCTAATTTGCTGGGAAGTGGCGGTGCGGTCCCCTATGGCACTGCGTAGGATCCTACGGTCTTGGCGTGCATCCGTGCGTCGCTGCGGTCCGGTCCCAGGTCGACGGGCACGTGCACCTTCCGCCGACCACTGGCGACAACATCGATGTACTATGGAGACCTCACGCCCCACGTGTTGAGCAATTCGGCGGTACGTCCACCCGGCCTCCCGCATGCCCACTATACGCCCTCGCTCAAAGTCCGTCAACTGCACATACGGTTCACGTCCACGCTGTCGCGGCATGCTATCAGTGTTAAAGACTGCTATGGAGCTCCGTATGCCACGGCAAACTGGCTGACACTGACTGCGGCGGTGCACAAATGCTGCGCAGCTAGCGCCATTCGACGGCCAACACCGCGGTTCCTGGTGTGTCCGCTGTGCCGTGCGTGTGATCATTGCTTGTACAGCCCTCTCGCAGTGTCCGGAGCAAGTATGGTGGGTCTGACACACCGGTGTCAATGTGTTCTTTTTTCCATTTCCAGGAGTGTATATAATTTATAGAAATGTCGGTATATTCTGCGATAGCACCGTTGTGTGTCGTATTGAACTCTAAGCTGTGTCTCCATTATATCATAACATAGAATGTCAGACTGCCCTACACATGGAGAATTGCTGCGGGACCATTATTGCTGGCACAACCACCTGTATTCCCACTATTATCAGAGCTCAAAGTTTAAACTTCCCTCCCACGTGCGGGCTGTTTATTCGTTACACAGGCAAAAAGCAGTATGGCGTGCAAGCAAACTTCACCCACGAACTTCTGGACATTATTTACAGACGTAAGCTGGCAGTTTTTATGTTCTGAAGCTGTAGTCTTGGTAACTCTGCAGCGAGCAAACCTTTTCTGCCATTTTTTTACGCTAGTACTGAGTGAGGTAGCACAGTTGTTAGCACACTGAACTTCCAGCTAGGAGGACGACGGTTCAAATCCCCGTCCGACTATCCATATTTAGATTTTCTGTGATTTCCCTAAATAGCTCCGGTGAAATAAATGCTGGAATGGTTCCTTTGAAAGGGCACGGCCGATTTCCTTCCCCATCCTTGAAACAATCCGGGGTTCTGCTTCGTCTGTAATGGCCTGGATGAAGACAGAACGTTGAACTATACTCGTCCCTCCTACTTCTTTACACTCGTTTAACATTAAAAATATCATTACTCTCATGAAGTAATGAATCGACAGGGGACGTCAAATTGATTCGTTACTTCCAGAAAGTTTTGACACCGCTCCTCATAAGCGGCTTCTAACGAAACCGCTTCCCTATGGAGACTCGTCTCAATCGTGCGACTGTATTCGTGATTTCCTGTCAGAGAGGTCACAGTTCGCAGTAATAGTTGATGGAAAGTCATCGAACAGAACAGAAGTAATGTCTAGCGTTCCCTAAGGAAATGTTAAAGGCCTTCTGCTGTTCCTAAACTATATAAACGATATAGGAGACAATCTGAACATCCCTCTTAGGTTATTTTCAGATTATGCTGCCATTTGTCGAATTTTAAAGTCATCAGATAATCAAAACCAACTGCAAAATAATTTAGCAAGATATCTTATGGTATTAAAAGTGGCAAATGACTCTAAATAATGAAAAGCGTGAAGTCATCCACACGAGTTTTAAAGGAATTCGCTAAATTTCGGTTACACGGTAAATCACACATACGAGTATCTAAATGCTGTGAATTCAGCTAAATAGTAAGGGATTACAATTACAAATAACTTAAATTGGAACGGTCACATGGATACCGTTGTGGGAAAAGCGAAGCTAAGACTGATTAACTGGCAGAACACTTAGAAAATGCTACAGATCTACTAAAGAGACTGCCTACGTTACATTTCTTCGTCTTCTTCTGGAGTATTGCTGCGCGACGTGGGATCCACATCAGATAGTATTGATCAACTGCATCGAAAAATTTCGAAGAAGGGCATCACGGTTTGTATTCTCGCAAAATATGGGAGAGAATGTCACGGATATGATAAGTGAATTCGCGTGGCAATCATTAAAAGAAAGGCGTTTTTCGTTGTGGCGGGAGCTTCTCATTATTTCAGTCACCAACTTAGACCGCGCGGAGTGGCCGCGTGGTTAGAGGCGCCATGTCACGGATTGCACGGCCCCTCCCGTGGAAGGTTCGGGCATGTGTGTGTGTGTGTTTGTGTGTGTGTGTGTGTGTGTGTGTGTGTGTGTGTGTGCGTGTGTGTGTGTGTGTGTGTATATTGTTCTTAGCATAAGTTAGTTTAAGTTGTGTGTAAGTGTTGTACCTTAAAAATTCATACACATCACCAACTTTATTTCCAGAGTGTGAAAGTATTTTTTGTTGGCGGCCGCCTATATAGGGAGAAATGATCATCATAGTAAAGTACGAGAAATCCGAGCCTACACGGAAAGATTTATGTCTTCGTCTTTACCGTGTTCTGCTCGAGAGCGGATCGTTAGAGAAATAGCTTGAAAGTGGTTCGATGAACACACTGGCACACACTTAGAAGTAAACTGTAGAGTATTCATGTAGCTAACCGCGTTGCAGCAGCTATAACACTGCTTCCCGTCAGATCATTGCAGTTAAGCGCGGTCGGGCTTGGCTATCGCTTGGATGGGTGACTGTTGGCTAGTGCGGTACACTCAGCCCTTGTGAGACCAATTGAGGAACTACTTGACTGAGAAGTAGCGGCTCCGGTCACGAGAACTAACAACGGCCGCGAGAGCGGTGCGCTGATCACATGCCTCCCCATATACGCAACCATTGACGCCTATCGACTGAGCGTGACACGGCGGTCGGTCAGTACTGTTGGGCCTTCCGAGGCCTGAGGACAGAGAGACAGAGAGAGAGAGAGAGAGAGAGAGAGAGAGAGAGAGAGAGAGCTACCATGTAGGTGTAGATGTAGATGCAGATGTATGTTCTACGTCTACACCTACATGGATACTCTGTAAATCACACTTAAGTGCCTGGCAGAGGGTTAATCGAACCACCTCCACAATAATTCTCTATTATTCCAATCTCGATCAGCGCACGGAAAAAACAAACACCTACATCTTTTCGTAAGAACTCTGATTTCACTTATTTTATTATGATGTAGGTCGGCGTCCACAAAATATATCCGCGGGGGGGGGGGGGCGGGGGGGCGGGGGGGGGGGGGGGGAAAGCTGGTGACTGAAATTTCGTGAGAGGTTTCCGCTGCAAGAAAAACACCTTTGTTTTAATGATGTCCACCCCAAATCCTGTATCATGTCCGTGACACTCTCTCCCTTATTTCAGGATAATACAAAGCGTGCTTCTCTTCTTTGAACTTTGTCGATATACTCCGTTAATCCTATCTGGTAAGGATCCCAGACGGCGCAGCAGTACTCCAAAAGAGGACCTACTAGTGTAGTGTAGGCAGTCTCTTTAGTAGATCTGTTACATTTTCCAGGTGTTCTACGAATAAAACGCAGTCTTTCGTTTGCATTTCCCACAATATTTTCTATGTATTCTTTCCAATTAAGAGCACTTGCCCGCAAAAGGCAAAGGTCCCGAGTTCGAGTCTCGGTCGGGCACACAGTTTTAATCTGCCAGGAAGTTTCATATCAGCGCACACTCCGCTGCAGAGTGAAAATCTCATTCTGGAAACATCCCCCAGGCTGTGGCTAAGCCATGTCTCCGCAATATCCTTTCTTTCAGGAGTGCTAGTTCTGCAAGGTTTCGCAGGAGAGCTTCTGTAAAGTTTGGAAGGTAGGAGACGAGGTACTGGCAGAAGTAAAGCTGTGAGTACCGGGCGTGAGTCATGCTTCGGTAGCTCAGATGGTAGAGCACTTGCCCGCGAAAGGCAAAGGTCCCGAGTTCGAGTCTCGGTCGGGCACACAGTTTTAATCTGCTAGGAAGTTTCAATTTAAGTTGTTTATAATTGTAATTCCTAGGTATTTGGTTGAATTTACGGTCTTCAGATTTGACTGATTTATCGTCTAGCCGAAGTTTAACGGATGCCATTTAGCATTAATATGGATGACCTCACACTTCTCATTACTTAGGGTCCCTATGGGACTTAACATCTGAGGTCATCAGTCCCCTAGAACTTAGAACTACTTAACCCTACTAACCTAAGGACATCACACACATCCATCTCCGAGGCAGGATTCGAACCTGCGACCGTAGCAGTCGCGCGGTTCCGGACTGAAGCGCCTAGAACCGCTCGGCCACCAAGGCCGGCACTTATGGTCAATTGTTAATTTTTGTACCATACGTATATCTTTTCTAAATCGAATTATAATTTGTTTTGATCCGCTGATAGCTTTACTAGACGATAAAGAACAGCAGTATCTGCAAACAACTCAAGACGACCGCTCATACTGTCTCCTAAATCGTTTATACAGGGTGTTACAAAAAGGTACGGCCAAACTTTCAGGAAACATTCAAATGGTTCAAATGGCTCTGAGCACTATGGGACTCAACTGCTGAGGTCATTAGTCCCCTAGAACTTAGAACTACTTAAACCTAACTAACCTAAGGACATCACAATCATCCATGCCCGAGGCAGGATTCGAACCTGCGACCGTAGCGGTCTTGCGGTTTCAGACTGCAGCGCCTTTAACCGCACGGCCACTTCGGCCGGCTCAGGAAACATTCCTCACGCACAAATAAAGAAAAGATGTGTCCGGAAACGCTTAATTTCCACGTTAGATCTCATTTTAGTTTCGTCAGTATGTACTGTACGTCCTCGATTCACCACCAGTTGGCCCAATTGAAGGAAGGTAATGTTGACATCGGTGCTTGTGTTGACATGTGACTCATTGCTCTACAGTACTAGCATCAAGCACATCAGTACGTAGCATCAACAGGTTAGTGTTCATCACGAACGTGGTTTTGCAATCAGTGCAATGTTTACAAATGCGGAGTTGGCAGATGCCCATTTGATGTATGGATTAGCACGAGCAATAGCCGTGGCGCGGTACGTTTGTATCGAGACAGATGTCCAGAACGAAAGTGTTGCGTTTCGCAAGAATGATGGCCGGTCGCTGTGGCGGTTCTAGGCGCTGCAGTCCGGAACCACGCGGCTGCTACGGTCGCAGATTCGAATCCTGCCTCGGGCATGGATGTATGTGATGTCCTTAGGTTAGTTAGGTTTACGTAATTCCAAGTCTAGGGGGCTGATGATCTCAGATGTTAAGTCCCATAGTGCTCAGAGCCATTTGAACCATCTCAACAAGAATGATGCTTTCTAAATTCGTGTTGACTGTATGTCAACAGACCCTTCTCTTTGAGGTAATTCATATTGTCTGAACGCAATATATGTTCCAAAATCCTGCTGCATAATGACATTAACGATATGAGCCTACTTCGTTTCTTGAATATTGGTGTGACCTGTGCAACTTTCCAGTCTTTGGGTACGGATCTTTCGCCTAACGAGCGATTGTGTACGATTGTTAAGTATGGAGCTGCTGCATCAGCACACTCTGAAAGAAACTTCATTGGCATACAACGGAAGACGTCCGGCACCAATGGTTTTCCCGATACGACGTGTCCAAAAGTGCAGTCATGCCATGTTATAACACTGTGAATGTCTAAGACGGTGTTTATTTCGAAACACCGCAAGTGAAGCGTAAATCACAAAGTGCCCTCGTTTGATTTTATCGTCATTCCCGATACCTATGCACCGGTAAATAGCGTTCCGACAGCACGTATGTCGGTCGTGGCTCGACAATACCACTGGATTTTTTTAAATAATATTTAAAAGCTTTGGTGTATTCCAGCTCTGTTGGTAATGTCGACGAAGTCAGGGGACGCATTGTGGATATTCGTTAATACATTCGGAAGCCACCTGGGATTTTTGGACGGAACAGGTATCGATCAGGAGCCTGCCTTCACGTGAACAGTGACCATAGTGTGTGTTAGCAACATTTCTGTGACCGAGACGCTCTCACCACTGCCAAGCAAACAAAAGACGAACGCATCCCGCAATAGCAAAACAAGACACACGAAATGGCGAGGCGAGATGACACAGAAACGTGTATATATTTAGTGCAGAGAAAGTTCAAAAATGGCTCTGAGCACTATGGGACTGAACATCTTAGGTCATCAGTCCCCTAGAACTTAGAACTACTGAAACCTAACTAACCCAAGGACATCACACACATCCATGCCCGAGGCAGGATTCGAACCTGCGACCGTAGCAGAGAAAGTGCTCTGAGCTAATATCTAACACATGCATATGAAAGAACAGGAAGAATGACAAAGAACAAAAACCGTGAGTAACGACACTGTTTATATTAATAAGCAAAGCATGCGAACTGTTCATGAACCTAGTAAACAAAATTGTAAGGCAAAAAAACCATATTGTTAGAGTGACCGCTGAAGATGTTTCAGAATAAAGCGAAACGCGTTTAGTCTTAATAAGACTTCAATTACAGTTTCAAAAGACTGTATTTAACCTGTACAATTTGCATAAAAATTATTCCTGCGTGATGCCTGGGCAGCTCAGTCGGTGAAATCAAGGCAAGCGTTCACTCCGGCAAACTTTTTACCTTTGCCAAAATAGCGCACAGTCCCACAGAATGAAAGATTCGTTCTGGATATACATGCAGGACATCTTTTCCTTCATTTGGTCAGAGGAAGTAATCCTCTAAACTTTGCCAAGGTATTTTTGATGTACAATGTGCAAATGGTTCAAATGGCTCTAAGCACTATGGGACTTAGAACTACTTAAACCTAACTAACCTAAGGACATCACACACATACATACCCCAGGCAGGATTCGAACCTCCGACCGTAGCAGCCGCGTGGTGCTGGACTGAAGCGCCTATAACCGCTCGGCCACAGCGGCTGGCCTGTACAATGTATACTTTGATAAAAATAATGGCTTGTCTGTAAATAATTACTCGTGCGTAAAGTGCTGCTACTCGCTTCAGCCGCTTTTCAGTGACTCAAATGATAGCTGCAAGGTTTCCAGTCACATAAAAATAATCCAGCTAACCTTCACCTATCTACTCGCGTATCAGCAGTAAGCGTGAGAAGCAGTAAGTTTGGTGGATGTCTCGTAATTGATATCGCGTTACGACTCTTGAAAATTGCGCAGTAAATCGTATCGGCGCACGTTGCCCGTATTTAAGCATCAGTGGCGCGGGCAGTTGCACTCGAAGAGCGGGCCGTGCGGCCTCGGCCTCCATTTTATCGCGCTTTTGTTGCGCTCCCTGAGGGATTGCAGTATCGATGCCGGAGTAATGGACCAATAAAGAGGCTCCGTGGCCACTGCACACCGGCTGCCGCCATCGCGTGTCCTGCCAACTGCCTCCATAAATATTTTCAAGTGAAAGGAACTGCTTCCTGTAACCCTCGTGTTGTGGGTGCTCCCTGTTTCCGTCATTGTAGTTACTGCGTAGCGCTCGACGCGTTTCTTCGCGTCGCATTATATAGTCCGACTACTAGTATGTGTGCGTGCATTAGTAAAGGTCCCTGCAACCATCTTTATTCAAAATCCTCTAAGAGTACGAATTTAGTTTGTCCCTGTGAAGTTGCAGGATGGACACAGATTTCCAGCGACTGTTCTGGGTGTTTGAGTCAGTACGTGGCGATTTCACGCCACATTAACTTCTTACACCCTTTATTTTTCTCTTCCACCAAAAACAAAATACTGCTGGTCCTTTACTTTTGTACGTACAGTGAATGCCGCTAACATTCGTCCAACTCTCTTTCTCTCCAGTTATTTCAATATCACACACATTGGATTTCGTATTAAACTGGCTCATACTCAATTTCGTAATAAGCAGTAAGTAAGAAGACAGAATGGTGGTGGTCTCGCGGTTCTAGGCGCTCAGTCCGGAGCCGCGCGACTGCTGCGGTCGCAGGTTCGAATCCTGCCTCGGGCGTGGATGTGTGTGATGTCCTTAGGTTAGTTAGGTTTAAGTAGTTCTAAGTTCTAGGGGACTGATGACCACAGATGTTAAGTCCCATAGTGCTCAGAGCCATTTGAACCACAGAATGATTTAGTGGAAGAATGCAAATATACATTGCGAATACCCTTAGCTGTTGACTTCGAATGCTTTCGAAACTTCTGAAAATAGCGAAATTATGTTTTCGGCGTTGATAGTAAGCAAAGAAATGAGTGTCCATCGAGATTCAGAGGCAACTATTATTTCTCAATAGCTTTCATTTTTAATAGCATTCGATGCCTAATGAAACTAGGCATACAATGATATGAGATACGTCGGGATCGTCGCAAAAATAGCCGAGGGATGTGGTAAACGTGATTAAAATTAGCAGTTCTGTATCTGTTGTCCTAATTGTCTTAGGGATAGTAGTATCCTGCAACGGGAGACTTCGGCTTTACGTTTAGCACATTCTCGCCTGTTTTTATGAAAAATTACGATAGGAACATTGGCATGTTCTATGTCAGTAGACCACTATTTTCGCAACATATCAAACGAAATTAAATAAATATATCGTTCGATAAGAAAATATTCCGTAGTTACCTCCATACCTCGGTAGATAAAAGAGTGAGCAGCACGAATCATAGCCGGCCGCGGTGGCCGAACGGTTCTAGGCGCTTCAGTCCGGAACCGCGCTACTGCTACGGTCGGTCGCAGGTTCAAATCCTGCCTCGGGCATGGGTGTCTGTGATGTCCTTAGATCAGTTAGGTTTAAGTAGTTCTAAGTTCTAGAGAATCGAAGCATTTGAGATGTGGTGCTATAGACGAATGTTGAAAATTAGGTGGACTGATAAGGTAAGGAATGAGGAGGTTCTACGCAGAATCGGAGAGGAAAGGAATACGTGGAAAACACTGATAAGGAGAAGGGACAGGATGATAGGACATCTGCTAAGACATGAGGAACTGACTTCTATGGTACTAGAGGGAGCTGTAGAGGGCAAAAACTGTAGAGGAAGACAGAGATTGGAATACGTCAAGCAAATAATTGAGGACGTAGGTTGCAAGTGCTACTCTGAGATGAAGAGGTTAGCACAGGAGAGGAATTCGTGGCGGGCCGCAATAAACCAGTCAGTAGACTGACGAAAAAAAAAAAAAAAATAGTTCTAGGGGACTGATGACCTCCGATGTTAAGTCCCATAGTGTTCAGAGCCATTTGAACGAATCATACAGCAAAATACCAGCCCTTTTCGCGTTGTCGCTATCCAGCAAACTTCCTTTCATAACTTCAATGTTTCGCTCTACATTTAGGTTAACAGCTAGCGGTGTGCAAAATCTGAATTTTCAAATTTTGATGCTGGTGAAATTAGGACCATATTCCGTTAGAGTAACTATAATTGCTTGGCATTTAAATCTTTGGCCGCGCCATTTGTTCGCAAATTAAAACAAACGTTATTCGTTGCGATAATGTCTCTGCACATACGGAAAAATATGAAAGATGTTACTTTTAAACAATGACAACTAATTGTATTTCGTTGCGAAAAGGAAAGGTATAAGATGAAAATTAGCGACAAATGGTTCAAATCGCTCTGAGCACTATCGGACTCAACTGCTGTGGTTATAAGTCCCCTAGAACTTAGAACTACTTAAACCTAACTAACCTAAGGACATCACTCACATCCATGCCCGAGGCAGGATTCGAACCTGCGGCCGTACGGTTGTGCGGTTCCGGACTGTAGCAATTAGCGACAATTATAGTATTTCAAAGAGCACAGAAATAATATAATATGAAGGTTTGAGAAGGGAGAGAATGGAGTGATATACCAAAGAGCAGTCCTGAAAAAGTTCAGATGGAAAGTCATTTTAAGTGTAGCGAAAAACAGATTTCGCGCTTCTGAAAAAGAAGCTAAAATGTTGTAGGAGCGTACGAGCCTCAATCCCAAAACAATCCACAGAATACCGAGAGTTGGACACCAGAAATACATAAATCAATTTCAACCGTGATACTATTTATTGTCCGGATCATTCGAAGAAATGGTGCTGATTAAAGGCTGTATGAGAAAGGTAGACGAAAACCAGACTTTAAAAGAGCATCTGTCTGGGGTAATGATCAGAATCCTAGATAATTCGTTGGGCAAAATTGGCTGCTTTGTACCCGTGAGAAACTGGTCGAGATATCGATGGAAATCCCATTATCAATCCAAATGAAACTGTATGACAGGAGCTAAAAATGAGAATTAAAAAAAAATCATTAACTTTAAACTTGCTTTCGGAAGAAGAGTATAGTAGGAACGGCATAATCAGTCTAATGACACGGAAAAGCTATAGGATTAAACACCTGAAAGAGAACGTGTGACTAAGCGATTATGCCAGATATTAAAAGTTGATTGATTTGTTTTCGCTTCCAGTGAGGTGTATTTCTCTTTAGCAGTGCTGAATGTTAGAGTGCTGGGTCTTACGTTTTTCTTTGTGACAGAAAAAGTACGTCACGTGTTTTAGTTGCGAAGAGAGAATTTATTTTTATTATTGTAGTTCTGAAAAGAAAGTAGTTTCTTTTAAAAACCTATTTCTTTGTATTTGAACCAAGTATGATTAATACGAATTGTAACTCATGTTTAACCACGCACATGGCTTGGTCACTGCATTTCCTTTCTACATGACCACTGTCTGAGCGATCAGCTACTTGTATGTTACAATTTGTCTACTACAGTTGAATCTGTAGGCAATCCGTCTACTTCCAGAAACTCTCTGATGACGCCTAAACATTTACTAGGATGAAGTGACGGGAATAAGAGAAACCTACAAATGAATTTTAATTGTTCCAGGCGCTGAACGGCTTTCTCCTAATTCTCACTTGTGAGGGGGAAGTGTTCTTCGCCACCCATAGCATCGAGAGTTACCTCGGATTCCACCAGGTGAGTGTCGTTACCACAGATACTCGTTTAATCGGACAATGTACACTTCTTCTGGCTGCTGCTTTGGCGAAAACATTAACTCCACACTGCTTCACTTTAAGTTAATTTATGATCTTGGTCATGTTGAGCATAATATTCAGAGCTGTCCGCAAGTGTATAAATAAGAAATAAGAACATTGGCTTCAGTGGCAAAATAGGCGATATAAAGTACAACAAATTTCGACTCCTTATATCATTATCAAGTGCACATTCGTTTCATTCACTTGAAAAGTACGTAAAAACTTGTGACTGAAAATGACTTTTACAACTAGAATTGACATTTCGTTTTACCTTTAGTTGAGTTCCGTCAATTTTTTATATGCAGAACTCACGTTTTTAATCATGCAGTGGCTATAATTTGTAAGCGCAAGTCATAAGTTTCTACAGGGTGTTACAAAAAGGTACGGCCAAACTTTCAGGAAACATTCCTCACAAACAAAGAAAGAAAATATGTTATGTGAACATGTGTCCGGAAACGCTTACTTTCCATGTTAGAGCTCATTTTATTACTTCTCTTCAAATCACATTAATCATGGAATGGAAACACACAGCAACAGAACGTACCAGCGTGACTTCAAACACTTTGTTACAGGAAATGTTCAAAATGTCCTCCGTTAGCGAGGATACATGCATCCACCCTCCGTCGCATGGAATCCCTGATGCGCTGGTGCAGCCCTGGAGAATGGCGTATTGTATCACAGCCGTCCACAATACGAGCACGAAGAGTCTCTACATTTGGTACCGGGGTTGCGTAGACAAGAGCTTTCAAATGCCTCCATAAATGAAAGTCAAGAGGGTTGAGGTCAGGAGAGCGTGGAGGCCATGGAAATGGTCCGCCTCTACCAATCCATCGGTCACCGAATCTGTTGTTGAGAAGCGTACGAACACTTCGACTAAAATGTGCAGGAGCTCGATCATGCATGAACCACATGTTGTGTCGTACTTGTAAAGGCACATGTTCTAGCAGCACAGGTAGAGAGAGTATCCCGTATGAAATCATTTTAACTTGCTCCGTTGAGCGTAGGTGGAAGAACATACTGACGAAACTAAAATGAGCTCTAACATGGAAATTAAGCGTTTCCGGACACATGTCCACATAACATCTTTTCTTTATTTGTGTGTGAGGAATGTTTCCTGAAAGTTTGGCCGTACCTTTTTGTAACACCCTGTATACACTGTTTTCATATACCAAGAAATTAGAAAGTTTTCGTTGATAATCCAGGCCTTAAACATTCATTAATTCTTCATCATTAATGCTATTCCCCCACTAAAAGAATTCAAGATTTGCAATGCAAAGCTCTTTCATTTAGTGATGCCTGCCTGCAAGTTTCAGAAGTTGCTGTTGATATTCGCTTGTGCATTCTGTCCTCTTGCACGATGAGAGCAAACATTAAAATATTTATTGGAGAACGAAATACGATACCTTTTTTATCTCCAACTTTGAGCGACCTCTGAAAAAATAAGCAAGTAGGAAGCTTATTGTTTGTTTATGCAGAAGACTGTCTAATGAGATACGTATAGTACGTCCAAAAAAAGGAATAATAAATGCAATCAATAGACCCTTTCGACAGGGGAATCTTCACAGCGGAGAAGCACCCCTTTCACTTAACTGAGTGTAATATTGTATTCCGCAATGTTTCCTGAACTCATATGTATCTAATTCGTCAGGTATTCTGCGTATTGTTCTACAAATTGACTCAGTTGCGTTATGACGATTGTTACATTTTTTATGCTTTGAATTGAATGGTATCGGCAACAAGATCAAAACCGACAGAAAAAAGAATAACGAAAGAAGAGTCTAGCAGGGAGCATCCGCTGACAAAACGAATACAGCTTTACCAGAATGTGAAGAAGACATTGGCTAAATATTGTACTTTACTCCAAGATTTCATTTTGAAAATAAAATGCAAAATATAGTGAGAAACGCTAACACATCATTACTGTCGCTGACACTGCGCTAGACATTTCGGCCAAAGTTGCTGAAGAAAGAGTAATGCCCATCATTTAATGACACATAATCTGAAATGAAATGGACGGCATTCTTCTAAATTATCTATACTCTGGGCGTTTCAAAAAGTAGGAACAGATTAATTTCTTTATGGCAGAGAAACTAGATGTTGTAGAAACACATAACTAGGCGGCGTAAATTCTGGTGTTTTATTGGACTTCTTAGAAGTTCGAATATCTCAGCGAGGGCGCTCTTCCTTTTGTTTACGTTTACTTCACTGCTTCACCATCATTGCAAGAGAAATGGTTTTACGCGCTTTAACGTGGGAAAAAATAACTTTAAATTGCAATCTGACTTCCGTCATCATTCTACAAAGAGCCTTTCAGTCACAAACTTATAAATGGAGCAAAAATTAATTTAAAGACTACTGAAGTTGTAAACACACGAACGCTGGATCTTTGGGGGCAACATATTAAAAGTCAAACGAATAGAGGATTCGAGTGTAGACATCACGAATCCACTATTTGGAGAAGTTTGGCACTTGCATTTCTCAAGATAGCCGCGTCGCATGTTCTTCGGAAACTGCATATGAAGCGTCACATCTTGAAGTTACTGCAAGTACTGCTAGACGATGATGGCAACCTCTGTGGCGAAATGCTGTCAGATGTGAAACATTTTCCAATTCCCTCTTTTTTTCGTATTTATCGGGTACGAGCTACCAACATAGCGTAAGCATTTCTGGGTCCAAACAACCTGCCTTAGTCGTTGACTACGAAAGATGTTCACCAAGACTGAATAAATTTCGTACAAAAAGACTCATATGACTTCCATACACTATAGTGCCCAACTGCAAACTCATCTGGAATTACGGCTCTGCCGTAGCAAAATTATGGCTAGACGCAAGGTGGTCAGAGGTCACTCAAACTTACCGCATGAGATATACTGAGAAAGTATGAAAGACAATTATTCTTTATAGGTATTGCGGCAATGGGCTGCCTAAAGTTGGGCTTTGCTGGATAACCGCAAGGAAACGCACAATGACTGGGACAGTATTTCCTCTTGGTTTAATCTATGGAAGCTCTCTTTATATGTGGATAAACTCAAGAAGATTCGCACAGAAAAGAGAAATAACCCAGAGAGTATACGATTACAAGATTAGTTTACACTCGGTCACGTCGTTTAAATACTTAAGGCTAATACTGCGCAGCTATGTGGAATGAGACGAATACGTGACAGCAGAAGCCAAGGTGAATACAAGTCCTCTGGGAAAATGCGGTTCATTTGTCTACAAGATGACAGCGTGGGTAATTTTAGAACAAATTTCCATATTTGAAATCTGTTGTGTCTAGACAAGACAGCCTAGACACAATGAGAGGAAGCCAAAAGGCACGCTTAAACTCACGCAGGCTGGCGTGAGGTCTGAAACAGGATACGTAATGAATGCTATAAAGAAAAGTACGTAGCTTCTGGAATACTTAACTTTAATCCACAATTGTAGAACATCTCTCTTGACGGTACATGTTATAGCCACAATATATCTAGCAAAGGATTATGGCGCCTTGCTAGGTCGTAGCAATTGACGTAGCTGAAGGCTATGCTAACTATCGCCTCGGCAAATGAGAGCGTATCGGTCAGCGTAGCTTCGCTAGCAAAGTCGGCTGTACAACTGGGGCGAGTGCCAGGACGTCTTTCTAGACCTGCCGTGTGGTGGCGCTCGGTCTGCTATCACTGACAGTGGTGACACGCGGGTCCGACGTATACTAATCGACCGCGGCCGATTTAAATGCTACCACCTAGCAAGTGTGGTATCTGGCGGTGACACCACAAAATCCTTGTCGAGTACGCCTGACAGTAAACATCAAAATAATTTCGAGACCAATGTGTTGTGCATCGTAACACGCCGACTATTATAGGGGAAGGCGGGGCAAGATGGGGAAGCTAACTTTAAACCCTTACAAAAGGGACAAAAACAAACAAATTCAAGTAGGTTTGATTGTCATTTGTTTATTTACCATTGAATTACAATAGCATGCAAAGAAACCTGCAAACTTGTTACATTTAGTTAGAAATATCTCGATTTGAAACATAAACTACCAATTCCCCATCTTGCCCCATATGCGGGGTAAGATGGGGAACTAGCATGAGTTCATCTCTAAAGCTTAAATAAGGACTGGAGTAACGAAATCATGTGAAGATAAGGTTTCGAAACATGGTTCTGCGAATTGTAGGATCAGGTATTACGTTTTATTTAGGCCTCTTACTTTCACATACTACACAAGTGTGGACAACCTCGTCATCACTTCTTTCTGTCCCTGCACAAGTGTCGTGGGCACCCCGACGCTGAAACACATATTTCTGTGGCACGTTGAACTGTCGAGCAGCCCTGAAAGAACCCATATGACCTTCCACAACAGCATTTACAACGCCTTCCATTGACTCCAAGGACCAATCTTGCCTAGAAGTTCGTCGCCGATACTTGCGAACCATCTGAAATAAAACACGTGGAACGTACTATCGAGTCAGATCATTCCTGGTAATCTATATTATACAGTAAATACCATATTTCCAAATGTCAGTCGTCAAAGCATGGCAAGAATACTGACTTTGCACGTTTTGTGTATTTTTATTCACCATATAGCCTAAGGCATACTTTGTAATTAATTAGGAAAGTGTTGGAAAAACGAATACCATTCTATTTACAATTGTATTCAACGTATAATGTACGTGTTCAAAACCCGCAGCGAGGTAAACACATGAGACGATAAGAACGTAATGGTTGGACACATAGTAGGGGCAAGACGGGGAATCTCCCCATCTTGCCCCACCCCGTCTTGCCCTCTACCATTCTGTCAGGTTATATTACGCCTACATGAACACTATCTAGTGAACATTGACTACAGACGCAGCAGTTTACTGTTAATAAGACGTACTATTCAGTGCTATATATACAGTCTGGACAAATGTTCACGAAACACATGTTTTAGGACCTCGAAAGGTGTAAAACATTGCAAATCGGTATAGCAATTGTACGTACCTTGAAAAGCTCACAGAAACCGCCGCGAAACTAAGGTTCAGCAATGTCAACACTCTGGGACCTGTGTATTGATGATGTTGACGTAGCTATCCACAGATGGCAATACTGTAACTGTAGCTTATAGCCCTTCCCCGTCTTACCCCACCTCCCCGTCTTGCCCCGCCTTCCCCTACTCCACACAGAAGTGTAACAGAGACGCTCACGAAACGTTTGTGAGAAACTCAGAAGGCAAGGCAACGCTGTTGTCGCGAAAAACTGTTAGGTAGATTTAGAGACCCAATACTCATGCAGATTGTGCAATAATTTTAATTTCTTCGTAGCATTTCTCATGCAGGGATCATGAACGTTAGCCCCGTGGAACGTTCATATTGTGTTCGTCCTGAAGTGCACATCTGCAGTTTAAATCCTACTGGACTCTGTTATAAGGTGTTCTTGTACTCACAAGGGTACTACTCCTACTCGTCATCGCCGAATTAGACCAAATTTATGGTATGTGCAGGACTTGGCCAGAAATGAATGTGACGGAAGTGGGGGCTCCAGATGGCAAACCATTTAGAAAAAAAATCATTTTTGGCGCGGGTATCAGCATGTGGAGTAAGTTCACAGAAATGTGAGTGGCCCAGTATGTTTGCCTCGACGGTGAGTGTTCATCAGAGACAGGACTGCATCAGGGAAGTGTAATAGGACCACTGTTGTTCTCTACATACAGAAATGGTTTGGTAGATGGGGTGGGCAGAAAGCTACGTTTGTTTGCGGATGATGCTGTGGTGTTCGGTAAGGTATCGAAGTCGATTGACTGTAGGAAGATACAAGACGACTTACACAAAATTTCTAGTTGGTGTAATGAATGGCAGCTAGCTCTAAATGTCGAAAAATGTAAGTTAATGCGGACGGGTAGGAAAAACAAACCTCTAATGTTCGGATACAGTATTAGCAGTGTTGTGCTTGACACAGTGAAGTCGTTTAAATATCTGGGCGTAAAGTTGCAAAGCGACACGAAATGGGACGGACATCTGAGAACTGTGGTAGGGATGGCGAATGGTCGACTTCGGTTTATTGGGAGAGTTTCAGGAATGTGTGGTTCACATTTAAAGGAGACAGCATATAGTACGCTGGTGCGACCTATTCCTGAGTACTGTTGGAGTGTTTTGGATGTGTACCAGGTCGGACTGAGGGACGACATCGATGCAGTTGGGAATTCCTGGAGGGAAGGTGACCTTCGAGGAACACAATTGACAAAATTTAGAGAACTGCTTTTGAAGCTGACGCCAACATACATTGCGCGTAAGGACCGCGAAGATGTTGTTGTTGTTGTGGTCTTCAGTCCTGATACTGGTTTGATGCAGCTCTCCATGCTACTCCATCCTGTGCAAGCTTCTTCATCTCCCAGTACCTACTGCAGCCTACATCCTTCTGAATCTGCTTAGTGTATTCATCTCTCGGTCTCCCTCTACGATTTTTACCCTCCACGCTGCCCTCCAATGCTAAATTGGTGATCCCTCGATGTCTCAGAACATGTCCTACCAACCGATCCCTTCTTCTAGTCAAGTTGCGCCACGAGCTCCTCTTCTCCCCAATTCTATTCAATATCTCCTCATTAGTTATGTGATCTACCCACCTAATCTTCAGCATTCTTCTGTAGCACCACATTTCACTTCCATACCATTTTTCTCTCGCTCCATTTGCGAGTGGAACAGGGGAGGGAATGACTAGTTGTGGTACCTGGTACCCCCCCGCGACGCACCATACGGTGGTTTGCGGAGTATTTATGTCGATATAGATGTAGGTCAACCGCGGAATGAGCCATTTACGTTACGTAGTGTCCAGGCGGCAGTTGACACACCGGGAAGAGTACAGAACGGTAGCTAACCGTGGGGTCGAGTCGTTATGCGGAGATATGTTTAATTTTTTTATTTTTTATTTTATTTACTAACACTGCAAAATTTTTTAAATTAAACTCAATATATTGTATTAATTAATATTTTCATAAATGGTATGAAAAGGAAAGGCAAAGGAAAAATTGTGACAGCAAATAAATTTCCAGGAAGGGGTTGTAAAATGTGGGTGAGAACGTCGTGGATAAAATTACACACTTTTATTATTCTGCAGTTGGTGCTTAACGCGAGCTGAGGTGATATTCATCATTAAAAAAGGGACAGCAGTAATTCTCTCGGCATCTCGCACACGGTATATACGCTACATTTTTTACAATTACAGTGTTGTTTTAAAATTTATATAGAAAAACGAACTTGGTTTATATTCACAAGAGGTTCTCTCTCAATGCAGTCTGGCAGTAAACCACGCGTAACGCACCATTCTCGTGATGTGATGTCTCGGAAATTTATTTCCATTCCGAAAATTTCCTTTGCCATTCATTTTCAGGGGTTTTATGAAAATATTAATAAAAACAACATTATTTGCAGTACAAGTCACATAACAACTGAAAATAAAAATAATTAAAATTTTCCGCTTAGCGACTCGACCCAACGACCCTCCGATTAGTTTCTTTTTCTTACACTTCCCGCTGCGCCAACCGCTGCCTGGAAACTACGGTAACATGCCTCTTCCGACCAGCCCCAAAAATACTATTTTTTCTAAACGCTTCGCCATTTGGAGCTGCCACTTCTACCATTTTCATTTCTGGCAAACCCCTGTATTTACCACAAATTTGGACGAAATCGGCAATGACGAGTAAGCGTTGCCCTCTTGTCAGTCGTAATATGTGGTACCGGGTAAACCATTAGTTTCTAGACCTATGTTTATTAGGATTATTTGCTTGTTTCATTGGCCTCTACTCATGCTTTTAGCTTGTTCCTATAATTTTCAAAGACCCTGCATGATGTGTTATGCTAGAAATTTTTTGATGTTATTGCCATTGTAGCATATTAACAGCATCAATGATGAGCGTAAATCTGTAAAAATAACAATTTTTTTCTTGAAATCGTACATAACATTTTAAAATCTCTCTCTCTATCTCCCCCCCCCCCCCCCTTACTCTCCGTCCGACAGTCTGGAAGCCGGCGACCGCTACGGTCGCAGGTTCGAATCCTGCCTCAGGCATGGGTGTGTTGATGGCCCTAGGTTAGTTAGGTTTAAGTAGTTCTAAGTTCTAGGGGACTGATGACCCCAGAAGTCAAGTCCCATAGTGCTCAGAGTCATTTGAACCATTTGAACCTCTCCGTCCGAACAAGCCTCGAAAGACCCAACGGTACAGATCGGCCACCGTATCATCCTCAACCGATAGCTGTCACTTTATCTAGATGGGGAGAGGCATGTGGTCAGCACAATGCTCTACCAGCCGTTGTGGTTCTCGAGGGCGAAGCCGCTTGTTATCAGTCAGGTAGCTTCTCAGTTGGCATCACAAGGGCTGATTGCATCCCGCTTGCCAGTAGCTGTCGACAGCGCTTAACTTCGGTAATCTGATGGGAGTAGGTGCTGCCGCTGCGTCAAGGCCTTTGGCACTTAAATATCTGTTCTTCCTTTTTAAAACACACTATTCCGTGCGATTGTGTCTGCAGTGGAAGGCTGTTTTCTGGACGCAGTTTGGATATAAACTCTGGATACGTTTTTGTAGGTCTCCAGTGCCTTTGCGGCTACGGACTAGTACCGGAGCACCGGGAGCTCTTCGAATAATGGGCAGACTTGGACGTATCGATGGGCTCCTCTGCACTGTCACGAAAAAACCAAGAAGTATCCTACTTACTGTCATGTGAGCCAAACCCAGGATCTTTGGAGACAGCAGTCGCGTGTGGAACAAACGCATTTGTGAGGAGTTAGCGCGCCTCGCGCTGTTTGCGGCTCGACTTGTTGAGCGGCGCATTTCACACTCGCCGCGTCCGGCTGTGATTTGTGGGGCCGTCCGCACGCGACGCAGCCGAGACTCGCCGCGCGGCCCCACTAGTCTGTCCGGCAGGCGATCGCCCGCCTCCTCTGTATGCGCGCTGATTTACTCCGGTGGAAACAGAAGCAAACAAGTACGAGGGGCGTTCAGTAACTAAAGCAACACATTTTCTTCCTCAGTCAGTTTCGGTTGCAAAAATGCGGAATTTGTTATAGGACATCGTGGAAGATTCCCGCTTCAGCCACTATAGTTTCATGAAGTACCGATAGGTGGCAGCGCTACACTTAGCCTTCAAAATGGCGTCTGTAACGGAGACGTGTTTCAGGCAGTGAGCCGTCATTGAGTTTCTTTTGGTGGAAAACCAGAGCATCGCAGACACTATAGGCGCTTGTAGAATGTCTACAGAGACCTGGCAGTGAATAAAAGCACGGTGAGTCGTTGGGCGAGGCGTCTGTCAGCATCGCAACAAGGTTGCGCAAACATGTCAGACCTCCCGTGTGCCGGCGGGCACACACCTGTGACTCCTGCATTGTTGGAAAGCGCGGACACTCTTTTTCGAAGTGGCCGACGGATCGCAATCAAACACTTTGCTGCTCAACTGGATGTCTCTGTTGGTAATGCTGACGCACTCGTCCACTATTTGGGGTACTCAAAGGCGTGTGCCCGCTGGGTTCTTCGCCGCCTAACAGAAGACCGAAAAGAGCAACGAAGGACCATCTGTGCGGAACTGGTCCACGGTAAACAGTGCACAGATGATGCGGAGGTTATTGACGCAGCAACATGTTGGATCCGACGTCGACCAGTGGAGTGGTATCATGCGGTCGTTCCCAGCAGCGTAATACCGTCGCGTTGAACGGAGTTTATGTTGAAAATGCGGTTCTGTAGCCAATAGAATGGGGAATAATATGTTATATTGAAATCCTGAATTAAACCAACCGGCTTTAAAAATAAAAAAAAAGTGTAGCATTACTTATTGAACTCCCTCCCACCCCCACCCCCCCACCCCCCTTGTATATTAAAAATTTTGAAGTTTGTCGATGACATAGTATTTTCTGTCACAGATGGCAAAGGACCTGAGAGATCAGTTGAATGGAATAGATAGTGTTTTGAATAGAGGTTATAGGATGATCATCAACAAAGGTAAAAGAAGAGTAATGGACTGCAATCCATTTAAACCAGCCGATGCTTAGAGCATTTAATTGGGTGAAAGAGACACTAATGCTAGTGGAAGAGTTTTGGTGTTTGAGCAGCAAAATAACTGACGACAGCCACAGCAGAGGTGGTGTAAATTGCAGACTGGCAACAGCAGGAAAAGCGTTCCTGAAGAAGAGAAGTTTGTTAATATCGAAAATAAATTTAAGTGTTAGGAAATCTTTTCTGAAGGTATTTTTCTTAAGTGTACCCATGTACGGAAGTGAAAGGTAGGTAATAAATAAGCAGTTTAGTTACAACAAAGTGAAGCTCGCAGAGGACATGGTAGAATGTCAGTTAGCTTCGTACGCATAGGTACAATCGATGAGTGTGTTAATGAGTAGAGATACAATTTTCTGTAACAGATAGAACGGCCACCAGAGTGCATTAGCACTGTTGGTGTTTAGTGTTGTTACAAGACACGATACATCTACATCTACATGGTTACTCTGCAATTCAAATTTAAATGCCTGGCAGAGGGTTCATCGAGCCATTTTCATACTAATTCTCTATTATTGCACTCTCGAATGGCGCTGGGAAAAAGGAACATCTAAATCTTTCCGTTGTAGCTCTGATTTCTCTTATTTTAGTATGATGATTATTTCTCCCTACGTAGGTGGGTGTCAACAAAGTATTTTCGCATTCGGAAGAGAAAGTTGGTGATTGGACTTTCGTAAATAGATCTCGCTACGAAGAAAACCGCCTTCGTTTCAGTGACTGCCACCCCAACTCGCGTATCATATCAGTGACACTCTCACCCCTATTGCGCGATAACACGAAACGAGCTGCCCTTCTTTGTACTTTTTCGATGTCCCCCGTCAATCCTACCTGGTGAGGATCCCACACCGCGCAGCAATATTCCAGCAGAGGACGGACAAGTGTAATGTAGGCTGTCTCTTTAGTGTGTTCGTCGCATCTTCTAAGTGTTCTGCCAACGAAGCGCAGTCTTTGTTTCGCCTTCCTCACAATATTAATTATGCGGTCTATCCAATTTAAGTAGTTCGTAATTGTAATTCCTAGGTATTTAGTCCAATTGACAGTCCTTAGATTTGTGCGATTTATCGTATACTACCCAAAATTTATCGGATTTCTTTTAGTACCCATGTGGTGTGTCCAGGACACGAGATACCGTGTACTCGTATGAGACAATGTCATCAGTTTGAAATGGGCCTTATTGTGAGTCTCCATTTAGCCAGCTGGTCGAGTAGTGCAATATCCAGGTTTATGGGGCATTCGGATATGACTGTGGCCCTTTGTTGGACTCCATGGGAACGTGAGCGCAGGCATACTCGCAGTCAAGATTGCGGTCGAATTAGCGTTCTCGCTTCACACGCCCGGGTTCCCGGGTTCGATTCCCGGCGGGGTCAGGGATTTTCCCTGCCTCGTGATGGCTGGGTGTTGTGTGCTGTCCTTAGGTTAGTTAGGTTTAAGTAGTTCTAAGTTCTAGGGGACTTATGACCACAGCAGTTGAGTCCCATAGTGCTCAGAGCCATTGCGGTCGATTGCATCTGACCACCACAAAGGAAGACAACCTGATTGTGCAGCAAGCGGATCTTAACCTCGTCACATCTGTGCCTGCCTTCCGAGAACAAGTAATGGACTCCCTGAAAATTCCTGTCTCATCTGGGAGGAGATAAGCAGCAGCTGGGGTAGGGAATTACCGTCCTAAACGTAGGCCGCTGTCAACACCACAAAACAAACGTCTGCGTTTGGAGTTGTGGCGTAACCGAGAAACATTCACTGCTAATAAATAGTGCTGCACTGTGATCAGCGGTGCATCGTAGTTCTGCACTGCCCCGGACGACTATCGTCGGCGAGTACTGCAGTAACCTGGTGAGAGGTATCATTCTTCCAGTGTTTTTTGAGGAGGTTCGGGAGCCAATGGGTATGATTTTAGGTCATGGCTGGTTGTTCAAATGGCTCTGAGCACTATGGGACTTAACATCTGAAGTCATCAGTCCCCTAGAACTTAGAACTTCGAAAACCTAACTAACCTAAAGACATCTCACACATCCATGCCCGAGGCAGAATTCGAACCTGCGACCGTAGCGGTGGCATGGCTCCAGACTGAAGCGCCTATAGCCGCTCGGCCACAACGGCCGGCTGGCTGGTAGTGATTGAGGGAAATCTGACGATACTCCAGTGCATCACGGGTAACCTGCCTCCTCATGTGTTACCTTCCTTGTGACAGCAGTGTGGTGGCACTTTTCATTAGGACAACGCTCGTCCCAACACGGCACGTTTCTCTATGAACTGTCTGCGAAATATTGAGGTGCTCCCGTGGCCAGTAACATAACCATATCTCTCCCCGATAGAACGTGTGTGGTACCGAGCGGTTCTAGGTGCTTCAGTCCAGAACCACGCGGCTGCTACGGTCGCAGGTTCTAATGCTGCCTCGGGCATGGATGTGTGTGATGTCCTTAGGTTGTTGGTTGTTTTTGGGGAAGGAGACCAGACAGCGAGGTCATCGGTCTCATCGGAATAGGGAAGGACGGGGAAGGAAGTCGGCCGTGCCCTTGGAAAGGAACCATCCCGGCATTTGCCTGGAGCGATTTAGGGAAATCATGGAAAACGTAAATCAGGATGGCCGGACGCGGGATTGAACCGTCGTCCTCCCGAATGCGAGTCCAGTGTCTAACCACTGATGTCCTTAGGTTTAAGTAGTTCTAAGTCTAGGGGATTGATGACCTCAGATGCTAAGTCCCATAGTGCTTAGAGCCATTTGAACCATTTTGAACCACTCAAACGTCAAATTTGTCCCAGTGCCAGTATTCAGGATATCAAGGACCAGTTAGGAATGTTGTGGGCCAGTTTGCCTTAGGAGAGGGTACAATTGCTTTTGGCACATTCCCAGCTGACTCACTGCATACATCTAGGCCAGAGGGTTGGGGGGGGGGGGGGGCATATGAGTTGGCTCACACTGCCGAGTTCATTGTAAATTTGACACGATTCACTCTAATGACGTCACATATCCCTTCAACCCGTGAAATTTCATTTCATTTCCCCCTCCCCTTCTGGGCGCTGCACTTTTTTATCAGTGTAGATGGATAAATTGAATAACAAACGTGGTGGTGCTGAATCGAACTGGGGAAGAAGGAAATTTATGACAAAATCGACTAAAAGAAGGAATGTATTAGTAGGACACACCCTGAGGCGTGAAGAAACCGTCAGTTTGGTAATGAAAGTAAGTGTGAGGGGAGAAAAACTGTAGAGAGATGCCACGACCAGTAAACAGGCTCAAATGGATATACGTTACAGTAAATATGCAGAGATGAAGAGGCTTGCACAGTACAGACTAGCTTTCAAACTTACATCAAACCTGTCTTCGGGATGAATACCACAACAACAACAAGTAAACGACCAGTTACAGAATACAGGAAGGTGTAACGAGGCTTAATCAACGACTCTCGATGGCCAGCCAGTATATCTAGTAACACAAGCAAATGCATGTGGCTGTCAGGACGCAAATAAGTGTGGCGCTACATGTGGAAGGGGTGAACGTTGGGGAGCGCCGGGAGTTGTCGTCCGCGACACGTCGCTGTCGTCTGTTTCTCGATCAGTCAGGGCAGCACAAGAAATGTATGGGGCGCTAACCGCGGATCAGTGAATGTCCTGAAAGCTGCAGCACACACGGCAGCAGAAATTGTAAATATGAAAACGGCGAAAGAGTCTGAAGTTATTGTGCATGAGTGCAGCTGCTGAAGCAAATATATGAAACAAAAAGTCTGAGACACGTCGCTCTGGTAAGAGCCCTCTCGATTGCAAAAAATGTTACAGTCTTGAGTTCCGGTGGACGGAAAAGAGGCGTGAAACGATAGTCATAATTATCTATTTCCGACCAAACAGTGGAAATGAACAGAGCCGTTACGAACTCAGAACTTTGAAAATGTGTGATTCTTTCTTTTGTGATTGTTCATTGATATTAAGTTGACCTCAACTAGAAGGTTGCGCACAACATTTTAGTGGTTTACTAGTCGTGGCACGTCCTTGTTTTTCTGATATAAATCATTTCCAAAGGTGAAAGAAAAGATAAGTAACAGAAAAAAGTCCTAGGGTCCACTGGGGATGGAATTCAGAATCTTTGGTTTCGCAGTCTACCACATACACATAGTCACTGAGACACCCCACGTGAAGGCCACTCTTAATTATGAAGGAAAAATATATTGAAAGTTATTACTATTATTATTTCTTTACTTTCTCAGACGTTAAGTCTGGCTAAAAACGGAAAGTGACGCGGACCTTGATCAAGCGCGACTTCCTTTTAAGGTACGGTATATGTTATATTGCATTTAGGAACTTTCGAGTAATTGAACATGTATCAATAACTGCGGATTTCTGTAGTTGTATATATAAGTTTGGATGTAGCTGTATTGCATTGATGTACTGGTGGATATTGTGTGGTATGACTCCTGTAGTTGATAGTATAATTGGTATAATGTCAACATTATCCTGATGCCACATGTCCTTGACTTCTTCAGCCAGTTGGATGTATTTTTCAATTTTTTCTCCTGTTTTCTTTTGTATATTTGTTGTATTGGGTATGGATATTTCGATTAGTTGTGTTAATTTCTTCTTTTTATTGGTGAGTATGATGTCAGGTTTGATATCTGGTGTTGTTTTATCTGTTATAATGGTTCTGTTCCAGTATAATTTGTATTCATCATTCTCCAGTACATTTTGTGGTACATACTTGTATGTGGGAGCGTGTTGTTTTATTAGTTTATATTGTATGGCAAGTTGTTGGTGAATTATTTTTGCTACATTGTCATGTCTTCTGGGGTATTCTGTATTTGCTAATACTGTACATCCGCTTGTGATGTGATCTACTGTTTCTATTTGTTGTTTGCAAAGTCTGCATTTATCTGTTGTGGTATTGGAATCTTTAATAATATGCTTGCTGTAATATCTGGCGTTTATTGTTTGATCCTGTATTGCAATCATGAATCCTTCTGTCTCACTGTATATATTGCCTTTTCTTAGCCATGTGTTGGATGCGTCTTGATCGATGTGTGGCTGTGTTAGATGATACGGGTGCTTGCCATGTAGTGTTTTCTTTTTCCAATTTACTTTCATCGTATCTGTTGATGTTATGTGATCTAAAGGGTTGTAGAAGTGGTTATGAAGTTGCAGTGGTGTAACCGATGTATTTATACGAGTGATTGCTTTGTTTATTTTGCTAGTTTCTGCTCGTTCTAGAAAGAATTTTCTTAAATTGTCTACCTGTCCATAATGTAGGTTTTTTATGTCGATGAATCCCCTTCCTCCTTCCTTTCTGCTTAATGTGAATCTTTCTGTTGCTGAATGTATGAGATGTATTCTATATTTGTGGCATTGTGATCGTGTAAGTTTATTGAGTGCTTCAAGGTCAGTGTTACTCCATTTCACTACTCCAAATGAGTAGGTCAATATTGGTATAGCGGAAGTATTTATAGCTTTTGTCTTGTTTCTTGCTGTCAGTTCTGTTTTCAGTATTTTTGTTAGTCTTTGTCTATATTTTTCTTTTAGTTCTTCTGTAATATTTGTATTATCTATTCCTATTTTTTGTCTGTATCCTAGATATTTATAGGCATCTGTTTTTTCCATCGCTTCTATGCAGTCGCTGTGGTTATCCAATATGTAATCTTCTTGTTTAGTGTGTTTTCCCTTGACTATGCTATTTTTCTTACATTTGTCTGTTCCAAAAGCCATATTTATATCATTGCTGAATACTTCTTTTATCTTTAGTAATTGGTTGAGTTATTGATTTGTTGCTGCCAGTAGTTTTAGGTCATCCATGTATAGCAAATGTGTGATTTTGTGTGGGTATGTTCCAGTAATATTATATCCACAATTTGTATTATTTAGCATGTTGGATAGTGGGTTCAGAGCAAGACAGAACCAGAAAGGACTTAATGAGTCTCCTTGGTATATTCCACGCTTAATCTTTATTGGCTGTGATGTGATATTATCTCAATTTGTTTGGATATTAAGTGTGGTTTTCCAATTTCTCATTACTATGTTTAGGAACTGTATTAATTTAGGATCTACTTTGTATATTTCCAGTATCTGTAGTAACCATGAATGGGGTACACTATCAAAAGCTTTTTGGTAATCAATGTATTCGTAGTGTAGCGACCTTTGTTTAGTTTTAGCTTGATATGTCACCTCTGTATCTATTATCAGTTGCTCTTTACCTCCTCGTGCTCCTTTGCAGCAGCCTTGTTCTTCATTTATAATTTTGTACTGTATTGTATGTGTCATTAATTTCTGTGTAATGACTAAAGTTAATATTTTGTAGATTGTTGGTAGGCATGTTATGAGGCGATATTTAGCTGGGTTTGCTGTGTCTGCTTGATCTTTAGGTTTCAGATAAGTTATTCCTTGTGTAAGTGTATCAGGGACTGTGTATGGGTCTGCAATGTAATTGTTAAATAATTTAGTTAGATGTGAATGCGTTGAGGTGAACTTCTTGAGCCAGAAATTTGCTATTTTATCATTTCCAGGGGCTTTCCAATTCTGCGTTGAATTAATTGCTCGGGTGACTTCATGTTTCAAAATTATCACTTCAGGCATTTGTGGTATCGTCTTATAAGTGTCTGTTTCTGCTTGTATCCACCGTGCATGTCTGCTATGTTGTACCGGGTTTGACCATATGTTGCTCCAGAAGTGTTCCATGTGTTGTGGTTGGAGGATTGTCTATTTTAATGTGTGTGTTATCTATTTTCTGGTAAAATTTCTTTCGGTTTGTGTTGAATGTTTGGTTTTGTTTCGTTCTATTTTCACTTTTTTTGTATCTTCTAAGTCGTTTGGACAATGCTTGTAATTTCTGCTTCTTTTCATCTAATTGCTCTATCGCTTCTTGTTCTGAGATTTTACCTAACCTTTTTCTTTTTTTTTCTGACATTTCATTTCTTATAAATTGTGTTAGCTGTCCGATGTCTTTTCTAAGTTTTTCTATTCTGATCTGTAGCCTGTGTTGCCATGCTGGTTTTGTGGGTTTCTTCTGTGTGTTGGTTGGTTCTGATCTCTGCCTAGTGTGTATATTTAGTGTAGTGAGCGCTCCTATATAAACAAATAGTTGTAACTCTTCCATAGTTGTGTTTTCATTTATTTCGTTGTGTATGATTGTGTTGATAGGTTTTATTGTTGTTTCGACTTGTGGGTTATTTGGCGGTCTATGCAAGAATGGTCTAATGTCTGTATTTGTGTCTTTATATTCTATATATGTGAGCTGAAATTTTTCTTCTATATCTAACATGTGTGTCACTTCGTGTTCTATTTGTGCTTGTTCTGGTGGCTGTCTTAAGATTTCTTTTTCCTCTGATTGTTTAATTGATGCGTGTTGTTCTTTGTTTGTTTGCTCTGGGATGTTTGAGTCCATTACTGTATTTTTTTTTCTTCTTCTTCTTCTTCTGATTGCACATTATTTTGTTCCAGTATCTGTTGTACTTGTTGTTTGATGTTTTCTAATTCTGACTGGGGTATCCTGTTATTTTTGATTATTACACGAATCTGAACAGCTAGTCGTTGTTCTGTTAAAAATTTTAATTCTGGGTATCTGGTAATAATTGTTGTGTATACTTGTGATCGGTATCCAGTTGCGTTGGTGCCTAGGTTTGTTGCTTGGTAATAAAATGACATGAGGTGTCGATAAACTTCACCTGACCATCTCATCCTCGGTCTTTGTTTTCCTTCTAGGGTGGTCGCAGGAAGCATATCCTGCAAAACACCTCTATTTGAATTTAAATCATTTTCCAGTTGGCTAGCAGTGTCGTTACCATTGTGGGCGGGCATAGGGTTCAAGCGTCGTCCCCGACCATGACGGCGCTTGTCCGAGGCTTCTTTAGTTCTGTCCTGAACCAAGTAATCACACTAAAAGAGGGATTAGCCCTATTAGTGGTTTGTTCTTTTCGTCGCCTTTTACGACTGGCAGAACATACCGGAGGAGGCCTATTCTTTTCCCGGGCCTCCACGGGGTCTATTATTATTATTATTATTATTATTATATTTGTGTATGTCCGATTCCGACGACCGTGAGAGATTGCAAGACCTGCTTGTATAGCATAAAGCGCAGCGTGCTGGTTTGTAAGACAGGGATGTAACCCAGACCCATATCGAATCAGCGCGGTGGATCATCGAACGTTGGACTGGTTCACTGGCCATCCTCAACGCAGTTTTTAGGCAGTTTTCCTCGCCCGCTTAGGCAAAAGCTAGGCTGATTCTCAGTATCTGCATCAGAAAAAACGCCACTCAGATTTTTAAAATACGATAACACAAAACAAAGTCTACGTGACGCACAGAGAGATGGCACGCAGGACTTCTCTGACTTAGGTTAACTGACGACTGGGAGTGCATCCGGGTACAGAGTTAAAGAAAATAAAATAGCCAAATCATGAAAACAGTGGTGTACGACGAGATATACGCTACGAGAAAGAGAGACAGAGTCCTACATATTGACTCGCAGACTGCTGGTCAACAGCAGTAAACAGTAGGTCGAAGTTCTCCGTCCTTGACTCCTAAATGAGATGGAAAATCTATGCGTCTGGCCAGGACTTGAGGAAAAATAGTTAAGGATGGAATTTAAAGTTCTGTTGCCGTCTGGCTCGATACAGAGGCACCACAAAATAGCTGCGAGGGAATGGCCACGGGCGTTTCAAAGGAAATATATCCGCAGTTTCCTTAAGCGAGTTAGGGAAATCCTAGTAAACCTAGGTTCGGTTGGTGGGACTGGAATTTAAGCACTGTTATCCCTAATTACGAATCCATTGTCTTGAAGGCGTAAGGAAGACCCACACAACCATATCATCTACAGGCCGTAGAGTCACATTTAGATGAGATCATATTGCATGCTAGCTCATGTAGGTCAACCAAAAGGTAACTGATCCAAATCCCCCGAGATGTTGTGATACATATTTCTTGTCCACCACGTTGTGTACCACTGTCGTGGATTATTTAGCACATAATTTGTGGATTGACAGAGGTACAAGAAGAGAATTAAGACATACAACACTCAACTTTTACGGCTTCTTCTTTTTCTTGCGCAATTTTCCAGCATCGACGCAGGGTCTGGATGGTTATTAACAGATTTGGTACGGTTAATTTAAGGAGTTCCCGGATGCCCTTCCTGGTGCCATCCCTGACTCCCTGGGATGGAATACGTACACCTCAACTGTCTGCGCGAAGTGTTATTCATGTGAAAGTGATTGAAAGTTCTCTAAATGTTCGCGAATTGTGTAAATCAGGTGGAACTTGTTTGCCAGTCCGGTATTCACCTAATGGGATGTGGAAAACCGCCTAAAAGCCTCATCCAAACTGGCTGGCGCACGGCCCCTCGTCGTTAATCCGCCAGGTGGATTAGGTGGCCAGCACATCTCACCGTTCCAGAAGCGGCGCTTTAATACGCTCGGCTATCCGGGTGGGCCCTCAACTGCTATAGCGTGAACGACAAAATCTTACAACATCGCCAAAATTGGAGAACTCATAGAGAACGAATGAGAAACGGACGTCTGCCCAAATCGTTAGGAGAGGCGTTCAATAAGTAATGCAACACTTTTTTTTCTGAAAGCAGGTTGATTTTATACAGGACTTCAACATATCATATTACTCCCCACTCTTTTGGCTACAAAATTCTGTTTTTCAACGCAATCTCCGTTCAATGCGACGGCCTTACAGGGAGTGACCGTATGCCCACATGGTGGCACCTACTGGTGCCAAAGTCTTGCTGCATCAATAACCTCCCCTTCATCCACGTACTGCTTCCTGCGGAGTGCATTCCTGCATTGAGACAAACGGATGAACGTCGGAAGTTGCGAGGTCCGGGCTGTGGGGTGGATAGGTACGAACAGTCTAATAAGTTTTGTGAGCGCCTCTCGGGTGCGCAGACTTGTGTGAGGCCTTGCGTTGTCATAAAGGAGAAGAACAAATTCGTTTGCACTTTTGTGGAGATGAATACGCGGAAGCTGTTTCAAAAAATTGTTGAAATGGCTCTGAGCACTATGGTACTTAACATCTGAGGTCATCAGTCCCATAGACTTAGAACTTCTTAAACCTAACTAACCTAAGGACATAACACACATCCATGCCCGAGGCGGGATTCGAACCTGCAACCGTAGCAGCAGCGCGGTTCCGGACGAAAGCCCCTAGTATCGCTCGGTTACAGCCCGAAAGCTGTTTCTTAAGTTTCCTCAGGTTAGTACAATACACATCAGAGTTGATCGTTGCGTCATGAGGGAGGACATAAAACAGAATAATACCTTCAGAATCCTATAACACCGTCGCCATCATCCTATCGACTGAGGGTGCGGCTTTGAATTTTTTCTTCAGAGGAGAGGCGGTGTGATCCCACTCCGTAGATTGCCGTTTTGTTTCCGGCTCGAAGTGATGAACCCATATTTCATCAGCCGTGAGGATCTTCCACAAATAATTTTCACTATGAGCCTCGTAACGCATAGGTAACTTCGCACAGATGGTCTCACGTTGGTCTTCGTGGTCTCCTGTTAGGCGGCAAGAAAGCCAGTAGACACACACCTTTGAGTACCACAATTGGTCAGCACTACCAACGAAGACGTCCAGTGGTGCAGTGGGGTGTTTGTGAATCATCAATCACCTCGAATGAGAGTGTCCGCACGTTATAATAATGCAGGAGTCACAGCTGTGTACCGAGCGAGGTGGCGCAGTGGTTAGCACACTGTACTCGCATTCGGGAGGACGACGGTTCAGTCCCGTCTCCGGCCATCCTGATTTAGGTTATCCGTGATTTCCCTAAATCGTTTCAGGCAAATTCCGGGATGGTTCCTTTGAAAGGGCACGGCCGATTTCCTTCCCAATCCTTCCCTAACCCGAGCTTGCGCTCCGTCTCTAATGACCTCGTTGACGACGGGACGTTAAACACTAACAACCACCACCACAGCTGTGTGGGGCGAGCCGGCAGGCGAGAGATCGGACATGTTTGCGCGACCTTTCTGCGATAATGACAGACGCCTCGCTCAACGACTTACCGTGCCTTTGTTCACTGCCAGGTCTCTGTAGAAATTCTGCAAGCGCCTATAAACATCTGCGATGCTCTGGTTTCCCGCCAGAAACGAACACAACGACAGCTCTCTGATTGGAATGCACCTCCGTTACAGACGCCATTTTGAAGGCTACGTATAGCGTTGCCATCTATCGGAAGTTCATGAAACTAAAGGGTTGAAGCGGAAATATTCCACAATGTTCCACAGCAAACTCTGCATTTTTTCAACTGAAACTGGCTGAGAAAAAAATCTGTTGCTTTATTTATTGAACGCCACTCGTACAAGCCTCGGTGGTTCCGCAAACCAAAGGAAAGGAGGACACACTGAATTTGAAGAACACAAGATATCGGAGGACCTGTTGCATTAACATGATGGTGATGATCTCTCCGCAGTATAGTATGGAGTGACAGCATGTCATATTATTGATGTTGATATGTCCGGCAGTAATATCATAATGCGTTATTCGCGAACTGCACGCTTTGTGTCGGCATGGCGTTTTCCACCTTATCCGTCATCAACATCACAAACACAACAAAAAACGCTCCACGCACTTTATTACAATCATCCACAAAAATCAATTTCACGTACAACACAATGACTACCCCTTCGAGTGAAGCAGCCAGTGTGCGCAAAGGAAGGTGAATGAAAACCGCTCACAGCCAAAAATGTCCTACGACTCTTCATCGTCACTTACTCTAGAATACGAAAGCCTGGCAACAGACAAAAAATTGTTCCTGGGCAGTTGGTCAGTCGTCTCGGGTAGCAATCGAGCCGCGATGGTCAGCATGCAAAGCGCTAACGCTCCCACTTTGCTAGAGTGGGTGTAACTCGAGTTCATTCCCGCGCGGTAAGCATCACGTGGCCTAAAGAAAAGAAGAAGAGAAACAAAGCTGGAGCAGAGGCAGAAGCAGGTGAGATGTGGGAGCGCGAGTATCGCAGGTGGGATCGCCGGCAGCTAACACTCTCGCTGCGTACACCTCGTGACTCCGCTATGTCCCGAGAACTGTCACGCTTAATTACATTCATCACACCTAGATCTTACTTACATAACTATCGTCCTGAGTCAGTCACGACCTCTGGGAATAACTCGGACAGACGATACACCTCGCAGATTGCTTATAATTTTTTTTCAAATGAATGTGTCTTCAACTCGTGTTTTGCAGCTTCGCACCCGGGTGTGAAATGTATCCCACAGGTTAGGTTAGCTTAAGTTAGGCTAGAATCTTATTATTATTATTTCTTTAACTGATCATACGCTGAACAGCCAAAGAAACTTGCACACCTGCCTAATATCGTGTAGGGCCCCCGCTAGCACGCAGAAATGCCGCAGCACGACGTGGCAGGGATTCGACTAATGTCTGAGATAGTGCTGGAGGAAACTGACATCATAAATCCTGCAGGGATGTCCATAAATCCGTAAGAGTACGAAGGGGTGGATATCTCTTCTGAACAGCACGTTGCAAGGCATCCCAGATGTGCTCAATAATGTTTTAACTCAGAAGAGTGTTCCTGGATCCACTCTGTAGCAATTCTGAACGTGTGAGATGTCGCATCGTCCTGCTGGAATTTCCCAAGTCCGTCGGAATGCACAATGAACATGAATGGATGCAGGTGATCAAAAAATATGTGTGAAATCTTATGGGACTTAACTGCTAAGGTCATCAGTCCCTAAGTTTAGACACTACTTAACTTTAATTATCGTAAGGACAAACACACCCACCCATAATGAGATTTTCGCTCTGCAGCGGAGTGTGCGCTGATATGAAACTTCTTGGCAGATTAAAACTGTGTGCCCGACCGAGACTCGAACTCGGGACCTTTGCCTTTCGCGGGCAAGCACTCCTGAAAGAAAGGATACTGCGGAGACATGGCTTAGCCATCTGCCAGGAAGTTTCATATCAGCACACACTCCGCTGCAGAGTGAAAATCTCATTCTGGAAACATCCCCCAGGCTGTGGCTAAGCCATGTCTCCGCAGTATCCTTTCTTTCAGGAGTGCTAGTTCTGCAAGGTTCGCAGGAGAGCTTCTGTAAATTTTGGAAGGTAGGAGACGAGATAACTGGCAGAAGTGAAGCTGTGAGGACCGGGCGTGAGTCGTGCTTCGGTAGCTCAGATGGTAGAGCACTTGCCCGCGAAAGGCAAAGGTCCCGAGTTCGAGTCTCGGTCGGACACACAGTCTCAGTCTGCCAGGAAGTTTCACACACACCCATGCCCGAGGGAGGACTCGAACCTCCACCGGGACCAGCCGCACAGTCCATGACTGCAGCGCCTAAGACCGCTCGGCTAATCCCGCGCGGCTGCAGGTGCTCATGCTTACGTACGTGTCACCTGTCAGAGTCGTACCTAGGGTCCCATATCACTCCAACTGTACACGCCCCACACCATTACAGAGCCTCCACCAAACTTGAACAGTCCCCTGCAGACATGCAGGGTCCATGGATTCATGAGATTGTCTCCAAACCCGTACACGACCACCCGCTCGATACAGTTTGAAACGAGACTTGTCCGACGAGGCTACACGTTTCCAGTCAACAGTCCAACGTCGGTGTTGACGGGCCCAGGCGACGCGAGAATTCACGAGTGGGCCTTCGACTCCGAAAGCCCATATCGATGATGTTTCGTTGAACGGTTCGCATGCTGACCCTTCTTGGTGGCCCAGCACTGAAATCTGCAGTAATTTGCGGAAGGGTTGCACTTCTGCCAGGTCGAGATCTGAACCCTGTCCGGTTTACAATTTTAATTTGCCAAGAAGTTTCAATTTATTATAATTTACTCGCCTACTCCGGAAATCGCGAGTAGGAAAAAAGGCATTCTACGATATTTTCCTACTCTACCTTAAACCATACCGTAGTTAAATTAGTCATATTTCATATCATTGTGCTGATCTATAAGGTTTATACGGCTTTGTTTTTCACTACAACACTTCTCCACTCAAGTGCAAACCAGCAGCAGTCGCCACAACGACGACGTAACGGAAGATTCCAAGGCCAGATAGCCAGCAGTATATTAGCACCTTTTTTAAGATGCGGGCTGAGTGAGACATTAGTTACGCAGTTTTAGAGTAGACAGGCGGAACCCCACTGACTTCTCTATTTCCCTAGCGAAACAAGATAAGATAAGGGTCTCCCATTTGTGCAGCCGGCAGTGAATCGAGGCCTAGGGTTTTCCTGACGCGAGCAGCTCTCCCGCGGGCTGTAATCTCAGCAACATTCATTCAGCTTACGTAGCGGACAGGCGCGACGCTGGAGCCTCAAGGCGGACAACGCAACCTGTAGCGACTGCCTAGAATCAGCCTCAATATCATGAATGAAATACCAGTTTTCTTAGCGTCTCTGAGTGCACTCATCCACCAAATTTGCAGATAGATATACTTGTAAAACTTTTTCAGTTTATTGCTATCACATTATAGAAAAAAGGGCAAATAAGACGTTGTAGCTGTAATTAGAGCATGATCGACGAACGTTCAGAAAATAAAGAAGCCCCAAAGGCGCCTATCTTGCTGCAAGAATACTACCTGAAAAATCATTTAAACGAAATATCTCAGCTTTATATTGTTAGATGGAAAGCAGTAAAAGGACAACATACATAGGAAAAAGAAATCGAAAAACCATTGTATTCTATAAGAAATCCTTGGCTGTGTACAAATAAATATCTTTGAAAAAGAGTAAAAAAGTTGTTTACATCCTTTTCAAACGTTGAAAATTAACTAACTACATCGTCTTAGTCTCTAAGGATGGCTCCAGTATTATAAGATGAACTGTTGGGCACGGAAACTTCTTAGAACTCGGCCTGACGCTCATAAAACCAATGTCACCAAGAACATATACCGTGAAAGACCACATTGTATAAAAAAATAACTCAGTAAAACAGCGCTCTCTTTGCATTGCTCCTCATTATTGTGTCAAATAATATATAGACAAATGGAAATATGAAACACGTAATGCTCTTAATGTTCTAGTCATCTTAGATGACATAAATATAAAAGTAGAACTTTTACAAAATACAATCCAAGAAACGCCAAATAGAGATTATATGATGCACGTTCTCAGAGTAACGGGCCCGAAAATGTTGTTACCCTCGACAAACAGACAAAGAAACAAAAACAGTGAACTAAACTACGTGATTGGGAAAATTTTCAGAACCCAAATACGTAAAAATGGCGTCTGTATATGGGTACTGAAAATTTTTGCACTTTTTATGCCGAAACGTGTGAGACTGTTTTCGCAAAAGTGAGACTGTTTGGTTCCTAAACCTTTGACTTAATATTCAGAGTCATATAATGTATGTTCTGCGTTATACAACAATTAATCGGCTATAGACCGTTAACGGAGAAGATTGGTCGCAAATGCATGAAAATCTCCGAAGCAAAATGTTTGGAACATGCAACAGTGATCACAAATTCTATTGCGAGGGTAATGCCTCTGAATTTTTTATTCTGTTCTCAATATCGTTTGAGGTATTACATGGCGTGCATATTACTCTAACGACATGCCCGCTTCGCTGAAGCAAGTTACAATCCTCTGCCGCTAGACGGCTACGAATTGTAGCGTGTAACATGGTGCTGTGTAACGTAACTATGTCGGTGTGTGTGAAACAGCGTGCTGTAATCGAGGATCTAGCCGTACAAAAAGGGTGTTTTGAGCTTGAGGGTGATGGGTTCCCTAACATCATTGTGACAGGTGTTGAAAGCTGGGTTCGCTATTTTGACCCCGAGAACAAGAGAGCATCAATGGAGATTTACCACAAAGGATGTCCGCCTCCGGTAGCTGGGTACTCAGCGCTACAGAGTGCCAATCCTAAGGGCCCGGGTTTGATTCCCGGCTGGGTCGGAGATTTTCTCCGTTCAGGGACTGGGTGTTGTGTTGTCCTAATCATCATCATTTCATCCCCATCGACGACGCGCAAGTCGCCGAAGTGGCGTCAAATCGAAGGACTTGCACCCGATGAACGGTCTACCCGGCGGGAGATAATAGTCACATGACATTTACATTTACCACAAAGGATCACCGAAGCCAAAAAATTTCAAGACCATCCAATTAGCAGGCAAAGTCATTCCTACAGTATTCTGTGATATTCAAGGTGTGGTGCATTTGGAATTCGTGCCTAAAGACACCACTATAATCTCTGTAAGGTACTGCGAGACCCTCAGAAAACTGCAAGCACGAATTCGAAGAATTCGTTCATACATGGAACATCCTCTCCTTTAACATGGTAATGCCAGACCACACAGGAGCGCTGAGACATCTGCAACGATTCGACGCCTTGGGTTCACTGTTATAGATCATGCTACATACAGTCCCGACTTGTCCCCATCCGATTTTCGCCTGTTTCCAAATCTTAAAGAATGCCTCGAGGACTTCACTTTGATAGTGATAAAGAGGTGCAAGTAGAGGTCAGGTTGTTGCTTCGTCAACAAAGTGAAACATTCTACAGTGACGGTATCAACAAAGTGGTCTCTCGTTGGAAGAAACGTGTTTTCACCAGGGTGACTATGCTGAGAAATAAATATGTGGACATGAAGAGTAAAGGTGTAGAATGTTAATAAAGTTTGTTTTATTTAAGAAGCTTTAAGAGTTTTCACTTAAAAAATTCAGAGGTATCGCTTTTCAGCACGCCCTAGTAATAAATAGGGCGAACACAAGAGTGTTCGATTGCAGGTCATGTGGTAGGGGCTTACAATACTTGGGAATATCATTAGAATTATTGTTATGATAACCTACGGGAATGCAAACGGGTGACATCGTCGACAACCGCCGATATTTCGACACGTGACCACACAGTTTGCACAGCGCTTACTTGCTGCAGAGCGGTCACCTGTCGAAATATTGACGGTCATCCGGCTGCATTCCCGTAAGTTATCTGAACATTGCATACGCCGCGAGAAACTCATGTCTCCCAGTGGCAGCGTGCTCGACAGACGATCCGCACTACGAGCTGACGCCAAAGTTGTCCGCAAATGGTTGTCATTGGTGGCCAGAGCTGGAGGCGTCCTTTAGATTCACAGTTCTTATCATTCCCGTTATTTATTTTTGACATCATGTCTATCGTCAGAATATTTATATATTTACAAGGTGATAATTGTTGAACTATATGGGATAAAACGTAAATTAGTTGCAAACTACGGGGTGCAGACATTTTATTCAACACGTAAACGTCACTACAGATATTCGAATTTAAGTTACGACATGTTCGATATGCCTGCCATCATTGGCGATGACGTGACGCAGACGAATAGCGAAATTCTGCATGACCCCTTGAAGCGTCAGAACATCGATGCTGTCTATGACCTCTTGAATGGCTGTTTTCAGCTCAGCAATGGTTTTGGGGTTATTGCTGTGAACCTTGTCTTTAATATAGCCTCACAAAAAGGAGTCACGTGTCTTCAGGTCCGGAGAATATGGCGGCCAATCGAGGCCCATGCCAGTGGCCCCTGGGTACCCCAGAGCCAGAATGCGGTCCCCAAAGTGCTCCTCCAGGACATCAAACTTTCTCCTGCTTCGATGGGGTCGAGCTCCGTCTTGCATGAACCACATCATGTCGAAATCAGGGTCACTTTGGATAATGAGGATGAAATCGTCTTCCAAAATCTTCGTGTACCGTTTGGTAGTCACTGTGCCATCAAGGAATATCGCATCGGTTTTCCGTGACAGGACATTGCATACCCCACAGTCACCCGTTGGGGGTGAAGAGACTTCTCGATCGCAAAATGCGGATTCTCAGCCCCCCAAATGCCACAATTTTGCTTAATGACGAACCCATCCAAATGAAAGTGGATTTCGTCGCTAAACCAAACCATACCATGCGCATAATAATTCCCAACGTGCCCCGCGGCCAACCGTGTAGTTTGAACGTCCTAACGCAAACCGTTCAGAAGTTATGACGATTTTATTTCGTATAGTTCAATAATTGTCACCCTGCACAATGGAACATAGGTAAGATGCGTCCATACCAGAAGACAATCTTGTCAGAAGCTAACAACGTCAAAAAAATTAGAGATCAGAACAAATTTTCTGTCAGTTTTAATGTCGTGTTAAGTCGTATCTGTGAGACTAAAAATGACAAAAAGAAGATTACTTGTAACACAATCATTCTAACTGAAGAACTGCAAGAACGCAAGCTAAAGTCGGAAGAAATAACTAAACTTCTAAGCCACAGAAACGCACCTCACTTGATACCCACTCGGAATTGTTATACTAAAGACACAAAGCTGACTTCGCACAGGGAAGACGTTTTAGAATAAAGAACCGCTGTGCTGCAACCCAGCCAACAGTGCCATACGCCATATATGTTCACAATAACTTGAAGCAGAAAAAGATGAAGAATAATTAGCCAAATATACCAGATTATATGCTGTTCCTTCATTTCTACGTTCGTCATTACTCCATTATTTATAAATGTTTCTCTGGAAATAGCTGACGTAAGACTGTGCAGTTACGATACTGTTAGTAGCTGTTTTAAACGCCGTCTTCGTCACTAATCAGTAGTAAACCGTTAAACGCAGGCCAGCAGATCACGCAACGGATTATTGTAGCGCAACTAGTGTTCCCTAAGTAATCATTTCACAGTAGGCGACAGCAAAGTAAGATCTGTACCTTGTATGGTTCTCGCAAATTAGGTGAGCAGGACTATTAACGGAACAGTCTGTGTGGCAAACATCGCATTTGCAAACTAAAGTAAGCAAAAAGAATTAGGTGAGTGTTGTTCCTCCATTGTTCCGAAAATGCCCGACAAAGTTCTTCTATTGATGTATGTTAGTTACGTGTGATTACTTTTTTTAAGACAGTGCGCATTTGACATGTTTCCAAATCACGTGATGTGATAGTTCCTTCAATAATATTTCGGCCGATTTCCTACGCGTTCTTGTAAAATCAGAGCTCATGCTTCGTCTCTAAATACCTTGACGACCTCTTTCTCGTTCGAAATGCATTGTATTATTTTCTGTAAGATGTAATGTAGAGTACAATTATTCTAATAGCAACTGAAATAGGTTGTCGGTAAATGAACTATACAATGTACAGTAGGGTCTTCCAACAAGACTTCCGTTCAGTCTAGAGCCATTTACGTCGCTCAGGCCGAAGAATAGGACTACCGAGATTCGTTAAGTTTTAATATCACTTCCAGTCGAGCTGCGATCGATCGACGGACAAGTCACAATGAAATTCGTGACGTAAGGCAGATCAGAGTTTAACGTCTGGTCGACAATAAGGTCATGAGAGACGGAGCACAAGCTCGGATTAGGTAAAGAAATCAGCCATGTCCTTTTCAAAAGGACCATCCTGGCATTTGCCTTAATTAAAACCTAAATGTGATGGATGGACGGGTAACTGAACCACGACCTATCGAATGCAAAGCCAGCCCCTTCCCTATGGGCCAGTTCTCTCTGCAAATTCATGACGTAGCTGAAATCTTTCAAATAATTTCTCACAAACTAGTGAAGATCACACAAGATACGAGGAACCGTGTTAATCAATATTATCTGCCCCAAGTAAGAGGAATTTCAGTTGTAATGAACGATTTATTATTTATCGACCGACAAACAGTTGTAAATCTCGTACGACGTAATACGTGTTTAACCGTGTACCTTCGATGTAAAATCTTGTATGTGACACAACAAAGGAGATGCCACCAGAGATTTATGAATTAGCATACAGAGTTCAGAGGCGTGAAGACGTAGCTGATGCAATTAAGAGCAGTTCTCATGTCGGTTAAAGGTTTCTCATGCACTCATCAGTCATCGCCGTGACGACCGTTCGATACACACTCCACACCCGGACATTAACCTCTGTTTCTACTCTACATTAACCTTGACTTTATAACTCTGTTTCCCCCTCTCCGTCTCTCTCTTTCATGGTCCATTGTTATCATATGAGCGCAATAAAAAATTTCTTCTTCCAGTCCCTGTATGAGAAAAATAATTAACTTTGACCTCGTGATGATATCCAGCGCGTAAAAGCTAGAGATTTTCTGAAAAATTAAATAACATGTCAGACATTATTTTGAGATCTAAATTTTTGCATTCTTTTAAGGTGGCCCGACATTTGTGCTTCGTTTACAGCCTGTCTATTTTTCCGTAAAACACGTTATTAGATTCTTTTGATTGAGTAGCAACTTTTGTGATGACTACAATAATGGTTAGGTCGATGGTAAAAATAAGTTGCTAACTATTAACATTTCACCTATCGTACTAGCTGTCTTATGTAACAAAATTCTTGTGAATAAACCTACAGTTAGCTTCATAAACAAATGCAACCTTACCTCCGGATATCAATTTACGAATGCGTATTATGTACCATTGTCTTGACACGCTCTTAAAGCCTTTCTTTTTTTAATAATAACAGAAGAAGAATTGTATGCTTTGTCAGTCAAACAAGACGCTACCAATGATTTCTTTTTGTCTTCCTTACGATTATAATCCGTTCAGGTAGCTGATTCTTCCATATCTTGTGAAGGTAGAGAAGTTAAATAACTCCGCAACTCTTATTTGTAGTGCCGGAGACATATTAGTCAAAATGCTTATAGAACTCAGCATACGGCTGAAATTATTTCAGAAAATTGCGCAAGGGCAAAACTCACAGTTTGACCTGTTTCCCTTGTGTGGTAGATTCAAATGTCTTGCCTTGATACGTACTACAGAATGTGCCTAATTTCTTGTGTGAAGATGACATCCGTGGTTTACGGATTTTTACTGCGTATTTTTGTATAGAAAACAAAATGTCGGACTCGTCTGCTTCTAATACAGAATAGTGAGGAGCGAGAAACACTGTGGCGGGATTATTACACCGATCGTAAGAAAATGCATCATATTATTTTTCATTGCATATGGAAACACTATTGACTATTACATAACTGACAAGTGCAGTACTTCATTTTACAAAGAAGAACCTGGTATCATTTCGTGCACAGTACGTATCGCTCATCAGCAAAAGTGTTCCAGGATGTATTCATGCACTATGTGATCAAATGTATCCGGACACCTGGCTGAAAATGACCTACAAGTTCGTGGCGCCCTCTATCGGTAGTGCAAGAATTCAACATGGTCTTGGTCCACCCTTAGCCTTGATGATAGCTTCCACTCTTGCAGGCATACGTTCAATCAGGTGCTGGAAGGTTTCTTGGGGAATGGCAGCTCATTCTTCGCGGAGCGCTGCACTGAGGAGAGGTGTCGATGCCAGTCGGTGAGGACTGGCACGAAGTCGGCGTTCCAAAACGTCCCAAAGGTGTTCTGTCGGATTCAGGTCAGGACTCTGTGTAGGCCAGTCCATTACAGGGATGTTACTGTCGTGTAAGCTGGCCGAAGTGGCCGTGCGGTTAAAGGCGCTGCAGTCTGGAACCGCAAGACCGCTACGGTCGCAGGTTCGAATCCTGCCTCGGGCATGGATGTTTGTCATGTCCTTAGGTTAGTTAGGTTTAACTAGTTCTAAGTTCTAGGGGACTAATCACCTCAGAAGTTGAGTCCCATAGTGCTCAGAGCCATTTGAACCATTTTTTTACTGTCGTGTAATCACTCCGCCAAAGGTCGTGCATTATGAACAGGTGCAAGAAGGTGCTTAAAACATCAATGTAGGCCTGTGCTGTGACAGTGCCACGCAAAACAACAAGGTGTTCAAGGCCCCTCCATGAAAACATGACCACCCATAACACCACCTCCTCCTAATTTTACTGTTGGCACTACACACGCTGGCAGATGACGTTCAAAAGGCAGTCACCATACCCACACCCTGCCATCGGATTGCCACATTGTGTGCCGTGATTCGTCACTGCACACAACGTTTTTCCACTGTTCAATCGTCCAATGTTTACGCTCCTTACACCAAGCGAGGCTCCGTTTGGAATTTACCGGGGTGATGTGTGGCTTATGAGCAGCAGCTCGACCATGAAATCCAAGTTTTCTCACCTCCCGCCTAACTGTCATAGTACTTGCAGTAGATCCTGATGCAGTTTGGAATTCCTGTGTTATGGTCTGGATATATGTCTGCCTATTACACATTAAGACCCTCTTCAACTTCGGCGGTCTCTGTCAGTCAACAGACGAGGTCGGTCTGTACTCTTTTGTGCTGTACGTGTCCCTTCACGTTTTCAGTTCATAATGACATCGGAGACAGTGGAACTAGGGATGTTCACGAGTGTGGAAATCTCGCGTACAGACGTATGACGCAAGTGTCGCTCAATCGTCTGACCACGTTCGAAGTGAGTGAGTTCCGCGGAGCGCCCCATTCTGCTCTCTCACACGATGTCTAATGACTGCTGAGGTCGCTGATATGAATTACCTGGCAGTAGGTGGCAGTACACTGCATCTAATATGAAAAACATATGTTTTTGGGGGTGTCCGGATACTTTTGATCACATAGGGTGCCTACAAAAAACATTAAGCTTAGAGTACCCATTTAAAGTGTAATCAATAATTATTCACACAGTACTAATAACAGAAGACATGTTGCGTTCCAAAAAAATCACTGGTAGGTATTCTCGCAACTATTTGCCCATTGTGTTACGCTTGAGCGAGGTGTCTGAGACTCCCGTTTTCCTGTCTCAAAGTACTTAGTTTAGTTTCCTCTATCACATGTTGTTTTGTGTTTTTTTCTTTTACACTCAATATGTCACGCTTCCTTGACACATTGACAAAGCGGCTCTGCACGAAGAATATCCATCGTATAAACTAATTATTTTAGATCTCTCCATCTTTTTGAATCTTGATGGACGCGTAGACCACGGATCTGGCTCTCCGCTTGCTACCTATCTATAATTGTAATTAAAAGCCAGTACATCTCTGACAATGTAATTTAAATGTGCTGTTTCCTGATCATGCATAAATAAGTTCTTTGTTATTATTACAAGGAGACATGTCAGAATATTCTCAACGAATTCCATGTGCACATTGTCCCTCACAATGGCAGCATTTTCCATTCTTTTATCTTCATTTTAGTTTTGGTTGATAACAAATTTGTCCTAATTTCTTCTAATAGCTTGAATCTGCTCTGGTCTTTGGTCTGGTCAATTGTTTCCAAAATGTCTTGTCGAATGTCCTTACCAAGTCCTTCTCCTGCACTTGATTGTTTTTACTAACCGTCTTTTGTTCATTCGCCGGCCGATGTGGCTGAGCGGTTCTAGGCGCTTCAGTCTGGAACCACGCGACCGCTACGGTCGCAGGTTCGAATCCTGCCTCGGGCATGGATGTGTGTAATGTCCTTAGGTTAGTTAGGTTTAAGTAGTTCTAAGTTCTAGGGGATTGATGACGACAAATGTTAAGTCCCATAGCGCTCAGAGCCATTTGAACCATTTTTTGTTCATTCACTCTTTTTAATTTCATTTTATTCCTTACTTAGTTTATCTAGTTCTCACCTGTCTTGCGACACATCCTTATTTCAAGTGGTTATAAAAACTGCTCTTCGCATTTTAGCATCGTTTATGCCTTAACAAAACGTTCTGTGTCACACACTTCACTGAACTTTTTCTTAGCTCATTAGCCATAAACCACATAAAATAGTTAGTTACAGTCTAAATCGATTCTATATCATGAACGAGACTGGGACGACTTAATTTATGACAACATACAGCAAGAATAGCAGAGGAAAACAAGAAACCAAATAATCAGAAATAGAATATATGTTCAAAGTTCAGTTATTGCTTTTTTTAACACAAACAGATAGAATGGTATGGATATTTTAAAAGATTCGAGGCGAAAGATTTCCAAAATGTATACTGAACTGATACTATATGCAATAAAAACAAGGGGGCGACCACCTAATCCTTGGATAAAGAGCTTCTGTTCGTAAAATGGGTGAGTAATGTTCCTGAAAAGTTATAGGTGGATTTAGAAGAATGTAGAAAAACAGAGACACTCTGCAATTGTATGTCCTGGTAAAATGTGAAGTTATTGTAAGCAGTGTCGATTCCAAACAGATCTCGAACTCCTCGTTTATAGAGCGGAAATCTAACGGAGTTTAAAGTGGTTATGTCCAGCAGAAAGCTTCCCCTAAATATTGCTTAAATAGCTTCTTCGATAAACATTACCAGTTGTTCAACCGTAATCTAAGTCGTCGGTCGGAAGTAGACACTTCCCCATAGATATAAGTAGTTCTTTTTCCATAGAAAGTAGAAAACATAAAGTGCAAAAATTTCTGTGGGCCCTCTGATGACAAATTAAGAAAGATTACTGAAGTAGTGGATGTGGAATTTGTTGCTGCAACATGAACTCTGCGGAGACGAGAAGAGCAACATTTAGAACCTTTCGAAATAAGCATCAGTCGTAAGGTAGAATTGGTAACTTGGAAAGACTGAATAAGGAATAAGTAGGTCTTAGGAGAGTGAATGAAAGAAGACTGTTACTAAAGACAGTTAAGAAATTGCCATAATCATTAAGTTCTTTACAAATTCATGTATCTCTGAGACAATATGCCGAAGGCTTAGACACACATGAAATATACGAGGATTGGAACTTAAACAGTGGCAACTATTTATTCACGACCGATACAAAAGAGTTACATGATCGCACCTGTTACTGTCCTTCAAAGTAGTCACCAGCGCTGTGTAGAACTCGTTGCTAGCTATGTGGAAGGCGTAGTATACCGTTAGCAGAGCCTGTTCTGTTGATAGTGCGAATGGAACGGTCTAAAATTATGGTGATTCTCGTGTACGACTGTGATGGTGTTAGCCTAAGGCATTACGTTCCTCCACGGCAGACCGTCAATGCACAGTATTACTGTTCGTTATTGGAGCATCACCTGCGACGAGCTTTGCGAAAGAAGCGGCGACACTTTCTGCGCAACCAACCCATCATTTTGTACGACAATGCGCGGAAGCATACAGCGCAAGCTGTGGCGGCTCTGTTCGGTCTATGGGACTTAGTCCTTGTGACTTCGATTTGATTCCGAAGATGAAGGAACCACTTCGTGGCATTCGCTTCAGAACTGTTCCAGAGATTCGACAGGCAGTAGACCTCTCCGGTCGCACCATCAACAGAACAGGCTCTGCTAACGGTATACTACGCCTTCCACATCGCTGGCAACGGGTTCTACACAACGCTGGTGACTACTTTGAAGGACAGTACCAGGTGCAAACATGTAACACTTTTGTATCGGTTGTGAATAAATAGTTGCCACTTTTTAAGTTCCAACCCTCGTATATTCGGAAGAAATCTATGTTATGTCATGTAACAACCTCTCGACATGTAGTAGTATATTTTTCGCTCTGAAAAGTTAGTAGTTTTAACTGAAACGTCAGTTTTGAAATTATCTACTGTCGGACACCTTAAAATGAATCTGACCCCTGCTTTACATAAAAATATTTTTCAGCAGGTCTCTCTACCTCTGTTATATCGGATGTCTCCTGATTTCGCATTATGATTCTTAACAACCTGTTGTAACACCAAATTTCAAATGTTTCCTGTCTGTTCTTCTCCACCCTATCTAGTGAGCATATTTCAGTTTCATGTAGTGCTCTGTTTTAAGAATATGGTTTTCAACATTTTTTTTTCTCAATCGATGTCTGAGTTTTGTCTAGCATTTTCTTTTTTCTCAAGCAAGCCTTCTCTGTCTCGCCTTTGTGGCAGTTTCTGTCTCTCTTGCTTTTCCATTTTATGTCACTTTCTTCTTTGTACCATATCATTCCTTGTTCCGAAGTTTAGAATAGTCTTATTCTCGTTTCTGCGGGCTGTCATTCCTTTTAATTTATTTGTTTTCGAACCTGATTCTACGGTAATTGTTATTAACAGTTTTGTAAGTCGTCTTTATTATCAGCCAGAGCTATAATGTCATTTGTGAATGCTTTTTTTGATATTATTTCACTTTGCACATTTACTCATGCCTCTGAATATTTCGTCCTGTTTTCTTGGTGCTTGTTCTGCATACTTGTCAAACAGTAATGGTTATCATCTACAGCCCTCTCGACAGCTTTTTTAAATACGTGGGCTAGCCTTTACAGTTTTTCATTTTTATCATTAACAATTACGTTACGCAGATCCTATCATTTCTTCAGTCTTACTTTCCACATGGGCTAAATATCTAACACCACGAAAAGCGAGGCTTAATTTTTAATACTTCGTAAAACTGAAACTTACTGGTGGATTTGCAGTTTTTGTTGAAGCGAGAGTCGATCCTGGACCCCTGACTTTCACAGGTAAATGCTCTTACGATTTTTTCCACTTCTTATTGTAAAAAGTGCTGGAAACTGAAAAGCTCCCGTGCATCAAACTTTTCAGCATTTTTCGCGAGATGGAGACGCAGGCAGATGAGAAAGCGGAACGCGATACGGGGGTCAGGTCACAGATCTGTCCGAGCCCAGTCTGTCAGCTTCAGTTGTGCCAGAACTCTGTGTATTCGTCGCAGTTTTAATCTCTCAGGAATATTCATAATGCCGCATACTCTACTGCAGAGCGAAACATTCATTCTGAAATGGTTAAAGTGACTATAATTTTTAAACAGAAAGTCTTAGTTCCTTAAATATATTAAACAGCTTAAGCCATTTCTTGCAGTGTTGTATCCGAACTAACTTTTATACACAGATCTTTGCCAATTACAAAATACGTTAAGAACAGATATTTTACTGAACAGAAAAGGTAGTAATACGTTCTGTATTTACACACTATATTTGAACGACTTTTTGTTTCGGTATTTCTTAAGATGATTCTCCCACAGTAATCCATTACTAAATCTTCTCATATGCAAGCATTACGAAAGTAAATGATTTAAGACTGCTGTTAAACGAGAAATTCATTCATCATTTCTTCGTTAGTGGTATTCACTTATTAAAATACCTTCTAAAAATATCAAAGATGTATCGTACACTCGAGCGGATACATTTTCATTTGTCTACCTTTGAATTACCTACAAGGTTGATTTATTTTCCTTTGTTTTATGTACCATTTCTTTGTCATTGCATACAGCAGATTCGGGTGTTTCCGCCAACATGCCAGTAATTACAAATCCGTCTTGTCCGTTGAAAATAACGTCCTGTATGCAAATGGTTACCGTCAACAGAATAACAGTGTGCTTTCGGAGGAGAAGGAACAATATTAATCAGTTTAATGAACGAACTAGCAGAAAGCTTCAAAGATAGTCTCGTAACTAATTAAGATATTTCTGTGTCGGCAGGATCTGTTGTGTAGGTGTACGTGAACAATCGAGGTAATAGCCAGCAGTGAGAAAGGGTCTTTTCGAGAAAGCAAATCAGCAATTATTCAAATCTGCGCGAACAATACGGAGCCATGAATAGGGCGGCTTGTGAAAGCTTCCCGCTGTTCGCGGGTTGACTGCCCCTGCCCAACCCAGCTCGCTGACATTACCCCCTGACGTCTGTGGAACCTGCTCTCAAGTTTACTGCGCGACCCCACTGTGCAGGGACAATAGCAGCTCAAAAAATCGAAATTTTAAACTACACGCAGCCACTGTACAGCGCATCAGACTTTGACTAATGCACCAGTGACCTCTACGCGAAGTTAGCTGGTTCGAATCCTAGTAGTGGGAAAACTTTCATCAAAGGCAAACCGGAGAGAGTTGATACCTACATACACTATCTGATGAAAAGTATCCGTATACCCCCAAAAACATACGTTTTTACTATGACAGTTAGGCGGGAGGTGAGAAAACGTGGATTTTTTTATGGTCGAGCCGCTGCTCATAGGCCACACATCACGCCGGTAAATACCAAACGAAGCCTCGCCTGGTGTAAGAAGCGTAAACATTGGACGATTGAACTGTGGAAAAACGTTGGGTGGAGTGACAAATCACGGTGCACAATGTGGCGATCCGATGGCAGGGTGTGGGTATGGCGAATACCCGGTGAACGTCATCTGCCAGCGTGTGTAGTGTTAACAGTAAAATTCGGAGGCGGTGGTGTTATGGTGTGGTCATGTTTTTCATGGAGGGGATTTGCACCCGTTGTTGCTTTGCGTGGCATTATCACAGCACAGGCCTACATTGATGTTTTAAGCACCTTCTTGCTTCCCACTGTTGAAGAGCAATTCGCTGGATGGCGGTTGCATCTTTCAACACGATCGAGCACCTGTTCATAATGCACGGCCTGTGGCGGAGTGATTACACGACAATAACATCCCTGTAATGGACTGACCTGCACAGAATCCTGACCTGAATGTAATAGAACACCTTTGCGATATTTCGGAACGCCGACTTCGTGCCAGACCTCACCGACTGACATCGATACCTCTCCTCAGAGCAGCACTCCGTGAAGAATGGGCTGCCATTCCCCGAAAAACCTTCCAGCACCTGATTGAACGTATGCCTGCAAGAGTGGAAGCTGTCATCAAGGCTAAGGGTGGACCAACACCACACTGAATTCCTGCATTACCGATGGAGGGCGCCACGGACTTGTAAGTCATTTTCAGCCAGGTGTCCGGATACTTTTAATCACATAGTGTATACAATAGCTGATCAAAATTATTCCGACACATATTAGTGGTCACTAATGTAGGATGTGTGCATCCTTTGCCGTTGTGACGGCTTGAAGTCTACTGGGGAACAGTTTCAATAAGATGTTTGAATAGCAACTCATTCTTCCTCAAGAGCTTAAACCAGAGAAGGTAGTGATGTAGGACGCATGCATCTGGAACGAAGACGTGTTTCTAACTCTTCGCAAAGGCGTTCCTCTGGATTCAGGTCGAGACTCTGGGCAGAGCATTCCATTTCAGGAATGTTAATCTCCATAAACCATTGTCTCACAGATGCTACGTTATGAGAGGATGCATTGTCATGCTGATACAAATGGTTCAAATGGCTCTGAGCACTATGGGACTTAACAGCTATGGTCATGAGTCCCCTAGAACTTAGAACTACTTAAACCTAAGTAACCTAAGGACAGCACACAACACCCAGTCATCACGAGGCAGAGAAAATCCCTGACCCCGCCGGGAATCGAACCCGGGAACCTGGGCGTGGGAAGCGAGAACGCTACGGCACGACCACGAGCTGCGGACATGCTGATACAATCAGTCGTCGTTCCCGAACTGTTTCTCTACTCTAAACAGTATACAGTGCTGCAAAATGGGTTCATGTCCTTCTGCATTTAGCGTTTTCTAAAGCTCAATAAGAGGGTCACACCCTAACCACCCAAAATACTCCATACCGCAACACTACCTCCACCGAACTTCACTGTTGGCACAGCAGATAATGGTAAGTAACGCTCTGGAGGCACTCGTCAATCCAAATTCTTCCATCAGATTACCACAGCGTATAACGTCATTCATCACTCCAAATCACTTTGTGGTTTTTTTTTTTTTTTTTTTTTTTTTGTAATTTCTTGTTTGGTTTATTCTGGAGGAATTCGTGTGCGTTATTTTCCGATTATGTGTTGTCTTGGAATGATGCCAGGTTCATATCGTATTTTTAGTTTCTCCCTGCCCAAAACCACCTAAGTCCCGCGATTGTTCTGTTAGTTTCATTTAATTAGGTGAGTGACGTATTTCAGCCATTCATCGTGCAGTTTCTGTATCTTAGTCACCGGACAAGCTCAATAAAGAAATGAATCTAATAAAAACTGTGGCAATTAATAGCGGCTATGATACTTCGATAGCTGACAAGATGTTCAAAGTTAAAACTGACGCTAAAGTGACCACTTTAGGCATCGGTGCTGTTTCGGACAGTAACGAGCAAATGTTATCTCGATTCCATTTCTAGGCCCCGTTTCTTATAAAATTCGCCGTCTTCTTATTAAAAAATACGGATGCGAAGTTACCTTTCCCTCTAACACTAATTTGCATAAAAATGTTATTCACAATCTCAAGGTCACAGTTACTCCTACTATACACAATTGAGGAGAGTATAAAATCACTTGAGAGACGGATCCTGTTTATTATGTAAGACAAACTGGAAGATCTTTTAGAGTCACGTACGAAGAACATTTATTGGGGAAAAAAGGCACTAACGTACATAATTACACTTTTGCTGATCATCTATCAATTTCCAGTCACAAACCGAAAAGCGTTGAAGAAATTTCCATCTTACATAGAAAAAATGAAGGTCGTTGACTGAACGTACTCGAAGAGCTAGAGATTTTCAAGCATATTTCTAAAGACGATGGCCTCATCTTCAATGAACGGTTACAATCACGCAACAAAATTTTTTTCAATGGTTTTAATCCACTACTCACAGAATATTTTTCATTATATTTTCTGTCTCTAGTTCCTAAACATTTTCTTAGAATCTCACAGATGTATACTACTATAGTTACCTTCATGTAGATATTTTTTTTTGGACTGTACAGCTGTTTCTTGCGTAATAGTTACTTCTCCAAAGTCTAATAGATGGCTCTTATAATTCATCTGCTTTACTACTGTTTAATCATCCAGCGTCTAATGGCGTCGCACTTAACACCACCTCCAACGTCTCTTAGCGCTGACAACAGAAACGTGTGACGTATGAGGTGCTGCTCGACCATTGTACCCCATTCTTCGTAACTCGCAGCACTTTGTAACTTACAAGTAATTCCTTCCGTTTTTTTTTCTTTATTGTTATTTTGAAACCTGTGTACAGGTAGGCCAGCAGCAGCATACTACGCCGCTCTTGGGCCTCAGAGAAACACAAAAGATACAAATGAAGACATTTAGAGAAAAAAATACGGTGGACATATAAACGGAGACAAACACTACTTAAAATACATGGAGCCGTTCACGGGCGTAGAGTCCAAGATAAAATTTGTTCAGACACTTCGACACAGACTTTCTTCCGGTGATTCCCTGCGATTTATACAACCACCCTTCGCAATGCTCGACGGTCCCCGTCCATCAGTACATAACATCCGTCTGGTCTTGGTTTAGCTGTGGACCCTCCTTTTCGTTTTACTTCGCTCTCACATCACAACAGTCGACTTGGGCTGAGCTCTCCCGAGCGACCCATCCTACTGTTACTGCTTCTCTACTGACAAAAAAATACTCCCCGCCTCCTTCTATACTGGGGGATGCGCCTCTCCTGACATCTAGCGGTCATTTCCGCACTACATAGTTTTGTGTAGACACATTGAACCAGTGTGTACAGTTTGCTGTCATTACTAAGAACTGTTGAAGTACTGGATTACCATACGAGCTTCTGAAGTAGTGTGCTCCTCGTCTTTCTCTGGATCACCTCTACCTAATATATTAATCGTATTTGTTAACGGCACATTTAAAACACACACTCGTAAATCAGGCAGAATTCGGGCCTGCAGCTCAACTTACAAGGCAGCGACGCCGAGAACACAAAGGCCATCTATGCTAGAGTTAATTGCTGTATTTCGTAAACGGCTTCGCAGCATAGCTGGATGTGACGGATACAGATAGATACTGTTGGCATTGCACATCTGGCGATTTCGGCACGCGTCTGGCCACTCATGGCAGTGAACAGTTACTGTGTGGACATCAACAGTTCATCCAAATTGATGTTCGTCTTCAGTATAAGCTTAATCAACGAAACACGCCTGAAAAGAGTCTATTGTTGAGAAACTGTCGTAAGAATTTCAGATTAAAAATACAGTATGAAGCTCACGAGCGTACGCTTTCTTCATATTACCGAAACGTTGTTGGTATTACTAAATACGATCCTTTCTTAACTCTCGGTACAGAATTTTCGACACCTGGAATATCAACCAGACAACAACTAAATTTTCAATATTTCACTATTTCTAAAACGTTTACAAACGTGATATTTCTTGATTTGCGGAAAACAGTAGTAGTAAGGAAAAACGGAAGACTAGGGTTCCGCACCGCATAGGCGAAATGGTCATTATACACTCCTGGAAATGGAAAAAAGAACACATTGACACCGGTGTGTCAGACCCACCATACTAGCTCCGGACACTGCGAGAGGGCTGTACAAGCAATGATCACACGCACGGCACAGCGGACACACCAGGAACCGCGGTGTTGGCCGTCGAATGGCGCTAGCTGCGCAGCATTTGTGCACCGCCGCCGTCAGTGTCAGCCAGTTTGCCGTGGCGTACGGAGCTCCATCGCAGTCTTTAACACTGGTAGCATGCCGCGACAGCGTGGACGTGAACCGTATGTGCAGTTGACGGACTTTGAGCGAGGGCGTATAGTGGGCATGCGGGAGGCCGGGTGGACGTACCGCCGAATTGCTCAACACGTGGGGCGTGAGGTCTCCACAGTACATCGATGTTGTCGCCAGTGGTCGGCGGAAGGTGCACGTGCCCGTCGACCTGGGACCGGACCGCAGCGACGCACGGATGCACGCCAAGACCGTAGGATCCTACGCAGTGCCGTAGGGGACCGCACCGCCACTTCCCAGCAAATTAGGGACACTGTTGCTCCTGGGGTATCGGCGAGGACCATTCGCAACCGTCTCCATGAAGCTGGGCTACGGTCCCGCACACCGTTAGGCCGTCTTCCGCTCACGCCCCAACATCGTGCAGCCCGCCTCCAGTGGTGTCGCGACAGGCGTGAATGGAGGGACGAATGGAGACGTGTCGTCTTCAGCGATGAGAGTCGCTTCTGCCTTGGTGCCAATGATGGTCGTATGCGTGTTTGGCGCCGTGCAGGTGAGCGCCACAATCAGGACTGCATACGACCGAGGCACACAGGGCCAACACCCGGCATCATGGTGTGGGGAGCGATCTCCTACACTGGCTGTACACCACTGGTGATCGTCGAGGGAACACTGAATAGTGCACGATACATCCAAACCGTCATCGAACCCATCGTTCTACCATTCCTAGACCGGCAAGGGAACTTGCTGTTCCAACAGGACAATGCACGTCCGCATGTATCCCGTGCCACCCAACGTGCTCTAGAAGGTGTAAGTCAACTACCCTGGCCAGCAAAATCTCCGGATCTGTCCCCCATTGAGCATGTTTGGGACTGGATGATGCGTCGTCTCACGTGGTCTGAACGTCCAGCACGAACGCTGGTCCAACTGAGGCGCCAGGTGGAAATGGTATGGCAAGCCGTTCCACAGGACTACATCCAGCATCTCTACGATCGTCTCCATGGGAGAATAGCAGCCTGCATTGCTGCGAAAGGTGGATATACACTGTACTAGTGCCGACATTGTGCATGCTCTGTTGCCTGTGTCTATGTGCCTGTGGTTCTGTCAGTGTGATCATGTGATGTATCTGACCCCAGGAATGTGTCAACAAAGTTTCCCCTTCCTGGGACAATGAATTCACGGTGTTCTTATTTCAATTTCCAGGAGTGTAGAATGAGCTTGAGCTCATACTGGAGACGGAAATAGACCGCACTCTTTTAAAAGTAAACAACCCGACATTCGCCTTAAACGATTTAGGGAGACAACTGAAAACCTAAATCCGGATGGCCAGACGGTGATTTGACCCTCAATCCTCCTGAATACGAGCCCAGTGTCTTAACCGCTGTGCTACGCCAGTCGGTAAAATATAGGGATAGTCACTAGTTCCTGGATCAAGATTATAAGAGGGCTCGAAAAATTCATATTCACATGCAACTTCTCATAATCCCTATTCACAGTTTCTAACGTCTGAACAGTGCATGTGCAGTGTCTGGATCCGCATTGTCCTGTACCAAAACAATGCCAGATCTCAGTTTTCTACGTCAAAGCTTCTAAATGGAGCCTCCGTTTCGAAATTACTTGGAAGCATATCTCAGACGTTGTAGATGTTCTCGTCTATATTACATCCAGTAAGAGCATAAATTTTTATCTCACAATAATATTTCCATTGACGTTACATTTCTGTGAAGCTTCTTCTCCATTGGTGCATTTTGAATGAATTACTGTTTCGACTACAAACTGACGTAAGATCCACATATCTTGTTACCAGTTACCGTATGAAGAAAACCTTTGTCATCCCAGCAGCATCAGCCCAAAGCTATGTGGTCACAAATCTTCTTTGTATTTCGTGAGAATATCTCAGCATTCTTTTTAATCTCATATTTTCGTTCGCAGGCTCAGATATTTAGTTTTTCGTCAACAATTCCATGTAAGTTTGTCCGAACATCTGCTTAAACTCCTTAGCAATTAAGAAACGACGAATTTTATCACTGCTTCATTCACACGCTTGATACTGGCCGCTGCCTGATTGATCGGCCTTCTACTTCTCTCCTCATCGAGCACGTTCCGACGGCCTTCCCTAAAGCGTCACTTTCCCTTCACTCATTGCTGATGGCCCATAAATGTCTCATGGCGAATTTCTACCGCCTAATTCCCACATACAATGCGATATCGAATCATCGTTAAAACTAACCCAAATGAGGTGAGAATGTTTATTTTCCCATTCACTTTAACTCGCCGCCTCACGATGTGAAAATAACAATAGAATAAGGATACTGGATTTCTCTTTCACAGAGTTTCTTTGCATGTTATACTGTCATCGAATGTTCAATCTGACCACCGTAGGCATTCATATTTTCTAGCCATTGGCCCTTACTTTTGGGAGGTGTCTCGTATATTATGAAGGTCACATAATCCATATAATTCCGGCATCAGCAGTCACCTCTACGGCGATCTCTTCATAGTTGGAAAGATGACTTTTTGTTACCAGGAGAGATCGTTTCTGTCTATGAATAACCTGGAAAATTTCCGTTAGTGTCGTCCGAGATTGACGGGGTACCAAATCTGACGGGAACACGAAGTTGGCCCACATCTTGTTGACAGCCTTTTCATTATTTCTACTCAATCGTCTGGCATTGTACATGTCTTGTAGCTGCAGATAACAACGCTCGCGCCTTCGAGTGAAACTAATTTCTCTACGTGGCCACTTAATGAACATTATCTGGTTCTATGTGTCTTCAGCAAGCGGACCGAACTAATGAGGTCACTGCGGATACCATTGCTGCAACGGCGCGGAAAGCGGAACACTACGCGTCGTCTGCCCTACTATGATGTCTACCAAAGTTACGCTTTCAATGGCCTCACATAATGCATTTAATACATTTTGCGCCTTCAATTTCGTGCTTTGTCGTACACGGATTTGGGACCACTGAGTCGGGTGGCATCTTAATGCAGAGACCGACACGAATGACACAGTCGCCTTAGCAACGATACAGGAGATCCTAATCTAGGTTTTCCATCATTTCTCGTGAATATCGAAGCAGTTTCTATTAGGGCACAAGTTATCAGAATGTGGGTAACTAATCGCAAAGGAACAACGAAGCAAAGAAAAGTAAAATGAGATCACATCTCAAATTTTTTGCTGGCGTCTCTATACACCGCATCCTGTTGAGTACGTTTATCGAACGTACTGTGAGTAATCTATAGCCTGTGGAATTATTTCACAATGTTCTTAAAGGTATCAAGAACAGTTTCGGTAGATTAATTTTCTGAAAAAGACTTCCTGTTGTTAACCACCTCCAAGTTTCACGTAAGAGACTTGACGTTCAAGAGACTTTGTTATAAAATGCTATGAATTATTCTGTTATGAAATTATTACATCTATTAGTCATGTCCATTATAATTATCCGGGCTGTTATGCCGTGGTCGGTTGATGAATTCTGAGGTGATTCCCAACGTTTCGTCTCCGACTGCGGGAGACATCTTCAAGGGGGCCCATAGCTTGATGGAAGGTCCAACACACACACTGGCTCGCTACTGACTGCCGCTAAATTCCGTGTCCGCGCGCCCCCGCGCCGCGGCGTGACGTCACGTGTTTTGAAAACGTCAGTGCAATTGGCCGCTGTCCGTCGCCGTCGATCGCCGTTGCCATCACCCAGTAGTGGACGGGTGGTACACATCTTCTTCAACACCGGCATCCATATACCGTTTAATTTGACGCCCTCCTCCTTTCGGTTGAAATTATTTGGGTGTTTAGCGATTTCGATTGCCTCCCTGTAGAGCCTTTCGTAGTATCCGCTCGTGGCCGCTAGTACTTGCGTCTCCTCGAAACGAATATTGTGGTTCCCTGGCTGGAAAGCATGTTCCGCAACAGCTGATCGTTCCGTTTCTCCTCTTCTACAATTTCCCTTGTGCTCTTCCAAACGTTTAGAAACAGTTCTTTTGGTGGTACCCACATAAATATCACCACAGCTGCATGGGATCCTATACACTCCAGATTTTTCCAACGGTTTGCGAGCGTCCTTGGCAGGCCTAAGGTATTCCTGTATCTTCCTGGTGGGCTTGTAAATTACGGTAATAAACGTTGGGAAACAGCTCAGAATTCATCAACCGACCACGGCATAACAGCCCGGATAATTATAATGGACATGATATTTCCGGCCGTGAAAGTTTACATTTTAGTATCTATTAGTCAATTATATAAGATAGATCAGCCAGTAGCAGAATTACTTTAAGGAAGACACATACAGCTGATTCTGCTTCAGACGTAAAATTCAAACTAGTAACGATGTACAAATGGTACAAACACATAGATAATACACTTACGTGCCAAAGAAACTGAAATAAGCATGCGTATTCAAATCCAGAGATATGTAAAGAGGCAGAATACGGCGCTGCGGTCCGCAATGCCTATATAGGACATGTGTCTGGCGCTGTTGTTATATCGGTTACTGCTGCTACAATGACAGGTTATCAAGATTTAAATGAGGTCAGCGCACTAGCGATGGGAAACAGCATTTACGAGGTAGCGATGAAGTGGGTATTTTCCCGCACGATCATTTCACAAGTGTACCGCGAATATCCAAAATCCGGTAAAACATCAAATCTCCGACATCGCTGCAGCCTGAAAAAGGTCCTGGAAGAACGGGACCGACTACAACTGGAAAGAATCGTTCAACGTGGCAGAAGTGCAACCCTTCCGCAAACTTCTGCAGATTTCAATGGTGGGCCATCAACAAGTGCCAGCGTCCGAACTATTCGACGAAACGTCGTCGATATGGGCTTTCGGCGACGAAGGTCCACTCGGGAATTCTTGATGACTGCACGACACAAAGCTTTACGCCTCGCCTGGGTCCGTCAAAACCGACATTTGACTGTTGATGACTGGAAATATGTTGCCTGGTCAGACAAGTCTCGTTTCAAATTGTATCGAGTGGACGGACACGTACGGGTATGGAGACAACCTCATGAACGCATGGACCCTGCATGTCAGCAGGGGAATTTTCAAGCTTGCGGAGTCTCTGTAATGGTTTGGGACGTGTGCAGTTGGAGTGGTATGGGACCCCTGATACGTCTAAATACGACTCTGACAGGTGACATGTACGTAAGCATCCTGTCTGATCACGTGCATCCATTCATTTCCGTTGTGCATTCCGACGGACTTGGGCAATTCCAGCAGGACAATGCCACACCCCTCACGTCCGTAATTGCTGCAGAGAGGCTCCATGAACACTCTTCTGAGCTTAAACTCTTCCACTGGACACCAAACTCCCCTGAAATGAACATTATGGAGCATATCTGTCATGCCTTGTAACGTGCTGGTCAGCAGAGATTTCCACCCCCTCGTACTCTTACGGATTTATGGACAGCCCTGCAGGATTCATGATGTCAGTTCCCTCCAGTACTACTTCAGACATTAGTCGAATCCATGCCATGTTGTGTTCCGGCACTTCTGCGTATTCGTGGGGGCCCTACACGATATTAGGCAAGTGTACCAGTTTCTTTGGCTCTTCAGTCAGCGATATTTTGACATAGGCTGGCAAGTATTTTGTAATCAAACTTCGAAGGCAAATGGCAGTTTTCCTATGCGCTAGCGAGAAGCCGAAACCTAGTTTTGCCAACAGCTAAGCCAAAGAGATTTTCCACTTTCTTATTCGCACACATTGTCTCTTCCAGATACTTGGTGGACACGACTTCGAACGCAGCACAAACCTCTGGATATGACGACATTTCAGCTGTTTCCGTACCACATCGCCTATTTAGCTACTCAGGCAGTTTCACATTTGGCCTCACAAGGTCGAATGCACCTTATTCGAGACCGTCCCATCCTGTAACAATTCTATCTGAGCACTAGAAATTAAACCAGGGATTTGCGCCTCAGTAACTAACGACGCTAACCACTTAGCGAACGAGATGGAACTACGGTTACAATACTATATTCACATGCATGAGGAGAGCATCCAGAGTAAGGTTTCCAGATGTGCCATTGCCAATTTACTGCCCGTTTCCTGCCCGTTTCCTGCCCATTTCCAGACTGGTGGTTTGTCACTTATGACTTTATCGTCGACTAGACGTTGGGCTCTTATCTACCTTCCTTATTTATGCGTATCACTGAACCACTAAGTCAACTGTCAAATATTTATGGTTCGCGAAGTATTCCTCAATGTTCACCATATTAAATTTTCCAACCTTCTCAACGGGCTGATGTTCTGTCAAAGTTAAACTGTCGTTAGTCCAGTTGTTATCGCTTAACACTTTCGCGTTGATAACTGAACCCCCACCATGTTTCACTCCTAGGACGTAAACTTGACCAGAAGTTGGAAACGGTGTAAAACAGGACTCATACGACCAAATTACTTTCCTCCTTTGCGCCGTGGTCTACATTACATCTATATGGATACGCTGCAAATCACATTCAAGTGCCCGGCAGAGGGTTCATCGAACCATCGTCACAGGCCGGCCGGTGTGGCCGTGCGGTTCTAGGCGCTTCAGTCTGGAACCGCGTGACCGCTACGGTAGCAGGTTCGAATCCTGCCTCGGAGCCGGCCGCGGTGGTCTAGCGGTTCTCGGCGCTCAGTCCGGAACCGCGGGACTGCTACGGTCGCAGGTTCGAATCCTGCCTCTGGCATGGATGTGTGTGATGTCCTTAGGCTAGTTAGGTTTAAGTAGTTCTAAGTTCTAGGGGACTGATGACCACAGATGTTAAGTCCCATAGCGCTCAGAGCCATTTTTTGAACCAATGTCACAATTCTCTATTATTCCAATCCCGTATAGCGGGCGGAAAGAACCAACACCTATATATTTTCGTACGAGCTCTGATTTCCCTTATTTTATCATTGTGATCGTTTCTCCCTATGTAGGTCGGCGTCAACAAAATATTTTCGCATTCGGAGGAGAAAGTTGGTGATTGGAATTTCGTGAAAAGATTGCTCCGCAACTGAAAACGCCTTTGTTTTAATGATATCCAACCCAAATCCTGTACCATTTCAGTGACACCCTCTCCCATATTTCGCGATAACACAAAACGTGCTGCCCTTCTCTGAACTTCTTCGATGTACTCCGTCAGTCCTATATGGTAAGGATCCCACACCGCGCAGCAGTATTCTAAAAGAGGACGGACAAGCGTAGTGTAGGCAGTCTCCTTAGTAGATCTGTTACATTTTCTAAGTGTCCTGCCAGTAAAACGCAGTCTCTGGTTAGCCTTCCCCACAACATTTTCTATGTGTTCTTTCCAATTTAAGTTGCTCGTAGTTGTAATTCATAGGTTTGTAGTTGAATTTAAGGCTTTCAGATATGACTGATTTATCGTGTAACCGCACTCATGCAGCTGACGTCACACTTCTCATTATTTAGGGTCAATTGCTAATTTTTGCACCATACCCACAGATGTCTCTTATAAATCGTTTTGCAATTTGTTTTGATCTTCTAATGACTTTACTAGTCGATAAATAACAGCGTCACCTGCAAACAATCTTAGCCGGCTGCTCAGATTTTCTCCCAAATCGTTTAAATAGATAAGGAACAGCAAAGGTCCTATACCACTAACTTGGGGAACGCCAGAAATCACTTCTGTGGTCCACGTTTTATGGCGTCGGCACCACGTTTTCCTTTTACATGTACATGTATCACCGTGTGTGGTTTTGGAATTACAGTTCGCCCTGCAGTTCCCTGCTTACGGAGCCCCCTTCGTGTTGTTTTGGTGCTGACACGGTTCCCGAGTGTGACATCAGTTCTGCAATGACTTTTGCAACTGACGTCCTCTTATTTTGTATCACAATCCTCTCCAATGAGCGTCTGTAACAGTCACTTAACACAAATTTTCGTCCCACTTGTGGCTTAGCGGATGATTTTTACCGCTTGCCCTGTGGTACAATTCTTCGATACGATGCCTCTTGAAACACCAAACTCTTCGGCTACCTTAGTTGCTTAAGCACCCGACGTAAGAGCACCAACAATTTGCCCAGATTCGAATGCACTTAGCCCCGACGGAGTGCACTCACGCCGGCCTCTGTGGCCGAGCGATTCTAGGCGCTTCAGTCCTGAGCCGCGCGACTGCTACGGTCGCAGGTTCGAATCCTGCCTCCGGCATGGATGTGTGTGATGTCCTTAGGTTAGATAGGTTTAAGTATTTCTAAGTTCTAGGGGACTGATGACCTCAGATGTTAAGTCCCATAGTGCTCAGAGCCATCTGAACCATTTTTTTAGTGCACTCACAACAACACAGAACACTGTTCTGATCATGACTAACGCTTGCAACGTATGGAGGACATTGCACATGTGCCGTTCGTGCTAAAATACAACAGCACAACGTGCAGACTTTGCTAGCGTCTGCATTTGTGTTCAGGTTGGCAGAGCACTCAAAGACCTGAGTCGAAACAAGGTCCCCCGGGAGTAGACAACATTCCATTAGAACTACTGACGGCCTTGGGAGAGCCAGTCATGACAAAACTCTACCATCTGGTGAGCAAGATGTATGAGACAGGCGAAATACCCTCAGACTTCAAGAAGAATATAACAATTCCAATCCCAAAGAAAACAGGTGTTGACAGATGTGAAAATTACCGAACTATCAGTTTAATAAGTCGCAGCTGCCAAAATACTAACGCGAATTCTTTACAGACGACTGGAAAAACTGGTAGAAGTCGACCTCGGGGAAGATCAGTTTGGATTCCGTAGAAATGTTGGAACACGTGAGGCAATACTGACCTTACGCCTTATCTTAGAAGAAAGATTAAGGAAAGGCAAACCTACGTTTTTAGCATTTGCAGACATAGAGAAATCTTTTGACAATGTTGACTGGAATACTCTCTTTTAAATTCTAAAGGTGGCAGGGGTAAAATACAGGGAGCGAAATTTACAATTTGTACAGAAACCAGATGGCAGTTATAAGAGTCGAGGGGCATGAAAGGGAAGCAGTGGTTGGGAAGGGAGTGAGACAGGGTTGTAGCCTCTCCCCGATGTTATTCAATCTGTATATTGAGCAAGCAGTAAAGGAAACAAAAGAAAAATTCGGAGTAGGTATTAAAATCCATGGAGAAGAAATAAAAACTCTGAGGTTCGCCGATGACATTGTAATTCTGTCAGAGACAGCAAAGGACTTGCAAGAGCAGTTGAACGGAATGGACAGTGTCTTGAAAGGAGGATATAAGATGAACATCAACAAAAGCAAAACGAGGATAATGGAATGTAGTTCTGCAGTGGAATGTAGTCGAATTAAGTCGTGCGATGCTGAGGGAATTAGATTAGGAATGAGACACTTAAAGTAGTAAAGGAGTTTTGCTATTTGGGGAGCAAAATAACTGATGATGGTCGAAGTAGAGAGGATATAAAATGTAGACTGGCAATGGCAAGGAAAGCGTTTCTGAAGAAGAGAAATTTGTTAACATCGAGTATAGATTTAAGTGTCAGGAAGTCGTTTCTGAAAGTATTTGTATGGAGTGTAGCCATGTATGGAAGTGAAACATGGACGATAAATAGTTTTGACAAGAATAGAATAGAAGCTTTCGAAATGTGGTGCTACAGAAGAATGCTGAAGATTAGATGAGTAGATCGCGTAACTAATGAGGATGTATTGAATAGAATAGGGGAGAAGAGGAGTTTGTGGCACAACTTGACTAGAAGAAGGGACCGGTTGGCAGGGCATGTTCTGAGGCATCAAGGGATCACAAATTTAGCATTGGAGGGCAGCGTGGAGGGTAAAAATCGTAGAGTGAGACCAAGAGATGAATACACTAAACAGATTCAGAAGGATGTAGCTTGCAGTAAGTACTGGGAGATGAAGAAGCTTGCACAGGATATGTAGCATGGAGAGCTGCATCAAACCAGTCTCAGGACTGAAGACCACAACAACAACAACATGCAGCTCTCGAGGTGTTTCCATATTTTTGTCCAACTGCCGTACGTAATCTCCTTCAGGGGCCACGGTTGAGAATAACAGTTTCGTAGAGCCTAGAAACTCCGAAACTAGATGACTTTGAGAATCAAATGCGCAAAGAGGTGTTGGGTACTGTGGGGAAAGTCTGTTGGCGACTGAACATTTTCTTCGGTGCTTAAGGCTCAGCCAGAGAGCCCACAGCGTGGGAGTGTGATGGGCTACCGGCTCGAACACATTTCAGCCCACTAAGAGCCCATTTCTCGGTTAATGGCGAGCTTAAATCATTGCCAGCTGTTTTAAGTTAGCTGTCTAATGAGAGCTGCGAGGCGGGCAGTGGCACGGCCGCAATTAACCGGAATTGTGGCCGAGGGAGGGCGGCTGGCGTCGCCCGGAAGTACGATTGCAGATTGGCTGTGTTCGGTAACAGCTGCTTCCTGTCACCCACGTGCGCTATGCCGGTAATTACGCAGATGCTATCGGGCCTCGGACAAGACTCAAAACGCGGACACCTGGCAGCGCCGTTACACAGCGCGGGATCATTCAGCGCCACTACTGCTGCACTTCGCCAGTAATTAATGACACTCTCAAGCAGGATCGGCGTTTCCAATCGTGCGAAAACTGAAGGGTGAGACTCTACAGTGTTTCACAAAACAATAATACTCGCCTGGCCTAATTCCAATGTGGATCGATGCTTGTTGTTGTTGTGGTCTTCGTGCCGAAGGATGGCTTCATACAGCTCTCCACGCTTGTCTACCCTATTCAAGTCTCTTAATCTTTACATAAATGCTGTACTATGTATCCATCTGAAACTGCTAACTGCATTCAAGCCTTGGTTTTACTGTACAATTCGCCCCTTTCCCTTCACTACTTAATTAACTCCTGTGAATCTATTGCTTCTTGTAGTCAGGTTGTGTCATAAAGCTTTTTAGGGTTCTATACGATAATGGAATGTAGTCGAAATAAATCAAGTGCTGCTGAAGGAATTGGATTAGGAAATGAGACACTTAAAGTAGTACATGAGTTTTGATATTTGGGAAGCAAAAGAACTGATGACGGCCGAAGTAGGGAGGATATAAATGTAGACCGGCCATGTCAAGGAAAGCGTTTCTGAAGAAGAGAAATTTGTTAACATCGAGTTTAGATTTTAGTGTCAGGAAGTCTTTTCTGAAAGTATTTATGTGGAGTGTAGCCATCTATAAAAGTGAAGCATGGATGATAACTAGTATGTGTAGACCACGTAACGAATAAGGAAGTACCGAACAGAATTGGGGAGAAGAGGAATTGAAGTTAAAATATTCTGGGTTATTAGGCCGCGTCATGGTTCTTCTAAAATGTTCGACGCTTCGACCCCTCTACTGGGATCTTCCTCAGGTTCTTTTGGTGTTCACTACTGCTAGAACACTGTAATGCCATGCAACAAACGTACCAAAATTTATAAAATGCTCTATTACAGATAACTTGATGATGGCTGTATAGCTGAAATAGGCCTATAGTTCAAATAAAAATAATAATACCCATAGCAGTGTAACTTGTTATACAAAATTTACTAATCCATTGTTGAGTTGGTACAGTGCGAAGAAGTACCAACTGCGTTAATCCGAGACAGGGAGACTGGTATTGTAAACTTGTCCTTTTCTCAGTTTCTTTTTAAAAAAAATACGTACATCATACACTGTAGTAGTAAATGTACGGTGCAAATCTTTCGAGTGGACGCCACTCCAGACGACTGGATGTTAATTTAGCAGCTTATGTGTACAAGAAGCTTCTCATTAGGTGTCCTGAGGCTGAATGGAACCTGTTCTAGATCTTTCCACGACATGAAAATCTAAGGCGGCCCCAAGGATTCTGACCACATCATTTCTTGTCAGCAGCCAGCCTCATTGCACTCCCACTGTGAAGGGGTACTTGGCAGATTGAACATATTGCTTTGTTCTTTCTCCTTTCTTTAAAAAAAAAACTGTAAGCTGTTTCTTTCTTCTTTAACGGAAATGTGCTTAGTTGTGGTGTAGTGAATTCTCGCCTACCCACCTGCATGGGGTCTGGAAGCGAGATAGCTGGTTCGAATTGCAATGGATGAGAAATCTTCAGTATATGTCCGACAGGAGGCATACCATTTCTGAGCACCAACTCTGCGCCCACATCCCGGGTTAGAACTGGCACCTCTCCCTGAATGCATAATTAATTAACTGTGTTATTGACACATGGGAACTTTAAGACCGAACGTCCATTTTGTCACTTATTGATTGCACAAATGGGAAGAGTATGCACCGACAAAATTTCTCTCTCTCTTTACTTATCCATAGCCGGTCGGAGTGGCCGAGCGGTTAAAGGCGCTACAGTCTGGAACCGCGCGACCGCTACGGTCGCAGGTTCGAATCCTGCCTCGGGCATGGACGTGAGTGATGTCCTTAGGTTAGTTAGATTTAAGTAGTTCTAAGTTCTAGGGGACTGATGACCACAGCAGTTTAGTTCCATAGTGCTCAGAGCCATTTGAACCATTTGAACTTATCCATAACAACACATACACAAACTCAAACTGACTCGTATCTATCCACGTTATGACATCCGTCCTTAGATTGCACAAAGGTAAGGACAATTGTTTTAACCCTTCCTGGCAGTACTCGTTGTATGAGTCACACTTGTTTCTGTGGCAGGATGCTGTTCCTGACGTCACACTGTCACGCTAGGTAAAGTGGACATTGGACACACATCCATTAGGAATGGAGTTCAGTTCCCTGTCCCGTCAGCAATATTTACGTTTTCCATAGATTTTTAATTCCCTTGATGTGGTTTCATATATAGTTACGCTCGAATAATTACGATCGTTTCTATAATCTGAGCTCTTGTGTTGTCTATAACTAGCACATCATCAGTGCTTCGTTAAGTCGTAATCTTCCTTCTTCAACAGAACATGATAATAACATGCTGCGACAGTTGTTGCATGTGACACCTGTTTGCAACTCGTGTTTCTGTGCTTCGGCTGTTTGTGCGTTGCATTTATGAGATGGAGATTAGGAACCTGTCCGGTATTCTTCCAAGATATTGGAAATTAGAAGGCAACGATAACTCTACTTTGCTAATACGTTACCAAGAATGGCAACGACAGATTTCCGCATTGTACATAGCGCTCGTTGTGTTTCGTGCTATTACAACTTCTTAGTTAAAGAGGTTAAGCACGTCGTTCATTCCATAGAATAATAGTGAGAAAATCCTCTTGTATGTGAACATTCATGTAAACAAGATACGTAATGTATCTTTTACACAAGTACTGTTATTCTTAGATTTAATATCATCCCATACATACTTAGCGTAGTGGTCTTCAACAATATGGAACAAGTCACAAAATTCGAACACCATCTTATTTACAAAGCAACACAATACAGGGCTATTACAAATGATTGAAGCGATTTCATAAATTCACTGTAGCTCCATTCATTGACATATGGTCACGACACACTACAGATACGTAGAAAAACTCATAAAGTTTTGTTCGGCTGAAGCCGCACTTCAGGTTTCTGCCGCCAGACCGCTCGAGAGCGCAGTGAGACAAAATGGTGACAGAAGCCGAGAAAGCGTATGTTGTGCTTGAAATGCACTCACATCAGTCAGTCATAACAATGCAACGACACTTCAGGGCGAAGTTCAACAAAGATCCACCAACTGCTAACTCCATTCGGCGATGGTATGCGCAGTTTAAAGCTTCTGGATGCCTCTGTAAGGGGAAATCAACTGGTCGACCTGCAGTGAGCGAAGAAACGGTTGAACGCGTGTGGGCAAGTTTCACGCGTAGCCCGCGGATTTCTTTCTGTGGGGTTATGTGAAAGATTCAGTGTTTAAACCGCCTCTACCAAGAAACGTGCCAGAATTGCGAGCTCGCATCAACGATGCTTTCGAACTCATTGATGGGGACATGCTGCGCCGAGTGTGAGAGGAACTTGATTATCGGCTTGATGTCTGCCGAATCACTAAAGGGGCACATATCGAACATTTGTGAATGCCTAAAAAAACTTTTTGAGTTTTTGTATGTGTGTGCAAAGCATTGTGAAAATATCTCAAATAATAAAATTATTGTAGAGCTGTGAAATCGCTTCAATCATTTGTAATAGCCCTGTATATGTCATAAACACGAACATAAAGTGTATGAAATAATTCCTAATCTATTGTGGCTGAACGTCACCGAAGAGAAAGCATTTGCAGTATTTATCACTAATACTCAAAGTACTGCACTTAATATGCGGAAGTCGTTACTGCGTAGACCTGCCAGTGCCTGGTATTATTAATAATATATACGTTACTCATTTCTTCTAAGAGAAGTAGGGAGAGGTGAAAACCAATGGATACGTCAGAGTTCTTTAAAAATGAATTTTATTAGTAGCTAACCTTTCAATGGCCACTGTCTTTCTTTCTTCCTTTTTTTATATTAGGCGTTTATAACATTTTCTTAAAATTGCGTGTTCGCGAATAATGTCTGCCTGAACCAAAGTAACCAAGTTTACATTTCTATGATAATGTGAACTGACCTGTTGGTACACTTTAGCACCAATTACACTAAATAACAAATTTGATGAGAATAAACAGTTAATAAATCCTGAACTTGAACAAGAATTTTCTTAAGGTATGAAAATTACCGAACTATCAGTTTAATAAGTCATGGTTGCAAAATACTAAGAAGAATTCTTTACAAAATAATGGAAAAACTGATAGAAGCCCATCTCGAGGAAGATCGGTTTGGATTCCGTAGAAATGTTGGAACGCATGAGGCAATATTGACCATACGACATATCTTAGAAGATAGGTTAAGGAAAGGCAACCCTACGTTTCTAACATTTGTAAACTTACGAAAAGCTTTTCACAATGTTGACTGGAATACTCTCTTTGAAATTCTGCAGGTAGCAAGTGTAAAATACAGGGATCGAAAGGCTATTTACAATTTGTACAGAAAACAAGATGGCAGTTATAAGAGTCGAGGGGCATGAAATGGAAGCAGTGATTGAGAAGGGAGTGAGACAGGGCTGTAGCCTATCCCCGATGTAATTCAGTCTGTACATTGAGCAAGCAGTAAAGGAAACAAAAGAAAAATTCTGAGTAGGAATTAAAATCCATGGATAAGAAATAAAAAATTTGAGATTTGCCGACGACGTTGTAATTCTGTCAGAGACAGCAAAGGACCAGGGAGAGCAGCTGAAGGGAATGGACAGTGTCTTGAAAGCAGGATATAAGATGAACATCAACAAAAGCAAAACGAGGATAATGGAATGTAGTCGAATTAAATCAGGTGATTCTGAGGGAATTAGATTAGGAAGTAAGACACTTAAAGTAGTTGATGAGTTTTGCTGTTTGGGCAGCAAAATAACTGATGATGGTCGAAGTGGAGAGGATATAAAATGTAGACTGGCTAATGCAAGGAAAGCGCTTCTGACGAAGAGAAATTTGTTAACATCGAGTATAAATTTAAGTGTCAAGCAGTCTTTTCTGAAAGTATTTGTGTGGAGTGTAGCCATCCGTGGAAGCGAAACATGGACGATAAATGGTTTAGACAGGAAGAGAATAGAGGCTTTTGGAATGTAGTGCTACAGAAGAAAGCTGAAGATTACATGGGAAGATCATGTAACTAACGAGGAGGCTGGACCACAAGAACAACATGGGAGATATCTCTGACAGCATGGCTATTGCAAAATAAAAAAAAAAAAAACAAAAAAAAAAAAAAAAATGGCTCTGAGCACTATGGGACTTAACATCTGAGGTCATCAGTCCCCTAGACTTAGAACTACTTAAACCTAACTAACCTAAGGATATCACACACATCCATGCCCGAGGCAGGATTCGAACCTGCGGCCGTAGCGGTCGCGCGGTTCCAGACTGAAGCGCCTAGAGCCACTTGGCCACCTCGGCCGGCGGCTATTGCAAATAAATATATATTTAAGAAGGCAAAGAAGATCAGTGCTTAACGTCCCGTCTACATCGAGGTCATTAGAGACAGAATACGTGTTTAGGTGCGTTATCAGTACTACGCTGGTATGCAGAACTTACGGACGAAAGTAACTTTCGCATGATATGTCACTGCCAAACTTGGAACATTCGTAGAAAGACCTGCTACAGTATGGTACAGAAAGTAAATGTAAAAAAAAAAAAATACGCCATGAAACGAACACAAGTGACACTTTTATTCAAAGCCAATAATTATACGGAAGTCAGCACGATTCGTGATGATCCCGTGGACATTAGAGCAGGCAGGGTATGTTTCTTAATAGGGCGCGTCATCATTACGGACGGTAATGCATTCTCTGCAGCGTGCTCCCGTGCTGGCCACAAGGTTGGTGATCTTGTGGCAAGGCCTTCCATTCCTTGACCGGCGCGGCTGAAAACTGCTCAGTGGTCGTTGGTGCATAAGGACGGGCTGCAATAAGTCTCCCCAACGCATCCCACACGCTCTTGACGGGATTTAAGTCGAGGGAACTGACAGGCCAGTCCATTCGCAGAATATCCCGACGTTCCTTGGGCCCTTCCACCTGCGTTGTTCTACATCTACAATCTGGAACTGTTCTACATCTATAATCTGGAAACCGCTGTGCGGAGCACAGCAGAGGGTACTTAACGTTGTGGCCGAGCGAGGTGGCGCAGTGGTTAGACACTGGACTCGCATTCGGGAGGACGACGGTTCAATCCCGCGTCCGGCCATCCTGATTTAGGCTTTCCGTGATTTCCCTAAATCGCTCCAGGCAATAGCCGGGATGGTTCCTTTCAAAGGGCACGGCCGACTTCCTTCCCCGTCCTTCCCTAATCCGATGAGACCGATGACCTCGCTGTCTGGTCTCCTTCCCCAAAACAACCAACCAACTTAACGTTGTGCTATGTATTCAGACGTAGAAGTACATCTACATCTACATCTACATTTATACTCCGCAAGCCACCCAACAGTGTGTGGCGGATGGCACTTAACGTGCCACTGTCATTACCTCCCTTTCCTGTTCCAGTCTCGTATGGTTCGCGGGAAGAACGACTGCCGGAAAGCCTCCGTGCGCGCTCGAATCTCTCTAATTTTACATTAGTGATCTCCTCAGGAGGTATAAGTAGGGGGAAGCAATATATTCGATACCTCATCCAGAAACGCACCCTCTCGAAACCTGGACAACAAGCTACACCGCGATGCACAGCGCCTCTCTGGCAGAGTCTGCCACTTGAGTTTGCTAAACATCTCCGTAACGCTATCACGCTTACCAAATAACCCTGTGACGAAACACGCCGCTCTTCTTTGGATCTTCTCTATCTCCTCTGTCAACCCGACCTGGTACGGATCCCACACTGATGAGCAATACTCAATTGTAGGTCGAACGAATGTTTTGTAAGCCACCTCCTTTATTGATGGACTACATTTTCTAAGGACTCTCCCAATGAATCTCAACTTGGTACCCGCCTTACCAACAATTAATTTTATATGATCATTCCACTTCAAATCGTTCCCCACGCATACTCCCAGATATTTTACAGAAGTAACTGCTACCAGTGTTTGTTCCGCTATCATATAATCATACAATAAAGGATCCTTCTTTCTATGTATTCGCAATATATTACATTTGTCTATGTTAAGGGTCAGTTGCCACTCCCTGCACCAAGTGCCTATCTGCTGCAGATCTTCCTGCATTTCGCTACAATTTTCCAATGCTGTAACTTCTCTGTATACTATAGCATCATCCGCGAAAAGCCGCATGGAACTTCCGACACTATCTATTAGGTCATTTATATATATTGTGAAAAGCAATGATCCCATAACACTCCCCTGTGGCACGCCAGAGGTTACTTTAACTCCTGTAGACGTCTCTCCATTGAGAGCAACATGCTGTGTTCCGTTTGCTAAAAACTCTTCAATCCAGCCACACTGCTGGTCTGATATTCCGTAGGCTCTTACTTTTTTTATCAGGCGACAGTGCGGAATTGTATCGAACGCCTTCCGGAAGTCAAGGAAAATAGCATCTACCTGGGAGTCTATATCTAATATTTTCTGGGTCTCATGAACAAATAAAGCGAGTTGGGTCTCATACGATCGCTGTTTCCGGAATCCATGTTGATTCCTACAGAGTAGATTCTGGGTTTCCAGAAACGACATGATACGCGAGCAAAAAACATGTTCTAAAATTCTACAACAGATCGACGTCAGAGATATAGGTCTATAGTTTTGCGCATCTGCTCGACGACCCTTCTTGAAGACTGGGACTACCTGTGCTCTTTTCCAATCATTTGGAACCTTCCGTTCCTCTAGAGACTTGTGGTACACGGCAACTTCTGGCATAGCCCAAGGGAGTGTCACAGGACCATTACTTTTCTCAGTATTTCTGAATGACCTAGTAGATAACGTCGGGAGTTTCACGAGGCTTTTTGCGAATGATGTTGTTGTATACAGAGAAGTTTCAAAGCTAGAAAATTGTGGCTAAATGCAGAAAAACCTGCACAGGATCGACGCTTGGTGCAGGGTGTGCCAACTGGCCCTCAACATAAACAGACGTAACGTATAGACAGAAAGACCCATTAGTGTAAGATTATACGCTTACAGAACAATCACTGGAAGCAGTAATTTCCATAAAATATCTAAGTGCACACGTACGGAGAGGTCTGAAGTGGAAAGACCACATAAAATTAATCTCGGCTAAGGCAGATGTCAAACTATTCGTTGGAAGTATCCTAAGGACATGTAGTACACCAAAACAGGATGTAGTTTACAAAGCACTCGTTCTACTAATACCTGAGAATTTTCGTCAATACTCACATAGGATTGTCTAACATTCTGCGTGGTGTCTGTTTGTTCTAAGTCGTGTCTCCCTACCACTTTCGCGCAACGACGCTCTGAACGTGTTTTTTAGGGAATTGACTAGTTTGAACCTGGGACCTGTTGCTGGTAAGGAGACGCCAGACCACACATGACATGTAGAGTTCAGAAGAGTTCAGTGAGACTAGCGATGATATAACCAAACACTTAATGATTTCAGCGTCAGCTCCACTGCACTCCCTGTAAAAGAATCTTAATACTAACTAAATTTAGTGGAAGGGGTTCAAGGCTTTCCTATTTTTAGTTAGCTGGTAAAATAACGTCGAAAAAGCAGTTAAGTTTACCATTGGAAATATTATTCTACTCACAAAACATTGTTTATAAACTGCACTGTTGATAAAAGGAAATATTTTAATACAGGATGATAAAAACCAACTGCGTTCAACAAAAATGTGAACGAATATTCCCTGAGTGGGTTTCCAAGTTCTACAATGGATTGAAGGATGACCTATGCCATATCACATCTATAATCTAGGTTTAAATTAAGTTTCACAAAAGAGAAAACTATCAAAATGGTCTACAGTGACCCTCAATTATCTTTAATTACTTATCTAACTTGTCGTAAATTACAGTGGCTGATGTGGCTTCTCAATAATTATATAACAGAAAAATCATCGCGTTTCCGATTTTAACTTATGTAGCAAATGTGAATACCATGAGCTTTAATTGACGATCGACAATAGTATTACGCAAAAATGGGGTGTAACAGATGAGACTTCTGCAGTTCTGAGTGAAGCTTTATGCGCTGTTATGCGGCATTGCTTGCGTTCATTACCTTGTCGTTGGTTAGGCAGTGTCAGGGGGCGACGGGCGGCGCAGCTCCATACAGCTCGCCGTCTCGTAAGCAACTCTCTCCTAACTTCTCCTTACTACAATTTACCGAAGTTGGTTTAAAAAAGCTATCTGGCTCTGTTTTCAACTGACCAATCAGGGTCTCAATGTTAACCTTAAGCTCTGCCTACAAAAATTCTGTCTATCCAATGAGAAACGTTATACTTTTCGTGGTGGGGCAATGTTTTTAACGTTTGCAACGTAACAGAGACGTGAAAAAGTCTCACGCTAAAACTTGCAACTGGTGTGGGCCTTTTAGTGTTATCGTAAGATCTATACTGTTCTTCTGGAGGGCTCTATCTTTTAACACGGGCTGGGGGGTGGTCCTGGCGGTTGGCTGGCAACGTGGGTGTCCGTCCCTTATCGTAGGGCCTTCTAGCTTAACACGGTTCTGCTCTCGGCTTCTGTTCTCGTTTCTCCCCTCGGAACTGCGTGTCTCACGGTGGGAAGGTATGACATGCATTGAGGCATTCTTGTGTTAGTCTGTGGTATTCCATTTGCTCACTCGTTACTCATATTACTTTGGTTAATTTAATGTCACGATTTATTCGGAGCTATGTGACATACTGCTGGATTTGCTTATCATGTCACGGTTTTCATGGAAGGTGTTGGATTTGCCTGACACCTTACAGTTGGTAAAGGAAATAGGGAAGATCCAAAGAAGAGCAGCACGTTTCGTTACAAGCTCATTTAGTAAGCGCCAAAGCGTCACGGAGATGCTCTGCCATTTCCAGTGGCAGACGGTGCAAGACAGGGGTTCTACATCACGATGTGGTTTACTGTTAACGTTCCGAGAGCTTATGTTCCTCGAAGAGTCAACCGGTGCATTGCTCCCTCGTACGTGTATCTCGTGAAAAGTCCACGAAAGTAAAAGCACAGAGATTGGAGCCCATTCTCAGACTTACCAGCAATCGTTCTTCCAGCGAACCGTTCGTGACTGGGACACGGGTAAACAAAGTACCTAAGCCACACTCCATGAGGTGGCTTGCGAAGTATAGATTTAGATGTATTGGAGTTTCTTCCCGTTCCATTACGTACTGCACGCTGGAAGAATGATTTCTTGATTGCCTTTCTGTACACTGCAATTAGTCTATTCTAGTCTTCGTAGACCCTGCGGGAGCGATACGTACAGTGTTGTAGTATATTCCTGTTTTTCTCTCTTGACACTGGTTCTTGAAAATTTGTAAGTAGGCTTTCGCAGCATAGTTGGCGTCTGTCTTCGAGCGTTCGAGTCGATCAGTATCTCAGTGACGCAATCCCGTGGGTCAAACAAACCTGTGGCCATTAATGCTGCCCTTTTTTTTTTGTATGGATTCAATAACCCATTTCAGTCCAGTTTGGTTTGGGTCCGACACACTTGAGTAATATTCTGCATCTAATGCCTACTCCGCAATTCATATTTAAGTGCCTTGCAGAGGGTTCATCCAACCACTTTCACACCGTTTCTCGACCGTCCCATTCACGAATATCGCGCGCGAGAAACGAACACTTAAAACTTTCCGCGCGAGGTCTGATTTTTCGTATGTTATTTCAATGATGATTTCTCCCTATGTCGGTTGCCATCAACAAAACATTTTCGCGTTCGGAGGTGAAAGTTGGTGATTGAAATTTTGTGAAAAGATCTCCCCGCAACGAAAACCGCACTTGTTTTAATAATTGCCACCGAGATCCGTGACACTCTCTCCCCTATTTCGCGATGATACAAAACGAGATGGTCTTCTTTGAATTTTTATGATGTCCTCCTACAATCCTGACTGGTACGGATCCCGTACCGCGCAGCAGTATTCCAGATTAGGATGGACAAGCGTACTGTAGGCAATCCCCTTAATGGACCCGTTTCATCTTCTAAGAGTTATGTAAATAAAACTCAGTCTTTGGTTCGCCTTCCACACAACATTTTCTACGTGATCGTTCCAATTTAAGTTGTTCGTAATAGTAATACCTAAGTATTTCGTTGAATTGATAGCCTTCAGATTTGTTTGATTTATCGTGTAATCGAAATTCAACGGGTTCCTTTCAGTACGCGTGTGGATTAAATTACACTTTCCTTTATTTAGGGTCAATAGCCACTTTTCGTACCATACAGAGATGTATAAATTACACTACTGGCCATTAAAATTGCTACACCAAGAAGAAATGCACATGATAAACGGGTATTCATTGGACAAATATATTATACTAGAACTGACATGTGATTGCATTTGCACGCAATTTGGGTGCATAGATCCTGAGAAATCATTACCGGGAACAACCACCTCTGGCCGTAATAACGGCCTTGATACGCCTCGGCATTGAGTCAAACAGAGCTTGGATGGCATGTACAGGTACAGCTGCCCATGCAGCTTCAACACGATACCACAGTTCATCAAGAGTAGTTACTGGCGTATTGTGACGAGCCAGTTGCTCGGCCACCATTGACCAGACGTTTTCAGTTGGTGAGAGATCTGGAGAATGTGCTGGCTAGGGCAGCAGTCGAACATTTTCTGTATCCAGAAAGGCCCGTACAGGACCTGCAACATGCGGCCGTGCATTATCCTGCTGAAATGTAGGGTTTTGCAGGGATCAAATGAAGGGTAGAGCCACGGGTCGTGACACATCTGAAATGTAACGTCCACTGTTCAAAGTGGGGTCAATGCGAACAACAGGTGGCCGAGACGTGTAATCAATGGCACCCCATACCATCACGCCGGGTGATACGCCAGTATAGCGATGACGAGTACACGCTTCCAATGTGCGTTCACCGCGATGTCGCCAAACACGGATGCGACCATCATGATGCTGTAAACAGAACCTGGATTCACCCCAAAAAAAGACGTTTTGTCATTCGTGCACCCAGTTTCGTCGTTGAGTACACCGTCGCAGGTGCTCCTGTCTGTGATGCAGCGTCAAGGGTAACCGGAACCATGGTCTCCGAGCTGATAGTCCATGCTGCTGCAAACGTCGTCGAACTGTTCGTGCAGATGGTTGTTGTCTTGCAAACATCCCCACTTGTTGACTCAGGGATCGAGACGTGGCTGCACTATCCGTTACAGCCGTGCAGATAAGATGCCTGTCATCTCGACTGATAGTGATACGAGGCCATTGGGATCCAGTACGGCGTGTCGTATTACCCTCCTGAACCCACCGATTCCATATTCTGCTAACAGTCATTGGATCTCGACCAACGCGAGCAGCAGTGTCGCGATACAATTAACCGCAATCGCGATAGGCTAAAATCCGACCTTTATCAAAGTCGGAAACGTGATGGTAAGCATTTCTCCTCCTTACACGAGGCATCACAACAACGTTTCACCAGACAACGCCGGTCAACTGCTGTTTGTGTATGAGCAATCGGTTGGAAACTTTCCTCATGTAAGCACGTTGTAGGTGGCGCCACCGGTGCCAACCTTGTTTGAATACATTGAAAAGCTAATCATTCGCATATCATAGCATCTTCTTCCTGTCGGTTAAATTACGCGTCTGTAGCACGTCATCTTCGTGGTGTAGCAATTTTAATGTCCAGTAGTGTATTTTGCAATTTGTTTTCATCTTCTGATGGTTTTACTAGACGGGAAATGACAGCATCATCTGAAAACAAACTAAGAGGGCTGCTCAGATTGTCTCCCAAAATGTTTATATAGATCAGGAACAGAAGAGGATCTGTAACACTTCTTTGGCGAACACCAGGTATCATTTCTATTTTACTCGATGATTTTCCGCAGATTACTACAACTGTGACCTTTGTGACAGGAATTCACTAATCCAGTCGCACAACAGAGACGATACTCCATAGACACCCATCTGATTAGAAGTCGCTTTTGAGGAAGGGAGTTAAAAGCCTTTTGGAAATCTGAAAATATGGGATCAATTTGAAATGTCCTGTCGATGGTACTCATTACTTAACGGGAATAAAGAGCTGGTTGTGTTTTACAGGAACAATATTTTCCAATATGGGTCGCACAAATGTTTCGTAACCAATCCCCTTTGTAGACTGATAGCATTTCTCCAATATTCTGCCAGTGAACCGAAGTCTTGTCACTTTACCAACAACTGAGCCTATTTGATCACCCCACTTCGTATCACTACAAGCTCTTACACTCAAATATCTGTATGAGTCGACTGATTCCAGTTGCACTTCGTTCATACCGTGCTCATAGATATTAGAATTGATTTCGCTAAGTACAGTTCGGACGCTCGCTGCAGAAACGTGCCCGCGAAGATTCGTGAGCAGCATAACCACTCTGTTGAGCTCCTGTGGTAGTTCGCGTGTCCTCGCTTGCTACTTACTACCCTCTCGGTTTCGTACAAAGGACACAGCTTGGCAACCGAAATGGAAATCTAAGACAGTGTGGGCAAAGCATTTTCGTTTCGATCTGACAATTGGAATCGCAGTCGTGGCCGGGGGTATGGTGCAGAAGACGCAGACGCCGCGGTAGTAATATGAATGGAACGTGCGGCCGGCTGGACTTCCGGGCAGCTGCGGGGGCGGATAGCGTGACGCCCCCGCTACACCCCCGCCTCGCGGCTCCATAACGGCCGCCGGCCCTATCTCGATCGCGCGCTTAATTAGGATACTTTTCACTGCAGATACGCTTACTTTTCAAGAAACACAACTCCGGTCAGCGTTTTGTGTTACGCCGCAGGATAGCCACTCGAGCGATAGTATACGAGCAGAAAACCACGTGCTCGTACAGTGTGACCAAAACGGAAGGCTACCCCAGAACGTTGATCTGGTTCGCCAGGCAGGCTTTAGCGTGATTGTGTGCGGAGTTCGACACCTGTGCTGTTCGCTGCTTCCACCCTGATTATCACCCAGTAAAGCGATCTGAACTTTTGACCAGCATTTCAGCACCGTCTTGTTTACGCCAGAGAAACAGGAATAAGCGGCAAAAATGCGTATACTGTAGTATTCTCACAACTGGAGCGCCCTCACGTTACGCTTCTTTGTACAGATCGCCTAGTCAGTCTAGGGGATATCACGATTTTTTACTATTATTTCTAATTCTATGTATACACGACTAGTCTGTAATTCACACTTAAATGCCTGGCAGAAATTTCATCTAACCACTTTCACACTATTTCTCTACCGCTCCACTCTGTAACAGCGCTATGATAATTTCTCCCTACGTACGTGGGCGTCAATAAAATATTTTTGCGTTCAGAGAAGCAAGCTGGAGATTAAAATTTCGTGAAAATCTCGCCGCAACTAAAAACAACTTTGTTTTAATTATTGCCACCCCAGCTCGAGTATCAAATCCGTGACTCTCTCTTCTCTTTTTCGCGATAATACAAACGAGGTGCCTTCTTTGAAATTTTTCGATATCCCACGTCATTTCTCGCTGGTAAGGGTCCCATACAGCACAGAGATACCCTAGCGGAGGACAGACAAGCGTAGTGTAGGCAGTCTATTGCATTTGTTGGACCTTCTAAATGTTCTACCCATAAAACGCAGTCTTTGGTTCGCCTTTCCAACCACATTATCTGTGTTATCGTTTCAATTTAAGTTGTTCGTAATTGTTATTCCTTGATATATAGGTAAATTACAGCTTTAAATTTTTGTTTGAGCACAATTTATTACGCTCTACGTACATACCAGCAATTCCTTACGAGTACACGCCATTTTTTGAACAGCCAATAAGGACCGCGGGGGAGAAATTACGTACTGCCTGCAGTACACAACACGAGCGTCGGTCGGAGTCTCCCGTTACACATGACTCTTCTCCCTCTCCTTGTTGTTCCGACACCAAAACGACAACTTACCATGACCACTTCGATTGGCTTATGGTTTGGCACTCTGCCCTGTACGCTCCCACTCGTATTCCGTACAGCACAATACACATGATGTTGTTCGAAGGAAATATTTTATTTTAGCGATAACCAGGGCCGGTTTAAGGCTTAAGCGGCACAAGCAGCGGCTTGGGGCACCAAGCCGAGGTACGCGGGGTGATCCATAACTAACATAAAAAACGCACATTTTCCACAGACACCAGATTTAGATTTATTTTTGAAGATCTTACCAAGATCCAACGAAACAGCGACTAATGTGTGATGGAGGAAGGAAAATGGAGGGGGTGGATGGGCGGTGGCGCCAGATGATACGTCGTTTGTCTGCAAAATTGAAGGGGGAGGGGAGGCGGCATCAAATTGTATGTCGCTTGTGAAGGAAAATGCTCTCTAACCAGCCCTTCCAATATCTCTCTTTAAGCGCCCACATCCTTAAGCATTCTGATTAGGACCACAGACACCACCTGTACATCTCTACGCCAATGGTCTGCATCGTATAACAGTTACACACTGACACGCACTTTTGTTTGACAATATTTCTAGCACACCATCACCATGACAATGGTGTAATGCCTATGAATCTAATTTTAGTCTGAATAAATCACCGGCCTCTGTAATTGTCATGCTTCATGTTTTCGTAAACATCTAACGCAGAACTCTTACCTTTGATCATGATCACGAACATTCTATTGAGTACAGAATAACAATAATAATAATTATGTACACATTTTTTTATTTTTGTGCTTGTAAACTGTGCTTACCTCAAAAGTAATTGCTTTCGTTACATATGAGCGCAGAAGTTACGCGATTATGAGCGCAGAAGTTACGCGATCAACTAATTTTTATTACATATGAAATGCAATTCATATTCTATAAGAATATAAAATACACAGTGGACTAACACTGAATGATGTGCGGTTCCAATTATGAGCAAAAGAAAAAACCAAGCAAAAAAGAAAGAGAGAGAGAGGGAGAGAGAGAAAGAGAAAGAAAGAGAAGTCGTCGGCTCCCAGTTTCTCACATACGCATTCATTTATGCTTCTTTCCCCACCAACGCTACCAGTGCTACCGGTAATCCTGCTTTTTACTACTACGACATTTATGTACTGTATCAAAACTACCGAACTGTAATTTTGGTAGAGCACAACTCTATTCATTGATATGAAACGTCGCAACTTCTCGACCGACGAATTGAGGAGCCTACTACGTCATTATGGACGATTCTGTGCTACGTGCTACGCGAGAAGACATGGCATTTGACACTAGTCCATTTCATTTACAGCATGACAGTCTCTCTTTCATTAAGCTAAAGTCATAACCGAGTGGTTTGTCAAAATAAAAGCGACTGATATGCACTGACTGTCCCATGACGCTACCAGCTTAGCACCTTTGCGATGAGTTGCTGCGAGGAGTGGCAGTCAGACCAGGTCGTCACAGTACGGGTACAAAACTGATCAATATTTTACTCACTGAATGGCAGAAAATACTTGCAAAAATCTATTGCCGGTTAATGGGAAATCTGCATCTTCATCTACTTTTGTACTCTGCAAGTGACGGAGCGTACGTGATGTAAGAGAGTCATTCCCTTACTCGCCTTGCTTGTTACATTCGCAAATGGCACGAAGGAAGAAAACGCCTCTGTTAATGCCCGAGTTTATATAATTTTACCCTCCTATACAGTGCGTGACGCATACATTGAAAGAAATAAAGCGTCTCTTGACGCGTCCTGAGACGTGGAATTTTTTAGATTGAGGCTGTTCCCGATGTATTGCTTGTATCACCTGAAACTGGAGTTTTTTCACAATTTCTATGACTCTCTCGAACTGGCTAAGCAAAGACGTGACTAATCGTGTGCCGGCCGGAGTGGCCGTGCGGTTCTAAACGCTACAGTCTGGAACCGCGAGACCGCTACGGTCGCAGGTTCGAATCCTGCCTCGGGCATGGATGTGTGTGATGTCCTTAGGTTAGTTAGGTTTAAGTAGTTCTAAGTTCTAGGGGACTGATGACCTCAGATGTTGAGTCCCATAGTGCTCAGAGCCATTTGAACCATTTGACTAATCGTGCAGCTCTTCTTTGAATCTTCTGTACCTCTTCCGTTAATCCAACTTGGTGACAGGCACCGACCGACGAAAGAAACCCAAACGTGGTCGAACAAGGGTTTTATAAGCGACGTAACTCACGGGTGAGTTACACTTGCTCAGGATTCTTCCGATAAATCTCACTCTGGCATCTGCCTTCCCCACAGTTAGATTTATGTGGCCGTTCCGCCTTCAATCGATATGGATGGCTACTGCTAGATACTTGAGGGCTGTATCTTATTCCCGTGACTAATCGCCGATAGTATAGTCAAATACTGACGTGTCTTTTCGTCTACTTATCCGAATTACCTTACGTTTATTTTCGTTGAGGGACAGGCGAAAATGACTGCACCTAGCACCGAGCATCTTCATGTCTTTTTCTCACAATGTGACTTCTCTGTATACAATAGCGTTGCCTGTGAAGGGCGTGACAGAACTGAGAACCACTCTGCCTGAAAAACATTGTGAAGCACCCAGAAGATGTGGCTGGATGTCAATGTAACGTCGTACACGTACCCATAGTGGGCGGGTATGTAAACGATCGAGTTGTAATTCTCTGTGATAAGTATAACGGCCACTGGAATGCATTAGTATTGTTCGTGTTTAGTTTTGTTACCGCGCCTGTTAGAACAGATAAGGGACGTTATTGAGTCAGTTATTGAGTGATCCTATGAAGGAGACGGACCTGACGCTTACTGTGAGAGACAATGTTATCACCATCTCACACATAATGCTGGAAGATGAAATGAATTAAAATTTGTGCCACGGCCGGGACTCAAACCCGGGTCTTCATGTTTACTAGGGAAAACTCGCCGGTCGGTGTGGCCGAGCGGTTCCAGGCGTCCAGTCCGGAACCGCGTTGCTGCTACGGTCGCAGGTTCGAATACTGCCTCGAGCATGGATGTGTGTGATGTCCTTAGGTTAATTAGGTTTAAGTAGTTCTAAATCTAGGGGACTTACGACCTCAGATGTTAAGTCCCATAGTGCTTAGAGCCATTTTGAGAAATGCTCACCATTACACCACCGCGTCACCATGTTCAACATGGCTGCACGAACTACCCACGTCGAATACACTCCCCAACACAAACTTCATATCTTCAGCTTATTTTCCCCCTAAACTGTCACTATTTCCAGGGCTTTCCGGCATTCGAATAGCAATTGGAGAGCCCTGGTAATAGTGAAAATTTAGGGAGAAAATAAGCTGAAGATATGAATTGAAGTTTGTAGTGGGGAGAGTACTCGAATATGCAGTTCGTGCAGCTCTGTTGACAGTAATGATGCGGTGGTGTAATGGTCAGTGTTTCTGTTTGATAAGCAAGAAAACCCGGGGTTCATTTCTTCAGATTATCGTAGATAAAGAAGAGACTTAAATGTCTCTAGGAATATTTAATTATAAGATCTGTACGATCACCATCTGACACAGTTTGAAAGGGTTCTCGCTGTGATTCTTCATTTGGGCGGCTGGTCGAATCACGCAATATTCAGATTTTTGGGGCATTCCGATGTAATTGTGGACCTACGTTGGACCGCGTTGGAACGTATTGGCAAGCATACTTGTCGTCAAGATTCCGGTCAACCACATCTGACCATCAGAAGAGAGGAATGCAGTATGAGGGCTGTCCAGAAAGTAAGTTCCGACTGATTGCGAAATGGGAACCACAGTGGAAATCAAAACTGTTTTATTTTCAACAGTTAGCTACACCTTCCAGCCACTTATTTCCATAGTCGCCGTTCTGACTTAGACATTTGTCGTAGCGTTGTACCAACTTTCCAATGCCCTCATCATAGAAGACAGCCGCCAGTGATTTCCGTCAATCCTCTACGCTGGCTTACAGCTCGTTTTCTGTGCCAAAATGTCTTCATAGCCAGCGGTTCGTGTGAGCAGAGATGAAACTCAGAGGGAGTCAATTACGGGCTGTATTGTGGGTAATCAAACATTTCCAATTGAAAACGATGCAGGCGCATCTTCATTGCCCCTGCAGAATGCGGCTGAGAATTGTCTTGAAGAAGAAACCGCATGACAGTTATGTAATGTTGGCTGCATAGTTTCAGGCGAAATTTCTCACCAGGTCCTTCTCCTTGGCGGGAGACATTATTTTCTAGACATCTTTAAGCGCTCACTCTGAGCTCAGAAATGAGAAGAGCGACGTGATGCTATCTAGGGTCATACTAGAGACACGCCCAACACATCTGTGCAAAGCTTTATCGGATTATCATAGTCGTTTCCATTTCGCGACCGATCGGAACTTACTTTCTGGACACCCCTCGTATTTTGCATCAAGCACATCATAGCCCCTGCATATCTCCGCCTGTCATCTGTGAACAAGTAATATACTCCCTGCAACATCCTCTGTGATTCTGCACCATTGGTCGGAGACTAGCAACAGTCGAACTGGGGAAGTACCGTCCCACGCTTGGACTTCCGTAAACACCACAACACAAACGGCTGCGTTTAGCGTGGTGTCGTGACTGAAAATCATGGACTGCTGGTGAATGACGTCGAATCACGTCCAGCGATGAATCGCGGTTCTGCATTACCCTCGATGTCCATCGTCGGCGAGTATGGAGGAGACCTGAGGAGAGGTAACATTCTTCCAAGACTTTGGAGGGGCACAGTCGCGTTACTCCTAGCGTCATGGTGTGGGAAGCCATCAGCTATGGCTTCAGGTCAAGGTTGGTAGTGATTGAGAGAACTCTGATGACACAACGGTATGTAAAGGGCATCTTGCATCCCCAGATACTAAGTTCTCTTCCACTTATGGTACGTGTACATCTGAACTATCTGTGTGATGTTGAGGTATTACCGTGGCCAGGAATATCCACCGATCTGTCACGAACAGAACATGTGTGATACCAGTTCGGACATCAGCTCCGCCCCAGTGCCAGTATCAGTATCCATGAGGTCAAGGACCAGTTACAACAGCTGAGGACCAGCATGCCTCAGGAGAGGATACAAAGACCTTATGATGTCCTTTCAAAACGAATCAGTGCATGTATCCATATCACAGTGGGCGCAACGTCAGACTAATCAGTGGACTTCATATTGCCAAGTTCTTTGCAATTTGACTCGATTTTGAAATCACTGAAATAACATCAAATCCCCCCCACCCCCCTCAACGCCAGATGTTTCGTTTCCTCCTCTGCTTCTGTATACTTCACTTTTTTTTTTTGTTAGGCTGTGTAAAACACTTGTTTATCTGCTCGTTTGTATATATCGTGAACAGTAACGCTCCTGCCATACTATCTTTAGCTACACCAGACGTCGCACCAATCCTGACGATATCTCTCATTAAAAACGACGTACAGAGTTTTCTTCGCAGGGAAGTATTCATTTCAAACGCGTGCCTATATGTTTTGTAGGCAAGAATTTTATTTAGTATCCCACCGTTCGGATCCGTATCGAAGGCCTTCCGTAAGCCAAAAACCACGTCAGCCTGGACTCTACATACCGTTTTCTAAGTCTTGTGAAGGAACAGAGCAAAATCGCTGCTTTCGGAATCCATGTTCATCATTACAGAGGAGATGCTCTTCTGCAGTTCTGCGCAACTTTCCTATGAGCTTCTCATAAACTAGAACGAGCTGTGACGTCTACAAATCTCTTGGAACCTTGCGATATTCCAGCCATCTATGATAGGCTATCGTTAGAAGAGGTGGTCAGTTCTTCCACATATTCGATATAGAATATAATGAATACAACTTAATTTCCAGGGGTGCTTTCTCCATCGGTCGTATTCATTTATTTTTGTTTTGTTAAACGCTCACTGATTTTAGCAGCTGTCAATTTCACATCCACGTTTCCGCCGAAAGTAGGAACAATGTTGGAATCATCTTCGGTGAAGCCATTTCGGAATGTGTTTCAGCCTTCACTTCATCAGCTTCCGTTTTGTGCCATTATCATCGGTGAGCGTCTGGCCAGATGATTTATTCCACTGTCTGACATCATGTAGAACCAAAACGTGTTGTTTTCTAATCAACTCTGCTGGTAAGGGCCTATTTTCATATTCATTAAACGGCTCTCTCATGGTTGTCTTTACACTTGGTTTGACTTCATTCAGCTTTTGTTGACTGCTAAGGATTTGGATTCGTATGACTGAGCTATGGCGCTTTATCTTTTATATTAGTAGCTTTCTAATATTTTTATTACATCACTGCGGGTCCAGCCTATCCCTTTTTGTCTTCGACAGCTAAAACGTATCTACCAGTTGACTTACAACGTTTCTGAACTTGAGGCACATATCGTCTCGTTTTTCCTCCCCCGATCTGTGTGTTTGCTGTTGACTACTCAGATAATTTGTATTCATTTTCTTCTCGGCCTTGTTAAACTGTAATGTTCTTCTACCTTCCTTAATTTCTCATTCAACACTATTTACAAATATTGCTATAATATCCCTGAGACTGCTCATTCCTATCTCTGCTTTTACTGTCTCGAAGAGCTTGGACCTGTTTCTTACCAGTAGGTGCAATACGCTTTCCTCACGAGATAGTCGTCTAACAAACTCTTCTAGGTAATTGTCGACGGAAACGTAGTGTACGGTGAAGCAAGAATCCTCGCCTCCCATTCTAAACGTGTGTGTCTGCTAATACACCTGTCAAACAACAACCTCCGCTTATCATTGTGACATGATCGCTGAATTGACATGTGATATTTTAAAAACTTTCTCTGAAGCATCCACCACTACCGTACCTAATACGGAAGGGTGATAGACACCGGGTGTTTATAATTAAAGTGTCGCTACTCACAGAAGTCCAGAGTAGGCTGTAATTATCATATGACAGCGAAACGTGGTAGATATGCTAATGCGTTAATGCAAGACCAATTTAAGCTAGAAAAAAAAATTAGTTCCAATTTTGGCTGCAAACTGCAAATCGGGCGCTGTGGATGCAAGAAAGACGCATAGAAATGTTTCAATATGTAATGGCTTAGGAACGGGATATGGACAAAAAAGGTCAAACAAATGAAATAGGTATAATGTTAATTTTATTATTAACCACTGCTTACACAATTTGTTCCACATGATCTCCGAAGACGTCGACTAGTTGCTACATTCGTAAAATGACGTGATCAACAGTTACTCGCAGCAATTCTGGTGGGATCTGAGCAACGTATTCATGTATACTGGCCTTCATATCAGGTACAGACCGAAAGCGTCCCTGTTAATAGCTTTCTTTTAGATATCACTAGAGCCAAAAGTCACATGGATTCAGATCAGGTGATCTTGCAGGTTGTGTGATGTCCTTAGGTTAGTTAGGTTTAAGTAGTTCTAAGTCTAGGGGACTGATGTCCTCAGATGTTAAGTCCCATAGTGTTTAGAGCCATTTGAACCATTTGCACTTAGAAGGACAAGTTATATCACCCGAAGTTTGTAAAATTCTAATGTACACTCCAATAAACTTCAAATAATTTTTGTATCCCCATAACTGTTAAACTGACACTAAATTATGTCGTGATGTCGTACCATTCGAATACCTTTGATTAAGAATACATGAAGGGGATGAAAATGGTCACAGCATTTGTGACTCAAAGGAAAGCGCTACGGGAATGCTGAAGTATGTGAACTGGATGAGCCCACAAAAAGACGCAGTACCACGTAGGATTCGTACAAATAGAGAAGATCCGACGAAGAGCGGCACGTTTCGTCACGGGATCGTTTACTCGGTGGGAGTGTGTTACGGAGATGCTCAAAAACTCCGAAGGTAGATGCTACAAGAGATGCGTCGTGCATCACAGAGAGATTAACTGTTGTAATTTCGAGAGCTTACGTTCCAAGGAGAGTACGCCAACGTATTACTTCCTCTGACATACGCCTCGCGAAATGATCACACGAGAAAATTAGAGAAATTAGATGTCATACGGAGCTTTACCGACAATCATTTTTCCCATGTGCCATTCGGGAATGGTAGAGGACGGAGGGAGGGGGGAGGGAGGAGGGGGAGGAGCTAGTGGTGCCAGAAGTACCCTCCGCCACACACTGTAAGGTGGCTTGCGGAATATTGATATAGATACAAATGGTTCAAATGGAACTCTACATAGAATCTTTCAAGAATCGGTTTTGTCCGCCTCGGCAGCTGCCGGGTCAGTGTGTTAGATTGCTAACTGAAGGGCCCTGGGTTCGATTCTTGCCCGAGTCGGAGATTTTCTCCACTCGGGGACTGTGTGTTGAGTTGTCCTTACACTCGTATCACCATTACTGACCCGAAAATAGCGTGAAATACAGTGTAGTGTAGTCTTTACACAACTGAGATGGCTGCATGGGCACCAACCGAAAGTCAATAATTTAAAAAAATCAGTTTTCACGGATGAATCTAGGGAAGTCCTGTGCCCTTCCACAACTACTACCTGCTTCCATGTAGTGAATATAAGCTCAGGCTAATAACAGCTCGCACATATAAAGTCATTTTTCTACACCCTATCTGTTAGTGGAAGGAAAGGCAGCCCAAACGTAAAAAACTACATTCTGCCACGCAGTTATTAACTTTTTCTCGAGGTATTATGCCCGAGTGGAAATATCGTTGTTGGTAACTAGGCGTCAGTTTGAAGGACTGTCTCGGCGTTCGTCCAGGCGAACACAGAAAGCAGCGGAAAAGCACTGGCCATTATCATCGGTATAGTCTCGACTCTCCCAGCACAGACTTGAAATAGTCTAGCGCACACTTTCGGAGCTGTGTTCTGAGCCGGCGCTGGCGCTTCGGGTCCGCCAGGCAGTAGGTGGTGTCTCCTGGTAGCGAGAACTCATTGTATCGATTCCGCCTCCACCCACACCTTTATTATTTACGACTGCGGGGAAGATACGTGCCCCTGCCTGGAGGCGGGCCACAGTGCTTCAAAGCAGACGCTGGAAATACACAGGTCTGCAGGAGCTGCCTTAACAAGACTACAACTACATTTTACCTCGATCTTTGAAAAAATAAAATGATTTTAACGCAAGACGAGAAGGCAGAGCAACTATTACGTCATTCACACGGAGGCGTTGAGATTTTTGAACATACTAAAGGCTCCTGATCAGCTAAATTGTGCAAGAATCTGAACACTTCCAGAACTACCAACATAAAAAAGAATAAAAAAGAAAAGGTAGTGAAGATTAGAGTATGATGTCCCATAGTCAAGAGGATTAGTGAATAAGTAAAATATCTGATTGTATTATTACAGGGAGGGAAATCGAACATATCCTCTGCAAGGAACTATCATCATATCCAACTGATTTTAATTTAGAGAAACCAAGGAAAACCTGAATCTGGATTGTCACACGAGGATCTTAACCTTGATCATCGAGAAATGGAGTCCACTGCCTTAGTCACTATGACACCTCGTTCACCGAGTGAAAAAATCCCTCGATGTCTCTGTTTGTATAAATATAGTTTTTTTTCAACCAAGGGCCGTAAGGATAATTGTTCCACGTTAGTCCTAATTGACTCTTCAAGAGTACCGTCACTACATGCCATTAATCATCGGACACTCTTAGGAAAGTGCTCGTCTATACGCCACTATACACGGCAAGCAGCTTTTCGAGTAGCCGGGCAAATTTAGAGTGCGCATGACGGCATTTAGGTTAGAAAAACCCTCTGTAAGATCGATGAGCCGTTAGGCATCATACAGCACAGTGTCAAGACTGTGTAACCTATATTTGTTTCAGAGAGGAATACACGTCATTGCAACCCAGAAAAAGAGATCGAAAGCCTTATATTAGTCAAATACAAAAGTGTTCAGACTGAATTACTCTTACTTATTGAGGGTAATTCCGCGCACGCAACACTTGGCAGAGAAAGCTAGCTGAAACCAGAAATAAACAGCAACGAAATCTCATATGCTAATCGAATACATACGCAAAAAATAGCTTTGGGCATCATTTATGGTGACTTTTTTTTTAATTTGTAGAGAGACAGATAAAGGTTAAAATGTGAGAGAAAAAAATGGTTCAAATGGCTCTGAGCACTATAGGACTTAACATCTGAGGTCATCAGTCCCCTAGAACTTAGAACTGCTTAAACCTAACTAACCTAAGGACATCACACACATCCATGCCCGAGGCAGGATTCGAACCTGCGACCGTAGCAACAGTGCGGTTCCGGACTGAAGCGCCTAGTACCTCTCGGTTACAACGGCCGGCGTATGTCAGAGGAAGTAATACGTTTCCGTACTCTTCTTGGAACGTAAGCACTCGACATTTCAACAGAAAATCTCTCCGTGATGCACGACGCATCTCTTGTAGCGTGTACCATCGGAGTTTTTGAGGCAGGATTCGAACCTGCGACGGTAGCGGTCGCGCGGTTCCAGACTGAAGCACCTAAAACCGCTCGGTCACAGCGGCCGGCTGAGCAGCATTCCAGAGGGTGTTTTCCAACAGGATAACGCTCGCTCCTTGGTTAGGTTTAAGTAGTTCTAAGTCTAAGGGACTGATGACCTCAGATGTTAAGTCCCATAGTGCTTAGAACCATTTGAACCATCTATTGCAGGTCACGGATGCGAATTGTTTAGCGCCGTTGCAACTACTAGATTCCATACCTGTTTTCTGTGTACCCTCCCCCAATGCCCCCATGGGTTGTAATGGAGCTGGACGTGACAAAAATAATAGTTGGTATTAATCGATGGAACCATTGGGGGAGGTTACACACAAAACGTGTTTGGAATCTATTAGATGCAGTGGTGCGAAACAATTCGCGTCCACGACATGCAAGAGGTTTCTTTAAAGGCTGATCAATGAAAACGACTGTATTTCCATTTCTGTGTTCATAGTACGTAACTGTAAATGTATTTTGGAAGACCGGCCGTAATCACAGTATGACGATTAAGACACCTGATACCGTAAACGCAGACTACACTTAACAAATAACGACAAATAATCCACGACACAGAATCGAACCCTCGACGTCCTGTATGCTAACCCAAAACGCTATTCGTTGTACCAACTGGACAGCACTACCGGCATGTCGTGACAGAGGTAGTTACCGTACACATAATTAGTGTTGCCAGATTGCCGATCTTTAACGTCCATTTACTGCCCGAAATACGCGCAGGCTGAAATTTTGTAAGAGACACTTCTGTTTTTCCAATGCGTGTGAAATCGCGCTGCGAAGTCTGAGTGCGCGAATTTTTCTTCATCCTGTAGATTATATATATTAAAAGATATACAGCCTGTTTTCGTCCAAATGTTCATTAGAGTATACTGTAAAAATTTCAAGTACATCGGTCAAGAACTTTTCCAGAGTTTTCGTAAACACGTTTCCCGTTTATATATTACGTAAAAAATTTTATATCATATACATTAAAAAAATATATATCCTATGTCCTTCCAAGTGTTCCTTAAAGTATAGTATAAATATCTGAAGTAAATCGGTCAAGAACTTTTCGAGATTTTTTGCAACAACGTTAAACAACGAATTGTCTTTATATAGTAGTATAGATAACGCTCCACTGCAGATTGAATAGTTCATTCCGGACTGTTTGGTAAGTCGAAATTCTTCTCTTTAAAGAGACAGAATCGATTCGGAAGGTACCTACCATTCGCAAAGTGTCTGCACAGAATTCTGATTCAGAGCTTGACATATAGCTTGCCTGGATCCTTAAACAGTCGTATTACTGCTGGTTTGCGAAGCCTAATATTGTCCCGGCGGCACCCTTGCATGACCGCTATTGCTCACTGGGGTTAACGTTGAGATATTACCACTGCCCGCTGTAACGGTTTGTTCGTGTCGATTCCGAGCTCCCTGCTATATCACCGCAATATACAGAACAGACTGGTCAGTCGGTGATATCCTAAGGTTCTGTTCCCCCGCACAATATTGTCGCCCTTGGTTAATCCAGAGCTCAAAGGGGTGGCTGATCTTTTAACGTCCCGGTCTGTCGCTTGGGGGAAAATGCAATTATGTTCACGGGATATTTGCTCAGATTTTCAGCAGAATACGTAACATATAACTCAAATAGGTTGTGTTAATTACTTGTCTGCTACAGTGGGGAGCTAACTCACGCTCAGTTTTAGGAGGTTTCGTAAATCCACCGAGGCAAATACTAACCTCGAACTCCGTTTACGCAGTAAACATTGCAAGACTGCGTTTACGACCCATTTGCAGAGAAATATCGCGTACTTTCTTACCTTTCGTAGGGACTCAACGTATGTATCAATACAGTACCTTGAATGTTGCCTAAACGAAAATTGAGACTATGGTCAATATGTGAAAATAAGGGCTGAAAGTGATCGAAGCAGTTTCAATAAAACGACGAATTTGAATACTGCGCCTTATCATAAGCTATGTTCAAGAACTTGGAAGCTTCCATAAAGTGGCGGCAGCGTTTGTCATGGAGAGAGAGTACATCTGTAACGCTGAACTATTATAAAGGTAGCACAAGGAAACAGAAGTTGTGCTCTCCACTAAGAATCAAAAATTATTTTAATCATATGTTGCATTACGAAAAATACAGGATCTTTCAAACGGGTATACACGGGAAGAGAGAAAGAGACGACGAGGACCCAGTGAAAACAGAACATCATGACTGATGGGTAACTATGTCTTTGACTAGGGATGTGACTAGGTATGTGACTAAGTATGTGGCTAGATATGTGTGTGAGTGATCAGATATGTAACTAGACAAGTTACTGCGATTAGGTACGTCAAGATTACTACATGGTGCTTACAAATAAACTTTCGCTGCTTGAGAAGGCCGTAATTTAAAACAAGGGATCTCAGGTCAATGAAACTTTGTGGAAGCATTAGTAAAGACGTGCGGAAGAGAAATAACGAATGACCATGGAAAGAAACATTTTAATTTCCACATGAGAGGGTGACATTTGTTAATTGCGTACAATGTTTACGTCAGGTTACAAACATTGCTCAGTGTTACGACCATATGTATGCACGTTAGTATGGAACGGCACCAGAGATACTGTTTCACAATTAACGGCTGCGGTGGCCAAGCGGCTCTAGGCGCTTCAGTCCAGAACCGCGTGACTGCTGCGGTCGCAGGTTCGAACCCTGCTTCGGGCATGGATGTGTGTGATGTCCTTAGGTTAGTTAGGTTTAAGTAGTTCTAAGTTCCAGGGGACTGATGATCTCAGATGTTAAGTCCCATAGTGCTCAGAGCCATTTGAACCATTTTTTGTTTCACAATTTTTCGCAGCACTTTTCGAACGGTGAACCATGGAATGTTCAGCTGTCGTGACACAGTTCGTGCATTGCTTCAAGATCGCACATTGCGTCCAGCATACTCATCCATGGCAACAGTAGCTTTTTTTTTTTCTTTATTGTATTTCAATTCCCGATCGGGGCGGGCTGGCAGCAGCATATGCGCTGCTCTTCAGCCGAAAGACATAGAACAAAACAATAGAAGACATTTAAAAACAGCAAAGGAGAGAATAAGGTGAACATAGATAAAAAAAAGGGGGAACAACATGGAAGGCAATAGACAAAAAAATGGGGTGACTAAAATGGAGATAAAAAACTGTTTAAAAGTAGCACACACAAAAAGCCACACACTGCGACGATTAAAAGAACACAAGGCACAATATAAATGTATCGACGGATGGCATAGCACATAACATAACACTGACGGCGAACCTCAAGGCAGTACACAATTAAAATCACACCTCTTGACGCACAGGAGAAACAGCACTAGACAACACTGATGTGGCACACTGATGATGATCAATGCTAGGAGATGAGGGGGACCTGAAGAAGGGAGGGAGGGGAAGGGATGGAGGAGATGAGCGGGGGGGCGCACTGAAGAAGGCCAGGTAGGGAGGGATGTGGGAAGGAAAGAGGCAAGTATGGGATGCAGGGTCTCAGGGGAGGGGGGGGGGATGGAGGAAAATCCGCTCTGGGAGAAGGAAGGAAGAGGAAAAAGGGGGCCCTGGGGAGGGGGGGGGGGGAACAAGGCGAGGTTATAGTTGGAAGGAAGGGTAGATGTCACGGCGAAGTTCGTCATCCGGGAGGGGGAGGCGTTGGAAATTGCCCTGATGAAGGAGATGGAGGGTGTGGAGGTGGAGAGAGGGAGGGATACAGCGATAGAGGCGCGGCAATGCAACAGTAGCTTCGGCAACAATTCGTGAAGCAACTGGCCGTCGGCCTCTCCCAGGAGCAAGTTAATCATGTTCTTCAACCCCGTTGCGGAAAGAGGTTCTCTCCGTATTCCTTTAATGCGGCGATACTCGCGAAGAGCAGCAACACTAGTGCTGTTGAAAGATAAAACAGCTTTGAGAATAAAGCGCTGCTTGCCTTGCCCAGACCAGTCTTGACTGTCGGTAACTGGAATTCCCACTGATGCTCGTGTTTCAGCCGTCCGTCGCCGTACCAGTACCGGCGCCTAGCGGCAAGTCATGACATTAACACTACTAACAACGCAAATCCTGCAGCATGCTGTCTGAACATCATCCGTATAAAGTTAGACGTAGAAGCCAGACAACCAGCCTATATGCAAAGACAGGAAGGAATCCACAGGGTGGAAAGCAGCACTGATTCCTACATGGAATCAGGTGAGGATACTGATCCCGACACTACCGTAAATGTATTAAGAAGTGCCCTAAATAAACAAAAGAATAGTCTTTAAAAAAATAGAACGTTAATCTCAAGAACTCTGTATCCAAGCACAAAGAGGACATACTGACAACATATTGTAGACAGTTATTAGAAGTTAAGGTTTAGTTATTAGGACGTCTAGAGTATATGCTAGATTTATATAAAGAGCTGTGATTGGCGGTCGGCGGCTTGATGGACAGTTCCAAGGCACTCGCCATCATATACAGTTGGTAAAGGGACATTCTTCCACCATCATCTTTCCGATCTTCATTTTTATTCTTTCTAAAAATTTAGATATGGTTTATATTTCAATTTTCCAAAATTTTGTTAATTTCATAAATGTTAATTATCTTTTATTTATCCATCTCAAATGAAAGAATCTTGTTTATTTTAGAGAAAATTTTCCGAATTTATACCATGTCTTAAAATTATAATATGTCTTAACCTCTGTCTTCATAAATTCCTGTCTTCTATTCGTAAATCGTTAATTTTAAGATTTTCGTTTCTTAATTGCTTTTAAGTCTGTAATTATTTAATGCTGCAATATTATTAATCCTTATTAAAAATTAGAAATAACAAATAAGTTTCACACTCTGTACATGTACAATTTCGTATTGTGAAAGTACGACCTGTCTTAGTAACAAGATCATTTGTAAATGGCAGCAAATAAATAATTTTAAAAAAATTCCCATACGGTAAATAGTTTGCCGTATACACTGGCTCAAATAGCGAAAGTTTAATTATAGCCACCCTGTACATGAATGCAGAACTCTTTGTTCCGCATGTCATCTTCAGAGATATGCTCTGTGATAGCCACAATGACGACCAAACTTCGGTGTAAGAAATAGAACAAGAAGTGCAGGAGAGTGACTTAGAGTGAGCGTCTGTAATAATTCTCACCATTAATGTCCTCAAAGTTGATGGGACGTTAGGCTGTATCTTTGTGTCCTCTTCTTAAAATCTGTACAAACCTTCAATCGGAAACAGGGGCTGCTCTACCGAACATTTTCAGATAGGGAACCTATGATTTGCAAAGCCGACTTAGGAAATATGGGTATTACTTACTGTTCATATTATTGTCTATACATATTACTATAAATTTAATTCCCCCGCCACGTTTTTCTGTCTGCATGTGAAGGCTAACCTCAGGAACTAATTTAGGTATTTTAACACGGTTTTCTCTAATAGATCCACTTATTTACGAGAAAGATTTGTTTGTATAATTACCGCTACACCAGATAAATCGTATGGCAGTAGATACTAAGTGCTACGAGTGCGAACCCGGAATGGCTTGCTGGTTTCATATAATTTCATTTCACCCAGTCATTTATTAGTTACGTTGACTTGCATGTATGTAATCATAATTCAATTTCAGCGAACGTGTAAGCGCTGGCATTCAGTGTAACATCAGTCATAATGTACCTTTTCTCACGTCAGAACAGTTGCCCAATATGAACGCCAGCGCGTAGAACAAATCGCTGGCGAGTTTCGAATGTCACCCTGGGTACCATCAGGGCAACTAATTTCGTTTTCGTGACCATTAAGATCTCATAAACAAGAAATTTCAGATTTACACATAAGAAGTAATATAGCGGTTTGTTGTCGGCTGTTGCTGTGAAAGCTGCCTTCCGCGAGACAGATCAAGATAAAAAACTAAATGGAATACCTAGTAGGACACCGGCGGCAGCGATTTTCAGTTATGTTTCCTGTCTCAGAATGTTTCAAAAAACAAATACGTATTTTGTTACTGAATGGAAGCAAATATCTTCGGTTTCGTTTAGCTCACCATCTTACATTTAGCCACGTATATAACAAACTGTGGACGCGATAATAACGTGGTAATTGCAGTCGCAGCATAACCTTTAATAGAAATGATTTCATAGCTAAGCATAAAAAACAGTTTTTGACTTTGGAAATCGTAATAAGATATGTAATGCTGCATGCCTGCTCCATATCTGGCATGTCCCCCATCCCCCTCTCGAAAGTAAGACAACGTGAATTAATGCACCTTGCTGTGCTAAATAACAAAAAATGAAAGTCACTTCATAAGAGACTCGCTCTATATCCGAGAGCTCTCACCTGATTCAGTCAACTACAAAATTGCAAAGTTACCGTGTTTGAAGTCCACAACAACAACTAGCGCAAAAGCCTAACATTCCTTCTTTTATCACTTCACTAATTTTAGGAACCACTTTGAAACGCATATATTTAGCCATGTAGTCGTGCATGTATATAACAGACATAAGCGTAATAGACATTAAATATGTTGTTCCATGGTCAGTCCTTTAAGGGTTATCTTGGTCATATACAATAGCTGACATGCTATGTTTCTTCCTAATATTTGTTTGGGTACATGGTTTTGTGCCAAAATTCCTGACGTAACAATTATAGCAAACCCTGTACCTCAGAAGGGCGTATGGATTCTCGCGTGAGAGCTCTAAATAAATAAATAAAATCTTTAATTCTTAATTTATTGGTGCATCTGCCAGATAATCTCAGTTTACTATGAAAAAGATGGAGAAACAAGTAGAATTTCTAGAACACACAAAGTGTAGTTTTCCATGCTTTTATAATTTTTCTCTTTTGAGTTATGATTTCTGAAAGGTAAAACACGAAATCCACAAGTGACACCGAAACACAGAACACGATAACATTAGTGATTTTTTGTGGAAAATATGTGTTAGTGGGTTCAACGACGACTCTACTAATTACACTAAACAATATACACAAACAATTTTTCTTTCCTTATACTTCATTTTATAGCTTGTCTTTCAACGTCTTATTGGAAGTGCAATCACTGCAGACAGATGAAGCGCACACAACAATGGGTAGCGTGGTGTCAGGTTGCGGAGGAACTAATTGATGTCTTGAGTATGGAAACATTTTCGATCACAGCTGTTTGGCTAGCAGCGACGAGCTGTCTATGGCATGCAGATTCTAATTATGGTATTGTGTAATGGCTGCATATGGTGTATTTCCAAATAGTTATCACGTACTTCTTAGAGTAAGAGCATGCCACATTACTGATAGTCACTTCGTCCAAATTTTCCGGCAATAGGCTACCACTGGAATATTATGATGCGTTTACACAAAATTTTCCATCACAAATTCTTGTCACATGTGTGTAGCCTACTACTGTTTAAATTAGTAACATAATACACTGAAGCGCCAAAGAAAGTGTTACAGGCATGTGTATTCAAATACAGAGATATGTAAACAGGGAGAATACAGCGCTGCGGTCGGCAACGCCTATTTACGACAACAAGTGTCTGCCGCAGTTGTTCAAGCTGGTGGAGACTCTTTAGTGGTGTGGGACGTGTGCAGTTGGACTGATATTGGACCCCTGATACGTCTAGATACGACTCTGACGGGTGACACGTACGTAAGCATCCTGTCTCATCACCTGCATCCATTCATGTCCATTATGCATTCCGACTAACTTGGGCAATTCCAGCAGGACAATGAAACACCCCACACGTCCTTAATTGCTGCAGAGTGGCTCCAGGAACACTCTTCTGAGCTTAAACACTTCCGCTGGCCACCAAACTCCCAAGACACGAACATTACTGAGCTTATCTGGGATGCCTTGCACCATGCTGTTCGGAAGAGATCTCCACCCCCTCGTACTCTTACGGGTTTATGGACAGCCCTGCAGCATTCGTGGTGTCAATTCCGTCCAGCACTACTTCAGACATTAGTCAAGTCCATACGACGTCGTGTTGCGGCACTTCTGCGTACTAGCGGAGGCCCTACACGATATTAGGCAGGTGTACCAGTTTCTTTGGCTCTTCAATGTAACCAACGATCATTTTGCTGTGGGCCCAACTATAATGTCCGTATTGAAACCAGGGAGAACGGTCCACGCTACCACATCAGCTTCACCCAACGCTACAGCATACGCAGACAAATACCATACAGCACATATCCGTCATCTCCACACTCGCCTATTGACAGCTGACAGCTGCTTCAACTAATGTTACTCGTCACTCAATTAGATCGTCTTTCATTGCTCCACAGACTAATTACAGAGGTCTGATTTCTGACAATGTTTCGGCATTATTAATTGATGGTGTGTTCTCGTGTTTCCAACAAAGGTGCCGATTTCAGTTCTGAGCACAATATTTAGACGACTGCGAGTAGTGATTTTATATGTACTCGCCAGCTGGATCTCAACCATAACTTGGTGTGACACTGTCATTTCTTTCGGCAGCGCTTATCTCACTGATGCAGAAATCACATCAGTTCGCTTTACTTATCGGAGATTTTACGCTACATACGGAATATGGAGAAGAGTCTCTGATAGTGCTATACAGTGGTAAAGATAAATCTCATTGTTTCTTGTAATTTCATTTTGCGCACAGACACGAATGCCGGAAAATCACAAGCACCAAACACCATTCCTTTGCTAACCGTGAATGTGGTGATAGTTTTAGCTAAGTGGTTGTGTTTAATGCGTTTGTCTTGCTGTTGTTGCAGCTGCTACTTATGATGATGATGATGATATGATGATGATGTTTACATGTTCTATGTAAACGAACTAGCTGCTGCGCCTCTCGAACAACAACGAAGAGGCTACAAAGCTAAACGTCCCCTTCAAACCAAGAGACACCGAGAGAAGGTTGGAATTTAAACCAGAGCTTGGTGATCAGGAACTTCACACCATCACATCTCCTCCACTTACCGCCGTTATATTGGAGACGAGGAATTCAGTCACCATCCAGTTTCGAACTGGCTACCTCCTCCGACTCGAGTGACATCTGAGAGACGTGCGTTAGAGTACTCGGTTACGAAGGCGTGGTTAATGATTATGATCGTGAATGGAGTCAGCAGAAAGAGGAGCACAGTGTTTGTATCGCTACTCATCTACCAAAGCTTCGAGGACAAAGTCAGACTTAATCTTCCCATCGGTTTGATACATAGACTGACGGTACATCTCGGAAGATAATTCGGTACTGTGATCGTCTTTCCCCTTTCAAGCTCGAAGGAATGGAGGTAGATTAAGGTTTAACGTCTCCTCTACATCGAAGTCATTAGCGACGGAGCACAAGCTCTAAATGTTTCAAGACTGGGAAAGAAAATTGACCTTGCCCTATAAAAGGAACCACCCCGGCATTTACCCGGAACGATTTAGGAAAACCACGGAAAATCTCAATCTGGATGGACAGACGTGGATTTGAACCGTCGTCATCAGTCCAGTGTCTGTAGGTCTGCGTTAACACGAATGGAACACAGCAAGACTGTCGGAAGGCCCTGTATGCGCTCTACATTCTCTGATTTCCCTGTCGGCGTCGTTTCGCGAGATACACTGCCTGACGAAAAACGGTAAGCACTCAGACGACAAAGTCGGATACTAATGTAACCTCGTACACGTACATAACATCGACGGGTATGTAATTTATTAGAATTTCGATTCTCTGTGTCAGGTACGTTAGCTTCAGATGTTGAATGATCACTGTGAAAGTCACTAACAAGGGAACCTCCCCATCGCACCCCCCTCAGATTTAGTTATAAGTTGGCACAGTGGATAGGGCTTGAAAAACTGAACACAGATCAATCGAGAAAACAGGAAAAAATTGTGTGCAACTATAAAAAAAATAAGCAAAATATGCAAACTGAGTAGTCCATGCTGAAGATAGGCAACATTAAGGAAAATATGAATTCAGTAGCGCCTTGGTCCTATGGTTACCGTGAGCAGCTGTGGAACGATAGATCCTTGGTTCAAATCTTCCCTCGAGTAAAAAATTTTAATTTTTTATTTTCAGACAATTATCAAAGTTCAGGCACTCACACACAGTCAACTTCGCTCTCCAAAATTCCAGGACATGTTCAGATTTGCTTGGACATATGCAGAATTTGACGGTCTACACACGGAAAAATTTTAAAAAATTAAAAACATATGTTTTGACAGAGCACAGGGAAAACTGTGCGACTGCGAAACTGTTGCATTCATTTGTTGCAGTTTATGTGACAAACTCTTATGTTTTCATCACTTTTTTGGGAGTGATTATCACATCCACAAGAAAACCTAAATCGGGGAAGGTAGAAGAATCTTTTTACCCATTCGTCAAGTGTACAAGTTAGGTGGGTCGACAACATATTCCTGTCATGTGACGCACATGCCGTCACCAGTGTCGTATAGAATATATCAGACGTGTTTTCCTGTAGAGGAATCGGTTGACCTATGACCTTGCGATCAAATGTTTTCGGTTCCCATTGGAGAGGCACGTCCTTTCGTCTTCTAATCGCACGGTTTTGCGGTGCGGTCGCAAAACACAGACACTAAACTTATTACAGTGAACAGAGACGTCAATGAACGAACGGACAGATCATAACTGCGAAAATAAAGAAATTAAACTTTACACTTGAGGGAAGACTTGAACCAAGGACCTCTCGTTCCACAGCTGCTCACGCTAACCACGGGACCACGGCGCTCCTGATCTCACATTCTCCTTGTGTTGCCTATCTTGCACATAGACTACTCAGTTTGTATATTTTGCTTATTTTTTTCATAGTTCCACACAACTTCTTCCTTTTTTTCTTGATTGATCTGTGTTCAGTTTTTCAAGGCCTATCCACTGTAACAACTTAAAACTAAATCTGAGGAGGGTGCGATGGGGAGGTTCCCTTGTGAGATCCCGCGTACTCATGTGAGGCAGCGTTATCAGCTCCTGACACACTTTGAAAGGGGCCTGATTGCGTGGCCCCATTTGGGGGTGCAATATTCAGATTTTTTATGCATTCAGATGTTACAGTGACCCAATGTTGGAACGCATACTCGTCGTCAAGGTTCCAGTCCACCATATCTGACAATCACAAGGGAGGATCGCCGTGTTGTGGGCCGAGCACAACGTAACCCCACCACATCTCCGACTGCCATCATAGAAAAAGTAGTGGACTCCGTGCAACACTTCGTGTCGTCGTACACCATTGATCGGAAACTGTCAGTACCTGGAGTAGTGAATCACCGTGCCGTGCCTAGGCTGCCGTTAAACCACAACACAAACGGCTGAGTTTGGAGGGGTGCCGTGACCGAAATGCACGGACAGCTGATGAATGGCGTCGCATTGTGTTCAGCGATGAATCGTGGTTCTGCACTGCCCTGGATCACCATCGTCGGGGGGAATGGCGGCGACCTATAGAGAGGGCCCATCCTTCCAATATTTGGAGACACACAACGGTATTAGTCCTGCCGTCATGTTGTGGGGAGCCATCTGGTATGACATCAGGTCACGGCTGGTAGTGACTGAGGGAACTCTGACGGGTTCAACGTACGTCACGGACGTTCTGTGTCCTCACGTGTTTCATCTCATGCGACGGTATCGTGTTTCCACTTTTGAACAGAAAAATAATCGTCCATATAGTAAATGGCTCTGAGCACTATGGGACTTAACATCTTAGGTCATCAGTCCCCTAGAACTTAAAACTACATAAACCTAACTAACCTAAAGACATCACACACATCCATGCCCGAGGCAGGATTCGAACCTGCGACCGTAGCAGTCCCGCGGTTCCGAACTGCAGCGCCTAGAACCGCTAGACCACCGCGGCCGGCTCCATGTAGTAGTAGTAGTAGTAGTAGTAGTAGTAGTAGCAGCTTTATTCATCCGTAGATCTCTTTTTGCAAGGATATAGAACACGTCAAAGTATTTACAAGTTTAGATCAATTTAAAATAAGATAATTCTTATACATTTATATTCACAGACTTCTAGTTAGACATAATCACTAGATTTACTCCTGGTATACAATACCTTTTTTTTACAAATAACTTATTAAGATAATGTAATGCCACGCCGTTCACTCATATCTCACTATCAGTCACTGCACACCCTACACACACATTGTTTCACAACACTTCACTCACTACACACACACACACACACACACACACACACACACACTCACACACACTGGTGATATTTGGGCCATTTCCTGTACCGCAACTTCCCATTTGCTATCCTGAAAAACTGAGTCAGCATCCCTCCATAATGAGTGAGATGTTGAGCTCAGAAAGAGGAAGAGGTGATAGTATTGTGCTATGCATAGCTTGGGGTTACGTATTTCTAGAAAGGAAAAAAGAAGGAAAAAAACATAAAGTGAAGGTATTATTTGGAATGTTGGATGTTTTAGAATCATTATTATTAGTATTATTATTATTTTTACAACATTTTTTTATCAAACCCTTACTCTGTTTTATCTAAGTAATCCTTCAATGTATAAAAGGTATTGCATAACAGGTACTTTTTAGCTACCTCTTTAAATAAGTGTATTTTTGCAATTTCTTTAATCTCTTTTGGTAATTTATTTTATAGTTTTATTCCTTAGTAGAAAATGCTGTTTTGAGTTTTATGTTTATTTTTTCTTGGTAAACGTAAGTTGAGTCTCTCTTGTTGCATGGTCATGGACAGCTGTTTGTGTAGTAATTACCAATACTATTTTTGATGTGTATAACTGACTGGTAAATGTATTCACATGGAGCAGTTACAATCGCCAGTGTTTTGAACAGATCTTTACAATGAACTCGACTTGTATTTTTAGTTGTTATTCTTATGGCTCTTTTCTGGAGTGCACTTGTCTCTATGGACTGTCTGCGCGATGTTGAGCTATTTCCGTGGCCAGCAAGATCCACAGATCTGACCCGATAGAACATGTGTGGGACCAGTTCGGACATTAGCTTCGTCGCAGTGTTGGTTTTCGCAGTATAACAGACCAGTTACAACAGTTACGGGTCAGACTGCTTCAGAAGATACAACTGCTTAATAATACCTTTCCGTCCGAACTAGCCCATGCGCCCAGGCCAGAGGGGTGCAAAGTCTTACTGATAAGCGGGCTCATACAGCTAACTTCTTTGTCAGTGTGACTCGAATTTGTAATCACTGAAATAACATCAGATACCCACTGAACCCGTAAAGTTTCATTTCGTTTCCCCCTAGCCTTCTGGATGCTTCAAACTTTTTTCGCAAGTAGTATGTGTGTGGGAGATAGAAATATATTGTTTAATTCTTCCTGGAATGTACCTTCTCTGAATTTTAGATACACACCTGTCAACATCTACATATATTTAGTCTGAAAGCTGGTGCGTGGAGGTTCCCCTTTCCTATTCAAGCTGTGCGCGGGGAAGAACGGTTGTTGATAACACTTCGAGTGGGCTCCAGTCGCCCTAACTTTAGCGTCTTGGTCACGTTGCGAGACATACGTAGGAGGAAGCAATGTATTGGCTGACTCGTCTAGGAATTTTAACAGCGAAACCATACCGTAATGCACACTGCCTCTTTTGTAGCGTCTGCCACCGTAGTTTGATGAGTATCTCCATGTCGCTTTCGCACTTATGAAACGAACCCGTGACGAAACGCGTAGCTCTTCTTTGGATATTCTGCATTACATCTATCAATTATATCTGGTCGCCGGCCGATGTGGCCGTGCGGTTAAAGGCGCTTCAGTCTGGAACCGCGTGACCGCTACGGTCGCAGGTTCGAATCCTGCCTCGGGCATGGATGTGTGTGATGTCCTTAGGTTAGTTAGGTTTAATTAGTTCTAAGTTCTAGGCGACTGATGACCTCAGAAGTTAAGTCGCATAGTGCTCAGAGCCAGCCAATTATATCTGCTAAGAGTACAAGACTGACGAGAAATACTCTAGCATCCGTTTAAAGAGGATTTTGTAAGCCACTTCCTTCGTGGGTGATCAACATTCCTTGATGATTCTTGCAATTAATCTCAGTCTCACATCAGCCTCTCCTACGATTACTTTTACGCGGCCGTCTCACTTTCTCTCATTCTACACCGAGATGACAAAAGTCATGGATAGCAATATGCGCATATAGAGATGACGGTAGTACCGCGTACACAAGGTATAAAAGGGCAGGGTATTGGCGGAACCGCCATTTGTACTCAGGTGATTCACGTGAAAAGGTTTCCGACGTGATTATGGCAGCTCGACGGGAATCAACAGATTTTGAACGCGGAAAGGTAGTTCATGCTAGACGCTTGGGACATTCCATTTCAGAAATCGTTAGGGAATTCAATACTCCGAGATTCACAGTGTCAGGAGTGCGCCGAGGATACCGAAAAATGGTTCTGAGCAAAAAACGGTTCAAATGGCTCTGAGCACTATGGGACTCAACTGCTGTGGTCATAAGTCCCCTAGAACTTAGAACTACTTAAACCTAACTAAACTAAGGACAGCACACAACACCCAGCCATCACGAGGCAGAGAAAATCCCTGACCCCGCCGGGAATCGAACCAGGGAACCCGGGCGTGGGAAGCGAGAACGCTACCGCACGACCACGAGATGCGGGCGGTTCTGAGCACTATGGGACTTAACATCTATGGTCATCAGTCCCCTAAAACTTAGAACTACTTAAACCTAACTAACCTAAGGACATCACACACATCCATGCCCGAGGCAGGATTCGAACCTGCGACCGTAGGAGGATACCGAACTTCATGCGTTATCGCTCATCACGGACAATGAAGTGGTCGATGGCCTTCATTTATCGACCGAGAGCAGCGGCGTTTGCGTAGGGTTGTGCTAACAGACATGCAACAGTGAGTGAAACAACCGCAGAAATCAATGTGAGACATACGACGAACGTACCCGTTAGGATAGTGCGGTGGAGATTGGTGTTAATAGGTCATGGCAGCAGACGACCGACGCGAGTGCCTTTGTTGACAGCGCGACATCACCTGCAGCGTCTCTCCTGGACTCGTGATCATATCGGTTGGATCCCAGAAGACTACAAATCCGTGGCCTGGTCAGATGAGTCCCAATTTCAGTTGGTAGGAGCTGAGGGCACGGTTCGAGTGTGGCGCAGACCTCGCAATGACATAGGCCCAAGCTGTCAATATGGCACTGTGCAAGCTGATGGTGACTCCATAATGGCTTGGGCTGTGTTGACATGTAATGGACTGGGTCCTCTGGTCCAAATGGACCGATTATTGAGTGGAAACGGTTTTGTTCGGCTACTTGGAGACGATTTGCAGCCATTGATGGACTTCGTGTTCCCAAACAATAATCTCATCTACCCGGGCCACATTTGTTCGCTATTGGTTTGAGAAACATTCTGAACAATTCGAGCAAACAATTTGGCCACCCAGATCGCACGACATGAATCCCATCTAACATTTATGGGGTATAATCGAGATGTCAGTTTATGCTCAACATACTGCACCGACAACACTTTCGTAATTATGGACAGTATAGAGGCAGCATTTCTTCAGGAAATTTCTAACGACTTGTTGAGTCCATGCCACGCCGAGCTGCTGCACTATGCCGGGTGAAAGGAGGTCCGACACCGTATTAGAAAGCATACAATGACTTTTTTCAGATCAGTTTATACCAATACTCACTGATATTCAATGGATGTGACTGCTTCCAAAAATGTACAAATGTTCAAATGCGTGTGAAAATCTTATGGGACTTAGCTGCTAAGGTCATCAGTCCCTAAGCCTACACACTACTTAACCTAAATTATCCTAAGGACAAACACACACACACTCATGCCCGAGGGAGGTTCAAAATGGTTCAAATGGCTCTGAGCACTATGGGACTCAACATATTAGGTCATAAGTCCCCTAGAACTTAGAACTACTTAAACCTAACTAACCTAAGGACATCACACACACCCATGCCCGAGGCAGGATTCGAACCTGCGACCGTAACAGTCCCGCGGTTCCGGACTGCATCGCCAGAACCGCACAGCCACCGCGGCCGGCCCGAGGGAGGACTCGAACCTCCGGCGGGACCATCCGCACAGTTCATGACTGCACCGCCTTATAAGGTTAGAGGTTCGAGTCCTCCCTCGGGCATGGGAGTGTGTGATTGTCCTTAGGATAATTTAGGTTAAGTAATGTGTAAGCTTAGGGACTGATGACCTTAGCAGTTAAGTCCCATAAGATTTCACACACATTTGAACATTTTTGCAGCGCCTCAGACCGCTCGGCTACTCCCGCGCGGCCGACTGCTTCCAATGTTCGTTCGACAATCGTGTAATCTTACAATAATGGGTCTTTCCACCCATATATTCGCAATACATAACATTTGTTTATGCTGAGGGTCAGTTTTCGTTCACTGCATCAATAGCCGATTCTCTGCACATCTTCCTGCATTTAGCTAAAATTTTCTAGTGTTGCGACTACTCTGTATACAGGAGATCAGCCTCATGGTGCATCCAGTATTATGTACTAGGTGTTTGTATACATAGCGATTAGACAGAAACATGGAAAAACAAAAAAACACAACACATTGCCATGCCTAACAGGATGTTAGAAATCTTGGCAATCAAATCAGCTTTCATCATCTCTGAATGGATAAATACAGGTCTTGCATGGTTTTCAGAGGAATCTTGTAACATTTTTCCTGCAAAACAGTGGCAAGTTCGGGTATCGATAATGGAGGTGGACAGCGACCACGCACCTTTCTCTCCAAACTAGATCTCAAAGGCTCAGTAACATTGATATCTGCTCACTGGCGGCCAGTGAAGTTGCGACAATTCATCCTCTTGCTTACAAAACCCGTTCTGGGCTGTGCGAGCTGTATGAACAGGGGACTTGTGGTCTTGGAACACAGCATCACCATTGAGGAACGAACAATGTAACATGGGATGGACCTAATCGTGGGATGGACCTAATCAATCTTGCGATCATATAATTCTTGATACACTACTGGCCATTAAAATTGCTACACCAAGAAGAAATGCAGATGTTAAACGGGTATTGATTCGACAAATATATTATACTAGAACTGACATGTGATAACATTTTCACGCAATTTGGGTGCATAGATCCTGAGAAATCAGTACCCAGAACAACCACCTCTGTCCGTAATAACGGTCTTGATACGCGTGGGCATTGAACCAAACTGAGCTCGGATGGCGTGTACAGGTACAGGACAGCAGTCGAACATTTTCTGTATCCAGAAAAGCCCGTACAGGACCTGCAACATGCGGTCGTGCATTATCCTGCCGAAATGTAGGGTTTCACAGGGATCGAAAGAAGGGTAGAGCCACGGGTCGTAACACATCTGAAATGTAACGTCAACTGTTCAAAGTGCCGTCAATGCGAACAAGAGGTGACTGAGACGTGTAACCAATGGCACCCCATAGCATCACGCCGGGTGATACGCCAGTATGGCGATGACGAATACACGCTTCCAATGTGCGTTCACCGCGATGTCGCCAAACACGGATGCGACCATCATGATGCTGTAAACAGAACCTGGATTCATCCGAAAAAATGACGTTTTGCCTTTCGTGCACCCAGGTTCGTCATTGAGTACACCATCGCAGGCGCTCCTGCCTGTGATGCAGCGTCAAGGGTAACCGCAGCCATGGTCTCCGAACTGATAGTCCATGCTGCTGCAAACGTCGTCGAATTGTTCGTGCAGATGGTTGTTGTCTTGCAAATGTCCCCATCTGTTGACTCAAGGATCAAGACGTGGCTGCACGATCCGTTGCAGCCATGCGGATAAGATCCCGGTCATGTCGACTGCTAGTGATACGAGGCCGTTGGGATCCAGCACGGCGTTCCGTATTACCCTCCTGAACCCACCGATTCCATTTTCTGCTAACAGTCATTGGATCTCGACCAATGCGAACAGCAATGTCGCGATACGATAAACCGCAATCGCGATAGGCTACAATCCGACCTTTATCTAAGTCGTAAACGTTATGGTACGCATTTCTCCTCCTTACACGAGGCATCACAACAACGTCTCACCAGGCAACGCCGGTCAACTGGTGTTTGTGTATGAGAAATCGGTTGGAAACTTTCCTCATGTCAGCACGTTGTAGGTGTCGCCACCGGCGCCAACCTTGTTTGAATGCTCTGAAAAGCTAATTATTTGCATATCACAGCATCTTCTTTCTGTCGGTTAAATTTCGCGTCTGTAGCACGTCATCTTCGTGGTGTAGCAATTTTAATGGCCAGTAGTGTAGTAATGCCACGTTGCAAAATAACCATGTACCCCAAGGCATACTCTTGGGACGCTCAGCCAGACGTTTGAAACAGTGTGAAATAATATTGATCAGACCAAATGAATTTCTTCCATTGCTCCATAGTCCAGGTCTTATGGTTTCGGTACCAAGTTTCCCTTTTACCGTCATTTGCATCTGTGATGAATGGATTTGGAATTGTAGCTAGTCTTGCACTTTCCTGTTTATGGAGCTCCTTTCGTGAAGTTTTGGTGCTGACAGGGTTTGTGAGTGCGAAATTCAGTTCTACAGTGACTTCTGCAGCTTTCGTCCTCTTACTTTTCGTCACAATCCTTTTCAATGTCCGTCTGTCACACACTTTCGTCCGAATTGTGACTTAGTGGATGATGGTTTTCCGCCTTGCCTGTATGCCATATAAATCTTCGAATAGGTGCCTCTTGAAACAAAATCTCTACTCCCTTAGTCCAGGAAGTACCCACCAGTTTGCTCACGTCGGAATTCACTTAGGCTGTGCGGGTTTAGCCGAGCGGTGTGAGGCGCTGCAGTCATGGACTGTGCGGCTGGTCCCGGCGGAAGTTAAGAGTCCTCCCTCGGGCATGGGTGTGTGTGTTTGTTCTTAGGATAATGTAGGTTAAGTAGTGTGTAAACTTAGGGACTGATGACCTTAGCAGTTAAGTCCCGTAAGATTTCACACACATTAAAAAAAAAAAAAATTCACTTAGCTCCGACATAATGAACTCACAACTACACAGAACACTGTTATGACCACGCCTGAGCCTTCAATGTATTGAAGACATTGCACAGGTGACGTTAGTGGTCAAATACAACAGCGCAACCTAAAGGCTTGGGTAGGATCTACACTTATAATCAAGCATGCTTCTCTCGCATAGTTTCCATATTTTTGTCCAACCCCTGTTATTAACGCTTTCTTTCTCCGATGTGCCATTAAGGATGTTAGTTATTGTAATTATTAGGTCTGAAATCCTTTCCTCTCTGAAGTCAGAACGTAATTTGGTTCAAATGGCTCTGAGCACTATGGGATTTAACTTCGGAGGTCATCAGTTCCCTAGAACTTAGAACTACTTAAGCCTAACTAGTCTAAGGACATCACACACATCCATGCCCGAGGCAGGATTCGAACCTGCGACCGTTGCGATCGCGCTGTTCCAGTCTGTAGCTCCTAGAACCGCTCGGCCACTCCGGCCGGCCGCTAGTACCAGAATAAGTGAAAAAACATATTACTCAAAAATGGTTCAAATGGCTCTGAGCACTATGGGACTCAACTGCTGAGGTTATTAGTCCCCTAGAACTTAGAACTAGTTAAACCTAAGGACATCACGAACATCCATGCCCGAGGCAGGATTCGAACCTGTGTCCGTAGCGGTCTTGCGGTTCCAGACTGCAGCGCCTTTAACCGCACGGCCACTTCGGCCGGGAATATTACTCCTTTCAACATAAATCTAACGTAATTTCCAAGACGGCAAAATTAGATAATCACACAGAGGTGTCTTTCTTCCCACTTACCATCGACGCTGCCGGCAGAACGTAATTTATTTTGCCTTTGAAGGGATTTCTCTATCCTAAAGAACCCGCAGGTGTGCCCCGGATGTACCTGTTGTTAGGTCGTTCTTGCATCGTGCGCTCTCTGAATTTTAATGGTAAACCTCTGTGTGTCGCTAAACGCTTTAGCTGCAGTTTCTGCGAGTGAAGAAGGATGAGCGTCGCCGGCCGCTGTGGCCGAGCGGTTCTAGGTGCTTCAATCCGGAACCGCGCGACTGCTACGGTCGCAGGTTCGAATCCTGCCTCGGGCATGGATGTGTGTGATGTCCTTAGGTTAGTCAGGTTTAAGTAGTTCTAAGTTCTAGGGGGCTGATGACCTCAGATGTTAAGTCCCATAGTGCTCAGAGCCATTTGAACCATCTTATGGAAGAGCGTCCCAGTGACTCTGTCACCCACACAACTCTGCTTTGAATTTTATCTAGCTCCTCTATGAATGTTGATTCCCAGACTGACAATCAAACGATCCGCCTGTTGGCTTTTATCCCGAGATCTGTGGCCGATGTTTGTTTAACGATTTTCTGATGTTGCGTCACCACGAATGGCTGGTGTTGTCAAATATTCATCCTCAATTGCTGGCGGCAGACTCTGGAGAACGCGTCTTTGATAATGTCGACCACTAATGCTGGTGAAACGTTAAAAAAAGGTACTTAACAAACATCGACCGTAGATCCTGAGACGAGAACCAAAGGCAGTACGTCAACAAGTGGACACGAAAGTCTCAACGATTTTGTAATGTCTGTATGTTGCAGTCGGACATCGTGCACCAGTCGGTGTACGAGCTGGTGCACTCGGAGGACCGGGAGGAGCTGCAGCGGCAGCTGATGTGGAACTCGTTCCTGCCGCCCGAGTCGGCCAGCATGGCGCTGCAGGACGCGCTGGTCGCCGACAACTGCCACCTGCTCGAGCGCAGCTTCACCGTCCGCTTCCGCTGCCTGCTCGACAACACCTCCGGCTTCCTGGTGAGCCTGCGGCCACACACCGCTACTGCTCTCTTCAACCTGCTCTATTTTACGCTTACAGGACAACGTTGCATGCATTTTAAAACTTTCTCATGACGCGGACCTGGTGTACCATCAGAACCAGACTTTTCATGTGAAGGCAGACTTCAGCACGTATCTTGATTGATGCCCAAACTCTTAAATACCCCCACAAAAAAGTCCAACTTGTTCATGATCGCAGGACAAGTCATTCATTAAACATGGTGTCCGACTAACCAAGGAAAATTGGGGTTTAACGTCGCTTGGCGCTCGACTATTGCAGGTACAAACGAAATGGGCGAATAGAGGACAATGAAACAAGCAAATAGTCCTAACAAACATAGGTCCGGGCCGAGTGCCCGCGTGGTCTGAGGCTCCATGTCACGGATTGCGCTGCCCCTCCCGCCGGAGGTTCGAGTCCTCCCTCGGGCATGGATGTGTGTATTTTTCTTACCATAAGTTAGTTTAAGGGGGACAGGACGTCAAATGGGCCGACTTGGAGCAGGAGAGGCACGACAGAACATTTTAATTTCCACTGTCTATACTTTTACAAGTAAATTCATAAAACTTTGTCAGCATGACCAGAAAGGATTCAGGATTCACACTCGTAGCAGCGGAAGTTCAAAGACATAACAAAATAATTTTTTTACATGTGAAATTTCATCATGTTTTTCACTTACTATTGGCTGCATTTGTTGATATAGGTACACTTTTCTTCATAAGTAAGAGAGAATGATGAATTTTGCACAGCATACAAACCATACTACAGGTGTCTGAAACTTTAGAATCTATTTAATTTATGAAAAAATTAATGAGCTGTTACATTTTAAACTTTATGTTTAGAAAAAAATGAAATTTTATAGTTAATTATCTCAATTTTTACCACAGTTTTTAATAGATTTGGAAAATTCTAGAGTTTCACACACCTGTAAGTATGGTTTGTATGCTGTGCAAAATCCATCAAAGAATCTCTCTTACTTGTGAAGAAAAATGTACCTATAGTCACAAATGCAGCCAACAGTAAGTGAAAAAATGATGAAATTTCATATCTAAAAAATTTTTTTGTTATTTTTTTGCACTTCCACTGCTATGAGTGTGAATCCTGAATCCTTCCTACTCATTTTGACAAACTTTTATGAATTTATTTGTAAAAGTATAGACAGTATAAAATAAAATGTTATGTGGTCCCTCTCCTGCTCCAAGTCGGCCCCTTTGACGTCCTACCCCCTTAAGTAGTGTGTAAGTTTAGGGATCGATGACCTCAGCAGCTTGGTCCCTTAGGAATTCACATACACATACACACACACATAGGTCCGAAAACCAATGATTTCGCTGGTACGACGTACTACAACTGTGTACGTGAACACCTTGAAACAGTTCCAGAGGACTGAGTCTGGAGATATGCACTTGAGGACAAGCACACTACAATAAGTGTTGCACATGGCCACCTTTCACGTGACTTCAGCACGTCTCTTGATTGATGCCCATACATGATCAAAACTCCGGGCGTGCTCCGAATGCACTGGTAACCACTCACAATGAGATCCAGAAATTCATCGATTCAATCAGCAGAACTGGAATAGACCAAAGCTCTTAAAAAAATGGAAACGAGCGTATGGCATCGCTGACCGGGAGGACCCTATTTGGGGAAGTCTGGCCGCCAAGTGCAAGTCTTACTTCATTCGACGGCACATTGGGTGACTTTCGCGCCGGTGATGAGGATGAAATGATGATGAGAACAACACAACACCCAGTCCCTGAGCAGAGAAAAACTCCAACCCAGCCGGGACTCAAACCCGGGCCCGCTTGCATGGGAGGCGAGCACGTTACCACCCAGCCAAGCAGGCGGACACCAAAGCTCTTAAATACCCCACACAAAAATATCCAACGTGTTCAACTCGGAGGCCAAGGCCACGATATTGGAAAGCAACGATTGATGCACTTGTTGTCGAAACGCTATTTACCAGTTCTTAAGTATCTGAAATGTTACGCTTCACTTCTGCTGTTTCAAAGCAAACGTAACCTTACACAATGACAGTTTTGTAACATTGGCATTTGCGCATACGTCGTATTGATGAAATAATTAGTTTCCAGATCCTTATTTACCAGTGCTATTTGCCTATTTTATTCTTATCTTTTCCTAAACTGTATACAGGGTGTCCCAGATACGTAGCGACAGTCTTCGAAGGGCTATAGAGGGAGTCTTAAGGAATAAATCGAAGATAGGAACCCGCGTCCGGAAACGTTATCCAACGACGCTACAGAGTATTGAGGTTATCGCCGGCGCCCACCCATTCGGCAGCAAAAGTGACTTTATACGCTGACGGATCTTAGGTGGAACATCTCGCAATTTAGTTTGTTATCCAGTGATCGCCATTGATTGCCACGATCGCCAGTGAAGAAGATGGAGCTAGCTGCTGCATAGAAATGACTTGTCTCCTATGACTGCAATGCTCGGTTGCTTCGGTGGATGACAATTCCGGACACTGGTACTTACCCTCGATTTGTTGCTTTAGTGTCCGCCTGCTTAGCTGGGTGGTAACGTGCTCGCCTCCCATGCAGGCGGGCCCGGGTTTGAGTCCGGGCTGGGTTGGAGTTTTTCTCTGCTCAGGGACTGGGTGTTGTGTTGTTCTCATCATCATTTCATCCTCGAAGTTTGTCGCAACATTTATGGGACACCCTGTGTACGAACATACAAATGCTGATCGCTACTGAATACTTTTCTGCGTACTGCAGTGAAACACAGTTTTTTTAAAATAATTATCCGATTTGAGATGATTGTAGCTTCTAAATGAGTGAAGAAGGAAACTTGCATCAAATTTCAACTTGCACACAGGACTACAAAGTTTTAATTTTCATAAAACCAGCCGATTTTATAAGAGTATAGCTTTCACATACAACCTGGGAATTCTTCTTAAAAATACGTTTAGGATCAATGTCTTCATTACTTTTCACCAACAAATCTTGTGAAAATCTACTGAGCGTGTGTTTTAAAGCACTGTAATTCCTGTATTTATTGTCCGTATAAGGTTGAGAATGTGGACGTTCCTCGAGATCTCAACGTCTACCTACCATTTTATACAAGAGATGAAAGTTAGCACAAGTATGCTTGTAAAAAGGGTATCGTATTTTATTGTATTTGAGTGTCACCCTTCTACCTGTAAATTAAGAACTGCTCTGCTCCGAAACATTATTTGTTATATTATTCCATTCCTGACCCGAATCTGTAACAACTGTGAGTGCATCAACTTCAAGTAAATAAGCTTCGGAATTATATGCTATAGTTAACGGCAAGTCGTCATTGAATACCAGGAAATAAAGCGGCACGAGTATGAAACCTTGAGAATCACTCACCCGCTACAGTAAGCCAGACGGATGTAGGCTCATTTCCTGTTACATGGTATTGTAAGGCAACATTCTGTTCCCTACTGCTGACATAGACTGAAACCACCGGAGTGCTTCAGCGCTAATTCTACTACAATGATACTGTAGTTTGTTTGACAGTATATAATAATTCGAATGATCGTAAAACTTTTCATAAGCCACAACGGGTAACCGATGGAACCCGGTTTTCGTCAATGCTAACTGATTAGCCATTCCTGAAGCCAAACTGCGCTTCTGCCAATACGTTCTGTGGGAAAAGGTCTTAAGTTCTGATAGAGAACTGCAGCACCATTTCCCCTTTCAATTATCGAACAAACGAAAGGATGGCTGACATAGCGTTTAGTGTATCTGGGATTGTAAGACAGTTAAGAACCTTAGACGCCAGAACGTCATCTGGCCCAGACGGTATCCCCGTAAGATTTTGTGTTGACTATGCTACAAATATAGCACCATTCTTATCCGTCATCTATCAGAGATCATTGGAACGGCGGAAAGTTCCACGGGACTGGAAGAAGGCCCAGGTCATAGCAATCTATAAAAAGGGTAGAAAATCGAATGCACATAATTACCGGCCAATTTCACTGACATCGATTTGTTGTAGAATCATGGAACATATTTTGTATTCAGACATAATGACCTTTCTAGACTCTGAGAAGCTCATCTGCAAAACCAGCACGGTTTTAGGAAACAGCGTTCATGCGAGACACAGCTGGCCCTCTTTGTGCACGATATACAACAGGCTCTAGATACCGGCTCCCAGGTTGATGCCATATTTCTCGACTTTCGAAAGGCGTTCGACTCAGTTTTGCACTGTCGCTTGCTACAAAAAGTGCGCGCTTACGGTCTATCTAATGACATATGTGGTTGGATAGAAAGTTTTCTAACAGACAGGGAGCAGTATGTCGTCCTGAACGGGGTAACTTCAACAGAAACGAGAGTAACTTCAGGTGTGCCCCAGGGCAGCGTCATAGGTCCTCTGCTTTATACGATTTACATAAACGATCTGGTTGATGGTATTGACAGAGGCCTTAGACTGTTTGCCGATGATACTGTAGTCTACAGGAAAGTAGTATCAGACGAAAGTTGTGAACAAATCAATGAGGATTTGCAGAAAATAAATGCGTGGTGTAATGACTGGCAGTTATCTCTCAATATTAGTAAGTGTAACCTACTGCGTATAACGAGGCGAAAATCCCCATTAATGTACTAGTACAAAATAAATAATCAGTCTTTGGAAGCGGTAACATCAGTGAAGTATCTGGGTGTGACTATTCGAAATGATCTCATATGGAATGATCAGATTACACAAGTAACGGGTAAGTCGAACTCTAGATTGCGGTTTATTGGTAGAATCCTGAAGCGATGCAGTCCTTCAACAAAGGAAATAGCTTACAATACGTTAGTTCGTCCAGTCTTAGAGTATTGTTCGTCTGTATGGGACCCTTACCAGTTGGGTCTGATTCAAGAGATTGAGAAGGTCCAAAGAAGAGCGGCAAGATTCGTGACTGGTACATTTAGCCATCGCGAGAGCGCTGCAAATCTCATAGAAAGTTTGAAGTGGGATACACTTGCAGATAGACGACGCGCTAAATTCCGAAATCCAATCTTCACCGAGGATGTAGAGCATATATTATTACCACCAACTTTTAAATCGCGTAATGATCATCATTCAAAGATGGGGGAAATAAGAGCTCGTACTGAGGCGTTCAGACAGTCGTTTTTCCCTCGCGCGATCCGCGAGTGGAACAGAGGGGGGGGGGGGGGGGGGAATATGACTTTGGCGCGAATTGTGCCCTCCGCGACACACCGCTTGGTGGCTAGCGGAGTATATATGTAGATGCAGATGTAGATGTAGAAGTTTTGGTGTGAGCAGATCTAACTTTTCTAAGTGTGTCCTTCGTCTATACTAAAGTACACTGCTGTACAAACTTAAGGACGAAAGTAGATTTTGCATGATGTGTCACTGTCAAATACCATAGCTCGATGGAACTTGGACCATATATAGAAAGACCTGCTACAATATAGTACAGAATGTAACTGGAAGAAGTACGTGTGGAGACGAACAAAAATGATACTTTTGTTCAGTGACAATAAAACAATGAAGTCATCACGATTCATTGTGGTCCCCTGGGCATTACAAAAGGCGAGATGTAGTATTCATTGGGTGTGTGATCATCACAGACGGCAACGCATGGTCTGCAGTGTGCTTCCCTGCTGGCCACCAGCTTCGTAAGGCTTCGTTTTGGTAGGGCGTTCCGTCCCTGCACCAGAGCTGTTGAGTACTGCTGGATGACTGATTGTGCATGTGTATGTACTGCAGTACGTGTACCCAACCCATCCCACACGTACTCGATGGGATTTAATTCGGGGGAACGGGCACGCCAGTCCAATCGGCAAATATCCTCTCATTCCTCTCATTCCAAGAGCTCCTCCCCTGCGCTGTTGGATACTGTCGCGCATTTTCATCCATAAAAATGAAGTAAGGGGTGAGTGCACCCCCGGGTAGATGCACATGGGGAAGGAGTACAGTGTCACAATAACACTGACCGGTGAGAGTACCATGATCAAAGATCTGGAGGTCACCACGCCCATGCAACATTGAGCCTCTCAGACCATAACACCTTGACCAACAAAGCATTTAAGTTCGACAAAGTTTCAGGGTGCATTCCCACCCCTCGCCATACGAGGGTAGAGCCCGCTCTCATCCGAGAAGGGCACGTGATCCCACTCCTGGTTTGTCCAGTCCCTATGCTCCTGGCACCATCGCAAACCGTGCTGCTGATGTGCGGGTGTCAACGGAACACTACGTACTGGTCGTCGGGCGAAGGAACCGCCCACACGCAGTCGCCTGATTACACAGATAAGTGAAACCATTGTTTATTATAGGAGAGCTAATTGAAATTGTCAACCATCACTTAATGCTGCTCCTGGTGACCATTTACGGGAATTGAAAAGTAGCAATCTTTGCGATCTATTTCGGTGTTTCACACTTCATTGAGAAGACTGTCATTAGAGGCGGTGACATAGTTGAATAAGGACTGGGGAAGCCCGTTGAAGGAGACATCCCCATCACCAATTGGACAACTGAGGATGTAAATCAGAATGCTCTCTGTAAGTCCATCTTTATACAAGATACTTCGGCTGTTCAGTATAAAATGTCAAATCTAAACGCCTCCATCCGTCTAAATTTCCAGTTTTATTTTAATTGTGCAACCAGTTTAAAAGCTTACCGAAGTTAAGCGTTGTCGGGCTGGGCTAGCACTTGGGTGGGTGACCATCCGGTCTGCCGAGCGCTGTTGTCAAGCAGTGTGCACTCAGCCCATGTGAGCCAAAGTGAGGAGCTACTTGACTGAGAAGTAGTGGCTCTGGTCTCGTAAACTGACACACGGCCGGGAGAGCGGTGTGCTAACCACATGCCCCTCCATATCCGCATCCAGTGACACCTGTGGGCTGAGGATGACACGGCGGCCGGTCGGTACTGTTGAGCCTTCATGGCCTGTACGGGCGGAGTTTTATTTATTTATTTTATTTATTTACTCGTCAAGTTCCGTAGGATCAAATTGAGGAGCAAATCTCCTAGGTCATGGAACGTGTCAGTACATGAAATTCAACATAAACGTAAAAACAGATAAAGATAAATGTTCATTAACCTTAAAAAAGTCAGTCTATAAGTTTAAGTAAACGCTATCACCAATACAATAAAAATCAGCTTAATTTTTCAAGGAAGTCCTCGACAGAATAGAAGGAGCGACCGATGAGGAAACTTCAGCTTCGATTTGAAAGCGCGTGGATTACTACTAAGATTTTGAATTCGAGTGGCAGCTTATTGAAAATGGATGCAGCAGTATACTGCACACCTTTTTGCACAAGAGTTAAGGAAGTCCGATCCAAATGAAAGTTTGATTTCTGCCGAGTATTAACCGAGTGAAAGTTGCTTATTCTTGGGAATAAACTGATATTGGTAACAAGAAACGACAATAAGGAATATACGTATTGAGAAGCCAACGTCAAAATACCCAGACTCGTGAACAGAGGTCGACAAGAGGTTCATGAACTAACACCACTTATTGCCCGAACCGCCCGTTTCTGAGCCAAAAATATCCTTTTAGAATGGGAAGAGTTACTCCAAAATATAATACCATACGACAATAGCGAATGAAAATAAGCAAAGTAGACTAATTTTCGTGTCGAACGATCACTCACTTCTGATACCGTTCGAACAGCAAAAATGGCAGTATTAAGTCTTTGAACAACATCCTCAACGTGGGCTTTCCACGACAGCTTACTATCTATCTGAACATCTAGAAATTTGAACTGTTCAGTTCCACTAATCATATGCCCTTTCTGTGAAATTAAAATGTCAGGTTTTGTTGAATTGTGTGTTAGAAACTGTAAAAACTGAGCCTTACTGTGATTTAGCGTTGGTTTATTTTCTACAAGCCATGAAATGAAGTCATGTACTGCACTATTTGAAACCGAGCCAATGTTGCACACAACATCCTTTACTACCAAGCTAGTGTCATCAGCAAACAGCAATATTTTAGAGTTACCCGTAATACTAGAGGGCATATCATTTATATAAATAAGGAACAGGAGTGGCCCCTGAGTTTAGTTTAGTTTCAAATCTACACTACGCGATCTTCACAGCCCCTGACCGGCGTGTAGAAGGAATCCCATCATTGGTCCAGTTAAGATGGGGCCAGCATGTTGGGCAGGGGCCCTGAAGATGGCGTAATGCATCGCTGAAACTGGTTCACAAATGAAATAAAACTACACTACTGGCTATTAAAATTGCTACACCAAGAAGAAATGCACATGATAAACGGGTATTCACTGGACAAATATATTATACTAGAACTGACATGTGATCACATTTTCACGCAGTTTGGGTGCATAGACCCTGAGAAATTAGTACCCAGAACAACCACCTCTGGCCATAATAACGGCCTTGATACGCCTGGGCATCGAGTCAAACAGAGCTTGGATGGCGTGTACAGGTACAGCTGCACATGCAGCTTCAACATGATACCACAGTTCATCAAGAGTAGTGACCGGCGTATTGTGACGAGCCAGTTGCTCGGCCACAATTGACCAGACGTTTTCAATTGGTAAGAGATCTGGAGAATGTGCTGGCCAGGGCAGCAGTCGAACATTTTCTGTATCCAGAAAGGCCCTTACAGGACCTGCAACATGCGGTCGTACATTATCCTGCCGAAATGTAGGGTTTCACAGGGATCGAATGAAGGGTAGAGCCACGGGTCGTAACACATCTGAAATGTAACGTCCACTGTTCAAAGTGCCGTCAATGCGAACAAGAGCTGACTGAGACGTGTAACCAATGGCACCCCATAGCATCACGCCGGGTGATACGCCAGTATGGCGATGACGAATACACGCTTCCAATGTGCGTTCACCGCGATGTCGCCAAACACGGATGCGACCATCATGATGTTGTAAACAGAACCTGGATTCATCCGAAAAAATTACGTTTTGCCTTTCGTGCACCCAGGTTCGTCATTGAGTACACCATCGCAGGCGCTCCTGTCTGTGATGCAGCGTCAAGGGTAACCGCAGCCATGGTCTCCGAGCTGATAGTCCATGCTGCTGCAAACGTCGTCGTACTGTTCGTGCAGCTGGTTGTTGTCTTGCAAATGTCCCCATCTGTTGACTCAAGGATCGAGACGTGGCTGTACGATCCGTTACAGCCATGCGGATAAGATGCCTGTCATCTCGACTGCTAGTGATACGAGGCCGTTGGGATCCAGCACGGCGTTCCGTATTACCTTCCCCAACCCACCGATTTCATATTCTGCCAACAGTCATTGGATCTCGACCAACGCGAGCAGCAATGTAGCGATACGATAAACCGCAATCGCGATAGGCTACAATCCGACCTTTATCTAAGTCGTAAACGTGATGGTACGCATTTCTCCTCCTTACACTAGGCATCATAACAAACGTTTCACCAGCCAACGCCGTCAACTGCTGTCTGTGTTTGAGAAATCGGTTGGAAACTTCCCTCATGTCAGCAGGTTGTAGGTGTCGCCACCGGCGCCAACCTTGTGTGAAGGCTCTGAAAAGCTAATCATTTGCATATCACAGCTTCTTCTTCTTGTCGGTTAAGTTTCGCATCTGTAGCACGTCATCTTTGTGGTGTAGCAATTTTAATGGCCAGTAGTGTAGAAATTTAGACTGCCGAAGGTATTTTGGTTTGAAATTTTAAATCAGAATGGGTCCTGTTTGAGAAGTTAGCGGTGCGAGATGTGGGATGTGGTGTTGCAGCGGCTGGACATCCGCGGCCGCGTGAAGGTGCTGCACGGCCAGAACCGCAAGACGGAGGAGCCGCCGCTCGCGCTGTTCGCCATCTGCACGCCTTTCGGGCCGCCGTCGCTGCTCGAGATCCCGCACAAGGAGGTCATGTTCAAGAGCAAGCACAAACTCGACCTCGCCCTCGTCTCCATGGACCAAAGGTACGTACACCGCTTCTCTCTTCTTGCTTCTACCACAGGCGAATTTTGATATTACTGAGAATATTTTTTTTTATGTTGCTGACCCCTTCACATGAACCGTAGTAAGACAGATACAAATAATTTACGACCAGTCTCACTACTTACCTTTTACTCAAAGATGCGGAAAAAAAACTATGGAAGAATCTTAACATACATCTCTCAAAACAAAGAAATTGAAACAAAATGGTAAAATGCTTTGTGTCTTGATTTGTTTAACCCTTTGTCTCCTGACATAAGAAAATTTTTACTTTTTAACATTTTCTTTGCAGAATTTATGCTTTTGTGGCCTCAAATGTCGGTAGGATTTTTTGTAAAATTTTATTTTATTTTTTGCAACTTTTTTCTCTCCTGGTACTCAGAAGTACCGTCAGACTCCATGGACAGAATCACAACATGCGCAGAAAAATGCTCCAATTTTTATAACTTGTACTTTATTCCACATAAATATTAAACATTTTTACATTAGAAAATTAACAGATATACGATATTTCTGAATTTTTTTTTTTAAATTTCGCATAAATTTATTCTAGAGCAACTTCACAATACATAGTAACTTGGCTATACATTTTTGACGGTATATACATATCACATATTTAGTGATACCTCATGAAATTGTAGGAAACAGTTCTTTTTCTCATTGCAGCACAAATACACTTTACATGTACTACATTGTGAATGTGGTCTCGACTGAATTTTATTTTTTGCACACATTTCGCATCGTCCTCTTTTACAACTGAACACTACAAAATGGTTTCCTCGGTTGCCAAGACGTACATCCTTCGGAAAGAAAAGTTATCCTTCCTTCTCTTTGGGAGAGTTATTTCATCTTTACCAGAGTTTCTCTTTTTGAGATTTGGCACTTGCTGTTCATTCATTAGCCCTAGTGCCACAGCACGCCTGAATTCCAGCAGTGGCAGTGCCCCATGTAGATCACTGAAAATGACGTAAGCATTGACAAAAGCAATTTCTATTGCTCCCCAGAAGAGACGGTGCCACCATTTCTTTGATCGCTTGTCAAGACCATAAGTTGAACGTAATCTGTCTGCATGATCCACACCACCCATGTTTTTATTGTAATCACATACAATAACTGGACATGGTATAGTCATACAAGTTCCATCTTTCCGTTTTCTTGTCACTACGCTCTGTTCGGTGCTATGGAAGTTTGACGCAAAATATACTACTTTATTTTCCTTCCATTGAAATACTGTTAGTGCTAAAGATGTCACTCTGTGATTTCGGTTCAAGGCGCGCAGTCTGGAACCGCGCGACTGCTACGGTCGCAGGTTCGAATCCTGCCTCGGACATGGATGTGTGTGATGTCCTTAGGTTAGTTAGGTTTAACTAGTTCTAAGTTCTAGGGGACTAATGACCTCAGCAGTTGAGTCCCATAGTGCTCAGAGCCATTTGAACACTCTGTGATTTGATTTAGACATTTTTCTTCAGGTAAATTCCCTGGCAAACCTTTCCTGTTTTTTCTAATTGTTCCACAGGCAAATGTATTTACGGATTTCTGTGTGAGAAAAAGTGGACAGAACAACTAGTGAGAGGTAACGCGTTGTTGCTACAATAAAGTGTTCGCACAACCTGACGGTACTAATTAGTCCGCCTTATATTTTCCACTTTATCTCATTCACTTGTAACGTAATGCTTCAAACTGTTATAAAAAAACAAAGAAGTTAAGTACGTACAATGGAAAACTCAACGGAAGTTTCGATAAATTGCGCACAAATTCAGGCAACACCATGGAAACAAGCACATACAATCTTCTGTTTTCACAGCAGCGCGCGAAAAACAATTTCAAGCTCTGACCGCCAGAGAGGTCTATGTATTGCACAACAACTACTATGAAACAGTAGAGCAGAGTTACTGTTACGTACCGACAGGCTCTCAGATCACGAAACTGCACCATGAGAAAATAATGAGAGTCAAAACTTACTGGTACTTTTAAGTACCGTCAGGCAACAAAGGGTTAAAAGTTTTAATCCGCCAGGAAGTTTCATATCAGCGCACACTCCGCTGTAGAGTGAAAATCTCATTCTGGAAGCATCCCCCGGCTGTGGCTAAGCCATGTCTCCGCAATATCCTTTCTTGCAGGAGTGCTAGTTCTGCAAAGTTCGCAGGAGAGCTTCTGTAAAGTTTGGAAAGTAGGGGACGAGATACTGGAGATACTGGCAGAAGTAAAGCTGTGAGGACGAGTGTGAGTCGTGCTTGGGTAGCTCAGTTGGTAGTGTTCGGTCAGAGGGTTAGCAGCTCTCTGTAATAAAAAAAACTGAGTTAATCGATCAACAACGAACTTAAAAACGGATGTCTTACGACGTCCGCCCCGAGCAAATGCAACGAACGAAAACGAACAAAATGAGATTAATTGCTATTGCTGCACATGAGTTCGAGCATCATTCAAAGGTGCGTAAAATGTTTCTCTAATACATTTTCTTACTTTTAAACAGACATCTCACAAAATATTTTTAATTTTTTGAAATTTTTTTAAATTTCCAGTTTTTGCTCAGAAACCGTGAAATATCATACCAACGTAACTTTTTATGTGCTAAATAGCTAGACCTTGAGGAGATACTTCTTTTACATAGCTAACAGTGACGGTTCGTGAAATATTTCAGTTTTCCCTCAAATCACTAATTACATTTTTTATTAATCACCCTGATTACTTTCAAGCTGTTCAATCCTTTTTTTTTTTAAACTAGACCACTTGCTGGCCAATTTGATGTCCCATTTGTCCATTTCCCACACTATGTTTGGCTATAAACATTTGTACAATCTTTTCTCTCACCTTACTGCATGACTTTTTTAAATTAACCTGATTACTTCCAAGCAATTAAACCTTTTCTTTTGCAAACTAGACCTCACTCTGATCAGTTTGATACCTCATTTGTCCATTTTCACTTTCCGCCTGGCAATGAAAATTCGGACAAAAATTCACTGTGTAATTTTCACTCAAATCACTAAGTTTTTTTCAATTACACTGATTACCTTCAAGCAATGCAAAGTTTTTTCTCAAAACTAGACCCCACTCTGGTCTTTTGATACCCAGTTTCCCCATTTCCTACTCTTCGTTTGGCTACGAAAATTCTGACAAAATTCACCGTGTAATTTCTAGGGAGTTTTGTTTTCGCTCCTCTCAAAAATTTCACCGGTAAGATACTTAACGAGTCTCAGTTTGTATTACGAAAGGGTCTTTCCCGATTATACAAAATTCAAGTGATAAAATATTGCCAACTGGGGTTTTCTGTAACTTTCCAAAAGCATTTGATTCTACAGTTCAGAGTAATATTATGAATATTATGATATCAGAATCCTTGTCAGAGCAATACTGTGTCCGCCCTTTTTCGTGTTATATATAAATGATCTTCCATCACGTATCCAGGAAACAGAATTTGTTCTCGTTGCTGACGTTCCAAACAGTATAATGAAGCATAATAAAGTAACTTCAACACTTCACATCTACATCTACGTGATTGCTCTGCAATTTACAATAAAGTACCTGGCAGACGGTTCAATGAACCACCTTCAGGCTGTCTCTCTACCGTTCCACTCTCGAACGACGCGCGGGAAAAATGAGCACTTAAATTTTTCTGTGCGCGCCCTGATTTCTCTTATTTTATCGTGATGATTATTTCTTCCTATGTAGGTGGGTGCCAACGGAATGTTTTCACAATCTGAGGAGAAAACTGGTGACTGAAATATCATGAGAAGATCCCGTCGCAACGAAAAACGCCTTTGTTCTAATGATTGCCACTCCAATTCACGTATCATATCTGTGGCGCTATCTCCCCTATTTCGAAATAATACAAAACTAGCTGCCCTTCTTTGTACTTTTTCGATGTCATCTGTCCGTCCCATCTGATGCGGATCCCACACCGCACAGCAATACTCCAGAATAGGGCGGACAAGTGTGGTGTAAGCAGTCTCTTTAGTAGACTTGTTGCAGCTCCTAAGTGTTCTGCCAATAAATCGCAGTCTTTGGTTGGCTCTACCCACAACATTATCTATGTGATCGTTCCAGTTTAGGTTATTTGTAATTATAATCCCTAAGTATTTAGTTGAATTTACAGCCTTCAGATTTGTGTGACTTATCGCTTAATCGAAATTTAGCAGATTTCTTTTAGTACTCATGTGAATAACTTCAAACTTTTCTTTATTCAGGGTCAGTTGCCCCTTTCTGCACCACACAGATATCCTATCTAAATCATTTTGCAATTAGTTTTGGTCATCTGATGAATTTACAAGACGGTAAATGACAGCATCATCCGCAAATAATCTAAGAGGGCTACTCAGATTGTCTCCTATGTCGTTAATATAGATCAGGAACAATAGAGAGCCTATAAAACTTCCTTGTGGAACGCCAGATATTACTTCCGTTTTACTCGATGACTTTCCGTCTAGTACTATGAACAGTGTCCTTCCTGACAGGGAATTACGAATCCAGTCGTACAACTGAGACGATATTCCATAGGCACTCAGTTTGGTTAGAAGACGCTTGTGAGGAACGGTGTCGAAAGCCTTCTGGAAATCTAAAAATATGGAATCAATTTGCATCCTCTGTCAATAGCACTCATTAATTCATGAGTGTAAAGAGCTAGTTGTGTTCCGCAAGAACGATATTTTCTGAATCCGTGCTGACTATGTTTCAATAAATCGTTTTCTTCGAGGTACTTCATAATGTTCGGATACAGTATATGCTCCAAACTCCTACTGCAAACCGACGTTAGTGATATGGACCTGTAATTCAGCGGATTACTCCTACTTCCTTTTTTGGGTATTCGTGTGACTTGAACAATTTTCCAGTCTTTAGGTACGGATCTTTCTGTGAGCGAGTGGTTGTATATAATTGCTAAATATGGAGCTATTGTATTAGCATACTCTGAGAGAAACCTGGCCGGTATACAATCTGGACCGAAGGCCTTGCCTTTATTAAGTGATTTAAGGTGCTTTGTTACACCGAGGATATCTACTTCTATGTTTCTCATATTGGCAATTGTTCTTGATTTGAATTCAGGAATATTTACTTCGTCTTCCTTGGTGAAGGAGTTTTGGAAAACCGTGTTTAATAACTCTGGTTTAGTGGCATTGTCATCAGTGACTTCACCGTAGTCATCGCGCAGTGAATGTATTGATTGCGTCTTGTCACTGGTGTGCTTTATGTACGAACAGAATCTCTTTGAGTTTTCTGCCAGATTTCGAGACAGAATTTCATTGTAGAAATTATTAAATGCATCTCCATTTGAAGTACGAGCTATATTTCGAACTTCTGCAAAACTTTGCCAGTCTTGGGGATTTTGCGTTCTTTTAAATTTGGTATGCTTTTTTCCCTGCTTCAGTCTTTGGACTGAAGACCATAACAACAACAACAACAACAACATGTTTAACATACAACACTGGATTTAGGTCTGAATGTATGTTACAGTCATCTGAACATCCACACCCTTTAGTGATTTATGTACTGTTCAATACCCTTTATTATATTACACGTTTTAATCATTAGTTCAGTAATTTTACAGAACTTCTCTGATTGCAGATGTCTTCCCTCTTTTTGACAATGTCTTCTGTAACTTCGAGACTTCTGGAAGTCCATCTTGTCGCCAATAGCTAGTCTATGCTTTTTTTCTCTTAAATAATTAAGTCAAAACGTTTCTTGTTTAACCTACCGCTGTGCAGTCTGTAGAAGTGGCCATTAAAATGTTAGTCTTCTTTTCTTTATTAAGTCTGTGGCTACGTTTCTGTATAAAGCTTTGTTCTTCCTCTTCATCAAGTTGTTATATTTGTTATCTCATGATCCCAAAATTTTCTCGAGCACTGTCGTTCCTTTCATTCTTTTGTTCTACTGTTCACCTCTTTCGTTCAACGTAAGGTAGCCTCATTCGTGTAATATCTCTCTCTTAATTACTATGGCATCACGCTAGATTTCTAATGAATTTCTGTTACACAATTTTTTGTGTCAGTTCGTACCCCTATACTGTCTTCTGCTTCCCTAAGTGGCTGCGTTATGCAGTCCGGTTGATTGGTTTCACAAGTTAGGTACTTGTCGACGCTGTCAGTCTTTATATGTTGTATAGGTGTATTCGCCGTTATGGCTCTGTCAGTTTTTTTTTTTTCTCTCAGCATATTAGCTGTGGAGATATAACTGCAATTTCACGAAGATTTTCTTTTATTCTTGCTTCTGTTTTGGTGATGACTTTAATATCGTCGGCCAACAACAGCATTTCAGTTCTATTTGGTGCAAAATGGATTTCTCTCGTGTTGCTTCTCGTGATGCTTCTTCTCATTCTGTTATGATTTTGTGCAGTGCCAACCTGAAATGCAATGCTGAGAGACTCTCAGATGTCTACAGCTACTCGTTTTATTGCCGAAAAGAAAATTAAATCAGTTTCACACACTTACTGAAACTTCTACTATGCTTGAACATAACGCTATCAACGTCCAGCCTGACGACTCCCGACTGTAAATACAGACTTTCCAGCTTACACTGCTGAAAAGCAGCCCACGAAATTACTCCAAAAGACTATGAGTGTTACACTCGTCGAAGTTTCGCGGGATTTATTATCTTCTGGTCTATACCGCTAACGTCCACGTTTCAGTTTGGTGTATAGCAGCACTACAGACAAATACTTTCGAAAAAGACGACCTAACAAAATATTTCTCTTTTGGGAACACATTTCTTCTTGTTGCCAGTCGGTATTTTATATTACCCAATTTTCCCCACAGCGCCTCATTTAACCCTTTCAGACCCTCTGGTTACAATGGTGTATATTAACTTTTACTGTGCCTTAGAGGCAACAGAAATATTTTTTCCCAATGGATATCTGAGGCGCACATTTGTGAATGTTCAACCGTTTTATCATGCGCGAGTACTGCCAAGTGTTCGGTATCTCTATGAATATGTCAGTAAGTAAACGTAGCAGTGTGCAGCAGTTCGTGATCACCAGAATACACAGATGTCGTTCGTTCGCTGTATTCCAGTGTATAATAAATTGAACTGCCAAGTGTTCGGTATCTCTATGAATACGTCAGCAAGTAAACGTAGCAGTGCGCAGTAGTTCGTGATCACTAGAATACACAGATGTGGTTCGTTCGCCGTATTCCAGTGTATAATAAATTGAACATTGTTATTCTGCATGGTAATTATTGAATGATGATTTTCGTATTGATAACAATAGAGAATATTTCGTAATTAGTTATTTTAGTCTATAAAATGAAGCCAAGTGTACAGTGTATGTTTTGAAAACTGGTACATAATTTGTATAAATCTCGCATCTAAAATCATTAAACAATCACCTAAGAGCTTAACTTCTTTTCAAATCACCATCCATTCCATTCAACTGATCTTCCAAGTTCTTTGCCGTCTCTGAGAAAAATACAATGTCATCGACAAACCTTAAAGTTTCAAATTTCTCTTTCTATATTTCTCTTTGGTTTCCTTTACTGTCTGGTCAAGTTACAGTTTGAATGATATCGGGGATAGGCTACAGCACTATCTCACTCCGCTCTCAGTGAACTGCCTCCTTTCCATCTCCTTCTATTGTTATAACTGCCGTTTGATTTCTATACAAGTAGCGGATAACATTATTCCACCTGTATTTTATCGCAGCAACCTTAAGAATTTCAAGCAGTATGTACCTTGGTGTGTATTACTCTTTTAATATGATCATATATTTAGAATGTAGTTAACTACTATAATGAGCTTTTTTTATTAATTGTTGCGTTTTACAAATGACGCGCAGAACTGAGAGACTACCATAGATCGTAGATTTACAAAATATTATCTAGAATCTTACACGATACATTATTTTCGACTCGAATCTAGTATAAAAATCTACCTTTTATATTCTATTATTGTATGAAAGAACTGACATTGAAGGAAATACGTAAATAAATTACGTATTTCTTGAGGGCAATTTTGTTCTGTCGTTGCAACTACAAAAATGCGTGATTTTTTCATCAAACGCGTTTCGCTTTATTGAAGTAAAGCATCATCAGTGGTCTGTAATTAAGTTATTTACATTTTGATTTGCTTTTAGATCGGAAAACAGTTCGTTAAAAATAAGTTGATTTCGTACTTATGGCGATTTTCGGTTGACTTCTCGCTTACATCGAGAAATGCCGTCTGCTAGCACATCGTTGTTTTTATGTTTTAGACACTGATAATTTGGTCTAATTTTTAGTCGTTCTGCAGCACTAAAAGCAAATCAAAATTTAAATAAATTAATTACAGACCACTGATGATGCTTTACTTCAATAAAACGAAACGCGTCTGGTGAGAAAGAGAAAAAAATCACGCATTTTTGTAGTTGCAACGACAGAACAAAAATACCCTCAAGAATTATAAAGCAACTACGGACACTATGGCTACACAAACGAAAAATTATGTATTACTTTACAGCTGTATGAAAATAGTGATAGTAGTTTTTTTATTCATCTGTGGATCACTTTTACAAGGATATTGTGCAAGTGATGGTATTACAGATTAAGAGCAAAAACTTAATTCATATGTACAAGCATTTAGATACTTTGAAGTCTAGTTTGACAAGGATGAGACAGAGAGAAATAACAAAAGCATTATCAATTCCTAATATCACTACATATAGTTTACCTACATCCTTTGTACTTTATTGTGTACTAATTTGTATATGTTTACAATTTGATGTACCCTGGCATCGAACTAAAACCAGTGCCATGAACAACAGTTATAAATATTATTAAATATTAATTATTTTTAACATTTATTAATGCTCATATTACTTTCAGTATTAATAAAACATTAGCAATTCCATATATTTATCAAGAGAAATTTCAAATAACAACTGCTTTAAAAACAAATTTTACCAAGCTGATGTCCAAGACAGTTTTTGGTACCGGTATAGGTCCAGTATTTCTCTGTCGAAACTAGGATTGTTCCATGGTGACGGTTGATCAACCCAGACATCTCTCATGGGTGTAAAGTCCGTCTGGACTTGCCAGTGCTTCCGCAAATCTCTCCTGAGCCCTTCCTCGGAGGAAGATCCGTAGCTTTTTTATCTATGTGACTTATTGCATATTCTGTGATTCAACATTACATAATATTTTCATGCATTGCACTATAACAATATATTCATTTGTATGGGTAGCCTATTAGCAAGCGCTAATCATCTGCAAGTCCTTCTACACAGTGCTGGACTTTTCTCCTACTGTCAGTGTACTGCACGAATCAGCACTCTTTGAACTGAGATGTATCAACTGTCCTCTTGACAACAGAACAAAATATTCACCAGTATAGCAGTAACAGTAATGATGGTAAGATGTACTAAAACTGCACTTTTGGTTCCGGCAGGGGTAAGATGTTGCTGGGCTACTCGGACGCTGAGTTGGCCAACCTGGGCGGCTACGACCTGGTGCACTACGATGACCTGGCGTACGTGGCGAGTGCGCATCAGGAACGTGAGTATAACCGCTCTCACTTTCCCTCTTATTCTTCTTACTTTGTCTTTTCTCGTTTCTTCTACAGGGTTGGCACTATTATATAGGTTGAAGCATTGTTAGTGGCAGGTGGTGGTCAGGTGTCCCTGACGACACCACTCACCCCCTCCCTCCCCAGTCGCCCCCCTCCCGGTACGCAATGGAATCTGTGTGCCTCATCTGTCTCCTCTAGACAAAATCTTCGTTAAAATGTGAGCACGTTTTCTAATGCTTACACGGCGTGTATCTGGAGCAGGACGTGGGTACCATCCCAGTATTTACCTGGTCCGATGTTGTAAACCGCCTGAAAACCATATCAAGGATGGCTGGCTCACCAGCAGTCCTCGATAATCCGATTCGATCCGGAATAGGCTCAACCCCCTCCCCGTACCCTGGAAGCGGCAATTTTCGTACTCGGTTATCCGGTCGGGTCGCTCTCACATTGTCTCTACCGCTCAAAAAATCATATGTTCATAAACGTCAGCTTGCAACCTTTCTGGAAAGAAAGCAAATTGCTAAAAAGGACGAGCTCGGAAACTGTCTTTCGTAATTACACTGAAGAGCCAAAGAAACTGGTACACCTGCCTAATATCGTGTAGGGCCCCTGCGAGCACGCAGATGTGCCGAAACACGACGTGGCTTGGCCTCGACTAATGTCTGAAGTAGTACTGGACGGAATTGACACCATGAATCCTATAAGGCTGTCCATAAATCTGTAAGAGTACGAGGGGTGGAGATCTCTTCTGAACAGCACGTTGCAAAGCAACTCAGATATCCTCAATAATGTTGATGTCTGGGGAATTTGGTGGCCAGTGGAAGTGTTTAAACTCAGAAGAGTATTCCTAGAGCCACTCTGTAGCAATTCTGTACATGTGGGGTGTCGCATGGTCCTACTGGAATTGCCAAGTCCGTGCAAATGCACAGTGGACATGAATGGATGCAGGTGATCAGGCGGCATGCTTACGTGCGTGTCACCTGTCAGAGTCATATCTAGACGTATCAGGGGTACCATATCACTTCAACTGCACTCGCCCCATACCATTACAGTCTCCACCAGCTTGAACAGTCCCCTGCTGACATGCAGGGTCCATGGATTCATGAGGCTGTCTCTATACCCATACACGTCCATCCACTCGATACAATTTGAAACGAGACTCTTCCGACAAGGCAACATGTTTCCAATCATCAACAGTCCAATGTCGGTGCTGATGGTCCCAGGCAATGCGTAATGTAGTCATCAACAATACTGGGCCTTCGGCTCCGAAAGCCCATATCGATGATGTTTCGTTGAATTACCCGGCTTCTGTCTCGGGTTCTTCGGCCGACGTTCATCTAATGATTTTTCTGACGTTTCGCCAGCACGAGTGGCTGGCATTGTCAAAGCTTCACCCTCCATTGCCGGTGGTGAACAATGCCAGCCACTCGTGCTGGCGAAACGTCAGAAAAATCATTAGATGAACGTCGGCCGAAGAACCCGAGACAGAAGCCAGTAGGCAGTTTGTCAACAAGTGGCCACGAAAGCCTCAACAATTTTGTGTTTCGTTGAATTGTTCCCACACTGACACTTGTTGATGGCCCAGCATTGAAATCTGCACCAATTTAGTGAAGAGTGCACTTGGGTCACGTTGAACGATTCTCTTTAGCCGTCATTGGTCCCGTTCTTGCAGGATCTTTTTCCGGCCGCAGAGATGTTACACTAGTGAAATGGTCGTACGGGAAAATCCCCACTACGTCGCTACCTCGGAGATGCTGTGTTCCATTGCTCGTGCGCCGGCTATAACACCACGTTCAGACTCAATTAAATCTTAATAACTTTCAATTATAGCAGCAGTAACAGATCCAACTGCGCCAGATACTTATTGTCTTATATAGGTGTTTGCCGACCGAAGCGCTGTATTCTGCCTGTTTACATATCTTTATATTTCAATACGCACTCCTATGCCAATTTCTTTGGCGCTTCAGTGTATGAACAAGAGTACATGTTAGTTAAATTGTTTTACACCACCTGCGGCATAAACATAGATAAATCTAGCGTTTGCAGTGCGAATACGTATCTTTAACTGAAATCTGGTTTCATTAAGAGCGTACCGAACCTACGGGCCCAAAATTATACATCTGGCAAAGGATCCTAAACTGAGTATTTAGCGATAATGCACCAACAATCAGAAATTACCATTTCAGTGGTGCGGAGTTTTGAATGCCGACTGCAAATGACACGTATTTACACGAGTAAACTGCTTTTGTTTCATTACAAATAGCTGCGTGTCATGTCGACATTGGTGATGCACCATGAAAAGCAATACACGGTGGAGTTTGCACTGCTTGCATCTCACCACTGGTTGTCGAAAATTCATCATAACTCATTACAGGGACTTGTACATATATTATATATACAGAAGTTTGTAGTACCCGGATTCTGCAATAGTAACATGTCAATTTGACCTTGAAATGAACACTTCGAAGATTAGAATGTGGAGAATACTGGCGAAACTGCAAACTGATTTTGGACCGAGTACTGGCGGGAATGCAACTGTATCCCTATTATTAACAAGCGTGCAAGCAGGGGGGCCAAATGATTTTGAACTCAGAGTTCAGGTCTGTCACTGGATTGTACAGCAACGCCTGAACTGAGAATGGCGATGATCCCCCTTTTTCAGTTGCCTTAAGTTGATTTTATTAAGTGGGAGTTGCTTGTGATGATTAAAAAGGTTAAATACTCATCTCCGAGCATTAGTCTGTTATCTCGAAGTACTTAGTTTGGGGTTTGTGATCCAGAAGGTTTCGGGCACCCCATTTAAGCTCGCTGATTTTTTTATGTTAAAAATGATTTCCCCGAAAAATATCCATAGGAATCTTCCCGCATTTATAAAGACTATTGGCATATTTCCAAAAGTTAGATCTTAATTTTCAGAATAATTCTATCTGATCTCATATTGAGATTATTCAAGAACCACTGCGCAATGCTTTGCGACGTACAATATGTTCAATGCCCATATTCCTATCGGTATACATACCATTTATTGTTTTAGCCAATATTTTCCGTAGAGATCGCTTTCAGATTAAAAAAATGTGTTTGTTTATGCCTTTACTGCATCTGAATTTTATTTTTCCAAATGTGTATGATGCCGTCTGTAGCACTCAATTGTATACTACAGTAGGTTCAGTTCATCAGAGTCCGCCAACGGGCTCGCAAGCTGCGCGTCTACCGAGTGGATGGTGCACTCGAAATCGTCCCTTTCCCACGCAAGCCCGCAGCCGACACTAATTATGTCATCGGCCTTGGCGTCGATTCTACTGCAATGAGGATACGTTACCCGGCTACACAATTATCCACGTAACATTTTTTCTTTGCGTACAGATTGTACTTAGTATTTAAAATTTTCCACTCATTCGTAACACAAGTCTTTTCGAGTATGGCCCTGTACCGGAAATGGATTTTAAACAGTGGCAGCTCGTGAGTATACATTCTGGGTGTTCACAAATTTTTAGAGTCAGATAAATTGAAGAGTGTGAAATTAATAGCATGCTGTAGAACATCTATGCTTATCAAGTTTATACAACTACAGCCACTGCCAATAATAATAACAGTAATAATAATAACAATAATAAAAATAATGATAAATGCGTAACTTATCTGACAAAGGAAAGAATTTTGTTGTGGAATTTTATTTTTTTTTTGTACATATTTAAGTACAGTTTAGGGTAATAATGATATAATGTGTAAGCTTTCGCAACTCTCTGTTTCATATTTTAGTGTAAGTGGGAGTTCTCGTGCTTTTTCACTTTTTCAGACAAATGTACAAGTTCCCTAACAGATGTATTAGTTCACGAATTTACTTCTGAACTGAAAATCAGATAATCTTACGGTACACCTAAACAAGAACTTGTGCTAACTGTACACTTACTTGTTATATGTTCGTTGTAGATATGCTTATTTGATTTCGTCACTCTCTCAGTAAAAGATTCTGCTCAGGGAGGCCGTAGGTCCTTTACGGCTAACTTTTCCTGGTAATTTACTTTTCTGTTCCCAGAATGAGATTTTCACTCTGCGTCGGAGTGTGTGCTGACATGAAACTACCTGGCAGATGAGAACTGTGTGTCAGACCGAGACTCGAACTCGAGACCTTTGCCTTTCGCGAGCAAGTGGTCTACCGACTGTGCTACCCAAGCACGACTCACGACCCGTCCTCGTAGCTTTACTTTTCTGTTAGCATTTAAAATAGGTTCAATATAGTTCATGTTCACATTGCACACGAAAGCCGATTCCCGCACAGTAAACAACCAACTCTAAACACAAACTATCGTTTGTGGAAATGATTAAACTCAAGTAGTAATTACCAGCATGGTCACTTGACTAGAATACAAATGAGGCGCTGAGTTCCATAAGGATCTAAAGCACACCGCCGTCGACCCAGCATTTCAGTGAATATCAGAGAAACCAGTGATACAACTTTTCGTGAATTTTCATATATACAATGTTAGCCTACAGCATAGATAAACCTGACTCACCATAAGATAAACAGATTTCAGAAGCATGAACAAGTGCTACACTCTCACAATCGACGATGATGGGCTTTAGGCCCTTATGATTCTCAGCGCCTCAAATGGATCACTGTATGATAAAATTCATAACTTAGTATACTATAGCTCATTCAGAAACCCACAAAATAGGTTTACTGTCAGTACAACTTTAATACATACTGACAACCGATCTAATTTTACTATATAGTGAGTGAATTAGCATATCTGAGGAGCGTACTATCCCATTCAGCAGGATTTATGCCGAGCGAACAGGGAATAAAGTCGGTCGCAGTGTGCTACCATCTGGTGGCACTGACGCAAACTTCTAGTAGAATGCCAAGAGCTGCGCGCAACGTGAATCATTGTTTATCAAATCCGTACGTATTTGGCCCGTAAGGCACTTACGTCACGCGGGTTGCTCATGCGCAAAAGCTCCTTAAAACGTGCACAACTGAAGGTGTGCTCGCGAACCTGATGCCAAGTTTCATGCGGTCTAGAGGAGCAGTAGTGCAGTAGATTTAATTGCCGTATCTTTCAGATTGCAGCATCTATGTTACGATTCACAGCATTCAAAGAAAAATAACCAGTAAATCCGCAAGGTGTAGAAAGTTATGGTGTTCACCTGCTCTTGCGCTCTAATACCACAGCCGCCATTGATTTTAAATGCTTGTCCACGTCAAAATTCGTTACAGTTTCCTCCTTTCTCCTCTCAAGATCTATCATTCTTTCAAAGCACGGTCGTTTCAGATAGACCACTTATCCACACCACTTAGTGTGCTTCATGATGGATTGCCTCGGAAACGATCTGAGAAACACATAAATGGCAGATAAGGAGGAACATGTAGTGAATGAAGTTCACGAAGCACAGCTGCTCCAAGAGAAGTATTTCAGTCTATATTAGTTTCTTTCCGTACCGAGAGAATTACCATTCACTCTGTAGGCGTCTTAGGCTGTTTCGCACGATATATTCCGCTGTTTGGTGTAGCGCACTAGCAAATTAAATACGGAGAGGGGCCATCACTTAGCAGCTAAACGCTTCATTTCGCACTAGTTATATAAACAACTATATTTAAATCTCCCAATTGATACTTCTGGTGGCAGGTACATCAGTTCATCAGTAACCTATATGCAAAGATATTTTTCCCATGCATATTTCTAAATCGTTACTAAAAACTCTGTGCACTTACCTCCAGTAAATCTTGGAGTGCGTGTGATGTTCGGTAATTTTTGTGGAGACGGAGGACCGTGATTATTTTCGTTTCCACTACGCGAATATATCCGATTACGGACCAGTTGCGTAACACAATCATAGCTTTAGATTATTTCATGCATTTACCTGGGAAATTATTAACGCAAATTTTACAAAAAAATTAGAGCTCCAAGTTTTATCTGGCTCTTAAAATCAGCCTCCAGCATGGATACCATTCTTGTTTCTACTGCTAGCTATTATCGTAATTTGCAAGCTTTTCATTTATGTACTTTATTTCTATTTAATTTTCTGGGGTATATCCTACAAATCGTCTAAAGTCAACGAAAAAGTATGTGTCCAAAAGCTTTGGCTTCCCCACTAAATGAGTTATGTGTGACATCAGGCTATGCATGCTGGTTCAAGAAGCCAAGGTGTTTTCTGCATTTTTAAACACAAAGAAAGGAGTGTGTTCAAACGGTGCTTGATTGAGTCCACGAGTTCGGACATACTGTAAGAAAACTTGCATAGGAGTTACACAACTCAGAGCGATGTAATTGTGGATTGGCAAAATAAGGTAAGCTTTAATCCCAAACTACGCTCTGATAAGCCTAATAACTTAACTGATTGTGACTGTGGAACGCTGAAGCTTATTATACGAACCAGTCGTTAGACAGCCTCGTCGCCTACCGCAGAGAACTTCCGTTTCAGTTCATGTTTATCTGTTCCACAGTGAATATATTTCTGCATTGATTGCTTGTCATAGAAATGTGCTGGAATACCCACCAACATCTGCTCCTTATATTTCAGGAAGAATGGAAACAAATGTCTCTTTCTATCAGAACGTAGTGGAAAGCCTTTCTCAAATATTACACAGCTTAACAGTGACCAAAGGAGGTCCCAGATGATATCAGTACACGCTTTGATCTCTGGATCGCATAGCAATCGTTATCCGAGTGTGTGCTCTTAATTTTCTTCTATGTTGTAAAATATTTACTTCGACAGCATTTATTCTTTCTCTAAAATTTATGAAAAATATGTAGAATATCAAAACACTATAACACAAAACTATGAAGAAACAGTTTTCCTCTTTAGTGAGTATTACTTTGATCTGTAGCCAATGATCTCGCCATCAACTGGAGGTCAGATACCAAACAAACAGCAAATAACGTCCAAATACAGTGCAACATGGGCCAAAATTCTGAATCTCCGAGGAGGCATTTTATAGGTTTGATCTTTACACATTAACGACGTTTTTAACCCTTTTCTTTTCGTGTGTACTAACAACTCAACTTTTTTTCCTCTGATCTACAAATACAGTTCTGAAGACTGGCGCATCCGGAATGATTGCGTACCGCTTCCAGACGAAGGAAGGTCAGTGGCAATGGTTGCAGACGAGCTCCAGGCTCGTGTACAAGAATTCCAAGCCAGACTTCGTCATCAGCACGCACCGGCCACTCATGTAAGTACCTTAAGACCTTCAATAAAATGTCGGTACGCTTTATTAAATATTTAAACACCTACACGCCCCCATCACGAACGTATTTGTTGTACAAAGCCGTTAACTGCGCACATCAAAAAAAGTTTTGCATCACCCCAGTTCACAGAACTTCTGAAGATAGACGTTGACTGTGGATATTGTATCACAGACACAGTCCCCTTGACTGTTCAGAGATGCCACTAAACCCGCCCGAAGATGTAAAAAACCATGCCTGAGCAGCGCCTATTAGACGGATGGGGTCCGACAGCCCATCAGTTCCAGTCATTCCACCACGGAGGAGGTACACGGCTCGTGTTGTCTGTTGTTCAACCATGCCTAGACGGTCAATACCGCGGTTCGAACGCGTCCGCTTTGTTACTTTGTGCCAGGAAGGGTTCTCAACAAGGAAAGTGTCCAGGCGTCTCGGAGTGGACCAAAGCGATATTGTTCGGACATGGAGGAGATACAGAGAGACAGGAGATGTCGATGACATGCCTCCCTCAGGCCGCCCAAGGGCTACTACAGCAGTGGATGACGGCTACCTACGGATTATGGCTCCGAGGAACCCTAACAGCAACGCCACCTTTTCGTGCAGCCACAGGACGTCTTTTTACGACTCAAACTGTGCGCAATAGGCTGCATGATTCGCAACTTCACTCCCAAAGTACATGGCGAGGTACATCTTGGAAACCAAGACACCATGCGGCGCGGTACAGATGGGTCCAACAACATGCCGAATGGACCGCTCAGGATTGGCATCACGTTCTCTTCACCGATGACTTTCGCATATGCCTTCAACCGGACAATCGTCAGAGACGTGTTTGGAGGCAACCCGGTCAGGCTGAACGCCTTAGACACACTGTCCAGCGAGTGCGGCAATGTGGTGGTTACCTGCTGTTTTGGGGTGGCATTCTGTGCGGCCGACGTACGCCGCTGGTGGTCGTGGAAGGCGCCGTAACGGCTGTATGATACGTGAATGCCATCCTCCGATCGATAGTGCAACCACATCGGCAGCATATTGGCGAGGCATTCGTCTTCATGGACGTCAGTTCGCGCTTCCATCGTGCTCATCTTGTGAATGACTTCTTTCAGGATAACGACATCTCTCGACTAGAATGGCCAGCATGTTCTCCAAACATGAACCCTATTGAACATGCTTGGGATAGATTGAAAAGGGCTGTTTACGGACGATGTGATCCACCAACCACTCTGAGGGATCTACACCGAATCGTCGTTGAAGAGTGGGACAATCTGGACCAATAGTGCCTTGATGAACTTGTGGATACTATACCACGATGAATACAGGCATGCATCAACGCAAGAGGACGTGCTACTGGGTATTAGAGGTACCGGTGTGTACAGTAATCTGGACCACCACCTCTGACGGTCTCACTGTATGGTGGTACAAAATGCAATGTGTGGTTTTCAGGAGCAATAAAGAGGGCGGAAATGATGTTTATATTGATCTCTATTCCAATTTTCTGTATAGGTTCCAGAACTCTCGGAACCGAGGTGATGCAAAACTTTTTTTGATGTGTGTATAATACTAAAAGTAATAACATTGATTCAATTGTCTCACATGCATTTTCTCGCTTACCTTCTTAACACAGCGTACACCGTACTCTCATTGTTGGTTGTAACAATGCCAGAGCAGCAATAATAGTGAATGTGTAACGCTAGAATGACTAATGGATGTTAATGTACGTCGCGCGCCCGCGCGCGCGCTGTTGTGTGTGTGTGGGTTGTCTATGTATGTTTTCGCGTCCATATGCATTTGGTGTTAAATTCGCATTATTTAATACAGTTAGCATACTTCCCAAGTGAAGGTCTCATGGAAGTCTAATAGCGACGAGTCATCTGTAGTGTTTCCTTTTACTATAACTCGTAAAAGCGAGGTCGACATACAATAACAGTATGCATGTCATGTTTGCCTGTAATAGCAATTAAATAAATGTCCATTAAATGGTTCACTCTGCACCAGCTGCTAAACGACAGAACAGGTAAGCCAAAAATATTGAAAATTTGCATTATCCTACTTCCTGGAGAAAAAGGAAATAGTAGAAGTGGCTCTTGTAGAGTCAAACAATTTGATAATGCACGTTGAATGATTTGGCCAAGATTAACTAAAAGCTACAGGCTGAAAATTGTAATGGACCCTTCTGCTGAATGCCAAACCCATATGCAAAAGTAACTGAAAGCAGCAGAAAAAGTTTCATCTCGATAGTGTGATATTTTCTCATTCTTTATCTTGAATAAAGTTAAAAAGTTACATAAGAGACTACATATACAGATCTTAATGAGAATTCCTTCAAAAATATTCCTCTGGAATCAATAATTTATTGACGCCAAATACGAAAGTATGTTCTTAGCATGTAAATCAATGTTTGTTGAACGCAATGAGAATTACACACATGAAACAATGGTGTTTTATCTACACACCCTGTTTTTCCACGTAATCGCCATCCCGTTCTATGGCGTTCCTCCAGTGCGAAATAAAGGCGTGTATGCTCTGTCGGTACCAATCCTTGTCCTGGTGGCGGAGCCAGTGCTTCACTGTGTGAATCACCTCCTCATCGTCCTCAAAATCTCTTCCACGAATGGCCCAAACAAGTAGAAGTCCGAGGGGACTAGGTCAGGGCTGTAAGGTGGGTGGGGTAAGACGGTCCAACCCTGTTTTGAGATGTGTTTAGCAGTCCTCAGACTTGCGTGGAGCCGAGCATCATCGTGTTGCAGCAAAACATCTCCTGGAATGCTGTGCGCCAAAGTCGCCGGAAGCGCGTCTTAAGTTTTGTTAATGTGTTGACATATGCTTCTGAATTAATGGTACCGCCTCTTGACATGACATCAACGAGAATCACACCTTCACAGTCGAAAAACACGGTGATGATGACCTTACCCGCGGAACCAGTTGCTTTGAATTTTTTCTTCTGTGGGGAGTGGGAATGGCGCCATTCCATCGACTGTCGTTTTGTTTCGGGCTCAAAATGGTGAACCCAGTTGTCATCATCCGTCACTGTCCGGTACAAGAAGGCCTCCCCCTCGGCTTCAAAACGTTGCAACAAATCAAGACAAATGTTTTTTTCTGTGCGATTTGTGATCTACCGTTAGATACTGCGGAACCCATCTTGCACATACTTTTGAATATCGAAGAACGCGGATAATTGCATCCACACTTCCTTTGCTGACTGACAGATGCAGCGCCAATTGCCGAATCGTAATGCGTCTGTCCTCGCGAAAGGCATCAACTCGCTGCAACATGTCAGGATTGACAGCCGTGGATGATCTCCCCGACCGTCACAAATAGTGGAGCTGCGGCGAACCGCCTTCTGATGACCTCACTCTCCGAGCCCAGCAACTAACTATACTTTTGTCTACAGCAGATGCTCCATAGACTTTGCACAAGCGTTTGTGAATATTCCCCACAGTTTCTTTCTCTCCAGTAAGAAATTCAATGACGGCACGTTACTTGTAATGTACATCACCCACGGACGCCACTTTGAAACTGTCCTGCTCCTATGCTACCTATCGGAAGTGACGGAAACTTGGCGCGCTCCCTCAGGAGACTTCAAATAATACATACGTAATGTTTCGCATTCGTAGTATTGTTTACGGCTGAAAAAAAAAATTGCGGTGCATTAGTTTGTGGGCAACTTTCGCATCTAATGTGTATTTGCGACATCTGCGATCTGCGTGAGAGTGAGTATGTGTGTGTGTGTGTGTGTGTGTGTGTGTGTAGGTTGGAGGTTCCTTCCATAAAGTTGAGGTTTGACAACCCTGGATATACACTACTGGCCATTAAAATTGCTACACCACGAAGATGACGTGCTACAGACGCGAAATTTAACCTACAGGAAGAAGATGCTGTGATATGCAAATGATTAGCTTTTCAGAGCATTCATACGAGGTTGGCGCCGGTGACGACACCTACAACTTGCTGACATGAGGAAAGTTTCCAACCGATTTCTCATACACAAACAGCAGTTGACCGGCGTTGCCTGGTGAAACGTTGTTGTGATGGCTCGTGTGAGGAGGAGAAATGCGTACCATCACGTTTCCGACTTTAATAAAGGTCGGATTGTAGCCTAACGCCATTGCGGTTTATCGTATCGCGACATTGCTGCTCGCGTTGGTCGCGATCCAACGACTGTTAGCAGAAAATGGAATCGGTGGGTTCAGGAGGGTAATACGGAACGCCGTGCTGGATCCCAACGGCCTCGTATCACTAGCAGTCGAGATGACAGGCATCTTATCCGCATGGTTGTAACGGATCGTGCAGCCACGTCTCGATCCCTGAGTAAACAGATGGGGACGTTTGCAACACAACAACAATCTGCGCGAACAGTTCGACGACGTTTTGCAGCAGCACGGACTATCAGCTCGGAGTCCATAGCTGCGGTTACGCTTGACGCTGCATCACAGACAGGAGCGACTGCGATGGTGTACTCAACGACGAACCTGGGTGCACGAATGGCAAAACGACCTTTTTTCGGATGAATCCAGGTTCTGTTTACAGTATCATGATGGTCGCACCCGTGTTTGGCGTGTTTGACGCTCCATCACAGACAGGAGCGCCTGCGATGGTGTACTCAACGACGAAGCTGGGTGCACGAATGGCACAACATAATTTTTTCGGATGAATCCAGGTTCTGTTTACAGCATCATGATGGTCGTATCCGTGTTTGGTGACATCGCGGTGAACGCACATTGGAAGTGTGTATTCTTCATCGCCATACTGGCGTATTACCCGGCGTGATGCTATGGGGTGCCATTGGTTACACGTCTCAGTCAGCTCTTGTACGCATTGACGGCACTTTGAACAGTGGACGGTACATTTCAGATGTGTCACGACCAGTGGCTCTACCCTTCATTCGATCCCTACGAAACCCTACAGTTCAGCGGGATAATGGACGACCGCATGTTGCAGGTCCTGTACGGGCCTTTCTGGATACAGAAAATGTTCGACTGCTGCCCTGGCCAGCACATTCTCCAGATCCCTCACCAACTGAAAACGTGTGGTCAATGGTGGCCGAGCAACTGGCTCGTTATAATACGCCAGTCACTGCACTTGATGAACTGTGGTATCGTGTTGAAGCTGCATGGGCAGCTGTACCTGTACACGCCATCCAAGCTCTGACTCAATGCCCAGGCGTATCAAGGCCGTTATTATGGCCAGAGGTGGTTGTTCTGGGTACTGATATCTCAGGATGTATGCACCCAAATTGCGTGAAAATGTAATCACATGTCAGTTGTCCAATGAATACCCGTTTATCATCTGGATTTCTTCTTGGTGTAGCAATTTTAATGGCCAGTTGTGTACATACGTAACGTTTCGCATTCATAGTATTGTTTCCGATCGAGAAAAAGAAATGCGGTGCATTAGTTTGTGGGCAACTCTCGTATCTAATGTTTATTTGCGATATCTGTGATCTGCGCCGGCCGGAGTGGCCAAGCGGTTCTAGGCCCTACACTCTGGAACCGCGCGACCGCTACGGTCGCAGGTTCGAATCCTGCCTCGGGCATGGATGTGTGTGATGTCGTTAGGTTAGTTAGGTTAAAGTAGTTCTAAGTTCTAGGGGACTGATGACCTGAGAAGTTAAGTCGCATAGTGCTCAGAGCCATTTGAACCATTTGATCTGCGTGTGTGTGTGTGTGTGTGTGTGTGTGTGTGTGTGTGTGTGTGTGTGTGTGTGCGTAGGTTGGAGATTCGTTCATAAAGTTGAGATTTGACACCCGTGTATGTATATTTATTTAAGGAACCCTTGATCTGAGACTTTTCTTCCGCACACAGGGAAGAGGAGGGTCGCGATTTGCTCGGCAAGCGCACCATGGACTTCAAGGTGAGCTACTTGGACGCGGGGCTGACGAACAGCTACTTCGCGGACGCGGACCAGCTGGTGGTGACGTCGGGCGTGTCGACGCCGCAGCACGCGGGGTCGCCGTCGGCGACGTCGACGACGCCGCAGCGCGTGAACCGGCGCTACAAGACGCAGCTGCGCGACTTCCTGTCGACGTGCCGCAGCAAGCGCAAGCTGTCTGCGGCGGCGGCGGCGGCCGCGGTGTCCACGTCTGCCGCGCAGCTGCCGGCCGCCGCCCCCGCCATCGAGTACGTCGACACGTCGAGCGCCGCCGCCGCCGCCGTCGCCGCCGCCTACTCCAACCTCAACAACATGTACGCCGCGCCGTACCAGGCGGCATCGGGCGGCGACGCCAGCCTCGGGCCCTACATGGGGCACTCCAACTCCAACTTCCACCAGAGCCTGTACTCGAGCACCGCGCTCGACAACCGCTTCCTCGCCACGGACAACCTTTTCCACCAGTACCGGCCGCTGGGGACCTACTACCCCGAGTACCACCCGGCGGCGACCACGCCGTACGTCGGCAACGGCTTCCTGGAAATGTCGACGCGGCCCGCCGCGTGCAGCCTGCCCGCGTACGACCACCACCACCACCACCACCACCACCTCGCCAAAGACGACAAGCTGTACGCGTGCCAGCAGCTGGCGGACCGCGGCGGCGGCGGCGGCGGGGGCGGCGCCGCCTACACCAAGTGCCTGGACGCGGCGTCGTACGCCGCCTCGCCCCTCGCCGTCGAGCTGCAGACGGGCAAGCCGCCCGCCAACTCGGCCGGCGCGCAGCCCACCCCCGCCGGCGACGCCAAGGCTTCCCCCGTGTCGTCGTCCAACTCGGCGGGGTCTTCGCCCGCGACGGACGGCGCGGTCCTCGTCACGCCCAAGATGGAGGAGCTGAAGGCGGACGTGCTGGCGCACCAGCAGCACCACCAGGCGGCGCCGCCGCCCCCGCCGCCCCCGCAGCCGCCCGCGCAGCAGCAGCCGCAGCACTACGGGGAGCGGCAGACGGTGCTCATGTGGGGCAGTGCCGCCACCTCCGCGCCGTCGACGCCCTCGCCGCCCACGCCGGCGCCGCAAGCGGCGGGCAACGGCGCGACGCCGTACCGCACCGCGGCGCCGCCTCCGCCTCCGCCCGCGCAGTCGGACAAGGCGGCCCACCCGCTCAAGTCGCTAGCCGAGATGAACTCGGTCGGTGGTGGGGGTGGGAGCTCGTGCAAGTGGGGCACCGTGGCCAAGCCCGAGCCCGTTTCGCCCCCGAATAAGTACCCCTCCCAGCATCCCCAGCACCAAGCCTACTCGGAGGCGGGCGCAGCCACTGAGGTATGGCCCGCGCACCAGTACCACCAGTACTATCCTTACACCACTCCGTACCACCACCACGCACCCCAGTGAGTGAACATTACACTTTTATTTTAGCCTTTAAGTGGCTGCTAGCTTACTGTACGGCAACTGCGCGCAGCTTTACACTCGGATATGCGCCGGTCGAATTGCGCAATCGCAACCTCGGCGTCACATCCGCGGGCGCATTTTCTGTGCGTTCCTCAATTTAATCCGCTGATGTTGGTAATACGACTGCGTATAATATGGAAAAGAGCCTGTCGTTACCATTCGTGAATGGTTCAAATGGCTCTGAGCACTATGCGACTTAACTTCTGAGGTCATCAGTCGCCTAGAACTTAGAACTAACTAAACCTAACTAACCTAAGGACATCACATACGTCCATGACCGAGGCAGGATTAGAACCTGCGACCGTAGCGGTACCATTCGTGAACACTGTACTTATTGAGCCGAGGCGATTCATTTCTATTACCTGCAGATGAGCCTCCGAGGCACGACTTGCGTCGGCTTCTTGAATAATTAACGTTCGCTAACAAAAGATAGGCTTTCCTTCAAAAATAGTTCAAATGGCTCTGAGCACTATGGGACTCAACTTCTGAGGTCATTAGTCCCCTAGAACTTAGAACTAGTTAAACCTAACTAACCTAAGGACACCACACACATCCATGCCCGAGGCAGGATTCGAACCTGCGACCGTAGCGGTCTCGCGGTTCCAGACTGCAGCGCCTAGAACCGCACGGCCACTTCGGCCGACAGGCTTTTCTTCCTTATTTTACTTTCCAAATATTCATTTTTGCAATCGGCATCAAGGAATATTTATATGACGGAAATAAAACGTAAACTATGTCACGTACACGTGCGCACGTGTGGTATACAGCCCCGTAGTACTACTACAGCTGTCATAGTACTGCCGGTTTCTACGGTCTGCGACCATCGCTTGTTTAACACAATACCACACGAACGTACTCAGTGACAAGAAAAATCCCATCAAATCATTTCAACAAATTATGTTCAGCGTGGCCTACATATAGAGAAGTCTAAAAGTTGCAGAAAATGCGAAATACCAAAACATCAAAAAGTATTCCTACTGTCACACTGCGCTTGTCACATAAAAGCACAGAAAAAAACGGCTTTCAATTCTTCGAAGACGTCTGCTAAAAGTTTTTGTTTTTCTCATGAAGCAAACACTTTCCATCACACTGCATTGGTTTCGTGCGTCTCGTTCAACCCGTTATAATAGAGCAGGTGCTACACACAGCATATATAATGTTAGTCGGAGCAGTGGACGTTATTGTATGTTAGTGCTAACTGCAGTCAGTTCTTCCTCTCTCGAAATTATAAGCTGTTCAGCATGTACAAGATACTTACAAGTAGTAGACAATAATTTAGAGCCACACCAACGTTCTAATACAGCTCTGTACGCACATTTTTATGTTTCACGAAATTTAAAATATTCAGCGCCGTGTGAGAATAGAAATTGATTCGTAATCAGTGACGTTATGCGACGTAGTAATTCAGTCATCTGTTATGCATACGTAATTTGTCAAAGGCAGTTTTATCAACCGGCTTGTCGACTGCAGGCACTTCTTAGTTACGTTGTTTGTTTACTCACTCGTTTGATTTACAAATAATGTTGTTATCTAAATACAGCGAGTGCTGAGGAACACTGCGACACAAAAGACAGAAATAGAGCACCATTGACTCAATGTATCTAATCCGTCATTTTTCGGCAATATACCACATAAACCTTTTTTTTTTTTTTTTTTTTTCCTGCACGGGAACTGATAGTTCAGCGAGCGGATTTTTTTCATGCAGCATGTAATCTCGTGTTTCAGTACGTTGCCTTACAATAATTCTCTGCATTTAGTGTCGCGGCACATGATAAGATCATTTGACAACAACCAATGACAGCAGCTCATAAAGCAGATGTTTATAACTGCGTGCAGTTGTTGTAGAAGTATTTCAGTAAATTACTGCAGTACATGCATGACAAACTTTAACTGCTTGTGCTTCACTAATTACAGTAACTGCAATATAAATTTTAAGTTTTTTAACACTTTCTGGGTATGCAGACATAACACTCAGTTATAAGAGATGATTATTGGTTCGTAACCTAATTTCTTTACTTTACCTAACAATATCCTTAGTTGCATTATGTTATTAGTACGTATTGTAGTAGGTGATATAGCACTACATATAGTATTCAGTGCAGAATAACTATAATTTTAGAAAACTTTTTCAACATAATGTTTTGTGCATTTACAGTCAGAGAAATTAAAACGCACACTGTTGATATTAATATTGTTTATACTGCACATCATCACTACAGCTTTAGCATGAGGCAATCACATAGGATCGTTGTCATTTCATGTACAGTTAATTCCATTATCTGATCAAAAGTACCTCGACAGGCACTGCTCGACATCAATGACACCAATATGTGCTGTGTACACCCTTCGCCATCATGGCGGCTTAAACTCTGCATAGGGAACTTTCAGTAAGGTGTCTGAACGTCTGTGGAGGAATAGCAGCCCATTCTTTCCTCGAGAGTCGGAACCAGAGAAGGTAGTGATGTTAGACGCTGTGGTCTGAAGTGAAGTCTGACGCTTCCCAGTGGTGTTCCATTCGGTTCAGGAAGAGACTCGGGGGCAGGCCAGGCTATTTCACAAATTTTATTGTCCACAAATCATTTCCGCGCAGATGCTGCTTTATGATAGGATGCCTTGTCATACTGATACAAATAATAATCTCCGAACTGTTCCTCTACTGTACTCAGTACACAATGCTGTAAAGTGCTTTCATATCCTTCCGCATTTAGCGTATTCTTAAGTTCAGTGAGGAGACAACACCTTAACCAAGAAAAACACCCCCATACCCCAACACTACCTCCTCCGCACTTCATTGTTGCCACTACACATGATGGCACATAACGTCCTCCACGCATTCGTCAAACCCGATCGGATTACCACAGGGTATAGCGTTATTCATCACACCAAATCACTCGTATCCAGTCATACAGTATCCCACGGCGTCGCCCTTTACACCTCTGCATGCACCGCTTGGCACTGATTATACACTGAAGAGCCAAAGAAACTAGTACACCTGCCTAATATCGTGTAGGTCCCACGCCAGCAAGCAGAAGTGCCGCAACACGACGTGGCATGGACCCGAATAATTCTTGAAGTAGTGCTGGAGGGAAATTACAGCACGAATCCTATAGAGCTGTCCATAAATCCGTAATAGTACGACGGGGTGGAGATCTCTTCTGAACAGCACGTTGCAAGGTATCCCAGATATGCTCAATAATGTTCATGTCTGGGGAGTTTGGCGGCCAGTGGAAGTGTTTAAACTCAGAAAAGTGTTCCTGGAGCCACTCTGCAGCAATTCTGGACATGTGGAGTGTCGCTTTGTCCTGCTGGAATTGCCGAAGTACGTCGGAATGCACAATGGTCATGAATGGATGCAGGTGATCAGACAGGATGCTTAGGTACATGTCACCTATCAGAGTAGTATCTACACGTATCTACACGTATCTATACGTGTCAGGGTTCCAACTGCACACGACCCATACCATTACAGAGCCTCCACCAGCTTGTACAGTCCCCTGCTAACAATCAGGGTCCATGGATTCATGAGGTTGTCTTCATACTCGTACACGTCCATCCGCTGGATACAATCACAAACGAGGCTCGTCCGACCAGGCAACATGTTTCCAGTCATCAACAGTCCAATGTCGGTGTTGACGGGGCCAGTTGAGGCGTAAAGCTCTGTGTTGTGCAGTCATCAAGGGTACGCGAGTGAACCTTCGGCTCCAAAAGCCTATATCGATGATGTTTCACTGAATGGTTCACACACTGACACCTTTTGATGGCCCAGAATTGAAATCTGCACCAATTTAGGGAAGAGTTACACTTCTGTCACGCTGAATGATTCTCTTCAGTCGTCGCTGGTCCCATTCTTGAATGATCTTTTTCCGGCCGCAGCGATGTCGGAGATTTGATGTTTTACCGGATTCCTGATATTCACGGTACACTCGTGAACTGGTCGTACGGGAAAATCCCAACTTCATCGCTACCTCGGAGATGGTGCTTCCCATCGCTCGTGCGCCGACTATAACACCACGTTCGAACTCACTTAAATCTTGATAACCTGTCATTGTAGCAGCAGTAACCCATCTAACTGCGCCAGACACTTGTTGTCTTATATAGACGTTGCCGGCCTCAGCGCCGTATTCTGCCTGTCTGCATATCCCTGTATTTGAATACACATGCCTATACCAGCTTCTTTGGCGCTTCAGTGAGGAATTGTATGGCTTCTGAGGAACTGCTCTACCATTGGGACTCGCTACTCACACTCATTGTGCTACCTGGGCTGCTGGTGGCGCTTTGAAATTCACAAATGATTCCCTCCGCAGATTTCGCGTGACTTCCTACAATCACCCTCTGAAAGGGTCGACGGGCCCCTCCGACAGTAGATGATACGAGGTCTGCCTGTTCTTGGTTCACATGTGTTGTTTCTTCGCGTATTCTCTTCACGGTCACGTCGTCAACAGTCGACTTGGGCAGCTTTGATAGGATTGAAATTTTACTAATTGATTTGTTACTCCGATGACATCTAGTGACTAGTCCACGTTCGAAGTCACTGACCTCTCCGGACCGACCCATTTTGCGGTTACTGCTTCTCTCCTGACAACACGATACTCCCTGCCTCCTTTTATGTTGGCGAGTCCATCTCTCGGGCCATCTAGTGGTCAATTTCGTATTACAATGGGTGTTCGCATGCTTTTGATCAGATAGAGTACATTGGGGAACACTGCCGTCAGTTTCTATGGTGAAAATATGCTTAGCCCAGGGAATGATTGTCATAAATGTGAAACGATGCGGCTCATAAAAATATACCCTTTGTTCAACATAAGAAACATTTCACGAAATAAAGTAGTTGAACACATAAAAGCACCCATAATATAGGATTATAGCTACGATGTCATGATTTTCTGTTTGTGGGTGTGTTGATGAAAGAACTACTCAGAAGGGGAGGGCGCGACGTTGGGATGACAGACTTACTTCAAACACTGTACACCTTTAGTAGGCGATTAAAACAACATAATTTGCAAGTAGTAATGTGTGCTACTCTGTGTAATCTTACCCTACCGCATATCACCATTAAACTTCTCGTTCTTTGCACAATTTTTTGAAAATTACGAGAGGAGTAAGATTACAAAGGAGGAACTTTTTACTTATCTTGATTATCTCGTTGTTGTTGTCGATGCCTCAAAGTTTTGTCTAGGAGTACTTTCATGCAGCTGAAAATTTCGATTTCTTAGGTTCTTGATGACAAAATAACTGTTGAAGAGTTGCCTGTTGCTATGAATATCTTTTCGTTTTATCCCATTCTTCTAAATCACACTGACTTTACTATTCACACGTTCAAAAAACCAATAATTACATTCTTGTTGTCAACTTTAGCAAAATACGTGCGTTTCCATCAGAGGCCACCACTACTTATATTTTGCAGTACTCACAATTTTCAAGGAGTTCATAAGGCAAAAGAGTTTACAAACTTTCTCGACAGGAGAAATATCTTTACCAAAGTATATCATTATTTCACAAATAAATCCAGAAACAAATTTAATAATTAGCGTTAATAATATGAATGTTAAGTATACCACAAATTTTGTAATTTCAAATATTTTCAAAATAAGAGTAATTTTAACTGTTAGTACATGTCGATTGTAACACATTAATTTTTTTTATACATTTTAGCCTGAAATATAATACATCGTATACAAAATCATATGAATTCTTGTAATGAAACAGCTGAGATAATTTTAACCTATGCGAGATTCGAGATTATACATGGTATCGGTTACCTCTATAAAAAAAAAAGAAATAAACAAGGTAATGCTAGAGGAGGATGATCCATTACATCTGACAATTCCGAGAAAATCGCAAGATAAGTTTTACCCGTCTATTATGTACCTGATGTATCTGCGCGTAGGTGCTGAACGTTAGAGTTCATCGTGGTCAAGTGGTTAGTCTTCGAGCTTTGTTAGATGAACGCGTATGAGGCGACGATTCGACTCCCTTTCAAACATAATTTTTAACCTATGTTTCTTGCGTAACTGGTAGTGTTATTTAATTTATACGACATTTGAGAGAAAATATAATTTAAAAAAACACGTGTATTTGCATCAAGTTTCAGTGAATTTCGTGTTGTTTGATTACTTTCTATTTTTAATTAAATTTAATTATTAGAACAAATATATTTATTACTACCGACAAGAAAATGAAGAAACGCATACAGTTCCTGAAAATGTATGTCTGTCGGGTTTTGCGAACTCCCTTATGCAGTCTGATACGGTACCCGGAGCTACTTTGCACCTCGAAGCTTTGAGCTGCAGACACAGAGGCAGGTCCCATTCGACAGTTAACCTGCGAAGCGGTGAGACGTTGCTAATGTAGCAAGAACTAAAGGCTCCATCGGGAGTCGAGCCGTCGGCTCACACGCGTTCGTCTTTCAAAGCTCCAAGTCTAACCACTTTCTCTCTCTCTCTCTCTCTCTCTCTTCCGTGATGGTTCGTTCCATTAGTTCGGGCGGACGTCCCACGATACCGGTTCAAGTTCATCGTTGAACCATTTATTCAGTTTTTTGCTATCGAAGACGACTATCCCTCTGAAAACGCTGAGCTACAGTGCCGGCACCACTTGACCACCAAGAACCATAACGTCTAGCATCTACCCACAGACACATCAGGTACACAACAGACGAGTAAAATTTCTCTTGCGAATTTCTCGGAATTGCCAGAGTAGTGCACCTTATTCATAGCACATTATGTTGTTTTAATGGCCTACTAAAAGTGTACAAAGTTTGAAGTAAATCCGTGATCCCAACCCAGTGGACTTCCCTTGTCAGATTAGATTTTACTATTGACGTCACAGTATTAGCTACGTTAGTTACAGTGGCTTGATTTTAATGGAAGTGATGATGATTTGTGTGATAGAAACTGGTACTCAATAACAGGTTTTTACTCATTCTCGTGCACATGGCGCTCTTTAAGTGTAAACTTCAGATGCATGAACAAACATAAATATGGGGGAAGACAGGCCGAGAAAAGTCAATAGTTCTTTTGTTAAAGGATAAAAAACTTAAAATATAAAAATGTGAATGTCTGGCAACAAAGTCGAAACTTCAGGTTTACATATCACATCTCCTTAGAATTTTTTATGATAGTGAATACCATTTTCCTTTCTGGTAATACTTTGTGTATACAAAGCAGAGTCACGTTGCGTCTTGATTCCGATTCTACATGAGATTGTAAAAATTCGCTGACTGCTTCATCAAGATGATTTTAGCGCGTGAGGTACTGTGTACTAATCTTCCATTAAGTATTCTCACATACAGTATTTCAGCAGAATAGTAGCTAGAATGTGCAAGCCTTCGTCGAAAAACGATGGCTACCATGATCCCTGGCCTTCTCGTTTGCCCCAGATATGGCTGATCGCCAACTTTTTCGTTGCTGTTCTACAGTAAATACTGTTGGTGCTTTGTGGACTAGTATACAAACCACGTAGAGGAACTTTGTCAAGGAATATATCCAGACCCTCCTCGACGTCTGCCACAATGCAGAAACGCTCTGATTGTAGCTTTTTGGGCTTCACACCAAACTGAATTCTCAGAATCAGAGGCCATGTGTAGTTCTGTAACCCTACTCATTTGTGTATTGTCATGTACCTAATCTGTAGTATGGTACAAAGTTTCGTTTCTGTGGTATTTATCCTCGTTTTGGCTGCAATTTATAATATTTCACAGGGGAAGATCTCTTATCAGTTTCCACACATGGAATTTCACTTCATCATCATTTTTGGCTTTTTTTTTTCTTTTTCACAATTACGACATTTTAGGGGTTTCATAATCTCATATTCACCGAACGCACTTACCAGATCTTTTCTTAAATATTGATTCCTTTATTCGCATTAAATAATGAAAAATTATTATCTAACAGTGATTTTTGTTTGTTTCCTGGATTCTTGACCTTTTTTACGTCATAGTAGCACGCAATAATCACTTTCACGTATACTAATCCTGTACGAGTAGCTGTATATTTGGAGTGTGTACTAATTATTTTGTATTCCGTGTTATTTTGCTTGTCCATATAATTTCGTTGTATATTCACTTTCATATAACAGAAACAACGAATTTTTTGATGTTTTATTGTGTTTTTTTATTCCTTTTGCACGTTTAGTATCAGGTCTTACGTCGTTAAAGTGTTGTTTCCCTATAGTCTAAAGATTTGTTCACTATATTTTTTGCATTCAGATAAGGAAAATGTAATTTATCAAAAGAGAAATACAGACAAATATTCGAAGAGTAGCAACTCCAGCACAAGTCAGGAAAATATGGAATTATGTGAACACTAGTCTCAAATTAAAATCATTTCAACAGTAAGAGTTGTCTGGTGCCACTGATCAGATGGCGCATGACCACTCACTTCAGCAGGTTGTGCTGGTATGTAACGTCCAAATCTTCACAATCTATTGCCGTCTACTGTCTTGTAATAGCGCGACGTGAGAAGGGAAACAGTCATCAACACACTGATTGATTTGTTACCACAGTGCTTTACTAAACATAATATTTTTAGGTATGGTGGGTTTCTGCCTTCCTTTTACCTGAAAACCGAATGATCCGTAGAAACTTGGCATTGTCACATATACAAAATATTGCCGGAGGTGAAAGTGAGGTTAGGCGCCAGAGCAGTCATAGCGTTAGCCGTGGATATATCCAAAAACTTTCGGATTTCTAACCTGAAACCTAGGGAGCCATCACACATAAGGTGAAGTTGCATACTAGGTGTATAGCATTCATGTATCACTAACGGTCTTAGACTTCTCGAAGTATGTTTTCGCTGAAATCCACGAATATTCTGAAGGTCAACCATATCACTTCCGTAGAGTCTGTGCAGATATCAGAGGCACAAGTGTGCATTCTGCTCACGCTTCGTCCATGAATAGAATCGGGAGAAATTTTAACGTTTGCTGCAATAAAAAGTATTCGTCAGTTTCCCAACAGCTGACAGTGATTCGTAGATTACAAATGTAAGGTCCCGGTAGGCCGTGCTGCTGAGGCGTCGTATTATCTCGACGCTTACCGATGCAGACGTCAGCACTAAACACCTTGACTACTGGAGCACCTATACCTCTACAGTCACACGTGCAGCTGATATTTCTAGAAGTTCTGAGCAACACATTTTCTTTTCCTGTACCATTGATCCGTATTAGCCCTGACGTCGATTGGACATTAAATTGTAATCTTCCTTCCTTCTTACCTTCTTTTTATAGTAACACTGATTGGTTGACCCCAATTGTCACAGAAAAGTACACTACCCACTATCCAGGTACCCTAACCGACTCTTTTAAAGCTCTGCTCAGCATATTTGTCTCCCGCGAGTATACAGGGTGATTCAAAAAGAATACCACAACTTTAAAAATGTGTATTTAATGAAAGAAACATAACATAACCTTCTGTTATACATCATTACAAAGAGTATTTAAAAAGGTTTTTTTTTCACTCAAAAACAAGTTCAGAGATGTTCAATACGGCCCCCTCCAGACACTCTAGCAATATCAACCCGATACTCCAACTCGTTCCACACTCTCTGTAGCATATCAGGCGTAACAGTTTGGATAGCTGCTGTTATTTCTCGTTTCAAATCATCAATGGTGGCTGGGAGAGGTGGCCGAAACACCATATCCTTAACATACCCCGATAAGAAAAAATCGCAGGGGGTAAGATCAGGGCTTCTTGGAGGCCAGTGATGAAGTGCTCTGTCACGGGCTGCCTGGCGGCCGATCCATCGCCTCGGGTAGTTCACGTTCAGGTAGTTACGGACAGATAAGTGCCAATGTGGTGGCGCTCCATCCTGCTGAAATATGAATTGTTGTGCTTCTTGTTCGAGCTGAGGGAACAGCCAATTCTCTAACATCTCCAGATACTGTAGCCCAGTTACAGTAGCACCTTCGAAGAAAAAGGGACCAAAAACTTTATTGGCTGAAATGGCACAGAAAACGTTCACCTTAGGCGAGTCACGTTCATACTGAGTTGTTTCCCGCGGATTCTCAGTGCCCCATATACAGACATTGTGACGGTTGACTTTCCCGTTAGTGTGGGAAGTTGCTACATCACTAAACACAATCTTTGAAACGAAAGATTCATCTGTTTCCATTTGAGCAAGGATAAAATCACAGAAATCGATTCTTTTAATCTTATCAGCTGCAGACAGTGCTTGAACCAATTTCAGACGATAAGGTTTCATAACTAACCTTTTTCGTAGGACTCTCCATACAGTTGATTGTGGAATTTGTTGCTCTCTGCTAGCTCTGCGAGTCGATTTTCCTGGGCTCCGAACAAATGCTTGCTGGATGCGTGCTACATTTTCATCACTCGTTCTCGGCCGTCCAGAACTTTTCCCTTTGCACAAACACCCATTCTCTGTAAACTGTTTATACCAACGTTTAATACACCACCTATCAGGAGGTTTAACACCATACTTCGTTCGAAATGCACGCTGAACAACTGTCGTCGATTCACTTCTGCCGTACTCAATAACACAAAAAGCTTTCTGTTGAGCGGTCGCCATCTTAGCATCAACTGACGCTGACGCCTAGTCAACAGCGCCTCAAGCGAACAAATGTACAACTAAATGAAACTTTATAGGTCCCTTAATTCGCCGACAGATAGTGCTTAGCTCTGCCTTTTGTCGTTGCAGAGTTTTAAATTCCTAAAGTTGTGGTATTCTTTTTGAATCACCCTGTATTTTCTACTTATTAAGTTATGCACAATTTCACGATTTACGTCCATAATTTAAAACAGTGATTGGGCTGCGATTAATAATTATGCATTGATCTTAAATGAAACAAATTTTTGCGTCAGTCAACAAATTACGTATTTTACACACAGTGACTTTCACACGAAACTGTCTCATTAATAATTGCTGCAAGGATCTCTTATTGACTTCAAACAGACTTCAGTTCTTTGTTTAAAGCAATCTGTGGCTAAAATATGTAATTTAAGTGGAAATGTTTGTTATATATCTCAAAGTAGATCCCACAATTTCGGTAAGCTGATCAGCCCCACATAAAAAACCGCGGACTTCTTCGGTAATATCTTCGTATATTAACTTAAACATTATTTCAATGACCCGCTTTTAACCAGTATATCACACAGTTCCACTCTATAGTGAGCTTGTTTCGTTCCCAATTTTTATTTTTTATACGTCATTTCAGTTTTCAATTGGATTACGATTTTTTTAACTGAACTAAGTAAAAACACTAGGCAAAAAACTAGAATGGGTACACTTTGCTGCTTCTTGGAATCAGAGACCTTTCTATGAGATGCATAATCCCTTTTCTTTCAAACAGCAAATATTTGTCACTTATAGTATACATAGATGTAATACTAAACATGCAAGAAACTTAGCAAAGAAATACAACAATTCGCGTCAGTTTATCAAGTTTCTCAATGGCCCACACAACCATCTTTTTAGTTTCCGAATGTCGTCGAAAGAGATAATTGTAGACCTAGATCAATCAGCAGGAAATTTCTTTTCAAACGTTTGTGAGAAAAGCGAAAAAAGGGAAGTTATATTTTACCCTCCCGTTTTACTTAGAGAGAGAATGCGTACGATTTTGTAGAAAAATAATCTCATCATTCACCGACGTCACTTAGGGAAATGTTTAATGCCCATCGTGAATCGTTTTTGTTGCACTGGAACATGATGCTTGCTCCAACTGGAAAAAGAGACATAAAGCATGTAGTGTGACTACTGAATAATGTGCTCTTAGCTTGCCCTTAGCTTTGGTGGTTATTATCATCACAGTTTATTACAAAACCAAAGAATTAGCAGTGGAATAGGAACTTACGACCGCTGTTTCGCGTAACAAATGCAGTTTGAGAACACCTGGTTTTACACATTTTTTTCATACAATATAGGTACAGTACGTCTCTGGAAATTCATTACTGTTCAAATCACTATCTATGCAATGCAAGTTTTCAAGGGAAATTTCCGCACATCTTTTAGAAACTTGTATTAACAGCTTACGGTAAACGCCCCAAAATAGATTTGCAAGGAAAGTAACTTGCTAGCGTAACTTTGCTCCGCGCTCTTAGCAGCTATCAACCAGAAGTCTAGGTGTCATCTACAGTAATTTCGTAATGAGCAATTAACTGTTAGTTGATCGTATGGCCATTTAGTTATACTATGCTCCAAAAAACATCGACAGTGTTCTAAAGTTGTTCGTTGCTGTACTGGTTTCAGCACCTCAGTCAACGACAGCGGCTATCCACAGATAAACCGGACGGGAGTCCTTTGCTGTCAATCTCTGAGGTGACCAACACTCTACTCAACCACGATTGAAGGTTAGTACATGTATATTCAGTAATGTAACAGATGATTACCAGGCCCTGCTTCCAAGTTTTGGGCCTTTTTTTTGTTTTTTTTTTTGGTACTTCCCTTGTTGCCATGTAAAGAATTCTTCCTTTTCCTTGTCTAACATCTACATCTACATCTACATCCATACTCCGCAAGCCACCTGACGGTGTGTGGCGGAGGGTCATTGAGTACCTCTATCGGTTCTCCCTTCTATTCCAGTCTCGTATTGTTCGTGGAAAGAAGGATTGTCGGTATGCCTCTGTGTGAGCTCTATCTCTCTGATTTTATCCTCATTGTCTCTTCGCGAGATATACGTAGGAGGGAGCAATATACTGCTTGACTCTTCGGTGAAGGTATGTTCTCGAAACTTCAACAAAAGCCCGTACCGAGCTACAGAGCGTCTCTCCTGGAGTTTATCTATCATCTCCGTAACGCTTTCGCGATTACTAAATGATCCTGTAACAAAGCGCGCTGCTCTCCGTTGGATCTTCTCTATCTCTTCTATCAACCCTATCTGGTACGGATCCCACACTGGTGAGCAGTATTCAAGCAACGGGCGAACAAGCGTACTGTAACCGACTTCCTTTGTTTTCGGATTGCATTTCCTTAGGATTCTTCCAATGAATCTCAGTCTGGCATCTGCTTTACCGACGATCAACTTTATATGATCATTCCATTTTAAATCACTGCTAATGCGTACTCCCAGATAATTTATGGCATTAACTACTTCCAGTTGCTAACCTGCTATATTGTAGCTAAATGATAAGGGATCTTTCTTTCTATGTATTCGCAGCACATTACACTTGTCTTCATTGAGATTCAATTGCCATTCCCTGCACCATGCGTCAATTCGCTGCAGATCCTCCTGCACTTCAGTACAATTTTCCATTGTTACAACCTCTCGATATACCACAGCATCATCCGCAAAAAGCCTCAGTGTTATCCACAAGGTCAGTTATGTATATTGTGAATAGCAACGGTCCTACGACACTCCTCTGCGGCACACCTGAAATCACTCTTGCTTCCGAAGACTTCTCTCCATTGAGAATGACATGCTGCGTTCTGCTATCTAGGAACTCTTCAATCCAATCACACAATTGGTCTGATAGTCCATATGCCCTTACTTTGTTCATTAAACGACTGTGGGGAACTGTATCGAACGCCTTGCGGAAGTCAAGAAACACGGCATCTACCTGTGAACCCGTGTCTATGGCCCTATGAGTCTCGTGGACAAATGGCGCGAGCTGGGTTTCACACGATCGTCTTTTTCGAAACCCATGCTGATTCCTGCAGAGTAGATTTCTAGTCTCCAGAAAAGTCATTATACTCGAACATAATACGTGTTCCAAAATTCTACAACTGATCGACGTTAGAGATATAGGTCTATAGTTCTGCACATCTGTTCGACGTCCCTTCTTGAAAACGGGGATGACCTGTGCCCTTTTCCAATCCTTTAGAACGCTACGCTCTTCTAGAGACCTACGGTACACCGCTGCAAGAAGGTGGGCGAGTTCCTTCGCGTACTCTGTGTAAAATCGAACTGGTATCCCATCAGGTCCAGCGGCCTTTCCTCTTTTGAGCGATTTTAATTGTTTCTCTATCCCTCTGTCGTCTATTTCGATATCTACCATTTTGTCATCTGTGCGACAATCTAGAGAAGGAACTACAGTGCAGTCTTCCTCTGTGAAACAGCTTTGGAAAAAGACATTTAGTATTTCGGCCTTTAGTCTGTCATCCTCTGTTCCAGTACCATTTTGGTCACAGAGTGTCTGGACATTTTGTTTTGATCCACCTACCGCTTTGACATAAGACCAAAATTTCTTAGGATTTTCTGCCAAGTCAGTACATAGAACTTTACTTTCGAATTCATTGAACGCCTCTCGCATAGCCCTCCTTACACTACATTTCGCTTCGCGTAATTTTTGTTTGTCTGCAAGGCTTTGGCTATGTTTATGTTTGCTGTGAAGTTCCCTTTGCTACCGCAGCAGTTTTCTAACTCGTTTGTTGTACCACGGTGGCTCTTTTCCATCTCTTACGATCTTGCTTGGCACATACTCATCTAACGCATATTGTACTATGGTCCTGAACTTTGTCCACTGATCCTCAACACTATCTGTACTTGAGACAAAACTTTTGTGTTGAGCCGTCAGGTACTCTGAAATCTGCTTTTTGTCACTCTTGCTAAACAGAAAAATCTTCCTACCTTTTAAAACATAAAATATTTTTTGTATACTGCCATTGATTTTTGACGCATAAGTACCAACTAGTCAGATTAATATTAGTTTCACCCTCTTAGAATTATTTTGCGCCTTAAAATAATTAAATGTGAGTTGTGTGCCTTGTGTCGAGCTTGAAGTAGTCCTTTATTTACGTTTTTCGTATTATTTTTATTAAAATAATGTTTAAATGGATTTAAATGTTTAAATTCTTTATTAAGAATTAATAGGTTAGCTATACCTGTCTTATGTGTTCTTGGCGTTTTGATCGTGTTTTCTGTGTTGTTCTCGTTTATATTTTACAACTAATTTGTCAGCCTCTCTTGTGTAATCTATGCTTTCTGTCAACCTTGTTTTGTTCTTACTGCTATGACTATCAGTGATAAGGTCGATGAACCATTTAAGATGAGCATGTTTATCAGATGACACAGTTTATTTTCCCAGTAGCAGACTGCATGTTCCAAGAAAATAATACCCACGCTCCCTTTATGGAAATGTTCTATGAAGGTAAAATAACAAGTATTTCTTCTTCTTCACAACTGCTGGATTTGTATATTATCGAGGTGTTGTGGATTGTATCGGAAAATGTCAGCCGTTACCATTATTCCTACACCTCAACGAAATGAGGTGGTCTCATTACAAGGAATGGTCTGAAATACGTTGAAAACCATTTAGAGTTTATATATATTGATTCTTTGAAGTATTCAGGCATTCTTTGTGCTTCGCGTATTGTACTAAGTATGAGAGTTACATAGGAGCAACTAAATAATGTAATACACGTCTAATGCAATGAAAAAATGCAGTTTCCTTATTTCCCTTTAAATAGTGATTGCAACATACAGAAGACCCAATTGTTTAATTTGTAATGAAGCTGAAGCACAATAGATGTTTGGTTGCACATCTTTGCGGCACAAATGCAGTGTAAAAGTCTTTCTAAATAATTAAAATATTTAAAGAATTATAATTCGTTGCACAAACTGAGAGCGAATCTGACATAAATGACAATATAATATTCTGCGACATTGCTCTCTGTTTTAACAACAACAATGTACGAAATTGTTATTGATGGCAGTGACAGGCTAGTCCAGGGAACAACAACGCTAAATCAAATTCCCCAATCATATTCCGGCCACTGGCGACGAACCACTTATCTGCGGTTAATAGTAACAGCCAAGGGATAGGCACGTCAGTCTTGCATAATCGTAGCTTTTGCGTGATGTGATTCAATTAAATCACAGAAAATTCAAATCAGAACAGCCAGACAGAAGTTTAGACCACGGTCATCCCGAATTAAAGTGCAATATCTTGTCACAGTACCACATCGTTCATTGAGAATGTGCTGTATCACTCAAAACGGTAATTCAGTTTCATTAATATATTATATTATATTAGGCTGTACATAACTATAATGGGAATGGGGAAGACCTCACCGAGCGAGGTGATACTGTGATGAAGGTAATCGATCAATATTTGGGAGGGACAGATTTAAAATCGCTGCCGCGCCACCATCGTGTAGTATTTCAGTGGTATCTCTAAATCACTTCAGGTGGATACAGAGATGATTCGTCCAAAAGGCCGCGGTCGATTTCCTCCTCCCCCGTCCCCCATCCCTCGTTTGTCCAGATAGGCATTTGATTCATTCCTAATGGCTTCTTTGTGGAGGGACATTAAGCTGTCACCTCACTTCCTTCAAATAGAGCCTATCTGGCAATGAGCCCGATAGTTGGTCGACAGATCTGCACTTCCAAAAAAGTAAAAATATTGTGACCCTATTTAGTTGCCAGACCATGAACAAGCGACACTGATAAACTAAAAAAAAAAATCGTTAAAGGAAAGCAGTAACAGTTGTTTTTTTTTTTTTTTTTTTTTCAGGTTGTCAGCGGAACGCAGTGGGCGAAATTTAACAGCGTTATCGCTGCTGGCCTTACCAATTCCTCTCGCCATTTTAGTATAGAGAAGTAAAATAATTTAATCAAGTCTGTATTCTTAATTGATATTCGCTTTATTCTTTACGTATTTCTTATTACATTAATTACAGCTATGTGTGTACTGTGGTACGTTTCCTTTTATCGCAAACTTTGTAAATTATTCTCATATACATAAGTGTTTTCTGTGATACGTGTCGATTATTGTTGTAAGAGTAAGAAAACGTGTAATATACAATGTAGATGATTTAATAAGTACTGTAAAGTTGTGTACTATTGTGTAAAGCTTTATACCGGATGTGAGACCCTTGTGTCACCTGATATACAAGATTTTGAAGATGGAGGATCAGTAGAATACTGTCATCTGCAGAAACTCATCTTCGTAATGTCCAGGAATCTTACAGCACCTGTCAAACAAAAGTGACTATACCGCAACAGAAAAGTGATGTTTCTGTACGTCATTAACGTGCTATAAAAGAAATATGTTGGTTCACTACACCTGAAACACAAATTTACTTAACCGTGTTATTCACGTGTTTCATTTACAATAATAAACTCTTCGTATTCTATTGCGGAAATAGAATTTGAATCAAGTCAGAATAATGGTATTATGATCTGAACCCTCGATTCCGCTGACAGTTCTGAAGAACACTGCACTGCTGAAGAATTCGTGAAAACTGTTACGTATTGACTTTTACAGTACATCACGAAATTTTGAATTGTATCTCTGGTGCAGCTAAATACAAATGTTAAATCACGAATAAAATTAGGTTGTATCCAATATACCAGTAATCTAGTCTCTTAGAATGCTTATTTATACATTTTTTTCGAAATTTTAATTCCTTGGCTGTAGTCTTCTACTATAAACGTAAGTAACAACACACATTCAATTGCTTAAAATTCAAGTGTTACACATAAATATGAAACGATTGTTTTTCATATATTTATTTATTTATCGTCTTTAACTTTGAATATGGTAGTACTATGGAATGAATGATGCAAAGAATGATTTCTCTCTTAAAAGAAGAAATATGAATCATGTTATTAAAATTGTACGCTTTGGTCAAAAATAAGCTTTCAATTTTTTAATGAAACAATTCTCTTTCCACTGCTTTTCAATATTTCGAATGTCCATTAGATTTCTTTGTAAACGTAATAGTTTCTCAAAAATTACGAAAGTGGCGGTGACAAACTGTGCCCGTGAAAGGAAAATTGTCCATTGTTAGTTTACAGACGTATGAGTATGTACGGCATGTTTATAATAAAATAACTTCTGATACCATGCTGGCCAGTCTCCTTAATTCCTCAAGAGATTTCCAGTTTTTTTCCAAGTTGTGCAACATTCCTGCCGATAATTTCAAGATCTGCTGCCTTCAGAGGTACAAAGACGGTAAGAAAAGTGTTACTTGAAGTTCAGTGTGTGTTACAGCCTTTCAGGTTTTATTACTTCTCATACGTTCATATATCACCACTGTTGTTTGACCGTATGGTGAGTTCTAAGTTCTAGTACTAGTACCAACACTCATCCACACATTTAGAAATAATGACTACTGCCAATTCAATACAAATATTGAGAGGAAAAAACCATTACAACTGAGTTTTATACCAATTTTTACCAAAATCCAGACGTTCAGGTGTTTGTGATGAATAAATTGTGATAGTTTACAGCATACAGTAGTTGCGAATGTAAGTAAATACACATTCTGACGCAGTAACAGCATATTAACAAAAACGAATCTCAGGAACAGAGAGGAGAAAAAAGATAAGAATGATTAGAAAAAAAATCATTTTACACTCACATTACACATTCTTATGTAAATACGTCTACATGTTGACCATTTACTAGGGTTTTTTTTCTTTAAATACAGATGTGAGTTCGTAATTCTTACCCATCATCTTTTACACGTTACAGTAACAGAGTAGAAAGAGTTGTCAAGGAGAAACTTTTTCAGTGCGTTTTGAAATTAAACTTTGCTACCTGTTAGTCATTTTATATCATTAGGTAAATGATAAGATATTGCAGCACTGTCCACCACTTTTTGTGCTAAAGACAACCCTAATGTGCAGTAACGAACGTCATTCTTTCTTCCGATGTTGTAATGATGTACATCATTGTTCCATTTGAACTGCAGTGGATTACTTACAACGAACTTCATGAGGGAATAAATACACTGTGAGGTAGTAGCCAGACTGCTTAAACGGATGCCTACAAGATGATCATGGATGAGCGCCACATATTATTCTTACAGCACGTTTTTGAGCAACGAATACTTTTTCATTATATGTGGAGTTACTCCAGAATATTATTCCGTATGATTTTATTGAATGAAAAAATGCAAAATATGTCAAATTATTGATTTGCATCTCCCAAAAATGTGCAATGATTTGAAGCGCAAATTTGGCTGAACTAAGTTGTTCTAGGAGGTCCAAAATGTGTTTTTTCCGGTTAAAATTCTCATCAATATCTCTCCGTCCGAACAGGCGTCGGAAGGCCAAACGGTACCGATCGACCGCCGGGTCATCCTCAGCAATAGGCGTCACTAGATGCAGATATGGTGTGGCATGTGGTCAGCACACCAATCTATGGTGCCAATTTTCGTGACCAAAGCCACTACTTCTCAGTCATGTAGCTCCTCAATTGGCCTCACAAGGGGTGACTGCACCCCACTTGCCAACAGTGCTCGGCAGACAGAGACGGTGACCCTTCCAGGTGCTTGTCAAGCCCAACAGAGCTTATCTTCGGTTATCTGACGGGAACCAGGGGTACGACTGCGCCATGCCATTGGTCCCTCAGCAATATGCGCACCTAAACATTCTTAAGCTAACGCCCCAGTCATTGTTTCCTAACTATGTGTTACACTTATCACTGGTCTAGTACATTTAGCTGAAGAGAACTGAATATACTGCGTCTTTTTGAAATTGAGAATGAGACCGTTCGCAGAATACAGCTCGATAACATTTTTACGAGCAATTTACAATTTCTTCTGTCACTGTATATACACTCCTGGAAATTGAAATAAGAACACCGTGAATTCATTGTCCCTGGAAGGGGAAACTTTATTGACACATTCCTGGGGTCAGATACATCACATGATCACACTGACAGAACCACAGGCACATAGACACAGGCAACAGAGCATGCACAATGTCGGCACTAGTACAGTGTATATCCACCTTTCGCAGCAATTCAGGCTGCTATTCTCCCATGGAGACGATCGTAGAGATGCTGGATGTAGCCCTGTGGAACGGCTTGCCATGCCATTTCCACCTGGCGCCTCAGTTGGACCAGCGTTCGTGCTGGACGTGCAGACCGCGTGAGACGACGCTTCATCCAGTCCCAAACATGCTCAATGGGGGACAGATCCGGAGATCTTGCTGGCCAGGGTAGTTGACTTACACCTAGAGCACGTTGGGTGGCACGGGATACATGCGGACGTGCATTGTCCTGTTGGAACAGCAAGTTCCCTTGCCGGTCTAGGAATGGTAGAACGATGGGTTCGATGACGGTTTGGATGTACCGTGCACTATTCAGTGTCCCCTCGACGATCACCAGTGGTGTACGGCCAGTGTAGGAGATCGCTCCCCACACCATGATGCCGGGTGTTGGCCCTGTGTGCCTCGGTCGTATGCAGTCCTGATTGTGGCGCTCACCTGCACGGCGCCAAACACGCATACGACCATCATTGGCACCAAGGCAGAAGCGACTCTCATCGCTGAAGACGACACGTCTCCATTCGTCCCTCCATTCACGCCTGTCGCGACACCACTGGAGGCGGGCTGCACGATGTTGGGGCGTGAGCGGAAGACGGCCTAACGGTGTGCGGGACCGTAGCCCAGCTTCATGGAGACGGTTGCGAATGGTCCTCGCCGATACCCCAGGAGCAACAGTGTCCCTAATTTGCTGGGAAGTGGCGGTGCGGTCCCCTACAGCACTGCGTAGGATCCTACGGTCTTGGCGTGCATCCGTGCGTCGCTGCGGTCCGGTCCCAGGTCGACGGGCACGTGCACCTTCCGCCGACCACTGGCGACAACATCGATGTATTCTGGAGACCTCACGCCCCACGTGTTGAGCAATTCGGCGGTACGTCCACCCGGCCTCCCGCATGCCCACTATACGCCCTCGCTCAAAGTCCGTCAACTGCACATACGGTTCACGTCCACGCTGTCGCGGCATGCAACCAGTGTTAAAGACTGCGATGGAGCTCCGTATGCCACGGCAAACTGTCTGACACTGACGGCGGCGGTGCACAAATGCTGCGCAGCTAGCGCCATTCGACGGCCAACACCGCGGTTCCTGATGTGTCCGCTGTGCCGTGCGTGTGATCATTGCTTGTACAGCCCTCTCGCAGTGTCCGGAGCAAGTATGGTGGGTCTGACACACCGGTGTCAATGTGTTCTTTTTTCCATTTCCAGGAGTGTATGTTTGTTTTGATTGAATACTACCGTTGACCGCAAAAAGAACTAATTCTGCTTCTTGGATATTAATGGAAGGACATTTACATATATGAGAAGCAATAGTGGACCTAATATTGAGTTTTAGGGAATCTATTAAGCTAACCAGTGTTAAGAATCTCCCCCCATAACATCGGCGGAATTATTCAATATATCTTACTGCATTCCTTTGGTTAGATACGACATTGTCCGTTGGTTGGCTATACCATCAGTTCCATAAAATCCTAGTTTACCCAGGAGAGCACTGTGCTTCACACACTGAAATGCCATAGATAACGCGACAAAAATACCAACTTGTGCTGTTTTGTTATTTAATGCTTGTAAAACTACGTGAGTGAACGTGCAAATGGCATTCACAGTTGAGCAACTTGTTTGAAATGCAACCTGTGATTTATGTGGACATTATTGTCGCTCATGTGGGATACAACTTTAGTACATGACCTCTAAATTTCGGAAATGATGTCACTAGTGAAATGAGTCGTTAGTTATTGGCAACCCTCCTACCCCTTTCAACAATGCCATATGTCACTCTCTCTGGAAAAATGCCCTGAGTTAATGATGCATTAAATATTTCAGAAACGATTGTGCTTATTTTATTGGAGTACTTTGTTGGAAACACCATCAGTCTTTATTTGTGAGAGAATACATAATTTCTTCAGTTCCAGAAGGAGAAGTACGAGAGACATCCATATGATTTAATTTTATGTAAGTTTCTTGTGAACAAATACCTTTGATTTTTGCTTAGAACTGTTCGTCCCTATGTTTCTACTACAGTTAAGGAATGATTAATTATTAAACATATCTGCTACCTGTGACTGATCACTTATAACCAGTTCATTAAAATCCATAGTAATTTTATCGTTTTCTGTGGCTTATTGCCTTGGCCCTCATTTTACTACATTCCATATTCTGTTGTCTGGATAACTGATTTATGACATAACGTGCATATTCCTTGGCTTTTAATAACTTTTTTAGCAATTTTTAGTAATTATTTTAGTGTACATCTACTCCAGGATCTTTACTTGTTCTTCCCAATATCTTTCACAAGATACTTCAATCCCTCTAACGATTCATGGTTTTTTACATGCCTGTTTAATTTACTTTCTGACTAGCATATATGGAAGCTATTTTCAATTTATGATAGTAATTTATCATGGAATAAATTAAATTTTGTGTCGAATTTGGTTCATTATAAATTTCATCCCAGGTGATCTCTTGTAAACTCTTCTTAAAAATGTTTGCCCTGGAATCATTAATTATTCTGATTTCCACTGAGGAGTATCTTCACTGTAAGGCATTATCCTCTTTATGCTAACTAATGATCAGAGAGAGTATTTGTTACACTTGCAGTGTGTTCAGTCATTTTCTTGATCTGAGCTTCATCAAAGAAAATATTATCAATTAGGGCTCTACCATCATTATCCACCTGCGTTGGAAAGTTAATTACTGATATCAAATAGAAGGGCCCAAATAAGGTTTCCAGAGCATTTTTTTCTATTAAAATTCTATAGAGAAGCTACATTTAAAACGACACAAATTATTTAACTGCCTGCTGCTGTCTTACAGCGTAGAAAGGAATCCATACACTTCGTGAAAAGTTCAACATGCCCCATGGAGATCTATATACAACTCCAATCAAAAGTTAACTGGTTTTCAGTATTAATTCACAAGCACACACTTCTACTTGCTGATCACTACAGAATCTACTTGTTTCAAGGTTTTTGAATTTGTACGAGTATTCTGTCTCAATACATGCATCAGTCCTATATCAGTAATATTCTAGAGAGTAATCTTTTATATTTCAGTTCTCTAATCCTATGGTTATGTGGCGTTCAGATAGGCACAGATTGTCTGTCTTTTCATAGCAACCTAACATTTCCAAACAGACAACAAGCTCTTCTACCTTGTTACTCATCCCTCTAATATTCTGATTAAATAATGTTACCTTACTTTTTTGTGTCTTCTTAACAATTTTGTGAGGATCTTCTGTTGTTTATAATTTCTTTCACAAATAGGTGAGTCAAGCACAAATTTCGTTGAGTGAAATGTGAAAAGCGACAAAACCACAAATAACGGAAGGTATAATCATCAGAACCAGCACTGATCTTTGTTTGTCCCTAAAAGACTGTCTTTATGGACACAGACGTACAGTTGACTGGTTCACTATACCGTCAGCCATTATTGTTCAGGCACCATGCCAACCTCTCGCCCGTATTTCACACTATGTATCTAATAACCAAGCGTTCGTACAAGTTTATATACTCAAGTCAGCTAATAGGTTAATAATTTTCAAAAAGCATCTAACATAATACCATGAACATTATCTATTTCCTAAGTACAGCTATTGAACTACTGCCCATTAAATAATCATCTCCTTTTTATTATTGAGCATAGGATAGTACTTTTCCTTCATGTTTCAATGTGAAGTATGGATTTATAATGCTCTGGAACATATTATATGACTTTGTGGATCTAGAAGACCACATACTGTAGTCAAGTATCACAGCAGCCAGGGACTTTATAATGCTATAAAGAATGTAGAATGGTTTCATCGATTTTTAAATTTGCTTCAGTGACTATCTTACAATGAACTGGATCAGGGCTACCATATTCGTTGGCAAAAGATATTGTTTTGCTTGCCCATTAGGACTACATGCGCTATGCACTTAAATTGTAGATGTTTTAACTGAAAAACTAACGACACAAAATCGGATCCTGTCACTTTTTGCATCTGGGACAACCAGTGGGTCAGGATATGAACTGAAACTCATACTTTAACGAATTAAATATGTCTCAAATGAAAAACAGCCCACAGTTGCACTAAATTATGTTTATTTTAAACCTTGACCATGGTTTCTGCTATAATAACATAGCCTCCTTCAGAAGTCATGTACACTAATAAATGAAAAATGTCTTAACCCAGCGGCTGCGTAAAGACCAATAAAATAATTTCAGCAGACATAAGCCTGTTTCGAACATAAGTAAAATTACATATGGCACCGTGTGTCCTCCGCCGCAACCTCGGTTATTTCATTTGAAACAATTTCGTAAAGGTTGCTGTTGTCGCTGCCATGATGAAAACAATGAATTAAATATTTTTTTAACATTTCTTCTATACTCTGTCGCCAGTCGAGGAGCATGTGGCCAATCATACCCAACTACTTTGCATATCCTCGATGCCCTCTGTTAGTCCGACCTACGGTGGGTCTCTTAAACTTCAGCAGTATTCAGTCATGGATCGCACATGTGTTTTAAATTCAGTCTCTTTTGGGTACGAACTGCAGTTTCTCAGTATTGTACAAACGACTCGCGGCCTAGTATTTACCTAATCTACAACTGAGCCTATATGATCATTCTGTTTCATACCTGTGCGTAGTTGTACTTGTATGACAAGATTGTAGTCAAAGCATATCACGTTTTTATGTTTTGTGAAATGCGCAACTTAATATTTCTCCATATTGATAGTAAGTTAACAGTTTTTACACTAGCGTGATATTTTGTAAGGTCTAATAGAATGTTACTGTAATTTTTGCAAGACGAATTTCCTTACAGATGACTGCATCATCCGAGAAAATATTGAGACTGCATCTAAAACCATCTGCTATATCACTGATATACAGTATGAACGGTTCTATTACACCATAATTACTTCAGCGCCTGTAGATGACACTCCAACCAGGATAACGTGTTGTGTTCTGACTTGCTACATATTTTCGATCCAGTCCCAAACCTCATTAGAACGTGCTTCCTTAGAAGGCACTGAGGCGGTACTGAATCCAAATCTTTTTAAAATCTAGAAACATCAAACCAACCTGGTTACCTCCATATACGGCACTAAAGACATTATGTGGAAAGAGTGCAAGCTGAGTTTCGCATGTTCGGTGTTTTCGCAGCCTGATTTACCTGGAGAAGATCAGTGTATTCCAGGTAGGTCGTAATGTTTGAATTCAGAATATGTTACAGCATTCTGCTAGTAATAGATATGGGTCATTTAGGATGGTAGCTCTGTGCAACAGTCCTGCTTCCTTTTTTGGGAGGATATGTTTGAGGTGTGCTCTTTTCCAATCACAACCTAGTTCACTCTCAAGTTCTACATTTCTAGCCATGGGCCTTATTGAGTTTTAGTAATTTAAGTTGCATTTTAATACCACTAGTACTTATTACTACGTACACATTTAAGTAACGATATGGTTGTTGAATGACGATAACTTTTCTTCATCTTTTTAGCGAAGGAACATTTTAAGATAGAAATCAACATCTTTCTTCTGTTTTGCTCCTTCCTGTTTCGGTTTCTCTCTCGTTCACGAGTGTATGGACACTGATTTTTGTGCTAATAGCAGCCTTAGCAGATGACCAAAATGTCATGTTAGTTTGGGACTGGTCCTGTAATAGCATTATTAAATTCATGTTCTGGTAACTGACCGCATTTCAGTTACCGTCTACCTATCTGCAGGTAGTAGGTACTGTTTCTTAAGAAGCTTCCTAACTTTCCCTGTGTACCAAGTGGGTTATTTGATGTCTTTAGTTTTACTGACGGGTATACATTTCTCTGTATGTTGGTCGACTATTCGTTGGAACTTAAACCATAATTTCTCCACGTCTTCACTGTCTGAATCAAACGACTCTGGCTCCAGTCTGAGAAATGAGACAATCTCTTCCTTATCCAACTTATCGACATTTTAACGTTCTGCTTACTTTTCTAGCCATTTGTACATTGGTGTTCGTTGTTTCTACAACTACATCGTAATCGCTCATTGGTCTCTCTGTGAACCTCCTCAGAAGGTCGAGTCTGTTTCATGCTCTCATAGGTAGCAGTCTGAATCATCTTTTATGAGTTGTTTTCAGATAAATGTTTTGTAACAGTGTCGCAGGAAGTTTTCCCTCACCACCACTTATGAAGACATATTTTTTCCAGTCAGTTGTGGGATAGTTAATACTTTCTTCAATTATTATAGCATGAAACTTTGTGATAGATTAAAACTCTGTAGCAGACTGGGATTAGAGCCCGGAGCGTCAACTTTTGTAGGTAATGCTCTTATCCACTGACCTATCCAGCCATGGCTCACAGACCACCTCCACAGCATCGCTTCTGTCAGTATCTCACTCCTACCTTCCAAATTTCACAGAAGCTCTCCAGAGTACCTTGCGCGACTAGCACTCCAGGAAGAATGGATATTCCTGAGAAATGATTTAGTTACAGCCCAGGAATTACCTCCAGAATAAATCTTTCGCTCTGCATCGGAGTAAACGCTGTTCTATAATAACCTGACAGTAAAACTGTGTGTTTGACTGGCTCTCGAACCTTGTACCTTACTTTTCGGGAGCAATGCTTTTAGCCATTGAATTATCCAGTCATCTCTCACAAACAACCTTTCAAGAACTAAAGATTCATTCTGGAAACTACTACTAGGTATAACGGCCATTCTTTCGCAATCTTCTGCATTGTCCACCGAAGGTAAGGATCCTATTTCGAGTCCCAGTGCAGCACATTTTTGAATCCATAAACAAGTTTCAAAAAACGCTCTCTCCGTTATAGTTCTGTCACAACATCCTTTGGATACATACGCACTAGGTAACGGAGGTTTTCTTTGAAGTTATTTGTGGTATACAGCCGAAATATTAGAAGAAGAAATTGAATTTATGCTGCTGCACGCCCGAAACGCGATGAATCAGCGATAGCCCCTCGAAAACGTGAAGACGCACAACTTTTCTCCGGTTCGTTACTGTTATTCGTTTCCAAACCATTTCGCGTGCAGAGTCGATCCCTACTTAATTTGATTTAAGATTCTGGTTTACTGTTACAAATACCTATTTTCCGTCTCATGAAGTGAAACATATCTTTGCTCCGAAAACCTTGCTACTATCCATTTCTGGTCTTTCCGGATTTTGAGTGCAATGTGGACCCACAAACTTTTAATGGTGATTCAAGCTCTGTCACAGTTTTGTAAATGCTTTTACAATTTATCCCCTATACCTTGATATTCTCATCTGTTTGGACTATTTCTTGAGGTCTGAAATGGGAATTTTCATGCACCCTTCAGCAACGTGTTTCCTGATTGGATGGAGAGTCGTCTAATCATTAAAAAAAACGGCTTGCATGTATTCCACATAAATTCACTTCGTCTACACAATATAGTGGCTTGTTATCTACCAATGAGAATCTCCGTGAAACGTCCTTACTTCGTATCCAGGAAATTTCCTTTAATGAACCTTATTTGTCTGAAAGGGGATTAACGAAGGCTATCAGAATGATGATGATAGTTCAAAGAAAATTACCACAGAAAAGTGTAACACCAGGAATGGTGCACTAACGACAAATGAGTCACTCGAGAGAATCTACTTATTCAAGAGAAATTTAAAAACATAATGTGTCCCTCTACGTAACACTGATTATATTAAATTAACTACAACACGTACGCAGGAATTTAATCAGTCGTTTCTTATACTCATCATCCGCTGTTACGTTGTTCTGTAGGTTGAAATCAAGTTTCACAGTGAATTTCAACGTGTAGCTGTAGAAGGTCGTGTAAATGGAGCTTAAAAATACGTCTTACACAAAACTTCTTGCTTACCACAACATAACACATTACTTGCCGTAAGAAATTCTTCGCTGGAAAAAGTTAAAAATCTTGTTATGCATCTCCAGGGTTACTCCTAGTCCTTACAAGTGATATGACATGGAAACAGAGCATCACTCAATAGTTTTGTCAAAGCTGTCATGTGACCATCTAAAACAAACTATTTTTATAGCCGTACCATAGGTTTAATACATACAATACTTATATGTTGTACACAAAATCAAATACTGTCAGTTTACGTGAAAGTAAATATTGGAAAGAGCTCATATTGCAGAGCAGTTATATATTTACAGTTGTTTGGCCCATTTTTTGTTCCATATTACCAATTCACTATCTCTGCGTACGTAAGTCTGTTTTCCTATCTTTAATGTTGTACGAACATATCTCTTTTCCAAAGCAAATAGCGACTTACAAAATTGTGTCAGGGGTAAATTTTCATCCCGTGCTTCAAACAGCAGCCAAGATGTACACTTTAAGAACTTTTCACTTAGTTCGAGAAATTTCCGATATAATTCACTAGGTTACATTTACAAATATTATTTTGATATTGAGTTTTCGTATGGTGAAGTATACTTGTAGTCTTCTTCATCACGTGTCCACAAGGAGTAATATTTCAGTCTTGAGAATTCTTTTATTGACAGTCTACGAACCATCTTAATACGCGTTCTTCACTAAGTAAAAGAATAATAAGAGAAAAGAGATGTGGTATTCTTATTGATAGTCAGGGACAGTCTGAGGGCGCATGGGACTCGTAATACTGATAAACCGCAGGGCGCCAATTCACAAATACGAACTCGTATTTAGGCACAAAGCAACTACAGACATTGGCTGCAGGTGGGCATTGATTTAAATCAACAGAGAAAGTTGAAAATTTGTACCGGACGGGGTGTCTAACTCGGCTCTTCTGCTTAGGAGGCAGATGCTCTGACCACAACGCCATCCGAAGACAGTGATCATCGCAGGTGCTCGGACAACCCTAGCACGTCTCCCGTCAGACCAAAATCCTTATCTTAGCTACACACTACTAACGTAGTGTTCCTTGCCCATTATCCTCATTATTCGCGACATTACGCTGATTCCCATAAGAGCTGGGCCTGGTATGCATCTGCAGTGAAGAGATCATTGGACGTCCTCTCCCTAATTATATGTATGTGGTGTCTGTCCTTTCGCACATGTACGAAAGAAGCGACGCCAAATATATAGAACTCATATTGTTTTAACGTATTGTTTTGAGGCCTACTTACTCTAAGGAAACGTCTAATGAGATTTTATTTAACTAACTTACTTGCCTTTTACGAATAATAAGGCTCTCGACCATCAAACTTAAATAAAATGTTTAGACCACCACTCACATCAACTATCTATACTCTGAAACTGAGGATGTGATCTGGGGGTTCTTACACTTGATTTCACACCGTGGGAAGAGTAAGGTAAGCACTGTTCTATGTTTCTACTATCACTCGAATTGTCGGCAAGAGGAAGTAACAGTGGCCAACCGTCTCATGTGATGACTTATACAAACTGTCCGCCGCGGTAGCTGAGTGGCCAGCGCGGCTGACTGCCATGCGGGGTACCCGGCTTCGATTCCCGGTTTTACCTCAGATTTTTCATCGGTGGAAGGGCTAGTACGGGGTGCACCCAGCCTCGTGAGGACAACTGAGGAGTTACTCGACCGATCAGTGACGCTTCCAAGGTCGAGAAACCCGACTGCGACCAGTAAGGAGACGTGCTGACCACATTCCCCTCCATGCCGCCTCCAATAACATCATTGGCAGAGGACGACACGGCGGTCGGTCGTTGCCGATTGACTCGTCTATGGCCAGTACGCGGAACTACTACTTTTACTTGCTTTATTTGTACAGGCTGTACTGAAATTAACTGCTGTTCACATTAAAAAGCAAAACGCTTCATATTATAAACATATAAAGTTTTAACCTCTGAAAGGAACAAAATTTCACGACAGTTCATATGACTACGGTACACAGTAAAATGTTTCGAACCATCGATTCGGAGGGCCTAATATGTGCGCTTACCAGTGGAATCTGGAAGAGGGAATGAACGCACTGGTGTATCTAAATGTTGGACATAACATTAAAGTACGCATGTGCACTTTAAAGAAATGCGTTGAAACATGGTACACAAAGCTAGTGTAATGGCACACTGCGGATGAATATGAGATTAGGGAAAAGAACGTGAAACAGGAACCCAAAATCAGCACTGAGTAACCTAGATTATCACTAACTTCAATTCAAACCAGTTATGAATGTTCGTGTTTCGCATAAGGATCTACGTCGCTTGGTGCGAGGGTATATCAACGAATGATTTTTAGACGAGCTTTTTTAACAATGTTAAGTAAATAATCTCTGTCGCTAATATTATGTTGCAAGTTCGTCGTATCTGAATAAAACTATTGTGGCATTTTGTAATGTGTAAAATGCAGTGAAGTAAGCTAAAATTACGTCCAATATATTCCACAAACGTTCCAAAACACATACAGTATTATGTCAATGACCTATTATTAGCGCTGCTGTACAATCATGTGCACGTAATCCTACACGATAGTGATTTTCAGTTTAGTATTTGTAACGATTAATTTTCCCCTGAAAAACTGGTCGCAGCTCCGGCGAGGCCTGTAACAGCGAGGGGATAGTAACATGTGCTACATGGTTAGCCTCTGTTAGTGATATGTTATCATATTCACTAAGGCCACCTATTTAGAATGTAGCCTAAGTCATTGTAGCATTTACAAACAGAGTAATTTGTTTATAAACTACCAGTGCTTTATTTTTATTCTTCATGTCTACGTATTTATTTCTTAACATAGTCATTCTGGCGACGAACACATTTCTCTCAAAAGTTTTTGACACCGTCACTGTGTAATGTTTGACTTCATTGAAGGAGTACAACCTCACCTCTGGTTGCACCACTTGGCCACCTTCAAATTAAAGTCCTCGGAGATGTTCTTTAAGCGTTGGAGGTAGATGCACGTTGGATGCTGCCAAGTCGGGACTGTATGGAGGATGATCGATGACGGTGAACCCAAGGCGTCGGATTGTTGCAGACGTCGCAGCGTTCGTGTGTGGTATGGCATTGTCATGCTGAAGAACGGGGTGCTTCACTTGTGGACGCGAATTCAAAATTCGATTACAGCACGCTGTTTCTCGCACACCGGCATAGTTACGTTAAACACCGTGAAGTTACACGCTACAGTTCTGAGCTTCTAGCGGCGGAGGCCTGTAAACATGTAGAAGAGAGGACTAAAGATGTAGAATGTTATTAACGTTTGTTTTATTTAAAAAGAGTAAGAGTTTTCACATAAAAAAGTTGGAGGCGTTACTTCTCAGCATGGTTTTGTACATAGCAACCTCAAATCGTTTTATGTTTAATGGAGCTTATGGTAATTGCATTTACGTTCCCACTATTGATACCAAATATCTATTTCCTTCTTCGATAGCCCTATCTTCGTTATGTGATTGAAACATGTCTGTGTTTTACAGAGAACTGTAAAATTACGCTCATAGTGATGGGTTGCAGTGCTAAAATATAGGATTTATTTCGAGAGAACGACGAGTCAAATCGCTCTCCGACCATCCAAATATAGGTTTTTCGTAGTTTAAGTTAAACACTGCGATAGTTCCTTTGAAAAGGACACAGTCAATATCCTTCACCATCTTTCCCCAATCCGAATTTAGGCTCTGTCTGTAATGATCTCATCGTCGACTAAACGTTAAACCCTTTCCTTTTTCTAAAATTATAAGGGTATTAGGCACTCCTTTAACTCATCGCATGAAAACAACTCTAAAGTCACTTTATGGAAGCCTCATTCGGTGTTTTGCATACGTGTTTAGCGATCATATCATTACATTGTTGAAACCTGGTTGCTTATAACACTACAGATATATCTAGTGGACGATTTACTTAAAGTAAACGGCATCGTCAACAACTTCTCAGCATCACAGAATAACAACCCTGTGTTTCTGGTGTTCTTGCCGTTCTTGCCGCCTACTGGACACTCAGTACTAACAAAAGGTTACAAGGATTCCTACGTTACCTGGTGTAAGAGAGGGTCAGACTCAAATCCCCGTTCAGCCAGACTGCTATGAGATGTTCACATCGGAGCTCTGCAATCGATAACACTTAAACCTTATCGTCTTATATATCTTGCTCATTATGGAGGAATGTGGACTCAGTCTGTGAGGCGTGTGCGAATGGGAAGATTCAGTACAAGACATGTAAACAAAACTCATATAACCTGGCATGAGGAAACACTTTTATTTCGATTATATGTAACTGTTGGAGCACCAGATCACAAGGTCCCATTCACACTTACTGTTTACTCTTACATTAGTCGAGAGAAAAGGCATTCACTTAAGAATCTCATACACACAAGGATGGCTTGTTACTCAAACTCACTCATACTCCAAGTCGATAGAACATTTACTTATTAGAAAATCTCATTTACTACTTTATAATGGCAAATCATTCATAGTTTTAGATATTAGATATTTTCCCTGTCAACATTATTCATAATATAAAATACATCTAAACACGTTGAAGTAGTATCAATTTAACATAAATGAATATCAAATATGACGTTGATTCCAAGACATTATAAAATTCGTCTTTAATATCATTTGTGTGTTTGAATGAGAAAATTTAAGTACAGGTTTATAAAACATTGTCATTGGTGTGACATTTTAACTACATAAAACAAACATTGACATAATAAACATAGAAAACAAATTTTTCCGCATAAAACAAACACAAAATAAAATAATATGAGGTTACAGAACTGTACAACTTGGAACACCACTGGAGGTGCCATTTATAACATCTCCTCCTTTAGCTATTTTCTCATATTAAAACTGCAGCCTTACTGCAACTCTAGTATAGAAGACTGTTGTTGTGGTCTTCAGTCCTGAGACTGGTTTGATGCAGCTCTCCATGCTACTCTGTCCTGTGCAAGGTCCTTCATCTCCCAGTACCTACTGCAACCTACATCCTTCTGAATCTGTTTAGTGTATTCATCTCTTGGTCTCCCTCTGCCATTTTTACCCTCCACGCTGCCGTCCAATACCAAATTGGTGATCCCTTGATGCCCTGCCAACCGATCACTTCTTCTAGTTGAGTTGTGCCACAAATTTCTCTTCTCTCCAATTCTATTCAGTACCTCCTCATTAGTTATGTGATCTACAAATCTAATCTTCAGCATTCTTCTGTAGCACCTCATTTCGAAAGCTTCTATTCCCTTCTTGTCTAAACTATTTATCGTCCATATTTCACTGCCATACATGGCAACACTCCATACAAATACTTTCAGAAACGACTTCCTGACACTTAAATCTATACTCGAAGTTAACAAATTTCTCTTCTTCAGAAATGCATTCCTTGCCATTGCCAGTCTACATTTTATATCCTCTCTACTTCGACCATCATCAGTTATTTTGCTCCCCAAATAGCAAAACTCCTTTACTACTTTAAGTGTCTCATTTCCTAATCTAATTCCCTCTGCATCACCCGACTTCATTCGACTACATTCCATTATCCTCATTTTGCTTTTGTTGATGTTAATATTATATCCTCCTTCCAAGACACTGTCCATTCCGTTCAACTGCTCTTCCAAGTCCTTTGCTGTCTCTGACAGAATTACAATGTCATCGGCGAACCTCAAAGTTTTTATTTCTTCTCCATGGATTTTAATACCTACTCCGAATTTTTCTTTTGTTTCCTTTACTGCTTGCTCAATATACAGATTGAATAACACCGGGGAGAGGCTACAACCCTGTCTCACTCCCTTCCCAACCACTGCTTCCCTTTCATGTCCCTCGACTCTTATAACTGCCATCTGGTTTCTGTACAAATTGTAAATAGCCTTTCGCTCCCTGTATTTTACCCCTGCCACCTTCAGAATTTGAAAGAGAGTATTCCAGTCAACATTGTCAAAAGCTTACTCTAAGTCTACAAATACTATAAACGTAGGTTTGCCTTTCCTGAATCTATTTTCTAAGATAAGTCGTAGGGTCAGTATTGCCTCATGTGTTCCCACATTTCTACGGAATCCAAACTGATCTTCCCCGAGGTCGGCTTCTACCAGTTTTTCCATTCGTCTGTAAAGAATTCATGTTACTATTTTGCAGCCGTGACTTATTAAACTGATAGTTCGGTAATTTTCACATCTGTTAACACCTGCTTTCTTTGGGATTGGAATTACTATATTCTTCTTGAAGTCTGAAGGTATTTCTCCTGTTTCATACATCTTGCTCACCAGATGGTAGAGTTTTGTCAGGAGTGGCTCTCCCAAGGCTGTCAGTAGTTCTAGTGGAATGTTGTCTACTCCCGTGGCCTCGTTTCGACTTATGTCTTTCAGTGCTCTGTCAAACTCTTCACGCAGTATCATATCTCCCATTTCATCTTCATCTACATTCTCTTCCATTTCTATAATATTGTCCTTAAGAACATCGCCCTTGTATAGACTCTCTATATACTCCTTCCACCTTTCTACTTTCCCTTCTTTGCTTAGAACTGGGTTTCCATCTGAGCTCTTGATATTCATACAAGTGGTTCTCATTTCTCCAAAGGCCTCTTTAATTTTCCTGTAGGCAGTATCTATCTTACCCCTAGTGAGATAAGCCTCTACATCCTTACATTTGGCCCTGCTTGGCCATTTCGCACTTCCTGTCGATCTCATTTTTGAGACGTTTGTATTCCTTTTTGCCTGCTTCATTTACTGCATTTTTATATTTTCTCCTTTCATCAATTAAATTCAATATGTCTTCTGTTACCCAAGGATTTCTATTAGCCCTCGTCTTTTTACCTACTTGACCCTCTGCTACCTTCACTATTTCGTCTCTCAAAGCTACCCATTCTCCTTCTACTGTATTTCTTTCCCCCATTCTTGTCAATCGTTCCTTAATGCTCTCCCTGAAGCTCTCTACAACCTCTGGTTCTTTCGGTTTATCCAGGTCCCATCTGCTTAAATTCCCACCTTTTTGCAGTTTCTTCAGTTTTAATCTACAGTTCATAACCAATAGATTGTGGTCAGAGTCCACATCTGCCCCTGGAAAAGTCTTACAATTTAAAACCTGGTTCCTGAATCTCTGTCTTACCATTATATAATCTATCTGAAACCTGTCAGTATCTCCAGGCTTCTTCCATGTATACAACCTTCTTTTATGATTCTTGAACCAAGTGTTAGTTATGATTAAGTTACGCTCTGTGCAAACTTCTACCAGGCGGCTTCCTCTTTCATTTCTTCCCCCCAATCCATATTCACCTACTACGTTTCCTTCTCTCCCTTTTCCTACTGTCGAATTCCAGTCACCCAATACTATTAAATTTTCGTCTCCCTTCACTATCTGAATAATTTCTTTTATCTCATCATACATTTCATCAATCGCTTCATCTGCGGAGCTAGTTGGCATATAAACTTGTACTACTGTGGTAGGCGTGGGCCTCGTATCTATCTTGGCCACAATAATGCGTTCACTATGCTGTTTTTAGTAGCTTACCCCCATTCCTATTTTCATATTCATTATTAAACCTACTCCTGCATTACCCCTATTTGATTTTGTATTTATAACCCTGTATTCACCTGACCAGAAGTCTTGTTCCTCCTGCCACCGAACTTCACTAAGTCCCTCTATATCTAACTTTAACCTATCCATTTCCCTTTTTAAATTTTCTAACCTACCTGCTCGATTAAGGGCTCTGGCATTCCACACTCCGAACCGTAGAACGCCAGTTTTCTGTCTCCTGATAATGACGTCCTCTTGAGTAGTCCCCGCCTGGAGATCCGAATGGGGGACTATTTTACCTCCGGAATATTTTACCGAAGAGGACGCCATCATCATTTAATCATACAGCAAAGCTGGATGCCCTCGGGAAAAATTACGGCTGTAGTTTCCCCTTGCTTTCAGCAGTTCGCAGTACCAGCACAGCAAGGCCGTTTTGGTTAGTTTTACAAGGCCTGATCAGTCAGTCATCCAGACTGTTGCCCCTGCAACTTCTGAAAAGGCTGCTGCCCCTCTTCAGGAACCACACGTTTGTCTGGCCTCTCAACAGATACCCCTCCGTTGTGGTTGCACCTACGGTACGGCTGTCTGTATCGCTGGGGCACGCAAGCCTCCCCACCAGCGGCTAGGTCCATGGTTCATGGGGGGAAATATAGAAGGCTATCACCGCAATATTTCTAGTATAGTTCTGATGGACAGATGACATTACTTAACTTGAAGTTGGCTTTAGCGTCCAGGCGTAGCTTCCGCTACATTGTGTATTGAACCGGGGACCTAGAAACGATGGAGAGCCTTCGTCCCCGCCATAGCCCTCAGTGGTTCACAACCCCACAACAGGCTACAGCAGTGCACTTCGCCCATCCGCCGCCCCACACTGAATCACTCTTTCAGGGTTATTGTGCGGTTCGACACCCAGTGGACCCCGCCACCAGGAACGTCTCGTACCAGACGAGTGTAACTCCGAATGTTTGTGTGGTAGAGTAATTATGATTTACGGGTACGTGGAGATAGTGTTTGCACAGCAATCGCCGACATAGTGTAACAGACGGAATAAGGGGAACCAGCCGGCATTCGCCGAGACAGATGGAAAACCACCTTAAAAACCATGCACAGGCTGGCCGGCACACCAGACCTCGACACTAATACGCCGGGCGGATTCGTGCCGGGCCCCGGCACGCCTTCCCGCTCGGGAAGCAGCGCGTTAAACCGCACGGCTAGCCGGGCGGGCTTCCAATACATAGTCTTGTTGAAAATAGATGTGGCCGTGGGTGTTATTTCATTCAAGACTGATCTTGATGTAGGCACTTTTTATCTACACTTTTCGCAGTTGCAGAAACAGAAACTCGGAAACATTTTCATACACATTATGTTAGAGTATTCACACAAAGACTTAATGTACAGTTTTTCAATGTTTTAGAGCTTCATAGCAAACAGTGTCATGAAGTGAACATCGAAACTGGACGCAATTTAACAGCATATATGTATTACATTTTATACTTGACACGTCCATAACATTTGGTGAATCAAATTAGCGGTGTGAATATTTCTGCTTTCAGAAATATTCTGGAAATAAAAGATATTCCTGTGAGCATGAGAATAAATCAGACGTTTTTCAAAAAATATGCTACGTCTCACATAATATAAATTAGCATATTAACCAAATGTAAGTGGAATCTCGCATAAATGATATTAGATTGATTTAATGAAAACAAAATAAAAGAAGGATATATTTTGTATTTTGTTGTGACATTTATAGCAAGACTAATTTTCGTAGCATAACCCAGAAGCACGTAAAATTTAACGATACGAAATGGACTAACTTTAAGCATGACAGAACTTTGTCAGAGTGCTAATATATTGTGTAACAATTGAAAAACATAACTCAGGTACTACAGATCTGAAAATAGGTTCAACACTATCTGAAAATATAGTGGTATCGTTAGTTCACATAATGTGAAGATTTACTTGGCTTTGTTATAACCTCAAGATTATTCCATTAAATAGGCAGCTCACACGAACCTGTTTTTGAATGTCTTATAATGGGCGTATAGGCCACTTGTTCCAATACATTTGTACTGAAACAAACAAGCACTTGCACATAAAGATTTAAATATGGTCCCTGAAAATACATCAAATAGAAACACAAAAATAATACCATACTCTGTTTTAGAGCAAACACACCTTGTCCAACACACAAATAGTCTTGACTGAAAGTTCGGCTCTAGAAATGACACGATTTTGTAAGAGTTAACATTCGCAGAGTTTTATAGTGCAATTCTTGGTAGCACAACACGATTTGCAAGCTCAGATTAGGATTTCGTTCGGCTCATTTGTCGCACATCTCTATTTTGGTCAAAGGGCTGGGTAGTATCATTGTTCTTATCCGTAGTCTGCTTGTAATAAACAATTTGATCACTCTTATCTCCACTCTTCTCAGTCTATATCCTTGTATTGTTCATGACTACAGTGATCAGTGTTCTAATTGGATTAGCGAGCCATCGAGAATAGGCTTCATGATACTGAGGTTAATTGCCTAACAATGTGCAGCCTCACCCACAAGCAACAGAAGTAAAATTCTTATTATCTGCTAAATCGACGTGACCACACTTGCGTCAGTTATTAAATGTGTTAGGCGTACACCAAGGTAAAAGTTCAAGGTAAGTGTTACAAATAATATTCATTGTTTATTGATATGGTATCTCTTTGCTTGGACGACACTATGACGAGTTCCATTATACATTAGTGCAGACCCCACACAGGAACGCTGGTGTCCCAGATCGTCTCAAAGTATCTACATCTACATCTACATCTACATTTATACTCCGCAAGACACCCAACGGTGTGTGGCGGAGGGCACTTTACGTGCCACTGTCATTACCTCCCTTTCCTGTTCCAGTCGCGTATGGTTCGGGGGAAGAACGACTGTCTGAAAGCCTCCGTGCGCGCTCTAATCTCTCTAATTTTACATTCGTGATCTCCTCGGGAGGTATAAGTAGGGGGAAGCAATATATTCGATACCTCATCCAGAAACGCACCCTCTCGAAACCTGGACAGGAAGCTACACCGCGATGCAGAGCGCCTCTCTTGCAGAGTCTGCCACTTGAGTTTATTAAACATCTCCGTAACGCTATCACGGTTACCAAATAACCCTGTGACGAAACGCGCCGCTCTTCTTTGGATCTTCTCTATCTCCTCCGTCAGGCCGATCTGGTACGGATCCCACACTGATGAGCAATACTCAAGTATAGGTCGAACGAGTGTTTTGTAAGCCACCTCCTTTGTTGATGGACTACATTTTCTAAGCACTCTCCAAATGAATCTCAACCTGGTACCCGCCTTACCAACAATTAATTTTATATGATCATTCCACTTCAAATCGTTCCCCACGCATACTCCCAGATATTTTACAGAAGTAACTGCTACCAGTGTTTGTTCCGCTATCATATACTCATACAATAAAGGATCCTTCTTTCTATGTATTCGCAATACATTACATTTGTCTATGTTAAGGGTCAGTTGCCACTCCCTGCACCAAGTTCCTATCCGCTGCAGATCTTCCTGCATTTCGCTACAATTTTCTAATGCTGCAACTTCTCTGTATACTACAGCATCATCCGCGAAAAGCCGCATGGAACTTCCGACACTATCTACTAGGTCATTTATATATATTGTGAAAAGCAATGGTCCCATAACACTCCCCTGTGGCACGCCAGAGGTTACTTTAACGTCTGTAGACGTCTCTCCATTGATAACAACATGCTGTGTTCTGTTTGCTAAAAACTCTTCAATCCAGCCACACTGCTGGTCTGATATTCCGTAGGCTCTTACTTTGTTTATCAGGCGACAGTGCGGAACTGTATCGAACGCCTTCCGGAAGTCAAGAAAAATAGCATCTACCTGGGAGCCTGTATCTAATATTTTCTGGGTCTCATGAACAAATAAAGCGAGTTGGGTCTCACACGATCGCTGTTTCCGGAATCCATGTTGATTCCTACACAGTAGATTCTGGGTTTCCAAAAACGACATGATACTCGAGCAAAAAACATGTTCTAAAATTCTACAACAGATCGACGTCAGAGATATAGGTCTATAGTTTTGCGCATCTGCTCGACGACCCTTCTTGAAGACTGGGACTATCTGTGCTCTTTTCCAATCATTTGAAACCCTCCGTTCCTCTAGAGACTTGCGGTACACGGCTGTTAGAAGGGGGGCAAGTTCTTTCGCGTACTCTGTGTAGAATCGAATTGGTATCCCGTCAGGTCCAGTGGACTTTCCTCTATTGAGTGATTCCAGTTGCTTTTCTATTCCTTGGACACTTATTTCGATGTCAGCCATTTTTTCGTTTGTGCGAGGATTTAGAGAAGGAACTGCAGTGCGGTCTTCCTCTGTGAAACAGGTTTGGAAAAAGGTGTTTAGTATTTGAGCTTTACGCGTGTCATCCTCTGTTTCAATGCCATCATCATCCCGTAGTGTCTGGATATGCTGTTTCGAGCCACTTACTGATTTAACGTAAGACCAGAACTTCCTAGGATTTTCTGTCAAGTCGGTACATAGAATTTTACTTTCGAATTCACTGAACGCTTCACGCATAGCCCTCCTTACGCTAACTTTGACATCGTTTAGCTTCTGTTTGTCTGAGAGGTTTTGGCTGCGTTTAAACTTGGAGTGGAGCTCTCTTTGCTTTCGCAGTAGTTTCCTAACTTTGTTGTTGTACCACGGTGGGTTTTTCCCGTCCCTCACAGTTTTACACGGCACGTACCTGTCTAAAACGCATTTTACGATTGCCTTGAACTTTTTCCATAAACACTCAACATTGTCAGTGTCGGAACAGAAATTTTCGTTTTGATCTGTTAGGTAGTCTGAAATCTGCCTTCTATTACTCTTGCTAAACAGATAAACCTTCCTCCCTTTTTTTATATTCCTATTAACTTCCATATTCAGGGAAGCTGCAACGGCCTTATGATCACTGATTCCCTGTTCTGTACATACAGAGTCGAAAAGTTCGGGTCTGTTTGTTATCAGTAGGTCCAAGATGTTATCTCCACGAGTCGGTTCTCTGTTTAATTGCACGAGGTAATTTTCGGATAGTGCACTCAGTATAATGTCACTCGATGCTCTGTCCCTACCACCCGTCCTAAACATCTGAGTGTCCCAGTCTATATCTGGTAAATTGAAATCTCCACCTAAGACTATAACATGCTGAGAAAATTTATGTGAAATGTATTCCAAATTTTCTCTCAGTTGTTCTGCCACTAATGCTGCTGAGTCGGGAGGTCGATAAAAGGAGCCAATTATTAACCTAGTTCGGTTGTTGAGTGTAACCTCCACCCATAATAATTCACAGGAACTATCCACTTCTACTTCACTACAGGATAAACTACTACTAACAGCGACGAACACTCCACCACCGGTTGCATGCAATCTATCCTTTCTAAACACCGTCTGTACCTTTGTAAAAATTTCGGCAGAATTTATCTCTGGCTTAAGCCAGCTTTCTGTACCTATAACGATTTCAGCTTCGGTGCTTTCTATCAGCGCTTGAAGTTCTGGTACTTTACCAACGCAGCTTCGACAGTTGACAATTACAATACCGATTGCTGCTTGGTCCCCGCATGTCCTGACTTTGCCCCGCACCCGTATTTGCTGGTATTTGCTGTTGTTGCAGCGGATAAGTTGACATGTCAAGCATTTTCATGACTACAGTGACCAGTGATCTAATTGCATAAGCGGGCCAACCAGAATAGACTGTATGATGTTATTGTGAGCTGCCTAGCAATGTTCATCTTCACCTACAAGCAGCAGGAGTAAAATTGTTATTATCTGCTAAATCGATGTGATCACACCCGTGTCGTATGTTCACGTGTTATGTGTGCACCAAGGTGAGAGGACAAGGTAATAAGTGTTATAGATGACATTCATTGTTTATTGATGTAGTGTGTCCATGTGTGGACAGCAATGACGAGTTCCATTATAGGTTAGTGCAGACTCCACACAAGTCGCTGGTGTCCCAGATCGACTCAAAGACTCTCTGGTATTAACTGTTTTGGCAGTGGATAAGTTTACCAAGATACTGTTGATGATGCTCTTGTTCATTTGAAGAGCGAAACCGGTCACAATCAAAATTACGAGGGTCACTCCAAAAGAAATGCACATTATTTTTGTAAAAATACCGTTTTCATTCTGCATATGTGAAAGTTTTACAGTGTGTAGATACGTCCTTCCCGCTTGTTTTCAAACATAGTTCAACCTGTTCTCGTGAGTAGCGCCGTCGCAGCATGTCTTCAAGGTGGCTGCTACACTTGACGCTCGTCAGAAGCAACGTGCTGTCATAGAATTCCTGTGCTGTGAAAACGAAACAGTGGGAAACATCTACAAGAGGTTGAAAAAGGTGTATGGAGATGCTGCTGTCGATAGCAGTACAGTTAGTCGGTGGGCAAGCAGGTTACGTGATGAAAGCGGACACGGCAATATTGAGGATTGTCCTCGCAGTGGCAGGCCTCGTACTGCACACACCCCAGACAATGTGCAGAGAGTTAACGAATTGGTGACTGCTGACAGACGCATCACAGTGAACGAATTGTAACGCTGCGTTGGGATGGGGGAAGAAAGTGTTTGCAGAATACTGAAAATGTTGGCGTTAAAAAAGGTTTGTGCCAGGTGGGTTCCCAGGAGGTTGACGGTGGCTCACAAAGAAACAAGAAAAACGGCATGCAGTGAACTTTTGGAACAGTACGAGAGTGGTGGAGATGAATTTCTTGGAAGAATTGTGACAGGTGATGAAACATGGCTCCATCATTTTTCACCAGAGACGAAGAGACTATCAATGGAGTGGCATCATGCAAATTCACCCAAGAAAAAAAATTCAAAACCCCACCTTCTGCTGGAAAAGTTATGGCTACGATGTTTTTCGATTCGGGAGGACTCTTACTTGTGGACATCATGCCAAGTGGAACCACCATAAATTCTGATGCATATGTGACGACATTGAAGAAACTTCAGGCTCGACTGAGTCGTGTTTGACCACATCGGAAAAAGCAGGATGTTTTGCTGTTGCACGACAATGCACGGCCACATGTCAGTTAAAAAACCATGGAAGCTCTCACAAAACTCGGATGGACAACACTGAAACACCTGCCTTACAGTCCTGACCTGGCTCCATGCGACTACCATCTCTTTGGGAATCTGAAAGACTCTCTTTGTGGAACAAGGTTTGAATATGATGACTCCCTTGTGCACGCTGCCAAACAGTGGCTCCAACAGGTTTGTCCAGAATTTTACCGTGCGGGTACACAGGCGCTGGTTCCAAGATGGCGTAAGGCAGTTGAGAGGGATGGAAATTATGTGGAGAAATGAAAATAATGTTCCTAAAGGATGTATCTACACACTGTAAAACTTTCAAACATGTAGAATAAAAGATGGATTTTTTTAAAAAAATTCTTTTGGAGTGACCCTTGTACAAAGAGCGAGTTGTGGCTGTTTTCGAAAACTTAGTGAATAAGTTGACTCCTCAAGCACTGTGTCTTGATATTGCCTTCAGCTGTCAACATGGATGGTCCAAAAAAGGTTACCAGAGGTGATAGTTGTATTGGAGGTGCAGGCAGTTGACTACTGGGCAGTGTCGGCAGGTAAAATTCCCAATTGCACGCATCTGTGACGCCAAATATCGGTTCTGTGTGGCCAACCACAAAAAGGCGGTCTGCCACATGCCGTCAAGGGTAAACATCTTTGACAGCTGTATCCCACGGCCGGTGATTAAAAGAGCACTTCCAGGTAAAACAGAGCTCGGACCCTTCGCGTGCCCGGAACTGACAGTAGACCAAGGTCACCTACACTCATCAGCTGGTCCATCATCTCGCTCGTGCCCTGCTTCCCGTATCGTATGTTTGTCCTTGAACAGCATTACATAATAACATATTAGGAATAAAAGATATAAATGTCACTAAATAACCATATGAATATATGTTGCTTCTTCGACCAACTGAAATTCGTAAAATCTAACGCGAATTCAACATTGAATGGTGCTTTAATCTACACAAAACATTAAACTTTGGTTCTTTGACCAAATGAAATGAATACAATCTACAACGAGGTGACAGAAGTCATTGGATAGCGACATGCACATATACAGATGGTGGCAATATCGCGTACACGTGATATAAAGAGGCTGTAAAATGGCAGAGTTGTCATTTGTACTCAGATGACTAATGTGAAGACGTTTCCGAAGAGATCATGTCGGCAAGACGGGAATTAACAGACTTTGTACGACGAATGGTAGTTGGGCCTAGACACATGGGACACTCCATTTCGGAAATCGTTAGGGAATTCAGTATCCCGAGACTCGCGGTGTCAAGAGTGTGCCGAGAATACGAAATCTGAGGCACTACCTCTGACCATGTACAACGCAATGGCCGACAGCCTTCACATAACGCCCGAGAGCAGTGGCGTTTGCGTAAAGTTGTCAATGCTAACAGACAAGAAACACTGTGTCAAATAACAGCTGAAATAAATGTGAGACGTACGACTAACGTATCCGTTAGGACAGTGCGACGTAATTTGGTGTTAATGAGCTATGGCAGCAGACGATCGACGCGAGTGCCTTCTCAAACAGCACGACATCGCCTGCAGCGTCTCTCCTGGACCCTAGACGACTGGAAAACCGTGGCCAGGTCAGATGAGTCTCAATTTCAGTTGGTAAGAGCTAATGGTAGGATTCGAGTGTAGCGCAGACCCACGAAGCCATAGACCCAAGTTGTCAACATGGCACTGTGCGAGCTGGTGGTTGCTCCATAATGGTATAGGCTGTGTTTACATAGAATATACGGTGTGCTCTGGTCCAATTGAACCTATCATTGACTGGAAATGGTTATGTTCATCTAATTGGAGACCATTTGCAGCCATTGATAGACTTCATGTTGCCGAATAATGATGGAATTTTTGTGGATAACAATACATCGTGTCACCAGACCACATGTTCACGATTGGTTTGAAGAACATTCTGGATAGTTCGAGCGAATGATTTGATCAACTAGATCTACTGACATGGCTCCCATCAAAAATTTATGGGACTTAATCGAGAGGTCAGTTTGTGCTCAAAATCCTGCACTGGCAACACTTGCGCAATTATGGACGGCAATAGAAGCAGCGTGGCTTAATACTTCTGCAGGGGACTTCCAACGACTTGTTGAGTCCATGCCACGTTGACTTGCTGCACTACTCTGACACGATGTTAGCATGTATCCCACGACTTTTTTCATCCCAACGTAATATGAGATAGCCTTGAATGGGACGTCCACCACACGACGTTAGACATTTGTTCCTCGATCAGCTGAATTGAATACTAACATTTTTCCTAAATTTACCCTCAAACACCAACAGAGTGGTGCATATTACACGTTATAATTTATTTTTCTACTGGAAGTGTTTCATCTACATGGGATATATACACTGAAGAGCCAAAGAAACTGGTACACCTACCTAATATCGTGTAGGGTCCCTGGGAGCACGCAGAAGTGTTGCGACACGACGTGGCATTGGCTCGATTAATGTTGGAAGTAGTGCTGGAGGGAAATGACCCCATGAATCCTGCAGGGCCGCCCATAAATCAGTAAGATTTCGAAGGGTGGAGATCTCTTCTAAACAGATCGTTGCAAGGCATCCCAGGTATGCTCAATAATGTTCATGTCGGGGGAGTTTGGTGGCCAATGGAAGTGTTTAAACTCAGAAGAGTATTCCTGGAGCCACTCTGTTGCTATTCTGGACCTGTGGGTTGTCGCATTGTCCTTCTGGTATTGTCCAAGTTCGTCGGAATGCACAATGGACATGAATGGACGCAAGTGGTCAGACAGGATGCTTTCCTACGTGTCATCTGTCAGAGTCGTATCTACACGTATCAGGGAACCAATATCACTCCGACTACACACGCCCCACACCATTACAGAGCCTCCACCAGCTTGAACAATCCCCTGATTGACACGCAAGGTCCATGGATTCATGAGGTTGTCTTCATACCCGTACATGTCCATCCGCCCAATACAATTTGAAACGTTGTTGTTGTTTGTAAAACATCCACATAGTCAAATCGTTAGTAATACACGAACCATTTTCAGGAGTACTATGTAATTTACTAACGAAAATAGCCGATATGCTCTTAATTTATGACGAGCGTCACCAAAATGCATAAAGACCAACAAAATTCTATGCAGAAGGACACCCTGCTCAAGTCGACCCAGTTTTATCAATACCATTAAAAGATTTCTTAAGACTGGAAGTTTTGCCCCAAGAAAACCTATACAAAGGCAGATTGATATCAACAAAGTTGCTGAAGTTGCGGAAGCTGCTCCAATAAACCCATGTGCCAGTTTTCGTCAAATATAAAGAGAGATTGGGATCAGCCAAAAAAGTGTTCTGCTCGCTCTTCATGGACATGAACAACACTCATTCCTTATTTCTGTACATCAAGAGCTACATGGCAATGATTTTCAACATCGTTTTGAATACTGCCAGTGCGTTCTCCAGCATGATAATGATTCTACATCTGCATCCATACTCTATAAACGACGGTGAAATGGATGGTAAAAGGTTTCCATTGTACCAGTTACTAGAGATTCTTTCAGTTCCATTCACGTATGGGATGCAGGAAGAATGATGGTTTAAATGCCTCTGTGTGAGCCCTAATTAGTCTAATCTTATCCTCAAGATCCCTATGGGAGCGACACGTAATGGATTGTAGTATTCCAAGATCATTTAAAGTTAGTTCTTGAAACTATCTAAATATGTCTTCCCAGGATAGACTTGCGTTGGGTGACCAGTCTACCCGACAGGAGGCCGTAGCCACACGACATTTACATTTTTCTTTTTGTGTCTATCTTCAAGTGTCTGCCAGTTCAGTTTCTTCAAAATCTCTGTGACACTCTCCCATGGGTCAAAAGAACGTATGGCCATTCGTGATACCCGTCACTGTGTAGTAGAACTGTTGATAAAAACCGATAAAGCGATATTTTCCCAAAGATATCTATATACAGGGTGGTCCATTGATAGTGACCGGGCCAAATATATCACGAAATAAGCATCAAACGAAAAAACTACAAAGAACGAAACTCGTCCAGCATGAAGGGGGAAACCAGATGGCGTTATTGTTGGCCCACTAGATGGCGCTGCCATAGGTCAAACGGATATCAACTGCGTTTTTTTTTTTTTTTTAAATAGGATCCCCATTTTTTATTTCATATTCGTGTAGTACCTAAAGAAAACTGAATGTTTTAGTTGGACCACTTTTTTCGCCTTGTGATAGATGGCGCTGTAATAGTCACAAACGTATAAGTACGTGGTATCACGTAACATTCCGCCAGTGCGAACGGTATTTGCTTCGTGATACATTACCCGCGCTAAAATGGGCCGTTTACCAATTGCGGAAAAGGTCGATGTCGTGTTGATGTATGGCTATTGTGATCAAAATGCCCAACGGGCGTGTGCCATGTATGCTGCTCGGTATCCTGGACGACATCATCCAAGTGTCCGGACCGTTCGCCGGATAGTTACGTTATTTAAGGAAACAGGAAGTGTTCAGCCACATGTGAAACGTCAACCACAACCTGCAAGAAATGATGATGCCCAAGTAGGTCTTTTAGCTGCTGTCGCGGCTAATCCGAAAATCAGTAGCAGACAAATTGCGCGAGAATCAGGAATCTCAAATACGTCGGTGTTGAGAATGCTACATCAACATCTATTGCACCCGTACCATATTTCTATGCACCAGGAATTGCATGGTGACGACTTTGAACGTCGTATACAGTTCTGCCACTGGGCACAAGAGAAATTACGGGACGATGACAGATTTTTTGCACGCGTTCTATTTAGCGACGAAGCGTCATTCACCAACAGCGGTAACGTAAACAGGCATAATATGCACTATTGGGCAACAGAAAATCCACGATGGCTGCGACAAGTGGAACATCAGCGACCTTGGCGGGTTAATGTATGGTGCAGCATTATGGGAGGAAGGATAATTGGCCCCCATTTTATCGATGGCAATCTAAATGGTGCAATGTACGCAGATTTCCTGCGTAATGTTCTACCGGTGTTATTACAAGATGTTTCACTGCATGACAGAATGGCGATGTACTTCCAACATGATGGATGTCCGGCACATAGCTCGCGTGCGGTTGAAGCGGTATTGAATAGCATATTTCATGACAGGTGGATTGGTCGTCGAAGCAATACCATGGCCCGCACGTTCAGCGGATCTGACGTCCCAGGATTTCTTTTTGTGGGGAAAGTTGAAGGATATTTGCTATCGTGATCCACCGACAACGCCTGACAACATGCGTCAGCGCATTGTCAATGCATGTGCGAACATTACGGAAGGCGAACTACTCGCTATTGAGAGGAATGTCGTTACACGTATTGCCAAATGCATTGAGGTTGACGGACATCATTTTGAGAATTTATTGCATTAATGTGGTATTTACAGGTAATCACGCTGTAACAGCATGCGTTCTCAAAAATGATAAGTTCACAAAAGTACATGTATCACATTGGAACAACCGAAATAAAATGCTCAAACGTACTTGCGTTCTGTATTTTAATTTAAAAAACCTACCTGTTACCAACTGTTCGTCTAAAATTGCGAGCCGTATGTTTGTGACTATTACAGCGCCATCTGTCACAAAGCGAAAAAAGTGGTCCAACTAAAACATTCATATTTCTTTACGTACTACACGAATATGTAATTTAAAAAATGCGGGATCCTATTTAAAAAAAAAAACCGCAGCTGATATCCGTTTGACCTATGGCAGCGCCATGTAGCGGGCCAACCATAGCGCCATCTGGTTTCCCCCTTCAAGCTAGACAAGTTTCGTTCTTTGTAGCTTTTTCGTTTGACACTTATTTCGAGAGATCTTTGGCCCGGTCACGATCAATGGACCACCCTGTATATTGGAGTCGTTCTCTCTTCCGATATATTGATACATCGATGTAAAAGTAACAATATCGAGTGCCGATATTTTTATTTTTCATTATATTCCTTTCATAATTTTCGGAATATATTTGAAGTTATCTTTTGAAATTGCAGTAGGACACTACTTTTTGAGCTTTCATCACATCCAATCTTTCTCCTTGACTGGCTGAAGCAAGTATATATGGCACATAAGGAGAACACTGATTACACAGAGGGGCCGGCGGTGTGAGTGGAAAAATAATGTTTCAGATGTGAAGAAACAGTACACCAGTTGCGTTAAGAAAGATTGATCGTTGCGTTGGGCGGAATCGTGTGAGTGGAAAAGCTGACGGAGTCTGCGCTCGGCGCTACCAGTAGAAACTGCAACGTTTGGTTTCACCACACAGTTTCGACACTACAATTCTAGGTCGCTGGCGTTTGCAGAAATGAAAAAAAAAAAACGGGGAAGTCAACATGAAGTGTTCCAGACAAATCTGATTTGTGACGAAACAAAACGATGAACCCATTGGACAACTTTTTGTGTCACTTACATGCAGTTACCATTCTTAGCAAAGTGGCTATCGCCAAGTGTGAACACGCATCGTTTTCCTTTCAGTTCTTGCTCTAAGGGGGATAGGCAGACTGCTACCTTCTTGATTTACAGAATATCTAAAATAAATCAATACTTAAATATACAGATCTAAAACTGCCAGTATATTTATAATGTGCAGCCGATATTTTTATTGGCAGGCACGTTGATACTTTTTTTTTGCCGATATATCGATACTTTTTTCGATATAGCGACAGCCTAATAATTTTTTTAAATATATAAATATTGGATTCCCAATATCGACACTCCTACAGTGTACATTCAATGTCCCCTGTTTGTCCTATCCTCTAAGGGGTCCTGCACACTTGAGCAATGTACTGGGATGTATTGTAAGAGTGATCTGTAAGCTGTCTTCGTTGTAGACTGATTGCATTTCCATAATATTCTACCAGTAAATCGATGCGTGCCATATGCGTTAACTGCCACTGAGCCTATGTGATCTTCCCATCTCACACTCCTTCAGAGTGTCATACGCAAGAATTTGTACGATTTGACCAATTTCAGCTGTGACTCGTTAATAATATAGTCCCAGGACACAACTTTTTTGTTTTCTAAATGCACAATTTTACTTTTTTGAACGTTTAAAGCAAGTTGTCAATATTTGCACCATTTTGAAATATTATCAAGATCTCACTGAATATTTTTTCTGACAGTACTTCACTATAGGTGAACCATTCATCTGTGAGAAGTCTGAGGTTACTAGTAACATTGTCTGCAAGGTCAAAAATATACAATGCGAACAGTAAAGGTCCCAACACATTTCCCTGGGACACACCCAGAGTTACTTCTACACCTGTCGATGACTCTCCATCAAAGTTAACTTACTGCATCCTCCCTATCAAGAAATCCACATCCAATAAAAAATGTCACTTGTTGTCTCGTACAGTCGTACTTTCGGTAGTAGGGTGGGTGTGGTACTGAGTCGCAGGCGGAAATAGAGGAATACTCCATCTACCTGACTGCCTTGAACCATGGCTTTCTGGATTTTAGGATCTCATGTCAGAAAAGTGCGAGTTAGGTTTCACACGATCTGAGTTGTCGGAATCTCTGCTGGTTGGAATGGAAGAGGTAATTCTGTTCTAGATACCTCATTATGTTTGAGTTAAGAATATGTCGTAAGATTCTACAATAAATGGCTGTCAAGCATACTGCACAGAAGTTTTCTACATCACTTCTGCTACCCTTCTTGTAGACGGGTGTAAACTTTACTTTCATCGAAATACTGGACCAAGTTTTTGGTTCGAGGGATCTAGATTAGAAAATAATTAAAAGAGAGGCTAACCTAACCACGAGTTCATCATAGAATCTGATACTGATTCCATCAGACCCTGTCGCTTTCTTCAATTTTATCAATTTCAGCTGTTTCTCAACACCACCGACACATCTACATCATACTCCGCTAGCCACCTTATGGTGTGTACTAGGGTACTTCTGGTACCACTAACAGACCCCTAGTACCATGTTCCACTCGCAAATGGCGCCTGGGAAAAATGGTTATCGGTAAGGCTCTGTATCTGCTCTAATTTATGGAATTTTCTCGTCGTGGTCATTCCGGAGAATATATGTGAGAGGAAGCAATATGTTTTCCGGCTCTTCAAGGAAAGTACTCTCTCGAAATTTCAATAGTAAATTTCTCTGTGATGCACAACGCCTCTCTTGTAGAGTCTTCTCCTGGAGTTTGTTGAGCATCTCTGTAATGCTTTCGAGACTAAATGAACCAGTGACGAAACGCGCCACTCACGGTTCGATCTTCTCTATCTCTTCTATCAGTCCTACATGGTAAGCGTCCCAGACTGATGAACAATACTCAAGAATGGGTCTAACATGCGCCTCGTAGGCCATCCTCCTCGTAGATGAGTTACATTTCCTTAAGATACTTCCTGTGAATCTCAGTATGTCATATGCTTTTCCCTACTATTTGTTTTATGTGGCCATTTCACTCCGGATTGTCGTCCCTAGATAGTTTACAGCAAATACTGTTTCCAGCAATTTGTCAGCAATAGTGTAATTGTACAATAATGCATTCTTTTTCTGTGTATGCACAATATGTTACACTTATTTACGCTCGAAGCCGACTACCAGAGCCTACACCATTCATCAGTCCCATGCAGATCGTTCTGCAAATCGATACTGTCTTCTTGCGTTGTTACTTCCTGATAGTCGATACCATCATCTGCAAACGGTGTTAAAGAGCTTCCATCGCATTCTACTAGATCAGTTATATACATTGTAAACAGTAATGGTCCTATCACACTTCCTTGGGGTACTCCGGAAATTACCTTTACATCTGACGATTTTGTTCCATTAAGAGCGACGTGTTGAGTTCTATTTGCAAAGAAGTCTTGAATCGAGTCGTGAATCTGGTCGGATAGCCGGTAACTTCGTATTTTTTTCACTAAACGGCAGTACGGGAAGGTGTCAAATGCCTTCCTGGAGTCAAGGAACATGGCAGCAACCTGAGCGCCATCGTCTAAAGCTCTATTGACTTCACAGAGGAACAGGGCGAGCTCAGTCTCGCAAGATCTCTGTTTACAGAAATCATGTTGATTTTTATAGAAGAGGTTTCCGTTCTCCAAAAATGTTATATTTCTTGATCTTAAAATATGTTCCAAATTTCTACTACAGATTGACGTCAACGGTATAGGCCTATAATTATGTGCATCTGCCCTGCGATCCTTCTTGAAAACGGGAATGACCTGTTCTTTTTTCCAGTTGACAGTTAGCCTTCGTTCTTCCAGAGAACTACTATAATCTGCTGCTACAAGGAGAGCAAGTTCTTTCACATAATCTCTGGAGAATCTTGTAAGGATCTCATCTGGTCCTGATGGCTTTCCACTACTAATCGAATATAGCTAATTATCTATTCCGCTATCGGCTATCTCAATGTGTGCCATTTCGACGTTCGTACAATGACTGAAAGGAGGAACTCTGTTACGATCTTCTGCGTTGAAACAATTTCGAAAGACGGAATTCAGTGTCCTCTTTGTTATCATCCGTTTCGGTGCCAGTATGGTGCTTGAGTGAATGATTAGATGTTTTCTCTGATTTTACATAAGACCAAAACCTCTTTGGGTTTCTAGTCAGGTCGGTTGACAAAATTTTACTTTCAAAGTCATTGAGCGCTTCTCTCATTGAGCTTCTTACATTTATTAATATCTATATCACTTCTCTTTGCAGCGATCCGAGAGTTAAATTGAACCAATACCCCTCGAGTTTCGGTAGTAAAGGAACATCTGAAAATCGAGTTCAGCAAACCTGTTTTTGCGATGCCGCCCTCAATTTTAGTCCGTGTCTCGTCCATGAGTGCCTGAACACTAAATTTTGTGTCACTAATAGCCTTTACATATGACCAGAATTTCTTTGGTTTTGTGAGAGATCCTTTGATAATATTCTGCTAAAGCAGTCGAAGGCTTCACGTATTGCCCTCTTGATAAGCAAACTAGTTTCATTCAGCTCTCCTTTCTCTAGCCCCACACTTTGTTTTATATCTACTATGCTGTCCTTTGTTTCTTTAGAAGTTTCTGCACAGAGACTGAATATCATAAAGGCTCCCTCCCATCATGAACGGTTCTACTAGTTAAATGTCTAACAAGTGCATGGTCAACTATTTTTCTAAACTTGAGCCGCGTTCTTCTACTTGTTCCTCTCCAGAGTTAAATGTTTCGAGTTCCTTACTGACATGCGACACTACCTCCCCTTTACCTAGGTTGTAGGAAACATAAACTACTCTACATGTTTTAGTTACCATTTGTTCTTTTTTAATAATTGTTGCTAAAACTGTCTCATAGCCAATGATACCAGTATCTATCTCGATGTCCTCAAAGTGATCATGTCTGCCATGTGCTGTTAGTTCCATCACGGATGGGCTTCTGAACAATCTGTTGTAGGTAGTTTTCAGAGAACACATTTAGTAATGTTTCGCCAAACGGCTTGTCACGCCAACTACCTACGAAACTGTAATTTTCCCAGTTGATAGTTGGATCATCAAAGTCTACTCCAATGATGACAGTGTTATATGCGATTTCAGTTTTTCTCGGCGAATGCCACTGATGAATTCTTCTCGGGTTATCAGCCGAGTGGTGGGTACGAAACTCATTGAAATGTTGCGACAAGACGACGCCACCACTCGGCTGACAACCCGAGAAGAATTCATCGCCGATGACGGTGTTGTTGTAGTCTTCAATTCAAAGACTTGTTTGATGCAGCTCTCCATGCTGCTTTGTCCAGTGCAAGCCTCTTTAACTCTGCAACCTACATCCTGTCGGCCTCCGTAGCACAGCGGTTGCGTTATCGCCTACCAAGCAAGGGGGGCTGGGTTCGATTCCCGGCAGGGGACTGAGTGTTGTGTGTCCTTCATCATCATTGTCATCAGCATCGACACGTAAGTCGCAGTAGTGGCGTCAACTAAAAGGACTTGCAATATGGCGGCCAAACCCTGAAAGGCGATATTCCGGCCAATAAATGCCATACGATCATTTCATTTCAACCTACATCCTTCTGAATCTGCTTACTGTATTCATCTCTTGGTCTCCCCCTACGATCCCCCCCCCCCCCCACACACACACACTTTCTTCCAATACTACATTGTTGATCCCTTGATGTCTCAGAATGTGTCTCATCAACCGATCCATTCTTCTAGTCAGGTTGTGTCACATATTTCTTTTTTCCTCAGTTCTACTTAGTGCATCCTCATTAGTTACATGATCTACTCCCCTACTCTTCAGAATTCTTCTGTACCAACACATATCAAAGGCTTCTATTCTCTTCTTGACTAAACTGTTTATCATCCATTTTTCATTTCCATGCATGCCTCACTTCATACAAATACTTTCAGAAAGTCTGCCTAACACTTGAATCTACATCTGATGTTAACAAATTTCTCTTATTCAGGAACACTTTTCTTGCAATCGTCAGTCTACATTTTATATCCTCTCTACTTTGACTATCATAATTTATTCTGTTGCCCAAATAACGAAACTCATCTACTACTTTTAGTGTCTCGTTTCCTAATCTAATTCCCACAGCATCACGTGATTTAATTAGACTACATTCCATTATCCTTGTTTTGCTTCTGTTGATGTTCATCTTCTATCTGTCTATCAAGATTGTCCGTTCCATTCTCCCACTCTTCCAAGACCTTTGCTGCCTCTGACAGAATTACATTATCACAGGTAAATCTCAAAGTTTTTTTTGTTCTCCATGAATTCCTGCTCTCAATATTTGTTGCTCAGTGCTCAATGTGCAGACTTAATAACATTGGTGATAAGCTACAGTTCTGTCTCACTACCTTTTCAACTGGCTTTCATGCCTCTTGACTCTTATAACTTCCGCCTGGTTACTGTACAAACTGTAAATAGCCTTTCGCTCCCTGTTTTTTTTCCCCCGCTACCTTCAGAATTTCGAAGCAAGTATTCAAGTCAACATTTTCAAAAGCTATAAACGAAGGTTTGCCTTTCCTTAACCTATCTTCCAAGGTAGGTTTTAGTGCCAATATTGCCTTGCGTGTTCCTACCTTTCTCCAGAAAACAAACGATTTCCTAAAGGTTGGCTTCTACCAGTTTTTCCATTCTGCTATAAGGCGTTTGTGTTAGTATTTTGCAGCCATGACTTACTGAACCGATAGGTTGGCAGTGATGACAGTATTATTTGGGAGTTTACGTACCAGTGAACTGAGTTTTTCATTAACATCTGGAGCTGAATCTGGTAGCCAGTAGAGGGATCTGATTATAGGTTTGTCCCTATCTTTGCTCCCGAGTCTCGCCCAGACAGTATCACATGAATTTTCGGATTCTGTTTCAGTGCATTTGAGTCTCCTGAGTTTCTTGTGTACTTTCACACATACACCATCTCCATTTACCATTAGCCTAACGTTAAGACATTCGCTTAAATTGGTTTTAACCAGCTTTCTGTACCTAGTTTAATGTGAGCCCCAGAGCTATTTAGGAGCACTGGGGCATTATTGTGAATGGTTCAGCAGTTAATCATTGGGATTTTGGTACTCTCGCCCATAGTGGTATTTATTTGGATCTTATACTGACGTAGAGGGGCACCTACCGTAAAAAAAATAATTGTGTGCACCTTACACATACTTAGCTACCTGGATGGCAGTCTCTGATTTGTGGTTGTGGATGAAGAATTTTTTATTGATGAGGCGACGTTCACAAATTAATGTAAATTTGAGAAATATGCACTATTTGTGAATGGAAAACCTATGTTGGCTTCGTCGGGTGTTCAATCAACATCACTGAGGCATAGTCAGACAGCATGTGACTGGCCCATATTTTGTGGATGACACGTTGTACAGGGAAAAGCACACACATGTTTTTAGATAACTAATTTATCTCACTTTTTAGAAAATCTGACCCTGAGAACTCATCAGATGATATGGTTCCAGCATGATTGATAACCTGCTCATAATTCTTCAGTAGTAAGAGATGAATAGACTGCTTTCTTCCCAACCAGTGTGTGGGAAGAAACAGTCCTATTCAGAGGCATCCACCATGATCACAGAACCTGTCACTGATAGATTTCTTCCTCTCAGGCCACATATAAGGCATTTGAACTACAAGGAGGCTCCAACAACTACAGAGGACATGGGAGAGCGAGTTACTGCTGCATGTAAAGCGATTACTCCAGATATGTTGATAGAAGTAAGTTTATCAGTGATTTAGCGTGCAAGAATGAATAGTGATACAAATGGTTCTCACTTTGAATACACTACACTAGAAATAAACGCCTACAGAAATGTGACAGCAAATATTGTTATTGCAGTTGTTTGGTCATCATCTTTGACTCAATGAATTATTTTAAAGTAAGAGTTTTACTGGTGCACTAATGACACAGCATATGAAAAAAAAACAGAAACATAATTTTAATTTATTTTGAAATTATAAATTTCACACTGCAGATTCTAATAACTTCGTTACTAACAAGCATTCCTTTGTGAACATCATCTCACATATGTTTGATTATTTTTTCAACACTGTATAAGGCAAAAAAGTTAACTGACTTGTATTTATGTCATTGGAGTGACCTTTCAGCAGTATAAAAATTTCTTTGGTACAAAACACGTTTAAACCTTTGTAAAATTCAATCCACAGGCATAAAATTGTGTCTTAAAACAGCAGGGCAACTTTCCTTGCAGAGCGATGTACACTTCCAGCTGACAGGCCATTCAGCAGCTGCAACAACAGCACAAAAATCTTTGTATTCAGTATATTTTTGCTCTATGACTTTCTGCTAGCTCTATAAAAAAGTTATATCACTGAATGCGTCTCATCGAAGTATGCTATTCTGGCAGCAAAAAATGGCATATTTCTATTAAAAAATGATGCTTGTATCACATTTATTAATGGAGTTGTGAGAATGCAAATCTGTTTGTTCCATGGGTCCCTGGTCCCACTGTTAACCTAAATGAAAACAGATTACAGATATCTTTAATATGTCAAAAGCAATTTGAAGTGAAAACGATAAGATGTATTCTTTTAGGTCTTTTCACATTTTTGTTCTCCAATGAATGGGGGCTTTGGCTCAGAATAACATGTTGGCTTCAGAGCAGGAAGATTAACTATAGACCATGTATTTTGTTTTTAATAAATACCTGAAGAAAACATTCGAAATCAGCCTCTTTACTAAGTATTTATAGATGCAGAAAAATCGTATGATAATACACTTTTGTGTGGTTTGTGGAAAGTTATCATATAAAATTAATCTTATGATAAATAAAGCAGCTCAAGATTTAAAGCTACAAAGAGATAATGTGAGAGCTGCAACCTGTCACTGACTTTATAAAACGTACGTTGTAGTCAAAACCAGTTTTTAGTTGGACTACATTTTCTCTAATTAAAACTATTTTATACTGAATGCCTTCATTACAATTAGAATTTCCTAGTTATAATCAGAATTTACTGTTATACATATTTGAATTTTTGATAAAATTAGTTTTAACTCTGAAGATTGGATAAAACTAGTTTTAGCCAGAGAAGCTTGTTTGGAGGAAATAATTCAAGAAAAAGCAATAAAGTTTTGACTGGGATTAAAAAAACATTTGGGTTGTTTAGTATGGTATAATCATGCACTAAACGAATATTTTCAAAGAACTCCATGGATATGTTGACAGTATTAATTAAAAAGGCCACACAAATATTAATAACCTTGAATCCATTTAATACTCTATACTGTTTCTGTGAGGTTTTTTTAACTGATTGTGCTTCTTCAGTTTCATCCACAAATTTACCATAAGTTTTTAATGTCGTCACACTGTAGTGGTTTTCTTTTTTATGTTCACCAATTTGTAATGTTATTTTTTAAAATTCTTCTTTCCATTGCATTTCTTGATTTAGATCTATCATGAGAAATGCATATGAGTTAATCTATATGTGCTTAGTTGAATACTAACTGTGTGCACAGGTGAGTATCATGTGACCGACTCAACCAGCCAGAGTCAGAAAATGCTGCTCAGTTGATAAGACTGAGCCTTGTTTAAGCTAAATGAACCTTGACCTGGGTCAAAACAAATCTGAGTAATTTTGTCAAAACACATTTTGTTTAGTTAAAACCAGTTTTGACTGGCATTTATTTTGTACCACCAGTAAATTATAGTTGCAACAATGGTATTTAGTATACTCTAGTTTTAACTAGTAAGTACATGTTCTAACTGAAAACGGGCTTTCACAGTAACACATATACAGGGAAATCGTTGGAAAATTAGAAGGAATCCCAATAAATGACAATACTGCATATTCACTACTGTTTGTGCTTAATGATACACAGTGTAGGCTCAGCTCTATTCAGTTATTATAAAACCTAAATCATTTTTCGTTTTGAGATATCTTTCATCTCTAGTGGAAAAACACCCAATGTAAAAATTGTCCATGTCCTCATGGAACATTTACAGTGTGTCACGAAAACAAGGCCAAATATTGAAGACTCTACAAAGGCAGAAGCACAAGATTCAGTACGCCTGCATTGAGAGCCTGTTGAAAATAGGTTGATTTCCAATGTTAGCAGACGACGATATAACTCTTCCCACTACTTTCAACGTCAGAACTTTCCTCTGGAGAAAGCTTGACCTTGACATCCTGTTCCATCGCTTCCCATTCCGTTGATAGCCTATGTAAACGCCACTGTACGAAATTCATTGACGAAAGTTCCGATTTACCGTTATATCTCATTCTGTTTCGTTCCGTCCCGTCAAGTATGAATCGACGTTTTTTCACAATGTGTCCTTACCCTGCGGTCGGAAGAAGCAAATCACACAGTAATAACTGAAATTTAAAGCTTTTCTAAAAGTAAGTGGTATTACAACTCTCCAATTACATTTAGTCAGTGTGTTGCCTTATATTTAGAATATAAATGTAATATTTGTGTAAATCTATTGACACATGTGAAACACATAAATAACTAACAATGGACAATAGCAAAAATGACAGTAGTGCACCCCGTCCTTCGTAACACAATGGGTTTTCTTCATATTATTAATATCAGAGTCTTTAGCCCATTGACGTGCACTAAATTATCTCGATTTTTAGCTTTATTTTATGATTATTTTTTTAAAATTAGTATTACATTTTCGTACTTCAACTCTCTGTTGCATTTTACCTACATTTTCCTGCCTACTTTCTGAGAAATAAAACAGGTGACATTTTATAAAATAAGTGACGTCATAATTTAAGTTCTTTTCCACACTGTCTCACACACACATGCTAAAGAATTCAGCCCCCCTTTGGATCACCCAACGATACGTGTTTACGATCTTTGCTGTCGAAACAGGTTCTGCATGTTTCGTCTTGTACTGCGAAGTTCTTTGGTGTGTACTTGGGAAGTTTTGTTTGTTTACAACCGAAGAAAACATTCTCTCAAACATGCCGACTTATGAAATGCCATTATTAATTAAAACACTTAGTCGGGTAAGAACTTTATTGCTCAGATAAGGAAACGTAAAACTGTTGAATTGACAGTGTTAATCTGCAAGTCACGGAACTACTGTAATTTGTAGTATAATGTAATTTGTGTAAGCCAGTCTTTTTCATGGTAGAAATGCCTCTGTAAAGTATAATCAACCGCATCAAACAACAGCCATTCTTTCTGATCGTTATAATTGCTCTGGTTGTCGCTCTAGCCACTTTTTCAGGGTATGATTAAGAGAGATGTGAGAAAAAAACTAGACACCGGTAACATTCTGGCTTTTGCCTATGTTGTTTAGAAGTTTGATATTAATGTCAAATATGAATGGATCGTAATGCAATAGATACAATACAGAATGTGGACAACCATTAAGTGTAAATGATTGAATCCTCTGGTGTATTTTAAAATTAGCAGTTCAGTATGCTTCTGAGTGACAGTAATCTCATTCAGACCACATTCATTTTGCCCTCACCTGCATTTCTCGCCCATAGACATTACCAGATCACTCTGAAATGATAAATATCCGTAACATCAATAGCGTATCATAAAATTACTGTAGAACTACTAAGGAGGAAGTGTTGTGACACAGAAGCTGAGCCATTTTGCTGTAATACATTTCACAATATGAGCTGACAAAAGGATCAATAGTAATTTGATTTTATTTTCTGCCTGCAATATAATCCTTTGTGTCTCAAGTGTGTAACTTGTCTTTGTGTGTGCACGAATCACAGAGATTGTTGCTGAGCCTTACAGACAAGCCTTGGAACAACGACAGTGCAAAATCTCTTGGAAACTTTCAATTGGAAGGTTAGTCAGCATGTTGAGAAAGAGAAGGTGAACAGTGTTAAAAAAATGTCTTCATGAAGGTGAAGGAGACATCAAAATGTGAAAAAGAAAGTAAGATGTATGAGATTTGTTTATAGTATGGCATTATTGGCTCAAATTGAAATGACATTTAGTAGAAATTGGAGAAGAAATTTGTCTGAAGGCAAGTTTTTAAAAAGATTAATGTGGTGGGAAAAAGATAAGTGTGAGAATTTGTTTGTAATGCAGAATAATCAGTAACAAACATGCAAAGAAGTAATAAAAGCACTGTAATTGCAGAGACCTTTTAATCTAGAAAATAAAATATTCTGTGGAGCAATGAATAAGCAGACAAGATAAAGTAGCTTGTATCATAATGTGGTGCTAAAATGTAAAAACTGTAAAGATATCAAGAGCAATTGTTTTGAGGCCTTTGCAGTATGGACCCAGAGGAGAAGTAGCTGGAAATACAAATTAAGATATAAGTGTAAATGTGGAAAGGAATTTACTAAGGACCACCAAGGCTGAGAAAATAAATTATTCAATTAAAGCAGACTGCATAATGATCAGTGCTCATGAAGAATTTGTGAATTAATGAAAAAAAATAAAGATCTGATTGTGTGTGCTGTCTGTGTGACGAAACACTAAAAGATTTATACAAGGAATAGGATAGACTGCTACTCACCATAAAGGTGACCTGTTGAGTTGCAAACAGACACCAAAAAAAGACTGATACACATGCAGCTTTCATCCATGTGTGTGTGTGTGTGTGTGTGTGTGTGTGTGTGTGTGTGTGTGTGTTTTCATTGCACCTGTCTACAACTCAACACATCATCTTTACACTGAGTAGCAATTTGTCCTGTTCCATATATTGTTATTCCAACCTGGAGTTTCCATTGTTTGACACTCTAAGATTTGAAAGTCTTCAGAAATTGTTACAGCCTATTAAAAAATGTTTAAGAAAGAAGAGACAAGATTTCTGTTATCACAATTTTTCCCTTGTTTCATTCTTATTTTTTCTCAGCACAGCTATTGTCACTGACAAATATCAAATAATTTGTATTAAATATTTGGATAGTTATGGTAGACTGCTTTGTTCTTGTGCTGTGCTTCTCACTCTGAGGCACTACATTTGGATATTAAATGTATTGTTCTTCATTTCAGCCAGAAACATTTGTTGTACTGAAACGTGCAAGTCAAACAATATTTGATAAAGGTGGTGTCATACGAAAGATTGAAAATCTTGGGACACGCCAGTTGCCTTTCAAAATTAGAAAGCATGGTCTTGTTGAGAAAAAAGCCAGGTAATGTTATTTTTCCATTTTTCATCCTGACTGTTACTGTAAACTAAATGCTTTATATTGAGAATTTTTGTGCTGCCTCATACTTCTACACGAGGTGTATTTTAAAATTTTTGTATGTGGTTCATAACAGAGTCTGTCATATGATAACTGACAAATGTACTTTTGGCATAAACAATTTGTAGGAAGCAAAATTTGTAACTAAACTTTATGTCCAAACACTTTCCACTCTGACTTTTTTGCTGTAAAATCTCAGTAGTATCCAAAGAAGCTGTGAACTTCGCTGTCGCATGTTTCATACACATTTCTCTCTGTACTTAAAAGCTTCATTGGCATTTTATTTTATATAAACTTTCTCCAGTGTTAGAGGTATCATAGCACGCCACATTAATGATTTTGTCTAGACTGAGCTGTAGCAGAAACCAGTGTCTAGGTTAGGTTGGCATGTGACAGTTTTGTTAATGTCAGAGCCCGCATCTCGTGGTCGTGCGGTAGCGTTCTCGCTTCCCACGCCCGGGTTCCCGGGTTCGATTCCCGGCGGGGTCAGAGATTTTCTCTGCCTCGTGATGGCTGGGTGTTGTGTGCTGTCCTTAGGTTAGTTAGGTTTAAGTAGTTCTAAGTTCTAGGGGACTTATGACCACAGCAGTTGAGTCCCATAGTGCTCAGAGCCATATGTTAATGTCAGAAGGCAACAGCTTGCTTCCGAGTTCGTGAACCTACAGTTGTCGATGTGAAATCTTGATTGTGGTGACAGACTAATCTGTAGTGCAGCCAGTGCCCCATATTAGCTTGAAAGCAGGTAATTTGGTTTACATTATTCACTGTGGTGTTGTGTGCAGAGTCCTGCGATGTTATATCAAAAGACCTAGGTTGTTATGTTAAGTAGTTAATATGTCTCCTCTCGTGATCAAAATGAAAATAAATTGTTACATCATTGGTTACACGAATCAGCTGTTACAACATTGTTACTCGCAACAGACATTACCAACATACACTTCAAACTGAGCACATGGATGGCACCATATAAAGTATTACAATTTTCTCTTTACCACACAGATAATCGGTGCAGAGAAGTTGATGTTGAGCTTCTTTCTTCTCAAGGCAACCAGTAATAATGGCTGTGATGATCCATCCACTGTTATGCAATTGCCCTTACTCTGGGAGTGTTTTATAGTACTCACATGATGACAGAATTTGGTGATTATTTGGTTCTTAGGTCAGGAATATGATTCATACCATTTGAGTGTTGCTTTACAATATTAACCAAAGTGTAAATACTTTTGAATTAAAGGGCTTGTAGAATGTAAATACTTTTGGATTAAAGGACATGCAACATTCTTGTTTGCCCTGTCATAGTTTTTATGTTGTTTCTCACATCCAATTAGGTGAGAGCTTCCTGGTTCCACTTTTCAGCATTAAGCAGGTATCGCACTACCAGAGAACAAATAAATGAAATTCATAACTTTCACCTATTAGTGTGTGTAAGCTTTCCTCCTCCTCCTCCTCTCAGAAGATGTAGAAATCAATAATGACTAAGTTTGGGGAAAATGCTGTCAGCATCTCTAGCACTCAAATGTTGAAACAACATGTGATGGCAACAATTTACCTAAAGTTTTACCTACCAGGTATTCACCTGCCTGGTATTCACCAATTTTGTGTTCCAACTGTTCTCTCAAGTAAGCACACTGAGAAAATTTTGATTGCCCTATACCATTTCTGGGGCAGTGGATAGATAAGTGCACATTTCCTGTTGTCAGGAAGTTTTTCTGTTTGTCAGATGGTTGTGATTGTTATGTAAGTACCTGTAACGATTTTCTTCCAAAGTTTTATAGTAGTTCTGCAATGATACTGTCTTCACCAGATATCCTATTGTTTCTTCATTTAGTTATATGTTTGTGGATCTCATTGTGTGTTTGTTGGGTCGACAGAAGCGTCTGATCCCACGCGTCGGCTTTGACCTCTGACGTAAGGGTGTTGTCGTGTGTGACGTCATGACGGCGCGGAGTTTGGTTTGTGAGTGTGACGTGTTTGTAGATGTCGTCGTGTTGTGGTTTGTTGTGCTCTCTGGTGGTATGTTCAGGGTCTTCGTTTGTGTGGTGTTATGGGCTCAGTTTGCTTTTGCTCATTATCCAGAATTATTCAAGTGTCGGCTGTGTTTGTAGTGGAATTCGTTTCAGTGAGATAACGATTTTGTGTGAAGGTTAATTTAGTGTTGTTCGCTGTATATTGTGTGGTAATTTTAGTAAAATTAATTGGCTGTTGTTTTTGTTCAGGAATGGATATGACTGATAAAATTAACAGTGCGCAGGTCAAGGGAAGTGTTCGATCTCAATGTGTGGCTATGTATGATGATATTGGTATCGGGAGATGTGTTTGAGCTATATAGGCCAAGGGAAGTGTTTGATCCTAATTTATGGGATCGGGAGCTGCTGTTGAGCTATATAGGTCAAGGGAAGTGTCCGATTCCACATATTGTATTTAGTGGTATTTGGGGAGTTTTATGATGTTGGTTTTTTTCGTCATTTTTGGTGGTTTTGTATTGGGGATGGATGTCTAAATTTGTTTATATTTAGTTTGCCCCCACCTAAAAACACCCCATTTCCCGCACTTGTCCCGTTAGTGTCAGTAGGCTTTTTGTGGAAAGTGTGTGTGTGTGTGTTTTTCGATGTATTTTCGTCCTCATAATGTGTACGTACTGACTTTATATGTGCCATATTGGAATGGTGGTTTATGGTCATTTCCGCCATATTTTTGACGTCATGGGTCAAAGCAGATGGGTGGGATCGGACACTTCCGTATTTCCTGTTAGTGGGAGTGATTCTGGGTGAGTGGAGATGCGGTCCTGCATTGTGAATATTGTTTCAGGTTCAGGAGAGTTAAGGACATCAGAGAAATGATGTACCTGCTCCTGACAGTACTCTTGATTAGTTAATGCGAGGTTTCCATCTTGTTTTCTGAAGCATGAGTTTTGAGATGTATACCCTCAGACCTCCCTTGTTAAAGTTGTGTAGAATTTTCTCACATTGTGTTTGCAGAAGTTTTCTTCAATAGCATCCAGTTGTTCCTTCATATACTTTCTCTTGGTTTGCCTAATGAGTTTTGCAGCCTGTTTTCTGTACTTGTTAAAATGATATACGCTTTCAGGAGATTTTTTATTGTTGTATTCTGGGAAGGCTTGTTTGCATCTTTCTAGTTCATTTTCACATTCTGAGTACCATCATGGATATTTAGTGTTCTTTTTCCATGGTGTCTGTTGTTTTGCATTTTGTGTGATCTTTCTATAGAATTCTTCCCATGTGTGGTTGTTGTATTTTCCATTCCTGCTTTATGTTGGATTTTATGATCTTTTTTTGTGTCTAACTTCATTATGTGTGTTCATTTCTGAAGGATTTTCTTTGGTTTGAATTTGATTTTGATTCAAGTTAGGTAGTGGTTTGAATCAACATTCACACCTCTGTGAATTTGAATGTCATGGCTCTCTTTCTTGACTGGGTATGAAATTGTTACATGGTCTATTGGGAATCCTCACAAACACAGTGTGTGTCTCCTAAGAGTCACCTGACACATCTCCTCTGGTGTCTCACAGATATTCAAAATTTTGTTTTTATGACATGTAGCTGCAGTCAGCCCAAACAAGTATTCTCATCATGTCTTTCATGCACCACCCAGCATTGATGGAAAGTGTCAGTTTGTTCCTCATTGCAAACAAAATGATATTTACTCATAAAGTGGAATTTCATATGCCCATTCAACAGAGCAGTCTCAAAGTAGTCTAGTGTGATATCCGTTTTACTGGTATGAATTAACAGGACAGTAAAATGCAGAATGACGAGTACTCCTGCAGTGACAAGCACAGCCCTGACCCACACTCACTGCTACCACCATGTAGAAATGCGCTACTCAATCTCTGTAGGAGTACTGATTATTCTTTGTGTTTTACTGTTCCTATTAATACACATCAGTAGAACAGTTATTGCACTAGACTAACCTGGTAGTGCTCTGTTGAATGAGCATGTAAAATGCTGATTTAGAAATCATTTTGTTTGAAACGGGGAACACACACACACATTCTGTCAACTTTGAGTGTCGTATGAAAGACATGATGAGTAGAATTTGTCTGTGCTGACACCGGCTGCATGTTGCAAAAATGAAATTGTAGTATCTGACAAAACACCAGAGAAAATACACCAAAAAACTCATAGGAGAAACACCCGGTATATATAGAAAAGTCATGCACCAATGATGTACTGGTGTAATACATAAAAGAATTGTAATTGTGAATGAAAAGTACAATGTCGTGTGTGTTTTACAGTATTAATTTATTTTGTTAATTGCTTCTCAGATTACAGAGGCCATCATCAAATTTTAACTGACTGATGTTGTGAGAAATAGGACAATATTCATGACCAACATTGAAAAAGATGTTACACATGAAGAGTGGGGTACATAACGCAGAGTAAATTTAATCTTTGGCAGTGCAGTTGTAATACAGTTAAAAATATAAAAGTTAAAGGGAACAAATCAGAAAAACATTAACATTAAACTAAAAAACTAATATAAAAAATATCACTTGACCTACACTGCTATAACATAGTCCATGATGTCAAGAAACCACAGCTCATTTCAAAAACTAGTGTTGAAGACTTAGCTTGACCTGTGTGCACAGAGCATACTGCACAGTACAGAAAAACCTATTATTCGCTGCATTGACCGCTATAAAAAATCTGACTTAACTAAAATGTCTAGGACAAATTCCACGATACCAAAAAACTAAAATTGCAGATCAAAGTATTTTCTTAAAGCTAACTTGACTGCTAGAATAAAATCCACTATACCCTCCAGTCCTAATTTAACATTATTAACTGCAACTAATAATAGAACTCACAAATTCATAAAAATTCCATGTACATCCAGTTCGATATACACTGAAAACACAATCATGCACATAAATGAAACACACATACCATACCTCATTTTAAAAAATTACACTGGACAAATTTTTTCATTGGTGGCCATAAATCACCCACTGTGGCGTGCGATGATCTAGTAGTGAATGTCCTCACTACATCCATAACTAATAACAGATTCTAAGCAAAAATTAGATCTCTGACCATTAACAACATGCTAAACTAACAGTTCCAAAGCCAAAACCAAATCTGTGCCTAGTAACTACCCACACTTCAGTATGTCATTAACAAAGCTCAAAAATTACAATTTCAGTATGAAGCAGAGAAATAGTATACAATGCTTGGCAAACAACTTGCCACCTCTCCAACACACTGGTAGCACTCGAAAGCAACTTCGATAAATCGGCATTCTACACTAGAAGTTGCCACAACATACAGCAAAATGTTCTCTTCAAACCATCCATTTCAAATATGCTGGATGACCATGATTTCACATAACACAGCACATTTATAAATCAAAGCCAGTGACCAGTGCTGCATATTTCAGTTGACTCAATAAAATTAGTACTTCACAAGAACACTGAAGGATAGTTCGAAGAGGTATTACATATAGAAGGTGATACAGAAACAGAGCAAAATATAGAATTGACAATTGTAACAACAGAATATGTATGGACAATCACAATAAAATAAATTTAGTACTTGACAAGATTATTAAAGAGTAGCTTGAACATGTATTACACGTGGGAAGTGATACAGAACCTGGAATCATTAGTTATAAAAACACAATATATGGAGCACATAGGCATTCATAATAACATAAATAAAAAATACAGGGAAATGGAAGGATGGAAAGGAACAGACAGCATGGGAAACATTGTAAAATTGTGAGAGTTAAGTTTAGAAGAGGGGGATGTATTGGAGCTGTGTTTGGTCATCTGATATTAAATCAGGACTGTGGACAAGATATTTTTGATTTCCAGGAATTCAGACATACTCAGTATTTGTCCATTGCTAAGCGGAGGACATGGGACTGTGGCTGTTAGCTGTGGCCCTCAGTCAGTACGTGCTTAGAAAATATAGAATCATAATTCTGCAATTCCAGCTCTGTCCATGATCTACCAGCCTAATTACTATGACTCTGCCTCATTGACCAATAAAAAACTTACCACAATCAATTGTATATACACCACTCTTGGCTAGTAGTTGGGTCTTATCTTCACTACTGAAAATAAACTGTGATGTGGTGTCCTATATTTGCTGAATTTCAGTGTATTGGCTAGACTGTGTGACCCCCTTCCCAGATATGGGATTGTATATCATTTCTTGCAAAAGTGGAAGAAACAGCATTGGGCACATAGAGGAGGAGTATAATTTTTGTAAGAAAAAGTACCATTACAGTTGTATCTTGAGAATGTCTTTATTCTATCATACGACTAGTTTTGGCAGCACATTGCAGCCATCCTCAGGCCCCACCACTACCAAAAAAGTATCTGATTTCCTTGGCACATTTACTGTGGAATCCTTTTTGATTTTTGTTTCCTATACAAGATGTGGTGAGGTATGGGATTGTACTCCACACCCTGCAGGCATTGGGAGGAACAACAGACGGTGCATAGAGGAGGGGTATAATTATCAGTGTTTATTTCCTATGCAAAGCTTGGTCAATCAGGGCAGGTTTACAGCGTTCGGTTGAGGCAATAAATTTTATTGTGTCTAATTCTGCTTTGAAATCTTCTTTGGACAGGGAAGGATAAGAGACAGTGCGCTGTTGAATAGAAAGTGCATGTTTGAGTGTAACTGGGTGTTGCGAGCAAGAAGGTATTGCCATGTCTGTAGCTGTAGTGTTTCCAAAGATTTTGAAACAATGTGTTTTTGTACAGATGGCAGTAGTTAGATCTAGGAAGTTTTTATGCTAAGCGTGTCTGTGTGTCAGTCTCAAGTCATCCACTTCCACAGGCTTAACATCAGACCAGTACATCATCTCTGTCAGAATATCAACACAGTCTTTTACTGGTATGTTGGAAAATAAACGGTAGGCATTAAATGATACTAATTTAGTACTGTGTGAGATGTATGACTGTTTTATTTTATTTACAAGATCCACAAAGTTTGAAAAACTATGCTTTGATTTGAATTTGATGTTATGTTTTATCATAGTGTGCAATTTACTTGCCAGTTTCTGAAGTGGATCTGTGTATGAGGATACAATTGGATGAATGGGTACACCCTGCTTATGCAGTTTCAGATGCCCATATAGTCTACAAGGCACTCAGTTCATGTAGTTAATAGCTTTGCTTCAAAATCAGAAAATACACTTCTATAAGAATCCTGGTAATCCATCAAATGGGACTGCAGCTGGACACGTAGTACTTGAATAATGATGAGAAAACCAACGGCTGCATTTAGATCTAATGTTATTTATTCTTTTTAAAGCATGCTACCAGTTTCGACTCCACATGGTGTCATCTTCAGGCCCCGAACGTAACCTACCATCCACAACCGTTTTCATGTACAATGAACAGAGGCGTATGCCAAAAGTAACTGGATTTCGTATCTTCTGTGGCAACAACAGTCTCAACATGGTCAGGCAACAATACTTCTGTAGGAAGGACTATGATCTGTTATTTCCCCAGTTTTGTCATTCAGCTGTTAAGAACTACATTTGGCACACTTTATCTTACATGTAACAAAACCATATCATTGGGATGGTTAATTTAAGAACAGTCATGTGTTCTGAAGCTTCATGGCATGTTAAAACTGTGTGCCAGACTGAGGCTCAAACCTAGAACTTTGTCTTTTTGGAGCATTGCTGCTGAAAGGCAAGGTTCTGTGTTCAGGTCCTAGTCCACCACAGTTTTAATCTGCCAGAAAGTTTCAAAATAATGCACATTCCACTGCAGGGTGAAAGATTCATCCTCAAACCATATATGCCTTGCATCTCTCACATAAAAGTACATGTGTTTTGTATTATTATCAATTGTAGTCATGTAGTCAGTAAGTAATTAACTGCAGATTTTTTTATGTGTTGTGTTGATTATGTTGAAACATCATATCTAAAAGTTTTCTTGATTGCTTTTAGAGGTAATTATAGAGTGAGTACAGTGCCAGCTATCCTGTTGTAATTTATTGATTGTTCCTTTGAAATCACTATGTGTTTTATGGACAAAAAATTTCTTTCAGTTTGATTGGAAGACCACGCTTTTCCATGTAGCTTTATGATGTTTACTTTGTCATTTTTTCAGTTACTTTTTGATTGAGTTTGACACTTCACCAAAAACAATAGACTACTTGATTGACGAATTTCACAGAGATGTAGACGTCCTGCGTTCCAGGATTTACAGGTCACATGAAAAAGAAGAGTTTGAGTGCACATTTGAAGAGGAGTGCCTGCCTGCAGCATACAGGTAATCATGTTTTATAAATAATTCCTCTGAAATTATTTGTGATAAATATTATACATAAGCCTATCTCCTCGTGTTGGGCAGATCATTGTCTCCAATAAGAACAGAACAAATAAACAATGTTAATGGTGGTGCAACCTGATTTAAATTTTGTGTGTATTCCCTATATCATTTGAAGCATATGCTGAGACATTTTTGTAGAAAAGACGATGATCTGTTATTTCCCCAGTTTTGTCATACAGCTGTTAAGATGCATTGCACACCTTTGCAAATACGTTACTATAGTAACCAGAATTTGACACAACCAGAAGGCACTGGCCGACTGACCAAGGGAGTCAAGGGTGATTCGCTAAAAACCACGGAAAGACAACAGTGATGGAGGAACAACGAAGACAACACAATAGAATGACAAGTCTGGAGAGCAAACTGAATTGAGAGCCTAGACATAGCAATATCAAGAACCAACCAATGCTGAGCACAGTGAACAATACAAGAGTGCAGTTGGAACCCGACTGAGTTCTGGGCCCTTGCACTGCTAGTTTTATAGCATGGCCACAGGTGCCAATAGGTTGGGTTGTGGGACATGGTCTGTGCCTAGCACTGAGGTGGCGACAGCAGCACTCACAAATATAAGAAGCAGTGTCTGCGGCTGTCATCTGTGTCCATGCATTCCAGGGAGGAGGGCCGAGGCTTTTGAACTCATTGGGACTGGATACCAGGATTCCCCCCTCTCCCCCTCCCCCAAAAATTGATGCATTTGAAGCGTCGTGGACAAAGTTTTGGAAGGTGAACCACTGGCACGGTTGGCGTCCTGATGGAGGAGCCTGCCAGCTGCAAGAAGGAACACAGGATGTCAGACAATGTGCTTGGGAATGGCGATGTGGGAGATGACTGTTGCATGGATGGGTGCTACAGTGAGGTCTCAACCTCCATACCCGCATCCACGGGAACCACTGATGGTGGCCTGGAGCACAAATTGCACCCGTGTGCTTGAGGGATTGGCAAAAGGGTGTTCCAATTCTGAGTGACCCACCGATGGTGGCACAGTCAGTTGGTAGGGAAGGAGTTGATTGGTGTGCCAACAGTCCAAACCCCTCAGAGTATCAACTGTCATAAGGCACCGCCATGGATGGCCACCACTGTAACTGGCATCCACAAAGGTTTTGTTCCATGTGAACGCACCCAAACAGCTGAACCTGGGTGGTATCATTCAGCTTGTCAGATCTGGGATTCTGAGGGCTGTCGTGCCAGGAGTTGGAGGAAAATTGTGTGGCTGTTTAACCATGGAGGAGCTCTTCTGTGTTACAGTCAAGCACAGGAGTGGTCCTGTAGGTGCTGAGAAACATTGTTAGTGCTGCTGTGGTGCTGGGTGTGCCCAATGCTGTCAACTTTTGTTGTTTAAATGTACACACCACCCTCTCCACTTCACCATTGAAGAATGGGTGAAAAGGTGGGCTAAACAAGTATTTAATTTCATTGACATTACAGAACTGTTCAAGGCCATCACCATGAATTGGGGTCCGTTCTCAGACAAAAGAGTGTGGGGAAGCCCTTTGATGATGAGAATCCAGGTAACTGCATTGAGTGTGGTGGTCCTAGTGATGGATGCCATGCTAACCACATAAGGGTAGATGGAATAAGCATCCACGGCAATGAGCCATGTAGGGAGAATGGGATCAGCTAAGCCCAGGTGAATGCGGCCCCAGGGTCAATGGGGAGTGGGGCAGGGCGAAAAAGACTGAAGTGGAGTAATGTAGTTGGCATGACAACACGGTGAATATCTGCTTCCTCATCCAGCTGCATAATATCGAAGACAGCGGACAAACAATGACAAAGGTGATCCCAGACCCCGAGTTCTGGCTCAGTAGATTTGGAAAAATAAGTGGGCCGCCCATGTAACACATAGTGCACAACAGACCATAGGATAGGGTCACAGAGCATGTCTGCAGCAATGTGAGTAGCAGTAATGGAAATCCCATCCAAGGTGCATTGTCATTTTGTATCAATGTGGAAACAGAAGATTCCCTGTTGGTCAAACACCGGCTCTGGTCCTGAGGGTAGTTGAGACAGCACATCTGCATTTGCATGTTGCACAGTTGGCTTGTACTTAAAGGTGTAATTTTAAGAACTAAGGAAAAAAGCCCAGCACTGGAGCCTTTGAGCTATCTGCTCTGCAGGCTGGGAGTGTGGCCCAAAGAGCGCTACCAATGGTTTGTGACCAGTAATGGGGATAAACTTTGTCCCAAAGAGGTACACATGGAGTTTCTTAATGGCATAGATGATTGCCAAAGCCTCTGCCTCGATCTGTGATTAGTTTCTGGCGTCAATGTCTTCGACGCGTAGGTGATGGGTTGCTCAGTACCATCTCCATTACAATGCCCCAGCACCGCTAATGCCATATGGGGAATCATCAACAGCCAAAACAAGGGGATGTGATGGAGAAAAAGGTGTAAGGAAAGGTGCCAAGTGTATCTTGTGCTTCAGCTTGAAAAAGCATGTTCATAGACAGTTGAACTCTGTATCTGAATGCGCTTCTTCTGCAGATGCTTGAGAGGGTGTGCAATGTGTGGTGCTTGCAGGAGGAACTTAGAATAATAATTCACTTTACCCAGAAAAGCCTGCAGCTCCTGTAGATTTTGAGGATGTGGGAGAGAGTCAACAGCTCTAATGTTTCAGCCAGTGGGCTGATTCCCATTTTTGTTGAGCATGTGTCCAAGGTATTCCACCTGCTACTAAAAAAATTGACATTTTTGTAGGCATCACTTTAGCTCTGCATTAACAACATAGGAAATAGATCATCTAGGTAATTGGTACAAGCTGGAATGAATATATTTAACTTTACCAGATATCTCTTCAAGATTACGATAATGGAAGAGAATGTGACGGACAAACATTTGTATTTGTACAAACCAAAGAGTGTATTGATGACAATAAAACATAGTGATTCCTCATCCAGTGGGATCTGTAAATAAGCACTGACAAGCTTCATGAGGAGATTCTCCGGATAAGATATGAAGTAGGTTTCAACATGTACTTGTTTGTTGTCCCAAAATCTCCACAGAGCTGGAAGGATTCATTCTGTTTCGTAACCACTACCAGTGGTGTGGACCAAGCACTAGTCTAGACAGGTTCAGTTACCCTAGCTTTATGAAGCCGATCGAATTTGAGCTTAACGGCTGGCCGTAGGGAGACTGGAAGTGCACATGCCTGACATAAACAGTGCATTTTATCTGGACATATAGAAATATATGCCTCAAAATGGTGGTGCTCCCCAGGCCAGGGCCAAACAGAGACAAGTTCCTGAAAGAGAACCGTGTCTGGAATGTGAACTTTGTCCGTGATGAAGAACACAAACAGTGAGAAGGCATCCAGGCTGAAAACATTTCCAACTGAATGACTGTTGGCAACAAACAGTGTTATCAGCCATGTCACCTCCTTGTTTGCTGCTGTAGTTGTGAACTAACCTCTGAGGAGAGTTGATCTGTCACCATATACAGACAACTTGCAGGAGGTCGGGGACAATGCTGAGTAACCCAGGTGAGCATATGTTGGGAGGTTCACAAGGGAAACCATCACTCCCATGTTTACAAACAAACATCCTGATGTGCAGTTGTGAGATCAGTAGACAGCTTGGTGATGGGAGGATTGCCTTGGGGAACAATGTTGTGTAGTTCACGCATTGTCACTTGACACAAATGTGGAGTGGGGTTTGACTGTCCCGATGCTTGACAGCAGACAGTTCAGAGATGCTCAGCCCTTTCAACAATGGGTGCAGTGTGTCCAATGATCTGTCAGTCTGCATGTTAGTGCAGTGTGAAACACTCAGGACAACATGGAAGACCCTGCTGCTTACACTGATGCGGTGTGCTTGGCTGCTCACAGGCCACTAACCCATTCAAAGTGATGAATCATGACAATGCCGTCGGGAAAAGGACTTGCGAGAATTTCGACACCTTGGTTGTGGTTGAACTCTTGCCATAAGATATTCATTTGCCACCTGGGTGACCTCAAAAGAGTGCACAATTTTCAAAATATCATTCAAGAAAAGATTGTCCTGCCTGAGGGCTGCAGTATGTACTTCTAGATTGGGGACCAATTGAACCAACATGTCTCGAATCACGGAATCTGCTTATGAGGTTTTACAAGATGGGTTTGCGCCAGTGAAATCACAACGGCGACTCAGTCCTTACAAATCCATCACTCATGAGTAATATGACTGCCTCAGCTGCTTGCAGCATTGATGAAACTCAATGTGTGATGCAACCACATGGAAACATTGTCAATAATAGTTCAACAGCAATAAACATGCCTACTAGATTGCTAGTGCAACCAGATTTAAGAGGGGAGCCAAGTTATTTAGTATTAAAAATGTCTCTGAGGAATTCCAAGGAAGGAAGATTGACCAGTTTACCGCTTTAACTGCTGTTGCAATTCTGCAGGAGCATCTGTTGCTGTAGCTGTTCCACAAGTTGCACAAGTTTCGCGCCCATAAGACACTGTTAACCATTTTCCCTATCGCCAATTACAGTAACCAAAATCGGGCACGACCAGAAGACACGGGCCAACTGTCCAAGGGAGTCAGTTGTCACAGTCACAGAAAGACAGCAACAGTGATGGAGGAACAATGAAGATAACATGACAGAATGACAAGCCTGGATAGCAGACCGAATTGAGAGCCTAGACTTTGAGTACAATGAACAATACGAGAGTGCAGTCGGAACATGACTGAGGTCTGGCCCCTTGTGCTGCTACCTTTACAGTGTGGCCACAGGTGCCAATAGGCCGGCACCTGGGTGTGAAATGCACCTAGCACTAGGGCGGCAGCAGCAACACCCGCAAATATCAGAAGCACTGAGTAGCAGCTGTCGTCTAGGTCCATGCATTCTGACAAGCTTTCAAACTTGTCAGGCAGGGATACCAGAGTTACTTTCAAAATCTGTACCGAACTGTAGCTCTCCTCCTCAGTTTTCAGTAAATGCATTATATGCTTGTCTGTCTATGTAATCTGGAATGTAAAACATAACCAAATGAAAAGCTGACTCTCCACCCTGTGTAAATCATTTTGTATATTGCTTTGGCCCCCCATAAATAAGCTAAGTTCAGCCAAAAATACAGTTCAGGAAATGATGCTTATTCACAGAGTATAGATTTAGCTGTACGTATGATGAAGCATCAATGTTTATATTGTTGGTAATGAAACAAGTCTTTTGTGTGTATGGATCCACAGCTGCTGTGAATTTCGCAGTCAGTCGTTGAGTTGTTTGTTTTCAATACTGCCTAACAACTGAGATATTTCAGCATTGCTGATCACTTTGACTGAAAAATATGTATAATTTGAACCTTATATTCTTATTAGGGTGCATTATCTTTAGTCACTTATTTACTTTTATGTATTTATTTTTTCCACTACTATATTTATTGTGGTCAATTTGCTCCTATGTCTTGGAACAGGGTGAGCTGGCCCAATGAGAATAAACTGGACTCATATTTGGTATTATGATGGCTCAAATCGCCATTCAGTCATCTAAATTTAGTTTTTCTGTGATTTCCCAAAATCTCATTAGGTGAATCCCCAAATCTCATTAGGTGAATGCCAGGATGGCTCCTTTGAAAACACATGACCATTTCATTCCCAATTCTTTCTCAGTCTGAGATTGTGCTCCATTGCTAATGACCTTTTTATTGATGGGACATTGAACCCTAATATTCCCTGTTTTTCTTTCTTTGCCTTGCACATTCATATTTCTTTTATGCTTGTCTCTGATTTCTTAAAACAAAATTTTGTACAGCTGTACCTATTTATGTAAACCTGTTGTAACATCTTATCACTGTCACTAATACTCTGACATTTGGAATACACTCTCTGATCACTGACCCACCAGTATAAACGGAGACTGGGGGTATTGTGCTGTCAGTAGAGAAGCAGTAACAGAGAATTGACAGGTCAAAGGAGTTCAGTAACTCCAAACATGGATTATCAATTAGCTGTCACCTGAGTAACAAATCCGTCAGTGACATTTCCGATTGCCAAGTTGATTGGTGGTAATGTGATTGTGAAGTGGAAATGCGAAGGAACAACCACAGCTAAACAAAGACCAGGCAGATCTAATGTACTGATGGACAGGAACCTGATGAGTGTTGTTGTATAGGGTGGTTGTAAAAAAATTGCATGAAATCAGCAGAAGGAATCGCTCATGAGTTCCAAAGTGCTACCAGTAGTCCATCTAGCATAATGAGTGAAAAAGAATGGGATACAATGGTCAAGCAGTTGCCCACAAGCCACATATTTCTTTAGTCAGTGCTAAGCGATGCATGAGGTGGTGTAAAGAGTGACACTATCGGACAGTGGATGGTGAAACGAGTGATTTGGAGTGATGAATCATGCTATACCCTGCGCCAACCTATTAAAAGAGTTTGAGTTTGGCGAATGCTTGGAGAACTTTACTTGCCGTCATGTGTAGTGCCAGTAGTGAATTGTAGAGGAGGTGGTGTTATTGTATTATTTTTTTCCGTGTTTAGGGTGTGCCATCCTTATTTTTTACACATATATGAACACATTTTACAGCATTGTGTACTGTATACAGCAGAGGACCAGTTCAGAGGGGATGACTGATTGTACCATCATGACAATGCAGTCTGTCATAAAGCAGCATCTGTGAGGCACTGGTTTGTGGAAAATAACATTCCTTAAATGTACTGTCATGCACAGGGTCATGATCTGAACCAAATGGAACACCTTTGGGATGAATTAGTGATTTTCATAAATCACTCCAGACAAATGCTGAAATGATTTGTTTGAAGAGGGCACGACAAATTTCCTTTCCTATCCTTTCGTAATTTGAGTTTGTACTCCCTCTCTAAGGACCTTGTTGTTGACAGGAGGTTACACTCTAATTTTCCTTCCTTTGGTGATGAGTGAGAATGTCGACTTTGCTCCAGGCCCCAGCATCCAGTACCACTACTTTCTCTGGTTTTGGTTCTTGAGGAAGAGTAGGCTGCCATTTCCCCACAGACATTCAGACACCTTATTGAAACTGTCCTCAGCAGAGTTCAAACTGTTACAAAGGTGAAGGGTAGCCACACCCATATCCACTTTTAGGTGTCCAGATTCTTTTGATCAGACACTGAATTCCAGATGTTAAGTATTAAAATAGTAACTGAAATACTTTAAATTGTAGGGCATTTTTCTCTCACAGGCAGCTTTGGCAGTGAAAGATGCCAAATCTCAGTGAGGTTCATATCCCACTTTAAACTCATGCCTGCTCCCTTTTTCTGATCATTTTCCCATAAAAAAAAACTGCGTGAACTGCATGCTATCATGACTGATAAAACACAGTGGCATTCAAACCATCATTTACTTTCTTTAGAAGTATGGAAATAAATCCATGTTGTCAGAGACAGAAGAAATAACTGTTTGAAGTAATGTAAATGGAGATGTCCTTATAATTTGTGAAGAGCTAGTCATTAGGATGGAATCCTAGCATTTGTTTCACTACAATTAGATACAATCTAAGAGGTTAAGGGTGTTACTGAAACCATGATTTATTTTTTAAAATATTGGAGATGTAGTAGGGATTATCAGTTTTCATATCTTAAATCCATGGCTGATTAAAGAACTTGTGCTTAATATATTATAATTGGCTCACTACATAAGTTGACACATGTTATTTTGCCTCACTTATTGTCTGTGTCATTATATCCCTCATCACATGGTTCTTTTTTTCCCAGTTCTGCAGAAATAAATGCCTAACCTTTATCCGCAGTGTGTTTCTGGCTGCTATTTTAATAAGCCTTTTTTCTGTAGTAATATTTGATTGTGATTTCAGTGATGTACCACATTGAATTTCTGGGACATTAAGGACTCTCTTTGTGTTCCACTTGTGTATGTTAAAACTAGAGATTCAATTTTTTCACTAATTGCATCATATACTTTCTCATTTTTGCAGGAAAGATGTTCAGAAGTTGTTAGAAATAGCAAAAAAAGATGCAAAACCAAAGTTCAAACCAAATACGTCTCTGGATTACTATCCATTCAACAAGTAGTGAGTAAGTATTTTTGTTTATGTTTCTTGCATGTTATTTATGGCAGTTATGTTCTGAAGTTATTAATAAATGAAAATTTGTACTGGACTCGGACTTGAACCTGAATTTCTCACTTTATGCGAGTGGTCACTGTAACCGATTCGACCATCCAAGCACCTCCCATTCAGCCCAAATTTCCAACTTGTCACACACTACTTCCATAACGCCCCCCTATCCGTCTTCCTAGGACGTGTGTGTAAGAACAGACACCACACATATAATAGTAATATCTACACCCTGATGGCATTTCATGATATCTTCAGTGTGGATGCACCCGAGGTCTCACCTCTTGCAGGAAGGTGCTGTGAGCAATAAGGGAAGGTGCTGTGAGCAATAAGGAAAATGAACTGTGGGGAAGGGGATGGGGGGGGGGGGGGCTATGGCTATGGAAATAGTGTGAGAAAAGTTGGGAGTTTGTGTTGAACAGGAAGTGTGCTCAGATTGCTGAAGCAGTTAAGGCAGAAAGTCTGGATTCAAGTCCCAGTGTGGCACAACTTTTCACTTGTCATCATTGAATTGTTTTAATTCCGTCATGTGACTGAAGTCATTATTTCTCTTCATGTATATATATGGCCACACACACATGACTATTGTAGTGTAAAAGAACAGACACCATTATTTCTTGAAAGTTATGTGTTTTGAAATAATGTAAATTCCTTGCTTCTTGCTATCGTACTGTACACCTTCCTTTTCCTCCTCCTCCTCCTCCTCCTCCTCTTTGCCTCTTTCCCATTTCTGTATGGGGTCTGCGTTGTTATACGGGTTTTCACAATTCAGTGGCAGTTGGTGACTGGCTGCCCTTCCTGATCCCATAACTCTCCTGGGGTTAGAATGTGTGTGCCTCCATCTGTCTGCTTCTAGAGTAAGTCATATATTCAAGTGTTAGAACATTTTCTAAATGTTTGTGTAGCAAATCTGAGGTGGGACATGGGTACCAGCTGTCATTTACCCAATTGAATGTGGGAAATCACCTAAAAACTACATCCAGGCTGGCCAGTTCACCAGCCCTCGTCATTAATTCGTGAGTTCCATTCAATCCGGGCCAGGCTCGCCTCTCCTAATCCTGAAAGCAGCACATTAACATGCTTGGCTATCCTGATGGTTTCCTAATGTACACAATGTCTACTATATAAACCCCACTTTTACGTTCCCAGATTTAATGTTTTTCACTCCATTTACAACGCTTTTTTTATTGCTCGTATCAGCTTTCTTATGTTCACAAAGCTAATCCACACCCTTTTTGCAGTAACATACTTATAATTTTCCCACAATTTAAGCTTTAAGAAACAGTATTCGTGGACATACGAATGATGTAATTGACATAAAATGACATTGACTTTCAAATAGTGTTTACAGACATTATACAGTTAACTTTCTTGTGCCCTGGGTGCTCTACTCAGTGTATCTGAATTGGTATAAGTCAGATCAAGTTGTGACACTTGTGCTTCATCTCCTGCTGGACATTATTGTATCTATATTGTTTAGTGTTAACTACACCCTATGATTACGGTCGTATGCAGAGGACGTTCCCTTCCCAGTATTTGTTAGTAATATTATAGTTACATCTATGGTTTGTATATGCACTAATGCAGTGTCATCTGCTAGCTAAGACTGACTACATTCGCTGTAGCAACAAAGCCCAGTTGACGTAGTTACTCCTGTCAACCACCATACCAAGAGTTGACTGTGTGTACCGTGTGATGTTTAAAGTCTTGCATAAGTAATCAAAGTATTGTGTTGTTAGTTGTTCCTCTCAAGTAGAAATTTAATGCTTTCCAGTTTTAAAATGGAAAATATTACCAAAAGAGATAAGAAAACACTGTCATTGGAAGAGGAAGTAAAAATTCTCAAAAGAGTTAAAATTCATCACAGAACGTGTGTGGCATTACCCCAGATTTTAGTGGTACCTATGTCTGTGGTGCAGATCATCTTCAAAAACAAAGACTCTGTTTAGGAAAGTGCAAGTAACCATGGTCCAAATTCAAAAAGGATTGAATATGCCAGTTATTCTAAATATGCTGAGCTCAAAGAAATTATGAATTGGTTTCAGGAGGTGTGTGTCTCCAACATCCTGATGAACAGTGTGATGTTTTGCTAAATGGTACTCAAGGTGACTAATGCACTTGGAATTGAGGACTTCTCTACATGTAACAAGGTGCACTGATATGTTCAGAAAGTGGTATAATGTGGAGTACAAAAAATGCAGATGGTGAAGGAAACAGCGTAACCAGAAAAACTTTTAGTCAATGGCAGAGTGGTAGATTATAAGAACTTACAAAGCAGTATAAACTGAGGGAATGTGACGCTGATCTCTTTTTCAATGTCTTTCCAAACTAAACACTGCCTTTAAAGGGGAAAATTGTCACAGAGGGGAAAATAGTGAAGTTGGCCTTACAGTAATGCTAGGCACAGAAACTGATGGCTCTGAAAAAAATTAAACCATTTGTGACTGGAAAATAAAAAAAAAAATCATATTGTTTTAAAAATGGAAAAACATTTCCCACAAATTAAATTTTCAGTAACAAAGCATGGATGATGTTGGAACTAGACAAGAAGCAGTTGCATAGCTCTGATGCAAGAATGGGAACCTATAACAGGAAAATTCTCCTGTTTATGCACTATCACCCTTCACTACCAAAAAATATAAATTTATACAAATGGCAGCTCTTGGATTTTGCCATTACCCATGCCTTCAAAACTTATCACTAGAAAGCCAGTGTGCAAGAGGCATTAAGTTTGGTGAGAGCTGGTAAAGACCCAGCTCATTTAAAGTGTCAATTTTAGATGTTTCACACTATAATGCCAAGTCATGGACAGAGGTTAAGTAGTCTACCATCTCTAACGGCTTTCGATAAGCAGGTTTCATCCAAGGAGATGAAGGAAATGGATATGACATACCAGATGTGAGTAATAAATGTGACACTGAAACTCTACGTGCTTCATCATGGGAAAGCTGCAGTTGGAGCATCCAGTGCAAGATTTCCAACACATTGATGACAATCTTGTCACTGTTGAAAGTATGTCTGTTTAACATATTATGGACTTTCATATAGAGGAAAAGGATGATAGTGCAAAAAGTGACAGTGACAGCGATTGTGATAGGGATCCTTCTATCAGAAATGTAAATGCGGCAGTGAGGACAATAAAAAATTGATTTTTGCTGCAGATGTAGATGTCAGAGCTGTTCATTGTGTTTATGAACTGAAAATTGTAACAATTCACCAAAAAATTAAAGCAATCTACAATTTCAGATTTTTTTCCTTAAAAAGTAGGGGCTGCTGAACCTGTTTTTTCATTATGCCACATTTATGTAAGACCATTCAAATTAAAAGTCAGTGTGATAAACAAAATGGCTTATTTATCTTTTATAAAGCATCAACGTAAGAGGGTAAAGAGAGATTTGGTAACCCACCCACCCACAGCCCCCAGAATCTTGGTAGTGGTGGCAGACTGATCTGTAATGTAGCCCAAGGTGTATCTTAGTTTTGAACATGACAATTTGGTTGTGAGTTTGTGAAGCCAATGAATGTGAATATGAATTAAAGGCTGTGGTGACAGACTGATCAGTAGTGCAGCCTAATCTCTATGTTTGCACACCATATTTAATGCTCTTTGCAATATTTCACACTTTCCATTATAACATTTAAAACAGCCAGTGGTGTCACTTTCCTCAACATTGTAGCAGGACAAATGGATGCATTTTAGAGAGATCTTTAATCCAATGTAACACTTGCAGTGCATATTTTTGTAGTATGAAAATATAAATATGAAAATTGCCAAATACAGTGCTTTAGCTTTGCAAACACTTAAATATGGTGGTTTCATGGTTTACTGCCATCTGCCTCTCACCAAAATGAGTCACTCTTAGTACAGCTTGTTGTGTTGAAGTGGTGGGAAATGTCACATCAGCAGCTGAACATAGTACCAAATTCAGAATACATTTATTAGATATTAAACAAATCTGCAATGAATATTTTCATGCATATTATGTACATATAATATACATAAACTACGGAAATGTAATGTGGATGGGGGGGGGGGGGGGGTCCTATATGTGACTTTTACCATTTAAAATATTATTTCCGTCTTTTACATTTTCCCACAATTCACACAATTTTTTTGCAAGTTCCTGGAATTGTGTAAAAGAGGGGTTTCACTTAGTCAAAGTCTCGAGGTTGTTGCATTTCTTTTTTTTTTTATCATCTTTCTTATTATCCTCTGGAGCACGTGGATTATTCACTGTGGCTGTTATGTGAGTGACTTGTCATAGACTGTTGTGTCTCCATCCATTTTTCAGTTTGTTCGTATATATCAACTTTTCTTGACGTTGCGAAGGTGTTACAGGGTTTCATTGTCAAACTGGTACACACATCTAGTTGAACACACGTAAATTTGACGTTAATCATTTTGAGATTTTTCCAACTTGCCTAGGCAAATGCTAAGCTAGATTTCATTTTGCTTTCTTTTATTAACAAGCATAAAACATGAATCACTGACATCAAGCTACTTCTTTTTTAAAGAGGTAGAGACACACATTTTGCTGTTTTCGAAATTCAAGCACTGGATTATTTCTCTTATTACCACAGTATATTTGTTTCATTAATGCTTTTATTGGTAATTGGTCATGTAAGTGTTCAAGTTTTTCCTTTTATACTAAAAATGGACTGGAATGCTCTCTTTGAAATTCTGAAGGTAACAGGAATAAAATACAGGGAGCAAAAGGCTGTTTACAGCTTGTCCAGAAACCAGACTGCAGTTATAATAGTCAAGGGGCATGAAAGGGAACCAGTAGTTGAGAAGACAATGAGACAGGGTGTAACAAAGCAAGCTGGGATAATTTTAATTACCCTCTTTTTTTGCCATCTGCCTACTTAAATTCATTTTTCCACTTTTAACTAGTTACCATTAACATAAGCGAATAAAATTGCATTTTCATAAAAGAGAAATGTTGGCCCTTAGTCTTAAAGAATATAACACCAGATCTAATTTTGACTATTCCTAGTTAGTATCTTTCATTATAGGGAAAAATCAGTAATTGTTTTGTGACTTAAATTCTATTGTTGACGTATAAACAAATATCAATTATGAATGTAACATTTGGAAGACAAAATGCGAGTAATCTTAAAGTATCTATTTGGCTCTCTTCAAAAACATATTAGCAAATCCAGCCCTGAATTAATTCCAAAGTAATTAACAGTTTTATCAAAAGTATTGTTTGTGTAACTATATTTGTTGTCTTCATGATTTAAACAGTTCGGCTTAACCCCTGTAGTAGGAGAAACTGTTAAAAGAAATGAATCTTTTGATGTATTCAGTTAATTTAATGAGTTAAGTTTTAATTGCAATTTCTGTAAATTTAACTTTAAACAATGTGTAGTTTCAGTACCTATTATGGTGATGATATATAAGGGCCTCATTTTTGGTCACGAGACAGTCAGTCCACAGCTGAGTTTCAGATGAGAAACCTGTGTTGGTTAGAATGACAACAATGCTTCAACTTAACTGTAGAATAAGTGTTAAACAGTTAGACTGTGTGTAAAAACAATGACAGTGTCTGCTTTCCATATGAACCTATTTATTCTTCAAGAACTGTGTGAATTATGTGGTTATGTTTTTACTGCTCGTAGATGTTCAACAGTAAACTATTGTAGCAGTATGTGGAGGTTCGCCTGCAAACTATTAATGAGGCTTATGGAAAGTTTAAACAGTAGTGCACTGGCTATACATATATAACTGTGTGTTATTGGGGGATAGTGCAAAGTGAAAGTAAAAGTCAGTGAAAAGGAACTGTGCCTCTGTCAGCTACATTATTTACCGTAGTCAGCATCCAAATTGCAGATCCCATTTTTCAGCCAGTGTAACGACACAGTACGTCAACACCAAGGACAATCAACAAACAAAGAAAAAAAAGCAGGTGGAACCGCTAAAAGTGTTTTAGCCTATCCTCAGTGTTTTCAATCTGTACATTGAACAAACAGTAAAAGAAACCAAAGAAAAATGTGGAGTAGCAGTTAAATTTTAGGGAGAAGAAATAAAAACTTTGAGGTTTCCTGCTGACTTTATAATTCTCTCAGGGAGAGCAAAGGTCTTGGGAAAGCAGTTAAATGGAATGGATAGTGCCGTGAAAGGAGGATGTAATACGTATTTACTCGAATCTAAGCCGCACTTTTTTTCTGGTTTTTGTAATGCAGAAAACCGCCTGTGGCTTAGAATCGAGTGCAAAGTAAGCGGAAGTTCTGAAAAATGTTGGTAGGTGCCGCTACAACTAACTTCTGCCATCGAATATATGTAGCACTATACAGGCATGCTTTCCAGGCACAAAGATAAGTACTGACACACCAAACCTCTGTGTCAGTAAATAAATTAAAAGAAAGGGTAGAAGAATGTAAACATTATGCCATGTATTCTTTCGTGTTTGCTGCTATCTCATTTAAATCCTGCCTGCCTAATAAACTACGAAACTAGAGCGAGACAACAGCAAAAGCAGAAGAATATACATATCAAGTCATGTTTATATTTATATTATTCTTATGCTGTATAGTGATACAGTCAGAAATGAAGCATGGCAATTGACTAGATTTTTAAATCTAAGATGAATCTGATTTCTGTGAAGAATGTAATGTACTAAAGAGGCGTCTCCAAAGATTTTCAAATGGAGAAAAATTTTCTCTAAACTCTCGTTCAGAACATCATCTATAATACGCAGTTTATTATTTGGTGCTTGTTGCTCATTATCAAAGAAAGCAAGCAGTGCCACGAGCAGCGACAGGTCGTAAACAAACAATGCATGACACAGTACAATAATGCATTTTCCGCTTAGAGTGATGTAAAAACCTATAACAAAGAAAACGGCACTTATCAGATCAAAATAAGCAACCGATTCTAACCAGACAAAGCACGTCAAAAAGGAAGGGTACCCGTATAAATACGGACGGAGCGCCTGCCACATAGCAATGGCTGCTTGGTAAAGCTTAACTGTTAAACTTATGACTCGAGCCAAACTACTGTAGCTGTATCTTCATCCCTCCGACTTCAGTTGTGTATCATGTTACAATGGACCAACTTTGCTTCAATTTGGAGGTGCGGTCTAAAACATTTCTCTCCCCTTGAATTTCGAGTCTCAAATTTCAGGTGCAGCTTAGTTTCTGGAAATTATTTTTCCCTTGATTTCGAGTCTCATTTTTCAGGTGCGTCTTAGATTCGAGTGCGGCTTTGATTTGAGTAAATACGGTAAACATCAACAAAAGCGAAATGGATAAAGGAGAGTAGTTGAATTAAATCAGATGATGCTAATAGGATTAGATTAGGAAATGGGACGCTTAAAGTAGTAGATGAGTTTTGCTACCTGTGCAGCAAAGTAACTGATGATGTCAGAAGTAGAGAGGATATAAAAGATAGACTGGCAGTGGTGAGAAAAGCATTCCTGAAGAAGAGAAATGTGTTAACATTGAATATAGATTTAAGTGTTAGAAAGACTTTTCCAAAGGTATTTGTCTGGAGTGCATCCATGTATGGAAATGAAACATGTTCGATAAACACTTTAGACAAAAAGAGATAGAAGCTTTTGAAATGTGGTGCTGCAGAAGAATGTTGAAGATTAGATGGGTCAATCATGTAACTAAGGAGGTACTGAATGGAGTTGATGAGAAAAGAAATTTGTAGCACAACTTGACCAAAGGATGGGATTGGTTGATAGGACACATTCTGTGACATCAAGGGATCACCAGTTTAGAATTGGACAAAAGTTTGGGGAGTAAAAATCGTAGAGGGAGACCCAGTAAGCAGTTTAAGAAGGATGTATGTTGCAGTAGTTATTGGGGATGAAGAACCTCGGACAGTATAGGGTAGCATGGAGAGCTGCAACAAACCAGTATTCAGACTGAAGACAACAACAACAACAACTAAAAGATGGCAATAAAATCATAATCCAACATAACCTTTATAGATGGACTATCTGTGGTTGAGTGACCATGTACACTTAACAACACCAAAACTGGACACAGGAAATTATGGCCAGAGGTGAAGTCCTGTATGATACTGCCACAACAAAATGAAGCATGTCACATTTTCACTTTATAAATTATAGAACTGATCATATTTTAGAAGCATATCTTATAAGGTGAGGACATCAAGGATGTGCAAGTTGCTGGAATTCCAAAACTTGTCATCTGTTGAAATATAGTAAAATTAAAATGTTTCCAAGACTGTGAATTGCACAATTTATTTTGATATCAAGGTCACTAGTCATCTCCAAAGGTTAAAGTCACCTCATTTCAATTTCAGTTTATTTTGAGGCCACTCTAAAGAGGAAAAATCACTTGGAATATTATGGAAAACTGGTCCTGTCACTATTCTAGACCTGTATATTCTTTAAAAAAAAAAAAACTGTAAACAGAATATAGTGTCACTGTCGAAAAATACTCTGCATAGCTACCGATGGTGGTCTTTTCAGTTAAATGGATAACATCATTAATTTCTGCTGATTGGGCTGCAGGTTCAACTCCCATTTTGATTCTCTGATTTTTCCTTATGACACGCATTCCTTTCTTTTGACAGTCCAGTGTCTCTGACGTCTTCCACAATAATCTTCATCTCCTCTGCATAGAAGTTCTTTGCCTGGAAATTGAACCAGTTGACAATATCCATCTTGAGATCCTCATCATCTTCAAACAATTGTTCCAAGTGCAAGAAGAGCTAGTAATTGCTGGATGTGGGTCAGAACTGTAGAGTGGTTGTTTGAAAAGTCCCCAACATAAATGCCGGATCTTTACCGTTATAAGGACAGTGTGTGCACATTCATCAAGGAGAAGGCCTATCTCAGATGGCAGTTTCCCACGCCATCAATCTTTGATGGCACATCTCAACTTTGTGAGCACTTCGCAATACGTGTCAACAACTATTAACCCATGTTATATGAAATCAACCAAAGAAGTGTCCTTTTCATCCCAAAAACACTATCCATAATTTCTTGAGTAAGCGGATTACTTTAAGTGTTTTGGCTTTGGTGAAGCTGAATGGCACCACTCCATTGCCTGTTGTTTCAACTATGCAATGGTTTAGGATATCCATATATTGTTACCCACAACTGTGTGGAAAACAAATCATCTGCATCTTGTCAATAGTGTTCCAAAAACACCTGCCCTCGTGATATGCTTTGACCTTTGTGTCGGTTAAACATCTTTGGTACTAATCCTGCACGCAATTTGCAATATCTGAGGCAGTCCCTTGACAGTCTCGTAAACAGGAGTGTGTGCAACACAAGGATACTCATCAGGCAGAGCACCAATTGTGACCCATCAATCAAACTGCAGTATTTGGCTCACGTGTTGAATGATTTCATCGGTCTAGATACTGAACCTGTCAATCTGCTATTCATGATCCACATTTTTACCACCACTTTTTAAGTCTTAGTTCCATTGTCTTATCTTTTCTTCATTCATTATTGTAGACCTATAAAGTAGTCAGAACTTTGGATGAATTTGGTCTGTAGTTTCTTTTGCATGCAAAAATCAGATTACCACCCGTATTTCACAACTTGTTTGAACAACAATTTTTGAAGCCATTGTTTTTTACTTTCACCCTGTGTCAAATAACCATTGAATCTAAACAATGACTTCTGTGACATTGTAAACAGTTGGTAGAGAGCACTGCATTCATTCTACTTTGTTCCGGGGTGGCAGTATTTAAATATAAGCAGATAGCCCCTGCTTCTCAAATATGTCTCATTATGTGGAACACATTCCTTTTATACCATAATGTACACTTAATTTCCAACACTAGAGGCAATGGTAAGTTGGCTACAAATTGAGGAGGCTCATTTCTGTTGACAGCTTTTTGTAAAACTGGCAACAGTCTAGCAGTTCACTGGCAGCTATTTCTGCTGTTAGACAACCAATGTGAGGTGGCTCCAGTATATGGAAAAAATAATGAAATTATAATAAGAATAATATACTAACAATATATGAATTTCATTACATTTAAGCAAAAGGTTGATGGTTTCCAAAAGATGATATTCAGTTTATGCAACAGCAGCAATAATAACACAAAAGATTCTTTTCTATGATTTCGTTACTGAATTCCATTCGGTCGTTTTGCAGCTTGATTACAGAAAGAGAAAATATCTGACTTAAGTATATTGCTTCTGCAGCAATATTTGAAGTGACTATTACAGTACCCATCATATGTGGAGAAAACATTGTACCACATGCCTAACAGGATACTGCTGTTGCAGATACTCATTTTACTGCAATGGTGGTTAAGGCAGATAGCTCATAAACTGAGATTTAAAGTCAGTTGAAATGTGCATATGTGACCATCTTCCTAGAGTCAGAAATTTAAAATTTATAGGCTCAGTTTCAAATCTTATTTGTGAACTAGCTGAGAAATCCAGTGTTGTCCAGGTATTTATTTATAGTTGTGCTCAAGACTTCAAATGCATGGAATTTGTTTTTGATTTGTAAAGCTTCTTTGTATATGAAATTTGGAGTAGTATGAGTGGGGCCACGAACAAAGAAATTGTTTGCTTCACTGACAGAGGAGAGAGCTATGTAGAGCTGACCATGCGAACAGCAACTGGCTGACCCTAAGACCTGTGCCCACACCACACAGCATCTGGCCGTTTGCTTTGTTTAGGGTCATGGCATCATATAAGCTCACTGAGTGAAGGGTTTTGAGGAGCGAAAAATGCCTTATGCTCTCAACCAGAGTTATGTTGTGCCTCAATTTCAGAAGGAGTTTCCAAAGCAGTTTAAAGCCTGATGTTCTCGAGCCGCAGAAAGTCATGCCTCAGGGTCTTCATTGAGTTCTTGAGACCAAATAGTCCTCAGTCTTTTAGCTGTTCTGAGGCATTCAGAGAGACTTGACTGTTTTCTAGGCATTTTTTCGTAGCAATGAAAATGTAATGAGTAGGCACCCAAATCACAGAGCAAAGTTAATAAATTCATTTTTTCTAGCAAAAAATATAAATAAAACCTATCAAACAAAACAAAGCAGTGTCATCAAGTTTTTAATATATAAAGTGAAATCAGTAAATCCGTACATCCTAGACAAGTAAATTCAATATTTGTTTGTATTCATAAAGATTAGACTGCAGTGCTTAATTCTGCCACTGACGTAAACTTCGGAAAATACTTCTACCACTGTGGTAAATGTAAATGTCATGTGACTAGGGCCTCCCGTTGGGTAGACCGTTCGCCAGGTGCAAGTCTTTCGATTTGATGCCACTTTGGTGACTTGCGCATCGATGGGGATAAAATGATGATGATTAGGACAACACAACACCCAGTCCCTGAGCGGAGAAAATCTCCAACCCATCCGGGAATCGAACCCGGGCCCTGAGGATTGACAGTCTGTCACACTGACCACTCAGCTAACCGGGGCAGTAAAAAACCCTCTCTAAGAAAGATGTCAAATACAAATAAAACTACCAAAGAAAATAAGGCAATATCATTGAGTTTTTAATTCACAAAGCCAAATCAGTAAATCTATATATCCTAACAGAGTAAATTCTCTGTTAGCTTTTATTCATAAAGATCAGATTGCAGTGCTTAAGTCTGTCACTGACATAAACTTCCAACAATGCGTCTGTCACTAAGTTTAAAAAAAACTAACAGTGCCATCTATGATGTACTACTAAGCTGAGTCAACAATTTTATGTAAAATGTTAAATTATGATATCTTTTGTTTTTCTGTGATCTGATTTTGATGAAAGAAAGCCTATATGTTGCCCAAGCTATGCTCAAGTCACCTGTGAAAAACTCATGAAAATTTGTCCAGTACTTTCAGAAATTGGCGTGTTCAAATGGACAGATGTGATGGTTTTGGATAAAATTTTAAATTACAATATCTTTTTTTTTTTCTGTGATCTGATTTTGATAGAAGTGCCCGAAGCTACATTCAAGTTACCCCACGAAAATTTGTATAGTTAATAGTTTTGGAAACAAGTGTGTTCAGACAGTTAGACATGACTGTTTTACTGTTTTACAGTTTTATTATTAGTACAGATTGTTAACAAACAAAATTTCAAATGAATTTGTCTGGGTAAATCAGGTTCGCTACAGGAAATGACAATTGGGTTTCTAAATTTTTGTGGGATGTTGCCATATCTTGACTACATTGACAGCAGTGAGAATGTCTTCCCATAGCCAATCTATTTTAATTGAGCAGATCCAGAAGTCTTGTGCTGCTAAGTATAGCCCATTGTTGTCCAGTCCTCAGAGATGAGGGATAGTCAAACATAAAAAAGAAAGAGTGTCAAAATAAGAAAAGAGGCTAAAGCTGGCTAGACATAATGTTCAGATGCATTGATGGCAACCTACATCATAAATTAAGAGGTAGTGGTTTACCAAACTGAACAAGGCCTGTGGTTTCTATACAGCAACCCACAGCAGGCTCAGTTTATTCTTAATTTAGTTTCTGATAGTTTCACATTAATAATGTCTTGTAGATTATCAGAACATTTACATAGAATTATCAAGGAGGTGTAATTCTTAGAACTGACTGCTAACATACTCCATCTACAAGTGAAATTTCTGGGAACCAAAGTCTCCTCTATAGCAACCAACATGGGTTCCAAAAATGATCGAGTGAAACCCAAGTTGCTTTGTTCATCCAAGAGACCCAGAAAACAGTAGACACAGATGTCCAGGTAGATGCCGTGTTCCTCAACTTCTGGAAGGCATTTAATACTGTTCCACACTGTTGCCAAATGAATAAAATACTAACTAATAGAACACATCATGTCATTCCGAATGGGAGAAGTCTTCAGACCTAAAAGCACTTTGGATGTGCCCTAAAGCAGTGTTATAGGACCACTGCTTTTCACAATATATATAAATGACCTAGTATATAATGTTGGAAGTTCCATGAGGCTTTTCACAGATGACACTCTTGTGTAAAAAGTCACGATGGTAGAAAATTGGTCCTCGACATCAACAAATGTAACATATTGTGAATACATAGACAGAAAGATCCTTTATTGTGTGATTACAAAACTGGAGAACAGTCACTGGAAGCAGTTACTTCCATTAAAAGCCTAGGAGAGTGCTACAGAGCAATTTGAAGTGGAAGTGACGATAAAATTAATCACACATAAGGTAGATGCCAGAATGAGAGTCACTGGAAAAATCCTCAGGAAATGTCCAGCAACAAAGGAAGTAGCTTACATAACTCTGGTTTGACCAATACTGCAATATTGCTCATCAGTATGCAACCCGTACCAGATTGGACTGATAGAGGAAACAGAGGAGACCCAAAGAAGGGCATCTGCAGTTTGTGGTCTAGCGGCTAGCGTTGCTGCCTCTGAATGACGGGGTCCCGGGTTCGATTCCCAGCTGGGTTGGGGATTTTCTCTGCCCAGGAACTGGGTCCTTGTGTTGTCCTCATCATTTCATCATCATCATCATCTTTCATGACAGTGGCTAGATCAGACTGTGTAAAAATTGGGACTTTGTACGGGGTCTGATGACCGCGCAGTTGAGCGCCCCAAAAACCATTCATCATCATCATCATCATCATCATCATCATCATGACCATTACCACAATGAAAGAAGAGCAGTATGTTTCATTACATATTCATTTAGCAAGTGTGGAAACATCATGGAGATGCTCAGCCAACTTCAGTGGCAGATGCTGCAAGTGAGGCTTTCTGCATCACAGTATTGTCTGCTGTTAAAGTACTGAGAGCATACATTCTTAGAAGAGTCAGTCAGCATATTGCTGTCTCCTATGTATATATCGCGAAAAATCCATCAAGATAAAATTGGAGAGATTCAAGTCCACACGGAGGCATACCACCAATTTATCTTCCCACAAACTGTACGCAACAGGAACAGGAAAAGGGGGAAGTGACACTGGTACACAAAGTACCCTCAGCCACACATCTTAAGGAGGCTTGTGGAGTTTAGATGTAGATTTAGATTGGGAATGCTAATATTAATTTCAGTTAGTCCACTAATGACATACTGAATAAATTCCTAACTACTGTGAATGTTGAGTGTCCTGTGGATTTCATCAACTGTTGTGTCAATTTAACTGTTGAAATAATGCAGACAGATGAAAAGTTCTTCGTTTTTATAGTTTGAGGACTCTTCTTAGCTGCATGTTACTGGGTACAGTAACTAGTAGAATAGCTAAGTGCTATACTAAGTATTTTCCTACTGTAACATTCAATTTCCAGTATGATTCATAAGTCTTCTGGCTACCTCAATTCAGTATCTGCTAGGCATAGTCATAGGTATCTGCTTTTTGCAAAACCAAGTGTGTTTCTTTAATCTAAAATACGTATTTTTATCTGATTGTACATTGCTATACCTTGTGTCAACTCATTTGACTGCGAAGAGTGTGTAACACAATTGTTGAAAAATCATAACTGACAAACGCTTGAAAAAGAAAGGTCTCTTACAAACCATGCATAGAAAACTTTACCTACCATCTTTCAGAGTAGAAATTATGAATGTTCTGAAACTCCCCTAAGATATTATGCAGATGAAATTAAATAACTATCAGCTCGTACAGAAGTTTACAAGCAGGCATTCCTCCCATGCTCTATCTACGAATGAAACAGGAAGAAACCTTAATGTACGATACAATGAAAAGTACCTACTGCCATGTGCTTCAAAGCGATTGTGTGGAGTATAGATGAAGATTCATGTGTAAAAACTAGTTTGCTAAAATAAAGTCTTACGATAACATCAGTGACAAGAATTTTGATTTCCTTTGACAATTACAAACAAGGTGTGATAAAAATTACAAAAGCAATTAATAGGCTGATTTATATCACTTCTTTTCAGTAGATTAAGCAGTAAAAAATGTGGAAATTAGCTCATATCTGCAACAACTGATGTAATTACCTGTCTCTTTGTTTTATGTGCATTTTGATTGATTACTGTGTGGCATCAGATAATTTTTAATTAGGTTGAAATATACATTTTCTCCTGCCACCATGTTTCCTCACTGGCACAGATGATCTAAACTGGTACTCATATATGATGCAAAATTGCACTTGAACACAGTCTGTTTCAACATAAAAATTGCACAATATCTCACTGCATTGTGACATTTGCGGTAAGCTTCTTTCGCAGTTATTTACAATATAAGCTAATAATGGTTAATCTGTAATTCATTAGAATTTCAGGTAAAGTTGAATCTGACAACTGATTTTATACTTTAAGATCTCTCCTGCCATGCCCTGTATAAAAAGTTGTCACATTGGTGGTATTAGCAGCCACTAAGTTCTTGGATATTTCCACATGAGGTAACTTCCAGTTCTGGGAAAATACTGGTATACCACTTTTGAAATACTGGTATACCACTTCTTTAAGAACTCAATCATGCACCTCAAACGTTAATGATGTATTATCATTTCTATTGCATGTGTTCCACTCCACAGTCTTCATTCTGTTTATAGTATAGATTTTCCATAGACAATCACTCAACAAAAAAGCAGGAATCAGAGGCATTTACTGTGATGCAAAGAGCATGACATTGTCGATGGATGTCCCAAACAGCTCTGGTGCATAACTTGTCTCAAGATGGATAGCTAGTAATTTCCTTTGTTGCAAAAATGTTTTTGGACAGAAGTGTTAGCATGCCGAAAAGTTAAGTAAATTATATCATTGCTTTAGTGAGATACTCCAAACAGATCTACTGCATCACAAAAACATTAAAGAATGAACAGTCTCAAAAACTGGGTTTGAAAGTTTAATACTACACTCCATTTACTGCTAGATCACTGACATACACAATAGCATACACTGAGGTGATAAAAGTCATGGGGTACACCCAAATATTGTGTTGGTCGTCCTTTTGCCCAATGTAGTGCAGCAACTCAACATGGCATGGACTCACAAAGTTACTGGAAATCCCCTGCAGTAATATTGAGCCATCCTGCCTTTGTAGCCAAAGTGCAGCTAGTGCAGGATTTTGTGCACAGAACTGATCCCTCGATGATGTCCCATAAATGTTTGATGGGATTTAAATCGGGTGATCTGGGTGGCCAAACCATTTTCTCAGATTGTTCAGAATTTTCTTCAAACCAATCGCAAACAGTTGTGGGCCGGTGACATGGCGCATTGTCATCCATAAAAATTCCATCGTTGTTTGGGAACATGAAGTCTCTGAATGGCTGCAAATGGTCTCCAAGTAGATGAAAATAACCATTTCCAGTCAATGTTTGGTTCGTTCCATGTAAACATAGCCAATTATGGAGCCACCACCAGCTTGCACAGTGTCTTGCTGACAAATTGGGTCCATAGCTTCATGGGGTCTGCACCACACTTGAACCCTGCCATCAGCTCGTACCAACTGCACTCGGGACTCATCTGACCAGGCTATGGCTTTCCAGTCATCTTGGGTCCAACAAATATGGTAATGAGCCCAGGAGAGGCACTGCAGGCGATGTGCTGTTAGCAAAGGCACTTGCATCAGTCTGCTGCCTTAGCTAAGGCAGTCTGCTGCCGTAGCCCATTAACGCCAAATTTGGCCGTGCTGCCCTAACGGATACATTCTTCGCGCATCCCACATTGATTTCTGTGTTTATTTCACACAGTGTGGCTCATCTGTTAACACTGACAGCTCTACACATATCTTGCTGCTCATGGTCGTGAAGTGAAGCCCATCGGCCACTGCGTTGTCTGTGGTGATAGGTAATGCATGAAATTTGGAAGTCTTGACACAGTCTTGATTCTGTGGATTTCAGACTATTGAAGTCTCTAACGATTTCCAAAATGGAATGTCCCATGAACCTAACTCCAACTACCATTCCACGTTCAGCGTCTGTTAAGTCTTGTCGCGTGGCTACAATCACATCGGAACCTTTTCATATGAATCACCTGAGTGCAAATGACTACTTCACCCTTTCATACCTTGTGTACGCGATACTACTGCCATCTGTATATGTGCACATCACTATCCCATGACTTTTGTCATGTCAGTGCACTGTTCAGATGTTAGAGAACTGTACAGACTGCTGCTGTCTGCAGCTTATGTGGAAGCAGGACTTAATTGTGAAAGTTAATTGTTGAATTAAGTGATCACCTCTAGCAGCCGGTGGCCAGGATTTTGGATAAAACCTGTGTACATGGTTTCTGAGGCTAGTTGCAATGATGCTGTTTGATAGAAACCATTGAGGTTCACTTCCATTGGCTGTCATAATAAAATTGATTGGAACCTGGAAACTCAGTGTCAGTGTCTTCTGTCCTTAGCCCACTGATAAGGAATGGCTCTGGCTTCTGAAACATTTAAGAATAATAAAATGTTGGTGATCTGAGAATTCTTCATTACTGTTCACATGCCACTGTTTAATAATAATAATAATAATAATAATAATAATAATAATAATAATGGAGCAAAATTAACTTTAATAAAAAAAACTAGTAGTTTTAATTGAATATTTCAACCAGTCACAAGACACACCTTCAGAAGTAACGGATAACTTGAAGGAAAACCTCAGTACAATAATGTATAGTTTCCACAGGCGAGATATTACTATCAGAAGAGATTTTAACCATGTCAGTAATGTAAAGGAACTTGGGATGAAGTAAAAATTGATGAGACTCTACAGAAACATACACCTAGCAAAACAGTTAAGTAGATCCCCCATCCCACAGGTATACAAACAATATTATGAAGATATACCATAAAATAATGCCTTTTGCACAAGCCATGTAAAGTAAAATGTAGAACTGCAGACAGATCTAAAAATGGCTACCAGAAGGGCAATGTCTAGTCTTCAGACTTCTATTGTCAAGTCTCTCACAAAACCATAAAGCATTTTTAAGTCTGACTATATTATAAAATCTAATATTTTAACACTTGTCCAAAACTGACACCAGATAAATATTAGTTGAAAACAGAATTCTGCTTCTGGTTAAACTTGACAGGGTCTTCAAGTCAGACAAATCCAAGTCAAATACTGTGTGTAATTTTCATTGACTGATAGAGAGGACGTGTTACCCTGACTGAAAGAAGTAATAATAATAATAATAATTCCTGTGGAGGCCCGGGAAAAGAATAGGCCTCCGGTATGTTCTGCCAGTCGTAAAAGGCGACGAAAAGAACAAACTACTAATAGGGCTAACCCCTCTTTTAGTGTGATTACTTGGTTCAGGACAGAACTAAAGAAGCCTCGGACAAGCACCGTCATGGTCGGGGACGACGCTTGAACCCTATGCCCGCCCACAATGGTAACGACACTGCTAGCCAACTGAAAAATGATTTAAATCCAAATAGAGGTGTTTTGCAGGATATGCTTCCTGCAACCACCCTAGAAGGAAAACAAAGACAGAGGATGAGATGGTCAGATGAAGTTAATCGACACCTCATGTTCTGTTATTACCAAGCAACAAACCTAGGAACCAACACAACTGGATACAGATCACAAGTATACACAACATTTATTACCAGATACCCGGAATTAAAATTTTTAACAGAACAACGACTAGCTGATCAGATCCGTGTAATAATAAAAAGTAACGGGATACCCCAGTCAGAATTAGAAAACATCAAACAAACAGTACAACAAATAGTGGAACAAAATAATGTGCAATTAGAAGAAGAAGAAAATACAGTAGTGGACTCAAACATCCCAGAGAAAACAAACACAGAACAAAATGCGTCAATTAAACAACCAGAGGAAAACAAAATCTTAAGACAGCCACCAGAACAAGCACAAATAGAACACGAAGTGACACTCATGTTCGATATAGAAGAAAATATTTCAGCTGACATATATAGAATACAAAGACACAAATACAGACATTAGACCATTCTTGCATAGACCATCAAATAACCCACAAGTCGAAACAACAATAAAAACTATCAACACAATCATACACAACAAAATAAATGAAAAAACAACTATGGAAGAGTTACAACTACTGGTTTATATAGGAGCACTCACTACACTAAATATACACACTAGGCAGAGATCAGAACCAACCAACACACAGAAGAAACCCACAAAACCAGCACGGCAACACAGGCTACAGATCAGAATAGAAAAACTGAGAAAAGACATCGGACAGCTAACACAATTTATAAGAAATGAAATGTCAGAAAAGAAACGAAAAAGGTTAGGTTAAACCTCACAACAAGAAGCGATTGAGCAATTAGACGAAAAGAAGCAGAAATTGCAAGCATTGGCCAAACGACTTAGAAGATACAAAAAAAGTGAAAATAGAAGGAAACAAAACCAAACATTCAACACAAACCAAAAGAGATTTTACCAAACAATAGATAACACACACATTAAAATAGACAATCCATCAAACATAACAGACATGGAACACTTCTGGAGCAACATATGGTCAAACCCGGTACAACATAACAGGCATGCACGGTGGATACAAGCAGAAACAGACTCATACAAGATGATACCACAAATGCCTGAAGTGATAATTTTGCAACATGAAGTCACCCGAGCAATTCATTCTACGCACAATTGGAAAGCCCCTGGAAATGATAAAATAGCAAATTTCTGGCTAAAGAAGTTCACCTCAACACATTCACATCGAACTAAATTATTTAACAGTTATGTTGCAGACCCATACACATTCCCTGATACACTTACACATGGAATAACCTATCTGAAACCTAAAGATCAAGCAAACACAGCAAACCCAGCTAAATATCGCCCCATAACATGCCTACCAACAATCTACAAAATATTAACTTCAGTCATTACACAGAAATTAATGACACATACAACACAGAACAAAATTATAAATGAAGAACAAAAAGGCTGCTGCAAAGGAGCACGAGGATGTAAAGAGCAACTGGTAATAGATACAGAGGTGACATATCAAGCTAAAACTAAACAAAGGTCGCTACACTACGCATACATTGATTACCAAAAAGCTTCTGATAGTGTACCCCACTCATGGTTACTACAGATATTGGAAATATACAAAGTAGATCCTAAATTGATACAGTTCCTAAACATAGTAATGAAAAACTGGAAAACCACACTTAATATCCAAACAAATTCAGATAATATCACGTCACAGCCAATACAGATTAAGCGTGGAATATACCAAGGAGACTCATTATGGCCTTTCTGGTTCTGTCTTGTCTGAACCCACTATCCAACATGCTAAATAATACAAATTATGGCTATAATATTACTGGAACATACCCACACAAAATCACACATTTGCTATACATGGATGATCTAAAACTACTGGCAGCAACAAATCAACAACTCAACCAATTACTAAAGATAACAGAAGTATTCAGCAATGATATAAATATGGATTTTGGAACAGACAAATGTATGAAAAATAGCATAATCAAGGGAAAACACATTAAACAAGAAGATTACATATTGAATAACCACAGTGGCTCCATAGAAGTGATGGAAAAAACAGATGCCTATAAATAACTAGGATACAGACAAAAAATAGGAATAGATAATACAAATATTAAAGAAGAACTAAAAGAAAAATATAGACAAAGACTAACAAAAATACTGAAAACAGAATTGACAGCAAGAAACAAGACAAAAACTATAAATACTTATGCTATACCAATATTGACCTACTCATTTGGAGTAGTGAAATGGAGTAACACAGACCTAGAAGCACTCAATACACTTACACGTTCACAATGCCACAAATATAGAATACATCACATACATTCAGCAACAGATAGATTCACATTAAGCAGAAAGGAAGGAGGAAGGGGATTCATCGACATAAAAAACCTACATTATGGACAGGTAGACAATTTAAGAAAATTCTTTCTAGAACGAGCAGAAACTAGCAAAATACACAAAGCAATCACTCATATAAATACATCAGCTACACCACTGCAATTTCATAACCACTTCTACAACCCTTTAGATCACATAACATCAACAGATACGAAGAAAGTAAATTGGAAAAAGAAAACACTACATGGCAAGCACCCGTATCATCTAACACAGCCACACAGCGATCAAGACGCATCCAGCACATGGCTAAGAAAAGGCAGTATATACAGTGAGATGGAAGGATTCATGATTGCAATACAGGATCAAACAATAAACACCAGATATTACAGCAAGCATATTATTAAAGATCCCAATACCACAACAGATAAATGCAGACTTTGCAAACAACAAATAGAAACAGTAGATCACATCACAAGTGGATGTACAATACTAGCAAATACAGAATACCCCAGAAGACATGACAATGTAGCAAAAATAATACATCAACAACTTGCCATAAAACATAAACTAATAAAACAACACGTTCCCACATACAAGTATGCACCACAAAATGTACTGGAGAATGATGAATACAAATTATACTGGAACAGAACCATTATAACAGATAAAACAACACCACATAACAAACCTGACATCATACTCACCAATAAAAAGAAGAAATTAACACAACTAATCGAAATATCCAAATCCGATATAACAAACATACAGAAGAAAACAGTAGAAAAAATTGAAAAATACATCCAACTGGCTGAGGAAGTCAAGGACATGTGGCATCAGGATAAAGTTGACATTATACCGATTATACTATCAACTACAGGAGTCATACCACACAGTATCCACCAGTACATCAACGCAATACAGCTACATCCAAACGTATACATACAACTACAGAAATCCGTAATTATTGATATGTGTTCAATAACCCGAAAGTTCCTAAATACAATGTAACATATACCGTACAGTTAAAAGGAAGTCACACTTGATCAAGGTCTGCGTCACTTTCCATTTTTAACCAGACATAACGTCTGAGACAGGAAAAAGAAATAATAATAATTGTATAGAGACAACAGAACAAATCCACAGAACCAGCAGCCTGTTATCACTCACAACTATCTTTAAGTTCATACTGTACCAGATTTGTATGTGTTCTTAGCAGTTCGTACTGTACCAAATTTGTGTGTGTTATTAGCTTTGCCCTTAACTATGACTACCCACAAATCCATTGGGCAGAGACTGGAAACACTAAATACCACTCCCGTGGAACTACACCCTATATTGCTCAGCATTGTAATTGTACATGATGAACCCAACTTTACTAACAAAATTTTGTAAGTTCTTAAGGGATATTTTCTGAGCATTTTCTCATAAGGGATCCACAATGTTTGATAGCTCATTACTGAGTAATAATGTAATTATGATGTATTTTGTTTGTCACCCCATTTACTTTTGTTTCTGCAGAAATAACTTCATAACATTAAAAAAGCCTACAGTATGAATTCACTAAAATATACAATACAAAACTCAAGTTTCTCATAGGCATCTACATGAAGATGCAAAAACTTTAAAATTTGGTTGCCATCACTGTAGGAACAGCTGAGCATAGTATCTGCGTGCACTCTTTTATTTTGTTCAGTGAACCCATTCACAAAATTCAGTAAACATATCCCTGCTGCTGTGAATCACTGTTCACGTATAACTAACACTGCCAGAAAAACAAACCTGAGACAGAACCAGACAGAGCCAAATGCAGACTGAGAGTAAAGAGTAAAGTGGGCATTAGTGTCATCATGGAGGTCTCCAGTGCCATATTTTAGATGGCCATCTTTCCTTGGGCATCCTTATAAGATGTCCATACCATGTTAACCATTTATTTTCACTTGTCTCTACAATATCCGTTGTAACTCTGATCTGTTCTGGTAACACTTCATTTCTTATTTTGCCACTTCTTGTTACACTATGTGAGCAGAAGTATCCGGACACCTGTCTGAAAATGACTTAAAAGTTCATGGTGCCCTCCATCGGTAATTCTGGATCTCAATATGCTGTTGACCCACCCTTAGCCTTGATGACAGCTTCCACTGTCACAGGCATACATTCAATCAGGTGCTGGAAGGTTTCTTGGGGAATGACAGCCCATTCTTCATGGAATTCTGCACTGAGGAGAGGGTGTCAATGTTGGTCAGTGAGGCTTGGCACAAAGTCGGCATTCCAAAACATCCCAAAGGTGTTCAATAGGATTCAGGTCTGGACTCTTTGCAGGCCAGTCCATTACAGGGATGTTATGGTCGTGTAACCACTCCCCCACAGGCCGTGCATTATGAACAGGTACTCGATCGTGTTGAAAGGTGCAATTGCCATCCTCGAATTGCTCTTCAACAGTGGGAAGCAAGAAGGTACTTACAACATCAATGTAGGCCTGTGCTGTGATAGTGCCACACAAAACAACAAGGGGTGGAAGCCCCCTCCATGGAAAATGCAACTACATCATAACACCACTGCCTCCAAATTTTACTGTTGGCACTACACACACTGGCAGATGACATTCGCCGAGCATTCGCCAAACCCACACCCTGCTGTCAGATCGCCACATTGTGTACTGTCATTTGTCACTCCACACAATGCTTTTCCACTGTTCAGTCATCCAATGTTTACGCTCCTTACGCCAAGTGAGGTGTTGTTTGGCATTTGCCAGTATGATGTGTGCCTTATGAGCAGCCACTCAACCATGAAATCCAAGTTTTCTCATCTCCTGCCTAACTGTCGTAGGATCCTGATGCAGTTCGAAATTCCTGTGTGAATGGTCTGGATAGATGTCTGCCTATTACACATTGTGACCGCCTTCAACTGTCGGCGGTCTCTGTCAGTCAACAGATGATGTCAGCCTGTACGCTTTTGTGCTGTACATGTCCCTTCTCATTTCCACTTCACTATCACATTGGAAACGACCTAGGGATGCTTAGGGGTGTGGAAATCTCACATACAGATGTATGACACAAGTGACACCCAATCACGCGTGACGACGTTCGAAGTCTGTGAGTTCCGCGGAGTGCCCCATTCTGCTCTCTCATTAAGTCTAATGACTACTGACATCACTGATATGGAGTACCTGGCAGTAGGTGGCAGCACAATGCACCTAATATGAAAAACGTATGTTTTTGTGTGTGTCCGGATACTTTTGATCACATAGTGTACTTCACAACTTCATCACCAAAACTCCACTTCCATTTCTTGTAATTTCTTCTCATTTATCCTGGAAACTTTCCACAGTTGAGCACCATAGAAAGCAATGTTCTCAACTATAGTTTTGTATATCCCGCTTTTCGAATTATTTGGTGTTGTTTGATTCCAAATAATAGAGTTTAGCAGCTTAATTCACACCTTTCCCTTTCCTATTCTATGCTTTATTTCTTTATTGATTCCACCTTTATCCAAAATGATTGTCCATAATTATTTATATGATTGACTACACTTTACTGTGGATCCATCATCCATAACAAGATCCCTTCCTGTACCTCCGACAACGAAGTATTCTGTCTTTGTAAAGTTAATTTTCATGCCCCACTGCTCATATTCTTCTTTAAGCTTTCTTAACACGTATGACACATCCTCATCTTCCTTAGCAAAAGTGACATGATTGTCGGCAAAATATGGGGAGAAAAGGATGTCATCACCTACTCAATTCCCATGTTTTTGCACTTTCTTATCCAATTTTCAAAAATACAGGGAGTACATAAAGACCGGGAACACTTTCAATTATTTATTGCACAAGAACCAAACATTATACATATAGCATACATATGTCATTTTGAAAAGAAACCCTGAAAGGTTTTTTTTTCATGTATACTGCCACAGACTAGTTTGGTAATTTGCCAATAATGAGCGACTACACCATAACACCACTGCCTCCAAATTTTACTGTTGGCGGAAACATGGCGAGTTCAGGTGTGGATCGAGCTTTCTGTGTGTTGGAGTTCGACAAAAAAAAGTATACTACAGCTGTTCATCAGATATTGAGAACCAAGTACGGTAAGAAGCCACCAACAAGGAAGGCCATTTACCACTGGCACAACAAATTCATTACGTCAGGTTGCTTGTGCCTGGCAAAGAGAAGTGGACGTCCCAGTCTGAGTGAAGTGAATGTGGAGGGACATTCATAAGGAGTCCAAAGAAATCGGTGTGTTGTGCATCCTGTGAACTCGAAATGGTTCCAACGACAGTGTGAAAGTCCTGCATGTGAAGTTCGTGGGTACCTGAACACAGAGCTGCCGCATCGATGGATCGGCCGTGCTACAGAAGGGGACAGCTGTTACACGAAATGGCCTCCCCGATCACCAGATCTCACTCTGTGTGACTTTTTTCTGTGGGGACACATTAAAGATCTGGTGTATGTACTGCCTCTACCACATGATGTAGCAGAGCTCCAGGAGAGAATACAGGAAGCGACTGTCACTGTCGACGATGCCATGCCGGCATGGCTATGGCAAGAATTCGGTTACCTTATTGACGTGTGCCGAATCACTCATGGTTTGCATATCGAATGTTTGTAAAAAAAACTTTCAGAGTTTCTTTTCAAAATGCAATATGTATGACATCTGTACAATGTTTAATTCTTGTGCAAAAAATAATTGAAAGTGTTCCTGGACTTTATGTACACCCTGTATTTTAAAGAGGATAGGCACTAAGCAGCATCTCTTGCTAACCTTAAGTTTCTGTGAGAGTAACTTCCCAACTTTAACACAACAAGTAAGCTTTCTAAAGCATTGTACATAAGATTTATGAATGTTCTGGTTGTTCCTTGCTTCCCACATTCTACAAAGTGGTACATTGTTGTAGGCCTTCTGCAAGTCTGTAAAAACCATCTCTCTCCAAGTCACGGGCCAGTTGCTCGCCAGTCACCTGTCTAATGGCGCAGATATTATTGATACAAAACCTTCATGCCTGAAAGCCACTCTTTTCTTCTACTTCCTCAGTTTCTTTCTTACTTCTAGTTTAAAGGGTATTACCATATAGAGTCTGTATAGAATTGAGAACTGTGATGCCTCAGTAAAGCAATCATTGATGCTTCCCTTTTTAAATACATTTGTGATGAACCCTTCTTTAAACTTGATAGGGATTTCCTCTCCACTAAGACAGAGATTAAATAGTTTTGCAAGATGTTCAAACAACATGTTCAGCCTAGTCTTCAATAACTCCATATATACAGCTCCAGAACCTGGTGCTTTGTCATTTTTGAATTGTTTAACTGTATCCTGTACTTCCAGTGTTGTTATCTCCTGGATTTCTGTGTCATGTACAATGCCCGCAAAGGGGCATATATCATGAAATTTGGATCAATCTTCTTAAACAGTTCTTTGTAGTATGTCTTCCCTCTATCTATACTCATCAGCTGTAAGTTTATACTACTTCTGTCCTTTATTCATAGCTGTCTTATCATCTTCTTTACTTATTTGTACTTTTAACTTCCTGTGCAGTTATTAATTTCTATACATTTAAAGTCCCACACAGCATTTTTTTGTCTGATTACTGCTTTCTTTGCCCCTCATGTCAGTGTTACATACCTGCTTCTATAATCAGTCTTATTGCTTGTAAGCCATCTGTTATAGGCCTCCATATACTCCTTCACTTTTGCAGCGGTACAATCATCCCACCAATCATTTCAAATTTGCCAGACATGTTCTCAGGTAATCCAAGACTTTCAAAGGCAGCATCATGAGTAGCTCTCACAATTGTCTTACACACTACTTCCACTGTTGTATCATCAGTCTGATGTAGCTTCTCATTCAATCTCAGCTTTTATAAGAAGACAATTGAAGGATCCTGCAGTAAATTTAAATTATACTGTGGTTGGTCCAGTTTCTCTCTATTCTCGTTCGTTATTTGATTTACCAGTTATTCTTCAGCATCTTTCTGTAGCACCACATTTCAAAAGCTTCTGTTCTCTTGTCTGAAATGTTGATTGTCCACAATTCTCTTCAGTGCAAGGCTATCCTCCAGACAAATACTTTCAGAAAAGACTGAGTGAAGTGGCACAATGGTTAGCACACACAACTTGCATTTAGGAGGATGATGGTTCAAATCTGTTTCCAGCCATTCAGATTTAGGTTTTCGGTGATTTCCCCAAATTGCCCCAAGTAAATGCCAACATGGTTCCTTTGAAATGGCATGGCCAATTTCTTTCCCAGTGACCTTGACCTTGACAGTGTGTTAAACTCTAATCTTTCCTCCTTTCTTCCTTCAGAAAAGACTTCCAAACACTTAGACTTAAGACCTGAGTTTCTCCTGGCGTATACAACTTTCAAATAACTTCCGGGAATTCAGCCAGGTAACACTTTCAGCGACCTGGCTGAATTCCCGGAAGTTATTTGAAACTTAGATTCAAGTTCGATGGTAGCAAATTTCATGAAACATATTTTTAGGAAATGTCAGTGGTCATAAAAATGATTAAAAACATAACACAGTCTATACTACATAAAACATTTTATTTTATAAAAAGGGTGACCAGTTTCAACTAATATCTGACCATACTCAAACCGTTACATACTCCATACTGACTGCTGGAGCTGGTGGTGTGGAACACTAACTGCTCTTGTGTAGTGTGAAGAACAACTGCTCTGTTTTTAAAATAAAATATTTTATGAGTCTAGACTGTTTCTATTTTATTTTTAATAACAGATTTCTCTTTCTCAGAAATGCTCTTCTTGCTATTGCCAGTCTGCATTTTATATTCTCCCTACCTTGGCCATCATCAGTTATGTTGCTGCCCGTAGTAGAATCTAGAACATTTTCTGAAGTAATATCTTAGGAACTGTATTGTGCCCGATGACCTCTTTTATTGCACATGAATAGATTCCAAGAGCTCTTATTACTTATTTTGATTAGATGCTGTGGTGAGTCAGTCTATTGTGACCGCTGCGCAACGGGAGAGTGAATGCCACCTGTTGGTGTTTCGAGCACATAACGTGGTAAGAAAATTATGTAAGTGGAGCAGAGATGAATGGGCAATCTTTGTTGTGATGATATGGTGACAAATGGTGAAATCCTCTGACATAAGCGACTTTGACAAAGACTAAATTTTTATGGCCCAACAGCTTGGAATGAGCATCTCGGTAATGGCAAAGCTTGTCAGCTGTTAGTTTGCTACTGTTGTGAACGTGCACAGGAAGTTGTTGATAGTGAAACTACAATTACGTAACGAGATGTTGGTCGTCCACACCTCATCACAGGATGTGCAGGCCTCTGACCACCTCGTTCTGTGCTGAGGCATGGAGATCAGGGGCTTGCCCACTCTGTAAAACAGGGTATATGGTGCTCTGTTGCAAATCTGAAGACAGAATACAATGCTGGTGCAAGCGCAAATGTTTTAGAGCACACGAGCACACCATTCAGTGCACATTCTTGAACATGGGGCTCCACAGCAGATGACCCCCCTACATTTTCCCATGTTGACCCATTGGTATTGCCAGTTAGGGTTACAGTAGGCATGAGAGCATCAAGATGAGACCATGAATCAGTGGAAATGTGTCGCTTGATAAGATGAATTACATTATTGTTTCTCCAGGTTGACAGTTGTGTATGGATACACTGTCATCTGTGTGAATGAGTGCTCGCAATATACAGAGCCATGTATAGAGGCCAAAGGTGGCAATATTACACTATGGGGGACATTCATTTGGGCTCCCATGGAACCTGCAGTACTAATTGGTTTCATCATGAAGGCTGTAGACTATGTAGACATTATTGTGGACCATCTACACCCCTTCATGCATGATGTCTTCTCCAATGGCAATGACGTCTTCCATCAGTATAATTGTTGACATCAGAAGGCCAGAATTATGCTACATTGGTTTGAGGAGCAAGATAGTGAACACGCATTGAGGTTTTGTCCACCAATTTCACCTGACTTGAACCCTATGGAACATATCCCGGATACTATCAAGTGCCAGATCCTTGTCCACAAACCACTGGTCTGTAATTTACTGGAATTGCATGATGTGTGTAGACATCAAGTGCTGCATACCTCCAAAAACCTACCAAGGACTTTTCAAATCCATACCATGCATAATCACTGCTGTATTGCATCCAAAAGTAGATCAACATGCTATTAAGCAAGTGGTCAGAATGTTTTGGCTCATCGTTGCATTTGGAAGTGCCATCTAAACATCCCCCCTACAAAACCCCTTCCCCCACCCCACCCCCACCCCACCCCGAAAAGATCAATCTATTGCAGAAATTGACTCGAGCTCTAAATGGCAAAGAATGTAAATTTATCTTTATCATAGAACATGAAACAACATTATTTATGAGTTGCAAGTGCTCATGTACCTGCATGTGCAAATTATGTGACACTGGTACTCATGACAGTATACATTTAATGATCTGATGATGTCAGCAAGCTGAAACTGGTCATTGTAGACTCTATAATGATGTGCAATCAAGATGAACATTTATGAATAATTCATATTACGCCATGATGGCAGGTGGTGCACGTAGCAGGTATTGTGGATCCACGATACCTGCTCCATTCACCAACGCAGGCCATAATGGTGTAACATGGTCTGAAGATGGTCACATTTGGATCAAAACCAGTTACCATCGCCAGTAAATAATTTATGAATAAAGTGCCAAACATGATTGTGGCCTCATTTATAAACTTCATGTCTTCAATTGATAAATTTCATGTGTGTGCTAATAATCTGTGCTGGTCAACACTTAGAAGGAGCATACCAAAACCTGTTTAAGATGTGTTAATATCATTCTGCCCTCTTATGTTTCTGTCATGTAGAGACTAGTTTACAAAAAGTCAGTCTTTCCATCCCCCACTTAGGAATGGGACAAAAAGAAACCTGAATACACATACAATAAAAAGTACTCTATGGTATGCATAGTACAGTGATTTTCAAGCTTTATATGTTGAGCAATGCAGTAATGTGGTGCATACTTCATATGCATATGTGCATTGCCGGGTCTGTATGTATCAGTTTAGGGATTTGCATAAAATCTCTACATGTTTTCAAACCAGATTTCCAAAGACTTTGTGTTTATAAAACTAACTAAAATTGCGGAAGTGATACTGTTCTTTGTGTCACTAAACTTTTCCTCTCACTGTTCATTTTGTTCACTCCAACTTAAATTCATAAAAAGGATTTATTAAAAAATCCTTCTCCTCTAGATTGTATTATTAATCTCTTACAATAATATATTATTATCTGCAACAGACTGTAATATTTGCACTATAATCCTCATAGACAATTTTCATTTTCAGAATTTGATACTTTAGTATCCGGTGTGATTCAGATACCCCACCTGGCCTGAGTATCGATAGGAAGGACATGTCAGATATACTTGGGCTCCAGAAAGCAGCCATGAATTTCACCCACGTGAATGGCAAGCATGTAAGATGCTGCCACCCTCTGACAAGTGTTAACCAGCACACACTGCAGCCTGGCTATTGCTGACCTGTCTCTCACTTAGTCACTGAAACCTATAGTCATGTGCCATGGGATAGTAGACTTTTGACCTTGGCTGATATACATTCATGATTTGGATTGCTCTCTGGATTGTTGTATACACTTAAGAGAACTTTGCTACACTCTGGACGTACTTCGCGATCTCTGCTGTCATTTGTTTCTGGAACAGTCATTTTTGTTGTGACGACCTCCATGTTACCATCAGTGTGTTATCTTAAACTGTGTTGTACTTGCAGAGAGTAGGACAGAAGAGATACCTGATTTTGTTTTGTTACGTTTGGTAATCGTTAGCTACCTGATTCGTTGTGAACTTATCTTTTCTTTGAATATTGACAAGTGATTTCCAGATGTACTAAACAGCTCAGTGGTCAAGGAACCTACTGGGATATTTGATTTGGACATGTGTAAAGTTTCCCCCTCCGCCCCTCCCCCGTACAGCTGATTAGCCACATGATATGTTTGGTGAAAGAGCTCAGTTTGTGCTCCAGTGTTAGGGTTTTTTCTTTGACTTTGTCTTGCAGTGTTCCATAGTACGATCTTGCTGTAATGGTTAATAAATTGTTGTTGTAATAATGAATACTTTGAGGATGTATTAATAATTTTCTCTTTCAGCATAATATTTACTTGACTTACTAGCAAATTTTCACTAGTTATCACCCAGTTTGTTTCTGTGTCTATTCACTGCTGTTTGGGCAGTTGGTGAGTGTGATGCCAACCGCACACACAGCTGTTTTTTTACTCTGGGAATAGTGCTCTTATTCATTTGAAGTACTTGTAATTGACAGTGCCGTACACTTTTCCTCATTGGTCTTTCACAAAAGCATGAAGAGTTTTTCAGTAACATCCAGCATTATTGGTGAGTAGGACAATTGAGGTGCACTGCATCAGCCATCACTGACAAGGGTCCTTTTCTGCGTAATAAATTGCTGGATAAATTGCTTAAATTTTTTATGCAAAAGTCATTTTGTTTGCTTACCTGATGTTGCCTGAACAAGTCTTGTTTTGAGACTTCCTGGCAGATTAAAACTGTGTGCCGGACCGAGACTCGAACTCGGGACCTTTGCCTTACGCGGGCAAGTGCTCTACTGACTGAGCTACCCAAGCATGACTTACACCCCGTCCTCACAGCTTTAATTCCGCCAGTACCTCATCTCCTACCTTCCAAACTTGACAGAAGCTCTCCTGTGAACCTTGCAGAACTAGCACTCCTGGAAGAAAGGATATTGCGGAGACATGGCTTAGCCACAGCCTGGGGATGTTTCTAGAATGAAATTTTCACTCTACAGTGCAGTGTGCACTGATATGAAACTTCCTGGCAGATTAAAACTGTGTGCCGGACCGAGACTCGAACTCGGGACCTTTGCCTTTCGCGGGCAAGTGCTCTACCGACTGAGCTACCCAAGCACGACTCACGCCCCATCCTCACAGCTTTAATTCCACCAGTACCTCGTCTCCTAACTTCCAAACTTCACAGAAGCTTTTCTGGGAAGAGGAGAGTTTCTGTGAAGTTTGGAAGGTAGGAGACGAGGTACTGGTGGAATTAAAGCTGTGAGGACGGGGCCTGAGTCGTGCTTGGGTAGCTCAGTCGGTAGAGCACTTGCCCGCGAAAGGCAAGGTTCCGAGTTTGAGTCTTGGTCCAGCACACAGTTTTAATGTGCCAGGAAGTTTCATATCAGCGTACACTCCGCTGTAGAATGAAAATTTCATTCTAAGTCTTGTTTTCCTGACAGTGTTCCTCATACCTAAATTTCTGGCACTGTATGATGAAATTCTGTGAGTATGACTTAATTTACTGTCAGTGGCACAAAATTTGAAATAAATGGCTGTTTTGAGCCTCTAAGTCCAACAAGAGACATGAACAAGCCCAGTTCTGCATCATATAAATGCAGAGATAATGAAATATGGAATAAGAGTCATAATTATGTTCAGGAATTTACATGGTCATGTAATTGTGGAATTCTGTAATGTCATAAAGCTGGTAACCATAATCCAAAATAGGATTGATGGTACTGAAAGTTGTAATTTATGTATTCTCTGTTTTTTTAATTAAAGCTCTTATAAGTGCTATTCCAAATATTCTTATATGGTATATTATGTCTCTAAATGCTTCTATATCAGCACATCTCCCCATGTTTTTCTCATCTATGTTATTATCTTGCCTAGAGGAAAAAATACTCCTTGTGAGCCGAGAAAAACTACACATATCAGAAGTTCATTATTTGTCTATTTCTGCTGTTATTTTTATTTTTCGGCCTTTCCTTTCCTTTCCTTTCCTTTGTGCAAAACAAACCAGAATTTTCAATAGTTCCTTATCCAAATAAATTTTTCCCTCTCATGTCAAATATGTTTGATTTTGGTGTTGCTGTGTCATTATATTTCAAAAAATGTGCATGCTGGTGTAGCTGGCAAAGTATACCAGGCGTTAAGTTTACTTAAGGTGGACCTCTTTAGTCTTTTAGGAAAACTGTACTTATGTAAATACATAAAGCAGAATATTTTATGGTCTTTATTTACATTTTTATTTTAGCATATGTTGTGTTTTAAGTGTTGGGCAAGGAAATTTTATACATTAGTTAGTTAAATATCATAAGTGGGTAAATGATTTATGTGACCTCATCTCTGTTTTTATAGCACATAGTAAATACTAGCAAATAATCCTTCTACAACCACACAATAATACTAGCAGATTCCCTACTATTTTTCTATGTTGTATGTAGCTTTAGACAGCAACTCAAAGTAAAATAGGCATGAAGTGAATTGTTGCTCTTAATGCCACATTGTATTAGCCTTCATATTGTTGGGAGGTGTTTCTAGAAATGACCAGAGATCAAACTTTAAAGTTCTGTGGACAGGCATTTACCCTCTGGATCCCCAAGTGAGACAGCAAGTAGGATTGTGTACCGTATGTGAGTTTATCACTATTTGAGATAAACTGAAATAGTAGCTCTTGCACAGTGAACATGGTTTTATAAATACAAGTGTGTGTGGGGCCATGTTTATTATTTTCAGTATTACATTATATAGTCTTCCTAGTTCCATGAATGTTTTATGTTCTCTGTAGCTTTTCAATGTTTAAACTATTATTTGACATATTTGTCTTCTGTTTCATTGTTATATTTTACAAATGATAAGAGAAACATTTATGCCTCTCAACATCTCAGGTTTTTGATAGTTGACCTGTTTTGCTGCATTGCATTTAGAATTTTTAGTACTTTGTATGCTTTTTACGTAAATTTTTTTAATCTTTATGGTTCATTTCTGTTGTAGGGAAGAAACATGAGAATTTAGCAGCAGTTCTGTGATATATTTCCACTGTTTTGTCATTGGACATCAGCTTTTAAGAAAAAGAAAAAAATCTAATTCCAAAAATATTAGTGGTTTTGGACAATGCTCACATTGTAAAGTGTCACATTTAGAAGTCATCAACTGATAATTTTTGTCAAAACTGATGTGCTTTCAGGCAATGAAATGACATATTGTCCAGTACATTATTTTGTTTTATTTTCATTTGTTAATTAGGTATAACTGTAATTTGAACTTGAGTTTGTTTGGTAGAGCCACCATCACTTGAAAGTCATGTAATTTATGTAACATGCAGAAATAGTGAGAAATTTAAAATTAAGTATACACTCAAAATATTCCAAAGAAAAATGGTGTCGTACTTGTAGCAGGAAGTACAAGAAAAGCTCTAATTAAAACTTGTTTATTAATTGTTGGATTCTACTTAAATTTAATGTGCACTGTTTGGTTGTAATTACCTAAATACTTCTGGAAACAGTTTACCTTACTTAATTTGTTGTGTCACACTGATTAAATTTCAATAATAAGTTGTACAAGTGACTTAGGAGTCTGTATGGTGAAATATGTTGAATGATACTATTTTCAATTATTCAGAAATTTATATGAATATCACTGCTTGTGAACAAGATATTAAATTAATCAAGAAGAGTCTGTTGAAAATAATGTTTAGTGTTAAGTGCAAGAGGTGGTCATACCACCATACTGTAAGTTAATTTGCTTTTTGTTTCAGTAAATATTTGAATGTTCATAGCATATCTTTTCTGAACATGTTAGAATGAAGGTTCAGAGGAATAGTTATGAGATTCAGATTTTAGTAGGGGCAGGAGTTTTATTTGCTTTTTGAGTCTTACCTGATAGACAGTCCTGCAATGCAAAATCCGGCATTTGAGTTTCCCAGAGCCTTGTCAGATAGAGTTGCTTACTTTGAGTCTTGCACCTGATGTGTTGGGATTTCCTAATCTGCATAAAGTGGTATGTAGGGGAGTTACACAGGACATACTTAAGTTGTGCCTACTACATTCATTTGGGGTTACGGAATTTCCCTTGACTCTCTATTTGCTTTAGATAGTCTCCCAGGCCAGGTACCATGCTACAAGAAGTCGTGGCACCAGGCAGCTCTTTCAGAGAAGTACTATTGGGGGGATGACCAATATGAGTGTTTGCATTCTCCTCTAGATGTTGTGTTTGATGGAAAAGGTGGACTAGGCAGGATTAATTAAAGCTAAAAAATGTCCTTTGTCAATCTTGTTTCCACTACATGTAATAAGTGCATTCAAAATATTAAAAAGATACAAGGGGAAACCAATCAAAAGTGATCATAGAAGTTTACATCAATGGTACACACCTGACCTCCAAAAAAATTAAGAACACGTCATTAATCTTTATAACAGATCAAAGAACAGTGAAGAAGATGTACTTCAGTACTTTCAACTATAGAAGAGGTACAGATCAGAAATTATAAAACAGAGACAGATGGAAAATGATAATTGTATGCAGCAATCACAAAACAAATGCAAGGCTCCTTGGAACATTATCAAATCATCTTGGTAATACTAACAGAACTGCATATGATATGACCAGTATCACACCCGATGAAATGAATAACTTCTTTATTAATTCTGGTAACAAAGAACACCCAGCTCTTAATAAACATCTCGGGGGGGGGGGGGGGGGGGGGGGGCGAGATATTCGTATCGCACAACAAACCTGCAATATCTACATACCTAGATATTCACTGCCTGCGGACAGTACTGTGCCCATTACAACTCCATCCAACACCCCCAGCATCATATGTTCATTTCTTTGTTTAACCTTTGCAGAGAAACAACAGCCTTTCTTCCATATACTGGTGTCCTGTTAGGATCGACTGTATTAAGGAAAATGATACAGTGAACTCATATTCTGCTTTAGATTGTTTGAGGGCAATGTAAAAACTGATTTGGGCTTCTGGAAGTCAGAATTTTACTACATCTCTTGCCAATGCAGTCTGTCATACACATGGTAAACTGTCTGAATTGTGGAAAAACATTGCACTGGACATGAGCAGCACGTAAGTTTAGGATTTAAAGACAGTGTCAGTAAAGATTGTGATGCTGACCACGGTCTCCTTAAAAAAAAATTAAAAATAAACTTAATACCAGAATATGAGAGTAAAAAAAGCAAATTTCAACCAACAATACATATATAGAAACAGTTAGGATCCAAGAGCTGACCGAGCGAGGTGGCGCAGTGGTTAGCACACTGGACTCGCATTCGGGTGGACGACGGTTCAATCCCGTCTCCAGCCATCCTGATTTAGGTTTCCGTGATTTCCCTAAATTGCTACAGGCAAATGCCGGGATGGTTCCTTTGAAAGGGCACGGCCGATTTCCTTCCCCATCCTTTCCTCACTCGAGCTTGCGCTCCGTCTCTAATGACCTCGTTGTCGACGGGACGTTAAACACTAATCTCCTCCTCCTCCTCCAAGAGCTGGAATATGAACCTTCGACAGAATGCTGGTTCGTAACTTCGCTAGCCTCCTGGCATCAGTCCACAACTTACCTGATGATAACAAATCGGTCTGAAGTCCAAATATTTTAAAAGTTTGCCGCAATGATTCACCTGAGAATGTTTCAATCTGCTCTGTTGTAACTTGGAAGTATAAGTGACCTAGTCAAAACATTACAGGTATTTCGCTGCACTCATTGTACACTTCTTTCTGTTTAACATAGTGGTGATGTGACTACATTTCTTTTGGAAGAGACTTTTTTTCAAATCGTAGACTGAGAGTATTGGCATCTGGAAAACAGCAGTGCATTTAACTGTATTGACGTAGATACTGTGTACATTTTTTATTATTGTTGGAGATTGTTATACACGCAAATTCCAAGGCATACTGTTAATGAGTAAATGGTAGCAGAAGGCAAGATCATTATATTAATGATTCACTTGGGGTAGATTATGAAGAAGTTAATGACACAGTCATTCAGTTTTCATTCAGGTATGTACTGCCATTGTTAACAATGATATTGACGTGAAAATCTGCTGACAAGGAGTGTAGGTGCCCTCATACCAGCTTCGGTCAGAAGAGTGGATGTGGATCCGTATTACATTTAGGAAGTGTGAAAGATTGGAGAGAGTGATGGTATGAAGGGGAACACTGCTACTAGACATACACGTGTATCTAACTAACGAAAGCAGTCTGATGGTAAGACTAGACCTGTAACTTCCAGGACTGATGACCTCAGAAGTTAAGTCCCATAGTGCTCAGAGCCATTTGTAACTTCCAGGCAGATTCAAGTCCTGTACCAGACTGGAACTCAATCCAAAAACTCTCCTTTTACAGGCAGTGTTCTTACCAGTCGAGTTATCTGAGCATGACTCACAGTCTGTCCTTCAAAGCTTCACTACTTCCAGTCCCTCCCCCCAACTTTTGAAACTCTTACTTCCTTTAGTGCTCATTCAAAATGGTATGCAGGAGAGCTTCTGTGAAGTTTGGGAAGTAGAGGAGAGGTACTGGCAGAGGTAAAGCTGAAGCTGTACGATCAGAGTTTGTAAGGAACCAAGATTTTGACCAGTTAGAAAAAGTGGACTGTTTGATCTCACTTTTACTAGTGAAGTATTTGTTGCCATCTTAATTTTACAATATGCAATGTATGGGTTTTGTGGAAGAATTTGATACACTGGAGCATTTTCAGCTATTATATTTTTCTTATTTGAAACTAATGAGAACATTTTTGTAAGCTACAACTTGTGAACATAAAATCCCAGAAAAATAGTCATCCTATCAGTTTCACTTTAAAAGTAGAGAATGGTAAATGGGAACATAGTTTTGAAGAGAAATTGTTGCCAAAAATAATGTAAGCTTGATAATTTAAGTTGCTCAATTAACAACAAATACCATGTATACTTACAAAATCTTGAAATTCTATTTGCATTGTTGCAAACTGTAATTTTTTATTCATTAGGTAAATCATCTTTCTTTTATGAAAATGTTAACTTCACCAAAAACATTTTTATTTGATACAAAATCATAATATGTTAATAAAATTACATAGATATAACATACTGGAAATTCAATTTTTGATTCATTGTTGTTTTATATACTTTTTGTAACTATTTTTGCTCTAAGTTTTTTCTGCTAATAAAAACACATAGTTTTGTCTACATTTTCACTGATAAGGAAACCAGATGTTAACATAATAATTAGTATATAAAGCTCAGTCTGCATTGCCAATGAACTCTTGAATGCCTGTGCCTTAGAGGCTAAAAGACATGCCTAAAGTGTGTGTGTTTATTTTTGTGTATTTTGTAAAGAAAAAATTTTTGTAATACTTTCCTTAAACAGTTATCATTGACTGTTCAGGTTCACTTTTACTACTAATCATAAAGTTTCTGTTTAATTTTCATACTTCCAATAGCAATATAATTCATCATTTCACAATTACTTCACTTTTCTGACAGGGCTCTAACTCAGCTGATTAATTTTACTGTCTTATTTCTGTTCTATTTAGCAGCTTATTATCATATCACTGTTGTTACTCATCACTCGAACCATTCAAAGTGTACACTTTGTTTTTATTTTGTTTATCGTCTTTGCCATACTGTTGCATACAGATCATTCTAGCTCTGTTTAGTGAGGTTCTGTTCCTGATACCAGTCAGCTGTTAAATGACCACTGCCAAAGTCTACTGGCCTTGGCCTCCCCTCTCCCTTAATAGACATGCTCCTTTCACTTCTGGGAACCTTTGTTCCCCTTTGCAGAGTGCCCCGCAATGCAGTGTCCCCCCACCCTCACTAGCCCAGCCCAGCCCTACAGTGGCATCCTTGCAAGCTTTGCAAGTGAGCACACTAAGCTCCATATTACACACCCAAATGTCCAGTCTCTGGCAAATCATCTCGACAAGTTCCATTACATATTTCAAGACATAGACAGCCATCTAATACTTCTGTCGGACACCTGGCTCAAACCAAGTATTCCCACAAGTTCAATAAATCTAGACGGTTACATCTTTGTTAGGCACGAAAGATGAGGAGGTGGAGTAGGGGTTTACATATGCCTTGATTTATCACGTACTGTGTTACACATCCAACAATAATGAAAATAAGCAAGTGGAATATATGTTCATAGAGATCAAATCCCTTAATAGGAAGTGCCTAATGCGTGTCCTCTACAAACTTCCTAAAGTTCAAAACTGGTCTTTCAAGTCCCAAACTGAAGCATGAGCATAGAATTATACCTGTTGACACTAACAAATTTTCTATACGATAGTCCTTTCAGTATGAAATTTAAGCCAATGCTTTCTTCTTAAAATGTGTCGCTACTTCAGCCTGTTCCTATCCATCATACGAACAGTAGTCATGCTCTCATAGATACATTTGCAATGAAATCCCCAGGCTGAGTAATTTATATGTCTCAAATATCTGCACCTGGCATGTCCAGCCATGACATACTCTCTAGAATGTCCAGAAAGAGACTGCAATTTACTACTTACCAAGATTTCAGACTGTGAGGCAAACAGAGGAGCTACTTGATTGAGAAGTAGCGGTTCCAGTCTCTCAAACTGACATACAGCTGGGAGAGCGGTGTGGGTCTCGGGTTCAATTCTCGGCGGAGTCAGGGATTTTCACCTGCCTCGAGATGACTGGACGTTTGTGTTGTCCTTATCATTCATGAAAGTGGTAAGATTGGACTGAGCAAAGGTTGGGAATTTGTATGGGCGCTGATAACTTAGCAGTTGAGTGCCCTACAAACCAATCATCATCATCATCCATATCCGCATCCAGTGATGCCTATGAGCTGAGGATGACTTGGCGGCTGGTCAGTACCTTGGGCCTTCATGGCCTGTTTGGGAGGAATTTAGTTTTAGAGTTTTCAGACTCATTAATTCGTCTGTTCTTGCAAGTAAGGTACAATAAATAGTTTGGGGGACATCCTCTATTCCTTTCTCAGTCATAAACAAAAAACTCCATGGGTCTACTTACAAACTTACTCAACTATATGACAAGTAGGCTCCCCTGACGAGCAGAAAAATAAGAAAGAAACATGCACCTTGGTTAACTGAATAACTAAACCAGCTTTTGATTCTCAGAGGTCCTGCATATTGGACATACAAACTAAGTCCCGCATCTGAAAATCATATTGCTTACAAGCAATAGTGTATTCCCATACATTAATCAAGAACAGAAATAGCCCAGCTGTCCTGTGGAAAAACCTGCATGGTCTTGGTACAGACAAAGTAAAAGCTGCAGCTGATCCCATTGTCGCAGTTGAACTGAAGCAGTACTTCATGTTACCTACAGTCACAATTGAACCACATACGAAATAGACACATGTTGATTACTTGTGGTTTTGTGGGATTTAAGGGACCAGACTGCTACAGTCATCGGTCCATTGATTACTTCATGAGGTTAAATGACTGTAGCAACAAAAAATTCTATCTGAAGCATGTTTCTTGCAATACTGTCATGCATGTCAGACCAGCATCTACAGGACATGATGGCATCACAGTACAAATGATGAATATTATTATTGACCCATGACTGTCCACTATAACAGATATCTTCAAACACTCCTTGACCACAAGTGTTTTTCCTGAGTTCTGGAAACAGCCCCTTAATACCTGAATAAATTGCTACCAGAAAGAAAAATCAAAAATCATATTTTGTAACCAGTAATGAAATATTACAGAGTACATAAGGTCAAATGTAAGATGTGTTGTACCTCTCAGATATAATCAGGTATATCACATATTTGCGACAACAGGCATTTGAGAAATTGAATACTCACAGGAAATCACTTAGTAAAAGATATTTATTTAACAGTTTGATGTTACATTGATAGAATTTCTGGTGGCATACATTTCAAATAACAACATAGTCTTATTTGTGAAATTCTGGGATGAATATTAAACGTACTACATACAAAAACTAGTTGCCCTGTAGAATTTGATATTTTATCTCTTTGCCTTGTGTCAGTAACCTGAGGCTAATGACCTAGGTAGACTTACTGGGACCAGTGTTCGTGGACCTTGATGATGCTGTGGTAGTTCTGCCTTTATACAGGCTGAAGCCTACCTTTTTTTCCTTCAGTTCAAGCATATCATATATTGTGTATTATGGGGAAATCTGAAACTGTCACAGCCCAGGGTGCATACGACCCAGGACAACCGGGAATTGTTTCATCCAGGAAAAACCCGGGAATTTTTCGGAATTCCGGGAATTTTTCATTGTTTTAGCTTTCAGTTAAATGTTTCTAATTTTGACTGCAGAATTGATTCTCTAGCAAAGAATGTTATTGTATTCTGCTAGTGGAGAATGATACTGCAGCAATAAAACATACATAAGAGGGAAAAAAATAAAACTTTAGTGGCAAAGGAAATATACAATTTACAACAAAAAACCGTGCACGCACAAGCGTCTGCAAATAGCAAAAATATGTCAAAGGTCTTACGGCGAAGACTGTAATTCTTCGTAACAATAAACTGCTTGCTATGAGCATGACGTCACAACTGTTCACATAAGGTTCGTTTGACCAGTTGCCAGCGGTCTGTTGTGCATGCGCATTTGACTCGTGTATGAGCAGTACCTTCTCCCGCTATTTGAAGTTTGGCTGTTAGCTGTATCGGTAGTAGCAGCAAGCAGCCAGATGCAAACGAGAAAATTTTTTCTCGCGCGCCCTAGCTGGCAGATTCACGCTTGCACAGAGTTGTCTGAGTTGTAGTGGGGAGGGGGTTAACCTCCACGTGACCCGTGTTTACGTTCAGTGATTTCGCTGCTTCTCTTCGTGTGCAGCTCCCACGTCAAATGAAAACAAAACGGATTTCTGTGGCCGGGAGCTGTCAAGTGAATTAAAATACATCCACATAATTACGGAGGGCAAAAATATATTATTAATTTCAGTTTTCTGATTTTATTTTATTTCCAAGTTAGTAGCAGTCAAGCATTAATCGCCTTGCAGAACAGTGAAGTTATTTTTGCAAGTTTGCTAAAGAAATTTGGCTTTATTAATCTTTCCACCGAGGCAATCATTTTATTTGAAACGAAGTGTTTCATTCAACAGCATTGGCTAGTTCCAACTGTTCGCTGAATTTCAAGTGCACGTTATCATCTTCTGCCATATATGGCATTATGCCATAATAAAGAACCAAAAATGAGATCCTAGAGTACTGGTACTCCAAGAAAATGTCCATCCCAAAAACCACACTGAAAAGCTTAATATCAGATGGGACCAACTTCATTGTGAATCTGGAAAAAGCCAATTTGCACTTCAAGCCGAATTATGCATTTTAGTATGGTTTACGAAATTCCGATCCTCTTTGGAGTATCCTCTGATGCACTGTTCCTTTTATTGTGTAATGTAAGCTATCTTAGTGCTTTATACACATGAACATGTGGGCTTCATACGCCACTGCAGTTGCACACGCACAATAATGCCTGTTTTCTGGCTCTCTCTGGCAACCGGTAAATTGAACCTATTTCTAACAGTCTCCGGATAGTATTGCGAACGGTGGTTAGAAAAGCGTTACTTTCAAAGTAAATTTCTTTTTACGCAAGATGAGTTATGTTACGAGTGAGAAAGTGGGATGGATATCTAAATCACAGAGTGTTCGAAACTGAACAGTTTGAGGACCAGCCACTTACAAGAATTTCGAGCCGAGACATTTATGTCTTAATTTTAAATTTACTGGCACATTTGTGTGATGTGTCTTAAAGTATAACACACGCAAAAAAGATAAATATTACATGTGAAAGCGTAGCGTCTGTTGTAGCATGTTAATCTTAGAGCTTAGCTTTTCTTGTAGATATACGGTACTGTGTACATTAATGTAAACCGTTAACTTTTCCTCTTGCGTGTTCGTGCTATGTAACCAGTGATCTTGCTATTGGCTGACTATAACACGTGTCCTATGCTCTGAATAGCTGCTGTCATCGGCTGACGAGATCTCGTGGCTTGAGATATGACTCGCTTACAAAAGGACATCACAACCTCGGTTTCAACGCTCCGGAAACTAACGCGCAGTGTTTGGTGCAATTCGAATTTATAGTTTCGTAATACGAAAATATACAGCGTATATGTTGCTGCAAATCAAAGGTCTTTCCAAAATTTCTGTCCTTCTTCTTTTTTTTTTTAAGTCTCTCCAAAACTTCTTTGCCCCGTCTTTTCCTTTTTTTCCGGGAAGTTCTAAGCTATTGTATAAAACGTTAACCATTCAAAGGATTGATAAGTTTTACAGTTCCGAGGGAAAATCTACGGAAAACCTACTGTTACTTAGGACAGAAAAAGTGTATTTTCGCCCACGAAAAAGCATATTTTTTAAACGGGATATCCGGGAGAAATTCGGGAATTTTTTTTCCTTGTCCCCGTATACACCCTGCAGCCACTCTCTGCAAGTGGTAACAAGCTTTGAAATATCAATGTGCATTTCATGGAGCATAAAACCTTGGGGGTCCTTCGATAAGAAAATAAAAGCCTCAGGGTATTAGCAATTCATTAGAATTTCCACATCACCTTAAAAGTGAAATGTTACGAGTCAAAACAGTGTTTTTTTTTTTTTTTTTTTTAAAGTCTCAGTCCTTCACAAAAGCTGGGAACAAGACAAGAACGTTCACCTGATTAGACTGAATCAGATTCCATATCAAGATTCACTTTATCAAAAAAGTTTCATATATTGAATACAAATGTCTGTTTCAATCAGCAAATAAATAAATAAAACATGCACTTTATGTGGTTAGGGTGTACAAAATCCATTTTCATGAATAAAATTTAATGCTGCGACCACTCCATTGCTAAAATTCTCTTAACACTGATATGATCCCTGTGTGCAAGCTGAATGCCAGGACAGTATAAATCACCCAGTCCCTGTGTCTGCTTTGAGCCAGAACTGATAGAGTGGTATGATGCACTATGGCTTGGCAGAATAGCACGTAAGACCTGCTCATGAGGTCACCAAATATGATTGTGACATCATTCAATTGGTTTACATCTGCAATGTTCAGGTGTGAAACTTATGTATCTGCCCCACAACAGTATGCAGGGTAATGTAGTCATGGAGTCTTAGTTGTACTGAACTGTAAACCTGAGGATGAGAGACATCATTTTTAATATTTTTGTAGCTCAAAGGTTTGGTTGTATTGAATATTAAAATTGCCATTAACCTCATACACAGCTGCTACCACTAGTAATGGATAAAGCTAAAAAGAACTGCATATGTTATTACTAATGAAAATTTGTGTCAGAAGAGACTCAGAGCCAGGTTCGCTGCTTTTCAAATTTTCATTGATACTGTTGATTCCACTCTTAGTTTCAGAACACTACTACCGTAGGTTCTCTCTCGCAGTATGTGGGAGTAGTGGTAATGAGGGAACAAAGTTGATGGAGGAATATGACTTACACTGGTACATAGGATATATGTCAGTTCACGGAAATGATATTAATGGAAAAACTGCCTGTAATAACTGTAATTATTCGTGGAAATCTGCTTTCCAGGTGAGTAATATAGGTAACTATCGACAGTCACATGGTAAACATCGCCAAGATAAAAAAGAAGCAATGAAAAAACAAGAAACCTAAAAACTCGTCTTGCAAGAGGCCTACTACAAAAAGAGTGCCATGTTGCATTAATAATAGATATGTGGCTGCAGTGGGTAGATAGCCAAAGACAAAGAAGTGTAATTTTGACAATGACTGTATTTCTTTTCCCAGACAATAAATAATTTCAAAAACATACTTTTGACCATAGAAACAGTACGGAAAGGATCTGATGATTTGTTTACACTCAAGTGGGCATAAACTCATAATTGGATCCTTCTAATGACCTCCAGATGCACCTCCAAATGTATCCAAAAACTTTAGAAAAAAAAAAACAAATTTCAGTAGTACATAAGTTTCCCAATCACATTGTTATTGAGGAGACTTCAATTGTGGCTGTGACAAGACATCCTGCAAAACACTATAAAATGGATTCTCTGAGAACTACCTAGAACAGATTTCTCGGAAGTCCACTTATGATGGAAATATCTAACAGCAACCAATAGACCTGAACACTTTGAGGATGTCTACACAGAAACTGGTACCCGTGGCCATGAGGCAACTGTAGCTACAATGATTACTAAAGTACACAGGGCAACTAACACAAGTAGAAGGGTTATATTTTCAACAAACTAGGTAAAAGGGGCATGCAGTAATGTAGTACCTCAGTAATAACTTGAAACATTTAGCTCCAGAGAGGAGCATGTAAGAGGAACATGGTACAGGTTTACAAGAGTAGTTCACTGTACATTTGATAGATATGCACCCAGCAGAATAGTTCATGATGCGAGAGACCCTCCATGGCATACAGTCTCTGTAAAGAAACAGACTACTATACAATAGATATAAAACAGACCATAGGGTTAGAGATAAGGAGATGCTGAATGATACATGTTTGGCACTCTAGAGGCAATGTGTGAAACCTTGAACAACTACTGTAGCTTATTATTATCTCTCACAAAACCCCACGAAATTTTGGTCATGTGTAAAGGCTGTTAGTAGTATGAAAGTTAATGTCTAGATACTCATGGATGAAACGGGGATTGAAATAGAGGTTAGCAAAGCAAAAGCAGAAACTCGCATTTCAAATACTCCTTCGCAAATGAAAATCAATAGGTACTGCCCTAATTTAGTTCTCGCTCATCTGCAAAGATAAATGATATAGATGTTAGTATCAGTAGTGTTGATAAACAGCTGAAATCGCTAAAATTGAACAAAGCTCCAGGCCCCAATGGAATCCCTATCGGATCCTCTATCAAATTTGTGCCTGATCTAGCTCCTCTTTTAACTATAATCTAGTATAGGTCCCTCGAACAAAAAAACTCTGCCCAGTAGTTGGAAGGTAGCGCAGGTCACACCTGCTTACAAGAGTAGTAGTTAAAGTGATGGTACCATCTAGTATCCTTATCATCCATTTGCTGTAGGTTCTTAGAACATAATGAGCTACCTCAAACAGAATGGCTGCCTCCATGCCAACCAGCATAGATTCCGAAAACATCAATCATGTGAAACCCAACTCGCACTTTTCCAACATGACATGCTGAAACCCACTTATCAACGCAGTCAAGTAAATGCAGTATATTTCAGAAACGTATTTGACTCCATAGCACATCTACATCATACTCCAGCACAAAACAGTGTGTGGTGGAGGGTACTTGTGATGCCTCCTTCCCTATTTCACTTGCAAATGGCATGTGGGAAGAATGATTGTCAGTAAGCCCCTGTATTATTAGCTCTAGTTTTTCAAATTTTCTCCTCGTGGTCATTTGTGACATGTATGTGAGTGGAAGTAGTACTCTGAGGTGACTAAAGTCATGGGACAGCTGCATGGAGATGGCAGTAGTATCGTGTACAGAAAGCATTAAAGGGTAGTGCATTGACAGAGCTGTCATTTGTACTCAAGTGCTTCAAGTGAATTGTTATCGACATGACTATGACCACACGACAGGAACAAATAGACTCTGAACGTGAAATGGTAGTTGGAGCTAGACACATGGGACATTCATTAACAAATTCAATATTCTGAGATACACAGTTTCAAGAATGAATCAAGAATACCAAATTTCAGGTATTACCCTTCACCACAGACAACGCAGTGGCCGACAGCCTTCACTTAATGACAGAGTAGCGGCATTTGCCTAGAGTTGTCAGTGTAAACAGACAATCAACACTGCGCCAATAACAGCAAAAATCAACATGGGGCACATGACGATCGCATCCTTTAGGACAGTGCAGCGAAATTTGGCGTTAATGGGGTATGGCAGCAGGTGATTGATGTGAGTGCCTTTGGTAATAGCACGACATCGGCTGTAGCGCCTCTCCTAGGCTTGTGACTATATATATGTTGGACCCTGGCCTGGTCAGATAAGTCCTGATTTCAGTTGGTAAGAACTCATTGTAGAGTTCGAGTGTGGCACAGACCCCACAAAGCCATGGACCCAAGTTGTCAGCAAGGCACTGCGCAAGCTGGTAGTGGCTCCATAATGGTGTGGGCTGTGTTTACATGGAATCGACTGCGTCCTCTGATCCAGATGAACTCACTGTTGACTGGAAATGGTTCTGTTCAACTACTTGGATACCATTTGCAGCCATTCATGGACGTCGTGTTCCCAAACAATGGTGGGAATTTTTATGGATGACAATCCACCATGTCACCAGCTCACAGTTGTTTGCAATTGGTTTGAACAACATGCTGGACAATTTTAAGTGAATGGTTTGGCCACCCAGATCGCCTGACATGAATCCCATCGAACATTTTTGTGACATAATCGAGAGATCAATTTGTGCACAAAATCTCTCACCGGCAACGCTATCGCATTGTGGATGACAATAGAGGCAGGATGGCTCAGTATTTCTACAGGGGACTATCAATGACGTGTTGAGTCCATGCCATGTCGAGTTGCTGTCCTACGCTGGGCAAAGGGAGGCCCAACACGATATTAGGAGGTGTCCATGACTTTCGTCACCTCATTGTATGTTGTCCGACTCTTCTCAGAGAGTATTGTCTCGAAATTTCACTCGTAAACCTCTCCATGATGCACACCACCTCTCTTTTAATGTCTGCACTGGAGTTTGTTGAGCATCCGCCGACTAGACAATCCCATGATAAACCCACCAGTCTTCGTTGGATCTTCTCTATCTCTTCTATCATTCCTATCAGAAAAGTATCCCAAACTGATAAACAGTACTCTACAATCAGTCAAACTAGCGCATTGTTAGCCACTCCCATCGTGGATGAGTTACATAGATTCTTCCTATGAATCACACTCTAGCATCAGGATCCTACTATTTGTTTTATGTGGTCATTCCACTTAAAGTCGCCCTGGATATTTACCCCTAGATATGTTACTGTAGATACTTTTTCCAGCAAGTTGTCATCAATAGTGTAGTTTTACAGCAGTGGATTTATTTTCCTATATATGCAAAATATGTTACATTTATTTACATTCAGAGTCATTTGTCAATCATCTATAGGTCATTCTACAAATCGGTACTGTCTACTGGCATTGCTAAATTCTTGTTGACAACCGCATCACCTGTGAACGGTCTTAAAAAGCTTCAAACACTTTTTAATAGATCATTTACATGCATCGTAAATAGTAACGGTCCTATCACACGTCCTTGGGGTACTACCAAAAATGCTTGTACATCTGTCGATTTTTTCCGTTAAGAGTGACGTGTCGAGATCTATCTGCAAGGAAGTCAGTGTGCTCCCTGCCGCCGTTGGATAAGCAGCTGAGCAGCAAGTCGTATACTCCTAGCTCACTCATTTGTTACATAGTTTAATTGTTAATTTCTTTGCGTGTTTTTGGTTCTTGCATTGTTTAATTCATAAATTTCAGGCGTATTATAGTATTTGAGAGTGTAGCATCGTGTTTTAGTACCTGAATAGTGTAATTTCGCTTAGTCTCCTTCCGTCGCCGAGCAGTGTCAGCAGTGCGCAAGTAGTAGCATTACTGCATTTACTAGGCAATCTTGTATTTTAATAACTGTTTAAATTTTGTCGATTTGTTTGCGCTCTCTGTAGATTAGTTCAGACGTTCTTTGCAAAACAGTTTTTAGCATGGATAGGGACTGCAACTGCTGTGTTCGGATGCAGGCTGAGTTGGCATCCCTTCGCTCCCAGCTTCAGGCAGTGTTGGCTTCGGTCACACAGCTTGAGGCTGTTGCCAATGGGCATCACTGTGGGGGTTGGGATGGGGGTTTGTCGGGGACGGCCAGCTCGTCCCACGCATCCCCTGATCGGACTACGACTGTGGTTGCCCGGGATACTGCCCGCATTGAGGCTGATCCCTCACCTGTGGTAGAGTGGGAGGTCGTTTCAAGGTGTGGCAGGGGGCGAAAGGCATTCCGGAGGGCTGAACGGAAAGACTCTCCAGTTTGTCTGACGAACCGGTTTCAGGCTCTGTCTCAGGCTGATACTGATCTTCGGCCTGACATGGCTGCTTGTCCTGTTACAGAGGTTGCCCCTCAGTCTGCAAGATCCGGGCAGTCGCAGAGGGTGGGCTTACTGGTAGTTGGGAGCTCCAACGTCAGGCACGTAATGGGGCCCCTTAGGGAAATGGCAGCAAGAGAGGGGAAGAAAACCAATGTGCACTCTGTGTGCATACCGGGGGGAGTCATTCCAGATGTGGAAAGGGTCCTTCCGGATGCCATGAAGGGTACAGGGTGCACCCATCTGCAGGTGGTCGCTCATGTCGGCACCAATGATGTGTGTCGCTATGGATCGGAGGAAATCCTCTCTGGCTTCCGGCGGCTATCTGATTTGGTGAAGACTGCCAGTCTCGCTAGCGGGATGAAAGCAGAGCTCACCATCTGCAGCATCGTCGACAGGACTGACTGCGGACCTTTGGTACAGAGCCGAGTGGAGGGTCTGAATCAGAGGCTGAGACGGTTCTGCGACCGTGTGGGCTGCAGATTCCTCGACTTGCGCCATAGGGTGGTGGGGTTTCGGGTTCCGCTGGATAGGTCAGGAGTCCACTGCACGCAACAAGCGGCTACACGGGTAGCAGGGGTTGTGTGGCGTGGGCTGGGCGGTTTTTTAGGTTAGATGGCCTTGGGCAAGTACAGAAAGGGCAACAGCCTCAACGGGTGCGGGGCAAAGTCAGGACATGCGGGGACCAAGCAGCAATCGGTATTGTAATTGTCAACTGTCGAAGCTGCGTTGGTAAAGTACCGGAACTTCAAGCGCTGATAGAAAGCACCGAAGCTGAAATCGTTATAGGTACAGAAAGCTGGCTTAAGCCAGAGATAAATTCTGCCGAAATTTTTACAAAGGTACAGACGGTGTTTAGAGAGGATAGATTGCATGCAACCGGTGGTGGAGTGTTCATCGCTGTTAGTAGTAGTTTATCCTGTAGTGAAGTAGAAGTGGATAGTTCCTGTGAATTATTATGGGTGGAGGTTACACTAAACAACCGAACTAGGTTAATAATTGGCTCCTTTTACCGACCTCCCGACTCAGCAGCATTAGTGGCAGAACAACTGAGAGAAAATTTGGAATACATTTCACATAAATTTTCTCAGCATGTTATAGTCTTAGGTGGAGATTTCAATTTACCAGATATAGACTGGGACACTCAGATGTTTAGGATGGGTGGTAGGGACAGAGCATCGAGTGACATTATACTGAGTGCACTATCCGAAAATTACCTCGAGCAATTAAACAGAGAACCGACTCGTGGAGATAACATATTGGACATACTGATAACAAACAGACCCGAACTTTTCGAATCTGTATGTACAGAACAGGGAATCAGTGATCATAAGGCCGTTGAAGCATCCCTGAATATGGAAGTTAATAGGAATATAAAAAAAGGTAGGTAGGTAGGTAGTTGGTGTTTAACGTCCCGTCGACAACGAGGTCATTAGAGACGGAGCGCAAGCTCGGGTTAGGGAAGGATCGGGAAGGAAATCGGCCGTGCCCTTTCAAAGGAACCATCCCGGCATTTGCCTGAAACGATTTAGGGAAATCACGGAAAACCTAAATCAGGATGGCTGGAGACGGGATTGAACCGTCGTCCTCCCGAATGCGAGTCCAGTGTCCTAACCACTGCGCCACCTCGCTCGGTTATAAAAAAAAGGGAGGAAGGTTTATCTGTTTAGCAAGAGTAATAGAAGGCAGATTTCAGACTACCTAACAGATCAAAACGAAAATTTCTGTTCCGACACTGACAATGTTGAGTGTTTATGGAAAAAGTTCAAGGCAATCGTAAAATGCGTTTTAGACAGGTACGTGCCGAGTAAAACTGTGAGGGACGGAAAAAACCCACCGTGGTACAACAACAATGTTAGGAAACTACTGCGAAAGCAAAGAGAGCTCCACTCCAAGTTTAAACGCAGCCAAAACCTCTCAGACAAACAGAAGCTAAACGATGTCAAAGTTAGCGTAAGGAGGGCTATGCGTGAAGCGTTCAGTGAATTCGAAAGTAAAATTCTATGTACCGACTTGACAGAAAATCCTAGGAAGTTCTGGTCTTACGTTAAATCAGTAAGTGGCTCGAAACAGCATATCCAGACACTACGGGATGATGATGGCATTGAAACAGAGGATGACACGCGTAAAGCTCAAATACTAAACACCTTTTTCCAAACCTGTTTCACAGAGGAAGACCGCACTGCAGTTCCTTCTCTAAATCCTCGCACAAACGAAAAAGTGGCTGACATCGAAATAAGTGTCCAAGGAATAGAAAAGCAACTGGAATCACTCAATAGAGGAAAGTCCACTGGACCTGACGGGATACCAATTCGATTCTACACAGAGTACGCGAAAGAACTTGCCCCCCTTCTAACAGCCGTGTACCGCAAGTCTCTAGAGGAACGGAGGGTTCCAAATGATTGGAAAAGAGCACAGATAGTCCCAGTCTTCAAGAAGGGTCGTCGAGCAGATGCGCAAAACTATAGACCTATATCTCTTACGTCGATCTGTTGTAGAATTTTAGAACATGTTTTTTGCTCGCGTATCATGTCATTTCTGGAAACCCAGAATCTACTATGTAGGAATCAACATGGATTCAGGAAAAAGCGATCGTGTGAGACCCAACTCGCCTTATTTGTTCATGAGACCCAGAAAATATTAGATACAGGCTCCCAGGTAGATGCTATTTTTCTTGACTTCCGGAAGGCGTTCGATACAGTTCCGCACTGTCGCCTGATAAACAAAGTAAGAGCCTACGGAATATCAGACCAGCTGTGTGGCTGGATTGAAGAGTTTTTAGCAAACAGAACACAGCATGTTGTTCTCAATGGAGAGACGTCTACAGACGTTAAAGTAACCTCTGGCGTGCCACAGGGGAGTGTTATGGGACCATTGCTTTTCACAATATATATAAATGACTTAGTAGATAGTGTCGGAAGTTCCATGCGGCTTTTCGCGGATGATGCTGTAGTATACAGAGAAGTTGCAGCATTAGAAAATTGTAGAGAAATACAGGAAGATCTGCAGCGGATAGGCACTTGGTGCAGGGAGTGGCAACTGACCCTTAACATAGACAAATGTAATGTATTGCGAATACATAGAAAGAAGGATCCTTTATTGTATGATTATATGATAGCGGAACAAACACTGGTAGCAGTTACTTCTGTAAAATATCTGGGAGTATGCGTACGGAACGATTTGAAGTGGAATGATCATATAAAATTAATCGTTGGTAAGGCGGGTACCAGGTTGAGATTCATTGGGAGAGTGCTTAGAAAATGTAGTCCATCAACAAAGGAGGTGGCTTACAAAACACTCGTTCGACCTATACTTGAGTATTGCTCATCAGTGTGGGATCCGTACCAGGTCGGGTTGACGGAGGAGATAGAGAAGATCCAAAGAAGAGCGGCGCGTTTCGTCACTGGGTTATTTGGTAACCGTGATAGCGTTACGGAGATGTTTAATAAACTCAAGTGGCAGACTCTGCAAGAGAGGCGCTCTGCATCGCGGTGTAGCTTGCTCGCCAGGTTTCGAGAGGGTGCGTTTCTGGATGAGGTATCGAATATATTGCTTCCCCCTACTTATACTTCCCGAGGAGATCACGAATGTAAAATTAGAGAGATTAGAGCGCGCACGGAGGCTTTCAGACAGTCGTTCTTCCCGCGAACCATACGTGACTGGAACAGGAAAGGGAGGTAATGACAGTGGCACGTAAAGTGCCCTCCGCCACACACCGTTGGGTGGCTTGCGGAGTATCAATGTAGATGTAGATGTAGAAACCAGTCGCAAATGTCGCAGCACTATGTATCTCGTGGAGGAACAGAGCGAACTGAGTTTCAAAAAATCTTTGTTTGCACAATTCTCTTGATTCCTATATAGCAGATTTTTGTTCTGCAAAAACTTCATAATTCTTGGGCATAAAACATGTTCCATAATTCAACCAAAGACTGACGTCAGCAATATAGGCCTTAGTATGATGGCCCGTATTACAATCTCCCACTGTGAAAATTTTGAAAGACCAAATTAAGTATTTCAGCCTTCTGTCTGTTATATTACGTTTCGTCGCCAGTATTGTCACTAAGTGACTGAATAGATGGTTTTGAACCGCTTACTGTTTTTACATAAGACCAAAACCGTTGGGCCTTGCCCACTCATCTCGTATCGGGTGCCTAAGGGATGCTGCATTCTCGGAATGCTATACCACAATTCAAGCAAATACCATTAGTAGTTTTTTTTTTCTAAACAGCAGATTTGACAATACTTAACTTGAATGTACTACATGTTGTCACAAGCGATGGGCGACAGGCAATATAATTCAGAGTCCCTGGCTATATGCAATGTTCCTGCAAGTTTGACACACAGTTTGTGGATCACTGATAACTGTTCTCATAGCACTCTCTGCGAGGCGAAGCTAATACTCCACTAATGTCAGCCTGAGGCTGGCAGGAGCAGCGCTTATATTTACTTCTTGCAGAGGTCGGCCCTGGCACAGCCGGTCTTTGTGAGTGGGCAATTGGCTGACGTCGCCTCACCGCCTTCTATGGTCTTGCATTCTTCCTCTTCGTTCCGGCGCTTGTGGTTACGCCAGAACATTCTTTCCCCCCAAAGCGATGGCCCATCGTTGTGCAGGGAGTGCGACCACGGTGGAGGAGGCAGGAGTGTGGACACATCGTTGGGCCAGAAGCTGTGGCTCAGGGGTCAAGCTTCCGGCCATACCCCGCCATCTGTCCTGCGCTCTGGCGGAAATGTCCCCCGGAAAACGACCAGAAGGGTACGCGTTCACCTTCTGCTGCCATGAAGCAGATGAAGATGGCGGCGACTGCTGCGGTGTGGGTGGGTCCGGCTCCATTGGTAGGACGAGAGGACGCAGAGGAGGAGAATACCCCATCTCAATGTGGTCGTCCCTCGGTGTCGTGATGACATCCTCTGGCACCTGCTGTGGCTGCGCTGTCCTCTGGACCTGTGAATCTTGAGGAAGATGGACTGAAAGACCATCATGTATACGACAGAGGCGAAGTTGATTTTGATGGTAGCACTGCAAGCCATCGGGACCTGAAAGAAGATACATGCAAGCGCCAAGTCGACGGGCGATATCGCCTCGCGCCCACCGTCTGCTACCGCTAAAAACCCTGTGAAAGACAATATCATGCGGCGCGAAGCAATACTTGCGACCTTCCTTCAGATGCTGAGGAGGGTGGAGCAGTATCCGATGGTGGCGGCCGTGAAGCAATTCCACTGGCGATGGTCCATCTCGTGGGTACGAACGATATGAGGCAAGAAACAGTTGCAATGCTTGATCCCTAGTGTGAGCGGAGCGAAGTTTGGTCATCTGCTGCTTGAAGGATCTAACAAAACGATCCGCATCACCGTTTCGCTGTGGATGGAATGGTGCATTAGTGAGATCCTGTATGCCATTGCGTTCACAGGATGTTTCAAATTCATTGCACCTGAACTGAGGGCCGTTGCCTGTTACTATTACTTCAGGTAAACGTTCTAGGCAAAAAAAAAAAAAAAATCGATGATAACACCTGAACTGCGCTACGTGACGTTGTCGAGTTCGTTGAGACAGAGAAAGGAAACTTGCTATATGAGTCAACCACAGTCAACCAGCGAGTGTTCCAAAAAGGTCCCACGAAGTCTGTGTGCACATGTTACCATGGCGATTGCCACTTAGGTGAAGCAGAGAATTTTTGTGGCAGAGCGGACTGATTTTCCGCACATGCGTGACACTGTGACGTAATCTGTTCTATTTGGACGTCCATACCGTGCCAAGTACAGTGTCGACGCACCAACTGTTTCGTACAAACAATCCCCCAGTGTCCTTGGTGGAGTAACTGCAACACTTCTTTTTGCAAAGCTTTAGGGATCAACACACATGACTGTCCACTATCATTTTGAACAAGATTCACACCTTTCTGTTCAGCGAGGCTGTGCTGACGTACAAAGTATAGTCGCACTACAGAGCTTTTTATGCTATTCAACGAGTGAGGCCAAGATGTGCGATTATAATTGAGCAAAATGTTCAAATCTGAATCAGCGTCCGTGGCCTGTGCAATTTTCTTATAGTTCAGCGGAAACGACCGAAGCAATTCAGAATCCTGAGCATCGATGTGACATCAAGATGCAGCAGAAGCGTCAAAGACAGGGCCAATCAAAAGATGTGAAAGTGCGCCCGCATTAGTATGTTGAGCTGTCGGACGATACACAATATCACACTGGTATTGAGACAAGAAGAAAGCCCGTCTTTGCACTTTTTGGACAGTTTGTACAGGAACCGGTTTCGTTGGATGAAACAAGGACTGCAAAGCCTTGTGATCCGTTACTAACTAGAATTTTCTGCCGTACAAATAGTGGTGGAATTTGATGACACCATACACAATAGCCAAAGCCTCTTTTTCAATTTGTGAATAGTTACATCGAGCTTTGGACAACACTTTTGATGGGAAAGCAATAGGCATGTTTTTATCACCAATTCTGTGCGAAAGCACTGCACCGATTCCTTAAGAGGAAGCGTCAGCTTGCAATACAACAGGTTTGTCAGGATCAAAGTGAACTAAGCATCCATCACTGAACAATGTATCTTTAAGTTTTTGAAAAGCTACTTGGCACTCATCTGTCCAAACAAAGGGGACATTCTTGTCGCGCAAGCGAGGAGCTATGATTTGTGCAGCATTCGGTATGAACCGAATATAATTGTTCATTTTCCCTAAGACTGACTGCAATTCTGTGACATTGCAAGGAACTGGCAAGTCTTGTATGGCTAACAATGCAACTGAAAAGGATGTATACTTTGACTGTTTATGACATGAGCAAGATACTGCAACTTAGGTTTACAAAAATCGCACTTGTCCAGTCTACACTTCAGTCAGGCATCAGATAACACACGAAACAAAGCACATAAATTTGTAATATGTTCTTCAGGTGTCCGACCTGCTGCTACAATGTCGTCCAAGTTTGAACAGTTTGGCACTTGTGCAGTCAGATGTTCCAAATATCATTGGGAAAATGGCGGGTGTGCAAGCACTGCCAAAAGGCAAATGCAAATATTTAAACAAGTCCAAATGAGTATTTACTAGACACACTTTTTGAGATTCTTCATCGAGTGGTATCTGAAGATATGCGTCACGCAAATCAGTTTTTGAAAAGTAGCGTCCAACGCCTAATTTGTCCATGAGATCTTCTGGGTGTGGCAATGAATAAGTATCAATAACAGTTTGTGGGTTGGCTGTAGACTTGAAGTCAACACAGAGGTGAATGCGACCTGCTATTCTTTTCAGTTCAGCAGCGACTTCGTCCCGTAATGCGATGGGAACAGTTCTGGCCCGGCAAAATTTCGGCTGATCATTGTGTTTCATAGTAATATGGGCAACAAAATTGTTAGCTCTGCCTAAACCTTCAGAAAAGAGTTCTGGGAATCCTTTTAGCAAGCTAGCTACACTGTCTTTTGCACTGCATGTGGATACTGACAAAACATTGTCCTGAATGTTAAAGCCAAACAAATTAAATGAATCAAGACCAAATATGTTCTCACACTTGCGTGATTTTAGCTCTGTAAAAGTCACTGTTTGCGTATGCGAGCGATACATAGCAGGCAAATTACATGTTCTGAGAACGGGAAGGTTTTGTCCATTACAAGCTGTCAGTTGCGTGCTGGTTTTAGACAGGCCTGGGGAGCGTAACAGTTCATATGTGTGACGATTTAGCAATGTGACAGAGGCACCCATGTCCAATTGAAATTTGCCACAAATGAGTAAATGAACAAAAAGTTCGTTTGACTGGCGTATCACGGTCGCAGGTTCGAATCCTGCCTCGGGCATGGATGTGTGTGATGTCCTTAGGTTAGTTAGGTTTAAGTAGTTCTAAGTTCTAGGGGACTGATGACCTCAGAAGTTAAGTCCCATAGTGCTCAGAGCCATTTGAACCATTTTTTGACTGGCGTATCACTAACGAAATGCATGCTTGCTAGTTGCAGTCTTGGAGTATACTGCATTAATGACATAGGCCTTGTGGCAAGAGTTTTGTGAGTAGTCTGAATTCTTATGTTTGTTCCATTGCAAATACGGATTGTACATGTCCTTTCTTACCACAAGCGTAACACTAAGCTTGTCAGGAGGGGCAGTCTTGGCGTTTGTGCCGTAACACCTAGGGCAAGACTTAATTTTGTTACCCCGTATAGCTGTCTGTTTAGCAAACTCCTTATGCGGCGTGGAACGTTGTTTAGTTGGCACGGCTAACGCACGCTGTCGGTGCGTAATGGGGCGATCACAAGCAAGGAACTCAACCTGACAAGTAGCTGGCCGCTCAAATATATGAGCTGACAAGGCACCAGAATCGTACTGATCTAGTACTTGCACTACCTGCTGAAATGATGGACCTGACTGTTTCAAAATCCGTTCTCTGATTTTGACGTCAGGCACATTGTACATGATCGCATCACGCAACATAACGTCTGAATATATATCACCGCAAGCACATTTGAATTTGCATTTCCTTTTCATACCCTGCAAATCAGTTACCCACTCCTGATAAATTTGTTCTGACCATTTTTTGCACACACACTTAACGAATGCCATCCTGACACACCAACACTTCCCTGACTTTTGGAAGGCGGCCAAGGTCCTGATGTTCAGGAAGCCAGGGAAAGACCACTCCCTCCCACAAAATTACCGACCCATCAGTCTGCTGTGTTCGCTCAGCATGATTGTTGAGAAGGTAATACTGAAATGTATCACTAGGCATTGCATCGCCAACGACACCCTAAGACCGGAGCAATTCGGCTTTAGGAATCACCACTCGACAACACAACAACTCCTCCGCGTAGTCGAACATATAACACACGGCTACGACATGAGCAAAGCCACAGGGGCCGTGTTCCTAGACATCGAAAAGGCTTTCGATCGTCTCTGGCACAACGGACTCATACGCAAACTAAGCGAAGCTGGATTCCCAGACGGACTCGTACGTATCATACACTCATATCTCACGAACAGATGTTTCAACACTAACGTGCAGGATAAACAATCAACACAACACGGTATCCAAGCTGGAGTACCCCAAGGGAGCATCCTAGGGCCCATCTTGTTTAACCTGTACATTAATGACTTCCCAGCGACACAAAACACGACGTTAGCCGTCTACGCAGATGACACAGCCATCCTCGCGCAAGACTGGAAAGCGTCGAACATCAATTCACGAATACAGACAGCACTCAGAACAGCTGAGCCTAGGTTGGAGCGATGGCGTATTAAAGTAAACGTCGACAAGTGCGAAGCAGTTCTGTTCACACGCAGACCGAAACTACTGCGCAAACACCAACACTGTAGACCAATAACACTACATACACGCCCAATACGTTTCCGAGAGAAAGTCAGGTACCTTGGTGTCTGGCTGGACCGGAAACTTACATGGGGGGACCACATCGAATACGTTGCCAACCGAGCGCACGCGAGGCTCAAACAGCTCTACCCAATGCTCAACAGGGAAAGCACACTGAATAGGAGGGTGTCGAGGTCCTTATACATGACACTGATTAGACCTCTGATGACGTACGCAGCTCCCGTCTGGGGATATGCAGCTCCCACACGACTGCGCCGCCTGCAGATCAGACAGAACAAGGTGCTACGAATCATTAGCAATGCTCCACGCTACACACGCACCGTGGATCTTCACCGTGAATACCGCCTTGATACCCTCAAGGAAGTATTCAAAAAACACGCCACACGACTATACAGGAACTCGAGACACTCGAACAATCCTTTCATCCTCACTCTGGGAAACTACGATCACAACCACAGGTGGAAACACAAGCGGCCAAAGACACTGCTAGCTAGGGCATAGCCACCTATGGTTAACTAACATACGCAAACAGCGACAAACGTCGGCAAGCCCCTGCATATCAGCAACACTGACTGGCAACTACCAGCTGCTATTAGTGCCGACCAACAGGCCACAGCAGGGACACCGACGAGCTCGCCCACAGACGCACAAACAATCTGCCAACATTCCCTCACACTGTGCCTCCGGTATATGACCTATCGGACACAAGATCGATAACAAACCTAACTGTTGCAGGATGCTGACGCTGAACGAGGACTCTGTACCAGCACCCAGCGCCATCCGCCGAGCAGCACAAACGCACAACGTCAAGGTATCGACATGCATGATACCCACTACTAACAAAGCCTATCCTTACACAACCTATCGCAGGCAGCAAGACAACTGCTACTGCTCTTGCCGCCCAACCTAACTTTCGCAGAGGTTTTTTTCCCTTGGCCCTTGCCTTGGCACTTTTTTTCCTCTGCCCTTCAAACCACTACCCTTCGTCAGATTTCGACCAATCTATCTCCAGATGAGCGCGTATTAATGGTTAATCCTAACCAGACGTACGCAAACATCGCAGTACCCACATCCTGCGACACCTCACTTTAGTGAATACTAACCCTTATGCAGAGATGGCAGTAGACCTTTTGTGTTGGCCATCATGCCGGTGTGGGCGTGGAAGGGCTCCACCTCTATATATATATATATATATATATATAAACATTTTTTGCAATTAAAGAATTGATACCTAGCTGCTACCACATTCAGTTGTTGGTCATAATAGCTAGTCAGTGAAGTGATAACAATGTCACACGCAAGTTCACGTAGAGTGGCGTTAGGAAAGAGATTTTGAATTAATCTGAACACTACACTTCCTACCGTGGATAATAGATATGGAAGTTTTACAGTACCTGGGATGTTTTGGGCTAGCATATGGGCGTCGAACTGGCGCAGCTACTCGGGCCATTCCTCGTCTTGGTCACTAAACTGTCGAAAAGGTGATATAGCAGCGTCCCGGCGGAGGTTCCAGTCCTACTTCGGGCATGGGTGTATGTGTGTTTGTCCTTACGATAATTTAGGTTAAGTAGTGTGTAAGCTTAGGGACTGATGACCTTAGCAGTCCCATAAGATTTCACACGCATTTGAACATTTGATATAGCAGCTGTAGTAGGTGGTGCTTGTTCCATCGGGCGCGCAGAGTTGGTGAGTAGTTGGTGCACCGTGTTGAGTAGTGCTCAGAGCTGCTGCGTCTGAAACTGAAACATCTGCGTTAGCTATGTGGCATCTAATGCTTGCAGCTATGGCGCGTGAGTAGCAAAAACGACAAGAAACTGTGAAAGAAATTAAGCGCCCCTGCAATGTAAAGACAAGAGGGAATTAAGGCGTCAGCACATACACTGTTGGCCATTAAAATAGCTACACCACGAAGATGACGTGCTACAGACGCGAAGTTTGACCGACAGGAAGAAGATGCTGTGATATGCAAATGATTAGCTTTTCAGAGCATTCACACAAGGTTGGCGCCGGTGGCGACACCTACAACGTGCTGACATGAGGAAAGTTTGCAACCGATTTCTCGTACACAAACAGCAGTTGACCGACGTTGCCTGGTGAAACGTAGTTGTGATGCCTCGTGTAAGGAGGAGAAATGCGTACCATCACGTTTCCGACTTTGATAAAGGTCGGATTGTAGCCTATCGCGATTGCGGTTTATCGTATCGCGACATTGCTGCTCGCGTTGGTCGAGATCCAGTGACTGTTAGCAGAATATGGAATCGGTGGGTTCAGGAGGGTAATACGGAACGCCTTGCTGGATCCCAACGGCCTCGCATCACTAGCAGTCGAGATGACAGGCATCTTATCCGCATGGCTGTAACGGATCGAGCAGCCACGTCTCGATCCCTGAGTCAACAGGTGGGGACGTTCCCAAGACAACGACCATCTGCACGAACAGTTCGACGACGTTTGCAACAGCATGGACTATCAGCTCGGAGACCATGGCTGCGGTTACCCTGGACGCTGCATCACAGACAGGAGCGCCTGTGATGGTGTACTCAACGACGAACCTGGGTGCACGAATAGCAAAACGTAATTTTTTCGGATGAATCCAGGTTCTGTTGACAGCATCATGATGGTCGCATCCGTGTTTGGCGACATCACGGTGAACGCACATTGTAAGCGTGTATTCGTCACCCGGCGTGATGGTATGGGGTGCCATTGGTTACACGTCTCGGTCACCTCTTGTTCGCATTGACGGCAATCTGAACAGTGGACGTTACATTTCAGATGTGTTACGACCCGTGGCTCTACCCTTCATTCGATACTTGCAAAACCCTACATTTCTGCAGGATAATGCACGACCACATGTTGCAGGTCCTGTACGGGCCTTTCTGGATACAGAAAATGTTCGACTGCTGCCCTGGCCAGCACATTCTCCAGATCTCTCACCAATTGAAAACGTCTGGTCAATGGTTGCCAAGCAACTGGCTCGTCACAATCCGCCACTCACTTCTCTTGATGACTGTGGTATCGTGTTGAGGCTGCATGGGCAGCTGTTCCTGTACATGCCATCCAAGCTCTGTTTGACTCAATGCCCAGGCGTATCAAGGCCGTTATTACGGCCAGAGGTGGCTGTTCTGGGTACTGATTTCTCAGGATCTATGCACCCAAATTGCGTGAAAATGTAATCACATGTCAGTTCTAGTATAATATATTTGGCCAATGAACACCCGTTTATCATCTGCATTTCTTCTTGGTGTAGCAATTTTAATGGCCAGTAGTGTAAAAAAAAAAAAAAAAAAAAAGTGCCGTGGGCGTTGGGCACTGGGTTTGGAGGATACTCGTCGCCAGTTGTTGGGTTTGCCCTTTCGTCTCATATAGGGTGCCTAAGGGATGCTGCATTCTTGAAAAGCTATACAACATTTCAAGCAAATAACATTAGTAGCTTTATTTCTATAAAGCAGATTTGACACTACTTAACTTGAATGTACTACATGTTGTCGCAAGCGATGGGCGACAGGCAATATAGTTCAGAGTCCTTGGCTATATGCAGTGTTCCTGCAAGTTTGACACACTGTTTGTGGAGCACTGATAACTGTTCTCATGGCACTCTCGGCTAAGCCGAGCTAATACTCCACTAACGTCCGGCCGAGCCTGGCACGAGCGGCACTTAAATTCCAGGTCGCTCATAGTGCGGCACGATCCTTATCAGCAGGCTATTGGCTGACATCGCCTCACCGCCTTCTCTGGTCTTGCGTTCCTCCTCTTCGTTCTCGCACTTGTGGTTATGGCAGAACAAAAACCTCTTAGGGCCGGCCAGAGTGGCCGCGTGGTTCTAGGCGCTACAGTCTGGAACCGAGCGACCGCTACGGTCGCAGGTTCGAATCCTGCCTTGGGCATGGATGTGTGTGATGTCATTAGGTTTAATTAGTTCTAAGTTCTAGGCGACTGATGACCTCAGAAGTTAAGTCGCATAGTGCTCAGAGCCATTTGAACCATTTTTGAAAACCTCTTAGGGTTTTTAGTCAGATTGGGTGACAATATTTTACAATAAGAGTCATCGAATGCTTCTCTCATTGCCCTCATTATGCTCATTTTCATTTCGTTCAGCTTTTGTTTGTCAGCTAGGTTTTGAATTCTCTTGAATCTGTTTGTTTATGTAGCAGTCTTGTAACATGGATATTAAAGCATTGTGGGTCTTTCGCATCCATTAAGACCTTGCTTGAAACGTGCTTGTCTAAGGCATATTGAACGATGTTTCTGAATTTTTTCTGTTTATGCTTATTTATCAAACGTAAGATTGTGAGGGGGTATCAAGCGAAATTTGTGACTGGTTTGAGGGTTTCTTGGTTGTTGTTGTTGTTGTGGTCTTCAGTCCTGAGATTGGTTTGATGCAGCTCTCCATGCTACCCTATCCTCTGCAAGCTTCTTCATCTCCCAGTACTTGCTGCAAACTGCATCCTTCTGAATCTGCTTACAAGGGAACCTCCCCATCGCACCCCCCTCAGATTTAGTTATAAGTTGGCACATTGGATAGGCCTTGAAAAACTGAACACAGATCAGTTGAGAAAACAGGAAGAAGTTGTGTGGAACTGCGAAAAAATAAGCAAAATATACAAACTGAGTAGTTTATAGGAAGATAGGCAACATCAAGGACACAGGGATTGCAGGAGCGCCGTGGTCTTGTGGCAACGTGAGCAGCTGCGGAACGAAAGGTCTTTGGTTCAAATCTTCCATCGAGTGAGAACTTTAATTTTTTATTTTCAGTTTATGTGACAAACTCTTACGTTTTCATTACTTTTTTGGGAGTGATTATCACATCCACAAGAAAACCTAAATCGGGCAAGGTAGAAGAATTTTCAGTTTATGTGACAAACTCTTACGTTTTCATTACTTTTTTGGGAGTGATTATCACATCCACAAGAAAACCTAAATCGGGCAAGGTAGCAGAATCTTTTTTACCCATTCGCCAAGTGTACAAGTTAGGTGGGTCGACAACATATTCCTGTCATGTGACGCACATGCCGTCACCAGTGTCGTATAGAATATATCAGATGTGTTTTCCTGTGGAGGAATCGGTTGACCTTTGACCTTTCGATCAAATGTTTTCGGTTCCGATTGGAGAAGCACGTCCTTTCGTCTACTAATCGCACGGTTTTGCGATGCGGTCGCAAAACACAGGCACTAAACTTATTACAGTGAACAGAGACGTCAATGAACGAACGGACAGATATAACTATGCAAAAATAAAGAAAGTAAAATTTTTACTTGTGCAACGACTTGAACCAAGAACCCCTCCTTCTGCAGCTGCTCACGCTACCACGAGACCACGGCGTTCCTGAACTCCCATGCTCCTTGATGTTGCCTATGTGGCCCATGGACTACTCAGTTTGTATATTTTGCTTATTTTTTCACAGTTTCACACAACTTCTTCTTGTTTTCTTAATTGATCTGTGTTCGGTTTATCAAGGCCTATCCACTGTGCCAAGTTATAACTAAATCTGAGGGGGGTGCGATGGGGAGGTTCCCTTGTTAGTGTATTGGTTTCTTGGTAGGGAGCATGTTATGTTGGATGGAGAGTCAACGACGGATGTAACAATAACTTCGAATGCGCCCCAGGGGATTGCATTGGGGCCATTGCTTTTCATGTTGTGTATTAACGATCTTACAGACAATATATGGTAGGTCTTTCCCATCCCTTAAGACCGTGCTTGGAACGTGCTTGTTTAAAGCATATTGGGCACTTATGCAGTTTAGCAGGTACGGAAAAAATTTTTCATTTTTTTTCAAAATTTGATCGATTATAGTCAAATTTGATACGCTGATTACGAATACGACATTTATTTTCGCCCCAGTCAATTATTTACATCAAAAAAATTGTTTTAAATTTTTTTTAAATTTTTTATTTTTTATATTTTTCAATATTTTGTCGATTACAGTATACGTTCATTTTGTAATACACTAACTAATCAGTATTTTCAAATCATAGGCGGCCGCTGCCGCGGCCGCATTCCAAAAAAAAAAACTCCCAACCTAACCTCAAGTGGGCTACGCTACAGATCAATTTATGCAGTTTAGCAGGTACGGAAAAAATTTTTCATTCCAAATGTATCTGGCATGGAGAGCTTTGTGGGTGAATATGTAAAGTTTGTTGGTGATTTTACTTTGTATTTTCATAAATAAAGTGATCTGTAGCGTAGCCCACTTGAGGTTAGGTTGGGAGTTTTTTTTTTTTGGAATGCGGCCGCGGCAGCGGCCGTCTATGATTTGAAAATACTGATTAGTTAGTGTATTACGCAATGTTTCGTCATCGGCAGCGCCGCGCTTATCGGGCAGAAGATATCGCCGACGGTCAAGGGAAAATGAAAATGGATGTTATATTCGAAATCAGCGCATCAGAATTCACTATATCGACAAAATATTGAAAAATAAAAAAATTTAAAAAAAATTTGAAACAATTTTTTTGATGTAAATAATTGACTGGGGCGAAAATAAATATCGTATTCGTAATCAGCGTATCAAATTTGACTATAATCGATCAAATTTTGAAAAAAATTGATAAATTTTTTCCGTACCTGCTAAACTGCATAAGTGCCGCATATTGTACCACGCTTCTCATTTTTTCTATTCATGCTTATTTATCAAATGTAAGATTGTAAGGGGTATCAAGCGAAATTTGTGACTGGCTTGATGATTTATTTGTAGGGAGGGCACAGTGCGTCATGTTGGGTGGTGAGTCAACAACAGATGTAGCAGTAACTTCGAGCGTCGTCCAGGAAATTGCATTGGGGACCTTTCCATTCATGTCGTGTAATAACGATCTTGCAGACAATATTACTACTAACCTCACTCTTTTCACAGATGATGCAGTTATCTATAATGAAGTACCGTCTGAAAAAAAACTGCACAAATAGTCAGTCAGATTATAATGATATTCCAAAGTGATGCAAATACTAACAACTTGCTTTAAGTATTCAAAAATGTAAAATTGTGCTCTTCACAAAATGAAAAGACATAGTATTCTATGACTGCGGTATCAACAAGTTATGGTTGGATCAGTCAACTCGTACAAATACCTTGACGTAATAATTTGAAGCAATATAAAACGAAATCATCAAATATAGCTCACCCACAGATAAAGCAAGTGGCAGACTTCGCTTTAATTGTAGAATACCAGGGAAATGCAGTCAGTCTACAAAGGATATACCTTACAAATCACTCATGCGACCCAGTCTAGAATATTGCTCAAAAGAATGGGACCTGTAACAAACGGGACTAACAGTGGATACTGAATTTATACAGAAAAGGGCAGCATCAATGGTCACAGGTTTATTTGACTCTTGGGAGAGTGTCACAGAAACTCTGAAGTAACTGACCTGGCAGACACTTGAAAACAGATGCAAACTATTCCGCGAAAGCCTACTTACAAAGTTTCAAGAACAGGCTATAAAATATTTCTCTGGGAATATATCACAAGCCCCTACCTATTGCTCCCATAGGGATCGTGATGAAAAGACTAGATTAATTGCGTCACGCACGGACGCATTCAGTCAGTCATTCTTCCATGCTGCATACATAAATGGAACAGATAGAAGCCCTTATAACTGTTACCTGAATCTTCTCAGGAAGGAATTACAACAATTCCTTTCTTGTTATTCTCGCGGTAAAGGATTTTGTGGATGGCTTGTGGTCCGCCGGTGAAAGCGATAGTACAATATTCCATATTTACGAACTTCCAGCATGCTGGAATAATTGCAGGTCAGCAACTTCCATTAATCAGTACAACTGAAACCAGCCAAAGTCGTAAATTTCACTTTTTTTATTTATTTACTTGATGACTAGTTTCGAAATGAGATCCATTTTCAAAGTGGGGTCAACGGAGGCGTCCGATACTACCCGTCGGCTTTGGGCCGTGACGTAAGGGTGTTGTGTTGTGTGACGTCATGACGGTGCGGAGTTTAGTTTATGAGTGTGCTATGTTTGTAGATGTCGTCTTCTTGCGGTTGGTGGTGTCCTCTGGTGGTGTATTTTGTTCATTTGGGTGTAGCAGCTTGCAGTGTACATTTATCGGTCGTGACTGTTATAGAAGAACGGAAATTAGTTTCAGTGAGTTAAGAATTAAGTTTCCGTTGCGTTTATGTTATTGCGGTGTCGTTTGATGTTACTGGTTTGCTGTTTGTCACGCGGTAAGTCGTTTAATTCAATTTGTGGCTTCTTTTGTTAGATATGGATATGGCTTCTAAGTTTAATAGTGTGCGTCTGCGGGCTGAAATGGGGCACGACATGTTGTCCGACACTAAGTTTCTGTAACTTTTTGAGCTTGTGACGGAGATAGTGAAATGCGGCGTATGCAAGCAGAATATGCGGGTTGGGGGTAGTGTGTGGCGCCAGAACTTTTTTATGGTAAGTAGTCGTTTTTTGGGTCTATTGTTCGCGTGCTATGATGTTCGATGGGGTTTTTATGTGTTGTTGGGTCGGTGTTATTTACTGCATGTGTTGGTGGTTGATGTTTTGGTATCGGCACTTGCGTTTGATTTATGTATCTTAAAGGGAAGTACTGGATTCCAATTTTTTTGGTATCGTCAGTTGGATTTGAGCTGCATACGTCATGGGAAGTGACCGACTGCAATTTGTTGTCGTAGCTATGTGTGTTTTGGTATTGTGAGCTGTTGTTGACCTATATAGATCAAGGAAAGTGTTCGATTCCAATGTGTGGTCGTAGCCTTGTGTGTTTTGGTATCGTGAGTTGCTGTTGACGTGTTTTGGTATCGTCAGTTGCTGTTGACCTATATAGGTTGCTTTAGGTGTTGGTTTTTATTTTGTGGTATCGACAATTGCGGTTGAGCTATGTAGGTGAAGGGAAGTGACCGATTCCTGTCGATATTGTAAGTGTAGCAGACCTTGGGAATGTTGTGGTGTTTTTATGTCGTCGTTTTGTGTGGTTTGTGATCGTGGTGTGTCTGTATGTGTTTATATTTAGTTTGTCGCCACCCAAAAACCCCCAATTTCCCGCGCTGGTCTCGTTAGTCTGATTGTATTTTTGGAGAGAGATGATTGTCTTGGTTTTATATGCATTTTCGTGTTTGTTGTCGTTTATGTAATGACGTCATAGGTGCCATTTTGTAAACGTTGAGAATATTGGTGACGTCAAGGGGCAAAGCAGACGCGTGGAATCGGACGCTTCCTTATTGCCACGAAGTGCATATGAACAGTCACAGTGCATACAGATAACTGTTATCTGCATGCATTGTATTTTTGGAAAATCAAGTTTGACTACCTGGATGATTTGAAAATGGGTCCCGCCCCGGAACTCATCATCAAGTAAATAAAAAAGTAACATTTTCAACATTGGCTGGTTTCTGTTGTACTAATATTCCATACGTTTTGAGATGGTTAAAACTGAAATCGGCGAAGTCTCGCGATTGTCTCTTTAAGAAGGCTCAGGCGGGGCTCCAAATAACTCACTTAACCCTGAAGCGATATCATGTCACCAATTAATCTGTTCACAAAGCTAATTCACATTTACGCGCGTAACGTGAGCACCTTCCACCTACCCTGCAGGCTTACTCAGGCTCGACTGACTGCCTCACTACTTTAGCGCCAAACCGGACGGTGGGTGCCAAGCTGTACTCTTCTAATAAGATGGTGCTTCCTGTCAGTGACTCTAACTCGCTGGCTCAAAGATGCATAAAGGTAGATACCATTAGTTCAGGATAGTATCGATATCTGCACCCTTACATCTTCTCACTACATGTTTCCGAAATCTGCAAGAATTAAGGATTTTCGGAAATATAAGGAGAATCCTCCACCTTAATGAAAAGAAGAAGAAAACAACAGAATTGTCCGGCAACGTAATGGAAATATTCCAGAAATAGAAATATAATAATGGATTGCAACGGCCACCTCGTTTTCATATCAGTCGTTTGAATTACAGACAATATCTTGCAAGAGCACACACATCGCATCAACCCCTACCAACTGATAATTCTTACACTGTTTGTTTATACATGACATAAACTATATAAACTCTTTAAGAAATACCATAAATTTTACAATCGTATTTAGATTCAGTCCATTTCCAAATCTCTTGGAATATTGTTTTAAAAACACATTAAACACATATATAAAAATTCAAAAGCAGATACTGATGAAATTAGCAAACATCAGAAACAGTTCACACTAGCAGTAAAGTATTTCTGTTTATGTGCAAAGGCATTAGTCTGGTGCTTTCCAAGCACCCTTACTTAGTGTAATAGTTGCATATTAAGCAAACATTTAAGACAAGATTTGACAACATGAAAGGATTTGAAAAACTCAGTATTGCTGGAAGGACATTCAAGAAAGAAACACCAGCCATTTCGTGCATTTAGCAGCACATCTTTTCACTGAAAACTTTATGCGCAGGGAGACACTACCGGTTACTATGGGAGCCACACACACGGAACACGCCACCATTGCTGCACTGTCAATTTGGCAATTTACTTACCTTCTCGCACTGATGAGTCTTATTGCACGCGAAGTCACGCGTGACGTCGTTATGACGTGTACACCCAATATCGAAGACGACAATGGTGGCGAATCGACTTTTGTAATCGTTCGAAACGCTAAACTGCAGTAGTCGTTTTTGCAGATGAATTAAAGGAACAGCTCATTATATCCTCAATTGGTATGTTCACTGCTATTTTGGAAGCTATTCATGTCTTTATTTTCTTTGAAAATGCGAGCCTGCCAACATTTAGAAAAAAAGAGCTCAAAATCTGCACTGTCAACAGTATATTTCTTTTTAAATGCGAAAACTGACGCCTAGTAGCAACGTCGTACGGAGTCCACGTTAAACTCGACGTAAGTAGGGAATTACCTTCAGAAATTCAGTTGCTAAAACTAATGATTGAATACATAGTATCCACCATGTTCTCAACCAATCACAAATATAATTGAAGAACTGCATCAGTGTGTCTGAAGTTGTCCCAATACCTTTAGTTTATTAGTAAGGATTATTGAATCTGACCTATAAACACAGTTTCGAGGCCGGCCAAAGTGGCCGTGCGGTTCTAGGCGCTGCAGTCTGGAACCGCGTGACCGCTACGGTCGCAGGTTCGAATCCTGCCTCGGGCATGGATGTGTGTGATGTCCTTAGGTTAGTTAGGTTTAATTAGTTCTAAGTTCTAGGCGACTGATGACCTCAGAAGTTAAGTCGCATAGTGCTCAGAGCCATTTGAACCATTTGAACAGTTTCGAGATTTCCTTTCTGTGTGCCAGGTGCAGAATTTCTACTAAAAATACGCGACCAAACAGCTTTTTTCTCAAATGCCAGTTTCAAGTGACTATACCGAGCTGACAATTTGTGCAAATGGTCCTTTACATGAGTAAAACGCAAAGTTTTGTTAACATTACTCGGTTGACATTTACTTTCGACACATTTAAAAATTTGCAGGAGTACTTTCATTGCAGTTTCCAAATGATGATAAATACTGGATTGAACAATTCTATTTTCGAGTGAAATGTGATGAAGATATTAAGCTACCTGGAAAAATAATCTGTGGCATGCTATGCCCTTCTGGATCTATGCTTCCTATGCCCCTCTTCGCACGCCACTAGGTATGGCGCTATACTGCGCAACTGCAGCGCCGAGGCTGTTCGCTGCTCCGCTCAACTGATCCACGTCGTCCTCCCAAGGCGTCCGGCTGGTTCGATTTCTCCTCTTTCCACTACTTTCCTCCAGGGCTGCCGATGCTCGGAACAATGATCGATCCAAGCTCAAGATGTGCAGCATCAAGCGAATAGCAAGTATCATGGCGTCGTGGTTGTCGGTCACTGTTGGACTGTGATACTGGAGATCTGTACTCAAATCTCCCTTGTGTCCCATTTTTTTCCACAAAATTATCAACTTTCCTCCCAGTCAGGCTCTGTTCTCCTTCTGTAGTTTTGTCAGTTATCATACTATACATTGGTTATACAATATGATTCATGTGGTAAGAATATACACTGAAAGGCCAAAGAAACTGGTATAGCCATGCGTATTCAAGTACAGAGATGTGTAAACAGACAGAATACGGCGCTGCGGTCGGCAACGCCTATATAAGACAAGTGTCTGGCGCAATTGTTAGATCGGTTACCGCTGCTACAATGGCAGGTTATCAAGATTTAAGTGAGTTTCAACGTTGTGCTATAGTTGGAGCACGAGCGATGAGACACAGCATCTCCGAGGTAGCGATGAAGTGGAGATTTTCCCGCACGACCTTTTCAAATGTGTACCGTGAATATCAGGAATCCCAGTAAAATATCAAATCTCTGACATTGCTGCAGCCGGATAAAGATTCTGCAAGAACAGGACCAACGACGTCTGAAGAGAATCGTTCAATGTGACAGAAGTGCAACCCTTCCGCAAATTGCTGCAGATTTCAATGCTGAGCCATCAGAAAGTGTCAGTGTGCGAACCATTTACGGAACATCGCCGATATGGGCTTTCGGAGCCGAATGCCCACTTGCATACTCTTGATGACTGCATGACACAAAGCCTGACGTCTAGACTGGGCCCGTCATCTCCGACGTTGGACTGTTGACGACTGGAATCATGTTGCCTGGTCGGACTAGTCTCGTTTCAAATTGTATCGAGCGAATGGACGTATACGGGTGTGGAGACAACCTCACGAATCCATGAACTCTGCATGTCAGCAGGGGACTGTTCAAGCTGGTGGAGGCTCTGTAATGGCGGGGGGCGTGTGCAGATGGAGTGATATGGGACCTCTGATACGTCTGGATACGACTCTGGCAGGCGATACGTACGTAAGCACCCTGTCTGATCACCCGCTTCCATTCATGTCCATTGTGCATTCCGACGGACTTGGACAATTCCAGCAGGACAATGCGACACCCCACACGTCCAGAATTGCTACAGCATGTCTCCAGGAACACTCTTCTGAGTTTAAACTCTTCCGCTGGCCACCAAACTCCCCAGACATGAACATTGTTGACCATATCTGGGTCGCCTTGCAACGCGCTGTTCAGAAGATATCTCCACCCCTCGTACTCTTACGGATTGATGGGCAGGCCTGCAGGATTCATGGTGTCAGTTCCCTCCAGCACTTCTTCAGATGTTAGTGGAGTCTATGCCACGTCGTGTTGCGGCACTTCTGCGTGCTCGCGGGGGCCCTACACGATATTAGGCAGGTGTACCAGTTAGGCTCTTCAGTGTAGAATATAAGTCATGTAGTAAGAATACATTACCATCGCAAGTAAATGCGATGAATAATGAGAGCAGGCGATATGCCGCATAGATCTCTCTCAGGAATGGAAACAACAAATAAACGGGTGTGAACTATGTAGCAAAACAGGAGTTCAAGACCAAAAACTTCCAACATGGAACGCAAGAGTCATAACGCATGGTACTTCTGTAGAACAAATAGGAGGTACGTACATTTGGAGGTAACTTCCTTACATCCCGCTGTTGCAAACGGACGTTACACCACGACACAGATTTGGATACAGAGAACAGACACATCAGTGGCCAGACGCACATTTCATAATTTTGTGAAAAAAAGGGCACGAGGTAGATTGGAACATGGCTCTCCACCTTCGCAATCCAACACCGTGTCCACATGCCATGGCTATAAAATATAATATGTTCAATGCTAGACATTTTTATGGAAAATGCTTGGGCCGTTCAGTGTTTCGATTTTGCTTCTTTTTTCACAGTTCAGTATGCCTTCTACTTGTTTTCGTGCTTGATCTGTGTTTAGTTTTTGACGGGTTATCCGCTGGGTCATGTTACCACTAAATCTGAGATAAGTGTGGTGGAGAGTTTCCCTAGTTAGTGTGTACGGGCGGCAAATTGGAGCCGCTGTTGGCCTTGTTTGCGTTTCGATCTAATGGCGGTAACATCAATGCGTTGACAGTTGGTTGCCGTTGGGACTCCTTCCTGGTGTGGACGCCCGGTCGAATGTTCGTAGGCGATTAGTCGTGTCTTTGCAACAGGTGTGTACTTAAATTTTTCAGGGCACACACAAGTCGCACTTAGTATGTTTTATTGACCGATTTCGTTCTTTAATTTAACACGAGCATCACCAGAAATTCTGGAATTTACTGATTAAATTACACTAATTAAATCAAAGAGCGCAACCATTCAATAAAACATACTGAGCGCGACTTGTGGCTATCCAGAAAAACTGAATTTCAACAGGCGCTGTCTCCCCTGCAAGCAATGCGTGCTCTCGCTAAGGGTGTGCATGTATTGTGAATATTGGAGTTTTTTTTTTCTTTATTGATTTTCAATTCCCCCCAAAGGGGGCGGGCTGGCAGCAGCTTACTACGCTGCTCTACAGCCTACAGACTTTTGTTTAAAAAAAGGAAGAAGAAAGAAACAAGGAAAAACAGGCGATAAAATGGTGATTTAAAGTGTAAAATGGCGTAAAAATGCGGAAAATTAAAACAGAAAGCAAAAGGGGTAGGCAATGTTGATAAAATACACAGGAATTAGACAAGTAACATAGTAGACACACAATTAAAAAAAACATGGCGACAGTCTGGTTTCTGTTCGCAAGAGATAAAAAATCATACCCAGTGACAGTATGATGGCTGTTCGCTACACTTCCCAAAAGACACAACACGGAACACTCACTGGAAAAACACACTGTAAAACACTGCACAAATATGGCACTCCCAATCAAAAGGCAGATGGGGGGGGGGGGGGACTCGGAGAAGGGGGAAAAACAAGGAGGGAGGAGAGGAAAAAACGAAGAGGGGGGGAACCAAGGAGGGAGAGGACTAATAAAAGGGGGAGAAGGGCAGACGCGAGAGGGAATGAGAGGAGGCAGAGGAGGGAAATGTAAAAGGACTCGAGGGAGAGAAGGGGGCAGAGAGAGGGGAGGGGGGGAAGAAAGAGGATGGAAGGGGGGGAGAGGGAGCCCGGGAAAAGGACAGAGGAAAGGAGGGGGAGTGAGGATCAGAGTTGATAGGAGGGATAAATGGAGGGAGAGAGGGCATCATCCGGGAGGGGGAGTTGATGGAAGCCACCTTGGGAAAGGAGATGTAGGGTGTAGAGATGGAGGGTAGGGGGGACACAACGGTGAAGACGTGACAGGGGGCGGGGATCGGAGAGGAGAGGAGCAACCAGGGGGTGAGGGGGTTCAAGTCGGCAGGAGGTGTAGAGGATGCTGATATGTTCGAGGAATAGGAGCAGACGGGGAAAAGGAATGAGATCATAGAGGATCTGCGTGGGGGACGGGAGGCATATACGGAAGGCGAGGTGGAGTGCATGACGCTCAAGGATCTGGAGGGACTTATAGAATTTGGGGAGGGGGGCAGATATCCAGGCAGGACTGGCATAACATAGGATGGGACAGATTAAGGATTTGTAGGTGTGGAGTATGGTAGAGGGGTGCAACCCCCATGTCCGGCCAGAGAGGAGTTTGAGGAGTCGGAGGCGGTTGTGGGCTTTGGATTGGATGGAGCGGAGATGAGGTATCCAGGTGAGGTGACGGTCAATGGTGAGGCCAAGGTAGGTGAGGGTGGGGGTAAGGTGGACAGGACGGGCGCAGACAGTAAGGGAGAAATCCAGGAGCCGGAAGGAGCGAGTGGTACGACCTACGATGATGGCCTGGGTCTTGGAAGGGTTGAGTTTCAGGAGCCACTGGTTACACCATGCAGCAAAAAGGTCAAGGTGATTCTGGAGAAGGCGTTGGGACCGGTGGAGGGTAGGAGCGAGGGCGAGGAATGGGGTGTCATCAGCATATTGCAAGAGGTGTACTGGAGGAGGGGGGGTTGGGGCATATCTGCCGTGTACAGGAGGTAGAGGAGAGGGGAGAGGACAGAGCCCTGGGGCACACCTGCAGAGGGGTAGAAGGTGTGGGAATTGGCATTATGGATGGTAACATAGGAGGGGCAGTGGGAGAGGAAGGAGGCCACCAGATGGATGTAGTTGATAGGAAGGGCGTAGGTTTGGAGTTTAAACGGGAGACCGGGAAGCCAGACACGGTCGTAGGCCTTTTCGAGGTCAAGGGAGACAAAAATGGCGGAGCGACGGGAGTTAAGCTGGAGGGAGAGGAGATGAGTGAGGGGGAGGAGTTGGTCATCAGCAGAGAAGGAAGGTCGAAAGCCTCATTGGGTGTTTGGGAGGAAGTGGTTGCGGTGGAGGTGGTGATGGATGCGCTGGGAAAGGATGGATTCCAAGAGCTTGCTGAACACAGATGTGAGACAGATAGGACGATAGGAAGAGGCATCAGATGGAGGCTTGTTGGGTTTGGAGAACATCAGGATACGGGAGGTTTTCCACAGGTCGGGATAGAAGCCAGTGGCATGGATGACATTGTAGAGGGTGGCAAGGATTGAAAGGAATATACTGGAGCATAGAGTGGAATATGTAGAGAGCATTAAAGCTAAAGTTTTATCGTGAACGGGAATGTTTATGGCCCCCTACGAACTGCGATTATAAGAACAAACTGGAAAGGCGAGACGCTTGGACGGACATAACACAGCTATTAGAAAGTGAAAAAGAAAGAGCTGTCTTTATTGACGATAAGCAGAAATAAACACAGTCTAACATAATAGTCGCGACACTTCGCCTCGATTTTGTTGCCCACCGCGCCAGCAGCGCGCCAGACGGCCAGTAAATTAAACTGTGAGTTCGGTGCGTTCGTGAAAGCGAATAGTGGTTGTTTATTTTGCTTTCTACAATGGTTTTTACAAGCGGGACAGCTTGTAGCACAATAAATTGCAGCAACAACAGGAAGAAGACACCATAACTGTCTTTTTTTACGTTTCCTAAGGATCCTGTTACTAAACTGTATCGCCAGGATTCACTTGCAAACTACATGTGTATTAATGATTAATGTTTCGTTTTAGGAGCAGAAAATGGATAGTTAATAGCAGACGAGAAGACCTTATGAAAAAAGACCCAGTTTACCTGTATAATAATATTAGGTTCTGTTCGTTACATTTCGAACAAAACCAGTTCATGAACGCAGACAATAATAAACTCGTGTGGAATGCAGTGCCCACACCGTTTGACATCCCCAATAAGCCGCCTCAGCTGACGATGAAGAGGAAACTGCCACAAAGATTCGACAATCCATCTCTAAAGCTGTAAAACAGTCCTTTGACACAGAAGCAGCCAGTTCAGCTCTCCGTGTATCAGTGCTAGATTCGTGTGAATCGTCAACACAGACCGGCTTTGACGATGAAGTGGTTAGATTATGTGCAGTTATTCGTGTATTACAAAAGTGTAATGTTTGGTATGTATTTCATTCACTTCTGTTGTTAGTCACTTAATTTTCTTTGCTTCCTTCGTGTGATGACATTATTTTGTTAGCACCTTGTTCACTGACAGATTGTTTGAAAATTATTCAAATATTTGGTTTTGCGTGAAATGTAATGTAATCACCTCATTATAATGTTTTCAACATATTTCATCCGCTATTTGGTAGTTGCTAGTCCCCAAGATGAAGGTCGTACTTGTGGTAGCAGGCGACAATGACAAACACGGTAGGCCTACCGAACGATAAATGAGTTGTCAATCGCTTTTGCATGTAGAGGTACATGTCTGTGCTTCTTACGTGTGAATATGTGTGTTTATATTCTTTTGATATCAACGAGGTAAGCTGCAATTCTATCCAACATCACAAGTGTTTCTTCACGAATGTGTTGTAGCTAGCCACACGATTCATGGATTTTCTCCATACTTGCGCTTATTTTAAAATCATTTTTAGAAATACATATGCCTTCTGATACTACTAATTTCGTCAATTACGTAGGAAATGGTAGCAAAACAAACATTATTCTTAAGACGCGTCTGATGTTCACCTTATTCGCCGCTTGGAGCGCTAGTGTCGCCTCATCTGTCAAACGGTAACAACTTTTACAACTTTTACAGCAATGAGTATCGCGACTGTTACGTTAGACTGTGGAAATAAGCAACATTGGGAGTGACTATTATCTTTCTGCTGCAGGTAGAGCTTCCCTAAAGGAAGCGTTATCTCTGGGAATTTCAGGGCATACACAATTCAATAACTACTAGAAATCTATAGCCTTCATTTGGAAAAAAAAAAAATATATATATGAAGAAGTCCATATTCCAATTCAGCTTTAAGGTAGACATTACTCTGTTCCACCACACTGCTCCCTACTTTTTAAAAGAGAGGTCGTCCGTCGGCGTCATTTCTTCTTCTTTTCTGATGACCAGCTTTTTGTAGTAAAATAAATGCTGCACATGCGACGACTGTTAAATCTTCTACTTCCCTTGTACTATCGACGGGTAAAATTGTAATTAAAAAGCTACTTTGTAACAATAACAAAGCAGGAGTAACGTCGGCAAGTGTGGAGTGTGCTATTTGTGAAGAGTTTGAAGTACCAGTTCATTGAAATTGAGTGGTTAGTTCACACTTCACTGGAGTGAAGCGTTCATTTGAACGACTCATTCACGAGCTCCCCATCACTAGTCGATGGTGTAGAACACCGTGAATCAGTAAAACGAAGTAACAGAAACATATTGTAGTTTCAATGCCGAAGCAACACTTTATTGCACTTGCGAACTCGACGGTTGCATCAGTATTAAAACACACAACGGTTTCTCTCCGACACACTCTTCTCGCCCTGCTCTGTAATGCAGTTTATAATAATTTGCTGAGTACATAGTAAAATAAGTCTGAGTGTGAGGACGAAAGATCCTCCCATATATGGAATTTAAACGTTAGTGAATTGTCGTCGATGATGTAGAACACCGTTAATCAGTAAAATGAAGTAACAGAAACGTATTGTAGTTTCAATGCCGAAGCAACATTTTATTGCACTTGCAAACTCAAGGGTTGCAACAGTATTAAAACACACAACGGTTTCTCTCCGACACACTCTTCTCCCCCTGCTCTGTAATGCAGTTTATAATAATTTGATGAGTACATATTAAAATAAGTCTGAGTGTGTTACTTTGTCCGGCACTGATCGCAATGGAACACGTCTAAAGCAGCAGACACCATGCAACAAGTGTTCACACTGCCATCTGCTGATTATGCGGTAAAACAGGTTGGCGGTACACTTAGCTGCCGACAGATGTCAGCTTCAAACGTCTACCGATCATGTGGTAGAGTAGGTTGGCGGTTAACTTACCTGCCGACAGCTGTCACCCTGAACTGCGCTATTTGGCTTCTGGATATAAATTTCAGAAACGAAGGATTGTTATACTGTTAAAAACAAATTAAATTTACTTAAAGTTACACCCGTAACACGTAAAAGTAGATGATTTTCCTCAAAATTGGCAAAAATATGAGTGTTCTCACAATGGGTACGTACAAATACGCCTATCAAGTACCACTTTCGTCAGGATTCAGCGGTTGGAGGGGCCCTGCTTGTGGCTTTCAGCTAAACCCGAACGTTTTGTTTGGGAAAGCTATTTGGAAAACAATTTTTGGAGAGAGGATGAAAGATCCTCTCATACATTGCACTTAAACATTAGTGAATCGTCGTCTTTACGCTCTTCCAGTGTCTGAGAGTTAAATAGAGCATGGTCGAAGGGGACAAAGGAAAGATAAACAGAGAAATCTGTCACATATAAAGAAGGGATTACATTTAATCTTGCTCGACATTTTCTCATGAAGCGCCCAAAACAGTCTTTATCCGCCAAGTGAAACCTTATTTGTTGTATTCATGGACTGAAAACTAGGGCTACCAACGAAATGCAGTCCAATTTAGTTCCTTTTAAAATTTAAACCAAAATAGAATGAGTATGTTTACCACTGTTACATAGTCTATATACCTACGTTAAGTAATTATTCAGAAGTTTTCCTGTAGATTTTATTTTTGTTGAGAATAATAACCCTCCAAATTCAAAACGTAAACTGTCACCTGTAGTCATTGGTACGATTTCAGGTAAAATCCCTCTTTATTTTCTTTGGAAAGCAGTTTTTGTGTCTGTTCACTCTTATACAATGGCTAGCAACTCGCGATCGCGTAAAAGTAGCGAAATTTGGGGTTTCTTCGCCGATTTAGGTGATGGGAAAGCAAAGTGCAATTATTGTTCTAAGTGTATTTCATATAAAGGAGGAAATACATTTAATCTAGCGCGTCATGTTCGAGTGCTGCATCCAACAGTGCCATTGTCAGTCAGACGCTTAGCGCCCCCTGCTCCTGCATCTTCCGATATTTCTTGGATAAAAAACCCGCACAATCCGGAACTAACATCAGCAAATGCCAGAAGCGAACAGCAGTTGGTGCCAGAAAATAACAGTACCACTTCAGTATCAGAAAGCAGACCTCCATATCACGGAACATTACCCATGTATTTTCCGAAACCTCTTTCTAACAAAAGAAATCAGGACATAGATTCCGCACTTCTGCAGACTGTTGTAAAGGATTATTTGCCCGTCAACATAGTGGAAAGTAAACATTTCCAAAGTTTTTTTTAGGCAAACTGAATGGTGCTTACAGAATGCCATCTCGGAAGACCATTTCCAATACGCTGCTACAGCAACAGTACGCCATGATGAAAGAAATTGTGAGAGCCATAATTAATTCTGCGGAAGCGGTTGTGCTGACAATGGATGGGTGTACCTCAACTACAAATGAGAGTTATTTGTCGGTGACAGCACACTACGTTAAAGACCTGGAGCTGGCGTCTTCCCTCCTAGAGTGCTTTAAATACGACGAAAGGCACACATCAGAAAAACTCTCGGAAGAACTGCTACGTGTCACAAGGGAATGGGGCATTCAAGAAAAAGTCGTCTGTGTTGTCAGCAACAATGCTGCTAACATTGTGGCAGCTATAAGACTCACAGCCTGGAAACACATCCCCTGCTTTGCGCACACACTCAATTTAATTGTTCAGAATGGGCTTCCGCACATTCAACCCATTCTGAATAAAGTAGAAAACAATGTTGAATTTTTTAAAAGAAGTTCGCATGCCTGCACGAAACTGAAAAAGATGCAGGAACAGTTAAAAGAGCCAGTTCTGACACTAAAACAGGACACTGTTACAAGATGGAATTCAACCTATGATATCCTGTGAAGAATAATCGAGGTCAAGAATTCCCTAATGATAGTTATCACTCTGAATTATCCAGATCTTCCAAATCTGACTGCAGAGGACATTGCAAGTGTAACACAAGCCTGTGACCTGTTGAAAGTTTTCAAAGACTGCACTGAGGAAATGTCAAGTGAAAATGTTGTCACTGCTTCTAAAGTTATGCTACTTAGTCGCTCGTTGAAAAAATGGTGTTGCAGTTTTGTTAATAACACTGAAATTCATGTAGACGTGCAACAGATGGCCGAAAAGTTAGCTGAAGACATAAAACGACGATTTAGAAATATAGAGGAAAATTCCATTTTCGCGGAAGCAACTGCATTGGATCCCCGGTTCAAATTACATGGTTTTTCTGATAAAAATTCTGCTGAGAAGGTGAAATTAAACCTGATCAGGCACTGTGAGAAATTTGTGACGAACACATCCACTGCTACTGCAACAATCTCAGTTCCAACCACTGAATCAACTTCCAGTCTCTGGCTCGAATTTGATGAAGTGTTTTCCAGGCTGCAGAGTAATCCACACCCGAGAGCTGCTGCAATAGTGGAAGTGGACAAATATTTACAAGAGCCCCTGCTACAGAGACAAGGCAATCCACTTCAGTGGTGGTCTGAACGACTGTCAGTATACCCCTCGCTCTTTGAACTTGCAAAAATACGACTGTGTATTGTCGCAACCTCCACGCCATGTGAAAGAGTGTTCTCGAAGGCAGGACACCTTATAACTGACAGAAGAAATCGCCTGACAGGGAAAAAAGTGGAACAAATTATGTTTTTAAACGGAAATCTCTGAAGTTTCACCAAATCCGTTGATGTTTAGTCATAAATATATATGTGTATTTTTAAAAAAATTTAATTAGGACAATCCTCAAATTGACATTTAGTGTAATTTTTTCAATAATGTGTACGAGATAATCATTCCTACATGAACGATTATCTTTCAAGCGTGGATTCCACGCATGCTTCAGTTCCAGACTCACAAGGTAAGCATTTTATTTTCATGTTGGCTGTGCGTGCTCACACAGCCAGCCTCTTCGTTTGTATTTTAATATTCATTTGTCTGCAAGTGCTGCCAACGGTAGCTTACCCGTAGACGCGAAGTATAACTCCACAAATAGTCGCTGGTAATGATGTCAGCACTGCAGGAAGCAGCTGACGCTACCTTCCCCTCGTCCCTCATCGACTGTACCCCTCCTAACCCTATCGTTCCCCAGGAACACCGCGCGATTCGTCGAAGTCGACAGTAGAGGGAGGACTGAAGTGAAGGGACCAAGGGAGAATGAGTGACGTAGCGCCGATGTACTGGGGGAGGGAGAGGGGAAGAGAGTGAGTGAACTAGAAAAAAGTGTGGAGTGTGCTATTTGTGAAGAGTTTGAAGTACCAGTTCATTGAAATTGAGTGGTTAATTCACACTTCACTGGAGTGAAGCGTTCATTTGAACGACTCATTCACGAGCTCCCCATCACTAGTCGATGGTGTAGAACACCGTGAATCAGTAAAACGAAGTAACAGAAACGTATTGTAGTTTCAATGCCGAAGCAACATTTTATTGCACTTGCGAACTCGACGGTTGCATCAGTATTAAAACACACAACGGTTTCTCTCCGACACACTCTTCTCCCACTGCCCTGTAATGCAGTTTATAATAATTTGCTGAGTACATAGTAAAATAAGTCTGAGTGTGAGGACGAAAGATCCTCTCATATATGGAATTTAAACGTTAGTGAATTGTCGTTGATGATGTAGAACACCGTGAATCAGTAAAATGAAGTAACAGAAACGTATTGTAGTTTCATTTTTTTTTTTTTTTTCTTTATTGTTATTTTCAAACCCGTACAAACAGGCAGGCTGTCAGCAGCATGGTACGCCGCTCTTCAGCCGTTGAGGAGATAAAGATAGAACAGAAAGAATACACAAATGTGACATAACGGTGGGTAATAAAACAGTAGACACATAAAGACAAACACGGAGCCGTTCACACTTGACGAAAATTCACTACAAACTGTTGTCACGACGCACTAACACTGAAGATGGCGATGGCACAGGTGAACGATGGAGTATGACGGGAACACTGAACACGAAACACGACGGCACTCACGAGACACTGATGGCGATGATCTCCGGCGCGCGAATGTCCACTCAGCGTGAACGAGTCCGGGGACCTGCCAAGAGAGGAGGTGGAAATGGAAATGAGCGTTTGGCGTCATTGGCCGGGAGGCCCCTCGCGGGGCAGGTCCGGCCGCCATAGCGCAGGTCTTATTACATTCGGCGCCACATTGGGCGACCTGCACGCCGGATGGGGATGAAATGATGATGAACACAACACAACACCCAGTCCCTGAGCGGAGAAAATCTCCGACCCAGCCGGGAATCGAACCCGGGCCCAGAGGACGGCAATCCGTCACGCTGACCACTCAGCTACTGTGGCGGACAGAGAGGAGGTGAAGGAGGAGGAAGGGGAAATGGGAGAGGGGAGAGCAGAGATGCCATGGGCAAAGGAGAGAGGGGGAGGGAGGAAGGGGAAGTGAAGCCCGGAGGAGAGGGTAGGAGGGAGGGGGGAAAGGAAAGAGAAGGGAAGGGAAAAGGGAAAAGGGGGGGGAGGGAGGGTGCCTGAAGGAAAGGACACAGGAGGGGGGGGGAGGATCAAAGTTGATAGGAGGGGTAGATGCAGGGGAGGAGGACATCATCAGGGAGGGGGAGCTGGCGGAAGCCACCTTGGGAGAGGGTAAGGAGGGTGGAGAGATGGAGACCGGGTGGGACATGGGAGTACAGGCGCGGCAGCGGGCGGGGGTGGGAGAGGATCGGGGAGACGAGCGGGTGAGGTGGATCGAGTTTACGGGAGGTGTATAGGATTCGTATCCTTTCGAGGAAGAGGAGGAGGTGGGGGAAGGGGATAAGGTCATACAGGATCCGCGTGGGGGAAGGGAGACGGATGCGATAGGCAAGGCGGAGAGCACGGCGTTCAAGGATTTGGAGGGATTTATAAAAGGAAGGGGGGGGGGCGGAGATCCAGGCTGGATGGGCGTAACAGAGGATAGGGCGGATAAGGGACTTATAGGTGTGGAGGATGGTGGAGGGGTCCAGACCCCACGTCCGGCCGGAAAGGAGCTTGAGGAGACGGAGTCGGGAACGTGCCTTGGCTTGGATTGTCTGGAGATGGGGAGTCCAGGAGAGGCGACGGTCGAGGGTGACGCCAAGGTACTTAAGGGTGGGGGTGAGAGCGATGGGACGGCCATAAACGGTGAGATAGAAATCAAGGAGGCGGAAGGAGGGAGTGGTTTTGCCTACAATGATCGCCTGGGTTTTGGAAGGATTGACCTTGAGCAACCACTGGTTGCACCAAGCGGTGAACCGGTCAAGGTGGGATTGGAGAAGGTGTTGGGAGCGTTGCAGGGTGGGGGCAAGGGCAAGGAAGGCGGTGTCATCGGCAAACTGGAGAAGGTGGACGGGGGGGTGACGGCGGCGGCATATCCGCCGTGTACAACAAGTACAGAAGGGGGGAGAGGAGGGAGCCTTGGGGCACACCGGCGGAGGGGAAAATGGTGTAGGAATCGGTATTATGGATGGTGACATGGGAAGGACGGCGGGAGAGAAAGGAACCGATCAGACGAACGTAGTTAATGGGAAGGGCGAAGGTTTGGAGCTTGAAGAGGAGACCGGAATGCCATACGCGGTCATATGCGCGTTCGAGGTCAAGAGAGAGGAAGATTGCGGAGCGACGGGAATTGAGCTGTTCGGAAAGGAGATGAGTGAGGTGAAGGAGGAGATCGTCGGAAGAGAAGGACGGCCGAAAGCCACACTGGGTAACGGGGAGGAGGCGGTGCTGGCGGAGATGCTGGTGGATGCGGCGGGTGAGGATAGATTCCAGGACCTTGCTGAAGACCGAGGTAAGGCTGATGGGACGGTAGGAGGAGGCGGCGGACGGCGGTTTGCCAGGTTTGAGGAACATGAGGATACGGGAGGTTTTCCACAGGTCGGGGTAGTAACCGGTGGACAGGACTACATTGTAGAGCCTGGCCAGGGTGGAGAGAAAAGAGACAGGAGCTTCACGAAGGTGACGGTAGGTGACACGATCGTGACCAGGAGCGGTGTTGCGTTTGGTGCGGAGTGTATTTATGAGATCCTGTGTGGTGATGGGGGCATTAAGGTCCGTGTGTGGAATGTTGTCCAAGTACTGGAAACCAGGAGCGAGGGGAGGGACAGAGGTGTCAGTTCGATCGCGGATATCTGGGAAGAGGGAGTAATCGAACTGGGGATCATCAGGGATGGAAAACACATCGGAGAGGTAGGAGGCAAAGTGATTGGCCTTACTAAGGGCGTCAGGGAAGGGGTGATCATCGTGGAGAAGAGGATAGTAGGGGGAGGGTTTAGTTCCGGTAAGGCGACGGAAGGCGGTCCAGAACTTGGACGAGTTTATAGGGAGGGTAGCATTTAAACGGGTGCATGTCTGTCGCCAGTCCCGGCGTTTCTTGTCCGCGAGCAAATGTCGAATGTGTCGCTGTAGTTGCCGGTGGCGTCGTAGGGTGTCCGGGTCACGCGTCTGGAGGAAGGCACGGTAGAGACGACGGGATTCACGGAGGAGGATCACGGCCTGTGGTGGTAAGGTAGGACGGTGGGGGTGGATGGCAACAGTAGGGACGTGGGCCTCCACGGCCTCAGACAAGGTCTGCTGGAGAAAGGAGGCGGCATGGGTGACATCATCGGGACGGCGGTAGGCGAGAGGGTGGCTATCGACCTGAGTGGAGAGGGTATCCCGGTAGGCATTCCAGTTGGCACGGGAATAGTCATGGATGTACTTAGGGGGAGGGTCATGACGAGGGTCGGGTCGGGGGCGACGGCCGTCTGAAACGGTGAGGAGGACAGGGAGATGGTCGCTACCAATAGGCTCCAGGACATCCACCGTAATGCGACCAAGGAGGTTGGGGGAGGAGAGGATAACATCGGGAGTGGAGTTGGATTCGGGACGGGTGTGCTGGGGGATGGGGATGAGGTCGCCTTGAAGGGAGGAGAGGAACCGATGCCACCGCCGTAACTGGGCAGCGGAGCGACTATGGATGTTGAGGTCGGCGGCGATCACATAGGAGGAGAAGGTACGGTCGATGTGGGAGAGGAAGTCGAAAGGAAGAGGGGCGTTGGGGCGGACATAGATGGTGGCACAGGTAATGGTAAGGCCGGGGAAGAAGAGACTAAGGATCAGGTGTTCGGTGGGGTCGGGAAGGAGAGGCTGGAGCCGAACGGGGATCTGGCGGTGGTGGCCAATGGCAACTCCGCCACGCGCAACTGGGAGGGGATTATCAGAGCGGTGGAGGAGATAGGGGGAGGTGTGGATGGAGTGGTGGGGTTGGAGGAAGGTTTCATTGAGGAGGAAGGCATCCACGCGGTGGGTAGCAAGGGTGTGCAGGAAGAGGATCTTGTTGGCGGGAAGGGAGCGGATATTGTTGAAAAGGATACGATGCTGTCGCGCCAAGATAAGGACTTATACGAGGGTGTCAAGGCGGGAGAAGGTGAAATGGGCCTGGTTATTGGAAAAGGTGGCGTACATTTTAAGGTGGAATATGGAACGGGCGGCGAGGGAGATCTGTTGTAAGGTGTGGGGGCGCTGAAAGGGATGGACGTTTTGGAGGACAATGGTGAGGAACCTGATGATGTCCTCAGCAGTGGGGGGGGGACGAAGGGAATTGCCAGGAGGGGTGGGGGCGTCCAGGGGACGGACAGGTACGGTGAGTTCAGGAGTGGTGGGAGGGGGTCGGGCATTACACTTTTGGGAGTAGGTGGGGTGGGGGAGACTGCAGGTATTACAGGAGGGAGGGGATTGGAGGTTGGGGCACTGCCGGAGGAAGTGCGCTTGCCAACAATGCGGTCAGGTGGGGGCCTTGCGGCACTCTGCTGTTGGATGTGCATTGTAGCGCAGACATCTCTGGCAGCGCAGGGATTGAGGGGGGGAACGGGAGGGGTCGACCTTGTACCGTTGATTGAAGAGGAGGGCACCCTCCTTCAGGAGACGGTCAATGGAGGGGGCGTCCTCAGAGAAAACCCGCATAAGGCGGGTGGGGCCGGTCGCGTTGAAAATGCGGCGGACTGCCTGCACCTCCAGGGTGGGATGGGCCTTCAGCTCCGCCAGCACCTCCTCCTCCGTGATCGACGGGCTAAGCCGAGTGATCACAGCGGTGAGGGTCGGCGGGCGACGCGGGGGTTGGGGTTGGCGGGTAGGAGATGGGGAGGGAGCAGGGGTGAGGGAGGCGTGAGGACCAAAACGGGTGATGGGGAGGCGGGAGAGGATGTCAGTATGGAGGGTTGGGCTGGGGGAGGAGATAAGAACAGAATCCCGTCTGGGAGTAAGGAGAGAGATGGGGGCGCCAGGGAAATGTTGGCGGAGGAGGAGGGAGAGATTCCGGGCCTCGAGGAAGGAAGGATCGGGACGGGACAGGAGATATTTGTAGAGACCGGGTGGGGAGGAGGAGGAGGAGGGAGCGGGGCCTGGTGGGGAGACGTCCATGGCATTTTGGGGTGGGGATGGGGGGCGGGGTGAAGCCTTTTTAGGAGCAGAGGAAGTGGAGGCGCCACTAGGGCGTTTGACAGCGGCAGATGGGCGGGTGGTGACATGAGGGACGGGAACGATGGGGAGGTGGCGGGAAGGGACAGGTCCCGGCACGGACGCAGCAGTCGGCGCCGGAGATAGTGACTGTGACGGTGCAGGCGAATGTGGCAGTGATGGTGATGGTAACGATGATGACGGTGGTGGCGGTGGCGGTGGCGGTGGCGGTGGCGGTGGCGGTGGCGGTGGCGGTGGCGGCGGTGATGGCGATGGCGATGGGGAGAGCTGGGCGTGGGCAGTGGCCCGACGGGCCACCACCCTAGCCGGAGCTGCAGTGACAGGCTGGGGGAGTGGGGGGAAAGGATCAGAACGAGAGGAAGAGGCGGGAGAGGGGGCGACAAAGAGCGAGGGCGAAGGGATAGAGAGGAGGGGAGGGATGGAAGGAGGGGGGTGGGACTGGGCACACCAAGTGATAGTGGTGGAGGCGGCGGAAGGGGACGTATACACGATGGCGGTGGTGGTAGTAGTGACGGTGGTGGTGGGGGCGGACATGACGACAAGAAGAAGAAAGAAAAACACAGCACTAAAAGGACAGGACACACACTGGGAGACGACGGACGGCGACGGCGACGGCGACGGCGACGGCGACGGCGACGGCGACGGCGACGGCGACGGCGACGGCGACGGCGACGGCGAGAGGCAGGGACGCTGCTGCCGCGGACGGGGCCGGGGCGGCGGCGGCGGCGGCGGCTGCTGCTGCTGCTGCTGCTGGTTGGACTGCTGCTGGCTGGACTGCTGCTGGCTGGACTGCTGCTGCCACCGGAGGGCTGGCTGGCTGGCTGGCTGGCTGGCTGGCTGGCTGCGGGACCACTGCTGCAGGCCGGGACCGGGAACTGCTGCTGCTGCTGGCTGGCTGGCTGGCTGGCTGGCTGGCTGGCTGGCTGGCTGGCACCTGTAACCCCTAGCACTTCGATTAGCGCGAAAATGGCACTATCGAAGGGCGGTAACCTTGCGGTGTACCGCCGGAGATGATTGTAGTTTCAATGCCGAAGCAACATTTTATTGCACTTGCAAACTCAAGGGTTGCAACAGTATTAAAACACACAACGGTTTCTCTCCGACACACTCTTCTCCCCTGCTCTGTAATGCAGTTTATAATAATTTGATGAGTACATATTAAAATAAGACTGAGTGTGATACTTTGTCCGGCACTGATCACAATGGAACACGTTTAAAGCAGCAGACACCATGCAACAAGTGTTCACACTGCCATCTGCTGATTATGCGGTAAAACAGGTTGGCGGTACACTTAGCTGCAGACAGATGTCAGCTTCAAACGTCTACCGATCATGTGGTAGAGTAGGTTGGCGGTTAACTTACCTGCCGACAGCTGTCACCCTGAACTGCGCTACTTGACTTCTGGATATAAATTTCAGAAACGAAGGATTGTTATACTGTTAAAAACAAATTAAATTTACTTAAAGTTACACCCGTAACACGTAAAAGTAGATGATTTTCCTCAAAATTGGCAAAAATATGAGTGTTCTCACAATGGGTACGTACAAATACGCCTATCAAGTACCACTTTCGTAAAATCGGATTCCCCATTCGAGGGTTGGATTCCCTCTCTTCTTCATCGAAGAGTTTCACTGCCTGGGCTACTCTCAGGGTGCGCCTTCGACGTGGAAGATTCCTGCCGTGTCGTCTGCTTGCCGCCGCCGCCGCCGCCGCCGCCGCTTGGTCGCCGCCTTCCGGTCCTCGCCGCCGCCGCCGCCGCCGCCGCCGTCGCCGCCTGCCGGTGCTCGCCGCCGCCGCCGCCGCCGCCGCCTGCTGATCGCCGCCGACGCCGCCGCCGTCGCCGCCTGCCGGGGCTCGCCGCCGCCGCCGCCATCCGGTGCCGCCTGGTCGCCGCCATCGCCGGCGTCCTGACCCTGGTCTACGGCCGTCTTCGTCTTCATCCGTCTTCGTCTTTGTCAATCCCCAGTTTCTGTCCTCTCCTCTTCGTTCTGTTAGTTCTTGTTTCTCTCTCCCGGCATGTCCGCCCCCACCACCACTGTCACTACTACCACCACCGCCATTGTCTATACCTCCCCTTCCGCCGCCTCCACCACTATAACTTGGTGTGCCCAGTCCCACCCCCCTCCTTCCATTCCACCTCTCCTCACTCTCCCTTCCCCCTCTATCTTTGTCGCCCCCTCTCTTGCTTCTTCCTCCCGCTCCTCTCGTTCTGATCCCTTCCCCCCCCCCCCCCAGCCTGTCACTGCAGCTCCGGCTCGGGTGGTGGCCCGTCGGGCCACTGCCCACGCCCAGCTCTCCCCGTCACCTTCGCCATCACCGCCGCCACTGCCACCGTCATCGTCATCGTCGCCGTCGCCTTCGCCTTCACCGTCACCGTCACCATCTCCGGCGCCGACTCCGGCCCCGGGAGCTGCCCCTCCCCGCCACATTCCCGTTTTTCCCATCCCCCACACCTCCTCCACCGCCGTCAAGCGCCCCGGTGGCACTCCTGCTTCCTCTGCTTCCAAAAAGGCTGCGCCTCGTCCTCCTTCCCCCACCCATGATGCCAGGGAAGACTCCCCGCCTGTCCCTGCCCCCTCATCCTCCTCCTCTCCCCCTTCCTCCTACCGCTACCTCCTCTCCTGTCCTGATCCCTCTCTCCTTGAAGCCCGGAACCTCTCCCTCTTCCTTCGCCAGCATTGTCCTGGTGCCCCCATCTCCCTCCTCACTCCTCGCCGAGATTCGGTCCTCATCTCCTCCCCCAGCCCAACCCTCCACACCTACCTCCTTTCCCGCATCCCTGTCACCCGCTTTGGCCCTCATGCCTCTCTCACCCCTGCTCCTTCACCACCTCCCTCCCGCCAACCCCAACCTCCGCGTCGCCCGCCAACTCTCACCGCCGTGATCACTCAGCTTAGTCCAGTGATCACGGAGGAGGAGGTGTTGGCGAAGCTCCAGGCGCATCCCCATTTGGAGGTGCGTGCGGTTCGCCGCATACATAACGCTGCCGGCCCCACCCGCCTTATGCGGGTTTTTTCTGAGCACGCCCCCTCCATTGACCGTCTCCTGAAGGAGGGTGCCCTCCTTTTTAACCAGCGGTACAAGGTCGACCCCTCCCGCTCCCCTCCTCAATCCCTGCGCTGCCAGAGGTGTCTACGCTATAACGCGCACCCCACAGCTGAGTGCCGCGAGGCCCCCACCTGCCCGCATTGTCGGCAAGCGCACTTCCTCAGGCAGTGCCCCAACCTCCAATCCCCTCCTTCCTGCAATACATGCAATCTCCCCCATCCCACCTACTCCCAAAAGTGTAAAGCCCGACCCCCTCCAACCACTCCTGAACTCACCGTCCCTGTCCGTCCCCTGGACGCCCCCACCCCTCCTGGCAATTCCCTTCGTCCCCCCCCCCCCACCGCTGAGGACATCATCAGGTTCCTTACCATCGTCCTCCAGAAAGTTCATCCCTTTCAGCGCCCACACACCCTCTAACAGATCTCCCTCGCCGCCCGTTCCATATTCCAACTCAAGATGTACGCCACCTACTCCAACAACCAGGCCCATTTCACCTTCTCCCGCCTCGACACCCTCGTCTAAATCCCTATCATGGCGCGACAGCAACGTATCCTTTTCAACAACATCCGCTCCCTACCCGCCAACAGGAACCTCTTCCTGCACACCCTTGCCACCCACCGCGTGGATGCCTTCCTCCTCAATGAAACCTTCCTCCAACCCCACCACACCATTCACACTTCGCCCTACCTCCTCCACCGCTCCGATAATCCCCTCCCGATTGCGCGTGGCGGAGTTGCCATTGGTCACCACCGCCAGATCCCCGTTCGGCTCCAACCTCTCCTTCCCGACCCCACCGAACACCTGATCCTTAGTCTCTTCTTCCCCGGCCTTACCGTTACCTGCGCCACCATCTATGTCCGCCCCAACGCTCCTATTCCCTTCGACTTCCTCTCCCACGTCGATCGTACCTTTTCCTCCTACGTGATCGCTGCCGACCTCAACATCCATAGTCGTTCCGCTGCCCAGTTACGGCGATGGCATCAGTTCCTCTCCACCCTTCAAGGTGACCTCGTCCCCATCCCCCGGCATACCCGTCCTGAATCCAACTCCACTCCTGATGTTATCCTCTCCTCCCCCAACCTCCTTGGCCGCATAACGGTGGATGTCCTGGAGCCTATTGGTAGCGACCATCTCCCTGTCCTCCTCACCGTTTCAGACGGTCGTCGCTTTTGCCCCGACCCTCGTACTGACCCTCCCCCTAAGTATGTCCACGACTATTCCCGAGCCGACTGGAATGCCTACCGGGATACGCTTTCCACCCAGGTCGATAGCCACCCTCTCACCTACCACCACCCTGACGATGTCACCCATGCCGCCTCCTTTCTCCAGCGGACCTTGTCTGTGGCCGTGGAGGCCCACGTTCCTACTGTCGCCATTCACCCCCACCGTCCTACCTTACCCCCACAGGCCGTTCTCCTCCTCCGTGAATCCCGTCGTCTCTACCATGCCTTCCTCCGCACGCGTGACCCGGACACACTACGACGCCACCGGCAACTCCAGCGACACGTTCGTAATTTGCTCGCAGCTAAGAAACGCCGGGACTGGCGACAGACATGCACCCGTTTAAATGCAACCCTACCAATCAACTCGTCCAAGTTATGGTCGGCCTTCCGTCGCCTTACCGGAACTAAACCCTCCCCCTATTATCCTCTTCTCCATGATGATCAGCCTTTCCCTGACTCCCTTAGTAAGGCCAATCACTTTGCCTCCTACCTCTCCGATGTATTTTCCGTCCCCGATGATCCCCAGTTCGATTACTCCCTCTTCCCAGTTATCCGCGATCGAACTGACACCTCTTCCCCTCCCATCGCTCCTGGCTTCCAGTACTTGGACAACATTACACACACAGAACTCAATGCGCCTATCACTACACAGGATCTCATTGATACACTCCGCACAAAACGCAACACCGCTCCTGGTCACGATCGTGCCACCTACCGTCACCTTCGTGAAGCTCCTGTCTCTTTCCTCTCCACCCTGGCCAGGCTCTACAATGTAGTCCTGTCCACCAGTTACTACCCCGACCTGTGGAAAACCTCCCGTATCCTCATGTTCCTTAAACCTGGCAAACCGCCGTCCGCCGTCTCCTCCTACCGTCCCATCAGCCTTACCTCGGTCTTCAGCAAGGTCCTAGAATCTATCCTCACCCGCCGCATCCACCAGCATCTCCGCCAGCACCGCCTCCTTCCCGTCACCCAGTGTGGCTTTCGGCCATCCTTCTCTTCCGACGATCTTCTCCTTCACCTCACTCATCTCCTTTCCGACCAACTTAATTCCCGTCGCTCCGCCATCTTCCTCTCACTTGACCTCGAACGCGCTTATGACCGCGTCTGGCATTCCGGTCTCCTCTTCAAGCTCCAAACCTTTGCCCTTCCCATTAACTACGTCCGTCTGATCGGTTCCTTTCTCTCCCGCCGTCCTTCCTATGTCACCATCCATAACACCGATTCCTACACCTTTTTCCCCTCCGCCGGTGTGCCCCAAGGCTCCGTCCTCTCCCCCCTTCTGTACCTTTTGTACATGGCGGACATGCCGCCGCCGTCGCCCCCCGTCCACCTCCTCCAGTTTGCCGATGACACCGCGTTCCTCGCCCTTGCCCCCACCCTGCAACGCTCCCAACGCCTTCTCCAATCCCATCTTGACCGGTTCACCGCTTGGTGCAACCAGTGGTTGCTCAAGGTCAATCCCTCCAAAACCCAGGCGACCATTGTAGGCAAAACCACCCCTTCCTTCCGCCTCCTTGATTTCTATCTCACCGTCTACGGCCGTCCTATCGCCCTCACTCCCACCCTTAAGTACCTTGGCGTCACCCTCGACCGTCGCCTCTCCTGGACTCCCCATCTCCAGACAATCCAAGCCAAGGCACGTTCCCGACTCCGTCTCCTCAAGCTCCTTTCCGGCCGCACGTGGGGTCTGGACCCCTCCACAATCCTCCACACCTATAAATCCCTCATCCGCCCTATCCTTTGTTACGCCCACCCAGCCTGGATCTCCGCCCCCCCTACCTTCTATAAATCCCTCCAAATCCTTGAACGCCATGCTCTCCGCCTTGCCTATCGCATCCGTCTCTCCCCTCCCCCACGCGGATCCTGTATGATCTCATCCCCTTCCCCCACCTCCTCCTTTTCCTTGAAAGGATACGTATCCTGTACACCTCACGTAAACTTGATCCTCCTCACCCGCTCATTTCCCCGATCCTCTCCCACCCCCGCCCGCTGCCGCGCCTGTATTCCCACGTCCCACCTGGTCTCCATCTCTCCACCCTCCATACCCTCTCCCAAGGTGGCTTCCGCCAGCTCCCCCTCCCTGATGATGCCCTCCTCCCTTCCATCTACCCCTCCTACCAACTTTGATCCTCCCGCCCTCCTCCTGTACTTATTCCTCCGGGCACCCTCCCTCCCTCCTCTCCCTTTTCCCTCCCTCCTCCTTTTCTCCCCCCCCTCCTCCCCCGGGCCTCCCCTCCCCTGTTCCCCTCCTCCTGCCCCCGACTCCTCAGCCATTGGCATCCTTTTTCTCCCCTCTCCCCCACCTCCCCCTTCTACCCCTCTTGGCAGGTCCCCGGACTCGCACACGTTACGTGGACATTCGCGCGCCGGAGGTCGCCGCCATCAGTGTTTAGTGTGTTTAGTGTTTAGTGTTCACCGTCCCCTCCATCGTTCACCAGTGCCATCATCATCTTCAGTGGTTGTGCGTCGTCTCATCAGCTAGCAGTGTGGATTATCGACGAGTGTGAACGGCTCCGTGATTGTCTCTATGTGTCTCCTGTTTTATTGCCCACCGCTCTGTGACTTATGTGTCTTCTCCCTGTTTTTGCTGCTCTTGTCTTCTATGGCTGAAGAGCAGCGTAGTGTGCTGCTGACAGCCTGCCTGTTGTACAGGTTTTAAAATTACAATAAAGTAAAAAAAAAAAAAAAATCGGATTCCCGATCTAGAGGGTTGGATCCCCTCCTTCGAAAGCGTCAGATTGCAAAACCTGGGCTACTCTCAGGGTGGAATCCCCGTCTTCGAAGATTGTGTGTGTGTGTGTCTGTCTGTCTGCCCGCTGCTGTCGCTGTTCGTCCGTCCGTCCGTCCGTCCGTCCGCCTGCTGGCTGTCCGTCGCCGTCGTCGCAACCGCTGCCGCCGCCGCCGCCGCCACCGCCACCGCCGCCGCCGCCGCCGCCTGCTGTTCGTCCGTCTGTTCGCCGCCGCCGACGCAGCCGACGCCGCCTGCTGTTCGTCGCTGCCCATCGCCGACGCCGACGCCGCCTGCTGCACGTCCGTCTGTCCGTCGCCGTACGTCTGCAATGAGTACTCCCACCTCCACCGTCATCTACACCTCCCCCTCCCCCTCTCCCACAGTCACTTCCTGGAGTGCCGCCTCTGGCCTCCCTCCTTCCACCTCCCCTTCCCTTCCTCCACTTACCCACCCCCCTATCTCCTCCCCTGCTGTATACCCACACCTCTACACCCTTCCTCCAGCCTCCACACCCTCAACAGCTCCCACTACTACCCCCGCCCTCACGTACGCCTCTGTTGCCGCCTCTGCTGCCGCCCCTCAGGTGGTTGGCTTCCCCTCTCTCACCGACTCCGTCGCGTCGTCTTCTGCATCTCCCGCACGCATCACGTTGCGCCGAGCCACCATCGCCACCACTGAACCAGCTGCTTCTCCCGGTGCCACCACTACGCCACAGGGATCTGCCACCCGCCACCTCCCTCTCCTCCCCGTCCCTCTCCCCTCCTCCCAGCCTCCGGTCTCCAAAAAACCCCAAAAGCGCGTCCTTACCGACTCTGCTCCCGCCACTTCCCACAAAAAATCAACGCCACCTCCCCCTCCCCCTGCCGTCACCATGGACACCACCCCTCCTCCTGCCACCCCTATCTTGGCCCCCACCCTCCACACCTTTGTCCTGTCAACTCCCGATCCTAAGTTCCTCGACGCTCGTACCCTCACCAAGGAAATACGAAAGTACTTACCTGGTGCTCCCATCTCCCAACTCATTCCCCGCAGGGACTCAGTCCTTATCAAGTCCCCGTCCCCATCATTTCACACAGACCTCCTGCGAAAACTCCCACGAGTTATGTTTGGCCCCCACACCTCTCTGACACCCTTCCTTTCCGCTTCCACTCCTCGTCAGCCCCAGCCCCCCCGTCGCCCCCCCCACCTACACCGCTGTGATCACCAAGCTCAGCCCGGTGATCACAGAGGATGAAGTGTTGGTAGAACTGAACTCCCACCCGGACTTGGAAATCCGCTCTGCCCGCCGTATCCACAATGCCTCTGGTCCCACCTACCTCATGCGGGTATTTTCAGAGTCCGCCCCGTCCATAGACCATCTCCTCACCCAGGGTGCCCTGATATACCACCGTCGCCACCCTGTTGAATCCTCCAAATCCCCCTCCCCCACAATCCTACCGTTGCCAACGGTGCCTGATGTACAATGACCACCTGACTCCCAACTGCAAAAACCCCCCCACCTGTCCCCATTGCAAGGCCTCCCACTTTCTCAAGAACTGCCCCAACCTCGCTGCTCCTCCTTCCTGTAATACCTGCAATGGCCCCCATCCCACATACTCCCACAAGTGTAAAGCTAAACCCCCTCCAGCCACCCCTGAACTTACAGTCCCAGTTCGTCCCGTCGATCCTCCTGTCCATCCTAACAATTCCCTCTGTCCACCCCCCACGGCCGAGGACATCATCCGGTTCATTACCATTGTACTCCAAAACATTCACCCGTTTCAGCGCCCGCACACCTTCCAACAAATATCCCTTGCTGCTCGCTCTGTTTTCCACCTGAACACCTTTGCCACTTACTCCCACAACCAAGCCCACTTCACCTTCACCCACCTCGACACCCTCGTTTAAGTCTCTTCCCTTCCCTGTCTTCCCCCCCTCCTTCCCGTCATGGCGCGGCACGAGTCTCGCATCCTCTTCCAGAACATTCGCTCCTTCCGCTCCAACAAATACCTCCTCATGCACACCCTCTCCCACCACCAGGTCGACACCTTCCTCTTGAACGAAACCTTTCTCCAGCCCCACCATTTTATCCGCACCTCCCCCTATATCCTCCACCGCACTGATGCTCCTGGTCCTCGTGCGCAGGGTGGAGTCGCGATTGGCCACCTTAAGCATATCCCCGTCCGGCCACAACCTCTCCTCAATGACCCCACTGAACACCTTATCCTTAGCGTCTTCTTCCCCTCCCTCACCATTACCTGTGCCACCACCTATGTCCGCTCCACTGCTCCTATTCCTTATGACTTCATCTCACACATTGACCACACCTTCTCCACCTATGTGATTGCCGCCGACCTCAACATCCATAGCCGCACTCCTGCTGCCCTTCGGCGGTGGCATCAGTTCCTCTCCACAATCCAGGGTGACCTTGTTCCCATACCCCAGCACACCCGACCCGAAAGTAACACCACCCCCGATGTTGTCATTGCCTCCGCCAACCTCCTTGGGCGTATCACTGTCGCCGTCCTTGACCCCACAGGTAGCGATCACCTCCCTGTCCTTCTCACCATAACGTCTCCAAACCGCCCCCCTCCGGCTCCGCAACCTGCACCCCCTCCCAAGGTCGTCCATGACTATCGCCGTGCCAACTGGGATGCCTACCGGGACTCCATCTCCACGCAGGTCGAAAGCCACCCTCTTACCTATCGCCATCCTGACGACATCATCCGCGCCTCGTCCTTCCTTCAGACGGTAATTACTGACGCCGTGGAGGCCCATGTTCCTACTAAAACCATCCACCCACACCGTCCCACTCTCCCTCCGCGGGCTGTCCTCCTCCTCCGTGAATCCCGCCGCCTCTATCGCTCCTTCCTCCGCACTCGTGACCGGGATACACTCCAACGCCACCGGCAAATACAGCGACACGTACGGAACCTTATTACAGCAACGAAACGCCGGGACTGGCGGCAGACCTGCACACGACTCAATGCCACCCTCCCTATCAACTCCTCCAAGTACTGGTCTGCCTTCCATCGTCTTACTGGTTCCCTTTCCGCTCCCCACTACCCCCTTCTCCATAACGATCGCCCCCTTCCAGACAACCTCAGTAAGGCCAATCACTTCGCTTCCCACCTTTCCGAGGTCTTCTCCATCCCCGATGATCCCCACTTTGATTATTCTCTTTTCCCCACCGTCATGGAACGTGCTGATACCTCAGTCGCTCCACTTGCTCCTAGTCTCCAGTACTTGGGGCAGTTGCCCCCCTCCGACGTCAACACTCCCATCACAGCACAAGACATTAAACTTCTCCTCCAGTCCAAATGCAACACGGCCCCTGGTCACGACTGTGTCACCTACCGTCACCTTCGAGAAAGCCCCTATTCCTTCCTAAATGTCCTCGCCCATCTCTATAATGTCATCCTCTCTACTGGCTTCTACCCTGACTTGTGGAAGACCTCCCGCGTCCTCCTCTTCCTCAAACCCAACAAACCCCCTTCTGCCGCCTCTTCCTATCGTCCCATCTGCCTCACCTCCGTCTTCAGTAAGGTCCTTGAATCCATCCTCTCCCACCATATCCATCGGCACCTTGCTCAACACCACCTCCTCCCCCTTACCCAGTGTGGCTTCCGACCCTCCTTCTCCTGCTGACGACCAACTCCTCAACCTTGTTCACCTTCTGTCCCTCCAGCTCAACTCCCGTCGCTCCGCCATTTTTGTTTCCCTTGACCTCCAAAATGCCTATGACCGTGTATGGCATCCCGGTCTCCTCTTTAAACTCCAAACCTACGCCCTGCCTATCAATTTTGTCCGTCTGGTCGCTTCCTTCCTCTCGCACCGTCCTTCCTATGTCACCCTCCACAACACCAACTCCCGTATCTTTTATCCCACGGCTGGCGTCCCCCAGGGTTCTGTCCTGTCCCCTCTCCTTTATCTCTTGTATACAGCTGATATGCCCAAGCCACCCCCACCAGTTCACCTTCTCCAATATGCTGATGACACCGCCTTCCTGGCTCTCTATCCTACCCTTCAACGGTCTCAACGTACCCTCCAAACCCACCTTAACCAGTTCACCACTTGCTGTAACCAGTGGCTCCTCCGTCTCAACCCCTCCAAAACCCAGGCAATCATCATAGGCCGTACCACTCGCTCCTTTCGCCTCCAAGATTTCTACCTCACCCTTTCTGGTCGTCCTATCCAACTCACGCCCACCCTGAAATACCTTGGCCTCACCCTTGACCGACACCTCACCTGGACCCCTCATCTCCTGACCATCCAGCAGAAAGCCTATTCCCGCCTCCGCCTGCTGAAACTCCTGTCCGGCCGGACATGGGGATTGCATCCTTCTACCATCCTCCACACCTACAAATCCCTCATCCGTCCTATCCTCTGTTATGCCAGCGTCGCCTGGATCTCCGCCCCCACCCGCTTTTACAAGGCTCTCCAAATCCTTGAACGCCATGCGCTCCGCCTTGCCTTCCGTATCCGCCTTCCTTCCCCCACACGGCTCCTGTATGAACTGATCCCCTTCCCCCACCTCCTCTTGTTCCTCCAACATCTCCGCATCCTTTACATTGTTCGCAGGGTTGATCCCCCCCACCCTCTGGTTTCCTCCTTCCTCTCCACCCCTCGCCCGTTGCCGCGCCTCTATCGCTGTATCCCTCCCTCTCTCCACCTCCACACCCTCCATCTCCTTCATCAGGGCAATTTCCAACGCCTCCCCCTCCCGGATGACGAACTTCGCCGTGACATATACCCTTCCTTCCAACTATAACCCGGCCTTGTTTCCCCCCCCCCCTCCCCAGGGCCCCCTTCTCCTCTTTCCTCCTTCTCCCAGAGCGGATTTTCCTCCATCCCCCCCACCCCTGAGACCCTGCACCCCATACTTGCCTCTCTCCTTCCCACATCCCTCCCTACCTGGCCCTCTTCCGAGCGCCCCCCATTCCCCTCCCCCATCTCTTCCCCTCCCTCCCTTCTTCAGGTCTCCCTCATCTCCTTGAACCTGGCAGATCCTCTGTATTGATCATCATCAGTGTGCCACGTCAGTGTTGTGTTTTGTGCTGTTTCTCGTGTGCGTCCAGAGTTGTGATTTTAATTGTGTACTGCCTTGAGGTTCGCCGTCAGTGTTACGTTGTGTGCTATGCCATCCGTCAACACCTTTATGCTCCAGTCATACTGTGCCTTGTGTTCTTTTAATCGTCGCAGTGTGTGGCCTTTTGTGTGTGCTCTTTTAAACAGTTTTTTTTATCTCCATTTTACAGTCACCGCGTTTTTTTGTATATTGGCTTCCATGATGTTCTCCCTTTTTTATATCTATGTTCGCCTTCTTCTCTCCCTTGCTGTTTTTAAATGTCTTCTATTGTTTTGTTCTATGTCTTTCGGCTGAAGAGCAGCGCATATGCTGCTGCCAGCCCGCCCCGATGGGGAATTGAAATACAATAAAGAAAAAAAAAAAAAATCGGATTCCCCCATCTAGAGGGTTGGCTCCCCTCCTTCGAAAGCGTCAGATTGCAAAGGCTGGGCTACTCTCAGGGTGGAATCTCCGTCTTCGAAGATTGTGTGTGTCTGTCTGTCTGTCTGCCCGCTGCTGTCGCTGTTCGTTCGTTCGTTCGTCTGTCCGTCCGTCCGTCCGTCCGCCTGCTGGCTGTCCATGGCCGTCGTCGCAACCGCCGCCGCCGCCGCCTGCTGTTTGTCCGTCTGTTCGCCGCCGACGCCGACGCCGACGCCGACGCCGACGCCTACGCCAACTCCGACGCCGACGCCGCCTGCAGTTCGCCGCTGCCCATCGCCGACGCCGACGCCGCCTGCTGCACGTCCGTCTGTCCGTCGCCGTTCGTCTGCAATGAGTACTCCCACCTCCACCATCATCTACACCTCGCCCTCCCTTTCTCTCACAGTCACTTCCTGGAGTGCCGCCTCTGCCATCCCTCCTTCCACCTCCCCTTCCCTTCCTCCACTTACCCACCCCCCTTTCTCCTCCCCTGCTGTATACCCACACCTCTACACCCTTCCTCCAGCCTCCACACCCTCAACAACTCCCACTACTACCCCCGCCCTCACGTACGCCTCTGTTGCCGCCTCTGCTGCCGCCCCTCAGGTGGTTGGCTTCCCCTCTCTCACCGACCCCGTCGCTTCGTCTTCTGCATCTCCCGCACGCATCACGTTGCGCCGAGCCACCATCGCCACCACTGAACCAGCTGCTTCTCCCGGTGCCTCCGCTACGCCACAGGGATCTGCCACCCGCCACCTCCCTCTCCTCCCCGTCCCTCTCCCCTCCTCCCAGCCTCCAGTCTCCAAAAAACCCCAAAAGCGCGTCCTTACCGACTCTGCTCCCGCCCTTCCCACAAAAAATCAACGCCACCTCCCCCTCCCCCTGCCGTCACCATGGACACCACCACTCCTCCTGCCACCCCTACCTTGGCCCCCACCCTCCACACCTTTGTCCTGTCCACTCCCGATCCTAAGTTCCTCGACGCTCGTACCCTCACCAAGGAAATACGAAAGTACTTACCTGGTGCTCCCATCTCTCAACTCATTCCCCGCAGGGACTCAGTCCTTATCAAGTCCCCGTCCCCATCATTTCACACAGACCTCCTGCGAAAACTCCCACGAGTTATGTTTGGCCCCCACACCTCTCTGACACCCTTCCTCTCCGCTTCCACTCCTCGTCAGCCCCAGCCTCCCCGTCGCCCCCCCACCTACACCGCTGTGATCACCAAGCTCAGCCCGGTGATCACAGAGGATGAAGTGTTGGTAGAACTGAACTCCCACCCGGACTTGGAAATCCGCTCTGCTCGCCGTATCCACAATGCCTCTGGTCCCACCTACCTCATGCGGGTATTCTCAGAGTCCGCCCCGTCCATAGACCATCTCCTCACCCAGGGTGCCCTGATATACCACCGTCGCCACCCTGTTGAATCCTCCAAATCCCCTCCCCAATCCTACCGTTGCCAACGGTGCCTGATGTACAATGACCACCTGACTCCCAACTGCAAAAACCCCCCACCTGTCCCCATTGCAAGGCCTCCCACTTTCTCAAGAACTGCCCCAACCTCGCTGCTCCTCCTTCCTGTAATACCTGCAATGGCCCCCATCCCACATACTCCCACAAGTGTAAAGCTAAACCCCCTCCAGCCACCCCTGAACTTACAGTCCCAGTTCGTCCCGTCGATCCTCCTTTCCATCCTAACAATTCCCTCCGTCCACCCCCCACGGCCGAGGACATCATCCGGTTCATTACCGTTGTACTCCAAAACATTCACCCTTTTCAGCGCCCGCACACCTTCCAACAAATATCCCTTGCTGCTCGCTCTGTTTTCCACCTGAACACCTTCGCCACTTACTCCCACAACCAAGCCCACTTCACCTTCACCCGCCTCGACACCCTAGTTTAAGTCTCTTCCCTTCCCTCTCTTCCCCCCCTCCTTCCTGTCATGGCGCAGCACGAGTCTCGCATCCTCTTCCAGAACATTCGCTCCTTCCGCTCCAACAAATACCTCCTCATGCACACCCTCTCCCACCACCAGGTCGACACCTTCCTCTTGAACGAAACCTTTCTCCAGCCCCACCATTCTATCCGCTCCTCCCCCTATATCCTCCACCGCACTGATGCTCCTGGTCCTCGTGCGCAGGGTGGAGTCGCGATTGGCCACCTTAAGCATATCCCCGTCCGGCCACAACCTCTCCTCAATGACCCCACTGAACACCTTATCCTTAGCGTCTTCTTCCCCTCCCTCACCGTTACCTGTGCCACCATCTATGTCCGCTCCACTGCTCCTCTTCCTTATGACTTCATCTCCCACATTGACCACACCTTCTCCACCTATGTGATTGCCGCCGACCTCAACATCCATAGCCGCACTCCTGCTGCCCTTCGGCGGTGGCATCAGTTCCTCTCCACAATCCAGGGTGACCTTGTTCCCATTCCCCAGCACACCCGACCCGAAAGTAACACCACCCCCGAAGTTGTCATTGCCTCCACCAACCTCCTTGGGCGTATCACTGTCGCCGTCCTTGACCCCACAGGTAGCGATCACCTCCCTGTCCTTCTCACCATAACGTCTGCACACCGCCCCCCTCCAGCTCCGCAACCTGCACCCCCTCCCAAGGTCGTCCATGACTATCGCCGTGCCAACTGGGATGCCTACCGGGACTCCATCTCCACGCAGGTCGAAAGCCACCCTCTTACCTATCGCCATCCTGACGACATCATCCGCGCCTCGTCCTTCCTTCAGACGGTAATTACTGACGCCGTGGAGGCCCATGTTCCTACTAAAACCATCCACCCACACCGTCCCACTCTCCCTCCGCGGGCTGTCCTCCTCCTCCGTGAATCCCGCCGCCTCTATCGCTCCTTCCTCCGCACTCGTGACCGGGATACACTCCAACGCCACCGGCAAATACAGCGACACGTACGGAACCTTATTACAGCAACGAAACGCCGGGACTGGCGGCAGACCTGCACACGACTCAATGCCACCCTCCCTATCAACTCCTCCAAGTACTGGTCTGCCTTCCATCGTCTTACTGGTTCCCTTTCCGCTCCCCACTACCCCCTTCTCCATAACGATCGCCCCCTTCCAGACAACCTCAGTAAGGCCAACCACTTCGCTTCCCACCTTTCCGAGGTCTTCTCCATCCCCGATGATCCCCACTTTGATTATTCTCTTTTCCCCACTGTCATGGAACGTGCTGATACCTCAGTCACTCCACTTGCTCCTAGTCTCCAGTACTTGGGGCAGTTGCCCCCCTCCGACGTCAACACTCCCATCACAGCACAAGACATTAAACTTCTCCTCCAGTCCAAATGCAACACGGCCCCTGGTCACGACTGTGTCACCTACCGTCACCTTCGAGAAAGCCCCTATTCCTTCCTAACTGTCCTCGCCCATCTCTATAATGTCATCCTCTCTACTGGCTTCTACCCTGACCTGTGGAAGACCTCCCGCGTCCTCCTCTTCCTCAAACCCAAAAAACCCCCTTCTGCCGCCTCTTCCTATCGTCCCATCTGCCTCACCTCCGTCTTCAGTAAGGTCCTTGATTCCATCCTCTCCCACCATATCCATCGGCACCTTGCTCAACACCACCTCCTCCCCCTTACCCAGTGTGGCTTCCGACCCTCCTTCTCCTGCTGACGACCAACTCCTCAACCTTGTTCACCTTCTGTCCCTCCAGCTCAACTCCCGTCGCTCCGCCATTTTTGTTTCCCTTGACCTCCAAAATGCCTATGACCGTGTATGGCATCCCGGTCTCCTCTTTAAACTCCAAACCTACGCCCTGCCTATCAATTTTGTCCGTCTGGTCGCTTCCTTCCTCTCGCACCGTCCTTCCTATGTCACCCTCCACAACACCAACTCCCGTATCTTTTATCCCACGGCTGGCGTCCCCCAGGGTTCTGTCCTGTCCCCTCTCCTTTATCTCTTGTATACAGCTGATATGCCCAAGCCACCCCCACCAGTTCACCTTCTCCAATATGCTGATGACACCGCCTTCCTGGCTCTCTATCCTACCCTTCAACGGTCTCAACGTACCCTCCAAACCCACCTTAACCAGTTCACCACTTGGTGTAACCAGTGGCTCCTCTGTCTGAACCCCTCCAAAACCCAGGCAATCATCATAGGCCGTACCACTCGCTCCTTTCGCCTCCAAGATTTCTACCTCACCCTTTCTGGTCGTCCTATCCAACTCACCCCCACCCTGAAATACCTTGGCCTCACTCTTGACCGACACCTCACCTGGACCCCTCATCTCCTGACCATCCAGCAGAAAGCCCATTCCCGCCTCCGCCTGCTGAAACTCCTGTCCGGCCGGACATGGGGATTGCATCCTTCTACCATCCTCCACACCTACAAATCCCTCATCCGTCCTATCCTCTGTTATGCCAGCGTCGCCTGGATCTCCGCCCCCACCCGCTTTTACAAGGCTCTCCAAATCCTTGAACGCCATGCGCTCCGCCTTGCCTTCCGTATCCGCCTTCCTTCCCCCACACGGCTCCTGTATGAACTGATCCCCTTCCCCCACCTCCTCTTGTTCCTCCAACATCTCCACATCCTTTACATTGTTCGCAGGGTTGATCCCCCCCACCCTCTGGTTTCCTCCTTCCTCTCCACCCCTCGCCCGTTGCCGAGCCTCTATCGCTGTATCCCTCCCTCTCTCCACCTCCACACCCTCCATCTCCTTCATCAGGGCAATTTCCAACGCCTCCCCCTCCCGGATGACGAACTTCGCCGTGACATATACCCTTCCTTCCCACTATAACCCGGCCTTGTTCCCCCCCCCCCCTACCCAGGGCCCCCTTCTCCTCTTTCCTCCTTCTCCCAGAGCGGATTTTCTCCATCCCCCCCTCCCCTGAGACCCTGCACCCCATACTTGCCTCTCTCCTTCCCACATCCCTCCCTACCTGGCCCTCTTCCGAGCGCCCCCCATTCCCCTCCCCCATCTCTTCCCCTCCCTCCCTTCTTCAGGTCTCCCTCATCTCCTTGAACCTGGCAGATCCTCTGTATTGATCGTCATCAGTGTGCCACGTCAGTGTTGTGTTTTGTGCTGTTTCTCGTGTGCGTCCAGAGGTGTGATTTTAATTGTGTACTGCCTTGAGGTTCGCCGTCAGTGTTACGTTGTGTGCTATGCCATCCGTCAACACCTTTATGCTCCAGTCATACTGTGCCTTGTGTTCTTTTAATCGTCGCAGTGTGTGGCTTTTTGTGTGTGCTACTTTTAAACAGTTTTTTTCTCTCCATTTTACAGTCACCCCGTTTTTTTGTATATTGCCTTCCATGATGTTCTCCCTTTTTTATATCTATGTTCGCCTTCTTCTCTCCTTTGCTGTTTTTAAATGTCTTCGATTGTTTTGTTCTATGTCTTTCGGCTGAAGAGCAGCGCATATGCTGCTGCCAGCCCGCCCCGATGGGGAATTGAAATACAATAAAGAAAAAAAAAAAAAAAAATCGGATTCCCACATTCGAAGGTTGGATTCCCTCTCTTCTTCATCGAAGAGTTTCACTGCCTGGGCTGCTTTCAGGGTGCACCTTCGACGTGGAAGATCCCCGCCGTTTCCCTGCCGTGTCGTCTGCTTGCCGTCCATACTGCCTGCCGGTGCTCGCCGCCGCCGCCGCCGCCGCCGCCGCCGCCGCCGCCGCTTGGTCTCCGCCCTCCGGTCCTCGCCGCCGCCGCCGTCGCCGCCTGCCGGGGCTCGCCGCCCCCGCCCGGTCGCCGCCTGCCGGTGCTCGCCGCCGCCGCCGCCGCCGCCGCCGCCTGCTGCTCGCCGCCGCCGCCGCCGCCGTCGCCGCCTGCCGGGGCTCGCCGCCGCCGCCGCCGCCGGTGCCCGCCACCACCACCGCCGCCGCCGCCGCCGCCGCCGGTGCCCGCCGCCGCCGCCGCCGCCGGTGCCCGCCGCCGCCGCCGCCGCCGCCGTCCTGACCCTCGTCTACGGCCGTCTTCATCCGTCTTCGTCTTTGTCTGTCGCCAGTTTCTGTCCTCTCCTCTTCGTTCTGTTCGTTCTTGTTTCTCTCTCCCGTCATGTCCGCCCCCACCACCACTGTCACTACTACCACCACCGCCATTGTCTATACCTCCCCTGCCGCCGCCTCCACCACTATAACTTGGTGTGCCCAGTCCCACCCCCCTCCTTCCATTCCACCTCTCCTCACTCTCCATTCACACTCTATCTTTGTCGCCCCCTCTCCCGCTTCTTCCTCTCGCTCCTCTCGTTCTGATCCCTTCCCCCCACTCCCCCAGCCTGTCACTGCAGCTCCGGCTCGGGTGGTGGCCCGTCGGGCCACTGCCCACGCCCAGCTCTCCCCATCACCTTCGCCATCACCGCCGCCACTACCACCGTCATCGTCGTCGCCGCCGTCGCCTTCGCCTTCACCGTCACCGTCACCATCTCCGGCGCCGACTCCGGCCCCGGGACCTGCCCCTCCCCGCCACATTCCCGTTGTTCCCATCCCACACACCTCCTCCACCGCCGTCAAGCGCCCCAGTGGCACCCCTGCTTCCTCTGCTTCCAAAACGGCTGCGCTTCATCCTGCTTCCCCCACCCATGATGCCATGGAAGTCTTCCCGCCTGTCCCTGCCCCCTCATCCTCCTCCTCTCCCCCTTCCTCCTACCGCTACCTCCTCTCCCGTCCTGATCCCTCTCTCCTTGAAGCTCGGAACCTCACCCTCTTCCTGCGCCAGCATTGTCCTGGTGCCCCCATCTCCCTCCTCACTCCTCGCCGAGATTTGGTCCTCATCTCCTCCCCCAGCCCAACCCTCCACACCTACCTCCTTTCCCGCATCCCTGTCACCCGCTTTGGCCCTCATGCCTCTCTCACCCCTGCTCCTTCACCACCTCCCTCCCGCCAACCCCAACCTTCACGTCGCCCGCCAACTCTCACTGCCGTGATCACTCGGCTTAGTCCAGTGGTCACGGAGGAGGAGGTGTTGGCGGAGCTCAAGGCGCATCCCCATTGGGAGGTGCGTGCGGTTCGCCGCATACATAACGCTGCCGGCCCCACCCGCCTTATGCGGGTTTTTTCTGAGCACGCCCCCTCCATTGACCGTCTCCTGAAGGAGGGTGCCCTCCTTTTTAACCAGCGGTACAAGGTCGACCCCTCCCGTTCGCCTCCTCAATCCCTGCGCTGCCAGAGGTGTCTGCGCTATAACGCGCACCCCACAGCTTAGTGCCGCGAGGCCCCCACCTGCCCGCATTGTCGGCAAGCGCACTTCCTCAGGCAGTGCCCTAACCTCCAATCCCCTCCTTCCTGCAATACCTGCAATCTCCCCGATCCCACCTACTCCCAAAAGTGTAAAGCCCGACCCCCTCCAACCACTCCTGAACTCACCGTCCCTGTCCGTCCCCTGGACGCCCCCACCCCTCCTGGCAATTCCCTTCGTCCCCCCCCCACCGCTGAGGATGTCATCAGGTTCCTTACCATCGTCCTCCAGAATGTTCATCCCTTTCAGCACCCTCACACCCTCCAGCAGATCTCCCTTGCTGCCCGTTCCATCTTCCAACTCAAGATGTACGCCACCTACTCCAACAACCAGGCCCATTTCACCTTCTCCCATCTTGACACCCTCGTTTAAATCCCAATCATGGCGCGACAGCACCATATCCTTTTCAACAACATACGCTCCCTTCCCGCCAACAAAAACCTCTTCCTGCACACCCTTGCCACCCACCGCGTGGATGCCTTCCTCCTCAATGAAACCTTCCTGCAACCCCACCACACAGTCCACACTTCGCCATACCTCCTCCACCGCTCCGACAATCCCCTCCCGATTGCGCGTGGCGGAGTTGCCATTGGGCACCACCACCAGATCCCCGTTCGGCTCCAACCTCTCCTTCCCGACCCCACCGAACACCTGATCCTTAGTGTCTTCTTCCCCGGCCTTACCATTACCTGCGCCACCATCTATGTTCGCCCCAACGCTCCTCTTCCCTTCGACTTCCTCTCCCACATTGACCGTACCTTCTCCTCCTACGTGATCGCCGCCGACCTCAACATCCATAGTCGTTCCGCCGCCCAGTTACGGCGGTGGCATCGGTTCCTCTCCTCCCTTCAAGGCGACCTCATTCCCATCCCCAAGCACACCCGTCCCGAATCCAACTCCACTCCTGATGTTGTCCTATCCTCCCCCAACCTCCTTGGCCGCATAACGGTGGATGTCCTGGAGACTATTGGTAGCGACCATCTCCCTGTCCTCCTCACCATTTCAGACGGTCGTCGCTCTCGCCCCGACCCTCGTACTGCTCCTCCCCCTAAGTATGTCCACGACTATTCCCGAGCCGACTGGAATGCCTACCGGGATACCATTTCCACCCAGGTCGATAGCCACCCTCTCACCTACCACCACCCTGACGATGTCACCCATGCCGCCTCCTTTCTCCAGCAGACCTTGCTGAGGCCGTGGAGGCCCACGTTCCTACTGTCGCCATCCACCCCCACCGTCCTACCTTACCCCCACAGGCCGTTCTCCTCCTCCGTGAATCCCGTCGTCTCTACCGTGCCTTCCTCCACACGCGTGACCCGGACACACTACGACGCCACCGGCAACTCCAGCGACACGTTCGTAATTTGCTCGCGGCTAAGAAACGCCGGGACTGGCGACAGACATGCACCCGTTTAAATGCTACACTACCAATCAACTCGTCCAAGTTCTGGTCGGCCTTCCGTCGCCTTACCGGAACTAAACCCTCCCCCTACTATCCTCTTCTCCACGATGATCACCCCTTCCCTGACACCCTTAGTAAGGCCAATCACTTTGCCTCCTACCTCTCCAATGTTTTCTCCATCCCCGACGATCCCCAGTTCGATTACTCCCTCTTCCTGGATATCCGCGATCGAACTGACACCTCTGTCCCTCCCCTCGCTCCTGGTTTCCAGTACTTGGACAACATTACACACACGGAACTCAATACCCCTATCACTACACAGGATCTCATTGATACACTCCGCACCAAACGCAGCACCGCTCCTGGTCACGATCGTGCCACCTATCGTCACCTTCGTGAAGCTCCTGTCTCTTTCCTCTCCACCCTGGCCAGGCTCTACAATGTCGTCCTGTCCACCGGTTACTACCCCGACCTGTGGAAAACATCCCGTATTCTCATGTTCCTTAAACCTGGCAAACCGCCGTCCGCCGTCTCCTCCTACCGTCCCATCAGCCTTACCTCGGTCTTCAGCAAGGTCCTGGAATCTATCCACACCCGCCGCATCCACCAGCATCTCCGCCAGCACCGCCTCCTTCCCGTCACCCAGTGTGGCTTTCGGCCATCCTTCTCTTCCGACGATCTTCTCCTTCACCTCACTCATCTCCTTTCCGAACAGCTTAATTCCCGTCGCTCCGCCATCTTCCTCTCCCTTGACCTCGAACGCGCTTATGACCGCGTCTGGCATTCCGGTCTCCTCTTCAAGCTCCAAACCTTCGCCCTTCCCATTAACTACGTCCGTCTGATCGGTTCCTTTCTCTCCCGCCGTCCTTCCTATGTCACCATCCATAACACCGATTCCTACACCTTTTTCCCCTCTGCCGGTGTGCCCCAAGGCTCCGTCCTCTCCCCCCTTCTGTACCTTTTGTACACGGCGGACATGCCGCCGCCGTCGCCCCCCGTCCACCTCCTCCAGTTTGCCGATGACACCGCGTTCCTCGCCCTTGCCCCCACCCTGCAACGCTCCCAACGCCTTCTCCAATCCCATCTTGACCGGTTCACCGCTTGGTGCAACCAGTGGTTGCTCAAGGTCAATCCCTCCAAAACCCAGGCGATCATTGTAGGCAAAACCACCCCTTCCTTCCGCCTCCTTGATTTCTATCTCACCGTCTATGGCCGTCCTATCGCCCTCACTCCCACCCTTAAGTACCTTGGCGTCACCCTCGACCGTCGCCTCTCCTGGACTCCCCATCTCCAGACGATCCAATCCAAGGCACGTTCCCGACTCAGTCTCCTCAAGCTCCTTTCCGGCCGCACGTGGGGTCTGGACCCCTCCACAATCCTCCACACCTATAAATCCCTCATCCACCCTATCCTTTGTTACGCCCATCCAGCCTGGATCTCCGCCCCCCCTACCTTCTATAAATCCCTCCAAATCCTTGAACGCCATGCTCTCCGCATTGCCTATCGCATCCGTCTCCCCTCCCCCATGCGGATCATGTATGATCTCATCCCCTTCCCCCACCTCCTCCTTTTCCTTGAAAGAATACGGATCCTGTACACCTCCCGTAAACTTGATCCTCCTCACCCGCTCGTGTCCCCGATCCTCTCCCACCCCCGCCTGCTGCCGCGCCTGTATTCCCACGTCCCACCAGGTCTCCATCTCTCCACCCTCCTTACCCTCTCCCAAGGTGGCTTCCGCCAGCTCCCCCTCCCTGATGATGTCCTTGTCCCCTCCATCTACCCCTCTTATCAAATTTGATCCTCGCCCCCACCTCCCCGCACCGCCTCCGACAGGCTCCAAGCCAGCACAGATCTCTGCTCGACGTTCCACAGTCTCAGTGACACCCACGCCCCCTCCGTCTGCTTCATCCGCTGCTCAGGGTGGTCCTGCCCCCCGCCATCTCCCCCTGCAACCTGTACCCCTGCCCCCTCTCCACCCGGTCGTGCCCGCGAAACCTTCAAAGCGCCCGAATGCTGACCCTTCCCCTGCAGTCTCCTCCAAAAAAACCCCCAGCCCCCGTGACCCACCCACCCCCATGGACGCGGCTCCGACCCCCGCCCCCGCCCCGCCTGCCACCCACACCTTTGTCCTCTCCAATCCTGACCCTTAATTCCTTGATGCCCGCTCCCTCACCCTCGCCATCCGGACATACTACCCCAATGCTCCCATCTCCCAACTGATTCCTCGCAAGGACTCAGTCCTCATCAAATCCCCCAGTGCTTCCCTCCACACCGATCTCCTCTCCCGCATCCCCCGTATCCAATTTGGCCAACGTGCAACCCTCACCCCCTACTACACCCCGTCCTCTCCCCGTCAGCCTCAACCTCCCCGGCGTCCGCCGACCTTCACCGCTGTGATCACGAAGCTTAGCCCCGTGATCACGGAGGCTGAGGTGTTGGCGGAACTCAACTCCCGGCCCGACATTGAAATCCGCTCGGCCCGTCGCATCTTTAATGATGCCGGGCCGACTTTTCTCATGCGGATATTCACCGAATCCTCCTCCTCCATTGACCGCCTCCTCACCGAGGGAGCCCTCATCTACAATCAGCGCCATAAGGTGGACCCCTCCCGTTCCCCCGTCCAATCCTACCGCTGCCAACGCTGTCTCACCTACAACGACCACGTTACCTCTGCCTGCAGGAACCCCCCAACTTGTCCCCACTGCAAAGCTTCCCACTTCCTCAAGCATTGCCCCAACCTCACCTCTCCCCCCTCCTGCAACACTTGCAACGAACCACATCCTACCTACTCCTCGAAGTGTAAAGCGAAACCTCCACCAGTAACCCCTGAGCTCACCGTGCCTGTCCGTCCTGTTGATGACCCCATCCACCCCAACAGCTCGCTCCGCCCTCCCCCTACTGCTGAGGACATCATCCGTTTCACCACCATTGAGCTCCAAAACATCCACCCCTTCCAGCGCTCACACACTCTTTCCCAAATCGCCCTCGCTGCCCGTTCCATCTTCCATCTTACCACCTATGCCACATACTCCCACAACCAGGCCCACTTCACCTTCACCCCCCTCACCACCCTTGTCTAACTCTCCACTCCCATGGCACAACAACCGTACCGTATCCTGTACCACAACATTCGCTCCCTGCCCTCCCACAAACTCCTCTTCCTCCACACCCTACGTCAGCACCGCGTGGATGCCTTCGTCCTAAATGAAGCCTTCCTTCAACCACGTCTCTCCGTCTCCATGGCTCCTTACACTCTACACCGCACCGATAACCCGTACCCTCTCGCGCGTGGCGGAGTTGCTATAGGCCACCTCAAGCACCTCCCTGTCCGGCCCCAACCTCTCCTTAACAATCCTGCCGAGCATCTCACCCTCAGCCTCTTCTTCCCCACCCTTACCATCACCTGTGCCACCATTTATGTCCGCCCTCGCACCCCCATCCCGTACGATTTCCTGGCCCACATTGACCGCTCCTTCTCCACCTACGTGATTGCCGCTGGCCTCAATATCCACAGCCGTGATCCTGCCGACCTCCGACGGTGGCATCAGTTTCTCACCACTCTCCAGGGAGACCTGGTTCCCCTGCCTCAGCACACCCGGCCCGAATCCAACACCACTCCTGATGTGGTCCTTGCCTCTCCAAACCTCCTTGGGCGCATCACCGCAGATGTCCTTGACCTCATTGGCAGTGACCATGCTCCTGTCCTCCTCACTATCTCTAACGGTCGCCATCCCCGCCACGCTCCTCGCCCTGACGTCCCTCCTAAACTTGTCCATGATTACTCCCGTGCCAACTGGGATGCCTACCGGGATTCCATTCACACCCAGGTTGACGGCCACGACCTTACCCTCCAGTCTCCTGATGACATCGCTCGCGCTGCTGCCTTCCTGCACCAGACATTGTCTGACGCCGTCGCCACCCATATCACCACCAAAGCCATCCACCCTCACCGCCCCGCCCTGCCTCCACAGGCCGTCCTTCTCCTTCGAGAGTCCTGCCGCCTCTACCGCTCTTTTTTCCACACTCGTGACCGGGATACACTTACCCGCCACCGGCAATTACAGCGACACATCCGCAACCTGCTTGTTGCGAAGAAACGCCGAGCCTGGCGCCGGACATGTACACGACTCAACACCACGCTCCCCATCAACTCTTCCAAGTATTGGTCTGCCTTCCACCGCCTTACTGGGAACCGCCCCACCCCCCAAGTACCCTCTCCTCCTTAATGACCGTCCCTTTCCTGACGACCTCAGTAAGGCCAACCACTTTGCCTCCCACCTCTCTGATGTTTTTTCCATCCCAGATGATCCCCACTTTGATTATTCCCTCTTCCCTGATGTCGTGGACCGTACGAATACCTTTGTTCCTCCCCTTGCTCCTAGCTTCCAGTACTTGGGCCACACCTCACCTTCTGCACTTAACACTCCCATCACTACACAGGACATCAGCCTCACACTCCGCACTAAACGCACCACTGCTCCCGGCCACGACTGCGTTACCTACCGCCACCTCAAACACTGCCCTCCCTCCTTCCTTTCCCTCCTTGCCACCCTCTACAATGTCATCCTTGCCACTGGCTTCTATCCCGACCTGTGGAAAACCTCCCGTATCCTGATGTTCTCCAAACCCAATAAGCCTCCATCTGATGCCTCTTCCTATCGTCCTATCTGTCTCACATCGGTGTTCAGCAAGCTCTTGGAATCCATCCTTTCCCGGCGCATCCATCTCCACCTCCACCAAAACCACCTCCTCCCAAACACCCAATGTGGCTTTCGACCCTCCTTCTCTGCTGATGACCAACTCCTCCCCCTCACTCATCTCCTCTCCCTCCAACTTAACTCCCGTCGCTCCGCCATTTTTGTCTCACTTGACCTCGAAAAGGCCTACGACCGTGTCTGGCATCCCGGTCTCCTGTTTAAACTCCAAACCTACGCCCTTCCTATCAACTACATCCGTCTGGTGGCCTCCTTCCTCTCCCACCGCCCCTCCTATGTTACCGTCCATCATGCCAATTCCCACACCTTCTACCCCTCTGCCGGTGTGCCCCAGGGCTCTGTCCTTTCCCCTCTCCTCTACCTCCTGTACACGGCAGATATGCCCCAACCCCCCCTCCAGTACACCTCTTGCAATATGCTGATGACACCGTATTCCTCGCCCTCGCTCCTACCCTCCAACGGGCCCAACGCCTTCTCCAGAATCACCTTAACCTTTTTGCTGCATGGTGTAACCAATGGCTCCTGAAACTCAATCCTTCCAAGACCCAGGCAATCATCGTAGGTCGTACCACTCGCTCCTTCCGGCTCCTGGATTTCTCCCTTACTGTCTGCGCACGTCCTGTTCGCCTCACCCCCACCCTCACCTACCTTGGCCTCACCATTGACCGTCACCTCACCTGGATACCTCATCTCCGCTCCATCCAATCCAAAGCCCACAACCGCCTCCGACTCCTCAAACTCCTCTCTGGCCGGACATGGGGGTTGCACCCCTCTACCATCCTCCACACCTACAAATCCTTCATCCGTCCCATCCTCTGTTATGCCAGTCCTGCCTGGATATCTGCCCCCACCAAATTCTATCAGTCCCTCCAGATCCTTGAGGGTCATGCTCTCCGCCTCGCCTTCCGTATCCGCCTCCCGTCCCCCACGCGGATCCTCTATGATCTCATTCCTTTCCCCCATCTGCTCCTATTCCTCGAACATATCCGCATCCTCTACACCTCCCGCCGTCTTGAACCCCCTCACCCCCTGGTTGCTCCTCTCCTCTCCCGTCCCCGCCCCCTGCCACGTCTTCACCGTTGTGTCCCCCCTACCCTCCATCTCTACACCCTCCATCTCCTTTCCCAAGGTGGCTTCCGTCACCTCCCCCTCCCGGATGATGCCCTCTCTCCCTCCATTTATCCTTCCTATCAACTCTGATCCTCCATCCCCCTCCTTCCCTCTGTCCTTTCCCTGGGCTCCCTCTCCCCCCCCCCCTTCTGTCCTGTTTCTCTCCCCACTAAACCTCTCCCTACCTCCCTTCTCCCCCCCCAGTCCTTTTGTATTCCCCTCCTCTGCCTACCCCACTCCCTGTCACGTCTGCCCCCCACCCCTCTTATGGGTCCTCATCCTCCTTCAGCTCCTTTCCCGGCTCCCCCCTTCGCTTTTACTCTCCTTTCCCCCCCTTTTTCGTTTTCCCATCTTCTGTCCAGTTTCCCCCCACCTGCTCTCGACTGTGGTGTCACATTTGCCAACTTTTTAGTGCAGTGTTCCAGTGACTATTCAGTGTTGTTTGTCTTTCTCGCGTTTCGAACAGAAACCATGCTGTCGCTCGGTGTGAATTTTATTTCCTTTGCAAACAGAATCCAGACTGTCGCCGTGTTTTTTTAGTTGTCTATTGTTTTCCCTGTCTACTTCGTATGTATTTTTATTAGCGTCATCATCCCTGTGTTGTTGTTTTAAGTTCCACGATTTCTTTTCGCCTTGTTACTCTCTAAGTCTCCGATTTTATCGCCTGTTTCTTTTTATTATTTGTTCTCTTGCTCTTTGTCACAAAATCTGTCGGCTGAAGAGCGGCGTACTAAGCTGCTGCCAGCCCGCCCCCTTCGGGGGGAATTGAAATTCAATAAATGAAAAAAAAAAAAAAAAAATCGGATTCCTCCAAGCCAAGGCACGTTCCCGACTCCGTCTCCTCAAGCTCCTTTCCGGCTGTACGTGGGGTCTGGACCCTTCCACAATCCTCCACACCTATAAATCCCTCATCCGCCCTATCCTTTGTTATGCCCATACAGCCTGGATCTCCGCCCCCCATACCTTTTATAAATCCCTCCAAATCCTTGAACGCCATGCACTCCTCCTCGCCTATCGCATCCGTCTCCCCTCCCCCATGCAGATCCTGTATGATCTCATCCCCTTCCCCCACCTCCTCCTTTTCCTAGAAAGGATACGGATCCTGTACACCTCCCGTAAACTCGATCCTCCTCACCCGCTCGTATGCCCGATCCTCTCCCATCCCCGCCCGCTGCCGCGCCTGTATTTCCACGTCCCGCCCGGTCTCAATCCCTCCACCCTCCTTACTCTCTCCCAAGGTGGCTTCCGCCAGCTCCCCCTCCCTGATGATGTCCTCCTCCCCTCCATCTACACCTCCTATCAACTTTGACCCTGCCCCTCCCACTTCCGGTGTCCTTTCCTTTAGGCACCCTCCCTCACTCCCTTCTCTTCCCTTCCTCCCCTTCTCTTTCCTTTTCCCCCGTCCCCTCCCTCCACCACTCTTCCCCCCGGGTTTCCCCTCCCCCATCCTCCCTCCCCCCTTTCTCACCTGCCTGTGGCATCTCTGCTCTCCCATCCCGCTCTCCCACTCCCCTTCCTCCTCCTCCTCCTCTATTGGCAGCTCCCCGGACTCGCACACGCTCAGTGGACATTCGCGTGCCGGAGACCACCGCCGTCAGTGTATCGTGTGTGCTGTCATGTTTAGTGTTCAGTGTTTCACCGTCACACTCCATCGTTCACCAGTGCCGTCATCTTCTTCAGTGTTTGTGCATCGTGTCAACAGTTCGTCGTGTGGATTGTCATCGAGTGTGAACGGCTTCTAGTGTTTTTATGTTCATGTGTCTACTGTTTTTTCCCGCCGTTTTTCTACGTGATGTCTCTTCTCTGTTTATCTCATTGTACTCTCTTCGGCTGAAGAGCGGCGTATTGTGCTGCTGCCAGCATACCTGATTGGTCAGGTGTCAAAATAACAATAAAGTAAAAAAAAAAAAAAAAAATCGGATTCCTCCAAGCCAAGGCATGTTCCTGACTCCGTCTCCTCAAGCTCCTTTCCGGCCGTACGTGGGGTCTGGACCCTTCCTCAATCCTCCACACCTATAAATCCCTCATCCGCCCTATCCTTTGTTATGCCCATCCAGCCTGGATCTCCGCCCCCCCTACCTTTTATAAATCCCTCCAAATCCTTGAACGCCATGCACTCCGCCTCGCCTATCGCATCCGTCTCCCCTCCCCCACGCGGATCCTCTACGATCTCATCCCCTTCCCCCACCTCCTCCTTTTCCTTGAAAGGATGCGGATCCTGTACACCTCCCGCAAACTCGATCCTCCTCACCCGCTTGTCTCCCCGATCCTCTCCCACCCCCGCCCGCTGCCGCGCCTGTATTCGCACGTCCCACCTGGTCTCCATCTCTCCACCCTCCTTACCCTCTCCCAAGGTGGCTTCCGCCAGCTCCCCCTCCCTGATGATGCCCTCCTCCCTTCCATCTACGCCTCCTACCAACTTTGATCCTCCCGCCCTCTTCCTGTACTTATTCCTCCGGGCAACCTCCCTCCCTCCTCTCCCTTTTCCCTCCCTCCTCCTTTTCTCCCCCCCCTCCTCCCCCAGGCCTCCCCTCCCCTGTTCCTCTCCTCCTGCCCCCGACTCCTCAGCTATTGGCATCCTTTTTCTCCCCTCTCCCCCACCTCCCCCTTCTACCCCTCTTGGCAGGTCCCCGGACTCGCACACGTTACGTGGACATTCGCGCGCCGGAGATCGCCGCCATCAGTGTTTAGTGTGTTTAGTGTTTAGTGTTTAGTGTTCACCGTCCACTCCTTCGTTCACCAGTGCCATCATCATCTTCAGTGGTTGTGCGTCATCTCATCAGCTAGCAGTGTGGATTATCGACGAGTGTGAACGGCTCCGTGATTGTCTCTATGTGTCTCCTGTTTTATTGCCCACCGCTCTGTGACTTATGTGTCTTCTCACTGTTTTTGCTGCTTGTGTCTTCTATGGCTGAAGAGCAGCGTAGTGTGCTGCTGACAGCCTGCCTGGTGTACAGGTTTTAAAATAACAATAAAGTAAAAAAAAAAAAATCGGATTCCATCAGAGGGTTGGATTCCCTCATTCGAAGGCGCTAGTTTCCACGGCCTGGGCTACTCCCTGGTTGGAATCTTCGCTTTCGAAGATTGTGTCTGTCCGTCTGTCTGTCTGCCCGCCGCTTACTGTTGTAGCTGTTCGTTCGTCCGTCCGTCCGTCCGCCTGCTTGCCTGCTCGCTGTCCGTCCGTCTGTTCGCCGCCGCCGCCTGCTGTCCGTCCGTCCGTCCGTCCGTCCGTCCGTTCGCCGCCGCCGCCGCCTGCTGTCCGTCCGTCCGTCCGTCCGTCCGTCTGTTCGCCGCCGCCGCTGCCGCCGCCGCCGCCGCCGTCGCCGCCGCCGCCGCCGCCAGCCGGTGCTCGCCGCCACTGCCGCCGCCGCCGCCGCCGCCGCCGCCGCCAGCCGGTGCTCGCCGCCGCCGTCGCCGCCGCCTTCCGCCCTGGCCGTCCGACCATGGTCTGCGTCCGTCTGCGTCTTCGCCGGTCCTCGTCTGTCTGCGTCTTCGCCGTTTCCCAGTTTGTGTCCTTTCCTTTTCGTGCTGTGCGTTTTTTCTTCCTGTCGTCATGTCCGCCCCCACCACCACTGTCACTACTACCACCATCGCCATCGTCTATACATCCCCTTCCGCCGCCTCCACCACTATAACTTGGTGTGCCCAGTCCCACCCCCCTCCTTCCATCCCACCTCTCCTCACTCTCCCTTCACCATCTATCTTTGTCGCCCCCTCTCCCGCTTCTTCCTCCCGCTCCTCTCGTTCTGATCCCTTCCCCCCACTCCCCCAGCCTGTCACTGCAGCTCCGGCTCGGGTGGTGGCCCGTCGGGCCACTGCCCACGACCAGCTCTCCCCGTCACCTTCGCCATCACCGCCGCCACTGCCACCGTCATCGTCATCGACGCCGTCGCCTTCGCCTTCACCATCGCCGTCATCATCTCCGGCGCCGACTCCAGCCCCGGGACCTGCCACTCCCCACCACATTCCAGTTGTTCCCATCCCCCACACCTCCTCCGCCGCCGTCAAGTGCCCCAGTGGCACTCCTGTCTCGTCTGCTCCCAAAAAGGCTCCGCCTCGTCCTCCTTCCCCCACCCCTGATGCCATGGATGTCTCCCCGCCCGTCCCTGCCCCCTCCTCCTTCTCCTCGACCCCCTCCTCCTACCGCTACCTCCTCTCCCATCCGGATCCCTCCCTCCTTGAAGCCCGGAACCTCACCGTCTTCCTTCGCCAGAATTGTCCTGGTGCCCCCATCTCCCTCCTCACTCCTCGCCGTGATTCGGTACTCCTCTCCTCCCCCAGCCCTACCCTCCACACGGACATCCTTTCCCGCATCCCTATCACCCGCTTTGGCCCTCATGCCTCTCTCACCCCTGCTCCATCGCCACCTCCCTCCCGCCAACCCCAACCTCCGCGTCGCCCGCCGACCGTCACCGCCGTGATCACTCGGCTCAGTCCAGTAATCACGGAGGAGGTGGTGTTGGCGGAGCTTCAGGCCCATCCCCATCTGGAGGTGCGTGCGGTTCGCCTGATCCATAACGCTGCCGGCCCCACCCGCCTTATGCGCGTTTTTTCTGAGCACGCCCCCTCCATAGACCGTCTCCTGAAGGAGGGTGCCCTCCTTTTTAACCAGCGTCATAAAGTTGACCCCTCCCGTTCCCCTCCTCAATCCCTCTGCTGCCAAAGGTGCTTGCGATATAATGCGCACCCAACATCTGAGTGCCGCGAGGCCCCCACCTGCCCGCACTGTAGGCAAGCCCACTTTTTACGGCAGTGCCCCAATCTCCAGTCCCCCCCCTCCTGTAATACCTGTAACCTCCCTCATCCCACCTACTCCCAGAAGTGTAAGGCCCGACCCCCTCCTACCACTCCTGAACTCACCATTCCTGTCCGCCCTCTGGACGCCCCCACCCCTCCCGGCAGCTCCCTTCGCCCACCCCCTACCGCTGAGGACATCATCCGATTCCTCACCATTGTCCTGCAGAATGTACATCCTTTTCAGCGCCCACACACCCTCCAACAGATCTCCCTCGCCGCCCGATCCGTTTTTCACCTCAAAATGTACGCCACCTACTCCAACAACCAGGCCCATTTCACCTTCTCCTGTCTTGACACCCTCGTTTAAATCCCTGTCATGGCGCGACAGCACCGTATCCTTTTCAACAACATCCGCTCCCTTCCCGCCAACAAGAACCTCTTTCTCCATACCCTTCCCACCCACCGCATAGACGCCTTCCTCCTAAATGAAACCTTCCTCCAACCCCACCACACCGTCCACACTTCGCCCTACCTCCTCCACCGCTCCGACAATCCCCTCCCAATTGCGCGTGGCGGAGTTGCCATTGGGCACCATCGCCAGATCCCCGTTCGGCTCCAACCTCTCCTTCCCGACCCCACCGAACACCTGATCCTTAGTCTCTTCTTCCCTGGCCTTACCGTTACCTGCGCCACCATCTATGTCCGCCCTAACGCCCCTATTCCCGTCGACTTCCTCTCCCACATTGACCGTACCTTCTGCTCCTATGTGATCGCCGCCGACCTCAACATCCATAGTCGTTCCGCCGCCCAGTTACGGCGGTGGCATCGGTTCCTCTCCTCCCTTCAAGGCGACCTCATTCCCATCCCCCAGCACACCCGTTCTGAATCCAACTCCACTCCTGATGTTATCCTCTCCTCCCCCAACCTCCTTGGCCGCATCACGGTGGATGTCCTGGATTCTATTGGTAGCGACCATCTCCCTGTCCTCCTCACCGTTTCAGACGGTCGTCGCCCTCACCCCGACCCTCGTACTGACCCTCCCCCTAAGTATGTCCACGACTATTCCCGCGCCGACTGGAATGCCTACCGGGATACCCTTTCCACCCGGGTCGATAGCCACCCTCTCACCTACCACCACCCAGACGATGTAACCCATGCCGCCTCCTTTCTCCAGCAGACCTTGTCTGAGGCCGTGGAGGCCCACGTCCCTACTGTCGCCATCCACCCCCACCGTCCTACCTTACCCCCACAGGCCGTTCTCCTCCTCCGTGAATCCCGTCGTCTCTACCGTGCCTTCCTCCGCACGCGTGACCCGGACACACTACGACGCCACCGGCAACTCCAGCGACACGTTCGTAATTTGCTCGCGGCTAAGAAACGCCGGGACTGGCGACAGACATGCACCCGTTTAAATGCAGCCCTACCAATCAACTCGTCCAAGTTCTGGTCGGCCTTCCGTCGCCTTACCGGAACTAAACCCTCCCCCTATTATCCTCTTCTCCAAGATGATCACCCTTTCCCTGACTCACTTAGTATGGCCAATCACTTTGCCTCCTACCTCTCCGATGTATTTTCCATCCCCGATGATCCCCAGTTCGATTACTCCCTCTTCCCGGATATCCGCGATCGAACTGACACCTCTTCCCCTCCCCTCGCTCCTGGTTTCCAGTACTTGGACAACATTGCACACACGGAACTCAATGCCCCTATCACTACACAGGATCTCATTGCTACACTCCGCACAAAACGCAACACCGCTCCTGGTCACGATCGTTTCACCTACCGTCACCTTCGTGAAGCTCCTGTCTCTTTCCTCTCCACCCTGGCCAGGCTCTACAATGTAGTCCTGTCCACCGGTTACTACCCCGACCTGTGGAAAACCTCCCGTATCCTCATGTTCCTTAAACCTGGCAAACCGCCGTCCGCCGTCTCCTCCTACCGTCCCATCTGCCTTACCTCGGTCTTCAGCAAGGTCCTGGAATCTATCCTCACCCGACGCATCCACCAGCATCTCCGCAAGCACCGCCTCCTTCCCGATACCCAGTGTGGCTTTCGGCCGTCCTTCTCTTCCGAGGACCTTCTCCTGCACCTCACTCATCTCCTTTCCGAACAGCTTAATTCCCGTCGCTCCGCAATCTTCCTCTCCCTGGACCTCGAACGTGCCTATGATCGCATATGGCATTCCGGTCTCCTCTTCAAGCTCCAAACCTTCGCTGTTCCCATTAACTACGTCCGTCTGATCGGCTCCTTTCTCTCCCGCCGTCCTTCCTATGTCACCATCCATAACGCAGATTCCTACACCTTCTTCCCCTCTGCCGGTGTGCCCCAAGGCTCCGTCCTCTCCCCCCTCCTGTATCTTTTGTACACGGCGGACATGCCGCCGCCGTCACCCCCCGTCCACCTTCTCCAGTTTGCCGATGACACCGCCTTCCTTGCCCTTGCCCCCACCCTGCAACGCTCCCAACGCCTTCTCCAATCCCATCTTGACCGATTCACCGCTTGGTGTAACCAGTGGTTGCTCAAGGTCAATCCTTCCAAAACCCAGGCGATCATTGTAGGCAAAACCACCCCTTCCTTCCGCCTCCTTGATTTCTATCTCACCGTCTATGGCCGTCCCATCGCCCTCACTCCCACCCTTAAGTACCTTGGCGTCACCCTCGACCGTCGCCTCTCCTGGACTCCCCATCTCCGTACAATCCAAGCCAAGGCACGTTCCCGACTCCGTCTCCTCAAGCTCCTTTCCGGCTGTACGTGGGGTCTGGACCTCTCCTCAATCCTCCACACCTATAAATCCCTCATCCGCCCTATCCTTTGTTATGCCCATCCGGCTTGGATCTCCGCCCCCCCTCCCTTTTATAAATCCCTCCAAACCCTTGAACGCCATGCTCTCCGCCTCGCCTATCGCATCCGTCTCCCCTCTCCCACGCGGATCCTGTACGATCTCATCCCCTTCACCCACCTCCTGCTTTTCCTTGAAAGGATACGGATCCTGTGCACCTCCCGTAAACTTGATCCTCATCACCCGCTTGTGTCCCCGATCCTCTCCCACCCCCGCCTGCTGCCACGCCTGTATTCCCACGTCCCACCCGGTCTCCATCTGTCCACCCTCCTTACCCTCTCCCAAGGTGGCTTCCGCCAGCTCCCTCTCGCTGATGATGTCCTCGTCCCCTCCATCTACCCCTCCTATCAACTTTGACCCTGCCCCGCCCCCCACTTCCCATGTCCTTTCCTTTCGGCACCCTCCCTCCCTTCTCTTCTCTTCCCTTCTTTTTCCATCTCCCCGTCCCCTCCCTTTCCCCTCTTCCCCCAGGCTTCCTCTCCCCCTTCCTCCCTCCCCCCTATCTCCCCTGCCCGTGGCATCTCTGCTCTCCCCTCTCGCTCTCCCACTCCCCTTCCTCCTCCTCCTCTCTTGGCAGGTCCCCGGACTCGCACACGCGTAGTGAACATTTGCGCGCCGGAGATCGTCGCCTTCTGTGTCTCGTGTGTGTGACGTCGTATAGTGTTTTTGGTGTCCGCCGTCCCACTCCTACGTTCACTTGTGCCGTCGGACTCATCAGTGTTTTGTGCGCCGTGCCAACGTGTTTTCAGTGTTGTTATCGTCACATGTGAACGACTCCGTGTTTTTTGTGTCTCTGTGACCTCTCTCTTTTGCCCGTCACTTTGTTCATTGTCATTCACCATTTTTTATACTCTTGTAGAACGCTATGGCTGAAGAGCGGCGTAGTGTGCCGCTGCCAGCTAACCTGAGTTGTACAGGTTTTAAAATAACAATAAAGTGAAAAAAAAAAATCGGATTCCATCTAGAGGGTTGGATCCCCTCCTTCGAAAGCGTCAGATTGCAAAGCCTGGGCTACTCTCAGGGTGGAATCTCCGTCTTCGAAGATTGTGTGTGTTTGTTTGTTTGTCTGTCTGTCTGTCATTCTGCCCGCTGCTGTCGCTGTTCGTCCGACCGTCCATCCGCCTGCTGGCTGTCCATCGCCGTCTTCGCAACCGCTGCCGCCGCCACCGCCGCCTGCTGTTCGTCCGTCTGTTCGCCTCCGACGCCGACGCCGCCTGCTGTTCGTCCGTCTGTTCGCCGTTGCCCATCGCCGACGCCGACGCCGCCTGCTGCACGTCCGTCTGTCGGTCGCCGTTCGTCTGCAATGAGTACTCCCACCTCCACAGTCATCTACACCTCCCCCTCCCCCTCTCACACAGTCACTTCCTGGAGTGCCGCCTCTGGCCTCCCTCCTTCCACCTCCCCTTCCCTTCCCCCACTTACCCACCCCCCTATCTCCTCCCCTGCTGTATACCCACACCTCTACACCCTTCCTCCAGCCTCCACACCCTCAACAGCTCCCACTACTACCCCCGCCCTCACGTACGCCTCTGTTGCCGCCTCTGCTTCCACCCCTCAGGTGGTTGGCTTCCCCTCTCTCACCGACCCCGTCGCTTCGTCTTTTGCATCTCCCGCACGCATCGCGTCGCGCCGAGCCACCATCGCCACCACTGAACCAGCTGCTTCTCCCGGTGCCTCCACTACGTCACAGGGATCTGCCACCCGCCACCTCCCTCTCCTCCCCGTCCCTCTCTCCTCCTCCCAGCCTCCAGTCTCCAAAAAACCCCAAAAGCGCGTCCTTACCGACTCTGCTCCCGCCACTTCCCACAAAAAATCAACACCACCTCCCCCTCCCCCTGCCGTCACCATGGACACCACCCCTCCTCCTGCCACCCCTACCTTGGCCCCCACTCTCCACACCTTTGTCCTGTCAACTCCCGATCCTAAGTTCCTCGACGCTCGTACCCTCACCAAGGAAATACGAAAGTACTTTACCTGGTGCTCCCATCTCCAAACTCATTCCCCGCAGGGACTCAGTCCTTATCAAGTCCCCGTCCCCATCCTTTCACACAGACCTCCTGCGAAAACTCCCACGAGTTATGTTTGGCCCCCACGCCTCTCTGACACCCTTCCTTTCCGCTTCCACTCCTCGTCAGCCCCAGCCTCCCCGTCGCCCCCCCCCCCCACCTACACCGCTGTGATCACCAAGCTCAGCCCGGTGATCACAGAGGATGAGGTGTTGGTAGAACTGAACTCCCACCCGGACTTGGAAATCCGCTCTGCCCGCCGTATCCACAATGCCTCTGGTCCCACCTACCTCATGCGGGTATTCTCCGAGTCCGCCCCATCCATAGACCATCTCCTCACCCAGGGTGCCCTGATATACCACCGTCGCCACCCTGTTGAATCCTCCAAATCCCCTCCCCAATCCTACCGTTGCCAGCGGTGCCTGATGTACAATGACCACCTGACTCCCAACTGCAAAAAACCCCTCCACCTGTCCCCATTGCAAGGCCTCCCACTTTCTCAAGAACTGCCCCAACCTCGCTGCTCCCCCTTCCTGTAATACCTGCAATGGCCCCCATCCCACATACTCCCACAAGTGTAAAGCTAAACCCCCTCCAGCCACCCCTGAACTTACAGTCCCAGTTCGTCCCGTCGATCCTCCTGTCCATCCTAACAATTCCCTCCGTCCACCCCCCATGGCCGAGGACATCATCCGGTTCATTACCGTTGTACTCCAAAACATTCACCCTTTTCAGCGCCCGCACACCTTCCAACAAATATCCCTTGCTGCTCGCTCTGTTTTCCACCTGAACACCTTCGCCACTTACTCCCACAACCAAGCCCACTTCACCTTCACCCACCTCGACACCCTAGTATAAGTCTCTTCCCTTCCCCCTCTTCCCCCCCTCCTTCCCGTCATGGCGCAGCACGAGTCTCGCATCCTCTTCCAGAACATTCGCTCCTTCCGCTCCAACAAATACCTCCTCATGCACACCCTCTCCCACCACCAGGTCGACACCTTCCTCTTGAACGAAACCTTTCTCCAGCCCCACCATTCTATCCGCACCTCCCCCTGTATCCTCCACCGCACTGATGCTCCTGGTCCTCGTGCGCAGGGTGGAGTCGCGATTGGCCACCTTAAGCATATCCCCGTCCGGCCACAACCTCTCCTCAATGACCCCACTGAACACCTTATCCTTAGCGTCTTCTTCCCCTCCCTCACCGTTACCTGTGCCACCATCTATGTCCGCTCCACTGCTCCTCTTCCTTATGACTTCATCTCCCACATTGACCACACCTTCTCCACCTATGTGATTGCCGCCGACCTCAACATCCATAGCCGCACTCCTGCTGCCCTTCGGCGGTGGCATCAGTTCCTCTCCACAATCCAGGGTGACCTTGTTCCCATTCCCCAGCACACCCGACCCGAAAGTAACACCACCCCCGATGTTGTCATTGCCTCCGCCAACCTCCTTGGGCGTATCACTGTCGCCGTCCTTGACCCCACAGGTAGCGATCACCTCCCTGTCCTTCTCACCATAACGTCTGCACACCGCCCCCCTCCAGCTCCGCAACCTGCACCCCCTCCCAAGGTCGTCCATGACTATCGCCGTGCCAACTGGGATGCCTACCGGGACTCCATCTCCACCCAGGTCGAAAGCCACCCTCTTACCTATCGCCATCCTGACGACATCATCCGCGCCTCGTCCTTCCTTCAGACGGTAATTACTGACGCCGTGGAGGCCCATGTTCCTACTAAAACCATCCACCCACACCGTCCCACTCTCCCTCCGCGGGCTGTCCTCCTCCTCCGTGAATCCCGCCGCCTCTATCGCTCCTTCCTCCGCACTCGTGACAGGGATACACTCCAACGCCACCGACACATACAGTGACACGTACGGAACCTTATTACGGCAACGAAACGCCGGGACTGACGCCAGACCTGCACACGACTCAATGCCACCCTCCCTACCAACTCCTCCAAGTACTGGTCCGCCTTCCATCGTCTTACTGGTTCCCTTTCCGCTCCCCACTACCCCCTTCTCCATAACGATCGCCCCCTTCCAGACAACCTCAGTAGGGCCAACCACTTCGCTTCCCACCTTTCCGAGGTCTTCTCCATCCCCGATGATCCCCACTTTGATTATTCTCTTTTCCCCACCGTCATGGAACGTGCTGATACCTCAGTCACTCCACTTGCTCCTAGTCTCCAGTACTTGAGGCAGTTGCCACCCTCCGACGTCAACACTCCCATCACAGCACAAGACATTAAACTTCTCCTCCAGTCCAAACGCAACACGGCCCCTGGTCACGACTGTGTCACCTACCGTCACCTTTGAGAAAGCCCCTATTCCTTCCTAACTGTCCTCGCCCATCTCTATAATGTCATCCTCTCTACTGGCTTCTACCCTGACCTGTGGAAGACCTCCCGCGTCCTCCTCTTCCTCAAACCCAACAAACCCCCTTCTGCCGCCTCTTCCTATCGTCCCATCTGCCTCACCTCCGTCTTCAGTAAGGTCTTTGAATCCATCCTCTCCCACCGTATCCATCGGCACCTTGCTCAACACCACCTCCTCCCCCTTACCCAGTGTGGCTTCCGACCCTCCTTCTCTGCTGACGACCAACTCCTCAACCTTGTTCACCTTCTGTCCCTCCAGCTCAACTCCCGTCACTCCATCATTTTTGTTTCCCTTGACCTCCAAAATGCCTATGACCGTGTATGGCATCCCGGTCTCCTCTTTAAACTCCAAACCTACGCCCTGCCTATCAATTTTGTCCGTCTGGTCGCTTCCTTCCTCTCACACTGTCCTTTCTATGCCACCCTCCTCAACACCAACTCCCGTCTCTTTTATCCCACGGCTGGCGTCCCCCAGGGTTCTGTCCTGTCCCCTCTCCTTTATCTCTTGTATACAGCTGATATGCCCAAGCCACCCCCACCAGTTCACCTTCTCCAATATGCTGATGACACCGCCTTCCTGGCTCTCTATCCTACCCTTCAACGGTCTCAACGTACCCTCCAAACCCACCTTAACCAGTTCACCACTTGGTGTAACCAGTGGCTCCTCCGTCTCAACCCCTCCAAAACCCAGGCAATCATCATAGGCCGTACCACTCGCTCCTTTTGCCTCCAAGATTTCTACCTCACCTTTTATGGTCGCCCTATCCAACTCACCCCCACCCTGAAATACCTTGGCCTCACTCTTGACCGACACCTCACCTGGACCCCTCATCTCCTGAACATCCAGCAGAAAGCCCATTCCCGCCTCCGCCTGCTGAAACTCCTGTCCGGCCGGACATGGGGATTGCATCCTTCTACCATCCTCCACACCTACAAATCCCTCATCCGTCCTATCCTCTGTTATGCCAGCGTCGCCAGGATCTCCGCCCCCACCCGCTTTTACAAGGCACTCCAAATCCTTGAACGCCATGCGCTCCGCCTTGCCTTCCGTATCCGCATTCCTTCCCCCACACGGCTCCTGTATGAACTGATCCCCTTGCCCCACCTCCTCTTGTTCCTCCAACATCTCCGCATCCTTTACATTGTTCGCAGGGTTGATTCTCCCCACCCTCTGGTTTCCTCCTTCCTCTCCACCCCCCGCCCGTTGCCGAGCCTCTATCGCTGTATCCCTCCCTCTCTCCACCTCCACACCCTCCATCTCCTTCATCAGGGCAATTTCCAAAGCCTCCCCCTCCCGGATGACGAACTTCGCCGTGACATATACCCTTCCTTCCAACTATTACCCGGCCTTGTTCCCCCCCCCCCTCCCCAGGGCCCCCTTCTCCTCTTTCCTCCTTCTCCCATAGCGGATTTTCCTCCATCCCCCCCTCCCCTGAGACCCTGCACCCCATACTTGCCTCTCTCCTTCCCACATCCCTCCCTACCCGGCCCTCTTCCGCGCGCCCCCCATTCCCCTCCCCCATCTCTTCCCCTCCCTCCCTTCTTCAGGTCTCCCTCATCTCCTTGAACCTGGCAGATCCTCTGTATTGATCCTCATCAGTGTGCCACATCAGTGTTGTATTTAGTGCTGTTTCTCATGTGCGTCAAGAGGTGTGATTTTAATTGTGTACTGCCTTGAGGTTCGCCGTCAGTGTTACGTTGTGTGCTATGCCATCCGTCAACACCTTTATGCTCCAGTCATACTGTGCCTTGTGTTCTTTTAATCGTCGCAGTGTGTGGCTTTTTGTGTGTGCTACTTTTAAACAGCTTTTTATCTCCATTTTACAGTCACCCCGATTTCTCTTTGTCTATTGCCTTCCATGATGTTCTCCCTTTTATATCTATGTACGCCTTCTTCTCTCCTTTGCTGTTTTTAAATGTCTTCTATTGTTTTGTTCTATGTCTTTCTGTCTTTCAGCTGAAGAGCAGCGCATATGCTGCTGCCAGCCCGCCCCGTTGGGGAATTGAAATACAATAAAGAAAAAAAAAAAAAAAAAATCGGATTCAGCGGTTGAATGGGACGTAAAAGTGACATTCAACTAAACCCGAACGTTTTGTTTGGGAAAGCTATTTGGAAAACAATTTTTGGAGAGAGGATGAAAGATCCTCTCATATATTGAATTTAAACGATAGTTATTTGTCGTCTTTACGCTCTTACAGTGTCTGAGAGTTAAATAGAGCATGGTCAAAGGGGACAACGGAAAGATAAACAGAGAAATCTGTCACATATAAAGAAGGGATTACATTTAATCTTGCTCGACATTTTCTCATGAAGCGCCCAAAAAAGTCTTTATCCGCCAAGTGAAACCTAATTTGTTGTATTCATGGACTGAAAACTAGGGCTACCAACGAAATGCAGTCCAATTTAGTTCCTTTTAAAATTTAAACCAAAATAGAATGAGTATGTTTACCACTGTTACAAAGTCTATATACCTACGTTAAGTAATTATTCAGAAGTTTTCCTGTAGATTTTATTTTTTTTGAGAATAATAACCCTCCAAATTCAAAACGTAAACTGTCACCTGTAGTCATTGGTACGATTTCAGATAAAATCCCTCTTTATTTTCTTTGGAAAGCAGTTTTTGTGTCTGTTCACTCTTATACAATGGCTAGCTACAGTTATCACTCTGAATTATCCAGATCTTCCAAATCTGACTGCAGAGGACATTGAAAGTGTAACACAAGCCTGTGACCTGTTGAAAGTTTTCAAAGACTGCACTGAGGAAATGTCAAGCGAAATTGTTGTCACTGCTTCTAAAGTTATGCTACTTAGTCGCTCGTTGAAAAAATGGTGTTGCAGGTTTGTTAATAACACTGAAATTCATGTAGACGTGCAACAGATGGCTGAAAAGTTAGCTGAAAACCTAAAAACGATTTAGAAATATAGAGGAAGATTCCATTTTCGCAGAAGCAACTGCATTGGATCCCCGGTTCAAAAACATGGTTTTTCTGATAAAAATTCTGCTGAGGAGGTGAAATTAAACCTGATCAGGCACTGTGAGAAATTTGTGACGAACACATCCACTGCTGCTGCAACAATCTCAGTTCCAACCACTGAATCAACTTCCAGTCTCTGGCTCGAATTTGATGAAGTGTTTTCCAGGCTGCAGAGTAATCCACACCCGAGAGCTGCTGCAATAGTGGAAGTGGACAAATATTTACAAGAGCCCCTGCTACAGAGACAAGGCAATCCACTTCAGTGGTGGTCTGAACGACTGTCAGTGTACCCCTCGCTCTTTGAACTTGCAAAAATACGACTGTGTATTGTCACAACCTCCACGCCATGTGAAAGAGTGTCCTCGAAGGCAGGACACCTTATAACTGACAGAAGAAATCGCCTGACAGGGAAAAAAGTGGAACAAATTATGTTTTTAAACGGAAATCTCTGAAGATTCACCAAATCCGTTGATGTTTATTCATAAATATATATGTGTATTTTTTAAAAAATTTAATTAGGACAATCCTCAAATTGACATTTAGTGTAATTTTTTCAATAATGTGTACGAGATAAACATTCCTACATGAACAATTATCTTTCAAGCGTGGATTCCACGCATGCTTCAGTTCCAGACTCACAAGGTAAGCATTTTATTTTCATGTTGGCTGTGCGTGCTCACACAGCCAGCCTCTTCGTTTGTATTTTAATATTCATTTGTCTTCAAGTGCTGCCAACGGTAGCTTACCCGTAGACGCGAAGTATAACTCCACAAATAGTCGCTGGTAATGATGTCAGCACTGCAGAAAGCAGCTGACGCTACCTTCCCCTCGCCTCTCACCGACTGTACCCCTCCTAAATGCGGCAGTGAGGACAATATTTTTGCTGCAGATGTAGATGTCAGAGCTGTTCATTGTGTTTATGAACTGAAAATTGTAACAATTCACCAAAAAATTAAAGCAATCTACAATTTCAGATTTTTTTCCTTAAAAAGTAGGGACTGCTGAACCTGTTTTTTCATTATGCCACATTTATGTAAGACCATTCAAATTAAAAGTCAGTGTGATAAACAAAATGGCTTATTTATCTTTTATAAAGCATCAACGTAAGAGGGTAAATAGAGATTTGGTAACCCACCCACCCACAGCCCCCAGAATCTTGGTAGTGGTGGCAGACTGATCTGTAATGTAGCCCAAGGTGTATCTTAGTTTTGAACATGACAATTTGGTTGTGAGTTTGTGAAGCCAATGAATGTGAATATGAATTAAAGGCTGTGGTGACAGACTGATCAGTAGTGCAGCCTAATCTCTATGTTTGCACACCATATTTAATGCTCTTTGCAATATTTCACACTTTCCATTATAAAATTTAAAACAGCCAGTGGTGTCACTTTCCTCAACATTGTAGCAGGACAAATGGATGCATTTTAGAGAGATCTTTAATCCAATGTAACACTTGCAGTGCATATTTTTGTAGTATGAAAATATAAATATGAAAATTGCCAAATACAGTGCTTTAGCTTTGCAAACACTTAAATATGGTGGTTTCATGGTTTACTGCCATCTGCCTCTCACCAAAATGAGTCACTCTTAGTATAGCTTGTTGTGTTGAAGTGGTGGGAAATGTCACATCAGCAACTGAACGTAGTACCAAATTCAGAATACATTTATTAGATATTAAACAAATCTGCAATGAATATTTTCATGCATATTATGTACATATAATATACATAAACTACGGAAATGTACTGCGGATGGGGGGGGGGGGGAGGGGGAGGTCCTACATGTGACTTTTACCACTTACAATATTATTTCCGTCTTTTACATTTTCCCACAATTCATACAATTTTTTTGCAAGTTCCTGAAATTGTGTAAAAGAGGGGTTTCACTTAGTCAAAGTCTCGAGGTTGTTGCATTTCTTTCTTTTCTTATCGTCTTTCTTATTATCCCTTGGAGCACGTGGATGATTCACTGTGGCTGTTATGTGAGTGACTTGTCATAGACTGTTGTGTCTCCATCCATTTTTCAGTTTGTTCATATATATCAGCTTTTCTTGACGTTGCAAAGGTGTTACATGGTTTCATTGTCAAACTGGTACGCACATCTAGTTGAACACATGTAAATTTGACGTTAATCATTTTGAGATTTTTCCAACTTGCCTAGGCAAATGCTAAGCTAGATTTCATTTTGCTTTCTTTTGTTAACAAGCATAAAACATGAATCACTGACATCAAGCTACTTCTTTTTTAAAGAGGTAGAGACACACATTTTGCTGTTTTCGAGATTCAAGCACTGGATTATTTCTCTTATTACCACAGTATATTTGTTTCATTAATGCTTTTATTGCTAATTGTTCATGTAAGTGTTCAAGTTTTTCCTTTTATACTAAAATTGGACTGGAATGCTCTCTTTGAAATTCTGAAGGTAACAGGAATAAAATACAGGGAGCAAAAGGCTGTTTACAGCTTGTCCAGAAACCAGGCATGCAAGGGGCATGAAAGGGAAGCAGTAGTTGAGAAGACAATGAGACAGGTTGTGACAAAGCAAGCTGGGATAATTTTAATTACCCTCTTTTTTGCCATCTGCCTACTTAAATTCATTTTTCCACTTTTAACTAGTTACCATTAACATAAGCGAATAAAATTGCATTTTCATAAAAGAGAAATGTTGGCCCTTAGTCTTAAAGAATATAACACCAGATCTAATTTTGACTATTCCTAGTTAGTATCTTTCATTATAGGGAAAAATCAGTAATTGTTTTGTGACTTAAATTCTATTGTTGACGTATAAACAAATATCAATTATGAATGTAACATTTGGAAGACAAAATGCGAGTAATCTTAAAGTATCTATTTGGCTCTCTTCAAAAACATATTAGCAAATCCAGCCCTGAATTAATTCCAAAGTAATTAACAGTTTTATCAAAAGTATTGTTTGTGTAACTATATTTGTTGTCTTCATGATTTAAACAGTTCGGCTTAACCCCTGTAGTAGGAGAAACTGTTAAAAGAAATGAATCTTTTGATGTATTCAGTTAATTTAATGAGTTAAGTTTTAATTGCAATTTCTGTAAATTTAACTTTAAACAATGTGTAGTTTCAGTACCTATTATGGTGATGATATATAAGGGCCTCATTTTTGGTCACGAGACAGTCAGTCCACAGCTGAGTTTCAGATGAGAAACCTGTGTTGGTTAGAATGACAACAATGCTTCAACTTAACTGTAGAATAAGTGTTAAACAGTTAGACTGTGTGTAAAAACAATGACAGTGTCTGCTTTCCATATGAACCTATTTATTCTTCAAGAACTGTGTGAATTATGTGGTTATGTTTTTACTGCTCGTAGATGTTCAACAGTAAACTATTGTAGCAGTATGTGGAGGTTCGCCTGCAAACTATTAATGAGGCTTATGGAAAGTTTAAACAGTAGTGCACTGGCTATACATATATAACTGTGTGTTATTGGGGGATAGTGCAAAGTGAAAGTAAAAGTCAGTGAAAAGGAACTGTGCCTCTGTCAGCTACATTATTTACCGTAGTCAGCATCCAAATTGCAGATCCCATTTTTCAGCCAGTGTAACGACACAGTACGTCAACACCAAGGACAATCAACAAACAAAGAAAAAAAAGCAGGTGGAACCGCTAAAAGTGTTTTAGCCTATCCTCAGTGTTTTCAATCTGTACATTGAACAAACAGTAAAAGAAACCAAAGAAAAATGTGGAGTAGCAGTTAAATTTTAGGGAGAAGAAATAAAAACTTTGAGGTTTCCTGCTGACTTTATAATTCTCTCAGGGAGAGCAAAGGTCTTGGGAAAGCAGTTAAATGGAATGGATAGTGCCGTGAAAGGAGGATGTAATACGTATTTACTCGAATCTAAGCCGCACTTTTTTTCTGGTTTTTGTAATGCAGAAAACCGCCTGTGGCTTAGAATCGAGTGCAAAGTAAGCGGAAGTTCTGAAAAATGTTGGTAGGTGCCGCTACAACTAACTTCTGCCATCGAATATATGTAGCACTATACAGGCATGCTTTCCAGGCACAAAGATAAGTACTGACACACCAAACCTCTGTGTCAGTAAATAAATTAAAAGAAAGGGTAGAAGAATGTAAACATTATGCCATGTATTCTTTCGTGTTTGCTGCTATCTCATTTAAATCCTGCCTGCCTAATAAACTACGAAACTAGAGCGAGACAACAGCAAAAGCAGAAGAATATACATATCAAGTCATGTTTATATTTATATTATTCTTATGCTGTATAGTGATACAGTCAGAAATGAAGCATGGCAATTGACTAGATTTTTAAATCTAAGATGAATCTGATTTCTGTGAAGAATGTAATGTACTAAAGAGGCGTCTCCAAAGATTTTCAAATGGAGAAAAATTTTCTCTAAACTCTCGTTCAGAACATCATCTATAATACGCAGTTTATTATTTGGTGCTTGTTGCTCATTATCAAAGAAAGCAAGCAGTGCCACGAGCAGCGACAGGTCGTAAACAAACAATGCATGACACAGTACAATAATGCATTTTCCACTTAGAGTGATGTAAAAACCTATAACAAAGAAAACGGCACTTATCAGATCAAAATAAGCAACCGATTCTAACCAGACAAAGCACGTCAAAAAGGAAGGGTACCCGTATAAATACGGACGGAGCGCCTGACACATAGCAATGGCTGCTTGGTAAAGCTTAACTGTTAAACTTATGACTCGAGCCAAACTACTGTAGCTGTATCTTCATCCCTCCGACTTCAGTTGTGTATCATGTTACAATGGAACAACTTTGCTTCAATTTGGAGGTGCGGTCTAAAACATTTCTCTCCCCTTGAATTTCGAGTCTCAAATTTCAGGTGCAGCTTAGTTTCTGGAAATTATTTTTCCCTTGATTTCGAGTCTCATTTTTCAGGTGCGTCTTAGATTCGAGTGCGGCTTTGATTTGAGTAAATACGGTAAACATCAACAAAAGTGAAATGGATAAAGGAGAGTAGTTGAATTAAATCAGATGATGCTAATAGGATTAGATTAGGAAATGGGACGCTTAAAGTAGTAGATGAGTTTTGCTACCTGTGCAGCAAAGTAACTGATGATGTCAGAAGTAGAGAGGATATAAAAGATAGACTGGCAGTGGTGAGAAAAGCATTCCTGAAGAAGAGAAATGTGTTAACATTGAATATAGATTTAAGTGTTAGAAAGACTTTTCCAAAGGTATTTGTCTGGAGTGCATCCATGTATGGAAATGAAACATGTTCGATAAACACTTTAGACAAAAAGAGATAGAAGCTTTTGAAATGTGGTGCTGCAGAAGAATGTTGAAGATTAGATGGGTCAATCATGTAACTAAGGAGGTACTGAATGGAGTTGATGAGAAAAGAAATTTGTAGCACAACTTGACCAAAGGATGGGATTGGTTGATAGGACACATTCTGTGACATCAAGGGATCACCAGTTTAGAATTGGACAAAAGTTTGGGGAGTAAAAATCGTAGAGGGAGACCCAGTAAGCAGTTTAAGAAGGATGTATGTTGCAGTAGTTATTGGGGATGAAGAACCTCGGACAGTATAGGGTAGCATGGAGAGCTGCAACAAACCAGTATTCAGACTGAAGACAACAACAACAACAACAACAACTAAAAGATGGCAATAAAATCATAATCCAACATAACCTTTATAGATGGACTATCTGTGGTTGAGTGACCATGTACACTTAACAACACCAAAACTGGCCACAGGAAATTATGGCCAGAGGTGAAGTCCTGTATGATACTGCCACAACAAAATGAAGCATGTCACATTTTCACTTTATAAATTATAGAACTGATCATATTTTAGAAGCATATCTTATAAGGTGAGGACATCAAGGATGTGCAAGTTGCTGGAATTCCAAAACTTGTCATCTGTTCAAATATAGTAAAATTAAAATGTTTCCAAGACTGTGAATTGCACAATTTATTTTGATATCAAGGTCACTAGTCATCTCCAAAGGTTAAAGTCACCTCATTTCAATTTCAGTTTATTTTGAGGCCACTCTAAAGAGGAAAAATTACTTGGAATATTATGGAAAACTGGTCCTGTCACTATTCTAGACCTGTATATTCTTTAAAAAAAAACTGTAAACAGAATATAGTGTCACTGTCGAAAAATACTCTGCATAGCTACTGATGGTGGTCTTTTCAGTTAAAGAAGACCAAAGAAGTGTCCTTTTCATCCCAAAAACACTATCCATAATTCTTGAGTATGCGGATTACTTTAAGTTTTTTGGCTTTGGTGAAGCTTAATGGCACCACTCCATTGTCTGTTGTTTCAACTATGCAATGGTTTAGGATATCCACATATTGTTACCCACAACTGTGTGGAAAACAAATCATCTCCATCTTGTCAATAGTGTTCCAAAAACACCTGCCCTCATGATATGCTTTGACCTTTGTGTCGGTTACACATTTTTGGTACTAATCCTGCACACAATTTGCAATATCTGAGGCAGTCCCTTGACAGTCTTGTAAACAGGAGTGTGTGCAACACAAGAATACTCATCAGGCAGAGCACCAATTGTGACTCATCAATCAAACTGCAGTATTTGGCTCACGTGTTGAATGATTTCATCGGTCTAGATACTGAACCTGTCAATCTGCTATTCATGATCCACATTTTTACCACCACTTTTTAAGTCTTAGTTCCTTTGTCTTATCTTTTCTTCATTCATTATTGTAGACCTATAAAGTAGTCAGAACTTCGGATGAATTTGGTCTGTAGTTTGTTTTGCATGCAAAAATCAGATTGCCACCGGTATTTCACAACTTGTTTGAACAACAATTTTTGAAGCCATTGTTTTTTGCTTTCACCCTGTGTCAAATAACCATTGAATCTAAACAATGACTTCTGTGACATTGTAAACAGTTGGTAGAGAGCACTGCATTCATTCTACTTTGTTCCGGGGTGGCAGTATTTAAATATAAGCAGATAGCCCCTGCTTCTCAAATATGTCTCATTATGTGGAACACATTCCTTTTATATCATAATGTACACTTAATTTCCAACACTAGAGGCAATGGTAAGTTGGCTACAAATTGAGGAGGCTCATTTCTGTTGACAGCTTTTTGTAAAACTGGCAACAGTCTAGCAGTTCACTGGCAGCTATTTCTGCTGTTAGACAACCAATGTGAGGTGGCTCCAGCATATGGAAAAAATAATGAAATTATAATAAGAATAATATACTAACAATATATGAATTTCATTACAGTTAAGTGAAAGGTTGATGGTTTCCAAAAGATGATATTCAGTTTATGCAACAGCAGCAACAATAACACAAAAGATTTTTTTCTATGATTTCGTTACTGAATTCCATTCGGTCGTTTTGCAGCTTGATTACAGAAAGAGAAAATATCTGACTTAAATATATTGGTTCTGCAGCAATATTTGAAGTGACTATTACAGTACCCATCATATGTGGAGAAAACATTGTACCACATGGCTAACAGGATACTGCTGTTGCAGATACTCATTTTACTGTAATGGTGGTTAAGGCAGATAGCTCATAAACTGAGATTTAAAGTCAGTTGAAATGTGCATATGTGACCATCTTCCTTGAGTCAGAAATTTAAAATTTATAGGCTCAGTTTCAAATTTTATTTGTGAACTAGCTGAGAAACCCAGTGTTGTCCAGGTATTTATTTATAGCTGTGCTCAAGACTTCAAATGCATGGAATTTATTTCTGATTTGTAAAGCTTCTTTGTATATGAAATTTGGAGTAGTATGAGTGGGGCCACGAACAAAGAAATTGTTTGCTTCACTGACAGAGGAGAGAGCTATGTAGAGCTGACCATGCGAACAGCAACTGGCTGACCCTAAGACCTGTGCCCACACCACACAGCATCTGGCCGTTTGCTTTGTTTATGGTCATGGCATCACATAAGCTCACTGAGTGAAGGGTTTTGAGGAACGAAAAATGCCTTATGCTCTCAACCAGAGTTATGTTGTGCCTCAATTTCAGAAGGAGTTTCCAAAGCAGTTTAAAGCCTGATGTTCTCGAGCCGCAGAAAGTCATGCCTCAGGGTCTTCATTGAGTTCTTGAGACCAAATAGTCCTCAGTCTTTTAGCTGTTCTGAGGCATTCAGAGAGACTTGACTGTTTTCTAGGCATTTTGTTGTAGCAATGAAAATGTAATGAGTAGGCACCCAAATCACAGAGCAAAGTTAATAAATTCATTTTTTTTCTAGCAAAAAATATAAATAAAACCTATCAAACAAAACAAAGCAGTGTCATCAAGTTTTTAATATATAAAGTGAAATCAGTAAATCCGTACATCCTAGACAAGTAAATTCAATATTTGTTTGTATTCATAAAGATAAGACTGCAGTGCTTAATTCTGCCACTGACGTAAACAGCGGAAAATGCTTCTACCACTGTGGTAAATGTAAATGTCATGTGACTAGGGCCTCCCGTTGGGTAGACCGTTCGCCAGGTGCAAGTCTTTCGATTTGATGCCACTTTGGCGACTTGCGCATCGATGGGGATAAAATGATGATGATTAGGACAACACAACACCCAGTCCCTGAGCAGAGAAAATCTCCAACCCAGCCGGGAATCGAACCCAGGCCCTGAGGATTGACAGTCTGTCACACTGACCACTCAGCTACCCGGGGCAGTAAAAAACCCTCACTAAGAAAGATGTCAAATACAAATAAAACTACCAAAGAAAATAAGGCAATATCATTGAGTTTTTAATTCACAAAGCCAAATCAGTAAATCTATATATCCTAACAGAGTAAATTCTCTGTTAGTTTTTATTCATAAAGATCAGATTGCAGTGCTTAAGTCTATCACTGACATAAACTTCCAACAATGCGTCTGTCACTAAGTTTAAAAAAAAACTAACAGTGCCATCTATTATGATTAAACACCTGTACTACTAAGCTGAGTCAACAATTTTATGTAAAATGTTAAATTATGATATCTTTTGTTTTTTTGTGATCTGATTTTGATGAAAGAAAGCCTATATGTTGCCCAAGCTATGCTCAAGTCACCTGCAAAAAACTCATGAAAATTTGTCCAGTAGTTTCAGAAATTGGCATGTTCAAATGGACAGATGTGATGGTTTTGGATAAAATTTTAAATTACAATATCTTTTTTTTCTGTGATCTGATTTTGATAGAACTAAAGCCTAAGTGCCCGAAGCTACATTCAAGTTACCCCATGAAAATTTGCATAGTTAATAGTTTTGGAAACAAGTGTGTTCAGACAGTTAGACATGACTGTTTTACAGTTTTATTATTAGTACAGATTGTTAACAAACAAAATTTCAAATGAATTTGTCTGGGTAAATCAGGTTCGCTACAGGAAATGACAATTGGGTTTCTAAATTTTTGTGGGATGTTGCCATATCTTGACTACATTGACAACAGGGAGAATGTCTTCCCATAGCCAACCTATTTTAATTGAGCAGATCCAGAAGTCTTGTGCTGCTAAGAATAGCCCATTGTTGTCCAGTCCTCAGAGATGAGGGATAGTCAAACATAAAAAAGAAAGAGTGTCAAAATAACAAAAGAGGCTAAAGCTGGCTAGACATAATGTTCAGATGCATTGATGGCAACCTACATCATAAATTAAGAGGTGGTGGTTTACCAAACTGAACAAGGCCTGTGGTTTCTATACAGCAACCCACAGCAGGCTCAGTTTATTCTTAATTTAGTTTCTGATAGTTTCACATTAATAATGTCTTGTAGATTATCAGAACATTTACATAGAATTATCAAGGAGGTGTAATTCTTAGAACTGACCGCTAACATACTCCATCTACAAGTGAAATTTCTGGGAACCAAAGTCTCCTCTATAGGAACCAACATGGGTTCCAAAAATGATCAAGTGAAACCCAAGTTGCTTTGTTCATCCAAGAGACCCAGAAAACAGTAGACACAGATGTCCAGGTAGATGCCGTGTCCCTCAACTTCTGGAAGGCATTTAACCCTTTTAGTGCCAAATACGATCAGATCGTGATCCAGATTTTCGGCGAAAAATGCCAGTAACGATCTGATCGTGATGCCTTTCTCATTCGCTAGGAAATACTAACAACTTTGCCTTCAAGCGCGGAAAAAATGAATGAGAAAGGCATCACGATCAGATCGTTACTGGCATTTTTCGCCGAAAACCTGGATCACGATCAGATCGTATTTGGCACTAAAAGGGTTAATACTGTTCCACACTGTTGCCAAATGAACAAAATACGAGCATATGGAATATCAGACCTGGTGTGTTATTGGGTTGAAGGGTTTTTAACTAACAGAACACATCATGTCATTCTGAATGAGAGAAGTCTTCAGACCTAAAAGCACTTTTGATGTGCCCTAAAGCAGTGTTATAGGACCACTGCTTTTCACAATATATATAAATGACCTAGTATATAATTGGAAGTTCCATGAGGCTTTTCACAGATGACACTCTTGTGTAAAAAGTCACGATGGTAGAAAAATGGTCCTTGACATCAACAAATGTAACATATTGTGAATACATAGACAGAAAGATCCTTTATTGTGTGATTACAAAACTGGAGAACAGTCACTGGAAGCAGTTACTTCCATTAAAAGCCTAGGAGAGTGCTACAGAGCAATTTGAAGTGGAAGTGATGATAAAATTAATCACACATAAGGTAGATGCCAGAATGAGAGTCACTGGAAAAATCCTCAGGAAATGTCCATCAACAAAGGAAGTAGCATCAATATGCAACCCGTACCAGATTGGACTGATAGAGGAAACAGAGGAGACCCAAAGAAGGGCACCTGCAGTTTGTGGTCTAGCGGCTAGCGTTGCTGCCTCTGAATCACGGGGTCCCGGGTTCGATTCCCAGCTGGGTTGGGGATTTTCTCTGCCCAGGAACTGGGTCCTTGTGTTGTCCTCATCATTTCATCATCATCATCATCATCTTTCATGACAGTGGCTAGATCAGACTGTGTAAAAATTGGGACTTTGTATGGGGTCTGATGACCGCGCAGTTGAGCGCCCCAAAAACCAATCATCATCATCATCATCATCATCATCATCATGACCATTACCACAATCAAAGAAGAGCAGTATGTTTCATTACATATTCATTTAGCAAGTGTGGAAACAACTTCAGTGGCAGATGCTGCAAGTGAGGCTTTCTGCATCACAGTATTGTCTGCTGTTAAAGTACTGAGAGCATACATTCTTAGAAGAGTCAGTCAGCATATTGCTGTCTCCTATGTATATATCGTGAAAAATCCATCAAGATAAAATTGGAGAGATTCAAGTCCACATGGAGGCATACCACCTATTTATCTTCCCACAAACTGTATGCAACAGGAACAGGAAAAGGGGGAAGTGACACTGGTACACAAAGTACCCTCAGCCACACATCTTAAGGAGGCTTGTGGAGTTTAGATGTAGATTTAGATTGGGAATGCTAATATTAATTTCAGTTAGTCCACTAATGACATACTGAATAAATTCCTAACTACTGTGAATGTTGAGTGTCCTGTGGATTTCATCAACTGTTGTGTCAATTTAACTGTTGAAATAATGCAGACAGATGAAAAGTTCTTCGTTTTTATAGTTTGAGGACTCTTCTTAGCTGCATGTTACTGGGTACAGTAACTAGTAGAATAGCTAAGTGCTATACTAAGTATTTTCCTACTGTAACATTCAATTTCCAGTATGATTCATAAGTCTTCTGGCTACCTCAATTCAGTATCTGCTAGGCATAGTCATAGGTATCTGCTTTTGGCAAAACCAAGTGTGTTTCTTTAATCTAAAATACGTATTTTTATCTGATTGCACATTGCTATACCTTGTGTCAATTCATTTGACTGGGAAGAGTGTGTAACACAATTGATGAAAAATCATAACTCACAAACGCTTGAAAAAGAAAGGTCTCTTACAAACCATGCATAGAAAACTTTACCTACCATCTTTCAGAGTAGAAATTATGAATGTTCTGAAACTCCCCTAAGATATTATGCAGATGAAATTAAATAACTATCAGCTCGTACAGAAGTTTACAAGCAGGCATTCCTCCCATGCTCTATCTACGAATGAAACAGGAAGAAACCTTAATGTACAATACAATGAAAAGTACCTACTGCCATGTGCTTCAATGTGATTGTGTGGAGTATAGATGAAGATTCATGTGTAAAAACTAGTTTGCTAAAATAAAGTCTTATGATAACATCAGTGACAAGAATTTTGATTTCCTTTGACAATTACAAACAAGGTGTGATAAAAAACTACAAAAGCAATTAATAGGCTGATTTATATAACTTCTTTTCAGTAGATTAAGCAGTAAAAAATGTGGAAATTAGCTCATATCTGCAACGATTGATGTAATTACCTGTCTCTTTGTTTGTTTCTTTTTTGATGTGCATTTTGATTGATTACTGTGTGGCATCAGATAATTTTTAATTAGGTTGAAATATACATTTTCTCCTGCCACCATGTTTCCTCACTGGCACAGATGATCTAAACTGGTACTCATATATGATGCAAAATTGCACTTGAACACAGTCTGTTTCAACATAAAAATTGCACAATATCTCACTGCATTGTGACATTTGCGGTAAGCTTCTTTCGCAGTTATTTACAATATAAGCTAATAATGGTTAATCTGTAATTCATTAGAATTTCAGGTAAAGTTGAATCTGACAACTGATTTTATACTTTAAGATCTCTCCTGCCATGCCCTGTATAGGAAGTTGTCACATTGGTGGTATTAGCAGCCACTAAGTTCTTGGATATTTCCACATGAGGTAACTTCCAGTTCTGGGAAAATACTGGTATACCACTTTTGAAACACTGGTATACCACTTCTTTAAGAACTCAATCATACACCTCAAACATTAATGATGTATTATCATTTCTATTGCATGTGTTCCACTCCACACAGTCTTCATTCCGTTTATGGTATAGATTTTCCATAGACAATCACTCAACAAAAAAGCAGGAATCAGAGGCATTTACTGTGATGCAAAGAGCATGACATTGTTGATGGATGTCCCAAACAGCTCTGGTGCATAACTTGTCTCAAGATGGATAGCTAGTTATTTCCTTTGTTGCAAAAATGTTTTTGGACAGAAGTGTTAGCATGCCGAAAAGTTAAGTAAATTATATCATTGCTTTAGTGAGATACTCCAAACAGATCTACTGCATCACAAAAACATTAAAGAATGAACAGTCTCAAAAACTGGGTTTGAAAGTTTAATACTACACTCCATTTACTGCTAGATCACTGACATACACAATAGCATACACTGAGGTGATAAAAGTCATGGGGTACACCCAAATATTGTGTTGGTCGTCCTTTTGCCCAATGTAGTGCAGCAACTCAACATGGCATGGACTCACAAAGTTACTGGAAATCCCCTGCAGTAATATTGAGCCATCCTGCCTTTGTAGCCACAGTGCAGCTAGTGCAGCATTTTGTGCACAGAACTGATCCCTCGATGATGTCCCATAAATGTTTGATGGGATTTAAATCGGGTGATCTGGGTGGCCAAACCATTTTCTCAGATTGTTCAGAATTTTCTTCAAACCAATCGCAAACAGTTGTGGGCCAGTGACATGGCGCATTGTCATCCATAAAAATTCCATCGTTGTTTGGGAACATGAAGTCTCTGAATGGCTGCAAATGGTCTCCAAGTAGATGAAAATAACCATTTCCAGTCAATGTTTGGTTCGTTCCATGTAAACATAGCCAATTATGGAGCCACCACCAGCTTGCACAGTGTCTTGCTGACAAATTGGGTCCATAGCTTCATGGGGTCTGCACCACACTTGAACCCTGCCATCAGCTCGTACCAACTGCACTCGGGACTCATCTGACCAGGCTATGGCTTTCCAGTCATCTTGGGTCCAACCAATATGGTAATGAGCCCAGGAGAGGCACGTCAGGCGATGTGCCGTTAGCAAAGCCACTTGCATCAGTCTGCTGCCTTAGCAAAGGCAGTCTGCTGCCGTAGCCCATTAACGCCAAATTTGGCCGTGCTGCTCTAACGGATACATTCTTCGTGCATCCCACATTGATTTCTGTGTGGCTCATCTGTTAACACTGGCAGCTCTACACATATCTTGCTGCTCATGGTCGTGAAGTGAAGCCCATCGGCCACTGCGTTGTCTGTGGTGATAGGTAATGCATGAAATTTTCGAAGTCTTGACACAGTCTTGATTCTGTGGATTTCATACTATTGAAGTCTCTAACGATTTCCAAAATGGAATGTCCCATGCACCTAACTCCAACTACCATTCCACGTTCAGCGTCTGTTAAATCTTGTCGTGTGGCTATAATCACATCGGAACCTTTTCATATGAATCACCTGAGTGCAAATGACTACTTCACCCTTTCATACCTTGTGTACGCAACACTACTGCCATCTGTATATGTGCACATCACTATCCCATGACTTTTGTCATGTCAGTGCACTGTTCAGATGTTAGAGAACTGTACAGACTGCTGCTGTCTGCAGCTTATGTGGAAGCAGGACTTAATTGTGAAAGTTAATTGTTGAATTAAGTGATCACCTCTAGCAGCCGGTGGCCAGGATTTTGGATAAAACCTGTGTACATGGTTTCTGAGGCTAGTTGCAATGATGCTGTTTGATAGAAACCATTGAGGTTCACTTCCATTGGCTGTCATAATAAAATTGATTGGAACCTGGAAACTCAGTGTCAGTGTCTTCTGCCCTTAGCCCACTAATAAGGAATGGCTCTGGCTTCTGAATCATTTAAGAATAATAAAATATTGGTGATCTGAGAATTCTTCATTACTGTTCACATGCCACTGTTTAATAATAATAATAATAATAATAATAATAATAATAATGGAGCAAAATTAACTTTAATAAAAAAACTAGTAGTTTTAATTGAATATTTCAACCAGTCACAAGACACACCTTCAGAAGTAATGGATAACTTGAAGGAAAACCTCAGTACAATAATGTATAGTTTCCACAGGCGAGATATTACTATCAGAAGAGATTTTAACCATGTCAGTAATGCAAAGGAACTTGGGATGAAGTAAAAATTGATGAGACTCTACAGAAATATACACCTAGCAAAGCAGTTAAGTAGATCCCCCATCCCACAGGTATACAAACAGTATTATGAAGATATACCATAAAATAATGCCTTTTGCACAAGCCATGTAAAGTAAAATGTAGAACTGCAGACAGATCTAAAAATGGCTACCAGAAGGGCAATGTCTAGTCTTCAGACTTCTATTGTCAAATCTCTCACAAAACCATAAAGCATTTTTAAGTCTGACTATATTATAAAATCTAATGTTTTAACACTTGTCCAAAACTGACACCAGATAAATATTAGTTGAAAACAGAATTCTGCTTCTGGTTAAACTTGACAGGGTCTTCAAGTCAGACAAATCCAAGTCAAATACTGTGTGTAATTTTCATTGACTGATAGAAAGGACGTGTTACCCTGACTGAAAGAAGTAATAATAATAATAATAATTCCCGTGGAGGCCCGGGAAAAGAATAGGCATCCGGAATGTTCTGCCAGTCGTAAAAGGCGACTAAAAGAACAAATCACTAATAGGGCTAACCCCCCTTTTAGTGTGATTACTTGGTTCAGGACAGAACTAAAGAAGCCTCGGACAAGCGCCGTCATGGTCGGGGACGATGCTTGAACCCTATGCCAGCCCACAATGGTAACGAGACTGCTAGCCAACTGGAAAATGATTTAAATCCAAATAGAAGTGTTTTGCAGGATATGCTTCCTGCAACCACCCTAGAAGGAAAACAAAGACAGAGGATGAGATGGTCAGATGAAGTTAATCGACACCTCATGTTCTGTTATTACCAAGCAACAAACCTAGGAACCAACACAACTGGATACAGATCACAAGTATACACAACATTTATTACCAGATACCTGGAATAAAAATTTTTAACAGAACAACGACTAGCTGATCAGATCCGTGTAATAATAAAAAATAACAGGATACCCCAGTCAGAATTAGAAAACATCAAATAACAAGTACAACAAATACTGGAACAAAATAATGTGCAATTAGAAGAAGAAGAAAATACAGTAGTGGACTCAAACATCCCAGAGAAAACAAACAAAGAACAAAATGCGTCGATTAAACAACCAGAGGAAAACAAAATCTTAAGAGAGCCACCAGAACAAGCACAAATAGAACACGAAGTGACACTCATGTTAGATATAGAAGAAAAAATTTCAGCTGACATATATAGAATACAAAGACACAAATACAGACATTAGACCATTCTTGCATAGACCACCAAATAACCCACAAGTCGAAACAACAATAAAAACTATCAACACAATCATACACAACAAAATAAATGAAAAAACAACTATGGAAGAGTTACAACTACTGGTTTATATAGGAGCACTCACTACACTAAATATACACACTAGGCAGAGATCAGAACCAACCAACACACAGAAGAAACCCACAAAACCAGCATGGCAACACAGGCTACAGATCAGAATAGAAAAACTGAGAAAAGACATCGGACAGCTAACACAATTTATAAGAAATGAAATGTCAGAAAAAAAACGAAAAAGGTTAGGTTAAACCTCACAACAAGAAGCGATTGAGCAATTAGATGAAAAGAAGCAGAAATTACAAGCATTGGCCAAACGACTTAGAAGATACAAAAAAAGTGAAAATAGAAGGAAACAAAACCAAACATTCAACACAAACCAAAAGAGATTTTACCAAACAATAGATAACACACACATTAAAGTAGACAATCCATCAAACATAACAGACATGGAACACTTCTGGAGCAACATATGGTCAAACCCGGTACAACATAACAGACATGCACGGTGGATACAAGCAGAAACAGACTCATACAAGATGATACCACAAATGCCTGAAGTGATAATTTTGCAACATGAAGTCACCTGAGCAATTAATTCTACGCACAATTGGAAAGCCCCTGGAAATGATAAAATAGCAAATTTCTGGCTAAAGAAGTTCACCTCAACACATTCACATCTAACTAAATTATTTAACAGTTACATTGCAGACCCATACACATTCCCTGATACACTTACACATGGAATAACCTATCTGAAACCTAAAGATCAAGCAGACACAGCAAACCCAGCTAAATATCGCCCCATAACATGCCTACCAACAATCTACAAAGTATTAACTTCAGTCATTACACAGAAATTAATGACACATACAACACACAACAAAATTATAAATGAAGAACAAAAAGGCTGCTGCAAAGGAGCACAAGGATGTAAAGAGCAACTGATAATAGATACAGAGGTGACATATCAAGCTAAAACTAAACAAAGGTCGCTACACTATGCATACATTGATTACCAAAAAGCTTTTGATACTGTTCCCCACTCATGGTTACTACAGATATTGGAAATATACAAAGTAGATCCTAAATTGATACAGTTCCTAAACATAGTAGTGAAAAACTGGAAAAACACACTTAATATCCAAACAAATTCAGATAATATCACATCACAGCCAATACAGATTAAGCGTGGAATATACCAAGGAGACTCATTAAGGCCTTTCTCTTTCTGTCTTGTCTGAACCCACTATCCAACATGCTAAATAATACAAATTTTGGCTATAATATTACTGGAACATACCCACACAAAATCACACATTTGCTATACATGGATGATCTAAAACTACTGGCAGCAACAAATCAACAACTCAACCAATTACTAAAGATAACAGAAGTATTCAGCAATGATTTAAATATGGCTTTTGGAACAGACAAATGTAAGAAAATTAGCATAGTCAAGGGAAAACACACTAAACAAGAAGATTACATGTTGGATAACCACAGCGAGTACATAGAAGCGATGGAAAAAACAGATGCCTATAAATATCTAGGATACAGACAAAAAATAGGAATAGATAATACAACTATTAAAGAAGAACTAAAAGAAAAATATAGACAAAGACTAACAAAAATACCGAAAACAGAATTGACAGCAAGAAACAAGACAAAAACTATAAATACCTATGCTGTACCAATATTGACCTACTCATTTGGAGTAGTGAAATGGAGTAACACAGACCTAGAAGCACTCAATACACTTACACGATCACAGTGCCACAAATATAGAATACATCACATACATTCAGCAACAGAATGATTCACATTAAGCAGAAAGGAAGGAGGAAGGGGATTTATCGACATAAAAAACCTACATTATGGACAGGTAGACAATTTAAGAAAATTCTTTATAGAATGAGCAGAAACTAGCAAAATACACAAAGCAATCACTCATATAAAATATAAATACATCGGCTACACCATTGCAATTTCATAACCACTTCTACCACCCTTTAGATCACATAACATCAACAGATACAAAGAAAGTAAATTGGAAAAAGAAAACACTACATGGTAAGCACCCGTATCATCTAACACAGCCACACATCGATCAAGACGCATCCAACACATGGCTAAGAAAAGGCAAGATATACAGTGAGATGGAAGGATTCATGATTGCAATACAGGATCAAACAATAAACACCAGATATTACAGCAAGCATATTATTAAATATCCCAATACCACAACAGATAAATGCAGACTTTGCAAACAATAAATAGAAACAGTAGACGTCGTCACAAGCAGATGTAGAATACTAGCAAGTACAGAATACCCCAAAAGACATGACAATGTAGCAAAAATAATATATCAACAGCTTGCCATACAACATAAACTAATAAAACAACATGTTCCCACATACAAGTATGCACCACATAATGTACTGGAGAATGATGAATACAAATTATACTGGAACAAAACCATTATAACAGATAAAACAACACCACATAACAAACCTGACATCATACTCACCAATAAAAAGAAAAAATTAACACAACTAATCGAAATATCCATATCCGATACAACAAATATACAGAAGAAAACAGGAGAAAAAATTGAAAAATACATCCAACTGGCTGAGGAAGTCAAGGACATGTTGCATCAGGATAAAGTTGACATTTTACCACTTATACTATCAACTACAGGAGTCATACCACACAGTATCCACCAGTACATCAACGCAATACAGCTACATCCAAACATATGTATGCAACTACAGAAATCTGTAATTATTGATACATGTTCAATTACCCGAAAGTTCCTAAATGCAATGTATCATATACCGTACAGTTAAAAGGAAGTCACACTTGATCAAGGTCTGCGTCACTTTCCATTTTTAACCAGACATAACGTCTGAGACAGGAAAAAGAAATAATAATAATTGTATAGAGACAACAGAACAAATCCACAGAACCAGCAGCCTGTTATCACTCACAACTATCTGTAAGTTCATACTGTACCAGATTTGTATGTGTTCTTAGCAGTTCGTACTGTACAAAATTTGTGTGTGTTATTAGCTTTGCCCTTAACCATGATTACCCACAATTCCATTGGGCAGAGACTGGAAACACTAAATACCACTCCCGTGGAACTACACCCTATATTGCTCAGCATTGTAATTGTACATGATGAACCCAACTTTACTAACAAAATTTTGTAAGTTCTTAAGGGATATTTTCTGAGCATTTTTTCATAAGGGACCCACAATGTTTGATAGCTCATTACTGAGTAATAATGCAATTATGATGTATTTTGTTTGTCACCCCATTTACTTTTGTTTCTGCAGAAATAACTTCATAACATTAAAAAAGCCTACAGTATGAATTCACTAAAATATACAATACAAAACTCAAGTTTCTCATAGGCATCTACATGAAGATGCAAAAACTTTAAAATTTGGTTACCATCACTGCACGAACAGCTGAGCATAGTATCTGCGTGCACTCTTTTATTTTGTTCAGTGAACCCATTCACAAAGTTCAGTAACCATATCCCTACTGCTGTGAATCACTGTTCACGTATAACTAACACTGCCAGAAAAACAAACCTGAGGCAGAACCAGACAGAGCCAAATGCAGACTGAGAGTAAAGAGTAAAGTGGGCATTACTTTCGTCATGGAGGTCTCCAGTGCCATATTTTAGATGGCCATCTTTCCTTGGGCATCCTTATAAGATGTCCATACCATGTTAACCATTTATTTTCACTTGTCTCTACAATATCTGTTGCAACTCTGATCTGTTCTGTTAACACTTCATTTCTTATTTTGCCACTTCTTGTTACACTATGTGAGCAGAAGTATCCGGACACCTGTCTAAAAATGACTTAAAAGTTCATGGCACCCTCCATCGGTAATTCTGGAATTCAGTATGCTGTTGGCCCACCCTTAGCCTTGATGACAGCTCCCACTGTCGCAGGCATACATTCAATCAGGTGCTGGAAGGTTTCTTGGGGAATGACAGCCCATTCTTCATGGAATTCTGCACTGAGGAGAGGGTGTCAATGTTGGTCAGTGAGGCTTGGCACAAAGTCGGCATTCCAAAACATCCCAAAGGTGTTCAATAGGATTCAGGTCTGGACTCTGTGCAGGCCAGTCCATTACAGGGATGTTATGGTCGTGTAACCACTCCCCCACAGGCCGTGCATTATGAACAGGTACTCAATCGTGTTGAAAGGTGCAATTGCCATCCTCGAATTGCTCTTCAACAGTGGGAAGCAAGAAGGTACTTACAACATCAATGTAGGCCTGTGCTGTGATAGTGCCACACAAAACAACAAGGGGTGGAAGCCCCCTCCATGGAAAATGCAACTACATCATAACACCACTGCCTCCAAATTTTACTGTTGGCACTACACACACTGGCAGATGACATTCACCGAGCATTCGCCAACCCACACCCTGCTGTCAGATCGCCACATTGTGTACTGTCATTTGTCACTCCACACAATGCTTTTCCACTGTTCAGTCATCCAATGTTTACGCTCCTTACGCCAAGTGAGGCGTTGTTTGGCATTTGCCAGCATGATGTGTGCCTTATGAGCAGCCACTCAACCATGAAATCCAAGTTTTCTCATCTCCTGCCTAACTGTCATAGGATCCTGATGCAGTTCGAAATTCCTGTGTGAATGGTCTGGATAGATGTCTGCCTATTACACATTGTGACCGCCTTCAACTGTCGGCGGTCTCTGTCAGTCAACAGATGATGTCAGCCTGTACGCTTTTGTGCTGTACATGTCCCTTCTCATTTCCACTTCACTATCACATTGGAAACGACCTAGGGATGCTTAGGGGTGTGGAAATCTCACATACAGATGTATGACACAAGTGACACCCAATCACGCGTGACGACGTTCGAAGTCTGTGAGTTCCGCGGAGCGCCCCATTCTGCTCTCTCATTAAGTCTAATGACTACTGACATCACTGATATGGAGTACCTGGCAGTAGGTGTCAGCACAATGCACCTAATATGAAAAACTTATGTTTTTGTGGGTGTCCGGATACTTTTGATCACATAGTGTACTTCACAACTTCATCACCAAAACTCCACTTCCATTTCTTGTAATTTCTTCTCATTTATCCTGGAAACTTTCCACAGTTGAGCACCATAGAAAGCAATGTTCTCAACTATAGTTTTATATATCCCGCTTTTCAAATTATTTGGTGGTGTTTGATTCCAAATAATAGAGTTTAGCAGCTTAATTCACACCTTTCCCTTTCCTATTCTATGCTTTATTTCTTTATTGATTCCACCTTTATCCAAAATGATTGTCCATAATTATTTATATTATTGACTACACTTTACTGTGGATCCATCATCCATAACAAGAACCCTTCCTGTACCTCCGACAACAAAGTATTCTGTCTTTGTAAAGTTAATTTTCATGCCCCACTGCTCATATTCTTCTTTAAGCTTTCTTAACATGTATGACACATCCTCATCTTCCTTAGCAAAAGTGACATGATTGTCGGCGAAATATGGGGAGAAAAGGATGTCATCACCTACTCAATTCCCATGTTTTTGCACTTTCTTATCCAATTTTCAAAAATACAGGGAGCACATAATGACCGGGAACACTTTCAATTATCCATTGCACAAGAACCAAACATTATACATATAGCATACATATGTCATTTTGAAAAGAAACCCTGAAAGTATATATATATATATATATATACACACACACACACACACACACACACACACTGCCACAGACTAGTTTGGTAATTTGCCAATAATGAGCGACTACACCATAACACCACTGCCTCTAAATTTTACTGTTGGCGGAAACATGGCAAGTTCAGGTGTGGATCGAGCTTTCTGTGTGTTGGAGTTCGACAAAAAAAAGTATGCTACAGCTGTTCATCAGATATTGAGAACCAAGTACGGTAAGAAGCCACCAACAAGGAAGGCCATTTACCACTGACACAACAAATTCATTACGTCAGGTTGCTTGTGCCCGGCAAAGAGAAGTGGACGTCCCAGTGTGAGTGAAGTGAATGTGGAGGGACATTCATAAGGATTCCAAAGAAATTGGTGTGTTGTGCATCCTGTGAACTCGAAATGGTTCCAGTGACACTGTGAAAGTCCTGCATGTGAAGTTCATGGGTACCTGAACACAGAGCTGCCGCATCGCTGGATCGGCCATGCTACAGAAGGGGACAGCTGTTTCACGAAATGGCCTCCCCGATCACCAGATCTCACTCTGTGTGACTTTTTTCTGTGGGGACACATTAAAGATCTGGTGTATGTACTGCCTCTACCATGTGATGTAGCAGAGCTCCAATAGAGAATACAGGAAGCGACTGTCACAGTCGACGATGCCATGCCGGCATGGCTATGGCAAGAATTCGGTTATCTTATTGACGTGTGCTGAATCACTCATGGTTTGCATATCGAATGTTTGTAAAAATACTTTCAGAGTTTCTTTTCAAAATGCAATCTGTATGACATCTGTACAATGTTTATTCCTTGTGTAAAAAATAATTGAAAGTGTTCCTGGACTTTATGTACATCCTGTATTTTAAAGAGGGTAGGCACTAAGCAGCATCTCTTGCTAACCTTAAGTTTCTGTGAGAGTAACTTCCCAACTTTAACACAACAAGTAAGCTTTGTACATAAGATTTATGAATGTTCTGGTTGTTCCTTGCTTCCCACATTCTACAAAATGGTACATTATTGTAGGCCTTCTGCAAGTCTGTAAAAACCATCTCTCTCCAAGTCACGGGCCAGTTGCTCGCCAGTCACCTGTCTAATGGCGCAGATATTATTGACACAAAACCTTCATGCCTGAAAGCCACTCTTTTCTTCTACTTCCTCAGTTTCTTTCTTACTTCTAGGTTTAAGGGTATTACCATATAGAGTCTGTATAGAATTGAGAACTGTGATGCCTCAGTAAAGCAATCATTGATGCTTCCCTTTTTAAATACATTTGTGATGAACCCTTCTTTAAACTTGATAGGGATTTCCTCTCCACTAAGACAGAGATTAAATGTTCAAACAACATGTTCGGCCTAGTCTTCAATAACTCCATATATACAGCTCCAGAACCTGGTGCTTTGTCATTTTTGAATTGTTTAACTGTACCCTGTACTTCCAGTGTTGTTATCTCCTGGATTTCTGTGTCATGTACATTGCCTGCAAAGGGGCATATATCATGAAATTTGGATCAATCTTCTTAAACAGTTCTTTGTAGTATGTCTTCCCTCTATCTATACTCATCAGCTGTAAGATTATACTACTTCTGTCCTTTATTCATAGCTGTCTTATCATCTTCTTTACTTATTTGTACTTTTAACTTCCTGTGCAGTTATTAATTTCTATACATTTAAAGTCCCACACAGCATTTTTTTGTCTGATTACTGCTTTCTTTGCCCCTCATGTCAGTGTTACATACCTGCTTCTATAATCAGTCTTATTGCTTGTAAGCCATCTGTTATAGGCCTCCATATACTCCTTCACTTTTGCAGCAGTATAATCATCCCACCAATCATTTCAAATTTGCCAGACATGTTCTCAGGTACTCCAAGACTTTCAAAGGCAGCATCATGAGTAGCTCTCACAATTGTCTTATACACTACTTCCACTGTTGTATCATCAGTCTGATGTAGCTTCTCATTCAATCTCAGCTTCTATAAGAAGACAATTGAAGGATCCTGCAGTTAATTTAAATTATACTGTGGTTGGTCCAGTTTCTCTCTATTCTCGTTCGTTATTTGATTTACCAGTTATTCTTCAGCATCTTTCTGTAGCATCACATTTCAAAAGCTTCTGTTCTCTTGTCTGAAATGTTGATTGTCCATAATTCTCTTCATTGCAAGGCTATCCTCCAGACAAATACTTTCAGAAAAGACTGAGTGAAGTGGCACAATGGTTAGCACACACAACTTGCATTTGGGAGGATGATGGTTCAAATCTGTTTCCAGCCATTCAGATTTAGGTTTTCGGTGATTTCCCCAAATTGCCCCAAGTAAATGCCAACATGGTAATTTGAAATGGCATGGCCAATTTCTTTCCCAGTGACCTTGACCTTGACAGTGTGTTAAACTCTAATCTTTCCTCCTTTCTTCCTTCAGAAAAGAATTCCAAACACTTAGATTTAAGATCGATGGTAGCAAATTTCATGAAACATGTTTTTAGGAAATGTCGGTGGTCATAAAAATGATTAAAAACATAACGCAATCTATACTACATAAAACATTTTATTTTAAAAAAAGGGTGACCAGTTTCAACTAATATCTGACCATACTCAGACCATTACATACTCCATACTGACTGCTGGAGCTGGTGGCGTGGAACACTAACTGCTCTTGTCTAGTGTGAAGAACAACTGCTCTGTTTTTAAAATAAAATATTTTATGAGTCTAGAGTGTTTCTATTTTATTTTTAATAACAGATTTCTCTTTCTCAGAAATGCTCTTCTTGCTATTGCCAGTCTGCATTTTATATTCTCCCTACCTTGGCCATCATCAGTTATGTTGCTGCCCATAGTAGAATCTAGAACATTTTCTGAAGTAATATCTTAGGAACTGTATTGTGCCCGATGACCTCTTTTATTGCACATGAATAGATTCCAAGAGCTCTTATTACTTATTTTGATTAGATGCTGTGGTGAGTCAGTCTATTGTGACCGCTGCGCAACGGGAGAGTGAAAGCCACCTGTTGGTGTTTCGAGCACATAACATGGTAAGAAAATTATGTAAGTGGAGCAGAGATGAATGGGCAATCTTTGTTGTGATGATATGGTGACAAATGGTGAAATCCTCTGACATAAGCGACTTTGACAAAGACTAAATTTTTATGGCCCAACAGCTTGGAATGAGCATCTCGGTAATGGCAAAGCTTGTCAGCTGTTAGTTTGCTACTGTTGCGAACATACACAGGAAGTTGTTGATAGTGAAACTACAATTACGTAACGAGATGTTGGTCATCCACACCTCATCACAGGATGTGCAGGCCTCTGACCACCTCGTTCTGTGCTGAGGCATGGAGATCAGGGGCTTGCCCACTCTGTAAAACAGGGTATATGGTGCTCTGTTGCAAATCTGAAGACAGAACACAATGCTGGTGCGAGCGCAAAGGTTTTAGAGCACACGAGCACACCATTCAGTGCACATTCTTGAACATGGGGCTCCACAGCAGATGACCCCCTACATTTTCCCATGTTGACCCATTGGTATTGCCAGTTAAGATTACAGTAGGCATGAGAGCATCAAAATGAGACCATGAATCAGTGGAAATGTGTCGCTTGATAAGATGAATCACATTATTGTTTCTCCAGGTTGACAGTTGTGTCTGGATACACTGTCATCTGTGTGAATGAGTGCTCGCAATATACAGAGCCATGTATAGAGGCCAAAGGTGGCAATATTTCACTATGGGGGACATTCATTTGGGCTCCCATGGAACCTGCAGTACTAATTGGTTTCATCATGAAGGCTGTAGACTATGTAGACATTATTGTGGACCATCTACATCCCTTCATGCATGATGTCTTCTCCAATGGCAATGACGTCTTCCATCAGTATAATTGTTGATATCACAAGGCCAGAATTATGCTACATTGGTTTGAGGAGCAAGATAGTGAACACGCATTGAGGTTTTGTCCACCAATTTCACCTGACTTGAACCCTATGGAACATATCCCGGATACTATCAAGTGCCAGATCCTTGTCCACAAACCACTGGTCTGTAATTTACTGGAATTGCATGATGTGTGTAGACATCAAGTGCTGCATACCTCCAAAAACCTACCAAGGACTTTTCAAATCCATACCATGCATAATCACTGCTGTATTGCATCCAAAAGTAGATCAACATGCTATTAAGCAAGTGGTCAGATTGTTTTGACTCATCGTTGCATTTGGAAGTGCCATCTAAACATCCCGCCTACAAAACCCCTTTCCCCACCCCACCCCCACCCCTTCTCGAAAAGATCACTCTATTGCAGAAATTGACTCTAGCTCTAAATGTCAAAGAATGTAAATTTATCTTTATCATAGAACATGAAAGAACATTATTTATGAGTTGCAAGTGCTCATGTACCTGCATGTGCAAATTATGTGACACTGACACTCATGACAGTATACTTTTAATGAGCTGATGATGTCAGCAAGCTGAAACTGGTCATTGTAGGCTCTATAATAATGTGCAATCAAGATGAACATTTATGAATAATTCATATTATGCCATGATGGCAGGTGGTGCACGTAGCAGGTATTGTGGATCCACGATACCTGCTCCATTCACCAACGCAAGCCATAATGGCGTAACATGGTCTGAAGATGGTCACATTTGGATCAAAACCAGTTACCATCGCCAGTAAATAATTTATGAATAAAGTGCCAAACATGATTGTGGCCTCATTTATAGACTTCATGTCTTCAATTGATAAATTTCATGTGTGTGCTAATAATCTGTGCTGATCAACACTTAGAAGGAGCATACCAAAACCTGTTTAAGATGTGTTAATATCATTCTGCCCTCTTATGTTTCTGTCGTGTAGAGACTGGTTTACAAAAAGTCAGTCTTTCCATCCCCCACTTAGGAATGGGACAAAAAGAAACCTGAATACACATACAATAAAAAGTACTCTATGGTATGCATAGTACAGTGATTTTCAAGCTTTATATGTTGAGCAATGCAGTAATGTGGTGCATACTTCATATACATATGTGCATTGCCGGGTCTGTATGTATCAGTTTAGGGATTTGCATAAAATCTCTACATGTTTTCAAACCAGATTTCCAAAGACTTTGTGTTTATAAAACTAACTAAAATTGTGGAATTGATACTGTTCTTTGTGTCACTAAACTTTTCCTCTCACTGTTCATTTTGTTCACTCCAACTTAAATTCATAAAAAGGATTTATTAAAAAATCCTTCTCCTCTGGATTGTATTATTAATCTCTTACAATAATATATTATTATCTGCAACAGACTGTAATATTTGCACTATAATCCTCATAGACAATTTTCATTTTCAGAATTTGATACTTTAGTATCCGGTGTGATTCAGATACCCCACCTGGCCTGAGTATCGATAGGAAGAACATGTCAGATATACTTCGGCTCCAGAAAGCAGCCATGAATTTCACCCACATGAATGGCAAGCATGTAAGATGCTGCCACCCTCTGACAAGTGTTAACCAGCACACACTGCAGCTTGGCTATTGCAGACCTGTCTCTCACTTAGTCACTGAAACCTATAGTCATGTGCCATGGGATAGTAGACTTTTGACCTTGGCTGATATACATTCATGATTTGGATTGCTCTCTGGATTGTTGTATACACTTAAGAGGACTTTGCTACACTCTGGACGTACTTCGCGATCTCTGCTGTCATTTGTTTCTGGAACAGTCATTTTTGTTGTGACGACCTCCATGTTACCACCAGTGTGTTATCTTAAACTGTGTTGTACTTGCAGAGAGTAGGACAGAAGAGATACCTGATTTTGTTTTGTTACGTTTGGTAATCGTTAGCTACCTGATTCATTGTGAACTTATCTTTTCTTTGAATATTGACAAGTGATTTCCAGTTGTACTAAACAGTACAGTGGTCAAGGAACCTACTGGTATATTTGATTTGGACATGTGTAAAGCTTCCCCCTCCGCCCCTCGCCCTATAGCTGATTAGCCACATGATATGTTTGGTGAAAGAGCTCAGTTTGTGCTCCAGTGTTAGGGTTTTTTCTTTGACTTTGTCTTGCAGTGTTCCATAGTACGATCTTGCTGTAATGGTTAGTAAATTGTTGTTGTAATAAAGAATACTTTGAGGATGTATTAATAATTTTCTCTTTTAGCATAATATTTACTTGACTTACTAGCAAATTTTCACTAGTTATCACCCAGTTTGTTTCTGTGTCTATTCACTGCTGTTTGGGCAGTTGGTGAGTGTGATGCCAACTGCACCCACAGCTGTTTTTTTTACTCTGGGAGTAGTGCTCTTATTCATTTGAAGTACTTGTAATTGACAGTGCCATACACTTTTTCTCATTGGTCTTTCAGAAAAGCATGAAGAGTTTTTCAGTAACATTCAGCATTATTGGTGAGTAGGACAATTGAGGTGCACTGCATCAGCCATTACTGACAAGGGTCCTGTTTCTGCATAATAATAAATTGCTGGATAAATTGCTTAAATTTTTTATGCAAAAGTCATTTTGTTTGCTTACCAGATGTTGCCTGAACAAGTCTTGTTTTGAAGCTTCCTGGCAGATTAAAACTGTGTGCCGGACCGAGACTCGAACTCGGGACCTTTGCCTTACGCGGGCAAGTGCTCTACTGACTGAGCTACCCAAGCATGACTTACACCCCGTCCTCACAGCTTTAATTCCGCCAGTACTTCATCTCCTACCTTCCAAACTTGACAGAAGCTCTCCTGCGAACCTTGCAGAACTAGCACTCCTGGAAGAAAGGATATTGCGGAGACATGGCTTAGCCACAGCCTGGGGATGTTTCTAGAATGAAATTTTCACTCTACAGTGCAGTGTGCGCTGATATGAAACTTCCTGGCAGATTAAAACTGTGTGCTGGACCGAGACTCGAACTCGGGACCTTTGCCTTTCACGGGCAAGTGCTCTACTGACTGAGCTACCCAAGCACGACTCACGCCCCATCCTCACAGCTTTAATTCCACCAGTATCTCGTCTCCTAACTTCCAAACTTCACAGAAGCTTTCCTGACAGTGTTCCTCATACCTAAATTTCTGGCACTGTATGATGAAATTCTGTGAGTGTGACTTAATTTACTGTCAGTGGCACAAAATTTGAAATAAATGGCTGTTTTGAGCCTCTAAGTCCAACAAGAGACATTAACAAGCCCAGTTCTGCATCATATAAATGCAGAGATAATGAAATATGGAATAAGAGTCATAATTATGTTCAGGAATTTGCATGGTCATGTAATTGTGGAATTCTGCAATGTCATAAAGCTGGTAACCATAATTCAAAATAGGGTTGATTGTACTGAAAGTTGTCATTTATGTATTCTCTGTTTTTTTAATTAAAGCTCTTATAAGTGCTATTCCAAATATTCTTATACGGTATATTATGTCTCTAAATGCTTCTATATCAGCACATCTCCCCATGTTTTTCTCATCTATGTTATTATCGTGCCTAGAGGAAAAAATACCCCTTGTGAGCCGAGAAAAACTACACATATCAAAAGTTCATTATTTGTCTATTTCTGCTGTTATTTTTATTTTTCAGCCTTTCCTTTCCTTTCCTTTGTGCAAAACAAACCAGAATTTTCAATAGTTCCTTATCCAAATAAATTTTTCCCTCTCATGTCAAATGTGTTTGATTTTGGTGTTGCTGTGTCATTATATTTCAATAAATGTGCATGCTGGTGTAGCTGGCAAAGTATACCAGGCGTTAAGTTTACTTAAGGTGGACCTCTTTAGTCTTTTAGGAAAACTGTACTTATGTAAATACATAAAACAGAATATTTTATTGTCTTTATTTACATTTTTATTTTAGCATATGTTGTGTTTTAAGTGTTGGGCAAGGAAATTTTATACATTAGTTAGTTAAATATCATAAGTGGGTAAATGATTTATGTGACCTCATCTCTGTTTTTATAGCACATAGTAAATACTAGCAAATAATCCTTCTACAACCACACAGTAATACTAGCAGATTCCCTACTATTTTTCTATGTTGTATGTAGCTTTAGACAGCAACTCAAAGTAAAATAGGCATGAAGTGAATTGTTGCTCTTAATGTCACATTGTATTAGCCTTCATATTGTTGGGAGATGTTTCTAGAAATGACCAGAGATCAAACTTTAGAGTCAAAGTTCTGTGGACAGGCATTTACCCTCTGGATCCCCAAATGAGACAGCAAGTAGGATTGTGTACCGTACGTGAGTTTATCACTATTTGAGATAAACTGAAATAGTAGCTCTTGCACAGTGAACATGGTTTTATAAATACAAGTGTGTGTGGGGCCATGTTTATTATTTTCAGTATTACATTATATAGTCTTCCTAGTTCCATGAATTTTTTATGTTCTCTGTAGCTTTTCAGTGTTTAAACTATTATTTGACATATTTGTCTTCTGTTTCATTGTTACATTTTACAAATGATAAGGGAAACATTTATGCCTCTCAACATCTCAGGTTTTTGATAGTTGACCTGTTTTGCTGCATTGCATTTAGAATTTTTAGTACTTTGTATGCTTTTTACGTAAATTTTTTTAATTTTTATGGTTCATTTCTGTTGTAGGGAAGAAACATGAGAATTTAGCAGCAGTTCTGTGATATATTTCCACTGTTTTGTCATTGGACATCAGCTTTTAAGAAAAAGAAAAAAATCTAATTCCAAAAATATTAGTGGTTTGGACAATGCTCACATTGTAAAGTGTCACATTTAGAAGTCATCAACTGATAATTTTTGTCAAAACTGATGTGGTTTCAGGCAATGAAATGACATATTGTCCAGTACATTATTTTGTTTTATTTTCATTTGTTAATTAGGTATAACTGTAATTTGAACTTGAGTTTGTTTGGTAGAGCCACCATCACTTGAAAGTCATGTAATTTATGTAACATGCAGAAATAGTGAGAAATTTAAAATTAAGTGTACACTCAAAATATTCCAAAGAAAAATGGTGTCGTACTTATAGCAGGAAGTACAAGAAAAGCTCTAATTAAAACTTGTTTATTAATTGTTGGATTCTACTTAAATTTAATGTGCACTGTTTGGTTGTAATTACCTAAATACTTCTGGATACAGTTTACCTTACTTAATGTGTTGTGTCAAACTGATTAAATTTCAATAATAAGTTGTACATGTGACTTAGGAGTCTGTATGATGAAATATGTTGAGTGATACTGTTTTCAATTATTCAGAAATTTATATGAATATCACTGCTTGTGAACAAGATATTAAATTAATCAAGAAGAGTCTGTTGAAAATAATGTTTAGTGTTAAGTGCAAGAGGTGGTCATACCACCATACTGTAAGTTAATTTGCTTTTTGTTTCAGTAAATATTTGAATGTTCATAGCATATCTTTTCTGAACATGTTAGAATGAAGGTTCAGAGGAATAGTTATGAGATTCAGATTTTAGTAGGGGCAGGAGTTTTATTTGCTTTTTGAGTCTTACCTGATACACAGTCCTGCAATGCAAAATCTGGCATTTGAGTTTCCCAGAGCCTTGTCAGATATAGTTGCTTACTTTGAGTCTTGCACCTGATGTGTTGGGATTTCCTAATCTGCATAAAGTGGACTGTAGGGGAGTTACACAGGACATACTTAAGTTGTGCCTACTACATTCATTTGGGGTTACGGAATTTCCCTTGACTCTCTATTTGCTTTAGGTAGTCTCCCAGCCCAGGTACCATGCTACAAGAAGTCATGGCACCAGGCAGCTCTTTCAGAGAAGTACTATTGGGGGGATGACCAATATGAGTGTTTGCATTCTCCTCCAGATGTTGTGTTTGATGGAAAAGGTGGACTAGGCAGGATTAATTAAAGCTAAAAAACGTCCTTTGTCAATCTTGTTTCCACTACATGTAATAAGTGCATTCAAAATATTAAAAAGATACAAGGGGAAACCAATCAAAAGTGATCATAGAAGTTTACATCAATGGTACACACCTGACCTCAAAAAATTAAGAACACGTCACTAATCTTTATAACAGATCAAAGAACAGTGAAGAAGATGTACTTCAGTACTTTCAACTATAGAAGAGGTACAGATCAGAAATTATAAAACAGAGACAGATGGAAAATGATAATTGTATGCAGCAATCACAAAACAAATGCAAGGCTGCTTGGAACATTATCAAATTATCTTGGTAATACTAACAGAACTGCATATGATATGACCAGTATCACACCTGATGAAATGAATAACTTCTTTATTAATTCTGGTAACAAAGAACACCCAGCTCTTAATAAACATCTCTGGGTGGGTGGGGGGGGGGGGGGTGTGGAGGGGGGGGGGGGAAGAGATATTCGTATTGCACAACAAACCTGCAATATCTACATACCTAGATTCACTGCCTGCGGACAATACTGTGCCCATTACAACTCCATCCAACACCCCCAGTATAATATGTTCATTTCTTTGTTTAACCTTTGCAGAGAAACAACAGCCTTTCTTCCATATACTGGTGTCCTGTTAGGATCGACTGTACTAAGGAAAATGATACAGTGAACTCATATTCTGCTTTAGATTGTTTGAGGGCAATGTAAAAACTGATTTGGGCTTCTGCAAGTCAGAATTTTACTACATCTCTTGCCAAGCAGTCTGTCATACACATGGTAAGCTGTCTGAATTGTGGAAAAACATTGCACTGGACATGAGCAGCACATAAGTTTAGGATTTACAGACAGTATCAGTAAAGATTGTGATGCTGACCACGGTCTCCTAAAAAAAAAAAATTAAAAATAAACATAATACCAGAAAATGAGAGTAAAAAAAGCAAATTTCAACCAACAATACATATATAGAAACAGTTAGGATCCAAGAGCTGGAATATGAAGCTTCGACAGAATGCTGGTTCGTAACTGCGCTAGCCTCCTGGCATCAGTCCACAACTTACCTGATGATAACAAATCGGTCTGAAGTCCAAATATTTTAAAAGTTTGCCGCAATGATTCACCTGAGAATGTTTCAATCTGCTCTGTTGTAACTTGGAGGTATAAGTGACCTAGTCACTAGTCATAACATTACAGGTATTTCGCTGCACTCATTGTACACTTCTTTCTGTTTAACATAGTGGTGATGTGACTACATTTCTTTTGGAAGAGACTTTTTTTCAAATCGTAGACTGAGAGTATTGACATCTGGAAAACAGCAGTGCATTTAACTGTATTGACGTAGATACTGTGTACATTTTTTATCGCTGTTGGAGATTGTTATATACGCAAATTCCAAGGCATACTGTTAATGAGTAAATGGTAGCAGAAGGCAAGATCATTATATTAATGATTCACTTGGGGTAGATTATGAAGAAGTTAATGACACAGTCATTCAGTTTTCATTCAGGTATGTACTGCCATTGTTAACAATGATATTGACATGAAAATCTGCTGACAAGGAGTGTAGGTGCCCTCATACCTGCTTCGGTCAGAAGAGTGGATGTGGATCCGTATTACATTTAGGAAGTGTGAAAGATTGTAGAGAGTGATGGTATGAAGGGGAACACTGCTACTAGACATACACATGTATCTAACTAATGAAAGCAGTCTGATGGTAAGACTAGACCTGTAACTTCCAGGACTGATGACCTCAGAAGTTAAGTCCCATAGTGCTCAGAGCCATTTGTAACTTCCAGGCAGATTCAAGTCCTGTACCAGACTGGAACTCAATCCAAAAACTTTCCTTTTACAGGCAGTGTTCTTACCAGTCGAGTTATCTGAGCATGACTCACAGTCTGTCCTTCAAAGCTTCACTACTTCCAGTCCCTCCCCCCAACTTTTGAAACTCTTACTTCCTTAAGTGCTCATTCAAAATGGTATGCAGGAGAGCTTCTGTGAAGTTTGGGAAGTAGAGGAGAGGTACTGGCAGAGGTAAAGCTGAAGCTGTACGATCAGAGTTTGTAAAGAACCAAGATTTCGACCAGTTAGAAAAAGTGGACTGTTTGATCTCACTTTTAGTAGTGAAGTATTTGTTGCCATCTTAATTTTACAATATGCAATGTATGGGTTTTGTGGAAGAATTTGATACACTGGAGCATTTTCAACTATTATATTTTTCTTATTTGAAACTAATGAGAACATTTTTGTAAGCTACAACTTGTGAACATAAAATCCCAGAAAAATAGTCATCCTGTCAGTTTCACTTTAAAAATAGAGAATGGTAAATGGGAACATAGTTTTAAAGAAATTGTTGCCAAAAATAATGTAAGCTTGATAATTTAAGTTGCTCAAGTAACAACAAATACCATGTGTACTTACAAAATCTTGAAATTCTATTTGCATTGTTGCAAACTGTAATTTATTATTCATTAGGTAAATCATCTTTCTTTTATGAAAATGTTAACTTCACCAAAAACATTTTTATTTGATACAAAATCATAATATGTAAATAAAATTACATAGATATAACATACTGGAAACTTCAATTTTTGATTCATTGTTGTTTTATATACTTTTTGTAACTATTTTTGCTCTAAGTTTTTTCTGCTAATAAAAACACGTAGTTTTGTCTACGTTTTCACTGATAAGGAAACCAGATGTTAACATAATAATTAGTATATAAAGCTCAGTCTGCATTGCCAATGAACTCTTGAATGCCTGTGCCTTAGAGGCTAAAAGACATGCCTAAACTATGTGTGTTTATTTTTGTGTATTTTGTAAAGAAAAAATTTTTGTAATACTTTCCTTAAACAGTTATCATTGACTGTTTAGGTTCACTTTTACTACTAATTATAAAGTTTCTGTTCAATTTTCATACTTCCAATAGCAATATAATTCATCATTTCACCATTACTTCACTTTTCTGACAGGGCTCTAACTCAGCTGATTAATTTTACTGTCTTATTTCTGTTCTAATTAGCAGCTTATTATCATATCACTGTTGTTACTCATCATTCGAACCATTCAAAGTGTACACTTTGTTTTTATTTTGTTTGTCGTCTTTACAATACTGTTGCATACAGATTATTCTAGCTCTGTTTAGTGAGGTTCTGTTCCTGATACCAGTCAGCTGTTTAATGACCACTGCCAAAGTCTACTGGCCTTGGCCTCCCCTCTCCCTTAATAGACATGCTCCTTTCACTTCTGGGAACCTCTGTTCCCCTTTTGCAGAGTGCCCCGCGATGCAGTGTCCCCGCACCCTCACTAGCCCAGCCCAGCCCTACAGTGGCATCCTTGCAAGCTTTGCAAGTGAGCACACTAAGCTCCATATTACACACCCAAATGTCCAGTCTCTGGCAAATCATCTCGACAAGTTCCATCACATATTTCAAGACATAGACAGCCATCTAATACTTCTGTGGGACACCTGGCTCAAACCAAGTATTCCCACAAGTTCAATAAATCTAGACGGTTACATCTTTGTTAGGCACGAAAGATGAGGAGGTGGAGTAGGGGTTTACATATGCCTTGATTTATCACGTACTGTGTTACACATCCAACAATAATGAAAATAAGCAAGTGGAATATATGTTCATAGGGATACAATCCCTTAATAGGAAGTGCTTAATGCGTGTCCTCTACAAACATCCTAAAGTTCAAAACTGGTCTTTCAAGTCTCAAACTGAAGCATGAGCATAGAATTATACCTGTTGACACTAACAAATTTTCTATACGATAGTCCTTTCAGTATGAAATTTAAGCCAATGCTTTCTTCTTAAAATGTGTCGCTACTTCAGCCTGTTCCTATCCATCATACGAACAGTAGTCATGCTCTCATAGATACATTTGCAATGAAATCCCCAGGCTGAGTAATTTATATGTCTCAAATATCTGCACCTGGCATGTCCAGCCATGACATACTCTCTAGAATGTCCAGAAAGAGACTGCAATTTACTACTTACCAAGATTTCAGACTGTGAGGCAAACAGAGGAGCTACTTGATTGAGAAGTAGTGGTTCCAGTCTCTCAAACTGACATACAGCTGGGAGAGCGGTGTGGGTCTCGGGTTCAATTCTCGGCGGAGTCAGGGATTTTCACCTGCCTCGAGATGACTGGACGTTTGTGTTGTCCTTATCATTCATGAAAGTGGTAAGATTGGACTGAGCAAAGGTTGGGAATTTGTATGGGCGCTGATAACTTAGCAGTTGAGTGCCCTACAAACTAATCATCATCCATATCCGCATCCAGTGATGCCTATGAGCTGAGGATGACTTGGCGGCTGGTCAGTACCTTGGGCCTTCATGGCCTGTTTGGGAGGAATTTAGTTTTAGAGTTTTCAGACTCATTAATTCGTCTGTTCTTGCAAGTAAGGTACAATAAATAGTTTGGGGGACATCCTCTATTCCTTTCTCAGTCATAAACAAAAAACTCCATGGGTCTACTTACAAACTTACTCAACTATATGACAAGTGGGCTCCCCTGACGAGCAGAAAAATAAGAAAGAAACGTGCACCTTGGTTAACTGAGTAACTAAACCAGCTTTTGATTCTCAGAGGTCCTGCATATTGGACATACAAACTAAGTCCCGCATCTGAAAATCATATTGCTTACAAGCAATAGTGTATTCCCATACATTAATCAAGAACAGAAATAGCCCAGCTGTCCTGTGGAAAAACCTGCATGGTCTTGGTACAGGCAAAGTAAAAGCTGCAGCTGATCCCATTGTCGCAGTTGAACTGAAGCAGTACTTCATGTTACCTACAGTCACAATTGAACCACATACGAAATAGACACATGTTGATTACTTGTGGTTTTGTGGGATTTAAGGGACCAGACTGCTACAGTCATCGGTCCATTGATTACTTCATGAGGTTAAATGACTGTAGCAACAAAAAATTCTATCTGAAGCATGTTTCTTGCAATACTGTCATGCATGTCAGACCAGCATCTACAGGACGTGATGGCATCACAGTACAAATGATGAATATTATTATTGACCCATGACTGTCCACTATAACAGATATCTTCAAACACTCCTTGACCACAAGTGTTTTTCCTGAGTTCTGGAAACAGCCCCTTAATACCTGAATAAATTGCTACCAGAAAGAAAAATCAAAAATCATATTTTGTAACCAGTAATGAAATATTACAGAGTACATAAGGTCAAATGTAAGATGTGTTGTACCTCTCAGATATAATCAGGTATATCACATATTTGCGACAACAGGCATTTGAGAAATTGAATACTCACAGGAAATCACTTAGTAAAAGATATTTATTTAACATTTTGATGTTACATTGATAGAATTTCTGGTGGCATACATTTCAAATAACAACATAGTCTTATTTGTGAAATTCTGGGATGAATATTAAACGTACTACATACAAAAACTAGTTGCCCTGTAGAATTTGATATTTTATCTCTTTGCCTTGTGTCAGTAATCTGAGGCTAATGACCTAGGTAGACTTACTGGGACCAGTGTTCGTGGACCTTGATGATGTTGTGGTAGTTCTGCCTTTATACAGGCTGAAGCCTACCTTTTTTTCCTTCAGTTCAAGCATATCATATATTGTGTATTATGGGGAAATCTGAAACTGTCACAGCCCAGGGTGCATACGACCCAGGACAACCGGGAATTGTTTCATCCGGGAGAAAACTGGGAAAAACCCGGGAATTTTTCGGAATTCCGGGAATTTTTCATTGTTTTAGCTTTCAGTTAAATGTTTGTAATTTTGACTGCAGAATTGATTCTCTAGCAAAGAATGTTATTGTATTCTGCTAGTGGAGAATGATACTGCAGCAATAAAACATACATAAGAGGGAAAAAAATTAAACTTTAGTGGCAAAGGAAATATGCAATTTACAACAACAAAATACCGTGCACGCACAAGCGTCTGCAAATAGCAAAAATATGTCAAAGGTCTTAGGGCGCAGACTGTGATTCTTCGTAACAATAAACTGCTTGCTATGAGCATGATGTCACAACTGTTCACATAAGGTTCGTTTGACCAATTGCCAGCGGTCTGTTGCGCATGCGCATTTGACTCGCGTATGAGCAATACCTTCTCCCGCTACTTGAAGTTTGGCTGTTAGCTGTATCGGTAGTAGCAGCAAGCAGCCAGATGCAAACGAGAAAAATTTTTCTCGCGCGCCCTAGCTGGCAGATTCACGCTTGCACAGAGTTGTCTGAGTTGTAGTGGGGAGGGGGTTAACCTCCACGTGACCCGTGTTTACGTTCAGTGATTTCGCTGCTTTTCTTCGTGTGCAGCTCCCACGTCAAATGAAAACAAAACGGATTTCTGTGGCCGGGAGCTGTCAAGTGAATTAAAATACATCCACATAATTACGGAGGGCAAAAATATATTATTAATTTCAGTTTTCTGATTTTATTTTATTTCCAAGTTAGTAGCAGTCAAGCATTAATCGCCTTGCAGAACAGTGAAGTTATTTTTGCAAGTTTGCTAAAGAAATTTGGCTTTATTAATCTTTCCGCCGAGGCAATCATTTTATTTGAAACGAAGTGTTTCATTCAACAGCATTGGCTAGTTCCAACTGTTCGCTGAATTTCAAGTGCACGTTATCATCTTCTGCCATATATGGCATTATGCTATAATAAAGAACCAAAAATGAGATCCTAGAGTACTGGTACTCCTAGAAAATGTCCATCCCAAAAACCACACTGAAAAGCTTAATATCAGATGGGACCGACTTCATTGTGAATCTGGAAAAAGCCAATTTGCACTTCAAGCCGAATTATGCATTTTAGTATGGTTTACGAAATTCCGATCCTCTTTGGAGTATCCTCTGATGCACTGTTCCTTTTATTGTGTAATGTAAGCTTTCTTAGTGCTTTATACACACGAACATATGGGCTTCATACGCCACTGCAGTTGCACACGCACAATAATGCCTGTTTTCTGGCTCTCTCTGGCAACCGGTAAATTGAACCTATTTCTAACAGTCTTCGGATAGTATTGCGAACGGTGGTTAGAAAAGCGTTACTTTCAAAGTAAATTTCTTTTTACGCAAGATGAGTTATGTTACGAGTGAGAAAGTGGGATGGATATCTAAATCACAGAGCGTTGGTAACTGAACAGTTTGAGGACCAGCCACTTACAAGAATTTCGAGCCGAGACATTTATGTCATAATTTTAAATTTACTGGCACATTTGTGTGATGTGTCTTAAAGTATAACACACGCAAAGAAGATAAATATTACATGTGAAAGCGTAGCGTCTGTTGTAGCATGTTAATCTTAGAGACTAACGTATGTAAAAGCTTAGCTTTTCTTGTAGATATACGGTACTGTGTACATTAATGTAAACCGTTAACTTTTCCTCTTGCGTGTTCGTGCTATGTAACCAGTGATCTTGCTATTGGCTGACTATAACACGTGTCCTATGCTCTGAATAGCTGCTGTCATCGGCTGACGAGATCTCGTGGTTTGAGATATGACTCGCTTACAAAAGGACATCACAACCTCGGTTTCAACGCTCCGGAAACTAATGCGCAGTGTTTGGTGCAATTTGAATTTATAGTTTCGTAATACGAAAATATGCAGCGTATATGTTGCTGCAAATCAAAGGTCTTTCCAAAACTTCTCTCACTTTTTTTTTTTTTTTCTTTTTTAAGTCTCTCCAAAACTTCTTTGCCCCGTCTTTTCCTTTTTTTCCTGGTAGTTCTAAGCTATTGTATAAAACGTTAACCATTCAAAGGATTGATAAGTTTTACAGTTCCGAGGGAAAATCTACGGAAAACCTACTGTCACTTAGGACAGAAAAAGTGTATTTTCGCCCGCGAAAAAGCATATTTTTTAAACGGGATATCCGGGAGAAATCCGGGAATTTTTTTTCCTTGTCCCCGTATACACCCTGCAGCCACTCTCTGTAAGTGGTAACAAGCTTTGAAATATCAATGTGCATTTCATGGAGCATAAAACCTTGGGGGTCCTTCGATAAGAAAATAAAAGCCTCAGGGTATTAGCAATTCATTAGAATTTCCACATCACCTTAAAAGTGAAATGTTACGAGTCAAAACAGTGTTTATTTTTTTTAAACAGTCTCAGTCCTTCACAAAAGCTGGGAACAAGACAAGAACGTTCACCTGATTAGACTGAATCAGATTCCATATCAAGATTCACTTTATCAAAAAAGTTTCATATATTGAATACAAATGTCTGTTTCAATTAGAAATTAAATAAATAAAACATACACTTTATGTGGTTAGGGTGTATAAAATCCATTTTCATGAATAAAATTTAATGCTGCGACCACTCCATTGGTAAAATTCTCTTAACACTGATATGATACCTGTGTGCAAGCTGAATGCCAGGACAGTATAAATCACCCAGTCCCTGTGTCTGCTTTGAGCCAGAACTGATAGAGTGGTATGATGCACTATGGCTTGGCAGAATAGCACATAAGACCTGCTCATGAGGTCACCAAATATGATTGTGACATCATTCAATTGGTTTACATCTGCAATGTTCAGGTGTGAAACTTATGTATCTGCCCCACAACAGTATGCAGGGTAATGTAGTCATGGAGTCTTAGTTGTACTGAACTGTAAACCTGAGGATGAGAGACATCATTTTTAATATTTTTGTAGCTCAAAGGTTTGGTTGTATTGAATATTAAAATTGCCATTAACCTCATACACAGCTGCTACCACTAATAATGGATAAAGCTAAAAAGAACTGCATATGTTATTACTAATGAAAATTTGTGTCAGAAGAGACTCAGAGCCAGATTCGCTGCTTTTCAAATTTTCATTGATACTGTTGATTCCACTCTTAGTTTCAGAACACTACTACCGTAGGTTCTCTCTCGCAGTATGTGGGAGTAGTGGTAATGAGGGAACAAAGTTGATGGAGGAATATGACTTACACTGGTACATAGGATATATGTCAGTTCACGGAAATGATATTAATGGAAAAACTGCCTGTAATAACTGTAATTATTCGTGGAAATCTGCTTTCCAGGTGAGTAATATAGGTAACTATCGACAGTCACATGGTAAACATCGCCAAGATAAAAAAGAAGCAATGAAAAAACAAGAAACCTAAAAACTCGTCTTGCAAGAGGCCTACTACAAAAAGAGTGCCATGTTGCATTAATAATAGATATGTGGCTGCAGTGGGTAGATAGCCAAAGACAAAGAAGTGTAATTTTGACAATGACTGTATTTCTTTTCCCAGACAATAAATAATTTCAAAAACATACTTTTGACCATAGAAACAGTACGGAAAGCATCTGATGATTTGTTTACACTCAAGTGGACATAAACTCATAATTGGATCCTTCTAATGACCTCCAGATGCACCTCCAAATGTATCCAAAAACTTTAGAAAAAAAACAAATTTCAGTAGTACATAAGTTTCCCAATCACATTGTTATTGAGGAGACTTCAATTGTGGCTGTGACAAGACATCCTGCAAAACACTATAAAATGGATTCTCTGAGAACTACCTAGAACAGATTTCTCGGAAGTCCACTTATGATGGAAATATCTAACAGCAACCAATAGACCTGAACCCTTTGAGGATGTCTACATAGAAACTGGTACCCGTGGCCATGAGGCAACTGTAGCTACAATGATTACTAAAGTACACAGGGCAACTAACACAAGTAGAAGGGTTATATTTTCAACAAACTAGGTAAAAGGGGCATGCAGTAATGTAGCACCTCAGTAATAACTTGAAACATTTAGCTCCAGAGAGGAGCATGTAAGAGGAACATGGCACAGGTTTACAAGAGTAGTTCACCGTACATTTGATAGATATGCACCCAGCAGAATAGTTCATGATGCGAGAGACCCTCCATGGCATACAGTCTCTGTAAAGAAACAGACTACTATACAATAGATATAAAACAGACCATAGGGTTAGAGATAAGGAGATGCTGAATGATACATGTTTGGCACTCTAGAGGCAATGTGTGAAACCTTGAACAACTACTGTAGCTTATTATTATCTGTCACAAAACCCCACGAAATTTTGGTCATGTGTAAAGGCTGTTAGTAGTATGAAAGTTAATGTCTAGATACTCACGGATGAAACGGGGATTGAAATAGAGGTTAGCAAAGCAAAAGCAGAAACTCGCATTTCAAATGCTCCTTCGCAAATGAAAATCAATAGGTACTGCCCTAATTTAGTTCTCGCTCATCTTCAAAGATAAATGATATAGATGTTAGCATCAGTAGTGTTGATAAACAGCTGAAATCGCTAAAATTGAACAAAGCTCCAGGCCCCAATGGAATCCCTATCGGATCCTCTATCAAATTTGTGCCTGATCTATCTCCTCTTTTAACTATAATCTAGTATAGGTCCCTCGAACAAAAAAACTCTGCCCAGTAGTTGGAAGATAGCGCAGGTCACACCTGCTTACAAGAGTAGTAGTTAAAGTGATGGTACCATCTAGTATCCTTATCATCCATTTGCTGTAGATTCTTAGAACATAATGAGCTACCTCAAACAGAATGGCTGCCTCCATGCCAACCAGCATAGATTCCGAAAACATCAATCATGTGAAACCCAACTCGCACTTTTCCAACATGACATGCTGAAACCCACTTATCAACGCAGTCAAGTAAATGCAGTATATTTCAGAAACGTATTTGACTCCATAGCACATCTACATCATACTCCAGCACAAAACAGTGTGTGGTGGAGGGTACTTGTGATGCCTCCTTCCCTATTTCACTTGCAAATGGCATGTGGGAAGAATGATTGTCAGTAAGCCCCTGTATTATTAGCTCTAGTTTTTCAAATTTTCTCCTCGTGGTCATTTGTGACATGTATGTGAGTGGAAGTAATACTCTGAGGTGACTAAAGTCATGGGACAGCTGTATGGAGATGGCAGTAGTATCGTGTACAGGAAGCATTAAAGGGTAGTGCATTGACAGAGCTGTCATTTGTACTCAAGTGCTTCAGGTGAATTGTTATCGACATGACTATGACCACACGACAGGAACAAATAGACTCTGAACGTGAAATGGTAGTTGGAGCTAGACACATGGGACATTCATTAACAAATTCAATATTCTGAGATACACAGTTTCAAGAATGAATCAAGAATACCAAATTTCAGGTATTACCCTTCACCACAGACAACGCAGTGGCCGACAGCCTTCACTTAATGAGAGAGTAGCGGCATTTGCCTAGAGTTGTCAGTGTAAACAGACAATCAACACTGCGCCAATAACAGCAAAAATCAACATGGGGCACATGACGATCGCATCCTTTAGGACAGTGCAGCGAAATTTGGCGTTAATGGGGTATGGCAGCAGGTGATTGATGTGAGTGCCTTTGGTAATAGCACGACATCGGCTGTAGCGCCTCTCCTAGGCTTGTGACTATATATATGTTGGACCCTAGGCGACTGGAAAACCCTGGCATGGTCAGATAAGTCCTGATTTCAGTTGGTAAGAACTCATTATAGAGTTCGAGTGTGGCACAGACCCCTCAAAGCCATGGACCCAAGTTGTCAGCAAGCCACTGCGCAAGCTGGTAGTGGCTCCATAATGGTGTGGGCTGTGTTTACATGGAATCGACTGCGTCCTCTGATCCAGATGAACTGACTGTTGACTGGAAATGGTTCTGTTCAACTACTTGGATACCATTTGAAGCCATTCATGGACGTCGTGTTCCCAAACAATAGTGGGAATTTTTATGGATGACAATCCACCATGTCACCAGCCCACAGTTGTTTGCAATTGGTTTGAACAACATGCTGGACAATTTTAAGTGAATGGTTTGGCCACCCAGATCGCCTGACATGAATCCCATCGAACATTTTTGTGACATAATCGAGAGATCAATTTGTGCACAAAATCTCTCACCGGCAACGCTATCGCATTGTGGATGACAATAGAGGCAGGATGGCTCAGTATTTCTACAGGGGACTATCAATGACGTGTTGAGTCCATGCCATGTCGAGTTGCTGTCCTACGCTGGGCAAAGGGAGGCCCAACACGATATTAGGAGGTGTCCATGACTTTCGTCACCTCATTGTATGTTGTCCGACTCTTCTCAGAGAGTATTGTCTCGAAATTTCACTCGTAAACCTCTCCATGATCCACACCACCTCTCTTTTAATGTCTGCACTGGAGTTTGTTGAGCATCCGCCGACTAGACAATCCCATGATAAACCCACCAGTCTTCGTTGGATCTTCTCTATCTCTTCTATCATTCCTATCAGAAAAGTATCCCAAACTGATAAACAGTACTCTACTACAATCAGTCAAACTAGCGCATTGTTAGCCACTCCCTTCGTGGATGAGTTACATAGATTCTTCCTATGAATCTCACTCTAGCATCAGGATCCTACTATTTGTTTTATGTGGTCATTCCACTTAAAGTCGCCCTGGATATTTACCCCTAGATATGTTACTGCAGATACTTTATCCAGCAAGTTGTCATCAATAGTGTAGTTTTACAGCAGTGGATTTATTTTCCTATACATGCAAAATATGTTACATTTATTTACATTCAGAGTCATTTGTCAATCATCTATAGGTCATTCTACAAATCGGTACTGTCTACTGGCGTTGCTATATTCTTGTTGACAACCGCATCACCTGTGAACGGTCTTAAAAAGCTTCAAACACTTTTTAATAGATCATTTACATGCATCGTAAATAGTAACGGTCCAATCACACGTCCTTGGGGTACTACCAAAAATGCTTGTACATCTGTCGATTTTTTCCGTTAAGAGTGACGTGTCGAGATCTATCTGCAAGGAAGTCTTGAAACCAGTCGCAAATGTCGCAGCACTATGTATTTCGTGGAGGAACAGAGCGAACTGAGTTTCACAAAATCTTTGTTTGCACAATTCTCTTGATTCCTATATAGCAGATTTTTGTTCTGCAAAAACTTCATAATTCTTGGGCATAAAACATGTTCCATAATTCAACCAAAGACTGACATCAGCAATATAGGCCTTAGTATGATGGCCCGTATTACAATCTCCCACTGTGAAAATTTTGAAAGACCAAATTAAGTATTTCAGCCTTCTGTCTGTTATATTACGTTTCGTCGCCAGTATTGTCACTAAGTGACTGAATAGATGGTTTTGAACCGCTTACTGTTTTTACATAAGACCAAAACCGTTGGGCCTTGCCCACTCATCTCGTATCGGGTGCCTAAGGGATGCTGCATTCTCGGAATGCTATACCACAATTCAAGCAAATACCATTAGTAGTTTTTTTTTTCTAAACAGTAGATTTGACAATACTTAACTTGAATGTACTACATGTTGTCACAAGCGATGGGCGACAGGCAATATAATTCAGAGTCCCTGGCTATATGCAATGTTCCTGCAAGTTTGACACACAGTTTGTGGATCACTGATAACTGTTCTCATAGCACTCTCTGCGAGGCGAAGCTAATACTCCACTAATGTCAGCCTGAGGCTGGCAGGAGCAGCGCTTATATTTACTTCTTGCAGAGGTCGGCCCTGGCACAGCCGGTCTTTGTGAGTGGGCAATCGGCTGACGTCGCCTCACCGCCTTCTATGGTCTTGCATTCTTCCTCTTCGTTCCGGCGCTTGTGGTTACGCCAGAACATTCTTTCCCCCCAAAGCGATGGCCCATCGTTGTGTAGGGAGTGCGACCACGGTGGGGGAGGCAGGAGTGTGGACACATTGTTGGGCCAGAAGCTGTGGCTCAGGGGTCAAGCTTCCGGCCATACCCCGCCATCTGTCCTGCGCTCTGGCGGAAATGTCCCCCGGAATACGACCAGAAGGATACGCGTCCACCTTCTGCTGCCATGAAGCAGATGAAGATGGCGGCGACTGTTGCGGTGTGGGTGGGTCCGGCTCCATTGGTAGGACGAGAGGACGCAGAGGAGGAGAATACCCCGTCTCAATGTGGTCGTCCCTCGGTGTCGTGATGACATCCTCTGGCACCCGCTGTGGCCGCGCTGTCCTCTGGACCTGTGAATCTGGAGGAAGATGGACTGAAAGACCATCATGTATACGACAGAGGCGAAGTTGATTTTGATGGTAGCACTGCAAGCCATCGGGACTTGAAAGAAGATACATGCAAGCGCCAAGTCGACGGACGATATCGCCTCGCGCCCACCGTCTGCTACCGCTAAAAACCCTGTGAAAGACAATATCATGCGGCGCGAAGCACTACTTGCGACCTTCCTTCAGATGCTGAGGAGGGTGGAGCAGTATCCGATGGTGGCGGCCGTGAAGCAATTCCACTGGCGATGGTCCATCTCGTGGGTACGAACGATATGAGGCAAGAAACAGTTGCAATGCTTGATCCCTAGTGTGAGCGGAGCGAAGTTTGGTCATCTGCTGCTTGAAGGTTCTAACAAAACGATCCGCATCACCGTTTCACTGTGGATGGGATGGTGCATTAGAGATCCTGTATGCCATTGCGTTCACAGGATGTTTCAAATTCATTGCACCTGAACTGAGGGCCGTTGCCTGTCACTATTACTTCAGGTAAACGTTCCAGGCAAAAAAAAAAAAAAATCGATGATAACACCTGAACTGTGCTACGTGACGTTGTCGAGTTCATTGAGACAGAGAAAGGAAACTTGCTACATGAGTCAACCACAGTCAACCAGCGTGTGTTCCAAAAAGGTCCCACAAAGTTTGTGTGCACATGTTACCATGGCGATTGCCACTTAGGTGAAGCAGAGAATTTTTGTGGCAGAGCGGACTGATTTTCCGCACATGCGTGACACTGTGACGTAATCTGTTCTATTTGGACGTCCATACCCTGCCAAGTACAGTGTCGACGCACCAACTGTTTCGTACAAACAATCCCCCAGTGTCCTTGGTGGAGTAACTGCAACACTTCTTTTTGCAAAGCTTTAGGGATCAACACACATGACTGTCCACTATCATTTTGAACAAGATTCGCACCTTTCTGTTCAGCGAGGCTGTGCTGACGTACAAAGTATCGTCGCACTACAGAGCTTTTTATTCTATTCAACGAGTGAGGCCAAGATGTGCGATTATAATTGAGCAAAATGTTCAAATCTAAATCAGCGTCCGTGGCCTGTGCAATTTTCTTATAGTTCAGCGGAAACGACCGAAGCAATTCAGAATCCTGAGCATCGATGTGACATCAAAATGCAGCAGAAGCGTCAAAGACAGGGCCAATCAAAAGATGTGAAAGTGCGCCCGCATTAGTATGTTGAGCTGTCGGACGATACACAATATCACACTGGTATTGAGACAAGAAGAAAGCCCGTCTTTGCACTTTTTGGACAGTTTGTACAGGGACCGGTTTCGTTGGATGAAACAAGGACTGCAAAGCCTTGTGATCCGTTACTAACTAGAATTTTCTGCCGTACAAATAGTGGTGGAATTTGATGACACCATACACAATAGCCAAAGCCTCTTTTTCAATTTGTGAATAGTTACGTCGAGCTTTGGACAACACTTTTGATGGGAAAGCAATAGGCATGTTTTTATCACCAATTCTGTGCGAAAGCACTGCACCGATTCCTTAAGAGGAAGCGTCAGCTTGCAATACAACGGGTTTGTCAGGATCAAAGTGAACTAAGCATCGATCACTGAACAATGTATCTTTAAGTTTTTGAAAAGCTACTTGCCACTCATCTGTCCAAACAAAGGGGACATTCTTGTCGCGCAAGCGAGGAGCTATGATTCGTGCAGCATTCGGTATGAACCGAATATAATTGTTCATTTTCCCTAAGACTGCCTGCAATTCTGTGACATTGCAAGGAACTGGCAAGTCTTGTATGGCTAACAATATAACTGAAAAGGATGTATACTTTGACTGTTTATGACATGAGCAAGATACTGCAACTTAGGTTTACAAAAATCGCACTTGTCCAGTCTACACTTCAGTCAGGCATCAGATAACACACGAAACAAAGCACATAAATTTGCGATATGTTCTTCAGGTGTCCGACCTGCTACTACAATGTCGTCCAAGTTTGAACAGTTTGGCACTTGTGCAGTCAGATGTTCCAAATATCATTGGGAAAATGGCGGGTGTGCAAGCACTGCCAAAAGGCAAATGCAAATATTTAAACAAGTCCAAATGAGTATTTACTAGACACACTTTTTGAGATTCTTCATCGAGTGGTATCTGAAGATATGCGTCACGCAAACCAGTTTTTGAAAAGTAGCGTCCAACGCCTAATTTGTCCATGAGATCTTCTGGGTGTGGCAATGAATAAGTATCAATAACAGTTTGTGGGTTGACTGTAGACTTGAAGTCAACACAGAGGTGAATGCGACCTGAAGGTTTGGGGAGCAAACCCAGTGGACTTGCCCATTGACTAGCTTGTATGAGCGCAATAACCCCACAATCTTGCTATCCTTTTCAGTTCAGCAGCGACTTTGTCCCGTAATGCGATGGGAACAGTTCTGGCCCGGCAAAATTTCGGCTGATCATTGTGTTTCATAGTAATATGGGCAACAAAATTGTTAGCTCTGCCTAAACCTTCAGAAAAGAGTTCTGGGAATCCTTTTAGCAAGCTAGCTACACTGTCTTTTGCACTGCATGTGGATACTGACAAAACATTGCCCTGAATGTTAAAGCCAAACAAATTAAATGAATCAAGACCAAATATGTTCTCACACTTGCGTGATTTTAGCTCTGTAAAAGTCACTGTTTGCGTATGCGAGCGATACATAGCAGGCAAATTACATGTTCTGAGAACGGGAAGGTTATGTCCATTACAAGCCGTCAGTTGCGTGCTGGTTTTAGACAGGCCTGGGGAGCCTAACAGTTCATATGTGTGACGATTTAGCAATGTGACAGAGGCACCCATGTCCAATTGAAATTTGCCACAAATGAGTAAATGAACAAAAAGTTCGTTTGACTGGCGTATCACGGTCGCAGGTTCGAATCCTGCCTCGGGCATGGATGTGTGTGATGTCCTTAGGTTAGTTAGGTTTAAGTAGTTCTAAGTTCTAGGGGACTGATGACCTCAGAAGTTAAGTCCCATAGTGCTCAGAGCCATTTGAACCATTTTTTGACTGGCGTATCACTAACGAAATGCATGCTTGCTAGTTGCAGTCTTGGAGTATACTGCATTAATGACATAGGCCTTGTGCCAAGAGTTTTGTGAGTAGTCTGAATTCTTATGTTTGTTCCATTGCAAATACAGATTGTACATGTCCTTTCCTACCACAAGCGTAACACTAAGCTTGTCAGGAGCGGCAGTCTTGGCGTTTGTGCCGTAACACCTAGGGCAAGACTTAATTTTGTTACCCTGTATAGCTGTCTGTTTAGCAAACTCCTTATGCGGCGTGGAACGTTGTTTAGTTGGCACGGCTAACGCACGCTGTCGGTGCGTAATGGGGCGATCACAAGCAAGGAACTCAACCTGACAAGTAGCTGGCCGCTCAAATATATGAGCTGACAAGGCACCAGAATCGTACTGATCTAGTACTTGCACTACCTGCTGAAATGATGGACCTGACTGTTTCAAAATCCGTTCTCTGATTTTGACGTCAGGCACATTGTACATGATCGCATCACGCAACATAACGTCTGAATATATATCACCGCAAGCACATTTGAATTTGCATTTCCTTTTCATACCCTGCAAATCAGTTACCCACTCGTGATAAATTTGTTCTGACCATTTTTTGCACACACACTTAACGAATGCCATCCTGACACACCAACACTTCCCTGACATTTGGAAGGCGGCCAAGGTCCTGATGTTCAGGAAGCCAGGGAAAGACCACTCCCTCCCACAAAATTACCGACCCATCAGTCTGCTGTGTTCGCTCAGCAAGATTGTTGAGAAGGTAATACTGAAATGTATCACTAGGCATTGCATCGCCAACGACACCCTAAGACCGGAGCAATTCGGCTTTAGGAATCACCACTCGACAACACAACAACTCCTCCACGTAGTCGAACATATAACACACGGCTACGACATGAGCAAAGCCACAGGGGCCGTGTTCCTAGACATCGAAAAGGCTTTCGATTGTCTCTGGCACAACGGACTCATACGCAAACTAAGCGAAGCTGGATTCCCAGACGGACTCGTACGTATCATACACTCATATCTCACGAACAGATGTTTCAACACTAACGTGCAGGATAAACAATCAACACAACATGGTATCCAAGCTGGAGTACCCCAAGGGAGCATCCTAGGGCCCATCTTGTTTAACCTGTACATTAATGACTTCCCAGCGACACAAAACACGACGTTAGCCGTCTACGCGGATGACACAGCCATCCTCGCGCAAGACTGGAAAGCGTCGAACATCAATTCACGAATACAGACAGCACTCAGAACAGCTGAGCCTTGGTTGGAGCGATGGCGTATTAAAGTAAACGTCGACAAGTGCGAAGCAGTTCTGTTCACACGCAGACCGAAACTACTGCGCAAACACCAACACTGTAGACCAATAACACTACATACACGCCCAATACGTTTCCGAGAGAAAGTCAGGTACCTTGGTGTCTGGCTGGACCGGAAACTTACATGGGGGGACCACATCGAATACGTTGCCAACCGAGCGCACGCGAGGCTCAAACAGCTCTACCCAATGCTCAACAGGGAAAGCACACTGAATAGGAGGGTGTCGAGGTCCTTATACATGACACTGATTAGACCTCTGATGACGTACGCAGCTCCCGTCTGGGGATATGCAGCTCCCACACGACTGCGCCGCCTGCAGATCATACAGAACAAGGTGCTACGAATCATTAGCAATGCTCCACGCTACACACGCACCGTGGATCTTCACCGTGAATGCCGCCTTGATACCCTCAAGGAAGTATTCAAAAAACACGCCACACGACTATACAGGAACTCGAGACACTCGAACAATCCTTTCATCCTCACTCTGGGAAACTACGATCACAACCACAGGTGGAAACACAAGCGGCCAAAGACACTGCTAGCTAGGGCATAGCCACCTATGGTTAACTAACATCCGCAAACAGCGACAAACGTCGGCAAGCCCCTGCATATCAGCAACACTGACTGGCAACTACCAGCTGCTATTAGAGCCGACTAACAGGCCACAGCAGGGACACCGACGAGCTCGCCCACAGACGCACAAACAATCTGCCAACATTCCCTCACACTGTGCCTCCGGTATATGACCTATCGGACACAAGATCGATAACAAACCTAACTGTTGCAGGATGCTGACGCTGAACGAGGACTCTGTACCAGCACCCAGCGCCAGCCGCCGAGCAGCACAAACGCACAACGTCAAGGTATCGACATGCATGATACCCACTACTAACAAAGCCTATCCTTACACAACCTATCGCAGGCAGCAAGACAACTGCTACTGCTCTTGCCGCCCGACCTAACTTTCGCAGAGGTTTTTTTCCCTTGGCCCTTGCCTTGGCCCTTTTTTTCCTCTGCCCTTCAAACCACTACCCTTCGTCAGATTTCGACCAATCTATCTCCAGATGAGCGCGTATTAATGGTTAATCCTAACCAGACGTACGCAAACATCGCAGTACCCACATCCTGCGACACCTCACTTTAGTGAATACTAACCCCTATGCAGAGATGGCAGTAGACCTTTTGTGTTGGCCATCCTGCCGGTGTGGGCGTGGAAGGGCTCCACCTCTATATATATATAAAAAAAAAAAACATTTTTTGCAATTAAAGAATTGATACCTAGCTGCTACCACATTCAGTTGTTGGTCATAATAGCTAGTCAGTGAAGTGATAACAATGTCATACGCAAGTTCACGTAGAGTGGCGTTAGGAAAGAGATTTAGAATTAATCTGAACACTACACTTCCTACCGTGGATAATAGATATGGAAGTTTTACAGTACCTGGGATGTTTTGGGCTAGCATATGGGCGTCGAACTGGCGCAGCTACTCGGGCCATTCCTCGTCTTGGTCACTAAACTGTCGAAAAGGTGATATAGCAGCGTCCCGGCGGAGGTTCCAGTCCTACTTCGGGCATGGGTGTGTGTGTCTTTGTCCTTACGATAATTTAGGTTAAGTAGTGTGTAAGCTTAGGGACTGATGACCTTAGCAGTCCCATAAGATTTCACACGCATTTGAACATTTGATATAGCAGCTGTAGTAGGTGGTGCTTGTTCCATCGGGCGCGCAGAGTTGGTGAGTAGTTGGTGCACCGTGTTGAGTAGTGCTCAGAGCTGCTGCGTCTGAAACTGAAACATCTGCGTTAGCTATGTGGAATCTAATGCTTGCAGCTATGGCGCGTGAGTAGCAAAAACGACAAGAAAATGTGAAAGAAATTAAGCGCCCCTGCAAAGAAAAGACAAGAGGGAGTTAAGGCGTCAGCACATACACTGTTGGCCATTAAAATAGCTACACCACGAAGATGACGTGCTACAGACGCGAAGTTTGACCGACAGGAAGAAGATGCTGTGATATGCAAATGATTAGCTTTTCAGAGCATTCACACAAGGTTGGCGCCGGTGGCGACACCTACAACGTGCTGACATGAGGAAAGTTTCCAACCGATTTCTCATACACAAACAGCAGTTGACCGACGTTGCCTGGTGAAACGTAGTTGTGATGCCTCGTGTAAGGAGAAGAAATGCGTACCATCACGTTTCCGACTTTGATAAAGGTCGGATTGTAGCCTATCGTGATTGCGGTTTATCGTATCGCGACATTGCTGCTCGCGTTGGTCGAGATCCAGTGACTGTTAGCAGAATATGGAATCGGTGGGTTCAGGAGGGTAATACGGAACGCCTTGCTGGATCCCAACGGCCTCACATCACTAGCAGTCGAGATGACAGGCATCTTATCCGCATGGCTGTAACGGATCGAGCAGCCACGTCTCGATCCCTGAGTCAACAGGTGGGGACGTTTCCAAGACAACAACCATCTGCACGAACAGTTCGACGACGTTTGCAACAGCATGGACTATCAGCTCGGAGACCATGGCTGCGGTTACCCTGGACGCTGCATCACAGACAGGAGCCCCTGCGATGGTGTACTCAACGACGAACCTGGGTGCACGAATAGCAAAACGTAATTTTTTCGGATGAATCCAGGTTCTGTTGACAGCATCATGATTGTCGCATCCGTGTTTGGCGACATCACGGTGAACGCACATTGTAAGCGTGTATTCGTCACCCGGCGTGATGGTATGGGGTGCCATTGGTTACACGTCTCGGTCACCTCTTGTTCGCATTGACGGCACTCTGAACAGTGGACGTTACATTTCAGATGTGTTACGACCCGTGGCTCTACCCTTCATTCGATACTTGCAAAACCCTACATTTCTGCAGGATAATGCACGACCACATGTTGCAGGTCCTGTACGGGCCTTTCTGGATACAGAAAATATTCGACTGCTGCCCTGGCCAGCACATTCTCCAGATCTCTCACCAATTGAAAACGTCTGGTCAATGGTTGCCAAGCAACTGGCTCGTCACAATCCGCCACTCACTTCTCTTGATGACTGTGGTATCGTGTTGAGGCTGCATGGGCAGCTGTACCTGTACATGCCATCCAAGCTCTGTTTGACTCAATGCCCAGGCGTATCAAGGCCGTTATTAGGGCCAGAGGTGGCTGTTCTGGGTACTGATTTCTCAGGATCTATGCACCCAAATTGCGTGAAAATGTAATCACATGTCAGTTCTAGTATAATATATTTGGCCAATGAATACCCGTTTATCATCTGCATTTCTTCTTGGTGTAGCAATTTTAATGGCCAATAGTGTAAAAAAAAAAAAAAAAAAAAAAAAAGTGCCGTGGGCGTTGGGCACTGGGTTTGGAGGATACTCGTCGCCAGTTGTTGGGTTTGCCCTTTCGTCTCATATAGGGTGCCTAAGGGATGCTGCATTCTTGAAAAGCTATACAACATTTCAAGCAAATAACATTAGTAGCTTTATTTCTATAAAGCAGATTTGACACTACTTAACTTGAATGTAATACATGTTGTCGCAAGCGATGGGCGACAGGCAATATAGTTCAGAGTCCTTGGCTATATGCAGTGTTCCTGCAAGTTTGACACACTGTTTGTGGAGCACTGATAACTGTTCTCATAGCACTCTCGGCTAAGCCGAGCTAATACTCCACTAACGTCCGGCCGAGCCTGGCACGAGCGGCACTTAAATTCCAGGTCGCTCATAGTGCGGCACGGTCCTTATCAGCAGGCTATTGGCTGACATCGCCTCACCGCCTTCTCTGGTCTTGCGTTCCTCCTCTTCGTTCTCGCACTTGTGGTTATGGCAGAACAAAAACCTCTTAGGGCCGGCCAGAGTGGCCGCGTGGTTCTAGGCGCTACAGTCTGGAACCGAGCGACCGCTACGGTCGCAGGTTCGAATCCTGCCTTGGGCATGGATGTGTGTGATGTCATTAGGTTTAATTAGTTCTAAGTTCTAGGCGACTGATGACCTCAGAAGTTAAGTCGCATAGTGCTCAGAGCCATTTGAACCATTTTTGAAAACCTCTTAGGGTTTTTAGTCAGATTGGGTGACAATATTTTACAATAAGAGTCATCGAATGATTCTCTCATTCCCCTCATTATGCTCATTTTCACTTCGTTCAGCTTTTGTTTGTCAACTAGGTTTTGAATTCTCTTGAATCTGTTTGTTTACGTAGCAGTTTTGTAACATGGATATTAAAGCATTGTGGGTCTTTCACATCCATTAAGACCTTGCTTGAAACGTGCTTGTCTAAGGCATATTGAACGATGTTTCTGAATTTTTTCTGTTTATGCGTATTTATCAAACGTAAGATTGTGAGGGGGTATCAAGCGAAATTTGTGACTGGTTTGAGGGTTTCTTGGTTGTTGTTGTTGTTGTGGTCTTCAGTCCTGAGATTGGTTTGATGCAGCTCTCCATGCTACCCTAACCTCTGCAAGCTTCTTCATCTCCCAGTACTTACTGCAAACTGCATCCTTCTGAATCTGCTTACAAGGGAACCTCCCCATCGCACCCCCCTCAGATTTAGTTATAAGTTGGCACATTGGATAGGCCTTGAAAAACTGAACACAGATCAATTGAGAAAACAGGAAGAAGTTGTGTGGAACTGTGAAAAAATAAGCAAAATATACAAACTGAGTAGTTTATGGGAACATAGGCAACATTAAGGACACTGGGATTGCGGGAGCGCCGTGGTCTTGTGGTAACGCGAGCAGCTGCGGAACGAAAGGTCTTTGGTTCAAATCTTCCATCGAGTGAGAACTTTAATTTTTTATTTTCAGTTTATGTGACAAACTCTTACGTTTTCATTACTTTTTTGGGAGTAATTATCACATCCACAAGAAAACCTAAATCGGGCAAGGTAGAAGAATTTACAGTTTATGTGACAAACTCTTACGTTTTCATTACTTTTTTGGGAGTGATTATCACATCCACAAGAAAACCTAAATCGGGCAAGGTAGAAGAATCTTTTTTACCCATTCGCCAAGTGTACAAGTTAGGTGGGTCGACAACATATTCCTGTCATGTGACGCACATGCCGTCACCAGTGTCCTATAGAATATATCAGATGTGTTTTCCTGTGGAGGAATCGGTTGACCTATGACCTTTCGATCAAATGTTTTCGGTTCCGATTGGAGAAGCACGTCCTTTCGTCTACTAATCGCACGGTTTTGCGATGCGGTCGCAAAACACAGACACTAAACTTATTACAGTGAACAGAGACGTCAATGAACGAACGGACAGATATAACTATGCAAAAATAAAGAAAGTAAAATTTTTACTTGTGCGAAGACTTGAACCAAGGACCCCTCCTTCTGCAGCTGCTCACGCTACCACGAGACCACGGGGTTCCTGAACTCCCATGCTCCTTGATGTTGCCTATGTGGCCCATGGACTACTCAGTTTGTATATTTTGCTTATTTTTTCACAGTTTCACACAACTTCTTCTTGTTTTCTTAATTGATCTGTGTTCGGTTTATCAAGGCCTATCCACTGTGCCAAGTTATAACTAAATCTGAGGGGGGTGCGATGGGGAGGTTCCCTTGTTAGTGTATTGGTTTCTTGGTAGGGACCATGTTATGTTGGATGGAGAGTCAACGACGGATGTAACAATAACTTCGAATGCGCCCAGGGGATTGCATTGGGGCCATTGCTTTTCATGTTGTGTATTAACGATCTTACAGACAATATATGGTAGGTCTTTCACATCCCTTAAGACCGTGCTTGGAACGTGCTTGTTTAAAGCAGATTGTACCATGCTTCTCATTTTTTCTATTCATGCTTATTTATCAAATGTAAGATTGTAAGGGGTATGAAGCGAAATTTGTGACTGGCTTGATGATTTATTTGTAGGGAGGGCACAGTGCGTCATGTTGGGTGGAGAGTCAACAACAGATGTAGCAGTAACTTCGTAATAACGATCTTGCAGACAATATTACTACTAACCTCACTCTTTTCACAGATGATGCAGTTATCTATAATGAAGTACCGTCTGAAAAAAAACTGCACAAATAGTCAGTCAGATTATATTGATATTCCAAAGTGATGCCAATACTAACAACTTGCTTTAAGTATTCAAAAATGTAAAATTGTGCTCTTCACAAAACGAAAAGACATAGTATTCTATGACTGCGGTATCAACAAGTTATGGTTGGATCAGTCAACTCATACAAATACCTTGACGTAATAATTTTAAGCAATATAAAACGAAATCATCAAATGTAGCTCACCCGCAGATAAAGCAAGTGGCAGACTTCGCTTTAATTGTAGAATACCAGGGAAATGCAATCAGTCTACAAAGGATATACCTTACAAATCACTCATGCGACCCAGTCCAGAATATTGCTCAAAAGAATGGGACCTGTAACAAACGGGACTAACAGTGGATACTGAATTTATACAGAAAAGGGCATCTTACTAGGTCACAGGTTTATTTGACTCTTGGGAGAGTGTCACAGAAACTCTGAAGTAACTGACCTGGCAGACACTTGAAAACAGATGCAAACTATTCCGCGAAAGCCTACTTACAAAGTTTCAAGAACAGGCTATAAAATATTTCTCTGGGAACATATCACAAGCCCCTACCTATTGCTCCCATAGGGATCGTGATGAAAAGACTAGATTAATTGCGTCACGCACGGACGCATTCAGTCAGTCATTCTTCCATGCTGCATACATAAATGGAACAGATAGAAGCCCTTATAACTGTTACCTGAATCTTCTCAGGAAGGAATTACAACAATTCCTTTCTTGTTATTCTCTCGGTAAAGGATTTTGTGGATGGCTTGTGGTCCGCCGGTGAAAGCGATAGTACAATATTCCATATTTACGAACTTCCAGCATGCTGGAATAATTGCAGGTCAGCAACTTCCATTAATCAGTACAACTGAAACCAGCCAAAGTCGTAAATTTCACTTTTTTTATTTATTTACTTGATGACTAGTCCGATACTACCCGTCGGCTTTGGGCCGTGACGTATGGGTGTTGTGTTGTGTGACGTCATGACGGTGTGGAGTTTAGTTTATGAGTGTGCTATGTTTGTAGACGTCGTCTTCTTGCGGTTGGTGGTGTCCTCTGGTGGTGTATTTTGTTCATTTGGGTGTAGCAGCTTGCAGTGTACATTTATCGGTCGTGACTGTTATAGAAGAACGGAAATTAGTTTCAGTGAGTTAAGAATTAAGTTTCCATTGCGTTTTGCGCGTCTGCGGGCTGAAATGGGGCACGACATGTTGTCCGACATTAAGTTTCTGTAACTTTTTGAGCTTGTGACGGAGATAGTGAAATGCGGCGTATGCAAGCAGAATATGCGAGTTGGGGGTAGTGTGTGGCGCCGGAACTTTTTTATGGTAAGTAGTCGTTTTTTGGGTCTATTGTTCGCGTGCTATGATGTTCGATGGGGTTTTTATGTGTTGTTGGGTCGGTGTTATTTACTGCATGTGTTGGTGGTTGATGTTTTGGTATCGGCACTTGTGTTTGATTTATGTATCTTAAAGGGAAGTACTGGATTCCAATTTTTTTGGTATCGTCAGTTGGATTTGAGCTGCATACGTCATGGGAAGTGACCGACTGCAATTTGTTGTCGTAGCTATGTGTGTTTTGGTATTGTGAGCTGTTGTTGACCTATATAGATTAAGGAAAGTGTTCGATTCCAATGTGTGGTCGTAGCCTTGTGTGTTTTGGTATCGTGAGTTGCTGTTGACGTGTTTTGGTATTGTCAGTTGCTGTTGACCTATATAGGTTGCTTTAGGTGTTGGTTTTTATTTTGTGGTATCGACAATTGCGGTTGAGCTATGTAGGTGAAGGGAAGTGACCGATTCCTGTCGATATTGTAAGTGTAGCAGACCTTGGGAATGTTGTGGTGTTTTTATGTCGTCGTTTTGTGTGGTTTGTGATCGTGGTGTGTCTGTATGCGTTTATATTTAGTTTGTCGCCACCCAAAAACCCCCAATTTCCCGCGCTGGTCACGTTAGTCTGATTGTATTTTTGGAGAGAGATGATTGTCTTTGTTTTATATGCATTTTCATGTTTGTTGTCGTTTATGTAATGACGTCATAGGCGCCATTTTGCAAACGTTGAGAATGGGAGTCTCCGCCATATTGGTGACGTCATGGGTCAAAGCAGACGCGTGGAATCGGACGCTTCCTTATTGCCACGAAGTGCATATGAACAGTCACAGTGCATACAGATAACTGTTATCTGCATGCATTGTATTTTTGGAAAATCAAGTTTGACTACCTGAATGATTTGAAAATGGGTCCCACCCCGGAACTCATCATCAAGTAAATAAAAAAGTAACATTTTCAACATTGGCTGGTTTCTGTTGTACTAATATTCGATACGTTTTGAGATGGTTAAAACTGAAATCGGCGAAGTCTCGCGATTGTCTCTTTAAGAAGGCTCAGGCGGGACTCCAAATAACTCACTTAACCCTGAAGCGATATCATGTCACCAATTAATCTGTTCACAAAGCTAATTCACATTTACGCGCGTAACGTGAGCACCTTCCACCTACCCTGCAGGCTTACTCAGGCTCGACTGACTGCCTCACTACTTTAGCGCCAAACCGGACTGTGGGCGCCAAGCTGTACTCTTCTAATAAGATGGTGCTTCCTGTCAGTGACTCTAACTCGCTGGCTCAAAGATGCATAAAGGTAGATAACATTAGTTCAGGATAGTATCGATATCTGCACCCTTACATCTTCTCACTACATTTTTCCGAAATCTACAAGAATTAAGGATTTTCGGAAATATAAGGAGAATCCTCCACCTTAATGAAAAGAAGAAGAAAACAACAGAATTGTCCGGCAACGTAATGGAAATATTCCAGAAATAGAAATATAATAATGGATTGCAACGGCCACCTCGTTTTCATATCAGTCGTTTGAATTACAGACAATATCTTGCAAGAGCACACACATCGCATCAACCCCTACCAACTGATAATTCTTACACTGTTTGTTTATACATGACATAAACTACATAAACTCTTTAAGAAATACCATAAATTTTACAATCGTATTTAGATTCAGTCGATTTCCAGATCTCTTGGAATATTGTTTTAAAAACACATGAAACACATATATAAAAATTCAAAAGCAGATACTGATGAAATTAGCAAACATCAGAAACAGTTCACACTAGCAGTAAAGTATTTCTGTTTATGTGCAAAGGCATTAGTCTGGTGCTTTCCAAGCACCCTTACTTAGTGTAATAGTTGCATATTAAGCAAACATTTAAGACAAGATTTGACAACATGAAAGGATTTGAAAAACTCAGTATTGCTGGAAGGATATTCAAGAAAGAAACACCAGCCATTTCGTGCATTTAGTAGCACATCTTTTCACTGAAAACTTTATGCGCAGGGAGACACTACCGGTTACTATGGGAGCCACACACACGGAACACGCCACCATTGCTGCGCTGTCAATTTGGCAATTTACTTACCTTCTCGCACTGATGAGTCTTATTGCACGCGAAGTCACGCGTGACGTCGTTATGACGTGTACACCCTATATCGAAGACGACATTGGCGGCGAATCGACTTTTGTAATCGTTCGAGACGCTAAACTGCAGTAGTCGTTTTTGCAGATGAATTAAAGGAACAACTCATTATAACCTCAATTGGTATATTCACTGCTATTTTGGAAGCTATTGATGTCTTTATTTTCTTAGAAAATGCGAATCTGCCAACTTTTAGAAAAAAAGAGCTCACAATCTGCACTGTCAACAGTAAATTTGGACGCGCTCGGAACCACGTCACAGTGGCTCAGTTGAATGATGTTCCTTGGGGACACAGGTACTATGTTCGAAACTACTGAGAGTATATTTCTTTTTAAATGCGAAAATTGACGCCTAGTAGCAACGTCGTACGGAGTCCACGTTAAACTCGACGTACATAGGGAATTACCTTCAGAAATTCAGTTGTTAAAATTAATGATTGAATACATAGTATCCACCATATTCTCAACCAATCACAAATATAATTGAAGAACTGCATCAGTGTGTCTGAAGTTGTCCCAATACCTTTAGTTTATTAGTAAGGATTATTGAATCTGAACTATAAACACAGTTTCGAGGCCGGGCAGAGTGGCCGTGCGGTTCTAGGCGCTGCAGTCTGGAACCGCGTGACCGCTACGGTCGCAGGTTCGAATCCTGCCTCGGGCATGGATGTGTGTGATGTCCTTAGGTTAGTTAGGTTTAATTAGTTCTAAGTTCTAGGTGACTGATGACCTCAGAAGTTAAGTCGCATAGTGCTCAGAGCCATTTGAACCATTTGAACAGTTTCGAGATTTCCTTTCTGTGTGCCAGGTGCAGAATTTCTATTAAAAATACGCGACCAAACAGCTTTTTTCTCAAATGCCAGTTTAAAGTGACTATACCGAGCTGACAATTTGTGCAAATGGTCCTTTACATCAGTAAAACGCAAAGTTTTGTTAACATTACTCGGTTGACATTTACTTTCGACACATTTAAAAATTTGCAGGAGTACTTTCATTGCAGTTTCCAAATGATGATAAATACTGGATTGAACAATTCTATTTTCGAGTGAAATGTGATGAAGATATTAAGCTACCTGGAAAAATAATCTGTGGCATGCTATGCCCTTCTGGATCTATGCTTCCTATGCCCCTCTTCGCACGCCACTAGGTATGGCGCTATACTGCGCAACTGCAGTGCCGAGGCTGTTCGCTGCTCCGCTCAACTGATCCACGTCGTCCTCCCAAGGCGTCCGGCTGGTTCGATTTCTCCTCTTTCCACTACTTTCCTCCAGGGCTGCCGAAGCTCGGAACACTGCCAACGATTGCCAACCGCTTCCTTGGGCGAGATTTGCTTACAAGGAAAACTGCCCATTGTACCCGCTCAGATTTAATGGTCAAATGGCTCAGAGGATAGCCCGTCAAAAACTGAACAAACATCAAGCATGAAAACAGGAAGAAGGTCTACCGACCTGTGAAAAAGAAGCAAAATCGAAACAATGATCGATCTAAGCTCAAGATGTGCAGCATCAAGCGAATAGCAAGTATCATGGCGTCGTGGTTGTCGGTCACCGTTGGACTGTGATACTGGAGATCTGTGCTCAAATCTCCCTTGTGTCCCATTTTTTTCCACAAAATTATCAACTTTCCTCCCAGTCAGGCTCTGTTCTCCTTCTGTAGTTTTGTCAGTTATCATACTACACATTGGTTATACAATAAGATTCATGTGGTAAGAATATACACTGAAAGGCCAAAGAAACTGGTATAGCCATGCGTATTCTAGTACAGAGATGTGTAAACAGACAGAATACGGCGCTGCGGTCGGCAACGCTTATATAAGACAAGTGTCTGGCGCAATTGTTAGATCGGTTACCGCAGCTACAATGGCAGGTTATCAAGATTTAAGTGAGTTTCAACGTTGTGCTATTCTTTCGAGGGTTGGATTCCCTCTCTTCTTCATCGAAGAGTTTCACTGCCTGGGCTACTCTCAGGGTGCACCGTCGACGTGGAAGATCCCCGCCGTTTCCTTGCCGTGTCGTCTGCTTGCCGTCCATACTGCCTGCCGGTGCTCGCCACCGCCGCCGCCGCTTGGTCGCCGCCGCCGCCGCCGCCGTCGCCGCCTGCCGGGTCTCGCCGCCCCCGCCTGGTCGCCGCCTGCCGGTGCTCGCCGCCGCCGCCGCCGCCGCCGCCGCCGCCTGCTGATCGCCGCCGTCGCCGTCTGCGCCGCCGTTTGGCCGCCTTCCGGTCCTCGCCGCCGCCGCCGCCGCCGCCGACGTCGCCGCCTGCCGGGGCTCGCCGCCGCCGTCGCCTGCCGGTGCTCGCCGCCGCCGCCGCCGCCGCCGCCTGCCGGTCGCCGCCGTCGCCGTCTGGTCGCCGCCGCCGCCCTTCTCGCGCGCCGCCGCCATGTCCCAACCCACCACCACCACCCTCCGCTGCTCCAACCACCATCACAAGGAGCTCTTCCTCCACCCCACTTCCCGTCCTTCCTTCTCTCCCTGTCCACCCCACCCCTGCACCACTTTTGGCTGTAACCACCCCCAACTCCTCCTCCCCTATCACTGTCGCCCCATCGACAGCTACTGACTTTCCGCCGCTCCCCGCACCGCCTCCGACAGGCTCCAAGCCAGCACGGATCTCTGCTCGACGTTCCACAGTCTCAGTGACACCCACGCCCCCTCCGTCTGCGTCATCCGCTGCTCAGGGTGGTCCTGCCCCCCGCCATCTCCCCCTGCAACCAGTACCCCTGCCCCCTCTCCACCCGGTCGTGCCCACGAAACCTTCAAAGCGCCCGAATGCTGACCCTTCCCCTGCAGTCTCCTCCAAAAAAACCCCCAGCCCCGTGACCCACCCACCCCCATGGACGCGGCTCCGACCCCCGCCCCGACCCCGCCTGCCACCCACACCTTTGTCCTCTCCAATCCTGACCCTCAATTCCTTGATGCCCGCTCCCCCACCCTCGCCATCCGTAAATACTACCCCAATGCTCCCATCTCCCAACTGATTCCTCACAAGGACTCGGTCCTCATCAAATCCCCCAGTGCTTCCCTCCACACCGATCTCCTCTCCCGCATCCCCCGTATCCAATTTGGCCAACGTGCAACCCTCACCCCCTACCACACCCCGTCCTCTCCCCGTCAGCCTCAACCTCCCCGGCGTCCGCCAACCTTCACCGCTGTGATCACGAAGCTTAGCCCCGTGATCACGGAGGCTGAGGTGTTGGCGGAACTCAACTCCCAGCACGACATTGAAATCCGCTCGGCCTGTCGCATCTTCAATGATGCCGGGCCGACTTTTCTCATGCGGATATTCACCGAATCCTCCTCCTCCATTGACCGCCTCCTCACCGAGGGAGCCCTCATCTACAATCAGCGCCATAAGGTGGACCCCTCCCGTTCCCCCGTCCAATCCTACCACTGCCAACGCTGTCTCACCTACAACGACCACGTTACCTCTGCCTGCAGGAACCCCCCTACTTGTCCCCACTGCAAAGCTTCCCACTTCCTCAAGCATTGCCCCAACCTCACCTCTCCCCCCTCCTGCAACACTTGCAACGAACCACATCCTACCTACTCCTCGAAGTGTAAAGCGAAACCTCCACCAGTAACCGCTGAGCTCACCGTGCCTGTCCGTCCTGTTGATGACCCCATCCACCCCAACAACTCGCTCCGCCCTCCCCCTACTGCTGAGGACATCATCCGTTTCACCACCATTGTGCTCCAAAACATCCACCCCTTCCAGCGCTCCCACACTCTTTCCCAAATCGCCCTCGCTGCCCGTTCCATCTTCCATCTTACCACCTATGCCACATACTCCCACAACCAGGCCCACTTCACCTTCACCCCCCTCACCACCCTTGTCTAACTCTCCACTCCCATGGCACAACAACCGTACCGTATCCTGTACCACAACATTCGCTCCCTGCCCACCCACAAACTCCTCTTCCTCCACACCCTACATCAGCACCGCGTGGATGCCTTCGTCCTAAATGAAACCTTCCTTCAACCCCATCTCTCCGTCTCCACGGCTCCTTACACTCTACACCGCACCGATAACCCGTACCCTCTCGCGCGTGGCGGAGTTGCTATAGGCCACCTCAAGCACCTCCCTGTCCGGCCCCAACCTCTCCTTAACAATCCTGCCGAGCATCTCACCCTCAGCCTCTCTTCCCCACCCTTACCATCACCTGTGCCACCATTTATGTCCGCCCTCGCACCCCCATCCCGTACGATTTTCTGGCCCACATTGACCGCACCTTCTCCACCTACGTGATTGCCGCTGACCTCAATATCCACAGCCGTGATCCTGCCGACCTCCGGCGGTGGCATCAGTTTCTCACCACTCTCCAGGGAGACCTGGTTCCCCTGCCTCAGCACACCCGGCCCGAATCCAACACCAATCCTGATGTGGTCCTTGCCTCTCCAAACCTCCTTGGGCACATCACCGCGGATGTCCTTGACCTCATTGGCGGTGACCATGCTCCTGTCCTCCTCACCTTCTCTAACGGTCGCCATCCCCGCCACGTTCCTCGCCCTGACGTCCCTCCTAAACTTGTCCATGATTACTCCCGTGCCAACTGGGATGCCTACCGGGATTCCATTCACACACAGGTTGACGGCCACGACCTTACCCTCCAGTCTCCTGATGACATCGCTCGCGCTGCTGCCTTCCTGCACCAGACATTGTCTGACGCCGTCGCCACCCATATCCCCACCAAAGCCATCCACCCTCACCGCCCCGCCGTGCCTCCACAGGCCGTCCTTCTCCTTCGAGAGTCCCGCCGCCTCTACCGCTCTTTTCTCCACACTCGTGACCGGGATACACTTACCCGCCACCGGCAATTACAGCGACACATCCGCAACCTGCTTGTTGCGAAGAAACGCCGAGCCTGGCGCCAGACATGTACACGACTCAACACGATGCTCCCCATCAACTCTTCCAAGTATTGGTCTGCCTTCCACCGCCTTACTGGGAACCGCCCCACCCCCCAGTACCCTCTCCTCCTTAATGACCATCCCTTTCCTGACAATCTCAGTATGGCCAACCACTTTGCCTCCCACCTCTCTGATGTTTTTTCCGTCCCAGATGATCCCCACTTTGATTATTCCCTCTTCCCTGATGTCATGGACCGTACGAATACCTCTGTTCCTCCCCTTGCTCCTAGCTTCCAGTACTTGGGCCACACCCCACCTTCTGCACTTAACACTCCCATCACTACACAGGACATCAGCCTCACACTCCGCACTAAACGCAACACTGCTCCCGGCCGCGACTGCGTTACCTACCTCCACCTCAAACACTGCCCTCCCTCCTTCCTTTCCCTCCTTGCCACCCTCTACAATGTCATCCTTGCCACTGGCTTCTATCCCGACCTGTGGAAAACCTCCCGTATCCTGATGTTCTCCAAACCCAATAAGCCTCCATCTGATGCCTCTTCCTATCGTCCTATCTGTCTCACATCGGTGTTCAGCAAGCTCTTGGAATCCATCCTTTCCCGGCGCATCCATCTCCACCTCCACCAAAACCACCTCCTCCCAAACACCCAATGTGGCTTTCGACCCTCCTTCTCTGCTGATGTCCAACTCCTCCGCCTCACTCACCTCCTCTCCCTCCAGCTTAACTCCCGTCGCTCCGCCATTTTTGTCTCCCTTGACCTCGAAAAGGCCTACGACCGTGTCTGGCATCCCGGTCTCCTGTTTAAACTCCAAACCTACGCCCTTCCTATCAACTACATCCCTCTGGTGGCCTCCTTCCTCTCCCACTGCCCCTCCTATGTTACTGTCCATCATGCCAATTCCCACACCTTCTACCCCTCTGCAGGTGTGCCCCAGGGCTCTGTCCTCTCCCCTCTCCTCTACCTCCTGTACACAGCAGATATGCCCCAACCCCCCCCCCCCCCCCCCCCTCCAGTACACCTCTTGCAATATGCTGATGACACTGCATTCCTCGCCCTCGCTCCTACCCTCCAACGGTCCCAACGCCTTCTCCAGAATCACCTTGACCTTTTTGCTGCATGGTGTAACCAATGGCTCCTGAAACTCAATCCTTCCAAGACCCAGGCAATCATCGTAGGTCGTACCACTCGCTCCTTCCGGCTCCTGGATTTCTCCCTTACTGTCTGCACACGTCCTGTTCGCCTCACCCCCACCCTCACCTACCTTGGCCTCACCATTGACCGTCACCTCACCTGGATACCTCATCTCCGCTCCATCAAATCCAAAGCCCACAACCGCCTCCGACTCCTCAAACTCCTCTCTGGCAGGACATGGGGGTTGCACCCCTCTACCATCCTCCACACCTACAAATCCTTCATCCGTCCCATCCTCTGTTATGCCAGTCCTGCCTGGATATCTGCCCCCCCCCCCCAGATTCTATCAGTCCCTCCAGATCCTTGAGCGTCATGCACTCCGCCTCGCCTTCCGTATCCGCCTCCCGTCCCCCACGCGGATCCTCTATGATCTCATTCCTTTCCCCCATCTGCTCCTATTCCTCGAACATATCCGCATCCTCTACACCTCCCGCCGTCTTGAACCCCCTCACCCCCTGGTTGCTCCTCTCCTCTCCCGTCCCCACCCCCTGCCACGTCTTCACCGTTGTGTCCCCCCTACCCTCCATCTCTACACCCTCCATCTCCTTTCCCAAGGTGGCTTCCGTCACCTCCCCCTCCCAGATGATGCCCTCTCTCCCTCCATTTATCCTTCCTATCAACTCTGATCCTCCATCCCCCTCCTTTCCTCTGTCCTTTCCCTGGGCTCCCTCTCCCCCTCTTCTGTCCTGTTTTTCTCCCCACTAAACCTCTCCCTACCTCCCTTCTCCCCCCCCAGTCCTTTTGTATTCCCCTCCTCTGCCTACCCCACTCCCTGTCGCGTCTGCCCCCCACCCCTCTTATGGGTCCTCATCCTCCTTCAGCTCCTTTCCCGGCTCCCCCCTTCTTTTTTACTCTCCTTTCCCCCCTTTTTTGTTTTCCCATCTTCTGTCCAGTTTCCCCCCACCTGCTCTCGACTGTGGTGTCACATTTGCCAACTTTTTAGTGCAGTGTTCCAGTGACTATTCAGTGTTGTTTGTTTTTCTCGTGTTGCGAACAGAAACCATGCTGTCGCTAGGTGTGAATTTTATGTCCTTTGCGAACTGAATCCAGACTGTCGCCGTGTTTTTTTTAATTGTCTATTGTTTTCCCTGTCTGCTTTGTATGTATTTTTATTAGCGTCATCATCCCTATGTTGTTGTTTTAAGTTCCACGATTTCTTTTCGCCTTGTTACTCTCTAAGTCTCCAATTTTATCGCCTGTATTTTATTATTTGTTCTCTTGATCTTTTTCACAAAATCTGTCGGCTGAAGAGCGGCATACTAAGCTGCTGCCAGCCCGCCCCCTTCGGGGGGAATTGAAATTCAATAAATGAAAAAAAATATTGTGCTATAGTTGGAGCACGAGCGATGAGACACAGCATCTCCGAGGTAGCGATGAAGTGGAGATTTTCCCGTACGACCTTTTCAAGTGCGTACCGTGAATATCAGGAATCCCAGTAAAATATCAAATCTCTGACATTGCTGCAGCCGGATAAAGATTCTGCAAGAACAGGACCAACGATGACTGTTAAGAATCGTTCAGTGTGACAGAAGTGCAACCCTTCCGCAAATTGCTGCAGATTTCAATGCTGAGCCATCAGCAAGTGTCAGTGTGCGAACCATTTACGGAACATCGCCGATATGGGCTTTCGGAGCCGAATGCCCACTTGCATACTCTTGATGACTGCATGACACAAAGCCTGACGTCTCGACTGGGCCCGTCATCTCCGACGTTGGACTGTTGACGACTGGAATCATGTTGCCTGGTCGGACTAGTCTCGTTTCAAATTGTATCGAGCGAATGGACGTATACGGGTGTGGAGACAACCTCACGAATCCATGAACTCTGCATGTCAGCAGGGGACTGTTCAAGCTGGTGGAGGCTCTGTAATGGCGAGGGGCGTGTGCAGATGGAGTGATATGGGACCTCTGATAGGTCTGGATACGACTCTGGCAGGCGACACGTACGTAAGCACCCTGTCGGATCACCCGCTTCCATTCATGTCCATTGTGCATTCCGACGGACTTGGACAATTCCAGCAGGACAATGCGGACACCCCACACGTCCAGAATTGCTACAGCACTCTTCTGAGTTTAAACTCTTCCGCTGGCCACCAAACTCCCCAGACATGAACATTGTTGACCATATCTGGGTCGCCTTGCAACGCGCTGTTCAGAAGATATCTCCACCCCTCGTACTCTTACGGATTGATGGGCAGTCCTGCAGGATTCATGGTGTCAGTTCCCTCCAGCACTTCTTCAGATGTTAGTGGAGTCTATGCCACGTCGTGTTGCGGCACTTCTGCGTGCTCGCGGGGGCCCTACACGATATTAGGCAGGTGTACCAGTTAGGCTCTTCAGTGTAGAATATAAGTCATGTAGTAAGAATACATTACCATCGCAAGTAAATGCGATGAATAATGAGAGCAGGCGATATGCCGCATAGATCTCTCTCAGGAATGGAAACAACAAATAAACGGGTGTGAACTATGTAGCAAAAAAGGAGTTCAAGACCAAAAACTTCCAAAACGGAACGCAAGAGTCATAACGCATGGTACTTCTTAGAACAAATAGGAGGTACGTACATTTGGAGGTAACTTCCTTACATCCCGCTGTTGCAAACGGACGTTACACCACGACACAGATTTGGATACAGAGAACAGACACATCAGTGGCCAGACGCACATTTCATAATTTTGTGAAAAAAAGGGCACGAGGTAGATTGGAACATGGCTCTCCACCTTCGCAATCCAACACCGTGTCCACATGCCATGGCTATAAAATATAATATGCTCAATGCTACACATTTTTATGGAAAATGCTTGGGCCGTTCAGTGATTCGATTTTGCTTCTTTTTTCACAGTTCAGTATGCCTTCTACTTGTTTTCGTGCTTGATCTGTGTTTAGTTTTTGACGGGTTATCCGCTGGGTCATGTTACCACTAAATCTGAGATAAGTGTGATGGAGAGTTTCCCTAGTTAGTGTGTACGGGCGGCAAATTGGAGCCGCTGTTGGCCTTCTTTGCGTTTCGATCTAATGGCGGTAACATCAATGCGTTGACGGTTGGTTGCCGTTGGGACTCCTTCCTGGTGTGGACGCCCGGTCGAATGTTCGTAGGCGATTAGTCGTGTCTTTGCAACAGGTGTGTACTTAAATTTTTCAGGGCACACACAAGTCGCACTTAGTATGTTTTATTGACCGATTTCGTTCTTTAATTTAACACGAGCATCACCAGAAATTCTGGAATTTACTGATTAAATTACACTAATTAAATCAAAGAGCGCAACCATTCAATAAAACATACTGAGCGCGACTTGTGGCTATCCAGAAAAACTGAATTTCAACAGTCACTGTCTCCCCTGCAGGCAATGCGTGCTCTCGCTAAGGGTGTGCATGTATTGTGTATATTGGAGTTTTTTTTTCTTTATTGATTTTCAATTCCCCCCAAAGGGGGCGGGCTGGCAGCAGCTTACTACGCTGCTCTACAGCCTACAGACTTTTGTTTAAAAAAAGGAAGAAGAAAGAAACAAGGAAAAACAGGCGATAATATGGTGATTTAAAGTGTAAAATGGCGTAAAAATGCGGAAAATTAAAACAGAAAGCAAAAGGGGTAGGCAATGTTGATAAAATACACAGGAATTAGACAAGTAACATAGTAGACACACAATTAAAAAAAACATGGCGACAGTCTGGTTTCTGTTCGCAAGAGATAAAAAATCACACCCAGCGACAGTACGATGGCTGTTCGCTACACTTCCCAAAAGACACAACACTGAACACTCACTGGAAAAACACACCGTAAAACACTGCACAAATATGGCACTCCCAATCAAAAGGCAGATGGGGGGGGGGGGGACTCGGAGAAGGGGGAAAAACAAGGAGGGTGGAGAGGAAAAAACGAAAGGGGGGGGGGAACCAAGGAGGGAGAGGACTAATGAAGGGGGAGATGCGCAGACGCGAGAGGGAATGAGAGGAGGCAGAGGAGGGAAATGTAAAAGGACTCGAGGGAGAGAAGGGGGCAGAGAGAGGGGAGGGGGGGAAGAAAGAGGATGGAAAGGTGGGAGAGGGAGCCCGGGAAAAGGACAGAGGAAAGGAGGGGGAGTGAGGATCAGAGTTGATAGGAGGGATAAATGGAGGGAGAGAGGGCATTATCCGGGAGGGGGAGTTGATGGAAGCCACCTTGGGAAATGAGATGTAGGGTGTAAAGATGGAGGTAGGGGGGACACAACGGTGAAGACGTGACAGGGGGCGGGGATCAGAGAGGAGAGGAGCAACCAGGGGGTGAGGGGGTTCAAGTCGGCAGGAGGTGTAGAGGATGCGGATATGTTCGAGGAATAGGAGCAGATGGGGGAAAGGAATGAGATCATAGAGGATCTGCGTGGGGGACGGGAGGCGTATACGGAAGGCGAGGCGGAGTGCATGACGCTCAAGGATCTGGAGGGACTTATAGAATTTGGGGGGGGGGGGCAGATATCCAGGCAGGACTGGCATAACATAGGATGGGACAGATTAAGGATTTGTAGGTGTGGAGGATGGTAGAGGGGTGCAACCCCCATGTCTGGCCAGAGAGGAGTTTGAGGAGTCGGAGGCGGTTGTGGGCTTTGGATTTGATGGAGCGGAGATGAGGTATCCAGGTGAGGTGACGGTCAATGGTGTGGCCAAGGTAGGTGAGGGTGGGGGTAAGGTGGACAGGACGGGCGCAGACAGTAAGGGAGAAATCCAGGAGCCGGAAGGAGCGAGTGGTACGACCTACGATGATTGCCTGGGCCTTGGAAGGGTTGAGTTTCAGGAGCCACTGGTTACACCATGCAGCAAAAAGGTGAAGGTGATTCTGGAGAAGGCGTTTGGACTGTTGGAGGGTAGGAGCGTGGGCGAGGAATGCGGTGTCATCAGCATATTGCAAGAGGTGTACTGGAGGAGGGGGGGTTGGGGCATATCTGCTGTGTACAGGAGGTAGAGGAGAGGGGAGAGGACAGAGCCCTGGGGCACACCTGCAGAGGGGTAGAAGGTGTGGGAATTGGCATTATGGATGGTAACATAGGAGGGGCAGTGGGAGAGGAAGGAGGCCACCAGACGGATGTAGTTGATAGGAAGGGCGTAGGTATGGAGTTTAAACGGGAGACTGGGATTCCAGACACGGTCGTAGGCCTTTTCCAGGTCAAGGGAGACAAAAATGGCGGAGCGACGGGAGTTAAGCTGGAGGGAGAGGAGATGAGTGAGGGGGATGAGTTGGTCATCAGCAGAGAAGAAAGGTCGAAAGCCTCATTGGGTGTTTGGGAGGAAGTGGTTGCGGTTGATGTGGAGATGGATGCGCCGGGAAAGGATGGATACCAAGAGCTTGCTGAACACAGATGTGAGACAGATAGGACGATAGGAAGAGGCATCAGATGGAGGCTTGTTGGGTTTGGAGAACATCAGGATACGGGAGGTTTTCCACAGGTCGGGATAGAAGCCAGTGGCAAGGATGACATTGTAGAGGGTGGCAAGGATTGAAAGGAATATACTGGAGCATAGAGTGGAATATGTAGAGAGCATTAAAGCTAAAGTTTTATCGTGAACGGGAATGTTTATGGCCCCCTACGAACTGCGATTATAAGAACAAACTGAAAAGGCGAGACGCTTGGACGGACATAACACAGCTATTAGAAAGTGAAAAAGAAAGAGCTGTCTTTATTGACGATAAGCAGAAATAAACACAGTCTAACATAACAGTCGCGACACTTAGCCTCGATTTTGTTGCCTACCGCGCCAGCAGCGCGCCAGACGGCCAGTAAATTAAACTGTGAGTTCGGTGCGTTCGTGAAAGCGAATAGTGGTTGTTTATATTGCTTTCTACAATGGTTTTTACAAGCGGGACAGTTTGTAGCACAATAAATTGCAGCAACAACAGGAAGAAGACACCATAACTGTCTTTTTTTGCGTTTCCTAAGGATCCTGAAAGGTACGAGGGCAGTTCAATAAGTAATGCAACACATTTTTTTTCTGAAACAGGGGTTGTTTTATTCAGCATTGAAATACACCAGGTTATTCCCCAAACTTTTAACTTCACAACACTATTTTTCAACGTAATCTCCATTCAATGCTACGGACTTACGCCACCTTGAAATGAGGGCCTGTATGCCTGCACGGTACCATTCCACTGGTCGATGTCGGAGCCAACGTCGTACTGCATCAATAACTTCTTCATCATCCGCGTAGTGCCTCCCACGGATTGCGTCCTTCATTGGGCCAAACATATGGAAATCTGACGGTGCGAGATCGGGGCTGTAGGGTGCATGAGGAGGAACAATCCACTGAAGTTTTGTGAGCTCCTCTCGGGTGCGAAGACTTGTGTGAGGTCTTGCGTTGTCATGAAGAAGGAGAAGTTCGTTCAGATTTTTGTGCCTACGAACACGCTGAAGTCGTTTCTTCAATTTCTGAAGAGTAGCACAAAACACTTCAGAGTTGATCGTTTGACCATGGGGAAGGACATCGAACAGAATAACCCCTTCAGCATCCCAGAAGACTGTAACCATGACTTTACCGGCTGAGGGTATGGCTTTAAACTTTTTCTTGGTAGGGGAGTGGGTGTGGCGCCACTCCATTGATTGCCGTGTTGTTTCAGGTTCGAAGTGATGAACCCATGTTTCATCGCCTGTAACAATCTTTGACAAGAAATTGTCACCCTCAGCCACATGACGAGCAAGCAGTTCCGCACAGATGGTTCTCCTTTGCTCTTTATGGTGTTCGGTTAGACAACGAGGGACCCAGCGGTAACAAACCTTTGAAGATCCCAACTGGTGAACAATTGTGAGAGCACTACCAACAGAGATGTCAAGTTGAGCACTGAGTTGTTTGATGGTGATCCGTCGATCATCTCGAACGAGTGTGTTCGCACGCTCCACCATTGCAGGAGTCACAGCTGTGCACGGCCGGCCCGCGCGCGGGAGATCAGACAGTCTTGCTTGACCTTGCGGCGATGATGACACACGCTTTGCCCAACGACTCACCGTGCTTTTGTCCACTGCCAGATCACCATAGACATTCTGCAAGCGCCTATGAATATCTGAGATGCCCTGGTTTTCCGCCAAAAGAAACTCGATCACTGCCCGTTGTTTGCAACGCACATCCGTTACAGACGCCATTTTAACAGCTCCGTACAGCGCTGCCACCTGTCGGAAGTCAATGAAACTATACGAGACGAAGCGGGAATGTTTGAAAATATTCCACAAGAAATTTCCGGTTTTTCAACCAAAATTGGCTGAGAAAATAAATGTGTTGCATTACTTATTGAACTGCCCTCGTGTATACCATCATGTTACTAAACTGTATCGCCAGGATTCACTTGCAAACTACATGTGTAATAATGATTAATGTTTCGTTTTAGGAGCAGAAAATGGATAGTTAATAGCAGACGAGAAGACCTTATGAAAAAAGACCCAGTTTACCTGTATAATAATATTAGGTTCTGTTCGTTACATTTCGAACAAAACCAGTTCATGAACGCAGACAATAATAAACTCGTGTGGAATGCAGTGCCCACACCGTTTGACATCCCCAATAAGCCGCCTCAGCTGACGATGAAGAGGAAACTGCCACAAAGATTCGACAATCCATCTCTAAAGCTGTAAAACAGTCCTTTGACACAGAAGCAGCCAGTTCAGCTCTCCGTGTATCAGTGCTAGATTCGTGTGAATCGTCAACACGGACCTGCTTTGACGATGAAGTGGTTAGATTAAGTGCAGTTATTCGTGTATTACAAAAGTGTAATGTTTGGTATGTATATCATTCACTTCTGTTGTTAGTCACTTAATTTTCTTTGCTTCCTTCGTGTGATGACATTATTTTGTTAGCACCTTGTTCACTGACAGATTGTTTGAAAATTATTCAAATATTTGGTTTTGCGTGAAATGTAATGTAATCACCTCATTATAATGTTTTCAACATATTTCATCCGCTATCTGGTAGTTGCTAGTCCCCAAGATGAAGGTCGTACTTGTATTAACAGGCGACAATGACAAACACAGTAGGCCTACCGAACGATAAATGAGTTGTCAATCGCTTTTGCATGTAGAGGTACATGTCTGTGCTTCTTACGTGTGAATATGTGTGTTTATATTCTTTTGATATCAACGAGGTAAGCTGCAATTCTATCCAACATCACAAGTGTTTCTTCACGAATGTGTTGTAGCTAGCCACACGATTCATGGTTTTTCTGCATACTTGCGCTTATTTTAAAATCATTTTTAGAAATACATTTGCCTTCTGATACTACTAATTTCGTCAAATTACGTAGGAAATGGAAGCAAAACAAACATTATTCTTATGACGCGTCTGATGTTCACCTTATTCGCCGCTTGGAGCGCTAGTGTCGCCTCATCTGTCAAACGGTAACAACATTTACAACTTTTACAGCAATGAGTATCGCGACTGTTACGTTAGACTGTGGAAATAAGCAACATTGGGAGTGACTATTATCTTTCTGCTGCAGGTAGAGCTTCCCTAAAAGAAGCATTATCTCTGGGAATTTCAGGGCATACACAATTCAATAACAAATATATATATGAAGTAGTCCATATTCCAATTCAGCTTTAAGGTAGACATTACTCTGTCCCACCACACTGCTCCCTACATTTTAAAAGAGAGGTCGTCCATCGGCGTCATTTCTTCTTCTTTTCTGATGACCAGCTTTTTGTGGTAAAATAAATCTGCACATGCGACGACTGTTAAATCTTACTTCCCTTGTACTATCGATGGGTAAAATTGTAATTAAAACGCTACTTTGTAACAATAACAAAGCAGGAGCAACGTCGGCAAGTGTGGAGTGTGCTGTCTGTGAAGAGTTTGAAGTACCAGTTCATTGAAATTGAGTGGTTAATTCACACTTGACTGGAGTGAAGCGTTCATTTGAACGACTCATTCACGAGCTCCCCATCACTAGTCGATGGTGTAGAACACCGTGAATCAGTAAAACGAAGTAACAGAAACGTATTGTAGTTTCAATTTCTTTTTTTTTTTACTTTATTGTTATTTTAAAACCTGTACAACAGGCAGGCTGTCAGCAGCACACTACGCTGCTCTTCAGCCATAGAAGACACAAGCAGCAAAAACAGTGAGAAGACACATAAGTCACAGAGCGGTGGGCAATAAAACAGGAGACACATAGAGACAATCACGGAGCCGTTCACACTCGTCGATAATCCACACTGCTAGCTGATGAGACGACGCACAACCACTGAAGATGATGATGGCACTGGTGAACGATGGAGGGGACGGTGAACACTAAACACTAAACACTAAACACACAAAACACTGATGGCGGCGACCTCCGGCGCGCGAATGTCCACGTAACGTGTGCGAGTCCGGGGACCTGCCAAGAGGGGTAGAAGGGGGAGGTGGGGGAGAGGGGAGAAAAAGGATGCCAATGGCTGAGGAGTTGGGGGCAGGAGGAGAGGAACAGGGGAGGGGAGGCCCGGGGGAGGAGGGGGGGAGAAAAGGAGGAGGGAGGAAAAAGGGAGAGGAGGGAGGGAGGGTGCCCGGAGGAATAAGTACAGGAGGAGGGCGGGAGGATCAAAGTTGGTAGGAGGGGTAGATGGAAGGGAGGAGGGCATCATCAGGGAGGGGGAGCTGGCGGAAGCCACCTTGGGAGAGGGTAAGGAGGGTGGAGAGATGGAGACCGGGTGGGACGTGCGAATACATGCGCGGCAGCGGGCGGGGGTGGGAGAGGATCGGGGAGACGAGCGGGTGAGGAGGATCGAGTTTGCGGGAGGTGTACAGGATCCGTATCCTTTCAAGGAAAAGGAGGAGGTGGGGGAAGGGGATGAGATTGCAGAGGATCCGCGTGGGGGAGGGGAGACGGATGCGATAGGCGAGGCGGAGAGCACGGTGTTCAAGGATTTGGAGGGATTTATAAAAGGTAGGGGGAGCGGAGATCCATGCTGGATGGGCATAACAAAGGATAGGGCGGATGAGGAATTTATAGGTGTGGAGGATGGTGGAGGGGTCCAGACCCCACGTACGGCCGGAAAGGAGCTTGAGGAGACGGAGGCGGGAACGTGCCTTGGCTTGGATTGTCTGGAGATGGGGAGTCCAGGAGAGGCGACGATCGAGGGTGACGCCAAGGTACTTAAGGGTGGGAGTGAGGGCGATGGGACGGCCATAGACGGTGAGATAGAATGTAGTTTCAATGCCGAAGCAACATTTTATTGCACTTGCGAACTCGAGGGTTGCATCAGTATTAAAACACACAACGGTTTCTCTCCGACACACTCTTCTCCCCCTGCTCTGTAATGCAGTTTATAATAATTTGATGAGTACATATTAAAATAAGTCTGAGTGTGATACTTTGTCCGGCACTGATCGCAATGGAACACGTTTCCTATGTCACCATCCATAACACCGATTCCTACACCTTTTTCCCCTCCGCCGGTGTGCCCCAAGGCTCCGTCCTCTCCCCCCTTCTGTACCTTTTGTACACGACGGACATGCCGCCGCCGTCACCCTCCGACCACCTTCTCCAGTTTGCCGATGACACCGCCTTCCTTGCCCTTGCCCCCACCCTGCAACGCTCCCAACGCCTTCTCCAATCCCATCTTGACCGGTTCACCGCTTGGTGCAACCAGTGGTTGCTCAAGGTCAATCCTTCCAAAACCCAGGCGATCATTGTAGGCAAAACCACCCCTTCCTTCCGCCTCCTTGATTTCTATCTCACCGTCTATGGCCGTCCCATCGCCCTCACTCCCACCCTTAAGTACCTTGGCGTCACCCTCGATCGTCGCCTCTCCTGGACTCCCCATCTCCAGACAATCCAAGCCAAGGCACGTTCCCGCCTCCGTCTCCTCAAGCTCCTTTCCGGCCGTACGTGGGGTTTGGACCCCTCCACCATCCTCCACACCTATAAATCCCTCATCCGCCCTATCCTTTGTTATGCCCATCCAGCATGGTTCTCCGCTCCCCCTACATTTTATCAATCCCTCCGAATCCTTGAACGCCATGCTCTCCGCCTCGCCTATCGCATCCGTCTCCCCTCCCCCACGCGGATCCTCTACGATCTCATCCCCTTCCCCCACCTCCTCCTTTTCCTTGAAAGGATACGGATCCTGTACACCTCCCGCAAACTCGATCCTCCTCACCCGCTCGTCTCCCCGATCCTCTCCCACCCCCGCCCGCTGCCGCGCCTGTATTCGCACGTCCCACCCGGTCTCCATCTCTCCACCCTCCTTACCCTCTCCCAAGGTGGCTTCCGCCAGCTCCCCCTCCCTGATGATGCCCTCCTCCCTTCCATCTACCCCTCCTACCAACTTTGATCCTCCCGCCCTCCTCCTGTACTTATTCCTCCGGGCACCCTCCCTCCCTCCTCTCCCTTTTTCCTCCCTCCTCCTTTTCTCCCCCCCTCCTCCCCCGGGCCTCCCCTCCCCTGTTCCTCTCCTCCTGCCCCCAACTCCTCAGCCATTGGCATCCTTTTTCTCCCCTCTCCCCCACCTCCCCCTTCTACCCCTCTTGGCAGGTCCCCGGACTCGCACACGTTACGTGGACATTCGCGCGCCGGAGGTCGCCGCCATCAGTGTTTTGTGTGTTTAGTGTTTAGTGTTTAGTGTTCACCGTCCCCTCCATCGTTCACCAGTGCCATCATCATCTTCAGTGGTTGTGCGTCGTCTCATCAGCTAGCAGTGTGGATTATCGACGAGTGTGAACGGCTCCGTGATTGTCTCTATGTGTCTCCTGTTTTATTGCCCACCACTCTGTGACTTCTGTGTCTTCTCACTGTTTTTGCTGCTTGTGTCTTCTATGGCTGAAGAGCAGCGTAGTGTGCTGCTGACAGCCTGCCTGTTGTACAGGTTTTAAAATAACAATAAAGTAAAAAAAAAAAAAAAATCGGATTCAGCGGTTGAATGGGACGTGAAAGTGGCTTTCAGCTAAACCCGAACGTTTCGTTTGGGGAAGCTATTTGGAAAACAATTTTTGGAGAGAGGATGAAAGATCCTCTCATATATTGAATTTAAACGATAGTGAATTGTCGTCTTTACGCTCTTACAGTGTCTGAGAGTTAAATAGAGCATGGTCGAAGGGGACAAAGGAAAGATAAACAGAGAAATCTGTCACATATAAAGAAGGGATTACATTTAATCTTGCTCGACATTTTCTCATGAAGCGCCCAAAAAAGTCTTTATCCGCCAAGTGAAACCTTATTTGTTGTATTCATGGACTGAAAACTAGGGCTACCAACGAAATGCAGTTCAATTTAGTTCCTTTTAAAATTTAAACCAAAATAGAATGAGTATGTTTACCACTGTTACAAAGTCTATATACCTACGTTAAGTAATTATTCAGAAGTTTTCCTGTAGATTTTATTTTTGTTGAGAATAATAACCCTCCAAATTCAAAACGTAAACTGTCACCTGTAGTCATTGGTACGATTTCAGGTAAAATCCCTCTTTATTTTCTTTGGAAAGCAGTTTTTGTGTCTGTTCACTCTTATACAATGGCTAGCAACTCGCGATCGCGTAAAAGTAGTGAAATTTGGGGTTTCTTCGCCGATTTAGGTGATGGGAAAGCAAAGTGCAATTATTGTTCTAAGTGTATTTCATATAAAGGAGGAAATACATTTAATCTAGCGCGTCATGTTCGAGTGCTGCATCCAACAGTGCCATTGTCAGTCAGACGCTTAGCGCCCCCTGCTCCTGCATCTTCCGATATTTCTTGGATAAAAAACCCGCACAATCCGGAACTAACATCAGAAAATGCCAGAAGCGAACAGCAGTTGGTGCCAGAAAATAACAGTACCACTTCAGTATCAGAAAGCAGACCTCCATCTCACGGAACATTACCCATGTATTTTCCGGAACCTCTTTCTAACAAAAGAAATCAGGAGATAGATTTCGCACTTCTGCAGACTGTTGTAAAGGATTATATGCCCTTCAACATAGTGGAAAGTAAACATTTCCAAAGTTTTTTAGGCAAACTGAATGGTGCTTACAGAATGCCATCTCGGAAGACCATTTCCAATACGCTGCTACAGCAACAGTGGATGGGTGGACCTCAACTACAAATGAGAGTTATTTGTCGGTGACAGCACACTACGTTAAAGACCTGGAGCTGGCGTCTTCCCTCCTAGAGTGCTTTAAATACGACGAAAGGCACACGTCAGAAAAAATCTCGGAAGAACTGCTACGTGTCACAAGGGAATGGGGCATTCAAGAAAAAGTCGTCTGTGTTGTCAGCAACAATGCTGCTGACATTGTGGCAGCTATAAGACTCACAGCCTGGAAACACATCCCCTGCTTTGCGCGCACACTCAATTTTTTTGTTCAGAATGGGCTTCCGCACATTCAACCCATTCTGAATAAAGTAGAAAAAAATGTTGAATTTTTTAATAGAAGTTCGCATGCCTGCACGAAACTGAAAAAGATGCAGGAACAGTTAAAAGAGCCAGTTCTGACACTAAAACAGGACACTGTTACAAGATGGAATTCAACCTATGATATCCTGCGAAGAATAATCGAGGTTAAGAATTCCCTAATGACAGTTATCACTCTGAATTATCCAGATCTTCCAAATCTGACTGCAGAGGACATTGCAAGTGTAACACAAGCCTGTGACCTGTTGAAAGTGTTCAAAGACTGCACAGAGGAAATGTCAAGTGAAAATGTTGTCACTGCTTCTAAAGTTATGCTACTTAGTCGCTCGTTGAAAAAATGGTGTTGCAGGTTTGTTAATAACACTGAAATTCATGTAGACGTGCAACAGATGGCCGAAAAGTTAGCTGAAGACCTAAAACGACGATTTAGAAATATAGAGGAAAATTCCATTTTCGCAGAAGCAACTGCATTGGATCCCCGGATCAAAAACATGGTTTTTCTGATAAAAATTCTGCTGAGAAGGTGAAATTAAACCTGATCAGGCACTGTGAGAAATTTGTGACGAACACATCCACTGCTACTGCAACAATCTCAGTTCCAACCACTGAATCAACTTCCAGTCTCTGGCTCGAATTTGATGAAGTGTTTTCCAGGCTGCAGAGTAATCCACACCCGAGAGCTGCTGCAATAGTGGAAGTGGACAAATATTTACAAGAGCCCCTGCTACAGAGACAAGGCAATCCACTTCAGTGGTGGTCTGAACGACTGTCAGTATACCCCTCGCTCTTTGAACTTGCAAAAATACGACTGTGTATTGTCGCAACCTCCACGCCATGTGAAAGAGTGTTCTCGAAGGCAGGACCCTTATAACTGACAGAAGAAATCGCCTGACACGGAAATCTCTGAAGATTCACCAAATCCGTTGATGTTTATTCATAAATATATATGTGTATTTTTTAAAAAACTTAATTAGGACAATCCTCAAATTGACATTAAGTGTAATTTTTTCAATAATGTGTACGAGATAAACATTCCTACATGAACGATTATCTTTCAAGCGTGGATTCCACGCATGCTTCAGTTCCAGACTCACAAGGTAAGCATTTTATTTTCATGTTGGCTGTGCGTGCTCACACAGCCAGCCTCTTCATTTGTATTTTAATATTCATTTGTCTGCAAGTGCTGCCAACGGTAGCTTACCCGTAGACGCGAAGTATAACTCCACAAATAGTCGCTGGTAATTATGTCAGCATTGCAGGAAGCAGCTGACGCTACCTTCCCCTCGCCCCTCTTCGACTGTACCCCTCCTAACCCTATCGTTCCCCAGAAACACCGCGCGATTCGTCGAAGTCGACAGTAGAGGGAGGACTGATGTGAAGGGACCAAGGGAGAATGAGTGACGTAGCGCCGATGTACTGGGGGAGGGAGAGGGGAAGAGAGTGAGTGAACTAGAAAACAGTGTGGAGTGTGCTATCTGTGAAGAGTTTGAAGTACCAGTTCATTGAAATTGAGTGGTTAATTCACACTTGACTGGAGTGAAGCGTTCATTTGAACGACTCATTCACGAGCTCCCCATCACTAGTCGATGGTGTAGAACACCGTGAATCAGTAAAACGAAGTAACAGAAACGTATTGTAGTTTCAATGCCGAAGCAACATTTTATTGCACTTGCGAACTCGAGGGTTGCATCAGTATTAAAACACACAACGGTTTCTCTCCGACACACTCTTCTCCCCTGCTCTGTAATTCAGTTAATAATAATTTGCTGAGTACATAGTAAAATAAGTCTGAGTGTGAGGACAAAAGATCCTCGCATATATGGAATTTAAACGTTAGTGAATTGTCGTCGATGATGTAGAACACCGTGAATCAGTAAAATGAAGTAACAGAAACGTATCGTAGTTTCAATTTTTTTTTTCTTTATTGTGATTTCATGCCCCTGCCCCATATGGGCAGGGGAGGGCTGTCAGCAGCACAATCCGCCGCTCTTCAGCCGAGTGACATGACAACTAAAACAAGAATAAAATAATACATACATAAGGAGGTAAAAAAGGGGAACATAAAACAGAGTAAGGGGAGAAAATGGAGGTAAAAATACACTGACATGTAGACGTTCATTGGGGACAGTTAAAAAAGTCACCAGAGAGTTAAAAAAAACACAGTTGGCGATTCATGAAACACAGAGAAGACACTGGATGCGCATGCACAGGTTAAAAGTTGGCCACAGTATTAAAAACACTCCGAAACAACACACTTAAAACCCACTGGGAGCACACACGACGAAGAATAAAATTACCAGGCGGGACCTGCCGAGGGAAAGGTCAGAGAGGATGGAAAAGGAGGGGAGAGCATGGGGCAGCTGGGGAAGCGGCGGGATGAAGAAAGGAGGGGCAACCGTGGGTTCACGAAGAGGCAGGAGACACATGGGGCGGGAGAGGAAAAGGGAAGACAGGGCAGGAGGGAGCGCAGAGACACTGAAAGAAGGCACAATAGATGGACGGGGAGTAGGAGGGGAAATCCGCTCAGAAGGAGGGAGGGGGAGGAGAGGGAGCCCTGAGGAGGAGGCAGAAGGGGGGGGGGTTAGGGTTGGTAGGAAGGGTAGATGTCAGGTCGAAGCTCATCATCCGGGAGTGGTGTAGTTTCAATGCCGAAGCAACATTTTATTGCACTTGCAAACTCAAGGGTTGCAACAGTATTAAAACACACAACGGTTTCTCTCCGACACTCTCTTCTCCCCCTGCTCTGTAATGCAGTTTATAATAATTTGATAAGTACATATTAAAATAAGTCTGAGAGTGATACTTTGTCCGGCACTGATCGCAATGGAACACGTTTAAAGCAGCAGACACCATGCAACAAGTGCTCACACTGCCATCTGCTGATTATGCGGTAAAACAGGTTGGCGGTACACTTAGCTGCCGACAGATGTCAGCTTCAAACGTCTGCCGATCATGTGGTAGAGTAGGTTGGCGGTTAACTTACCTGCCGACAGCTGTCACCCTGAACTGCGCTATTTGACTTCTGGATATAAATTTCAGAAACGAAGGATTGTTATACTGTTAAAAACAAATTAAATTTACTTAAAGTTACACCTGTAACACGTAAAAGTAGATGATTTTCCTCAAAATTGGCAAAAATATGAGTGTTCTCACAATGGGTACGTACAAATACGCCTATCAAGTACCACTTTCGTCACATCAGATTCAGGCATCTAGAGGGTTGGATCCCCTCCTTCGAAAGCGTCAGATTGCAAAGCCTGGGCTACTCTCAGGGTGCGCCTTCGACGTGGAAGATCCCTGCCGTGTCGTCTGCTTGCCGCCGCCGCCGCCACTTGGTCACCGCCATCCGGTCCTCGCCGCCGCCGTCGCCGCCTGCCGGGGCTCGCCGCCCCCGCCTGGTCGCCGCCTGCCGGTGCTCGCCGCCGCCGCCGCCGCCGCCGCCTGCTGGTCGCCGCCGCCGCCGCCGTCGTCGCCGTCGCCGCCTGCCGGGGCTCGCCGCCGCCGGTGCCAGCCGCCGCCATCCGGTGCCCGCCGCCGGTGCCGCCTGGTCGCCGCCATCGCCGCCGTCCTGACCCTGGGCTACGGCCGTCTTTGTCTCCATCCGTCTTCGTCTTTGTCTGTCCCCAGTTTCTGTCCTCTCCTCTTCGTTCTGTTCGTTCTTGTTTCTCTCTCCCGTCATGTCCGCCCCCACCACCACTGTCACTACTACCACCACCGCCATTGTCTATACCTCCCCTTCCACCGCCTCCACCACTATAACTTGGTGTGCCCAGTCCCACCCCCCTCCTTCCATTCCACCTCTCCTCACTCTCCCTTCACCCTCTATCTTTGTCGCCCCCTCTCCCGCTTCTTCCTCCCGCTCCTCTCGTTCTGATCCCTTCCCCCCACTCCCCCAGCCTGTCACTGCAGCTCCGGCTCGGGTGGTGGCCCGTCGGGCCACTGCCCACGCCCAGCTCTCTCCGTCACCTTCGCCATCACCGCCGCCACTGCCACCGTCATCGTCATCGTCGCCGTCGCCTTCGCCTTCACCGTCACCGTCACCATCTCCGGCGCCGACTCCGACCCCGGGACCTGCCCCTCCCCGCCACATTCCCGTTGTTCCCATCCCCCACACCTCCTCCACCGCCGTCAAGCGCCCCGGTGGCACTCCTGCTTCCTCTGCTTCCAAAAAGGCTGCGCCTCGTCCTCCTTCCCCCACCCCTGATGCCATGGAAGTCTCCCCGCCTGTCCCTGCCCCCTCATCCTCCTCCTCTCCCCCTTCCTCCTACCGCTACCTCCTCTCCCGTCCTGATCCCTCTCTCCTTGAAGCCCGGAACCTCACCCTCTTCCTTCGCCAGCATTGTCCTGGTGCCCCCATCTCCCTCCTCACTCCTCGCCGAGATTCGGTCCTCATCTCCTCCCCCAGCCCAACCCTCCACACCTACCTCCTTTCCCGCATCCCTGCCACCCGCTTTGGCCCTCATGCCTCTCTCACCCCTGCTCCTTCACTACCTCCCTCCCGCCAACCCCAACCTCCGCGTCGCCCGCCAACTCTCACTGCCGTGATCACTCGGCTTAGTCCAGTGATCACGGAGGAGGAGGTGTTGGCGGAGCTCCAGGCGCATCCCCATTTGGAGGTGCGTGCGGTTCGCCGCATACATAACGCTGCCGGCCCCACCCGCCTTATGCGGGTTTTTTCTGAGCACGCCCCCTCCATTGACCGTCTCCTGAAGGAGGGTGCCCTCCTTTTTAACCAGCGGTACAAGGTCGACCCCTCCCGTTCCCCTCCTCAATCCCTGCGCTGCCAGAGGTGTCTACGCTATAACGCGCACCCCACAGCTGAGTGCCGCGAGGCCCCCACCTGCCCGCATTGTCGGCAAGCGCACTTCCTCAGGCAGTGCCTCAACCTCCAATCCCCTCCTTCCTGCAATACCTGCAATCTCCCCCATCCCACCTACTCCCAAAAGTGTAAAGCCCGACCCCCTCCAACCACTCCTGAACTCACCGTCCCTGTCCGTCCCCTGGACGCCCCCACCCCTCCTGGCAATTCCCTTCGTCCCCCCCCCCCCCACCGCTGAGGACATCATCAGGTTCCTTACCATCGTCCTCCAGAATGTTCATCCCTTTCAGCGCCCACACACCCTCCAACAGATCTCCCTCACCGCCCGTTCCATATTCCAACTCAAGATGTACGCCACCTACTCCAACAACCAGGCCCATTTCACCTTCTCCCGCCTCGACACCCTCGTCTAAATCCCTTTCATGGCGCGACAGCAACGTATCCTTTTCAACAACATCCGCTCCCTACCCGCCAACAGGAACCTCTTCCTGCACACCCTTGCACCCACCGCGTGGATGCCTTCCTCCTTAATGAAACCTTCCTCCAACCCCACCACACCATTCACACTTCGCCCTACCTCCTCCACCGCTCCGATAATCCCCTCCCGATTGCGCGTGGCGGAGTTGCGATTGGTCACCACCGCCAGATCCCCGTTCGGCTCCAACCTCTCCTTCCCGACCCCACCGAACACCTGATCTTTAGTCTCTTCTTCCCCGGCCTTACCGTTACCTGCGCCACCATCTATGTCCGCCCCAACGCTCCTCTTCCCTTCGACTTCCTCTCCCACGTCGATTGTACCTTTTCCTCCTACGTGATCGCCGCCGACCTCAACATCCATAGTCGTTCCGCTGCCCAGTTACGGCGGTGGCATCGGTTCCTCTCCTCCCTTCAAGGCGACCTCATTCCCATCCCCCAGCACACCCGTTCTGAATCCAACTCCACTCCTGATGTTATCCTCTCCTCCCCCAACCTCCTTGGCCGCATAACGGTAGATGTCCTGGAGCCTATTGGTAGCGACCATCTCCCTGTCCTCCTCACCGTTTCAGACGGTCGTCGCCCTCGCCCCGACCCTCGTACTGAGCCTCCCCCTAAGTATGTCCACGACTATTCCCGAGCCGACTGGAATGCCTACCGGGATACCCTTTCCACCCAGGTCGATAGCCACCCTCTCACCTACCACCACCCTGACGATGTCACCCATGCCGCCTCCTTTCTCCAGCAGACCTTGTCTGGGGCCGTGGAGGCCCACGTTCCTACTGTCGCCATCCACCCCCACCGTCCTACCTTACCCCCACAGGCCGTTCTCCTCCTCCGTGAATCCCGTCGTCTCTACCGTGCCTTCCTCCGCACGCGTGACCCGGACACACTACGACGCCACCGGCAACTCCAGCGACACGTTCGTAATTTGCTCGCGGCTAAGAAACGCCGGGACTGGCGACAGACATGCACCCGTTTAAATGCTACCCTACCAATCAACTCGTCCAAGTTCTGGTCGGCCTTCCGTCGCCTTACCGGAACTAAACCCTCCCCCTACTATCCTCTTCTCCACGATGATCACCCCTTCCCTGACACCCTTAGTAAGGCCAATCACTTTGCCTCCTACCTCTCCGATGTCTTCTTCATCCCCGACGATCCCCAGTTCGATTATTCCCTCTTCCCGGATATCCGCGATCGCACTGACACCTCTGTCCCTCCCCTCGCTCCTGGTTTCCAGTACTTGGACAACATTACACACACGGAACTCAATGCCCCTATCACTACACAGGATCTCATTGATACACTCCGCACAAAACGCAACACCGCTCCTGGTCACGATCGTGCCACCTACCGTCACCTTCGTGAAGCTCCTGTCTCTTTCCTCTCCACCCTGGCCAGGCTCTACAATGTAGTCCTGTCCACCGGTTACTACCCCGACCTGTGGAAAACCTCCCGTATCCTCATGTTCCTTAAACCTGGCACACCGCCGTCCGCCGTCTCCTCCTACCGTCCATTAGCTTTACCTCGGTCTTCAGCAAGGTCCTGGAATCTATCCACACCCGCCGCATCCACCAGCATCTCCGCCAGCACCGCCTCCTTCCCGTCACCCAGTGTGGCTTTCGGCCATCCTTCTCTTCCGACGATCTTCTCCTTCACCTCACTCATCTCCTTTCCGAACAGCTTAATTCCCGTCGCTCCGCAATCTTCCTCTCCCTTGACCTCGAACGCGCTTATGACCGCGTCTGGCATGCCGGTCTCCTCTTCAAGCTCCAAACCTTTGCCCTTCCCATTAACTACGTCCGTCTGATCGGTTCCTTTCTCTCCCGCCGTCCTTCCTATGTCACCATCCATAACACAGATTCCTACACCTTTTTCCCCTCCGCCGGTGTGCCCCAAGGCTCCGTCCTCTCCCCCCTTCTGTACCTTTTGTACACGGCGGACATGCCGCCGCCGTCGCCCCCCGTCCACCTCCTCCAGTTTGCCGATGACACCGCCTTCCTCGGCCTTGCCCCCACCCTGCAACGCTCCCAACGCCTTCTCCAATCCCATCTTGACCGATTCACCTCTTGGTGTAACCAGTGGTTGCTCAAGGTCAATCCTTCGAAAACCCAGGCGATCATTGTAGGCAAAACCACCCCTTCCTTCCGCCTCCTTGATTTCTATCTCACCGTCTATGGCTGTCCCATCGCCCTCACTCCCACCCTTAAGTACCTTGGCGTCACCCTCGACCGTCGCCTCTCCTGGACTCCCCATCTCCATACAATCCAAGCCAAGGCACGTTCCCGACTCCGTCTCCTCAAGCTCCTTTCCGGCCGTACGTGGGGTCTGGACCCTTACACAATCCTCCACACCTATAAATCCCTCATCCGCCCTATCCTTTGTTATGCCCATCCAGCCTGGATCTCCGCCCCCCCTACCTTTTATAAATCCCTCCAAATCCTTGAACGCCATGCTCTCCGCCTCGCCTATCGCATCCGTCTCCCCTCCCCCACGCGGATCCTGTATGATCTCATCCCCTTCCCCCACCTCCTCCTTTTCCTTGAAAGGATACGGATCCTGTACACCTCCTGTAAACTCGATCCTCCTCACCCGCTCGTCTCCCCAATCCTCTCCCATCCCCGCCCGCTGCCGCGCCTGTATTCCCACGTCCCGCCCGGTCTCCATCTCTCCACCCTCCTTACTCTCTCTCAAGGTGGCTTCCGCCAGCTCCCCCTCCCTGATGATGTCCTCCTCCCCTCCATCTACCCCTCCTATCAACTTTGACCCTGCCCCACCACCCACTTCCGGTGTCCTTTCCTTTAGGCACCCTCCCTCCCTCCCTTCTCTTCCCTTCCCTCCCCTTCTCTTTCCTTTTCCCCCGTCCCCTCCCTCCACCACTCTTCCCCCCCGGGCTTCCCCTCTTCCTTCCTCCCTCCTCCCTTTCACCCCTGCCCGTGGCATCTCCGCTCTCTCCTCTCCCTCTCCCACTCCCCTTCCTCCTCCTCCTCTCTTGGCAGGTCACCGGACTCGCACACGCATAAGGAACATTCGCGCGCTGGAGATCATCGCGCGTCAGTGTCTAGTGTGTGTGCTTCGTTTTGTGTTTCGTGCAGTTACAACTCAACTGTTCACATGTGCCGTCGCAGTTCTCCGTGTTTTGTGCACCGTGTCAACAAGTGTTAGTGTTTTTATCGTCCAACGTGAACGGCTTCTTGTTTTTTGTTTTTTTGTAACTACTTTCTTTGCCCGCCATTTTTTGTATTTTCTGTGTCACCTATCTCATATTATTGTACCCCATAAGGCTGAAGAGCGGCGTGCTACGCTGCTGCCAGCCCGCCTTGTATGAGGTGCTGAAAATTACAATAAAGGAAAAAAAAAAAAAAAACACATCAGATTCAGCGGTTGAATGAGACGTAAAAGTGACGTCCAGCTAAATCCGAACGTTTTGTTTGGGAAAGCTATTTGGAAAACAATTTTTGGAGAGAGGATGAAAGATCCTCTCATATATTGAATTTAAACGATAGTGAATTGTCGTCTTTACGCTCTTACAGTGTCTGAGAGTTAAATAGAGCATGGTCGAAGGGGACAAAGGAAAGATAAACAGAGAAATCTGTCACATATAAAGAAGGGATTACATTTAATCTTACTCGACATTTTCTCATGAAGCGCCCAAAAAAGTCTTTATCCGCCAAGTGAAACCTTATTTGTTGTATTCATGGACTGAAAACTAGGGCTACCAACGAAATGCAGTCCAATTTAGTTCCTTTTAAAATTTAAACCAAAATAGAATGAGTATGTTTACCACTGTTACAAAGTCTATATACCTACGTTAAGTAATTATTCAGAAGTTTTCCTGTAGATTTTATTTTTGTTGAGAATAATAACCCTCCAAATTCAAAACGTAAACTGTCACCTGTAGTCATTGGTACGATTTCAGGTAAAATCCCTCTTTATTTTCTTTGGAAAGCAGTTTTTGTGTCTGTTCACTCTTATACAATGGCTAGCAACTCGCGATCGCGTAAAAGTAGTGAAATTTGGGGTTTCTTCGCCGATTTAGGTGATGGGAAAGCAAAGTGCAATTATTGTTCTAAGTGTATTTCATATAAAGGAGGAAATACATTTAATCTAGCGCGTCATGTTCGAGTGCTGCATCCAACAGTGCCATTGTCAGTCAGACGCTTAGCGCCCCCTGCTCCTGCATCTTCCGATATTTCTTGGATAAAAAAACCCACACAATCCGGAACTAACATCAGCAAATGCCAGAAGCGAACAGCAGTTGGTGCCAGAAAATAACAGTACCACTTCAGTATCAGAAAGCAGACCTCCATATCACGGAACATTACCCATGTATTTTCCGAAACCTCTTTCTAACAAAAGAAATCAGGAGATAGATTTCGCACTTCTGCAGACTGTTGTAAAGGATTATTTGCCCTTCAAAATAGTGGAAAGTAAACATTTCCAAAGTTTTTTAGGCAAAGTGAATGGTGCTCACAGAATGCCATCTCGGAAGACCATTTCCAATACGCTGCTACAGCAAAAGTACGCCATGATGAAAGAAATTGTGAGAGCCAAAATTAATTCTGCGGAAGCGGTTGTGCTGACAATGGATGGGTGGACCACAAACTACAAATGAGAGTTATTTGTCGGTGACAGCACACTACGTTAAAGACCTGGAGCTGGCGTCTTCCCTCCTAGAGTGCTTTAAATACGACGAAAGGCACACGTCAGAAAAACTCTCGGAAGAACTGCTACGTGTCACAAGGGAATGGGGCATTCAAGAAAAAGTCGTCTGTGTTGTCAGCAACAATGCTGCTAACATTGTGGCAGCTATAAGACTCACAGCCTGGAAACACATCCCCTGCTTTGCGCACACACTCAGCTATAAGACTCACAGCCTGGAAACACATCCCCTGCTTTGCGCACACACTCAATTTAATTGTTCAGAATGAGCTTCCGCACATTCAACCCATTCTGAGTAAAGTAGGAAAAAATGTTGAATTTTTTAAGTGAAGTTCGCATGCCTGCACGAAACTGAAAAAGATGCAGGAACAGTTAAAAGAGCCAGTTCCGACACTAAAACAGGCACTGTGAGAAATTTGTGAGGAACACATCCACTGCTACTGCAACAATCTCAGTTCCAACCACTGAATCAACTTCCAGTCTCTGGCTCGAATTTGATGAAGTGTTTTCCAGGCTGCAGAGTAATCCACACCCGAGAGCTGCTGCAATAGTGGAAGTGGACAAATATTTACAAGAGCCCCTGCTACAGAGACAAGGCAATCCACTTCAGTGGTGGTCTGAACGACTGTCAGTATACCCCTTGCTCTTTGAACTTGCAAAAATACGACTGTGTATTGTCGCAACCTCCACGCCATGTGAAAGAGTGTTCTCGAAGGCAGGACACCTTATAACTGACAGAAGAAATCGCCTGACAGGGAAAAAAGTGGAACAAATTATGTTTTTAAACGGAAATCTCTGAAGATTCACCAAATCCGTTGATGTTTATTCATAAATATATATGTGTATTTTTTAAAAAATTTAATTAGGACAATCCTCAAATTGACATTAAGTGTAATTTTTTCAATAATGTGTACGAGATAAACATTCCTACATGAACGATTATCTTTCAAGCGTGGATTCCACGCATGCTTCAGTTCCAGACTCACAAGGTAAGCATTTTATTTTCATGTTGGCTGTGCGTGCTCACACAGCCAGCCTCTTCGTTTGTATTTTAATATTCATTTGTCTGCAAGTGCTGCCAACGGTAGCTTACCCGTAGACGCGAAGTATAACTCCACAAATAGTCGCTGGTAATGATGTCAGCACTGCAGGAAGCAGCTGACGCTACCTTCCCCTCGCCCCTCACCGACTGTACCCCACCTAAATGCGGCAGTGAGGACAATAAAAAATTGATTTTTGCTGCAGATGTAGATGTCAGAGCTGTTCATTGTGTTTATGAACTGAAAATTGTAACAATTCACCAAAAAATTAAAGCTATCTACAATTTCAGATTTTTTTCCTTAAAAAGTAGGGACTGCTGAACCTGTTTTTTCATTATGCCTTATTTATGTAAGACCATTCAAATTAAAAGTCAGTGTGATAAACAAAATGGCTTATTTATCTTTTATAAAGCATCAACGTAAGAGGGTAAAGAGAGATTTGGTAACCCACCCACCCACAGCCCCCAGAATCTTAGTAGTGGTGGCAGACTGATCTGTAATGTAGCCCAAGGTGTATCTTAGTTTTGAACATGACAATTTGGTTGTGAGTTTGTGAAGCCAATGAATGTGAATATGAATTAAAGGCTGTGGTGACAGACTGATCAGTAGTGAAGCCTAATCTCTATGTTTGCACACCATATTTAAAGCTCTTTGCAATATTTCACACTTTCCATTATAAAATTTAAAACAGCCAGTGGTGTCACTTTCCTCAACATTGTAGCAGGACAAATGGATGCATTTTAGAGAGATCTTTAATCCAATGTAACACTTGCAGTGCATATTTTTGTAGTATGAAAATATAAATATGAAAATTGCCAAATACAGTGCTTTAGCTTTGCAAACACTTAAATATGGTGGTTTCATGGTTTACTGCCATCTGCTTCTCACCAAAATAAGTCACTCTTAGTACAGCTTGTTGTGTTGAAGTGGTGGGAAATGTCACATCAGCAGCTGAACATAGTACCAAATTCAGAATACAAGTATTAGATATTAAACAAATCTGCAATGAATATTTTCATGCATATAATGTACATATAATATACATAAACTACGGAAATGTACTGCGGATGGGGGGGGGGGGGGGGGGGGGAGGTCCTATATGTGACTTTTACCACTTAAAATATTATTTCCGTCTTTTACATTTTCCCACAATTCACACAATTTTTTTGCAAGTTCCTGGAATTGTGTAAAAGAGGGGTTTCACTTAGTCAAAGTCTCGAGGTTGTTGCATTTCTTTTTTTTTTTATCATCTTTCTTATTATCCTCTGGAGCACGTGGATTATTCACTGTGGCTGTTATGTGAGTGACTTGTCATAGACTGTTGTGTCTCCATCCATTTTTCAGTTTGTTCGTATATATCAACTTTTCTTGATGTTGCGAAGGTGTTACATGGTTTCATTGTCAAACTGGTACACACATCTAGTTGAACACATGTAAATTTGACATTAATCATTTTGAGATTTTTCCAACTTGCCTAGGCAAATGCTAAGCTAGATTTCATTTTGCTTTCTTTTGTTAACAAGCATAAAACATGAATCACTGACATCAAGCTACTTCTTTTTTAAAGAGATAGAAACACACATTTTTTGTTTTTGAGATTCAAGCACTGGATTATTTCTCTTATTACCACAGTATATTTGTTTCATTAATGCTTTTATTGGTAATTGTTCATGTAAGTGTTCAAGTTTTTCCTTTTATACTAAAATTGGACTGGAATGCTCTCTTTGAAATTCTGAAGGTAACAGGAATAAAATACAGGGAGCAAAAGGCTGTTTACAGCTTGTCCAGAAACCAGACTGCAGTTATAATAGTCAAGGGGCATGAAAGGGAAGCAGTAGTTGAGAAGACAATGAGACAGGTTGTGACAAAGCAAGCTGGGATAATTTTAATTACCCTCTTTTTTTGCCATCTGCCTACTTAAATTCATTTTTCCACTTTTAACTAGTTACCATTAACATAAGCAAATAAAATTGCATTTTCATAAAAGAGAAATGTTGGCCCTTAGTCTTAAAGAATATAACACCAGATCTAATTTTGACTATTCCTAGTTAGTATCTTTCATTATAGGGAAAAATCAGTAATTGTTTTGTGACTTAAATTCTATTGTTGACGTATAAACAAATATCAATTATGTAATGTAACATTTGGAAGACAAATGCGAGTAATCTTAAAGTATCTATTTGGCTCTCTTCAAAAACATATTAGCAAATCCAGCCCTGAATTAATTCCAAAGTAATTAACAGTTTTATCAAAAGTATTGTTTGTGTAACTATATTTGTTGTCTTCATGATTTAAACAGTTCGGCTTAACCCCTGTAGTAGGAGAAACTGTTAAAAGAAATGAATCTTTTCATGTATTCAGTTAATTTAATGAGTTAAGTTTTAATTGCAATTTCTGTAAATTTAACTTTAAACAATGTGTAGTTTCAGTACCTATTATTGTGATGATATATAAGGGCCTCATTTTTGGTCATGAGACAGTCCACAGCTAAGTTTCAGATGAGAAACCTGTGTTGGTTAGAATGACAACAATGCTTCAAGTTAACTGTAGAATAAGTGTTAAACAATTAGACTGTGTGTAAAAACAATGACAGTGTCTGCTTTCCATATGAACCTATTTATTCTTCAAGAACTGTGTGAATTATGTGGTTATGTTTTTACTGCTCGTAGATGTTCAACAGTAAACTATTGTAGCAGTATGTGGAGGTTCGCCTGCAAACTATTAATGAGGCTTATGGAAAGTTTAAACAGTAGTGCACTGGCTGTACATATATAACTGTGTGTTACTGGGGGATAGTGCAAAGTGAAAGTAAAAGTCAGTGAAAAGGAACTGTGCATCTGTCAGCTACATTATTTACCGTAGTCAGCATCCAAATTGCAGATCCCATTTTTCAGCCAGTGTAACAACACAGTACGTCAACACCAAGGACAATCAACAAACAAAGAAATAAAAGCAGGTGGAATCGCTACAAGGGTTTTAGCCTATCCTCAGTGTTTTCAATCTGTACATTGAACAAACAGTAAAAGAAACCAAAGAAAAATGTGGAGTAGCAATTAAATTTTAGGGAGAAGAAATAAAAACTTTGAGGTTTCCTGCCGACTTTATAATTCTCTCAGGGAGAGCAAAGGACTTGGGAAAGCAGTTAAATGGAATGGATAGTGCCGTGAAAGGAGGATGTAATACGTATTTACTCGAATCTAAGCCGCACTTTTTTTCTGGTTTTTGTAATGGAGAAAACCGCCTGTGGCTTAGAATCGAGTGCAAAGTAAGCGGAAGTTCTGAAAAATGTTGGTAGGTGCCGCTACAGCTAACTTTTTTTTTTTCATTTATTGAATTTCAATTCCCCCCGAAGGGGGCGGGCTGGCAGCAGCTTAGTATGCCGCTCTTCAGCCGACAGATTTTGTGACAAAGGTCAAGAGAACAAATAATAAAAAACAGGCGATAAAATCGGAGTCTTAGAGAGTAACAAGACGAAAAGAAATCGTGGAACTTAAAACAACAACACAGGGATGATGACGCTAATAAAAATACATACGAAGCAGACAGGGAAAACAATAGACAATTAAAAAAACACGGCGACAGTCTGGATTCTGTTCGCAAAGGACATAAAATTCACACCGAGCGACAGCATTGTTTCCGTTCGCAACACGAGAAAGACAAACAACACGGAATAGTCACTGGAACACTGCACTAAAAAGTTGGCAAATGTGACACCACAGTCGAGAGCAGGTGGGGGGAAACTGGACAGAAGATGGGAAAACAAAAAAGGGGGGAAAGGAGAGGAAATGCGAAGGGGGGAGCCGGGAAAGGAGCTGAAGGAGGATGAGGACCCATAAGAGGGGTGGGGGGCAGACACGACAGGGAGTGGGGTAGGCAGAGGAGGGGAATACAAAAGGACTGGGGGGGAGAAGTGAGGTAGGGAGAGGTGTAGTGGGGAGAAAACAGGACGGAAGGGGGGGGGGGAAGAGGGAGCCCAGGGAAAGGACAGAGGAAAAGAGGGGGATTGAGGATCAGAGTTGATAGGAAGGATAAATGGAGGGAGAGGGGGCATCATCCGGGAGGGGGAGCTGACGGAAGCCACCTTGGGAAAGGAGATGGGGGTGTAGAGATGGAGGGTAGGGGGGACACAACGGTGAAGACGTGGCAGGGGGAGGGGATGGGAGAGGAGAGGAGCAACCAGGGGGTGAGGGGGTTCAAGACGGCGGGAGGTGTAGAGGATGCGGATATGTTCGAGGAATAGGAGCAGATGGGGGAAAGGAATGAGATCATAGAGGATCCGCGTGGGGGACGGGAGGCGGATACGGAAGGCGAGGTGGAGTGCATGACGCTCAAGGATCTGGAGGGACTGATAGAATTTGGGGGGGGGGGGGCAGATATCCAGGCAGGACTGGCATAACAGAGGATGGGACGGATGAAGGATTTGTAGGTGTGGAGGATGGTAGAGGGGTGCAACCCCCATGTCCGGCCAGAGAGGAGTTTGAGGAGTCGGAGGCGGTTGTGGGCTTTGGATTGGATGGAGCGGAGATGAGGTATCCAGGTGAGGTGACGGTCAATGGTGAGGCCAAGGTAGGTGAGGGTGGGACAGTAAGGGAGAAATCCAGGAGCCGGAAGGAGCGAGTGGTACGACCTACGATGATTGCCTGGGTCTTGGAAGGATTGAGTTTCAGGAGCCATTGGTTACACCAAGCAGCAAAAAGGTCAAGGTGATTCTGGAGAAGGCGTTGGGACCGTTGGAGGGTAGGAGTTAGGGCGAGGAATGCGGTGTCATCAGCATATTGCAAGAAGTGTACTGGAGGGGGGGGGGGGTTGGGGCATATCTGCCGTGTACAGGAGGTAGAGGAGAGGGGAGAGGACAGAGCCCTGGGGCACACCGGCAGAGGGGTAGAAGGTGTGAGAATTGGCATGATGGATGGTAACATAGGAGGAGCGGTGGGAGAGGAAGGAGGCCACCAGACGGATGTAGTTGATAGGAAGGGCGTAGGTTTGGAGTTTAAACAGGAGACCGGGATGCCAGACACGGTCGTAGGCCTTTTCGAGGTCAAGTGAGACAAAAATGGCAGAGCGACTGGAGTTAAGCTGGAGGGAGAGGAGATAAGTGAGGCGGAGGAGTTGGTCATCAGCAGAGAAGGAAGGTCGAAAGCCACATTGGGTGTTTGGGAGGAGTTGGTTTTGGTGGAGGTGGAGATGGATGCGCCGGGAAAGGATGGATTCCAAGAGCTTGCTGAACACCGATGTGAGACAGATAGGACGATAGGAAGAGGCATCAGATGGAGGCTTATTGGGTTTGGAGAACATCAGGATACGGGAGGTTTTCCACAGGCCGGGATAGAAGCCAGTGGCAAGGATGACATTGTAGAGGGTGGCAAGGAGGGAAAGGAAGGAGGGAGGGCAGTGTTTGAGGTGGCGGTAGGTAACGCAGTCGTGGCCGGGAGCAGTGTTGCGTTTAGTGCGGAGTGTGAGGCTGATGTCCTGTGTAGTGATGGGAGTGTTAAGTGCAGAAGGTGGGGTGTGGCCCAAGTACTGGAAGCTAGGAGCAAGGGGAGGAACAGAGGTATTCGTACGGTCCATGACATCAGGGAAGAGGGAATAATCAAAGTGGGGATCATCTGGGATGGAAAAAACATCAGAGAGGTGGGAGGCAAAGTGGTTGGCCTTACTGAGGTTGTCAGGAAAGGGATGGTCATTAAGGAGGAGAGGGTACTGGGGGGTGGGGCGGTTCCCAGTAAGGCGGTGGAAAGCAGACCAATACTTGGAAGAGTTGATGGGGAGCGTGGTGTTGAGTTGTGTACATGTCTGGCGCCAGGCTCGGCGTTTCTTCGCAACAAGCAGGTTGCGGATGTGTCGCTGTAATTGCCGGTGGCGGGTAAGTGTATCCCGCTCATGAGTGCGGAGAAAAGAGCGGTAGAGGCGGCGGGACTCTCGAAGGAGAAGGACGGCCTGTGGAGGCACGGCGGGGCGGTGAGGGTGGATGGCTTTGGTGGGGATATGGGTGGCGACGGCGTCAGACAATGTCTGGTGCAGGAAGGCAGCAGCGCGAGCGATGTCATCAGGAGACTGGAGGGTAAGGTCGAGGCCGTCAACCTGGGTGTGAATGGAATCCCGGTAGGCATCCCAGTTGGCACGGGAGTAATCATGGACAAGTTTAGGAGGGACGTCAGGGCGAGGAGCGTGGCGGGGATGGCGACCGGTAGAGATAGTGAGGAGGACAGGAGCATGGTCACTGGCAATGAGGTCAAGGACATCCGCGGTGATGCTCCCATGGAGGTTAGGAGAGGCAAGGACCACATCAGGAGTGGTGTTGGATTCGGGCCGGGTGTGCTCAGGCAGGGGAACCAGGTCTCCCTGGAGAGTGGTGAGAAACTGATGCCACCGCCGGAGGTCGGCAGGATCACGGCTGTGGATACTGAGGTCGGCGGCAATCACGTAGGTGGAGAAGGTGCAGTCAATGTGGGCCAGGAAATCGTACGGGATGGGGGTGCGAGGGCGGACATAAATGGTGGCACAGGTGATGGTAAGGGTGGGGAAGAAGAGGCTGAGGGTGAGATGCTCGGCAGGATTGTTAAGGAGAGGTTGGGGCCGGACAGGGAGGTGCTTGAGGTGGCCTATAGCAATTCCGCCACACGCGAGAGGGTACGGGTTATCGGTGCGGTGTAGAGTGTAAGGAGCCGTGGAGACGGAGAGACGGAGTTGAAGGAAGGTTTCATTTAGGACGAAGGCATCCATGCGGTGCTGACGTAGGGTGTGGAGGAAGAGGAGTTTGTGGGTGGGCAGGTAGCGAATGTTGTGGTACAGGATACGGTACGGTTGTTGTACCATGGGAGTGGAGAGTTAGACAAGGGTGGTGAGGGGGGTGAAGGTGAAGTGGGCCTGGTTGTGGGAGTATGTGGCATAGGTGGTAAGATGGAAGATGGAACGGGCAGCGAGGGCAATTTGGGAAAGAGTGTGTGAGCGCTGGAAGGGGTGGATGTTTTGGAGCTCAATGGTGGTGAAACGGATGATGTCCTCAGCAGTAGGGGGAGGGCGGAGCGAGTTGTTGGGGTGGATGGGGTCATCAACAGGACGGACAGGAACGGTAAGCTCAGGGGTTACTGGTGGAGGTTTCGCTTTACACTTCGAGGAGTAGGTAGGATGTGGTTCATTGCGAGTGTTGCAGGAGGGGGGAGAGGTGAGGTTGGGGCAATGCTTGAGGAAGTGGGAAGCTTTGCAGTGGGGACAAGTAGGGGGGTTCCTGCAGGCAGAGGTAATGTGGTCGTTGTAGGTGAGACAGCGTTGGCAGCGGTAGGATTGGACGGGGGAACGGGAGGGGTCCACCTTATGGCGCTGATTGTAGATGAGGGCTCCCTCGGTGAGGAGGCGGTCAATGGAGGAGGAGGATTCGGTGAATATCCGCATGAGAAAAGTCGGCCCGGCATCATTGAAGATGCGACGGGCCGAGCGGATTTCAATGTCGGGCCGGGAGTTGAGTTCCGCCAACACCTCAGCCTCCGTGATCATGGGGCTAAGCTTCGTGATCACAGCGGTGAAGGTTGGCGGACGCTGGGGAGGTTGAGGCTGACGGGGAGAGGACGGGGTGTGGTAGGGGGTGAGGGTTGCACATTGACCAAATTGGATACGGGGGATGCGGGAGAGGAGATCAGTGTGGAGGAAAGCACTGGGGGATTTGATGAGGACCGAGTCCTTGCGAGGAATCAGTTGGGAGATGGGAGCATTGGGGTAATATTTCCGGATGGCAAGGGTGAAGGAGCGAGCATCAAGGAATTGAGGGTCAGGATTGGAGAGGACAAAGGTGTGGGTGGCAGGTGGGGCGGGGGCAGGGGTCGGAGCCGCGTCCATGGGGGTGGGTGGGTCACGGGGGTTGGGGGTTTTTTTGGAGGAGACTGCAGGGGAAGGGTCAACATTCGGGTGCTTTGAAGGTTTCGTGGGCACGACCGGGTGGAGAGGGGGCAGGGGTACGGGTTGCAGGGGAAGATGGCGGGGGGCAGGACCACCCTGAGCAGCGGATGATGCAGACGGAGGGGGCGTGGGTGTCACTGAGACTGTGGAACGTCGAGCAGAGATCCGTGCTGGCTTGGAGCCTGTCGGAGGCGGTGCGGGGAGCGGCGGAAAGTCAGTAGCTGTCGATGGGGCGACAGTGATAGGGGAGGAGGAGTTGGGGGTGGTTACAGCCGAAAGTGGTGCAGGGGTATGGTGGACAGGGAGAGAAGGAAGGACGGGAAGTGGGGTGGAGGAGGAGCTCCATGTGATGGTGGTTGGAGCATCGGAGGGAGAGGTGAAAATGATAGTGGTGGTGGTGGTGGGTTGGGACACGGCGGCGGCGCGCGAGAAGGGCGGCGGCGGCGACCAGACGGCGACGGCGGCGACCGGCAGGCGGCGGCGGCGGCGGTGGCGGCGGCGAGCAGCGGCAGGCGGCAGGCGACGGCGGCGAGCACCGGCAGGCGGCGACGGCGGCGGCGGCGGGCGGCGGCGAGGACCGGAATGCGGCGACCAAACGGCGGCGCAGACGGCGACGGCGGCGACCGGCAGGCGGCGGCGGCGGCGGCGGCGAGCACCGGCAGGCGGCAGGCGACGGCGGCGAGCACCGGCAGGCGGCGACCAGGCGGCAGCGGCGAGCCCCGGCAGGCAGCGACGGCGGCGGCGGCGGCGGCGGCGGCGGCGAGGACCGGAAGGCGGCGACCAAGCGGCGGCGGCGGCGAGCACCGGCAGGCGGCGGCGAGGAGGGCCGGACGGCGAGCAGTAAGGACGGCAAGCAGACGACACGGCAAGGAAACGGCGGGAATCTTCCACGTCGAAGTTGCACCCTGAGAGTAGCCCAGGCAGTGAAACTCTTCGATGAAGAAGAGAGGGAATCCAACCCTCGAATGCTACAACTAACTTCTGCCATCGAATATATGTAGTACTATACAGGCATGCTTTCCAGGCACAAAGATAAGTACTGACACACCAAACCTCTGTGTCAGTAAATAAATTAAAAGAAAGGGTAGAAGAATGTAAACATTATGCCATGTATTCTTTTGTGTTTGCTGCTATCTCATTTAAATCCTGCCTGCCTAATGAACTACGAAACTAGAGCGAGACAACAGCAAAAGCAGAAGAATATACATATCAAATCATGTTTATATTTATATTATTCTTATGCTGAATAGTGATACAGTCAGAAATGACGCATGGCAATTGACTAGATTTTTAAATCTAAGATGAATCTGATTTCTGTGCAGAATGTAATGTACTAAAGAGGCGTCTCCAAAGATTTTCAAATGGAGAAAAATTTTCTCTAAACTCTCGTTCAGAACATCATCTATAATACGCAGTCTATTATTCGGTGCTTGTTGCTCATTATCAAAGAAAGCAACAGTGTTGGTATCAACAAATAGCAGTCTCTTGCCATTGTTTCGCTTATTAGACAAGTCCTCTCTCTCTTTTTTTTTTTTTAATTGTAAGCCGCAGTAGCGCGCACAAAAGCAAGCCATGCCGCGAGCAGCGACAGGTCGTAAACAAACAATGCATGACACAGTACAATAATGCATTTTCCGCTTAGACTGATGTAAAAACCTATAACAAAGAAAACGGCACTTACCAGATCAAAATAAGCAACCAATTCTAACCAGATGAAGCACGTCAAAAAGGAAGGGTACCCGTATAAATACGGACGGAGCACCTGACACATAGCAATGGCTGCTTGGTAAAGCTTAACTGTTAAACTTATGACTCGAGCCAAACTACTGTAGCTGTATCTTCATCCCTCCGACTTCAGTTGTGTATCATGTTACAATGGACCAACTTTGTTTCAATTTGGAGGTGCTAAAACATTTCTCTCCCCTTGAATTTCGAGTCTCAAATTTCAGGTGCAGCTTAGTTTCTGGAAATTATTTTTCCCTTGATTTCGAGTCTCATTTTCCAGGTGCGTCTTAGATTCGAGTGCGGCTTTGATTCGAGTAAATACGGTAAACATCAACAAAAGTGAAATGGATAAACGAGAGTAGTTGAATTAAATCAGATGATGCTAATAGGATTAGATTAGGAAATGGGACGCTTAAAGTAGTAGATGAGTTTTGCTACCTGTGCAGCAAAGTAACTGATGATGTCAGAAGTAGAGAGGATATAAAAGATAGACTGGCAGTGGTGAGAAAAGCATTCCTGAAGAAGAGAAATGTGTTAACATTGAATATAGATTTAAGTGTTAGAAAGACTTTTCCAAAGGTATTTGTCTGGAGTGCATCCATGTATGGAAATGAAACATGTTCGATAAACACTTTAGACAAAAAGGGATAGAAGCTTTTGAAATGAGGTGCTGCAGAAGAATGTTGAAGATTAGATGGGTCAATCATGTAACTAAGGAGGTACTGAATGGAGTTGATGAGAAAAGAAATTTGTAGCACAACTTGACCAAAGGATGGGATTGGTTGATAGGACACATTCTGTGACATCAAGGGATCACCAGTTTAGAATTGGACAAAAGTTTGGGGAGTAAAAATCGTAGAGGGAGACCCAGTAAGCAGTTTAAGAAGTTATGTTGCAGTAGTTATTGGGGATGAAGAACCTCGGACAGTATAGGGTAGCATGGAGAGCTGCAACAAACCAGTATTCAGACTGAAGACAACAACAACAACAACAACTAAAAGATGGCAATAAAATCATAATCCAACATAACTTTTATAGATGGACTATCTGTGGTTGAGTGACCATGTACACTTAACAACACCAAAACTGGCCACAGGAAATTATGGCCAGAGGTGAAGTCCTGTATGATACTGCCACAACAAAATGAAGCATGTCACATTTTCACTTTATAAATTATAGAACTGATCATATTTTAGAAGCATATCTTATCAGGTGAGGACATCAAGGATGTGCAAGTTGCTGGAATTCCAAAACTTGTCATCTGTTGAAATATAGTAAAATTAAAATGTTTCCAAGACTGTGAATTGCACAATTTATTTTGATATCAAGGTCACTAGTCATCTCCAAAGGTTAAAGTCACCTCATTTCATTTTCAGTTTAATCTGAGGCCACTCTAAAGAGGAAAAATTACTTGGAATATTATGGAAAACTGGTCCTGTCACTATTCTAGACCTGTATATTCTTTTAAAAAAAAACTGTAAACAGAATATAGTGTCACTGTCGAAAAGTACTCTGCATAGCTACTGATGGTGGTCTTTTCAGTTAAATGGATAACATCATTAATTTCTGCTGATTGGAGTGCAGGTTCAACTCCCATTTTGATTCCCTGATTTTTCCTTATGACACACATTCCTTTCTTTTGACAGTCCACTGTGTCTGACATCTTCCACAATAATATGAGGCAAATTCAGAAGTAAGGGCTGTTTGCTCATAAAAATATGTGTATTCATTAGAAAAAGTGTTTGGTGTTTGTTGCTTGCTTTAATTTCCCACAAATCTTCTCTACTTCTCCATGTAAACACTGTCCACTTCTAAGCACTTTTTGTAATGCTCTACTAGCTTCTTCATCTCCTCTGCATAGAAGTTCTTTGCCTGGAAATTGAACCAGTTGACAATATCCATCTTGAGATCCTCATCATCTTCAAACAATTGTTCCAAGTGCAAGAAGAGCTAGTAATTGCTGGATGTGGGTCAGAACTGTAGAGTGGTTGTTTGAAAAGTCTCCAACATAAATGCCAGATCTTTACCGTTATATGGACAGTGTGTGCACACACATCAAGGAGAAGGCCTATCTCAGATGGCAGTTTCCCACACCATCAATCTTTGATGGCACATCTCAACTTTGTGAGCACTTCGCAATACGTGTCAACAACTATTAACCCATGTTATATGAAATCAACCAAAGAAGTGTCCTTTTCATCCCAAAAACACTATCCATAATTTCTTGAGTATGCGGATTACTTTAAGTTTTTTGGCTTTGGTGAAGCTTAATGGCACCACTCCATTGCCTGTTGTTTCTACTATGCAATGGTTTAGGATATCCGTATATTGTTACCCACAACTGTGTGGAAAACAAATCAACTCCATCTTGTCAATAGTGTTCCAAAAACACCTGCCCTCATGATATGCTTTGACCTTTGTGTCGGTTAAACATTTTTGGTACTAATCCTGCACACAATTTGCAATATCTGAGGCAGTCCCTTGACAGTCTCATAAACAGGAGTGTGTGCAACACAAGGATACTCATCAGGCAGAGCACCAATTGTGACTCATCAATCAAACTGCAGTATTTGGCTCACGTGTTGAATGATTTCATCGGTCTAGATACTGAACCTGTCACTCTGCTATTCATGATCCACATTTTTACCACCACTTTTTAAGTCTTAGTTCCATTGTCTTATCTTTTCTTCATTCATTATTGTAGACCTATAAAGTAGTCAGAACTTTGGATGAATTTGGTCTGTAGTTTGTTTTGCATGCAAAAATCAGATTGCCACCCGTATTTCACAACTTGTTTGAACAACAATTTTTGAAGCCATTGTTTTTTGCTTTCACCCTGTGTCAAATAACCATTGAATCTAAACAATGACTTCTGTGACATTGTAAACAGTTGGTAGAGAGCACTGCATTCATTCTACTTTGTTCCGGGGTGGCAGTATTTAAATATAAGCAGATAGCCCCTGCTTCTCAAATATGTCTCATTATGTGGAACACATTCCTTTTATACCATAATGTACACTTAATTTCCAACACTAGAGGCAATGGTAAGTTGGCTACAAATTGAGGAGGCTCATTTCTGTTGACAGCTTTTTGTAAAACTGGCAACAGTCTAGCAGTTCACTGGCAGCTATTTCTGCTGTTAGACAACCAATGTGAGGTGGCTCCAGCATATGGAAAAAATAATGAAATTATAATAAGAACAATATACTAACAATATATGAATTTCATTACAGTTAAGTGAAAGGTTGATGGTTTCCAAAAGATGATATTCAGTTTATGCAACAGCAGCAATAATAACACAAAAGATTTTTTTCTATGATTTCGTTACTGAATTCCGTTCGGTCGTTTTGCAGCTTGATTACAGAAAGAGAAAATATCTGACTTAAATATATTGGTTCTGCAGCAATATTTGAAGTGACTATTACAGTACCCATCATATGTGGAGAAAACATTGTACCACATGGCTAACAGGATACTGCTGTTGCAGATACTCATTTTACTGTAATGGTGGTTAAGGCAGATAGCTCATAAACTGAGATTTAAAGTCAGTTGAAATGTGCATATGTGACCATCTTCCTTGAGTCAGAAATTTAAAATTTATAGGCTCAGTTTCAAATTTTATTTGTGAACTAGCTGAGAAACCCAGTGTTGTCCAGGTATTTATTTATAGCTGTGCTCAAGACTTCAAATGCATGGAATTTATTTCTGATTTGTAAAGCTTCTTTGTATATGAAATTTGGAGTAGTATGAGTGGGGCCACGAACAAAGAAATTGTTTGCTTCACTGACAGAGGAGAGAGCTATGTAGAGCTGACCATGCGAACAGCAACTGGCTGACCCTAAGACCTGTGCCCACACCACACAGCATCTGGCCGTTTGCTTTGTTTATGGTCATGGCATCACATAAGCTCACTGAGTGAAGGGTTTTGAGGAGCGAAAAATGCCTTATGCTCTCAACCAGAGTTATGTTGTGCCTCAATTTCAGAAGGAGTTTCCAAAGCAGTTTAAAGCCTGATGTTCTCGAGCCGCAGAAAGTCATGCCTCAGGGTCTTCATTGAGTTCTTGAGACCAAATAGTCCTCAGTCTTTTAGCTGTTCTGAGGCATTCAGAGAGACTTGACTGTTTTCTAGGCATTTTTTTGTAGCAATGAAAATGTAATGAGTAGGCACCCAAATCACAGAGCAAAGTTAATAAATTCATTTTTTCCTAGCAAAAAATATAAATAAAACCTATCAAACAAAACAAAGCAGTGTCATCAAGTTTTTAATATATAAAGTGAAATCAGTAAATCCGTACATCCTAGACAAGTAAATTCAATATTTGTTTGTATTCATAAAGATAAGACTGCAGTGCTTAATTCTGCCACTGACGTAAACTTCGGAAAATGCTTCTACCACTGTGGTAAATGTAAATGTCATGTGACTAGGGCCTCCCGTTGGGTAGACCGTTCGCCAGGTGCAAGTCTTTCGATTTGATGCCACTTTGGCGACTTGCGCATCGATGGGGATAAAATGATGATGATTAGGACAACGCAACACCCAGTCCCTGAGCGGAGAAAATCTCCAACCCAGCCGGGAATCGAACCCGGGCCCTGAGGATTGACAGTCTGTCACACTACCGGGGCAGTAAAAAACCCTCTCTAAGAAAGATGTCAAATACAAATAAAACTACCAAAGAAAATAAGGCAATATCATTGAGTTTTTAATTCACAAAGCCAAATCAGTAAATCTATATATCCTAACAGAGTAAATTCTCTGTTAGTTTTTATTCATAAAGATCAGATTGCAGTGCTTAAGTCTATCACTGACATAAACTTCCAACAATGTGTCTGTCACTAAGTTTAAAAAAAACTAACAGTGCCATCTATGATGATTAAACATCTGTACTACTAAGCTGAGTCAACAATTTTATGTAAAATGTTAAATTATGATATCTTTTGTTTTTCTGTGATCTGATTTTGATGAAAGAAAGCCTATATGTTGCCCAAGCTATGCTCAAGTCACCTGTGAAAAACTCATGAAAATTTGTCGAGTAGTTTCAGAAATTGGCATGTTCAAATGGACAGATGTGATGGTTTTGGATAAAATTTTAAATTACAATATCTTTTTTTTCTGTGATCTGATTTTGATAGAACTAAAGCCTAAGTGCTGAAAGCTACATTCAAGTTACCCCATGAAAATTTGTATAGTTAATAGTTTTGGAAACAAGTGTGTTCAGACAGTTGGACATGACTGTTTTACTGTTTTAAAGTTTTATTATTAGTACAGATTGTTAACAAACAAAATTTCAAATGAATTTGTCTGGGTAAATCAGGTTCGCTACAGGAAATGACAATTGTGTTTCTAAATTTTTTTGGGATGTTGCCATATCTTGACTACATTGACAACAGGGAGAATGTCTTCCCATAGCCAACCTATTTTAATTGAGCAGATCCAGAAGTCTTGTGCTGCTAAGAATAGCCCATTGTTGTCCAGTCCTCAGAGATGAGGGATAGTCAAACATAAAAAAGAAAGAGTGTCAAAATAACAAAAGAGGCTAAAGCTGGCTAGACATAATGTTCAGATGCATTGATGGCAACCTACATCATAAATTAAGAGGTGGTGGTTTACCAAACTGAACAAGGCCTGTGGTTTCTATACAGCAACCCACAGCAGGCTCAGATTATTCTTAATTTAGTTTCTGATAGTTTCACATTAATAATGTCTTGTAGATTATCAGAACATTTACATAGAATTATCAAGGAGGTGTAATTCTTAGAACTGACTGCTAACATACTCCATCTACAAGTGATATTTCTGGGAACCAAAGTCTCCTCTATAGGAACCAACATGGGTTCCAAAAATGATCGAGTGAAACCCAAGTTGCTTTGTTCATCCAAGAGACCCAGAAAACAGTAGACACAGATGTCCAGGTAGATGCCGTGTTCCTCAACTTCTGGAAGGCATTTAATACTGTTCCACACTGTTGCCAAATGAACAAAATACGAGCATATGGAATATCAGACCTGGTGTGTTATTGGGTTGAAGGGTTTTTAACTAACAGAACACATCATGTCATTCCGAATGAGAGAAGTCTTCAGACCTAAAAGCACTTTGGATGTGCCCTAAAGCAGTGTTATAGGACCACTGCTTTTCACAATATATATAAATGACCTAGTATATAATTGGAAGTTCCATGAGGCTTTTCACAGATGACACTCTTGTGTAAAAAGTCACGATGGTAGAAAATTGATCCTTGACATCAACAAATGTAACATATTGTGAATACATAGACAGAAAGATCCTTTATTGTGTGATTACAAAACTGGAGAACAGTCACTGGAAGCAGTTACTTCCATTAAAAGCCTAGGAGAGTGCTACAGAGCAATTTGAAGTGGAAGTGATGATAAAATTAATCACACATAAGGTAGATGCCAGAATGAGAGTCACTGGAAAAATCCTCAGGAAATGTCCATCAACAAAGGAAGTAGCATCAATATGCAACCCGTACCAGATTGGACTGATAGAGGAAACAGAGGAGACCCAAAGAAGGGCACCTGCAGTTTGTGGTCTAGCGGCTAGCGTTGCTGCCTCTGAATCACGGGGTCCCGGGTTCGATTCCCAGCTGGGTTGGAGATTTTCTCTGCCCAGGAACTGGGTCCTTGTGTTGTCCTCATCATTTCATCATCATCATCATCTTTCATGACAGTGGCTAGATCAGACTGTGTAAAAATTGGGACTTTGTACGGGGTCTGATGACCGCGCAGTTGAGCACCCCAAAAATCATTCATCATCATCATCATCATCATCATCATCATGACCATTACCACAATCAAAGAAGAGCAGTATGTTTCATTACATATTCATTTAGCAAGTGTGGAAACATCATGGAGATGCTCAGCCAACTTCAGTGGCAGATGCTGCAAGTGAGGCTTTCTGCATCACAGTATTGTCTGCTGTTAAAGTACTGAGAGCATACATTCTTAGAAGAGTCAGTCAGCATATTTCTGTCTCCTATGTATATATCGCGAAAAATCCATCAAGATAAAATTGGAGAGATTCAAGTCCACATGGAGGCATACCACCAATTTATCTTCCAACAAACTGTATGCAACAGGAACAGGAAAAGGGGGAAGTGACACTGGTACACAAAGTACCCTCAGCCACACATCTTAAGGAGGCTTGTGGAGTGTAGATGTAGATTTAGATTGGGAATGCTAATATTAATTTCAGTTAGTCCACTAATGACATACTGAATAAATTCCTAACTACTGTGAATGTTGAGTGTCCTGTGGATTTCATCAACTGTTGTGTCAATTTAACTGTTGAAATAATGCAGACAGATGAAAAGTTCTTCGTTTTTATAGTTTGAGGACTCTTCTTAGCTGCATGTTACTGGGTACAGTAACTAGTAGAATAGCTAAGTGCTATACTAAGTATTTTCCTACTGTAACATTCAATTTCCAGTATGATTCATAAGTCTTCTGGCTACCTCAATTCAGTATCTGCTAGGCATAGTCATAGGTATCTGCTTTTGGCAAAACCAAGTGTGTTTCTTTAATCTAAAATACGTATTTTTATCTGGTTGCACATTGCTATACCTTGTGTCAACTCATTTGACTGGGAAGAGTGTGTAACACAACTGTTGAAAAATCATAACTGACAAACGCTTGAAAAAGAAAGGTCTCTTACAAACCATGCATAGAAAACTTCACCTACCATCTTTCAGAGTAGAAATTATGACTGTTCTGAAACTTCCCTAAGATATTATGCAGATGAAATTAAATAACTATCAGCTCGTACAGAAGTTTACAAGCAGGCATTCCTCCCATGCTCTATCTACGAATGAAACAGGAAGAAACCTTAATGTATGATACAATGAAAAGTACCTACTGCCATGTGCTTCAAAGTGATTGTGTGGAGTATAGATGAAGATTCATGTGTAAAAACTAGTTTGCTAAAATAAAGTCTTATGATAACATCAGTGACAAGAATTTTGATTTCCTTTGACAATTACAAACAAGGTGTGATAAAAAATTACAAAAGCAATTAATAGGCTGATTTATATCACTTATTTTCAGTAGATTAAGCAGTAAAAAATGTGGAAATTAGCTCATATCTGCAACAATTGATATAATTACCTGTCTCTTTGTTTGTTTCTTTTTTGATGTGCATTTTGATTGATTACTGTGTGGCATCAGATAATTTTTAATTAGGTTGATATATACATTTTCTCCTGCCATCATGTTTCCTCACTGGCACAGATGATCTAAACTGGTACTCATATATGATGCAAAATTGCACTTGAATACAGTCTGTTTCAACATAAAAATTGCGCAATATCTCACTGCATTGTGACATTTGCGGTAAGCTTCTTTCGCAGTTATTTACAATATAAGCTAATAATGGTTAATCTGTAATTCATTAGAATTTCAGGTAAAGTTGAATCTGACAACTGATTTTATACTTTAAGATCTCTCCTGCCATGCCCTGTATAGGAAGTTGTCACATTGGTGGTATTAGCAGCCACTAAGTTCTTGGATATTTCCACATGAGGTAACTTCCAGTTCTGGGAAAATACTGGTATACCACTTTTGAAACACTGGTATACCACTTCTTTAAGAACTCAATCATACACCTCAAACGTTAATGATGTATTATCATTTCTATTGCATGTGTTCCACTCCACACAGTCTTCATTGTGTTTATAGTATAGATTTTCCATAGACAATCACTCAACAAAAAAGCAGGAATCAGAGGCATTTACTGTGATGCAAAGAGCATGACATTGTCGATGGATGTCCCAAACAGCTCTGGTGCATAACTTGTCTCAAGATGGATAGCTAGTAATTTCCTTTGTTGCAAAAATGTTTTAGCATGCCGAAAAGTTAAGTAAATTATATCATTGCTTTAGTGAGATACTCCAAACAGATCTACTGCATCACAAAAACATTAAAGAATGAACAGTCTCAAAAACTGGGTTTGAAAGTTTAATACTACACTCCATTTACTGCTAGATCACAGACATACACAATAGCATACACTGAGGTGATAAAAGTGATGGGGTACACCCAAATATTGTGTTGGTCGTCCTTTTGCCCAATGTAGTGCAGCAACTCAACATGGCATGGACTCACAAAGTTACTGGAAATCCCCTGCAGTAATATTGAGCCATCCTGCCCTTGTAGCCACAGTGCAGCTAGTGCAGCATTTTGTGCACAGAACTGATCCCTCGATGATGTCCCATAAATGTTTGATGGGATTTAAATCGGGTGATCTGGGTGACCAAACCATTTTCTCAGATTGTTCAGAAATTTCTTCAAACCAATCGCAAACAGTTGTGGGCCGGTGACATGGCGCATTGTCATCCATAAAAAATTCCATCATTGTTTGGGAACATGAAGTCTCTGAATGGCTGCAAATGGTCTCCAAGTAGATGAAAATAACCATTTCCAGTCAATGATTGGTTCGTTCCATGTAAACATAGCCCATTATGGAGCCACCACCAGCTTGCACAGTGTCTTGCTGACAAATTGGGTCCATAGCTTCATGGGGTCTGCACCACACTTGAACCCTGCCATCAGCTTGTACCAACTGCACCCGGGACTCATCTGACCAGGCTATGGCTTTCCAGTCATCTTGGGTCCAACAAATATGGTAATGAGCCCAGGAGAGGCACTGCAGGTGATGTGCTGTTAGCAAAGGCACTTGCATCAGTCTGCTGCCTTAGCAAAGGCAGTCTGCTGCCGTAGCCCATTAACGCCAAATTTGGCCGTGCTGCCCTAACGGATACATTCTTCGCGCATCCCACATTGATTTCTGTGTTTATTTCACACAGTGTGGCTCATCTGTTAACACTGACAGCTCTACACATATCTTGCTGCTCATGGTCGTGAAGTGAAGCCCATCGGCCACTGCGTTGTCTGTGGTGATAGGTAATGCATGAAATTTGGAAGTCTTGACACAGTCTTGATTCTGTGGATTTCAGACTACTGAAGTCTCTACCGATTTCCAAAATGGAATGTCCCATGCACCTAACTCCAACTACCATTCCACGTTCAGCGTCTGTTAAGTCTTGTCGTATGGCTATAATCACATCGGAACCTTTTCATATGAATCACCTGAGTGCAAATGACTACTTCACCCTTTCATACCTTGTGTACGCGATACTACTGCCATCTGTATATGTGCACATCACTATCCCATGACTTTTGTCATGTCAGTGCACTGTTCAGATGGTAGAGAACTGTACAGACTGCTGCTGTCTGCAGCTTATGTGGAAGCAGGACGTAATTGTGAAAGTTAATTGTTGACTTAAAGTGATCACCTCTAGCAGCCGGTGGCCAGGATTTTGGATAAAACCTGTGTACATGGTTTCTGAGGCTAATTGCAATGATGCTGTTTGATAGAAACCATTGAGGTTCACTTCCATTGGCTGTCATAATAAAATTGATTGGAACCTGGAAACTCAGTGTCAGTGTCTTCTGCCCTTAGCCCACTGATAAGGAATGGCTCTGGCTTCTGAAACATTTAAGAATAATAAAATATTGGTGATCTGAGAATTCTTCATTACTGTTCACATGCCACTGTTTAATAATAATAATAATTATAATAATGGAGCAAAATTAACTTTAATAAAAAAAACTAGTAGTTTTAATTGAATATTTCAACCAGTCACAAGACACACCTTCAGAAGTAACGGATAACTTGAAGGAAAACCTCAGTACAATAATGTATAGTTTCCACAGGCGAGATATTACTATCAGAAGAGATTTTAACCATGTCAGTAATGTAAAGGAACTTGGGATGAAGTAAAAATTGATGAGACTCTACAGAAACATACACCTAGCAAAACAGTTAAGTAGATCCCCCATCCCACAGGTATACAAACAGTATTATGAAGATATACCATAAAATAATGCCTTTTGCACAAGCCATGTAAAGTAAAATGTAGAACTGCAGACAGATCTAAAAATGGCTACCAGAAGGGCAATGTCTAGTCCTCAGACTTCTATTGTCAAATCTCTCACAAAACCATAAAGCATTTTTAAGTCTGACTATATTATAAAATCTAATGTTTTAACACTTGTCCAAAACTGACACCAGATAAATATTAGTTGAAAACAGAATTCTGCTTCTGGTTTAACTTGACAGGGTCTTCAAGTCAGACAAATCCAAGTCAAATACTGTGTGTAATTTTCATTGACTGATAGAAAGGACGTGTTACCCTGACTGAAAGAAGTAATAATAATAATAATAATAATAATTCCCGTGGAGGCCCGGGAAAAGAATAGGCCTCCGGTATGTTCTGCCAGTCGTAAAAGGTGACGAAAAGAACAAACCACTAATAGGGCTAACCCCCCTTTTAGTGTGATTACTTGGTTCAGGACAGAACTAAAGAAGCCTAGGACAAGCGCCGTCATGGTCGGGGACGACGCTTGAACCCTATGCCCGCCCACAATGGTAACGACACTGCTAGCCAACTGGAAAATGATTTAAATCTAAATAGAGGTGTTTTGCAGGATATGCTTCCTGCAACCACCCTAGAAGGAAAACAAAGACAGAGGATGAGATGGTCAGATGAAGTTAATCGACACCTCATGTTTTGTTATTACCAAGCAACAAACCTAGGAACCAACACAACTGGATACAGATCACAAGTATACACAACATTTATTACTAGATACCCGGAATAAAAATTTTTAACATAACAACGATTAGCTGATCAGATCCGTGTAATAATAAAAAATAACAGGATACCCCAGTCAGAATTAGAAAACATCAAACAATAAGTACAACAAATACTGGAACAAAATAATGTGCAATTAGAAGAAGAAGAAAATACAGTACTGGACTCAAACATCCCAGAGAAAGCAAACAAAGAACAAAACGCGACAATTAAACAACCAGAGGAAAACAAAATCTTAAGACAGCCACCAGAACAAGCACGAATAGAACACGAGGTGACACTCATGTTAGATATAGAAGAAAAAATTTCAGCTGACATATATAGAATACAAAGACACAAATACAGACATTAGACCATTCTTGCATAGACCACCAACACCAAATAACCCACAAGTCGAAACAACAATAAAAACTATCAACACAATCATACACAACAAAATAAATGGAAAAACAACTATGGAAGAGTTACAACTACAGGTTTATATAGGAGCACTCACTACACTAAATATACACACTAGGCAGAGATCAGAACCAACCAACACACAGAGGAAACCCACAAAACCAGCATGGCAACACAGGCTACAGATCAGAATAGAAAAACTGAGAAAAGACATCGGACAGCTAACACAATTTATAAGAAATGAAATGTCAGAAAAAAAAACGAAAAAGATTAGGTAAAACCTCACAACAAGAAGCGATTGAGCAATTACATGAAAAGAAGCAGAAATTACAAGCATTGGCCAAACGACTTAGAAGATACAAAAAATGTGAAAATAGAATGAAACAAAACCAAACATTCAACACAAACCAAAAGAAATTTTACCAAACAATAGATAACACACACATTAAAATAGACAATCCATCAAACATAACAGACATGGAACACTTCTGGAGCAACATATGGTCAAACCCGGTACAACATAACAGGCATGCACGGTGGATACAAGCAGAAACAGATACATACAAGATGATACCACAAATGCCTGAAGTGATAATTTTGCAACACGAAGTCACCCGAGCAATTAATTCTACGCACAATTGGAAAGCCCCTGGAAATGATAAAATAGCAAATTTGTGGCTAAAGAAGTTCACCTCAACACATTCACATCTAACTAAATTATTTAACAGTTACATTGCAGACCGATACACATTCCCTGATACACTTACACATGGAATAACCTATCTGAAACCTAAAGATCAAGCAAACACAGCAAACCTAGCTAAATATCGCCCCATAACATGCCTACCAACAATCTACAAAATATTAACTTCAGTCATTACACAGAAATTAATGACACATACAACACAGAACAAAATTATAAATGAAGAACAAAAAGGCTGCTGCAAAGGAGCACGAGGATGTAAAGAGCAACTGATAATAGATACAGAGGTGACATATCAAGCTAAAACTAAGCAAAGGTCGCTACACTACGCATACATTGATTACCAAAAAGCTTTTGATAGTGTACCCCACTCATGGTTACTACAGATATTGGAAATATACAAAATAGATCCTACATTGATACAGTTCCTAAACATAGTAATGAAAAACTGGAAAACCACACTTAATATCCAAACAAATTCAGATAATATCACATCACAGCCATTACAGATTAAGCGTGGAATATACCAAGGAGACTCATTAAGGCCTTTCTGGTTCTGTCTTGTCTGAACCCACTATCCAACATGCTAAATAATACAAATTATGGCTATAATATTACTGGAACATACCCACACAAAATCACACATTTGCTATACATGGGTGATCTAAAACTACTGGCAGCAACAAATCAACAACTCAACTAATTACTAAAGATAACAGAAGTATTCAGCAATGATATAAATATGGCTTTTGGAACAGACAAATGTAAGAAAATAGCATAATCAAGGGAAAACACATTAAACAAGAAGATTACATATTGAATAACCACAGTGACTCCATAGAAGTGACGGAAAAAACAGATGCCTATAAATATCTAGGATACAGACAAAAAATAGGAATAGATAATACAAATATTAAAAAAGAACTAAAAGAAAAATATAGACAAAGACTAACAAAAATACTGAAAACAGAATTGACAGCAAGAAACAAGACAAAAACTATAAATACTTATGCTATACCAACCTACTCATTTGGAGTAGTGAAATGGAGTAACACAGACCTAGAAGCACTCAATACACTTACACGTTCACAATGCCACAAATATAGAATACATCACATACATTCAGCAGCAGAAAGATTCACATTAAGCAGAAAGGAAGGAGGAAGGGGATTCATCGACATAAAAAACCCACATTATGGACAGGTAGACAATTTAAGAAAATTCTTTATAGAATGAGCAGAAACTAGCAAATTACACAAAGCAATCACTCATATAAATACATCGGCTACACCACTGCAATTTCATAACCACTTCTACAACCCTTTAGATCACATAACATGAACAGATACGAAGAAAGTAAATTGGAAAAAGAAAACACTACATGGCAAGCACCCGTATCATCTAACACAGCCACACATTGATCAAGACGCATCCAACACATGGCTAAGAAAAGGCAATATATACAGTGAGATGTAAGGATTCATGATTGCAATACAGGATCAAACAATAAACACCAGATATTACAGCAAGCATATTATTAAAGATCCCAATACCACAACAGATAAATGCAGACTTTGCAAACAACAAATAGAAACAGTAGATCACATCACAAGTGGATGTACAATACTAGCAAATGCAGAATACCCCAGAAGACATGACAATGTAGCAAAAATAATGCATCAACAACTTGCCATAAAACATAAACTAATAAAACAACACGTTCCCACATACAAGTATGCACCACAAAATGTACTGGAGAATGATGAATACAAATTATACTGGAACAGAACCATTATAACAGATAAAACAACACCACATAACAAACCTGACATCATACTCACCAATAAAAAGAAGAAATTAACACAACTAATCGAAATATCCATATCCGATACAACAAACATACAGAAGAAAACAGTAGAAAAAATTGAAAAATACATCCAACTGGCTGAGGAAGTCAAGGACATGTGGCATCAGGATAAAGTTGACATTATACCGATTATACTATCAACTACAGGAGTCATACCACACAGTATCCACCAGTACATCAACGCAATACAGCTACATCCAAACATATGTATCAACTACAGAAATCTGTAATTATTGATACGTGTTCAATAACCCGAAAGTTCCTAAATACAATGTAACATATACCGTACAGTTAAAAGGAAGTCACACTTGATCAAGGTCCGCGTCACTTTCCATTTTTAACCAGACCTAAGGTCTGAGAAAAATAGAAATAATAATAATAATAGAACATGAAATGACACACATGTTACATATATAAGAAAAATTTCAGTTGACATATATAGAATACAAAGACACAAATACAGACATTAGACCATTCTTGCACAGACCACCAAATAACCCACAATTCGAAACAACAATAACAACTATCAACACAATCATACACAACAAAATAAATGAAAATACAACTATGGAAGAGTTACAACTACTGGTTTATGTAGGAGCACTCACTACACTAAATAAACATTCAGGCAAATGCCGGGATGGTTCCTTTGAAAGGGCACGGCCGATTTCCTTCCCAATCCTTCCCTAACCTAAGCTTACGCTCCGTCTCTAATGACCTCGTTGTCGACGAGACGTTAAACACTAACCACCACCACCACCACTAAATAAACACACTAGGCAGAGATCAGAACCAACCAACACACAGAAGAAACCCACAAAACCAGCATGGCAACACAGGCTACAGATCAGAATAGGAAAACTGAGAAAAGACATCGGACAGCTAACGCAATTTATAAGAAATGAAATATCAGCCAAAAAACGAAAAAGGTTGGAAGCAATAGAGCAATTAGATGAAAAGAAGCAGAAATTACAAGCATTGGCCAAACGACTTAGAAGATACAAAAAAATGTGAAAATAGAATGAAACAAAACCAAACATTCAACACAAACCAAAAGAAATTTTACCAGACAATAGATAACACACACATTAAAATAGACAATCCACCAAACATAACAGACATGGAACACTTCTGGAGCAACATATGGTCAAACCCGGTACAACATAACAGACATGCACGGTGGATACAAGCAGAAACAGACTCATACAAGATGATACCACAAATGCCTGAAGTGATAATTTTGCAACATGAAGTCACCCGAGCAATTAATTCTAAGCACAATTGGAAAGCCCCTGGAAAGAAAATAGCAAAGTTCTGGCTAAAGAAGTTCACCTCAACACATTCACATCTAACTTAATTATTTAACAGTTACATTGCAGAGCCATACACAGTCCCTGATACACTTACACATGGAATAACTTATCTGAAGCCTAAAGATCAAGCAGACACAGCAAACCCAGCAAAATATCGCCCCATAACATGCCTACCAACAATCTACAAAATATTAACTTCAGTCATTACATAGAAATTAATGACACATACAACACAAAACAAAATTATAAATGAAGATCAAAAAGGCTGCTGCACAGGAGCGCGAGGATGTAAAGAGCAACTGATAATAGATACAGAGGTGACATATCAAGCTAAAACTAAACAAAGGTCGCTGCACTACGCATACATTGATTACCAAAAAGCTTTTGATAGTGTACCCCACTCATGGTTACTACAGTTACTGGAAATATACAAAGTAGATCCTAAATTAATACAGTTCCTAAACATAGTAATGTAAATTTGAAAACCACACTTAATATCCAAACAAATTCAGCTATCATCACGTCACAGCCAATACAGATTAACCATGTAATATACCAAGGAGACTCATTAAGTCCTCTCTGGAAGGAGGAAGGGGATTTATCGACATAAAAAACCTACATTATGGACAGGTAGACAATTTAAGAAAATTCTTTATAGAACGAGCAGAAACTAGCAAAACACACAAAGCAATCACTCATATAAAATATAAATACATAGGCTACACCATTGCAATTTCATAACCACTTCTACAACCCTTTAGATCACATAACATCAACAGATACGAAGAAAGTAAATTGGAAAAAGAAAACACTACATGGTAAGCACCCGTATCATCTAACATAGCCACACATCGATCAAGACGCATCCAACACATGGCTAAGAAAAGGCAATATATACAGTGAGATGGAAGGATTCATGATTGCAATACAGGATCAAACAATAAACACCAGATATTACAGCAAGCATATTATTAAGGATCCCAATACCACAACAGATAAATGCAGACTTTGCAAACAACAAATAGAAACAGTAGACCACGTCACAAGCAGATGTACAATACTAGCAAGTACAGGATACCCCAAAAGACATGACAATGTAGCAAAAATAATATATCAACAGCTTGTCATACAACATAAACTAATAAAACAACATGTTCCCACATACAAGTATGCACCACATAATGTACTGGAGAATGATGAATACAAATTATACTGGAACAGAACCATTATAACAGATAAAACAACACCACATAACAAACCTGACATCATACTCACCAATAAAAAGAAGAAATTAACACAACTAATCGAAATATCCATATCCGATACAACAAATATACAGAAGAAAACAGGAGAAAAAATTGAAAAATACATCCAAGTGGCTGAGGAAGTCAAGTACATGTGGCATCAGGAAAAAGTTGACATTGTACCAATTGTACTCTCAACTACAGGAGTCATACCACACAGTATCCACCAGTACATCAACGCAATACAGCTACATCCAAACATATGTATCAACTACAGAAATCTGTAATTATTGATACATGTTCAATTACCCGAAAGTTCCTAAATGCAATGTATCATATACCGTACAGTTAAAAGGAAGTCACACTTGATCAAGGTCCACGTCACTTTCCATTTTTAACCAGACATAACGTCTGAGACAGGAAAAAGTAATAATAATAATTGTATAGAGACAACAGAACAAATCCACAGAACCAGCAGCCTGTTATCACTCACAACTATCTGTAAGTTCATACTGTACCAGATTTGTATGTGTTCTTAGCAGTTCATACTATACCAAATTTGTGTGTTATTAGCTTTGCCCTTAACCATGATTACCCACAAATCCATTGGGCAGAGACTGGAAACACTAAATACCACTCCCGTGTAACTACACCCTATATTGCTCAGCATTGTAATTGTACATGATGAACCCAACTTTACTAACAAAATTTTGTAAGTTGTTAAGGGATATTTTCTGAGCATTTTTTCATAAGGGATCCAAAATGTTTGATAGCTCATTACTGAGTAATAATGTAATTATGATGTATTTTGCTTGTCACCCCATTTACTTTTGTTTCTGCAGAAATAACTTCATAACATTAAAAAAGCCTACAGTATGAATTCACTAAAATATACAATACAAAACTCAAGTTTCTCATAGGCATCTACATGAAGATGCAAAAACTTTAAAATTTGGTTGCCATCACTGTAGGAACAGCTGAGCATAGTATCTGCGTGCACTCTTTTATTTTGTTCAGTGAACCCATTCACAAAGTTCAGTAAACATATCCCTACTGCTGTGAATCACTGTTCACGTATAACTAACACTGCCAGAAAAACAAACCTGAGACAGAACCAGACAGAGCCAAATGCAGACTGAGAGTAAAGAGTAAAGTGGGCATTAGTGTCATCATGGAGGTCTCCAGTGCCATATTTTAGATGGCCATCTTTCCTTGGGCATCCTTCTAAGATGTCCATACCATGTTAACCATTTATTTTCACTTGTCTCTACAATATCCGTTGTAACTTTGATCTGTTCTGGTAACACTTCATTTCTTATTTTGCCACTTCTTGTTACACTAAGTGAGCAGAAGTATCCGGACACCTGTCTGAAAATGACTTAAAAGCTCATGGTGCCCTCCATCGGTAATTCTGGAATTCAATATGCTGTTGACCCACCCTTAGCCTTGATGACAGCTTCCACTGTCACAGGCATACATTCAATCAGGTGCTGGAAGGTTTCTTGGGGAATGACAGCCCATTCTTCATGGAATTCTGCACTGAGGAGAGGGTGTCAATGTTGGTCAGTGAGGCTTGGCACAAAGTCGGCATTCCAAAACATCCCAAAGGTGTTCAATAGGATTCAGGTCTGGACTCTTTGCAGGCCAGTCCATTACAGGGATGTTATGGTCGTGTAACCACTCCCCCACAGGCCGTGCATTATGAACAGGTACTCAATCGTGTTGAAAGGTGCAATTGCCATCCTCGAATTGCTCTTCAACAGTGGGAAGCAAGAAGGTACTTACAACATCATTGTAGGCCTGTGCTGTGATAGTGCCACACAAAACAGCAAGGGGTGGAAGCCCCCTCCATGGAAAATGCAACTACATCATAACACCACTGCCTCCAAATTTTACTGTTGGCACTACACACACTGGCAGATGACATTCACCGAGCATTCGCCAAACCCACACCCTGCTGTCAGATCGCCACATTGTGTACTGTCATTTGTCACTCCACACAATGCTTTTCCACTGTTCAGTCATCCAATGTTTACGCTCCTTACGCCATGTGAGGTGTTGTTTGGCATTTGCCAGTATGATGTGTGCCTTATGAGCAGCCACTCAACCATGAAATCCAAGTTTTCTCATCTCCTGCCTAACTGTCATAGGATCCTGATGCAGTTCGAAATTCCTGTGTGAATGGTCTGGATAGATGTCTGCCTATTACACATTGTGACCGCCTTCAACTGTCGGCGGTCTCTGTCAGTCAACAGATGATGTCAGCCTGTACGCTTTTGTGCTGTACATGTCCCTTCTCATTTCCACTTCACTATCACATTGGAAACGACCTAGGGATGCTTAGGGGTGTGGAAATCTCACATACAGATGTATGACACAAGTGACACCCAATCACGCGTGACGACGTTCGAAGTCTGTGAGTTCCGCGGAGTGCCCCATTCTGCTCTCTCATTAAGTCTAATGACTACTGACATCACTGATATGGAGTACCTGGCAGTAGGTGTCAGCACAATGCACCTAATATGAAAAACTTATGTTTTTGTGTGTGTCCGGATACTTTTGATCACATAGTGTACTTCACAACTTCATCACCAAAACTCCACTTCCATTTCTTGTAATTTTTTCTCATTTATCGTGGAAACTTTCCACAGTTGAGCACCATAGAAAGCAATGTTCTCAACTATAGTTTTGTATATCCCACTTTTCAAATTATTTGGTGTTGTTTGATTCCATCTCCGGCGGTACACCGAAAGGTTGCCGCCCTTCGATAGTGCAATTCCCGCACTTATCGAAGTGCTAGGTGTTCCAGGTGCCAGCCAGCCAGCCAGTCAGCCAGCCAGCCCAGCAGAGCCGCCGCGGTCCAGTAGCAGCAGCAGCCGCAGCCGTCGTCCCGGTCCCGGTCCCGTTCCCGGTCCCGTCCTGCAGCAGCGGTCCCAGCCAGCCAGCCAGCCAGCCAGCCAGCCAGCAACTCCTCCTCCTGTGGCAGCAGCAGCAGCAGCAGCAGCAGCGGTCCAGCCAGCAGCAGGAGCAGCAGCAGCCCCGGCCCCGTCCGCGGCAGCAGCAGCTGCGGCGTTCCTGCCGCCCGCCGTCGCCGTCGCCGTCGCCGTCCGACCCTGGTCGCCCGACCCTGGTCTTCGTTCGTCTGCATCTTCGTCTTCGTCTATTCCCAGTTTGTGTCTTTCCCTTTTCGTGCTGTGCGTTTTTCTCCCTGTCGTCATGTCCGCCCCCACCACCACCGCCACCACTACCACCACCGCCATCGTCTATACCTCACCTTCCGCCGCCTCCACTACTATAACTTGGGGTGCTCAGTCACACCCCCCTCCTTCCATCCCACCTCTCCTCACTCTCCCTTCGCCCTCGCTGTTTGTCACCCCCTCTCCCTTGTCTTCCTCTCGCTCATCTCGTTCTGACCCTTTCCCCCCACTCCCCCAGCCTGTCACTGCAGCTCCGGCTAGGGTGGTGGCCCGTCGGGCCACTGTCCACGCCCAGCTCTCCCTGTCGCCTTCGCCATCACCGCCACCACCGTCATCATCGTCGCCGTCACCATCGCCTTCACCGTCACCATCTCCGGCGCCGACTGCTGCGTCCACGCCGGGACCTGTCCCTTCCCACCACCTCCCCATCGCTCCCGTCCCTCATGTCACCACCCGCCCTTCTGCCGCCGTCAAACGCCCTAGTGGCACCCCCACCTCCTCCGCTCCCAAAAAGGCCTCGCCCCGACCTCCATCCCCCCCCCCCCAGGGTGCCATGGATGTCTCCCCGCCTGGCCCTGCTCCCATCTCCTCCTCCTCCTCTCCCCCCAGTTTATACAAATATCTCCTGTCCCATCCCGATCCTTCCTTTCTCGAGGCCCGGAACCTCTCCCTCCTCCTCCGCCAACATTTCCCTGGTGCCCCCATCTCTCTCCTTACTCCCAGACGGGATTCTGTTCTCATCTCCTCCCCCAGCCCAACCCTCCATACTGACATCCTCTCCCGTCTCCCCATCACCCGTTTTGGTCCCAACGCCTCCCTTACCACTGCTCCTTCTCCATCTCCTACCCGCCAACCCCAACCCCCACGTCGCCCGCCGACCCTCACCGCCGTGATCACGCGGCTCAGTCCGTCGATCACGGAGGAGGCGGTGTTGGCGGAGCTCAAGGCCCATCCCATGCTGGAGGTGCGGGCGGTCCGCCGCATTTTCAACTCGGCCGGCCCCACCCGCCTTATGTGGGTTTTCTCTGAGGACGCCCCCTCCATTGACCGTCTCCTGAAGGAGGGTGCCCTCCTCTTCCACCAGCAGTACAAGGTCGACCCCTCCCGTTCCCCTCCTCAATCCCTGCGCTGCCAGAGGTGTCTGCGCTATAACGCGCACCCCACAGCTGAGTGCCGCGAGGCTCCCACCTGCCCGCATTGTCGGCAGGCGCACTTCCTCCGGCAGTGCCCTAACCTCCAATCCCCTCCCTCCTGTAATACCTGCAATCTCCCTCATCCCACCTACTCCCAAAAGTGTAAAGCCCGACCCCCTCCAACCACTCCTGAACTCACCGTACCTGTCCGTCCTCTGGACGCCCCCACCCCTCCTGGCAATTCCCTTCGTCCCCCACCCACTGCTGAGGACATCATCAGGTTCCTCACCATCGTCCTCCAGAATGTTCATCCCTTTCAGCGCCCCCACACCCTCCAACAAATCTCCCTCGCCACCCGTTCCATTTTTCACCTTCAAATGTACGCAACCTATTCCAACAACCAGGCCCATTTCACCTTCTCCCGTCTTGACACCCTCGTCTAAATCTCTGTCATGGCGCGACAGCACCGTATCCTTTTCAACAACATCCGCTCCCTTCCCGCCAACAAGAACCTCCTCCTGCACACCCTTGCTACCCACCGTGTGGATGCCTTCCTCCTCAATGAAACCTTCCTCCAACCCCACCACTCCATCCACAAATCCCCCTATCTCCTCCACCGCTCCGATAATCCCCTCCCAATTGCGCGTGGCGGAGTTGCCATTGGTCACCACCGCCAGATCCCCGTTCGGCTCCAACCTCTCCTTCCCGACCCCACCGAACACCTGATCCTTAGTCTCTTCTTCCCCGGCCTTACCGTTACCTGCGCCTTCATCTATGTCCACCCCAACGCTCCTATTCCCTTCGACTTCCTCTCCCACGTCGATCGTACCTTTTCCTCCGACGTGATCGCCGCCGACCTCAACATCCATAGTCGTTCCGCTGCCCAGTTATGGCGATGGCATCGGTTCCTCTCCACCCTTCAAGGCGACCTCGTCCCCATCCCCCAGCATACCCGTCCCGAATCCAACTCCACTCCTGATGTTATCCTCTCCTCCCCCAACCTCCTTGGCCGCATAACGGTAGATGTCCTGGAGCCTATTGGTAGCGACCATCTCCCTGTCCTCCTCACCGTTTCAGACGGTCGTCGCCCTCGCCCCGACCCTCGTACTGAGCCTCCCCCTAAGTATGTCCACGACTATTCCAGAGCTGACTGGAATGCCTACCGGGATACCCTTTCCACCCAGGTTGATAGCCACCCTCTCACCTACCACCACCCTGACGATGTCACCCATGCCGCCTCCTTTCTCCAGCAGACCTTGTCTGAGGCCGTGGAGGCCCACGTTCCTACTGTCGCCATCCACCCCCACCGTCCTACCTTACCCCCACAGGCCGTTCTCCTCCTCCGTGAATCCCGTCGTCTCTACCGTGCCTTCCTCTGCACGCGTGACCCGGACACACTACGACGCCACCGGCAACTCCAGCGACGCGTTCGTAGTTTGCTCGCGGCTAAGAAACGCCGGGACTGGCGACAGACATGCACCCGTTTAAATGCAAACCTACCAATCAACTCGTCCAAGTTCTGGTCGGCCTTCCGTCGCCTTACCGGAACTAAACCCTCCCCCTACTATCCTCTTCTCCACGATGATCACCCCTTCCCTGACACCCTTAGTAAGGCTAATCACTTTGCCTCCTACCTCTCCGATGTTTTCTCCATCCCCGACGATCCCCAGTTCGATTATTCCCTCTTCCCGGATATCCGCGATCGAACTGACACCTCTGTCCCTCCCCTCGCTCCTTGTTTCCAGTACTTGGACAACATTACACACACGGAACTCACTGCCCCTATCACTACACAGGATCTCATTGATACACTCCGCACAAAACGCAACACCGCTCCTGGTCACGATCGTGCCACCTACCGTCACCTTCGTGAAGCTCCTGTCTCTTTCCTCTCCATCCTGGCCAGGCTCTACAATCTAGTCCTGTCCACCGGTTACTACCCCGACCTGTGGAAAACCTCCCGTATCCTCATGTTCCTTAAACCTGGCAAACCGCCGTCCGCCGTCTCCTCCTACCGTCCCATCAGCCTTACCTCGGTCTTCAGCAAGGTCCTGGAATCTATCCTCACCCGCCGAATCCACCAGCATCTGCGCCAGCACCGCCTCCTTCCCGTCACCCAGTGTGGCTTTCGGCCATCCTTCTCTTCCGACGATCTTCTCCTTCACTTCACTCATCTCCTTTCCGAACAGCTTAATTCCCGTCGCTCCGCAATTTTCCTCTCCCTTGACCTCGAACGCGCTTATGACCGCGTCTGGCATTCCGGTCTCCTCTTCAAGCTCCAAACCTTTGCCCTTCCCATTAACTACGTCCGTCTGATCGGTTCCTTTCTCTCCCGCCGTCCTTCCTATGTCACCATCCATAACACAGATTCCTACACCTTTTTCCCCTCCGCCGGTGTGCCCCAAGTCTCCGTCCTCTCCCCCCTTCTGTACCTTTTGTACACGGCGGACATGCCGCCGCCGTCACCCCCCGTCCACCTCCTCCAGTTTGCCGATGACACCGCCTTCCTCGCCCTTGCCCCCACCCTGCAACGCTCCCAACGCCTTCTCCAATCCCATCTTGACCGGTTCACCGCTTGATGCAACCAGTGGTTGCTCAAGGTCAATCACTCCAAAACCCAGGCGATCATTGTAGGCAAAACCACCCCTTCCTTCCGCCTCCTTGATTTCTATCTCACCGTCTATGGCCGTCCTATCGCCCTCACTCCCACCCTTAAGTACCTTGGCGTCACACTCGACCGTCGCCTCTCCTGGACTCCCCATCTCCAGACGATCCAAGCCAAGGCACGTTCCCGACTCCGTCTCCTCAAGCTCCTTTCCGGCCGTACGTGGGGTCTGGACCCCTCCACCATCCTCCACACCTATAAATCCCTCATCCGCCCTATCCTTTGTTATGCCCATCCTGCATGGATCTCCGCTCCCCCTACCTTTTATAAATCCCTCCAAATCCTTGAACGCCATGCTCTCCGCCTCGCCTATCGCATCCGTCTCCCCTCCCCCACGCGGATCCTGTATGATCTCATCCCCTTCCCCCACCTCCTCCTTTTCCTTGAAAGGATACGGATCCTGTACACCTCCCGTAAACTTGATCCTCCTCACCCGCTCGTGTCCCCGATCCTCTCCCACCCCCGCCCACTGCCGCGCCTGTATTCCCACGTCCCACCCAGTCTCCATCTCTCCACCCTCCTTACCCTCTCCCAAGGTGGCTTCCGCCAGCTCCCCCTCCCTGATGATGTCCTCCTCCCCTGCATCTACCCCTCCTATCAACTTTGATCCTCCCCCCCCCCCCACCTCCTGTGTCCTTTCCTTCAGGCACCCTCCCTCCCACCCTTTCCCTTCCCTTCTCTTTCCTTTTCCCCCTCCCTCCTACCCTCTCCTCCGGGCTTCCCTCCCCCTTCCTCCCTCCCCCTCTCTCCTTTGCCCATGGCATCTCTGCTCTCCCCTCTCCCATTTCCCCTTCCTCCTCCTCCACCTCCTCTCTTGGCAGGTCCCCGGACTCGTACACGCTGAGTGGACATTCGCGCGCCGGAGATCATCGCCATCAATGTCTCGTGCGTGTTGTCGTGTTTCGTGTTCAGTGTTCCCGTCATACTCCATCGTTCACCTGTGCCATCGCCATCTTCAGTGTTAGTGCATCGTGACAACAGTTTGTAGTGAATTTTCGTCGAGTGTGAACGGCTCCGTGTTTGTCTTTATGTGTCTCCTGTTTTATTACCCACCGTTGTGTCACATTTGTGTATTCTTTCTGTTCTTCCTTTATCTCCTCTACGGCTGAAGAGCGGCGTACCATGCTGCTGACAGCCTGCCTGTTTGTACTGGTTTGAAAATAACATAAAAGAAAAAAAGAAAAATTGATTCCAAATAATAGAGTTTAGCAGCATAATTCACACCTTTCCCTTTCCTATTCTATGCTTTATTTCTTTATTGATTCCACCTTTATCCAAAATGATTGTCCATAATTATTTATATGATTGACTACACTTTACTGTGGATCCATCATCCATAACAAGATCCCTTCCTGTACCTCCGACAACGAAGTATTCTGTCTTTGTAAAGTTAATTTTCATGCCCCACTGCTCATATTCTTCTTTAAGCTTTCTTAACATGTATGACACATCCTCATCTTCCTTAGCAAAAGTGACATGATTGTCGGCGAAATATGGGGAGAAAAGGATGTCATCACCTACTCAATTCCTATGTTTTTGCACTTTCTTATCCAATTTTCAAAAATACAGGGAGTACATAAAGACCGGGAACACTTTCAATTATTTATTGCACAAGAACCAAACATTATACATATAGCATACATATGTCATTTTGAAAAGAAACCCTGAAAGGTTTTTTTTTTCATGTATACTGCCACAGACTAGTTTGGTAATTTGCCAATAATGAGCGACTAGACCATAACACCACTGCCTCCAAATTTTACTGTTGGCAGAAACATGGCGAGTTCATGTGTGGATCGAGCTTTCTGTGTGTTGGAGTTCGACAAAAAAAAGTATACTACAGCTGTTCATCAGATATTGAGAACCAAGTACGGTAAGAAGCCACCAACAAGGAAGGCCATTTACCACTGGCACAACAAATTCATTACGTCAGGTTGCTTGTGCCCGGCAAAGAGAAGCGGACATCCCAGTGTGAGTGAAGTGAATGTGGAGGGACATTCATAAGGAGTCCAAAGAAATCGGTGTGTTGTGCATCCTGTGAACTCGAAATGGTTCCAATGACAGTGTGAAACTCCTGCATGTGAAGTTCGTGGGTACCTGAACACGGCACTGCCGCATCGATGGATCAGCCGTGCTACAGAAGGGGACAGCTGTTTCACGAAATGGCCTCCCCGATCACCAGATCTCACTCTGTGTGACTTTTTTCTGTGGGGACACATTAAAGATCTGGTGTATGTACTGCCTCTACCACATGATGTAGCAGAGCTCCAATAGAGAATACAGGAAGCGACTGTCACAGTCGACGATGCCATGCCGGCATGGCTATGGCAAGATTTCGGTTATCTTATTGACGTGTGCTGAATCACTCATGGTTTGCATATCGAATGTTTGTAGAAATACTTTCAGAGTTTCTTTTGAAAATGCAATCTGTATGACATCTGTACAATGTTTAGTTCTTGTGCAAAAAATAATTGAAAGTGTTCCTGGACTTTATGTACACCCTGTATTTTAAAGAGGATAGGCACTAAGCAGCATCTCTTGCTAACCTTAAGTTTCTGTGAGAGTAACTTCCCAACTTTAACACAACAAGTAAGCTTTCTAAAGCATTGTACATAAGATTTATGAATGTTCTGATTGTTCCTTGCTTCCCACATTCTACAAAGTGGTACATTGTTGTAGGCCTTCTGCAAGTCTGTAAAAACCATCTCTCTCCAAGTCACAGGCCAGTTGCTCGCCAGTCACCTGTCTAATGGCGCAGATATTATTGATACAAAACCTTCGTGCCTGAAAGCCACTCTTTTCTTCTACTTCCTCAGTTTCTTTCTTACTTCTAGTTTAAATGGAATTACCATATAGAGTCTGTATAGAATTGAGAACTGTGATGCCTCAGTAAAGCAATCATTGATGCTTCCCTTTTTAAATACATTTGTGATGAACCCTTCTTTAAACTTGATAGGGATTTCCTCTCCACTAAGACACAGATTAAATGTTCAAACAACATGTTTGGCCTAGTCTTCAATAACTCCATATATACAGCTCCAGAACTTGGTGCTTTGTCATTTTTGAATTGTTTAACTGTATCCTGTACTTCCAGTGTTGTTATCTCCTGGATTTCTGTGTCATGTACATTGCCTGCAAAGGGGCATATATCATGAAATTTGGATCAATCTTCTTAAACAGTTCTTTGTAGTATGTCTTCCCTCCATCTATACTCATCAGCTGTAAGTTTATACTACTTCTGTCCTTTATTCATAGCTGTCTTATCATCTTCTTTACTTATTTGTACTTTTAACTTCATGTGCAGTTATTAATTTCTATACATTTAAAGTCCCACACAGCATTTTTTTGTCTGATTACTGCTTTCTTTGCCCCTCATGTCAGTGTTACATACCTGCTTCTGTAATCAGTCTTATTGCTTGTAAGCCATCTGTTATAGGCCTCCATATACTCCTTCACTTTTGCAGTGGTATAATCATCCCACCAATCATTTCAAATTTGCCAGACATGTTCTCAGGTACTCCAAGACTTTCAAAGGCAGCATCATGAGTAGCTCTCACAATTGTCTTATACACTACTTCCACTGTTGTATCATCAGTCTGATGTAGCTTCTCATTCAATCTCAGCTTCTATAAGAAGACAATTGAAGGATCCTGCAGTAAATTTAAATTATACTGTGGTTGGTCCAGTTTCTCTCTATTCTCGTTCGTTATTTGATTTACCAGTTATTCTTCAGCATCTTTCTGTAGCACCTCATTTCAAAAGCTTCTGTTCTCTTGTCTGAAATGTTGATTGTCCATAATTCTCTTCAGTGCAAGACTATCCTCCAGACAAATACTTTCAGAAAAGACTGAGTGAAGTGGCACAATGGTTAGCACACACAACTTGCATTTGGGAGGATGATGGTTCAAATCTGTTTCCAGCCATTCAGATTTAGGTTTTCGGTGATTTCCCCAAATTGCCCCAAGTAAATGCCAACATGGTTCCTTTGAAATGGCATGGCCAATTTCTTTCCCAGTGACCTTGACCTTGACACTGTGTTAAACTCTAATCTTTCCTCCTTTCTTCCTTCAGAAAAGACTTCCAAACACTTAGATTTAAGTTCGATGGTAGCAAATTTCATGAAACATATTTTTAGGAAATGTCAGTGGTCATAAAAATGATTAAAAACATAACACAGTCTATACTACATAAAACATTTTATTTTAAAAAAAGGGTGACCAGTTTCAACTAATATCTGACCATACTCAGACCGTTACATACTCCATACTGACTGCTGGAGCTGGTGGTGTGGAACACTAACTGCTCTTGTCTAGCGTGAAGAACAACTGCTCTGTTTTTAAAATAAAATATTTTATGAGTCTAGACTGTTTCTATTTTATTTTTAATAACAGATTTCTCTTTCTCAGAAATGCTCTTCGTGCTATTGCCAGTCTGCATTTTATATTCTCCCTACCTTGGCCATCATCAGTTATGTTGCTGCCCATAGTAGAACCTAGAACATTTTCTGAAGTAATATCTTAGGAACTGTACTGTGCCTGATGACCCCTTTTATTGCACATGAATAGATTCTAAGAGCTCTTATTACTTATTTTGATTAGATGCTGTGGTGAGTCAGTCTATTGTGACCGCTGCGCAACGGGAGAGTGAATGCCACCTGTTGGTGTTTCGAGCACATAACGTGGTAAGAAAATTATGTAAGTGGAGCAGAGATGAATGGGCAATGTTTGTTGTGACGATATGGTGACAAATGGTGACATCCTCTGACATAAGCGACTTTGACAAAGACTAAATTTTTATGGCCCAACAGCTTGGAATGAGCATCTCGGTAATGGCAAAGCTTGTCAGCTGTTAGTTTGCTACTGTTGTGAACATGCACAGGAAGTTGTTGATAGTGAAACTACAATTACGTAACGAGATGTTGGTCGTCCACACCTCATCACAGGATGTGCAGGCCTCTGACCACCTCGTTCTGTGCTGAGGCATGAAGATCAGGGGCTTGCCCACTCTGTAAAACAGGGTATATGGTGCTCTGTTGCAAATCTGAAGACAGAATACGATGCTGGTGCAAGCGCAAATGTTTTAGAGCAATCGAGCACACCATTCAGTGCACATTCTTGAACATGAGGCTCCACAGCAGATGACCCCCCTACATTTTCCCATGTTGACCCATTGGTATTGCCAGTTAAGATTACAGTAGGCATGAGAGCATGAAGATGAGACCATGAATCAGTGGAAATGTGTCGCTTGATAAGATGAATTACATTATTGTTTCTCCAGGTTGACAGTTGTGTATGGATACACTGTCATCTGTGTGAATGAGTGCTCGCAATATACAGAGCCATGTATAGAGGCCAAAGGTGGCAATATTACACTATGGGGGACATTCATTTGGGCTCCCGTGGAACCTGCAGTAATAATTGGTTTCATCATGAAGGCTGTAGACTATGTAGACATTATTGTGGACCATCTACACCCCTTCATGCATGATGTCTTCTCCAATGGCAATGACGTCTTCCATCACTATAATTGTTGACATCACAAGGCCAGAATTATGCTACATTGGTTTGAGGAGCAAGATAGTGAACACACATTGAGGTTTTGTCCACCAATTTCACCTGACTTGAACCCTATGGAACATATCCCGGATACTATCGAGTGCCAGATCCTTGTCCACAAACCACTGGTCTATAATTTACTGGAATTGCATGATGTGTGTAGACATCAAGTGCTGCACACCTCCAAAAACCTACCAAGGACTTTTCAAATCCATACCATGCATAATCACTGCTGTATTGCATCCAAAAGTAGATCAACATGCTATTAAGCAAGTGGTCAGAATGTTTTGGCTCATCGTTGCATTTGGAAGTGCCATCTAAACATCCCCCCTACAAAACACCTTCCCCCACCCCACCCCCACCCCACCCCCACCCCACCCCGAAAAGATCAATCTATTGCAGAAATTGACTCGAGCTCTAAATGTCAAAGAATGTAAATTTATCTTTATCATAGAACATGAAAGAACATTATTTATGAGTTGCAAGTGCTCATGTACCTGCATGTGCAAATTATGTGACACTGATACTCATGACAGTATACTTTTAATGACCTGATGATGTCAGCAAGCTGAAACTGGTCATTGTAGACTCTATAATAATGTGCAATCAAGATGAACATTTATGAATAATTCATATTACGCCATGATGGCAGGTGGTGCATGTAGCAGGGATTGTGGATCCACAATACCTGCTCCATTCACCAACGCAGGCCATAATGGTGTAACATGGTCTGAAGATGGTCACATTTGGATCAAAACCAGTTACCATCGCCAGTAAATAATTTATGAATAAAGTGCCAAACATGATTGTGGCCTCATTTATAAACTTCATGTCTTCAATTGATAAATTTCATGTGTGTGCTAATAATCTGTGCTGGTCAACACTTAGAAGGAGCATACCAAAACCTGTTTAAGATGTGTTAATATCATTCTGCCCTCTTATGTTTCTGTCATGTAGAGACTGGTTTACAAAAAGTCAGTCTTTCCATCCCCCACTTAGGAATGGGACAAAAAGAAACCTGAATACACATACAATAAAAAGTACTCTATGGTATGCATAGTACAGTGATTTTCAAGCTTTATATGTTGAGCAATGCAGTAATGTGGTGCATACTTCATATGCATATGTGCATTGCCGGGTCTGTATGTATCAGTTTAGGGATTTGCATAAAATCTCTACATGTTTTCAAACCAGATTTCCAAAGACTTTGTGTTTATAAAACTAACTAAAATTGTGGAATTGATACTGTTCTTTGTGTCACTAAACTTTTCCTCTCACTGTTCATTTTGTTCACTCCAACTTAAATTCATAAAAAGGATTTATTAAAAAATCCTTCTCCTCTGGATTGTATTATTAATCTCTTACAATAATATATTATTATCTGCAACAGACTGTAATATTTGCACTATAATCCTCATAGACAATTTTCATTTTCAGAATTTGATACTTTAGTATCCGGTGTGATTCAGATACCCCACCTGGCCTGAGTATCGATATGAAGAACATGTCAGATATACTTCGGCTCCAGAAAGCAGCCATGAATTTCACCCACGTGAATGGCAAGCATGTAAGATGCTGCCACCCTCTGACAAGTGTTAACCAGCACACACTGCAGCCTGACTATTGCTGACCTGTCTCTCACTTAGTCACTGAAACCTATAGTCATGTGCCATGGAATAGTAGACTTTTGACCTTGGCTAATATACATTCATGATTTGGATTGCTCTCTGGATTGTTGTATACACTTAAGAGGACTTTGCTACACTCTGGACGTACTTCGCGATCTCTGCTGTCATTTGTTTCTGGAACAGTAATTTTTGTTGTGACGACCTCCATGTTACCATCAGTGTGTTATCTTAAACTGTGTTGTACTTGCAGAGAGTAGGACAGAAGAGATACCTTTTTTTGTTTTGTTACGTTTGGTAATCGTTAGCTACCTGATTCGTTGTGAACTTATCTTTTCTTTGAATATTGACAAGTGATTTCCAGATGTACTAAACAGTTCAGCGGTCAAGGAACCTACTGGGATATTTGATTTGGACATGTGTAAAGCTTCCCCCTCCGCCCCTCCCCCATACAGCTGATTAGCCACATGATATGTTTGGTGAAAGAGCTCAGTTTGTGCTCCAGTGTTAGGGTTTTTTCTTTGACTTTGTCTTGCAGTGTTCCATAGTACGATCTTGCTGTAATGGATAGTAAATTGTTGTTGTAATAATGAATACTTTGAGGATGTATTAATAATTTTCTCTTTCAGCATAATATTTACTTGACTTACTAGCAAATTTTCACTAGTTATCACCCAGTTTGTTTCTGTGTCTATTCACTGCTGTTTGGGCAGTTGGTGAGTGTGATGCCAACTGCACACACAGCTGTTTTTTTACTCTGGGAGTAGTACTCTTATTCATTTGAAGTACTTGTATTTGACAGTGCCATACACTTTTCCTCATTGGTCTTTCACAAAAGCATGAAGAGTTTTTCAGTAACATCCAGCATTATTGGTGAGTAGGACAATTGAGGTGCACTGCATCAGCCATCACTGACAAGGGTCCTTTTCTGCATAATAAATTGCTGGATAAATTGCTTAAATTTTTTATGCAAAAGTCATTTTGTTTGCTTACCAGATGTTGCCTGAACAAGTCTTGTTTTGAGACTTCCTGGCAGATTAAAACTGTGTGCCGGACCGAGACTCGAACTCGGGACCTTTGCCTTACGCGGGCAAGTGCTCTACTGACTGAGCTACCCAAGCATGACTTACACCCCGTCCTCACAGCTTTAATTCCGCCAGTACCTCATCTCCTACCTTCCAAACTTGACAGAAGCTCTCCTGCGAACCTTGCAGAACTAGCACTCCTGGAAGAAAGGATATTGCGGAGACATGGCTTAGCCACAGCCTGGGGATGTTTCTAGAATGAAATTTTCACTCTACAGTGCAGTGTGCGCTGATATGAAACTTCCTGGCAGATTAAAACTGTGTGCCGGACCGAGACTCGAACTCGGGACCTTTGCCTTTCGCGGGCAAGTGCTCTACTGACTGAGCTACCCAAGCATGACTCACGCCCCATCCTCACAGCTTTAATTCCACCAGTACCTCGTCTCCTAACTTCCAAACTTCACAGAAGCTTTTCTGGGAAGAGGAGAGTTTCTGTGAAGTTTGGAAGGTAGGAGACGAGGTACTGGTGGAATTAAAGCTGTGAGGACGGGGCCTGAGTCGTGCTTGGGTAGCTCAGTCGGTAGAGCACTTGCCCGCGAAAGGCAAGGTTCCGAGTTTGAGTCTTGGTCCAGCACACAGTTTTAATGTGCCAGGAAGTTTCATATCAGTGTACACTCCACTGTAGAGTGAAAATTTCATTCTAAGTCTTGTTTTCCTGACAGTCTTCCTCATACCTAAATTTCTGGCACTGTATGATGAAATTCTGTGGGTATGACTTAATTTACTGTCAGTGGCACAAAATTTGAAATAAATGGCTGTTTTGAGCCTCTAAGTCCAACAAGAGACATGAACAAGCCCAGTTCTGCATCATATAAATGCCGAGATAATGAAATATGGAATAAGAGTCATAATTATGTTCAGGAATTTACATGGTCATGTAATTGTGGAATTCTGTAATGTCATAAAGCTGGTAACCATAATCCAAAATAGGGTTTATGGTACTGAAAGTTGTCATTTATGTATTCTCTGTTTTTTTAATTAAAGCTCTTATAAGTGCTATTCCAAATATTCTTATATGGTATATTATGTCTCTAAATGCTTCTATATCAGCACATCTCCCCATGTTTTTCTCATCTATGTTATTATCTTGCCTAGAGGAAAAAATACCCCTTGTGAGCCGAGAAAAACTACACATATCAGAAGTTCATTATTTGTCTATTTCTGCTGTTATTTTTATTTTTCAGCCTTTCCTTTCCTTTCCTTTGTGCAAAACAAACCAGAATTTTCAATAGTTCCTTATCCAAATAAATTTTTCCCTCTCATGTCAAATGTGTTTGATTTTGGTGTTGCTGTGTCATTATATTTCAAAAAATGTGCATGCTGGTGTAGCTGGCAAAGTATACCAGGCGTTAAGTTTACTTAAGGTGGACCTCTTTAGTCTTTTAGGAAAACTGTACTTATGTAAATACATAAAGCAGAATATTTTATGGTCTTTATTTACATTTTTATTTTGGCATATGTTGTGTTTTAAGTGTTGGGCAAGGAAATTTTATACATTAGTTATTTAAATATCATAAGTGGGTAAATGATTTATGTGACCTCATCTCTGTTTTTATAGCACATAGTAAATACTAGCAAATAATCCTTCTACAACCACACAATAATAGTAGCAGATTCCCTACTATTTTTCTATGTTGTATGTAGCTTTAGACAGCAACTCAAAGTAAAATAGGCATGAAGTGAATTGTTGCTCTTAATGCCACATTGTATTAGCCTTCATATTGTTGGGAGGTGTTTCTAGAAATGACCAGAGATCAAACTTTAAAGTTCTGTGGACAGGCATTTACCCTCTGGATCCCCAAGTGAGACAGCAAGTAGGATTGTGTACCGTATATGAGTTTATCACTATTTGAGATAAACTGAAATAGTAGCTCTTGCACAGTGAACATGGTTTTATAAATACAAGTGTGTGTGGGGCCATGTTTATTATTTTCAGTATTACATTATATAGTCTTCCTAGTTCCATGAATGTTTTATGTTCTCTGTAGCTTTTCAATGTTTAAACTATTATTTTACATATTTGTCTTCTGTTTCATTGTTATATTTTACAAATGATAAGAGAAACATTTATGCCTCTCAACATCTCAGGTTTTTGATAGTTGACCTGTTTTGCTGCATTGCATTTAGAATTTTTAGTACTTTGTATGCTTTTTACGTAAATTTTTTTTAATCTTTATGGTTCATTTCTGTTGTAGGGAAGAAACATGAGAATTTAGCAGCAGTTCTGTGATATATTTCCACTGTTTTGTCATTGGACATCAGCTTTTAAGAAAAAGAAAAAAATCTAATTCCAAAAATATTAGTGGTTTGGACAATGCTCACATTGTAAAGTGTCACATTTAGAAGTCATCAACTGATAATTTTTGTCAAAACTGATGTGCTTTCAGGCAATGAAATGACATATTGTCCAGTACATTATTTTGTTTTATTTTCATTTGTTAATTAGGTATAACTGTAATTTGAACTTGAGTTTGTTTGGTAGAGCCACCATCACTTGAAAGTCATGTAATTTATGTAACATGCAGAAATAGTGAGAAATTCAAAATTAAGTGTACACTCAAAATATTCCAAAGAAAAATGGTGTCGTACTTGTAGCAGGAAGTACAAGAAAAGCTCTAATTAAAACTTGTTTATTAATTGTTGGATTCTACTTAAATTTAATGTGCACTGTTTGGTTGTAATTACCTAAATACTTCTGGAAAAAGTTTATCTTACTTAATTTGTTGTGTCACACTGATTAAATTTCAATAATAAGTTGTACAAGTGACTTAGGAGTCTGTATGATGAAATATGTTGAGTGATACTATTTTCAATTATTCAGAAATTTATATGAATATCACTGCTTGTGAACAAGATATTAAATTAATCAAGAAGAGTCTGTTGAAAATAATGTTTAGTGTTAAGTGCAAGAGGTGGTCATACCACCATACTGTAAGTTAATTTGCTTTTTGTTTCAGTAAATATTTGAATGATCATAGCATATCTTTTCTGAACATGTTAGGATGAAGGTTCAGAGGAATAGTTATGAGATTCAGATTTTAGTAGGGGCAGGAGTTTTATTTGCTTTTTGAGTCTTACCTGATAGACAGTCCTGCAATGCAAAATCCGGCATTTGAGTTTCCCAGAGCCTTGTCAGATAGAGTTGCTTACTTTGAGTCTTGCACCTGATGTGTTGGGATTTCCTAATCTGCATAAAGTGGACTGTAGGGGAGTTACACAGGACATACTTAAGTTGTGCCTACTACATTCATTTGGGGGTTACGGAATTTCCCTTGACTCTCTATTTGCTTTAGATAGTCTCCCAGGCCAGGTACCATGCTACAAGAAGTCATGGCACCAGGCAGCTCTTTCAGAGAAGTACTATTGGGGGGATGACCAATATGAGTGTTTGCATTCTCCTCCAGATGTTGTGTTTGATGGAAAAGGTGGACTAGGCAGGATTAATTAAAGCTAAAAAATGTCCTTTGTCAATCTTGTTTCCACTACATGTAATAACTGCATTCAAAATATTAAAAAGATACAAGGGGAAACCAATCAAAAGTGATCATAGAAGTTTACATCAATGGTACACACCTGACCTCAAAAAATTAAGAACACGTCATTAATCTTTATAATAGATCAAAGAACAGTGAAGAAGATGTACTTCAGTACTTTCAACTATAGAAGAGGTACAGATCAGAAATTATAAAACAGAGACAGATGGAAAATGATAATTGTATGCAGCAATCACAAAACAAATGCAAGGCTGCTTGGAACATTATCAAATTATCTTGGTAATACTAACAGAACTGCATATGATATGACCAGTATCACACCCGATGAAATGAATAACTTCTTTATTAATTCTGGTAACAAAGAACACCCAGCTCTTAATAAACGTCTCAGGGGGGAGGGGGGGGGGGGGGGGGGGGAGAGATATTCATATTGCACAACAAACCTGCAATATCTACTACACACCTAGATTCACTGCCTGCAGACAGTACTGTGCCCATTACAACTCCATCCAACACCCCCAGCATCATATGTTCATTTCTTTGTTTAACCTTTGCAGAGAAACAACAGCCTTTCTTCCATATACTGGTGTCCTGTTAAGATCGACTGTATTAAGGAAAATGATACAGTGAACTCATATTCTGCTTTAGATTGTTTGAGGGCAATGTAAAAACTGATTTGGGCTTCTGCAAGTCAGAATTTTACTACATCTCTTGCCAATGCAGTCTGTCATACACATGGTAAACTGTCTGAATTGTGGAAAAACATTGCACTGGACATGAGCAGCACGTAAGTTTAGGATTTACAGACAGTGTCAGTAAAGATTGTGATGCTGACCACGGTCTCCTTAAAAAAAAAATTAAAAATAAACTTAATACCAGAATATGGGAGTAAAAAAAGCAAATTTCAACCAACAATACATATATAGAAACAGTTAGGCTCCAAGAGCTGACCGAGCGAGGTGGCGCAGTGGTTAGCACACTGGACTCGCATTCGGGAGGACGACGGTTCAATCCCGTCTCCGGCCATCCTGATTTAGGTTTTCTGTGATTTCCCTAAATCGCTACAGGCAAATGCACGGATGGTTCCTTTGAAAGGGCACGGCCGATTTCCTTCCCCATCCTTTCCTCACTCGAGCTTGCGCTCCGTCTCTAATGACCTCGTTGTCGACGGGACGTTAAACACTAATCTCCTCCTCCTCCTCCAAGAGCTGGAATATGAACCTTCGACAGAATGCTGGTTCGTAACTGCGCTAGCCTCCTGGCATCAGTCCACAACTTACCTGATGATAACAAATCGGTCTGAAGTCCAAATATTTTAAAAGTTTGCTGCAATGATTCACCTGAGAATGTTTCAATCTGCTCTGTTGTAACTTGGAAGTATAAGTGACCTAGTCACTAGTCATAACATTACAGGTATTTCGCTGCACTCATTGTACACTTCTTTCTATTTAACATAGTGGTGATGTGACTACATTTCTTTTGGAAGAGACTTTTTTTCAAATCGTAGACTGAGAGTATTGGCATCTGGAAAACAGCAGTGCATTTAACTGTATTGACGTAGATACTGTGTACATTTTTTATCATTGTTGGAGATTGTTATACACGCAAATTCCAAGGCATACTGTTAATGAGTAAATGGTAGCAGAAGGCAAGATCATTATATTAATCATTCACTTGGGGTAGATTATGAAGAAGTTAATGACACAGTCATTCAGTTTTCATTCAGGTATGTACTGCCATTGTTAACAATGATATTGACATGAAAATCTGCTGACAAGGAGTGTAGGTGCCCTCATACCAGCTTCAGTCAGAAGAGTGGATGTGGATCCGTATTACATTTAGGAAGTGTGAAAGATTGGAGAGGGTGATGGTATGAAGGGGAACACTGTTACTAGACATACACGTGTATCTAACTAACGAAAGCAGTCTGATGGTAAGACTAGACCTGTAACTTCCAGGACTGATGACCTCAGAAGTTAAGTCCCATAGTGCTCAGAGCCATTTGTAACTTCCAGGCAGATTCAAGTCCTGTACCAGACTGGAACTCAATCCAAAAACTCTCCTTTTACATACAGTGTTCTTACCAGTTGAGTTATCTGAGCATGACTCACAGTCTGTCCTTCAAAGCTTCACTACTTCCAGTCCCTCCCCCCAACTTTTGAAACTCTTACTTCCTTAAGTGCTCATTCAAAATGGTATGCAGGAGAGCTTCTGTGAAGTTTGGGAAGTAGAGGAGAGGTACTGGCAGAGGTAAAGCTGAAGCTGTACGATCAGAGTTTGTAAAGAACCAAGATTTCGACCAGCTGGAAAAGTGGACTGTTTGATTTCACTTTTACTAGTGAAGTATTTGTTGCCATCTTAATTTTACAATATGCAATGTATGGGTTTTGTGGAAGAATTTGATACACTGGAGCATTTTCAGCTATTATATTTTTCTTATTTGAAACTAATGAGAACATTTTTGTAAGCTACAACTTGTGAACATAAAATCCCAGAAAAATAGTCATCCTATCAGTTTCACTTTAAATGGGAATGGTAAATGGGAACATAGTTTTGAAGAGAAATTGTTGCCAAAAATAATGTAAGCTTGATAATTTAAGTTGCTCAATTAACAACAAATACCATGTATACTTACAAAATCTTGAAATTCTATTTGCATTGTTGCAAACTGTAATTTTTTATTCATTAGGTAAATCATCTTTCTTTTATGAAAATGTTAACTTCACCAAAAACATTTTTATTTGATACAAAATCATAATAAGTTAATAAAATTACATAGATATAACATACTGGAAATTCAATTTTTGATTCATTGTTGTTTTATATACTTTTTGTAACTATTTTTGCTCTAAGTTTTTTCTGCTAATAAAAACACATAGTTTTGTCTACATTTTCACTGATAAGGAAACCAGATGTTAACATAATAATTAGTATATAAAGCTCAGTCTGCATTGCCAATGAACTCTTGAATGCCTGTGCCTTAGAGGCTAAAAGACATGCCTAAAGTGTGTGTGTTTATTTTTGTGTATTTTGTAAAGAAAAAATTTTTGTAATACTTTCCTTAAACAGTTATCATTGACTGTTTAGGTTCACTTTTACTACTAATTATAAAGTTTCTGTTCAATTTTCATACTTCCAATAGCAATATAATTCATCATTTCACCATTACTTCACTTTTCTGACAGGGCTCTAACTCAGCTGAATAATTTTACTGTCTTATTTCTGTTCTATTTAGCAGCTTATTATCATATCACTGTTGTTATTCATCACTCGAACCATTCAAAGTGTACACTTTGTTTTTATTTTGTTTATCGTCTTTACCATACTGTTGCATACAGATCATTCTAGCTCTGTTTAGTGAGGTTCTGTTCCTGATACCAGTCAGCTGTTAAATGACCACTGCCAAAGTCTACTGGCCTTGGCCTCCCCTCTCCCTTAATAGACATGCTCCTTTCACTTTTGGGAACCTTTGTTCCCCTTTGCAGAGTGCCCCGCAATGCAGTGTCCCCCCACCCTCACTAGCCCAGCCCAGCCCTACAGTGGCATCCTTGCAAGCTTTGCAAGGGAGCACACTAAGCTCCATATTACACACCCAAATGTCCAGTCTCTGGCAAATCATCTCGACAAGATCCATTACATATTTCAAGACATAGACAGCCATCTAATACTTCTGTCGGACACCTGGCTCAAACCAAGTATTCCCACAAGTTCAATAAATCTAGACGGTTACATCTTTGTTAGGCACGAAAGATGAGGAGGTGGAGTAGGGGTTTACATATGCCTTGATTTATCACGTACTGTGTTACACATCCAACAATAATGAAAATAAGCAAGTGGAATATATGTTCATAGAGATCAAATCCCTTAATAGAAAGTGCCTAATGCGTGTCCTCTACAAACTTCCTAAAGTTCAAAACTGGTCTTTCAAGTCTCAAACTGAAGCATGAGCATAGAATTATACCTGTTGACACTAACAAATTTTCTATACGATAGTCCTTTCAGTATGAAATTTAAGCCAATGCTTTCTTCTTAAATTTTGTCGCTACTTCAGCCTGTTCCTATCCATCATACGAACAGTAGTCATGCTCTCATAGATACATTTGCAATGAAATCCCCAGGCTAAGTAATTTATGTGTCTCAAATATCTGCACCTGGCATGTCCAGCCATGACATACTCTCTAGAATGTCCAGAAAGAGACTGCAATTTACTACTTACCAAGATTTCAGACTGCGAGGCAAACAGAGGAGCTACTTGATTGAGAAGTAGCGGTTCCAGTCTCTCAAACTGACATACAGCTGGGAGAGCGGTGTGGGTCTCGGGTTCAATTCTCGGCGGAGTCAGGGATTTTCACCTGCCTCGAGATGACTGGACGTTTGTGTTGTCCTTATCATTCATGAAAGTGGTAAGATTGGACTGAGCAAAGGTTGGGAATTTGTATGGGCGCTGATAACTTAGCAGTTGAGTGCCCTACAAACTAATCATCATCCATATCCGCATCCAGTGATGCCTATGAGCTGAGGATGACTTGGCAGCTGGTCAGTACCTTGGGCCTTCATGGCCTGTTTGGGAGGAATTTAGTTTTAGAGTTTTCAGACTCATTAATTCGTCTGTTCTTGTACAATAAATAGTTTGGGGGACATCCTCTATTCCTTTCTCAGTCATAAACAAAAAACTCCATGGGTCTACTTACAAACTTACTCAACTATATGACAAGTGGGCTCCCCTGACGAGCAGAAAAATAAGAAAGAAACGTGCACCTTGGTTAACTGAGTAACTAAACCAGCTTTTGATTCTCAGAGGTCCTGCATATTGGACATACAAACTAAGTCCCGCATCTGAAAATCATATTGCTTACAAGCAATAGTGTATTCCCATACATTAATCAAGAACAGAAATGGCCCAGCTGTCCTGTGGAAAAACCTGCATGGTCTTGGTACAGGCAAAGTAAAATCTGCAGCTGATCCCATTGTCGCAGTTGAACTGAAGCAGTACTTCATGTTACCTACAGTCACAATTGAACCACATACGAAATAGACACATGTTGATTACTTGTGGTTTTGTGGGATTTAAGGGACCAGACTGCTACAGTCATCGGTCCATTGATTACTTCATGAGGTTAAATGACTGTAGCAACAAAAAATTCTATCTGAAGCATGTTTCTTGCAATACTGTCATGCATGTCAGACCAGCATCTACAGGACGTGATGGCATCACAGTACAAATGATGAATATTATTATTGACCCATGACTGTCCACTATAACAGATATCTTCAAACACTCCTTGACCACAAGTGTTTTTCCTGAGTTCTGGAAACAGCCCCTAAATACCTGAATAAATTGCTACCAGAAAGAAAAATCAAAAATCATATTTTGTAACCAGTAATGAAATATTACAGAGTACATAAGGTCAAATGTAAGATGTGTTGTACCTCTCAGATATAATCAGGTATATCACATATTTGCGACAACAGGCATTTGAGAAATTGAATACTCACAGGAAATCACTTAGTAAAAGATATTTATTTAACATTTTGATGTTACATTGATAGAATTTCTGGTGGCATACATTTCAAATAACAACATAGTCTTATTTGTGAAATTCTGGGATGAATATTAAACGTACTACATACAAAAACTAGTTGCCCTGTAGAATTTGATATTTTATCTCTTTGCCTTGTGTCAGTAATCTGAGGCTAATGACCTAGGTAGACTTACTGGGACCAGTGTTCGTGGACCTTGATGATGCTGTGGTAGTTCTGCCTTTATACAGGCTGAACCCTACCTTTTTTTCCTTCAGTTCTAGCATATCATATATTGTGTATTATGGGGAAATCTGAAACTGTCACAGCCCAGGGTGCATACGACCCAGGACAACCGGGAATTGTTTCATCCGGGAGAAAACCGGGAAAAACCCGGGAATTTTTCGGAATTCCGGGAATTTTTCATTGTTTTAGCTTTCAGTTAAATGTTTGTAATTTTGACTGCAGAATTGATTCTCTAGCAAAGAATGTTATTGTATTCTGCTAGTGGAGAATGATACTGCAGCAATAAAACATACATAAGAGGGAAAAAAATAAAACTTTAGGGGCAAAGGAAATATGCAATTTACAACAACAAAAAACCGTGCACGCACAAGCGTCTGCAAACAGCAAAAATATGTCAAAGGTCTTAGGGCGCAGACTGTAATTCTTCGTAACAATAAACTGCTTGCTATGAGCATGACGTCACAACTGTTCACATAAGGTTCGTTTGACCAATTGCCAGCGGTCTGTTGCGCATGCGCATTTGACTCGCGTATGAGCAGTACCTTCTCCCGCTACTTGAAGTTTGGCTGTTAGCTGTATCGGTAGTAGCAGCAAGCAGCCAGATGCAAACGAGAAAAATTTTTCTCGCGCGCCCTAGCTGGCAGATTCACGCTTGCACAGAGTTGTCTGAGTTGTAGTGGGGATGGGGTTAACCTCCACGTGACCCGTGTTTACGTTCAGTGATTTCGCTGCTTCTCTTCGTGTGCAGCTCCCACGTCAAATGAAAACAAAACGGATTTCTGTGGCCGGGAGCTGTCAAGTGAATTAAAATACATCCACATAATTACGGAGGGCAAAAATATATTATTAATTTCAGTTTTCTGATTTTATTTTATTTCCAAGTTAGTAGCAGTCAAGCATTAATCGCCTTGCAGAACAGTGAAGTTATTTTTGCAAGTTTGCTAAAGAAATTTGGCTTCATTAATCTTTCCGCCGAGGCAATCATTTTATTTGAAACGAAGTGTTTCATTCAACAGCATTGGCTAGTTCCAACTGTTCGCTGAATTTCAAGTGCACGTTATCATCTTCTGCCATATATGGCATTATGCCATAATAAAGAACCAAAAATGAGATCCTAGAGTACTGGTACTCCAAGAAAATGTCCATCCCAAAAACCACACTGAAAAGCTTAATATCAGATGGGACCGACTTCATTGTGAATCTGGAAAAAGCCAATTTGCACTTCAAGCCGAATTATGCATTTTAGTATGGTTTACGAAATTCCGATCCTCTTTGGAGTATCCTCTGATGCACTGTTCCTTTTATTGTGTAATGTAAGCTTTCTTAGTGCTTTATACACACGAACATATGGGCTTCATACGCCACTGCAGTTGCACACGCACAATAATGCCTGTTTTCTGGCTCTCTGGCAACCGGTAAATTGAACCTATTTCTAACAGTCTCCGGATAGTATTGCGAACGGTGGTTAGAAAAGCGTTACTTTCAAAGTAAATTTCTTTTTACGCAAGATGAGTTATGTTACGAGTGAGAAAGTGGGATGGATATCTAAATCACAGAGCGTTGGAAACTGAACAGTTTGAGGACCAGCCACTTACAAGAATTTCGAGCCGAGACATTTATGTCATAATTTTAAATTTACTGGCACATTTGTGTGATGTGTCTTAAAGTATAACACACGCAAAAAAGATAAATATTACATGTGAAAGCGTAGCGTCTGTTGTAGCGTGTTAATCTTAGAGACTAATGTATGTGAAAGCTTAGCTTTTCTTGTAGATATACGGTACTGTGTACATTAATGTAAACCGTTAACTTTTCCTCTTGCTATGGAACCAGTGATCTTGCTATTGGCTGACTATAACACGTGTCCTATGCTCTGAATAGCTGCTGTCATCGGCTGACGAGATCTCGTGGCTTGAGATATGACTCGCTTACAAAAGGACATGCAACCTCGGTTTCAACGCTCCGGAAACTAACGCGCAGTGTTTGGTGGAATTCGAATTTATAGTTTCGTAATACGAAAATATGCAGCGTATATGTTGCTGCAAATCAAAGGTCTTTCCAAAACTTCTCTTTTTTTTTTTTTTTTTTTTTTTTAATTCTCTCCAAAACTTCTTTGCCCCGTCTTTTCCTTTTTTTCCGGGAAGTTCTAAGCTATTGTATAAAACGTTAACCATTCAAAGGATTGATAAGTTTTACAGTTCCGAGGGAAAATCTACGGAAAACCTACTGTCACTTAGGACAGAAAAAGTGTATTTTCGCCCGCGAAAAAGCATATTTTTTAAACGGGATATCCGGGAGAAATCCGGGAATTTTTTTCCTTGTCCCCGTATACACCCTGCAGCCACTCTCTGCAAGTGGTAACAAGCTTTGAAATATCAATGTGCATTTCATGGAGCATAAAACCTTGGGGGTCCTTCGATAAGAAAATAAAAGCCTCAGGGTATTAGCAATTCATTAGAATTTCCACATCACCTTAAAAGTGAAATGTTACGAGTCAAAACAGTGTTTATTTTTTTTTAAAAGTCTCAGTCCTTCACAAAAGCTGGGAACAAGACAAGAACGTTCACCTGATTAGTTTGAATCAGATTCCATACCAAGATTCACTTTATCAAAAAAGTTTCATATATTGAATACAAATGTCTGTTTCAATCAGCAAATAAATAAATAAAACATGCACTTTATGTGGTTAGGGTGTATAAAATCCATTTTCATGAATAAAATTTAATGCTGCGACCACTCCATTGGTAAAATTCTCTTAACACTGATATGATCCCTGTGTGCAAGCTGAATGCCAGGACAGTATAAATCACCCAGTCCCTGTGTCTGCTTTGAGCCAGAACTGATAGAGTGGTATGATGCACTATGGCTTGGCAGAATAGCACATAAGACCTGCTCATGAGGTCACCAAATATGATTGTGACATCATTCAATTGGTTTACATCTGCAATGTTCAGGTGTGAAACTTATGTATCTGCCCCACAACAGTATGCAGGGTAATGTAGTCATGGAGTCTTAGTTGTACTGAACTGTAAACCTGAGGATGAGAGACATCATTTTTAAAATTTTTGTAGCTCAAAGGTTTGGTTGTATTGAATATTAAAATTGCCATTAACCTCATACACAGCTGCTACCACTAATAATGGATAAAGCTAAAAAGAACTGCATATGTTATTACTAATGAAAATTTGTGTCAGAAGAGACTCAGAGCCAGATTTGCTGCTTTTCAAATTTTCATTGATACTGTTGATTCCACTCTTAGTTTCAGAACACTACTACCGTAGGTTCTCTCTCGCAGTATGTGGGAGTAGTGGTAATGAGGGAACAAAGTTGATGGAGGAATATGACTTACACTGGTACATAGGATATATGTCAGTTCACGGAAATGATATTAATGGAAAAACTGCCTGTAATAACTGCAATTATTCATGGAAATCTGCTTTCCAGGTGAGTAATATAGGTAACTATCGACAGTCACATGGTAAACATCGCCAAGATAAAAAAGAAGCAATGAAAAAACAAGAAACCTAAAAACTCGTCTTGCAAGAGGCCTACTACAAAAAGAGTGCCATGTTGCATTAAAAATGGATATGTGGCTGCAGTGGGTAGATAGCCAAAGACAAAGAAGTGTAATTTTGACAATGACTGTATTTCTTTTCCCAGACAATAAATAATTTCAAAAACATACTTTTGACCATAGAAACAGTACGGAAAGCATCTGATGATTTGTTTACACTCAAGTGGGCATAAACTCATAATTGGATCCTTCTAATGACCTCCAGATGCACCTCCAAATGTATCCAAAAACTTTAGAAAAAAGAAACAAATTTCAGTAGTACATAAGTTTCCCAATCACATTGTTATTGAGGAGACTTCAATTGTGGCTGTGACAAGACATCCTGCAAAACACTATAAAATGGATTCTCTGAGAACTACCTAGAACAGATTTCTCGGAAGTCCACTTATGATGGAAATATCTAACAGCAACCAATAGACCTGAACCCTTTGAGGATGTCTACATAGAAACCGGTACCCGTGGCCATGAGGCAACTGTAGCTACAATGATTACTAAAGTACACAGGGCAACTAACACAAGTAGAAGGGTTATATTTTCAACAAACTAGGTAAAAGGGGCATGCAGTAATGTAGTACCTCAGTAATAACTTGAAACATTTAGCTCCAGAGAGGAGCATGTAAGAGGAACATGGTACAGGTTTACAAGAGTAGTTCACTGTACATTTGATAGATATGCACCCAGCAGAATAGTTCATGATGCGAGAGACCCTCCATGGCATACAGTCTCTGTAAAGAAACAGACTACTATACAATAGATATAAAACAGACCATAGGGTTAGAGATAAGGAGATGCTGAATGATACATGTTTGGCACTCTAGAGGCAATGTGTGAAACCTTGAACAACTACTGTAGCTTATTATTATCTGTCACAAAACCCCACGAAATTTTGGTCATGTGTAAAGGCTGTTAGTAGTATGAAAGTTAATGTCTAGATACTGATGGATGAAACGGGGATTGAAATAGAGGTTAGCAAAGCAAAAGCAGAAACTCGCATTTCAAATGCTCCTTCGCAAATGAAAATCAATAGGTACTGCCCTAATTTAGTTCTCGCTCATCTGCAAAGATAAATGATATAGATGTTAGCATCAGTAGTGTTGATAAACAGCTGAAATCGCTAAAATTGAACAAAGCTCCAGGCCCCAATGGAATCCCTATCGGATCCTCTATCAAATTGGTGCATGATCTAGCTCCTCTTTTAACTATAATCTAGTATAGGTCCCTCGAACAAACAAAACTCTGCCCAGTAGTTGGAAGATAGCGCAGGTCACACCTGTCTACAAGAGTAGTAGTTAAAGTGATGGTACCATCTAGTATCCTTATCATCCATTTGCTGTAGATTCTTAGAACATAATGAGGTACCTCAAACAGAATGGCTGCCTCCATGCCAACCAGCATAGATTCCGAAAACATCAATCATGTGAAACCCAACTCGCACTTTTCCAACATGACATGCTGAAACCCACTTATCAACGCAGTCAAGTAAATGCAGTATATTTCAGAAACGTATTTGACTCCATAGCACATCTACATCATACTCCAGCTCAAAACAGTGTGTGGTGGAGGGTACTTGTGATGCCTCCTTCCCTATTTCACTTGCAAATGGCATGTGGGAAGAATGATTGTCAGTAAGCCCCTGTATTATTAGCTCTAGTTTTTCAAATTTTCTCCTCGTGGTCATTTGTGACATGTATGCGAGTGGAAGTAATACCCTGAGGTGACTAAAGTCATGGGACAGCTGCATGGAGATGGCAGTAGTATCGTATACAGGAAGCATTAAAGGGTAGTGCATTGACAGAGCTGTCATTTGTACTCAAGTGCTTCAAGTGAATTGTTATCGACATGACTATGACCACACGACAGGAACAAATAGACTCTGAACGTGAAATGGTAGTTGGAGCTAGACACATGGGACATTCATTAACAAATTCAATATTCTGAGATACACAGTTTCAAGAATGAATCAAGAATACCAAATTTCAAGTATTACCCTTCACCACAGACAACGCAGTGGGCGACAGCCTTCACTTAATGACAGAGTAGCGGCATTTGCCTAGAGTTGTCAGTGTAAACAGACAATCGACACTGCGCCAATAACAGCAAAAATCAACATGGGGCACATGACGATCGCATCCTTTAGGACAGTGCAGCGAAATTTGGCGTTAATGGGGTATGGCAGCAGGTGATTGATGTGAGTGCCTTTGGTAATAGCACGACATCGGCTGTAGCGCCTCTCCTAGGCTTGTGACTATATATATGTTGGACCCTAGGCGACTGGAAAACCCTGGCCTGGTCAGATAAGTCCTGATTTCAGTTGGTAAGAACTCATTGTAGAGTTCGAGTGTGGCACAGACCCCACAAAGCCATGGACCCAAGTTGTCAGCAAGCCACTTCGCAAGCTGGTAGTGGCTCCATAATGGTGTGGGCTGTGTTTACATGGAATCGACTGCGTCCTCTGATCCAGATGAACTGACTGTTGACTGGAAATGGTTCTGTTCAACTACTTGGATACCATTTGAAGCCATTCATGGACGTCGTGTTCCCAAACAATGGTGGGAATTTTTATGGATGACAATCCACCATGTCACCAGCCCACAGTTGTTTGCAATTGGTTTGAACAACATGCTGGACAATTTTAAGTGAATGGTTTGGCCACCCAGATCGCCTGACATGAATCCCATCGAACATTTTTGTGACATAATCGAGAGATCAATTTGTGCACTAAATCTCTCACCGGCAACGCTATCGCATTGTGGATGACAATAGAGGCAGGATGGCTCAGTATTTCTACAGGGGACTATCAATGACGTGTTGAGTCCATGCCATGTCGAGTTGCTGTCCTACGCTGGGCAAAGGGAGGCCCAACACGATATTAGGAGGTGTCCATGACTTTCGTCACCTGATTGTATGTTGTCCGACTCTTCTCAGAGAGTATTGTCTCGAAATTTCACTCGTAAACCTCTCCATGATGCACACCACCTCTCTTTTAATGTCTGCACTGGAGTTTGTTGAGCATCCGCCGACTAGACAATCCCATGATAAACCCACCAGTCTTCGTTGGATCTTCTCTATCTCTTCTATCATTCCTATCTGAAAAGTATCCCAAACTGATAAACAGTACTCTACAATCAGTCAAACTAGCGCATTGTTAGCCACTCCCTTCGTGGATGAGTTACATAGATTCTTCCTATGAATCACACTCTAGCATCAGGATCCTACTATTTGTTTTATTTGGTCATTCCACTTAAAGTCGCCCTGGATATTTACCCCTAGATATGTTACTGTAGATACTTTTTCCAGCAAGTTGTCATCAATAGTGTAGTTTTACAGCAGTGGATTTATTTTCCTATATATGCAAAATATGTTACATTTATTTACATTCAGAGTCATTTGTCAATCATCTATAGGTCATTCTACAAATCGGTACTGTCTACTGGCGTTGCTAAATTCTTGTTGACAACCGCATCACCTGTGAACGGTCTTAAAAAGCTTCAAACACTTTTTAATAGATCATTTACATGCATCGTAAATAGTAACGGTCCTATCACACGTCCTTGGGGTACTACCAAAAATGCTTGTACATCTGTCGATTTTTTCCGTTAAGAGTGACGTGTCGAGATCTATCTGCAAGGAAGTCTTGAAACCAGTCGCAAATGTCGCAGCACTATGTATCTCGTGGAGGAACAGAGCGAACTGAGTTTCACAAAATCTTTGTTTGCACAATTCTCTTGATTCCTATATTACCCTGTATAGCTGTCTGTTTAGCAAACTCCTTATGCGGCGTGGAACGTTGTTTAGTTGGCACGGCTAACGCACGCTGTCGGTGCGTAATGGGGCGATCACAAGCAAGGAACTCAACCTGACAAGTAGCTGGCCGCTCAAATATATGAGCTGACAAGGCACCAGAATCGTACTGATCTAGTACTTGCACTACCTGCTGAAATAATGGACCTGACTGTTTCAAAATCCGTTCTCTGATTTTGACGTCAGGCACATTGTACATGATCGCATCACGCAACATAACGTCTGAATATATATCACCGCAAGCACATTTGAATTTGCATTTCCTTTTCATACCCTGCAAATCAGTTACCCACTCGTGATAAATTTGTTCTGACCATTTTTTGCACACACACTTAACGAATGCCATCCTGACACACCAACACTTCCCTGACTTTTGGAAAGCGGCCAAGGTCCTGATGTTCAGGAAGCCACGGAAAGACCACTCCCTCCCACAAAATTACCGACCCATCAGTCTGCTGTGTTCGCTCAGCAAGATTGTTGAGAAGGTAATACTGAAATGTATCACTAGGCATTGCATCGCCAACGACACCCTAAGACCGGAGCAATTCGGCTTTAGGAATCACCACTCGACAACACAACAACTCCTCCACGTAGTCGAACATATAACACACGGCTACGACATGAGCAAAGCCACAGGGGCCGTGTTCCTAGACATCGAAAAGGCTTTCGATTGTCTCTGGCACAACGGACTCATACGCAAACTAAGCGAAGCTGGATTCCCAGACGGACTCGTACGTATCATACACTCATATCTCACGAACAGATGTTTCAACACTAACGTGCAGGATAAACAATCAACACAACACGGTATCCAAGCTGGAGTACCCCAAGGGAGCATCCTAGGGCCCATCTTGTTTAACCTGTACATTAATGACTTCCCAGCGACACAAAACACGATGTTAGCCGTCTACGCGGATGACACAGCCATCCTCGCACAAGACTGGAAAGCGTCGAACATCAATTCACGAATACAGACAGCACTCAGAACAGCTGAGCCTTGGTTGGAGCGATGGCGTATTAAAGTAAACGTCGACAAGTGCGAAGCAGTTCTGTTCACACGCAGACCGAAACTACTGCGCAAACACCAACACTGTAGACCAATAACACTACATACACGCCCAATACGTTTCCGAGAGAAAGTCAGGTACCTTGGTGTCTGGCTGGACCGGAAACTTACATGGGGGGACCACATCGAATACGTTGCCAACCGAGCGCACGCGAGGCTCAAACAGCTCTACCCAACGCTCAACAGGGAAAGCACACTGAATAGGAGGGTGTCGAGGTCCTTATACATGACACTGATTAGACCTCTGATGACGTACGCAGCTCCCGTCTGGGGATATGCAGCTCCCACACGACTGCGCCGCCTGCAGATCATACAGAACAAGGTGCTACGAATCATTAGCAATGCTCCACGCTACACATGCACCGTGGATCTTCACCATGAATACCGCCTTGATCCCCTCAAAGAAGTATTCAAAAAACACGCCACACGACTATACAGGATCTCGAGACACTCGAACAATCCTTTCATCCCCACTCTGGGAAACTACGATCACAACCACAGGTGGAAACACAAGCGGCCAAAGACACTGCTAGCTAGGGCATAGCCACCTATGGTTAACTAACATCCGCAAACAGCGACAAACGTCGGCAAGCCCCTGCATATCAGCAACACTGACTGGCAACTACCAGCTGCTATTAGTGCCGACCAACAGGCCACAGCAGGGACACCGACGAGCTCGCCCACAGACGCACAAACAATCTGCCAACACTCCCTCACACTGTGCCTCCGGTATATGACCTATCGGACACAAGACCGATAACAAACCTAACTGTTGCAGGATGCTGACGCTGAACGAGGACTCTGTACCAGCACCCAGCGCCAGCCGCCGAGCAGCACAAACGCACAACGTCAAGGTATCGACATGCATGATACCCACTACTAACAAAGCCTATCCTTACACAACCTATCGCAGGCAGCAAGACAACTGCTACTGCTCTTGCCGCCCGACCTAACTTTCGCAGAGGTTTTTTTCCCTTGGCCCTTACCTTGGCACTTTTTTTCCTCTGCCCTTCAAACCACTACCCTTCGTCAGATTTCGACCAATCTATCTCCAGATGAGCGCGTATTAATGGTTAATCCTAACCAGACGTACGCAAACATCGCAGTACCCACATCCTGCGACACCTCACTTTAGTGAATACTAACCCTTATGCAGAGATGGCAGTAGACCTTTTGTGTTGGCCATCCTGCCGGTGTGGGCGTGGAAGGGCTCCACCACTATAAAAAAAAAAAAAAACATTTTTTGCAATTAAAGAATTGATACCTAGCTGCTACCACATTCAGTTGTTGGTCATAATAGCTAGACAGTGAAGTGATAACAATGTCATACGCAAGTTCACGTAGAGTGGCGTTAGGAAAGAGATTTAGTATTAATCTGAACACTACACTTCCGACCGTGGATAATAGATATGGAAGTTTTACAGTACCTGGGATGTTTTGGGCTAGCATACGGGCGTCGAACTGGCGCAGCTACTCGGGCCATTCCTCGTCTTGGTCACTAAACTGTCGAAAAGGTGATATAGCAGCGTCCCGGCGGAGGTTCCAGTCCTACTTCGGGCATGGGCGTGTGTGTCTTTGTCCTTACGATAATTTAGGTTAAGTAGTGTGTAAGCTTAGGGACTGATGACCTTAGCAGTCCCATAAGATTTCACACGCATTTGAACATTTGATATAGCAGCTGTAGTAGGTGGTGCTTGTTCCATCGGGCGCGCAGAGTTGGTGAGTAGTTGGTGCACCGTGTTGAGTAGTGCTCAGAGCTGCTGCGTCTGAGACTGAAACATCTGCGTTAGCTATGTGGCATCTAATGCTTGCAGCTATGGCGCGTGAGTAGCAAAAACGACAAGAAAATGTGAAAGAAATTAAGCGCCCCTGCAAAGAAAAGACAAGAGGGAGTTAAGGCGTCAGCACATACACTGTTGGCCATTAAAATAGCTACACCACGAAGATGACGTGCTACAGACGCGAAGTTTGACCGACAGGAAGAAGATGCTGTGATATGCAAATGATTAGCTTTTCAGAGCATTCACACAAGGTTGGCGCCGGTGGCGACACCTACAACGTGCTGACATGAGGAAAGTTTCCAACCGATTTCTCATACACAAACAGCAGTCGACCGACGTTGCCTGGTGAAACGTAGTTGTGATGCCTCGTGTAAGGAGGAGAAATGCGTACCATCACGTTTCCGACATTGATAGAGGTCGGATTGTAGCCCATCGCGATTGCGGTTTATCGTATCGCGACATTGCTGCTCGCGTTGGTCGAGATCCAGTGACTGTTAGCAGAATATGGAATCGGTGGGTTCAGGAGGGTAATACGGAACGCCTTGCTGGATCTCAACGGCCTCGCATCACTAGCAGTCGAGATGACAGGCATCTTATCCGCATGGCTGTAACGGATCGTGCAGCCACGTCTCGATCCCTGAGTCAACAGGTGGGGACGTTTCCAAGACAACAACCATCTGCACGAACAGTTCGACGACGTTTGCAACAGCATGGACTATCAGCTCGGAGACCATGGCTGCGGTTACCCTGGACGCTGCATCACAGACAGGAGCGCCTGCGATGGTGTACTCAACGACGAACCTGGGTGCACGAATGGCAAAACGTCATTTTTTCGGATGAATCCAGGTTCTGTTGACAGCATCATGATTGTCGCATCCGTGTTTGGCGACATCACGGTGAACGCACATTGTAAGCGTGTATTCGTCACCCGGCGTGATGGTATGGGGTGCCATTGGTTACACGTCTCGGTCACCTCTTGTTCGCATTGACGGCACTCTGAACAGTGGATGTTACATTTCAGATGTGTTACGACCCGTGGCTCTACCCTTCATTCGATACTTTCAAAACCCTACATTTCTGCAGGATAATGCACGACCGCATGTTGCAGGTCCTGTACGGGCCTTTCTGGATACAGAAAATGTTCGACTGCTGCCCTGGCCAGCACATTCTCCAGATCTCTCACCAATTGAAAACGTCTGGTCAATGGTTGCCAAGCAACTGGCTCGTCACAATCCGCCACTCACTTCTCTTGATGAACTGTGGTATCGTGTTGAAGCTGCATGGGCAGCTGTACCTGTACATGCCATCCAAGCTCTGTTTGACTCAATGCCCAGGCGTATCAAGGCCGTTATTATGGCCAGAGGTGGCTGTTCTGGGTACTGATTTCTCAGGATCTATGCACCCAAATTGCGTGAAAATGTAATCACATGTCAGTTCTAGTATAATATGTTTGGCCAATGAATACCCGTTTATCATCTGCATTTCTTCTTGGTGTAGCAATTTTAATGGCCAGTAGTGTAAAAAAAAAAAAAAGTGTCGTGGGCGTTGGGCACTGGGTTTGGAGGATACTCGTCGCCAGTTGTTGGGTTTGCCCTTTCGTCTCATGTAGGGTGCCTAAGGGATGCTGCATTCTTGAAAATCTATACAACATTTCAAGCAAATAACATTAGTAGCTTTATTTCTATAAAGCAGATTTGACACTACTTAACTTGAATGTACTACATGTTGTCGCAAACGATGGGCGACAGGCAATATAGTTCAGAGTCCTTGGCTATATGCAGTGTTCCTGCAAGTTTGACACACTGTTTGTGGAGCACTGATAACTGTTTTCATAGCACTCTCGGCTAAGCCGAGCTAATACTCCACTAATGTCCAGCCGAGCCTGGCACGAGCGGCACTTAAATTCCAGGTCGCTCATAGTGCAGCACGGTCCTTATCAGCAGGCTATTGGCTGACATTGCCTCACCCTCTTCTCTGGTCTTGCATTCCTCCTCTTCGTTCTCGCACTTGTGGTTATGGCAGAACAAAAACCTCTTAGGGCCGGCCAGAGTGGCCGTGCGGTTCTAGGCGCTACAGTCTGGAACCGAGCGACCGCTAGGGTCGCAGGTTCGAATCCTGCCTTGGGCATGGATGTGTGTGATGTCCTTAGGTTCATTAGGTTTAATTAGTTCCAAGTTCTAGGCGACTGATGACCTCAGAAGTTAAGTCGCATAGTGCTCAGAGCCATTTGAACCATTTTTGAAAACCTCTTAGGGTTTTTAGTCAGATTGGTTGACAATATTTTACAATAAGAGTCATCGAATGCTTCTCTCATTGCCCTCATTATGCTCATTTTCACTTCGTTCAGCTTTTGTTTGTCAGCTAGGTTTTGAATTCTCTTGAATCTGTTTGTTTACGTAGCAGTTTTGTAACATGCATATTAAAGCATTGTGGGTCTTTCGCATCCATTAAGACCTTGCTTGAAACGTGCTTGTCTAAGGCATATTGAACGATGTTTCTGAATTTTTTCTGTTTATGCTTATTTATCAAACGTAAGATTGTGAGGGGGTATCAAGCGAAATTTGTGACTGGTTTGAGGGTTTCTTGGTTGTTGTTGTTGTTGTTGTGGTCTTCAGTCCTGAGACTGGTTTGCTGCAGCTCTCCATGCTACCCTATCCTCTGCAAGCTTCTTCATCTCCCAGTACTTGCTGCAAACTGCATCCTTCTGAATCTGCTTACAAGGGAACCTCCCCATCGCACCACCCTCAGATTTAGTTATAAGTTGGCACATTGGATAGGCCTTGAAAAACTGAACACAGATCAATTGAGAAAACAGGAAGAAGTTGTGTGGAACTGTGAAAAAATAAGGAAAACATACAAACTGAGTAGTTTAAGGGATGATAGGCAACATCACGGACCCTGGGTTTGCAGGAGCGCCGTGGTCTCGTGGTAATGTGAGCAGCTGCGGAACGATAGGTCCTTGGTTCAAGTCATCCATCGAGTGAAAACTTTAATTTTTTATTTCCAGTTTATGTGACACACTCTTACGTTTTCATTACTTTTTTGGGAGTGATTATCACATCCACAAGGAAACCTAAATCGGGCAAGGTAGAAGAATCTTTTTTACCCATTCGCCAAGTGTACAAGTTAGGTGGGTCGACAACATATTCCTGTCATGTGACGCACATACCGTCACCAGTGTCCTATAGAATATATCAGATGTGTTTTCCTGTGGAGGAATCGGTTAACCTATGACCTTTCGATCAAATGTTTTCGGTTCCGATTGGAGAAGCACGTCCTTTCGTCTACTAATCGCACGGTTTTGCGATGCGGTCGCAAAACACAGACACTAAACTTATTACAGTGAACAGAGACGTCAATGAACGAACGGACAGATATAACTATGCAAAAATAATGAAAGTAAAATTTTTGCTTGTGCGAAGACTTGAACCAAGGACTTCTCCTTCTGCAGCTGCTCCGCTACCACGAGACCACGACATATCTGAACGCACGTACTCCTTGATGTTGCCTATGTAACCCATGGACTACTCAGTTTGTATATTCTGCTTATTTTTTCACAGTTTCACACAACTTCTTCCTCTTTTCTCAATTGATCTGTGTTCGGTTTATCAAGGCCTATCCACTGTGCCAAGTTATAACTAAATCTGAGGGGTGTGCGATGGGGAGGTTCCCTTGTTAGTGTATTGGTTTCTTGGTAGGGAGCATGTTATGTTGGATGGAGAGTCAACGACGGATGTAACAATAACTTCGAATGCGCCCCAGGGGATTGCATTGGGGCCATTGCTTTTCATGTTGTGTATTAACGATCTTACAGACAATATATGGTAGGTCTTTCCCATCCCTTAAGACCGTGCTTGGAATGTGCTTATTTAAAGCATACTGTACCATAAATGATAACTAATTGACAACCTCAGCTGCCGACAGGTGTTATTGTTATACGTCGATGTGGACAGCTGAAAATGTGTGCCCCGACCGGGACTCGAACCCGGGATCTCCTGCTTACATGGCAGACGCTCTATCCATCTTTTTTTTTTTTTTTTTTTCACAATAACAGAACATTTATTGGTTTTCTTAGTTTACACAGGGATATACAGGTATACAGAAAACTTGTAATTTCCTTTTCTTGAACATTAAAACACATAATGCTTCAAACTGTACTAACATGCAAATTTTTAGAATGTTAACTTCCTTTTCTTTTGTAAAACATCAGAAGCAATAACCTTTCAAAATACTTAAGATTATTCAAAATATTTAAAGGTAGTTACTGAGATTCTAAATTAAACAAAATTTCCTTTTCCTTAAACGTTATAGCCAATAACTTAAAAAAAAAATTAAATCATGCAATGTATTTAGAATAATCACTGAAGCTCTATATTGCCCAAATTCCCTCATATTTAAACATTAAAACAAATAAGTTAAAAAAAAAATAAAATAAACCAAGGTACTCCCCGCCGGGAATCGAACCCGAGAACCCGGGCGTTTTTTAGTCATAACATTCTACAGTAGTACATATTTTTCAACTGACATTTAAAAGTAATAAAGCAAAGGTTCCTTGGCATTTTAGAAAAAAAAAAAAAAATCCAAGTCTAAACCAGATAGTGATGTTCGTCACTTGATCGTATTTGTTTTTCAAAGATCAAATTGTCTCTCGTTTCTTCATGTTCTGAATCGCATCATCGAAAATGGAGTTCACATGACTGTTCTTCTCAGGAAGTTGGCGTATGTATCATAATAATTATTCATGCGTAGTAGCTTGTGATGCTGGTCGGAAATGTACGTCCAAAAATCTTCTTCGCTCCTTTCTTTACTGGACAGCAGGTAAAATACTGCGTGTCCCTTCAACCAGTTGACGGCATTTTTCTTCCAGGTGGGGTATAACTCCTCTTCTGGGTATAAAAGGCACGCTGGCGTTATCAAATACGGCGGTTTTCTCTGCATAGTTGCTAATTTTTTTCTGATTGACAACCATATATTATTCGCATTTCCACAGACAAATTGATGTTCATCCGTATCAATCAGGTTGCAAATGGTACACAAAGGGGAATCAGCCAGGTGAATGGAATGTAGCCTGGAGTTTGTTGGAAATTTCCTATTCACAAAGTAGTACCACAATGACCGCACTTTTGTTGGTAAATATGGGTGATGTATGTTCCTCCAGATATCATGCCAAGAGTGACCGACGTATTTTTGTTCTATGATGTTCTTGGTCTGAAAGTTCATTAAGTTTTGGTATATTTTCTTGACTTTGATGACATCTTTCTCGGGTGTTCCCAGTCCAATGTAGCTATACTCTACGAAGAAATGTTTTAGGTGGTAAAGTTCATTTGGGATGTGGTGAACGTCTATTGGGGCGTCCTGGCTGACCGGCGCTATTTCATTTAACAAGAATGCGGTGACACTGTCGACTGACCGCTTCCACAGTTTATATGTTTTACAGACGTACAATGCTTGTGCTTTATTGTACACGTCTGTGAGATTCAATCCACCATTCCCAGTCGGTAGAGTCAATGTCTGGTACTTGACTTTGAAGATGTGGCCGCGGCTGACGAAATGGCCAAAAGCAGCCAAAATCCTGTTCGCCACTTCCCTCGGCATTGGCAGGGCTTGAGCCACGTAATTTAATTTAGAGGACAAATAGATGTTGACGAGAGCCACTCTTTGTATCTCATCAAGAGTACGGAGATTGTGCTGACGTATACAGGCACGAATGGTGTTGAGGATTCTTCTGTAATTAACTGCGATGGTCTGCCGAATATTTCTTGTGTATTCCACTCCAAGACATGTCATGGTGACAATTTCCTTTATTGGCCCATGAATGGGAACTCCTAATCCGCTTCCAATATTCATTATGCCAGACTTATTCCTATTCATTTTCGCACCAGATACTTGTTCATATTTGTTTATTATGTCGAGTGCTTTCTCTATCTCGTCGTTGTCTTTGACAATAAATGCAACGTCATCGGCATATGCTCTGCAGACAATCCTACGGCCGCGTGTAGTGAATCCTTGTAGGTTGTGGCTGAGGCGAAAAAGCAATGGCTCGATTGCTATTGCAAAGAGTGACATAGACATCGGGCACCCTTGTCGCACCGAACTTTTCATTACAATGGGCTTACTGGACTGACCGTTTACCATAACTATCGATGTTGACTTCTGCAGAAGATTTGTAATAATGTTGATAAAACCTTGCGGGGAGTTCATGGCACGCATGGTGTGAAAAAGATAAACATGATCGACTCTATCGAATGCTTTCTCAAAGTCCAATGATACGATGGCGCATTTTATTTTACAGGCTGCGGCAATGGAAATAATATCTCTGTAGTCGCACAGTGTTTGGTAAATTGATCTGTCTTTTCCTACGCTCGATTGATATGATCCAGTGACTGTGTTCAATACTGATTTTAATCTTTCGTTTATGATGCGGGCAAATATTTTATAGTCCGAATTTAGGAGAGTGATAGGCCTAAAATTTGTTACAGATTTTCCTGCAGGATGTTTCGGGATTAGAACAATGGTTCCTTCTAGGAAGTCGCGTGGGATGCCATTGGCGGGATTCATTAATTCGTTACAGATACACGCTAATTTGGGAATCAACTGTCTTCTGAACATTTGATAGAACTCGGCCGGGATTCCGTCAGGCCCAGGAGACTTATTTTTCGGGCTTCGTGTTATAGCGTCTGCGACTTCTTCTTCTGTGATTTCAGTTAACAAGTTGTTTGCTTCTACTGGGTCGAGCCCGCGTGTGAATCCCGTCATGATGTCATTGTCCACCGGGATATCCATTGTCGTTTTGCCTAATAACTCTGCGAAGTACTTGTGAATTTCGTTCTTGATGTCACTTTGCTGCGTCAGTAACCTGCCGTCAGAAGATCTTAGTTCGGTTATTATTTTCCTGCGTTGCCCCTTCCTCTCATTAATCACATGATATATAGATGTTTGCTCTCCTTTTACAGCATCGTGAAGTCCTGTTCTTACTTGATGACCTTCCAGCTGTTTCCGCTTCAGTCCGAGAAGTTTAGCCTGAATCCGTTTTATTTCCACGTAGTTGGCGATTACGGACTCATCAGATTGATATAGGTCACGAAGGACTTGGAAGTAATATTCTATCGTCCGTTTTTGCCAAACACTTTTCTCGCGGGAGTAATTCATCAGCGATTTTCTTATCGCGGGTTTCACACATTTCATCCACCATGCCAGTGCCGAGGTATATGAAGCGAATTTGTTCTCGCACGCGTTCCATACGTTATTGAATATTTCGTGGTATTCAGGGTCTTTTAGATGTTCCACGTTCAACTTCCACAAGCCTCGTCCCCTGTACGTTTCTTGCCGTTTTAAGTTCATGGTACATATGTATGCAGCGTGATCCGAAAAGATAGTGGGCCATAACTCTGTCTGGAGAACGTGTGTTTCCAGGTCGACTGTTACATAGATCCTGTCGATGCGACTAGCGGAATGATTCGTAATATGAGTGAAACCCGGCAATGCACCGTTCTTGAGCTCCCAGGTGTCAATTAAGCGGAGTTCTGTAATTACGGCTCCGAGTTCTGCACAGTTATTAAAATGCGGCGTCTGGTCTTTTGGAGACAGCACACAATTATAATCACCTCCAAAAATGATATGCTCGTAGCGGCCACCGAAAAGGGGAACTATATCATCTTTATAAAATTCAGCTCTTCGCCTCCTGTTCCCGGTGCCAGATGGTGCATAAATATTTATAAAACGCGTATTGTGAATGGTGACAGCTAGACCTCTGGCGTTTACCAGTTTCTCCACATCTTTGATGATAATTCCTTCTTTGGCGAGTATCGCAGTTCCGAGGTCTCTGTCGCTCCCTGGATTTACGACTGCATTGTAACCTGTGATGGCATCCAGTCTAATATCTGTTACTTCTTGTAACATAATAACATCAATATCAGCGGCGTAGAGCATGTCTTGCAAGTTCTTAAGGTTTAATTCGCTACGGATCTTGTTTAGATTCAAAGTCCCGATTCTATAAGCTTGTAACGAATTCATGATTAATTAAGTAAGTATACAAGTCGTTATGACCCACTGTCGACAAAGCCTAAGGTTTTCCATGTTATGGCCGAGACGATGTCTCGTCCCTCATTTGCTTGTCTTTCTGCACTGGAATCTTTCCTCCTGGTAGGTGTGACACTTCTTTCATTTCCTCATCTGCGGGAAATTCTTCAATGTCATCTGCCCAATTTTTCGTATCACTGCGTTGAGACAACTCTATCTCTGGCCCACGTTGAGATGGAGTTCTGTTCTTTGTTTCTTTACTTGTGGACCGTTTCGTTTCACCATCGTGTTGCGTCTGCGTTTTCACTTTTCGAAACTCGTCTTTTCCCGCTGTATGCGGGGTCTGTGGGTCTACGTCAAAATTGACGGATGTCATACCACTGATTTTGCGACCAATTTGTTGTGCCTTTTCACGCACTGATTGTACCTTTTGAGGAGCGTCAGGTGGAGCTATCCTCCGTTTTTTATGCTTTTTGGGAAGAGATCCGGATTTCTGTCGCTCTTCAGTCTCGGAAGCCGTGCTGGGATCTTGTGCAGCATCCTCGTTCTCGTCTCTCTGTACGTCTTGCTCAGTAGTTCCGTCATTTTTGGAAAGACATCCTGCTTCTGTAATGGGCGCCGCTTCAGGCGACGGAACGACAGTCGTTACTTCAGTAGAGCTAGTGGTCACTGACAAGTTTTGGTCGTCGTCTTTTCTGTCGCCACTGCTCTCCAAAGCGAAACTCGGTGTCGTAGCAGAGTGGCCACGGGTGGCCGTAGCATATGTCACTGGTAAGGTCGTCATCGTCATGGGAGGGACTACTTCCCCCGCCGGCACCTGCGTCACTCTCCTCTGTATACATTCTGAACGTACGTGTCCAGTCTGTCCACAGCCGGAGCAAGTACGCGGCTGTCCATCATACATCACAATAGCTCTATAACCGCATACGTAAACATACGAGGGAATATGCTGCTGAAGATCTATTTTTATTTGCCTGACACCATTTAAAACTGGAAACGTTTGAAAGGTGGTCCACTTTTCCGCAACATTACTAATGACCTTCCCATATGCTTTGAGGACGCAATTAATTTGTTCCGTAGTTATTTCAAAGGGAAGTTCAAAAATACGGACTGTTCTTATCCCGAAACCTGCATGATCTACTTTGACATCACCGACGTTTCCATCACAGTGATTAAATTTAAAAGATCCTCCACATCCTTCAATAATCCTATCACAGCATTTAGCATTCACCATCTTTACATAAACTGTGCTACTCACAATCGATAAGTGGATCCCAATTATATCAGTGGAACTGAGCTTTACTACATCGCGCAAGAACTGTTCTACTTCGAATGCTTTAGGTCGTGCAAAGCGTTCATCGAACGTGAACTTCAAAGTATCTTTGCGAAGCGGTTGCGTCATATTCATGTTCGATTCATTTTCAAATATACAATTGGCGTGTAAGCCACAAGAGCGCCCACTTACTTGTCAGCGCGCGGCCGGCCGCAGCGAGCACGTAAACAAGGCCCGTCCGCACAGCTCGCCCACCGAAGCACGACTGTGTTCGGTTTATCAAGGCCTATCCACTGTGCCAAGTTATAACTAAATCTGAGGGGTGTGCGATGGGGAGGTTCCCTTGTTAGTGTATTGGTTTCTTGGTAGGGAGCATGTTATGTTGGATGGAGAGTCAACGACGGATGTAACAATAACTTCGAATGCGCCCCAGGGGATTGCATTGGGGCCATTGCTTTTCATGTTGTGTATTAACGATCTTACAGACAATATATGGTAGGTCTTTCCCATCCCTTAAGACCGTGCTTGGAATGTGCTTATTTAAAGCATACTGTACCATAAATGATAACTAATTGACAACCTCAGCTGCCGACAGGTGTTATTGTTATACGTCGATGTGGACAGCTGAAAATGTGTGCCCCGACCGGGACTCGAACCCGGGATCTCCTGCTTACATGGCAGACGCTCTATCCATCTGGGCCACCGAGGACACAGATGAATAGCGCGACTGCAGGGACTTATCCCTTGCACGCTTCCCGTGAGACTCACGGTGGGCAAATGTCTATAAGTTACAATACATATGTAGAATTGTGGACAGTTGTGAATGTGAGTCTCACGGGAAGCGTGCAAGGGATAAGTCCCTGCAGTCGCGCTATTCATCTGTGTCCTCGGTGGCCCAGATGGATAGAGCGTCTGCCATGTGAGCAGGAGATCACGGGTTCGAGTCCCGGTCGGGGCACACATTTTCAGCTGTCCACATCGACGTATAACAATAACACCTGTCGGCAGCTGAGATTGTCAATTAGTCATCATTTATTCCAGGGAAAAGCTGCACGGTCATCAGCAGTAACTGTTCTTTCGAGAACGAGTTACTGTCTTCAAATATATAGTTAAAGGCTACCCAGCCATTGACCTTCGTCTGTGCGAATGCGCACAGGTTGCCCAAACTCTTACGGGAATCGCCAAAGCGTGCGCCAGTAATGAGTGGGTGGGCAAATGTCTATAAGGTACAATACATATGTAGAATTGTGGACAGTTGTGAATGTGAGTCTCACGGGAAGCGTGCAAGGGATAAGTCCCTGCAGTCGCGCTATTCATCTGTGTCCTCGGTGGCCCAGATGGATAGAGCGTCTGCCATGTAAGCAGGAGATCCCGGGTTCGAGTCCCGGTCGGGGCCCACATTTTCAGCTGTCCACATCGACGTATAACAATAACACCTGTCGGCAGCTGAGGTTGTCAATTAGTCATCATTTATTCCAGGGAAAAGCTGCACGGTCATCAGCAGTAACTGTTCTTTCGAGAACAAGTTACTGTCTTCAAATATATATTGTACCATGCTTCTCATTTTTTCTATTTATGCTTATTTATAAAAATGTAAGATTGTAAGGAGTATCAAGCGAAATTTGTGACTGGCTTGATGATTTATTGGTAGGGAGGGCACAGTGCGTCATTTTGGGTGGAGAATCAACAACAGATGTAGCAGTAACCTCGAGCGTCGTCCAGGAAATTGCATTGGGGCCCTTTCCATTCATGTCGTGTAATAACGATCTTGCAGACAATATTACTACTAACCTCACTCTTTTCACAGATGATGCAGTTATCTATAATGAAGTACCGTCTGAAAAAAAAAATTGCACAAATAGTCAGTCAGATTATAATGATATTCCAAAGTGATGCAAATACTAACAACTTGCTTTAAGTATTCAAAAATGTAAAATTGTGCTCTCCACAAAATGAAAAGACATAGTATTCTATGACTGCGATATCAACAAGTTATGGTTGGATCAGTCAACTCATACAAATACCTTGACGTAATAATTTGAAGCAATATAAAACGAAATCATCAAATATAGCTCACCTGCAGATAAAGCAAGTGGCAGTCTTCGCTTTAATTGTAGAATACCAGGGAAATGCAATCAGTCTACAAAGGATATACCTTACAAATCACTCATGCGACCCAGTCCAGAATATTGCTCAAAAGAATGGGACCTGTAACAAACGGGACTAACAGTGGATACTGAATTTATACAGAAAAGGGCAGCATCAATGGTCACAGGTTTATTTGACTCTTGGGAGAGTGTCACAGAAACTCTGAAGTAACTGACCTGGCAGACACTTGAAAACAGATGCAAACTATTCCGCGAAAGCCTACTTACAAAGTTTCAAGAACAGGCTATAAAATATTTCTCTGGGAATATATCACAAGCCCCTACCTATTGCTCCCATAAGGATCGTGATGAAAAGACTAGATTAATTGCGTCACGCACGGACGCATTCAGTCAGTCATTCTTCCATGCTGCATACATAAATGGAACAGATAGAAGCCCTTATAACTGTTACCTGAATCTTCTCAGGAAGGAATTACAACAATTCCTTTCTTGTTATTCTCTCGGTAAAGGATTTTGTGGATGGCTTGTGGTCCGCCGGTGAAAGCGATAGTACAATATTCCATATTTACGAACTTCCAGCATGCTGGAATAATTGCAGGTCAGCAACTTCCATTAATCAGTACAACTGAAACCAGCCAAAGTCGTAAATTTCACTTTTTTTATTTATTTACTTGATGACTAGTTTCGAGATGAGATCCATTTTCAAAGTGGGGTCAACGCAGGCGTCCGATACTACCCGTCGGCTTTGGGCCGTGACGTAAGGGTGTTGTGTTGTGTGACGTCATGACGGTGCGGAGTTTAGTTTATGAGTGTGCTATGTTTGTAGATGTCGTCTTCTTGCGGTTGGTGGTGTCCTCTGGTGGTGTATTTTGTTCATTTGGGTGTAGCAGCTTGCAGTGTACATTTATCGGTCGTGACTGTTATAGAAGAACGGAAATTAGTTTCAGTGAGTTAAGAATTAAGTTTCCGTTGCGTTTATGTTATTGCGGTGTCGTTTGATGTTACTGGTTTGCTGTTTGTCACGCGTTAAGTCGTTTAATTCAATTTGTGGCTTCTTTTGTTAGATATGGATATGGCTTCTAAGTTTAATAGTGTGCGTCTGCGGGCTGAAATGGGGCACGACATGTTGTCCGACATTAAGTTTCTGTAACTTTTTGAGCTTGTGACGGAGATAGTGAAATGCGGCGTATGCAAGCAGAATATGCGAGTTGGGGGTAGTGTGTGGCGCCGGAACTTTTTTATGGTAAGTAGTCGTTTTTTGGGTCTATTGTTCGCGTGCTATGATGTTCGATGGGGTTTTTATGTGTTGTTGGGTCGGTGTTATTTACTGCATGTGTTGGTGGTTGATGTTTTGGTATCGGCTCTTGTGTTTGATTTATGTATCTTAAAGGGAAGTACTGGATTCCAGTTTTTTTGGGATCGTCAGTTGGATTTGAGCTGCATACGTCATGGGAAGTGACCGACTGCAATTTGTTGTCGTAGCTATGTGTGTTTTGGTATTGTGAGCTGTTGTTGACCTATATAGATCAAGGAAAGTGTTCGATTCCAATGTGTGGTCGTAGCCTTGTGTGTTTTGGTATCGTGAGTTGCTGTTGACGTGTTTTGGTATCGTCAGTTGCTGTTGACCTATATAGGTTGCTTTAGGTGTTGGTTTTTATTTTGTGGTATCGACAATTGCGGTTGAGCTATGTAGGTGAAGGGAAGTGACCGATTCCTGTCGATATTGTAAGTGTAGCAGACCTTGGGAATGTTGTGGTGTTTTTATGTCGTCGTTTTGTGTGGTTTGTGATCGTGGTGTGTCTGTATGTGTTTATATTTAGTTTGTCGCCACCCAAAAAGCCCCAATTTCCCGCGCTGGTCTCGTTAGTCTGATTGCATTTTTGGAGAGAGATGATTGTCTTGGTTTTATATGCATTTTCGTGTTTGTTGTCGTTTATGTAATGACGTTATAGGCGCCATTTTGCAAACGTTGAGAATGGCAGTTTCCGCCATATTGGTGACGTCATGGGTCAAAGCAGACGCGTGGAATCGGACGCTTCCTTATTGCCACGAAGCGCATATGAACAGTCACAGTGCATACAGATAACTGTTATCTGCATGCATTGTATTTTTGGAAAATCAAGTTTGACTACCTGGATGATTTGAAAATGGGTCCCGCCCCGGAACTCATCATCAAGTAAATAAAAAAGTAACATTTGCAACATTGGCTGGTTTCTGTTGTACTAATATTCCATACGTTTTGAGATGGTTAAAAGTGAAATCGGCGAAGTCTCGCGATTGTCTCTTTAGGAATGCTCAGGCGGGACTCCAAATAACTCACTTAACCCTGAAGCGATATCATGTCACCAATTAATCTGTTCACAAAGCTAATTCACATTTACGCGCGTAACGTGAGCACCTTCCACCTACCCTGCAGGCTTACTCAGGCTCGACTGACTGCCTCACTACTTTAGCGCCAAACCGGACGGTGGGCGCCAAGCTGTACTCTTCTAATAAGATGGTGCTTCCTGTCAGTGACTCTAACTCGCTGGCTCAAAGATGCATAAAGGTAGATACCATTAGTTCAGGATAGTATCGATATCTGCACCCTTACATCTTCTCACTACATGTTTCCGAAATCTGCAAGAATTAAGGATTTTCGGAAATATAAGGAGAATCCTCCACCTTAATGAAAAGAAGAAGAAAACAACAGAATTGTCCGGCAACGTAATGGAAATATTCCAGAAATAGAAATATAATAATGGATTGCAACAGCCACCTCGTTTTCATATCAGTCGTTTGAATTACAGACAATATCTTGCAAGAGCACACACATCGCATCAACCCCTACCAACTGATAATTCTTACACTGTTTGTTTATACATGACATAAACTCTTTAAGAAATACCATAAATTTTACAATCGTATTTAGATTCAGTCCATTTCCAAATCTCTTGGAATATTGTTTTAAAAACACATTAAACACATATATAAAAATTCAAAAGCAGATACTGATGAAATTAGCAAACATCAGAAACAGTTCACACTAGCAGTAAAGTATTTCTGTTTATGTGCAAAGGCATTAGTCTGGTGCTTTCCAAGCACCCTTACTTAGTGTAATAGTTGCATATTAAGCAAACATTTAAGACAAGATTTGACAACATGAAAGGATTTGAAAAACTCAGTATTGCTGGAAGGATATTCAAGAAAGAAACACCAGCCATTTCGTGCATTTAGTAGCACATCTTTTCACTGAAAACTTTATGCGCAGGGAGACACTACCGGTTCCTATGGGAGCCACACACACGGAACACGCCACCATTGCTGCACTGTCAATTTGGCAATTTACTTACCTTCTCGCACTGATGAGTCTTATTGCACGCGAAGTCACGCGTGACGTCGTTATGACGTGTACACCCTATATCGAAGACGACATTGGCGGCGAATTGACTTTAGTAATCGTTCGAAACGCTAAACTGCAGTAGTCGTTTTTGCAGATGAATTAAAGGAACAGCTCATTATATCCTCAATTGGTATATTCACTGCTATTTTGGAAGCTATTGATGTCTTTATTTTCTTTGAAAATGCGAACCTGCCAACTTTAAAAAAAAAAGAGCTCACAATCTGCACTGTCAACAGTATATTTCTTTTTAAATGCGAAAATTGACGCCTAGTAGCAACGTCGTACGGAGTCCACGTTAAACTCGACGTAAGTAGGGAATTACCTTCAGAAATTCAGTTGTTAAAATTAATGATTGAATACATAGTATCCACCATGTTCTCAACCAATCACAAATATAATTGAAGAACTGCATCAGTGTGTCTGAAGTTGTCCCAATACCTTTAGTTTATTAGTAAGGATTATTGAATCTGAACTATAAACACAGTTTCGAGGCCGGCCAGAGTGGCCGTGCGGTTGTAGGCGCTGCAGTCTGGAACCGCGTGACTGCTACGGTCGCAGGTTCGAATCCTGCCTCGGGCATGGATGTGTGTGATGTCCTTAGGTTAGTTAGGTTTAATTAGTTCTAAGTTCTAGGCGACTGATGACCTCAGAAGTTAAGTCGCATAGTGCTCAGAGCCATTTGAACCATTTGAACAGTTTCGAGATTTCCTTTCTGTGTGCCAGGTGCAGAATTTCTACTAAAAATACGCGACCAAACAGCTTTTTTCTCAAATGCCAGTTTCAAGTGACTATACTGAGCTGACAATTTGTGCAAATGGTCCTTTACATCAGTAAAACGCAAAGTTTTGTTAACATTACTCGGTTGACATTTACTTTCGACACATTTAAAAATTTGCAGGAGTACTTTCATTGCAGTTTCCAAATGATGATAAATACTGGATTGAACAATTCTATTTTCGAGTGAAATGTGATGAAGATATTAAGCTACCTGGAAAAATAATCTGTGGCATGCTATGCCCTTCTGGATCTATGCTTCCTATGCCCCTCTTCGCACGCCACTAGGTATGGCGCTATACTGCGCAACTGCAGCGCCGAGGCTGTTCGCTGCTCCGCTCAACTGATCCACGTCGTCCTCCCAAGGCGTGCGGCTGGTTCGATTTCTCCTCTTTCCACTACTTTCCTCCAGGGCTACCGAAGCTCGGAACACTGCCAACGATTGCCAACCGCTTCCTTGGGCGAGATTTGCTTACAAGGAAAACTGCCCATTGTACCCGCTCAGATTTAATGGTCAAATGGCTCAGAGGATAGCCCGTCACAAACTGAACAAACATCAAGCATGAAAACAGGAAGAAGGTCTACCGACCTGTGAAAAAGAAGCAAAATTGAAACAATGATCGATCCAAGCTCAAGATGTGCAGCATCAAGCGAATAGCAAGTATCATGGCGTCGTGGTTGTCGGTCACCGTTGGACTGTGGTACTGGAGATCTGTGCTCAAATCTCCCTTGTGTCCCATTTTTTTCCACAAAATTATCAACTTTCCTCCCAGTCAGGCTCTGTTCTCCTTCTGTAGTTTTGTCAGTTATCATACTATACATTGGTTATACAATATGATTCATGTGGTAAGAATATACACTGAAAGGCCAAGAAACTGGTATAGCCATGCGTATTCAAGTACAGAGATGTGTAAACAGACAGAATACGGCGCTGCGGTCGGCAACGCCTATATAAGACAAGTGTCTGGCGCAATTGATAGATCGGTTACCGCTGCTACAATGGCAGGTTATCAAGATTTAAGTGAGTTTCAACGTTGTGCTATAGTTGGAGCACGAGCGATGAGACACAGCATCTCCGAGGTAGTGATGAAGTGGAGATTTTCCCGTACGACCTTTTCAAATGCGTACCGTGAATATCAGGAATCCCAGTAAAATATCAAATCTCTGACATTGCTGCAGCCGGATAAAGATTCTGCAAGAACAGGACCAACGACGACTGAAGAGAATCGTTCAATGTGACAGAAGTGCAACCCTTCCGCAAATTGCTGCAGATTTCAATGCTGAGCCATCAGCAAGTGTCAGTGTGCGAACCATTTACGGAACATCGCCGATATGGGCTTTCGGAGCCGAATGCCCACTTGCATACTCTTGATGACTGCATGACACAAAGCCTGACGTCTCGACTGGGCCCATCATCTCCGACGTTGGACTGTTGACGACTGGAATCATGTTGCCTGGTCGGACTAGTCTCGTTTCAAATTGTATCGAGCGAATGGACGTATACGGGTGTGGAGACAACCTCACGAATCCATGAACTCTGCATGTCAGCAGGGGACTGTTCAAGCTGGTGGAGGCTCTGTAATGGCGAGGGGTGTGTGCAGATGGAGTGATATGGGACCTCTGATACGTCTGGATACGACTCCGGCAGGCTACACGTACGTAAGCACCCTGTCTGATCACCCGCTTCCATTCATGTCCATTGTGCATTCCGACGGACTTGGACAATTCCAGCAGGACAATGCGACACCCCACACGTCCAGAATTGCTACAGCATGTCTCCAGGAACACTCTTCTGAGTTTAAACTCTTCCACTGGCCACCAAACTCCCCAGACATGAACATTGTTGACCATATCTGAGTCGCCTTGCAACGCGCTGTTCAGAAGATATCTCCACCCCTCGTACTCTTACGGATTGATGGGCAGTCCTGCAGGATTCATGGTGTCAGTTCCCTCCAGCACTTCTTCAGATGTTAGTGGAGTCTATGCCACGTCGTGTTGCGGCACTTCTGCGTGCTCGCGGGGGCTCTACACGATATTAGGCAGGTGTACCAGTTAGGCTCTTCAGTGTAGAATATAAGTCATGTAGTAAGAATACATTACCATCGCAAGTAAATGCGATGAATAATGAGAGCAGGCGATACGCCGCATAGATCTCTCTCAGGAATGGAAACAACAAATAAACGGGTGTGAACTATGTAGCAAAAAAGGAGTTCAAGACCAAAAACTTCCAAAACGGAACGCAAGAGTCATAACGCATGGTACTTCTGTAGAACAAATAGGAGGTACGTACATTTGGAGGTAACTTCCTTACATCCCGCTGTTGCAAACGGACGTTACACCACGACACAGATTTGGATACAGAGTACAGACACATCAGTGGCCAGACGCACATTTCATAATTTTGTGAAAAAAAGGGCACGAGGTAGATTGGAACATGGCTCTCCACCTTCGCAATCCAACACCGTGTCCACATGCCATGGCTATAATATATTATATGTTCAATGCTACACATTTTTATGGAAAATGCTTGGGCCGTTCAGTGTTTCGATTTTGCTTCTTTTTTCACAGTTCAGTATGCCTTCTACTTGTTTTCGTGCTTGATCTGTGTTTAGTTTTTGACGGGTTATCCGCTGGGTCATGTTACCACTAAATCTGAGATAAGTGTGATGGAGAGTTTCCCTAGTTAGTGTTACTACGCTGCTCTACAGCCTACAGACTTTTGTTTAAAAAAAGGAAGAAGAAAGAAACAAGGAAAAACAGGCGATAAAATGGTGATTTAAAGTGTAAAATGGCGTAAAAATGCGGAAAATTAAAACAGAAAACAAAAGGGGTAGGCAATGTTGATAAAATACACAGGAATTAGACAAGTAACATAGTAGACACACAATTAAAAAAGACATGGCGACAGTCTGGTTTCTGTTCGCAAGAGATAAAAAATCACACCCAGCGACAGTATGATGGCTGTTCGCTACACTTCCCAAAAGACACAACACGGAACACTCACTGGAAAAACACACCGTAAAACACTGCACAAATATGGCACTTCCAATCAAAAGGCAGATGGGGGGGGGACTCGGAGAAGGGGGAAAGACAAGGAGGGAGGAGAGGAAAAAACGAAAAGGGGGGGGGGAACCAAGGAGGGAGAGGACTAATAAAGGGGAAGAAGGGCAGACGCGAGAGGGAATGAGAGGAGGCAGAGGAGGGAAATGTAAAAGGACTCGAGGGAGAGAAGGGGGCAGAGAGAGGGGAGGGGGTGTAGAAAGAGGATGGAAGGGGGGAGAGGGAGCCTGGGAAAAGGACAGAGGAAAGGAGCGGGAGTGAGGATCAGAGTTGATAGGAGGGATAAATGGAGGGAGAGAGGGCATCATCCGGGAGGGGGAGTTGATGGAAGCCACCTTGGGAAAGGAGATGTAGGGTGTAGAGATGGAGGGTAGGGGGGACACAATGGTGAAGACGTGACAGGGGGCGGGGATCGGAGAGGAGAGGAGCAACCAGGGGGTGAGGGGGTTCAAGTCGGCAGGAGGTGTAGAGGATGCTGATATGTTCGAGGAATAGGAGCAGATGGGGGAAAGGAATGAGATCATAGAGGATCTGCGTGGGGGACGGGAGGCATATACGGAAGGCGAGGCGGAGTGCATGACGCTCAAGGATCTGGAGGGACTTATAGAATTTGGGGAGGGGGGCAGATATCCAGGCAGGACTGGCATAACATAGGATGGGACAGATTAAGGATTTGTAGGTGTGGAGGATGGTAGAGGGGTGCAACTCCCATGTCCGGCCAGAGAGGAGTTTGAGGAGTCAGAGGCGGTTGTGGGCTTTGGATTGGATGGAGCGGAGATGAGGAATCCAGGTGAGGTGACGGTCAATGGTGAGGCCAAGGTAGGTGAGGGTGGGGGTAAGGTGCACAGAACGGGCGCAGACAGTAAGGGAGAAATCCAGGAGCCGGAAGGAGCGAGTGGTACGACCTACGATGATGGCCTGGGTCTTGGAAGGGTTGAGTTTCAGGAGCCACTGGTTACACCATGCAGCAAAAAGGTCAAGGTGATTCTGGAGAAGGCGTTGGGACCGGTGGAGGGTAGGAGCAAGGGCGAGGAATGCGGTGTCATCAGCATATTGCAAGAGGTGTGCTGGAGGAGGGGGGGTTGGGGCATATCTGCCGTGTACAGGAGGTAGAGGAGAGGGGAGAGGACAGAGCCCTGGGGCACACCTGCAGAGAGGTAGAAGGTGTGGGAATTGGCATTATGGATGGTAACATAGGAGGGGCAGTGGGAGAGGAAGAAGGCCACCAGACGGATGTAGTTGATAGGAAGGGCGTAGGTTTGGAGTTTAAACGGGAGACCGGGATGCCAGACACGGTCGTAGGCCTTTTCGAGGTCAAGGGAGACAAAAATGACGGAGCGACGGGAGTTAAGCTGGAGGGAGAGGAGATGAGTGAGGGGGAGGAGTTGGTCATCAGCAGAGAAGGAAGGTCGAAAGCCTCATTAGGTGTTTGGGAGGAAGTGGTTGCAGTGGAGGTGGTGATGGATGCGCCGGGAAAGGATGGATTCCAAGAGCTTGCTGAACACAGATGTGAGACAGATAGGACGATAGGAAGAGGCATCAGATGGAGGCTTGTTGGGTTTGGAGAACATCAGGATACGGGAGGTTTTCCACAGGTCGGGATAGAAGCCAGTGGCAAGGATGACATTGTAGAGGGTGGCAAGGATTGAAAGGAATATACTGGAGCATAGAGTGGAATATGTAGAGAGCATTAAAGCTAAAGTTTTATCGTGAACGGGAATGTTTATGGCCCCCTACGAACTGCGATTATAAGAAGAAACTGAAAAGGCGAGACGCTTGGACGGACATAACACAGCTATTAGAAAGTGAAAAAGAAAGAGCTGCGAAGACTTGTGTGAGGTCTTGCGTTGTCATGAAGGAGGAGAAGTTCGTTCAGATTTTTGTGCCTACGAACACGCTGAAGTCGTTTCTTCAATTTCTGAAGAGTAGCACGAAACACTTCAGAGTGGATCGTTTGACCATGGGGAAGGACATCGAACAGAATAACCCCTTCAGCGTCCCAGAAGACTGTAACCATGACTTTACCGGCTGAGGGTATGGCTTTAAGCTTTTTCTTGGTAGGGGAGTGGGTGTGGCGCCACTCCATTGATTGCCGTTTTGTTTCAGGTTCGAAGTGATGAACCCATGTTTCATCGCCTGTAACAATCTTTGACAAGAAATTGTCACCCTCAGCCACATGACGAGCAAGCAGTTCCGCACAGATGGTCCTCCTTTGCTCTTTATGGTGTTCGGTTAGACAACGAAGGACCCAGCGGGAACAAACCTTTGAATATCCCAACTGGTGAACAATTGTGAGAGCACTACCAACAGAGATGTCAAGTTGAGCACTGAGTTGTTTGATGGTGATCCGTCGATCATCTCGAACGAGTGTGTTCGCACGCTCTGCCATTGCAGGAGTCACAGCTGTGCACGGCAGGCCCGCACGCGGGAGATCAGACAGTCTTGCTTGACCTTGCGGCGATGATGACACACGCTTTGCCCAACGACTCACCGTGCTTTTGTCCACTGCCAGATCACCGTAGACATTCTGCAAGCGCCTATGAATATCTGAGATGCCCTGGTTTTCCGCCAAAAAAAACTCGATCACTGCCCGTTGTTTGCAACGCACATCCGTTACAGACGCCATTTTAACAGCTCCGTACAGCACTGCCACCTGTCGGAAGTCAATGAAACTATACGAGACGAAGCGGGAATGTTTGAAAATATTCCACAAGAAATTTCCGGTTTTTCAACCAAAATTGGCTGAGAAAATAAATGTGTTGCATTACTTATTGAACTGCCCTCGTGTATACCATCATGTTACTAAACTGTATCGCCAGGATTCACTTGCAAACTACATGTGTATTAATGATTAATGTTTCGATTTAGGAGCAGAAAATGGATAGTTAATAGCAGATGAGAAGACCTTATGAAAAAAGACCCAGTTTACCTGTATAATAATATTAGGTTCTGTTCGTTACATTTCGAACAAAACCAGTTCATGAACGCAGACAATAATAAACTCGTGTGGAATGCAGTGCCCACACCGTTTGACATCCCCAATAAGCCGCCTCAGCTGACGATGAAGAGGAAACTGCCACAAAGATTCGACAATCCATCTCTAAAGCTGTAAAACAGTCCTTTGACACAGAAGCAGCCAGTTCAGCTCTCCGTGTATCAGTGCTAGATTCGTGTGAATCGTCAACACGGACCTGCTTTGACGATGAAGTGGTTAGATTAAGTGCAGTTATTCGTGTATTACAAAAGTGTAATGTTTGGTATGTATATCATTCACTTCTGTTGTTAGTCACTTAATTTTCTTTGCTTCCTTCGTGTGATGACATTATTTTGTTAGCACCTTGTTCACTGACAGATTGTTTGAAAATTATTCAAATATTTGGTTTTGCGTGAAATGTAATGTAATCACCTCATTATAATGTTTTCAACATATTTCATCCGCTATTTGGTAGTTGCTAGTCCCCAAGATGAAGGTCGTACTTGTGGTAACAGGCGACAATGACAAACACAGTAGGCCTACCGAACGATAAATGAGTTGTCAATCGCTTTTGCATGTAGAGGTACATGTCTGTGCTTCTTACGTGTGAATATGTGTGTTTTTATTCTTTTGATATCAACGAGGTAAGCTCTAATTCTATCCAACATCACAAGTGTTTCTTCACGAATGTGTTGTAGCTAGCCACACGATTCATGGTTTTTCTCCATACTTGCGCTTATTTTAAAATCATTTTTAGAAATACATATGCCTTCTGATACTACTAATTTCGTCAATTACGTAGGAAATGGAAGCAAAACAAACATTATTCTTAAGACACGTCTGACGTTCACCTTATTCGCCGCTTGGAGCGCTAGTGTCGCCTCATCTGTCAAACGGTAACAACTTTTACAGCAATGAGTATCGCGACTGTTACGTTAGACTGTGGAAATAAGCAACACTGGGAGTGACTATTATCTTTCTGCTGCAGGTAGAGCTTCCCTAAAGGAAGCGTTATCACTGGGAATTTCAGGGCATACACAATTCAATAACAACTAGAAATCTATAGCCTTCATTTGGAAAAAAAAAAATGTATAGTCCACATTCCAATTCAGCTTTAAGGTAGACATTACTCTGTCCCACCAGACTGCTCGCTACTTTTTAAAAGAGAGGTCGTCCATCGGCGTCATTTCTTCTTCTTTTCTGATGACCAGCTTTTTGTAGTAAAATAAATGCTGCACATGCGACGACTGTTAAATCTTCTACTTCCCTTGTACTATCGACGGGTAAAATTGTAATTATAACGCTACTTTGTAACAATAACAAAGCAGGAGCAACGTCGGCAAGTGTGGAGTGTGCTATCTGTGAAGAGTTTGAAGTACCAGTTCATTGAAATTGAGTGGTTAATTCACACTTCGCTGGAGTGAAGCGTTCATTTGAACGACTCGTTCACGAGCTCCCCATCACTAGTCGATGGTGTAGAACACCGTGAATCAGTAAAACGAAGTAACAGAAACATATTGTAGTTTCAATGCCGAAGCAACATTTTATTGCACTTGCGAACTCCAAGGGTTGCAACAGTATTAAAACACACAACGGTTTCTCTCCAACACACTCTTCTCCCCCTGCTCTGTAATGCAGTTTATAATAATTTGATGAGTACATATTAAAATAAGTCTGAGTGTGATACTTTGTCCGGCACTGATCGCAATGGAACACGTTTAAAGCAGCAGACATCATGCAACAAGTGTTCACACTGCCATCTGCTGATTATGCGGTAAAACAGGTTGGCGGTACACTTAGCTGCCGACAGATGTCAGCTTCAAACGTCTGCCGATCATGTGGTAGAGTAGGTTGGCGGTTAACTTACCTGCCGACAGCTGTCACCCTGAACTGCGCTATTTGACTTCTGGATATAAATTTCAGAAACGAAGGATTGTTATACTGTTAAAAACAAATTAAATTTACTTAAAGTTACACCCGTAACACGTAAAAGTAGATGATTTTCCTCAAAATTGGCAAAAATATGAGTGTTCTCACAATGGGTACGTACAAATACGCCTATCAAGTACCACTTTCGTCAGGACTCAGCGGTTGGATGGGCCGTAAAAGTGGCTTTCAGCTAAACCCGAACGTTTTGTTTGGGAAAGCTATTTGGAATACAATTTTTGGAGAGAGGATGAAAGATCCTCTCATACATTGAATTTAAACGTTAGTGAATTGTTGTCTTTACACTCTTAAGTGTCTGAGAGTTAAATAGAGCATGGTCGAAGGGGACAAAGGAGAGATAAACAGAGAAATCTGTCACATATAAAGAAGGGATTACATTTAATCTTGCTCGACATTTTCTCATGAAGCGCCCAAAAAAGTCTTTATCCGCCAAGTGAAACCTTATTTGTTGTATTCATGGACTGAAAACTAGGGCTACCAACGAAATGCAGTCCAATTTTGTTCCTTTTAAAATTTAAACCAAAATAGAATGAGTATCCAGAATGAGATTTTCACTCTGCAGCGGAGTGTGCGCTGATATGAAACTTCCTGGCAGATTAAAACTGTGTGCCCGACCGAGACTCGAACTCGGGACCTTTGCCTTTCGCAGGCAAGTGCTCTACCTACTGAGCTACCGAAGCACGTCTCACGTCCGGTACTCACAGCTTTACTTCTGCCAGTACCTCGTCTCCTACCTTCCAAACTTTACAGAAGCTCTCCTGCGCAGGAGCTCAGTGGTAGAGCACTTGCCCGCAAAAGGCAAAGGTCACGAGTTCGAGTCTCGGTCGGGCACACAGTTTTAATCAGCCAGGAAGTTTCAGAATGAGTATGTTTACCACTGTTACAAAGTCTATATACCTACGTTAAGTAATTATTCAGAAGTTTTCCCGTAGATTTTATTTTTGTTGAGAATAATAACCCTCCAAATTCAAAACGTAAACTGTCACCTGTAGTCATTGGTACGATTTCAGGTAAAATCCCTCTATATTTTCTTTGGAAAGCAGTTTTTGTGTCTGTTCACTCTTATACAATGGCTAGCAACTCGCAATCGCGTAAAAGTAGTGAAATTTGGGGTTTCTTCGCCGATTTAGGTGATGGGAAAGCAAAGTGCAATTATTGTTCTAAGTGTATTTAATATAAAGGAGGAAATACATTTAATCTAGCGCGTCATGTTCGAGTGCTGCATCCAACAGTGCCATTGTCAGTCAGACGCTTAGCGCCCCCTGCACCTGCATCTTCCGATATTTCTTGGATAAAAAACCCGCACAATCTGGAACTAACATCAGCAAATGCCAGAAGCGAACAGCAGTTGGTGCCAGAAAATAACAGTACCACTTCAGTATCAGAAAGCAGACCTCCATCTCACGGAACATTACCCATGTATTTTCCGAAACCTCTTTCTAACAAAAGAAATCAGGAGATAGATTTCGCACTTCTGCAGACTGTTGTAAAGGATTATTTGCCCTTCAACATAGTGGAAAGTAAACATTTCCAAAGTTATTTAGGCAAACTGAATGGTGCTTACAGAATGCCATCTCGGAAGACCATTTCCAATACGCTGCTACAGCAACAGTACGCCATGATGAAAGAAATTGTGAGAGCCAAAATTAATTCTGCGGATGCGGTTGTGCTGACAATGGATGGGTGGACCTCAACTACAAATGAGAGTTATTTGTCGGTGACAGCACACTACGTTAAAGACCTGGAGCTGGCGTCTTCCCTCCTAGAGTGCTTTAAATACGACGAAAGGCACACGTCAGAAAAACTCTCGGAAGAACTGCTACGTGTCACAAGGGAATGGGGCATTCAAGAAAAAGTCGTCTGTGTTGTCAGCAACAATGCTGCTAACATTGTGGCAGCTATAAGACTCACAGCCTGGAAACACATCCCCTGCTTTGCGCACACACTCAATGTAATTGTTCAGAATGGGCTTCCGCACATTCAACCCATTCTGAATAAAGTAGAAAAAAATGTTGAATTTTTTAAAAGAAGTTCGCATGCCTGCACGAAACTGAAAAAGATGCAGGAACAGTTAAAAGAGCCAGTTCTGACACTAAAAGAGGACACTGTTACAAGATGGAATTCAACCTATGATATCCTGCGAAGAATAATCGAAGTTAAGAATTCCCTAATGACAGTTATCACTCTGAATTATCCAGATCTTCCAAATCTGACTGCAGAGGACATTGCAAGTGTAACACAAGCCTGTGACCTGTTGAAAGTGTTCAAAGACTGCACTGAGGAAATGTCAAGTGAAAATGTTGTCACTGCTTCTAAAGTTATGCTACTTAGTCGCTCGTTGAAAAAATGGTGTTGCCGGTTTGTTAATAACACTGAAATTCATGTAGACGTGCAACAGATGGCCGAAAAGTTAGCTGAAGACCTAAAACGACGATTTAGAAATATAGAGGAAAATTCCATTTTCGCAGAAGCAACTGCATTGGATTCCCGGTTCAAATTACATGGTTTTTCTGATAAAAATTCTGCTGAGAAGGTGAAATTAAACCTGATCTGGCACTGTAAGAAATTTGTGACGAGCACATCCACTGCTACTGCAACAATCTCGGTTGCAACCACTGAATCAACTTCCAGTCTCTGGCTCGAATTTGATGAAGTGTTTTCCAGGCTGCAGAGTAATCCACACCCGAGAGCTGCTGCAATAGTGGAAGTGGACAAATATTTACAAGAGCCCCTGCTACAGAGACAAGGCAATCCACTTCAGTGGTGGTCTGAACGACTGTCAGTATACCCCCCGCTCTTTGAACTTGCAAAAATACGACTGTGTATTGTCGCAACCTCCACGCCGTGTGAAAGAGTGTTCTCGAAGGCAGGACACCTTATAACTGACAGAAGAAATCGCCTGACAGGGAAAAAAGTGGAACAAATTATGTTTTTAAACGGAAATCTCTGAAGATTCACCAAATCCGTTGATGTTTATTCATAAATATATATGTGTATTTTTTTAAAAATTTATTTAGGACAATCCTCAAATTGACATTTAGTGTAATTTTTTCAATAATGTGTACGAGATAAACATTCCTACATGAACGATTATCTTTCAAGCGTGGATTCCACGCATGCTTCAGTTCCAGACTCACAAGCTAAGCATTTTATTTTCATGTTGGCTGTGCGTGCTCACACAGCCAGCCTCTCCGTTTGTATTTTAATATTCATTTGTCTGCAAGTGCTGCCAACGGTAGCTTACCTGTAGACGCGAAGTATAACTCCACAAATAGTCGCTGGTAATGATGTCAGCACTGCAGGAAGCAGCTGTCGCTACCTTCCCCTCGCCCCTCATCGACTGTACCCCTCCTAACCCTATCGTTCCCCAGAAACACCGCGCGATTCGTCGAAGTCGACAGTAGAGGGAGGACTGAAGTGAAGGGACCAAGGGAGAATGAGTGACGTAGCGCCGATGTACTGGGGGAGGGAGAGGTGAAGAGAGTGAGTGAACTAGAAAAAATTGTGGAGTGTGCTATCTGTGAAGAGTTTGAAGTACCAGTTCATTGAAATTGAGTGGTTAATTCACACTTCACTGGAGTGAAGCGTTCATTTGAACGACTCATTCACGAGCTCCCCATCACTAGTCGATGGTGTAGAACACCGTGAATCAGTAAAACGAAATAACAGAAACGTATTGTAGTTTCAATTTTTTTTTTTTTTTACTTTATTGTTATTTTAAAACCTGTACAACAGGCAGGCTGTCAGCAGCACACTACGCTGCTCTTCAGCCATAGAAGACACAAGCAGCAAAAACAGGGAGAAGACACATAAGTCACAGAGCGGTGGGCAATAAAACAGGAGACACATAGAGACAATCACGGAGCCGTTCACACTCGTCGATAATTCACACTGCTAGCTGATGAGACGACGCACAACCACTGAAGATGATGATGGCACTGGTGAACGATGGAGGGGACGGTGAACACTAAACACTAAACACTAAACACACAAAACACTGATGGCGGCGACCTCCGGCACGCGAATGTCCACGTACCGTGTGCGAGTCCGGGGACCTGCCAAGAGGGGTAGAAGGGGGAGGTGGGGGAGAGGGGAGAAAAAGGATGCCAATGGCTGAGGAGTCGGGGGCAAGAGGAGAGGAACAGGGGAGGGGAGGCCCGGGGGAGGAGGGGGAGGAGAAAAGGAGGAGGGAGGGAAAAGGGAGAGGAGGGAGGGAGGGTGCCCGGAGGAATAAGTACAGGAGGAGGGCGGGAGGATCAAAGTTGGTAGGAGGGGTAGATGGAAGGGAGGAGGGCATCATCAGGGAGGGGGAGCTGGCGGAAGCCACCTTGGGAGAGGGTAAGGAGGGTGGAGAGATGGAGACCGGGTGGGACGTGCGAATACAGGCGCGGCAGCGGGCGGGGGTGGGAGAGGATCGGGGAGACGAGCGGGTGAGGAGGATCGAGTTTGCGGGAAGTGTACAGGATCCGTATCCTCTCAAGGAAAAGGAGGAGGTGGGGGAAGGGGATGAGATCGTAGAGGATCCGCGTGGGGGAGGGGAGACGGATGCGATAGGCGAGGCGGAGAGCATGGCGTTCAAGGATTTGGAGGGATTTATAAAAGGTAGGGGGAGCGGAGATCCATGCTGGATGGGCATAACAAAGGATAGGGCGGATGAGGGATTTATAGGTGTGGAGGATGGTGGAGGAGTCCAGACCCCACGTACGGCCGGAAAGGAGCTTGAGGAGATGGAGGCGGGAACGTGCCTTGGCTTGGATTGTCTGGAGATGGGGAGTCCAGGAGAGGCGACGGTCGAGGGTGACGCCAAGGTACGTAAGGGTGGGAGTGAGGGCGATGGGACGGCCATAGACGGTGAGATAGAAATCAAGGAGGCGGAAGGAAGGGGTGGTTTTGCCTACAATGATCGCCTGGGTTTTGGAAGGATTGACCTTGAGCAACCACTGGTTGCACCAAGCGGTGAACCGGTCAAGATGGGATTGGAGAAGGCGTTGGGAGCGCTGTAGGGTGGGGGCAAGGGCAAGGAAGGCGGTGTCATCGGCAAACTGGAGAAGGTGGACGGGGGGTGACGGCGGCGGCATGTCCGCCGTGTACAACAGGTACAGAAGGGGGGAGAGGACGGAGCCTTGGGGCACACCGGCGAAGGGGAAGAAGGTGTAGGAATCGGTGTTATGGATGGTGACATAGGAAGGACGGCGGGAGAGAAAGGAGCCGATCAGACGGACGTAGTTGATGGGAAGGGCGAAGGTTTGGAGCTTGAAGAGGAGACCGGAATGCCATACGCGGTCATATGCACGTTCGAGGTCCAGGGAGAGGAAGATTGCGGAGCGACGGGAATTAAGCTGTTCGGAAAGGAGATGAGTGAGGTGAAGGAGAAGGTCGTCGGAAGAGAAGGACGGCCGAAAGCCACACTGGGTGACGGGAAGGAGGCGGTGCTGGCGGAGATGCTGGTGGATGCGACGGGTGAGGATAGATTCCAGGACCTTGCTGAAGACCGAGGTAAGGCTGATGGGATGGTAGGAAGAGACGGCGGACCGCGGTTTGCCAGGTTTAAGGAACATTAGGATACGGGAGGTTTTCCACAGGTCAGGGTAGTAACCGGTGGACAGGACTACATTGTAGAGCCTGGCCAGGGTGGAGAGGAAAGAGACAGGAGCTTCACGAAGGTGACGGTAGGTGACACGATCGTGACCAGGAGCGGTGTTGCGTTTGGTGCGGAGTGTAACAATGAGATCCTGTGTAGTGATAGGGGCATTGAGTTCCGTGTGTGTAATGTTGTCCAAGTACTGGAAACCAGGAGCGAGGGGAGGGACAGAGGTGTCAGTTCGATCGCGGATATCCGGGAAGAGGGAGTAATCGAACTGGGGATCGTCGGGGATGGAGAAGACATCGGAGAGGTAGGAGGCAAAGTGATTGGCCTTACTAAGGGTGTCAGGGAAGGGGTGATCATCGTGGAGAAGAGGATAGTAGGGGGAGGGTTCAGTTCCGGTAAGGCGACGGAAGGCCGTCCAGAACTTGGATGAGTTGATTGGTAGGGTTGCATTTAAACGGGTGCATGTCTGTCGCCAGTCCCGGCGTTTCTTAGCCACGAGCAAATTACGAACGTGTCGCTGGAGTTGCCGGTGGCGTCGTAGTGTGTCCGGGTCACGCGTGCGGAGGAACGCACGGTAGAGACGGCGGGATTCAAGGAGGAGGAGAACGGCCTGTGGGGGTAAGGTAGGACGGTGGGGGTGGATGGCGACAGTAGGAACGTGGGCCTCCACGGCCTCAGACAAGGTCTGCTGGAGAAAGGAGGCAGCATGGGTGACATCGTCAGGGTGGTGGTAGGTGAGAGGGTGGCTATCGACCTGGGTGGAAAGGGTATCCCGGTAGGCATTCCAGTCGGCTCGGGAATAGTCGTGGACATACTTAGGGGGAGGGTCAGTACGAGAGTCGGGGCGAGGGCGACGACCGTCTGAAACAGTGAGGAGGACAGGGAGATGGTCGCTACCAATAGGCTCCAGGACATCCACCGTTATGCGGCCAAGGAGGTTGGGGGAGGAGAGGATAACATCAGGAGTGGAGTTGGATTCAGGACGGGTATGCCGGGGGATGGGGACGAGGTCACCTTGAAGGGTGGAGAGGAACCGATGCCATCGCCGTAACTGGGCGGCGGAACGACTATGGATGTTGAGGTCGGCGGCGATCACGTAGGAGGGAAAGGTACGATCGACATGGGAGAGGAAGTCGAAGGGAATAGGAGCGTTGGGGCGGACATAGATGGTGGCGCAGGTAACGGTAAGGCCGGGGAAGAGGAGACTAAGGATCAGGTGTTCGGTGGGGTCAGGAAGGAGAGGTTGGAGCCGAACGGGGATTTGGCGGTGGTGACCAATGGCAACTCCGCCACGCGCAATTGGGAGGGGATTATCGGAGCGGTGGAGGAGGTAGGGCGAAGTGTGAATGGTGTGGTGGGGTTGGAGGAAGGTTTCATTAAGGAGGAAGGCATCCACGCGGTGGGTGGCAAGGGTGTGCAGGAAGAGGTTCCTGTTGGCGGGTAGGGAGCGGATGTTGTTGAAAAGGATATGTTGCTGTCGCGCCATGATAGGGATTTAGTCGAGGGTGTCGAGGCGGGAGAAGGTGAAATGGCCCTGGTTGTTGGAGTAGGTGGCGTACATCTTGAATTGGAATATGGAACGGGCGGCGAGGGAGATCTGTTGGAGGGTGTGTGGGTGCTGAAAGGGATGAACATTCTGGAGGACGATGGTAAAGAACCTGATGATGTCCTCAGCGGTGGGGGGGGACGAAAGGAATTGCCAGGAGGGGTGGGGGCGTCCAGGGGACGGACAGGGACGGTGAGTTCAGGAGTGGTTGGAGGGGGTCGGGCTTTACACTTTTGGGAGTAGGTGGGATGGGGGAGATTGCAGGTATTGCAGGAAGGAGGGGATTGGAGGTTAGGGCACTGCCTGAGGAAGTGCGCTTGCCGACAATGCGGGCAGGTGGGGGCCTCGCGGCACTCAGCTGTGGGGTGCTCGTTATAGCGCAGACACCTCTGGCAGCGCAGGGATTGAGGAGGGGAACGGGAGGGGTCGACCTTGTACCGCTGGTTAAAAAGGAGGGCACCCTTCTTCAGGAGACGGTCAGTGGAGGGGGCGCGCTCAGAAAAAAACTGCATAAGGTGGGTGAGGCCGGCAGCGTTATGTATGCGGCGAACCGCACGCACCTTCAAATGGGGATGCGCCTTGAGCTCCGCCAACACCTCCTCCTCCGTGATCACTGGACTAAGCCGAGTGATCACGGCGGTGAGAGTTGGCGGGCGACGCGGAGGTTGGGGTTGGCGGGAGGGAGGTGGTGAAGGAGGAGGGGTGAGAGAGGCATGAGGGCCAAAGCGGGTGACAGGGATGAGGGAAAGGAGGTAGGTGTGGAGGGTTGGGCTGGGGGAGGAGATGAGGACCGAATCTCGGCGAGGAGTGAGGAGGGGAATGGGGGCACCAGGACAATGCTGGCGAAGGAAGAGGGTGAGGTTCTGGGCTTCAAGGAGAGAGGGATCAGGACGGGAGAGGAGGTAGCGGTAGGAGGAAGGGGGAGAGGAGGAGTATGAGGGGGCAGGGACAGGCGGGGAGACTTCCATGGCATCATGGGTGGGGGAAGGAGGACGAGGCGCAGCCTTTTTGGAAGCAGAGGAAGCAGGAGGGCCACCGGGGCGCTTGACGGCGGTGGAGGAGGTGTGGGGGATGGGAACAACGGGAATGTGGCGGGGAGTGGCAGGTCCCGGGGCCGGAGTCGGCGCCGGAGATGGTGACGGTGACGGTGAAGGCGAAGGCGACGGCGGCGATGACGATGACGGTGGCAGCGGCGGCGGTGATGGCGAAGGTGACGGGGAGAGCTGGGCGTGGGCAGTGGCCCGACAGGCCACCACCCGAGCCGGAGCTGCAGTGACAGGCTGGGGGAGTGGGGGGAAGGGATCAGAACGAGAGGAGCGGGAGGAAGAAGCGGGAGAGGGGGCGACAAAGATAGAGGGTGAAGGGAGAGTGAGGAGAGGCGGAATGGAAGGAGGGGGGTGGGACTGGGCACACCAAGTTATAGTGGTGGAGGCGGCGGAAGGGGAGGTATAGACAATGGCGGTGGTGGTAGTAGTGACAGTGGTGGTGGGGGCGGACATGACGGGAGAGAGAAACAAGAACGAACAGAACGAAGAGGAGAGGACAGAAACTGGGGACAGACAAAGACGAAGACGGATGAAGACGGCCGTAGACCATGGTCAGGACGGCGGCGATGGCGGCGACCAGGCGGCACCGGATGGCGGCGGCGGCGGGCACCGGATGGCGGCGGCGGCGGCGGCGGGGGGCACCGACGGCGGCGGCGGGCACCGGCGGCGGCGGCGGGCACCGGCGGCGGCGGCGGGCACCGGCTGGCGGCGGCGGCGGCGGCGAGCCCCGGCAGGCGGCGATGGCGGCGGCGGCGTCGGCGGCGGCGGCGGCGAGCACCGGCAGGCGGCGACCAGGCGGGGGCGGCGAGCCCCGGCAGGCGGCGACGGCGGCGGCGGCGGCGGCGGCGGCGAGGACCGGAAGGCGGCGACCAAGCGGCGGCGGCGGCGGCGGCGGCGGCGGCGAGCACCGGCAGGCAGTATGGACGGCAAGCAGACGACACGGCAGGGAAACGGCGGGGATCTTCCACGTCGAAGGTGCACCCTGAGAGTAGCACAGGCAGTGAAACTCTTCGATGAAGAAGAGAGGGAATCCAACCCTCGATTCCATCATGTAGTTTCAATGCCGAAGCAACATTTTATTGCACTTGCGAACTCAAGGGTTGCATCAGTATTAAAACACACGACGGTTTCTCTCCGACACACTCTTCTCCCCCTGCTCTGTAATGCAGTTTATAATAATTTGATGAGTACATATTAAAGTAAGTCTGAGTGTGATATTTTGTCCGGCACTGATCGCAATGGTACACGTTTAAAGCAGCAGACACCATGCAACAAGTGTTCACACTGCCATCTGCTGATTATGCGGTAAAACAGGTTGGCGGTACACTTAGCTGCCGACAGATGTCAGCTTCAAACGTCTGCCGATCATGTGGTAGAGTAGGTTGGCGGTTGACTTACCTGCCGACAGCTGTCACCCTGAACTGCGCTACTTGACTTCTGGATATAAATTTCAGAAACGAAGGATTGTTATACTGTTAAAAACAAATTAAATTTACTTAAAGTTACACCCGTAACACGTAAAAGTAGATGATTCTCCTCAAAATTGGCAAAAATATGAGTGTTCTCACAATGGGTACGTAGAAATACGCCTATCAAGTACCACTTTCGTAAAATCGGATTCCCCGAGCGATTCGAGGGTTGGATTCCCTCTCTTCTTCATCGAAGAGTTTCACTGCCTGGGCTACTCTCAGGGTGCGCCTTCGACGTGGAAGATCCCTGCCGTGTCGTCTGTTTGCCGCCGCTGCCGCTTGGTCGCCGCCTTTCGGTCCTTACAGCCGCCGCCGCCCCCGCCTGGTCGCCGCCTGCCGGGGCTCCCCGCCCCCGCCTGGTCGCCGCCTGCCGGGGCTCGCCGCCCCCGCCTGGTCGCCGCCTGCCGGTGCTCGCCGCCGCCGCCGCCGCCGCCTGCCGGTGCTCGCCGCCGCCGCCGCCGCCGCCGCCGCCGCCGGTGCACGCCGCCGCCGCCGCCGCCGCCGCCGCCGGTGCCCGCCGCCGCCCGCCGCCGCCGCCATCCGGTGCCGCCTGGTCGCCACCATCGCCGCCGTCCTGACCCTGGTCTACGGCCGTCTTCGTCTTCATCCGTCTTCGTCTTTGTCTGTCCCCGGTTTCTGTCCTCTCCTCTTCGTTCTGTTCGTTCTTGTTTCTCTCTTCCGTCATGTCCGCCCCCACCACCACTGTCACTACTACCACCACCGCCATTGTCTATACCTCCCCTTCCGCCGCCTCCACCACTATAACTTGGTGTGCCCAGTCCCACCTCCCTCCTTCCATTCCACCTCTCCTCACTCTCCCTTCACCCTCTATCTTTGTCGCCCCCTCTCCCTCTTCTTCCTCCCGCTCCTCTCGTTCTGATCCCTTCCCCCCACTCACCCAGCCTGTCACTGCAGCTCCAGCTCGGGTGGTGGCCCGTCGGGCCACTGCCCACGCCCAGCTCTCCCCGTCACCTTCGCCATCACCGCCGCCACTGCCACCGTCATCGTCATCGTCGCCTTCACCGTCACCGTCACCATCTCCGGCCCCGGGACCTGCCCCTCCCCGCCACATTCCCGTTGTTCCCATCCCCCACACCTCCTCCACCGCCGTCAAGCGCCCCGGTGGCACCCCTGCTTCCTCTGCTTCCAAAAAGGCTGCGCCTCGTCCTCCTTCCCCCACCCATGATGCCATGGAAGTCTCCCCGCCTGTCCCTGCCCCCTCATCCTCCTCCTCTCCCCCTTCCTCCTACCGCTACCTCCTCTCCCGTCCTGATCCCTCTCTACTTGAAGCCCGGAACCTCACCCTCTTCCTTCGCCAGCATTGTCCTGGTGCCCCCATCTCCCTCCTCACTCCTCGCCGAGACTCTGTTCTCATCTCCTCCCCCATCCCAACCCTCCATATTGACATCCTCTCCCGTCTCCCCATCACCCGTTTTGGTCCCAACGCCTCCCTTACCCCTGCTCCTTCTCCATCTCCTACCCGCCAACCCCAACCCCCGCGTCGCCCGCCGACCCTCACCGCCGTGATCACGCGGCTCAGTCCGTCGATCACGGAGGAGGAGGTGTTGGCGGAGCTCCAGGCCCATCCCACGCTGGAGGTGCGGGCGGTCCGCCGCATTTTCAACTCGGCCGGCCCCACCCGCCTTATGCGGGACGCCCCCTCCATTGACCGTCTCCTGAAGGAGGGTGCCCTCCTCTTCCACCAGCGGTACAAGGTCGACCCTTCCCGTTCCCCTCCTCAATCCCTGCGCTGCCAGAGGTGTCTGCGCTATAATGCGCACCCCACAGCTGAGTGCCGCGAGGCCAACACCTGCCCGCATTGTCGTCAGGCGCACTTCCTCCGGCAGTGCCCTAACCTCCAATCCCCTCCCTCCTGTAATACCTGCAATCTCCCTCATCCCACCTACTCCCAAAAGTGTAAAGCCCGACCCCCTCCAACCACTCCTGAACTCACCGTACCTGTCCGTCCTCTGGACGCCCCCACCCCTCCTGGCAATTCCCTTCGTCCCCCACCCACCGCTGAGGACATCATCAGGTTCCTCACCATCGTCCTCCAGAATATTCATCCCTTTCAGCGCCCTCACACCCTCCAGCAGATCTCCCTTGCTGCCCGTTCCATCTTCCATCTCAAGATGTACGCCACCTACTCCAACAACCAGGCCCATTTCACCTTCTCCCGTCTTGACACCCTCGTTTAAATCCCAGTCATGGCGCGACAGCAACGTATCCTTTTCAACAACATACGCTCCCTTCCCGCCAACAAAAACCTGTTCCTGCACACCCTTGCCACCCACCGCGTGGATGCCTTCCTCCTCAATGAAACCTTCCTGCAACCCCACCACACAGTCCACACTTCGCCCTACCTCCTCCACCGCTCCGATAATCCCCTCCCGATTGCGCGTGGCGGAGTTGCCATTGGTCACCACCGCCAGATCCCCGTTCGGCTCCAACCTCTCCTTCCCGACCCCACCGAACACCTGATCCTTAGTCTCTTCTTCCCCGGCCTTACCGTTACCTGCGCCACCATCTATGTCCGCCCCAACGCTCCTATTCCCTTCGACTTCCTCTCCCACGTCGATCGTACCTTTTCCTCCTACGTGATCGCCGCCGACCTCAACATCCATAGTCGTTCCGCTGCCCAGTTACGGCGATGGCATCGGTTCCTCTCCACCCTTCAAGGTGACCTCGTCCCCATCCCCCGGCATACCCGTCCTGAATCCAACTCCACTCCTGATGTTATCCTCTCCTCCCCCAACCTCCTTGGCCGCATCACGGTGGATGTCCTGGAGCCTATTGGTAGCGACCATCTCCCTGTCCTCCTCACCGTTTCAGACGGTCGTCGCCCTCGCCCCGACCCTCGTACTGACCCTCCCCCTAAGTATGTCCACGACTATTCCCGAGCCGACTGGAATGCCTACCGGGATACCCTTTCCACCCAGGTCGATAGCCACCCTCTCACCTACCACCACCCTGACGATGTCACCCATGCCGCCTCCTTTCTCCAGCGGACCTTGTCTGAGGCCGTGGAGGCCCACGTTCCTACTGTCGCCATCCACCCCCACCGTCCTACCTTACCCCCACAGGCCGTTCTCCTCCTCCGTGAATCCCGTCGTCTCTACCGTGCCTTCCTCCGCACGCGTGACCCGGACACACTACGACGTCACCGGCAACTCCAGCGACACGTTCGTAATTTGCTCGCGGCTAAGAAACGCCGGGACTGGCGACAGACATGCACCCGTTTAAATGCAACCCCACCAATCAACTCGTCCAAGTTCTGGTCGGCCTTCCGTCGCCTTACCAGAACTAAACCCTCCCCCTATTATCCTCTTCTCCATGATGATCACCCTTTCCCTGACTCCCTTAGTAAGGCCAATCACTTTGCCTCCTACCTCTCCGATGTATTTTCCGTCCCCGATGATCCCCAGTTCGATTACTCCCTCTTCCCAGATATCCGCGATCAAACTGACACCTCTTCCCCTCCCCTCGCTCCTGGCTTCCAGTACTTGGACAACATTACACACACGGAACTCAATGCCCCTATCACTACACAGGATCTCATTGCTACACTCCGCACAAAACGCAACACCGCTCCTGGTCACGATCGTGCCACCTACCGTCACCTTCGTGAAGCTCCTGTCTCTTTCCTCTCCACCCTGGCCAGGCTCTACAATGTAGTCCTGTCCACCGGTTACTACCCCGACCTGTGGAAAACCTCCCGTATCCTCATGTTCCTTAAACCTGGCAAACCGCCGTCCGCCATCTCCTCCTACCGTCCCATCAGCCTTACCTCGGTCTTCAGCAAGGTCCTAGAAACTATCCTCACCCGCCGCATCCACCAGCATCTCCGCCAGCACCGCCTCCTTCCCGTCACCCAGTGTGGCTTTCGGCCATCCTTCGCTTCCGACGATCTTCTCCTTCACCTCACTCATCTCCTTTCCGAACAGCTTAATTCCCGTCGCTCCGCCATCTTCCTCTCACTTGACCTCGAACGCGCTTATGACCGCGTCTGGCATTCCGGTCTCCTCTTCAAGCTCCAAACCTTTGCCCTTCCCATTAACTACGTCCGTCTGATCGGTTCCTTTCTCTCCCGCCGTCCTTCCTATGTCACCATCCATAACACCGATTCCTACACCTCCAGCCAGCCAGCCAGCCAGCCAGCCAGCCAGCCAGCCAGCCAGCCAGCCAGCCAGCCAGCCAGCCAGCCAGCCAGCCAGCCAGCCAGCCAGCCAGCCAGCCAGCCAGCCAGCCAGCCAGCCAGCCAGCCAGCCAGCCAGCCAGCCAGCCAGCCAGCCAGCCAGCCAGCCAGCCAGCCAGCCAGCCAGCCAGCCAGCCAGCCAGCCAGCCAGCCAGCCAGCCAGCCAGCCAGCCAGCCAGCCAGCCAGCCAGCCAGCCAGCCAGCCAGCCAGCCAGCCAGCCAGCCAGCCAGCCAGCCAGCCAGCCAGCCAGCCAGCCAGCCAGCCAGCCAGCCAGCCAGCCAGCCAGCCAGCCAGCCAGCCAGCCAGCCAGCCAGCCAGCCAGCCAGCCAGCCAGCCAGCCAGCCAGCCAGCCAGCCAGCCAGCCAGCCAGCCAGCCAGCCAGCCAGCCAGCCAGCCAGCCAGCCAGCCAGCCAGCCAGCCAGCCAGCCAGCCAGCCAGCCAGCCAGCCAGCCAGCCAGCCAGCCAGCCAGCCAGCCAGCCAGCCAGCCAGCCAGCCAGCCAGCCAGCCAGCCAGCCAGCCAGCCAGCCAGCCAGCCAGCCAGCCAGCCAGCCAGCCAGCCAGCCAGCCAGCCAGCCAGCCAGCCAGCCAGCCAGCCAGCCAGCCAGCCAGCCAGCCAGCCAGCCAGCCAGCCAGCCAGCCAGCCAGCCAGCCAGCCAGCCAGCCAGCCAGCCAGCCAGCCAGCCAGCCAGCCAGCCAGCCAGCCAGCCAGCCAGCCAGCCAGCCAGCCAGCCAGCCAGCCAGCCAGCCAGCCAGCCAGCCAGCCAGCCAGCCAGCCAGCCAGCCAGCCAGCCAGCCAGCCAGCCAGCCAGCCAGCCAGCCAGCCAGCCAGCCAGCCAGCCAGCCAGCCAGCCAGCCAGCCAGCCAGCCAGCCAGCCAGCCAGCCAGCCAGCCAGCCAGCCAGCCAGCCAGCCAGCCAGCCAGCCAGCCAGCCAGCCAGCCAGCCAGCCAGCCAGCCAGCCAGCCAGCCAGCCAGCCAGCCAGCCAGCCAGCCAGCCAGCCAGCCAGCCAGCCAGCCAGCCAGCCAGCCAGCCAGCCAGCCAGCCAGCCAGCCAGCCAGCCAGCCAGCCAGCCAGCCAGCCAGCCAGCCAGCCAGCCAGCCAGCCAGCCAGCCAGCCAGCCAGCCAGCCAGCCAGCCAGCCAGCCAGCCAGCCAGCCAGCCAGCCAGCCAGCCAGCCAGCCAGCCAGCCAGCCAGCCAGCCAGCCAGCCAGCCAGCCAGCCAGCCAGCCAGCCAGCCAGCCAGCCAGCCAGCCAGCCAGCCAGCCAGCCAGCCAGCCAGCCAGCCAGCCAGCCAGCCAGCCAGCCAGCCAGCCAGCCAGCCAGCCAGCCAGCCAGCCAGCCAGCCAGCCAGCCAGCCAGCCAGCCAGCCAGCCAGCCAGCCAGCCAGCCAGCCAGCCAGCCAGCCAGCCAGCCAGCCAGCCAGCCAGCCAGCCAGCCAGCCAGCCAGCCAGCCAGCCAGCCAGCCAGCCAGCCAGCCAGCCAGCCAGCCAGCCAGCCAGCCAGCCAGCCAGCCAGCCAGCCAGCCAGCCAGCCAGCCAGCCAGCCAGCCAGCCAGCCAGCCAGCCAGCCAGCCAGCCAGCCAGCCAGCCAGCCAGCCAGCCAGCCAGCCAGCCAGCCAGCCAGCCAGCCAGCCAGCCAGCCAGCCAGCCAGCCAGCCAGCCAGCCAGCCAGCCAGCCAGCCAGCCAGCCAGCCAGCCAGCCAGCCAGCCAGCCAGCCAGCCAGCCAGCCAGCCAGCCAGCCAGCCAGCCAGCCAGCCAGCCAGCCAGCCAGCCAGCCAGCCAGCCAGCCAGCCAGCCAGCCAGCCAGCCAGCCAGCCAGCCAGCCAGCCAGCCAGCCAGCCAGCCAGCCAGCCAGCCAGCCAGCCAGCCAGCCAGCCAGCCAGCCAGCCAGCCAGCCAGCCAGCCAGCCAGCCAGCCAGCCAGCCAGCCAGCCAGCCAGCCAGCCAGCCAGCCAGCCAGCCAGCCAGCCAGCCAGCCAGCCAGCCAGCCAGCCAGCCAGCCAGCCAGCCAGCCAGCCAGCCAGCCAGCCAGCCAGCCAGCCAGCCAGCCAGCCAGCCAGCCAGCCAGCCAGCCAGCCAGCCAGCCAGCCAGCCAGCCAGCCAGCCAGCCAGCCAGCCAGCCAGCCAGCCAGCCAGCCAGCCAGCCAGCCAGCCAGCCAGCCAGCCAGCCAGCCAGCCAGCCAGCCAGCCAGCCAGCCAGCCAGCCAGCCAGCCAGCCAGCCAGCCAGCCAGCCAGCCAGCCAGCCAGCCAGCCAGCCAGCCAGCCAGCCAGCCAGCCAGCCAGCCAGCCAGCCAGCCAGCCAGCCAGCCAGCCAGCCAGCCAGCCAGCCAGCCAGCCAGCCAGCCAGCCAGCCAGCCAGCCAGCCAGCCAGCCAGCCAGCCAGCCAGCCAGCCAGCCAGCCAGCCAGCCAGCCAGCCAGCCAGCCAGCCAGCCAGCCAGCCAGCCAGCCAGCCAGCCAGCCAGCCAGCCAGCCAGCCAGCCAGCCAGCCAGCCAGCCAGCCAGCCAGCCAGCCAGCCAGCCAGCCAGCCAGCCAGCCAGCCAGCCAGCCAGCCAGCCAGCCAGCCAGCCAGCCAGCCAGCCAGCCAGCCAGCCAGCCAGCCAGCCAGCCAGCCAGCCAGCCAGCCAGCCAGCCAGCCAGCCAGCCAGCCAGCCAGCCAGCCAGCCAGCCAGCCAGCCAGCCAGCCAGCCAGCCAGCCAGCCAGCCAGCCAGCCAGCCAGCCAGCCAGCCAGCCAGCCAGCCAGCCAGCCAGCCAGCCAGCCAGCCAGCCAGCCAGCCAGCCAGCCAGCCAGCCAGCCAGCCAGCCAGCCAGCCAGCCAGCCAGCCAGCCAGCCAGCCAGCCAGCCAGCCAGCCAGCCAGCCAGCCAGCCAGCCAGCCAGCCAGCCAGCCAGCCAGCCAGCCAGCCAGCCAGCCAGCCAGCCAGCCAGCCAGCCAGCCAGCCAGCCAGCCAGCCAGCCAGCCAGCCAGCCAGCCAGCCAGCCAGCCAGCCAGCCAGCCAGCCAGCCAGCCAGCCAGCCAGCCAGCCAGCCAGCCAGCCAGCCAGCCAGCCAGCCAGCCAGCCAGCCAGCCAGCCAGCCAGCCAGCCAGCCAGCCAGCCAGCCAGCCAGCCAGCCAGCCAGCCAGCCAGCCAGCCAGCCAGCCAGCCAGCCAGCCAGCCAGCCAGCCAGCCAGCCAGCCAGCCAGCCAGCCAGCCAGCCAGCCAGCCAGCCAGCCAGCCAGCCAGCCAGCCAGCCAGCCAGCCAGCCAGCCAGCCAGCCAGCCAGCCAGCCAGCCAGCCAGCCAGCCAGCCAGCCAGCCAGCCAGCCAGCCAGCCAGCCAGCCAGCCAGCCAGCCAGCCAGCCAGCCAGCCAGCCAGCCAGCCAGCCAGCCAGCCAGCCAGCCAGCCAGCCAGCCAGCCAGCCAGCCAGCCAGCCAGCCAGCCAGCCAGCCAGCCAGCCAGCCAGCCAGCCAGCCAGCCAGCCAGCCAGCCAGCCAGCCAGCCAGCCAGCCAGCCAGCCAGCCAGCCAGCCAGCCAGCCAGCCAGCCAGCCAGCCAGCCAGCCAGCCAGCCAGCCAGCCAGCCAGCCAGCCAGCCAGCCAGCCAGCCAGCCAGCCAGCCAGCCAGCCAGCCAGCCAGCCAGCCAGCCAGCCAGCCAGCCAGCCAGCCAGCCAGCCAGCCAGCCAGCCAGCCAGCCAGCCAGCCAGCCAGCCAGCCAGCCAGCCAGCCAGCCAGCCAGCCAGCCAGCCAGCCAGCCAGCCAGCCAGCCAGCCAGCCAGCCAGCCAGCCAGCCAGCCAGCCAGCCAGCCAGCCAGCCAGCCAGCCAGCCAGCCAGCCAGCCAGCCAGCCAGCCAGCCAGCCAGCCAGCCAGCCAGCCAGCCAGCCAGCCAGCCAGCCAGCCAGCCAGCCAGCCAGCCAGCCAGCCAGCCAGCCAGCCAGCCAGCCAGCCAGCCAGCCAGCCAGCCAGCCAGCCAGCCAGCCAGCCAGCCAGCCAGCCAGCCAGCCAGCCAGCCAGCCAGCCAGCCAGCCAGCCAGCCAGCCAGCCAGCCAGCCAGCCAGCCAGCCAGCCAGCCAGCCAGCCAGCCAGCCAGCCAGCCAGCCAGCCAGCCAGCCAGCCAGCCAGCCAGCCAGCCAGCCAGCCAGCCAGCCAGCCAGCCAGCCAGCCAGCCAGCCAGCCAGCCAGCCAGCCAGCCAGCCAGCCAGCCAGCCAGCCAGCCAGCCAGCCAGCCAGCCAGCCAGCCAGCCAGCCAGCCAGCCAGCCAGCCAGCCAGCCAGCCAGCCAGCCAGCCAGCCAGCCAGCCAGCCAGCCAGCCAGCCAGCCAGCCAGCCAGCCAGCCAGCCAGCCAGCCAGCCAGCCAGCCAGCCAGCCAGCCAGCCAGCCAGCCAGCCAGCCAGCCAGCCAGCCAGCCAGCCAGCCAGCCAGCCAGCCAGCCAGCCAGCCAGCCAGCCAGCCAGCCAGCCAGCCAGCCAGCCAGCCAGCCAGCCAGCCAGCCAGCCAGCCAGCCAGCCAGCCAGCCAGCCAGCCAGCCAGCCAGCCAGCCAGCCAGCCAGCCAGCCAGCCAGCCAGCCAGCCAGCCAGCCAGCCAGCCAGCCAGCCAGCCAGCCAGCCAGCCAGCCAGCCAGCCAGCCAGCCAGCCAGCCAGCCAGCCAGCCAGCCAGCCAGCCAGCCAGCCAGCCAGCCAGCCAGCCAGCCAGCCAGCCAGCCAGCCAGCCAGCCAGCCAGCCAGCCAGCCAGCCAGCCAGCCAGCCAGCCAGCCAGCCAGCCAGCCAGCCAGCCAGCCAGCCAGCCAGCCAGCCAGCCAGCCAGCCAGCCAGCCAGCCAGCCAGCCAGCCAGCCAGCCAGCCAGCCAGCCAGCCAGCCAGCCAGCCAGCCAGCCAGCCAGCCAGCCAGCCAGCCAGCCAGCCAGCCAGCCAGCCAGCCAGCCAGCCAGCCAGCCAGCCAGCCAGCCAGCCAGCCAGCCAGCCAGCCAGCCAGCCAGCCAGCCAGCCAGCCAGCCAGCCAGCCAGCCAGCCAGCCAGCCAGCCAGCCAGCCAGCCAGCCAGCCAGCCAGCCAGCCAGCCAGCCAGCCAGCCAGCCAGCCAGCCAGCCAGCCAGCCAGCCAGCCAGCCAGCCAGCCAGCCAGCCAGCCAGCCAGCCAGCCAGCCAGCCAGCCAGCCAGCCAGCCAGCCAGCCAGCCAGCCAGCCAGCCAGCCAGCCAGCCAGCCAGCCAGCCAGCCAGCCAGCCAGCCAGCCAGCCAGCGTTTTTCTTTCTTTCTTCTTCTTGTCGTCATCATCACTGCCACATTCGCCTGCACCGTCACAGTCACTATCTCCGGCGCCGACTGCTGCGTCCGTGCCGGGACCTGTCCCTTCGCGCCACCTCCCCATCGTTCCCGTCCCTCATGTCACCACCCGCCCATCTGCCGCTGTCAAACGCCCTAGTGGCGCCTCCACTTCCTCTGCTCCTAAAAAGGCTCCACCCCGCCCCCCATCCCCACCCCAAAATGCCATGGACGTCTCCCCACCAGGCCCCGCTCCCTCCTCCTCCTCCTCCCCACCCGGTCTCTACAAATATCTCCTGTCCCGTCCCGATCCTTCCTTCCTCGAGGCCCGGAATCTCTCCCTCCTCCTCCGCCAACATTTCCCTGGCGCCCACATCTCTCTCCTTACTCCCAGACGGGATTCTGTTCTTATCTCCTCCCCCAGCCCAACCCTCCATACTGACATCCTCTCCCGCCACCCCATCACCCGTTTTGGTCCTCACGCCTCCCTCACCCCTGCTCCCTCCCCATCTCCTACCCGCCAACCCCAACCCCCGCGTCGCCCTCCGATCCTCACCGCCGTGATCACTCGGCGTAGCCCGTCGATCACGGAGGAGGAGGTGCTGGCGGAGCTGAAGGCCCATCCCACCCTGGAGGTGCGGGCAGTCCGCCGCATTTTCAACGCGACCGGCCCCACCCGCCTTATGCGGGTTTTCTCTGAGGACGCCCACTCCATTGACCGTCTCCTGAAGGAGGGTGCCCTCCTCTTCAATCAACGGTACAAGGTCGACCCGTCCCGTTCCCCCCCTCAATCCCTGCGCTGCCAGAGATGTCTGCACTACAATGCACATCCAACAGCAGAGTGCCGCGAGGCCCCCACCTGCCCGCATTGTCGGCAAGCGCACTTCCTCCGGCAGTGCCCCAACCTCCAATCCCCTCCCGCCTGTAATACCTGCAGCCTCCCCCACCCCACCTACTCCCAAAAGTGTAAAGCCCGACCCCCTCCCACCACTCCTGAACTCACCGTACCTGTCCGTCCCCTGGACGCCCCCACCCCTCCTGGCAATTCCCTTCGTCCCCCCCCCCCCCACTGCTGAGGACATCATCAGGTTCCTCACCATTGTCCTCCAAAACGTCCATCCCTTTCAGCGCCCCCACACCTTACAACAGATCTCCCTCGCCGCCCGTTCCATATTCCACCTTAAAATGTACGCCGCCTTTTCCAATAACCAGTCCCATTTCACATTCTCCCGCCTTGACACCCTCGTATAAGTCCTTATCATGGCGCGACAGCATCGTATCCTTTTCAACAATATCCGCTCCCTTCCCGCCAACAAGAACCTATTCCTGCACACCCTTGCTACCCACCGCGTGGATGCCTTCCTCCTCAATGAAACCTTCCTCCAACCCCACCACTCCATCCACACCTCCCCCTATCTCCTCCACCGCTCCGATAATCCCCTCCCAGTTGCGCGTGGCGGAGTTGCCGTTGGCCACCACCGCCAGATCCCCGTTCGGCTCCAGCCTCTCCTTCCCGACCCCACCGAACACCTGATCCTTAGTCTCTTCTTCCCCGGCCTTACCGTTACCTGTGCCACCATCTATGTCCGCCCCAACGCCCCTCTTCCTTTCGACTTCCTCTCCCACATCGACCGTACCTTCTCCTCCTATGTGATCGCCGCCGACCTCAACATCCATAGTCGCTCCGCTGCCCAGTTATGGCGGTGGCATCGGTTCCTCTCCTCCCTTCAAGGCGACCTCATCCCCATCCCCCAGCACACCCGTCCCGAATCCAACTCCACTCCCGATGTTATCCTCTCCTCCACCAACCTCCTTGGTCGCATTACGGTGGATGTCCTGGAGCCTATCTGTAGCGACCATCTCCCTGTCCTCCTCACCGTTTCAGACAGCCGTCGCCCCCGCCCCGACCCTCGTCATGACCCTCCCCCTAAGTACATCCATGACTATTCCCGTGCCAACTGGAATGCCTACCGGGATACCCTCTCCACTCAGGTCGATAGCCACCCTCTCGCCTACCGCCGTCCCGATGATGTCACCCATGCCGCCTCCTTTCTCCAGCAGACCTTGTCTGAGGCCGTGGAGGCCCACGTCCCTACTGTTGCCATCCACCCCCACCATCCTACCTTACCACCACAGGCCGTCCTCCTCCTCCGTGAATCCCGTCCTCTCTACCGTGCCTTCCTCCGCACGCGTGACCCGGACACCCTACGACGCCACCGGCAACTACAGCGACACATTCGACATTTGCTCGCGGCCAAGAAACGCCGGGACTGGCGACAGACATGCACCCGTTTAAATGCTACCCTCCCAATAAACTCGTCCAAGTTCTGGACCGCCTTCCGTCGCCTTACCGGAACTAAACCCTCCCCCTACTATCCTCTTCTCCACGATGATCACCCCTTCCCTGACGCCCTTAGTAACGCCAATCACTTTGCCTCCTACCTGTCCGATGTGTTTTCCATCCCTGATGATCCCCAGTTCGATTACTCCCTCTTCCCAGATATCCGCGATCGAACTGACACCTCTGTCCCTCCCCTCGCTCCTGGTTTCCAGTACTTGGACAACATTCCACACACGGACCTTAATGCCCCCATCACCACACAGGATCTCATCAATACACTCCGCACCAAACGCAACACCGCTCCTGGTCACGATCGTGTCACCTACCGTCACCTTCGTGAAGCTCCTGTCTCTTTTCTCTCCACCCTGGCCAGGCTCTACAATGTAGTCCTGTCCACCGGTTACTACCCCGACCTGTGGAAAACCTCCTGTATCCTCATGTTCCTCAAACCTGGCAAACCGCTGTCCGCCGCCTCCTCCTACCGTCCCATCAGCCTTACCTCGGTCTTCAGCAAGGTCCTGGAATCTATCCTCACCCGCCGCATCCACCAGCATCTCCGCCAGCACCGCCTCCTCCCCGTTACCCAGTGTGGCTTTCGGCCGTCCTTCTCTTCCGACGATCTTCTCCTTCACCTCACTCATCTCCTTTCCGAACAGCTCAATTCCCGTCGCTCCGCAATCTTCCTCTCTCTTGACCTCGAACGCGCATATGACCGCGTATGGCATTCCGGTCTCCTCTTCAAGCTCCAAACCTTCGCCCTTCCCATTAACTACGTTCGTCTGATCGGTTCCTTTCTCCCCCACCGTCCTTCCCATGTCACCATCCATAATACCGATTCCTACACCTTTTTCCCCTCCGCCGGTGTGCCCCAAGGCTCCGTCCTCTCCCCCCTTCTGTACTTGTTGTACACGGCGGATATGCCTCCGCCGTCACCCCCCGTCCACCTTCTCCAGTTTGCCGATGACACTGCCTTCCTTGCCCTTGCCCCCACCCTGCAACGCTCCCAACACCTTCTCCAATCCCATCTTGACCGGTTCACCGCTTGGTGCAACCAGTGGTTGCTCAAGGTCAATCCTTCCAAAACCCAGACGATCATTGTAGGCAAAACCACTCCCTCCTTCCGCCTCCTTGATTTCTATCTCACCGTTTATGGCCATCCCATCGCTCTCACCCCCACCCTTAAGTACCTTGGCGTCACCCTCGACCGTCGCCTCTCCTGGACTCCCCATCTCCAGACAATCCAAGCCAAGGCACGTTCCCGACTCCGTCTCCTCAAGCTCCTTTCCGGCCGAACGTGGGGTCTGGACCCCTCCACCATCCTCCACACCTATAAGTCCCTTATCCGCCCTATCCTCTGTTACGCCCATCCAGCCTGGATCTCCGCCCCCCCTTCCTTTTATAAATCCCTCCAAATCCTTGAACGCCATGCTCTCCGCCTTGCCTATCGCATCCGTCTCCCTTCCCCCACGCGGATCCTGTATGACCTTATCCCCTTCCCACACCTCCTCCTCTTCCTCGAAAGGATACGAATCCTATACACCTCCCGTAAACTCGATCCACCTCACCCGCTCGTCTCCCCGATCCTCTCCCAGCCCCGCCCGCTGCCGCGCCTGTACTCCCATGTCCCACCCGGTCTCCATCTCTCCACCCTCCTTACCCTCTCCCAAGGTGGCTTCCGCCAGCTCCCCCTCCCTGATGATGTCCTCCTCCCCTGCATCTATCCCTCCTATCAACTTTGATCCTCCCCCCCCCCTCCTGTGTCCTTTCCTTCAGGCACCCTCCCTCCTCCCCCTTTTCCCTTCCCTTCTCTTTCCCTTCCCACCTCCCTCCTACCCTCTCCTCCGGGCTTCACTCCCCCTTCCTCCCTCCCCCTCTCTCCTTTGCCCATGGCATCTCTGCTCTCCCCTCTCCCATTTCCCCTTCCTCCTCCTCCACCTCCTCTCTTGGCAGGTCCCCGGACTCGTACACGCTGAGTGGACATTCGCGCGCCGGAGATCATCGCCATCAGTGTCTCGTGAGTGCCGTCGTGTTTTCGTGTTCAGTGGTCCCGTCATACTCCATCATTCACCTGTGCCTTCGCCATCTTCGGTGTTAGTGCGTCGTGACAACAGTTTGTAGTGAATTTTCGTCAAGTGTGAACGGCTCCGTGTTTGTCTTTATGTGTCTACTGTTTTATTACCCACCGTTATGTCACATTTGTGTATTCTTTCGGTTCTATCTTTATCTCCTCTACGGCTGAAGAGCGGCGTACCATGCTGCTGACAGCCTGCCTGTTTGTACGGGTTTTGAAAATAACAATAAAGAAAAAAAAAAAAACAATCGGATTCCCATCTAGAGGGTTGGATCCCCTCCTTCGAAAGCGTCAGATTGCAAAGCCTGGGCTACTCTCAGTCTGGAATCTCCGTCTTCGAAGATTGTGTGTGTGTGTCTGTCTGTTCGCCGCTGCCCATCGCCGACGCCGACGCCGCCTGCTGCACGTCCGTCTGTCCGTCGCCGTTCGTCTGCAATGAGTACTCCCACCTCCACCGTCATCTACACCTCCCCCTCCCCCTCTCCCACAGTCACTTCCTGGAGTGCCGCCTCTGGCCTCCCTCCTTCCACCTCCCCTTCCCTTCCACCACTTATCCACCCCCCCTATCTCCTCCCCTGCTGTATACCCACACCTCTACACCCTTCCTCCTGCCTCCACACCCTCAACAGCTCCCACTACTACTCCCGCCCTCACGTACGCCTCTGTTGCCGCCTCTGCTGCCGCCCCTCAGGTGTTTGGCTTCCCCTCTCTCACCGACCCCGTCGCTTCATCTTCTGCATCTCCCGCACGCATCACGTTGCGCCGAGCCACCATCGCCACCACTGAACCAGCTGCTTCTCCCGGTGCCTCCACTACGCCACAGGGATCTGCCACCCGCCACCTCCCTCTCCTCTTCGTCCCTCTCCCCTCCTCCCAGCCTCCAGTCTCCAAAAAACCCCAAAAGCGCGTCCTTACCGACTCTGCTCCCGCCACTTCCCACAAAAAATCAACGCCACCTCCGCCTCCCCCTGCCGTCACCATGGACACCACCCCTCCTCCTGCCACCCCTACCTTGGCCCCCACCCTCCACACCTTTGTCCTGTCAACTCCCGATCCTAAGTTCCTCGACGCTCGTACCCTCACCAAGGAAATACGAAAGTACTTACCTGGTGCTCCCATCTCCCAACTCATTCCCCGCAGGGCCTCAGTCCTTATCAAGTCCCCGTCCCCATCATTTCACACAGACCTCCTGCGAAAAATCCCACGAATTATGTTTGGCCCCCACGCCTCTCTGACACCCTTCCTTTCCGCTTCCACTCCTCGTCAGCCCCAGCCTCCCCGTCGCCCCCCCCCACCTACACCGCTGTGATCACCAAGCTCAGCCCGGTGATCACAGAGGATGAAGTGTTGGTAGAACTGAACTCCCACCCGGACTTGGAAATCCGCTGTGCCCGCCGTATCCACAATGCCTCTGGTCCCACCTACCTCATGCGGGTATTCTCAGAGTCCGCCCCGTTCATAGACCATCTCCTCACCCAGGGTGCCCTGATATACCACCGTCGCCACCCTGTTGAATCCTCCAAATCCCCTCCCCACTCCTACCGTTGCCAACGGTGCCTGATGTACAATGACCACTTGACTCCCAACTGCAAAAACCTCCCACCTGTCCCCATTGCAAGGCCTCCCACTTTCTCAAGAACTGCCCCAACCTCGCTGCTCCCCCTTCCTGTAACACCTGCAATGGCCCCCATCCCACATACTCTCACAAGTGTAAAGCTAAGCCCCCTCCAGCCACCCCTGAACTTACAGTCCCGGTTCGTCCCGTCGATCCTCCTGTCCATCCTAACAATTCCCTCCGTCCACCCCCCACGGCCGAGGACATCATCCGGTTCATTACCGTTGTACTCCAAAACATTCACCCTTTTCAGCGCCTGCACACCTTCCAACAACTATCCCTTGCTGCTCGCTCTGTTTTCCACCTGAACACCTTCGCCACTTACTCCCACAACCAAGCCCACTTCACCTTCACCCGCCTCGACACCCTAGTTTAAGTCTCTTCCCTTCCCTCTCTTCCCCCCCTCCTTCCCGTCATGGCGCGGCACGAGTCTCGCATCCTCTTCCAGAACATTCGCTCCTTCCGCTGCAACAAATACCTCCTCATGCACACCCTCTCCCACCACCAGGTCGACACCTTCCTCTTGAACGAAACCTTTCTCCAGCCCCACCATTCTATCCGCACCTCCACCTGTATCCTCCACCGCACTGATGCTCCTGGTCCTCGTGCGCAGGGTGGAGTCGCGATTGGCCACCTTAAGCATATCCCCGTCCGGCCACAACCTCTCCTCAATGACCCCACTGAACACCTTATCCTTAGCGTCTTCTTCCCCTCCCTCACCATTACCTGTGCCACCATCTATGTCCGTTCCACTGCTCCTCTTCCTTATGACTTCATCTCACACATTGACCACAGCTTCTCCACCTATGTGATTGCCGCCGACCTCAACATCCATAGCCGCACTCCTGCTGCCCTTCGGCGGTGGCATCAGTTCCTCTCCACAATCCAGGGTGACCTTGTTCCCATTCCCCAGCACACCCGACCCGAAAGTAACACCACCCCCGATGTTGTCTTTGCCTCCGCCAACCTCCTTGGGCGTATCACTGTCGCCGTCCTTGACCCCACAGGTAGCGATCACCTCCCTGTCCTTCTCACCATAACGTCTGCAAACCGCCCCCCTCCGGCTCCGCAACCTGCACCCCCTCCCAAGGTCGTCCATGACTATCGCCGTGCCAACTGGGATGCCTACCGGGTCTCCATCTCCACCCAGGTCGAAAGCCACCCTCTTACCTATCGCCATCCTGACGACATCATCCGCGCCTCGTCCTTCCTTCAGACGGTAATTACTGACGCCGTGGAGGCCCATGTTCCTACTAAAACCATCCACCCACACCGTCCCACTCTCCCTCCGCGGGCTGTCCACTTCCTCCGTGAATCCCGTCGCCTCTATCGCTCCTTCCTCCACACTCGTGACAGGGATACACTCCAACGCCACCGGCAAATACAGCGACACGTACGGAACCTTATTACAGCAACGAAACGCCGGGACTGGCGGCAGACCTGCACACGACTCAATGCCACCCTCCCTATCAACTCCTCCAAGTACTGGTCTGCCTTCCATCGTCTCACTGGTTCCCTTTCCGTTCCCCACTACCCCCTTCTCCATAACGATCGCCCCCTTCCAGACAACCTCAGTAAGGCCAACCACTTCGCTTCCCACCTTTCCGAGGTCTTCTCCATCCCCGATGATCCCCGCTTTGATTATTCTCTTTTCCCCACCGTCATGGAACGTGCTGATACCTCAGTCGCTCCACTTGCTCCTAGTCTCCAGTACTTGGGGCAGTTGCCCCCCTCCGACGTCAACACTCCCATCACAGCACAAGACATTAAACTTCTCCTCCAGTCCAAACGCAACACGGCCCCTGGTCACCTACCGTCACCTTCGAGAAAGCCCCTATTCCTTCCTAACTGTCCTCGCCCATCTCTATAATGTCATCCTCTCTACTGGCTTCTACCCTGACCTATGGAAGACCTCCCGCGTCCTCCTCTTCCTCAAACCCAACAAACCCCCTTCTGCCGCCTCTTCCTATCGTCCCATCTGCCTCACCTCCGTCTTCAGTAAGGTCCTTGAATCCATCCTGTCCCACCGTATCCATCGGCACATTGCTCAACACCACTTCCTCCCCCTTACCCAGTGTGGCTTCTGACCCTCCTTCTCTGCTGATGACCAACTCCTCAACCTTGTTCACCTTCTGTCCCTCCAGCTCAACTCCCGTAGCTCCGCCATTTTTGTTTCCCTTGACCTCCAAAATGCCTATGACCGTGTATGGCATCCCGGTCTCCTCTTTAAACTCCAAACCTACGCCCTGCCTATCAATTTTGTCCGTCTGGTCGCTTCCTTCCTCTCGCACCGTCCTTCCTATGTCACCCTCCACAACACCAACTCCCGTATCTTTTATCCCACGGCTGGCGTCCCCCAGGGTTCTGTCCTCTCCCCTCTCCTTTATCTCTTGTATACAGCTGATATGCCCAAGCCACCCCCACCAGTTCACCTTCTCCAATATGCTGATGACACTGCCTTCCTGGCACTCTATCCTACCCTTCAACGGTCTCAACGTACCCTCCAAACCCACCTTAACCAGTTCACCACTTGGTGTAACCAGTGGCTCCTCCGTCTCAACCCCTCCAAAACCCAGGCAATCATCATAGGCCGTACCACTCGCTCCTTTCGCCTCCATGATTTCTACCTCACCCTTTATGGTCGTCATATCCAACTCACCCCCACCCTGAAATACCTTGGCCTCACCCTTGACCGACACCTCACCTGGACCCCTCATCTTCTGACCATCCAGCAGAAAGCCCATTCCCGCCTCCGCCTGCTGAAACTCCTGTCCGGCCGGACATGGGGATTGCATCCTTCTACCATCCTCCACACCTACAAATCCCTCATCCGTCCTATCCTCTGTTATGCCAGCGTCGCCTGGATCTCCGTCCCCACCCGCTTTTACAAGGCTCTCCAAATCCTTGAACGCCATGCGCTCCGCCTTGCCTTCCGTATCCGCCTTCCTTCCCCCACACGGCTCCTGTATGAACTGATCCCCTTCCCCCACCTCCTCTTGTTCCTCCAACATCTCCGCATCCTTTACATTGTTCGCAGGGTTGATCCCCCCCACCCTCTGGTTTCCTCCTTCCTCTCCACCCCCCGCCCGTTGCCGCGCCTCTATCGCTGTATCCCTCCCTCTCTCCACCTCCACACCCTCCATCTCCTTCATCAGGACAATTTCCAACGCCTCCCCCTCCCGGATGACGAACTTCGCCGTGACATATACCCTTCCTTCCAACTATAACCCGGCCTTGTTCTCCCTCCCCTCCCCAGGGCCCCCTTCTCCTCTTTCCTCCTTCTCCCAGAGCGGATTTTCCTCCGTCCCCCCCTCCCCTGAGACCCTGCACCCCATACTTGCCTCTCTCCTTCCCACATCCCTCCCTACCTGGCCCTCTTCCGCGCGCCCCCCATTCCCCTCCCCCATCTCTTCCCCTCCCTCCCTTCTTCAGGTCTCCCTCTTCTCCTTAAACCTGGCAGATCCTCTGTATTGATCATCATCAGTGTGCCACGTCAGTGTTGTGTTTCGTGCTGTTTCTCGTGTGCGTCAAGAGGTGTGATTTTAATTGTGTACTGCCTTGAGGTTCGCCGTCAGTGTTACGTTATGTGCTATGCCATCCGTCGCTACCTTTATGCTCCTGTCGTACTGTGCCTTGTGTTCTTTTAATCGTCGCAGTGTGTGGCTTTTTGTGTGTGCTACTTTTAAACAGTTTTTTATCTCCATTTTACAGTCACCCCGTTTTTTGTCTATTGCCTTCCATGATGTTCTCCCTTTTTTATATCTATGTTCGCCTTCTTCTCTCCTTTGCTGCTTTTACATGTCTTCTATTGTTTTGTTCTATGTCTTTCGGCTGAAGAGCAGCGCATATGCTGCTGCCAGCCCGCCCTGATGGGGAATTGAAATACAATAAAGGAAAAAAAAAAATCGGATTCACGCATCAGAGGGTTGGATCCCCTCAGTCGACGACGTCAGGTTGCAACGCCCGGGCTACTCTCAGGTTGTAATCTCCGTCTTCGGCGGTTGTGTCTGTCTGTCTGTCTGTCTGTCTGCCTGCCTGCCCGTCGTTTCCTGCTGTCGCTGTTCGTCCGTCTGTCCGCCTGCCTGCTCGCTGTCCGCCGCCGCTGCCGCTGCTGCCTGCTGTCCGTCCGTCCGTCCGTCTGCCTGTTCACCGCCGTCTGCTGTCCGTCCGTCCGTCTGTTCGTCGCCGCCGACAGCCGGTGCCCGCCGCCGCCGGTGCCCGCCGTCGCCGCCGCCGCCGCCGCCGCCAGCCGGTGCCCGCCGCCGTCGCCGCCGCCGCCGTTGCCGCCTGGTCGCCGCCGTCGCCTCCGTCCTGACCCTGGTCTTCGGCCGTCTTCGTCCTCATCCGTCTTCGTCTTTGTCTGTCCCCAGTTTCTGTCCTTCCCTCTTCGTTCTGTTCGTTATTGTTTCCCTCTACCGTCATGTCCGCCCCCACCACCGCTGCCACCGCTACCACCACCGCCATAGTTTATACTTCCCCTTCCGCCGCCTCCACCACTATAACTTGGTGTGCCCAGTCCCACCCCCCTCCTTCCATCCCAACTCTCCTCACTCTCCCTTCACCCTGTATCTTTGTCGCCCCCTCTCCCGCTTCTTCCTCTCGCTCCTCTCGTTCTGATCCTTTCCCCCCACTCCCCCAGCCTGTCACTGCAGCTCCGGCTCGGGTGGTGGCCCGTCGGGGCCACTGTCCACGCCCAGCTCTCCCCGTCACCTTCGCCATCACCGCCGCCACTGCCACCGTCATCGTCATCGTCGCCTCCGCCTTCGCCTTCACCGTCACCGTCACCATCTCCGGCGCCGACTCCGGCCCCGGGACCTGCCCCTCCCCGCCACATTCCCGTTGTTCCCATCCCCCACACCTCCTCCACCGCCGTCAAGCGCCCCAGTGGCACCCCTGCTTCCTCTGCTTCCAAAAAGGCTCCACCTCGTCCTCCTTCCCCCACCCATGATGCCATGGATGTCTCCCCGCCTGTCCCTGCCCCCTCATCCTTCTCCTCTACCCCCTCCTCCTACCGCTACCTCCTCTCCCGTCCTGATCCCTCTCTCCTTGAAGCCCGGAACCTCACCCTCTTCCTTCGCCAGCATTGTCGTGCTGCCCCCATCTCCCTCCTCACTCCTCGCCGTGATTCGGTCCTCATCTCCTCCCCCAGCCCAACCCTCCACACCTACCTCCTTTCCCACATCCCTGTCACCCGCTTTGGCCCTCATGCCTCTCTCACCCCTGCTCCTTCACCACCTCCCTCCCGCCAACCCTAACCTCCGCATCGCCCGCCAACTCTCGCCGCCGTGATCACTCAGCTTAGTCCAGTGATCACGGAGGAGGAGGTGTTAGCGGAGCTCAAGGCGCATCCCCATTTGGAGGTGCGTGCGGTTCGCCGCATACATAACGCTGCCGGCCCCACCCGCCTTATGCGGGTTTTTTCTGAGCACGCCCCCTCCATTGACCGTCTCCTGAAGGAGGGTGCCCTCCTTTTTAACCAGCGGAACAAGGTCGACCCCTCCCGTTCCCCTCCTCAATCCCTGCGCTGCCAGAGGTGTCTGCGCTATAACGCGCACCCCACAGCTGAGTGCCGCGAGGCCCCCACCTGCCCCCACTGTCGGCAAGCGCACTTCCTCAGGCAGTGCCCTAACCTCCAATCCCCTCCTTCCTGCAATACCTGCAATCTCCCCCATCCCACCTACTCCCAAAAGTGTAAAGCCCGACGCCCTCCAACCACTCCTGAACTCACCGTCCTTGTCCGTCCCCTAAACGCCCCCACCCCTCCTGGCAATTCCCTTCGTCCCCTCCCCACCGCTGAGGACATCATAAGGTTCCTTACCATCGTCCTCCAGAATGTTCATCCCTTTCAGCGCCCCCACAGCCTCCAGCAGATCTCCCTTGCCGCCCGTTCCATATTCCAACTCAAGATGTACGCCACCTACTCCAACAACCAGGCCCATTTCACCTTCTCCCGCCTTGACACCCTCGTCTAAATCCCAATCATGGCGCGACAGCAACGTATCCTTTTCAACAACATCCGCTCCCTACCCGCCAACAGAAAACTCTTCCTGCACACCCTTGCCACCCACCGCGTGGATGCCTTCCTCCTTAATGAAACCTTCCTCCAACCCCACCACACCATCCACACTTCGCCCTACCTCCTCCACCGCTCCGATAATCCCCTCCCAATTGCGCGTGGCGGAGTTGCCATTGGTCACCACCGCCAGATCCCCGTTCGACTCCAACCTCCTTCCCGACCCCACCGAACACCTGATCCTTAGTCTCCTCTTCCCCGGCCTTACCGTTACCTGCGCCACCATCTATGTCCGCCCCAACGCTCCTATTCCCTTCGACTTCCTCTCCCACGTCGATCGTACCTTTTCCTCCTACGTGATCGCCGCCGACCTCAACATCCATAGTCGTTCCGCTGCCCAGTTACGGCGGTGGCATCGGTTCGTCTCCACCCTTCAAGGCGACCTGGTCCCCATCCCCCAGCATACCCGTCCCGAATCCAACTCAACTCCTGATGTTATCCTCTCCTCCCCCAACCTCCTTGGCCGCATAACGGTGGATGTCCTGGAGCCGATTGGTAGCGACCATCTCCCTGTCCTCCTTACTGTTTCAGACGGTCGTCGCCCTCGCCCCGACCCTCGTACTGACCCTTCCCCTAAGTTTGTCCACGACTATTCCCGTGCCGACTGGAATGCCTACCGGGCTACCCTTTCCACCCAGGTCGATAGCCACCCCTTCCCCTACCACCACCCTGACAATGTCACCCATGCCGCCTCCTTTCTCCAGCAGACCTTGTCTGAGGCCGTGGAGGCCCACATCCCCACTGTCGCCATCCACCCCCACCGTCCTACCTTACCCCCACAGGCTGTTCTCCTCCTGCGTGAATCCCGTCGTCTCTACCGTGCCTTCCTCCGCACGCGTGACCCGGACACACTACGACGCCACCGGCAACTCCAGCGACACATTCGTAATTGCTCACGGCTAAGAAACGCCGGGACTGGCGACAGACATGCACCCGTTTAAATGCTACCCTGCCAATCAACTCGTCCAAGTTCTGGTCGGCCTTCCGTCGCCTTACCGGAACTAAACCCTCCCCCTACTATCCTCTTCTCCATGATGATCACCCTTTCCCTGACACCCTTCGTAAGGCCAATCACTTTGCCTCCTACCTCTCCAATGTATTTTCCGTCCCCAATGATCCCCAGTTCGATTACTCCCTCTTCCCAGATGTCCGCGATCGAACTGACACCTCCGTCCCTCCCCTCGCCCCGGGTTTCCAGTACTTGGACAACATTACACACACGGAACTCAATGCCCCTATCACTACACAGGATCTCATTGCTACACTCCCCACAAAACGCAACACCGCTCCTGGTCACGATCGTGTCACCTACCGTCACCTTCGTGAAGCTCCTGTCTCTTTCCTCTCCACCCTGGCCAGGCTCTACAATGTAGTCCTGTCCATCGGTTACTACCCCGACCTGTGGAGAACCTCCCGTATCCTCATGTTCCTTAAACCTGGTAAACCGCCGTCCGCCGTCTCCTCCTACCGTCCCATCTGCCTTACCTCGGTCTTCAGCAAGGTCCTGGAATCTATCGTCACCCAACGCATCCACCAGCATCTCCGCCAGCACCGCCTCCTTCCCGTTACCCAGTGTGGCTTTCGGCCGTCCTTCTCTTGCGACGATCTTCTCCTTCACCTCACTCATCTCCTTTCTGAACAGCTTAATTCCCGTCGCTCCGCAATCTTCCTCTCCCTGGACCTCGAACGTGCATATGACCGCGTATGGCATTCCGGTCTCCTCTTCAAGCTCCAAACCTTCGCCCTTCCCATTAACTACGTCCGTCTGATCGGCTCCTTTCTCTCCCGCCGTCCTTCCTATGTCACCATCCATAACACAGATTCCTACACCTTTTTCCCCTCCGCCGGTGTGCCCCAAGGCTCCGTCCTCTCCCCCCTCCTGTATCTTTTGTACACGGCGGACATGCCGCCGCCGTCACCCCTCGTCCACCTTCTCCAGTTTGCCGATGACACTGCCTTCCTTGCCCTTGCCCCCACCCTGCAACGCTCCCAACGCCTTCTCCAATCCCATCTTGACCGATTCACCGCTTGGTGTAACCAGTGGTTGCTCAAGGTCAATCCTTCGAAAACCCAGGCGATCATTGTAGGCAAAACCACCCCTTCCTTCCGCCTCCTTGATTTCTATCTCACCGTCTATGGCCGTCCCATCGCCCTCACTCCCACCCTTAAGTACCTTGGCGTCACACTCGACCGTCGCCTCTCCTGGACTCCGCATCTCCGTACAATCCAAGCCAAGGCACGTTCCCGACTCCGTCTCCTCAAGCTCCTTTCCGGCCGTACGTGGGGTCTGGACCCTTCCACAATCCTCCACACCTATAAATCCCTCATCCGCCCTATCCTTTGTAATGCCCATCCAGCCTGGATCTCCGCCCCCCCTACCTTTTATAAATCCCTCCAAATCCTTGAACGCCATGCTCTCCGCCTCGCCTATCGCATCCGTCTCCCCTCCCCCACGCGGATCCTGTATGACCTCATCCCCTTCCCCCACCTCCTCCTTTTCCTTGAAAGGATACGGATCCTGTACACCTCCCGTAAACTTGATCCTCCTCACCTGCTCGTATCCCCGATCCTCTCCCATCCCCGCCCGCTGCCGCGCCTGTATTCCCACGTCCCGCCCGGTCTCCATCTCTCCACCCTCCTTACTCTCTCCCAAGGTGGCTTCCGCAAGCTCCCCCTCCCTGATGATGTCCTCCTCCCCTCCATCTACCCCTCCTATCAACTTTGACCCTGCACCACCACCCACTTCCGGTGTCCTTTCCTTTAGGCACCCTCCCTCCCTCCCTTCTCTTCCCTTCCCTCCCCTCCCCTTCTCTTTCCTTTTCCCCCGTCCCCTCCCTCCACCACTCTTCCCCCCCCCCGGGCTTCCCCTCCCCCTTCCTCCCTCCCCCCCCTTTCTCCCCTGCCCGTGGCATCTCTGCTCTCCCCTCTCCCTCTCCCACTCCCCTTCCTCCTCCTCCTCTCTTGGCAGGTCCCCGGACTCGCACACGCATAGTGAACATTCGCGCGCCGGAGATCATCGCCGTCAGTGTCTAGTGTGTGTGCTTCGTTTTGTGTTTCGTGCAGTTACAACTCAACTGTTCACATGTGCCGTCGCAGTTCTCCGTGTTTTGTGCGCAGTGTCAACAAGTGTTAGTGTTTTTATCGTCCAACGTGAACGGCTTCTTGTTTTTTGTTTTTTGTAACTACTTTCTTTGCGAGCCATTTTTTGTATTTTCTGTGTCACCTATCTCATATTATTGTACCCCATAAGGCTGAAGAGCGGCGTATTAAGCTGCTGCCAGCCCGCCTTGTATGAGGTGCTGAAAATTAAAATAAAGGGAAAAAAAAAGTCGGATTCACATATCTAGAGGGTTTTATCCCCTCCATCGAAAGCGTCAGATTGCAAAGCCTGGGCTACTCTCAGGTTGGAATCTCCGTCTTCGAAGATTGTGTGTGTTTGTCTGTCTGTCTGTCTGTCTGTTTGTCTGCCCGCCGCTTTCTGCTGTCGCTGTTCGTTCGTCCGTCCGTCCGTCCGCCTGCCTGCTGGCTGTCCATCGCCATCGTCGTAACCGCTGCCGCCGCCGCCACCGCCGCCGCCGCCGCCTGCTGTTCGCCGCCGACGCCGACGCCGCCTGCTGTTCGTCCGTCTATTCACCGCTGCCCATCGCCGACGCCGATGCCGCCTGCTGCACGTCCGTCTGTCCGTCGCCGTTCGTCTGCAATGAGTACTCCCACCTCCACCGTCATCTACACCTCCCCCTCCCCCTCTCCCACAGTCACTTCCTGGAGTGCTGCGTCTGACCTCCCTCCTTCCAACTCCCCTTCCCTTCCCCCACTTACCCACCCCCCTATCTCCTCCCCTGTTGTATACCCACACCTCTACACCCTTCCTCCAGCCTCCACACCCTCAACAGCTCCCACTACTACCCCCGCCCTCACGTACGCCTCTGTTGCCGCCTCTGCTGCCGCCCCTCAGGTGGTTGGCTTCCCCTCTCTCACCGACCCCATCGCTTCGTCTTCTGCATCTCCCGCACGCATCACGTCGCGCCGAGCCACCATCGCCACCACTGAGCCAGCTGCTTCTCCCGGTGCCTCCACTACGCCACAGGGATCTGCCACCCGCCACCTCCCTCTCCTCCCCGTCCCTCTCCCCTCCTCCCAGCCTCCAGTCTCCAAAAAACCCCAAAAGCGCGTCCTTACCGACTCTGATCCTGCCACTTCCCACAAAAAATCAACACCACCTCCCCATCCCCCTGCCGTCACCATGGACACCACCCCTCCTCCTGCCACCCCTACCTTGGCCCCCACCCTCCACACCTTTGTCCTGTCAACTCCCGATCCTAAGTTCCTCGACGCTCGTACCCTCACCAAGGAAATACGAAAGTACTTACCCGGTGCTCCCATCTCCCAACTCATTCCCCGCAGGGCCTCAGTCCTTATCAAGTCCCCGTCCCCATCCTTTCACACAGACCTCCTGCGAAAACTCCCACGAGTTATGTTTGGCCCCCACGCCTCTCTGACACCCTTCCTTTCTGCTTCCACTCCTCGTCAGCCCCATCCTCCCCGTCGCCCCCCACCTACACCGCTGTGATCACCAAGCTCAGCCCGGTGATCACAGAGGATGAAGTGTCGGTCGAACTGAACTCCCACCCGGACTTGGAAATCCGCTCTGCCCGCCGTATCCACAATGCCTCTGGTCCCACCTACCTCATGCGGGTATTCTCAGAGTCCGTCCCATCCATAGACCATCTCCTCACCCAGGGTGCCCTGATATACCACCGTCGCCACCCTGTTGAATCCTCCAAATCCCCTCCCCAATCCTACCGTTGCCAGCGGTGCCTGATGTACAATGACCACCTGACTCCCAACTGCAAAGACCCCCCCACCTGTCCCCATTGCAAGGCCTCCCACTTTCTCAAGAACTGCCCCAACCTCGCTGCTCCTCCTTCCTGTAATACCTGCAATGGCCCCCATCCCACATACTCCCACAAGTGTAAAGCTAAACCCCCTCCAGTCACCCCTGAACTTACAGTTCCAGTTCGTCCCGTCGATCCTCCTGTCCATCCTAACAATTCCCTCCTTCCACCTCCCACGGCCGAGGACATCATCCGGTTCCTTACCGTTGTACTCCAAAACGTGCACCCTTTTCAGTGCCCACACACCTTCCAACAAATATCCCTTGCTACTCGCTCTGCTTTCCACCTGAACACCTTCGCCACCTACTCCCACAACCAAGCCCACTTCACCTTCACCCGCCTCGACACCCTAGTTTAAGTCTATTCCTTTCCCTCTCTTCCCCCCCTCCTTCCCGTCATGGCACAGCACGAGTCTCGCATCCTCTTCCAGAACATTCGCTCCTTCCGCTCCAACAAATACCACCTCACGCACACCCTCTCCCACCACCAGGTCGACACCTTCCTCTTGAACGAAACCTTTCTCCAGCCCCAACATTCTATCCGCACCTCCCCCTATATCCTCCACCGCACTGATGCTCCTGGTCCTAGTGCGCAGGGTGGAGTCGCGATTGGCCACCTTAAGCATATCCCCGTCCGGCCACAACCTCTCCTCAATGACCCCACTGAACACCTTATCCTTAGCGTCTTCTTCCCCTCCCTCACCATTACCTGTGCCACCATCTATGTCCGCTCCACTGCTCCTCTTCCTTATGACTTCATCTCACACATTGACCACACCTTCTCCACCTATGTGATTGCCGCCGACCTCAACATCCATAGCCGCACTCCTGCTGCCCTTCGGCGGTGGCATCAGTTCCTCTCCACAATCCAGGGTGACCTTGTTCCCATTCCCCAGCACACCCGACCCGAAAGTAACACCACCCCCGATGTTGTCATTGCCTCCGCCAACCTCCTTGGGTGTATCACTGTCGCCGTCCTTGACCCCACAGGTAGCGATCACCTCCCTGTCCTTCTCACCATAACGTCTGCAAACCGCCCCCCTCCGAATCCCGCAACCTGCACCCCCTCCCAAGGTCGTCCATGACTATCGCCGTGCCAACTGGGATGCCTACCGGGACTCCATCTCCACCCAGGTCGAAAGCCACCCACTTACCTATCGCCATCCTGACGACATCACCCGCGACTCGTCCTTCCTTCAGACGGTAATTACTGACGCCGTGGAGGCCCATGTTCCTACTAAAACCATCCACCCACACCGTCCCACTCTCCCTCCGCGGGCTGTCCTCCTCCTCCGTGAATCCCGCCGCCTCTATCGCTCCTTCCTGCGCACTCGTGACAGGGATACACTCCAACGCCACCGACACATACAGTGACACGTACGGAACCTTATTACGGCAACGAAACGCCGGGACTGGCGCCAGACCTGCACACGACTCAATGCCACCCTCCCTACCAACTCCTCCAAGTACTGGTCCGCCTTCCATCGTCTTACTGGTTCCCTTTCCGCTCCCCACTACCCCCTTCTCCATAACGATCGCCCCCTTCCAGACAACCTCAGTAAGGCCAACCACTTCGCTTCCCACCTTTCCGAGGTCTTCTCCATCCCTGATGATCCCCACTTTGATTATTCTCTTTTCCCCACCGTCATGGAACGTGCTGATACCTCAGTCGCTCCACTTGCTCCTAGTCTCCAGTACTTGAGGCAGTTGCCACCCTCCGACGTCAACACTCCCATCACAGCACAAGACATTAAACTTCTCCTCCAGTCCAAACGCAACACGGCCCCTGGTCAAGACTGTGTCACCTACCGTCACCCTCGAGAAAGCCCCTATTCCTTCCTAACTCTCCTCGCCCATCTCTATAATGTCATCCCCTCTACTGGCTTCTACCCTGCCCTGTGGAAGACCTCCTCTCCCCTCTCCTTTACCTCTTGTATACAGCTGATATGCCCAAGCCACCCCCACCATTCCACCTTCTCCAGTATGCTGATGACACCGCCTTCCTGGCTTTCTATCCTACCCTTCAACGGTCTCAACGTACCCTCCAAACCCACCTTAACCAGTTCTCCACTTGGTGTAACCAGTGGCTCCTCCGTCTCAACCCCTCCAAAACCCAGGCAATCATAATAGGCCGCACCACTCGCTCCTTTCGCCTCCATGATTTCTACCTCACCCTTTATGGTCGTCCTATCCAACTCACCCCCACCCTGAAATACCTTGGCCTCACCCTTGACCGACACCCCACCTGGACCCCTCATCTCCTGACCATCCAGCAGAAAGCCCATTCCCGCCTCCGCCTGCTGATGCTTCTGTCCGGCCGGACTTGGGGATTGCATCCTTCTACCATCCTCCACACCTACAAATCCCTCATCCGTCCTATCCTCTGTTATGCCAGCGTCGCCTGGATCTCCGCCCCCACCCGCTTTTACAAGGCCCTCCAAATAATTGAACGCCATGCGCTCCGCCTTGCCTTCCGTATCCGCCTTCCTTCCCCCACACGGCTCCTGTATGAACTGATCCCCTTCCCCCACCTCCTCTTGTTCCTCCAACATCTCCGCATCCTTTACATTGTTCGCAGGGTTGATCCCCCCCACCCTCTGGTTTCCGCCTTCCTCTCCACCCCCCGCCCGTTGCCGCGCCTCTATCGCTGTATCCCTCCCTCTCTCCACCTCCACACCCTCCATCTCCTTCATCAGGGCAATTTCCAACGCCTCCCCCTCCCGGATGACGAACTTCGCCGTGACATATACCCTTCCTTCCAACTATAACCCGGCATTGTTCCCCCCCCCCCCCCCCCACCCCAGGGCCCCACTTCTCCTCTTTCCTCCTTCTCCCAGAGCGGATTTTCCTCCATCCCCCCCTCCCCTGAGACCCTGCACCCCATACTTGCCTCTCTCCTTCCCACATCCCTCCCTACATGGCCCTCTTCCGTGCGCCCCCCATTCCCCTCCCCCATCTCTTCCCCTCCCTCCCTTCTTCAGGTCTCCCTCATCTTCTAGAACCTGGCAGATCCTCTGTATTGATCATCATCAACGTGCCACATCAGTGTTGTGTTTAGTGCTGTTTCTCGTGTGCGTCAAGAGGTGTGATTTTAATTGTGTACTGCCTTGAGGTTCGCCGTCAGTGTTACGTTATGTGCTATGCCACCCGTCAACACCTTTATGCTCCAGTCATATTGTGCCTTGTGTTCTTTTAATCGTCGCAGTGTGGGGCTTTTTGTGTGTGCTACTTTTAAACAGTTTTTTATCTCCATTTTAGTCACCCCATTTTTTGTCTATTGCCACAACCTCTCCTCAATGACCCCACTGAACACCTTATCCTTAGCGTCTTCTTCCCCTCCCTCACCATTACCTGTGCCACCATCTATGTCCGCTCCACTGCTCCTCTTCCTTATGACTTCATCTCACACATTGACCACACCTTCTCCACCTATGTGATTGCCGCCGACCTCAACATCCATAGCCGCACTCCTGCTGCCCTTCGGCGGTGGCATCAGTTCCTCTCCACAGTCCAGGGTGACCTTGTTCCCATTCCCCAGCACACCCGACCCGAAAGTAACACCACCCCCGATGTTGTCATTGCCTCCGCCAACCTCCTTGGGCGTATCACTGTCGCCATCCTTGACCCCACAGGTAGCGATCACCTCCCTGTCCTTCTAACCATAACGTCAGCAAACCGCCCCCCTCCGGATCCCGCAACCTGCACCCCCTCCCAAGGTCGCCCATGACTATCGCCGTGCCAACTGGGATGCCTACCGGGACTCCATCTCCACCCAGGTCGAAAGCCACCCTCTTACCCATCGCCATCCTGACGACATCACCCGCGACTCGTCCTTCCTTCAGACGGTAATTACTGACGCCGTGGAGGCCCATGTTCCTACTAAAACCATCAACCCACACCGTCCCACTCTCCCTCCGCGGGCTGTCCTCCTCCTCCGTGAATCCCGCCGCCTCTATCGTTCCTTCCTGCGCACTCGTGACAGGGTTACACTCCAACGCCACCGGCAAATACAGCGACACTTACGGAACCTGATTACAGCAACGAAACGCCGGGACTGGCGCCAGACCTGCACACGACTCAATGCCATCCTCCCTATCAACTCCTCCAAGTACTGGTCCACCTTCCATCGTCTTACTGGTTCCCTTTCCGCTCCCCACTACCCCCTTCTCCATAACGATCGCCCCCTTCCAGACAACCTCAGTAAGGCCAACCACTTCGCTTCCCACCTTTCCGAGGTCTTCTCCATCCCCGATGATCCCCACTTTGATTATTCTCTTTTCCCCACCGTCATGGAACGTGCTGATACCTCAGTCGCTCCACTTGCTCCTAGTCTCCAGTACTTGGGGCAGATGCCCCCTCCGACGTCAACACTCCCATCACAGCACAAGACATTAAACTTCTCCTCCAGTCCAAACGCAACACGGCCCCTGGTCACGACTGTGTCACCTACCGTCACCTTCGAGAAAGCCCCTATTCCTTCCTAACTGTCCTCGCCCATCTCTATAATGTCATCCTCTCTACTGGCTTCTATCCTGACCTGTGGAAGACCTCCCGCGTCCTCCTATTCCTCAAACCCAACAAACCCCTTTCTGCCGCCTCTTCCTATCGTCCCATCTGCCTCACCTCCGTCTTCAGTAAGGTCTTTGAATCCATCCTCTCCCACCGTATCCATCGGCACCTTGCTCAACACCACCTCCTCCCCCTTACCCAGTGTGGCTTCCGACCCGCCTTCTCCTGCTGACGACCAACTCCTCAACCTTGTTCACCTTCTGTCCCTCCAGCTCAACTCCCGTCGCTCCGCCATTTTTGTTTCCCTTGACCTCCAAAATGCCTATGACTGTGTATGGCATCCCGGTCTCCTCTTTAAACTCCAAACCTACGCCCTGCCTATCAATTTTGTCCGTCTGGTCGCTTCCTTCCTCTCGCACCGTCCTTCCTATGTCACCCTCCACAACACCAACTCCCGTATCTTTTATCCCACGGCTGGTGTCCCCCAGGGTTCTGTCCTCTCCCCTCTCCTTTATCTCTTGTATACAGCTGATATGCCCAAGCCACCCCCACCATTCCACCTTCTCCAATATGCTGATGACACCGTCTTCCTGGCTCTCTATCCTACCCTTCAACGGTCTCAACGTACCCTCCAAACTTACCTTAACCAGTTCACCACTTGGTGTAACCAGTGGCTCCTCCGTCTCAACCCCTCCAAAACCCAGGCAATCATCATAGGCCACACCACTCGCTCCTTTCGCCTCCATGATTTCTACCTCACCCTTTATGGTCGTCCTATCCAACTCACCCCCACCCTGAAATACCTTGGCCTCACCCTTGACCGACACCTCACCTGGACCCCTCATCTCCTGACCATCCAGCAGAAAGCCCATTCCCGCCTCCGCCTGCTGAAACTCCTGTCCGGCCGGACATGGGGATTGCATCCTTCTACCATCCTCCACACCTACAAATCCCTCATCCGTCCTATCCTCTGTTATGCCAGCGTCGCCTGGATCTCCGCCCCCACCCGCTTTTACAAGGCCCTCCAAATCCTTGAACGCCATGCGCTCCGCCTTGCCTTCCGTATCCGCCTTCCTTCCCCCACACGGCTCCTGTATGAACTGATCCCCTTCCCCCACCTCCTCTTGTTCCTCCAACATCTCCGCATCCTTTACATTGTTCGCAGGGTTGATCCCCCCCACCCTCTGGTTTCCTCCTTCCTCTCCACCCCCCGCCCGTTGCCGCGCCTCTATCGCTGTATCCCTCCCTCTCTCCACCTCCACACCCTCCATCTCCTTCATCAGGGCAATTTCCAACGCCTCCCCCTCCCGGATGACGAACTTTGCCGTGACATATACCCTTCCTTCCAACTATAACCCGGCATTGTTCCCCCCCCCCCCCCCCACCCCAGGGCCCCACTTCTCCTCTTTCCTCCTTCTCCCAGAGCGGATTTTCCTCCATCCCCCCCTCCCCTGAGACCCTGCACCCCATACTTGCCTCTCTCCTTCCCACATCCCTCCCTACCTGGCCCTCTTCCGCGCGCCCCCCATTCCCCTCCCCCATCTCTTCCCCTCCCTCCCTTCTTCAGGTCTCCCTCATCTCCTTGAACCTGGCTGATCCTCTGTATTGATCCTCATCCGTGTGCCACATCAGTGTTGTGTTTAGTGCTGTTTCTCGTGTGCGTCAAGAGGTGTGATTTTAATTGTGTACTGCCTTGAGGTTCGCCGTCAGTGTTACGTTGTGTGCTATGCCATCCGTCAACACCTTTATGCTCCAGTCATACTGTGCCTTGTGTTCTTTTAATCGTCGCAGTGTGTGGCTTTTTGTGTGTGCTACTTTTAAACAGTTTTTTATCTCCATTTTAGAGTCACCCCGTTTTTTTCTTTGTCTATTGCCTTCCATGATGTTCTCCCTTTCTATAACTATGTTCGCCTCTTCTCTCCTTTGCTGTTTTTAAATGTCTTCTATTGTTTTGTTCTATGTCTTTCGGCTGAAGAGCAGCGCATATGCTGCTGCCAGCCCGCCCTGTTGGGGAATTGAAATACAATAAAGAAAAAAAAAAAAAAACAAGAATCGGATTCATCATATCCGCATCCTCTACACCTCCCGCCGTCTTGAACCCCCTCACCCCCTGGTTGCTCCTCTCCTCTCCCATCCCCGCCCCCTGCCACATCTTCACTGTTGTGTCCCCCCTACCCTCCATCTCTACACCCTCCATCTCCTTTCCCAAGGTGGCTTCCGTCAACTCCCCCTCCCGGATGATGCCCTCTCTCCCTCCATTTATCCTTCCTATCAACTCTGATCCTCAATCCCCCTCCTTTCCTCTGTCCTTTCCCTGGGCTCCCTCTTCCCCCCCCCCCTTCTGTCCTGTTTTCTCCCCACTAAACCTCTCCCTACCTCCCTTCTCCCCCCAGTCCTTTTGTATTCCCCTCCTCTGCCTACCCCACTCCCTGTCGTGTCTGCCTCCCACCCCTCTTATGGGTCCTCATCCTCCTTCAGCTCCTTTCCCGGCTCCCCCCTTCGCTTTTACTCTCCTCTCCCCCCTTTTTTGTTTTCCCATGTTCTGTCCAGTATCCCCCCACCTGCTCTCGACTGTGGTGTCACATTTGCCAACTTTTTAGTGCAGTGTTCCAGTGACTTTTCAGTGTTGTTTGTCTTTCTCGTGTTGCGAACAGAAACCATGCTGTCGCTAGGTGTGAATTTTATGTCCTTTGCGAACAGAATCCAGACTGTCGCCGTGTTTTCTTTAATTGTCTATTGTTTTCCCTGTCTGCTTCGTATGTATTTTTATTAGCGTCATCATCCCTTTGTTGTTGTTTTAAGTTCCACGTTTTCTTTTCGCCTTGTTACTCTCTAAGTATCCGATTTTATCGCCTGTTTTTTATTATTTGTTCTCTTGATCTTTGTCACAAAATCTGTCGGCTGAAGAGCGGCATACTAAGCTGCTGCCAGCCCGCCCCCTTCGGGGGGAATTGAAATTCAATAAATGAAAAAAAAAAAAAAAAAAGGGGATCGGATTCAGCGGTTGAATGGGTGTAAAAGTGACATCCAGCTAAACCCGAACGTTTTGTTTGGGAAGGCTATTTGGAAAACAATTTTTGGAGAGAGGATGAAAGATCCTCTCATACATTGAATTTAAACGATAGTGAATTGTCGTCATTACGCTCTTACAGTGTCTGAGAGTTAAATAGAGCATGGTCAAAGGGGACAACGGAAAGATAAACAGAGAAATCTGTCACATATAATGAAGGGAATACATTTAATCTTGCTCGACATTTTCTCATGAAGCGCCCAAAAAAGTCTTTATCCGCCAAGTGAAACCTTATTTGTTGTATTCATGGACTGAAAACTAGGGCTACCAACGAAATGCAGTCCAATTTTGTTCCTTTTAAAATTTAAACGAAAATAGAATGAGTATGTTTACCACTGTTACAAAGTCTATATTCCTACGTTAAGTAATTATTCAGAAGCTTTCCGGTAGATTTTATTTTTGTTGAGAATAATAACCCTCCAAATTCAAAACGTAAACTGTCACCTGTAGTCATTGGTACGATTTCAGATAAAATCCCTCTTTATTTTCTTTGGAAAGCAGTTTTTGTGTCTGTTCACTCTTATTCAATGGCTAGCAACTCGCGATCGCGTAAAAGTAGTGAAATTTGGGGTTTCTTCGCCGATTTAGGTGATGGGAAAGCAAAGTGCAATTATTGTTCTAAGTGTATTTCATATAAAGGAGGAAATACATTTAATCTAGCGCGTCATGTTCGAGTGCTGCATCCAACAGTGCCATTGTCAGTCAGACGCTTAGCGCCCCCTGCTCCTGCATCTTCCGATATTTCTTGGATAAAAAACCCGCACAATCCGGAACTAACATCAGCAAATGCCAGAAGCGAACAGCAGTTGGTGCCAGAAAATTACAGTACCACTTCAGTATCAGAAAGCAGACCTCCATATCACGGAACATTACCCATGTATTTTCCGAAACCTCTTTCTAACAAAAGAAATCAGGAGATAGATTTCGCACTTCTGCAGACTGTTGTAAAGGATTATTTGCCCTTCAACATAGTGGAAAGTAAACATTTCCAAAGTTTTTTACGCAAACTGAATGGTGCTTATAGAATGCCATCTCGGAAGACCATTTCCAATACGCTGCTACAGCAACAGTACGCCATGATGAAAGAAATTGTGAGAGCTAAAATTAATTCTGCGGAAGCGGTTGTGCTGACAATGGATGGGTGGACCTCAACTACAAATGAGAGTTATTTGTCGGTGACAGCACACTACGTTAAAGACCTGGAGCTGGCGTCTTCCCTCCTAGAGTGCTTTAAATACGACGAAAGGCACACGTCAGAAAAACTCTCGGAAGAACTGCTACGTGTCACAAGGGAATGGGGCATTCAAGAAAAAGTCGTCTGTGTTGTCAGCAACAATGCTGCTAACATTGTGGCAGCTATAAGACTCACAGCCTGGAAACACATCCCCTGCTTTGCGCACACACTCAATTTAATTGTTCAGAATGGGCTTCCGCACATTCAACCCATTCTGAATAAAGTAGAAAAAAATGTTGAATTTTTTAAAAGAAGTTCGCATGCCTGCACGAAACTGAAAAAGATGCAGGAACAGTTAAAAGAGCCAGTTCTGACACAAAAACAGGACACTGTTACAAGATGGAATTCAACCTATGATATCCTGCGAAGAATAATCGAGGTTAAGAATTCCCTAATGACAGTTATCACTCTGAATTATCCAGATCTTCCAAATCTGACAGCAGAGGACATTGCAAGTGTAACACAAGCCTGTGACCTGTTGAAAGTTTTCAAAGACTGCACTGAGGAAATGTCAAGTGAAAATGTTGTCACTGCTTCTAATGTTATGCTACTTAGTCGCTCGTTGAAAAAATGGTGTTGCCGGTTTGTTAATAACACTGAAATTCATGTAGACGTGCAACAGATGGCCGAAAAGTTAGCTGAAGACCTAAAACGACGATTTAGAAATATAGAGGAAAATTCCATTTTCGCAGAAGCAACTGCATTGGATCCCCGGTTCAAAAACATGGTTTTTCTGATAAAAATTCTGCTGAGAAGGTGAAATTAAACCTGATCAGGCACTGTGAGAAATTTGTGACGAACACATCCACTGCTACTGCAACAATCTCAGTTCCAACCACTGAATCAACTTCCAGTCTCTGGCTCGAATTTGATGAAGTGTTTTCCAGGCTGCAGAGTAATCCACACCCGAGAGCTGCTGCAATAGTGGAAGTGGACAAATATTTACAAGAGCCCCTGCTACAGAGACAAGGCAATCCACTTCAGTGGTGGTCTGAACGACTGTCAGTATACCCCTCGCTCTTTGAACTTGCAAAAATACGACTGTGTATTGTCGCAACCTCCACGCCGTGTGAAAGAGTGTTCTCGAAGGCAGGACACCTTATAACTGACAGAAGAAATCGCCTGACAGGGAAAAAAGTGGAACAAATTATGTTTTTAAACGGAAATCTCTGAAGATTCACCAAATCCGTTGATGTTTATTCATAAATATATATGTGTATTTTTTAAAAAATTTAATTAGGACAATCCTCAAATTGACATTTAGTGTAATTTTTTCAATAATGTGTACGAGATAAACATTCCTACATGAACGATTATCTTTCAAGCGTGGATTCCACGCATGCTTCAGTTCCAGACTCACAAGGTAAGCATTTTATTTTCATGTTGGCTGTGCGTGCTCACACAGCCAGCCTCTTCGTTTGTATTTTAATATTCATTTGTCTGCAAGCACTGCCAACGGTAGCTTACCTGTAGACGCGAAGTATAACTCCACAAATAGTCGCTGGTAATGATGTGAGCCCTGCAGGAAGCAGCTGACGCTACCTTCTCCTCGCCTCTCACCGACTGTACCCCACCTAAATGCGGCAGTGAGGACAATAAAAAATTGATTTTTGCTGCAGATGTAGATGTCAGAGCTGTTCATTGTGTTTATGAACTGAAAATTGTAACAATTCACCAAAAAATTAAAGCTATCTACAATTTAAGATTTTTTTCCTTAAAAAGTAGGGACTGCTGAACCTGTTTTTTCATTATGCCACATTTATGTAAGACCATTCAAATTAAAAGTCAGTGTGATAAACAAAATGGCTTATTTATCTTTTATAAAGCATCAACGTATGAGGGTAAAGAGAGATTTGGTAACCCACCCACCCACAGCCCCCAGAATCTTGGTAGTGGTGGCAGACTGATCTGTAATGTAGCCCAAGGTGTATCTTAGTTTTGAACGTGACAATTTGGTTGTGAGTTTGTGAAGCCAATGAATGTGAATATGAATTAAAGGCTGTGGTGACAGACTGATCAGTAGTGCAGCCTAATCTCTATGTTTGCACACTATATTTAAAGCTCTTTGCAGTATTTCACACTTTCCATTATAAAATGTAAAACAGCCAGTGGTGTCACTTTCCTCAACATTGTAGCAGGACAAATGGATGCATTTTAGAGAGATCTTTAATCCAATGTAACACTTGCAGTGCATATTTTTGTAGTATGATAATATAAATATGAAAATTGCCAAATACAGTGCTTTATCTTTGCAAACACTTAAATATGGTGGTTTCATGGTTTACTGCCATCTGCTTCTCACCAAAATGACTCACTCTTAGTACAGCTTGTTGTGTTGAAGTGGTGGGAAATGTCACATCAGCAGCTGAACATAGTACCAAATTCAGAATACATTTATTAGATATTAAACAAATCTGCAATGAATATTTTCATGCATATTATGTACATATAATATACATAAACTACGGAAATGTAATGTGGATGGGGGGGGGGGGGGTCCTATATGTGACTTTTACCACTTAAAATATTATTTCCGTCTTTTACATTTTCCCACAATTCACACAATTTTTTTGCAAGTTCCTGGAATTGTGTAAAAGAGGGGTTTCACTTAGTCAAAGTCTCGAGGTTGTTGCATTTCTTTCTTTTTTTTTATCATCTTTCTTATTATCCTCTGGAGCACGTGGACTATTCACTGTGGCTGTTATGTGAGTGACTTGTCATAGACTGTTGTGTCTCCATCCATTTTTCAGTTTGTTCGTATATATCAACTTTTCTTGACGTTGCGAAGGTGTTACATGGTTTCATTGTCAAACTGGTACGCACATCTAGTTGAACACATGTAAATTTGACGTTAATCATTTTGAGATTTTTCCAACTTGCCTAGGCAAATGCTAAGCTAGATTTCATTTTGCTTTCTTTTGTTAACAAGCATAAAACATGAATCACTGACATCAAGCTACTTCTTTTTTAAAGAGGTAGAGACACACATTTTGCTGTTTTCGAGATTCAAGCACTGGATTATTTCTCTTATTACCACAGTATATTTGTTTCATTAATGCTTTTATTGGTAATTGTTCATGTAAGTGTTCAAGTTTTTCCTTTTATACTAAAATTGGACTGGAATGCTCTCTTTGAAATTCTGAAGGTAACAGGAATAAAATACAGGGAGCAAAAGGCTGTTTACAGCTTGTCCAGAAACCAGGCTGCAGTTATAACAGTCAAGGGGCATGAAAGGGAAGCAGTGGTTGAGAAGACAATGAAACAGGTTGTGACAAAGCAAGCTGGGTTAATTTTAATTACCCTCTTTTTTGCCATCTGCCTACTTAAATTCATTTTTCCACTTTTAACTAGTTACCATTAACATAAGCGAATAAAATTGCATTTTCATAAAAGAGAAATGTTGGGCCTTAGTCTTAAAGAATATAACACCAGATCTAATTTTGACTATTCCTAGTTAGTATCTTTCATTATAGGGAAAAATCAGTAATTGTTTTGTGACTTAAATTCTATTGTTGACGTATAAACAAATATCAATTATGTAATGTAACATTTGGAAGACAAATGCGAGTAATCTTAAAGTATCTATTTGGCTCTCTTCAAAAACATATTAGCAAATCCAGCCCTGAATTAATTCCAAAGTAATAAACAGTTTTATCAAAAGTATTGTTTGTGTAACTATATTTGTTGTCTTCATGATTTAAACAGTTCGGCTTAACCCCTGTAGTAGGAGAAACTGTTAAAAGAAATGAATCTTTTGATGTATTCAGTTAATTTAATGAGTTAAGTTTTAATTGCAATGTCTGTAAATTTAACTTTAAACAATGTGTAGTTTCAGTACCTATTATTGTGATGATATATAAGGGCCTCATTTTTGGTCATGAGACAGTCCACAGCTGAGTTTCAGATGAGAAACCTGTGTTGGTTAGAATGACAACAATGCTTCAAGTTAACTGTAGAATAAGTGTTAAACAATTAGACTGTGTGTAAAAACAATGACAGTGTCTGCTTTCCATATGAACCTATTTATTCTTCAAGAACTGTGTGAATTATGTGGTTATGTTTTTACTGCTCGTAGATGTTCAACAGTAAACTATTGTAGCAGTATGTGGAGGTTCGCCTGCAAACTATTAATGAGGTTTATGGAAAGTTTAAACAGTAGTGCACTGGCTATACATATATAACTGTGTGTTACTGGGGGATAGTGCAAAGTGAAAGTAAAAGTCAGTGAAAAGGAACTGTGCATCTGTCAGCTACATTATTTACCGTAGTCAGCATCCAAATTGCAGATCCCATTTTTCAGCCAGTGTAACAACACAGTACGTCAACACCAAGGACAATCAACAAACAAAGAAAAAAAAGCAGGTGGAACCGCTACAAGGGTTTTAGCCTATCCTCAGTGTTTTCAATCTGTACATTGAACAAACAGTAAAAGAAACCAAAGAAAAATGTGGAGTAGCAATTAAATTTTAGGGAGAAGAAATAAAAACTTTGAGGTTTCCTGCTGACTTTATAATTCTCTCAGGGAGAGCAAAGGACTTGGGAAAGCAGTTAAATGGAATGGATAGTGCCGTGAAAGGAGGATGTAATACGTATTTACTCGAATCTAAGCCGCACTTTTTTTCTGGTTTTTGTAATGCAGAAAACCGCCTGTGGCTTAGAATCGAGTGCAAAGTAAGCGGAAGTTCTGAAAAATGCCGGCCGAAGTGGCCATGCGGTTTAAGGCGCTGCAGTCTGGAACCGCAAGACCGCTACGGTCGCAGGTTCGAATCCTGCCTCGGGCATGGATGTTTGTGATGTCCTTAGGTTAGTTAGGTTTAACTAGTTCTAAGTTCTAGGGGACTAATGACCTCAGCAGTTGAGTCCCATAGTGCTCAGAGCCATTTGAACCATTTCTGAAAAATGTTGGTAGGTGCCACTACAACTAACTTCTGCCATCGAAAATATGTAGCACTATATAGGCATGCTTTCCAGGCACAAAGATAAATACTGACACACCAAACCTCTGTGTCAGTAAATAAATTAAAAGAAAGGGTAGAAGAATGTAAACATTATGCCATGTATTCTTTTGTGTTTGCTGCTATCTCATTTAAATCCTGCCTGCCTAATGAACTACGAAACTAGAGCGAGACAACAGCAAAAGCAGAAGAATATACATATCAAATAATGTTTATATTTATATTATTCTTATGCTGAATAGTGATACAGTCAGAAATGACGCATGGCAATTGACTAGATTTTTAAATCTAAGATGAATCTGATTTCTGTGCAGAATGTAATGTACTAAAGAGGCGTCTCCAAAGATTTTCAAATGGAGAAAAATTTTCTCTAAACTCTCGTTCAGAACATCATCTATAATACGCAGTCTATTATTCGGTGCTTGTTGCTCATTATCAAAGAAAGCAACAGTGTTGGTATCAACAAATAGCAGTCTCTTCCCATTGTTTCGCTTATTAGACAAGTCCTCTCTCTCTTTTTTTTTTTTTTTAATTGTAAGCCGCAGTAGCGCGCACAAAAGCAAGCCATGCCGCGAGCAGCGACAGGTCGTAAACAAACAATGCATGACACAGTACAATAATGCATTTTCCGCTTAGACTGATGTAAAAACCTATAACAAAGAAAACGGCACTTACCAGATCAAAATAAGCAACCAATTCTAACCAGACGAAGCACGTCAAAAAGGAAGGGTACCCGTATAAATACGGACGGAGCACCTGACACATAGCAATGGCTGCTTGGTAAAGCTTAACTGTTAAACTTATGACTCGAGCCAAACTACTGTAGCTGTATTTTCATCCCTCCGACTTCAGTTGTGTATCATGTTACAATGGACCAACTTTGTTTCAATTTGGAGGTGCTAAAACATTTCTCTCCCCTTGAATTTCGAGTCTCAAATTTCAGGTGCAGCTTAGTTTCTGGAAATTATTTTTCCCTTGATTTCGAGTCTCATTTTTCAGGTGCGTCTTAGATTCCAGTGCGGCTTTGATTCGAGTAAATACGGTAAACATCAACAAAAGCGAAATGGATGAAGGAGAGTAGTTGAATTAAATCAGATGATGCTAATAGGATTAGATTAGGAAATGGGACGCTTAAAGTAATAGATGAGATTTGCTACCTGTGCAGCAAAGTAACTGATGATGTCAGAAGTAGAGAGGATATAAAAGATAGACTGGCAGTGGTGAGAAAAGCATTCCTGAAGAAGAGAAATGTGTTAACATTGAATATAGATTTAAGTGTTAGAAAGACTTTTCCAAAGGTATTTGTCTGGAGTGCATCCATGTATGGAAATGAAACATGTTCGATAAACACTTTAGACAAAAAGAGGTAGAAGCTTTTGAAATGTGGTGCTGCAGAAGAATGTTGAAGATTAGATGGGTCAATCATGTAACTAAGGAGGTACTGAATGGAGTTGATGAGAAAAGAAATTTGTAGCACAACTTGACCAAAGGATGGGATTGGTTGATAGGACACATTCTGTGACATCAAGGGATCACCAGTTTAGAATTGGACAAAAGTTCGGGGAGTAAAAATCGTAGAGGGAGACCCAGTTAGCAGTTTAAGAAGGATGTATGTTGCAGTAGTTATTGGGGATGAAGAACCTCGGACAGTATAGGGTAGCATGGAGAGATGCAACAAACCAGTATTCAGACTGAAGACAACAACAACAACAACAACAACAACAACAACTAAAAGATGGCAATAAAATCATAATCCAACATAACCTTTATAGATGGACTATCTGTGGTTGAGTGACCATGTACACTTAACAACACCAAAACTGGCCACAGGAAATTATGGCCAGAGGTGAAGTCCTGTATGATACAGCCACAACAAAATGAAGCATGTCACATTTTCACTTTATAAATTATAGAACTGATCATATTTTAGAAGCATATCTTATAAGGTGAGGACATCAAGGATGTGCAAGTTGCTGGAATTCCAAAACTTGTCATCTGTTCAAATATAGTAAAATTAAAATGTTTCCAAGACTGTGAATTGCACAGTTTATTTTGATATCAAGGTCACTAGTCATCTCCAAAGGTTAAAGTCACCTCATTTCATTTTCAGTTTATTTTGAGGCCACTCTAAAGAGGAAAAATGGCTTGGAATATTATGGAAAACTGGTCCTGTCACTATTCTAGACCTGTATATTCTATTAAAAAAAACTGTAAACAGAATATAGTGTCACTGTAGAAAAATACTCTACATAGCTACTGATGGTGGTCTTTTCAGTTAAATGGATAACATCATTAATTTCTGCTGATTGGAGTGCAGGTTCAACTCCCATTTTGATTCCCTGATTTTTCCTTATGACACACATTCCTTTCTTTTGACAGTCCACTGTGTCTGACATCTTCCACAATAATATGAGGCAAATTCAGAAGTAAGGGCTGTTTGCTCATAAAAATATGTGTATTCATTAGAAAAAGTGTTTGGTGTTTGTTGCTTGCTTTAATTTCCCACAAATCTTCTCTACTTCTCCATGTAAACACTGTCCACTTCTAAGCACTTTTTGTAATGCTCTACTAGCTTCTTCATCTCCTCTGCATAGAAGTTCTTTGCCTGGAAATTGAACCAGTTGACAATATCCATCTTGAGATCCTCATCATCTTCAAACAATTGTTCCAAGTGCAAGAAGAGCTAGTAATTGCTGGATGTGGGTCAGAACTGTAGAGTGGTTGTTTGAAAAGTCTCCAACATAAATGCCGGATCTTTACCGTTATATGGACAGTGTGTGCACACACATCAAGGAGAAGGCCTGTCTCAGATGACAGTTTCCCACACCATCAATCTTTGATGGCACATCTCAACTTTGTGAGCACTTCGCAATACGTGTCAACAACTATTAACCCATGTTATATGAAATCAACCAAAGAAGTGTCCTTTTCATCCCAAAAACACTATCCATAATTTCTTGAGTATGCGGATTACTTTAAGTTTTTTGGCTTTGGTGAAGCTTAATGGCACCACTCCATTGCCTGTTGTTTCAACTATGCAATGGTTTAGGATATCCATATATTGTTACCCACAACTGTGTGGAAAACAAATCATCTCCATCTTGTCAATAGTGTTCCAAAAACACCTGCCCTCGTGATATGCTTTGACCTTTGTGTCGGTTAAACATTTTTGGTACTAATCCTGCACACAATTTGCAATATCTGAGGCAGTCCCTTGACAGTCTCGTAAACAGGAGTGTGTGCAACACAAGGATACTCATCAGGCAGAGCACCAATTGTGACTCATCAATCAAACTGCAGTATTTGGCTCACGTGTTGAATGATTTCATCGGTCTAGATACTGAACCTGTCACTCTGCTATTCATGATCCACATTTTTACCACCACTTTTTAAGTCTTAGTTCCTTTGTCTTATCTTTTCTTCATTCATTATTGTAGACCTATAAAGTAGTCAGAACTTTGGATGAATTTTGTCTGTAGTTTCTTTTGCATGCAAAAATCAGATTGCCACCCGTATTTCACAACTTGTTTGAACAACAATTTTTGAAGCCATTGTTTTTTGCTTTCACCCTGTGTCAAATAACCATTGAATCTAAACAATGACTTCTGTGACATTGTAAACAGTTGGTAGAGAGCACTGCATTCATTCTACTTTGTTCCGGGGTGGCTGTATTTAAATATAAGCAGATACCCCCTGCTTCTCAAATATGTCTCATTATGTGGAACACATTCCTTTTATACCATAATGTACACTTAATTTCCAACACTAGAGGCAATGGTAAGTTGGCTACAAATTGAGGAGGCTCATTTCTGTTGACAGCTTTTTGTAAAACTGGCAACAGTCTAGCAGTTCACTGGCAGCTATTTCTGCTGTTAGACAACCAATGTGAGGTGGCTCCAGCATATGGAAAAAATAATGAAATTATAATAAGAATAATATACTAACAATATATGAATTTCATTACAGTTAAGTGAAAGGTTGATGGTTTCCAAAAGATGATATTCAGTTTATGCAACAGCAGCAATAATAACACAAAAGATTTTTTTCTATGATTTCGTTACTGAATTCCATTCGGTCGTTTTGCAGCTTGATTACAGAAAGAGAAAATATCTGACTTAAATATATTGGTTCTGCAGCAATATTTGAAGTGACTATTACAGTACCCATCATATGTGGAGAAAACATTGTACCACATGGCTAACAGGATACTGCTGTTGCAGATACTCATTTTACTGTAATGGTGGTTAAGGCAGATAGCTCATAAACTGAGATTTAAAGTCAGTTGAAATGTGCATATGTGACCATCTTCCTTGAGTCAGAAATTTAAAATTTATAGGCTCAGTTTCAAATCTTATTTGTGAACTAGCTGAGAAACCCAGTGTTGTCCAGGTATTTATTTATAGCTGTGCTCAAGACTTCAAATGCATGGAATTTATTTTTGATTTGTAAAGCTTCTTTGTATATGAAATTTGGAGTAGTATGAGTGGGGCCACGAACAAAGAAATTGTTTGCTTCACTGACAGAGGAGAGAGCTATGTAGAGCTGACCATGCGAACAGCAACTGGCTGACCCTAAGACCTGTGCCCACACCACACAGCATCTGGCCGTTTGCTTTGTTTATGGTCATGGCATCACATAAGCTCACTGAGTGAAGGGTTTTGAGGAGCGAAAAATGCCTTATGCTCTCAACCAGAGTTATGTTGTGCCTCAATTTCAGAAGGAGTTTCCAAAGCAGTTTAAAGCCTGATGTTCTCGAGCCGCAGAAAGTCATGCCTCAGGGTCTTCATTGAGTTCTTGAGACCAAATAGTCCTCAGTCTTTTAGCTGTTCTGAGGCATTCAGAGAGACTTGACTGTTTTCTAGGCATTTTTTTGTAGCAATGAAAATGTAATGAGTAGGCACCCAAATCACAGAGCAAAGTTAACAAATTCATTTTTTTCTAGCAAGAAATATAAATAAAACCTATCAAACAAAACAAATCAGTGTCATCAAGTTTTTGATATATAAAGTGAAATCAGTAAATCCGTACATCCTAGACAAGTAAATTCAATATTTGTTTGTATTCATAAAGATAAGACTGCAGTGCTTAATTCTGCCACTGACGTAAACTTCGGAAAATGCTTCTACCACTGTGGTAAATGTAAATGTCATGTGACTAGGGCCTCCCGTTGGGTAGACCGTTCGCCAGGTGCAAGTCTTTCGATTTGATGCCACTTTGGCGACTTGCGCATCGATGGGGATAAAATGATGATGATTAGGACAACACAACACCCAGTCCCTGAGCGGAGAAAATCTCCAACCCAGCCGGAAATCGAACCCGGGCCCTGAGGATTGACAGTCTGTCACACTGACGTCTCAGCTACCCGGGGCAGTAAAAAACCCTCTCTAAGAAAGATGTCAAATACAAATAAAACTACCAAAGAAAATAAGGCAATATCATTGAGTTTTTAATTCACAAAGCCAAATCAGTAAATCTATATATCCTAACAGAGTAAATTCTCTGTTAGTTTTTATTCACAAAAATCAGATTGCAGTGCTTAAGTCTATCACTGACATAAACTTCCAACAATGTGTCTGTCACTAAGTTTAAAAAAAACTATCAGTGCCATCAATGATGATTAAACATCTGTACTACAAAGCTGAGTCAACAATTTTATGTAAAATGTTAAATTATGATATCTTTTGTTTTTCTGTGATCTGATTTTGATTAAAGAAAGCCTATATGTTGCCCAAGCTATGCTCAAGTCACCTGTGAAAAACTCATGAAAATTTGTCGAGTAGTTTCAGAAATTGGCATGTTCAAATGGACAGATGTGATGGTTTTGGATAAAATTTTAAATTACAATATCTTTTTTTTCTGTGATCTGATTTTGATAGAACTAAAGCCTAAGTGCCCGAAGCTACATTCAAGTTACCCCATGAAAATTTGCATAGTTAATAGTTTTGGAAACAAGTGTGTTCAGACAGTTAGACATGACTGTTTTACAGTTTTATTATTAGTACAGATTGTTAACAAACAAAATTTCAAATGAATTTGTCTGGGTAAATCAGGTTCGCTACAGGAAATGACAATTGGGTTTCTAAATTTTTGTGGGATGTTGCCATATCTTGACTACATTGACAACAGGGAGAATGTCTTCCCATAGCCAACCTATTGTAATTGAGCAGATCCGGAAGTCTTGTGCTGCTAAGAATAGCCCATTGTTGTCCAGTCCTCAGAGATGAGGGATAGTCAAACATAAAAAAGAAAGAGTGTCAAAATAACAAAAGAGGCTAAAGCTGACTAGACATAATGTTCAGATGCATTGATGGCAACCTACATCATAAATTAAGAGGTGGTGGTTTACCAAACTGAACAAGGCCTGTGGTTTCTATACAGCAACCCACAGCAGGCTCAGTTTATTCTTAATTTAGTTTCTGATAGTTTCACATTAATAATGTCTTGTAGATTATCAGAACATTTACATAGAATTATCAAGGAGGTGTAATTCTTAGAACTGACTGCTAACATACTCCATCTACAAGTGAAATTTCTGGGAACCAAAGTCTCCTCTATAGGAACCAACATGGGTTCCAAAAATGATCGAGTGAAACCCAAGTTGCTTTGTTCATCCAAGAGACCCAGAAAACAGTAGACACAGATGTCCAGGTAGATGCCGTGTTCCTCAACTTCTGGAAGGCATTTAATACTGTTCCACACTGTTGCCAAATGAACAAAATACGAGCATATGGAATATCAGACCTGGTGTGTTATTGGGTTGAAGGGTTTTTAACTAACAGAACACATCATGTCATTCCGAATGAGAGAAGTCTTCAGACCTAAAAGCACTTTTGATGTGCCCTAAAGCAGTGTTATAGGACCACTGCTTTTCACAATATATATAAATGACCTAGTATATAATTGGAAGTTCCATGAGGCTTTTCACAGATGACACTCTTGTGTAAAAAGTCACGATGGTAGAAAATTGGTCCTTGACATCAACAAATGTAACATATTGTGAATACATAGACAGAAAGATCCTTTATTGTGTGATTACAAAACTGGAGAACAGTCACTGGAAGCAGTTACTTCCATTAAAAGCCTAGGCGAGTGCTACAGAGCAATTTGAAGTGGAAGTGATGATAAAGTTAATCACACATAAGGTAGATGCCAGAATGAGAGTCACTGGAAAAATCCTCAGGAAATGTCCATCAACAAAGGAAGTAGCATCAATATGCAACCCGTACCAGATTGGACTGATAGAGGAAACATAGGAGACCCAAAGAAGGGCCCCTGCAGTTTGTGGTCTAGCGGCTAGCGTTGCTGCCTCTGAATCACGGGGTCCCGGGTTCGATTCCCAGCTGGGTTGGGGATTTTCTCTGCCCAGGAACTGGGTCCTTGTGTTGTCCTCATCAGTTCATCATCATCATCATCTTTCATGACAGTGGCTAGATCAGACTGTGTAAAAATTGAGACTTTGTACGGGGTCTGATGACCGCGCAGTTGAGCGCCCCAAAAATCATTCATCATCATCATCATCATCATCATCATCATCATCATCATCATGACCATTACCACAATCAAAGAAGAGCAGTATGTTTCATTACATATTCATTTAGCAAGTGTGGAAACATCATGGAGATGCTCAGCCAACTTCAGTGGCAGATGCTGCAAGTGAGGCTTTCTGCATCACAGTATTGTCTGCTGTTAAAGTACTGAGAGCATACATTCTTAGAAGAGTCAGTCAGCATATTGCTGTCTCCTATGTATATATCGCGAAAAATCCATCAAGATAAAATTGGAGAGATTCAAGTCCACACGGAGGCATACCACCAATTTATCTTCCCACAAACTGTACGCAACAGGAACAGGAAAAGGGGGAAGTGACACTGGTACACAAAGTACCCTCAGCCACACATCTTAAGGAGGCTTGTGGAGTGCAGATGTAGATTTAGATTGGGAATGCTAATATTAATTTCAGTTAGTCCACTAATGACATACTGAATAAATTCCTAACTACTGTGAATGTTGAGTGTCCTGTGGATTTCATCAACTGTTGTGTCAATTTAACTGTTGAAATAATGCAGACAGATGAAAAGTTCTTCGTTTTTATAGTTTGAGGACTCTTCTTAGCTGCATGTTACTGGGTACAGTAACTAGTAGAATAGCTAAGTGCTATACTAAGTATTTTCCTACTGTAACATTCAATTTCCAGTATGATTCATAAGTCTTCTGGCTACCTCAATTCAGTATCTGCTAGGCATAGTCATAGGTATCTGCATTTGGCAAAACCAAGTGTGTTTCTTTAATCTAAAATACGTATTTTTATCTGATTGCACATTGCTATACCTTGTGTCAATTCATTTGACTGGGAAGAGTGTGTAACACAATTGATGAAAAATCATAACTGACAAACGCTTGAAAAAGAAAGGTCTCTTACAAACCATACATAGAAAACTTCAGCTACCATCTTTCAGAGTAGAAATTATGAATGTTCTGAAACTTCCCTAAGATATTATGCAGATGAAATTAAATAACTATCAGCTCGTACAGAAGTTTACAAGCAGGCATTCCTCCCATGCTCTATCTACGAATGAAACAGGAAGAAACCTTAATGTACGATACAATGAAAAGTACCTACTGCCATGTGCTTCAAAGTGATTGTGTGGAGTATAGATGAAGATTCATGTGTAAAAACTAGTTTGCTAAAATAAAGTCTTACGATAACATCAGTGACAAGAATTTTGATTTCCTTTGACAATTACAAACAAGGTGTGATAAAAAATTACAAAAGCAATTAATAGGCTGATTTATATCACTTCTTTTCAGTAGATTAAGCAGTAAAAAATGTGGAAATTAGCTCATATCTGCAACAATTGATGTAATTACCTGTCTCTTTGTTTGTTTCTTTTTTGATGTGCATTTTGATTGATTACTGTGTGGCATCAGATAATTTTTAATTAGGTTGAAATATACATTTTCTCCTGCCACCATGTTTCCTCACTGGCACAGATGATCTAAACTGGTACTCATATATGATGCAAAATTGCACTTGAACACAGTCTGTTTCAACATAAAAATTGCACAACATCTCACTGCATTGTGACATTTGCGGTAAGCTTCTTTCGCAGTTATTTACAATATAAGCTAATAATGGTTAATCTGTAATTCATTAGAATTTCAGGTAAAGTTGAATCTGACAACTGATTTTATACTTTAAGATCTCTCCTGCCATGCCCTGTATAGGAAGTTGTCACATTGGTGGTATTAGCAGCCACTAAGTTCTTGGATATTTCCACATGAGGTAACTTCCAGTTCTGGGAAAATACTGGTATACCACTTTAGAAACACTGGTATACCACTTCCTTAAGAACTCAATCATACACCTCAAACATTAATGATGTATTATCATCTCTATTGCATGTGTTCCACTCCACACAGTCTTCATTCTGTTTATAGTATAGATTTTCCATAGACAATCACTCAACAAAAAAGCAGGAATCAGAGGCATTTACTGTGATGCAAAGAGCATGACATTGTTGATGGATGTCCCAAACAGCTCTGGTGCATAACTTGTCTCAAGATGGATAGCTAGTTATTTCCTTTGTTGCAAAAATGTTTTTGGACAGAAGTGTTAGCATGCCGAAAAGTTAAGTAAATTATATCATTGCTTTATTGAGATACTCCAAACAGATCTACTGCATCACAAAAACATTAAAGAATGAACAGTCTCAAAAACTGGGTTTGAAAGTTTAATACTACACTCCATTTACTGCTAGATCACTGACATACACAATAGCATACACTGAGGTGATAAAGGTCATGGGGAACACCCAAATATTGTGTTGGTCGTCGTTTTGCCCAATGTAGTGCAGCAACTCAACATGGCATGGACTCACAAAGTTACTGGAAATCCCCTGCAGTAATATTGAGCCATCCTGCCTTTGTAGCCAAAGTGCAGCTAGTGCAGCATTTTGTGCACAGAACTGATCCCTCGATGATGTCCCATAAATGTTTGATGGGATTTAAATCGGGTGATCTGGGTAGCCAAACCATTTTCTCAGATTGTTCAGAATTTTCTTCAAACCAATCGCAAACAGTTGTGGGCCGGTGACATGGCGCATTGTTATCCATAAAAATTCCATCATTGCTTGGGAACATGAAGTCTCTGAATGGCTGCAAATGGTCTCCAAGTAGATGAAAATAACCATTTCCAGTCAATGTTTGGTTCGTTCCATGTAAACATAGCCAATTATGGAGCCACCACCAGCTTGTACAGTGTCTTGCTGACAAATTGGGTCCATAGCTTCATGGGGTCTGCACCACACTTGAACCCTGCCATCAGCTCGTACCAACTGCACTCGGGACTCATCTGACCAGGCTATGGCTTTCCAGTCATCTTGGGTCCAACAAATATGGTAATGAGCCCAGGAGAGGCACTTCAGGCGATGTGCTGTTAGCAAAGGCACTCGCATCAGTCTGCTGCCTTAACAAAGGCAGTCTGCTGCCGTAGCCAATTAACGCCAAATTTGGCCGTGCTGCCCTAACGGATACATTCTTCGCGCATCCCACATTGATTTCTGTGTTTATTTCACACAGTGTGGCTCATCTGTTAACACTGACAGCTCTACACATATCTTGCTGCTCATGGTCGTGAAGTGAAGCCCATCGGCCACTGCGTTGTCTGTGGTGATAGGTAATGCATGAAATTTGGAAGTCTTGACACAGTCTTGATTCTGTGGATTTCAGACTATTGAAGTCTCTACCGATTTCCAAAATGGAATGTCCCATGCACCTAACTCCAACTACCATTCCACGTTCAGCGTCTGTTAAGTCTTGTCGTGTGGCTATAATCACATCGGAACCTTTTCATATGAATCACCTGAGTGCAAATGACTACTTCACCCTTTCATACCTTGTGTACGCGATACTACTGCCATCTGTATATGTGCACATCACTATCCCATGACTTTTGTCATGTCAGTGCACTGTTCAGATGGTAGAGAACTGAACAGACTGCTGCTGTCTGCAGCTTATGTGGAAGCAGGACTTAATTGTGAAAGTTAATTGTTGAATTAAGTGATCACCTCTAGCAGCCGGTGGCCAGGATTTTGGATAAAACCTGTGTACATGGTTTCTGAGGCTAGTTGCAATGATGCTGTTTGATAGAAACCATTGAGGTTCACTTCCATTGGCTGTCATAATAAAATTGATTGGAACCTGGAAACTCAGTGTCAGTGTCTTCTGCCCTTAGCCCACTGATAAGGAATGGCTCTGGCTTCTGAAACATTTAAGAATAATAAAATATTGGTGATCTGAGAATTCTTCATTACTGTTCACATGCCACTGTTTAATAATAATAATAATGGATCAAAATTAACTTTAATAAAAAAACTAGTAGTTTTAATTGAATATTTCAACCAGTCACAAGACACACCTTCAGAAGTAACAGATAACTTGAAGGAAAACCTCAGTACAGTAATGTATAGTTTCCACAGGCGAGATATTACTATCAGAAGAGATTTTAACCATGTCAGTAATGTAAAGGAACTTGGGATGAAGTAAAAATTGATGAGACTCTACAGAAATATACACCTAGCAAACCAGTTAAGTAGATCCCCTATCCCACAGGTATACAAATAGCATTATGAAGATATACCATAAAATAATGCCTTTTGCACAAGCCATGTAAAGTAAAATGTAGAACTGCAGACAGATCTAAAAATGGCTACCAGAAGGGCAATGTCTAGTCTTCAGACTTCTATTGTCAAATCTCTCACAAAACCATAAAGCATTTTTAAGTCTGACTATATTATAAAATCTAATATTTTAACACTTGTCCAAAACTGACACCAGATAAATATTAGTTGAAAACATAATTCTGCTTCTGGTTAAACTTGACAGGGTCTTCAAGTCAGACAAATCCAAGTCAAATACTGTGTGTAATTTTCATTGACTGATAGAAAGGACGTGTTACCCTGACTGAAAGAAGTAATAATAATAATTCGCGTGGAGGCCCGGGAAAAGAATAGGCCTCCGGTATGTTCTGCCAGTCGTAAAAGGCGACGAAAAGAACAAACTACTAATAGGGCTAACCCCCTTTTAGTGTGATTACTTGGTTCAGGACAGAACTAAAGAAGCCTCGGACAAGCGCCGTCATGGTTGGGGACGACGCTTGAACCCTATGCCCGCTCACAATGGTAACGACACTGCTAGCCAACTGGAAAATGACTTAAATCCAAATAGAGGTGTTTTGCAGGATATGCTTCCTGCAACCACCCTAGAAGGTAAAGAAAGACAGAGGATGAGATGGTCAGATGAAGTTAATCGACACCTCATGTTCTGTTATTACCAAGCAACAAACCTAGGAACCAACACAACTGGATACAGATCACAAGTATACACAACATTTATTACCAGATACCCGGAATTAAAATTTTTAACAGAACAACGACTAGCTTATCAGATCCATGTAATAATAAAAAATAACAGGATACCCCAGTCAGAATTAGAAAACATCAAACAACAAGTACAACAAATACTGGAACAAAATAATGTGCAATTAGAAGAAGAAGAAAATACAGTAGTGGACTCAAACATCCCAGAGAAAACAAACAAAGAACAAAACGCGTCAATTAAACAACCAGAGGAAAACAAAATCTTAAGACGGCCACCAGAACAAGCACAAATAGCATGAAGTGACACTCATGTTAGATATAGAAGAAAAAATTTCAGCTGACATATATAGAGTACAAAGACACAAATACAGACATTATACCATTCTTGCATAGACCACCAAATAACCCACAAGTCGAAACAACAATAAAAACTATCAACACAATCATACACAACAAAATAAATGAAAAAACACCTAGGGAAGAGTTACAACTACTGGTTTATATAGGAGCACTCACTACACTAAATATACACACTAGGCAGAGATCAGAACCAACCAACACACAGAAGAAACCCACAAAACCAGCATGGCAACACAGGCTACAGATCAGAATAGAAAAACTGAGAAAAGACATCGGACAGCTAACACAATTTATAAGAAATGAAATACCAGAAAAAAAATGAAAAAGGTTAGGTAAAACCTCACAACAAGAAGCGATTGAGCAATTAGATGAAAAGAAACAGAAATTACAAGCATTGGCCAAACGACTTAGAAGATATAAAAAAAGTGAAAATAGAAGGAAACAAAACCAAACATTCAACACAAACCAAAAGAGATTTTACCAAACAATAGATAACACACACATTAAAATAGACAATCCATCAAACATAACAGACATGGAACACTTCTGGAGCAACATATGGTCAAACCCGGATACAAGCAGAAACAGACTCATACAAGATGATACCACAAATGCCTGAAGTGATAATTTTGCAACACGAAGTCACCCGAGCAATTAATTCTACACACAATTGGAAAGCCCCTGGAAATGATAAAATAGCAAATTTCTGGCTAAAGAAGTTCACCTCAACACATTCACATCTAACTAAATTATTTAACAGTTACATTGCAGACCCATACACAGTCCCTGATACACTTCCACATGGAATAACCTATCTCAAACCTAAAGATCAAGCAGACACAGCAAACCCAGCAAAATATCGCCCCATAACATGCCTACCAATAATCTACAAAATATTAACTTCAGTCATTACACAGAAATTAATGACACATACAACACAGAACAAAATTATAAATGAAGAACAAAAAGGCTGCTGCAAAGGAGCACGAGGATGTAAAGAGCAACTGATAATAGATACAGAGGTGACATATCAAGCTAAAACTAAACAAAGGTCGCTGCACTACGCATACATTGATTACCAAAAACCTTTTGATAGTGTACCCCACTCATGGTTACTACAGATATTGGAAATATACAAAGTAGGTCCTAAATTAATACAGTTCCTAAACATAGTAATGAAAAATTTGAAAACCACACTTAATATCCAAACAAATTCAGATAATATCACGTCACAGCCAATACAGATTAAGCGTGGAATATACCAAGGAGACTCATTAAGTCCTCTCTGGTTCTGCCTTGCTCTGAACCCACTGTCCAACATGCTAAATAATACAAATTATGGCTATAATATTACTGGAACATACCCACACAAAATGGCACATTTGCTATACATGGATGATCTAAAACTACTGGCAGCAACAAATCAACAACTCAACCAATTACTAAAGATAACAGAAGTATTCAGCAATGATATAAATATGGTTTTTGGAACAGAGAAATGTAAGAAAAATAGCATAGTCAAGGGAAAACACACTAAACACGAACATTACATGTTGGGTAACCACAGCGACTACATAGAAGCGATGGAAAAAACAGATGCCTATAAATATCTAGGATACAGACAAAAAATAGGAATAGATAATACAAATATTAAAGAAGAACTAAAGGAAAAATATAGACAAAGACTAACAAAAATACTGAAAAAAGAATTGACAGCAAGAAACAAGACAAAAACTATAAATACTTATGCTATACCAATATAACCTACTCATTTGGAGTAGTGAAATGGAGTAACACAGACCTAGAAGCACTCAATACACTTACACGTTCACAATGCCACAAATATAGAATACATCACATACATTCAGCAACAGAAAGATTCACATTATGCAGAAAGGAAGGAGGAAGGGGATTCATCGACATGAAAAACCTACATTATGGACAGGTAGACAATTTAAGAAAATTCTTTCTAGAACGAGCAGAAACTAGCAAAATACACAAAGCAATCACTCATATAAATACATCGGCTACACCACTGCAATTTCATAACCACTTCTACAACCCTTTAGATCACATAACATCAACAGATACGAAGAAAGTAAATTGGAAAAAGAAAACACTACATGGCAAGCACCCGTATCATCTAACACAGCCACACATTGATCAAGACGCATCCAACACATGGCTAAGAAAAGGCAATGTATACAGTGAGACGGAAGGATTCATGATTGCAATACAGGATCAAACAATAAACACCAGATATTACAGCAAGCATATTATTAAAGATCCCAATACCACAACAGATAAATGCAGACTTTGCAAACAACAAATAGAAACAGTAGATCACATCACAAGTGGATGTAAAATACTAGCAAATACAGAATACCTCAGAAGACATGACAATGTAGCAAAAATAATACATCAACAACTTGCCATAAAACATAAACTAATAAAACAACACGTTCCCACATACAAGTATGCACCACAAAATGTACTGGAGAATGATGAATACAAATTATACTGGAACAGAACCATTATAACAGATAAAACAACACCACATAACAAACCTGACATCATACTCACCAATAAAAAGAAGAAATTAACACAACTAATCGAAATATCCATATCCGATACAACAAACATACAGAAGAAAACAATAGAAAAAATTGAAAAATACATCCAACTGGCTGAGGAAGTCAAGGACATGTGGCATCAGGATAAAGTTGACATTATACCGAGTATACTATCAACTACAGGAGTCATACCACACAGTAAACACCAGTACATCAACGCAATACGGCTACGTCCAAACATATGTATGCAACTACAGAAATCTGTAATTATTGATACGTGTTCAATAACCCGAAAGTTCCTAAATACAATGTAACATATACCGTACAGTTAAAAGGAAGTCACACTTGATCAAGGTCCGCGTCACTTTCCATTTTTAACCAGACCTAAGGTCTGAGAAAAATAGAAATAATAATAGTAATAATAGAACATGAAGTGACACACATGTTAGATATAGAAGAAAAATTTCAGTTGACATATATAGAATACAAAGACACAAATACAGACATTAGACCATTCTTGCATAGACCACCAAATAACCCACAATTCGAAACAACAATAACAACTATCAACACAATCATACACAACAAAATAAATGAAAATACAACTATGGAAGAGTTACAACTACTGGTTTATGTAGGAGCACTCACTACACTAAATAAACATTCAGGCAAATGCTGGGATGGTTCCTTTGAAAGGGCATGGCCGATTTCCTTCCCAATCCTTCCCTAACCCGAGCTTGCGCTCCGTCTCTAATGACCTCGTTGTCGACAGGACGTTAAGAAAAGACATCGGACAGCTAACACAATTTATAAGAAATGAAATCTCAGACCAAAAACGAAAAAGTTTGGAAGCAATAGAGCAATTAAATGAAAAGAAGCAGAAATTACAAGCATTGGCCAAACGACTTAGAAGATACAAAAAAAATGAAAGTAGAAGGAAACAAAACCAAACATTCAACACAAACCAAAAGAAATTTTACCAGACAATAGATAACACACACATTAAAATAGACAATCCACCAAACATAACAGACATGGAACACTTCTGGAGCAACATATGGTCAAACCCGGTACAACATAACAGACATGCACGGTGGATACAAGCAGAAACAGACTCATACAAGATGATACCACAAATGCCTGAAGTGATAATTTTGCAACATGAAGTCACCCGAGCAATTAATTCTACGCACAATTGGAAAGCCCCTGGAAATAAAATAGCAAATTTCTGGCTAAAGAAGTTCACCTCAACACATTCACATCTAACTTAATTATTTAACAGTTACATTGCAGACCCATACACAGTCCCTGATACACGTACACATGAAATAACTTATCTGAAGCCTAAAGATCAAGCAGACACAGCAAACCCAGCAAAATATCGCCCCATAACATGCCTACCAACAATCTACAAAATATTAACTTCAGTCATTACACAGAAATTAATGACACATACAACACAGAACAAAATTATAAATGAAGAACAAAAAGGCTGCTGCAAAGGAGCACGAGGATGTAAAGAGCAACTGATAATAGATACAGAGGTGACATATCAAGCTAAAACTAAACAAAGGTCGCTGCACTACGCATACATTGATTACCAAAAACCTTTTGATAGTGTACCCCACTCATGGTTACTACAGATATTGGAAATATACAAAGTAGATCCTAAATTAATACAGTTCCTAAACATAGTAATGAAAAATTTGAAAACCACACTTAATATCCAAACAAATTCAGATAATATCACGTCACAGCCAATACAGATTAAGCGTGGAATATACCAAGGAGACTCATTAAGTCCTCTCTGGTTCTGCCTTGCTCTGAACCCACTGTCCAACATGCTAAATAATACAAATTATGGCTATAATATTACTGGAACATACCCACACAAAATGACACATTTGCTATACATGGATGATCTAAAACTACTGGCAGCAACAAATCAACAACTCAACCAATTACTAAAGATAACAGAAGTATTCAGCAATGATATAAAATATAGAATACATCACATACATTCAGCAACAGAAAGATTCACATTAAGCAGAAAGGAAGGGGATTTATCAACATAAAAAACCTACATTATGGACAGGTAGACAATTTAAGAAAATTCTTTATAGAACGAGCAGAAACTAGCATAATACACAAAGCAATCACTCATATAAAATATAAATACATCGGCTACACCATTGCAATTTCATAACCACTTCTACAACCCTTTAGATCACATAACATCAACAGATACAAAGAAAGTAAATTGGAAAAAGAAAACACTACATGGTAAGCACCCGTATCATCTAACACAGCCACACATCGATCAAGACGGATCCAACGCATGGCTAAGAAAAGGCAAGATGTACAGTGAGATGGAAGGATTCATGATTGCAATACAGAATCAAACAATAAACACCAGATATTACAGCACGCATATTATTAAAGATCCCAATACCACAACAGATAAATGCAGACTTTGCAAACAATAAATAGAAACAGTAGACGTCGTCACAAGCGGATGTAGAATACTAGCAAGTACAGAATACCCCAAAAGACATGACAATGTAGCAAAAATAATATATCAACAGCTTGCCATACAACATAAACTAATAAAACAACATGTTCCCACATACAAGTATGCACCACATAATGTACTGGAGAATGATGAATACAAATTATACTGGAACAGAACCATTATAACAGATAAAACAACACCACATAACAAACCTGACATCATACTCACCAATAAAAAGAAGAAATTAACACAACTAGTCGAAATATCCATATCCGATACAACAAATATACAGAAGAAAACAGGAGAAAAAATTGAAAAATACATCCAACTGGCTGAGGAAGTCAAGGACATGTGGCATCAGGATAAAGTTGACATTGTACCAATTATACTATCAACTACAGGAGTCAAACCACACAGTATCCACCAGTACATCAAAGCAATACAGCTACATCCAAACATATGTATGCAACTACAGAAATCTGTAATTATTGATACATGTTCAATTACCCGAAAGTTCCTAAATGCAATGTATCATATACCGTACAGTTAAAAGGAAGTCACACTTGATCAAGGTCCGCGTCACTTTCCATTTTTAACCAGACATAACGTCTGAGACAGGTAAAAGAAATAATAATAATTGTATAGAGACAACAGAACAAGTGCATAGAACCAGCAGCCTGTTATCACTCACAACTATCTGTAAGTTCATACTGTACCAGATTTGTATGTGTTCTTAGCAGTTCGTACTGTACCAAATTTGTGTGTGTTATTAGCTTTGCCCTTAACCATGATCACCCACAAATCCATTGGGCAGAGACTGGAAACACTAAATACCACTCCCGTGTAACTACACCCTATATTGCTCAGCATTGTAATTGTACATGATCAACCCAACTTTACTAACAAAATTTTGTAAGTTGTTAAGGGATGTTTTCTGAGCATTTTATTCATAAGGGACCCACAATGTTTGATAGCTCATTACTGAGTAATAATGTAATTATGATGTACTTTGTTTGTCACCCGATTTACTTTTGTTTCTGCAGAATTAACTTCATAGCATTAAAAAAGCCTACAGTATGAATTCACTAAAATATACAATACAAAACTCAAGTTTCTCATAGGCATCTACATGAAGATGCAAAAACTTTAAAATTTGGTTGCCATCACTGCAGGAACAGCTGAGCATAGTATCTGCGTGCACTCTTTTATTTTGTTCAGTGAACCCATTCACAAAGTTCAGTAAACATATCCCTACTGCTGTGAATCACTGTTCACGTATAACTAACACTGCCAGAAAAACAAACCTGAGACAGAACCAGACAGAGCCAAATGTAGACTGAGAGTAAAGAGTAAAGTGGGCATTACTGTCGTCATGGAGGTCTCCAGTGCCATATTTTAGATGGCCATCTTTCCTTGGGCATCCTTCTAAGATGTCCATACCATGTTAACCATTTATTTTCACTTGTCTCTACAATATCCATTGTAACTCTGATCTGTTCTGGTAACACTTCATTTCTTATTTTGCCACTTCTTGTTACACTATGTGAGCAGAAGTATCCGGACACCTGTCTGAAAATGACTTAAAAGTTCATGGCGCCCTCCATCGGTAATTCTGGAATTCAATATGCTGTTGGCCCACCCTTAGCCTTGATGACAGCTTCCACTGTCGCAGGCATACATTCAATCAGGTGCTGGAAGGTTTCTTGGGGAATGACAGCCCATTCTTCATGGAATTCTGCACTGAGGAGAGGGTGTCAATGTTGGTCAGCGAGGCTTGGCACAAAGTCGGCATTCCAAAACATCCCAAAGGTGTTCAATAGGATTCAGGTCTGGACTCTGTGCAGGCCAGTCCATTACAGGGATGTTACGGTCGTGTAACCACTCCCCCACAGGCCGTGCATTATGAACAGGTACTCGATCGTGTTGAAAGGTGCAATTGCCATCCTCGAATTGCTCTTCAACAGTGGGAAGCAAGAAGGTACTTACAACATCAATGTAGGCCTGTGCTGTGATAGTGCCACACAAAACAACAAGAGGTGGAAGCCCCCTACATGGAAAATGCAACTACATCATAACACCACTGCCTCCAAATTTTACTGTTGGCACTACACACACTGGCAGATGACATTCACCGAGCATTCGCCAAACCCACACCCTGCTGTCAGATCGCCACATTGTGTACTGTCATTTGTCACTCCACACAATGCTTTTCCACTGTTCAGTCATCCAATGTTTACGCTCCTTACGCCAAGTGAGGCGTTGTTTGGCATTTTCCAGCATGATGTGTGCCTTATGAGCAGCCACTCAACCATGAAATCCAAGTTTTCTCACCTCCTGCCTAACTGTCATAGGATCCTGATGCAGTTCGAAATTCCTGTGTGAATGGTCTGGATAGATGTCTGCCTATTACACATTGTGACCGCCTTCAACTGTCGGCGGTCTCTGTCAGTCAACAGATGGTGTCAGCCTGTACGCTTTTGTGCTGTACATGTCCCTTCTCATTTCCACTTCACTATCACATTGCAAACGACCTAGGGATGCTTAGGGGTGTGGAAATGTCACATACAGATGTATGACACAAGTGACACCCAATCACGCGTGATGACGTTCGAAGTCTGTGAGTTCCGCGGAGCGCCCCATTCTGCTCTCTCATTAAGTATAATGACTACTGACATCACTGATATGGAGTACCTGGCAGTAGGTGGCAGCACAATGCACCTAATATGAAAAACGTATGTTTTTGTGCGTGTCCGGATACTTTTGATCACATAGTGTACTTCACAACTTCATCACCAAAACTCCACTTCCATTTCTTGTAATTTCTTCTCATTTATCCTGGAAACTTTCCACAGTTGAGCACCATAGAAAGCAATGTTCTCAACTATAGTTTTGTATATCCCGCTTTTCAAATTATTTGGTGTTGTTTGATTCCAAGCTGCTGCCAGCCTGCCTTGTATGAGGTGCTGAAAATTACAATAAAGGAAAAAAAAAAAATTTGATTCCAAATAATAGAGTTTAGCAGCTTAATTCACACCTTTCCCTTTCCTATTCTATGCTTTATTTCTTTATTGATTCCACCTTTATCCAAAATGATTGTCCATAATTATTTATATGATTGACTACACTTTACTGTGGATCCATTATCCATAACAAGATCCCTTCCTGTGCCTCCGACAACGAAGTATTCTGTCTTTGTAAAGTTAATTTTCATGCCCCACTGCTCATATTCTTCTTTAAGCTTTCTTAACATGTATGACACATCCTCATCTTCCTTAGCAAAAGTGACATGATTGTCGGCGAAATATGGGGAGAAAAGGATGTCATCACCTACTCAATTCCCATGTTTTTGCAGTTTCTTATCCAATTTTCAAAAATACAGGGAGTACATAAAGACCGGGAACACTTTCAATTATTTATTGCACAAGAACCAAACATTATACATATAACATACATATGTCATTTTGAAAAGAAACCCTGAAAGGTTTGTTTTTTTCATGTATAGTATACTGCCACAGACTAGTTTGGTAATTTGCCAATAATGAGCGACTACACCATAACACCACTGCCTCCAAATTTTACTGTTGGCGGAAACACGGCGAGTTCAGGTGTGGATCGAGCTTTCTGTGTGTTGGAGTTCGACAAAAAAAAGTATGCTACAGCTGTTCATCAGATATTGAGAACCAAGTGCGGTAAGAAGCCACCAACAAGGAAGGCCATTTACCACTGGCACAACAAATTCATTACGTCAGGTTGCTTGTGCCTGGCAAAGAGAAGTGGACGTCCCAGTGTGAGTGAAGTGAATGTGGAGGGACATTCATAAGGAGTCCAAAGAAATCGGTGTGTTGTGCATCCTGTGAACTCGAAATGGTTCCAGTGACAGTGTGAAAGTCCTGCATGTGAAGTTCGTGGGTACCTGAACACGGAGCTGCCGCATCGATGGATCAGCCATGCTACAGAAGGGGACAGCTGTTTCACAAAATGGCCTCCCCGATCATCAGATCTCACTCTGTGTGACTTTTTTCTGTGGGGACACATTAAAGATCTGGTGTATGTACTGCCTCTACCACGTGATGTAGCAGAGCTCCAGGAAAGAATACAGGAAGCGACTGTCACAGTCGACGATGCCATGCCGGCATGGCTATGGCAAGAATTCGGTTATCTTATTGACGTGTGCCGAATCACTCATGGTTTTCATATCGAATGTTTGTAAAAAAAACTTTCAGAGTTTCTTTTCAAAATGCAATAAGTATGACATCTGTACAATGTTTAGTTATTGTGCAAAAAATAATTGAAAGTGTTCCTGGACTTTATGTACACCCTGTATTTTAAAGAGGGTAGGCACTAAGCAGCATCTCTTGCTAACCTTAAGTTTCTGTGAGAGTAACTTCCCAACTTTAACACAACAAGTAAGCTTTCTAAAGCATTGTACAAAGTGGTACATTGTTGTAGGCCTTCTGCAAGTCTGTAAAAACCATCTCTCTCCAAGTCACGGGCCAGTTGCTCGCCAGTCACCTGTCTAATGGCGCAGATATTATTGATACAAAACCTTCATGCCTGAAAGCCACTCTTTTCTTCTACTTCCTCAGTTTCTTTCTTACTTCTAGTTTTGAGGGTATTACCATATAGAGTCTGTATAGAATTGAGAACTGTGGTGCCTCAGTAAAGCAATCATTGATGCTTCCCTTTTTAAATAGATTTGTGATGAACCCTTCTTTAAACTTGATAGGGATTTCCTCTCCACTAAGACAGAGATTAATTAGCTTTGCAAGGTGTTCAAACAACATGTTTGGCCTAGTCTTCAATAACTCCATATATATGGCTCCAGAACCTGGTGCTTTGTCATTTTTGAATTGTTTAACTGTATCCTGTACTTCCAGTGTTGTTATCTCCTGGATTTCTGTGTCATGTACATTGCCTGCAAAGGGGCATATATCATGAAATTTGGATCAATCTTCTTAAACAGTTCTTTGTAGTGTGTCTTCCCTCTATCTATACTCATCAGCTGTAAGTTTATACTACTTCTGTCCTTTATTCATAGCTGTCTTATCATCTTCTTTACTTATTTGTACTTTTAACTTCCTGTGCAGTTATTAATTTCTATACATTTAAAGTCCCACACAGCATTAGTTTTGTCTGATTACTGCTTTCTTTGCCCCTCATGTCAGTGTTACATACCTGCTTCTATAATCAGTCTTATTGCTTGTAAGCCATCTGTTATAGGCCTCCATATACTCCTTCACTTTTGCAGCAGTATAATCATCCCACCAATCATTTCAAATTTGCCAGACATGTTCTCAGGTACTCCAAGACTTTCAAAGGCAGCATCATGAGTAGCTCTCACAATTGTCTTATACACTACTTCCACTGTTGTATCATCAGTCTGATGTAGCTTCTCATTCAATCTCAGCTTCTATAAGAAGACAATTGAAGGATCCAGCAGTAAATTTAAATTATACTGTTGTTGGTCCAGTTTCTCTCTATTGTTGTTCGTTATTTGATTTACCAGTTATTCTTCAGCATCTTTCTGTAGCACCACATTTCAAAAGCTTCTGTTCTCTTGTCTGAAATGTTGATTGTCCATAATTCTCTTCAGTGCAAGGCTATCCTCCAGACAAATACTTTCAGAAAAGACTGAGTGAAGTGGCACAATGGTTAGCACACACAACTTGCATTTGGGAGGATGATGGTTCAAATCTGTTTCCAGCCATTCAGATTTAGGTTTTCGGTGATTTCCCCAAATTGCCCCAAGTAAATGCCAACATGGTTCCTTTGAAATGGCATGGCCAATTTCTTTCCCAGTGACCTTGACCTTGACAGTGTGTTAAACTCTAATCTTTCCTCCTTTCTTCCTTCAGAAAAGACTTCCAAACACTTAGATTTAAGTTCGATGGTAGCAAATTTCATGAAACATGTTTTTAGGAAATGTCAGTGGTCATAAAAATGATTAAAAACATAACACAGTCTATACTACATAAAACATTTTATTTCAAAAAAAAGGGTGACCAGTTTCAACTAATATCTGACCATACTCAGACCGTTACATACTCCATACTGACTGCTGGAGCTGGTGGCGTGGAACACTAACTGCTCTTGTCTAGTGTGAAGAACAACTGCTCTGTTTTTAAAATAAAATATTTTATGAGTCTAGACTGTTTCTATTTTATTTTTAATAACAGATTTCTCTTTCTCAGAAATGCTCTTCTTGCTATTGCCAGTCTGCATTTTATATTCTCCCTACCTTGGCCATCATCAGTTATGTTGCTGCCCATAGTAGAATCTAGAACGTTTTCTGAAGTGATATCTTAGGAACTATATTGTGCCCGATGACCTCTTTTATTGCACATGAATAGATTCCAAGAGCTCTTATTACTTATTTTGATTAGATGCTGTGGTGAGCCAGTCTATTGTGACCGCTGTGCAACGGGAGAGTGAATGCCACCTGTTGGTGTTTCGAGCACATAACGTGGTAAGAAAATTATGTAAGTGGAGCAGAGATGAATGGGCAATCTTTGTTGTGATGATATGGTGACAAATGGTGAAATCCTCTGACATAAGCGACTTTGACAAAGACTAAATTTTTATGGCCCAACAGCTTGGAATGAGCATCTCGGTAATGGCAAAGCTTGTCAGCTGTTAGTTTGCTACTGTTGTGAACATGCACAGGAAGTTGTTGATAGTGAAACTACAATTACATAACGAGATGTTGGTCCTCCACACCTCATCACAGGATGTGCAGGCCTCTGACCACCTCATTCTGTGCTGAGGCATGGAGATCAGGGGCTTACCCACTCTGTAAAACAGGGTATATGGTGCTCTGTTGCAAATCTGAAGACAGAATACAATGCTGGTGCAAGCGCAAATGTTTTAGAGCACACGAGCACACCATTCAGTGCACATTCTTGAACATGGGGCTCCACAGCAGATGACCCCCCAACATTTTCCCATGTTGACCCATTGGTATTGCCAGTTAAGATTACAGTAGGCATGAGAGCATCAAGATGAGACCATGAATCAGTGGAAATGTGTCGCTTGATAAGATGAATTGCATTATTGTTTCTCCAGGTTGACAGTTGTGTATGGATACACTGTCATCTGTGTGAATGAGTGCTCGCAATATACAGAGCCATGTATAGAGGCCAAAGGTGGCAATATTACACTATGGGGGACATTCATTTGGGCTCCCATGGAACCTGCAGTACTAATTGGTTTCATCATGAAGGCTGTAGACTATGTAGACATTATTGTGGACCATCTACACCCCTTCATGCATGATGTCTTCTCCAATGGCAATGACGTCTTCCATCAGTATAATTGTTGACATCACAAGGCCAGAATTATGCTACATTGGTTTGAGGAGCAAGATAGTGAACACACATTGAGGTTTTGTCCACCAATTTCACCTGACTTGAACCCTATGGAACACATCCCGGATACTATCGAGTGCCAGATCCTTGTCCACAAACCACTGGTCTGTAATTTACTGGAATTGCACGATGTGTGTAGACATCAAGTGCTGCATACCTCCAAAAACCTACCAAGGACTTTTCAAATCCATACCATGCATAATCAGTGCTGTATTGCATCCAAAAGTAGATCAACATGCTATTAAGCAAGTGGTCAGAATGTTTTGGCTCATCGTTGCATTTGGAAGTGCCATCTAAACATCCCCCCTACAAAACCCCTTCCCCCACCCCACCCTCACCCCACCCTGAAAAGATCAATCTATTGCAGAAATTGACTCGAGCTCTAAATGTCAAAGAATGTAAATTTATCTTTATCATAGAACATGAAACAACATTATTTATGAGTTGCAAGTGCTCATGTACCTGCATGTGCAAATTATGTGACACTGATACTCATGACAGTATTCTTTTAATGATCTGATGATGTCAGCAAGCTGAAACTGGTCATTGTAGACTCTATAATAATGTGCAATCAAGATGAACATTTATGAATGATTCATATTACGCCATGATGGCAGGTGGTGCACGTAGCAGGTATTGTGGATCCACGATACCTGCTCCATTCACCAACGCAGGCCATAATGGTGTAACATGGTCTGAAGATGGTCACATTTGGATCAAAACCAGTTACCATCGCCAGTAAATAATTTATGAATAAAGTGCCAAACATGATTGTGGCCTCATTTATAAACTTCATGTCTTCAATTGATAAATTTCATGTGTGTGCTAATAATCTGTGCTGGTCAACACTTTGAAGGAGCATACCAAAACCTGTTTAAGATGTGTTAATATCATTCTGCCCTCTTATGTTTCTGTCATGTAGAGACTGGTTTACAAAAAGTCAGTCTTTCCATCCCCCACTTAGGAATGGGACAAAAAGAAACCTGAATACACATACAATAAAAAGTACTCTATGGTATGCATAGTACAGTGATTTTCAAGCTTTATATGTTGAGCAATGCAGTAATGTGGTGCATACTTCATATGCATATGTGCATTGCCGGGTCTGTATGTATCAGTTTAGGGATTTGCATAAAATCTCTACATGTTTTCAAACCGGATTTCCAAAGACTTTGTGTTTATAAAACTAACTAAAATTGTGGAATTGATACTGTTCTTTGTGTCACTAAACTTTTCCTCTCACTGTTCATTTTGTTCACTCCAACTTAAATTCATAAAAAGGATTTATTAAAAAATCCTTCTCCTCTGGATTGTATTATTAATCTCTTACAATAATATATTATTATCTGCAACAGACTGTAATATTTGCACTATAATCCTCATAGACAAATTTCATTTTCAGAATTTGATACTTTAGTATCCGGTGTGATTCAGATACCCCACCTGGCCTGAGTATCGATAGGAAGAACATGTCAGATATACTTGGGCTCCAGAAAGCAGCCATGAATTTCACCCACGTGAATGGCAAGCATGTAAGATGCTGCCACCCTCTGACAAGTGTTAACCAGCACACACTGCAGCCTGGCTATTGCTGACCTGTCTCTCACTTAGTCACTGAAACCTATAGTCATGTGCCATGGAATAGTAGACTTTTGACCTTGGCTGATATACATTCATGATTTGGATTGCTCTCTGGATTGTTGTATACACTTAAGAGGACTTTGCTACACTCTGGACGTACTTCGCGATCTCTGCTGTCATTTGTTTCTGGAACAGTCATTTTTGTTGTGACGACCTCCATGTTACCATCAGTGTGTTATCTTAAACTGTGTTGTACTTGCAGAGAGTAGGACAGAAGAGATACCTGATTTTGTTTTGTTACATTTGGTAATCGTTAGCTACCTGATTCGTTGTGAACTTATCTTTTCTTTGAATATTGACAAGTGATTTCCAGTTGTACTAAACAGTTCAGTGGTCAAGGAACCTACTGGGATATTTGATTTGGACATGTGTAAAGCTTCCCCCTCCGCCCCTCCCCCCTACAGCTGATTAGCCATATGATATGTTTGGTGAAAGAGCTCAGTTTTTGCTCCAGTGTTAGGGTTTTTTCTTTGACTTTGTCTTGCAGTGTTCCATAGTACGATCTTGCTGTAATGGATAGTAAATTGTTGTTGTAATAAAGAATACTTTGAGGATGTATTAATAATTTTCTCTTTCAGCATAATATTTACTTGACTTACTAGCAAATTTTCACTAGTTATCACCCAGTTTGTTTCTGTGTCTATTCACTGCTGTTTGGGCAGTTGGTGAGTGTGATGCCAACTGCACACACAGCTGTTTTTTTACTCTGGGAGTAGTGCTCTTATTCATTTGAAGTACTTGTAATTGACAGTGCCATACACTTTTCCTCATTGGTCTTTCACAAAAGCATGAAGAGTTTTTCTGTAACATCCAGCATTATTGGTGAGTAGGACAATTGAGGTGCACTGCATCAGCCATCACTGACAAGGGTCCTTTTCTGCATAATAAATTGCTCGATAAATTGCTTAAATTTTTTATGCAAAAGTCATTTTGTTTGCTTACCAGATGTTGCCTGAACAAGTCTTGTTTTGAGACTTCCTGGCAGATTAAAACTGTGTGCCGGACCGAGACTCGAACTCGGGACCTTTGCCTTACGCGGGCAAGTGCTCTACTGACTGAGCTACCCAAGCATGACTTACACCCCGTCCTCACAGCTTTAATTCCGCCAGTACCTCATCTCCTACCTTCCAAACTTGACAGAAGCTCTCCTGCGAACCTTGCAGAACTAGCACTCCTGGAAGAAAGGATATTGCGGAGACATGGCTTAGCCACAGCCTGGGGATGTTTCTAGAATGAAATTTTCACTCTACAGTGCAGTGTGCGCTGATATGAAACTTCCTGGCAGATTAAAACTGTGTGCCGGACCAAGACTCGAACTCGGGACCTTTGCCTTTCGCGGGCAAGTGCTCTACTGACTGAGCTACCCAAGCATGACTCACGCCCCATCCTCACAGCTTTAATTCCACCAGTACCTCATCTCCTAACTTCCAAACATCACAGAAGCTTTTCTGGGAAGAGGAGAGTTTCTGTGAAGTTTGGAAGGTAGGAGACGAGGTACTGGTGGAATTAAAGCTGTGAGGACGGGGCCTGAGTTGTGCTTGGGTAGCTCAGTCGGTAGAGCACTTGCCCGCGAAAGGCAAGGTTCCGAGTTTGAGTCTTGGTCCAGCACACAGTTTTAATGTGCCAGGAAGTTTCATATCAGTGTACACTCCGCTGTAGAGTGAAAATTTCATTCTAAGTCTTGTTTTCCTGACAGTCTTCCTCATACCTAAATTTCTGGCACTGTATGATGAAATTCTGTGGGTATGACTTAATTTACTGTCAGTGGCACAAAATTTGAAATAAATGGCTGTTTTGAGCCTCTAAGTCCAACAAGAGACATGAACAAGCCCAGTTCTGCATCATATAAATGCCGAGATAATGAAATATGGAATAAGAGTCATAATTATGTTCAGGAATTTACATGGTCATGTAATTGTGGAATTCTGTAATGTCATAAAGCTGGTAACCATAATCCAAAATAGGGTTTATGGTACTGAAAGTTGTCATTTATGTATTCTCTGTTTTTTTAATTAAAGCTCTTATAAGTGCTATTCCAAATATTCTTATATGGTATATTATGTCTCTAAATGCTTCTACATCAGCACATCTCCCCATGTTTTTCTCATCTATGTTATTATCTTGCCTAGAGGAAAAAATACCCCTTGTGAGCCGAGAAAAACTACACATATCAGAAGTTCATTATTTGTCTATTTCTGCTGTTATTTTTATTTTTCAGCCTTTCCTTTCCTTTCCTTTGTGCAAAACAAACCAGAATTTTCAATAGTTCCTTATCCAAATAAATTTTTCCCTCTCATGTCAAATGTGTTTGATTTTGGTGTTGCTGTGTCATTATATTTCAAAAAATGTGCATGCTGGTGTAGCTGGCAAAGTATACCAGGCGTTAAGTTTACTTAAGGTGGACCTCTTTAGTCTTTTAGGAAAACTGTACTTATGTAAATACATAAAGCAGAATATTTTATGGTCTTTATTTACATTTTTATTTTGGCATATGTTGTGTTTTAAGTGTTGGGCAAGGAAATTTTATACATTAGTTATTTAAATATCATAAGTGGGTAAATGATTTATGTGACCTCATCTCTGTTTTTATAGCACATAGTAAATACTAGCAAATAATCCTTCTACAACCACACAATAATACTAGCAGATTCCCTACTATTTTTCTATGTTGTATGTAGCTTTAGACAGCAACTCAAAGTAAAATAGGCATGAAGTGAATTGTTGCTCTTAATGCCACATTGTATTAGCCTTCATATTGTTGTGAGGTGTTTCTAGAAATGACCAGAGATCAAACTTTAAAGTTCTGTGGACAGGCATTTACCCTCTGGATCCCCAAGTGAGACAGCAAGTAGGATTGTGTACCGTATGTGAGTTTATCACTATTTGAGATATACTGAAATAGTAGCTCTTGCACAGTGAACATGGTTTTATAAATACAAGTGTGTGTGGGGCCATGTTTATTATGTTCAGTATTACATTATATAGTCTTCCTAGTTCCATGAATGTTTTATGTTCTCTGTAGCTTTTCAATGTTTAAACTATTATTTTACATATTTGTCTTCTGTTTCATTGTTATATTTTACAAATGATAAGAGAAACATTTATGCCTCTCAACATCTCAGGTTTTTGATAGTTGACCTGTTTTGCTGCATTGCATTTAGAATTTTTAGTACTTTGTATTCTTTTTACGTAATTTTTTTTAATCTTTATGGTTCATTTCTGTTGTAGGGAAGAAACATGAGAATTTAGCAGCAGTTCTGTGATATATTTCCACTGCTTTGTCATTGGACATCAGCTTTTAAGAAAAAGAAAAAAATCTAATTCCAAAAATATTAGTGGTTTGGACAATGCTCACATTGTAAAGTGTCACATTTAGAAGTTATCAACTGATAATTTTTGTCAAAACTGATGTGCTTTCAGGCAATGAAATGACATATTGTCCAGTACATTATTTTGTTTTATTTTCATTTGTTAATTAGGTATAACTGTAATTTGAACTTGAGTTTGTTTGGTAGAGCCACCATCACTTGAAAGTCATGTAATTTATGTAACATGCAGAAATAGTGAGAAATTTAAAATTAAGTGTACACTCAAAATGTTCCAAAGAAAATGGTGTCGTACTTGTAGCAGGAAGTACAAGAAAAGCTCTAATTAAAACTTGTTTATTAATTGTTGGATTCTACTTAAATTTAATGTGCACTGTTTGGTTGTAATTACCTAAATACTTCTGGAAACAGTTTACCTTACTTAATTTGTTGTGTCACACTGATTAAATTTCAATAATAAGTTGTACAAGTGACTTAGGAGTCTGTATGATGAAATATGTTGAGTGATACTATTTTCAATTATTCAGAAATTTATATGAATATCACTGCTTGTGAACAAGATATTAAATTAATCAAGAAGAGTCAGTTGAAAATAATGTTTAGTGTAAGTGCAAGAGGTGGTCATACCACCATACTGTAAGTTAATTTGCTTTTTGTTTCAGTAAATATTTGAATGTTCATAGCATATCTTTTCTGAACATGTTAGGATGAAGGTTCAGAGGAATAGTTATGAGATTCAGATTTTAGTAGGGGCAGGAGTTTTATTTGCTTTTTGAGTCTTACCTGATAGACAGTCCTGCAATGCAAAATCCGGCATTTGAGTTTCCCAGAGCCTTGTCAGATAGAGTTGCTTACTTTGAGTCTTGCACCTGATGTGTTGGGATTTCCTAATCTGCATAAAGTGGACTGTAGGTGAGTTACACAGGACATACTTAAGTTGTGCCTACTACATTCATTTGGGGTTACGGAATTTCCCTTGACTCTCTATTTGCTTTAGATAGTCTCCCAGGCCAGGTACCATGCTACAAGAAGTCATGGCACCAGGCAGCTCTTTCAGAGAAGTACTATTGGGGGGATGACCAATATGAGTGTTTGCATTCTCCTCCAGATGTTGTGTTTGATGGAAAAGGTGGACTAGGCAGGATTAATTAAAGCTAAAAAATGTCCTTTGTCAATCTTGTTTCCACTGCATGTAATAAGTGCATTCAAAATATTAAAAATATACAAGCGGAAACCAATCAAAAGTGATCATAGAAGTTTACATCAATGGCACACACCTGACCTCAAAAAATTAAGAACACGTCATTAATTTTTATAACATATCAAAGAACAGTGAAGAAGATGTACTTCAGTACTTTCAACTATAGAAGAGGTACAGATCAGAAATTATAAAATAGAGACAGATGGAAAATGATAATTGTATGCAGCATTCACAAAACAAATGCAAGGCTGCTTGGAACATTATCAAATCATCTTGGTAATACTAACAGAACTGCATATGATATGACCAGTATCACACCCGCTGAAGTGAATAACTTCTTTATTAATTCTGGTAACAAAGAACACCCAGCTCTTAATAAACATCTCAGGGGGTGGGCGGGGGGGGGGGGGGGGGGGGGAGGGAGATATTCGTATTGCACAACAAACCTCAAACCTGCAATATCTACATACCTAGATTCACTGCCTGCGGACAATACTGTGCCCATTACAACTCCATCCAACACCCCCAGCATCATATGTTCATTTCGTTGTTTAACCTTTGCAGAGAAACAACAGCCTTTCTTCCATATACTGGTGTCCTGTTAGGATCGACTGTATTAAGGAAAATGATACAGTGAACTCATATTCTGCTTTAGATTGTTTGAGGGCAATGTAAAAACTGATTTGGGCTTCTGCAAGTCAGAATTTTACTACATCTCTTGCCAATGCAGTCTGTCATACACATGGTAAACTGTCTGAATTGTGGGAAAACATTGCACTGGACATGAGCAGCACGTAAGTTTAGGATTTACAGACAGTGTCAGTAAAGATTGTGATGCTGACCACGGTCTCCTTAAAAAAAAAAAATTAAAAATAAACTTAATACCAGAATATGAGAGTAAAAAAAGCAAATTTCAACCAACAATACATATATAGAAACAGTTAGGATCCAAGAGCTGGAATATGAACCATCGACAGAATGCTGGTCCGTAACTGCGCTAGCCTCCTGGCATCAGTCCACAATTTACCTGATGATAACAAATCGGTCTGAAGTCCAAATATTTTAAAAGTTTGCCGCAATGATTCACCTGAGAATGTTTCAATCTGCTCTGTTGTAACTTGGAAGTATAAGTGACCTAGTCATAACATTACAGGTATTTCGCTGCACTCATTGTACACTTCTTTCTGTTTAACATAGTGGTGATGTGACTACATTTCTTTTGGAAGAGACTTTTTTTCAAATCGTAGACTGAGAGTACTGACATCTGGAAAACAGCAGTGCATTTAACTGTATTGGCGTAGATACTGTGTACATTTTTTATCATTGTTGGAGATTGTAATACACGCAAATTCCAAGGCATACTGTTAATGAGTAAATGGTAGCAGAAGGCAAGATCATTATATTAATCATTCACTTGGGGTAGATTATGAAGAAGTTAATGACACAGTCATTCAGTTTTCATTCAGGTATGTACTGCCATTGTTAACAATGATATTGACATGAAAATCTGCTGACAAGGAGTGTAGGTGCCCTCATACCAGCTTCGGTCAGAAGAGTGGATGTGGATCCGTATTACATTTAGGAAGTGTGAAAGATTGGAGAGAGTGATGGTATGAAGGGGAACACTGCTACTAGACATACACGTGTATCTAACTAACGAAAGCAGTCTGATGGTAATACTAGACCTGTAACTTCCAAGACTGATGACCTCAGAAGTTAAGTCCCATAGTGCTCAGAGCCATTTGTAACTTCCAGGCAGATTCAAGTCCCGTACCAGACTGGAACTCAATCCAAAAACTCTCCTTTTACAGGTAGTGTTCTTACCAGTCGAGTTATCTGAGCATGACTCACAGTCTGTCCTTCAAAGCTTCACTACTTCCAGTCCCTCCCCCCAACTTTTGAAACTCTTACTTCCTTAAGTGCTCATTCAAAATGGTATGCAGGAGAGCTTCTGTGAAGTTTGGGAAGTAGAGGAGAGGTACTGGCAGAGGTAAAGCTGAAGCTGTACGATCAGAGTTTGTAAAGAACCAAGATTTCGACCAGTTAGAAAAAGTGGACTGTTTGATCTCACTTTTACTAGTGAAGTATTTGTTGCCATCTTAATTTTACAATATGCAATGTATGGGTTTTGTGGAAGAATTTGATACGCTGGAGCATTTTCAGCTATTATATTTTTCTTATTTGAAACTAATGAGAACATTTTTGTAAGCTACAACTTGTGAACATAAAATCCCAGAAAAATAGTCATCCTATCAGTTTCACTTTAAAAATAGAGAATGGTAAATGGGAACATAGTTTTGAAGAGAAATTGTTGCCAAAAATAATGTAAGCTTGATAATTTAAGTTGCTCAATTAACAACAAACACCATGTATACTTACAAAATCTTGAAATTCTATTTGCATTGTTGCAAACTGTAATTTTTTATTCATTAGGTAAATCATCTTTCTTTTATGAAAATGTTAACTTCACCAAAAACATTTTTATTTGATACAAAATTATAATATGTAAATAAAATTACATAGATATAACATACTGGAAACTTCAATTTTTGATTCATTTTTGTTTTATATACTTTTTGTAACTATTTTTGCTCTAAGTTTTTTCTGCTAATAAAAACACACAGTTTTGTCTACATTTTCACTGATAAGGAAACCAGATGTTAACATAATAATTAGTATATAAAGCTCAGTCTGCATTGCCAATGAACTCTTGAATGCCTGTGCCTTAGAGGCTAAAAGACATGCCTAAAGTGTGTGTGTTTATTTTTGTGTATTTTGTAAAGAAAAAATTTTTGTAATACTTTCCTTAAACAGTTATCATTGACTGTTTAGGTTCACTTTTACTACTAATTATAAAGTTTCTGTTCAATTTTCATACTTCCAATAGCAATGTAATTCATCATTTCACCATTACTTCACTTTTCTGACAGGGCTCTAACTCAGATGATTAATTTTACTGTCTTATTTCTGTTCTATTTAGCAGCTTATTATCATATCACTGTTGTTACTCATCACTCGAACCATTCAAAGTGTACACTTTGTTTTAATCTTGTTTATCATCTTTATCATACTGTTGCATACAGATTATTCTAGCTCTGTTTAGTGAGGTTCTGTTCCTGATACCAGTCAGCTGTTTAATGACCACTGCCAAAGTCTACTGGCCTTGGCCTCCCCTCTCCCTTAATAGACATGCTCCTTTCGCTTCTGGGAACCTTTGTTCCCCTTTTGCAGAGTGCCCCGCGATGCAGTGTCCCCCACCCTCACTAGCCCAGCCCAGCCCTACAGTGGCATCCTTGCAAGCTTTGCAAGTGAGCACACTAAGCTCCATATTACACACCCAAATGTCCAGTCTCTGGCAAATCATCTCGACAAGTTCCATTACATATTTCAAGACATAGACAGCCATCTAATACTTCTGTGGGACACCTGGCTCAATCCAAGTATTCCCACAAGTTCAATAAATCTAGACGGTTACATCTTTGTTAGGCACGAAAGATGAGGAGGTGGAGTAGGGGTTTACATATGCCTTGATTTATCACGTACTGTGTTACACATCCAACAATAATGAAAATAAGCAAGTGAAACATATGTTCATAGAGATCAAATCCCTTAATAGAAAGTGCCTAATGCGTGTCCTCTACAAACTTCCTAAAGTTCAAAACTGGTCTTTCAAGTCTCAAACTGAAGCATGAGCATAGAATTATACCTGTTGACACTAACAAATTTTCTATACAATAGTCCTTTCAGTATGAAATTTAAGCCAATGCTTTCTTCTTAAAATGTGTCGCTACTTCAGCCTGTTCCTATCCATCATACGAACAGTAGTCATGCTCTCATAGATACATTTGCAATGAAATCCCCAAGCTGAGTAATTTATATGTCTCAAATATCTGCACCTGGCATGTCCAGCCATGACATACTCTCTAGAATGTCCAGAAAGAGACTGCAATTTACTACTTACCAAGATTTCAGACTGTGAGGCAAACAGAGGAGCTACTTGATTGAGCAGTAGCGGTTCCAGTCTCTCAAACTGACATACAGCTGGGAGAGCGGTGTGGGTCTCGGGTTCAATTCTCGGCGGAGTCAGGGATTTTCACCTGCCTCGAGATGACTGGATGTTTGTGTTGTCCTTATCATTCATGAAAGTGGTAAGATTGGACTGAGCAAAGGTTGGGAATTTGTATGGGCTCTGATAACTTAGCAGTTGAGTGCCCTACAAACCAATCATCATCATCATCATCCATATCCGCATCCAGTGATGCCTATGAGCTGAGGATGACTTGGCGGCTGGTCAGTACCTTGGGCCTTCATGGCCTGTTTGGAAGGAATTTAGTTTTAGAGATTTCAGACTCATTAATTCGTCTGTTCTTGCAAGTAAAGTACAATAAATAGTTTGGGGGACATCCTCTATTCCTTTCTCAGTCATAAAAAAAAACTCCATGGGTCTACTTACAAACTTACTCAACTATATGACAAGTAGGCTCCCCTGACGAGCAGAAAAATAAGAAAGAAACATGCACCTTGGTTAACTGAATAACTAAACCAGCTTTTGATTCTCAGAGGTCCTGCATATTGGACATACAAACTGAGTCCCGCATCTGAAAATCATATTGCTTACAAGCAATAGTGTATTCCCATACATTAATCAAGAACAGAAATAGCCCAGCTGTCCTGTGGAAAAACCTGCATGGTCTTGGTACAGGCAAAGTAAAAGCTGCAGCTGATCCCATTGTCACAGTTGAACTGAAGCAGTACTTCATGTTACCTACAGTCACAATTGAACCACATACGAAACAGACACATGTTGATTACTTGTGGTTTTGTGGGATTTAAGGGACCAGACTGCTACAGTCATCGGTCCATTGATTACTTCATGAGGTTAAATGACTGTAGCAACAAAAAATTCTATCTGAAGCATGTTTCTTGCAATACTGTCATGCATGTCAGACCAGCATCTACAGGACGTGATGGCATCACAGTACAAATGATGAATATTATTATTGACCCATGACTGTCCACTATAACTGATATCTTCAAACACTCCTTGACCACAAGTGTTTTTCCTGAGTTCTGGAAACAGCCCCTTAATACCTGAATAAATTGCTACCTGAAAGAAAAATCAAAAATCATATTTTGTAACCAGTAATGAAATATTACAGAGTACATAAGGTCAAATGTAAGATGTGTTGTACCTCTCAGATATAATCAGGTATATCACATATTTGCGACAACAGGCATTTGAGAAATTGAATACTCACAGGAAATCACTTAGTAAAAGATATTTAACATTTTGATGTTACATTGATAGAGTTTCTGGTGGCATACATTTCAAATAACAACATAGTCTTATTTGTGAAATTCTGGGATGAATATTAAACGTACTACATACAAAAACTAGTTGCCCTGTAGAATTTGATACTTTATCTCTTTGCCTTGTGTCAGTAACCTGAGGCTAATGACCTAGGTAGACTTACTCGGACCAGTGTTCGTGGACCTTGATGATGCTGTGGTAGTTCTGCCTTTATACAGGCTGAAGCCTACCTTTTTTTCCTTCAGTTCTAGCATATCATATATTGTGTATTATGGGGAAATCTGAAACTGTCACAGCCCAGGGTGCATACGACCCAGGACAACCGGGAATTTTTTCATCTGGGAGAAAACCGGGAAAAACCCGGGAATTTTTCGGAATTCCAGGAATTTTTCATTGTTTTAGCTTTCAGTTAAATGTTTGTAATTTTGACTGCAGAATTGATTCTCTAGCAAAGAATTTTATTGTATTCTGCTAGTGGAGAATGATACTGCAGCAATAAAACATACATAAGAGGGAAAAAAATAAGACTTTAGTGGCAAAGGAAATATGCAATTTACAACAACAAAAAACCGTGCACGCACAAGCGTCTGCAAATAGCAAAAATATGTCAAAGGTCTTAGGGCGCAGACTGTAATTCTTTGTAACAATAAACTGCTTGCTATGAGCATGACGTCACAACTGTTCACATAAGGTTCGTTTGACCAATTGCCAGCGGTGTGTTGCGCATGCGCATTTGACTCGCGTATGAGCAGTACCTTCTCCCGCTACTTGAAGTTTGGCTGTTAGCTGTATCGATAGTAGCAGCAAGCAGCCAGATGCAAACGAGAAAAATTTTTCTCGCGCGCCCTAGCTGGCAGATTCACGCTTGCACAGAGTTGTCTGAGTTGTAGTGGGGATGGGGTTAACCTCCACGTGACCCGTGTTTACGTTCAGTGATTTCGCTGCTTCTCTTCGTGTGCAGCTCCCACGTCAAATGAAAACAAAACGGATATCTGTGGCCGGGAGCTGTCAAGTGAATTAAAATACATCCACATAATTATGGAGGGCAAAAATATATTATTAATTTCAGTTTTCTGATTTCATTTTATTTCCAAGTTCGTAGCAGTCAAGCATTAATCGCCTTGCAGAACAGTGAAGTTATTTTTGCAAGTTTGCTAAGGAAATTTGGCTTTATTAATCTTTCCGCCGAGGCAATCATTTTATTTGAAATGAAGTGTTTCATTCAACAGCATTGGCTAGTTCCAACTGTTCGCTGAATTTCAAGTGCACGTTATCATCTTCTGCCATATATGGCATTATGCCATAATAAAGAACCAAAAATGAGATCCTAGAGTACTGGTACTCCAAGAAAATGTCCATCCCAAAAACCACACTGAAAAGCTTAATATCAGATGGGACCGACTTCATTGTGAATCTGGAAAAAGCCAATTTGCACTTCAAGCCGAATTATGCATTTTAGTATGGTTTACGAAATTCCGATCCTCTTTGGAATATCCTCTGATGCACTGTTTCTTTTATTGTGTAATGTAAACTTTCTTAGTGCTTTATACACACGAACATATGGGCTTCCTACGCCACTGCAGTTGCACACGCACAATAATGCCTGTTTTCTGGCTCTCTCTGGCAACCGGTAAATTGAACCTATTTCTAACAGTCTCCGGATAGTATTGCGAACGGTGGTTAGAAAAGCGTTACTTTCAAAGTAAATTTCTTTTTACGCAAGATGAGTTATGTTACGAGTGAGAAAGTGGGATGGATATCTAAATCACAGAGCGTTTGAAACTGAACAGTTTGAGGACCAGCCACTTACAAGAATTTCGATCCGAGACATTTATGTCATAATTTTAAATTTACTGGCACATTTGTGTGATGTGTCTTAAAGTATAACACACGCAAAAAAGATAAATATTACATGTGAAAGCGTAGCGTCTGTTGTAGCGTGTTAATCTTAGAGACTAATGTATATGAAAGCTTACTTTTTCTTGTAGATATACGGTACTGTGTACATTAATGTAAACCGTTAACTTTTCCTCTTGCGTGTTCGTGCTATGTAACCAGTGATCTTGCTATTGGCTGACTATAACACGTGTCCTATGCTCTGAATAGCTGCTGTCATCGGCTGACGAGATCTCGTGGCTTGAGATATGACTCGCTTACAAAAGGACATCGCAACCTCGGTTTCAACGCTCCGGAAACTAACGCGCAGTGTTTGGTGCAATTCGAATTTATAGTTTCGTAATACGAAAATATGCAGCGTATATGTTGCTGCAAATCAAAGGTCTTTCCAAAACTACTCTCCCCCTTTTTTTTTTTTTTTTTTTTTTTTTTTTTTTTTAAGTCTCTCCAAAACTTCTTTGCCCCGTCTTTTCCTTTTTTTCCGGGAAGTTCTAAGCTATTGTATAAAATGTTAACCATTCAAAGGATTGATAAGTTTTACAGTTCCGAGGGAAAATCTACGGTAAACCTACTGTCACTTAGGACAGAAAAAGTGTATTTTCGCCCGCGAAAAAGCATATTTTTTAAACGGGATATCCGGGAGAAATCCGGGAATTTTTTTTCCTTGTCCCCGTATACACCCTGCAGCCACTCTCTGCAAGTGGTAACAAGCTTTGAAATATCAATGTGCATTTCATGGAGCATAAAACCTTGGGGGTCCTTCGATAAGAAAATAAAAGTCTCAGGGTATTAGCAATTCATTAGAATTTCCACATCACCTTAAAAGTGAAATGTTACGAGTCAAAACAGTGTTTATTTTTTTTTTAAAGTCTCAGTCCTTCACAAAAGCTGGGAACAAGACAAGAACGTTCACCTGATTAGACTGAATCAGATTCCACATCAAGATTCACTTTATCAAAAAAGTTTCATATATTGAATACAAATGTCTGTTTCAATCAGAAAATAAATAAATAAAACATACACTTTATGTGGTTAGGGTGTATAAAATCCATTTTCATGAATAAAATTTAATGCTGCGACCACTCCATTGGTAAAATTCTCTTAACACTGATATGATCCCTGTGTGCAAGCTGAATGCCAGGACAGTATAAATCACCCAGTCCCTGTGTCTGCTTTGAGCCAGAACTGATAGAGTGGTATGATGCACTATGGCTTGGCAGAATAGCACATAAGACCTGCTCATGAGGTCACCAAATATGATTGTGACATCATTCAATTGGTTTACATCTGCAATGTTCAGGTGTGAAACATATGTATCTGCCCCACAACAGTATGCAGGGTAATGTAGTCATGGAGTCTTAGTTGTACTGAACTGTAAACCTGAGGATGAGAGACATCATTTTTAATATTTTTGTAGCTCAAAGGTTTGGTTGTATTGAATATTAAAATTGCCATTAACCTCATACACAGCTGCTACCACTAATAATGGATAAAGCTAAAAAGAACTGCATATGTTATTACTAATGAAAATTTGAGTCAGAAGAGACTCAGAGCCAGATTCGCTGCTTTTCAAATTTTCATTGATACTGTTGATTCCACTCTTAGTTTCAGAACACTACTACCATAGGTTCTCTCTCGCAGTATGTGGGAGTAGTGGTAATGAGGAAACAAAGTTGATGAAGGAATATGACTTACACTGGTACATAGGATATATGTCAGTTCACGGAAATGATATTAATGGAAAAACTGCCTGTAATAACTGTAATTATTCGTGGAAATCTGCTTTCCAGGTGAGTAATATAGGTAACTATCGACAGTCACATGGTAAACATCGCCAAGATAAAAAAGAAGCAATGAAAAAACAAGAAACCTAAAAACTCGTCTTGCAAGAGGCCTACTACAAAAAGAGTGCCATGTTGCATTAATAATAGATATGTGGCTGCAGTGGGTAGATAGCCAAAGACAAAGAAGTGTAATTTTGACAATGACTGTATTTCTTTTCCCAGACAATAAATAATTTCAAAAACATACTTTTGACCATAGAAACAGTACGGAAAGCATCTGATGATTTGTTTACACTCAAGTGGACATAAACTCATAATTGGATCCTTCTAATGACCTCCAGATGCACCTCCAAATGTATCCAAAAACTTTAGAAAAAAAAAACAAATTTCAGTAGTACATAAGTTTCCCAATCATATTGTTATTGAGGAGACTTCAATTGTGGCTGTGACAAGGCATCCTGCAAAACACTATAAAATGGATTCTCTGAGAACTACCTAGAACAGATTTCTCGGAAGTCCACTTATGATGGAAATATCTAGCAGCAACCAATAGACCTGAACCCTTTGAGGATGTCTACATAGAAACTGGTACTAGTGGCCATGAGGCAACTGTAGCTTCAATGATTACTAAAGTACACACGGCAACTAACACAAGTAGAAGGGTTATATTTTCAACAAACTAGGTAAAAGGGGCATGCAGTAATGTGGTACCTCAGTAATAACTTGAAACATTTAGCTCCAGAGAGGAGCATGTAAGAGGAACATGGTACAGGTTTACAAGAGTAGTTCACTGTACATTTGATAGATATGCACCCAGCAGAATAGTTCATGATGCGAGAGACCCTCCATGGCATACAGTCTCTGTAAAGAAACAGACTACTATACAATAGATATAAAACAGACCATAGGGTTAGAGATAAGGAGATGCTGAATGATACATGTTTGGCACTCTAGAGGCAATGTGTGAAACCTTGAACAACTACTGTAGCTTATTATTATCTGTCACAAAACCCCGCGAAATTTTGGTCATGTGTAAAGGCTGTTAATAGTATGAAAGTTAATGTCTAGATACTCATGGATGAAACGGGGATTGAAATAGAGGTTAGCAAAGCAAAAGCAGAAACTCGCATTTCAAATGCTCCTTTGCAAATGAAAATCAATAGGTACTGCCCTAATTTAGTTTTCGCTTATCTGCAAAGATAAATGATATAGATGTTAGTATCAGTAGTGTTGATAAGCAGCTGAAATCGCTAAAATTGAACAAAGCTCCAGGCCCCAATGGAATCCCTATCGGATCCTCTATCAAATTTGTGCCTGATCTAGCTGCTCTTTTAACTATAATCTAGTATAGGTCCCTCGAACAAACAAAACTCTGCCCAGTAGTTGGAAGATAGCGCAGGTCACACCTGTCTACAAGAGTAGTAGTTCAAGTGATGGTACCATCTAGTATCCTTATCATCCATTTGCTGTAGATTCTTAGAACATAATGAGGTACCTCAAACAGAATGGCTGCCTCCATGCCAACCAGCATAGATTCCGAAAACATCAATCATGTGAAACCCAACTCGCACTTTTCCAACATGACGTGCTGAAACCCACTTATCAATGCAGTCAAGTAAATGCAGTATATTTCAGAAACGTATTTGACTCCATAGCACATCTACATCATACTCCAGCACAAAACAGTGTGTGGTGGAGGGTACTTGTGATGCCTCCTTCCCTATTTCACTTGCAAATGGCATGTGGGAAGAATGATTGTCAGTAAGCCCCTGTATTATTAGCTCTAGTTTTTCAAATTTTCTCCTCGTGGTCATTTGTGACATGTATGTGAGTGGAAGTAGTACTCTGAGGTGACTAAAGTCATGGGACAGCTGTATGGAGATGGCAGTAGTATTGTGTACAGGAAGCATTAAAGGGTAGTGCATTGACAGAGCTGTCATTTGTGCTTCAAGTGAATTGTTATCGACATGACTATGACCACACGACAGGAACTAATAGACTCTGAACGTGAAATGGTAGTTGGAGCTAGATACATGGGACATTCATTAACAAATTCAATATTCTGAGATACACAGTTTCAAGAATGAATCAAGAATACCAAATTTCAGGCATTACCCTTCACCACAGACAACGCAGTGGCCGACAGCCTTCACTTAATGACAGAGTAGCGGCATTTACCTAGAGTTGTCAGTGTAAACAGACAATCAACACTGCGCCAATAACAGCAAAAATCAACATGGGGCACATGACGATCGCATCCTTTAGGACAGTGCAGCGAAATTTGGCGTTAATGGGATATGGCAGCAGGTGATTGATGTGAGTGCCTTTGGTAATAGCACGACATTGGCTGTAGCGCCTCTCCTAGGCTTGTGACTATATATATGTTGGACCCTAGGCGACTGGAAAACCCTGGCCTGGTCAGATAAGTCCTGATTTCAGTTGGTAAGAACTCATTGTAGAGTTCGAGTGTGGCACAGACCCCACAAAGCCATGGACCCAAGTTGTCAGCAAGGCACTGCGCAAGCTGGTAGTGGCTCCATAATGGTGTGGGCTGTGTTTACATGGAATCGACTGCGTCCTCTGATCCAGATGAACTGACTGTTGACTGGAAATGGTTCTGTTCAACTACTTGGATACCATTTGCAGCCATTCATGGATGTCGTGTTCCCAAACAATGGTGGGAATTTTTATGGATGACAATCCACCATGTCACCAGCCCACAGTTGTTTGCAATTGGTTTGAACAACATGCTGGACAATTTTAAGTGAATGGTTTGGCCACCCAGATCGCCTGACATGAATCCCATCGAACATTTTTGTGACATAATCGAGAGATCAATTTGTGCACTAAATCTCTCACTGGCAACGCTATCGCATTGTGGATGACAATAGAGGCAGGATGGCTCAGTATTTCTACAGGGGACTATCAACGACGTGTTGAGTCCATACCATGTCGAGTTGCTGTCCTACGCTGGGCAAAGGGAGGCCCAACACGATATTAGGAGGTGTCCACGACTTTCGTCACCTCATTGTATGTTGTCCGACTCTTCTCAGAGAGTATTGTCTCGAAATTTCACTCGTAAACCTCTCCATGATGCACACCACCTCTCTTTTAATGTCTGCACTGGAGTTTGTTGAGCATCCGCCGACTAGACAATCCCATGATAAACCCACCAGTCTTCGTTGGATCTTCTCTATCTCTTCTATCATTCCTATCAGAAAAGTATCCCAAACTGATAAACAGTACTCTACAATCAGTCAAACTAGCGCATTGTTAGCCACTCCCTTCGTGGATGAGTTACATAGATTCTTCCTATGAATCTCACTCTAGCATCAGGATCCTACTATTTGTTTTATGTGGTCATTCCACTTAAAGTTGCCCTGGATATTTACCCCTAGATATGTTACTGTAGATACTTTTTCCAGCAAGTTGTCATCAATAGTGTAGTTTTACAGCAGTGGATTTATTTTCCTATACATGCAAAATATGTTACATTTATTTACATTCAGAGTCATTTGTCAATCATCTATAGGTCATTCTACAAATCGTTACTGGCTACTGGCGTTGCTAAATTCTTGTTGACAACCGCATCACCTGTGAACGGTCTTAAAAAGCTTCAAACACTTTTTAATAGATCATTTACATGCATCGTAAATAGTAACGGTCCTATCACACGTCCTTGGGGTACTACCAAAAATGCTTGTACATCTGTCGATTTTTTCCGTTAAGAGTGACGTGTCGAGATCTATCTGCAAGGAAGTCTTGAAACCAGCCGCAAATGTCGCAGCACTACGTATCTCGTGGAGGAACAGAGCGAACTGAGTTTCACAAAATCTTTGTTTGCACAATTCTCTTGATTGCTATATAGGAGATTTTTGTTCTGCAAAAACTTCATAATTCTTGGGCATAAAACATGTTCCATAATTCAACCAAAGACTGACGTCAGCAATATAGGCCTTAGTATGATGGCCCGTATTACAATCTCCCACTGTGAAAATTTTGAAAGACCAAATTAAGTATTTCAGCCTTCTGTCTGTTATATTACGTTTCGTCGCCAATATTGTCACTAAGTGACTGAATAGATGGTTTTGAACCGCTTAATGTTTTTACATAAGACCAAAACCGTTGGGCCTTGCCCACTCATCTCGTATCGGGTGCCTAAGGGATGCTGCATTCTCTGAATGCTATACCACAATTCAAGCAAATACCATTAGTAGTTTTTTTTTCTAAACAGCAGATTTGACAATACTTAACTTGAATGTACTACATGTTGTCACAAGCGATGGGCGACAGGCAATATAATTCAGAGTCCCTGGCTATATGCAATGTTCCTGCAAGTTTGACACACAGTTTGTGGATCACTGATAACTGTTCTCATAGCACTCTCTGCGAGGCGAAGCTAATACTCCACTAATGTCAGCCTGAGGCTGGCAGGAGCAGCGCTTATATTTACTTCTTGCAGAGGTCGGCCCTGGCACGGCCGGTCTTTGTGAGTGGGCAATTGGCTGACGTCGCCTCACCGCCTTCTATGGTCTTGCATTCTTCCTCTTCGTTCCGCCGCTTGTGGTTACATCAGAACATTCTTTCATTCTTTCCCCCCAAAGCGATGGCCCATCGTTGTGTAGGGAGTGCGACCACGGTGGGGGAGGCAGGAGTGTTGACACATCGTTGGGCCAGAAGCTGTGGCTCAGGGGTCAAGCTTCCAGCCATACCCCGCCATCTGTCCTGCGCTCTGGCGGAAATGTCCCCCAGAAAACGACCAGAAGGGTACACGTCCACCTTCTGCTGCCATGAAGCAGATGAAGATGGCGGCGACTGCTGCGGTGTGGGTGGGTCCGGCTCCATTGGTAGGACGAGAGGACGCAGAGGAGGAGAATACCCCATCTCAATGTGGTCGTCCCTCGGTGTCGTGATGATACCCTCTGGCACCTGCTGTGGCCGCGCTGTCCTCTGGACCTGTGAATCTGGAGAAAGATGGACTGAAAGACCATCATGTATACGACAGAGGCAAAGTTTATTTTGATGGTAGCACTGCAAGCCATCGGGACCTGAAAGAAGATACATGCAAGCGCCAAGTCGACGGACGATATCGCCTCGCGCCCACCGTCTGCTACCGCTAAAAACCCTGTGAAAGACAATATCATGCGGCGCGAAGCAATACTTGCGACCTTCCTTCAGATGCTGAGGAGGGTGGAGCAGTATCCGATGGTGGCGGCCGTGAAGCAATTCCACTGGCGATGGTCCATCTCGTGGGTACGAACGATATGAGGCAAGAAACAGTTGCAATGCTTGATCCCTAGTGTGAGCGGAGCGAAGTTTGGTCATCTGCTGCTTGAAGGTTCTAACAAAACGATCCGCATCACCGTTTCACTGTGGATGGAATGGTGCATTAGTGAGATGCTGTATGCCATTGCGTTCACAGGATGTTTCAAATTCATTGCACCTGAACTGAGGGCCGTTGCCTGTCACTATTACTTCAGGTAAACGTTCTAGGCAAAAAAAAAAAAAAAAATCGATGATAACACCTGAACTGTGCTACGTGACGTTGTCGAGTTCGTTGAGACAGAAAAAGGAAACTTGCTATATGAGTCAACCACAGTCAACCAGCGAGTGTTCCAAAAAGGTCCCACAAAGTCTGTGTGCACATGTTTCCATGGCAATTGCCACTTAGGTGAAGCAGAGAATTTTTGTGGCAGGGCGGACTGATTTTCCGCACATGCGTGACACTGTGACGTAATCTGTTCTATTTGGACGTCCATACCCTGCCAAGTACAGTGTCGACGCACCAACTGTTTCATACAAACAATCCCCCAGTGTCCTTGGTGGAGTAACTGCAACACTTCTTTTTGCAAAGCTTTAGGGATCAACACACATGACTGTCCACTATCATTTTGAACAAGATTCACACCTTTCTGTTCAGCGAGGCTGTGCTGACGTACAAAGTATCGTCGCACTACAGAGCTTTTTATGCTATTCAACGAGTGAGGCCAAGATGTGCGATTATAATTGAGCAAAATGTTCAAATCTGAATCAGCGTCCGTGGCCTGTGCAATTTTCTTATAGTTCAGCGGAAACGACCGAAGCAATTCAGAATCCTCAGCATCGATGTGACATCAAGATGCAGCAGAAGCGTCAAAGACAGGGCCAATCAAAAGATGTGAAAGTGCGCCCGCATTAGTATGTTGAGCTGTTGGACGATACACAATATCACACTGGTATTGAGACAAGAGGAAAGCCCGTCTTTGCACTTTTTGGACAGTTTGTACAGGAACCGGTCTCGTTGGATGAAACAAGGACTGCAAAGCCTTGTGATCCGCTACTAACTAGAATTTTCTGCTGTACAAATAGTGGTGGAATTTGATGACACCATACACAATAGCCAAAGCCTCTTTTTCAGTTTGTGAATAGTTACATCGAGCTTTGGACAACACTTTTGATGGGAAAGCAATAGGCATGTTTTTATCACCAATTCTGTGCGAAAGCACTGCACCGACTCCTTAAGAGGAAGCATCAGCTTGCAATACAACGGGTTTGTCAGGATCAAAGTGAACTAAGCATCGATCACTGAACAATGTATCTTTAAGTTTTTGAAAAGCTACTTGGCACTCATCTGTCCAAACAAAGGGGACATTCTTGTCGCGCAAGCGAGGAGCTATGATTTGTGCAGCATTCGGTATGAACCGAATATAATTGTTCATTTTCCCTAAGACTGACTGCAATTCTGCGACATTGCAAGGAACTGGCAAGTCTTGTATGGCTAACAATGCAACTGAAAAGGATGTATACTTTGACTGTTTATGACATGAGCAAGATACTGCAACTTAGGTTTACAAAAATCGCACTTGTCCAGTCTACACTTCAGTCAGGCATCAGATAACACACGAAACAAAGCACATAAATTTGCAATATGTTCTTCAGGTGTCCGACCTGCTACTACAATATCGTCCAAGCTTGAACAGTTTGGCACTTGTGCAGTCAGCTGTTCCAAATATCATTGGGAAAATGGCGGGTGTGCAAGCACTGCCAAAAGGCAAATGCAAATATTTAAACAAGTCCAAATGAGTATTTACTAGACACACTTTTTGAGATTCTTCATCGAGTGGTATCTGAAGATATGCGTCACGCAAATCAGTTTTTGAAAAGTAGCGTCCAGCGCCTAATTTGTCCATGAGATCTTCTGGGTGGGGCAATGGATAAGTATCAATAACAGTTTGTGGGTTGACTGTAGACTTGAAGTCAACACAGAGGTGAATGCGACCTGAAGGTTTGGGGAGCAAACCCAGTGGACTTGCCCATTGACTAGCTTGTATGAGCGCAATAACCCCACAATCTTGCTATTCTTTTCAGTTCAGCAGCGACTTTGTCCCGTAATGCGATGGGAACAGTTCTGGCCCGGCAAAATTTCGGCTGATCATTGTGTTTCATAGTAATATGGGCAACAAAATTGTTAGCTCTGCCTAAACTTTCAGAAAAGAGTTCTGGGAATCCTTTTAGCAAGCTAGCTACACTGTCTATTGCACTGCATGTGGATACTGACAAAACATTGTCCTGAATGTTAAAGCCAAACAAATTAAATGAATCAAGACCAAATATGTTCTCACACTTGCGTGATTTTAGCTCTGTAAAAGTCACTGTTTGCGTATGCGAGCGATACATAGCAGGCAAATTACATGTTCTGAGAACGGGAAGGTTTTGTCCATTACAAGCCGTCAGTTGCGTGCTGGTTTTAGACAGGCCTGGGGAGCCTAACAGTTCATATGTGTGACGATTTAGCAATGTGACAGAGGCACCCATGTCCAATTGAAATTTGCCACAAATGAGTAAATGAACAGAAAGTTCGTTTGACTGGCGTATCACGGTCGCAGGTTCGAATCCTGCCTCGGGCATGGATGTGTGTGATGTCCTTAGGTTAGTTAGGTTTAAGTAGTTCAAAGTTCTAGGGGACTGATGACCTCAGAAGTTAAGTCCCATAGTGCTCAGAGCCATTTGAACCATTTTTTGACTGGCGTATCACTAACGAAATGCATGCTTGCTAGTTGCAGTCTTGGAGTATACTGCGTTAATGACATAGGCCTTGTGGCAAGAGTTTTGTGAGTAGTCTGAATTCTTATGTTTGTTCCATTGCAAATACGGATTGTACATGTCCTTTCCTACCACAAGCGTAACACTAAGCTTGTCAGGAGGGGCAGTCTTGGCGTTTGTGCCGTAACACCTAGGGCAAGACTTAATTTTGTTACCCTGTATAGCTGTCTGTTTAGCAAACTCCTTATGCGGCGTGGAACGTTGTTTAGTTGGCACGGCTAACGCACGCTGTCGGTGCGTAATGGGGCGATCACAAGCAAGGAACTCAACCTGACAAGTAGCTGGCCGCTCAAATGTATGAGCTGACAAGGCACCAGAATCGTACTGATCTAGTACTTACACTACCTGCTGAAATGATGGACCTGACTGTTTCAAAATCCGTTCTCTGATTTTGACGTCAGGCACATTGTACATGATCGCATCACGCAACATAACGTCTGAATATATATCACCGCAAGCACATTTGAATTTGCATTTCCTTTTCATACCCTGCAAATCAGTTACCCACTCGTGATAAATTTGTTCTGACCATTTTTTGCACACACACTTAACGAATGCCATCCTGACACACCAACACTTCCCTGACTTTTGGAAGGCGGCCAAGGTCCTGATGTTCAGGAAGCCAGGGAAAAACCACTCCCTCCCACAAAATTACCGACCCATCAGTCTGCTGTGTTCGCTCAGCAAGATTGTTGAGAAGGTAATACTGAAATGTATCACTAGGCATTGCATCGCCAACGACACCCTAAGACCGGAGCAATTCGGCTTTAGGAATCACCACTCGACAACACAACAACTCCTCCGCGTAGTCGAACATATAACACACGGCTACGACATGAGCAAAGCCACAGGGGCCGTGTTCCTAGACATCGAAAAGGCTTTCGATCGTCCCTGGCACAACGGACTCATACGCAAACTAAGCGAAGCTGGATTCCCAGACGGACTCGTACGTATCATACACTCATATCTCACGAACAGATGTTTCAACACTAACGTGCAGGATAAACAATCAACACAACACGGTATCCAAGCTGGAGTACCCCAAGGGAGCATCCTAGGGCCCATCTTGTTTAACCTGTCCATTAATGACTTCCCAGCGACACAAAACGCGACGTTAGCCGTCTATGCGGATGACACAGCCATCCTCGCGCAAGACTGGAAAGCGTCGAACATCAATTCACGAATACAGACAGCACTCAGAACAGCTGAGCCTTGGTTGGAGCGATGGCGTATTAAAGTAAACGTCGACAAGTGCGAAGCAGTTCTGTTCACACGCAGACCGAAACTACTGCGCAAACACCAACACTGTAGACCAATAACACTACATACACGCCCAATACGTTTCCGAGAGAAAGTCAGGTACCTTGGTGTCTGGCTGGACCGGAAACTTACATGGGGGCACCACATCGAATATGTTGCCAACCGAGCACACGCGAGGCTCAAACAGCTCTACCCAATGCTCAACAGGGAAAGCACACTGAATAGGAGGGTGTCGAGGTCCTTATACATGACACTGATTAGACCTCTGATGACGTACGCAGCTCCCGTCTGGGGATATGCAGCTCCCACACGACTGCGCCGCCTGCAGATCATACAGATCAAGGTGCTACGAATCATTAGCAATGCTCCACGCAACACACGCACCGTGGATCTTCACCATGAATACCGCCTTGATACCCTCAAGGAAGTATTCAAAAAACACGCCACACGACTATACAGGAACTCGAGACACTCGAACAATCCTTTCATCCTCACTCTGGGAAACTACGATCACAACCACAGGTGGAAACACAAGCGGCCAAAGACACTGCTAGCTAGGGCATAGCCACCTATGGTTAACTAACATACGCAAACAGCGACAAACGTCGGCAAGCCCCTGCATATCAGCAACACTGACTGGCAACTACCAGCTGCTATTAGTGCCGACCAACAGGCCACAGCAGGGACACCGACGAGCTCGCCCACAGACGCACAAACAATCTGCCAACATTCCCTCACACTGTGCCTCCGGTATATGACCTATCGGACACAATATCGATAACAAACCTAACTGTTGCAGGATGCTGACGCTGAACGAGGACTCTGTACCAGCACCCAGCGCCAGCCGCCGAGCAGCACAAACGCACAACGTCAAGGTATCGACATGCATGATACCCACTACTAACAAAGCCTATCCTTACACAACCTATCGCAGGCAGCAAGACAACTGCTACTGCTCTTGCCGCCCGACCTAACTTTCGCAGAGGTTTTTTTCCCTTGGCCCTTGCCTTGGCACTTTTTTTTCTCTGCCCTTCAAACCACTACCCTTCGTCAGATTTCGACCAATCTATCTCCAGATGAGCGCGTATTTTATCAAATCCACAAGAAAACCTAAATCGGGCAAGGTAGAAGAATCTTTTTTACCCATTCGCCAAGTGTACAAGTTAGGTGGGTCGACAACATATTCCTGTCATGTGACGCACATGCCGTCACCAGTGTCCTATAGAATATATCAGATGTGTTTTCCTGTGGAGGAATCGGTTGACCTATGACCTTTCGATCAAATGTTTTCGGTTCCGATTGGAGAAGCACGTCCTTTCGTCTACTAATCGCACGGTTTTGCGATGCGGTCGCAAAACACAGATACTAAACTTATTACAGTGAACAGAGACGTCAATGAACGAACGGACAGATATAACTATGCAAAAATAATGAAAGTAAAATTTTCGGTTGTGCGAAGACTTGAACCAAGGACCTCTTCTTCTGCAGCTGCTCAAGCTACCACGAGACCACATCGATGCTGAGCTCACGTGCTCCTTGATGCTGCCTATGTAGCCCATGGACTACTCAGTTTGTATATTTTGCTTATTTTTTCACAGTTTCACACAACTTCTTCCTGTTTTCTCAATTGATCTGTGTTCGGTTTATCAAGGCCTATCCACTGTGCCAAGTTATAACTAAATCTGAGGGGGGTGCGATGGGGAGGTTCCCTTGTTAGTGTATTGGGTTCTTGGTAGGGAGCATGTTATGTTGGATGGAGAGTCAACGACGGATGTAACAATAACTTCGAATGCGCCCCAGGGGATTGCATTGGGGCCATTGCTTTTCATGTTGTGTATTAACGATCTTACAGACAATATATGGTAGGTCTTTCCCATCCCTTAAGACCGTGCTTGGAACGTGCTTGTTTAAAGCATATTGTACCATGCTTCTCATTTTTTCTGTTCATGCTTATTTATCAAATGTAAGATTGTAAGGGGTATCAAGCGAAATTTGTGACTGGCTTGATGATTTATTTGTAGGGAGGGCACAGTGCGTCATGTTGGGTGAAGAGTCAACAACAGATGTAGCAGTAACTTCGAGCGTCGTCCAGGAAATTGCATTGGGGACCTTTCCATTCATGTCGTGTAATAACGATCTTGCAGACAATATTACTACTAACCTCACTCTTTTCACAGATGATGCAGTTATCTATAATGAAGTACCGTCTGAAAAAAACAACTGCACAAATAGTCAGTCAGATTATAATGATATTCCAAAGTGATGCAAATACTAACAACTTGCTTTAAGTATTCAAAAATGTAAAATTGTGCTCTTCACAAAATGAAAAGACATAGTATTCTATGACTGCGGTATCAACAAGTTATGGTTGGATCAGTCAACTCATACAAATACCTTGACGTAATAATTTTAAGCAATATAAAACGAAATCATCAAATATAGCTCACCCGCAGATAAAGCAAGTGGCAGACTTCGCTTTAATTGTAGAATACCAGGGAAATGCAATCAGTCTACAAAGGATATACCTTACAAATCACTCATGCGACCCAGTCCAGAATATTGCTCAAAAGAATGGGACCTGTAACAAACGGGACTAACAGTGGATACTGAATTTATACAGAAAAGGCCAGCATCAATGGTCACAGGTTTATTTGACTCTTGGGAGAGTGTCACAGAAACTCTGAAGTAACTGACCTGGCAGACACTTGAAAACAGATGCAAACTATTCCGCGAAAGCCTACTTACAAAGTTTCAAGAACAGGCTATAAAATATTTCTCTGGGAATATATCACAAGCCCCTACCTATTGCTCCCATAGGGATCGTGATGAAAAGACTAGATTAATTGCGTCACACACGGACGCATTCAGTCAGTCATTCTTCCATGCTGCATACATAAATGGAACAGATAGAAGCCCTTATAACTGTTACCTGAATCTTCTCAGGAAGGAATTACAACAATTCCTTTCTTGTTATTCTCTCGGTAAAGGATTTTGTGGATGGCTTGTGGTCCGCCGGTGAAAGCGATAGTACAATATTCCATATTTACGAACTTCCAGCATGCTGGAATAATTGCAGGTCAGCAACTTCCATTAATCAGTACAACTGAAACCAGCCAAAGTCGTAAATTTCACTTTTTTTATTTATTTACTTGATGACTAGTTTCGAGATGAGATCCATTTTCAAAGTGGGGTCAACGGAGGCGTCCGATACTACCCGTCGGCTTTGGGCCGTGACGTAGGCTAGGCGCAAATTGAGACGCGTATAGCGCGTGTGACGCGACGCAGCGCAGCGCGTGTTTTTGTAACATTACAGGTTCAAATGGGAACGCGCAAATTGCGACGCGACGCGACTGGGACGCGACACGCGCCTGCGCCAGGTCGCGCGGCGTTGTGGTTGAGGCACAGTTTCTCGCGCCGCGGGTCGCGCTTGCCTCGCTAGCACCGTGGGAAATTTGAGGCGGGGAGCGGAAAAGTAGCACGGCCATATGCTCACATCGGAACGGCGCATATGAGCAGTGGTAATATTGCCCATACGATAAATTTTGCCTTACTGTGTACTGAATTTTATTGCCTTTGTGTAGTATTTCGTTTTTCGCCATTTAAACGCTCCAGCTTTCTTAGTTAGCACGTTATAATTTTCTGTTACTTATATGTGCATAGTTTTGTTTTGTTTTTCTTCTGTCAAAAAAAATGTATACTCCAGTAACTGATGAGCCAGTGGCCACTGGAATTGCACCATATTGCCTCCGCGATGATTTCAGATCGCAAGAAGGGACAGAAGGTAGTGAATAAGGAAGCAAGGAATATTATAAAATCATGTGATTAAGAATCAAGGCAGGAAAGTTAAGCAAGGTTATCTTCTCGCTGCCTAGTAAGCTAGCGTATCTGTACGATCTGTTACAAAAATTTAGAAAGGGATAATCTCCACAGGTGTGATCCCTTTGTGCATCTGGTAAAAAGCGTCCAAAATCTGAAGTATAGAAGTTTCACTGTGATTACTCTGATATGGATGTAATAATGTAATACGACACACTGTACTACATGCATGTGAGCAACATATTTCCACTGCAAGCTAGAAACAGTCGAAAAGCAGTCACAAATAACAATGTTTTAATTGGTTCGCCGTGATGAGAAAAAGCATTTCAATTGTTGCATGGACATTATCAGCATTAATAAACTAATTATACAACAGTCTACACAAATGAAGAAAATGGTTGGTATTATTACGAAAGTAGGAATATCCTAAAAGAGTGTTATGATTAGATGTACTTAATTTGTTGAAATGTGCTGCTGACAAAGGCGGATCTACTTTCATGACAATGTTTTTCGAACTCCATCTCACAAGGCACACATGGCTAGCTTGTGCATTCCTGTCACGCGCATTGTCCTTCGCTGCTGACAATACACTCACCATTGTGTTGTGCGACAGATCAATTATTTACTTTTCTCAGTAACAACTATTTTATTCGCGATCACGCATTGTCAGTTTGGCAAGCCCTAGGTGAGTAAACAGTATCTGGCACGTGCCTATCATTCCGTCTGAAGGAACGCTCGTCACTATTTTAATACTGCTCAGATCAAGAGAAGGAATAAAATCCTTTGGTAAGTTTCCATTCCAGTCGCTCAGTGTTAAAAATACGATGGGTTACGGGGATTCCACCAAAATTCCAACAGAATTGCCAATCTGTTTTTGTGTGAGTTGTTAACTTTTTCTCAATCGAAGAAGCATCATCATTTATGAGTAAAGGCCACATTTCTCTTGGTGACTGGTTTAATTGTACTTCCTTTGTCACAATGTAATTTGCCAAACTCATCTCACATCAGCTATTGAGACAGAATTCCGAAACGGAGGGACTCATTAAACAAGTAATTGGCAATCACAGAGCTCAATAGTTTACGAAAAACCTCGTAGTATCGGTTTGCAGTAACAGAAAGGAAAAAATTTTATGTTTATTTTCATACTAGGAAGCTCTTGTTTCGCTAGCTGTCGATAACTCTTAAAAAATTACAGTCACTGGAGTGAAATAAATAAAAAAAGAAGTATAAGTAGTGATATATCGCCACAGATAAGAAAGTTTCGTGTGTTTAATAATTCGCAAAATACTCTCCTCCCTGTGTGCTATCATTCGCCAAACTTTCGTTTCGATGTCTCGAGCGGTTTAGGAGATATGAGAAATGTTGCGGGTATTTCATTCTCGTGGGCGCGAGATCGGAAGTGAGCGCGCTACATGGGATCCATTTTCTTGAGACCTGAGGCAGATAGAGATCTCCTCCAAAGTCTAAACAAAAATTCAGCATGTTAGCTGAATTTCATACGCAGCAACATATGGTGTAACACGCACCAAACGCAAAATCATAACGACCCCTAATTTTCGTTGCAAACTTTTTGAGTTTTGCGTAGTGTCTCACTAAAATGTGTACATCACAATAAGAATGGTCAGTAGCGAGGTGATGGGCACTTCGTCACGAAACTGACATATAAACGCTACAAGTAAGGAAAAAATCATATATTTTCAGAGAATAGTTTCTGTAAAGTCGTTTGAGAAAGATAAGAGGTTGCGCGCGCTTCGGTTCAGTCAGCGCAGAGCGTCGCCAGTCGGCGCGTGCGAAGTATGGTGTACGCGTCGCAATATGCGGTGGACCCGCGCGACCCGTGCGGCACGTGCGTGTCGCGCTGTAGTCTAGTGTCACGTCACACGTGCTATACGTTTCTCAATTTGCGCCTAGCCTAAGGGTGTTGTGTTGTGTGACGTCATGACGGTGCGGAGTTTAGTTTATGAGTGTGCTATGTTTGTAGATGTCGTCTTCTTGCGGTTGGTGGTGTCCTCTGGTGGTGTATTTTGTTCATTTGGGTGTAGCAGCTTGCAGTGTACATTTATCGGTCGTGACTGTTACAGAAGAACGGAAATTAGTTTCAGTGAGTTAAGAATTAAGTTTCCGTTGCGTTTATGTTATTGCGGTGTCGTTTGATGTTACTGGTTTGCTGTTTGTCACGCGGTAAGTCGTTTAATTCAATTTGTGGCTTCTTTTGTTAGATATGGATATGGCTTCTAAGTTTAATAGTGCGCGTCTGCGGGCTGAAATGGGGCACGACATGTTGTCCGACATTAAGTTTCTGTAACTTTTTGAGCTTGTGACGGAGGTAGTGAAATGCAGCGTATGCAAGCAGAATATGCGAGTTGGGGGTAGTGTGTGGCGCCGGAACTTTTTTATGGTAAGTAGTCGTTTTTTGGGTCTATTGTTCGCGTGCTATGATGTTCGATGGGGTTTTTATGTGTTGTTGGGTCGGTGTTATTTACTGCATGTGTTGGTGGTTGATGTTTTGGTATCGGCACTTGTGTTTGATTTATGTGTCTTAAAGGGAAGTACTGGATTCCAATTTTTTTGGTATCGTCAGTTGGATTTGAGCTGCATACGTCATGGGAAGTGACCGACTGCAATTTGTTGTCGTAGCTATGTGTGTTTTGGTATTGTGAGCTGTTGTTGACCCATATAGATTAAGGAAAGTGTTCGATTCCAATGTGTGGTCGTAGCCTTGTGTGTTTTGGTATCGTGAGTTGCTGTTGACGTGTTTTGGTATCGTCAGTTGCTGTTGACCTATATAGGTTGCTTTAGGTGTTGGCTTTTATTTTGTGGTATCGACAATTGCGGTTGAGCTATGTAGATGAAGGGAAGTGACCGATTCCTGTCGATATTGTAAGTGTAGCAGACCTTGGGAATGTTGTGGTGTTTTTATGTCGTCGTTTTGTGTGGTTTGTGATCGTGGTGTGTCTGTATGTGTTTATATTTGGTTTTATATGCATTTTCGTGTTTGTTGTCGTTTATGTAATGACGTCACAGGCGCCATTTTGCAAACGTTGAGAATGGTAGTTTCCGCCATATTGGTGACGTCATGGGTCAAAGCTGACGCGTGGAATCGGACGCTTCCTTATTGCCACGAAGTGCATATGAACAGTCACAGTGCATACAGATAACTTATCTGCATGCATTGTATTTTTGGAAAATCAAGTTTGACTACCTGGATGATTTGAAAATGGGTCCCGCCCCGGAACTCATCATCAAGTAAATAAAATAGTAACATTTGCAACATTGGCTGGTTTCTGTTGTACTAATATTCCATACGTTTTGAGATGGTTAAAACTGAAATCGGCGAAGTCTCGCGATTGTCTCTTTAAGAAGGCTCAGGCGGGACTCCAAATAACTCACTTAACCCTGAAGCGATATCATGTCACCAATTAATCTGTTCACAAAGCTAATTCACATTTACGCGCGTAACGTGAGCACCTTCCACCTACCCTGCAGGCTTACTCAGGCTCGACTGACTGCCTCACTACTTTAGCGCCAAACCGGACGGTGGGTGCCAAGCTGTACTCTTCTAATAAGATGGTGCTTCCTGTCAGTGACTCTAACTCGCTGGCTCAAAGATGCATAAAGGTAGATACCATTAGTTCAGGATAGTATCGATATCTGCACCCTTACATCTTCTCACTACATGTTTCCGAAATCTGCAAGAATTAAGGATTTTCGGAAATATAAGGAGAATCCTCCACCTTAATGAAAAGAAGAAGAAAACAACAGAATTGTCCGGCAACGTAATGGAAATATTCCAGAAATAGAAATATAGTAATGGATTGCAACGGCCACCTCGTTTTCATATCAGTCGTTTGAATTACAGACAATATCTTGCAAGAGCACACACATCGCATCAACCCCTACCAAGTGATAATTCTTACACTGTTTGTTTATACATGACATAAACTACATAAACTCTTTAAGAAATACCATAAATTTTACAATCGTATTTAAATTCAGTCCATTTCCAAATCTCTTGGAATATTGTTTTAAAAACGCATTAAACACATATATAAAAATTCAAAAGCAGATACTGATGAAATTAGCAAACATCAGAAACAGTTCACACTAGCAGTAAAGTATTTCTGTTTATGTGCAAAGGCATTAGTCTGGTGCTTTCCAAGCACCCTTACTTAGTGTAATAGTTGCATATTAAGCAAACATTTAAGACAAGATTTGACAACATGAAAGGATTTGAAAAACTCAGTATTGCTGGAAGGATATTCAAGAAAGAAACACCAGCCATTTCGTGCATTTAGTAGCACATCTTTTCACTGAAAACTTTATGCGCAGGGAGACACTACCGGTTACTATGGGAGCCACACACACGGAACACGCCACCATTGCTGCACTGTCAATTTGGCAATTTACTTACCTTCTCGCACTGATGAGTCTTATTGCACGCGAAGTCACGCGTGACGTCGTTATGACGTGTACACCCTATATCGAAGACGACATTGGCGGCGAATCGACTTTAGTAATCGTTCGAAACGCTAAACTGCAGTAGTCGTTTTTGCAGATGAATTAAAGGAACAGCACATTATATCCTCAATTGGTATATTCACTGCTATTTTGGAAGCTATTGATGTCTTTATTTTCTTTGAAAATGCGAACCTGCCAACTTTTAGAAAAAAAGAGCTCACAATCTGCACTGTCAACAGTATATTTCTTTTTAAATGCGAAAATTGACGCCTAGTAGCAACGTCGTACGGAGTCCACGTTAAACTCGACGTAAGTAGGGAATTACCTTCAGAAATTCAGTTGTTAAAATTAATGATTGAATACATAGTATCCACCATGTTCTCAACCAATCACAAATATAATTGAAGAACTGCATCAGTGTGTCTGAAGTTGTCCCAATACCTTTAGTTTATTAGTAAGGATTATTGAATCTGACCTATAAACACAGTTTCGAGGCCGGCCAGAGTGGCCGTGCGGTTGTAGGCGCTGCAGTCTGGAACCGCGTGACCGCTACGGTCGCAGGTTCGAATCCTGCCTCGGGCATGGATGTGTGTGATGTCCTTAGGTTAGTTAGGTTTAATTAGTTCTAAGTTCTAGGCGACTGATGACCTCAGAAGTTAAGTCGCATAGTGCTCAGAGCCATTTGAACCATTTGAACAGTTTCGAGATTTCCTTTCTGTGTGCCAAGTGCAGAATTTCTACTAAAAATACGCGACCAAACAGCTTCTTTCTCAAATGCCAGTTTCAAGTGACTATACCGAGCTGACAATTTGTGCAAATGGTCCTTTACATCAGTAAAACGCAAAGTTTTGTTAACATTACTCGGTTGACATTTACTTTCGACACATTTAAAAATTTGCAGGAGTACTTTCATTGCAGTTTCCAAATGATGATAAATACTGGATTGAACAATTCTATTTTCGAGTGAAATGTGATGAAGATATTAAGCTACCTGGAAAAATAATCTGTGGCATGCTATGCCCTTCTGGATCTATGCTTCCTATGCCCCTCTTCGCACGCCACTAGGTATGGCACTATACTGCGCAACTGCAGCGCCGAGGCTGTTCGCTGCTCCGCTCAACTGATCCACGTCGTCCTCCCAAGGCGTCCGGCTGGTTCGATTTCTCCTCTTTCCACTACTTTCCTCCAGGGCTGCCGAAGCTCGGAACACTGCCAACGATTGCCAACCGCTTCCTTGGGCGAGATTTGCTTACAAGGAAAACTGCCCATTGTACCCGCTCAGATTTAATGGTCAAATGGCTCAGAGGATAGCCCGTCAAAAACTGAACAAACATCAAGCATGAAAACAGGAAGAAGGTCTACCGACCTGTGAAAAAGAAGCAAAATCGAAACAATGATCGATCCAAGCTCAAGATGTGCAGCATCAAGCGAATAGCAAGTATCATGGCGTCGTGGTTGTCGGTCACCGTTGGACTGTGATACTGGAGATCTGTGCTCAAATCTCCCTTGTGTCCCATTTTTTTCCACAAAATTATCAACTTTCCTCCCAGTCAGGCTCTGTTCTCCTTCTGTAGTTTTGTCAGTTATCATACTATACATTGGTTATACAATATGATTCATGTGGTAAGAATATACACTGAAAGGCCAAAGAAACTGGTATAGCCATGCGTATTCAAGTACAGAGATGTGTAAACAGACAGAATACGGCGCTGCGGTCGGCAACGCCTATATAAGACAAGTGTCTGGCGCAATTGTTAGATCGGTTACCGCTGCTACAATGGCAGGTTATCAAGATTTAAGTGAGTTTCAACGTTGTGCTATAGTTGGAGCACGAGCGATGAGACACAGCATCTCCGAGGTAGCGATGAAGTGGAGATTTTCCCGTACGACCTTTTCAAATGCGTACGTGAATATCAGGAATCCCAGTAAAATATCAAATCTCTGACATTGCTGCAGCCGGATAAAGATTCTGCAAGAACAGGACCAACGACGACTGAAGAGAATCGTTCAATGTGACAGAAGTGCAACCCTTCCGCAAATTGCTGCAGATTTCAATGCTGAGCCATCAGCAAGTGTCAGTGTGCGAACCATTTACGGAACATCGCCGATATGGGCTTTCGGAGCCGAATGCCCACTTGCATACTCTTGATGACTGCATGACACAAAGCCTGACGTCTCGACTGGGCCCATCATCTCCGACGTTGGACTGTTGACGACTGGAATCATGTTGCCTGGTCGGACTAGTCTCGTTTCAAATTGTATCGAGCGAATGGACGTATACGGGTGTGGAGACAACCTCACGAATCCATGAACTCTGCATGTCAGCAGGGGACTGTTCAAGCTGGTGGAGGCTCTGTAATGGCGAGGGGCGTGTGCAGATGGAGTGATATGGGACCTCTGATACGTCTGGATACGACTCCGGCAGGCGACACGTACGTAAGCACCCTGTCTGATCACCCGCTTTCATTCATGTCCATTGTGCATTCCGACGGACTTGGACAATTCCAGCAGGACAATGCGACACCCCACACGTCCAGAATTGCTACAGCATGTCTCCAGGAACACTCTTCTGAGTTTAAACTCTTCCGCTGGCCACCAAACTCCCCAGACATGAACATTGTTGACCATATCTGGGTCGCCTTGCAACGCGCTGTTCAGAAGATATCTCCACCCCTCGTACTCTTACGGATTGATGGGCAGTCCTGCAGGATTCATGGTGTCAGTTCCCTCCAGCACTTCTTCAGATGTTAGTGTACTCTATGCCACGTCGTGTTGCGGCACTTCTGCGTGCTGGCGGGGGCCCTACACGATATTAGGCAGGTGTACCAGTTAGGCTCTTCAGTGTAGAATATAAGTCATGTAGTAAGAATACATTATCATCGCAAGTAAATGCGATGAATAATGAGAGCAGGCGATACGCCGCATAGATCTCTCTCAGGAATGGAAACAACAAATAAACGGGTGTGAACTATGTAGCAAAAAAGGAGTTCAAGACCAAAAACTTCCAAAACGGAACGCAAGAGTCATAACGCATGGTACTTCTGTAGAACAAATAGGAGGTACGTACATTTGGAGGTAACTTCCTTACATCCCGCTGTTGCAAACGGACGTTACACCACGACACAGATTTGGATACAGAGTACAGACACATCAGTGGCCAGACGCACATTTCATAATTTTGTGAAAAAAAGGGCACGAGGTAGATTGGAACATGGCTCTCCACCTTCGCAATCCAACACCGTGTCCACATGCCATGGCTATAAAATATAATATGTTCAATGCTACACATTTTTATGGAAAATGCTTGGGCCGTTCAGTGATTCGATTTTGCTTCTTTTTTCACAGTTCAGTATGCCTTCTACTTGTTTTCGTGCTTGATCTGTGTTTAGTTTTTGACGGGTTATCCGCTGGGTCATGTTACCACTAAATCTGAGATAAGTGTGATGGAGAGTTTCCCTAGTTAGTGTGTACGGGCGGCAAATTGGAGCCGCTGTTGGCCTTGTTTGCGTTTCGATCTAATGGCGGTAACATCAATGCGTTGACGGTTGGTTGCCGTTGGGACTCCTTCCTGGTGTGGACGCCCGGTCGAATGTTCGTAGGCGATTAGTCGTGTCTTTGCAACAGGTGTGTACTTAAATTTTTCAGGGCACACACAAGTCGCACTTAGTATGTTTTATTGACCGATTTCGTTCTTTAATTTAACACGAGCATCACCAGAAATTCTGGAATTTACTGATTAAATTACACTAATTAAATCAAAGAGCGCAACCATTCAATAAAACATACTGAGCGCGACTTGTGGCTATCCAGAAAAACTGAATTTCAACAGTCGCTGTCTCCCCTGCAGGCAATGCGTGCTCTCGCTAAGGGTGTGCATGTATTGTGTATATTGTAGTTTTTTTTTTCTTTATTGATTTTCAATTCCTTCCAAAGGGGGCGGGCTGGCAGCAGCTTACTACGCTGCTCTACAGCCTACAGACTTTTGTTTAAAAAAAAGGAAGAAGAAAGAAACAAGGAAAAACAGGCGATAAAATGGTAACTTAAAGTGTAAAATGGCGTAAAAATGCGGAAAATTAAAACAGAAAGCAAAAGTGGTAGGCAATGTTGATAAAATACACAGGAATTAGACAAGTAACATAGTAGACACACAATTAAAAAAAACATGGCGACAGTCTGGTTTCTGTTCGCAAGAGATAAAAAATCACACTCAGCGACAGTATGATGGCTGTTCGCTATACTTCCCAAAAGACACAACACGGAACACTCACTGGAAAAACACACCGTAAAACACTGCACAAATATGGCACTCCCAATCAAAAGGCAGATGAGAGGGGGGGGGGGACTCGGAGAAGGGGGGAAAAACAAGGAGGGAGGAGAGGAAAAAACGAAAAGGGGGGGGAACCAAGGAGGGAGAGGACTAATAAAGGGGGAGAAGGGCTGACGCGAGAGGGAATGAGAGGAGGCAGAGGAGGGAAATGTAAAAGGACTCGAGGGAGGGAAGGGGGCAGAGAGAGGGGAGGGGGGGAAGAAAGAGGATGGAAGTGGGGGAGAGGGAGCCCGGGAAAAGGACAGAGGAAAGGAGGGGGAGTGAGGATAAGAGTTGATAGGAGGGATAAATGGAGGGAGAGAGGGCATCATCCGGGAGGGGGAGTTGATGGAAGCCACCTTGGGAAACGAGATGTAGGGTGTAGAGATGGAGGGTAGGGGGGACACAACGGTGAAGACGTAACAGGGGGCGGGGATCGGAGAGGAGAGGAGCAACCAGGCGGTGAGGGGGTTCAAGTCGGCAGGAGTTGTAGAGGATGCTGATATGTTCGAGGAATAGGAGCAGATGGGGGAAAGGAATGAGATCATAGAGGATCTGCATGGGGGACGGGAGGCATATACGGAAGGCGAGGCGGAGTGCATGACGCTCAAGGATCTGGAAGGACTTATAGAATTTGGGGAGGGGGGCAGATATCCAGGCAGGACTGGCATAACATAGGATGGGACAGATTAAGGATTTGTAGGTGTGGAGGATGGTAGAGGGGTGCAACCCCCATGTCCGGCCAGAGAGGAGTTTGAGGAGTCGGAGGCGGTTGTGGGCTTTGGATTGGATGGAGCGGAGATGAGGAATCCAGGTGAGGTGACAGTCAATGGTGAGGCCAAGGTAGGTGAGGGTGGGGGTAAGGTGGACAGGACGGGCGCAGACAGTAAGGGAGAAATCCAGGAGCCGGAAGGAGCGAGTGGTACGACCTACGATGATGGCCTGGTTCTTGGAAGGGTTGAGTTTCAGGAGCCACTGGTTACACCATGCAGCAAAAAGGTCAAGGTGATTCTGGAGAAGGCGTTGGGACCGGTGGAGGGTAGGAGCGAGGGCGAGGAATGCGGTGTCATCAGCATATTGCAAGAGGTGTACTGGAGGAGGGGGGTTGGGGCATATCTACCGTGTACAGGAGGTAGAGGAGAGGGGAGAGGACAGAGCCCTGGGGCACACCTGCAGAGGGGTAGAAGGTGTGGGAATTGGCATTATGGATGGTAACATAGGAGGGGCAGTGGGAGAGGAAGGAGGCCACCAGACAGATGTAGTTGATAGGAAGGGCGTAGGTTTGGAGTTTAAACGGGAGACCGGGATGCCAGACACGGTCGTAGGCCTTTTCGAGGTCAAGGGAGACAAAAATGGCGGAGCGACGGGAGTTAAGCTGGAGGGAGAGGAGATGAGTGAGGGGGAGGAGTTGGTCATCAGCAGAGAAGGAAGGTCGAAAGCCTCATTGGGTGTTTGGGAGGAAGTGGTTGCGGTGGAGGTGGTGATGGATGCGCCGGGAAAGGATGGATTCCAAGAGCTTGCTGAACACAGATGTGAGACAGATAGGACGATAGGAAGAGGCATCAGATGGAGGCTTGTTGGGTTTGGAGAGCATCAGGATACGGGAGGTTTTCCACAGGTCGGGATAGAAGCCAGTGGCAAGGATGACATTGTAGAGGGTGGCAAGGATTGAAATGGATATACTGGAGCACAGAGTGGAATATGTAGAGAGCATTAAAGCTAAAGTTTTATCGTGAACGGGAATGTTTGTGGCCCCCTACGAACTGCGATTATAAGAACAAACTGAAAAGGCGAGACGCTTGGACAGACATAACACAACTATTAGAAAGTGAAAAAGAAAGAGCTGTCTTTATTGACGATAAGCAGAAATAAACACAGTCTAACATAACAGTCGCGGCACTTCGCCTCGATTTTGTTGCCTACCGCGCCAGCAGCGCGCCAGACGGCCAGTAAATTAAACTGTGAGTTCGGTGCGTTCGTGAAAGCGAATAGTGGTTGTTTATTTTGCTTTCTACAATGGTTTTTACAAGCGGGACAGTTTGTAGCACAATAAATTGCAGCAACAACAGGAAGAAGACACCATAACTGTCTTTTTTTACGTTTCCTAAGGATCCTGAAAGGTACGAGGGCAGTTCAATAAGTAATGCAACACATTTTTTTTCTGAAACAGGGGTTGTTTTATTCAGCATTGAAATACACCAGGTTATTCCCCAATCTTTTAGCTACACAACACTATTTTTCAACGTAATCTCCATTCAATGCTACGGCCGTACGCCACCTTGAAATGAGGGCCTGTATGCCTGCACGGTACCATTCCACTGGTCGATGTCGGAGCCAACGTCGTACTGCATCAATAACTTCTTCATCATCCGCGTAGTGCCTCCCACGGATTGCGTCCTTCATTGGGCCAAACATATGGAAATCTGACAGTGCGAGATCGGGGCTGTAGGGTGCATGAGGAAGAACAATCCACTGAAGTTTTGTGAGCTCCTCTCGGGTGCGAAGACTTGTGTGAGGTCTTGCGTTGTCATGAAGAAGGAGAAGTTCGTTCAGATTTTTGTGCCTACGAACACGCTGAAGTCGTTTCTTCAATTTCTGAAGAGTAGCACAAAACACTTCAGAGTTGATCGTTTGACCATGGGGAAGGACATCGAACACAATAACCCCTTCAGCGTCCCAGAAGACTGTAACCATGACTTTACCGGCTGAGGGTATGGCTTTAAACTTTTTCTTGGTAGGGGAGTGGGTGTGGCGCCACTCCATTGATTGCCGTTTTGTTTCAGGTTCGAAGTGATGGACCCATGTTTCATCGCCTGTAACAATCTTTGACAAGAAATTGTCACCCTCAGCCACATGACGAGCAAGCAGTTCCGCACAGATGGTTCTCCTTTGCTCTTTATGGTGTTCGGTTAGACAACGAGGGACCCAGCGGGAACAAACCTTTGAATATTCCAACTGGTGAGCAATTGTGAGAGCACTACCAACAGAGATGTCAAGTTGAGCACTGAGTCGTTTGATGGTGATCCGTCGATCATCTCGAACGAGTGTGTTCACACGATCCGCCATTGCAGGAGTCACAGCTGTGCACGGCCGGCCCGCGCGCGGGAGATCAGACAGTCTTGCTTGACCTTGCGGCGATGATGACACACGCTTTGCCCAACGACTCACCGTGCTTTTGTCCACTGCCAGATCACCGTAGACATTCTGCAAGCGCCTATGAATATCTGAGATGCCCTGGTTTTCCGCCGAAAGAAACTCGATCACTGCCCATTGTTTGCAACGCACATCCGTTACAGACGCCATTTTAACAGCTCTGTACAGCGCTGCCACCTGTCGGAAGTCAATGAAACTATACGAGACGAAGCGGGATGTTTGAAAATATTCCACAAGAAATTTCCGGTTTTTTCAACCAAAATTGGCCGAGAAAAAAAATGTGTTGCATTACTTATTGAACTGCCCTCGTATATACCATCATGTTACTAAACTGTATCGCCAGGATTTACTTGCTAACTACATGTGTATTAATGATTAATGTTTCGTTTTAGGAGCAGAAAATGGATAGTTAATAGCAGACGAGAAGACCTTATGAAAAAAGACCCAGTTTACCTGTATAATAATATTAGGTTCTGTTCGTTACATTTCGAACAAAACCAGTTCATGAACGCAGACAATAATAAACTCGTGTGGAATACAGTGCCCACACCGTTTGACATCCCCAATAAGCCGCCTCAGCTGACGATGAAGAGGAAACTGCCACAAAGATTCGACAATCCATCTCTAAAGCTGTAAAACAGTCCTTTGACACAGAAGCAGCCAGTTCAGCTCTCCGTGTATCAGTGCTAGATTCGTGTGAATCGTCAACACGGACCTGCTTTGACGATGAAGTGGTTAGATTAAGTGCAGTTATTCGTGTATTACAAAAGTGTAATGTTTGGTATGTATTTCATTCACTTCTGTTGTTAGTCACTTAATTTTCTTTGCTTCCTTCGTGTGATGACATTATTTTGTTAGCACCTTGTTCACTGACAGATTGTTTGAAAATTATTCAAATATTTGGTTTTGCGTGAAATGTAATGTAATCACCTCATTATAATGTTTTCAACATATTTCATCCGCTATTTGGTAGTTGCTAGTCCCCAAGATGAAGGTCGTACTTGTGGTAACAGGCGACAATGACAAACACAGTAGGCCTACCGAACGATAAATGAGTTGTCAATCGCTTTTGCATGTAGAGGTACATGTCTGTGCTTCTTATGTGTGAATATGTGTGTTTATATTCTTTTGATATCAACGAGGTAAGCTGCAATTCTATCCAACATCACAAGTGTTTCTTCACGAATGTGTTGTAGCTAGCCACACGATTCATGGTTTTTCTCCATACTTGCGCTTATTTTAAAATCATTTGTAGAAATACATATGCCTTCTGATACTACTAATTTCGTCAATTACGTAGGAAATGGAAGCAAAACAAACATTATTCTTAAGACGCGTCTGATGTTCACCTTATTTGCCGCTTGGAGCGCTAGTGTCGCCTCATCTGTCAAACGGTAACAACTTTTACAACTTTTACAGCAATGAGTATCGCGACTGTTACGTTAGACTGTGGAAATAAGCAACATTGGGAGTGACTATTATCTTTCTGCTGCAGGTAGAGCTTCCCTAAAGGAAGCGTTATCTCTGGGAATTTCAGGGCATACACAATTCAATAACAACTAGAAATCTATAGCCTTCATTTGGAAAAAAAAAAAATATATATGAAGTAGTCCATATTCCAATTCAGCTTTAAGGTAGACATTACTCTGTCCCACCACACTGCTCCCTACTTTTTAAAAGAGAGGTCGTCCATCGGCGTCATTTCTTCTTCTTTTCTGATGACCAGCTTTTTGTAGTAAAATAAATGCTGCACATGCGACGACTGTTAAATCTTCTACTTCCCTTGTACTATCGACGGGTAAAATTGTAATTAAAACGCTACTTTGTAACAATAACAAAGCAGGAGCAACGTCGGCAAGTGTGGAGTGTGCTATCTGTGAAAAGTTTGAAGTACCAGTTCATTGAAATTGAGTGGTTAATTCACACTTCACTGGAGTGAAGCGTTCATTTGAACGACTCATTCACGAGCTCCCCATCACTAGTCGATGGTGTAGAACACCGTGAATCAGTAAAACGAAGTAACAGAAACGTATTGTAGTTTCAATTTTTTTTTTTTTTTCTTTATTGTTATTTTCAAACCCGTACAAACAGGCAGGCTGTCAGCAGCATGGTACGCCGCTCTTCAGCCTTAGAGGAGATAAAGATAGAACAGAAAGAATACACAAATGTGACATAACGGTGGGTAATAAAACAGTAGACACATAAAGACAAACACGGAGCCGTTCACACTTGACGAAAATTCACTACAAACTGTTGTCACGACGCACTAACACTGAAGATGGCGATGGCACAGGTGAACGATGGAGTATGACGGGAACACTGAACACGAAAACACGACGGCACTCACGAGACACTGATGGCGACGATCTCCGGCGCGCGAATGTCCACTCAGCGTGTACGAGTCCGGGGACCTGCCAAGAGAGGAGGTGGAGGAGGAGGAAGGGGAAATGGGAGAGGGGAGAGCAGAGATGCCATGGGCAAAGGAGAGAGGGGGAGGGAGGAAGGGGGAGTGAAGCCCGGAGGAGAGGGTAGGAGTGAGGGGGGAAAGGAAAGAGAAGGGAAGGGAAAAGGGGGGGGGAGGGAGGGCGCCTGAAGGAAAGGACACAGGAGGGGGGGGGGAGGATCAAAGTTGATAGGAGGGGTAGATGCAGGGGAGGAGGACATCATCAGGGAGGGGGAGCTGGCGGAAGCCACCTTGGGAGAGGGTAAGGAGGGTGGAGAGATGGAGACCGGGTGGGACATGGGAGTACAGGCGCGGCAGCGGGCGGGGGTGGGAGAGGATCGGGGAGACGAGCGGCTGAGGTGGATCGAGTTTACGGGAGGTGTAGAGGATTCGTATCCTTTCGAGGAAGAGGAGGAGGTGGGGGAAGGGGATAAGGTCATACAGGATCCGCGTGGGGGAAGGGAGACGGATGCGATAGGCAAGGCGGAGAGCATGGCGTTCAAGGATTTGGAGGGATTTATAAAAGGAAGGGGGGGCGGAGATCCAGGCTGGATGGGCGTAACAGAGGATAGGGCGGATAAGGGACTTATAGGTGTGGAGGATGGTGGAGGGGTCCAGACCCCACGTTCGGCCGGAAAGGAGCTTGAGGAGACGGAGTCGGGAACGTGCCTTGGCTTGGATTGTCTGGAGATGGGGAGTCCAGGAGAGGCGACGGTCGAGGGTGACGCCAAGGTACTTAAGGGTGGGGGTGAGAGCGATGGGACGGCCATAAACGGTGAGATAGAAATCAAGGAGGCGGAAGGAGGGAGTGGTTTTGCCTACAATGATCGCCTGGGTTTTGGAAGGATTGACCTTGAGCAACCACTGGTTGCACCAAGCGGTGAACCGGTCAAGATGGGATTGGAGAAGGTGTTGGGAGCGTTGCAGGGTGGGGGCAAGGGCAAGGAAGGCGGTGTCATCGGCAAACTGGAGAAGGTGGACGGGGGTTGACGGCGGCGGCATATCCGCCGTGTACAACAAGTACAGAAGGGGGGAGAGGACGGAGCCTTGGGGCACACCGGCGGAGGGGAAAAAGGTGTAGGAATCGGTATTATGGATGGTGACATGGGAAGGACGGCGGGAGAGAAAGGAACCGATCAGACGAACGTAGTTAATGGGAAGGGCGAAGGTTTGGAGCTTGAAGAGGAGACCGGAATGCCATACGCGGTCATATGCGCGTTCGAGGTCAAGAGAGAGGAAGATTGTGGAGCGACGGGAATTGAGCTGTTCGGAAAGGAGATGAGTGAGGTGAAGGAGAAGATCGTCGGAAGAGAAGGACGGCCAAAAGCCACACTGGGTAACGGGGAGGAGGCGGTGCTGGCGGAGATGCTGGTGGATGCGGCGGGTGAGGAGAGATTCCAGGACCTTGCTGAAGACCGAAGTAAGGCTGATGGGACGGTAGGAGGAGGCGGCGGACGGCGGTTTGCCAGGTTTGAGGAACATGAGGATACGGGAGGTTTTCCACAGGTCGGGGTAGTAACCGGTGGACAGGACTACATTGTAGAGCCTGGCCAGGGTGGAGAGAAAAGAGACAGGAGCTTCATGAAGGTGACGGTAGGTGACACGATCATGACCAGGAGCGGTGTTGCGTTTGGTGTGGAGTGTATTGATGAGATCCTGTGTGGTGATGGGGGCATTAAGGTCCGTGTGTGCAATGTTGTCCAAGTACTGGAAACCAGGAGCGAGGGGAGGGACAGAGGTGTCAGTTCGATCGCGGATATCTGGGAAGAGGGAGTAATCGAACTGGGGATCATCAGGGATGGAAAACACATCGGACAGGTAGGAGGCAAAGTGATTGGCCTTACTAAGGGCGTCAGGGAAGGGGTGATCATCGTGGAGAAGAGGATAGTAGGGGGAGGGTTTAGTTCCGGTAAGGCGACGGAAGGCGGTCCAGAACTTGGACGAGTTTATAGGGAGGGTAGCATTTAAACGGGTGCATGTCTGTCGCCAGTCCCGGCGTTTCTTGACTGCGAGCAAATGTCGAATGTGTCGCTGTAGTTGCCGGTGGCGTCGTAGAGTGTCCGGGTCACGCGTGCGGAGGAAGGCACGGTAGAGACGACGGGATTCACAGAGGAGGAGGACGGCCTGTGGTGGTAAGGTAGGACGGTGGGGGTGGATGGCAACAGTAGGGACGTGGGCCTCCACGGCCTCAGACAAGGTCTGCTGGAGAAAGGAGGCGGCATGGGTGACATCATCGGGACGGCGGTAGGCGAGAGGGTGGCTATCGACCTGAGTGGAGAGGGTATCCCGGTAGGCATTCCAGTTGGCACGGGAATAGTCATGGATGTACTTAGGGGGAGGGTCATGACGAGGGTCGGGGCGGGGGCGACGGCCGTCTGAAACGGTGAGGAGGACAGGGAGATGGTCGCTACCAATAGGCTCCAGGACATCCACCGTAATGCGACCAAGGAGGTTGGGGGAGGAGAGGATAACATCGGGAGTGGAGTTGGATTCGGGACGGGTGTGCTGGGGGATGGGGATGAGGTCGCCTTGAAGGGAGGAGAGGAACCGATGCCACCGCCGTAACTGGGCAGCGGAGCGACTATGGATGTTGAGGTCAGCAGCGATCACATAGGAGGAGAAGGTACGGTCGATGTGGGAGAGGAAGTCGAAAGGAAGAGGGGCGTTGGGGCGGACATAGATGGTGGCACAGGTAACGGTAAGGCCGGGGAAGAAGAGAGTAAGGATCAGGTGTTTGGTGGGGTCGGGAAGGAGAGGCTGGAGCCGAACGGGGATCTGGCGGTGGTGGCCAATGGCAACTCCGCCACGCGCAACTGGGAGGGGATTATCGGAGCGGTGGAGCAGATAGGGGGAGGTGTGGATGGAGTGGTGGGGTTGGAGGAAGGTTTCATTGAGGAGGAAGGCATCCACGCGGTGGGTAGCAAGGAGGTGCAGGAAGAGGTTCTTGTTGGCGGGAAGGGAGCGGATATTGTTGAAAAGGATACGATGCTGTCGCGCCATGATAAGGACTTATACGAGGGTGTCAAGGCGGGAGAAGGTGAAATGGGCCTGGTTATTGGAAAAGGTGGCGTACATTTTAAGGTGGAATATGGAACGGGCGGCGAGGGAGATCTGTTGTAAGGTGTGGGGGCGCTGAAAGGGATGGACGTTTTGGAGGACAATGGTGAGGAACCTGATGATGTCCTCAGCAGTGGGGGGGGGGGGGGGGGACGAAGGGAATTGCCAGGAGGGGTGGGGGCGTCCAGGGGACGGACAGGTACGGTGAGTTCAGGAGTGGTGGGAGGGGGTCGGGCTTTACACTTTTGGGAGTAGGTGGGGTGGGGGAGGCTGCAGGTATTACAGGAGGGAGGGGATTGGAGGTTGGGGCACTGCCGGAGGAAGTGCGCTTGCCGACAATGCGGGCAGGTGGGGGCCTCGCGGCACTCTGCTGTTGGATGTGCATTGTAGCGCAGACATCTCTGGCAGCGCAGGGATTGAGGGGGGGAACGGGAGGGGTCGACCTTGTACCGTTGATGGAAGAGGAGGGCACCCTCCTTCAGGAGACGGTCAATGGAGGGGGCGTCCTCAGAGAAAACCCGCGTAAGGCGGGTGGGGCCGGTCGCGTTGAAAATGCGGCGGACTGCCCGCACCTCCAGGGTGGGATGGGCCTTCAGCTCCGCCAGCACCTCCTCCTCCGTGATCGACGGGCTAAGCCGAGTGATCACGGCGGTGAGGGTCGGCGGGCGACGCGGGGGTTGGGGTTGGCGGGTAGGAGATGGGGAGGGAGCAGGGTTGAGGGAGGCGTGAGGACCAAAACGGGTGATGGGGAGGCGGGAGAGGATGTCAGTATGGAGGGTTGGGCTGGGGGAGGAGATAAGAACAGAATCCCGTCTGGGAGTAAGGAGAGAGATGGGGGCGCCAGGGAAATGTTGGCGGAGGAGGAGGGAGAGATTCCGGGCCTCGAGGAAGGAAGGATCGGGACGGGACAGGAGATATTTGTAGAGACCGGGTGGGGAGGAGGAGGAGGAGGGAGCGGGGCCTGGTGGGGAGACGTCCATGGCATTTTGGGGTGGGGATGGGGGGCGGGGTGGAGCTTTTTTAGGAGCAGAGGAAGTGGAGGCGCCACTAGGGCGTTTGACAGCGGCAGATGGGCGGGTGGTGACATGAGGGACGGGAACGATGGGGAGGTGGCGGGAAGGGACAGGTCCCGGCACGGACGCAGCAGTCGGCGCCGGAGATAGTGACTGTGACGGTGCAGGCGAATGTGGCAGTGATGGTGATGGTGACGATGATGACGGTGGTGGCGGTGGCGGTGGCGGCGGTGATGGCGATGGCGATGGCGACGGGGAGAGCTGGGCGTGGACAGTGGCCCGACGGGCCACCACCCTAGCCGGAGCTGCAGTGACAGGCTGGGGGAGTGGGGGGAAAGGATCAGAACGAGAGGAAGAGGCGGGAGAGGGGGCGACAAAGAGCGAGGGCGAAGGGATAGAGAGGAGGGGAGGGATGGAAGGAGGGGGGTGGGACTGGGCACACCAAGTGATAGTGGTGGAGGCGGCGGAAGGGGACGTATACACGATGGCGGTGGTGGTAGTAGTGACGGTGGTGGTGGGGGCGGACATGACGACAAGAAGAAGAAAGAAAAACACAGCACGAAAAGGACAGGACACACACTGGGAGACGACGGACGACGGACGACGGACGACGGACGGCGACGGCGAGAGGCAGGGACGCTGCTGCCGCGGACGGGGCCGGGGCGGCGGCGGCGGCTGCTGCTGCTGCTGCTGCTGCTGCTGGCTGCTGGCTGGACTGCTGCTGGCTGGACTGCTGCTGCCACCGGAGGGCGGGCGGGCGGGCTGGCTGGCTGGCTGGCTGGCTGGCTGGCTGCGGGACCACTGCTGCAGGCCGGGACCGGGAACTGCTGCTGCTGCTGCTGCTGCTGCGGCGGCTGCTGCTGCTGCTGCTGCTGGCTGGCTGGCTGGCTGGCTGGCTGCGGGACCACTGCTGCAGGCCGGGACCGGGAACTGCTGCTGCTGCTGCTGCTGCTGCTGCTGCTGCGGCGGCTGCGGCTGCTGCTGCTGCTGCTGCTGCTGCTGCTGGCTGGCTGGCTGGCTGGCTGGCTGGCTGGCTGGCACCTGTAACCCCTAGCACTTCGATTAGCGCGAAAAGGGCACTATCGAAGGGCGGTAACCTTGCGGTGTACCGCCGGAGATGTGTAGTTTCAATGCCGAAGCAACATTTTATTGCAATTGCGAACTCAAGGGTTGCACCAGTATGAAAACACACAACGGTTTCTCTCTGACACACTCTTCTCCCCCTGCTCTGTAATGCAGTTTATAATAATTTGATGAGTACATATTAAAATAGGTCTGAGTGTGATACTTTGTCCGGCACTGATCGCAATGGAACACGTTTAAAGCAGCAGACATCATGCAACAAGTGTTCACACTGCCATCTGCTGATTATGCGGTAAAACAGGTTGGCGGTACACTTAGCTGCCGACAGATGTCAGCTTCAAACGTCTGCCGATCATGTGGTAGAGTAGGTTGGCGGTTAACTTACCTGCCGACAGCTGTCACCCTGAACTGCGCTATTTGACTTCTGGATATAAATTTCAGAAACGAAGGATTGTTATACTATTAGAAACAAATTAAATTTACTTAAAGTTACACCCGTAACAAGGAAAAGTAGATGATTTTCCTCAAAATTGGCAAAAATATGAGTGTTCTCACAATGGGTACGTACAAATACGCCTATCAAGTACCACTTTCCTAAAATCGGATTCAGCGGATGGGACGTAAATGTGGCTTGCTGCTAAACCCGAACGTTTTGTTTGGGAAAGCTATTTGGATGACAATTTTTGGAGAGAGGATGAAAGATCCTCTCATACATTGAATTTAATCGATAGTGAATTGTCGTCTTTACGCTCTTACAGTGTCTGAAAGTTAAATAGAGCATGGTCGAAGGGGACAAAGGAAAGATAAACAGAGAAATCTGTCACATATAAAGAAGGGATTACATTTAATCTTGCTCGACATTTTCTCATGAAGCGCCCAAAAAAGTCTTTATCCGCCAAGTGAAACCTTATTTGTTGTATTCATGGACTGAAAACTAGGGCTACCAACGAAATGCAGTCCAATTTTGTTCCTTTTAAAATTTAAACCAAAATAGAATGAGTATGTTTACCACTGTTACAAAGTTTTCCTGTAGATTTTATTTTTGTTGAGAATAATAACCCTCCAAATTCAAAACGTAAACTGTCACCTGTAGTCATTGGTACGATTTCAGGTAAAATCCCTCTTTATTTTCTTTGGAAAGCAGTTTTTGTGTCTGTTCACTCTTATACAATGGCTAGCAACTCGCGATCGCGTAAAAGTAGTGAAATTTGGGGTTTCTTCGCCGATTTAGGTGATGGGAAAGCAAAGTGCAATTATTGTTCTAAGAGTATTTCATATAAAAGAGGAAATACATTTAATCTAGCGCGTCATGTTCGAGTGCTGCATCCAACAGTGCCATTGTCAGTCAGACACTTAGCGCCCCCTGCTCCTGCATCTTCCGATATTTCTTGGATAAACACCCGCACAATCCGGAACTAACATCAGCAAATGCCAGAAGCGAACAGCAGTTGGTGCCAGAAAATAATAGTACCACTTCAGTATCAGAAAGCAGACCTCCATATCACGGAACATTACCCATGTATTTTCCGAAACCTCTTTCTAACAAAAGAAATCAGGAGATAGATTTCGCACTTCTGCAGACTGTTGTAAAGGATTATTTGCCCTTCAACATAGTGGAAAGTAAACATTTCCAAAGTTTTTTAGGCAAACTGAATGGTGCTTACAGAATGCCATCTCGGAAGACCATTTCCAATACGCTGCTACAGCAACAGTACGCCATGATGAAAGAAATTGTGAGAGCCAAAATTAATTCTGCGGAAGCGGTTGTGCTGACAATGGATGGGTGGACCTCAACTACAAATGAGAGTTATTTGTCGGTGACAGCACACTACGTTAAAGACCTGGAGCTGTCGTCTTCCCTCCTAGAGTGTTTTAAATACGACGAAAGGCACACGTCAGAAAAACTCTCGGAAGAACTGCTACGTGTCACAAGGGAATGGGGCATTCAAGAAAAAGTCGTCTGTGTTGTCAGCAACAATGCTGCTAACATTGTGGCAGCTATAAGACTCACAGCCTGGAAACACATCCCCTGCTTTGCGCACACACTCAATGTAATTGTTCAGAATGGGCTTCCGCACATTCAACCCATTCTGAATAAAGTAGAAAAAAATGTTGAATTTTTTAAAAGAAGTTCGCATGCCTGCACGAAACTGAAAAAGATGCAGGAACAGTTAAAAGGGCCAGTTCTGACACTAAAACAGGACACTGTTACAAGATGGAATTCAACCTATGATATCCTGCGAAGAATAATCGAGGTTAAGAATTCCCTAATGACAGTTATCACTCTGAATTATCCAGATCTTCCAAATCTGACTGCAGAGGACATTGCAAGTGTAACACAAGCCTGTGACCTGTTGAAAGTTTTCAAAGACTGCACTGAGGAAATGTCAAGTGAAAATGTTGTCACTGCTTCTAAAGTTATGCTACTTAGTCGCTCGTTGAAAAAATGGTGTTGCAGGTTTGTTAATAACACTGAAACTCATGTAGACGTGCAACAGATGGCCGAAAAGTTAGCTGAAGATCTAAAACGACGATTTAGAAATATAGAGGAAAATTCCATTTTCGCGGAAGCAACTGCATTGGATTCCCGGTTCAAATTACATGGTTTTTCTGATAAAAATTCTGCTGAGAAGGTGAAATTAAACCTGATCAGGCACTGTGAGAAATTTGTGACGAACACATCCACTGCTACTGCAACAATCTCAGTTGCAACCACTGAATCAACTTCCAGTCTCTGGCTCGAATTTAATGAAGTGTTTTCCAGGCTGCAGAGTAATCCACACCCGAGAGCTGCTGCAATAGTGGAAGTGGACAAATATTTACAAGAGCCCCTGCTACAGAGACAAGGCAATCCACTTCAGTGGTGGTCTGAACGACTGTCAGTATACCCCTCGCTCTTTGAACTTGCAAAAATACGACTGTGTATTGTCGCAACCTCCACGCCGTGTGAAAGAGTGTTCTCGAAGGCAGGACACCTTATAACTGACAGAAGAAATCGCCTGACAGGGAAAAAAGTGGAACAAATTATGTTTTTAAACGGAAATCTCTGAAGATTCACCAAATCCGTTGATGTTTATTCATAAATATATATGTGTATTTTTTAAAAAATTTATTTAGGACAATCCTCAAATTGACATTTAGTGTAATTTTTTCAATAATGTGTACGAGATAAACATTCCTACATGAACGATTATCTTTCAAGCGTGGATTCCACGCATGCTTCAGTTCCAGACTCACAAGGTAAGCATTTTATTTTCATGTTGGCTGTGCGTGCTCACACAGCCAGCCTCTTCGTTTGTATTTTAATATTCATTTGTCTGCAAGCACTGCCAACGGTAGCTTACCCGTAGACGCGAAGTATAACTCCACAAATAGTCGCTGGTAATGATGTGAGCACTGCAGGAAGCAGCTGACGCTACCTTCCCCTCGCCCCTCATCGACTGTACCCCTCCTAACCCTATCGTTCCCCAGAAACACCGCGCGATTCGTCGAAGTCGACAGTAGAGGGAGGACTGAAGTGAAGGAACCAAGGGAGAATGAGTGACGTAGCGCCGATGTACTGGGGGAGGGAGAGGGGAAGAGAGTGAGTGAACTAGAAAAAAGTGTGGAGTGTGCTATCTGTGAAGAGTTTGAAGTACCAGTTCATTGAAATTGAGTGGTTAATTCACACTTCACTGGAGTGAAGCGTTCATTTGAACGACTCATTCACGAGCTCCCCATCACTAGTCGATGGTGTAGAACACCGTGAATTAGTAAAACGAAGTAACAGAAACGTATTGTAGTTTCAATGCCGAAGCAACATGTTATTGCACTTGCGAACTCGAGGGTTGCATCAGTATTAAAACACACAACAGTTTCTCTCCAACACACTCTTCTCCCCCTGCTCTGTAATGCAGTTTATAATAATTTGCTGAGTACATAGTAAAATAAGTCTGAGTGTGAGGACGAAAGATCCTCTCATATATGTAATTTAAGCGTTAGTGAATTGTCGTCGATGATGTAGAACACCGTGAATCAGTAAAATTAAGTAACAGAAACGTATCGTAGTTTCAATTTTTTTTTTTTTTTTCTTTATTGTATTTCAATTCCCCATCGGGGCGGGCTGGCAGCAGCATATGCGCTGCTCTTCAGCCGAAAGACATAGAACAAAACAATAGAAGACATTTAAAAACAGCAAAGGAGAGAAGAAGGCGAACATAGATATAAAAAAGGGAGAACATCATGGAAGGCAATATACAAAAAAACGGGGTGACTGTAAAATGGAGATAAAAAACTGTTTAAAAGTAGCACACACAAAAAGCCACACACTGCGACGATTAAAAGAACACAAGGCACAGTATGACTGGAGCATAAAGGTGTTGACGGATGGCATAGCACACAACGTAACACTGACGGCGAACCTCAAGGCAGTACACAATTAAAATCACACCTCTTGACGCACACGAGAAACAGCACGAAACACAACACTGACGTGGCACACTGATGATGATCAATACAGAGGATCTGCCAGGTTCAAGGAGATGAGGGAGACCTGAAGAAGGGAGGGAGGGGAAGAGATGGGGGAGGGGAATGGGGGGCGCTCGGAAGAGGGCCAGGTAGGGAGGGATGTGGGAAGGAGAGAGGCAAGTATGGGGTGCAGGGTCTCAGGGGAGGGGGGGATGGAGGAAAATCCGCTCTGGGAGAAGGAGGAAAGAGGAGAAGGGGGCCCTGGGGAGGGGGGGGGGGGAACAAGGCCGGGTTATAGTTGGAAGGAAGGGTATATGTCACGGCGAAGTTCGTCATCCGGGAGGGGGAGGCGTTGGAAATTGCCCTGATGAAGGAGATGGAGGGTGTGGAGGTGGAGAGAGGGAGGGATACAGCGATAGAGGCGCGGCAATGGGCTGGGGGTGGAGAGGAAGGAGGAAACCAGAGGGTGGGGGGGATCAACCCTGCGAACAATGTAAAGGATGCGGAGATGTTGGAGGAACAAGAGGAGGTGGGGGAAGGGGATCAGTTCATACAGGAGCCGTGTGGGGGAAGGAAGGCGGATACGGAAGGCAAGGCGGAGCGCATGGCGTTCAAGGATATGGAGGGCCTTGTAAAAGCGGGTGGGGGCGGAGATCCAGGCGACGCTGGCATAACAGAGGATAGGACGGATGAGGGATTTGTAGGTGTGGAGGATGGTAGAAGGATGCAATCCCCATGTCCGGCCGGACAGGAGTTTTAGCAGGCGGAGGCGGGAATGGGCTTTCTGCTGGATGGTCAGGAGATGAGGGGTCCAGGTGAGGTGTCGGTCAAGGGTGAGGCCAAGGTATTTCAGGGTGGGGGTGAGTTGGATAGGACGACCATAAAGGGTGAGGTAGAAATCTTGGAGGCGAAAGGAGCGAGTGGTACGGCCTATGATGATTGCCTGGGTTTTGGAGGGGTTGAGATGGAGGAGCCACTGGTTACACCAAGTGGTGAACTGGCTAAGGTGGGTTTGGAGGGTACGTTGAGACCGTTGAAGGGTAGGATAGAGAGCCAGGAAGGCGTTGTCATCAGCATATTGGAGAAGGTGAACTGGTGGGGGTGGCTTGGGCATATCAGCTGTATACAAGAGATAAAGGAGAGGGGAGAGGACAGAACCCTGGGGGACGCCAGCCGTGGGATAAAAGATACGGGAGTTGGTGTTGTGGAGGGTGACATAGGAAGGACGGTGCGAGAGGAAGGAAGCGACCAGTCGGACAAAATTGAGAGGCAGGGCGTAGGTTTGGAGTTTAAAGAGGAGACCGGGATGCCATACACGGTCATAGGCATTTTGGAGGTCAAGGGAAACAAAAATGGCGGAGCGACGGGAGTTGAGCTCGAGGGACAGAAGGTGAACAAGGTTGAGGAGTTGGTCGTCAGCAGAGAAGGAGGGTCGGTAGCCACACTGGGTAAGGGGGAGGAGGTGGTGTTGAGCAAGGTGCCGATGGATACGGTGGGAGAGGATGGATTCAAGGACCTTACTGAAGATGGAGGTGAGGCAGATGGGACGATAGGAAGAGGCGGCAGAAGGGGGTTTGTTGGGTTTGAGGAAGAGGAGGACGCGGGAGGTCTTCCACAGGTCAGGGTAGAAGCCAGTAGAGAGGATGACATTATAGAGATGGGTGAGGACAGTTGGGAAGGAATAGGGGCTTTCTCGAAGGTGACGGTAGGTGACACAGTCGTGACCAGGGGCCATGTTGCGTTTGGACTGGAGGAGAAGTTTAATGTCTTGTGCTGTGATGGGAGTGTTGACGTCGGAGGGGGGCAACTGCCCCAAGTACTGGAGACTAGGAGCAAGTGGAGCGACTGAGGTATCAGCACGTCCCATGACGGTGGGGAAAAGAGAATAATCAAAGTGGGGATCATCGGGGATGGAGAAGACCTCGGAAAGGTGGGAAGCGAAGTGGTTGGCCTTACTGAGGTTGTCTGGAAGGGGGCGATCGTTATGGAGAAGGGGGTAGTGGGGAGCGGAAAGGGAACCAGTAAGACGATGGAAGGCAGACCAGTACTTGGAGGAGTTGATAGGGAGGGTGGCATTGAGTCGTGTGCAGGTCTGGCGCCAGTCCTGGCGTTTCGTTGCTGTGATAAGGTTCCGTACGTGTCGCTGTATTTGCCGGTGGCATTGGAGTGTATCCCTGTCACGAGTGCGGAGGAAGGAGCGATAGAGGCGGCGGGATTCACGGAGGAGGAGGACAGCCCGCGGAGGGAGAGTGGGACGGTGTGGGTGGATGGTTTTAGTAGGATCATGGGCCTCCACGGCGTCAGTAATTACTGTCTGAAGGAAGGACGAGGCGCGGATGATGTCGTCAGGATGGCGATAGGTAAGAGGGTGGCTTTTGACCTGGGTGGAGATGGAGTCCCGGTAGGCATCCCAGTTGGCACGGCGATAGTCATGGACGACCTTGGGAGGGGGTGCTGGTTGCGGAGCCGGAGGGGGGCGGTTTGCAGACGTTATGGTGAGACGGACAGGGAGGTGATCGCTACCTGTGGGGTCAAGGACGGCGACAATGATACGCCCAAGGAGGTTGGTGGAGGCAATGACAACATCGGGGGTGGTGTTACTTTCGGGTCGGGTGTGCTGGGGAATGGGAACAAGGTCACCCTGGATTGTGGAGAGGAACTGATGCCACCGCCGAAGGGCAGCAGGAGTGCGGCTATGGATGTTGAGGTCGGCGGCAATCACATAGGTGGAGAAGATGTGGTCAATGTGTGAGATGAAGTCATAAGGAAGAGGAGCAGTGGAGCGGACATAGATGGTGGCACAGGTAATGGTGAGGGAGGGGAAGAAGACGCTAAGGATAAGGTGTTCAGTGGGGTCATTGAGGAGAGGTTGTGGCCGGACGGTGATATGCTTAAGGTGGCCAATCGCGACTCCACCCTGCGCACGATGACCAGGAGCATCAGTGCGGTGGAGGATATAGGGGGAGGTGCGGATAGAATGGTGGGGCTGGAGAAAGGTTTCGTTCAAGAGGAAGGTGTCGACCTGGTGGTGGGAGAGGGTGTGCATGAGGAGGTATTTGTTGGATTGGAAGGAGCGAATGTTCTGGAAGAGGATGCGAGACTCGTGCTGCGCCATGACGGGAAGCAGTGGGGGAAGAGAGGGAAGGGAAGAGACTTAAACTAGGGTGTCGAGGTGGGTGAAGGTGAAGTGGGCTTGGTTGTGGGAGTAAGTGGCGAAGGTGTTCAGGTGGAAAACAGAGCGAGCAGCAAGGAAAATTTGTTGGAAGGTGTGCGGGCGCTGAAAAGCCTGAATGTTTTGGAGTACAACGGTAATGAACCGGATGATGTCCTCGGCCGAGGGGGGTGGACGGAGGGAATTGTTAGGATGGACAGGAGGATCGACGGGACGAACTGGGACTGTAAGTTCAGGGGTGGCTGGAGGGGGTTTAGCTTTACACTTGTGGGAGTATGTGGGATGGGGGCCATTGCAGGTATTACAGGAAGGAGGAGCAGCGAGGTTGGGGCAGTTCTTGAGAAAGTGGGAGGCCTTGCAATGGGGACAGGTGGGGGGGTTTTTGCAGTTGGGAGTCAGGTGGTCATTGTACATCAGGCACCGTTGGCAACGGTAGGATTGGGGAGGGGATTTGGAGGATTCAACAGGGTGGAGACGGTGGTATATCAGGGCACCCTGGGTGAGGAGATGGTCTATGGACAGGGCGGACTCTGAGAATACCCGCATGAGGTAGGTGGGACCAGAGGCATTGTGGATACGGCGGGCAGAGCGGATTTCCAAGTCCGGGTGGGAGTTCAGTTCTACCAACACTTCATCCTCTGTGATCACCGGGCTGAGCTTGGTGATGACAGCGGTGTAGGTGGGGTGGCGACGGGGAGGCTGGGTCTGACGAGGAGTGGAAGCGGAAAGGAAGGGTGTCAGAGAGGCGTGGGGGCCAAACATAACTCGTGGGAGTTTTCGCAGGAGGTCTGTGTGAAATGATGGGGACGGGGACTTGATAAGGACTGAGTCCCTGCGGGGAATGAGTTGGGAGATGGGAGCACCAGGTAAGTACTTTAGTATTTCCTTGGTGACGGTACGAGCGTCGAGGAACTTAGGATCGGGAGTTGACAGGACAAAGGTGTGGAGGGTGGGGGCCAAGGTAGGGGTGGCAGGAGGAGGGGTGGTGTCCATGGTGACGGCAGGGGGAGGGGGAAGTGGCGTTGATTTTTTGTGGGAAGTGGCGGGAGCAGAGTCGGTAAGGACGCGCTTTTGGGGTTTTTTGGAGACTGGAGGCTGGAGGAGGGGAGAGGGACGGGGAGGAGAGGGAGGTGGCAGGTGGCAGATCCCTGTGGCGTAGTGGAAGCACCGGGGGAAGCAGCTGGTTCAGTGGTGGCGATGGTGGCTCGGCACAACGTGATGCGTGCGGGAGATGCAGAAGACGACGCGACGGGGTCGGTGAGAGAGGGGAAGCCAACTACCTGAGGGGCGGCAGCAGAGGCGGCAACAGAGGCGTACGTGAGGGCGGGGGTAGTAGTGGGAGCTGTTGAGGGTGTGGAGGCTGGAGGAAGGGTGTAGAGGTGTGGGTATACAGCAGGGGAGGAGATAGGGGGGTGGGTAAGTGGAGGAAGGGAAGGGGAGGTGGAAGGAGGGGGCCAGAGGCGGCACTCCAGGAAGTGACTGTGGGAGAGGGGGAGGGGGAGGTGTAGATGACGGTGGAGGTGGGAGTACTCATTGCAGACGAACAGCGACGGACAGACGGACGTGCAGCAGGCGGCGTCGGCGTCGGCGATGGGCAGCGGCGAACGGCAGGCGGCGTCGGCGTCGGCGTCGGCGGCGAACAGACGGACGAACAGCAGGCGGCGGCGGCGGCGGCGGCGGCGGCAGCGGTTGCGACGACGGCGATGGACAGCCAGCAGACGGACGGACGGACGAACGGACGAACAAACAGCGACAGCAGAAACCATGCTGTCGCTGGGTGTGACTTTTATATACTTTGCGAACAGAATCCAGACTGTCGCCGTGTTTTTTTAACTGTCTATTGTTTTCCCTGTCTGCTCCGTATGTATTTTTATTCGCTTCATCATCCCTCTGTTGCTTGTTTTAATTTCCCCATTTTCTTTTCACCTTGTTACTCACTAAGTCCCCGATTTTATCGCCTGTTTTTTTATTATTATTTATTCTCCTGCTCTTTGTCAGAAAATCTGTAGGCTGCAGAGCGGCGTCCTAAGCTGCTGCCAGCCCGCCCCCTTTGGGGGGAATTGATATTCAATAAAGAAAAAAAAAAAAAAATCGGATTCATCACCCTCGACCGTCGCCTCTCCTGGACTCCCCATCTCCAGACAATCCAAGCCAAGGCACGTTCCCGCCTCCATCTCCTCAAGCTCCTTTCCGGCCGTACGTGGGGTCTGGACCCCTCCACCATCCTCCACACCTATAAATCCCTCATCCGCCCTATCCTTTGTTATGCCCACCCAGCATGGATCTCCTCTCCCCCTACCTTTTATAAATCCCTCCACATCCTTGAACGCCATGCTCTCCGCTTCGCCTATCGCATCCGTCTCCCCTCCCCCACGCGGATCCTCTACGATCTCATCCCCTTCCCCCACCTCCTCCTTTTCCTTGAAAGGATACGGATCCTGTACACTTCCCGCAAACTCGATCCTCCTCACCCGCTCGTGTCCCCGATCCTCTCCCACCCCCGCCCGCTGCCGCGCCTGTATTCGCATGTCCCACCCGGTCTCCACCTCTCCACCCTCCTTACCCTCTCCCAAGGTGGCTTCCGCCAGCTCCCCCTCCCTGATGATGCCCTCCTCCCTTCCATCTACCCCTCCTACCAACTTTGATCCTCCCGCCCTCCTCCTGTACTTCTTCCCCCGGGCACCCTCCCTCCCTCCTCTCCCTTTTCCCTCCCTCCTCCTTCTCTCCCGCCCTCCTCCCCCGGGCCTCCCCTCCCCTGTTCCTCTCCTCCTGCCCCCGACTCCTCAGCCATTGGCATCCTTTTTCTCTCCTCTCCCCCACCTCCCCCTTCTCCCCTCTTGGCAGGTCCCCGGACTCGCACACGTTACGTGGACATTCGCGCGCCGGAGGTCGCCGCCATCAGTGTTTTGTGTGTTTAGTGTTTAGTGTTTAGTGGTCACCGTCCCCTCCATCGTTCACCAGTGCCATCATCATCTTCAGTGGTTGTGCGTCGTCTCATCAGCTAGCAGTGTGGATTATCGACGAGTGTGAACGGCTCCGTGATTGTCTCTATGTGTCTCCTGTTTTATTGCCCGCCGCTCTGTGACTTATGTGTCTTCTCCCTGTTTTTGCTGCTTGTGTCTTCTATGGCTGAAGAGCAGCGTAGTGTGCTGCTGACAGCCTGCCTGTTGTACAGGTTTTAAAATAACAATAAAGTAAAAAAAAAAAATCGGATTCACCACATTCGAGGGTTGGATTCCCTCTCTTCTTCATCGAAGAGTTTTACTGCCTAGGTTACTCTCAGGGTGCACCTTCGACGTGGAAGATTCCCGCCGTTTCCCTGCCGTGTCGTCTGCTTGCCGTCCATACTGCCTGCCGGTGCTCGCCGCCACCACCGCCGCCGCTTGGTCGCCGCCTTCCGGTCCTCGCCGCCGCCGCCGCCTGGTCGCCGCCCGCCGGTCCTCGCCGCCGCCGCCGCCGCCGCCGCCGTCGCCGCCCGCCGGGGCTCGCCGCCGCCGTCGCCTGCCGCCGCCGCCGCCGGCTGCCGGTCGCCGCCGTCGCCGTCTGGTCGCCGCCGCCGCCGTCTGGTCGCCACCGCCGCCCTTCTCGCGCGCCGCCGCCATGTCCCAACCCACCACCACCACCACTATCATTTTCACCTCTCCCTCCGCTGCTCCAACCACCATCACATGGAGCTCCTCCTCCACCCCACTTCCCGTCCTTCCTTCCCTCCCTGTCCGCCCCACCCCTGCACCACTTTCGCTTGTAACCACCCCCAACTCCTCCTCCCCTATCACTGTCGCCCCATCGACAGCTACTGACTTTCCGCCGCTCCCCGCACCGCCTCCGACAGGCTCCAAGCCAGCACGGATCTCTGCTCGACGTTCCACAGTCTCAGTGACACCCACGCCCCCTCCGTCTGCGTCATCCGCTGCTCAGGGTGGTCCTGCCCCCCGCCATCTCCCCCTGCAACCCGTACCCCTGCCCCCTCTCCACCCAGTCGTGCCCACGAAACCTTCAAAGTGCCCGAATGTTGACCCTTCCCCTGCAGTCTCCTCCAAAAAAAAACCCCAGCCCCCGTGACCCACCCACCCCCATGGACGCGGCTCCGACCCCCGCCCCCACCCCGCCTGCCACCCACACCTTTGTCCTCTCCAATCCTGACCCTCAATTCCTTGATGCCCGCTCCCTCACCCTCGCCATCCGGAAATACTACCCCAATGCTCCCATCTCCCAACTGATTCCTCGCAAGGACTCGGTCCTCATCAAATCCCCCAGTGCTTCCCTCCACACCGATCTCCTCTCCCGCATCCCCCGTATCCAATTTGGCCAACGTGCAACCCTCACCCCCTACCACACCCCGTCCTCTCCCCGTTAGCCTCAACCTCCCCGGCGTCCGCCAACCTTCACCGCTTGATCACGAAGCTTAGCCCCGTGATCACGGAGGCTGAGGTGTTGGCGGAACTCAACTCCCGGCCCGACATTGAAATCCGCTCGGCCCGTCGCATCTTCAATGATGCCGGGCCGACTTTTCTCATGCGGATATTCACCGAATCCTCCTCCTCCATTGACCGCCTCCTCACCGAGGGAGCCCTCATCTACAATCAGCGCCATAAGGTGGACCCCTCCCGTTCCCCCGTCCAATCCTACCGCTGCCAACGCTGTCTCATCCTACAACGACCACGTTACCTCTGCCTGCAGGAACCCCCCTACTTGTCCCCACTGCAAAGCTTCCCACTTCCTCAAGCATTGCCCAACCTCACCTCTCCCCCCTCCTGCAACACTTGCAATGAACCACATCCTACCTACTCCTCGAAGTGTAAAGCGAAACCTCCACCAGTAACCCCTGAGCTCACCGTGCCTGTCCGTCCTGTTGATGACCCCATCCACCCCAACAACTCGCTCCGCCCTCCCCCTACTGCTGAGGACATCATCCGTTTCACCACCATTGTGCTCCAAAACATCCACCCCTTCCAGCGCTCACACACTCTTTCCCAAATCGCCCTAGCTGCCCGTTCCATCTTCCATCTTACCACCTACGCCACATACTCCCACAACCAGGCCCACTTCACCTTCACCCCCCTCACCACCCTTGTCTAACTCTCCACTCCCATGGCACAACAACCGTACCGTATCCTGTACCACAACATTCGCTCCCTGCCCACCCACAAACTCCTCTTCCTCCACACCCTACGTCAGCACCGCGTGGATGCCTCTCGTCCTAAATGAAACCTTCCTTCAACCCCGTCTCTCCGTCTCCACGGCTCCTTAAACCTACACCGCACCGATAACCCGTACCCTCTCGCGCGTGGCGGAGTTGCTATAGGCCACCTCAAGCACCTCCCTGTCTGGCCCCAACCTCTCCTTAACAATCCTGCCGAGCATCTCACCCTCAGCCTCTTCTTCCCCACCCTTACCATCACCTGTGCCACCATTTATGTCCGCCCTCGCACCCCCATCCCGTACGATTTCCTGGCCCACATTGACCGCACATTCTCCACCTACGTGATTGCCGCCGACCTCAATATCCACAGCCGTGATCCTGCCGACCTCCGGCGGTGGCATCAGTTTCTCACCACTCTCCAGGGAGACCTGGTTCCCCTGACTCAGCACACCCGGCCCGAATCCAACACCACTCCTGATGTGGTCCTTGCCTCTCCAAACCTCCTTGGGCGCATCACCGCGGATGTCCTTGACCTCATTGGCAGTGACCATGCTCCTGTCCTCCTCACTATCTCTAACGGTCGCCATCCCCGCCACGCTCCTCGCCCTGACGTCCCTCATAAACTTGTTCATGATTACTCCCGTGCCAACTGGGATGCCTACCGGGATTCCATTCACACCCGGGTTGATGGCCACGACCTTACCCTCCAGTCTCCTGATGACATCGCTCGCGCTGCTGCCTTCCTGCACCAGACATTGTCTGACGCCGTCGCCACCCATATCCCCACCAAAGCCATCCACCCTCACCGCCCTGCCCTGCCTCCATAGGCCGTCCTTCTCCTTCGAGAGTCCCGCCGCCTCTACCGCTCTTTTCTCCACACTCGTGACCGGGATACACTGACCCGCCACCGGCAATTACAGCGACACATCCGCAACCTGCTTGTTGCGAAGAAACGCCGAGCCTGGCGCCAGACATGCACACGACTCAACACCACACTCCCCATCAACTCTTCCAAGTATTGGTCTGCTTTCCACCGCCTTACTGGGAACCGCCCCACCCCCCAGTACCCTCTCCTTCTAAATGACCGTCCCTTTCCTGACAACCTCAGTAAGGCCAACCACTTTGCCTCCCACCTCTCTGATGTTTTTTCCATCCCAGATGATCCCCACTTTGATTATTCCCTCTTCCCTGATGTCATGGACCGTACGAATACCTCTGTTCCTCCCCTTGCTCCTAGCTTCCAGTACTTGGGCCACACCCCACCTTCTGCACTTAACACTCCCATCACTACACAGGACATCAGCCTCACACTCCGCACTAAACGCAACACTGCTCCCGGCCACGACTGCGTTACCTACCGCCACCTCAAACACTGCCCTCCCTCCTTCCTTTCCCTCCTTGCCACCCTCTACAATGTCATCCTTGCCACTGGCTTCTATCCCGACCTGTGGAAAACTTCCCGTATCCTGATGTTCTCCAAACCCAATAAGCCTCCATCTGATGCCTCTTCCTATCGTCCTACCTGTCTCACATCGGTGTTCAGCAAGCTCTTGGAATCCATCCTTTCCCGGCGCATCCATCTCCACCTCCACCAAAACCACCTCCTCCCAAACACCCAATATGGCTTTCGACCCTCCTTCTCTGCTGATGACCAACTCCTCCGCCTCACTCATCTCCTCTCCCTCCAGCTTAACTCCCGTCGCTCAGCCATTTTTGTCTCACTTGACCTCGAAAAGGCCTGCGACCGTGTCTGGCATCCCGGTCTCCTGTTTAAACTCCAAACCTACGCCCTTCCTATCAACTACATCCGTCTGGTGGCCTCCTTCCTCTCCCACCGCCCCTCCTATGTTACCGTCCATCATGCCAATTCCCACACCTTCTACCCCTCTGCCGGTGTGCCCCAGGGCTCTGTCCTCTCCCCTCTCCTCTACCTCCTGTACAAGGCAGATATGCCCCAACCCCCCCCCCCCCCTCCAGTACACCTCTTGCAATATGCTGATGACACCGCATTCCTCGCCCTCGCTCCTACCCTCCAACGGTCCCAACGCCTTCTCCAGAATCACCTTGACCTTTTTGCTGCATGGTGTAACCAATGGCTCCTGAAACTCAACCCTTCCAAGACCCAGGCAATCATCGTAGGTCGTACCACTCGCTCCTACCGGCTCCTGGATTTCTCACTTACTGTCTGCGCACATCCTGTCCGCCTCACCCCCACCCTCACCTACCTTGGCCTCACCATTGACCGTCACCTCACCTGGATACCTCATCTCCGCTCCATCCAATCCAAAGCCCACAACCGCCTCCGACTCCTCAAACTCCTCTCTGGCCGGACATGGGGGTTGCACCCCTCTACCATCCTCCACACCTACAAATCCTTCATCCGTCCCATCCTCTGTTATGCCAGTCCTGCCTGGATATCTGCCCCCCCCAAATTCTATCAGTCCCTCCAGATCCTTGAGCGTCATGCACTCCGCCTCGCCTTCCGTATCCGCCTCCCGTCCCCCATGCGGATCCTCTATGATCTCATTCCTTTCCCCCATCTGCTCCTATTCCTCGAACATATCCGCATCCTCTACACTCCCGCCGTCTTGAACCCCCTCACCCCTTGGTTGCTCCTCTCCTCTCCCGTCCCCGCCCCCTGCCACGTCTTCACCGTTGTGTCCCCCCTACCCTCCATCTCTACACCCTCCATCTCCTTTCCCAAGGTGGCTTCTGTCAACTCCCCCTCCCGGATGATGCCCTCTCTCCCTCCATTTATCCTTCCTATCAACTCTGATCCTCACTCCCCCTCCTTTCCTCTGTCCTTTCCCTGGGCTCCCTCTTCCCCCCCCCCCTTCCGTCCTGTTTTTCCTCCCCACTAAACCTCTCCCTACCTCCCTTCTCCCCCCCAGTCCTTTTGTATTCCCCTCCTCTGCCTACCCCACTCCCTGTCGCGTCTGCCCCCCACCCCTCTTATGGGTCCTCATCCTACTTCAGCTCCTTTCCCGGCTCCCCCCTTCGCTTTTACTCTCCTTTCCCCCCTTTTTTGTTTTCCCATCTTCTGTCCAGTTTCCCCCCACCTGCTCTCGACTGTGGTGTCACATTTGCCAACTTTTTAGTGCAGTGTTCCAGTGACTATTCAGTGTTGTTTGTCTTTCTCGTGTTGCGAACAGAAACCATGCTGTCGCTCGGTGTGAATTTTATTTCCTTTGCGAACAGAACCCAGACTGTCGCCGTGTTTTTTTAATTGTCTATTGTTTTCGTATGTATTTATATTAGCGTCATCATCCCTGTGTTGTTGTTTTAAGTTCCACGATTTCTTTTCGCCTTGTTACTCTCTAAGTCTCCGATTTTATCGCCTGTTTTTTATTATTTGTTCTCTTGATCTTTGTCACAAACTCTGTCGGCTGAAAAAAAAAAAATCGGATTCACCATCTAGAGGGTTGGATCCCCTCCTTCGAAAGCGTCAGATTGCAAAGCCTGGGCTACTCTCAGGGTGGAATCTCCGTCTTCGAAGATTGTGTGTGTCTGTCTGTCTGTCTGTCTGCCCGCTGCTGTTGCTGTTCGTTCGTCCGTCCGTCCGCCTGCTGGCTGTCCATCGCCGTCGTCGCAACCGCTGCCGCCGCCGCCGCCGCCGCCGCCTGCTGTTCGTCCGTCTGTTCGCCGCCGACGCCGACGCCGACGCCGCCTGCTGTTCGCCGCTGCCCATCGCCGACGCCGACGCCGCCTGCTGCACGTCCGTCTGTCCGTCGCCGTTCGTATGCAATGAGTACTCCCACCTCCACCGTCTTCTACACCTCCCCCTCCCCCTCTCCCACAGTCACTTCCTGGAGTGCCGCCTCTGGCCTCCCTCCTTCCACCTCCCCTTCCCTTCCTCCACTTACCCACCCCCCTATATCCTCCCCTGCTGAATACCCACACCTCTACACCCTTCCTCCAGCCTCCACACCCTCAACAGCTCCCACTACTACTCCCGCCCTCACGTACGCCTCTGTTGCCGCCTCTGCTGCTTCCCCTCTCTCGCCGATCCCGTCGCGTCGTCTTCTGCATCTCCCGCACGCATCACGTTGCGCCGAGCCACCATCGCCACCACTGAACCAGCTGCTTCTCCCGGTGCCTCCACTACGCCACAGGGATCTGCCACCCGCCACCTCCCTCTCCTCCCCGTCCCTCTCCCCTCCTCCCAGCCTCCAGTCTCCAAAAAACCCCAAAAGCGCGTCCTTACCGACTCTGCTCCCGCCACTTCCCACAAAAAATCAACGCCACCTCCCCCTCCCCCTGCCGTCACCATGGACACCACCCCTCCTCCTGCCACCCCTACCTTGGCCCCCACCCTCCACACCTTTGTCCTGTCAACTCCCGATCCTAAGTTCCTCGACGCTCGTACCCTCACCAAGGAAATACGAAAGTACTTACCTGGTGCTCCCATCTCCCAACTCATTCCCCGCAGGGACTCAGTCCTTATCAACTCCCTGTCCCCATCATTTCACACAGACCTCCTGAGAAAACTCCCACGAGTTATGTTTGGCCCCCACGCCTCTCTGACACCCTTCCTTTCCGCTTCCACTCCTCGTCAGCCCCAGCCTCCCCGTCGCCCCCCCACTTACACCGCTGTGATCACCAAGCTCAGCCCGGTGATCACAGAGGATGAAGTGTTGGTAGAACTGAACTCCCACCCGGACTTGGAAATCCGCTCTGCCCGCCGTATCCACAATGCCTCTGGTCCCACCTACCTCATGTGGGTATTCTCAGAGTCCGCCCCGTCCATAGACCATCTCCTCAATCAGGGTGCCCTGATATACCACCGTCGCCACCCTGTTGAATCCTCCAAATCCCCTCCCCAATCCTACCGTTGCCAACGGTGCCTGATGTACAATGACCACCTGACTCCCAACTGCAAAAACCCCCCCACCTGTCCCCATTGCAAGGCCTCCCACTTTCTCAAGAACTGCCCCAACCTCGCTGCTCCTCCTTCCTGTAATACCTGCAATGGCCCCCATCCCACATACTCCCACAAGTGTAAAGCTAAACCCCCTCCAGCCACCCCTGAACTTACAGTCCCAGTTCGTCCCGTCGATCCTCCTGTCCATCCTAACAATTCCCTCCGTCCACCCCCCTCGGCTGAGGACATCATCCGGTTCATTACCGTTGTCCTCCAAAACATTCACCCTTCTCAGCGCCCGCACACCTTCCAACAAATTTTCCTTGCTGCTCGCTCTGTTTTCCACCTGAACACCTTCACCACTTACTCCCACAACCAAGCCCACTTCACCTTCACCCGCCTCGACACCCTTGTTTAAGTCTCTTCCCTTCCCTCTCTTCCCCCCCTCCTTCCCGTCATGGCGCTGCACGAGTCTCGCATCCTCTTCCAGAACATTCGCTCCTTCCGCTCTAACAAATACCTCCTCATGCACACCCTCTCCCACCACCAGGTCAACACCTTCCTCTTGAACGAAACCTTTCTCCAGCCGCACCATTCTATCCGCACCTCCCCCTATATCCTCCACCGCACTGATGCTCCTGGTCCTCGTGCGCAGGGTGGAATCGCGATTGGCCACCTTAAGCATATCCCCGTCCGGCCACAACCTCTCCTCAATGACCCCACTGAACACCTTATCCTTAGCGTCTTCTTCCCCTCCCTCACCATTACCTGTGCCACCATCTATGTCCGCTCCACTGCTCCTCTTCCTTATGACTTCATCTCACACATTGACCACACCTTCTCCACCTATGTGATTGCCGCCGACCTCAACATCCATAGCCGCACTCCTGCTGCCCTTCGGCGGTGGCATCAGTTCCTCTCCACAATGCAGGGTGACCTTGTTCCCATTCCCCAGCGCACCCGACCCGAAAGTAACACCACCCCCGATGTTGTCATTGCCTCCGCCAACCTCCTTGGGCGTATCACTGTCGCCGTCCTTGACCCCACAGGTAGCGATCACCTCCCTGTCCTTCTCACCATAACGTCTGCAAACCGCCCCCCTCCGGCTCCGCAACCTGTACCCCCTCCCAAGGTCGTCCATGACTATCGCCGTGCCAACTGGGATGCCTACCGGGACTCCATCTCCACCCAGGTCGAAAGCCACCCTCTTACCTATCGCCATCCTGACGACATCATCCGCGCCTCGTCCTTCCTTCAGACGGTAATTACTGACGCCTTGGAGGCCCATGTTCCTACTAAAACCATCCACCCACACCGTCCCACTCTCCCTCCGCGGGTTGTCCTCCTCCTCCGTGAATCCCGCCGCCTCTATCGCTCCTTCCTCCGCACTCATGACAGGGATACACTCCAACGCCACCGGCAAATACAGCGACACGTACGGAACCTTATTACAGCAACGAAACGCCGGGACTGGCGCCAGACCTGCACACGACTCAATGCCACCCTCCCTATCAACTCCTCCAAGTACTGGTCTGCCTTCCATCGTCTTACTGGTTCCCTTTCCGCTCCCCACTACCCCCTTCTCCATAACGATCGCCCCCTTCCAGACAACCTCAGTAAGGCCAACCACTTCGCTTCCCACCTTTCCGAGGTCTTCTCCATCCCCGATGATCCCCACTTTGATTATTCTCTTTTACCCACCATCATGGAACGTGCTGACACCTCAGTCGCTCCACTTGCTCCTAGTCTCCAGTACTTGGGGCAGTTGCCCCCCTCCGACGTCAACACTCCCATCACAGCACAAGACATTAAACTTCTCCTCCAGTCCAAACGCAACATGGCCCCTGGTCACGACTGTGTCACCTACCGTCACCTTCGAGAAAGCCCCTATTCCTTCCTAACTGTCCTCGCCCATCTCTATAATGTCATCCTCTCTACTGGCTTCTACCCTGACCTGTGGAAGACCTCCCGCGTCCTCCTCTTCCTCAAACCCAACAAACCCCCTTCTGCCGCCTCTTCCTATCGTCCCATCTGCCTCACCTCCATCTTCAGTAAGGTCCTTGAATCCATCCTCTCCCACCGTATCCATCGGCACCTTGCTCAACACCACCTCCTCCCCCTTACCCAGTGTGGCTTCCGACCCTCCTTCTCTGCTGACGACCAACTCCTCAACCTTGTTCACCTTCTGTCCTTCCAGCTCAACTCCCGTCGCTCCGCCATTTTTGTTTCCCTTGACCTCCAAAATGCCTATGACCGTGTATGGCATCCCGGTCTCCTCTTTAAACTCCAAACCTACGCCCTGCCTCTCAATTTTGTCTGTCTGGTCGCTTCCTTCCTCTCGCACCGTCCTTCCTATGTCACCCTCCACAACACCAACTCCCGTATCTTTTATCCCACGGCTGGTGTCCCCCAGGGTTCTGTCCTCTCCCCTCTCCTTTATCTCTTATATACAGCTGATATGCCCAAGCCACCCCCACCAGTTCACCTTCTCCAATATGCTGATGACACCGCCTTCCTGGCTCTCTATCCTACCCTTCAACGGTCTCAACGTACCCTCCAAACCCACCTTAACCAGTTCACCACTTGGTGTAACCAGTGGCTCCTCCGTCTCAACCCCTCCAAAACCCAGGCAATCATCATAGGCCGTACCACTCGCTCCTTTCGCCTCCAAGATTTCTACCTCACCCTTTATGGTCGTCCTATCCAACTCACCCCCACCCTGAAATACCTTGGCCTCACCCTTGACCGACACCTCACCTGGACCCCTCATCTCCTGACCATCCAGCAGAAAGCCCATTCCCGCCTCCGCCTGCTGAAACTCCTGTCCGGCCGGACATGGGGATTGCATCCTTCTACCATCCTCCACACCTACAAATCCCTCATCCGTCCTATCCTCTGTTATGCCAGCGTCGCCTGGATCTCCGCCCCCACCCGCTTTTACAAAGCTCTCCAAATCCTTGAACGCCATGCGCTCCGCCTTGCCTTCCGTATCCGCCTTTCTTCCCCCACACGGCTCCTGTATGAACTGATCCCCTTTCCCCACCTCCTCTTGTTCCTCCAACATCTCCGCATCCTTTACATTGTTCGCAGGGTTGATCCCCCCCACCCTCTGGTTTCCTCCTTCCTCTCCACCCCCCGCCCGTTGCCGCGCCCCTATCGCTGTATCCCTCCCTCTCTCCACCTCCACACCCTCCATCTCCTTCATCAGGGCAATTTCCAACGCCTCCCCCTCCCGGATGACGAACTTCGCCGTGACATATACCCTTCCTTCCAACTATAACCCGGCCTTGTTCCCCCCCCCCCCCCTCCCCAGGGCCCCCTTCTCCTCTTTCCTCCTTCTCCCAGAGCGGATTTTCCTCCATCCCCCCCTCCCCTGAGACCCTGTAGCCCATACTTGCCTCTCTCCTTCCCACATCCCTCCTTACCTGGCCCTCTTCCGAGCGCCCCCCATTCCCCTCCCCCATCTCTTCCCCTCCCTCCCTTCTTCAGGTCTCCCTCATCTCCTTGAACCTGGCAGATCCTCTGTATTGATCATCATCAGTGTGCCACGTCAGTGTTGTGTTTCGTGCTGTTTCTCGTGTGCGTCCAGAGGTGTGATTTTAATTGTGTACTGCCTTGAGGTTCGCCGTCAGTGTTACGTTGTGTGCTGTGCCATCCGTCAACAACTTTATGCTCCAGTCATACTGTGCCTTGTGTTCTCTTAATCGTCGCAGTGTGTGGCTTTTTGTGTGTGCTACTTTTAAACAGTTTTTTTATCTCCATTATACAGTCACCCTGTTTTTTGTATATTGCCTTCCATGATGTTCTCCCTTTTTTATATCTATGTTCGCCTTCTTCTCTCCTTTGCTGTTTTTAAATGTCTTCTATTGTTTTGTTCTATGTCTTTCGGCTGAAGAGCAGCGCATATGCTGCTGCCAGCCCGCCCCGATGGGGAATTGAAATACAATAAAGAAAAAAAAAAAAAAAAAATCTGATTCCCAAGTATTGGTCTGCCTTCCACCGCCTTACTGGGAACCGCCCCACCCCCCAGTACCCTCTCCTTCTTAATGGTCGTCCCTTTCCTGACAACCTCAGTAAGGCCAACCACTTTCCCTCCCACCTCTCTGATGTTTTTTCCATCCCAGATGATCCCCACTTTCCCTCTTCCCTGATGTCATGGACCGTACGAATACCTCTGTTCCTCCCCTTGCTCCTAGCTTCCAGTACTTGGGCCACACCCCACCTTCTGCACTTAACACTCCCATCACTACACAGGACATCAGCCTCACACTCCGCACTAAACGCAACACTGCTCCCAGCCACGCCTGCGTTACCTACCGCCACCTCAAACACTGCCCTCCCTCCTTCCTTTCCCTCCTTGCCACCCTCTACAATGTCATCCTTGCCACTGGCTTCTATCCCGACCTGTGGAAAACCTCCCGTATCCTGATGTTCTCCAAACCCAATAAGCCTCCATCTGATGGCTCTTCCTATCGTCCTATCTGTCTCACATCGGTGTTCAGCAAGCTCTTGGAATCCATCCTTTCCCGGCGCATCCATCTCCACCTCCACCAAAATCACCTCCTCCCAAACACCCAATGTGGCTTTCGACCCTCCTTCTCTGCTGATGACCAACTCCTCCGCCTCACTCATCTCCTCTCCCTCCAGCTTAACTCCTGTCGCTCCGCCATTTTTGTGTCACTTGACGTCGAAAAGGCCTACGACCGTGTCTGGCATCCCGGTCTCCTGTTTAAACTCCAAACCTACGCCCTTCCTATCAACTACATCAGTCTGGTGGCCTCCTTCCTCTCCCACCGCCCCTCCTATGTTACCGTCCATCATGCCAATTCCCACACCTTCTACCCCTCTGCCGGTGTGCCCCAGGGCTCTGTCCTCTCCCCTCTCCTCTACCTCCTGTACACGGCAGATATGCCCCAACCCCCCCCTCAGTACACCTCTTGCAATATGCTGATGACACCGCATTCCTCGCCCTCGCTCCTACCCTCCAACGGTCCCAACGCCTTCTCCAGAATCACCTTGACCTTTTTGCTGCATGGTGTAACCAATGGCTCCTGAAACTCAATCCTTCCAAGACCCAGGCAATCATCGTAGGTCGTACCACTCGCTCCTTCCGCCTCCTGGATTTCTCCCTTACTGTCTGCGCACGTCCTGTTCGCCTCACCCCCACCCTCACCTACCTTGGCCTCACCATTGACCGTCACCTCACCTGGATACCTCATCTCCGCTCCATCCAATCCAAAGCCCACAACCGCCTCCGACTCCTCAAACTCCTCTCTGGCCGGACATGGGGGTTGCACCCCTCTACCATCCTCCACACCTACAAATTCTTCATCCGTCCCATCCTCTGTTATGCCAGTCCTGCCTGGATATCTGCCCCCCCCCCCCAAATTCTATCAGTCCCTCCAGATCCTTGAGCATCATGCACTCCGCCTCGCCTTCCGTATCCGCCTCCCGTCCACCACGCGGATCCTCTATCATCTCATTCCTTTCCCCCATCTGCTCCTATTCCTCGAACATATCTGCATCCTCTACACCTCCCGCCGTCTTGAACCCCCTCACCCCATGGTTGCTCCTCTCCTCTCCCATCCCCGCCCCTGCCACGTCTTCACCGTAGTGTCCCCCCTACCCTCCATCTGTACACCCTCCATCTCCTTTCCCAAGGTGGCTTCCGTCACCTCCCCCTCCCGGATGATGCCCTCTCTCCCTCCATTTATCCTTCCTATCAACTCTGATCCTCAATCCCCCTCCTTTCCTCTGTCCTTTCCCTGGGCTCCCTCCCCCCCCCCCTTCTGTCCTGTTTTTCTTCCCACTAAACCTCTCCCTACCTCCCTTCTCCCCCCCAGTCCTTTTGTATTCCCCTCCTCTGCCTACCCCACTCCCTGTCGCGTCTGCCCCCCACCCCTCTTATGGGTCCTCATCCTCCTTCAGCCCCTATCCCGGCTCCCCCCTTCGCTTTTACTCTCCTTTCCCCCCCTTTTTTGTTTTCCCATCTTCTGTCCAGTTTCCCCCCCACCTGCTCTCGACTGTGGTGTCACATTTGCCAACTTTTTAGTGCAGTGTTCCAGTGACTATTCAGTGTTGTTTGTCTTTCTCGTGTTGCGAACAGAAACCATGCTGTCGCTCGGTGTGAATTTTATTTCCTTTGCGAACAGAATCCAGACTGTCCCCGTGTTTTTTTAATTGTCTATTGTTTTCCCTGTCTTCTTCGTATGTATTTTTATTAGCGTCATCATCCCTGTGTTGTTGTTTTAAGTTCCACGATTTCTTTTCGCCTTGTTACTCTCTAAGTCTCCGATTTTATCGCCTGTTTTTTTATTATTTGTTCTCTTGATCTTTGTCACAAAATCTGTCGGCTGAAGAGCGGCGTACTACGCTGCTGCCAGCCCGCCCCCTTCGGGGGGAATTGAAATTCAATAAATGAAAAAAAAATCGGATTCCATCAGAGGGTTGGATTCCCTCATTCGAAGGCGCCAGTTTCCAAGGCCTGGGCTACTCCCTGGTTGGAATCTTCGCGTTCGAAAATTGTGTCTGTCTGTCTGTCTGTCTGTCTGCCCGCCGCTTACTGTTGTAGCTGTTCGTCCGTCCGTCCGTCCGTCCGCCTGCCGGCCGCCTGCTCGCTGTCCGTCTGTTCGCCGCCGCCGCCTGCTGTCCGTCCCTCCGTCCGTCCGTCCGTCTGTTCGCCGCCGCCGCCTGCTGTCCGTCCGTCCGTCCGTCCGTCCGTCTGTTCGCCGCCGCCGCCGCCGCCGCCGCCGCCGCCAGCCGGTGTTCGCCGCCGCTGCCGCCGCCGCTGCCGCCGCCGCCGCCAACCGGTGCTCGCCGCCGCCACCGTCGCCGCCGCCGTCGCCGCCGCCACCAGCCGGTGCTCGCCATCGCCGCTGCCGTCGCCGCCGCCGTCCGCCCTGGTCGTCCAACCCTGGTCTGCGTCCGTCTGCGTCTTCGCCGGTCCTCGTCCGTCTGCGTCTTCGCCGTTTCCCAGTTTGTGTCCTTTCCTTTTCGTGCCGCGCGATTTTTTCTTCCTGTCGTCATGTCCGCCCCCACCACCACAGTCACTACTACCACCACCGCCATCGTCTATACATCCCCTTCCGCCGCCTCCACCACTATAACTTGGTGTGCCCAGTCCCACCCCCCTCCTTCCATCCCACCTCTCCTCACTCTCCCTTCACCCTCTATCTTTGTCGCCCCCTCTCCCGCTTCTTCCTCTCGCTCCTCTCGTTCTGATCCTTTCCCCCCACTCCCCCAGCCTGTCACTGCAACTCCGGCTCGGGTGGTGGCCCGTCGGGCCACTGTCCACGCCCAGCTCTCGCCGTCACCTTCGCCATCACCATCACCACCGCCACTGCCACCGTCATCGTCATCGTCGCCGTCGCCTTCGCCTTCACCGTCACCGTCACCATCTCCGGCGCCGACTCCGGCCCCGGGACCTGCCCCTCCCCGCCACATTCCCATTGTTCCCATCCCCCACACCTCCTCCACCGCCGTCAAGCGCCCCAGTGGCACCCCTGCTTCCTCTGCTTCCAAAAAGGCTCCGCCTCGTCCTCCTTCCCCCACCCATGATGCCATGGATGTCTCCTCGCCCCTCCCTACCGCCTCATCCACCTCCTCTACCCCCTCCTCCTACCGCTACCTCCTCTCCCGTCCTGATCCCTCTCTCCTTGAAGCCCGGAACCTCACCCACTTCCTTCGCCAGCATTTTCTGGTGCCCCCATCTCCCTCCTCACTCCTCGCCGTGATTCGGTCCTCATCACCTCCCCCAGCCCAACCCTCCACACATACCTCCTTTCCCGCATCCCTGTCACCCGCTTTGGCTGTCATGCCTCTCTCACTCCTGCTCCTTCACCACCTCCCTCCCGCCAACCCCAACCACCGCGTCGCCCGCCATCTCTCACCGCCGTGATCACTCGGCTTAGTCCAGTGATCACGGAGGAGGAAGTGTTGGCGGAGCCCAAGGCGCATCCCCATTTGGAGGTGCGTGCGGTTCGCCGCATACATAACGCTGCCGGCCCCACCCGCCTTATGCGCGTTTTTTCTGAGCACGCCCCTCCATTGACCATCTCCTGAAGGAGGGTGCCCTCCTTTTTAACCAGCGGTACAAGGTCGACCCCTCCCGTTCCCCTCCTCAATCCCTGCGCTGCCAGAGGTGTCTGCGCTATAACGCGCACCCCACAGCTGAGTGCCGCGAGGCCCCCACCTGCCCGCATTGTCGGCAAGCACACTTCCTCAGGCAGTGCCCTAACCTCCAATCCCCTCCTTCCTGCAATACCTGAAATCTCCCCCATCCCACCTACTCCCAAAAGTGTAAAGCCCGACCCCCTCCAACCACTCCTGACCTCACCGTCCCTGTCCGTCCCCTAGACGCCCCCACCCCTCCTGGCAATTCCCTTTGTCCCCCCCCCCACCGCTGAGGACGTCATCAGGTTCCTTACCATCGTCCTCCAGAATGTTCATCCCTTTCAGCGCCCTCACACCCTCCAGCAGATCTCCCTCGCTGCCCGTTCCATCTTCCAACTCAAGATGTACGCCACCTACTCCAACAACCAGGCCCATTTCACCTTCTCCCGCCTTGACACCCTCGTCTAAATTCCTATCATGGCGCGCCAGCAACGTATCCTTTTCAACAACATCCGCTCCCTACCCGCCAACAGGAACCTCTTCCTGCACACCCTTGCCACCCACCGCGTGGATGCCTTCCTCCTTAATGAAACCTTCCTCCAACCCCACCATACCGTTCACACTTCGCCCTACCTCCTCCACCGCTCCGATAATCCCCTCCCAATTGCGCGTGGCGGAGTTGCCATTGGTCACCACCGCCAGATCCTCGTTCGGCTCCAACCTCTCCTTCCTGACCCCACCGAACACCTGATCCTTAGTCTCTTCTTCCCCGGCCTTACCGTCACCTGCGCCACCATCTATGTCCGCCCCAACGCTCCTATTCCCTTCGACTTCCTCTCCCACGTCGATCGTACCTTTTCCTCCTACGTGATCGCTGCCGACCTCAACATCCATAGTCGTTCCGCTGCCCAGTTACGGCGGTAGCATCGGTTCCTCTCCACCCTTCAAAGCGACCTGGTCCCCATCCCCCAGCATACCCGTCCCGAATCCAACTCCACTCCTGATGTTATCCTCTCCTCCCCCAACCTCCTTGGCCGCATAACGGTGGATGTCCTGGAACCTATTGGTAGCGACCATCTCCCTCTCCTCCTCACCATTTCAGACGGTCGTCGCCCTCGTCCCGATCCTCGTACTGATCCTCCCCCTAAGTATGTCCACGACTATTCCCGAGCCGACTGGAATGCCTACCGGGATACCCTTTCCACCCAGGTCGATAGCCACCCTCTCACCTACCACCACCCTGACGATGTCACCCATGCCGCCTCCTTTCTCCAGCAGACCTTGTCTGAGGCCATGGAGGCCCACGCTCCTACTGTCGCCATCCACCCCCACCGTCCTACCTTACCCCCACAGGCCGTTCTCCTCCTCCATGAATCCCGTCGTCTCTACCGTGCCTTCCTCCGCACGCGTGACCCGGACACACTACGACGCCACCGGCAACTCCAGCGACACGTTCGTAATTTGCTCGCAGCTAAGAAACGCCGGGACTGGCGACAGACATGTACCCATTTAAATGCAACCCTACCAATCAACTCGTCCAAGTTCTGGTCGGCCTTCCGTCGCCTTACCGGAACTAAACCATCCCCCTACTATCCTCTTCTCCACGATGATCACCCCTTCCCTGACACCCTTAGTAAGGCCAACCACTTTGCCTCCTACCTCTCCGATGTTTTCTCCATCCTCGATGATCCCCAGTTCGATTACTCCCTCTTCCCGGATATCCGCGATCGAACTGACACCTCTGTCCCTCCCCTCGCTCCTGGTTTCCAGTACTTGGACAACATTACACACACGGAACTCAATGCCCCTATCACTACCCAGGATCTCATTGATACACTCCGCACCAAACGCAACACCGCTCCTGGTCACGATCGTGCCACCTACCGTCACCTTCATGAAGCTCCTGTCTCTTTCCTCTCCACCCTTGCCAGGCTCTACAATGAAGTCCTGTCCACCGGTTACTACCCCGACCTGTGGAAAACCTCCCGTATCCTCATGTTCCTTAAACCTGGCAAACCGCCGTCCGCCGTCTCCTCCTACCGTCCCATCAGCCTTACCTCGGTCTTCAGCAAGGTCCTGGAATCTATCCTCACCCGCCGCATCCACCAGCATCTCCGCCAGCACCGCCTCCTTCCCGTCACCCAGTGTGGCTTTCGGCCATCCTTCTCTTCCGACGATCTTCTCCTTCACCTCACTCATCTCCTTTCCGAACAGCTTAATTGCCGTCGATCCGCAGTCTTCCTCTCCCTTGACCTCGAACGCGCTTATGCCCGCGTCTGGCATTCCGGTCTCCTCTTCAAGCTCCAAACCTTTGCCCTTCCCATTAACTACGTCCGTCTGATCGGTTCCTTTCTCTCCCGCCGTCCTTCCTATGTCACCATCCATAACACCGATTCCTACACCTTTTTCCCCTCCGCCGGTGTGCCCCAAGGCTCCGTCCTCTCCCCCCATCTGTACCTTTTGTACACGGCGGACATGCCGCCGCCGTCGCCCCCCGTCCACCTCCTCCAGTTTGCCGATGACACCGCGTTCCTCGCCCTTGCCCCCACCCTGCAACGCTCCCAACGCCTTCTCCAATCCCATCTTGACCGGTTCACCGCTTGGTGCAACCAGTGGTTGCTCAAGGTCAATCCCTCCAAAACCCAGGCGATCATTGTAGGCAAAACCACCCCTTCCTTCCGCCTCCTTGATTTCTATCTCACCGTCTATGGCCGTCCTATCGCCCTCTCTCCCACCCTTAAGTACCTTGGCGTCACCCTCGACCGTCGCCTCTCCTGGACTCCCCATCTGCGTTCAATTCAAAGCCAAGGCACGTTCCCGACTCCGTCTCCTCAAGCTCCTTTCCGGCCGTACGTGGGGTCTGGACCCCTCCACAATCCTCCACACCTATAAATCCCTCATCCGCCCTATCCTTTGTTATGCCCATCCAGCCTGGATCTCCGCCCCCCCTACCTTTTATAAATCCCTCCAAATCCTTGAACGCCATGCTCTCCGCCTCGCCATATCGCATCCGTCTCCCCTCCCCCACGCGGATCCTGTATGATCTCATCCCCTTCCCCCACCTCCTCCTTTTCCTTGAAAGGATACGGATCCTGTACACCTCCCGTAAACTTGATCCTCCTCACCTGCTCGTATCCCCGATCCTCTCCCATCCCCGCCTGCTGCCGCGCCTGTATTCCCACGTCCCGCCCGGTCTCCATCTCTCCACCCTCCTTACCCTCTCCCAAGGTGGCTTCCGCCAGCTCCCCCTCCCTGATGATGTCCTCGTCCCCTCCATCTACCCCTCTTATCAACTTTGATCCTCCCCCCCCACCTCCTGTGTCCTCTCCTTCAGGCACCCTCCCTCACTCCCTTCCCTTCCCTCCTCTTTCCTTTCCCCCCTCCCTCCTCTCCTCTCCACCAGGCTTCCCCTCCCCCTCCCACCCTCCCCCTCTCTCCTTTGCCCATGGCATCTCTGCTCCCCCCTCTCCCATTCCCCTTCCCATTCCTCCTCCTCCACCTCCTCTAGTGGCAGGTCCCCAGACTCATACACGCTCAGTGAACATTCGCGCGCCGGAGATCATCGCCGTCAGTGTTTCGTGTGTGTGCCTTCGTTTGTGTGTGGTGTTGTTCGCCGTCACGCCCCCACCGTTCACGTGCCGTCGCCATCATCCATGTTCTGTGCATCGTGTCGCCCAGTGTTAGTGATGTTTCTCGTCCAGCGTGAACGGCTACATGTTTTTTCGATTTTTAGTGTCTACATTTTTTTGCCCACCGTTTTTACTGTCTACTCTGTGCCACCTTTATGTACTACTTGTTGTAACACTCAAGGCTGAAGAGCGTCGTATTGTGCTGCTGCTAGCCCGCCTTTGTATAAGGTGTTAAAATCACAATAAAGAAAAAAAAAAATCGGATTCATAACTTGTCCATGATTACTCCCGTGCCAACTGGGATGCCTACCGGGATTCCATTCACACCCAGGTTGACGGCCACGACCCTACCCTCCAGTCTCCTGATGACATCGCTCGCGCTGCTGCCTTCCTGCACCAGACATTGTCTGACGCCGTCGCCACCCATATCCCCACCAAAGCCATCCACCCTCACTGCCCCGCCCTGCCTCCACAGGCCGTCCTTCTCCTTCGAGAGTCCCGCCGCCTCTACCGCTCTTTTCTCCACACTCGTGACCGGGATACACTTACCCGCCACCGGCAATTACAGCGACACATCCGCAACCTGCTTGTTGCGAAGAAACGCCGAGCCTGGCGCCAGACATGTACACGACTCAACACCACACTCCCCATCAACTCTTCCAAGTATTGGTCTGCCTTCCACCGCCTTACTGGGAACCGCCCCACCCCCCAGTACCCTCTCCTCCTTAATGACCGTCCCTTTCCTGACAACCTCAGTAAGGCCAACCACTTTGCCTCCCACCTCTCTGATGTTTTTTCCATCCCAGATGATCCCCACTTTGATTATTCCCTCTTCCCTGATGTCATGGACCGTACGAATACCTCTGATCCTCCCCTTGCTCCTAGCTTCCAGTACTTGGGCAACACCCCACCTTCTGCACTTAACACTCCCATCACTACACAGGACATCAGCCTCACACTCCGCACTAAACGCAACACTGCTCCCGGCCACGACTGCGTTACCTACCGCCACCTCAAACACTGCCCTCCCTCCTTCCTTTCCCTCCTTGCCACCCTCTACAATGTCATCCTTGCCACTGGCTTCTATCCCGACCTGTGGAAAACCTCCCGAATCCTGATGTTCTCCAAACCCAATAAGCCTCCATCTGATGCCTCTTCCTATCGTCCTATCTGTCTCACATCGGTGTTTAGCAAGCTCTTGGAATCCATCCTTTCCCGGCGCATCCATCTCCACCTCCACCAAAACCACCTCCTCCCAAACACCCAATGTGGCTTTCGACCCTCCTTCTCTGCTGATGACCAACTCCTCCGCCTCACTCATCTCCTCTCCCTCCAGCTTAACTCCCGTCGCTCCGCCATTTTTGTCTCACTTGACCTCGAAAAGGCCTACGACCGTGTCTGGCATCCCGGTCTCCTGTTTAAACTCCAAACCTACGCCCTTCCTATCAACTACATCCGTCTGGTGGCCTCCTTCCTCTCCCACCGCCCCTCCTATGTTACCGTCCATCATGCCAATTCCCACACCTTCTACCCCTCTGCCGGTGTGCCCCAGGGCTCTGTCCTCTCCCCTCTCCTCTACCTCCTGTACACGGCAGATATGCCCCAACCCCCCCCTCCAGTACATCTCTTGCAATATGCTGATGACACCGCATTCCTCACCCTCGCTCCTACCCTCCAACGGTCCCAACGCCTTCTCCAGAATCACCTTGATCTTTTTGCTGCATGGTGTAACCAATGGCTCCTGAAACTCAATCCTTCCAAGACCCAGGCAATCATCGTAGGTCGTACCACTCGCTCCTTCCGCCTCCTGGATTTCTCCCTTACTGTCTGCGCACGTCCTGTTCGCCTCACCCCCACCCTCACCTACCTTGGCCTCACCATTGACCGTCACCTCACCTGGATACCTCATCTCCGCTCCATCCAATCCAAAGCCCACAACCGCCTCCGACTCCTCAAACTCCTCTCTGGCCGGACATGGGGGTTGCACCCCTCTACCATCCTCCACACCTACAAATCCTTCATCTGTCCCATCCTCTGTTATGCCAGTCCTGCCTGGATATCTGCCCCCCCCCCCCCCAAACTCTATCAGTCCCTCCAGATCCTTGAGCGTCATGCTCTCCGCCTCGCCTTCCGTATCCACCTACCGTCCCCCACGCGGATCCTCTATGATCTCATTCCTTTCCCCCATCTGCTCCTATTCCTCGAACATATCCGCATCCTCTACACCTCCCGCCGTCATGAACCCCCTCACCCCCTGGTTGCTCCTCTCCTCTCCCGTCTCCACTCCCTGCCACGTCTTCACCGTTCTGTCCCCCCTACCCTCCATCTCTACACCCTCCATCTCCTTTCCCAAGGTGGCTTCCGTCAACTCCCCCTCCCGGATGATGCCCTCTCTCCCTCCATTTATCCTTCCTATCAACTCTGATCCTCCATCCCCCTCCTGTCCTCTGTCCTTTCCCTGGGCTCCCTCTCCCCCCCCCCCTTCTGTCCTGTTTTTCTCCCCACTAAACCACTCCCTACCTCCCTTCTCCCCCCCAGTCCTTTTGTATTCCCCTCCTCTGCCTACCCCACTCCCTGTCGCGTCTGCCCCCCCACCCATCTTATGGGTCCTCATCCTCCTTCAGCTCCTTTCCCGGCTCCCCCCATCGCTTTTACTCTCCTTTCCCCCCCCCCTTTTCGTTTTCCCATCTTCTGTCCAGTTTCCCCCCACTTGCTCTCGACTGTGGTGTCACATTTGCCAACTTTTTAGTGCAGTGTTCCAGTGACTATTCAGTGTTGTTTTTCTTTCTCGTGTTGCGAACAGAATCCAGACTGTCACCGTGTTTTTTTATTGTCTATTCTTTTCCCGGTCTACTTCGTATGTATCTTTATTAGCGTCATCATTCCTGTGTTGTTGTTTTAAGTTCCACGATTTCTTTTCGCCTTGTTACTCTCTAAGTCTCCGATTTTATCGCCTGTTTTTTTTTTATTATTTGTGCTCTTGCTCTTTGTCACAAAATCTGTCGGCTGAAGAGCGGCGTACTAAGCTGCAGCCAGCCCGCCCCCTTCGGGGGGAATTGAAATTCAATAAAAGAAAAAAAAAAAAAAAAACGGATTCATCGCATCCGTCTCCCCTCCCCCACGCGGATCCTGTATGATCTCATCCCCTTCCCCCACCTCCTCCTTTTCCTTGAAAGGATACGGATCCTGTACACCTCCCGTAAACTTGATCCTCCTCACCTGCTCGTATGCCCAATCCTCTCCCATCCCCGCCCGCTGCCGCGCCTGTGCCCTGCCGCGCCTGTGCCCGCTGCCGCGCCTGTATTCCCACGTCCCGCCCGGTCTCCATCTCTCCACCCTCCTTACTCTCTCCCAAGGTGGCTTCCGCCAGCTCCCCCTCCCTGATGATGTCCTCCTCCCCTCCATCTACCCCTCCTATCAGTTTGACCCTGCCCCCCCACTTCCGGTGTCCTTTCCTTTAGGCACCCTCCCTCACTCCCTTCTCTTTCCTTCCCACCCATTCTCTTTCCTTTTCCCCCGTCCCCTCCCTCCATCACTCTTCCCCCCCCCCAGGGCTTCCCCTCCCCCTTCCACCCCCCCTTTCTCCCCTGCCCGTGGCATCTCTGCTCTCCCCTCTCCCTCTCCCACTCCCCTTCCTCATCCTCCTCTCTTGGCAGGTCCCCGGACTCGCACACGCATAGTGAACATTCGCGCGCCGGAGATCATCGCCATCAGTGTCTAGTGTGTGTGCTTCGTTTTGTGTTTCGTGCAGGTACAACTCAACTGTTCACATGTGCCGTCGCAGTTCTCCGTGTTTTGTGCGCCGTGTCAACGAGTGTTAGTGTTTTTATCGTCCAACGTGAACGGCTTCTTGTTTTTTGTTTTTTTGTAACTACTTTCTTTTCCCGCCATTTTTTGTATTTTCTGTGTCACCTATCTCATATTATTGTACCCCATAAGGCTGAAGAGCGGCGTATTAAGCTGCTGCCAGCCCGCCTTGTATGAGGTGCTGAAAATTACAATAAAGGAAAAAAAAATCGGATTCATCGCATCCGTCTCCCCTCCCCCACGCGGATCCTGTATGATCTCATCCCCTTCCCCCACCTCCTCCTTTTCCTTGAAAGGATACGGATACTGTACACCTCCCGTAAACTTGATCCTCCTCACCCACTCGTATCCCCGATCCTCTCCCATCCCCGCCCACTGCCGCGCCTGTATTCCCACGTCCCGCCCGGTCTCCATCTTTCCACCCTCCTTACTCTCTCCCAAGGTGGCTTCCGCCAGCTCCCCGTCCCTGATGATGTCCTCCTCCCCTCCATCTACCCCTCCTATCAACTTTGACCCTGCCCCACCACCCACTTCCGGTGTCCTTTCCTTTAGGCACCCTCCCTCCCTCCCTTCTCTTCCCTTCCCTCCCCTTTTCTTTCCTTTTCCCCCGTCCCCTCCCTCCACCACTCTTCCCCCCGGGCTTCCCCTCCCCCTTCCTCCCTCCCCCCTTTCTCCCCTGCCCGTGGCATCTCTGCTCTCCCCTCTCCCTCTCCCACTCCCCTGCCTCCTCCTCCTCTGTTGGCAGGTCCCCGGACTCGCACACGCATAGTGAACATTCGCGCGCCGGAGATCATCGCCGTCAGTGTCTAGTGTGTGTGCTTCGTTTTGTGTTTCGTGCAGTTACAACTCAACTGTTCACATGTGCCGTCGCAGTTCTCCGTGTTTTGTGCGCCGTGTCAACGAGTGTTAGTGTTTTTATCGTCCAACGTGAACGGCTTCTTGTTTTTTGTTTTTTTGTAACTACTTTCTTTGCCCGCCATTTTTTGTATTTTCTGTGTCACCTATCTCATATTATTGTACCCCATAAGGCTAAAGAGCGGCGTATTAAGCTGCTGCCAGCCCGCCTTGTATGAGGTGCTGAAAATTACAATAAAGGAAAAAAAAAAAAAAATCGGATTCATCCCTCCGCGGGCTGTCCACCTCCTCCGTGATTCCCGCCGCCTCTATGGCTCCTTCCTCCGCACTCGTGACAGGGATACACTTCAACGCCACCGGCAAATACAGCTCAACTCCCGTCGCTCCGTCATTTTTGTTTCCCTTGACCTCCAAAATGCCTTTGACCGTGTATGGCATCCCGGTCTCCTCTTTAAACTCCAAACCTACGCCCTGCCTATCAATTTTGTCCGTCTGGTCGCTTCCTTCCTCTCGCACCGTCCTTCCTATGTCACCCTCCACAACACCAACTCCCGTCTCTTTTATCCCACGGCGCGCGTCCCCCAGGGTTCTGTCCTCTCCCCTCTCCTTTATCTCTTGTATACAGCTGATATGCCCAAGCCACCCCCACCAGTTCACCTTCTCCAATATGCTGATGACACCGCCTTCCTGGCTCTCTACCCTACCCTTCAACGGTCTCAACGTACCCTCCAAACCCACCTTAACCAGTTCACCACTTGGTGTAACCAGTGGCTCCTCCGTCTCAACCCCTCCAAAACCCAGGCAATCATCATTGGCCGTACCACTCGCTCCTTTCGCCTCCATGATTTCTACCTCACCCTTTATGGTCGTCCTATCCAACTCACCCCCACCCTGAAATACCTTGGCCTCACCCTTGACCGACACCTCACCTGGACCCCTCATCTCCTGACCATCCAGCAGAAAGCCCATTCCCGCCTCCGCCTGCTGAAACTCCTGTCCGGCCGGACATGGGGATTGCATCCTTCTACCATCCTCCACACCTACAAATCCCTCATCCGTCCTATCCTCTGTTATGCCAGCGTCGCCTGGATCTCCGCCCCCACCCGCTTTTACAAGGCCCTGCAAATCCTTGAACGCCATGCGCTCCGCCTTGCCTTCCGTATCCGCCTTCCTTCCCCCACACGGCTCCTGTATGAACTGATCCCCTTCCCCCACCTCCTCTTGTTCCTCCAACATCTCCACATCCTTTACATTGTTCGCAGGGTTGATCCCCCCGACCCTCTGGTTTCCTCCTTCCTCTCCACCCCCACCCGTTGCCGCGCCTCTATCGCTGTATCCCTCCCTCTCTCCACCTCCACACCCTCCATCTCCTTCATCAGGGCAATTTCCAACGCCTCCCCCTCCCGGATGACGAACTTCGCCGTGACATATACCCTTCCTTCCAACTATAACCCGGCTTGTTCCCCCCCCCCCCCCCCGTCCCCAGGGCCCCCTTCTCCTCTTTCCTCCTTCTCCCAGAGCGGATTTTCCTCCATCCCCCCCTCCCCTAAGACCCTGCACCCCATACTTGCCTCTCTCCTTCCCACATCCCTCCCTACCTGGCCCTCTTCCGCGCACCCCCCATTCCCCTCCCCCATCTCTTCCCTCCCTCGCTTCTTCAGGTCTCCCTCATCTCCTAGAACCTGGCAGATCCTCTGTATTGATCATCATCAGTGTGCCACATCAGTGTTGTGTTTAGTGCTGTTTCTCGTGTGCGTCAAGAGGTGTGATTTTAATTGTGTACTGCCTTGAGGTTCGCCGTCAGTGTTACGTTATGTGCTATGCCACCCGTCAACACCTTTATGCTCCAGTCATATTGTGCCTCGTGTTCTTTTAATCGTCGCAGTGTGTGGCTTTTTGTGTGTGCTACTTTTAAACAGTTTCTTATCTCCATTTTAGTCACCCCATTTTTTGTCTAATGCCTTCCATGTTGTTCCCCCTTTTTTATATCTATGTTCGCCTTATTCTCTCCTTTGCTGTTTTTAAATGTCTTCTATTGTTTTGTTCTATGTCTTTCGGCTGAAGAGCAGCGCATATGCTGCTGCCAGCCCGCCCTGATGGGGAATTGAAATACAATAAAGAAAAAAAAAAATCGGATTCACCATCTAGAGGGTTGGATCCCCTCCTTCGAAAGCGTCAGATTGCAAAGCCTGGGTCCGCCTGCTGGCTGTCCATCGCCGTCGTCGTAACCGCTGCCGCTGCCGCCGCCGCCGCCGCCGCCGCCTGCTGTTCGTCCGTCTGTTCGCCGCCGACGCCGACGCCGCCTGCTGTTCGTCCGTCCGTTTCTCCGCTGCCCATCGCCGACGCCGACGCCATTCGTCTGCAATGAGTACTCCCACCTCCACCGTCATCTACACCTCCCCCTCCCCCTCTCCCACAGTCACTTCCTGGAGTGCCGCCTCTGGCCTCCCTCCTTCCACCTCCCCTTCCCTTCCCCCACTTACCCACCCCCCTATTTCAGCCCCTGCTGTATACCCACACCTCTACACCCTTCCTCCAGCCTCCACACCCTCAACAGCTCCCACTACTATCCTCGCCCTCACGTACGCCTCTGTTGCCGCCTCTGCTGCCGCCCCTCAGGTGGTTGACTTCCCCTCTCTCACCGACCCCGTCGCTTCGTCTTCTGCATCTCCCGCACGCATCACGTCACGCTGAGCCACCATCGCCACCACTGAACCAGCTGCTTCTCCCGGTGCCTCCACTACGCCACAGGGATCTGCCACCCGCCACCTCCCTCTCCTCCCCGTCTCTCTCCCCTCCTCCCAGCCTCCAGTCTCCAAAAAACCCCAAAAGCGCGTCCTTACCGACTCTGCTCCCGCCACTTCCCACAAAAAATCAACGCCACCTCCCCCTCCCCCTGCCGTCACCACGGACACCACCCCTCCTCCTGCCACCCGTACCTTGCCCCCCACCCTCCACACCTTTGTCCTGTCAACTCCCGATCCTAAGTTCCTCGATGCTCGTACCCTCACCAAGGAAATACGAAAGTACTTACCTGGTGCTCCCATCTCCCAACTCATTCCCCGCAGGGACTCAGTCCTTATCAAGTCCCCGTCCCCATCCTTTCACACACACCTCCTGCGAAAACTCCCACGAGTTATGTTTGGCCCCCACGCCTCTCTGACACCCTTCCTTTCCGCTTCCACTCCTCGTCAGCCCCAGCCTCCCCGTCGCCCCCCCACCTACACCGCTGTCATCACCAAGCTCAGCCCGGTGATCACAGAGGATGAAGTGTTGGTAGAACTGAACTCCCACCCGGACTTGGAAATCCGCTCTGCCCGCCGTATCCACAATGCCTCTGGTCCCACCTACCTCATGCGGGTATTCTCAGAGTCCGCCCCATCCATAGACCATCTCCTCACCCAGGGTGCCCTGATATACCACCGTCGCCACCGTGTTGAATCCTCCAAATCCCCTCCGCAATCCTACCGTTGCCAGCGGTGCCTGATGTACAATGACCACCTGACTCCCAACTGCAAAAACCCCCCCACCTGTCCCCATTGCAAGGCATCCCACTTTCTCAGGAACTGCCCCAACCTCGCTGCTCCTCCTTCCTGTAATACCTGCAATGGCCCCCATCCCACATACTCTCACAAGTGTAAAGCTAAACCCCCTCCAGCCACCCCTGAACTTACAGTCCCAGTTCGTCCCGTCGATCCTCCTGTCCATCCTAACAATTCCCTCCGTCCACCTCCCATGGCCGAGGACATCATCCGGTTCATTACCGTTGTACTCCAAAACATTCACCCTTTTCAGCGCCCACACACCTTCCAGCAAATATCCCTTGCTGCTCGCTCTGTTTTCCACCTGAACACCTTCGCCACTCACTCCCACAACCACGCCCACTTCACCTTCACCCGCCTCGACACCCTAGTTTAAGTCTCTTCCCTTCCCCCTCTTCCCCCCCCTCCTTCCCGTCATGGCGCGGCACGAGTCTCGCATCCTCTTCCAGAACATTCGCTCCTTCCGCTCCAACAAATACCTCCTCATGCACACCCTCTCCCACCACCAGGTCGACACCTTCCTCTTGAACGAAACTTTTCTCCAGCCCCACCATTCTATCCGCACCTCCCCCTATATCCTCCACCGCACTGATGCTCCTGGTCCTCGTGCGCAGGGTGGAGTCGCGATTGGCCACCTTAAGCATATCCCCGTCCGGCCACAACCTCTCCTCAATGACCCCACTGAACACCTTATCCTTAGTGTCTTCTTCCCCTCCCTCACCATTACCTGTGCCACCATCTATGTCCGCTCCACTGCTCCTCTTCCTTATGACTTCATCTCACACATTGACCACACCTTCTCCACCTATGTGATTGCCGCCGACCTCAACATCCATAGCCGCACTCCTGCTGCCCTTCGGCGGTGGCATCAGTTCCTCTCCACAATCCAGGGTGACCTTGTTCCCATTCCCCAGCACACCCGACCCGAAAGTAACACCACCCCCGATGTTGTCATTGCCTCTGCCAACCTCCTTGGGCGTATCACTGTCGCCGTCCTTGACCCCACAGGTAGCGATCACCTCCATGTCCTTCTCACCATAACGTCTGCAAACCGCCCCCCTCCGGCTCCGCAACCTGCACCCCCTCCCAAGGTCGTCCATGACTATCGCCGTGCCAACTGGGATGCCTACCGGGACTCCATCTCCACCCAGGTCGAAAGCCACCCTCTTACCTATCACCATCCTGACGACATCATCCGCGCCTCGTCCTTCCTTCAGACAGTAATTACTGACGCCGTGGAGGCCCATGATCCTACTAAAACCATCCACCCACACCGTCCCACTCTCCCTCCGCGGGCTGTCCTCCTCCTCCGTGAATCCCGCCGCCTCTATCGCTCCTTCCTCCGCACTCGTGACAGGGATACACTCCAATGCCACCGGCAAATACAGCGACACGTACGGAACCTTATTACAGCAACGAAACGCCGGGACTGGCGCCAGACCTGCACACGACTCAATGCCACCCTCCCTATCAACTCCTCCAAGTACTGGTCCACCTTCCATCGTCTTACTGGTTCCCTTTCCGCTCCCCACTACCCCCTTCTCCATAACGATCGCCCCCTTCCAGACAACCTCAGTAAGGCCAACCACTTCGCTTCCCACCTTTCCGAGGTCTTCTCCATCCCCGATGATCCCCACTTTGATTATTCTCTTTTCCCCACCGTCATGGAACGTGCTGATACCTCAGTCGCTCCACTTGCTCCTAGTCTCCAGTACTTGGGGCAGTTGCCCCCCTCCGACGTCAACACTCCCATCACAGCACAAGACATTAAACTTCTCCTCCAGTCCAAACACAACACGGCCCCTGGTCACGACTGTGTCACCTACCGTCACCTTCGAGAAAGCCCCTATTCCTTCCTAACTGTCCTCGCCCATCTCTATAATGTCATCCTCTCTACAGGCTTCTACCCTGACCTGTGGAAGACCTCCCGCGTCCTCCTCTTCCTCAAACCCAACAAACCCCTTTCTGCCTCCTCTTCCTATCGTCCCACCTACCTCACCTCCGTCTTCAGTAAGGTCTTTGAATCCATCCTCTCCCACCGTATCCATCAGCACCTTGCTCAACACCACCTCCTCCCCCTTACCCAGTGTGGCTTCCGACCCTCCTTCCCCTGCTGACGACCAACTCCTCAACCTTGTTCACCTTCTGTCCGACCAGCTCAACTCCCGTCGCTCCGCCATTTTTGTTTCCCTTGACCTCCAAAATGCCTATGACTGTGTATGGCATCCCGGTCTCCTCTTTAAACTCCAAACCTACGCCCCGCCTATCAATTTTGTCCGTCTGGTCGCTTCCTTCCTCTCGCACCGTCCTTCCTATGTCACCCTCCACAACACCAACTCCCGTATCTTTTATCCCACGGCTGGTGTCCCCCAGGGTTCTGTCCTCTCCCCTCTCCTTTATCTCTTGTATACAGCTGATATGCCCAAGCCACCCCCACCATTCCACCTTCTCCAATATGCTGATGACACCGCCTTCCTGGCTCTCTATCCTACCCTTCAACGGTCTCAATGCACCCTCCAAACCTACCTTAACCAGTTCACCACTTGGTGTAACCAGTGGCTCCTCCGTCTCAACCCCTCCAAAACCCAGGCAATCATCATAGGCCACACCACTCGCTCCTTTCGCCTCCATGATTTCTACCTCACCCTTTATGGTCGTCCTATCCAACTCACCCCCACCCTGAAATACCTTGGCCTCACCCTTGACCGACACCTCACCTGGACCCCTCATCTCCTGACCATCCAGCAGAAAGCCCATTCCCGCCTCCGCCTGCTGAAACTCCTGTCCGGCCGGACATGGGGATTGCATCCTTCTACCATCCTCCACACCTACAAATCCCTCATCCGTCCTATCCTCTGTTATGCCAGCGTCGCCTGGATCTCCGCCCCCACCCGCTTTTACAAGGCCCTGCAAATCCTTGAACGCCATGCGCTCCTTCTTGCCTTCCATATCCGCCTTCCATCCCCCACACGGCTCCTGTATGAACTGATCCCCTTCCCCCACCTCCTCTTGTTCCTCCAACATCCCCGCATCCTTTACATTGTTCGCAGGGTTGATCCCCCCCACCCTCTGGTTTCCTCCTTCCTCTCCACCCCCCGCCCGTTGCCGCGCCTCTATCGCTGTATCCCTCCCTCTCTCCACCTCCACACCCTCCATCTCCTTCATCAGGGCAATTTCCAACGCCTCCCCCTCCCGGATGACGAACTTCGCCGTGACATATACCCTTCCTTCCAACTATAACCCGGCCTTGTTCCCCCCCCCCTCCCCAGGGCCCCACTTCTCCTCTTTCCTCCTTCTCCCAGAGCGGATTTTCCTCCATCCCCCCCCCCTGAGACCCTGCACCACATACTTGCCTCTCTCCTTCCCACATCCCTCCTTACCTGGCCCTCTTCCGCGCGCCCCCCATTCCCCTCCCCCATCTCTTCCCCTCCCTCCCTTCTTCAGGTCTCCCTCATCTCCTTGAACCTGGCAGATCCTCTGTATTGATCCTCATCCGTGTGCCACATCAGTGTTGTGTTTAGTGCTGTTTCTCGTGTGCGTCAAGAGGTGTGATTTTAATTGTGTACTGCCTTGAGGTTCGCCGTCAGTGTTACGTTGTGTGCTATGCCATCCGTCAACACCTTTATGCTCCAGTCATACTGTGCCTTGTGTTCTTTTAATCGTCGCAGTGTGTGGCTTTTTGTGTGTGCTACTTTTAAACAGTTTTTTATCTCCATTTTACAGTCACCCCGTGTTTTTCTTTGTCTATTGCCTTCCATGATGTTCTCCCTTTTTATATCTGTGTTCGCCTTCTTCTCTCCTTTGCTGTTTTTGAATGTCTTCTATTGTTTTGTTCTATGTCTTTCGGCTGAAGAGCAGCGCATATGCTGCTGCCAGCCCGCATCCTCTACACCTCCCGCCGTCTTGAACCCCTTCACCCCCTGGTTGCTCCTCTCCTCTCCCATCCCCGCCCCCTGCCACGTCTTCACCGTTGTGTCCCCCCTACCCTCCATCTCTACACCCTCCATCTCCTTTCCCAAGGTGGCTTCCGTCAACTCCCCCTCCCGGATGATGCCCTCTCTCCCTCCATTTATACTTCCTATCAACTCTGATCCTCAATCCCCCTCCTTTCCTCTGTCCTTTCCCTGGGCTCCCTCTCCCCCCCCCCCTTCTGTCCTGTTTTCTCCCCACTAAACCTCTCCCTACCTCCCTTCTCCCCCCAGTCCTTTTGTACTCCCCTCCTCTGCCTACCCCACTCCCTGTCGTGTCTGCCCCCCACCCCTCTTATGGGTCCTCATCCTCCTTCAGCTCCTTTCCCGGCTCCCCCCTTCACTTTTACTCTCCTTTCCCCCCTTTTTTGTTTTCCCATCTTCTGTCCAGTTTCCCCCCACCTGCTCTCGACTGTGGTGTCACATTTGCCAACTTTTTAGTGCAGTGTTCCAGTGACTATTCAGTGTTGTTTGTCTTTCTCGTGTTGCGAACAGAAAACATGCTGTCGCTAGGTGTGAATTTTATGTCCTTTACGAACAGAATCCATACTGTCGCCGTGTTTTTTTTAATTGTCTATTGTTTTCCCTGTCTGCTTCGTATGTATTTTTATTAGCGTCATCATCCGTGTGTTGTTGTTTTAAGTTCCACGTTTTCTTTTCGCCTTGTTACTCTCTAAGTCTCCGATTTTATTGCCTGTTTTTTATTATTTGTTCTCTTGATCTTTGTCACAAAATCTGTCGGCTGAAGAGCGGCATACTAAGCTGCTGCCAGCCCGCCCCCTTCGGGGGGAATTGAAATTCAATAAATAATAAAAAAAATAAAAAAAAAAAAAGGGATCGGATTCAGCGGTTGAATGGGTGTAAAAGTGACATCCAGCTAAACCCGAACGTTTTGTTTGGGAAAGCTATTTGGAAAACAATTTTTGGAGAGAGGATGAAAGATCCTCTCATACATTGAATTTAAACGATAGTGAATTGTCGTCATTACGCTCTTACAGTGTCTGAGAGTTAAATAGAGCATGGTCAAAGGGGACAACGGAAAGATAAACAGAGAAATCTGTCACATATAAAGAAGGGATTACATTTAATCTTGCTCGACATTTTCTCATGAAGCGCCCAAAAAAGTCTTTATCCGCCAAGTGAAACCTTATTTGTTGTATTCATGGACTGAAAACTAGGGCTACCAACGAAATGCAGTCCAATTTTGTTCCTTTTAAAATTTAAACCAAAATAGAATGAGTATGTTTACCACTGTTACAAAGTCTATATACCTACGTTAAGTAATTATTCAGAAGTTTTCCTGTAGATTTTATTTTTGTTGAGAATAATAACCCTCCAAATTCAAAACGTAAACTCTCACCTGTAGTCATTGGTACGATTTCAGATAAAATCCCTCTTTATTTTCTTTGGAAAGCAGTTTTTGTGTCTGTTCACTCTTATACAATGGCTAGCAACTCGCGATCGCGTAAAAGTAGTGAAATTTGGGGTTTCTTCGCCGATTTAGGTGATGGGAAAGCAAAGTGCAATTATTGTTCTAAGTGTATTTCATATAAAGGAGGAAATACATTTAACCTAGCGCGTCATGTTCGAGTGCTGCATCCAACAGTGCCATTGTCAGTCAGACGCTTAGCGCCCCCTGCTCCTGCATCTTCCGATATTTCTTGGATAAAAAACCCGCACAATCCGGAACTAACATCAGCAAATGCCAGAAGCGAACAGCAGTTGGTGCCAGAAAATAACAGTACCACTTCAGTATCAGAAAGCAGACCTCCATATCACGGAACATTACCCATGTATTTTCCGAAACCTCTTTCTAACAAAAGAAATCAGGAGATAGATTTCGCACTTCTGCAGACTGTTGTAAAGGATTATTTGCCCTTCAACATAGTGGAAAGTAAACATTTCCAAAGTTTTTTAGGCAAACTGAATGGTGCTTATAGAATGCCATCTCGGAAGACCATTTCCAATACGCTGCTACAGCAACAGTACGCCATGATGAAAGAAATTGTGAGAACCAAAATTAATTCTGCGGAAGCGGTTGTGCTGACAATGGATGGGTGGACCTCAACTACAAATGAGAGTTATTTGTCGGTGACAGCACACTACGTTAAAGACCTGGAGCTGGCGTCTTCCCTCCTAGAGTGCTTTAAATACGACGAAAGGCACACGTCAGAAAAACTCTCGGAAGAACTGCTACGTGTCACAAGGGAATGGGGCATTCAAGAAAAAGTCGTCTGTGTTGTCAGCAACAACGCTGCTAACATTGTGGCAGCTATAAGACTCACAGCCTGGAAACACATCCCCTGCTTTGCGCACACACTCAATTTAATTGTTCAGAATGGGCTTCCGCACATTCAACCCATTCTGAATAAAGTAAAAAAAAAATGTTGAATTTTTTAAGAGAAGTTCGCATGCTTGCACGAAACTGAAAAAGATGCAGGAACAGTTAAAAGAGCCAGTTCTGACACAAAAACAGGACACTGTTACAAAATGGAATTCAACCTATGATATCCTGCGAAGAATAATCGAGGTTAAGAATTCCCTAATGACAGTTATCACTCTGAATTATCCAGATCTTCCAAATCTGACTGCAGAGGACATTGCAAGTGTAACACAAGCCTGTGACCTGTTGAAAGTTTTCAAAGACTGCACTGAGGAAATGTCAAGTGAAAATGTTGTCACTGCTTCTAATGTTATGCTACTTAGTCGCTCGTTGAAAAAATGGTGTTGCCGGTTTGTTAATAACACTGGAATTCATGTAGACGTGCAACAGATGGCCGAAAAGTTAGCTGAAGACCTAAAACGACGATTTAGAAATATAGAGGAAAATTCCATTTTCGCAGAAGCAACTGCATTGGATCCCCGGTTCAAAAACATGGTTTTTCTGATAAAAATTCTGCTGAGAAGGTGAAATTAAACCTGATCAGGCACTGTGAGAAATTTGTGACGAACACATCCACTGCTACTGCAACAATCTCAGTTGCAACCACTGAATCAACTTCCAGTCTCTGGCTCGAATTTGATGAAGTGTTTTCCAGGCTGCAGAGTAATCCACACCCGAGAGCTGCTGCAATAGTGGAAGTGGACAAATATTTACAAGAGTCCCTGCTACAGAGACAAGGCAATCCACTTCAGTGGTGGTCTGAACGACTGTCAGTATACCTCTCGCTCTTTGAACTTGCAAAAATACGACTGTGTATTGTCGCAACCTCCACGCCGTGTGAAAGAGTGTTCTCGAAGGCAGGACACCTTATAACTGACAGAAGAAATCGCCTGACAGGGAAAAAAGTGGAACAAATTATGTTTTTAAACGGAAATCTCTGAAGATTCACCAAATCCGTTGATGTTTATTCATAAATATATATGTGTATTTTTTAAAAAATTTAATTAGGACAATCCTCAAATTGACATTTAGTGTAATTTTTTCAATAATGTGTACGAGATAAACATTCCTACATGAACGATAATCTTTCAAGCGTGGATTCCACGCATGCTTCAGTTCCAGACTCACAAGGTAAGCATTTTATTTTCATGTTGGCTGTGCGTGCTCACACAGCCAGCCTCTTCGTTTGTATTTTAATATTCATTTGTCTGCAAGCACTGCCAACGGTAGCTTACCCGTAGACGCGAAGTATAACTCCACAAATAGTCGCTGGTAATGATGTGAGCACTGCAGGAAGCAGCTGACGCTACCTTCCCCTCGCCTCTCACCGACTGTACCCCTCCTAAATGCGGCAGTGAGGACAATAAAAAATTGATTTTTGCTGCAGATGTAGATGTCAGAGCTGTTCATTGTGTTTATGAACTGAAAATTGTAACAATTCACCAAAAAATTAAAGCAATCTACAATTTCAGATTTTTTTCCTTAAAAAGTAGGGACTGCTGAACCTGTTTTTTCATTATGCCACATTTATGTAAGACCATTCAAATTAAAAGTCAGTGTGATAAACAAAATGGCTTATTTATCTTTTATAAAGCATCAACGTAAGAGGGTAAACAGAGATTTGGTAACCCACCCACCCACAGCCCCCAGAATCTTGGTAGTGGTGGCAGACTGATCTGTATTGTAGCCCAAGGTGTATCTTAGTTTTGAACGTGACAATTTGGTTGTGAGTTTGTGAAGCCAATGAATGTGAATATGAATTAAAGGCTGTGGTGACAGACTGATCAGTAGTGCAGCCTAATCTCTATGTTTGCACACCATATTTAAAGCTCTCTGCAGTATGTCAGACTTTCCATTGTAAAATGTAAAACAGCCAGTGGTGTCACTTTCCTCAACATTGTAGCAGGACAAATGGATGCATTTTAGAGAGATCTTTAATCCAATGTAACACTTGCAGTGCATATTTTTGTAGCATGATAATATAAATATGAAAATTGCCAAATACAGTGCTTTATCTTTGCAAACACTTAAATATGGTGGTTTCATGGTTTACTGCCATCTGCTTCTCACCAAAATGACTCACTCTTAGTACAGCTTGTTGTGTTGAAGTGGTGGGAAATGTCACATCAGCAGCTGAACGTAGTACCAAATTCAGAATACATTTATTAGATATTAAACAAATCTGCAATGAATATTTTCATGCATATTATGTACATTTAATATACATAAACTACGGAAATGTACCATGGTTGGGGGGGGGGGGGGGTCCTATATGTGACTTTTACCACTTAAAATATTATTTCCGTCTTTTACATTTTCCCACAATTCACACAATTTTTTTGCAAGTTCCTGGAATTGTGTAAAAGAGGGGTTTCACTTAGTCAAAGTCTCGAGGTTGTTGCATTTCTTTCTTTTTTTATCATCTTTCTTATTATCCTCTGGAGCACGTGGATTATTCACTGTGGCTGTTATGTGAGTGACTTGTCATAGACTGTTGTGTCTCCATCCATTTTTCAGTTTGTTCGTATATATCAACTTTTCTTGACGTTGCGAAGGTGTTACATGGTTTCATTGTCAAACTGGTACGCACATCTAGTTGAACACATGTAAATTTGACGTTAATCATTTTGAGATTTTTCCAACTTGCCTAGGCAAATGCTAAGCTAGATTTCATTTTGCTTTATTTTGTTAACAAGCATAAAACATGAATCACTGACATCACGCTACTTCTTTTTTAAAGAGGTAGAGACACACATTTTGCTGTTTTCGAGATTCAAGCACTGGATTATTTCTCTTATTACCACAGTATATTTGTTTCATTAATGCTTTTATTGGTAATTGTTCATGTAAGTGTTCAAGTTTTTCCTTTTATACTAAAATTGGACTGGAATGCTCTCTTTGAAATTCTGAAGGTAACAGGAATAAAATACAGGGAGCAAAAGGCTGTTTACAGCTTGTCCAGAAACCAGGCTGCAGTTATAATAGTCAAGGGGCATGAAAGGGAAGCAGTAGTTGAGAAGACAATGAGTCAGGTTGTGACAAAGCAAGCTGGGATAATTTTAATTACCCTCTTTTTTTGCCATCTGCCCACTTAAATTCATTTTTCCACTTTTAACTAGTTACCATTAACATAAGCGAAAAAAATTGCATTTTCATAAAAGAGAAATGTTGGCCCTTAGTCTTAAAGAATATAACACCAGATCTAATTTTGACTATTCCTAGTTAGTATCTTTCATTATAGGGTAAAATCAGTAATTGTTTTGTGACTTAAATTCTATTGTTGACGTATAAACAAATATCAATTATGTAATGTAACATTTGGAAGACAAATGCGAGTAATCTTAAAGTATCTATTTGGCTCTCTTCAAAAACATATTAGCAAATCCAGCCCTGAATTAATTCCAAAGTAATTAACAGTTTTATCAAAAGTATTGTTTGTGTAACTATATTTGTTGTCTTCATGATTTAAACAGTTCGGCTTAACCCCTGTAGTAGGAGAAACTGTTAAAAGAAATGAATCTTTTGATGTATTCAGTTAATTTAATGAGTTAAGTTTTAATTGCAATTTCTGTATATTTAACTTTAAACAATGTGTAGTTTCAGTACCTATTATTGTGATGATATATAAGGGCCTCATTTTTGGTCATGAGACAGTCCACAGCTGAGTTTCAGATGAGAAACCTGTGTTGGTTAGAATGACAACAATGCTTCAAGTTAACTGTAGAATAAGTGTTAAACAATTAGACTGTGTGTAAAAACAATGACAGTGTCTGCTTTCCATATGAACCTATTTATTCTTCAAGAACTGTGTGAATTATGTGGTTATGTTTTTACTGCTCGTAGATGTTCAACAGTAAACTATTGTAGCAGTATGTGGAGGTTCGCCTGCAAACTATTAATGAGGTTTATGAAAGTTTAAACAGTAGTGCACTGGCTATACATATATAACTGTGTGTTACTGGGGGATAGTGCAAAGTGAAAGTAAAAGTCAGTGAAAAGGAACTGTGCATCTGTCAGCTACATTATTTACCGTAGTCAGCATCCAAATTGCAGATCCCATTTTTCAGCCAGTGTAGCAACACAGTACGTCAACACCAAGGACAATCAACAAACAAAGAAAAAAAAGCAGGTGGAACCGCTACAAGGGTTTTAGCCTATCCTCAGTGTTTTCAATCTGTACATTGAACAAACAGTAAAAGAAACAAAAAAAAAAATGTGGAGTAGCAATTACATTTTAGGGAGAAGAAATAAAAACTTTGAGGTTTCCTGCTGACTTTATAATTCTCTCAGGGAGAGCAAAGGACTTGGGAAAGCAGTTAAATGGAATGGATAGTGCCGTGAATGGAGGATGTAATACGTATTTACTCGAATCTAAGCTGCACTTTTTTTCTGGTTTTTGTAATGCAGAAAACCGCCTGTGGCTTAGAATCGAGTGCAAAGTAAGCGGAAGTTCTGAAAAATGCCGGCCGAAGTGGCCGTGCGGTTAAAGGCGCTGCAGTCTGGAACCGCAAGACCGCTACGGTCGCAGGTTCGAATCCTGCCTCGGGCATGGATGTTTGTGATGTCCTTAGGTTAGTTAGGTTTAACTAGTTCTAAGTTCTAGGGGACTAATGACCTCAGCAGTTGAGTCCCATAATGCTCAGAGCCATTTGAACCATTTCTGAAAAATGTTGGTAGGTGCCACAACAACTAACTTCTGCCATCGAATATATGTAGCACTAAACAGGCATGCTTTCCAGGCACAAAGATAAGTACTGACACACCAAACCTCTGTGTCAGTAAATAAATTAAAAGAAAGGGTAGAAGAATGTAAACATTATGCCATGTATTCTTTTGTGTTTGCTGCTATCTCATTTAAATCCTGCCTGCCTAATGAACTACGAAACTAGAGCGAGACAACAGCAAAAGCAGAAAAATATACATATCAAATCATGTTTATATTTATATTATTCTTATGCTGAATAGTGATACAGTCAGAAATGAAGCATGGCAATTGACTAGATTTTTAAATCTAAGATGAATCTGATTTCTGTGCAGAATGTAATGTACTAAAGAGGCGTCTCCAAAGATTTTCAAATGGAGAAAAATTTTCTCTAAACTCTCGTTCAGAACATCATCTATAATACGCAGTCTATTATTCGGTGCTTGTTGCTCATTATCAAAGAAAGCAACAGTGTTGGTATCAACAAATAGCAGTCTCTTGCCATTGTTTCGCTTATTAGACATGTCCTCTCTCTCTTTTTTTTTTTAATTGTAAGCCGTAGTAGGGCACACAAAAGCAAGCCATGCCGCGAGCAGCGACAGGTCGTAAACAAACAATGCATGACACAGTACAATAATGCATTTTCCGCTTAGAGTGATGTAAAAACCCATAACAAAGAAAACGGCACTTATCAGATCAAAATAAGCAACCAATTCTAACCAGACGAAGCACGTCAAAAAGGAAGGGTACCCGTATAAATACGGACGGAGCACCTGACACATAGCAATGGCTGCTTGGTAAAGCTTAACTGTTAAACTTATGACTCGAGCCAAACTACTGTAGCTGTATCTTCATCCTTCCGACTTCAGTTGTGTATCATGTTACAATGGACCAACTTTGTTTCAATTTGGAGGTGCGGTCTAAAACATTTCTCTCCCCTTGAATTTCGAGTCTCAAATTTCAGGTGCAGCTTAGTTTCTGGAAATTATTTTTCCCTTGATTTCGAGTCTCATTTTTCAGGTGCGTCTTAGATTCGAGTGCGGCTTTGATTCGAGTAAATACGGTAAACATCAACAAAAGTGAAATGGATAAAGGAGAGTAGTTGAATTAAATCAGATGATGCTAATAGGATTAGATTAGGAAATGGGACGCTTAAAGTAATAGATGAGTTTTGCTACCTGTGCAGCAAAGTAACTGATGATGTCAGAAGTAGAGAGGATATAAAAGATAGACTGGCAGTGGTCAGAAAAGCATTCCTGAAGAAGAGAAATGTGTTAACATTGAATATAGATTTAAGTGTTAGAAAGACTTTTCCAAAGGTATTTGTCTGGAGTGCATCCATGTATGGAAATGAAACATGTTCGATAAACACTTTAGACAAAAAGACATAGAAGCTTTTGAAATGTGGTGCTGCAGAAGAATGTTGAAGATTAGATGGGTCAATCATGTAACTAAGGAGGTACTGAATGGAGTTGATGAGAAAAGAAATTTGTAGCACAGCTTGACCAAAGGATGGGATTGGTTGATAGGACACATTCTGTGACATCAAGGGATCACCAGTTTAGAATTGGACAAAAGTTTGGGGAGTAAAAATCGTAGAGGGAGACCCAGTAAGCAGTTTAAGAAGGATGTATGTTGCAGTAGTTATTGGGGATGAAGAACCTCGGACAGTATAGGGTAGCATGGAGAGATGCAACAAACCAGTATTCAGACTGAAGACAACAACAACAACAACAACAACAACAACTAAAAGATGGCAATAAAATCATAATCCAACATAACCTTTATAGATGGACTATCTGTGGTTGAGTGACCATGTACACTTAACAACACCAAAACTGGCCACAGGAAATTATGGCCAGAGGTGAAGTCCTGTATGATACTGCCACAACAAAATGAAGCATGTCACATTTTCACTTTATAAATTATAGAACTGATCATATTTTAGAAGCATATCTTATAAGGTGAGGACATCAAGGATGTGCAAGTTGCTGGAATTCCAAAACTTGTCATCTGTTCAAATATAGTAAAATTAAAATGTTTCCAAGACTGTGAATTGCACAGTTTATTTTGATATCAAGGTCACTAGTCATCTCCAAAGGTTAAAGTCACCTCATTTCATTTTCAGTTTATTTTGAGGCCACTCTAAAGAGGAAAAATGGCTTGGAATATTATGGAAAACTGGTCCTGTCACTATTCTAGACCTGTATATTCTATTAAAAAAAAACTGTAAACAGAATATAGTGTCACTGTAGAAAAATACTCTACATAGCTACTGATGGTGGTCTTTTCAGTTAAATGGATAACATCACTAATTTCTGCTGATTGGAGTGCAGGTTCAACTCCCATTTTGATTCCCTGATTTTTCCTTATGACACACATTCCTTTCTTTTGACAGTCCACTGTGTCTGACATCTTCCACAATAATATGAGGCAAATTCAGAAGTAAGGGCTGTTTGCTCATAAAAATATGTGTATTCATTAGAAAAAGTGTTTGGTGTTTGTTGCTTGCTTTAATTTCCCACAAATCTTCTCTACTTCTCCATGTAAACACTGTCCACTTCTAAGCACTTTTTGTAATGCTCTACTAGCTTCTTCATCTCCTCTGCATAGAAGTTCTTTGCCTGGAAATTGAACCAGTTGACAATATCCATCTTGAGATCCTCATCATCTTCAAACAATTGTTCCAAGTGCAAGAAGAGCTAGTAATTGCTGGATGTGGGTCAGAACTGTAGAGTGGTTGTTTGAAAAGTCTCCAAAATAAATGCCGGATCTTTACCGTTATATGGACAGTGTGTGCACACACATCAAGGAGAAGGCCTATCTCAGATGACAGTTTCCCACACCATCAATCTTTGATGGCACATCTCAACTTTGTGAGCACTTCGCAATACGTGTCAACAACTATTAACCCATGTTATATGAAATCAACCAAAGAAGTGTCCTTTTCATCCCAAAAACACTATCCATAATTTCTTGAGTATGCGGATTACTTTAAGTTTTTTGGCTTTGGTGAAGCTTAATGGCACCACTCCATTGCCTGTTGTTTCAACTATGCAATGGTTTAGGATATCCATATATTGTTACCCACAACTGTGTGGAAAACAAATCATCTCCATCTTGTCAATAGTGTTCCAAAAACACCTGCCCTCGTGATATGCTTTGACCTTTGTGTCGGTTAAACATTTTTGGTACTAATCCTGCACACAATTTGCAATATCTGAGGCAGTCCCTTGACAGTCTCGTAAACAGGAGTGTGTGCAACACAAGGATACTCATCAGGCAGAGCACCAATTGTGACTCATCAATCAAACTGCAGTATTTGGCTCACGTGTTGAATGATTTCATCGGTCTAGATACTGAACCTGTCACTCTGCTATTCATGATCCACATTTTTACCACCACTTTTTAAGTCTTAGTTCCTTTGTCTTATCTTTTCTTCATTCATTATTGTAGACCTATAAAGTAGTCAGAACTTTGGATGAATTTGGTCTGTAGTTTCTTTTGCATGCAAAAATCAGATTGCCACCCGTATTTCACAACTTGTTTGAACAACAATTTTTGAAGCCATTGTTTTTTGCTTTCACCCTATGTCAAACAACCATTGAATCTAAACAATGACTTCTGTGACATTGTAAACAGTTGGTAGAGAGCACTGCATTCATTATACTTTGTTCCGGGGTGGCAGTATTTAAGTATAAGCAGATAGCCCCTGCTTCTCAAATATGTCTCATTATGTGGAACACATTCCTTTTATACCATAATGTACACTTAATTTCCAACACTAGAGGCAATGGTAAGTTGGCTACAAATTGAGGAGGCTCATTTCTGTTGACAGCTTTTTGTAAAACTGGCAACAGTCTAGCAGTTCACTGGCAGCTATTTCTGCTGTTAGACAACCAATGTGAGGTGGCTCCAGCATATGGAAAAAATAATGAAATTATAATAAGAATAATATACTAACAATATATGAATTTCATTACAGTTAAGCAAAAGGTTGATGGTTTCCAAAAGATGATATTCAGTTTATGCAACAGCAGCAATAATAACACAAAAGATTTTTTTCTATGATTTCGTTACTGAATTCCATTCGGTCGTTTTGCAGCTTGATTACAGAAAGAGAAAATATCTGACTTAAATATATTGGTTCTGCAGCAATATTTGAAGTGACTATTACAGTACCCATCATATGTGGAGAAAACATTGTACCACATGGCTAACAGGATACTGCTGTTGCAGATATTCATTTTACTGTAATGGTGGTTAAGGCAGATAGCTCATAAACTGAGATTTAAAGTCATTTGAAATGTGCATATGTGACCATCTTCCTTGAGTCAGAAATTTAAAATTTATAGGCTCAGTTTCAAATCTTATTTGTGAACTAGCAGAGAAACCCAGTGTTGTCCAGGTATTTATTTATAGCTGTGCTCAAGACTTCAAATGTATGGAATTTATTTTTGATTTGTAAAGCTTCTTTGTATATGAAATTTGGAGTAGTATGAGTGGGGCCACGAACAAAGAAATTGTTTGCTTCACTGACAGAGGAGAGAGCTATGTAGAGCTGACCATGCGAACAGCAACTGGCTGACCCTAAGACCTGTGCCCACACCACACAGCATCTGGCCGTTTGCTTTGTTTATGGTCATGGCATCACATAAGCTCACTGAGTGAAGTGTTTTGAGGAGTGAAAAATGCCTTATGCTCTCAACCAGAGTTATGTTGTGCCTCAATTTCAGAAGGAGTTTCCAAAGCAGTTTAAAGCCTGATGTTCTCGAGCCACAGAAGGTCATGCCTCAGGGTCTTCATTGAGTTCTTGAGACCAAATAGTCCTCAGTCTTTTAGCTGTTCTGAGGCATTCAGAGAGACTTGACTGTTTTCTAGGCATTTTTTTTTTAGCAATGAAAATCTAATGAGTAGGCACCCAAATCACAGAGCAAAGTTAATAAATTCATTTTTTTCTAGCAAAAAATATAAATAAAACCTATCAAACAAAACAAAGCAGTGTCATCAAGTTTTTAATATATAAAGTGAAATCAGTAAATCCGTACATCCTAGACAAGTAAATTCAATATTTGTTTGTATTCATAAAGATAAGACTGCAGTGCTTAATTCTGCCACTGACGTAAACTTCAGAAAATGCTTCTACCACTGTGGTAAATGTAAATGTCATGTGACTAGGGCCTCCTGTTGGGTAGACCGTTTGCCAGGTGCAAGTCTTTCGATTTGATGCCACTTTGGCGACTTGCGCATCGATGGGGTTAAAATGATGATGATTAGGACAACACAACACCCAGTCCCTGAGCGGAGAAAATCTCCAACCCAGCCGGGAATCGAACCCGGGCCTTGAGGATTGACAGTCAGTCACACTGACCACTCAGCTACCCGGGGCAGTAAAAAACCCTCACTAAGAAAGATGTCAAATACAAATAAAACTACCAAAGAAAATAAGGCAATATCATTGAGTTTTTAATTCACAAAGCCAAATCAGTAAATCTATATATCCTAACAGAGTAAATTCTCTGTTAGTTTTTATTCATAAAAATCAGATTGCAGTGCTTAAGTCTATCACTGACATAAACTTCCAACAATGTGTCTGTCACTAAGTTTAAAAAAAACTAACAGTGCCATCTATGATGATTAAACATCTGTACTACTAAGCTGAGTCAATAATTTTATGTAAAATGTTAAATTATGATATCTTTTGTTTTTCTGTGATCTGATTTTGATGAAAGAAAGCCTATATGTTGCCCAAGCTATGCTCAAGTCACCTGTGAAAAACTCATGAAAATTTGTCCAGTAGTTTCAGAAATTGGCATGTTCAAATGGAAAGATGTGATGGTTTTGGATAAAATTTTAAATTACAATATCTTTTTTTTCTGTGATCTGATTTTGATTGAACTAAAGCCTAAGTGCCCGAAGCTACATTCAAGTTACCCCATGAAAATTTGTATAGTTCATAGTTTTGGAAACAAGTGTGTCCAGACAGTTAGACATGACTGTTTTACAGTTTTATTATTAGTACAGATTGTTAACAAACAAAATTTCAAATGAATTTGTCTGGGTAAATCAGGTTCGCTACAGGAAATGACAATTGGGTTTCTAAATTTTTTTGGGATGTTGCCATATCTTGACTACATTGACAACAGGGAGAATGTCTTCCCATTGCCAACCTATTGTAATTGAGCAGATCCGGAAGTCTTGTGCTGCTAAGAATAGCCCATTGTTGTCCAGTCCTCAGAGATGAGGGATAGTCAAACATAAAAAAGAAAGAGTGTCAAAATAACAAAAGAGGCTAAAGCTGGCTAGACATAATGTTCAGATTCATTGATGGCAACCTACATCATAAATTAAGAGATGGTGGTTTACCAAACTGAACAAGGCCTGTGGTTTCTATACAGCAACCCACAGCAGGCTCAGTTTATTCTTAATTTAGTTTCTGATAGTTTCACATTAATAATGTCTTGTAGATTATCAGAACATTTACATAGAATTATCAAGGAGGTGTAATTCTTAGAACTGACTGCTAACATACTCCATCTACAAGTGAAATTTCTGGGAACCAAAGTCTCCTCTATAGGAACCAACATGGGTTCCAAAAATGATCGAGTGAAACCCAAGTTGCTTTGTTCATCCAAGAGACCCAGAAAACAGTAGACACAGATGTCCAGGTAGATGCCGTGTTCCTCAACTTCTGGAAGGCATTTAATACTGTTCCACACTGTTGCCAAATGAACAAAATACGAGCATATGGAAATCAGACCTGGTGTGTTATTGGGTTGAAGGGTTTTTAACTAACAGAACACATCATGTCATTTCGAATGAGAGAAGTCTTCAGACCTAAAAGCACTTTTGATGTGCCCTAAAGCAGTGTTATAGGACCACTGCTTTTCACAATATATATAAATGACCTAGTATATAATTGGAAGTTCCATGAGGCTTTTCACAGATGATACTCTTGTGTAAAAAGTCACGATGGTAGAAAATTGGTCCTTGACATCAACAAATGTAACATATTGTGAATACATAGACAGAAAGATCCTTTATTGTGTGATTACAAAACTGGAGACCAGTCACTGGAAGCAGTTACTTCCATTAAAAGCCTAGGAGAGTGCTACAGAGCAATTTGAAGTGGAAGTGATGATAAAATTAATCACACATAAGGTAGATGCCAGAATGAGAGTCACTGGAAAAATCCTCAGGAAATGTCCATCAACAAAGGAAGTAGCATCAATATGCAACCCGTACCAGATTGGACTGATAGAGGAAACATAGGAGACCCAAAGAAGGGCCCCTGCAGTTTGTGGTCTAGCGGCTAGCGTTGCTGCCTCTGAATCACGGGGTCCCGGGTTCGATTCCCAGCTGGGTTGGGGATTTTCTCTGCCCAGGAACTGGGTCCTTGTGTTGTCCTCATCATTTCATCATCATCATCATCTTTCATGACAGTGGCTAGATCAGACTGTGTAAAAATTGGGACTTTGTACGGGGTCTGATGACCGCGCAGTTGAGCGCCCCAAACACCATTCATCATCATCATCATCATCATCATCATCATCATGACCATTACCACAATCAAAGAAGAGCAGTATGTTTCATTACATATTCATTTAGCAAGTGTGGAAACATCATGGAGATGCTCAGCCAACTTCAGTGGCAGATGCTGCAAGTGAGGCTTTCTGCGTCACAGTATTGTCTGCTGTTAAAGTACTGAGTGCATACATTCTTAGAAGAGTCAGTCAGCATATTGCTGTCTCCTATGTATACATCGCGAAAAATCCATCAAGGTAAAATTGGAGAGATTCAAGTCCACACGGAGGCATACCACCAATTTATCTTCCCACAAACTGTACGCAACAGGAACAGGAAAAGGGGGAAGTGACACTGGTACACAAAGTACCCTCAGCCACGCCACACATCTTAAGGAGGCTTGTGGAGTGTAGATGTAGATTTAGATTGGGAATGCTAATATTAATTTCAGTTAGTCCACTAATGACATACTGAATAAATTCCTAACTACTGTGAATGTTGAGTGTCCTGTGGATTTCATCAACTGTTGTGTCAATTTAACTGTTGAAATAATGCAGACAGATGAAAAGTTCTTCGTTTTTATAGTTTGAGGACTCTTCTTAGCTGCATGTTACTGGGTACAGTAACTAGTAGAATAGCTAAGTGCTATACTAAGTATTTTCCTACTGTAACATTCAATTTCCGGTATGATTCATAAGTCTTCTGGCTACCTCAATTCAGTATCTGCTAGGCATAGTCATAGGTATCTGCTTTTGGCAAAACCAAGTGTGTTTCTTTAATCTAAAATACGTATTTTTATCTGATTGCACATTGCTATACCTTGTGTCAATTCATTTGACTGGGAAGAGTGTGTAACACAATTGATGAAAAATCATAACTGACAAACGCTTGAAAAAGAAAGGTCTCTTACAAACCATACATAGAAAACTTCAGCTACCATCTTTCAGAGTAGAAATTATGAATGTTCTGAAACTTCCCTAAGATATTATGCAGATGAAATTAAATAACTATCAGCTCGTACAGAAGTTTACAAGCAGGCATTCCTCCCATGCTCTATCTACGAATGAAACAGGAAGAAACCTTAATGTACGATACAATGAAAAGTACCTACTGCCATGTGCTTCAAAGTGATTGTGTGGAGTATAGATGAAGATTCATGTGTAAAAACTAGTTTGCTAAAATACAGTCATACGATAACATCAGTGACAAGAATTTTGAATTCCTTTGACAATTACAAACAAGGTGTGATAAAAAATTACAAAGCAATTAATATGCTGATTTATATCACTTATTTTCAGTAGATTAAGCAGTAAAAAATGTGGAAATTAGCTCATATCTGCAACAATTGATGTAATTACCTGTCTCTTTGTTTGTTTCTTTTTTAATGTGCATTTTGATTGATTATGGTGTGGCATCAGATAATTTTTAATTAGGTTGAAATATACATTTTCTCCTGCCACCATGTTTCCTCACTGGCACAGATGATCTAAACTGGTACTCATATATGATGCAAAATTGCACTTGAACACAGTCTGTTTCAACATAAAAATTGCACAACATCTCACTGCATTGTGACATTTGCGGTAAGCTTCTTTCGCAGTTATTTACAATATAAGCTAATAATGGTTAATCTGTAATTCATTAGAATTTCAGGTAAAGTTGAATCTGACAACTGATTTTATACTTTAAGATCTCTCCTGCCATGCCCTGTATAGGAAGTTGTCACATTGGTGGTATTAGCAGCCACTAAGTTCTTGGATATTTCCACATGAGGTAACTTCCAGTTCTGGGAAAATACTGGTATACCACTTTTGAAACACTGGTATACCACTTCTTTAAGAACTCAATCATACACCTCAAACATTAATGATGTATTATCATTTCTATTGCATGTGTTCCACTCCACACAGTCTTCATTCTGTTTATAGTATAGATTTTCCATAGACAATCACCCAACAAAAAAGCAGGAATCAGAGGCATTTACTGTGATGCAAAGAGCATGACATTGTTGATGGATGTCCCAAACAGCTCTGGTGCATAACTTGTCTCAAGATGGATAGCTAGTTATTTCCTTTGTTGCAAAAATGTTTTTGGACAGAAGTGTTAGCATGCCGAAAAGTTAAGTAAATTATTTCATTGCTTTAGTGAGATACTCCAAACAGATCTACTGCATCACAAAAACATTAAAGAATGAACAGTCTTAAAAACTGGGTTTGAAAGTTTAATACTACACTCCATTTACTGCTAGATCACTGACATACACAATAGCATACACTGAGGTGATAAAAGTCATGGGGTACACCCAAATGTTGTGTTGGTCTTCCTTTTGCCCAATGTAGTGCAGCAACTCAACATGGCATGGACTCACAAAGTTACTGGAAATCCCCTGCAGTAATATTGAGCCATCCTGAGTGTAGCCAAAGTGCAGCTAGTGCAGGATTTTGTGCACTGAACTGATCCCTCGATAATGTCCCATAAATGTTTGATGGGATTTAAATCGGGTGATCTGGGTGGCCAAACCATTTTCTCAGATTGTTCAGAATTTTCTTCAAACCAATCGCAAACAGTTGTGGGCCGGTGACATGGGGCATTGTCATCCATAAAAATTCCATCCTTGTTTGGGAACATGAAGTCTCTGAATGGCTGCAAATGGTCTCCAAGTAGATGAAAACCATTTCCAGTCAATGATTGGTTCGTTCCATGTAAACATAGCCCATTATTGAGCCACCGCCAGCTTGCACAGTGTCTTGCTGACAAATTGGGTCCATAGCTTCATGGGGTCTGCACCACACTTGAACCCTGCCATCAGCTCGTACCAACTGCACTCGGGACTCATCTGACCAGGCTATGGCTTTCCAGTCATCTTGGGTCCAACCAATATGGTAATGAGCCCAGGAGAGGCACTGCAGGCGATGTGCTGTTAGCAAAGGCACTTGCATCAGTCTGCTGCCTTAGCAAAGGCAGTCTGCTGCCGTAGCCCATTAACGCCAAATTTGGCCGTGCTGCCCTAACGGATACATTCTTCGCGCATCCCACATTGATTTCTGTGTTTATTTCACACAGTGTGTCTCATCTGTTAACACTGACAGCTCCACACATATCTTGCTGCTCATGGTCGTGAAGTGAAGCCCATCGGCCACTGCGTTGTCTGTGGTGATAGGTAATGCATGAAATTTGGAAGTCTTGACACAGTCTTGATTCTGTGGATTTCAGACTATTGAAGTCTCTAACGATTTCCAAAATGGAATGTCCCATGCACCTAACTCCAACTACCATTCCACGTTCAGCATCTGTTAAGTCTTGTCGTGTGGCTATAATCACATCGGAACCGACCGAGCGAGGTGGCGCAGTGGTTAGCACACTGGACTCACATTCGGGAGGACGACGGTTCAATCCCGTCTCCGGCCATCCTGATTTAGGTTTTCCGTGATTTCCCTAAATCATTTCAGGCAAATGCCGGGATGGTTCCTTTGAAAGGGCACGGCCGATTTCCTTCCCAATCCTTCCCTAACCCGAGCTTGCGCTCCATCTCTAATGACCTCGTTGTCGACGGGACGTTAAACACTGACCACCACCACCACCACCACCACCACCACCACCACCACCACCACCACCACATCGGAACCTTTTCATATGAATCACCTGAGTGCAAATGACTACTTCACCCTTTCATACCTTGTGTACGCGATACTACTGCCATCTGTATATGTGCACATCACTATCCCATGACTTTTGTCATGTCAGTGCACTGTTCAGATGGTAGAGAACTGTACAGACTGCTGCTGTCTGCAGCTTATGTGGAAGCAGGACGTAATTGTGAAAGTTAATTGTTGACTTAAAGTGATCACCTCTAGTAGCCGGTGGCCAGGATTTTGGATAAAACCTGTGTACATCGTTTCTGAGGCTAGTTGCAATGATGCTGTTTGATAGAAACCATTGAGGTTCACTTCCATTGGCTGTCATAATAAAATTGATTGGAACCTGGAAACTCAGTGTCAGTGTCTTCTGCCCTTAGCCCACTGATAAGGAATGGCTCTGGCTTCTGAAACATTTAAGAATAATAAAATATTGGTGATCTGAGAATTCTTCATTACTGTTCACATGCCACTGTTTAATAATAATAATAATAATAATGGAGCAAAATTAACTTTAATAAAAAAACTAGTAGTTTTAATTGAATATTTCAACCAGTCACAAGACACACCTTCAGAAGTAACGGATAACTTGAAGGAAAACCTCAGTACAATAATGTATAGTTTCCACAGGCGAGATATTACTATCAGAAGAGATTTTAACCATGTCAGTAATGTAAAGGAACTTGGGATGAAGTAAAAATTGATGAGACTCTACAGAAACATACACCTAGCAAAACAGTTAAGTGGATCCCCCATCCCACAGGTATACAAACAGTATTATGAAGATATACCATAAAATAATGCCTTTTGCACATGCCATGTAAAGTAAAATGTAGAACTGCAGACAGATCTAAAAATGGCTACCAGAAGGGCAATGTCTAGTCTTCAGACTTCTATTGTCAAATCTCTCACAAAACCATAAAGCATTTTTAAGTCTGACTATATTATAAAATCTAATATTTTAAAACTTGTCCAAAACTGACACCAGATAAATATTAGTTGAAAACAGAATTCTGCTTCTGGTTAAACTTGACAGGGTCTTCAAGTCAGACAAATCCAAGTCAAATACTGTGTGTAATTTTCATTGACTGATAGAGAGGACGTGTTACCCTGACTGAAAGAAGTAATAATAATAATAATAATAATAATTCCTGTGGAGGCCCGAGAAAAGAATTGGCCTCCGGTATGTTCTGCCAGTCGTAAAAGGCGACGAAAAGAACAAACCACTAATAGGGCTAACCCCCCTTTTAGTGTGATTACTTGGTTCAGGACAGAACTAAAGAAGCCTTGGACAAGCGCCGTCATGGTCGGGGACGACGCTTGAACCCTATGCCCGCCCACAATGGTAACGACACTGCTAGCCAACTGAAAAATGATTTAAATCCAAATAGAGGTGTTTTGCAGGATATGCTTCCTGCAACAACCCTAGAAGGAAAACAAAGACAGAGGATGAGATGGTCAGATGAAGTTAATCGACACCTCATGTTCTGTTATTACCAAGCAACAAACCTAGGAACCAACTCAACTGGATACAGATCACAAGTATACACAACATTTATTACCACTAGCTGATCAGATCCGTGTAATAATAAAAAGTAACGGGATATCCCAGTCAGAATTAGAGAACATAAAACAACAAGTACAACAAATAGTGGAACAAAATAATGTGCAATTAGAAGAAGAAGAAAATACAGTAGTGGACTCAAACATCCCAGAGAAAAAAAACAAAGAACAAAACGCGTCAATTAAACAACCAGAGGAAAACAAAATCTTAAGACAGCCACCAGAACAAGCACAAATAGAACACGAAGTGACACTCAGGTTAGATATAGAAGAAAAAATTTCAGCTGACATATATAGAATACAAAGACACAAATACAGACATTAGACCATTCTTGCATAGACCACCAAATAACGCACAAGTCGAAACAACAATAAAAACTATCAACACAATCATACACAGCAAAATAAATGAAAAAACAACTATGGAAGCGTTACAACTACTGGTTTATATAGGAGCACTCACTACACTAAATATACACACTAGGCAGAGATCAGAACCAACCAACACACAGAAGAAACCCACAAAACCAGCACGGCAACACAGGCTACAGATCAGAATAGAAAAACTGAGAAAAGACATCGGACAGCTAACACAATTTATAAGAAATGAAATGTCAGAAAAAAACGAAAAAGGTTAGGTAAAACCTCACAACAAGAAGCGATTGAGCAATTAGATGAAAAGAAGCAGAAATTACAAGTATTGGCCAAACGACTTAGAAGATACAAGAAAAGTGAAAATAGAAGGATACAAAACCAAACATTCAACACAAACCAAAAGAGATTTTACCAAACAATAGATAACACACACATTAAAATAGACAATCCATCAAACATAACAGACATGGAACACTTCTGGAGCAACATATGGTCAAACCCGGTACAACATAACAGGCATGCACGGTGGATACAACCAGAAACTGGCTCATACAATATGATACCACAAATGCCTGAAGTGATAATTTTGCAACATGAAGTCACCCGAGCAATTAATTCTACGCACAATTGGAAAGCCCCTGGAAATGATAAAATAGCAAATTTCTGGCTAAAGAAGTTCACCTCAACACATTCACATCGAACTAAATTATTTAACAGTTACGTTGCAGACCCATACACAGTCCCTGATACACTTACACATGGAATCACCTATCTGAAACCTAAAGATCAAGCAAACACAGCAAACCCAGCTAAATATCGCCCCATAACATGCCTACCAACAATCTACAAAATATTAACTTCAGTCATTACACAGAATTTAATGACACATACAACACAGAACAAAATTATAAATGAAGAACAAAAAGGCTGCTGCAAAGGAGCGTGAGGATGTAATGAGCAACTGATAATAGATACAGAGGTGACATATCAAGCTAAAACTAAACAAAGGTCGCTACACTACGCATACATTGATTACCAAAAAGCTTCTGATAGTGTACCTCACTCATGGTTACTACAGATATTGGAAATATACAAAGTAGATCCTAAATTGATACAGTTCCTAAACATAGTAATGAAAAACTGGAAAACCACACTTAATATCCAAACAAATTCAGATAATATTACGTCACAGCCAATACAGATTAGGCGTGGAATATACCAAGGAGACTCATTAAGGCCTTTCTGGTTCTGTCTTGTCTGAACCCACTATCCAACATGCTAAATAATACAAATTATGGCTATAATATTACTGGAACATACCCACACAAAATCACACATTTGCTATACATGGATGATCTAAAACTACTGGCAGCAACAAATCAACAACTCAACCAATTACTAAAGATAACAGAAGTATTCAGCAATGATATAAATATGGCTTTTGGAACAGACAAATGTAAGAAAAATAGCATAATCAAGGGAAAACACATTAAACAAGAAGATTACATATTGAATAACCACAGTGGCTCCATAGAAGCGATGGAAAAAACAGATGCCTATAAATAACTAGGATACAGACAAAAAATAGGAATAGATAACACAAATGTTAAAGAAGAACTAAAAGAAAAATATAGACAAAGACTAACAAAAATACTGAAAACAGAATTGACAGCAAGAAACAAGACAAAAGCTATAAATACTTATGCTATACCACTATTGACCTACTCATTTGGAGTAGTGAAATGGAGTAACACAGACCTAGAAGCACTCAATACACTTACACGTTCACAATGCCACAAATATAGAACACATCACATACATTCATCAACAGAAAGATTCACATTAAGCAGAAAGGAAGGAGAAAGGGGATTCATCGACATAAAAAACCTACATTATGGACAGGTAGACAATTTAAGAAAATTCTTTCTAGAACGAGCAGAAACTAGCAAAATACACAAAGCAATCACTCATATAAATACATCAGCTACGACACTGCATTTTCATAACCACTTCTACAACCCTTTAGATCACATAACATCAACTGATACGAAGAAAGTAAATTGGAAAAAGAAAACACTACATGGCAAGCACCCGTATCATCTAACACAGCCACACAGCGATCAAGACGCATCCAACACATGGCTAAGAAAAGGCAATATATACAGTGAGATGGAAGGATTCATGATTGCAATACAGGATCAAACAATAAACACCAGATATTACAGCAAGCATATTATTAAAGATCCCAATACCACAACAGATAAATGCAGACTTTGCAAACAACAAATAGAAACAGTAGACCACGTCACAAGCAGATGTACAAAACTAGCAAGTACAGAATACCCCAAAAGACATGACAGTGTAGCAAAAATAATATATCAACAGCTTGCCATACAACATAAACTAATAAAACAACATGTTCCCACATACAAGTATGCACCACATAATGTACTGGAGAATGATGAATACAAATTATACTGGAACAGAACCATTATAACAGATAAAACAACACCACATAACAAACCTGACATCATACTCACCAATAAAAAGAAGACATTAACACAACTAATCGAAATATCCATATCCGATACGACAAATATAGAGAAGAAAACAGGAGAAAAAATTGAAAAATACATCCAACTGGCTGAGTAAGTCAAGGACATGTGGCATCAGGATAAAGTTGACATTGTACCAATTATACTATCAACTACTGGAGTCATACCGCACAGTATCCACCAGTACATCAACGCGATACAGCTTCATCCAAACATATGTATGCAACTACAGAAATCTGTAATCATTGATACATGTTCAATTACCCGAAAGTTCCTAAATGCAATGTATCATATACCGTACAGTTAAAAGGAAGTCACACTTGATCAAGGTCCGCGTCACTTTCCATTTTTAACCAGACATAACGTCTGAGACAGGAAAAAGAAATAATAATAATTGTATAGAGACAACAGAACAAATCCACAGAACCAGCAGCCTGTTATCACTCACAACTATCTGTAAGCTATTACTGTACCAGATTTGTATGTGTTCTTAGCAGTTCGTACTGTACCAAATTTGTGTGTGTTATTAGCTTTGCCCTTAACTATGATTACCCACAAATCCATTGGGCAGAGACTGGAAACACTAAATACCACTCCCATGGAACTACACCCTATATTGTTCAGCATTGTAATTGTACATGATGAACCCAACTTTACTAACAAAATTTTGTAAGTTGTTATGGGATATTTTCTGAGCATTTTTTCATAAGGGATCCACAATGTTTGATAGCTCATTACTGAGTAATAATGTAATTATGATGTATTTTGTTTGTCACCCCATTTACTTTTGTTTCTGCAGAAATAACTTCATAACATTAAAAAAGCCTACAGTATGAATTCACTAAAATAAACAATACAAAACTCAAGTTTCTCATAGGCATCTACATGAAGATGCAAAAACTTTAAAATTTGGTTGCCATCACTGTAGGAACAGCTGAGCATAGTATCTGCGTGCACTCTTCTATTTTGTTCAGTGAACCCATTCACAAAGTTCAGTAAACATATCCCTACTGCTGTGAATCACTGTTCACGTACAACTAACACTGCCAGAAAAACAAACCTGAGACAGAACCAGACAGAGCCAAATGCAGACTGAGAGTAAAGAGTAAAGAGGGCATTATTGTCATCATGGAGGTCTCCAGTGCCATATTTTAGATGGCCATCTTTCCTTGGACATCCTTCTAAGATGTCCATACCATGTTAACCATTTATTTTCACTTGTCTGTACAATACCCGTTGTAACTCTGATCTGTTCTGGTAACACTTCATTTCTTATTTTGCCACTTCTTGTTACACTATGTGAGCAGAAGTATCCGGATACCTGTCTGAAAATGACTTAAAAGTTCATGGCGCCCTCCATCGGTAATTCTGGAATTCAATATGCTGTTGACCCACCCTTAGCCTTGATGACAGCTTCCACTGTCACAGGCATACATTCAATCAGGTGCTGGAAGGTTTCTTGGGGAATGACAGCCCATTCTTCGTGGAATTCTGCACTGAGGAGAGGGTGTCAATGTTGGTCAGTGAGGCTTGGCACAAAGTCGGCATTCCAAAATATCCCAAAGGTGTTCAATAGGATTCAGGTCTGGACTCTTTGCAGGCCAGTCCATTACAGGGATGTTATGGTCGTGTAACCACTCCCCCACAGGCCGTGCATCATGAACAGGTACTCGATCGTGTTGAAAGGTGCAATTGCCATCCTCGAATTGCTCTTCAACAGTGGGAAGCAAGAAGGTACTTATAACATCAATGTAGGCCTGTGCTGTGATAATGCCACACAAAACAACAAGGGGTGGAAGCCCCCTCCATGGAAAATGCAACTACATCATAACACCACTGCCTCCAAATTTTACTGTTGGCACTACACACACTAGCAGATGACATTCACCAAGCATTCGCCAAACCCACACCCTGCTGTCAGATCGCCACATTGTGTACTGTCATTTGTCACTCTACACAATGCTTTTCCACTGTTCAGTCATCCAATGTTTACGCTCCTTACGCTAAGTGAGGTGTTGTTTGGCATTTGCCAGTATGATGTGTGCCTTATGAGCAGCCACTCAACCACGAAATCCAAGTTTTCTCATCTCCTGCCTAACTGTCATAGGATCCTGATGCAGTTCGAAATTCCTGTGTGAATGGTCTGGATAGATGTCTGCCTATTACACATTGTGACCGCCTTCAACTGTCGGCGGTCTCTGTCAGTCAACAGATGGTGTCAGCCTTTACGCTTTTGTGCTGTACATGTCCCTTCTCATTTCCACTTCACTATCACACTGGAAACGACCTAGGGATGCTTAGGGGTGTGGAAATGTCACATACAGATGTATGACACAAGTGACACCCAATCACGCGTGACGACGTTCGAAGTCTGTGAGTTCCGCGGAGCGCCCCATTCTGCTCTCTCATTAAGTCTAATGACTACTGACATCACTGATATGGAGTACCTGGCAGTAGGTGGCAGCACAATGCACCTAATATGAAAAACTTATGTTTTTGTGGGTGTCCGGATACTTTTGTTCACATAGTGTACTTCACAACTTCATCACCAATACTCCACTTCCATTTCTTGTAATTTCTTCTCATTTATCCTGGAAACTTTCCACAGTTGAGCACCATAGAAAGCAATGTTCTCAACTATAGTTTTGTATATCCCACTTTTCAAATTATTTGGTGTTGTTTGATTCCAACATCTCTCCGGCGGTACACCGAAAGGTTGCCGCCCTTCGATAGTGCAATTCCCGCGCTCATCGAAGTGCTAGGTGTTCCAGGTGCCAGCCAGCCAGCCAGCCAGCCAGCCAGCCAGCCAGCCAGCCAGCCAGCCAGCCAGCCAGCCAGCCAGCCAGCCAGCCAGCCAGCCAGCCAGCCAGCCGAGCCGCCGCGGTCCAGTAGTAGCAGCAGCAGCAGCATCAGCAGCAGCAGCAGCCGTCCCATTCCCGGTCCCGGCCTGCAGCAGCCGTCCCAGCCAGCCGGCCAGTCCTCCTCCTGTGGCAGCAGCAGCAGCAGCAGCAGCAGCAGCCCCGGTCCCGTCCTCGGCAGCAGCAGCTGCGGCGTTCCTGCCGCCCGCCGTCGCCGTCGCCGTCCGACCCTGGTCGTCCGACCCTGGTCTTCGTTCGTCTGCGTCTTCGTCTATTCCCAGATTGTGTCCTTCCCTTTTCGTGCTGTGCGTTTTTTCTCCCTGTCGTCATGTCCGCCCCCACCACCACCGCCACCACTACCACCACCGCCATCGTCTATACCTCACCTTCCGCCGCCTCCACTACTATAACTTGGTGTGCTCAGTCACACCCCCCTCCTTCCATCCCACCTCTCCTCACTCTCCCTTCGCCCTCGCTGTTTGTCGCCCCCTCTCCCCTGTCTTCCTCTCGCTCATCTCGTTCTGACCCTTTCCCCCCACTCCCCCAGCCTGTCACTGCAGCTCCGGCTAGGGTGGTGGCCCGTCGGGCCACTGTCCACGCCCAGCTTTCCCCGTCGCCTTCGCCATCACCGCCACCACCGTCATCATCGTCGCCGTCACCGTCACCATCGCCTTCAGCGTCACCGTCTCCAGCGCCGACTGCTGCGTCCACGCCGGGACCTGTCCCTTCCCACCACCTCCCCATCGCTCCCGTCCCTCAGGTCACCACCCGCCCTTCTGCCGCCGTCAAACGCCCTAGTAGCACCCCCACCTCCTCCGCTCCCAAAAAGGCCCCGCCCCGACCTCCATCCCCCCCCCAGGGTGCCATGGATGTCTCCTCGCCGGGCACTGCTCCCACCTCCTCCTCCTCCTCCTCCTCCCCCCCCAGTTTATACAAATATCTCCTGTCCCATCCCGATCCTTCCTTTCTCGAGGCCCGGAACCTCTCCCTCCTCCTCCGCCAACATTTCCCTGGTGCCCCCATCTCTCTCCTTACTCCCAGACGGGATTCTGTTCTCATCTCCTCCCCCAGCCCAACCCTCCATTCTGACATCCTCTCCCGTCTCCCCATCACCCGTTTTGGTCCCAACGCCTCCCTTACCCCTGCTCCTTCTCCATCTCCTACCCGCCAACCCCAACCCCCGCGTCGCCCGCCGACCCTCACCGCCGTGATCACGCGGCTCAGTCCGTCGATCACGGAGGAGGAGGTGTTGGCGGAGCTCAAGGCCCATCCCACGCTGGAGGTGCGGGCGGTCCGCTGCATTTTCAACTCGGCCGGCCCCACCCGCCTTATGCGGGTTTTCTCTGAGGACGCCCCCTCCATTGACCGTCTCCTGAAGGAGGGTGCCCTCCTCTTCCACCAGTGGTACAAGGTCGACCCCTCCCGTTCCCCTCCTCAATCCCTGCGCTGCCAGAGGTGTCTGCTCTATAATGCGCACCCCACAGCTGAGTGCCGCGAGGCCCCCACCTGCCCGCATTGTCGGCAGGCGCACTTCCTCCGGCAGTGCCCTAACCTCCAATCCCCTCCCTCCTGTAATACTTGCAATCTCCCTCATCCCACCTACTCCCAAAAGTGTAAGGCCCGACCCCCTCCAACCACTCCTGAACTCACCGTACCTGTCCGTCCTCTGGACGCCCCCACCCCTCCTGGCAATTCCCTTCGTCCCCCACCCACTGCTGAGGACATCATCAGGTTCCTCACCATCGTCCTCCAGAATGTTCATCCCTTTCAGCGCCCCCACACCCTCCAACAAATCTCCCTCGCCGCCCGTTCCATTTTTCACCTTAAAATGTACGCCACCTATTCCAACAACCAGGCCCATTTCACCTTCTCCCGTCTTGACACCCTCGCCTAAATCCCTGTCATTGCGCGACAGCACCGTATCCTTTTCAACAACATCCGCTCCCTTCCCGCCAACAAGAACCTCTTCCTGCACACCCTTCCTACCCACCGTGTGGATGCCTTCCTCCTCAATGAAACCTTCCTCCAACCCCACCACTCCATCCACACATCCCCCTATCTCCTCCACCGCTCCGATAATCCCCTCCCAGTTGCGCGTGGCGGAGTGGCCATTGGTCACCACCGCCAGATCCCCGTTCGGCTCCAACCTCTCCTTCCCGACCCCACCGAACACCTGATCCTTAGTCTCTTCTTCCCCGGCCTTCCCATTACCTGTGCCACCATCTATGTCCGCCCCAATGCCCCTCTTCCTTTCGACTTCCTCTCCCACATCGACCGTACCTTCTCCTCCTACGTGATTGCCGCCGACCTCAACATCCATAGTCGCTCCGCTGCCCAGTTACGGCGGTGGCATCGGTTCCTCTCCTCCCTTCAAGGCGACCTCATCCCCATCCCCCAGCACACCCGACCCGAATCCAACTCCACTCCCGATGTTCTTCTCTCTTCCCCCAACCTCCTTGGTCGCATTACGGTGGATGTCCTGGAGCCTATTGGTAGCGACCATCTCCCTGTCCTCCTCACCGTTTCAGGCGGTCGTCGCCCCCACCCTGACCCTCGTAATGACCCTCCCCCTAAGTACATCCATGACTATTCCCGTGCCAACTGGAATGCCTACCGGGATGCCCTCTCCACCCAGGTCGATAGCCACCCTCTCACCTATCGCCTTCCCGATGATGTCACCCGTGCCGCCTCCTTTCTCCAGCAGACCTTGTCTGAGGCCATGGAGGCCCACGTCCCTACTGTTGCCATCCACCCCCACCGTCCTACCTTACCCCCACAGGCCGTCCTCCTCCTTCGTGAATCCCGTCGTCTCTACCGTGCCTTCCTCCGCACGCGTGACCCGGACACACTACGACGCCACCGGCAACTCCAGCAACACATTCGTAATTTGCTCGCGGCTAAGAAACGCCGAGACTGGCGACAGACATGCACCCGTTTAAATGCTACCCTCCCTATAAACTCGTCCAAGTTCTGGTCCGCCTTCCGTCGCCTTACCGGAACTAAGCCCTCCCCCTACTATCCTCTTCTCCATGATGATCACCCCTTCCCTGACGCCCTTAGTAAGGCTAACCACTTTGCCTCCTACCTGTCCGATGTGTTTTCCATCCCCGATGATCCCCAGTTCGACTACTCCCTCTTCCCGGATATCCGAGATCGAACTGACACCTCTGTCCCTCCCCTCGCTCCTGGTTTCCAGTACTTGGACAACATTGCACACACGGACCTCAATACTCCTATCACTACACAGCATCTCATTGCTACACTCCGCACAAAATGCAACACCGCTCCTGGTCACGATCGTGTCACCTACCGTCACCTTCGTGAAGCTCCTGTCTCTTTTCTCTCCACCCTGGCCAGGCTCTACAATGTAGTCCTGTCCACCGGTTACTACCCCGACCTGTGGAAAACATCTCGTATCCTTATGTTCCTTAAACCAGGCAAACCGCCGTCCGCCGTCTCCTCCTACCATCCCATCAGCCTTACCTCGGTCTTCAGCAAGGTCCTGTAATCTATCCTCACCCTCCGCATCCACCAGCATCTCCGCCAGCACCGTCTCCTTCCCGTTACCCAGTGTGGCTTTCGGCCGTCCTTCTCTTCCGACGATCTTCTCCTTCAACTCACTCATCTCCTTTCCGAATAGCTCAATTCCCGTCGCTCCGCAATCTTCCTCTCTCTTGACCTCGAACGCGCTTATGACCGCGTATGGCATTCCGGTCTCCTCTTCAAGCTCCAAACCTTTGCCCTTCCCATCAACTACGTCCGTCTGATCGGTTCCTTTCTCTCCCGCCGTCCTTCCTATGTCACCATCCATAACACTGATTCCTACACCTTTTTCCCCTCCGCCGGTGTGCCCCAAGGCTCCGTCCTCTCCCCCCTTCTGTACCTATTGTACACGGCGGACATGCCACCGCCATCACCCCCCATCCACCTTCTCCAGTTTGCCGATGACACCGCCTTCCTTGCCCTTGCCCCCACCCTGCAACGCTCCCAACGCCTTCTCCAATCCCATCTTGACCGGTTCACCGCTTGGTGCAACCAGTGGTTGCTCAAGGTCAATCCTTCCAAAACCCAGGCGATCTTTGTAGGCAAAACCACCCCTTCCTTCCGCCTCCTTGATTTCTATCTCACCGTCTATGGCCGTCCCATCGCCCTCACTCCCACCCTTAAGTACCTTGGCGTCACCCTCGACCGTCGCCTCTCCTGGACTCCCCATCTCCAGACAATCCAAGCCAAGGCACGTTCCCGCCTCCGTCTCCTCAAGCTCCTTTCCGGCCGCACGTGGGGTCTGGACCCCTCCACCATCCCCCATACCTATAAATCCCTCATCCGCCCTATCCTTTGTTATGCCCATCCAGCGTGGATCTCCGCTCCCCCTACCTTTTATAAATCCCTCCAAATCCTGGAACGCCATGCTCTCCGCCTCGCCTACCGCATCCGTCTCCCCTCCCCCACACGGATCCTGTATGATCTCATCCCCTTCCCCCACCTCCTCCTTTTCCTTGAAAGGATACGGATCCTGTACACCTCCCGTTAACTTGATCCTCCTCACCCGCTCGTCTCCCCGCTCCTCTCCCACCCCCGCCCGCTGCCGCGCCTGTATTCCCACGTCCCGCCCGGTCTCCATCTCTCCACCCTCCTTACCCTCTCCCAAGGTGGCTTCCGCCAGCTCCCTCTCCCTGATGATGCCCTCCTCCCCTCCATCTACCCTTCCTACCAACTTTGATCCTCCCAACCTCCTCCTGTACTTACTCCACTGGGCACCCTCCCTCCCTTCTCTCCCTTTTCCCTCCCTCCTCCTTTTCTGATCCCTCGTCCTCCGGGCCTCCCCTCCCTTGTCCCTATCCTCCTGTCCCTATCTCCTAAGCCGTGGCATCCTCTTTTCCTCCCCTCTCCCCCTCCTCACCCCTGTTCCCCTCTTGGCAGGTCCCCGGACTCGCACACGCTCAGTGGACATTCGCGCGCCGGAGATCACCGCCATCAGTGTATCGTGTGTGCCGTCATGTTTAGTGTTCAGTTTCGCCGTCACGCTCCATTGTTCACCAGTGACATCGTCTTCTTCAGTGTTTGTGCGTCGGGTCTCCAGTTCATAGTGTGGATTGTCCTCAAGTGTGAACGGCTTCTTGTGCTTTTATATTCTTGTGTCTCCTATTCTTTCCCGCCATTTTTCTATGTGATGTCTCTTCTTTGTTTAGCTCCATGTACTCTCTTCGGCTGAAGAGCGGCGTATTGTGCTGCTGCCAGCCTGCCTGGTTGTTCAGGTATCAAACTTACAATAAAGTAAAAAAAAAAAAAAAATTTGATTCCAAATAATAGAGTTTAGCAGCTTAATTCACACCTTTCCCTTTCCTATTCTATGCTTTATTTCTTTATTGATTCCACCTTTATCCAAAATGATTGTCCATAATTATTTATATGATTGACCAAACTTTACTGTGGATCCATCATCCATAACAAGATCCCTTCCTGTGCCTCCGACAACGAAGTATTCTGTCTTTGTAAAGTTAATTTTCATGCCCCACTGCTCATATTCTTCTTTAAGCTTTCTTAACATGTATGACACATCCTCATCTTCCTTAGCAAAAGTGACATGATTGTCGGCGAAATATGGGGAGAAAAGGATGTCATCACCTACTCAATTCCCATGTTTTTGCACTTTCTTATCCAATTTTCAAAAATACAGGGAGTAAATAAAGTCCGGGAACACTTTCAATTATTTATTGCACAAGAACCAAACATTATACATATAGCATACATATGTCATTTTGAAAAGAAACCCTGAAAAGTTTTTTTTTCATGTATACTGCCACAGACTAGTTTGGTAATTTTCCAATAATGAGCGACTACACCATAACACCACTGTCTCCAAATTTTACTGTTGGCGGAAACATGGCGAGTTCAGGTGTGGATCGAGCTTTCTGTGTGTTGGAGTTCGACAAAAAAAAGTATACTACAGCTGTTCATCAGATATTGAGAACCAAGTACGGTAAGAAGCCACGAACAAGGAAGGCCATTTACCACTGGCACAACAAATTCATTACGTCAGGTTGCTTGTGCCCGGCAAAGAGAAGCGGATGTCCCAGTGTGACTGAAGTGAATGTGGAGGGACATTCATAAGCAGTCCAAAGAAATCGGTGTGTTGTGCATCCTGTGAACTCGAAATGGTTCCAATGACAGTGTGAAAGTCCTGCATGTGAAGTTCGTGGGTACCTGAACACGGAGCTGCCGCATCGATGGATCGGCCGTGCTACAGAAGGGGACAGCTGTTTCACGAAATGGGCTCCCCGATCACCAGATCTTACTCTGTGTGACTTTTTTCTGTGGGGACACATTAAAAATCTGGTGTATGTACTGCCTCTACCACGTGATGTAGCAGAGCTCCAGGAGAGAATACAGGAAGCGACTGTCACAGTCGATGATGCCATGCCGGCATGGCTATGGCAAGAATTCGGTTACCTTATTGACGTGTGCCGAATCACTCATGGTTTGCATATCGAATGTTTGTAAAAAAAACTTTCAGAGTTTCTTTTCAAAATGCAATCTGTATGACATCTGTACAATGTTTAGTTCTTGTGCAAAAAATAATTGAAAGTGTTCCTGGACTTTATGTACACCCTGTATTTTAAAGAGGGTAGGCACTAAGCAGCATCTCTTGCTAACCTTAAGTTTCTGTGAGAGTAACTTCCCAACTTTAACACAACAAGTAAGCTTTCTAAAGCATTGTACATAAGATTTATGAATGTTCTGGTTGTTCCTTGCTTCCCACATTCTACAAAGTGGTACATTGTTGTAGGCCTTCTGCAAGTCTGTAAAAACCATCTCTCTCCAAGTCACGGGCCAGTTGCTCGCCAGTCACCTGTCTAATGGCGCAGATATTATTGATACAAAACCTTAATGCCTGAAAGCCACTCTTTTCTTCTACATCCTCAGTTTCTTTCTTACTTCTAGTTGAAAGGGTATTACCATATAGAGGCTGTATAGAATTGAGAACTGTGATGCCTCAGTAAAGTGATCATTGATGCTTCCCTTCTTAAATACATTTGTGATGAACCCTTCTTTAAACTTGATAGGGATTTACTCTCCACTAAGACAGACATTAAATAGCTTTGCAAGATGTTCAAACAACATGTTCGGCCTAGTCTTCAATAACTCCATATATACAGCTCCAGAACCTGGTGCTTTGTCATTTTTGAATTGTTTAACTGTATCCTGTACTTCCAGTGTTGTTATCTCCTGGATTTCTGTGTCATGTACATTGCCTGCAAAGGGGCATATATCATGAAATTTGGATCAATCTTCTAAAACAGTTCTTTGTAGTATGTCTTCCCTCCATCTATACTCATCAGCTGTAAGTTTATACTACTTCTGTCCTTTATTCATAGCTGTCTGATCATCTTCTTTACTTATTTGTACTTTTAACTTCCTGTCCAGTTATTAATTTCTATACATTTAAAGTCCCACACAGCATTTTTTTGTCTGATTACTGCTTTCTTTGCCCCTCATGTCAGTGTTACATACCTGCTTCTGTAATCAGTCTTATTGCTTGTAAGCCATCTGTTATAGGCCTCCATATACTCCTTCACTTTTGCAGCGGTATAATCATCCCACCAATCATTTCAAATTTGCCAGACATGTTCTCAGGTACTCCAAGACTTTCAAAGGCAGCATCATGAGTAGCTCTCACAATTGTCTTATACACTACTTCCACTGTTGTATCATCAGTCTGATGTAGCTTCTCATTCAATCTCAGCTTCTATAAGAAGACAATTGAAGGATCCTGCAGTAAATTTAAATTATACTGTGGTTGGTCCAGTTTCTCTCTATTCTCGTTCGTTATTTGATTTACCAGTTATTCTTCAGCATCTTTCTGTAGCACCACATTTCATAAGCTTCTGATCTCTTGTCTGAAATGTTGATTGTCCATAATTCTCTTCAGTGCAAGGCTATCCTCCAGACAAATACTTTCAGAAAAGACTGAGTGAAGTGGTACAATGGTTAGCACACACAACTTGCATTTGGGAGGATGATGGTTCAAATCTGTTTCCTGCCATTCAGATTTAGGTTTTCGGTGATTTCCCCAAATTGCCCCAAGTAAATGCCAACATGGTTCCTTTGTAATGGCATGGCCAATTTCTTTCCCAGTGACCTTGACCTTGACAGTGTGTTAAACTCTAATCTTTCCTTCTTTCTTCCTTCAGAAAAGACTTCCAAACACTTAGATTTAAGTTCGATGGTAGCAAATTTCATGAAACATATTTTTAGGAAATGTCAGTGGTCATAAAAATGATTAAAAACATAACACAGTCTATACTACATAAAACATTTTATTTTAAAAAAAGGGTGACCAGTTTCAACTAATATCTGACCATACTCAGACCGTTACATACTCCATACTGACTGCTGGAGCTGGTGGTGTGGAACACTAACTGCTGTTGTCTAGTGTGAAGAACAACTGCTCTGTTTTTAAAATAAAATATTTTATGAGTCTAGACTGTTTCTATTTTATTTTTAATAACAGATTTCTCTTTCTCAGATATGCTCTTCTTGCTACTGCCAGTCTGCATTTTATATTCTCCCTACCTTGGCCATCATCAGTTATGTTGCTGCCCATAGTAGAATCTAGAACATTTTCTGAAGTGATATCTTAGGAACTGTATTGTGCCCGATGACCTCTTTTATTGCACATGAATAGATTCCAAGAGCTCTTATTACTTATTTTGATTAGATGCTGTGGTGAGTCAGTCTATTGTGACCGCTGCGCAATGGGAGAGTGAATGCCACCTGTTGGTGTTTCGAGCACATAACATGGTAAGAAAATTATGTAAGTGGAGCGGAGATGAATGGGCAATCTTTGTTGTGATGATATGGTGACAAATGGTGAAATCCTCTGACATAAGCGACTTTGACAAAGACTAAATTTTTATGGCCCAACAGCTTGGAATGAGCATCTCGGTAATGGCAAAGCTTGTCAGCTGTTAGTTTGCACTGTTGTGAACATGCACAGGAAGTTGTTGATAGTGAAACTACAATTACGTAACGAGATGTTGGTCGTCCACACCTCATCACAGGATGTGCAGGCCTCTGACCACCTCGTTCTGTGCTGAGGCATGGAGATCAGGGGCTTGCCCACTCTGTAAAACAGGGTATATGGTACTCTGTTGCAAATCTGAAGACAGAATACAATGCTGGTGCAAGCACAAATGTTTTAGAGCACACGAGCACACCATTCAGTGCACATTCTTGAACATGGGGCTCCACAGCAGATGACCCCTCTACATTTTCCCATGTTGACCCATTGGTATTGCCAGTTAAGATTACAGTAGGCATGAGAGCATCAAGATGAGACCATGAATCAGTGGAAATGTGTCGCTTGACAAGATGAATTACATTATTGTTTCTCCAGGTTGACAGTTGTGTATGGATACACTGTCATCTGTGTGAATGAGTGCTCGCAATATACAGAGCCATGTATAGAGGCCAAAGGTGGCAATATTACACTATGGGGGACATTCATTTGGGCTCCCATGGAACCTGCAGTACTAATTGGTTTCATCATGAAGGCTGTAGACTATGTAGACATTATTGTGGACCATCTACACCCCTTCATGCATGATGTCTTCTCCAATGGCAATGACGTCTTCCATCAGTATAATTGTTGAAACCACAAAGCCAGAATTATGCTACATTGGTTTGAGGAGCAAGATAGTGAACACGCATTGAGGTTTTGTCCACCAATTTCACCTGACTTGAACCCTATGGAACATATCCCGGATACTATCGAGTGCCAGATCCTTGTCCACAAACCACTGGTCTGTAATTTACTGGAATTGCATGATGTGTGTAGACATCAAGTGCTGCATACCTCCAAAAACCTACCAAGGACTTTTCAAATCCATACCATGAATAATCACTGCTGTATTGCATCCAAAAGTAGATCAACATGCTATTAAGCAAGTGGTCAGAATGTTTTGGCTTATCGTTGCATTTGGAAGTGCCATCTAAACATCCCCCCTACAAAACCCCTTCCCCCACCCCACCCCGAAAAGATCAATCTATTGCAGAAATTGACTCGAGCTCTAAATGCCAAAGAAAGTAAATTTATCTTTATCTTAGAACATGAAACAACATTATTTACGAGTTGCAAGTGCTCATGTACCTGCATGTGCAAATTATGTGACACTGATACTCATGACAGTATACTTTTAATGATCTGATGATGTCAGCAAGCTGAAACTGGTCATTGTAGACTCTATAATAATGTGCAATCAAGATGAACATTTACGAATAATTCATATTACGCCATGATGGCAGGTGGTGCACGTAGCAGGTATTGTGGATCCACGATACCTGCTCCATTCACCAACGCAGGCCATAATGGTGTAACATGGTCTGAAGATGGTCACATTTGGATCAAAACCAGTTACCATCGCCAGTAAATAATTTATGAATAAAGTGCCAAACATGATTGTGGCCTCATTTATAAACTTCATGTCTTCAATTGATAAATTTCATGTGTGTGCTAATAATCTGTGCTGGTCAACACTTAGAAGGAGCATACCAAAACCTGTTTCAGATGTGTTAATATCATTCTGCCCTCTTATGTTTCTGTCATGTAGAGACTAGTTTACAAAAAGTCAGTCTTTCCATCCCCCACTTAGGAATGGGACAAAAAGAAACCTGAATACACACACAATAAAAAGTACTCTATGGTATGCATAGTACAGTGATTTTCAAGCTTTATATGTTGAGCAATGCAGTAATGTGGTGCATACTTCATATGCATATGTGCATTGCCGGGTCTGTATGTATCAGTTTAGGGATTTGCATAAAATCTCTACATGTTTTCGAAACGGATTTCCAAAGACTTTGTGTTTATAAAACTAACTAAAATTGTGGAATTGATACTGTTCTTTGTGTCACTAAACTTTTCCTCTCACTGTTCATTTTGTTCACTCCAACTTAAATTCATAAAAAGGATTTATTAAAAAATCCTTCTCCTCTGGATTGTATTATTAATCTCTTACAATAATATATTATTATCTGAAACAGACTGTAATATTTGCACTATAATCCTCATAGACAATTTTCATTTTCAGAATTTGATACTTTAGTATCCGGTGTGATTCAGATACCCCACCTGGCCTGAGTATCGATAGCAAGAACATGTCAGATATACTTGGGCTCCAGAAAGCAGCCATGAATTTCACCCATGTGAATGGCAAGCATGTAAGATGCTGCCACCCTCTGACAAGTGTTAACCGGCACACACTGCAGCCTGGCTATTGCTGACCTGTCTCTCACTTAGTCACTGAAACCTATAGTCATGTGCCATGGAATAGTAGACTTTTTACCTTGGCTGATATACATTCATGATTTGGATTGCTCTCTGGATTGTTGTATACACTTAAGAGGACTTTGCTACACTCTGGACGTACTTCGCGATCTCTGCTGTCATTTGTTTCTGGAACAGTCATTTTTGTTGTGACGACCTCCATGTTACCATCAGTGTGTTATCTTAAACTGTGTTGTACTTGCAGAGAGTAGGACAGAAGAGGTACCTGATTTTGTTTTGTTACGTTTGGTAATCGTTAGCTACCTGATTCGTTGTGAACTTATCTTTTCTTTGAATATTGACAAGTGATTTCCAGTTGTGCTAAACAGTTCAGTGGTCAAGGAACCTACTGGGATATTTGATTTGGACATGTGTAAAGCTTCCCCCTCTGCCCCTCCCCCGTACAGCTGATTAGCCACATGATATGTTTGGTGAAAGAGCTCAGTTTGTGCTCCAGTGTTAGGGTTTTTTCTTTGACTTTGTCTTGCAGTGTTCCATAGTACGATCTTGCTGTAATGGATAGTAAATTGTTGTTGTAATAAAGAATACTTTGAGGATGTATTAATAATTTTCTCTTTGAGCATAATATTTACGTGACTTACTATCAATTTTTCACTAGTTATCACCCAGTTTGTTTCTGTGTCTATTCACCGCTGTTTGGGCAGTTGGCGAGTGTGATGCCAACTGCACACACAGCTGTTTTTTTACTCTGGGAGTAGTGCTCTTATTCATTTGAAGTACTTGTAATTGACAGTGCCATACACTTTTCCTCATTGGTCTTTCACAAAAGCATGAAGAGTTTTTCAGTAACATCCAGCATTATTGGTGAGTAGGACAATTGAGATGCACTGCATCAGCCATCACTGACAAGGGTCCTTTTCTGCATAATAAATGTCTGGATAAATTGCTTAAATTTCTTATGCAAAAGTCATTTTGTTTGCTTACCAGATGTTGCCTGAACAAGTCTCGTTTTGAGACTTCCTGGCAGATTAAAACTATGTGCCGGACCGAGACTTGAACTCGGGACCTTTGCCTTACGCGGGCAAGTGCTCTACTGACTGAGCTACCCAAGCATGACTTACACCCCGTCCTCACAGCTTTAATTCCGCCAGTACCTCATCTCCTACCTTCCAAACTTGACAGAAGCTCTCCTGCGAACCTTGCAGAACTAGCACTCCTGGAAGAAAGGATATTTCGGAGACACGGCTTAGCCACAGCCTGGGGATGTTTCTAGAATGAAATTTTCACTCTGCAGTGCAGTGTGCGCTGATATGAAACTTCCTGGCAGATTAAAACTGTGTGCCGGACTGAGACTCGAACTCGGGACCTTTGCCTTTCGCGGGCAAGTGCTCTACTGACTGAGCTACCCAAGCATGACTCACGCCCCATCCTCACAGCTTTAATTCCACCAGTACCTCGTCTCCTAACTTCCAAACTTCACAGAAGCTTTTCTGGGAAGAGGAGAGTTTCTGTGAAGTTCCTCATACCTAAATTTCTGGCACTGTATGATGAAATTCTATGAGTATGACTTAATTTACTGTCAGTGGCACAAAATTTGAAATAAATGGCTGTTTTGAGCCTCTAAGTCCAACAAGAGACATGAACAAGCCCAGTTCTGCCTCGTATAAATGCAGAGATAATGAAATATGGAATAAGAGTCATAATTATGTTCAGGAATTTACATGGTCATGTAATTGTGGAATTCTGTAATGTCATAAAGCTGGTAACCATAATCCAAAATAGGATTGATGGTACTGAAAGTTGTCATTTATGTATTCTCTGTTTTTTTAATTAAAGCTCTTATAAGTGCTATTCCAAATATTCTTATACGGTATATTATGTCTCTAAATGCTTCTATATCAGCACATCTCCCCATGTTTTTCTCATCTATGTTATTATCTTGCCTAGAGGAAAAAATACCCCTTGTGAGCCGAGAAAAACTACACATATCAGAAGTTCATTATTTGTCTATTTCTGCTGTTATTTTTATTTTTCAGCCTTTCCTTTCCTTTGTGCAAAACAAACCAGAATTTTCAATAGTTCCTTATCCAAATAAATTTTTCCCTCTCGTGTCAAATGTGTTTGATTTTGGTGTTGCTGTGTCATTATATTTCAAAAAAATGTGCATGCTGGTGTAGCTGGCAAAGTATACCATGCGTTAAGTTTACTTAAGGTGGACCTCTTTAGTCTTTTAGGAAAACTGTACTTATGTAAATACATAAAGCAGAATATTTTATGGTCTTTATTTACATTTTTATTTTAGCATATGTTGTGTTTTAAGTGTTGGGCAAGGAAATTTTATACATTAGTTAGTTAAATATCATAAGTGGGTAAATGATTTATGTGACCTCATCTCTGTTTTTATAGCACATAGTAAATACTAGCAAATCATCCTTCTACAACCACACAATAATACTAGCAGATTCCCTACTATTTTTCTATGTTATATGCAGCTTTAGACAGCAACTCAAAGTAAAATAGGCATGAAGTGAATTGTTGCTCTTAATGACACATTGTATTAGCCTTCATATTGTTGGGAGGTGTTTCTAGAAATGACCAGAGATCAAACTTTAAAGTTCTGTGGACAGGCATTTACTCTCTGGATCCCCAAGTGAGACAGCAAGTAGGATTGTGTACCGTATGTGAGTTTATCACTATTTGAGATAAACTGAAATAGTAGCTCTTGCACAGTGAACATGGTTTTATAAATACAAGTGTGTGTGGGGCCATGTTTATTATTTTCAGTATTACATTATATAGTCTTCCTAGTTCCATGAATGTTTTATGTTCTCTGTAGCTTTTCAATGTTTAAACTATTATTTGACATATTTGTCTTCTGTTTCATTGTTATATTTTACAAATGATAAGGGAAACATTTATGCCTCTCAACATCTCAGGTTTTTGATAGTTGACCTGTTTTGCTGCATTGCATTTAGAATTTTTAGTACTTTGTATGCTTTTTACGTAAATTTTTTTAATCTTTATGGTTCATTTCTGTTGTAGGGAAGAAACATGAGAATTTAGCAGCAGTTCTGTGATATATTTCCACTGTTTTGTCATTGGACATCAGCTTTTAAGAAAAAGAAAAAAATCTAATTCCAAAAATATTAGTGGTTTGGACAATGCTGACATTGTAAAGTGTCACATTTAGAAGTCATCAACTGATAATTTTTGTCAAAACTGATGTGCTTTCAGGCAATGAAACGACATATTGTCCAGTACATTATTTTGTTTTATTTTCATTTGTTAATTAGGTATAACTGTAATTTGAACTTGAGTTTGTTTGGTAGAGCCACCATCACTTGAAAGTCATGTAATTTATATAACATGCAGAAATAGTGAGAAATTTAAAATTAAGTGTACACTCAAAATATTCCAAAGAAAAATGGTGTCGTACTTGTAGCAGGAAGTACAAGAAAAGCTCTAATTAAAACTTGTTTATTAATTGTTGGATTCTACTTAAATTTAATGTGCACTGTTTGGTTGTAATTACCTAAATTCTTCTGGAAACAGTTTACCTTACTTAATTTGTTGTGTCACACTGATAAAATTTCAATAATAAGTTGTACAAGTGACTTAGGAGTCTGTATGATGAAATATGTTGAGTGATACTATTTTCAGTTATTCAGAAATTTATATGAATATCACTGCTTGTGAACAAGATATTAAATTAATCAAGAAGAGTCAGTTGAAAATAATGTTTAGTGTAAGTGCAAGAGGTGGTCATACCACCATACTGTAAGTTAATTTGCTTTTTGTTTCAGTAAATATTTGAATGATCATAGCATATCTTTTCTGAACATGTTAGGATGAAGGTCCAGAGGAATAGTTATGAGATTCAGATTTTAGTAGGGGCAGGAGTTTTATTTGCTTTTTGAGTCTTACCTGATAGACAGTCCTGCAATGCAAAATCCGGCATTTGAGTTTCCCAGAGCCTTGTCAGATAGAGTTGCTTACTTTGAGTCTTGCACCTGATGTGTTGAGATTTCCTAATCTGCATAAAGTGGACTGTAAGGGAGTTACACAGGACACACTTAAGTTGTGCCTACTACATTCATTTGGGGTTACGGAATTTCCCTTGACTCTCTATTTGCTTTAGATAGTCTCCCAGGCCAGGTACCATGCTACAAGAAGTCATGGCACCAGGCAGCTCTTTCGGAGAAGTACTATTGGGGGGATGACCAATATGAGTGTTTGCATTCTCCTCCAGATGTTGTGTTTGATGGAAAAGGTGGACTATTCAGGATTAATTAAAGCTAAAAAATGTCCTTTGTCAATCTTCTTTCCACTGCATGTAATAAGTGCATTCAAAATATTAAAAAGATACAAGGGGAAACCAATCAAAAGTGATCATAGAAGTTTACATCAATGGTACACACCTGACCTCAAAAAATTAAGAACACGTCATTAATCTTTATAACAGATCAAAGAACAGTGAAAAAGATGTACTTCAGTACTTTCAACTATAGAAGAGGTACAGATCAGAAATTATAAAACAGAGACAGATGGAAAATGATAATTGTATGCAGCAATCACAAAACAAATGCAAGGCTGCTTGGAACATTATCAAATCATCTTGGTAATACTAACAGAACTGCATATGATATGACCAGTATCACACCCGATGAAATGAATAACTTCTTTATTAATTCTGGTAACAAAGAACACCCAGCTCTTAATAAACATCTCAGGGGGGGAGATATTCGTATTGCACAACAAACCTGCAATATCTACATACCTAGATTCACTGCCTGCGGACAATACTGTGCCGATTACAACTCCATCCAACACCCCCAGCATCATATGTTCATTTCTTTGTTTAACCTTTGCAGAGAAACAACAGCCTTTCTTCCATATACTGGTGTCCTGTTAGGATCGACTGTATTAAGGAAAATGATACAGTGAACTCATATTCTGCTTTAGATTGTTTGAGGGCAATGTAAAAACTGATTTGGGCTTCTGCAAGTCAGAATTTTACTACATCTCTGGCCAATGCAGTCTGTCATACACATGGTAAACTATCTGAATTGTGGAAAAACATTGCACTGGACATGAGCAGCACGTAAGTTTAGGATTTACAGACAGTGTCAGTAAAGATTGTGATGCTGACCACGGTCTCCTTAAAAAAAAATTAAAAATCAACTTAATACCAGAATATGAGAGTAAAAAAAGCAAATTTCAACCAACAATACATATATAGAAACAGTTAGGATCCAAGAGCTGGAATATGAACCTTCGACAGAATGCTGGTTCGTAACTGCGCTAGCCTGCTGGCATCAGTCCACAACTTACCTGATGATAACAAATCGGTCTGAAGTCCAAATATTTTAAAAGGTTGCCGCAATGATTCACCTGAGAATGTTTCAATCTGCTCTGTTGTAACTTGGAAGTATAAGTGACCTAGTCATAACATTACAGGTATTTCGCTGCACTCATTGTACACTTCTTTCTGTTTAACATAGTGTTGATGTGACTACATTTCTTTTGGAAGAGAATTTTTTTCAAATCGTAGACTGAGAGTATTGACATCTGGAAAACAGCAGTACATTTAACTGTATTGACGTAGATACTGTGTACATTTCTTATCATTGTTGGAGATTGTTATACACGCAAATTCCAAGGCATACTGTTAATGAGTAAATGGTAGCAGAAGGCAAGATCATTATATTAATGATTCACTTGGGGTAGATTATGAAGAAGTTAATGACACAGTCATTCAGTTTTCATTCAGGTATGTACTGCCATTGTTAACAATGATATTGACATGAAAATCTGCTGACAAGGAGTGTAGGTGCCCTCATACCAGCTTCGGTCAGAAGAGTGGATGTGGATCTGTATTACATTTAGGAAGTGTGAAAGATTGGAGAGAGTGATGGTATGAAGGGAACACTGCTACTAGACATACACGTGTATCTAACTAACGAAAGCAGTCTGATGGTAAGACTAGATCTGTAACTTCCAGGACTGATGACCTCAGAAGTTAAGTCCCATAGTGCTCAGAGCCATTTGTAACTTCCAGGCAGATTCAAGTCCTGTACCAGACTGGAACTCAATCCAAAAACTCTGCTTTTACAGGCAGTGTTCTTACCAGTTGAGTTATCTGAGCATGACTCACAGTCTGTCCTTCAAAGCTTCACTACTTCCAGTCCCTCCCCCCAACTTTTGAAACTCTTACTTCCTTAAGTGCTCATTCAAAATGGTATGCAGGAGAGCTTCTGTGAAGTTTGGGAAGTAGAGGAGAGGTACTGGCAGAGGTAAAGCTGAAGCTGTACGATCAGAGTTTGTAAAGAACCAAGATTTCGACCAGTTAGAAAAAGTGGACTGTTTGATCTCACTTTTACTAGTGAAGCATTTGTTCCAACTTAATTTTACAATATGCAATGTATGGGTTTTGTGGAAGAATTTGATACACTGGAGCATTTTCAGCTATTATATTTTTCTTATTTGAAACTAATGAGAACATTTTTGTAAGCTACAACTTGTGAACATAAAATCCCAGAAAAATAGTCATCCTATCAGTTTCACTTTAAAAATAGAGAATGGTAATGGGAACATAGTTTTGAAGAGAAATTGTTGCCAAAAATAATGTAAGCTTGATAATTTAAGTTGCTCAATTAACAACAAATACCATGTATACTTACAAAATCTTGAAATTCTGTTTGCATTGTTGCAAACTGTAATTTTTTATTCATTAGGTAAATCATCTTTCTTTTATGAAAAATGTTAACTTCACCAAAAACATTTTTATTTGATACAAAATCATAATATGTAAATAAAATTACATAGATATAACATACTGGAAACTTCAATTTTTGATTCATTGTTGTTTTATATACTTTTTGTAACTATTTTTGCTCTAAGTTTTTTCTGCTAATAAAAACACGTAGTTTTGTCTACGTTTTCACTGATAAGGAAACCAGATGTTAACATAATAATTAGTATATAAAGCTCAGTCTGCATTGCCAATGAACTCTTGAATGCCTGTGCCTTAGAGGCTAAAAGACATGCCTAAAGTGTGTGTGTTTATTTTTGTGTATTTTGTAAAGAAAAAATTTTTGTAATACTTTCCTTAAACAGTTATCATTGACTGTTTAGGTTCACTTTTACTACTAATTATAAAGTTTCTGTTCAATTTTCATACTTCCAATAGCAATATAATTCATCATTTCACCATTACTTCACTTTTCTGACAGGGCTCTAACTCAGCTGATTAATTTTACTGTCTTATTTCTGTTCTATTTAGCAGCTTATTATCAAATCACTGTTTTTACTCATCACTCGAACCATTCAAAATGTACACTTTGTTTTTATTTTGTTTATCGTCTTTACCATACTGTTGCATACAGATTATTCTAGCTCTGTTTAGTGAGGTTCTGTTCCTGATACCAGTCAGCTGTTAAATGACCACTGCCAAAGTCTACTGGCCTTGGCCTCCCCTCTCCCTTAATAGACATGCTCCTTTCACTTCTGGGAACCTTTGTTCCCCTTTGCAGAGTGCCCCGCGATGCAGTGTCCCCCCACCCTCACTAGCCCAGCCCAGCCCTGCAGTGGCATCCTTGCAAGCTTTGCAAGTGAGCACACTAAGCTCCATATTACACACCCAAATGTCCAGTCTCTGGCAAATCATCTGGCCAGGTGTCGACTTCTGTCGGACACCTGGCTCAAACCAAGTATTCCCACAAGTTCAATAAATCTAGACGGTTACATCTTTGTTAGGCACGAAAGATGAGGAGGTGGAGTAGGGGTTTACATATGCCTTGATTTATCACGTACTGTGTTACACATCCAACAATAATGAAAATAAGCAAGTGGAATATATGTTCATAGAGATCAAATCCCTTAATAGAAAGTGCCTAATGCGTGTCCTCTACAAACTTCCTAAAGTTCAAAACTGGTCTTTCAAGTGTCAAACTGAAGCATGAGCATAGAATTATACCTGTTGACACTAACAAATTTTCTATACAATAGTCCTTTCAGTATGAAATTTAAGCCAATGCTTTCTTCTTAAAATGTGTCGCTACTTCAGCCTGTTCCTATCCATCATACGAACAGTAGTCATGCTCTCATAGATACATTTGCAATGAAATCCCCAGGCTGAGTAATTCATATGTCTCAAATATCTGCACCTGGCATGTCCAGCCATGACATACTCTCTAGAATGTCCAGAAAGAGACTGCAATTTACTACTTACCAAGATTTCAGACTGTGAGGCAAACAGAGGAGCTACTTGATTGAGAAGTAGCGGTTCCGGTCTCTCAAACTGACATATAGCTGGGAGAGCGGTGTGGGTCTCAGGTTCAATTCTCGGCGGAGTCAAGGAATTCCACCTGCCTCGAGATGACTGGACGTTTGTGTTGTCCTTATCATTCATGAAAGTGGTAAGATTGGACTGAGTAAAGGTTGGGAATTTGTATGGGCGCTGATAACTTAGCAGTTGAGTGCCCTACAAACCAATCATCATCATCATCATCATCATCCATATCCACATCCAGTGATGCCTATGAGCTGAGGATGACTTGGCAGCTGGTCAGTACCTTGGGCCTTCATGGCCTGTTTGGGAGGAATTTAGTTTTAGAGTTTTCAGACTCATTAATTCGTCTGTTCTTGCAAGTAAGGTACAATAAATAGTTTGGGGGACATCCTCTATTCCTTTCTCAGTCATAAAAATAACTCCATGGGTCTACTTACAAACTTACTCAACTATATGACAAGTAGGCTCCCCTGACGAGCAGAAAAATAAGAAAGAAACATGCACCTTGGTTAACTGAATAACTAAACCAGCTTTTGATTCTCAGAGGTCCTGCATATTGGACATACAAACTAAGTCCCGCATCTGAAAATCATATTGCTTACAAGCAATAGTGTATTCCCATACATTAATCAAGAACAGAAATAGCCCAGCTGTCCTGTGGAAAAACCTGCATGGTCTTGGTACAGGCAAAGTAAAAGCTGCAGCTGATCCCATTGTCGCAGTTGAACTGAAGCAGTACTTCATGTTACCTACAGTCACAATTGAACCACATACGAAATAGACACATGTTGATTACTTGTGGTTTTGTGGGATTTAAGGGACCAGACTGCTACAGTCATCGGTCCATTGATTACTTCATGAGGTTAAATGACTGTAGCAACAAAAAATTCTATCTGAAGCATGTTTCTTGCAATACTGTCATGCATGTCAGACCAGCATCTACAGGACATGATGGCATCACAGTACAAATGATGAATATTATTATTGACCCATGACTGTCCACTATAACAGATATCTTCAAACACTCCTTGACCACAAGTGTTTTTCCTGAGTTCTGGAAACAGCCCCTTAATACCTGAATAAATTGCTACCAGAAAGAAAAATCAAAAATCATATTTTGTAACCAGTAATGAAATATTACAGAGTACATAAGGTCAAATGTAAGATGTGTTGTACCTCTCAGATATAATCAGGTATATCACATATTTGTGACAACAGGCATTTGAGAAATTGAATACTCACAGGAAATCACTTAGTAAAAGATATTTGTTTAACATTTTGATGTGACATTGATAGAATTTCTGGTGGCATACATTTCAAATAACAACATAGTCTTATTTGTGAAATTCTGGGATGAATATTAAACGTACTACATACAAAAACTAGTTGCCCTGTAGAATTTGATATTTTATATCTTTGCCTTGTGTCAGTAACCTGAGGCTAATGACCTAGGTAGACTTACTGGGACCAGTGTTCGTGGACCTTGATGATGCTGTGGTAGTTCTGCCTTTATACAGGCTGAAGCCTACCTTTTTTCCTTCAGTTCTAGCATATCATATATTGTGTATTATGGGGAAATCTGAAACTGTCACAGCCCAGGGTGCATACGACACAGGACAACCGGGAATTGTTTCACCCGGGAGAAAACCGGGAAAAACCCGGGAATTTTTCGGAATTCCGGGAATTTTTCATTGTTTTAGCTTTCAGTTAAATGTTTGTAATTTTGACTGCAGAATTGATTCTCTAGCAAAGAATGTTATTGTATTCTGCTAGTGGAGAATGATACTGAAGCAATAAAACATACATAAGAGGGAAAAAAAATAAAACTTTAGTGGCAAAGGAAATATGCAATTTACAACAACAAAAAACCGTGCACGCACAAGCGTCTGCAAATAGCAAAAATATGTCAAATGTCTTAGGGCGCAGACTGTAATTCTTCGTAACAATAAACTGCTTGCCATGAGCATGACGTCACAACTGTTCACATAAGGTTCGTTTGACCAATTGTCAGCGGTCTGTTGCGCATGCGCATTTGACTCGCGTATGAGCAGTACCTTCTCCCGCTACTTGAAGTTTGGCTGTTAGCTGTATCGGTAGTAGCAGCAAGCAGCCAGATGCAAACGAGAAAAATTTTTCTCGCGCGCCATAGCTGGCAGATTCACGCTTGCACATAGTTGTCTGAGTTGTAGTGGGGAGGGGGTTAACCTCCACGTGACCCGTGTTTACGTTCAGTGATTTCGCTGCTTCTCTTCGTGTGCAGCTCCCACGTCAAATGAAAACAAAACGGGTTTCGGTGGCCGGGAGCTGTCAAGTGAATTAAAATACATCCACATAATTACGGAGGGCAAAAATATATTATTAATTTCAGTTTTCTGATTTTATTTTATTTCCAAGTTAGTAGCAGTCAAGCATAAATCGCCTTGCAGAACAGTGAAGTTATTTTTGCAAGTTTGCTAAAGAAATTTGGCTTTATTAATCTTTCCGCCGAGGCAATCATTTTATTTGAAACGAAGTGTTTCATTCAACAGCATTGGCTAGTTCCAACTGTTAGCTGAATTTCAAGTGCACGTTATCATCTTCTGCCACATATGGCATTATGCCATAATAAAGAACCAAAAATGAGATCCTAGAGTACTGGTACTCCAAGAAAATGTCCATCCCAAAAACCACACTGAAAAGCTTAATATCAGATGGGACCGACTTCATTGTGACTCTGGAAAAAGCCAATTTGTACTTCAAGCCGAATTATGCATTTTAGTATGTTTTACGAAATTCCGATCCTCTTTGGAGTATCCTCTGATGCACTGCTCCTTTTATTGTGTAATGTAAGCTTTCTTAGTGCTTTATACACACGAACATATGGGCTTCATACACCACTGCAGTTGCACACGCACAATAATGCATGTTTTCTGGCTCTCTCTGGCAACCGGTAAATTGAACCTATTTCTAACAGTCTCCGGATAGTATTGCGAACGGTGGTTAGAAAAGCGTTACTTTCAAAGTAAATTTCTTTTTACGCAAGATGAGTTATGTTACGAGTGAGAAAGTGGGATGGATATCTAAATCACAGAGCGTTCGAAACTGAACAGTTTGAGGACCAGCCACTTACAAGAATTTCGAGCCGAGACATTTATGTCATAATTTTAAATTTACTGGCACATTTGTGTGATGTGTCTTAAAGTATAACACACGCAAAAAAGATAAATATTACATGTGAAAGCGTAGCGTCTGTTGTAGCGTGTTAATCTTAGAGACTAACGTATGTGAAAGCTTAGCTTTTCTTGTAGATATACGGTACTGTGTACATTAATGTAAATCGTTATCTTTTCCTCTTGCGTGTTCGTGCTATGTAACCAGTGATCTTGCTATTGGCTGACTATAACACGTGTCCTATGCTCTGAATAGCTGCTGTCATCGGCTGACGAGATCTCGTGGCTTGAGATATGACTCGCTTACAAAAGGACATCGGAACCTCGGTTTCAACGCTCCGGAAACTAACGCGCAGTGTTTGGTGCAATTCGAATTTATAGTTTCGTAATACGAAAATATGCAGCGTATATGTTGCTGCAAATCAAAGGTCTTTCCAAAACTTCTCTCCCTTTTTTTTTTTTTTTCTTCTTAAGTCTCTCCAAAACTTCTTTGCCCCGTCTTTTCCTTTTTTTCCGGGAAGTTCTAAGCTATTGTATAAAACGTTAACCATTCAAAGGATTGATAAGTTTTACAGTTCCGAGGGAAAATCTACGGAAAACCTACTGTCACTTAGGACAGAAAAAGTGTATTTTCGCCCGCGAAAAAGCATATTTTTTAAACGGGATATCCGGGAGAAATCCGGGAATGGTTTTTCCTTGTCCCCATATACACCCTGCAGCCACTCTCTGCAAGTGGTAACAAGCTTTGAAATATCAATGTGCATTTCATGGAGCATAAAACCTTGGGGGTCCTTCGATAAGAAAATAAAAGCCTCAGGGTATTAGCAATTCATTAGAATTTCCACATCACCTTAAAAGTGAAATGTTACGAGTCAAAACAGTGTTTATTTTTTTTTAAAGTCTCAGTCCTTCACAAAAGCTGGGAACAAGACAAGAACGTTCACCTGATTAGACTGAATCAGATTCCATATCAAGATTCACTTTATCAAAAAAGTTTCATATATTGAATACAAATGTCTGTTTCAATCAGAAAATAAATAAATAAAACATACACTTTATGTGGTTAGGGTGTATACAATCCATTTTCATGAATAAAATTTAATGCTACGACCACTCCATTGCTAAAATTCTCTTAACACTGATATGATCCCTGTGTGCAAGCTGAATGCCAGGACAGTATAAATCACCCAGTCCCTGTGTCTGCTTTGAGCCAGAACTGATAGAGTGGTATGATGCACTATGGCTTGGCAGAATAGCACATAAGACCTGCTCATGAGGTCACCAAATATGATTGTGACATCATTCAATTGGTTTACATCTGCAATGTTCAGGTGTGAAACGTATGTATCTGCCCCACAACAGTATGCAGGGTAATGTAGTCATGGAGTCTTAGTTGTACTGAACTGTATACCTGAGGATGAGAGACATCATTTTTAATATTTTTGTAGCTCAAAGGTTTGGTTGTATTGAATATTAAAATTGCCATTAACCTCATACACAGCTGCTACCACTAATAATGGATAAAGCTAAAAAGAACTGCATATGTTATTACTAATGAAAATTTGTGTCAGAAGAGACTCAGAGCCAGATTCGCTGCTTTTCAAATTTTCGTTGATACTGTTGATTCCACTCTTAGTTTCAGAACACTACTACCATAGGTTCTCTCTCGCAGAATGTGGGAGTAGTGGTAATGAGGGTACAAAGTTGATGGAGGAATATGACTTACACTGGTACATAGGATATATGTCACTTCACGGAAATGATATTAATGGAAAAACTGCCTGTAATAACTGTAATTATTCGTGGAAATCTGCTTTCCAGGTGAGTAATATAGGTAACTATCGACAGTCACATGGTAAACATCGCCAAGATAAAAAAGAAGCAATGAAAAAACAAGAAACCTAAAAACTCGTCTTGCAAGAGGCCTACTACAAAAAGAGTGCCATGTTGCATTAATAATAGATATGTGGCTGCAGTGGGTAGATAGCCAAAGACAAAGAAGTGTAATTTTGACAATGACTGTATTTCTTTTCCCAGACAATAAATAATTTCAAAAACATACTTTTGACCATAGAAACAGTACGGAAAGCATCTGATGATTTGTTTACACTCAAGTGGGCATAAACTCATAATTGGATCCTTCTAATGACCTCCAGATGCACCTCCAAATGTATCCAAAAACTTTAGAAAAAAAAACAAATTTCAGTAGAACATAAGTTTCCCAATCATATTGTTATTGAGGAGACTTCAATTGTGGCTGTGACAAGACATCCTGCAAAACACTATAAAATGGATTCTCTGAGAACTACCTAGAACAGATTTCTCGGAAGTCCACTTATGATGGAAATATCTAACAGCAACCAATAGACCTGAACCCTTTGAGGATGTCTACAAAGAAACTGGTACCAGTGGCCATGAGACAACTGTAGCTACAATGATTACTAAAGTACACAGGGCAACTAACACAAGTAGAAGGGTTATATTTTCAACAAACTAGGTAAAAGGGGCATGCAGTAATGTAGTACCTCAGTAATAACTTGAAACATTTAGCTCCAGAGAGGAGCATGTAAGAGGAACATGGTACAGGTTTACAAGAGTAGTTCACTGTACATTTGATAGATATGCACCCAGCAGAATAGTTCATGATGCGAGAGACCCTCCATGGCATACAGTCTCTGTAAAGAAACAGACTACTATACAATAGATATAAAACAGACCATAGGGTTAGAGATAAGGAGATGTTGAATGATACACGTTTGGCACTCTAGAGGCAATGTGTGAAACCTTGAACAACTACTGTAGCTTATTATTATCTGTCACAAAACCCCACGAAATTTTGGTCATGTGTAAAGGCTGTTAGGCTGTTAGTAGTATGAAAGTTAATGTCTAGATACTCGTGGATGAAACGGGGATTGAAATAGAGGTTAGCAAAGCAAAAGCAGAAACTCGCATTTCAAATGCTCCTTCGCAAATGAAAATCAATAGGTACTGCCGTAATTTAGTTCTCGCTCATCTGCAAAGATAAATGATATAGATGTTAGTATCAGTAGTGTTGATAAACAGCTGAAATCGCTAAAATTGAACAAAGCTCCAGGCCCCAATGGAATCCCTATCGGATCCTCTATCAAATTTGTGCCTGATCTAGCTCCTCTTTTAACTATAATCTAGTATAGGTCCCTCGAACAAAAAAACTCTGCCCAGTAGTTGGAAGATAGCGCAGGTCACACCTGTCTACAATAGTAGTAGTTAAAGTGATGGTGCCATCTAGTATCCTTATCATCCATTTGCTTTATATTCTTAGAACATAATGAGGTACCTCAAACAGAATGGCTGCCTCCATGCCAACCAGCATAGATTCCGAAAACATCAATCATGTGAAACCCAACTCGCACTTTTCCAACATGACATGCTGAAACCCACTTATCAACGCAGTCAAGTAAATGCAGTATATTTCAGAAACGTATTTGACTCCATAGCACATCTACATCATACTCCAGCACAAAACAGTGTGTGGTGGAGGGTACTTGTGATGCCTCCTTCCCTATTTCACTTGCAAATGGCATGTGGGAAGAATGATTGTCAGTAAGCCCCTGTATTATTAGCTCTAGTTTTTCAAATTTTCTCCTCGTGGTCATTTGTGACATGTATGTGAGTGGAAGTAATACTCTGAGGTGACTAAAGTCATGGGACAGCTGCATGGAGATGGCAGTAGTATCGTGTACAGGAAGCATTAAAGGGTAGTGCATTGACAGAGCTGTCATTTGCACTCAAGTGCTTCAAGTGAATTGTTATCGACATGACTATGACCACACGACAGGAATAAACAGACTCTGAACGTGAAATGGTAGTTGGAGCTAGACACATGGGACATTCATTAACAAATTCAATATTCTGAGATACACAGTTTCAAGAATGAATCAAGAATACCAAATTTCAGGTATTACCCTTCACCACAGACAACGCAGTGGCCGACAGCCTTCACTTAATGACAGAGTAGCGGCATTTGCCTAGAGTTGTCAGTGTAAACAGACAATCAACACTGCGCCAGTAACAGCAAAAATCAACATGGGGCACATGACGATCACATCCTTTAGGACAGTGCAGCGAAATTTGGCGTTAATGGGGTATGGCAGCAGGTGATTGATGTGAGTGCCTTTGGTAATAGCACGACATCGGCTGTAGCGCCTCTCCTAGGCTTGTGACTATATATATGTTGGACCCTAGGCGACTGGAAAACCCTGGCCTGGTCAGATAAGTCCTGATTTCAGTTGGTAAGAACTCATTGTAGAGTTCGAGTGTGGCACAGACCCCACAAAGCCATGGACCCAAGTTGTCAGCAAGGCACTGCGCAAGCTGGTAGTGGCTCCATAATGGTGTGGGCTGTGTTTACATGGAATCGACTGCGTCCTCTGATCCAGATGAACTGACTGTTGACTGGAAATGGTTCTGTTCAACTACTTGGATATCATTTGAAGCCATTCATGGACGTCGTGTTCCCAAACAATGGTGGGAATTTTTATGGATGACAATCCACCATGTCACCAGCCCACAGTTGTTTGCAATTGGTTTGAACAACATGCTGGACAATTTTAAGTGAATGGTTTGGCCACCCAGATCGCCTGACATGAATCCCATCGAACATTTTTGTGACATAATCGAGAGATCAATTTGTGCACTAAATCTCTCACCAGCAACGCTATCGCATTGTGGATGACAATAGAGGCAGGATGGCTCAGTATTTCTACAGGGGACTATCAACGACGTGTTGAGTCCATGCCATGTCGAGTTGCTGTCCTACGCTGGGCAAGGGGAGGCCCAAACCGATATTAGGAGGTGTCCATGACTTTCGTCACCTCATTGTATGTTGTCCGACTCTTCTCAGAGAGTATTGTCTCGAAATTTCACTCGTAAACCTCTCCATGATGCACACCACCTCTCTTTTAATGTCTGCACTGGAGTTTGTTGAGCATCCGCCGACTAGACAATCCCATGATACACCCACCAGTCCTCGTTGGATCTTCTCTATCTCTTCTATCATTCCTATCTGAAAAGTATCCCAAACTGATAAACAGTACTCTACAATCAGTCGAACTAGCGCATTGTTAGCCACTCCCTTCGTGGATGAGTTACATAGATTCTTCCTATGAATCTCACTCTAGCATCAGGATCCTACCATTTGTTTTATGTGGTCATTCCACTTAAAGTTGCCCTGGATATTTACCCCTAGATATGTTACTGTAGATACTTTTTCCAGCAAGTTGTCATCAATAGTGTAGTTTTACAGCAGTGGATTTATTTTCCTATATATGCAAAATATGTTACATTTATTTACATTCAGAGTCATTTGTCAATCATCTATAGGTGGTTCTACAAATCGGTACTGTCTACTGGCGTTGCTAAATTCTTGTTGAGAACCGCATCACCTGTGAACGGTCTTAAAAAGCTTCAAACACTTTTTAATAGATCATTTACATGCATCGTAAATAGTAACGGTCCTATCACACGTCCTTGGGGTACTACCAAAAATGCTTGTACATCTGTCGATTTCTTCCGTTAAGAGTGACGTGTCGAGATCTATCTGCAAGGAAGTCTTGAAACCAGTCGCAAATGTCGCAGCACTATGTATCTCGTGGAGGAACAGAGCGAACTGAGTTTCACAAAATCTTTGTTTGCACACTTCTCTTGATTCCTATATAGGAGATTTTTGTTCTGCAAAAACTTCATAATTCTTTGACATAAAACATGTTCCATAATTCAACCAAAGACTGACGTCAGCAATATAGGCCTTAGTATGATGGCCCGTATTACAATCTCCCACTGTGAAAATTTTGAAAGACCAAATTAAGTATTTCAGCCTTCTGTCTGTTATATTACGTTTCGTCGCCAATATTGTCACTAAGTGACTGAATAGATGGTTTTGAACCGCTTACTGTTTTTAAATAAGACCAAAACCATTGGGCCTTGCCCACTCATCTCGTATCGGGTGCCAAAGGGATGCTGCATTCTCGGAATGCTATACCACAATTCAAGCAAATACCATTAGTAGTTTTTTTTTCTAAACAGCAGATTTGACAATACTTAACTTGAATGTACTACATGTTGTCACAAGCGATGGACGACAGGCAATATAATTCAGAGTCCCTGGCTATATGCAATGTTCCTGCAAGTTTGACATGCAGTTTGTGGATCACTGATAACTGTTCTCATAGCACTCTCTGCGAGGCGAAGCTAATACTCCACTAATGTCAGCCTGCGGCTGGCAGGAGCAGCGCTTATATTTACTTCTTGCAGAGGTCGGCCCTGGCATGGCCGGTCTTTGTGAGTGGGCAATTGGCTGACGTCGCCTCACCGCCTTCTATGGTCTTACATTCTTCCTCTTCGTTCCGGCGCTTGTGGTTACGCCAGAACATTCTTTCCCCCCAAAGCGATGGCCCATCGTTGTGTAGGGAGTGCGACCACGGTGGGGGAGGCAGGAGTGTTGACACATCGTTGGGCCAGAAGCTGTGGCTCAGGGGTCAAGCTTCCAGCCATACCCCGCCATCTGTCCTGCGCTCTGGCGGAAATGTCCCCCGGAAAACGACCAGAAGGGTACGCGTCCACCTTCTGCTGCCATGAAGCAGATGAAGATGGCGGCGACTGCTGCGGTGTGGGTGGGTCCGGCTCCATTGGTAGGACGAGAGGACGCAGAGGAGGAGAATACCCCATCTCAATGTGGTCGTCCCTCGGTGTCGTGATGACACCCTCTAGCACCTGCTGTGGCCGCGCTGTCCTCTGGACCTGTGAATCTGGAGGAAGATGGACTGAAAGACCATCATGTATACGACAGAGGCGAAGTTTATTTTGATGGTAGCACTGCAAGCCATCGGGACCTGAAAGAAGATACTTGTAAGCGCCAAGTCGACGGACGATATCGCCTCGCGCCCACCGTCTGCTACCGCTAAAAACCCTGTGAAAGACAATATCATGCGGCGCGAAGCAATACTTGCGACCTTCCTTCAGATGCTGAGGAGGGTGGAGCAGTATCCGATGGTGGCGGCCGTGAAGCAATTCCACTGGCGATGGTCCATCTCGTGGGTACGAACGATATGAGGCAAGAAACAGTTGCAATGCTTGATCCCTAGTGTGAGCGGAGCGAAGTTTGGTCATCTGCTGCTTGAAGGTTCTAACAAAACGATCCGCATCACCGTTTCACTGTGGATGGAATGGTGCATTAGTGAGATGCTGTATGCCATTGCGTTCACAGGATGTTTCAAATTCATTGCACCTGAACTGAGGGCCGTTGCCTGTCACTATTACTTCAGGTAAACGTTCTAGGCAAAAAAAAAAAAAAATCGATGATAACACCTGAACTGTGCTACGTGACGTTGTCGAGTTCGTTGAGACAGAAAAAGGAAACTTGCTATATGAGTCAACCACAGTCAACCAGCGTGTGTTCCAAAAAGGTGCCACAAAGTCTGTGTGCACATGTTACCATGGCGATTGCCACTTAGGTGAAGCAGAGAATTTTTGTGGCAGAGCGGACTGATTTTCCGCACATGCGTGACACTGTGACGTAATCTGTTCTATTTGGACGTCCATACCCTGCCAAGTACAGTGTCGACGCACCAACTGTTTCGTACAAACAATCCCCCAGTGTCCTTGGTGGAGGAACTGCAACACTTCTTTTTGCAAAGCTTTAGGGATCAACACACATGACTGTCCACTATCATTTTGAACAAGATTCACACCTTTCTGTTCAGCGAGGCTGTGCTGACGTACAAAGTATAGTCGCACTACAGAGCTTTTTATGCTATTCAACGAGTGAGGCCAAGATGTGCGATTATAATTGAGCAAAATGTTCAAATCTGAATCAGCGTCCGTGGCCTGTGCAATTTTGTTATACTTCAGCGGAAACGACCGAAGCAATTCAGAATCCTGAGCATCGATGTGACATCAAGATGCAGCAGAAGCGTCAAAGACAGGGCCAATCAAAAGATGTGAAAGTGCGCCCGCATTAGTATGTTGAGCTGTCGGACGATACACAATATCACACTGGTATTGAGACAAGAAGAAAGCCCGTCTTTGCACTTTTTGGACAGTTTGTACAGGAACCGGTTTCGTTGGATGAAACAAGGACTGCAAAGCCTTGTGATCCGTTACTAACTAGAATTTTCTGCCGTACAAATAGTGGTGGAATTTGATGACACCATACACAATAGCCAATGCCTCTTTTTCAATTTGTGAATAGTTACGTCAAGCTTTGGACAACACTTTTGATGGGAAAGCAATAGGCATGTTTTTATCACCAATTCTGTGCGAAAGCACTGCACCGATTCCTTAAGAGGAAGCGTCAGCTTGCAATACAACGGGTTTGTCAGGATCAAAGTGAACTAAGCATCAATCACTGAACAATGTATCTTTAAGTTTCTGAAAAGCTACTTGGCACTCATCTGTCCAAACAAAGGGGACATACTTGTCGCGCAAGCGAGGAGCTATGATTTGTGCAGCATTCGGTATGAACCGAATATAATTGTTCATTTTCCCTAAGACTGACTGCAATTCTGTGACATTGCAAGGAACTGGCAAGTCTTGTATGGCTAACAATGCAACTGAAAAGGATGCATACCTTGACTGTTTATGACATGAGCAAGATACTGCAACTTAGGTTTACAAAAATCGCACTTGTCCAGTCTACACTTCAGTCAGGCATCAGATAACACACGAAACAAAGCACATAAATTTGCAATATGTTCTTCAGGTGTCCGACCTGCTACTACAATATCGTCCAAGTTTGAACAGTTTGGCACTTGTGCAGTCAGCTGTTCCAAATATCATTGGGAAAATGGCGGGTGTGCAAGCACTGCCAAAAGGCAAATGCAAATATTTAAACAAGTCCAAATGAGTATTTACTAGACACACTTTTTGAGATTCTTCATCGAGTGGTATCTGAAGATATGCGTCACGCAAATCAGTTTTTGAAAAGTAGCGTCCAGCGCCTAATTTGTCCATGAGATCTTCTGGGTGTGGCAATGGATAAGTATCAATAACTGTTTGTGGGTTGACTGTAGACTTGAAGTCAACACAGAGGTGAATGCGACCTGAAGGTTTGGGGAGCAAACCCAGTGGACTTGCCCATTGACTAGCTTGTATGAGCGCAATAACCCCACAATCTTGCTATTCTTTTCAGTTCAGCAGCGACTTTGTCCCGTAATGCGATGGGAACAGTTCTGGCCCGGCAAAATTTCGGCTGATCATTGTGTTTCATAGTAATATGGACAACAAAATTGTTAGCTCTGCCTAAACCTTCAGAAAAGAGTTCTGGGAATCCTTTTAGCAAGCTAGCTACACTGTCTTTTGCACCGCATGTGGATACTGACTAAACATTGTCCTGAATGTTAAAGCCAAACAAATTAAATGAATCAAGACCAAATATGTTCTCACACTTGCGTGATTTTAGCTCTGTAAAAGGCACTGTTTGCGTATGCGAGCGATACATAGCAGGCAAATTACATGTTCTGAGAACGGGAAGGTTTTGTCCATTACAAGCTGTCAGTTGCGTGCTGGTTTTAGACAGGCCTGGGGAGCCTAACAGTTCATATGTGTGACGATTTAGCAATGTGACAGAGGCACCCATGTCCAATTGAAATTTGCCACAAATGAGTAAATGAGCAAAAAGTTCGTTTGACTGGCGTATCACGGTCGCAGGTTCGAATCCTGCCTCGGGCATGGATGTGTGTGATGTCCTTAGGTTAGTTAGGTTTAAGTAGTTCTAAGTTCTAGGGGGCTGATGACCTCAGAAGTTAAGTCCCATAGTGCTCAGAGCCATTTGAACCATTTTTTGACTGGCGTATCACTAACGAAATGCATGCTTGCTAGTTGCAGTCTTGGAGTATACTGCATTAATGACATAGGCCTTGTGGCAAGAGTTTTGTGAGTAGTCTGAATTCTTATGTTTGTTCCATTGCAAATACGGATTGTACATGTCCTTTCCTACCACAAGCGTAACACTAAGCTTGTCAGGAGGGGCAGTCTTGGCGTTTGTGCCGTAACACCTATGGCAAGACTTAATTTTGTTACCCTGTATAGCTGTCTGTTTAGCAAACTCCTTATGCGGCGTGGAACGTTGTTTAGTTGGCACGGCTAACGCACGCTGTCGGTGCGTAATGGGGCGATCGCAAGCAAGGAACTCAACCTGACAAGTAGCTGGCCGCTCAAATGTATGAGCTGACAAGGCACCAGAATCGTACTGATCTAGTACTTGTACTACCTGCTGAAATGATGGACCTGACTGTTTCAAAATCCGTTCTCTGATTTTGACGTCAGGCACATTGTACATGATCGCATCACGCAACATAACGTCTGAATATATATCACCACAAGCACATTTGAATTTGCATTTCCTTTTCATACCCTGCAAAACAGTTACCCACTCCTGATAAATTTGTTCTGACCATTTTTTGCACACACACTTAACGAATGCCATCCTGACACACCAACACTTCCCTGACTTTTGGAAGGCAGCCAAGGTCCTGATGTTCAGGAAGCCAGGGAAAAACCACTCCCTCCCACAAAATTACCAACCCATCAGTCTGCTGTGTTCGCTCAGCAAGATTGTTGAGAAGGTAATACTGAAATGTATCACTAGGCATTGCATCGCCAACGACACCCTAAGACCGGAGCAATTCGACTTTAGGAACCACCACTCGACAACACAACAACTCCTCCGCGTAGTCGAACATATAACACACGGCTACGACATGAGCAAAGCCACAGGGGCCGTGTTCCTAGACATCGAAAAGGCTTTCGATCGTCTCTGGCACAACGGACTCATACGCAAACTAAGCGAAGCTGGATTCCCAGACGGACTCATACGTATCATACACTCATATCTCACGAACAGATGTTTCAACACTAACGTGCAGGATAAACAATCAACACAACACGGTATCCAAGCTGGAGTACCCCAAGGGAGCATCCTAGGGCCCATCTTGTTTAACCTGTACATTAATGACTTCCCAGCGACACAAAACACGACGTTAGCCGTCTACGCAGATGACACAGCCATCCTCGCGCAAGACTGGAAAGCGTCGAACATCAATTCACGAATACAGACAGCACTCAGAACAGCTGAGCCTTGGTTAGAGCGATGGCGTATTAAAGTAAACGTCGACAAGTGCGAAGCAGTTCTGTTCACACGCAGACTGAAACTACTGCGCAAACACCAACACTGTAGACCAATAACACTACATACACGCCCAATACGTTTCCGAGAGAAAGTCAGGTACCTTGGTGTCTGGCTGGACCGGAAACTTACATGGGGGGACCACATCGAATACGTTGCCAACCGAGCGCACGCGAGGCTCAAACAGCTCTACCCAATGCTCAACAGGGAAAGCACACTGAATAGGAGGGTGTCGAGGTCCTTATACATGACACTGATTAGACCTCTGATGACGTACGCAGCTCCCGTCTGGGGATATGCAGCTCCCACACGACTGCGCCGCCTGCAGATCACACAGAACAAGGTGCTACGAATCATTAGCGATGCTCCACGCTACACACGCACCGTGGATCTTCACCATGAATACCGCCTTGATACCCTCAAGGAAGTATTCAAAAAACACGCCACACGACTATACAGGAACTCGAGACACTCGAACAATCCTTTCATCCTCACTCTGGGAAACTACGATCACAACCACAGGTGGAAACACAAGCGGCCAAAGACACTGCTAGCTAGGGCATAGCCACCTACGGTTAACTAACATACGCAAACAGCGACAAACGTCGGCAAGCCCCTGCATATCAGCAACACTGACTGGCAACTACCAGCTACTATTAGTGCCGACCAACAGGCCACAGCAGGGACACCGACGAGCTCGCCCACAGACGCGCAAACAATCTGCCAACATTCCCTCACACTGTGCCTCCGGTATATGACCTATCGGACACAAGATCGATAACAAACCTAACTGTTGCAGGATGCTGACGCTGAACGCGGACTCTGTACCAGCACCCAGCGCCAGCCGCCGAGCAGCACAAACGCACAACGTCAAGGTATCGACAAGCATGATACCCACTACTAACAAAGCCTATCCTTACACAACCTATCGCAGGCAGCAAGACAACTGCTACTGCTCTTGCCGCCCGACCTAACTTTCGCAGAGGTTTTTTTCCCTTGGCCCTTGCCTTGGCACTTTTTTTCCTCTGCCGTTCAAACCACTACCCTTCGTCAGATTTCGACCAATCTATCTCCAGATGAGCGCGTATTTTATCACATCCACAAGAAAACCTAAATCGGGCAAGGTAGAAGAATCTTTTTTACCCATTCGCCAAGTGTACAAGTTAGGTGGGTCGACAACATATTCCTGTCATGTGACGCACATGCCGTCACCAGTGTCCTATAGAATATATCAGATGTGTTTTCCTGTGGAGGAATCGGTTGACCTATGACCTTTCGATCAAATGTTTTCGGTTCCGATTGGAGAAGCACGTCCTTTCGTCTACTAATCGCACGGTTTTGCGATGCGGTCGCAAAACACAGATACTAAACTTATTACAGTGAACAGAGACGTCAATGAACGAACGGACAGATATAACTATTCAAAAATAATGAAAGTAAAATATTCGCTTGTGCGAAGACTTGAACCAAGGACCTCTCCTTCTGCAGCTGCTCACGCTACCACGAGACCACATCGTTGCTGAGCTCACGTGCTCCTTGATGCTGCCTATGTAGCCCATGGACTACTCAGTTTGTATATTTTGCTTATTTTTTCACAGTTTCACACAACTTCTTCCTGTTTTCTCAATTGATCTGTGTTCGGTTTATCAAGGCCTATCCACTGTGCCAAGTTATAACTAAATCTGAGGGGGGTGCGATGGGGAGGTTCCCTTGTTAGTGTATTGGGTTCTTGGTAGGGAGCATGTTATGTTGGATGGAGAGTCAACGACGGATGTAACAATAACTTCGAATGCGCCCCAGGGGATTGCATTGGGGCCATTGCTTTTCATGTTGTGTATTAACGATCTTACAGACAATATATGGTAGGTCTTTCCCATCCCTTAAGACCGTGCTTGGAACGTGCTTGTTTAAAGCATATTGTACCATGCTTCTCATTTTTTCTGTTCATGCTTATTTATCAAATGTAAGATTGTAAGGGGTATCAAGCGAAATTTGTGACTGGCTTGATGATTTATTTGTAGGGAGGGCACAGTGCGTCATGTTGGGTGAAGAGTCAACAACAGATGTAGCAGTAACTTCGAGCGTCGTCCAGGAAATTGCATTGGGGACCTTTCCATTCATGTCGTGTAATAACGATCTTGCAGACAATATTACTACTAACCTCACTCTTTTCACAGATGATGCAGTTATCTATAATGAAGTACCGTCTGAAAAAAAAAAAACTGCACAAATAGTCAGTCAGATTATAATGATATTCCAAAGTGATGCAAATACTAACAACTTGCTTTAAGTATTCAAAAATGTAAAATTGTGCTCTTCACAAAATGAAAAGACATAGTATTCTATGACTGCGGTATCAACAAGTTATGGTTGGATCAGTCAACTCATACAAATACCTTGACGTAATAATTTTAAGCAATATAAAACGAAATCATCAAATATAGCTCACCCGCAGATAAAGCAAGTGGCAGACTTCGCTTTAATTGTAGAATACCAGGGAAATGCAATCAGTCTACAAAGGATATACCTTACAAATCACTCATGCGACCCAGTCCAGAATATTGCTCAAAAGAATGGGACCTGTAACAAACGGGACTAACAGTGGATACTGAATTTATACAGAAAAGGGCAGCATCAATGGTCACAGGTTTATTTGACTCTTGGGAGAGTGTCACAGAAACTCTGAAGTAACTGACCTGGCAGACACTTGAAAACAGATGCAAACTATTCCGCGAAAGCCTACTTACAAAGTTTCAAGAACAGGCTATAAAATATTTCTCTGGGAATACATCACAAGCCCCTACCTATTGCTCCCATAGGGATCGTGATGAAAAGACTAGATTAATTGCGTCACGAACGGACGCATTCAGTCAGTCATTCTTCCATGCTGCATACATAAATGGAACAGATAGAAGCCCTTATAACTGTTACCTGAATCTTCTCAGGAAGGAATTACAACAATTCCTTTCTTGTTATTCTCTCGGTAAAGGATTTTGAGGATGGCTTGTGGTCCGCCGGTGAAAGCGATAGTACAATATTCCATATTTACGAACTTCCAGCATGCTGGAATAATTGCAGGTCAGCAACTTCCATTAATCAGTACAACTGAAACCAGCCAAAGTCGTAAATTTCACTTTTTTAATTTATTTACTTGATGACTAGTTTCGAGATGAGATCCATTTTCAAAGTGGGGTCAACGGAGGCGTCCGATACTACCCGTCGGCTTTGGGCAGTGACGTAAGGGTGTTGTGTTGTGTGACGTCATGACGGTGCGGAGTTTAGTTTATGAGTGTGCTATGTTTGTAGATGTCGTCTTCTTGCGGTTGGTGGTGTCCTCTGGTGGTGTATTTTGTTCATTTGGGTGTAGTAGCTTGCAGTGTACATTTATCGGTCGTGACTGTTATAGAAGAACGGAAATTAGTTTCAGTGAGTTAAGAATTAAGTTTCCGTTGCGTTTATGTTATTGCGGTGTCGTTTGATGTTACTGGTTTGCTGTTTGTCACACGGTAAGTCGTTTAATTCAATTTGTGGCTTCTTTTGATAGATATGGATATGGCTTCTAAGTTTAATAGTGCGCGTCTGCGGGCTGAAATGGGGCACGACATGTTGTCCAACATTAAGTTTCTGTAACTTTTTGAGCTTGTGATGGAGATAGTGAAATGCGGTGTATGCAAGCAGAATATGCGAGTTGGGGGTAGTGTGTGGCGCCGGAAGTTTTTTATGGTAAGTAGTCGTTTTTGGGTCTATTGTTCACGTGCTATGATGTTCGATGGGGTTTTTATGTGTTGTTGGGTCGGTGTTATTTACTGCATGTGTTGATGGTTGATGTTTTGGTATCGGCACTTGTGTTTGATTTATGTATCTTAAAGGGAAGTACTGGATTCCAATTTTTTTGGTATCATCAGTTGGATTTGAGCTGCATACGTCATGGGAAGTGACCGACTGCAATTTGTTGTCGTAGCTATGTGTGTTTTGGTATTGTGAGCTGTTGTTGACCTATATAGATCAAGGAAAGTGTTCGATTCCAATGTGTGGTCGTAGCCTTGTGTGTTTTGGTATCGTGAGTTGCTGTTGACGTGTTTTAGTATCGTGAGTTGCTGTTGACGTGTTTTGGTATGGTCAGTTGCTGTTGACCTATATAGGTTGCTTTAGGTGTTGGTTTTTATTTTGTGGTATCGACAATTGCGGTTGAGCTATGTAGATGAAGGGAAGTGACCGATTCCTGTCGATATTGTAAGTGTAGCAGACCTTGGGAATGTTGTGGTGTTTTTATGTCGTCGTTTTGTGTGATTTGTGATCGTGGTGTGTCTGTATGTGTTTATATTTAGTTTGTCGCCACCCAAAAACCCCCAATTTCCCGCGCTGGTCTCGTTAGTCTGATTGCATTTTTGGAGAGAGATGATTGTCTTGGTTCTATATGCATGTTAGTGTTTGTTGTCGTTTATGTAATGACGTCATAGGTGCCATTTTGCAAACTTTGAGAATGGTAGTTTCCGCCATATTGGTGACGTCAAGGGGCAAAGCAGACGCGTGGAATCGGACGCTTCCTTATTGCCACGAAGTGCATATGAACAGTCACAGTGCATACAGATAACTGTTATCTGCATGCATTGTATTTTTGGAAAATCAAGTTTGACTACCTGGATGATTTGAAAATGGGTCCCGCCCCGGAACTCATCATCAAGTAAATAAACAAGTAACATTTGCAACATTGGCTGGTTTCTGTTGTACTAATATTCCATACGTTTTGAGATGGTTAAAACTGAAATCGGCGAAGTCTCGCGATTGTCTCTTTAAGAAGGCTCAGACGGGACTCCAAATAACTCACTTAACCCTGAAGCGATATCATGTCACCAATTAATCTGTTCACAAAGCTAATTCACATTTACGCGCGTAACGTGAGCACCTTCCACCTACCCTGCAGGCTTACTCAGGCTCGACTGACTGCCTCACTACTTTAGCGCCAAACCGGACGGTGGGCGCCAAGCTGTACTCTTCTAATAAGATGGTGCTTCCAGACAGTGACTCTAACTCGCTGGCTCAAAGATGCATAAAGGTAGATACCATTAGTTCAGGATAGTATCGATATCTGCACCCTTACATCTTCTCACTACATGTTTCCGAAATCTGCAAGAATTAAGGATTTTCGGAAATATAAGGAGAATCCTCCACCTTAATGAAAAGAAGAAGAAAACAACAGAATTGTCCGGCAACGTAATGGAAATATTCCAGAAATAGAAATATAATAATGGATTGCAACGGCCACCTCGTTTTCATATCAGTCGTTTGAATTACAGACAATATCTTGCAAGAGCACACACATCGCATCAACCCCTACCAAATGATAATTCTTACACTGTTTGTTTATACATGACATAAACTACATAAACTCTTTAAGAAATACCATAAATTTTACAATCGTATTTAGATTCAGTCCATTTTCAAATCTCTTGGAATATTGTTTTAAAAACACATTAAACACATATATAAAAATTCAAAAGCAGATACTGATGAAATTAGCAAACATCAGAAACAGTTCACACTAGCAGTAAAGAATTTCTGTTTATGTGCAAAGGCATTAGTCTGGTGCTTTCCAAGCACCCTTACTTAGTGTAATAGTTGCATATTAAGCAAACATTTAAGACAAGATTTGACAACATGAAAGGATTTGAAAAACTCAGTATTGCTGGAAGGATATTCGAGAAAGAAACACCAGCCATTTCGTGTGTTTAGTAGCACATCTTTTCACTGAAAACTTTATGCGCAGGGCGACACTACCGGTTACTATGGGAGCCACACACACGGAACACGCCACCATTGCTGCACTGTCAATTTGGCAATTTACTTACCTTCTCGCACTGATGAGTCTTATTGCACGCGAAGTCACGCGTGACGTCGTTATGACGTGTACACCCTATATCGAAGACGACATTGGCGGCGAATCGACTTTTGTAATCGTTCGAGACGCTAAACTGCAGTAGTCGTTTTTGCAGATGAATTAAAGGAACAGCTCATTATATCCTCAATTGGTATATTCACTGCTATTTTGGAAGCTATTGATGTCTTTATTTTCTTTGAAAATGCGAACCTGCCAACTTTTAGAAAAAAAGAGCTCACAATCTGCACTGTCAACAGTAAATTTGGACGCGCTCGGAACCACGTCACAGTGGCTCAGTTGAATGATGTTCCTTGGGGACACAGGTACTATGTTCGAAACTACTGAGAGTATAATTCTTTTTAAATGCGAAAATTGACGCCTAGTAGCAACGTCGTACGGAGTCCACGTTAAACCCGACGTAAGTAGGGAATTACCTTCAGAAACTCAGTTGTTAAAATTAATGATTGAATACATAGTATCCACCATGTTCTCAACCAATCACAAATATAATTGAAGAACTGCATCAGTGTGTCTGAAGTTGTCCCAATACCTTTAGTTTATTAGTAAGGATTATTGAATCTGACCTATAAACACAGTTTCGAGGCCGGCCAGAGTGGCCGTGCGGTTCTAGGCGCTGCAGTCTGGAACCGCGTGACCGCTACGGTCGCAGGTTCGAATCCTGCCTCGGGCATGGATGTGTGTGATGTCCTTAGGTTAGTTAGGTTTAATTAGTTCTAAGTTCTAGGCGACTGATGACCTCAGAAGTTAAGTCGCATAGTGCTCAGCCATTTGAACCATTTGAACAGTTTCAAGTTTTCCTTTCTGTGTGCCAGGTGCAGAATTTCTACTAAAAATATGCGACCAAACAGCTTTTTTCTCAAATGCCAGTTTCAAGTGACTATACCGAGCTGACAATTTGTGCAAATGGTCCTTTACATCAGTAAAACGCAAAGTTTTGTTAACATTACTCGGTTGACATTTACTTTCGACACATTTTAAAATTTGCAGGAGTACTTTCATTGCAATTTCCAAATGATGATGAATACTGGATTGAACAATTCTATTTTCGAGTGAAATGTGATGAAGATATTAAGCTACCTGGAAAAATAATCTGTGGCATGCTATGCCCTTCTGAATCTATGATGCCTATGCCCCTCTTCGCACGCCACTAGGTATGGCGCTATACTGCGCAACTGCAGCGCCAAGGCTGTTCGCTGCTCCGCTCAACTGATCCACGTCGTCCTCCCAAGGCGTCCGGCTGGTTCGATTTCTCCTCTTTCCACTACTTTCCTCCACGGCTGCCGAAGCTCGGAACACTGCCAACGATTGCCAACCGCTTCCTTGGGCGAGATTTGCTTACAAGGAAAACTGCCCATTGTACCCGCTCAGATTTAATGGTCAAATGGCTCAGAGGATAGCCCGTCAAAAACTGAACAAACATCAAGCATGAAAACAGGAAGAAGGTCTACCGACCTGTGAAAAAGAAGCAAGATCGAAACAATGATCGATCCAAGCTCATGATGTGCAGCATCAAGCGAATAGCAAGTATCATGGCGTCGTGGTTGTCGGTCACCGTTGGACTGTGATGCTGGAGATCTGTGCTCAAATCTCCCTTGTGTCCCATTTTTTTCCACAAAATTATCAACTTTCCTCCCAGTCAGGCTCTGTTCTCCTTCTGTAGTTTTGTCAGTTATCATACTATACATTGGTTATACAATATCATTCATGTGGTAAGAATATACACTGAAAGGCCAAAGAAACTGGTATAGCCATGCGTATTCAAGTACAGAGATGTGTAAACAGACAGAATACGGTGCTGCGGTCGGCAACGCCTATATAAGACAAGTGTCTGGCGCAATTGTTAGATCGGTTACCGCTGCTACAATGGCAGGTTATCAAGATTTAAGTGAGTTTCAACGTTGTGCTATAGTTGGAGCACGAGCGATGAGACACAGCATCTCTGAGGTAGCGATGAAGTGGAGATTTTCCCGTACGACCTTTTCAAATGCGTACCGTGAATATCAGGAATCCCAGTAAAATATCAAATCTCTGACATTGCTGCAGCCGGATAAAGATTCTGCAAGAACAGGACCAACGACGACTGAAGAGAATCGTTCAATGTGACAGAAGTGCAACCCTTCCGCAAATTGCTGCAGATTTCAATGCTGAGACATCAGCAAGTGTCAGTGTGCGAACCATTTACGGAACATCGCCGATATGGGCTTTCGGAGCCGAATGCCCACTTGCATACTCTTGATGACTGCATGACACAAAGCCTGATGTCTCGACTGGGCCCATCATCTCCGACGTTGGGCTGTTGACGACTGGAATCATGTTGCCTGGTCGGACTAGTCTCGTTTCAAATTTTATCGAGCGAATGGACGTATACGGGTGTGGAGACAACCTCACGAATCCATGAACTCTGCATGTCAGCAGGGGACTGTTCAAGCTGGTGGAGGCTCTGTAATGGCGAGGGGCGTGTGCAGATGGAGTGATGTGGGACCTCTGATACGTCTGGATACGACTCTGGCAGGCGACACGTACGTAAGCACCCTGTCTGATCACCCGCTTCCATTCATGTCCATTGTGCATTCCGACGGACTTGGACAATTCCAGCAGGACAATGCGACACCCCACACGTCCAGAATTGCTACAGCATGTCTCCAGGAACACTCTTCTGAGTTTAAACTCTTCCGCTGGCCACCAAACTCCCCAGACATGAACATTGTTGACCATATCTGGGTCGCCTTGCAACGCGCTGTTCAGAAGATATCTCCACCCCTCGTACTCTTACGGATTGATGGGCAGTCCTGCAGGATTCATGGTGTCAGTTCCCTCCAGCACTTCTTCAGATGTTAGTGGAGTCTATGCCACGTCGTGTTGCGGCACTTCTGCGTGCTCGCGGGGGCCCAACACGATATTAGGCAGGTGTACCAGTTAGGCTCTTCAGTGTAGAATATAAGTCATGTAGTAAGAATACATTACCATCGCAAGTAAATGCGATGAATAATGAGAGCAGGCGATACGACGCACAGATCTCTCTCAGGAATGGAAACAACAAATAAACGGGTGTGAACTAAGTAGCAAAAAAGGAGTTCAAGACCAAAAACTTCCAAAACGGAACGCAAGAGTCATAACGCATGGTACTTCTGTAGAACAAATAGGAGGTACGTACATTTGGAGGTAACTTCCTTACATCCCGCTGTTGCAAACGGACGTTACACCACGACACAGATTTGGATACAGAGAACAGACACATCAGTGGCCAGACGCACATTTCATAATTTTGTGAAAAAAAGGGCACGAGGTAGATTGGAACATGGCTCTCCACCTTCGCAATCCAACACCGTGTCCACATGCCATGGCTATAAAATATAATATGTTCAATGCTAGACATTTTTATGGAAAATGCTTGGGCCGTTCAGTGTTTCGATTTTGCTTCTTTTTTCACAGTTCAGTATGCCTTCTACTTGTTTTTCGTGCTTGATCTGTGTTTAGTTTTTGACGGGTTATCCGCTGGGGCATGTTACCACTAAATCTGAGATAAGTGTGATGGAGAGTTTCCCTAGTTAGTGTGTACGGGCGGCAAATTGGAGCCGCTGTTGGCCTTGTTTGCGTTTCGATCTAATGGCGGTAACATCAATGCGTTGACGGTTGGTTGCCGTTGGGACTCCTTCCTGGTGTGGATCCCGGTCGAATGTTCGTAGGCGATTAGTCGTGTCTTTGCAACAGGTGTGTACTTAAATTTTTCAGGGCACACACAAGTCGCACTTAGTATGTTTTATTGACCGATTTCGTTCTTTAATTTAACACGAGCATCACCAGAATTTCTGGAATTTACTGATTAAATTACACTAATTAAATCAAAGAGCGCAACCATTCAATAAAACATACTGAGCGTGACTTGTGGCTATCCAGAAAAACTGAATTTCAACAGTCGCTGTCTCCCCTGCAGGCAATGCGTGCTCTCGCTAAGGGTGTGCATGTATTGTGTATATTGGAGTTTTTTTTTTTTTTCTTTATTGATTTTCAATTCCCTCCAAAGGGGGCGGGCTGGCAGCAGCTTACTACGCTGCTCTACAGCCTACAGACTGTTGTTTAAAAAAAGGAAGAAGGACTAAACAAGGAAAAACAGGCGATAAAATGGTGATTTAAAGTGTAAAATGGCGTAAAAATGCGGAAAATTAAAACAGAAAGCAAAAGGGCTAGGCAATGTTGATAAAATACACAGGAATTAGACAAGTAACATAGTAGACACACAATTAAAAAAAACATGGCGACAGTCTGGTTTCTGTTCGCAAGAGATAAAAAATCACACCCAGCGACAGTATGATGGCTGTTCGCTTCACTTCCCAAAAGACACAACACGGAACACTCACTGGAAAAACACACCGTAAAACACTGCACAAATATGGCACTCCCAATCAAAAGGCAGATGGGGGGGGGACTCGGAGAAGGGGCAAAAACAAGGAGGGAGGAGAGGAAAAAACGAAAAGGGGGGGGGAACCAAGGAGGGAGAGGACTAATAAAGGGGGAGAAGGGCAGACGCGAGAGGGAATGAGAGGAGGCAGAGGAGGGAAATGTAAAAGGACTTGAGGGAGAGAAGGGGGCAGAGAGAGGGTAGGGGGGGAAGAAAGAGGATGGAAGGGGGGGGAGAGGGAGCCCGGGAAAAGGACAGAGGAAAGGAGGGGGAGCGAGGATCAGAGTTGATAGGAGGGATAAATGGAGGGAGAGAGGGCATCATCCGGGAGGGGGAGTTGATGGAAGCCACCTTGGGAAAGGAGATGTAGGGTGTAGAGATGGACGGTAGGGGGGACACAACGGTGAAGACGTGACAGGGGGCGGGGATCGGAGAGGAGAGGAGCAACCAGGGGGTGAGGGGGTTCAAGTCGGCAGGAGGTGTAGAGGATGCTGATATGTTCGAGGAATAGGAGCAGATGGGGGAAAGGAATGAGATCATAGAGGATCTGCATGGGAGACGGGAGGCATATACAGAAGGCGAGGCGGAGTGCATGACACTCAAGGATCTGGAGGGACTTATAGAATTTTTTGGAGGGGGGCAAATATCCAGGCAGGACTGGCATAACATAGAATGGGACAGATTAAGGATTTGTAGGTGTGGAGGATGGTAGAGGGGTGCAACCCCCATGTCCGGCCAGAGAGGAGTTTGAGGAGTCAGAGGCGGTTGTGGGCTTTGGATTGGATGGAGCGGAGATGAGGAATCCAGGTGAGGTGACGGTCAATGGTGAGGCCAAGGTAGGTGAGGGTGGGGGTAAGGTGGACAGGACGGGCGCAGACAGTAAGGGAGAAATCCAGGAGCCGGAAGGAGCGAGTGGTACGACCTACGATGATGGCCTGGGTCTTGGAAGGGTTGAGTTTCAGGAGCCACTGGTTACACCATGCAGCAAAAAGGTCAAGGTGATTCTGGAGAAGGCGTTGGGACCGGTGGAGGGTAGGAGCGAGGGCGAGGAATGCGGTGTCATCAGCATATTGCAAGAGGTGTACTGGAGGAGGGGGGGTTGGGGCATATCTGCCGTGTACAGGAGGTAGAGGAGAGGGGAGAGGACAGAGCCCTGGGGCACACCTGCAGAGGGGTAGAAGGTGTGGGAATTGGCATGATGGATGGTAACATAGGAGGGGCAGTGGGAGAGGAAGGAGGCCACCAGACGGATGTAGTTGATAGGAAGGGCGTGGGTTTGGAGTTTAAACGGGAGACCGGGATGCCAGACACAGTCGTAGGCCTTTTCGAGGTCAAGGGAGACAAAAATGGCGGAGCGACGGGAGTTAAGCTGGAGGGAGAGGAGATGAGTAAGGGGGAGGAGTTGGTCATCAGCAGAGAAGGAAGGTCGAAAGCCTCACTAGGTGTTTGGGAGGAAGTGGTTGCGGTGGAGGTGGTGATGGATGCGCCGGGAAAGGATGGATTCCAAGAGCTTGCTGAACACAGATGTGAGACAGATAGGACGATAGGAAGAGGCATCAGATGGAGGCTTGTTGGGTTTGGAGAACATCAGGATACGGGAGGTTTTCCACAGGTCGGGATAGAAGCCAGTGGCAAGGATGACATTGTAGAGGGTGGCAAGGATTGAAAGGAATATACTGGAGCATAGAGTGGAATATGTAGAGAGCATTAAAGCTAAAGTTTTATCGTGAACGGGAATGTTTATGGCCCCCTACGAACTGCGATTATAAGAACAAACTGAAAAGGCGAGACGCTTGGACGGACATAACACAGCTATTAGAAAGTGAAAAAGAAAGAGCTGTCTTTATTGACGATAAGCAGAAATAAACACAGTCTAACATAACAGTCGCGACACTTCGCCTCGATTTTGTTGCCTACCGCGCCAGCAGCGCGCCAGACGGCCAGTAAATTAAACTGTGAGTTCGGTGCGTTCGTGAAAGCGAATAGTGGTTGTTTATTTTGCTTTCTACAATGGCTTTTACAAGCGGGACAGTTTGTAGCACAATAAATTGCAGCAACAACAGGAAGAAGACACCATAACTGTCTTTTTTTACGTTTCCTAAGGATCCTGAAAGGTACGAGGGCAGTTCAATAAGTAATGCAACACATTTTTTTTCTGAAACAGGGGTTGTTTTATTCAGCATTGAAATATACCAGGTTATTCCCCAAACTTTCAGCTACACAACACTATTTTTCAACGTAATCTGCATTCAATGCTACGGCCTTACGCCACCTTGAAATGAGGGCCTGTATGCCTGCACGGTACCATTCCACTGGTCGATGTCGGAGCCAACGTCGTACTGCATCAATAACTTCTTCATCATCCGCGTAGTGCCTCCCACGGATTGCGTCCTTCATTGGGCCAAACATATGGAAATCTGACGGTGCGAGATCGGGGCTGTAGGGTGCATGAGGAAGAACAATCCACTGAAGTTTTGTGAGCTCCTCTCGGGTGCGAAGACTTGTGTGAGTTCTTGCGTTGTCATGAAGAAGGAGAAGTTCGTTCAGATTTTTGTGCCTACGAACACGCTGAAGTCGTTTCTTCAATTTCTGAAGAGTAGCACAAAACATTTCAGAGTTGATCGTTTGACCATGGCGAAGGACATCGAACAGAATAACCCCTTCAGCGTCCCAGAAGACTGTAACCATGACTTTACCGGCTGAGGGTATGGCTTTAAACTTTTTCTTGGTAGGGGAGTGGGTGTGGCGCCACTCCATTGATTGCCGTTTTGTTTCAGGTTCGAAGTGATGAACCCATGTTTCATCGCCTGTAACAATCTTTGACAAGAAATTGTCACCCTCAGCCACATGACGAGCAAGCAGTTCCGCACAGATGGTTCTCCTTTGCTCTTTATGGTGTTCGGTTAGACAACGAGGGACCCAGCGGGAACAAACCTTTGAATATTCCAACTGGTGAACAACTGTGAGAGCACTACCAACAGAGATGTCAAGTTGAGCACTGAGTTGTTTGATGGTGATCCGTCGATCATCTCGAACGAGTGTGTTCGCACGCTCCGCCATTGCAGGAGTCACAGCTGTGCACGGCCGGCCCGCGCGCGGGAGATCAGACAGTCTTGCTTGACCTTGCGGCGATGATGACACACGCTTTGCCCAACGACTCACCGTGCTTTTGTCCACTGCCAGATCACCGTAGACATTCTGCAAGCGCCTATGAATATCTGAGATGCCCTGGTTTTCCGCCAAAAGAAACTCGATCACTGCCCGTTGTTTGCAACGCACATCCGTTACAGACGCCATTTTAACAGCTCCGTACAGCGCTGCCACCTGTCGGAAGTCAATGAAACTATACGAGACGAAGCGGGAATGTTTGAAAATATTCCACAAGAAATTTCCGGTTTTTTCAACTAAAAGTGGCCGAGAAAAAAAATGTGTTGCATTACTTATTGAACTGCCCTCGTATATACCATCATGTTACTAAACTGTATCGCCAGGATTCACTTGCAAACTACATGTGTATTAATGATTAATGTTTCGTTTTAGGAGCAGAAAATGGATAGTTAATAGCAGACGAGAAGACCTTATGAAAAATGACCCAGTTTACCTGTATAATAATATTAGGTTCTGTTCGTTACATTTCAAACAAAACCAGTTCATGAACGCAGACAATAATAAACTCGTGTGGAATGCAGTGCCCACACCGTTTGACATCCCCAATAAGCCGCCTCATCTGACGATGAGGAGGAAACTGCCACAAAGATTCGACAATCCATCTCTAAAGCTGTAAAACAGTCCTTTGACACAGAAGCAGCCAGTTCAGCTCTCCGTGTATCAGTGCTAGATTCGTGTGAATCGTCAACACGGACCTGCTTTGACGATGAAGTGGTTAGATTAAGTGCAGTTATTCGTGTATTACAAAAGTGTAATGTTTGGTATATATTTCATTCACTTCTGTTGTTAGTCACTTAATTTTCTTTGCTTCCTTCGTGTGATGACATTATTTTGTTTGCACCTTGTTCACTGACAGATTGCTTGCAAATTATTCAAATATTTGGTTTTGCGTGAAATGTAATGTAATCACCTCATTATAATGTTTTCAACATATTTCATCCGCTATTTGGTAGTTGCTAGTCCCCAAGATGAAGGTCGTACTTGTGATAACAGGCGACAATGACAAACACAGTAGGCCTACCGAACGATAAATGAGTTTTCAATCGCTTTTGCATTTAGAGGTACATGTCTGTGCTTCTTACGTGTTTTTTTTTTCCTTTATTGTAATTTTAATCACCTATACAGGTGGGCTGGCAGCGGCACATTACGCTGCTCTTCAGCCTTAAGTGGAACAATAACATGACATAGAGGTGAGACAGACAATACAAAAAACGGCGGGCAAAAAAATGGAGATACAAAAGATACAATAAACATGTAGCCGTTCACGTTGGACGAAAAAAACACTAACACTTGTTGACACGGCGCACAAAACACGGAGAACTGCGACGCCACATGTGAACAGTTGAGTTGTAACGGCACAAAACACAAAACGAAGCACACACACTAGACACTGATGGCGATGATCTCCGGCGCGCGAATGTTCACTGTGCGTGTGCGAGTCCGGGGACCTGCCAAGAGAGGAGGAGCAGGAAGGGGAGTGGGAGAGGGAGAGGGGAGAGCAGAGATGCCACGCGCAGGGGAGAAAGGGGGGGAGGGAGGAAGGGGGAGGGGAAGCCCGGTGGGAGGAGTGGTGGAGGGAGGGGACGGGGGAAAAGGAAAGAGAAGGGGAGGTAAGGGAAGAGAAGGGAGGGAGGGAGGGTGCCGAAAGGAACGTACACCGGAAGTGGGAGGTGGGGCAGGGTCAAAGTTGATAGGAGGGGTAGATGGAGGGGAGGAGGACATCGTCAGGGAGGGGGAGCTGGCGGAAGCCACCTTGGGAGAGAGTAAGTAGGGTGGAGAGATGGAGACCGGGTGCGACGTGCGAATACAGGCGCGGCAGCGGGCGGGGATGGGAGAGGATCGGGGATACGAGCAGGTGAGGAGGATCAAGTTTACGGGAGGTGTACAGGATCCGTATCCTTTCAAGGAAAAGGAGGAGGTGGGGGAAGGGGATGAGATGATACAGGATCCGAGTGGGGGAGGGGAGACGAATGCGATAGGCAAGGCGGAGAGCATGGCGTTCAAGGATTTGGAGGGATTTATAAAAGGTAGGGGGGGCGGAGATCCAGGCTGGATGGGCATAACAAAGGATAGGGTGGATGAGGGATTTATAGGTGTGGAGGATTGTGGAAGGGTCCAGACCCCACGTACGGCCGGAAAGGAGCTTGAGGAGACGGAGTCTGGAACGTGCCTTGGCTTGGATTGTACGGAGATGGGGAGTCCAGGAGAGGCGACGGTCGAGGGTGACGCCAAGGTACTTAAGGGTGGGAGTGAGGGCGATGGGACGGCCATAGACGGTGAGATAGAAATCAAGGAGGCGGAAGGAAGGGGTGGTTTTGCCTACAATGATCGCCTGAGTTTTCGAAGGATTGACCCTGAGCAACCACTGGTTACACCAAGCGGTGAAACGGTCAAGATTGGATTGGAGAAGGTGTTGGGAGCGTTGCAGGGTGGGGGCAAGGGCAAGGAAGGCAGTGTCATCGGCAAACTGGAGAAGGTGGACGGGGGGTGACGGCGGCGGCATGTCCACCGTGTACAAAAGATACAGGAGGGGGGAGAGGACGGAGCATTGGGGCACACCGGCGGAGGGGAAAAAGGTGTAGGAATCTGTGTTATGGATGGTGACATAGGAAGGACGGCGGGAGAGAAAGGAGCCGATCAGACGGACGTAGTTAATGGGAAGGGCAAAGGTTTGGAGCTTGAAGAGGAGACCGGAATGCCATACGCGGACATATGCACGTTCGAGGTCCATGGAGAGGAAGATTGCGGAGCGACGGGAATGAAGCTGTTCAGAAAGGAGATGAGTTAGGTGAAGGAGAAGGTCGTCGGAAGAGAAGGAAGGCCGAAAGCCACACTGGGAAACGGGATGGAGGCGGTGCTGGCGGAGATGCTGGTGGATGCGTCGGGTGAGGATAGATTCCAGGACCTTGCTGAAGACCGAGGTAAGGCAGATGGGACGGTAGGAGGAGACGGCGGACGGCGGTTTGCCAGGTTTAAGGAACATGAGGATACGGGAGGTATTCCACAGGTCGGGATAGTAACCAGTGGACAGGACTACATTGTAGAGCCTGGCCAGGGTGGAGAGGAAAGAGACAGGAGCTTCACGAAGGTGACGGTAGGTGACACGATCGTGACCAGGAGCGGTGTTGCGTTTTGTGCGGAGTGTAGCAATGAGATCCTGTGTAGTGATAGGGACATTGAGTTCCGTGTGTGCAATGTTGTCCAAGTACTGGAAACCCGGGGCGAGGGGAGGGATGGAGGTGTCAGTTCGATCGCGGACATCCGGGAAGAGGGAGTAATCGAACTGGGGATCATCGGGGATGGAAAAGACATCGGAGAGGTAGGAGGCAAAGTGATTGGCCTTACTAAGGGTGTCAGGGAAAGGGTGATCATCATGGAGAAGAGGATAATAGGGGGAGGGTTTAGTTCCGGTAAGGCGACGGAAGGCCGACCAGAACTTGGACGAGTTGATTGGCAGGGTAGCATTTAAACGGGTGCATGTCTGTCGCCAATCCCGTCGTTTCTTAGCCGCGAGCAAATTACGAATGTGTCGCTGGAGTTGCCGGTGGCGTCGTAGTGTGTCCGGGTCACGCGTGTGGAGGAAAGCACGGTAGAGACGACGGGATTCACGGAGGAGGAGAACGGCCTGTGGGGGTAGGGTAGGATGGTGGGGGTGGATGGCGACAGTAGGAACGTGGGCCTCCACGGCCTCAGACAAGGTCTGCTGGAGAAAGGAGGCGGCATGGGTGACATCGTCAGGGTGGTGGTAGGTGAGAGGGTGGCTATCGACCTGGGTGGAAACGGCATCCCGGTAGGCATTCCAGTCGGCTCAGGAATAGTCGTCGACATACTTGGGGGAGGTTCAGTACGAGGGTCGGGGCGAGGGCGACGACCGTCTGAAACGGTGAGGAGGACAGGGAGATGGTCGCTACCAATAGGCTCCAGGACATCCACCGTTATGCGGCCAAGGAGGTTGGGAGAGGAGAAGATAACATCAGGAGTGGAGTTCGATTCGGGACGGGTGTGCTGGGGGATGGGGATGAGGTCGCCTTGAAGGGAGGAGAGGAACCGATGCCACCGCCGTAACTGGGCGGCGGAACGACTATGGATGTTGAGGTCGGCGGCGATCACGTAGGAGGAGAAGGTATGGCCAATGTGGGAGAGGAAGTCGAAGAGAATAGAGGCGTTAGGGCGGACATAGATGGTGGCGCAGGTAACGGTAAGGCCGGGGAAGAAGAGACTAAGGATCAGGTGTTCGGTAGGGTCAGGAAGGAGAGGTTGGAGCCGAACGGGGATCCGACGGTGGTGACCAATGGCAACTCGGCCACGCGCAACTTGGAGGGGATTATCGGAGCGGTGGAGGAGATAGGGGGAGGTGTGGATAGAGTGGTGGGGTTGGAGGAAGGTTTCATTAAGGAGGAAGGCATCCACACGGTGGGTAGCAAGGGTGTGCATGAAGAGGTTCTTGTTGGCGGGAAGAGAACGGATGTTGTTGAAAAGGATACGGTGCTGTCGCGCCATGACAGGGATTTAGACGAGGGTGTCAAGACGGGAGCAGGTGAAATGGGCCTGGTTGTTGATATAGGTGGCGTACATTTTAAGGTGAAAAATGGAATGGGCGGCGAGGGAGATCTGTTGGAGGTTGTGGGGGCGCTGAAAGGGATGAACATTCTGGAGGACGATGGTGAGGAACCTGATGATGTCCTCAGCGGTGGGGGGGGGGGGGGACGAAGGGAATTGCCAGGAGGGGTGGGGGCGTCCAGAGGACGGAGAGGTACGGTGAGTTCAGGAGTGGTTGGAGGGGGTCGGGCTTTACACTTTTGGGAGTAGGTGGGATGGGGGAGATTGCAGGTATTACAGGAGGGAGGGGATTGGAGGTTAGGGCACTGCCGGAGGAAGTGCGCTTGCCGACAATGCGGGCAGGTGGGGGCCTCGCGGCACTCAGCTGAGGGGTGCGCATTATAGCGCAGACACCTCTGGCAGCGCAGGGATTGAGGAGAGGAACGGGCGGGGTCGACTTTGTACCGCTGGTGGAAGAGGAGGGCACCCTCCTTCAGGAGACGGTCAATGGAGGGGGCGTCCTCAGAGAAAACCCACATGAGGCGGGTGGGGACGGCCGAGTTGAAAATGCGGCGGACCGCCCGCACCTCCAGCGTGGGATGGGCCTTGAGCTCCGCCAACACCTCCTCCTCCGTGATCGACGGACTGAGCCGCGTGATCACGGCGGTGAGGGTCGGCGGGCGTCGCGGGGGTTGGGTTTGGCGGGTAGGAGATGGAGAAGGAGCAGGGGTAAGGGAGGCGTTGGGACCAAAACGGGAGATGTGGAGGCGGGAGAGGATGTCAGTATGGAGGGTTGGGCTGGGGGAGGAGATGAGAACAGAATCCCGTCTGGGAGTAAGGAGAGATATGGGGGCACCAGGGAAATGTTGGCGGAGGAGGAGGGAGAGGTTCCAGGCCTCGAGAAAGAAAGGATCTGGATGGGACAGGAGATACTTGTATAAACCGGGCGGGGAGGAGGAGGAGGAGGAGGAGGTGGGAGCAGGGCCAGGCGGGGAGACATCCATGGCACCCTGGGGGGGGGAAGGAGGTCGGGGCGGTGCCTTTTTGGGAGCGAAGGAGGTGGGGATGCCACTAGGGCGTTTGACGGCGGTAGAAGGGCGGGTGGTGACATGAGGGACGGGAGCAATTGGGAGGGGGCTGGAAGGGACAGGTCCCGGCGTGGACGCAGCAGTCGGCACCGGAGATGGTGACGGTGACGGTGAAGGCGATGGTGACTGCGACGATGATGACGGTGGTGGCGGTGATGGCGAAGGCGACGGGGAGATCTGGGCGTGGACAGTGGCCCGACGGGCCACCACCCTAGCCGGAGCTGCAGTGACAGGCTGGGGGAGTGGGGGGAAAGGATCAGAACGAGATGATGAAGAGGGAGAGGGGGCGACAAACAGCGAGGGCGAAGGGAGAGTGAGGAGAGGTGGGACGGAGGGAAGGGGGTGTGATTGGGCACACCAAGTTATAGTAGTGGAAGCGTCGGAAGGGGAGGTATAGACGATAGCGGTGGTGGTAGTGGTGGCGGTGGTGGTGGGGGCGGACATGAGGACAGGAAGAAAAAACACACAGCACTAAAAGGAAAAGACACAAACTGGGAACAGGCGAAGACGCAGACGGACGAAGACCAGGGTCGGACGACCAGGGCGGACGGCGACGGCGACGGCGGCGGCGAGCACCGGCTGGCGGCGACGGCGACGGCGGCGGCGAGCACCGGCTGGCGGCGACGGCGATGGCGGCGGCGGCGGCGACGGCGACGGCGACGGCGACGGCGACGGCGACGGCGACGGCGACGGCGACGGCGACGGCGACGGTGACGGCGGCGAGCACCAGCTGGTGGCGACGGCGGCGGGCGGTGGCGAGCACCGGCGGGCGGCGGCGGCGGCGGCGGCGGCGGCGGCGAACAGACGGACGGACAGCAGGCGGCGACGAACAGACGAACGGACGGACAGCAGGCAGCAGCGGAGACGGACAGCGAGCAGGCAGGCGGGCGGACGGACGGACGGACGGACGGACGGACGAACGGGCGAACAGCTACAACAGTAAGCAGCGGGCAGACAGACAGACAGAAGGACAGACACAACCGTTTTTTTTTTTTTTTTTTTTTTTTTACTTTATTGTTATTTTAAAACCTGTACAACTCAGGTAGGCTGGCAGCGGCACACTACGCCGCTCTTCAGCCATAGCGTTTTACAAGAGTATAAAACATGGTGAATGACAATGAACAAAGTGACGGGCAAAAGAGAGAGGTCACAGAGACATAAAAAACACGGAGTCGTTCACATGTGACGATAACAACACTGAAAACACGTCGGCACGGCGCACAAAACACTGACGAGTCCGACGGCACAAGTGAACGTAGGAGTGGGACGGCGGACACCAAAAACACTATACGACGTCACACACACGAGACACAAAAGGCGACGATCTCCGGCGCGCGAATGTTCACTATACGTGTGCGAGTCCGGGGACCTGCCAAGAGAGGAGGAGGAGGAAGGGGAGAGGGAGAGCGAGAGGGGAGAGCAGAGATGCCACGGGCAGGGGAGATAGGGGGGAGGGAGGAAGGGGGAGAGGAAGCCCGGGGGAAGAGGGGGAAGGGAGGGGACAGGGAGACGGAAAAAGAAGGGAAGAGAAGAGAAGGGACGGAGGGTGCCGAAAGGAAAGGACACGGGAAGTGGGGGGCGGGGCAGGGTCAAAGTTGATAGGAGGGGTAGATGGAGGGGACGAGGACATCATCAGGGAGAGGGAGCTGGCGGAAGCCACCTTGGGAGAGGGTATGGAGGGTGGAGAGATGGAGACCGGGTGGGACGTGGGAATACAGGTGCGGCAGCGGGCGGGGGTGGGAGAGGATCGGGGAAATGAGCGGGTGAGGAGGATCAAGTTTACGTGAGGTGTACAGGATACGTATCCTTTCAAGGAAAAGGAGGAGGTGGGGGAAGGGGATGAGATCATACAGGATCCGCGTGGGGGAGGGGAGACGGATGCGATAGGCGAGGCGGAGAGCATGGCGTTCAAGGATTTGGAGGGATTTATAGAAGGTAGGGGGGGCGGAGATCCAGGCTGGATGGGCGTAACAAAGGATAGGGCGGATGAGGGATTTATAGGTGTGGAGGATTGTGGAGGGGTCCAGACCCCACGTGCGGCCGGAAAGGAGCTTGAGGAGACGGAGTAGGGGACGTGCCTTGGCTTGGATTGTCTGGAGATGGGGAGTCCAGGAGAGGCGACGGTCGAGGGTGACGCCAAGGTACTTAAGGGTGGGAGTGAGGGCGATAGGACGGCCATAGACGGTGAGATAGAAATCAAGGAGGCGGAAGGAAGGGGTGGTTTTGCCTACAATGATCGCCTGGGTTTTGGAGGGATTGACTTTGAGCAACCACTGGTTGCACCAAGCGGTGAACCGGTCAAGATGGGATTGGAGAAGGCGTTGGGAGCGTTGCAGGGTGGGGGCAAGGGCGAGGAAGGCGGTGTCATCGGCAAACTGGAGGAGGTGGACGGGGGGCGACGGCGGCGGCATGGCCGCCGTGTACAAAAGGTACAGAAGGGGGGAGAGGACGGAGCCTTGGGGCACACCGGCGGAGGGGAAAAAGGTGTAGGAATCGGTGTTATGGATGGTGACATAGGAAGGACGGCGGGAGAGAAAGGAACCGATCAGACGGACGTAGTTAATGGGAAGGGCAAAGGTTTGGAGCTTGAAGAGGAGACCGGAATGCCAGACGCGGTCATAAGCGCGTTCGAGGTCAAGTGAGAGGAAGATGGCGGAGCGACGGGAATTAAGCTGTTCGGAAAGGAGATGAGTGAGGTGAAGGAGAAGATCGTCGGAAGAGAAGGATGGCCGAAAGCCACACTGGGTGACGGGAAGGAGGCGGTGCTGGCGGAGATGCTGGTGGATGCGGCGGGTGAGGATAGATTCTATGACCTTGCTGAAGACCGAGGTAAGGCTGATGGGACGGTAGGAGGAGACGGCGGACGGCGGTTTGCCAGGTTTAAGGAACATGAGGATACGGGAGGTTTTCCACAGGTCGGGGTAGTAACCGGTGGACAGGACTACATTGTAGAGCCTGGCCAGGGTGGAGAGGAAAGAGACAGGAGCTTCACGAAGGTGACGGTAGGTGGCACGATCGTGACCAGGAGCGGTGTTGCGTTTTGTGCGGAGGGTAGCAATGAGATCCTGTGTAGTGATAGGGGCATTGAGTTCCGTGTGTGTAATGTTGTCCAAGTACTGGAAGCCAGGAGCGAGGGGAGGGGAAGAGGTGTCAGTTCGATCGCGGATATCCGGGAAGAGGGAGTAATCGAACTGGGGATCATCGGGGACGGAAAGTACATCGGAGAGGTAGGAGGCAAAGTGATTGGCCTTACTAAGGGAGTCAGGGAAAGGGTGATCATCATGGAGAAGAGGATAATAGGGGGAGGGTTTAGTTCCGGTAAGGCGACGGAAGGCCGACCAGAACTTGGACGAGTTGATTGGTAGGGTTGCATTTAAACGGGTGCATGTCTGTCGCCGGTCCCGGCGTTTCTTAGCCGCGAGCAAATTACGAACGTGTCGCTGGAGTTGCCGGTGGCGTCGTAGTGTGTCCGGGTCACGCGTGCGGAGGAAGGCACGGTAGAGACGACGGGATTCACGGAGGAGGAGAACGGCCTGTGGGGGTAAGGTAGGACGGTGGGGGTGGATGGCGACAGTAGGAACGTGGGCCTCCACGGCCTCAGACAAGGTCCGCTGGAGAAAGGAGGCGGCATGGGTGACATCGTCAGGGTGGTGGTAGGTGAGAGGGTGGCTATCGACCTGGGTGGAAAGGGTATCCCGGTAGGCATTCCAGTCGGCTCGGGAATAGTCGTGGACATACTTAGGGGGAGGGTCAGTACGAGGGTCGGGGCGAGGGCGATGACCGTCTGAAACGGTGAGGAGGACAGGGAGATGGTCGATACCAATGGGCTCCAGGACATCCACCGTTATGCGGCCAAGGAGGTTGGGGGAGGAGAGGATAACATCAGGAGTGGAGTTGGATTCAGGACGGGTATGCCGGGGGATGGGGACGAGGTCACCTTGAAGGGTGGAGAGGAACCGATGCCATCGCCGTAACTGGGCAGCGGAACGACTATGGATGTTGAGGTCGGCGGCGATCACGTAGGAGGAAAAGGTACGATCGACGTGGGAGAGGAAGTCGAAGGGAATAGGAGCGTTGGGGCGGACATAGATGGTGGCGCAGGTAACGGTAAGGCCGGGGAAGAAGAGACTAAGGATCAGGTGTTCGGTGGGGTCAGGAAGGAGAGGTTGGAGCCGAACGGGGATCTGGCGGTGGTGACCAATGGCAACTCCGCCACGTGCAATTGGGTGGGGATTATCGGAGCGGTGGAGGAGGTAGGGCGAAGTGTGGACTGTGTGGTGGGGTTGCAGGAAGGTTTCATTGAGGAGGAAGGCATCCACGCGGTGGGTGGCAAGGGTGTGCAGGAACAGGTGTTTGTTGGCGGGAAGGGAGCGGATGTTGTTGAAAAGGATACGTTGCTGTCGTGCCATGACTGGGATTTAAACGAGGGTGTCAAGACGGGAGAAGGTGAAATGGGCCTGGTTGTTGGAGTAGGTGGCGTACATCTTGAGTTGGAAGATGGAACGGGCAGCAAGGGAGATCTGCTGGAGGGTGTGAGGGCGCTGAAAGGGATGAACATTCTGGAGGACGATGGTGAGGAACCTGATGATGTCCTCAGCGGTGGGTGGGGGACGAAGGGAATTGCCAGGAGGGGTGGGGGCGTCCAGAGGACGGACAGGTACGGTGAGTTCAGGAGTGGTTGGAGGGGGTCGGGCTTTACACTTTTGGGAGTAGGTGGGATGAGGGAGATTGCAGGTATTACAGGAGGGAGGGGATTGGAGGTTAGGGCACTGCCGGAGGAAGTGCGCCTGCCGACAATGCGGGCAGGTGGGGGCCTCGCGGCACTCAGCTGTGGGGTGCGCCTTATAGCGCAGACACCTCTGGCAGCGCAGGGATTGAGGAGGGGAACGGGAAGGGTCGACCTTGTACCGCTGGTGGAAGAGGAGGGCACCCTCCTTCAGGAGACGGTCAATGGAGGGGGCGTCCTCAGAGAAAACCCGCATAAGGCGGGTGGGGCCGGCCGAGTTGAAAATGCGGCGGACCGCCCGCACCTCCAGCGTGGGATGGGCCTGGAGCTCCGCCAACACCTCCTCCTCCGTGATCGACGGACTGAGCCGCGTGATCACGGCGGTGAGGGTCGGCGGGCGACGCGGGGGTTGGGGTTGGCGGGTAGGAGATGGAGAAGGAGCAGGGGTAAGGGAGGCGTTGGGACCAAAACGGGTGATGGGGAGACGGGAGACGATGTCAGTATGGAGGGTTGGGCTGGGGGAGGAGATGAGAACAGAATCTCGGCGAGGAGTGAGGAGGGAGATGGGGGCACCAGGACAATGCTGGCGAAGGAAGAGGGTGAGGTTCCGGGCTTCAAGGAGAGAGGGATCAGGACGGGAGAGGAGGTAGCGGTAGGAGGAAGGGGGAGAGGAGGAGGATGAGGGGGCAGGGACAGGCGGGGAGTCTTCCATGGCATCATGGGTGGGGGAAGGAGGACGAGGCGCAGCCTTTTTGGAAGCAGAGGAAGCAGGGGTGCCACCGGGGCGCTTGACGGCGGTGGAGGAGGGGGATGGGAACAACGGGAATGTGGCGGGGAGGGGCAGTTCCCGGGGCCGGAGTCAGCGCCGGAGATGGTGACGGTGACGGTGAAGGCGACGGCGACGATGACGATGACGATGACGGTGGGAGTGGCGGCGGTGATGGCGAAGGTGACGGGGAGAGCTGGGCGTGGGCAGTGGCCCGACGGGCCATCACCCGAGCTGGAGCTGCAGTGACAGGCTGGGGGAGTGGGGGGAAGGGATCAGAACGAGAGGAGCGGGAGGAAGAAGCGGGAGAGGGGGCGACAAAGATAGAGGGTGAAGGGAGAGTGAGGAGAGATGGAATGGAAGGAGGGGGGTGGGACTGGGCACACCAAGTTATAGTGGTGGAGGCGGCAGAAGGTGAGGTATAGACAATGGCGGTGGTGGTAGTAGTGACAGTGGTGGTGGGGGTGGACATGACGGGAGAGAGAAACAAGAACGAACAGAACGAAGAGGAGAGGACAGAAACTGGGGACAGACAAAGACGAAGACGGATGAAGACGAAGACGGCCGTAGACCAGGGTCAGGTCGGCGGCACCGGACGGCGGCGGCGGGCACCGGACGGCGGCGGCGGGCACCGGCGGCGGCGGCGGCGGCGAGCCCCGGCAGGCGGCAGGCGGCGGCGGCGGCGGCGGCGGCGGCGGCGGCGAGCACCGGCAGGCGGCGACCAGGCGGGGGCGGCGAGCCCCGGCAGGCGGCGACGGCTGCGGCGGCTGCAAGGACCGGAAGGCGGCGACCAAGCGGCGGCGGCGGTGACGGTGACGGCAAGCAGACGACACGGCAGGCATCTTCCACGTAGAAGGCGCACCCTGAGAGTAGCCCAGGCAGTGAAACTCTTCGATGAAGAAGAGAGGGAATCCAACCCTCGAATGGACACAACCGTCGAAGACGGAGATTAAAACCTGAGAGTAGCCCAGGCGTTGCAACCTGACGTCGTCGACTGAGGGGATCCAACCCTCTGTCCCCCTGCTCTGTAATGCAGTTTATAATAATTTGATGAGTACATATTAAAATTAGTCTGAGTGTGATACTTTGTCCGGCGCTGATCGCAATGGAACACGTTTAAAGCAGCAGACACCATGCAACAAGTGTTCACACTGCTGTCTGCTGATTATGCGCTAAAACAGGTTGGCGGTACACTTAGCTGCCGACAGATGTCAGCTTCAAACGTCTGCCGATCATGTGGTAGAGTAGGTTGGCGGTTAACTTACCTGCCGACAGCTGTCACCCTGAACTGCGCTATTTGACTTCTGGATATAAATTTCAGAAACGAAGGATTGTTATACTGTTAAAAACAAATTAAATTTACTTAAAGTTACACGTGTAACACGTAAAAGTAGATGATTTTCCTCAAAATTGGCAAAAAATATGAGTGTTCTCACAATGGTTACGTACAAATACGCCTATCAAGTACCACTTTCGTCAAATAGGATTCACATTCGAGGGTTGGATTCCCTCTCTTCTTCATCGAAGAGTATTACTGCCTGGGCTACTCTCAGGGTGCACCTTCGTCGTGGAAGATTCCCGCCGTTTCCCTGCCGTGTCGTCTGCTTGCCGTCCATACTGCCTGCCGGTGCTCGCCGCCGCCGCCGCCGCCGCCGCCGCTTGGTCGCCGCCGCCGCCGCCGCCGCCTGGTCGCCGCCTGCCGGGGCTCGCCGCCGCCGCCTGGTCGCCGCTTCCCGGTACTCGCCGCCGCCGCCTGCCGGTACTCGCCGCCGCCGCCGCCGCCGCCGCCTGCTGGTCGCCGCCGTCGCCGTCTGCACCGCCGTTTGGCCGCCTTCCGGTCCTCGCCGCCGCCGCCGCCGCCGCCACCGCCGCCGCCGTCGCCGCTGTCGCCGTCTGCCGGGGCTCGCCGCCGCCGCCGCCGTCGCCTGCCGGTGCTCGCCGCCGCCGCCGCCGCCGCCGCCGCCGCCGCTGCCTGCCGGTCGCCGCCGCCGTCGCCGCCCTTCTCGCGCGCCGCCGCCCTTCTCGCGCGCCGCCGCCATGTCCCAACCCACCACCACTACCACTATCATTTTCACCTCTCCCTCCGCTGCTCCAACCACCATCACATGGAGCTCATCCTCCACCCCACTTCCCGTCCTTCCTTCTCTCCCTGTCCACCCCACACCTGCGCCACTTTCGGCTGTACCCACCCCCAACTCCTCTTACCCTATCACTGTCGCCCCATCGACAGCTACAGACTTTCCGCCGCTCCCCGCACCGCCTCCGACAGGCTCCAAGCCAGCACAGATCTCTGCTCGACGTTCCACAGTCTCAGTGGCACCCACGCCCCCACCGTCTGCGTCTTCCGCTGCTCAGGGTGGTCCTGCCCCCCGCCATCTCCCCCTGCAACCCGTCCCCCTGCCCCCTCCCCACCCAGTGGTGTCCACGAAACCTTCCAAGCGCCCAAATGCTGACCCTTCCCCCGAAGTCTCCTCCAAAAAAACCCCCAATCCCCGTGACCCACCCACTCCCATGGACGCGGCCCCTACCCCCGCCCCCGGCACGCCTGCCACCCACACCTTTGTCCTCTCCAATCCTGACCCTCAATTCCTTGATGCCCGCTCCCTCACTCTCGCCATCCGGAAATACTGCACCAATGCTCCCATCTCCCAACTGATTCCTCGCAAGGACTCGGTCCTCATAAAATCCCCCAATGCATCCTTCCACACCGACCTCCTCTCCCGCATCCCTCGTATCCAATTTGGCCAACGTGCAACCCTCACCCCCTACCACACCCCGTCCTCTCCCCGTCAGCCTCAACCTCCCCGACGTCCGCCGACCTTCACCGCTGTGATCACGAAGCTTAGCCCCGTGATCGCGGAGGCTGAGGTGTTGGCGGAACTCAACTCCCGGCCCGACATCGAAATCCGCTCGGCCCGTCGCATCTTCAATGATGCCGGGCCGACTTTTCTCATGCGGATATTCACTGAATCCTCCTCCTCCATTGACCGCCTCCTCACCGAGGGAGCCCTCATCTACAATCAGCGCCATAAGGTGGACCCCTCCCGTTCCCCAGTCCAATCCTACCGCTGCCAATGCTGTCTCACCTACAACGACCACGTTACCTCTGCCTGCAAGAACCCCCCTACTTGTCCCCACTGCAAAGCTTCCCACTTCCTCAAGCATTGCCCCAACCTCACCTCTCCCCCCTCCTGCAACACTTGTAATGAACCCCATCCTACCTACTCCTCGAAGTGTAAAGCGAAACCTCCACCAGTAACCCCTGAGCTCACCGTCCCTGTCCGTCCTGTTGATGACCCCATCCACCCCAACAAATCGCTCCGCCCTCCCCCTACTGCTGAGGTCATCATCCGTTTCACCACCATTGTGCTCCAAAACATCCACCCCTTCCAGCGCTCCCACACTCTTTCCCAAATTGCCCTCGCTGCCCGTTCCATCTTCCATCTTACCACCTATGCCACTTACTCCCACAACCAGGCCCACTTCACCTTCACCCCCCTCACCATCCTCGTCTAACTCTCCACTCCCATGGTACAACAACCGTACCGTATCCTGTACCACAACATTCGCTCCCTGCCCACCCACAAACTCCTCTTCCTCCACACCCTACATCAGCACCGCGTGGATGCCTTCGTCCTAAATGAAACCTTCCTTCAGCCCCGTATCTCCGTCTCCACTGCCCCTTACACCCTACATCGCACCGATAACCAGTACCCTCTGGCACGTGGTGGAGTTGCTATAGGCCACCTCAAGCACCTCCCAGTCCGGCCCCAACCTCTCCTTAACAATCCTGCCGAGCATCTCACCCTCAGCCTCTTCTTCCCCGCCCTTACCATCACCTGTGCCACCATTTATGTCCGCCCTCGCACCCCCATCCCGTACGATTTCCTGGCCCACATTGACCGCACCTTCTCCACCTACGTGATTGCCGCCGACCTCAATATCCACAGCCGTGATCCTGCCGACCTCCGGCGGTGGCATCAGTTTCTCACCACTCTCCAGGGAGACCTGGTTCCCCTGCCCCAGCACACCCGGCCCGAATCCAACACCACTCCTGATGTAGTCCTTGCCTCTCCCAACCTTCTTGGGCGCATCACCGCGGATGTCCTTGACCTCATTGGCAGTGACCATGCTCCTGTCCTCCTCACTATCTCTAACGGTCGCCATCCCCGCCACACTCCTCGCCCTGACGTCCCTCCTAAACTTGTCCATGATTACTCCCGTGCCAACTGGGATGCCTACCGGGATTCCATTCACACCCAGGTTGACAGCCACGACCTTACCCTCCAGTCTCCTGATGACATCTCTCGCACTGCTGCCTTCCTGCACCAGACCTTGTCTGACGCCGTCGCCACCCATATCCCCACCAAAGCCATCCACCCTCACCGCCCTGCCCTGCCTCCACAGGCCGTCCTTCTCCTTCGGGAGTCCCGCCGCCTCTACCGCTCTTTTCTCCGCACTCGTGACCGGGATACACTTACCCGCCACCGGCAATTACAGCGACACATCCGCAACCTGCTTGTTGCGAAGAAACGCCGAGCCTGGCGCCAGACATGTACACACCTCAACACCACGCTCCCCATCAACTCTTCCAAGTATTGGTCTGCTTTCCACCGCCTTACTGGGAACCGCCCCACCCCCCAGTACCCTCTCCTCCTTAATGACCATCCCTTTCCTGACAACCTCAGTAAGGCCAACCACTTTGCCTCCCACGTCTCTGATGTTTTTTCCATCCCAGATGATCCCCACTTTGATTATTCCCTCTTCCCTGATGTCGTGGACCGTACGGATACCTCTGTTCCTCCCCTTGCTCCTAGCTTCCAGTACTTGGGCCACACCCCACCATCTGCACTTAACACTCCCATCACTACACAGGACATCAGCCTCACACTCCGCACTAAACGCAACACTGCTCCCGGCCACGACTGCGTTACCTACTGCCACCTCAAACACTGCCCTCCCTCCTTCCTTTCCCTCCTTGCCGCCCTCTACAATGTCATCCTTGCCACTGGCTTCTATCCCGACCTGTGGAAAACCTCCCGTATCCTGATGTTCTCCAAACCCAATAAGCCTCCATCTGATGCCTCTTCCTATCGTCCTATCTGTCTCACGTCGGTGTTCAGCAAGCTCTTGGAATCCATCCTTTCCCGGCGCATCCATCTCCACCTCCACCAAAACCACCTCCTCCCAAACACCCAATGTGGCTTTCGACCTTCCATCTCTGCTGATGACCAACTCCTCCGCCTCAGTCATCTCCTCTCCCTCCAGCTTAACTCCCGTCGCTCCGCCATTTTTGTCTCACTTGACCTTGAAAAGGCCTACGACCGTGTCTGGCATCCCGGTCTCCTGTTTAAACTCCAAACCTACGCCCTTCCTATCAACTACATCCGTCTGGTGGCCTCCTTCCTCTCCCGCCGCCCCTCCTACGTTACCATCCATCATGCCAATTCCCGCACCTTCTACCCCTCTGCCGGTGTGCCCCAGGGCTCTGTCCTCTCCCCTCTCCTCTACCTCCTGTACACGGCCGATATGCCCCAACCTCCCCCTCCAGTGCACCTCTTGCAATATGCTGATGACACCGCATTCCTCGCCCTCGCTCCTACCCTCCAACGGTCCCAACGCCTTCTCCAGAATCACCTTGACCTTTTTTCTGCATGGTGTAACCAATGGCTCCTGAAACTAAATCCTTCCAAGACCCAGGCAATCATCGTAGGTCGTACCACTCGCTCCTTCCGGCTCCTGGATTTCTCCCTTACTGTCTGCGCACGTCCTGTCCATCTCACCCCCACCCTCACCTACCTTGGCCTCACCATTGACCGTCACCTCTCCTGGATCCCTCATCTCCGATCCATCCAATCCAAAGCCCACAACCGCCTCCGCCTCCTCAAACTCCTCTCTGGCCGGACATGGGGGTTGCACCCCTCCACCATCCTCCACACCTACAAATCCTTAATCCGTCCCATCCTCTTTTATGCCAGTCCTGCCTGGATATCTGCCCCCCCAAATTCTATCAGTCCCTCCAGATCCTTGAGCGTCATGCACTCCGCCTCGCCTTCCGTATCCGCCTCCCGTCCCCCACGCGGATCCTCTATGATCTCATTCCTTTCCCCCATCTGCTCCTCTTCCTCAAACATATCCGCATCCTCTATACCTCCCGCCGTCTTGAACCCCCTCACCCCCTGGTTGCTCCTCTCCTCTCCCATCCTTGCCCCCTGCCACGTCTTCACCATTGTGTCCCCCCTACCCTCCATCTCTACACCCTCCATCTCCTTTCCCAAGGTGGCTTCCGTCAGCTCCCCTTCCCGGATGATGCCCTCTCTCCCTCCATTTATCCTTCCTATCAACTCTGATCCTCCCTCCCCCTCTTTTCCTCTGTCCTTTCCCTGGGCTCCCTCTTCCCCCCCCCTTCCGTCCTGTTTCCTCCCCACTACGGCTCTCCCTACCTCCCATCTCCCCCCCAGTCCTTTTGTATTCCCCTCCTCTACCTACCCCCCTCCCTGTCGCGTCTGCCCCCTACCCCTCTTATGGGTCCTCATCCTCCATCAGCTCCTTTCCCGGTTCCCCCCCCCCCCCTTCGCTTTTACTCTCCTTTCCCCCCTTTTGTTTTCCCATCTCCTGTCCAGTTTCCCCCCACCTGCTCTCGACTGTGGTGTCACTTTTGCCGACTTTTTCGTGCTGTGCTCTAGTGCCTATTCAGTGTTGTGTTGCGAACTGAAACCATGCTGTCGCTGGGTGTGAATTTTATATACTTTGCGAACAGAATCCAGACTGTCGCCGTGTTTTTTAACTGTCTATTGTTTTCCCTGTCTGCTCCGTATGTATTTTTATTCGCTTCATCATCCCTCTGTTGCTTGTTTTAATTTCCCCATTTTCTTTTCACCTTGTTACTCACTAAGTCCCCGATTTTATCGCCTGTTTTTTATTATTATTTATTCTCCTGCTCTTTGTCAGAAAATCTGTAGGCTGCAGAGCGGCGTCCTAAGCTGCTGCCAGCCCGCCCCCTTTGGGGGGAATTGAAATTCAATAAAGAAAAAAAAAAAATAAAATAGGATTCACGCCGCCGCCGCCGCCGCCGCCGCCGCCTGCCGATCGCCGCCGACGCCGCCGCCGCCGTCGCCGCCTGCCGGGGCTCGCCGCCGCCGGTGCCCGCCGCCGCCGCCGCCATCCGGTGCCCGCCGCCGCCGCCATCCGGTGCCGCCTGGTCGCCGCCATCGCCGTCGTCCTGACTCTGGTCTACGGCCGTCTTCGTCTTCATCCGTCTTCGTCTTTGTCTGTCCCCAGTTTCTGTCCTCTCCTCTTCGTTCTGTTCGTTCTTGTTTCTCTCTCCCGTCATGTCCGCCCCCACCACCACTGTCACTACTACCACCACCGCCATTGTCTATACCTCCCCTTCCGCCGCCTCCACCACTATAACTTGGTGTGCCCAGTCCCACCCCCCTCCTTCCATTCCACCTCTCCTCACTCTCCCTTCACCCTCTATCTTTGTCGCCCCCTCTCCCGCTTCTTCCTCCCGCTCCTCTCGTTCTGATCCCTTCCCCCCACTCCCCCAGCCTGTCACTGCAGCTCCGGCTCGGGTGGTGGCCCGTCGGGCCACTGCCCACGCCCAGCTCTCCCCGTCACCTTCGCCATCACCGCCGCCACTGCCACCGTCATCGTAATCGTCGCCGTCGCCTTCGCCTTCACCGTCACCGTCTCCATCTCCGGCGCCGACTCCAGCCCCGGGACCTGCCCCTCCCCGCCACATTCCCGTTGTTCCCATCCCCCACACCTCCTCCACCGCCGTCAAGCGCCCCGGTGGCACTCCTGCTTCCTCTGCTTCCAAAAAGGCTGCGCCTCGTCCTCCTTCCCCCACCCATGATGCCATGGAAGTCTCCCCGCCTGTCCCTGCCCCCTCATCCTCCTCCTCTCCCCCTTCCTCCTACCGCTACCTCCTCTCCCGTCCTGATCCCTCTCTCCTTGAAGCCCCGAACCTCACCCTCTTCCTTCGCCAGCATTGTCCTGGTGCTCCCATCTCCCTCCTCACTCCTCGCCGAGATTCGGTCCTCATCTCCTCCCCCAGCCCCAGCCTCCACACCTACCTCCTTTCCCGCATCCCTGTCACCCGCTTTGGCCCTCATGCCTCTCTCACCCCTGCTCCTTCAGCACCTCCCTCAAGCCAACCCCAACCTCCGCGTCGCCCGCCAACTCTCACCGCCGTGATCACTCGGCTTAGTCTAGTGCTCACGGAGGAGGAGGTGTTGGCGGAGCTCCAGGCGCATCCCCATTTGGAGGTGCGTGCGGTTCGCCGCATACATAACGCTGCCGGCCCCAACCGCCTTATGCGGGTTTTTTCTGAGCACGCCCCCTCCATTGACCGTCTCCTGAAGGAGGGTGCCCTCCCTTTTAACCAGCGGTACAAGGTCGACCCCTCCCGTTCCCCTCCTCAATCCCTGTGCTGCCAGAGGTGTCTACGCTATAACGCGCACCCCACAGGTGAGTGCCGCGAGGCCCCCACCAGCCCGCATTGTCGGCAAGCGCACTTCCTCAGGCAGTGCCCCAACCTCCAATCCCCTCCTTCCTGCAATACCTGCAATCTCCCCCATCCCACCTACTCCCAAAAGTGTAAAGCCCGACCCCCTCCAACCACTCCTGAACTCACCGTCCCTGTCCGTCCCCTGGACGCCCCCACCCCTCCTGGCAATTCCCTTCGTCCCCTCCCCCCCACCGCTGAGGACATCATCAGGTTCCTTACCATCGTCCCCCAGAATGTTCATCCCTTTCAGCGCCCACACACCCTCCAACAGATCTCCCTCGCCGCCCGTTCCATATTCCAACTCAAGATGTACGCCACCTACTCCAACAACCAGGCCCATTTCACCTTCTCCCGCCTCGACACCCTCGTCTAAATCCCTATCATGGCGCGACAGCAACGTATCCTTTTCAACAACATCCGCTCCCTACCCGCCAACAGGAACCTCTTCCTGCACACCCTTGCCACCCACCGTGTGGATGCCTTCCTCCTTAATGAAACCTTCCTCCAACCAAACCACACCATTCACACTTCGCCGTACCTCCTCCACCGCTCCGATAATCCCCTCCCGATTGCGCGTGGCGGAGTTGCCATTGGTCAGCACCGCCAAATCCCCGTTCGGCTCCAACCTCTCCTTCCCGACCCCACCGAACACCTGATCCTTAGTCTCTTCTTCCCCGGCCTTACCGTTACCTGTGCCACCATCTAAGTCCGCCCCAACGCTCCTATTCCCTTCGACTTCCTCTCCCACGTCGATCGTACCTTTTCCTCCTACGTGATTGCCGCCGACCTCAACATCCATAGTCGGTCCGCTGCCCAGTTACGGCGATGGCATCGGTTCCTCTCCACCCTTCAAGGTGACCTCGTCCCCATCCCCCGGCATACCCGTCCTGAATCCAACTCCACTCCTGATGTTATCCTCTCCTCCCCCAACCTCCTTGGCCGCATAACGGTGGATGTCCTGGAGCCTATTGGTAGCGACCATCTCCCTGTCCTCCTCACTGTTTCAGACGGTCGTCGCCCTCGCCCCGACTCTCGTACTGACCCTCCCCCTAAGTATGTCCACGACTATTCCCGAGCCGACTGGAATGCCTACCGGGATACCCTTTCCACCCAGGTCGATAGCCACCCTCTCACCTACCACCACCCTGACGATGTCACCCATGCCGCCTCCTTTCTCCAGCAGACCTTGTCTGAGGCCGTGGAGGCCCGCGTTCCTACTGTCGCCATCCACCCCCACCGTCCTACCTTACCCCCACAGGCCGTTCTCCTCCTCCGTGAATCCCGTCGTCTCTACCGTGCCTTCCTCCGCACGCGTGACCCGGACACACTACGACGCCACCGGCACCTCCAGCGACACGTTCGTAATTTGCTCGCGGCTAAGAAACGCCGGGACTGGCGACAGACATGCACCTTCTTAAATGCAACCCTACCAATCAACTCGTCCAAGTTCTGGACGGCCTTCCGTCGCCTTACCGGAACTAAACCCTCCCCCTACTATCCTCTTCTCCACGATGATCACCCCTTCCCTGACATCCTTAGTAAGGCCAATCACTTTGCCCCATACCTCTCCGATGTCTTCTCCATCCCCGACGATCCACAGTTCGATTACTCCCTCCTCCCAGACATCCGCGATCGAACTGACACCTCCGTCCCTCCCCTCGCTCCTGGTTTCCAGTACTTGGACAACATTACACACACGGAACTCAATGCCCCTATCACTACACAGGATCTCATTGTTACACTCCGCACCAAACGCAACACCGCTCCTGGTCACGATCGTGTCACCTACCGTCACCTTCGTGAAGCTCCTGTCTCTTTCCTCTCCACCCTGGCCAGGCTCTCCAATGTAGTCCTGTCAACCGGTTACTACCCCGACCTGTGGAAAACCTCCCGTATCTTCATGTTCCTTAAACCTGGCAAACCGCCGTCCGCCGTCTCTTCCTACCGTCCCATCAGCCTTACCTCGGTCTTCAGCAAGGTCCTCGAATCTATCCTCACCCGTCGCATCCACCAGCATCTCCGCCAGCACCACCTCCTTCCCATCACCCAGTCAGGCTTTCGGCCGTCCTTCTTTTCCGACGACCTTCTCCTTCACCTCACTCATCTCCTTTCCGAACAGCTTAATTCCCGTCGCTCCGCAATCTTCCTCTCCCTGGACCTCGAACGTGCATATGACCGCGTATGGCATTCCGGTCTCCTCTTCAAGCTCCAAACCTTCGCCCTTCCCATCAACTACGTCCGTCTGATTGGCTCCTTTCTCTCCCGCGTCCTTCCTATGTCACCATCCATAACACCGATTCCTACACCTTTTTCCCCTCCGCCGGTGTGCCTCAAGGCTCCGTCCTCTCCCCCCTTCTGTACCTGTTGTACACGGCGGACATGCCGCCGCCGTCACACCCCGTCCACCTTCTCCAGTTTGCCGATGACACCGCCTTCCTTGCCCTTGCCCACACCCTACAGCGCTCCCAACGCCTTCTCCAATCCCATCTTGACCGGTTCACCGCTTGGTGCAACCAGTGGTTGCTCAAGGTCAATCCTTCGAGAACCCAGGCGATCATTGTAGGCAAAACCACCCCTTCCTTCCGCCTCCTTGATTTCTATCTCACCGTCTATGGCTGTCCCATCGCCCTCACTCCCACCCTTAAGTACCTTGGCGTCACCCTCGACCGTCGCCTCTCCTGGACTCCCCATCTCCAGACAATCCAAGCCAAGGCACGTTCCAGCCTCCATCTCCTCAAGCTCCTTTCCGGCCGTACGTGGGGTCTGGACCCATCCACCATCCTCCACACCTATAAATCCCTCATCCGCCCCATCCTTTGTTATGCCCATCCAGCATGGATCTCCGCTCCCCCTACCTTTTATAAATCCCTCCAAATCCTTGAACGCCATGCTCTCCGCCTCGCATATCGCATCCGTCTCCTCTCCCCCACGCGGATCCTCTACGATCTCATCCCCTTCCCCCACCTCCTCCTTTTCCTTGAGAGGATACGGATCCTGTACACCTCCCGCAAACTCGATCCTCCTCACCCGCTCGTCTCCCCGATCCTCTCCCACCCCCGCCCGCTGCCGCGCCTGTATTCGCACGTCCCACCTGGTCTCCATCTCTCCACCCTCCTTACCCTCTCCCAAGGTGGCTTCCGGCAGCTCCCCCTCTCTGATGATGCCCTCCTCCCTTCCATCTACCCCTCCTACCAACTTTGATCCTCCCGCCCTCCTCCTGTACTTATTCCTCTGGGCACCCTCCCTCCCTCCTCTCCCTTTTCCCTCCCTCCTCCGTTTCTCCCCCCCCTCCTCCCCCGGGCCTCCCCTCCCCTGTTCCTCTCCTCCTGCCCCCGACTCCTCAGCCATTGACACCCTTTTCTCCCCTTTCCCCCACCTCCCCCTTCTACCCCTCTTGGCAGGTCCCCGGACTCGCACACGTTACGTGGACATTCGCGCGCCGGAGGTCGCCGCCATCAGTGTTTTGTGTGTTTAGTGTTTAGTGTTTAGTGTTCACCGTCCCCTCCATCGTTCGCCAGTGCCATCATCATCTTCAGTGGTTGTGCGTCGTCTCATCAGCTAGGAGTGTGGATTATCGACGAGTGTGAACGGCTCCGTGATTGTCTCTATGTGTCTCCTTTTTTATTGCTCACCGCTCTGTGACATATGTGTCTTCTCCCTGTTTTTGCTGCTTGTGTCTTCTATGGCTGAAGAGCAGCGTAGTGTGCTGCTGACAGCCTGCCTGTTGTACAGGTTTTAAAATAACAATAAAGTAAAAAAAAAAAAAAATAGGATTCACATCAGAGGGTTGGATCCCCTCAGTCGACGACGTCAGGTTGCAACGCCTGGGCTACTCTCAGGTTGTAATCTCCGTCTTCGACGGTTGTGTTTGTTCGTCTGTCTGTCTGCCGCCGCTTACTGTTGTAGCTGTTCGTTCGTTCGTCCGTCCGACCGTCCGTCCGTCCGTCCGCCTGCCTGCTCGCTGTCCATCTCCGCTGCAGCCTGCTGTCCGTCCGTTCGTCTGTTCGCCGCCGCAGCCGCCAGCAGGTGCTCGCCGCCGCCACCGCCGCCGCCAGCCGGGGCTCGCCGCCGTCGCCGTAGCCGTCGCCGTCGCCGCCAGCCGGTGCTCGCCGCCGCCGCCGCCGCCGCCTCCGTCGCCGCCAGCCGGTGCTCGCCGTCGCCGTCCGCTCTGGTCGTCCGATCCTGGTCTTCGTCCGTCTGCGTCTTCGCCTGTTCCTAGTTTGTGTCTTTTCCTTTTAGTGCTGTGCGTTTTTTCTTCCTGTCGTCATGTCCGCCCCCACCACCACCGTCACTACTACCACCACCACCATAGTCTATACATCCCCTTCCGCCGCCTCCACCACTATAACTTGGTGTGCCCAGTCCCACCCCCCTCCTTCCATCCCCCCTCTCCTCACTCTCCCTTCACCCTCTATCTTTGTCGCCCCCTCTCCCGCTTCTTCCTCTCGCTCCTCTCGTTCTGATCCTTTCCCCCCACTCCCCCAGCCTGTCACTGCAGCTCCGGCTCGGGTGGTGGCCCATCGGGCCACTGTCCACGCCCAGCTATCCCCGTCGCCTTCGCCATCACCGTCATCATCGTCGCCGTCGCCTTCGCCTTCGCCTTCACCGTCACCGTCACCGTCTCCGGCGCCGACTGCTGCGTCCACACCGGGACCTGTCCCTTCTCACCACCTCCCCATCGCTCCCGTCCCTCATGTCACCACCCGCCCGTCTGCCGCCGTCAAACGCCCTAGTGGCACCCCCACCTCCTCCGCTCCCAAAAAGGCCCCGCCCCGACCTCCATCCCCCCCCAGAGTGTCATGGATGTCTCCCCACCTGTCCCTGCTCCCACCTCCTCCTCCCCCCCCCCCAGTTTCTACAAATATCTCCTGTCCCATCCCGATCCTTCCTTTCTCGAGGCCCGGAATCTCTCCCTCCTCCTCTGCCACCATTTCCCTGGTGCCCCCATCTCTCTCCTTACTCCCAGACGGGATTCTGTTCTTATCTCCTCCCCCAGCCCAACCCTCCATACTGACATCCTCTCCCGCCTCCCCATCACCCGTTTTGGTCCTAACGCCTCCCTTACCCCTGCTCCTTCTCCATCTCCTACCCGCCAACCCGCAACCCCCGCGTCGCCCGCCGACCCTCACTGCCCTCACTCGGCTCAGTCCATCGATCACGGAGGAGGAGGTGTTGGCGGAGCTCAAGGGTCATCCCACGCTGGAGGTGCGGGCGGTCCGCCGCATTTACAACTCGACCGGCCCCACCCACCTTATGCGGGTTTTTTCTGAGGACGCCCCCTCCATTGACCGTCTCCTGAAGGAGGGTGCCCTCCTCTTCAACCAGCGGTACAAGGTCGACCCCTCCCGTTCCCCTCCTCAATCCCTGCGCTGCCAGAGGTGTCTGCGCTATAATGCACACCCAACAGCTGAGTGCCGCGAGGCCACCACCTGCCCGCATTGTCGGCAAGCGCACTTCCTCCAGCAGTGCCCTAACCTCCAGTCCCCTCCCTCCTGTAATACCTGCAATCTCCCCCATCCCACCTACCCCCAAAAGTGTAAAGCCCGACCCCCTCCAATCACTCCTGAACTCACCGTCCCTGTCCGTCCCCTGGACGCCCCCACCCCTCCTGGCAATTCCCTTCGTCCACCCCCCACCGCTGAGGACATCATCAGGTTCCTTACCATCGTCCCCCAGAATGTTCATCCCTTTCAGCGCCCCCACACCCTCCAGCAGATCTCCCTTGCCGCCCGTTCCATATTCCAACTCAAGATGTACGCCACCTACACCAACAACCAGGCCCATTTCACCTTCTCCCGCCTTGACACCCTCGTCTAAATCCCTATCATGGCACGACAGCTACGTATCCTTTTCAACAACATCCGCTCCCTACCCGCCAACAGGAACCTCTTCCTGCACACCCTTGCCACCCACCGTGTGGATGCCTTCCTCCTTAATGAAACCTTCCTCCAACCCCACCACACCATCCACACTTCGCCCCATTCTCCTCCACGGCTCCGATAATCCCCTCGCAATTGCGCGTGGTGGAGTTGCTATTGGTCACCGCCGCCAGATCCCCGTTCGGCTCCAACCTCTCCTTCCCGACCCCACCGAACACCTGATCCTTAGTCTCTTCTTCCCCGGCCTTACTGTTACCTGCGCCACCATCTATGTCCGCCCCAACGCTCCTCTTCCCTTCGACTTCCTGTCCCACGTCGACCGTACCTTCTCCTCCTACGTGATCGCTGCTGACCTCAAAATCCATAGTCGTTCCGCTGCCCAGTTACGGCGGTGGCATCGGTTCCTCTCCACCCTTCAAGGTGATCTCATCCCCATCCCCCAGCACACCCGTCCCAAATCCAACTCCACTCCTGATGTTATCCTCTCCTCCCCCAACCTCCTTGGTCGCATAACGGTGGATGTCCTGGAGCCTATTGGTAGTGACCATCTCCCTGTCCTCATCACCGTTTCAGACGGACGTCGCCCCCGACCCGACCCTCGTCCTGACCCTCCCACTACGTTTGTCCATGACTATTCCCGTGCAGACTGGAATGCCTTCCGGGATACCCTCTCCACCCAGGTCGATAGCCACCCCTTCACCTACCACCACCCTGACGATGTCACCCATGCTGCCTCCTTTCTCCAGCAGACCTTGTCTGAGGCCGTGGAGGCCCACGTCCCTACTGTCGCCATCCACCCCCACCGTCCTACCTTACCCCCACAGGTAGTTCTCCTCCTCCGTGAATCCCGTCGTCTCTACCGTGCCTTCCTCCACACGCGTGACCCAGACACACTACGACGCCACCGGCAACTCCAGCGACACATTCGTAATTTGCTCGTGGCTAAGAAACGCCGGGACTGGCGACAGACATGCACCCGTTTAAATGCTGCCTTACCACTCAACTCGACCAAGTTCTAGTCAGCCTTCCGTCGCCTTACCGGAACTAAACCCTCTCCCTATTATCCTCTTCTCCATGATGATCACCCTTTCCCTGACACCCTTAGTAAGGCCAATCACTTTGCCTCCTACCTCTCTGATGTATTTTCCATCCCCGATGATCCCCAGTTTGATTACTCCCTCTTCCCGGATATCCGCGATCGGACTGACACCTCCGTCCCTCCCCTCGCCCCTGGTTTCCAGTACTTGGGCAACATTACACACACAGAACTCAATGCCCCTATCACTACACAGGATCTCATTGTTACACTCCGCACCAAACGCAATACCGCTCCTGGTCACGATCGTGTCACCTACCGTCACCTTCGTGAAGCTCCTGTCTCTTTCCTCTCCACCCTGGCCAGGCTCTACAATGTAGTCCTGTCCACCGGTTACTACCCCGACCTGTGGAAAACCTCCCGTATCCTCATGTTCCTTAAACCTGGCAAACCGCCGTCCGCCGTCTCCTCCTACCGTCCCATCAGCCTTACCGGTCTTCAGCAAGGTCGTGGGATCTATCCTCACCCGTCGCATCCACCAGCATCTCCGCCAGCACCGCCTCCTTCCCGTCACCCAGTGTGGCTTTCGGCCGTCCTTCTCTTCCGACGACCTTCTCCTTCACCTCACTCATCTCCTTTCCGAACAGCTTAATTCCCGTCGCTCCGCAATCTTCCTCTCCCTGGACCTCGAACGTGCATATGACCGCGTATGGCATTCCGGTCTCCTCTTCAAGCTCCAAACCTTCGCCCTTCCCATTAACTACGTCCGTCTGATCGGCTCCTTTCTCTCCCGCCGTCCTTCCTATGTCACCATCCATAACACCGATTCCTACACCTTTTTCCCCTCCGCTGGTGTGCCCCAAGGCTCCGTCCTCTCCCCCCTTCTGTACCTGTTGTACACGGCGGACATGCCGCCGCCGTCACCCCCCGTCCACCTTCTCCAGTTTGCCGATGACACCGCCTTCCTTGCCCTTGCCCCCCACCTTACAGCGCTCCCAACGCCTTCTCCAATCCCATCTTGAATGGTTCACCGCTTGGTGCAACCAGTGGTTGCTCAAGGTCAATCCTTCCAAAACCCAGGCGATCATTGTAGGCAAAACCACCCCTTCCTTCCGCCTCCTTGATTTCTATCTCACCGTCTATGGCCGTCCCATCGCCGTCACTCCCACCCTTATGTACCTTGGCGTCACCCTCGACCGTCGCCTCTCCTGGACTCCCCATCTCCATACAATCCAAGCCAAGGCACGTTCCCGACTCCATCTCCTCAAGCTCCTTTCCGGCTGTACGTGGGGTCTGGACCCTTACACAATCCTCCACACCTATAAATCCCTCATTCGCCCTACCCTTTGTTATGCCCATCCAGCCTGGATCTCCGCCCCCCCTACCTTTTATAAATCCCTCCAAATCCTTGAACGCCATGCTCTCCGCCTCGCCTATCGCATCCGTCTCCCCTCCCCCACGCGGATCCTGTATGATCTCATCCCCTTCCCCCACCTCCTCCTTTTCCTTGAAAGGATACGGATCCTGTACACCTCCTGTAAACTCGATCCTCGTCACCCGCTCGTCTCCCCAATCCTCTCCCATCCCCGCCCGCTGCCGCGCCTGTATTCCCACGTCCCGCCCGGTCTCCATCTCTCCACCCTCCTTACTCTCTCCCAAGGTGGCTTCCGCCAGCTCCCCCTCCCTGATGATGTCCTCCTCCCCTCCATCTACCCCTCCTATCAACTTTGACCCTGCCCCACCACCCACTTCCGGTGTCCTTTCCCTTAGGCACCCTCCCTCCCTCCCTTCTCTTCCCTTCCCTCCCCTTCTCTTTCCTTTTCCTCCGTCCCCTCCCTCCACCACTCTTCCCCCCCGGGCTTCCCCTCCCCCTTCCTCCCCCCCTTTCTCCCCTGCCCGTGGCATCTCCGCTCTCTCCTCTCCCTCTCCCACTCCCCTTCCTCCTCCTCCTCTCTTGGCAGGTCCCCGGACTCGCACACGCATGGTGAATATTCGCGCGCCGGAGATCATCGCCGTCAGTGTCTAGTGTGTGTGCTTCGTTTTGTGTTTCGTGCAGTTACAACTCCACTGTTCACATGTGCCGTCGCAGCTCTCCGTGTTTTGTGCGCCGTGTCAACAAGTGTTTGTGTTTTCTCGTCCAACGTGAACGGCTTCTTGTTTTTTTTTTTTTTTTGTAACTACTTTCTTTGCCCGCCATTTTTTGTATTTTCTGTGTCACCTATCTCATATTATTGTACCCCATACGGCTGAAGAGCGGCGTATTAAGCTGCTGCCAGCCCGCCTTGTATGAGGTGCTGAAAATTACAATAAAGGAAAAAAAAAAAATAAAATAATAGGATTCACATCAGAGGGTTGGATCCCCTCAGTCGACGACGTCAGGTTGCAACGCCTGGGCTACTCTCAGGTTGTAATCTCCGTCTTCGACGGTTGTGTTTGTTTGTCTATCTGTCTGCCCGCCGCTTACTGTTGTAGCTGTTCGTTCGTTCGTCCGTCCGTCCGTCCGTCCGTCCGTCCGCCTGCCTGCTCGCTGTCTGTCTCCGCTGCAGCCTGCTGTCCGTCCGTTCGTCTGTTCGCCGCCGCAGCCGCCAGCAGGTGCTCGCCGCCGCCACCGCCGCCGCCAGCCGGGGCTCGCCGACGTCGCCGTCGCCGTCGCCGTCGCCGCCAGCCGGTGCTCGCCGCCGCCGCCGCCGCCAGCCGGTGCTCGCCGTCGCCGTCCGCCCTGGTCGTCCGACCCTGGTCTTCGTCCGTCTGCGTCTTCGCCTGTTCCTAGTTTGTGTCTTTTCCTTTTAGTGCTGTGCGTTTTTTGCTCCTGTCGTCATGTCCGCCCCCACCACCACCGTCACTACTACCACCACCGCCATAGTCTATACATCCCCTTCCGCCGCCTCCACCACTATAACTTGGTGTGCCCAGTCCCACCCCCCTCCTTCCATCCCCCCTCTCCTCACTCTCCCTTCACCCTCTATCTTTGTCGCCCCCTCTCCCGCTTCTTCCTCTCGCTCCTCTCGTTCTGATCCGTTCCCCCCACTCCCCCAGCCTGTCACTGCAGCTCCGGCTCGGGTGGTGGCCCGTCGGGCCACTGTCCACGCCCAGCTATCCCCGTCGCCTTCGCCATCACCGTCATCATCGTCGCCGTCGCCGTCACCATCGCCTTCGCCTTCGCCTTCACCGTCACCGTCACTGTCTCCGGCGCCGACTGCTGCGTCCACGCCGGGACCTGTCCCTTCCCACCACCTCCCCATCGCTCCCGTCCCTCATGTCACCACCCGTCCGTCTGCCGCCATCAAACGCCCTAGTGGCACCCCCACCTCCTCCGCTCCCAAAAAGGCCCCGCCCCGACCTCCATCCGCCCCAGAGTGCCATGGATGTCTCCCCACCTGTCCCTGCTCCCACCTCCTCCTCCTCCCCCCCCAGTTTCTACAAATATCTCCTGTCCCATCCCGATCCTTCCTTTCTCGAGGCCCGGAATCTCTCCCTCCTCCTCTGCCACCATTTCCCTGGTGCCCCCATCTCTCTCCTTACTCCCAGACGGGATTCTGTTCTTATCTCCTCCCCCAGCCCAACCCTCCGTACTGACATCCTCTCCCGCCTCCCCATCACCTGTTTTGGTCCTAACGCCTCCCTTACCCCTGCTCCTTCTCCATCTCCTACCCGCCAACCCGCAACCCCCGCGTCGCCCGCCGACCCTCACTGCCCTCACTCGGCTCAGTCCATCGATGACAGAGGAGGAGGTGTTGGCGGAGCTCAAGGGTCATCCCACGCTGGAGGTGCGGGCGGTCCGCCGCATTTACAACTCGACCGGCCCCACCCACCTTATGCGAGTTTTCTCTGAGGACGCCCCCTCCATTGACCGTCTCCTGAAGGAGGGTGCCCTCCTCTTCAACCAGCGGTACAAGGTCGACCCCTCCCATTCCCCTCCTCAATCCCTGCGCTGCCAGAGGTGTCTGCGCTATAATGCACACCCAACAGCTGCGTGCCGCGAGGCCCCCACCTGCCCGCATTGTCGGCAAGCGCACTTCCTCCAGCAGTGCCCTAACCTCCAGTCCCCTCCTTCCTGTAATACCTGCAATCTCCCCCATCCTACCTACTCCCAAAAGTGTAAAGCCCGACCCCCTCCAATCACTCCTGAACTCACCGTCCCTGTCCGTCCCCTGGACGCCCCCACCCCTCCTGGCAATTCCCTTCGTCCACCCCCCACCACTGAGGACATCATCAGGTTCCTTACCATCGTGCCCCAGAATGTTCATCCCTTTCAGCGCCCCCACACCCTCCAGCAGATCTCCCTTGCCGCCCGTTCCATATTCCAACTCAAGATGTACGCCACCTACACCAACAACCAGGCCCATTTCACCTTCTCCCGCCTTGACACCCTCGTCTAAATCCCTATCATGGCACGACAGCTACGTATCCTTTTCAACAACATCCGCTCCCTACCCGCCAACAGGAACCTCTTCCTGCACACCCTTGCCACCCACCGTGTGGATGCCTTCCTCCTTAATGAAACCTTCCTCCAACCCCACCACACCATCCACACTTCGCCCTATCTCCACCACCGCTCCGATAATCCCCTCGCAATTGCGCATGGTGGAGTTGCTATTGGTCACCGCCGCCAGATCCCCGTTCGGCTCCAACCTCTCCTTCCCGACCCCACCGAACACCTGATCCTTAGTCTCTTCTTCCCCGGCCTGCGCCACCATCTATGTCCGCCCCAACGCTCCTCTTCCCTTCGACTTCCTCTCCCACGTCGACCGTACCTTCTCCTCCTACGTGATTGCCGCTGACCTCAACATCCATAGTCGTTCCGCTGCCCAGTTACGGCGGTGGCATCGGTTCCTCTCCACCCTTCAAGGTGATCTCATCCCCATCCCCCAGCACACCCGTCCCGAATCCAACTCCACTCCTGATGTTATCCTCTCCTCCCCCATCCTCCTTGGTCGCATAACGGTGGATGTCCTGGAGCCTATTGGTAGTGACCATCTCCCTGTCCTCATCACCGTTTCAGACGGACATCGCCCCCGACCCGACCCTCGTCCTGACCCTCCCACTACGTTTGTCCATGACTATTCCCGTGCAGACTGGAATGCCTTCCGGGATACCCTCTCCACCCAGGTCGATAGCCACCCCTTCACCTACCGCCACCCTGACGATGTCACCCATGCCGCCTCCTTTCTCCAGCAGACCTTGTCTGAGGCCGTGGAGGCCCACGTCCCTACTGTCGCCATCCACCCCCACCGTCCTACCTTACCCCCACAGGCCGTTCTCCTCCTCCGTGAATCCCGTCGTCTCTACCGTGCCTTCCTCCACGCGCGTGACCCAGACACACTACGACGCCACCGGCAACTCCAGCGACACATTCGTAATTTGCTCGTGGCTAAGAAACGCCGGGACTGGCGACAGACATGCACCCGTTTAAATGCTGCCTTACCACTCAACTCGTCCAAGTTCTAGTCAGCCTTCCGTCGCCTTACCGGAACTAAACCCTCTCCCTATTATCCTCTTCTCCATGATGATCACCCTTTCCCTGACACCCTTAGTAAGGCCAATCACTTTGCCTCCTACCTCTCTGATGTATTTTCCATCCCCGATGATCCCCAGTTTGATTACTCCCTCTTCCCGGATATCCGCGATCGGACTGACACCTCCGTCCCTCCCCTCGCCCCTGGTTTACAGTACTTGGGCAACATTACACACAAAGAACTCAATGCCCCTATCACTACACAGGATCTCATTGTTACACTCCGCACCAAACGCAACACCGCTCCTGGTCACGATCGTGTCACCTACCGTCACCTTCGTGAAGCTCCTGTCTCTTTCCTCTCCACCCTGGCCAGGCTCTACAATGTAGTCCTGTCCACCGGTTACTACCCCGACCTGTGGAAAACCTCCGGTATCCTCATGTTCCTTAAACCTGGCAAACCGCCGTCCGCCGTCTCCTCCTACCGTCCCATCAGCCTTACCGGTCTTCAGCAAGGTCGTGGGATCTATCCTCACCCGTCGCATCCACCAGCATCTCCGCCAGCACCGCCTCCTTCCCGTCACCCAGTGTGGCTTTCGGCCGTCCTTCTCTTCCGACGACCTTCTCCTTCACCTCACTCATCTCCTTTCCGAACAGCTTAATTCCCGTCGCTCCGCAATCTTCCTCTCCCTGGACCTCGAACGTGCATATGACCGCGTATGGCATTCCGGTCTCCTCTTCAAGCTCCAAACCTTCGCCCTTCCCATTAACTACGTCCGTCTGATCGGCTCCTTTCTCTCCCGCCGTCCTTCCTATGTCACCATCCATAACACCGATTCCTACACCTTTTTCCCCTCCGCCAGTGTGCCCCAAGGCTCCGTCCTCTCCCCCCTTCTGTACCTGTTGTACACGGCGGACATGCCGCCGCCGTCACCCCCCGTCCACCTTCTCCAGTTTGCCGATGACACCGCCTTCCTTGCCCTTGCCCCCCACCTTACAGCGCTCCCAACGCCTTCTCCAATCCCATCTTGAATGGTTCACCGCTTGGTGCAACCAGTGGTTGCTCAAGGTCAATCCTTCCAAAACCCAGGCGATCACTGTAGGCGAAACCACCCCTTCCTTCTGCCTCCTTGATTTCTATCTCACCATCTATGGCCGTCCCATCGCCGTCACTCCCACCCTTAAGTACCTTGGCGTCACCCTCGACCGTCGCCTCTCCTGGACTCCCCATCTCCAGACAATCCAAGCCAAGGCACGTTCCCGCCTCCATCTCCTCAAGCTCCTTTTCGGCCGTACGTGGGGTCTGGACCCCTCCACCATCCTCCCCACCTATAAATCCCTCATCCGCCCTATCCTTTGTTAAACCCATCCAGCATGGATCTCCGCTCCCCCTACCTTTTATAAATCCCTCCAAATCCTTGAACGCCATGCTCTCCGCCTCGCCTATCGCATCCGTCTCCCCTCCCCCACGCGGATCCTCTACGATCTCATCCCCTTCCCCCACCTCCTCCTTTTCCATGAAAGGATACGGATCCTGTACACCTCCCGCAAACTCGATCCTCCTCACCCGCTCGTCTCCCCGATCCTCTCCCACCCCCGCCCGCTGCCGCGCCTGTATTCGCACGTCCCACCCGGTCTCCATCTCTCCACCCTCCTTACCCTCTCCCAAGGTGGCTTCCGCCAGCTCCCCCTCCCTGATGATGCCCTCCTCCCTTCCATCTACCACTCCTACCAACTTTGATCCTCCCGCCCTCCTCCTGTACTTATTCCTCCGGGCACCCTCCCTCCCTCCTCTCCCTTTTCCTTCCCTCCTCCTTTTCTCCCCCACTCCACCCCTGGGCCTCCCCTCCCCTGTTCCTCTCCTCCTGCCCCCGACTCCTCAGCCATTGGCATCCTTTTTCTCCCCTCTCCCCCACCTCCCCCTTCTACCCCTCTTGGCAGGTCCCCGGACTCGCACACGTTACGTGGACATTCGCGCGCCGGAGATCGCCGCCATCAGTGTTTTGTGTGTTTAGTGTTTAGTGTTTAGTGTTCACCGTCCCCTCCATCGTTCACTAGTGCCATCATCATCTTCAGTGGTTGTGCGTCGTCTCATCAGCTAGCAGTGTGGATTATCGACGAGTGTGAACGGCTCCGTGATTGTCTCTATGTGTCTCCTGTTTTATTGCCCACCGTTCTGTGACTTATGTGTCTTCTCACTGTTTTTGCTGCTTGTGTCTTCTATGGCTGAAGAGCAGCGTAGTGTGCTGCTGACAGCCTGCCTGTTGTACAGGTTTTAAAATAACAATAAAGTAAAAAAAAAAAAAATAGGATTCAGCAGTTGAATGGGACGTAAAAGTGGCATTCAGCTAAACCCGAACGTTTTGTTTGGGAAAGCTCTTTGGAAAACAATTTTTGGAGAGAGGATGAAAGATCCTCTCATATATTGAATTTAAACAATAGTGAATTGTCGTCTTTACGCTCTTACAGTGTCTGAGAGTTAAATAGAGCATGGTCGAAGGGGACAAAGGAAAGATAAACAGAGAAATCTGTCACATATAAAGAAGGGATTACATTTAATCTTGCTCGACATTTTCTCATGAAGCGCCCAAAAAAGTCTTTATCCGCCAAGTGAAACCTTATTTGTTGTATTCATGGACTGAAAACTAGGGCTACCAACGAAATGCAGTCCAATTTTGTTCCTTTTAAAATTTAAACCAAAATAGAATGAGTATGTTTACCACTGTTACAAAGTCTATATACCTACGTTAAGTAACTATTCAGAAGTTTTCCTGTAGATTTTATTTTTGTTGAGAATAATAACCCTCCAAATTCAAAACGTAAACTGTCACCTGTAGTCATTGGTACGATTTCAGGTAAAATCCCTCTTTATTTTCTTTGGAAAGCAGTTTTAGTGTCTGTTCACTCTTATACAATGGCTAGCAACTCGCGATCGCGTAAGAGTAGTGACATTTGGGGTTTCTTCGCCGATTTAGGTGATGGGAAAGCAAAGTGCAATTATTGTTCTAAGTGTATTTCATATAAAGGAGGAAATACATTTAATCTAGCGCGTCATGTTCGAGTGCTGCATCCAACAGTGCCATTGTCAGTCAGATGCTTAGCGACCCCTGCTCTTGCATTTTCCGATATTTCTTGGATAAAAAACCCGCACAATCCGGAACTAACATCAGCAAATGCCAGAAGCGAACAGCAGTTGGTGCCAGAAAATAACAGTACCACTTCAGTATCAGAAAGCAGACCTCCATATCACGGAACATTACCCATGTATTTTCCGAAACCTCTTTCTAACAAAAGAAATCAGGAGATAGATTTCGCACTTCTGCAGACTGTTGTAAAGGATTATTTGCCCTTCAACATAGTGGAAAGTAAACATTTCCAAAGTTTTTAGGCAAACTGAATGGTGCTTATAGAATGCCATCTCGGAAGACCATTTCCAATACGCTGCTACAGCAAAAGTACGCCATGATGAAAGAAATTGTGAGAGCCAAAATTAATTCTGCGGAAGCGGTTGTGCTGACAATGGATGGGTGGACCTCAACTACAAATGAGAGTTATTTGTCGGTGACACCACACTACGTTAAAGACCTGGAGCTGGCGTCTTCCCTCCTAGAGTGCTTTAAATACGACGAAAGGCACACGTCAGAAAAACTCTCGGAAGAACTGCTACGTGTCACAAGGGAATGGGGCATTCAAGAAAAAGTCGTCTGTGTTGTCAGCAACAATGCTGCTAACATTGTGGCAGCTATAAGACTCACAGCCTGGAAACACATCCCCTGCTTTGCGCACACACTCAATTTAATTGTTCAGAATGGGCTTCCGCACATTCAACCCATTCTGAATAAAGTAGAAAAAAATGTTGAATTTTTTAAAAGAAGTTCGCATGCCTACACGAAACTGAAAAAGATGCAGGAACAGTTAAAAGAGCCAGTTCTGACACTAAAACAGGACACTGTTACAAGATGGAATTCAACCTATGATATCCTGCGAAGAATAATCGAGGTTAAGAATTCCCTAATGACAGTTATCACTCTGAATTATCCAGATCTTCCAAATCTGACTGCAGAGGACATTGCAAGTGTAACACAAGCCTGTGACCTGTTGAAAGTTTTCAAAGACTGCACTGAGGAAATGTCAAGTGAAAATGTTGTCACTGCTTCTAATGTCATGCTACTTAGTCGCTCGTTGAAAAAATGGTGTTGCCGGTTTGTTAATAACACTGAAATTCATGTAGACGTGCAACAGACGGCCGAAAAGTTAGCTGAAGACCTAAAACGACGATTTAGAAATATAGAGGAAAATTCCATTTTCGCGGAAGCAACTGCATTGGATCCCCGGTTCAAATTACATGGTTTTTCTGATAAAAATTCTGCTGAGAAGGTGAAATTAAACCTGATCAGGCACTGTGAGAAATTTGTGACGAACACATCCACTGCTACTGCAACAATCTCAGTTCCAACCACTGAATCAACTTCCAGTCTCTGGCTCGAATTTGATGAAGTGTTTTCCAGGCTGCAGAGTAATCCACACCCGAGAGCTGCTGCAATAGTGGAAGTGGACAAATATTTACAAGAGCCCCTGCTACAGAGACAAGGCAATCCACTTCAGTGGTGGTCTGAACGACTGTCAGTATACCTCTCGCTCTTTGAACTTGCAAAAATACGACTGTGTATTGTCGCAACCTCCACGCCGTGTGAAAGAGTGTTCTCGAAGGCAGGACACCTTATAACTGACAGAAGAAATCGCCTGACAGGGAAAAAAGTGGAACAAATTATGTTTTTAAACGGAAATCTCTGAAGATTCACCAAATCCGTTGATGTTTATTCATAAATATATATGTGTATTTTTTAAAAAATTTAATTAGGACAATCCTCAAATTGACATTTAGTGTAATTTTTTCAATAATGTGTACGAGATAAACATTCCTACATGAACGATTATCTTTCAAGCGTGGATTCCACGCATGCTTCAGTTCCAGACTCACAAGGTAAGCATTTTATTTTCATGTTGGCTGTGCGTGCTCACACAGCCAGCCTCTTCGTTTGTATTTTAATATTCATTTGTCTGCAAGTGCTGCCAACGGTAGCTTACCCGTAGATGCGAAGTATAACTCCACAAATAGTCGCTGGTAATGATGTCAGCACTGCAGGAAGCAGCTGACGCTACCTTCCCCTCGCCCCTCACCGACTGTGACCCAGCCTCATTTAAAGTGTCAATTTTAGATGTTTCACACTATAATGCCAAGTCATGGACAGAGGTTAAGTAGTCCACCATATCTAATGGCTTTCGATAAGCAGGTTTCATCCAAGGAGATGAAGGAAATGGATATGACATACCAGATGTGAGTAATAAATGTGACACTGAAACTCTACGTGCTTCATCATGGGAAAGCTGCAGTTGGAGCATCCAGTGCAAGATTTCCAACACATTGATGACAATCTTGTCACTGTTGAAAGTATGTCTGTTTAACATATTATGGACTTTCATATAGAGGAAAAGGATGATAGTGCAAAAAGTGACAGTGACAGCGATTGTGATAGGGATCCTTCTATCAGAAATGTAAATGCGGCAGTGAGGACAATAAAAAATTGATTTTTGCTGCAGATGTAGATGTCAGAGCTGTTCATTGTGTTTATGAACTGAAAATTGTAACAATTTACCAAAAAATTAAAGCAATCTACAATTTCAGATTTTTTTCCTTAAAAAGTAGGGATTGCTGAACCTGTTTTTTCATTATGCCACATTTATGTAAGACCATTCAAATTAAAAGTCAGTGAGATAAACAAAATAGCTTATTTATCTTTTATAAAGCATCAACGTAAGAGGGTAAAGAGAGATTTGGTAACGCACCCACCCACAGCCCCCAGAATCTTGGTAGTAATGTAGCCCAAGGTGTATCTTAGTTTTGAACGTGACAATTTGTTTGTGAGTTTGTGAAGCCAATGAATGTGAATATGAATTAAAGGCTGTGGTGACAGACTGATCAGTAGTGCAGCCTAATCTCTATGTTTGCACACCATATTTAAAGCTCTTTGCAATATTTCACACTTTCCATTATAAAATTTAAAACAGCCAGTGGTGTCACTTTACTCAACATTGTAGCAGGACAAATGGATGCATTTTAGAGAGATCTTTAATCCAATGTAACACTTGCAGTGCATATTTTTGTAGTATGAAAATATGAATATGAAAATTGCCAAATACAGTGCTTTAGCTTTGCAAACACTTAAATATGGTGGTTTCATGGTTTACTGCCATCTGCTTCTCACCAAAATGAGTCACTCTTAGTACAGCTTGTTGTGTTGAAGTGGTGGGAAATGTCACATCAGCAGCTGAACATAGTACCAAATTCAGAATACATTTATTAGATATTAAACAAATCTGCAATGAATATTTTCATGCATATTATGTACATATAATATACATGAACTACGGAAATGTACTGCGGATGGGGGGGGGGGGGGGGGGTCCTATATGTGACTTTTACCACTTAAAATATTATTTCCGTCTTTTACATTTTCCCACAATTCACACAATTTTTTTGCAAGTTCCTGGAATTGTGTAAAAGAGGGGTTTCACTTAGTCAAAGTCTCGAGGTTGTTGCATTTCTTTCTTTTTTTTATCATCTTTCTTATTATCCTCTGGAGCACGTGGACTATTCACTGTGGCTGTTATGTGAGTGACCTGTCATAGACTGTTGTGTCTCCATCCATTTTTCAGTTTGTTTGTATATATCAACTTTTCTTGACGTTGCGAAGGTGTTACATGGTTTCATTGTCAAACTGGTACGCACATCTAGATGAACACATGTAAATTTGACATTAATCATTTTGAGATTTTTCCAACTTGCCTAGGCAAATGCTAAGCTAGATTTCATTTTGCTTTCTTTTGTTAACAAGCATAAAACATGAATCACTGACATCACGCTACTTCTTTTTTAAAGAGGTAGAGACACACATTTTGCTGTTTTCGAGATTCAAGCACTGGATTATTTCTCTTATTACCACAGTATATTTGTTTCATTAATGCTTTTATTGGTAATTGTTCATGTAAGTGTTCAAGTTTTTCCTTTTATACTAAAAATGGACTGGACTGCTCTCTTTGAAATTCTGAAGGTAACAGGAATAAAATACAGGGAGCAAAAGGCTGTTTACAGCTTGTCCAGAAACCAGACTGCAGTTATAATAGTCAAGGGGCATGAAAGGGAACCAGTAGTTGAGAAGACAATGAGGCAGGGTGTAACAAAGCAAGCTGGGATAATTTTAATTACCCTCTTTTTTTGCCATCTGCCTACTTAAATTCATTTTTCCACTTTTAACTAGTTACCATTAACATAAGTGAATAAAATTGCATTTTCATAAAAGAGAAATGTTGGCCCTTAGTCTTAAAGAATATAACCCCAGATCTAATTTTGACTATTCCTAGTTAGTATCTTTCATTATAGGAAAAATCAGTAATTGTTTTGTGACTTAAATTCTATTGTTGACGTATAAACAAATATCAATTATGTAATGTAACATTTGGAAGACAAATGCGAGTAATCTTAAAGTATCTATTTGGCTGTCTTCAAAAACATATTAGCAAATCCAGCCCTGAATTAATTCCAAAGTAATTAACAGTTTTACCAAAAGTATTGTTTGTGTAACTATATTTGTTGTCTTCATGATATAAACAGTTCGGCTTAACCCCTGTAGTAGGAGAAACTGTTAAAAGAAATGAATCTTTTGATGTATTCAGTTAATTTAATGAGTTAAGTTTTAATTGCAATTTCTGTAAATTTAACTTTAAACAATGTGTAGTTTCAGTACCTATTATTGTGATGATATATAAGGGCCTCATTTTTGGTCATGAGACAGTCCACAGCTGAGTTTCAGATGAGAAACCTGTGTTGGTTAGAATGACAACAATGCTTCAAGTTAACTGTAGAATAAGTGTTAAACAATTAGACTGTGTGTAAAAACAATGACAGTGTCTGCTTTCCATATGAACCTATTTATTCTTCAAGAACTGTGTGAATTGTGTGGTTATGTTTTTACTGCTCGTAGATGTTCAACAGTAAACTATTGTAGTAGTATGTGGAGGTTCGCCTGCAAACTATTAATGAGGCTTATGGAAAGTTTAAACAGTAATGCACTGGCTATACATATATAACTGTGTGTTACTGGGGGATAGTGCAAAGTGAAAGTAAAAGTCAGTGAAAAGGAACTGTGCATCTGTCAGCTACATTATTTACCGTAGTCAGCATCCAAATTGCAGATCCCATTTTTCAGCCAGTGTAACAACACAGTACGTCAACACCAAGGACAATCAACAAACAAAGAAAAAAAAGCAGGTGGAACCGCTACAAGGGTTTTAGCCTATCCTCAGTGTTTTCAATCTGTACATTGAACAAACAGTAAAAGAAACCAAAGAAAAATGTCGAGTAGCAATTAAATTTTAGGGAGAAGAAATAAAAACTTTGAGGTTTCCTGCTGACTTTATAATTCTCTCAGGGAGAGCAAAGGACTTGGGAAAGCAGTTAAATGGAATGGATAGTGCCGTGAAAGGAGGATGTAATACGTATTTACTCGAATCTAAGCCGCACTTTTTTTCTGGTTTTTGTAATGCAGAAAACCGCCTGTGGCTTAGAATCGAGTGCAAAGTAAGCGGAAGTTCTGAAAAATGTTGGTAGGTGCCACTACAACTAACTTCTGCCATCGAATATATGTAGCACTATACAGGCATGCTTTCCAGGCACAGAGATAAGTACTGACACACCAAACCTCTGTGTCAGTAAATAAATTAAAAGAAAGGGTAGAAGAATGTAAACATTATGCCATGTATTCTTTTGTGTTTGCTGCTATCTCATTTAAATCCTGCCTGCCTAATAAACTACGAAACTAGAGCGAGACAACAGCAAAAGCAGAAGAATATACATATCAAGTCATGTTTATATTTATATTATTCTTATGCTGAATAGTGATACAGTCAGAAATGAAGCATGGCAATTGACTAGATTTTTAAATCTAAGATGAATCTGATTTCTGTGCAGAATGTAATGTACTAAAGAGGCGTCTCCAAAGATTTTCAAATCGAGAAAAATTTTCTCTAAACTCTCGTTCAGAACATCATCTATAATACGCAGTCTATTATTCGGTGCTTGTTGCTCATTATCAAAGAAAGCAGCAGTGTTGGTATCAACAAATAGCAGTCTCTTGCCATTGTTTCGCTTATTAGACAAGTCCTCTTTTTTTTAATTGTAAGCCGCAGTAGCACGCACAAAAGCAAGCCGTGCCGCGAGCAGCGACAGGTCGTAAACAAACAATGCATGACACAGTACAATAATGCATTTTCCGCTTAGAGTGATGTAAAAACCTATAACAAAGAAAACGGCACTTATCAGATCAAAATAAGCAACCGATTCTAACCAGACGAAGCACGTCAAAAAGGAAGGGTACCCGTATAAATACGGACGGAGCGCCTGACACATAGCAATGGCTGCTTGGTAAAGCTTAACTGTTAAACTTATGACTCGAGCCAAACTACTGTAGCTGTATCTTCATCCCTCCAACTTCAGTTGTGTATCATGTTACAATGGACCAACTTTGTTTCAATTTGGAGGTGCGGTCTAAAACATTTCTCTCCCCTTGAATTTCGAGTCTCAAATTTCAGGTGCAGCTTAGTTTCTGGAAATTATTTTTCACTTGATTTGGAGTCTCATTTTTCAGGTGCGTCTTAGATTCGAGTGCGGCTTTGATTCGAGTAAATACGGTAAACATCAACAAAAGCGAAATGGATAAAGGAGAGTAGTTGAATTAAATCAGATGATGCTAATAGGATTAGATTAGGAAATGGGACGCTTAAAGTAGTAGATGAGTTTTGCTACCTGTGCAGCAAAGTAACTGATGATGTCAGAAGTAGAGAGGATATAAAAGATAGACTGGCAGTGGTGAGAAAAGCATTCCTGAAGAAGAGAAATGTGTTAACATTGAATATAGATTTAAGTGTTAGAAAGACTTTTCCAAAGGTATTTGTCTGGAGTGCATCCATGTATGGAAATGAAACATGTTCGATAAGCACTTTAGACAAAAAGAGATAGAAGCTTTTGAAATGTGGTGCTGCAGAAGAATGTTGAAGATTAGATGGGTCAATCATGTAACTAAGGAGGTACTGAATGGAGTTGATGAGAAAAGAAATTTGTAGCACAACTTGACCAAAGGATAGGATTGGTTGATAGGACACATTCTGTGACATCAAGGGATCACCAGTTTAGAATTGGACAAAAGTTTGGGGAGTAAAAATCGTAGAGGGAGACCCAGTAAGCAGTTTAAGAAGGATGTATGTTGCAGTAGTTATTGGGGATGAAGAACCTCGGACAGTATAGGGTAGCATGGAGAGCTGCAACAAACCAGTATTCAGACTGAAGACAACTACAACAACTAAAAGATGGCAATAAAATCATAATCCAACATAACCTTTATAGATGGACTATCTGTGGTTGAGTGACCATGTACACTTAACAACACCAAAACTGGCCACAGGAAATTATGGCCAGAGGTGAAGTCCTGTATGATACTGCCACAACAAAATGAAGCATGTCACATTTTCACTTTATAAATTATAGAACTGATCATATTTTAGAAGCATATCTTATAAGGTGAGGACATCAAGGATGTGCAAGTTGCTGGAATTCCTAAACTTGTCATCTGTTCAAATATAGTAAAATTAAAATGTTTCCAAGACTGTGAATTGCACAATTTATTTTGATATCAAGGTCACTAGTCATCTCCAAAGGTTAAAGTCACCTCATTTCATTTTCAGTTTATTCTGAGGCCACTCTAAAGAGGAAAAATGACTTGGAATATTATGGAAAACTGGTCCTGTCACTATTCTAGACCTGTATATTCTATTAAAAAAAAAACTGTAAGCAGAATATAGTGTCACTGTCGAAAAATACTCTGCATAGCTACTGATGGTGGTCTTTTCAGTTAAATGGATAACATCATTAATTTCTGCTGATTGGAGTGCAGGTTCAACTCCCATTTTGATTCCCTGATTTTTCCTTATGACACACATTCCTTTCTTTTGACAGTCCACTGTGTCTGACATCTTCCACAATAATATGAGGCAAATTCAGAAGTAAGGGCTGTTTGCTCATAAAAATATGTGTATTCATTAGAAAAAGTGTTTGGTGTTTGTTGCTTGCTTTAATTTCCCACAAATCTTCTCTACTTCTCCATGTAAACATTGTCCACTTCTAAGCACTTTTTGTAATGCTCTACTAGCTTCTTCATCTCCTCTGCATAGAAGTTCTTTGCGTGGAAATTGAACCAGTTGACAATATCCATCTTGAGATCCTCATCATCTTCAAACAATTGTTCCAAGTGCAAGAAGAGCTAGTAATTGCTGGATGTGGATCAGAACTGTAGAGTGGTTGTTTGAAAAGTCCCCAACATAAATGCCGGATTTTTACCATTATATGGACAGTGTGTGCACACACATCAAGGAAAAGGCCTATCTCAGATGGCAGTTTCCCACACCATCAATCTTTGATGGCACATCTCAACTTTGTGAGCACTTCGCAATACGTGTCAACAACTATTAACCAATGTTATATGAAATCAACCAAAGAAGTGTCCTTTTCATCCCAAAAACACTATCCATAATTTCTTGAGTATGCGGATTACTTTAAGTTTTTTGGCTTTGGTGAAGCTTAATGGCACCACTCCATTGCCTGTTGTTTCAACTATGCAATGGTTTAGGATATCCATATATTGTTACCCACAACTGTGTGGAAAACAAATCATCTCCATCTTGTCAATAGTGTTCCAAAAACACCTGCCCTCATGATATGCTTTGACCTTTGTGTCGGTTAAACATTTTTGGTACTAATCCTGCACACAATTTGCAATATCTGAGGCAGTCCCTTGATAGTCTCGTAAACAGGAGTGTGTGCAACACAAGGATACTCATCAGGCAGAGCACCAATTGTGACTCATCAATCAAACTGCAGTATTTGGCTCACGTGTTGAATGATTTCATCGGTCTAGATACTGAACCTGTCACTCTGCTATTCATGATCCACATTTTTACCACCACTTTTTAAGTCTTAGTTCCTTTGTCTTATCTTTTCTTCATTCATTATTGTAGACCTATAAAGTAGTCAGAACTTTGGATGAATTTGGTCTGTAGTTTGTTTTGCATGCAAAAATCAGATTGCCACCCGTATTTCACAACTTGTTTGAACAACAATTTTTGAAGCCATTGTTTTTTGCTTTCACCCTGTGTCAAATAACCATTGAATCTAAACAATGACTTCTGTGACATTGTAAACAGTTGGTAGAGAGCACTGCATTCATTCTACTTTGTTCCGGGGTGGCAGTATTTAAATATAAGCAGATAGCCCCTGCTTCTCAAATATGTCTCATTATGTGGAACACATTCCTTTTATACCATAATGTACACTTAATTTCCAACACTAGAGGCAATGGTAAGTTGGCTACAAATTGAGGAGGCTCATTTCTGTTGATAGCTTTTTGTAAAACTGGCAACAGTCTAGCAGTTCACTGGCAGCTATTTCTGCTGTTAGACAACCAATGTGAGGTGGCTCCAGCATATGGAAAAAATAATGAAATTATAATAAGAACAATATACTAACAATATATGAATTTCATTACAGTTAAGTGAAAGGTTGATGGTTTCCAAAAGATGATATTCAGTTTATGCAACAGCAGCAATAATAACACAAAAGATTTTTTTCTATGATTTCGTTACTGAATTCCATTCGGTCGTTTTGCAGCTTGATTACAGAAAGAGAAAATATCTGACTTAAATATATTGGTTCTGCAGCAATATTTGAAGTGACTATTACAGTACCCACCATATGTGGAGAAAACATTGTACCACATGGCTAACAGGATACTGCTGTTGCAGATACTCATTTTACTGTAATGGTGGTTAAGGCAGATAGCTCATAAACTGAGATTTAAAGTCAGTTGAAATGTGCATATGTGACCATCTTCCTTGAGTCAGGAATTTAAAATTTATAGGCTCAGTTAATTTCATTTTTTTCTAGCAAAAAATATAAATAAAACCTATCAAACAAAACAAAGCAGTGTCATCAAGTTTTTAATATATAAAGTGAAATCAGTAAATCCGTACATCCTAGACAAGTAAATTCAATATTTGTTTGTATTCATAAAGATAAGACTGCAGTGCTTAATTCTGCCACTGACGTAAACTTCGGAAAATGCTTCTACCACTGTGGTAAATGTAAATGTCATGTGACTAGGGCCTCCCGTTGGGTAGACCGTTCGCCAGGTGCAAGTCTTTCGATTTGATGCCGCTTTGGCGACTTGCGCATCGATGGGGATAAAATGATGATGATTAGGACAACACAACACCCAGTCCCTGAGCGGAGAAAATCTCCAACCCAGCCGGGAATCGAACCCGGGCTCTGAGGATTGACAGTCTGTCACACTACCGGGGCAGTAAAAAACCCTCTCTAAGAAAGATGTCAAATACAAATAAAACTACCAAAGAAAATAAGGCAATATCATTGAGTTTTTAATTCACAAAGCCAAATCAGTAAATCTATATATCCTAACAGAGTAAATTCTCTGTTAGTTTTTATTCATAAAGATCAGATTGCAGTGCTTAAGTCTATCACTGACATAAACTTCCAACAATGCGTCTGTCACTAAGTTTAAAAAAAACTAACAGTGCCATCAATGATGATTAAACATCTGTACTACTAAGCTGAGTCAACAATTGTATGTAAAATGTTAAATTATGATATCTTTTGTTTTTCTGAGATCTGATTTTGACGAAAGAAAGCCTATATGTTGCCCAAGCTATGCTCAAGTCGCCTGTGAAAAACTCATGAAAATTTGTCCAGTAGTTTCAGAAATTGGCATGTTCAAATGGACAGATGTGATGGTTTTGGATAAAATTTTAAATTACAATATCTTTTTTTTCTGTGATCTGATTTTGATAGAACTAAAGCCTAAGTGCCGGAAGCTACATTCAAGTTACCCCATGAAAATTTGTATAGTTAATAGTTTTGGAAACAAGTGTGTTCAGACAGTTAGACATGGCTGTTTTACAGTTTTATTATTAGTACAGATTGTTAACAAACAAAATTTCAAATGAATTTGTCTGGGTAAATCAGGTTCGCTACAGGAAATGACAATTGGGTTTCTAAATTTTTGTGGGATGTTGCCATATCTTGACTACATTGACAACAGGGAGAATGTCTTCCCATAGCCAACCTATTTTAATTGAGCAGATCCAGAAGTCTTGTGCTGCTAAGAATAGCCCATTGTTGTCCAGTCCTCAGAGATGAGGGATAGTCAAACATAAAAAAGAAAGAGTGTCAAAATAACAAAAGAGGCTAAAGCTGGCTAGACATAATGTTCAGATGCATTGATGGCAACCTACATCATAAACTAAGAGGTGGTGGTTTACCAAACTGAACAAGGCCTGTGGTTTCTATACAGCTACCCACAGAAGGCTCAGTTTATTCTTAATTTAGTTTCTGATAGTTTCACATTAATAATGTCTTGTAGATTATCAGAACATTTACATAGAATTATCAAGGAGGTGTAATTCTTAGAACTGACTGCTAACATACTCCATCTACAAGTGAAATTCCTGGGAACCAAAGTCTCCTCTATAGGAACCAACATGGGTTCCAAAAATGATCGAGTGACACCCAAGTTGCTTTGTTCATCCAAGAGACCCAGAAAACAGTAGACACAGATGTCCAGGTAGATGCCACGTTCCTCAACTTCTGGAAGGCATTTAATACTGTTCCACACTGTTGCCAAATGAACAAAATACGAGCATATGAAATATCAGACCTGGTGTGTTATTGGGTTGAAGGGGTTTTAACTAACAGAACACATCATGTCATTCCGAATGAGAGAAGTCTTCAGACCTAAAAGCACTTTGGATGTGCCCTAAAGCAGTGTTATAGGACCACTGCTTTTCACAATATATATAAATGACCTAGTATATAATTGGAAGTTCCATGAGGCTTTTCACAGATGACACTCTTGTGTAAAAAGTCACGATGGTAGAAAATTGGTCCTTGACATCGACAAATGTAACATATTGTGAATACATAGACAGAAAGATCCTTTATTGTGTGATTACAAAACTGGAGAACAGTCACTGGAAGCAGTTACTTCCATTAAAAGCCTAGGAGAGTGCTACAGAGCAATTTGAAGTGGAAGTGATGATAAAATGAATCACACATAAGGTAGATGCCAGAATGAGAGTCACTGGAAAAATCCTCAGGAAATGTCCATCAACAAAGGAAGTAGCATCAATATGCAACCCGTACCAGATTGGACTGATAGAGGAGACAGAGGAGACCCAAAGAAGGGCACCTGCAGTTTGTGGTCTAGCGGTTAGCGTTGCTGCCTCTGAATCACGGGGTCCCGGGTTCGATTCCCAGCTGGGTTGGGGATTTTCTATGCCCAGGAACTGGGTCCTTGTGTTGTCCTCATCATTTCATCATCATCATCATCTTTCATGACAGTGGCTAGATCAGACTGTGTAAAAATTGGGACTTTGTACGGGGTCTGATGACCGCGCAGTTGAGCGCCCCAAAAACCATTCATCATCATCATCATCATCATCATCATCATCATGACCATTACCACAATCAAAGAAGAGCAGTATGTTTCATTACATATTCATTTAGCAAGTGTGGAAACATCATGGAGATGCTCAGCCAACTTCAGTGGCAGATGCTGCAAGTGAGGCTTTTTGCATCACAGTATTGTCTGCTGTTAAAGTACTGAGAGCATACATTCTTAGAAGAGTCAGTCAGCATATTGCTGTCTCCTATGTATATATCGCGAAAAATCCATCAAGATAAAATTGGAGAGATTCAAGTCCACACGGAGGCATACCACCAATTTATCTTCCCACAAACTGTACGCAACAGGAACAGGAAAAGGGGGAAGTGACACTGGTACACAAAGTACCCTCAGCCACGCCACACATCTTAAGGAGGCTTGTGGAGTGTAGATGTAGATTTAGATTGGGAATGCTAATATTAATTTCAGTTAGTCCGCTAATGACATACTGAATAAATTCCTAACTACTGTGAATGTTGAGTGTCCTGTGGATTTCATCAACTGTTGTGTCAATTTAACTGTTGAAATAATGCAGACAGATGAAAAGTTCTTCGTTTTTATAGTTTGAGGACTCTTCTTAGCTGCATGTTATTGGGTACAGTAACTAGTAGAATAGCTAAGTGCTATACTAAGTATTTTCCTACTGTAACATTCAATTTCCAGTATGATTCATAAGTCTTCTGGCTACCTCAATTCAGTATCTGCTAGGCATAGTCATAGGTATCTGCTTTGCCAAAACCAAGTGTGTTTCTTTAATCTAAAATATGTATTTTTATCTGATTGCACATTGCTTTACCTTGTGTCAACTCATTTGACTGGGAAGAGTGTGTAACACAATTGTTGAAAAATCATAACTGACAAACGCTTGAAAAAGAAAGGTCTCTTACAAACCATGCATAGAAAACTTCACCTACCATCTTTCAGAGTAGAAATTATGAATGTTCTGAAACTTCCCTAAGATATTATGCAGACGAAATTAAATAACTATCAGCTCATACAGAAGTTTACAAGCAGGCATTCCTCCCATGCTCTATCTACGAATGAAACAGGAAGAAACCTTAATGTACGGTACAATGAAAAGTACCTACTGCCATGTGCTTCAAAGTGATTGTGTGGAGTATAGATAAAGATTCATGTGTAAAAACTAGTTTGCTAAAATAAAGTCTTACGATAACATCAGTGACAAGAATTTTGATTTCCTTTGACAATTACAAACAAGGTGTGATAAAAAATTACAAAAGCAATTAATATGCTGATTTATATCACTTCTTTTCAGTAGATTAAGCAGTGAAAAATGTGGAAATTAGCTCATATCTGCAACAATTGATGTAATTACCTGTCTCTTTGTTTGTTTCTTTTTTAATGTGCATTTTGATTGATTACGGTGTGGCATCAGATAATTTTTAATTAGGTTGAAATATACATTTTCTCCTGCCACCATGTTTCCTCACTGGCACAGATGATCTAAACTGGTACTCATATATGATGCAAAATTGCACTTGAACACAGTCTGTTTCAACATAAAAATTGCACAATATCTCACTGCATTGTGACATTTGCGGTAAGCTTCTTTCGCAGTTATTTACAATATAAGCTAATAATGGTTAATCTGTAATTCATTAGAATTTCAGGTAAAGTTGAATCTGACAACTGATTTTATACTTTAAGATCTCTCCTGCCATGCCCTGTATAGGAAATTGTCACATTGGTGGTATTAGCAGCCACTAAGTTCTTGGATATTTCCACATGAGGTAACTTCCAGTTCTGGGAAAATACTGGTATACCACTTTTGAAACACTGGTATACCACTTCTTTAAGAACTCAATCATACACCTCAAACGTTAATGATGTATTATCATTTCTATTGCATGTGTTCCACTCCACACAGTCTTCATTCTGTTTATAGTATAGATTTTCCATAGACAATCACTCAACAAAAAAGCAGGAATCAGAGCCATTTACTGTGATGCAAAGAGCATGACATTGTCGATGGATGTCCCAAACAGCTCTGGTGCATAACTTGTCTCAAGATGGATAGCTAGTTATTTCCTTTGTTGCAAAAATGTTTTTGGACAGAAGTGTTAGCATGCCGAAAAGTTAAGTAAATTATATCCTTGCTTTATTGAGATACTCCAAACAGATCTACTGCATCACAAAAACATTAAAGAATGAACAGTCTCAAAAACTGGGTTTGAAAGTTTAATACTACACTCCATTTACTGCTAGATCACTGACATACACAATAGCATACACTGAGGTGATAAAAGTCATGGGGTACACCCAAATATTGTGTTGGTTGTCCTTTTGCCCAATGTAGTGCAGCAACTCAACATGGCATGGACTCACAAAGTTACTGGAAGTCCCCTGCAGTAATATTGAGCCATCCTGCCTTTGTAGCCAAAGTGCAGCTAGTGCAGGATTTTGTGCACAGAACTGATCCCTCGATGATGTCCCATAAATGTTTGATGGGATTTAAATCGGGTGATCTGGGTGGCCAAACCATTTTCTCAGATTGTTCAGAATTTTCTTCAAACCAATCGCAAACAGTTGTGGGCCGGTGACATGGCGCATTGTCATCCATAAAAATTCCATCATTGTTTGGGAACATGAAGTCTCTGAATGGCTGCAAATGGTCTCCAAGTTGATGAAAATAACCATTTCCAGTCAATGATTGGTTCATTCCATGTAAACATAGCCAATTATGGAGCCACCACCAGCTTGCACAGTGTCTTGCTGACAAATTGGGTCCATAGCTTTGAGTATAGATTTAAGTGTGAGGAAGTCGTTTCTGAAAGTATTTGTATGGAGTGTAGCCATGTATGGAAGTGAAACATGGATGATAAATAGTTTAGACAAGAAGAGAATAGAAGCTTTCGAAATGTGGTGCTACAGAAGAATGCTGAAGATAAGGTGGGTAGATCACGTAACTAATGAGGAGGTATTGAATAGGATTGGGGAGAAGAGAAGTTTGTGGCACAACTTGACTAGAAGAAGGGATCGGTTGGTAGGACAGGTTTTGAGGCATCAAGGGATCACAAATTTAGCATTGGAGGGCAGCGTGGAGGGTAAAGTTGGAAGTCTTGACACAGTCTTGATTCTGTGGATTTCAGACTATTGAAGTCTCTAACGATTTCCAAAATGGAATGTCCCATGCACCTAACTCCAACTACCATTCCACGTTCAGCGTCTGTTAAGTCTTGTCATGTGGCTATAATCACATCGGAACCTTTTCATATGAATCACATGCCACTGTTTAATAATAATAATAATAATAATAATAATGGAGCAAAATTAACTTTAATAAAAAAACTTGTAGTTTTAAATGAATATTTCAACCAGTCACAAGACACACCTTCAGAAGTAATGGATAACTTGAAGGGAAACCTCAGTACAATAATGTATAGTTTCCACAGGCGAGATTTTACTATCAGAAGAGATTTTAACCATGTCAGTAAAGTAAAGGAACATGGGATGAAGTAAAAATTGATGAGACTCTACAGAAATATACACCTAGCAAAACAGTAAAGTAGATCCCCCATCCCACAGGTATACAAACAGTATTATGAAGATATACCATAAAATAATGCCTTTTGCACAAGCCATGTAAAGTAAAATGTAGAACTGCAGACAGATCTAAAAATGGCTACCAGAAGGGCAATGTCTAGTCTTCAGACTTCTATTGTCAAATCTCTCACAAAACCATAAAGCATTTTGAAGTCTGACTATATTAAAAAATCTAATATTTTAACACTTGTCCAAAACTGACACCAGATAAATATTAGTTGAAAACAGAATTCTGCTTCTGGTTAAACTTGACTGTGTCTTCAAGTCAGACAAATCCAAGTCAAATACTGTGTGTAATTTTCATTGACTGATAGAAAGGACGTGTTACCCTGACTGAAAGAAGTAATAATAATAATAATAATAATTCCCGTGGAGGCCCGGGAAAAGAATAGTCCTCCGGTATGTTCTGCCAGTTGTATAAGGCGACGAAAAGAACAAACCACTAATAGGGCTAACCCCCCTTTTAGTGTGATTACTTGGTTCAGGACAGAACTAAAGAAGCCTCGGACAAGCGCCATCATGGTTGGGGACGACGCTTGAACCCTATGCCAGCCCACAATGGTAACGACACTGCTAGCCAACTGGAAAATGATTTAAATCCAAATAGAGGTGTTTTGCCGGATATGCTTCCTGCAACCACCCTAGAAGGAAAACAAAGACAGAGGATGAGATTGTCAGATGAAGTTAATCGACACCTCATGTTCTGTTATTACCAAGCAACAAACCTAGGAACCAACACAACTGGATACAGATCACAAGTACACACAACATTTATTACCAGATACCCGGAATAAAATTTTTTAACAGAACAACGACTAGCTGATCAGATCCGTGTAATAATAAAAAATAACAGGATACCCCAGTCAGAATTAGAAAACATCAAATAACAAGTACAACAAATACTGGAACAAAATAATGTGCAATTAGAAGAAGAAGAAAATACAGTAGTGGACTCAAACATCCCAGAGAAAACAAACAAAGAACAAAACGCGTCAATTAAACAACCAGAGGAAAACAAAATCTTAAGACAGCCACCAGAACAAGCACAAATAGAACACGAAGTGACACTCATGTTAGATATAGAAGAAAAAATTTCAGCTGACATATATAGAATATAAAGACACAAATACAGACATTAGACCATTCTTGCATAGACCACCCAATAACCCACAAGTCGAAACAACAATAAAAACTATCAACACAATCATACACAACAAAATAAATGAAAAAACAACTATGGAAGAGTTACAACTACTGGTTTATATAGGAGCACTCACTACACTAAATATACACACTAGGCAGAGATCAGAACCAACCAACACACAGAAGAAACCCACAAAACCAGCATGGCAACACAGTCTACAGATCAGAATAGAAAAACTGAGAAAAGACATCGGACAGCTAACACAATTTATAAGAAATGAAATGTCAGAAAAAAAAAAAACGAAAAAGGTTAGGTTAAACCTCACAACAAGAAGCGATTGAGCAATTAGATGAAAAGAAGCAGAAATTACAAGCATTGGCCAAACGACTTAGAAGATACAAAAAAAAGTGAAAATAGAAGGAAACAAAACCAAACATTCAACACAAACCAAAAGAGATTTTACGAAACAATAGATAACACTCACATTAAAATAGACAATCCATCAAACATAACAGACATGGAACACTTCTGGAGCAACATATGGTCAAACCCGGTACAACATAACAGACATGCACGGTGGATACCAGCAGAAACAGACTCATACAAGATGATACCACAAATGCCTGAAGTGATCATTTTGCAACATGAAGTCACCCGAGCAATTAATTCTACGCACAATTGGAAAGCCCCTGGAAATGATAAAATAGCAAATTTCTGGCTAAAGAAGTTCACCTCAACACATTCACATCTAACTAAATTATTTAACAGTTACATTGCAGACCCATACACATTCCCTGATACACTTACACATGGAATAACCTATCTGAAACCAAAAGATCAAGCAGACACAGCAAACCCAGCTAAATATCGCCCCATAACATGCCTACCAACAATCTACAAAATATTAACTTCAGTCATTACACAGAAATTAATGACGCATACAACACAGAGCAAAATTATAAATGAAGAACAAAAAGGCTGCTGCAAAGGAGCACGAGGATGTAAAGAGCAACTGATAACAGATACAGAGGTGACATATCAAGCTAAAACTAAACAAAGGTCGCTACACTATGCATACATTGATTACCAAAAAGCTTTTGATAGTGTACCCCACTCATGGTTACTACAGATATTGGAAATATACAAAGTAGATCCTAAATTGATACAGTTCCTAAACATAGTAATGAAAAATTTGAAAAACACACTTAATATCCAAACAAATCCAGATAATATCACATCACAGCCAATACAGATTAAGCGTGGAATATACCAAGGAGACTCATTAAGGCCTTTCTCTTTCTGTCTTGTCTGAACCCACTATCCGACATGCTAAATAATACAAATTATGGCTATAATATTACTGGAACATACCCACACAAAATCACACATTTGCTATACATGGATGATCTAAAACTACTGGCAGCAACAAATCAACAACTCAACCAATTACTAAAGATAACAGAAGTATTCAGCAATGATATAAATATGGCTTTTGGAACAGACAAATGTAAGAAAAATAGCAAAGTCAAGGGAAAACACATTAAACAAGAAGATTACATATGCCTATAAATGTATAGGAAACAGACAAAAAATAGGAATAGATAATAGAAATATTAAAGAAGAACTAAAAGAAAAATATAGACAAAGACTAACAAAAATACTGAAAACAGAATTTACAGCAAGGAACAAGACAAAAACTATAAATACCTATGCTGTACCAATATTGACCTACTCATTTGGAGTAGTGAAATGGAGTAACACAGACCTAGAAGCACTCAATACACTTGCACGTTCACAATGCCACAAATATAGAATACATCACATACATTCAGCAACAGAAAGATTCACATTAAGCAGAAAGGAAGGAGGAAGGGGATTCATCGACATAAAAAACCTACATTATGGACAGGTAGACAATTTAAGAAAATTCTTTATAGAACGAGCAGAAACTAGCAAAATACACAAAGCAATCACTCATATAAATACATCAGCTACACCACTGCAATTTCATAACCACTTCTACAACCCTTTAGATCACATAACATCAACAGATACGAAGAAAGTAAATTGGAAAAAGAAAACACTACATGGCAAGCACCAGTATCATCTAACACAGCCACACATTGATCAAGACGCATCCAACACATGGCTAAGAAAAGGCAATATATACAGTGAGACGGAAGGATTCATGATTGCAATACAGGATCAAACAATAAACACCAGATATTACAGCAAGCATATTATTAAAGATCCCAATACCACAACAGATAAATGCAGACTTTGCAAACAACAAATAGAAACAGTAGATCACATCACAAGTGGATGTACAATACTAGCAAATACAGAATACCTCAGAGGACATGACAATGTAGCAAAAATAATACATCAACAACTTGCCATAAAACATAAACTAATAAAACAACACGTTCCCACATACAAGTATGCACCACAAAATGTACTGGAGAATGATGAATACAAATTATACTGGAACAGAACCATTATAACAGATAAAACAACACCACACAACAAACCTGACATCATACTCACCAATAAAAAGAAGAAATTAACACAACTAATCGAAATATCCATATTCGATACAACAAACATACAGAAGAAAACAGGAGAAAAAATTGAAAAATACATCCAACTGGCTGAGGAAGTCAAGGACATGTGGCATCAGGATAAAGTTGACATTATACCGATTATACTATCAACTACAGGAGTCATACCACACAGTATCCACCAGTACATCAATGCAATACAGCTACATCCAAACGTATACATACAACTACAGAAATCTGTAATTATTGATACGTGTTCAATAACCTGAAAGTTCCTAAATACAATGTAACATATACCGTACAGTTAAAAGGAAGTCACACTTGATCAAAGTCTGCGTCACTTTCCATTTTTAACCAGACATAACGTCTGAGACAGGAAAAAGAAATAATAATAATTGTATAGAGACAACAGAACAAATCCACAGAACCAGCAGCCTGTTATCACTCACAACTATCTGTAAGTTCGTACTGTACCAGATTTGTATGTGTTCTTAGCAGTTTGTACTATACCAAATTTGTGTGTGTTATTAGCTTTGCCCTTAACCATGATTACCCACAATTCAATTGGGCAGAGACTGGAAACACTAAATACCACTCCCGTGGAACTACACCCTATATTGCTCAGCATTGTAATTGTACATGATGAACCCAACTTTACTAACAAAATTTTGTAAGTTGTTAAGGGATATTTTCTGAGCATTTTTTCATAAGGGACCCACAATGTTTGATATCTCATTACTGAGTAATAATGTAATTATGATGTACTTTGTTTGTCACCCCATTTACTTTTGTTTCTGCAGAAATAACTTCATAACATTAAAAAAGCCTACAGTATGAATTCACTAAAATGTACAATACAAAACTCATGTTTCTCATAGGCATCTACATGAAGATGCAAAAACTTTAAAATTTGGTTACCATCACTGCAGGAACAGCTGAGCACAGTATCTGCGTGCACTCTTTTATTTTGTTCAGTGAACCCATTCACAAAGTTCAGTAACCATATCCCTACTGCTGTGAATCACTGTTCACGTATAACTAACACTGCCAGAAAAACAAACCTGAGACAGAACCAGACAGAGCCAAATGCAGACTGAGAGTAAAGAGTAAAGTGGGCATTACTTTCGTCATGGAGGTCTCCAGTGCCATATTTTAGATGGCCATCTTTCCTTGGGCATCCTTCTAAGATGTCCATACCATGTTAACCATTTATTTTCACTTGTCTCTACAATATCCGTTGTAACTCTGATCTGTTCTGGTAACACTTCATTTCTTATTTTGCCACTTCTTGTTACACTATGTGAGCAGAAGTATCCGGACACCTGTCTGAAAATGACTTAAAAGTTCATGGCACCCTCCATCGGTAATTCTGGAATTCAATATGCTGTTGGCCCACCCTTAGCCTTGATGACAGCTTCCACTGTCGCAGGCATACATTCAATCAGGTGCTGGAAGGTTTCTTGGGGAATGACAGCCCATTCTTCATGGAATTCTGCACTGAGGAGAGGGTGTCAATGTTGGTCAGTGAGGCTTGGCACAAAGTCGGCATTCCAAAACATCCCAAAGGTGTTCAATAGGATTCAGGTCTGGACTCTGTGCAGGCCAGTCCATTACAGGGATGTTATGGTCGTGTAACCACTCCCCCACAGGCCGTGCATTATGAACAGGTACTCGATTGTGTTGAAAGGTGCAATTGCCATCCTCGAATTGCTCTTCAACAGTGGGAAGCAAGAAGGTACTTACAACATCAATGTAGGCCTGTGCTGTGTTAGTGCCTCACAAAACAACAAGGGGTGGAAGCCCCCTCCATGGAAAATGCAACTACATCATAACACCACTGCCTCCAAATTTTACTGTTGGAACTACACACACTGGCAGATGACATTCACCGAGCATTCGCCAAACCCACACCCTGCTGTCAGATCCCCACATTGTGTACTGTCATTTGTCACTCCACACAATGCTTTTCCACTGTTCAGTCATCCAATGTTTATGCTCCTCCCGCCAAGTGAGGCGTTGTTTGGCATTTGCCAGCATGATGTGTGCCTTATGAGCAGCCACTCAACCATGAAATCCAAGTTTTCTCATCTCCTGCCTAACTGTCATAGGATCCTGATGCAGTTAGAAATTCCTGTGTGAATGGTCTGGATAGATGTCTACCTATTACACATTGTGACCGCCTTCAACTGTCGGCGGTCTCTGTCAGTCAACAGATGATGTCAGCCTGTACGCTTTTGTGCTGTACATGTCCCTTCTCATTTCCACTTCAATATCACATTGGAAACGACCTAGGGATGCTTAGGGGTGTGGAAATCTCACATACAGATGTATGGCACAAGTGACACCCAATCACGCGTGACGACGTTCGAAGTCTGTGAGTTCCGCGGAGCGCCCCATTCAGCTCTCTCATTAAGTCTAATGACTACTGACATCACTGATATGGAGTACCTGGCAGTAGGTGGCAGCACAATGCACCTAATATGAAAAACTTATGTTTTTGTGGGTGTCCGGATACTTTTGATCACATAGTGTACTTCACAACTTCATCACCAAAACTCCACTTCCATTTCTTGTAATTTCTTCTCATTTAGCCTGGAAACTTTCCACAGTTGAGCACCATAGAAAGCAATGTTCTCAACTATAGTTTTGTATATCCCGCTTTTCAAATTATTTGGTGGTGTTTGATTCCAACTCGCCTGCACCGTCACAGTCACTATCTCCGGCGCCGACTGCTGCATCCGTGCCGGGACCTGTCCCTTCCCGCCACCTCCCCATCGTTCCCGTCCCTCATGTCACCACCCGCCCATCTGCCGCTGTCAAACGCCCTAGTGGCGGCTCCACTTCCTCTGCTCCTAAAAAGGCTCCACCCCGCCCCCATCCCTACCCCAAAATGCCATGGACGTCTCTCCACCAGGCCCCGCTCCCTCCTCCTCCTCCTCCCCACCCGGCCTCTACAAATATCTCCTGTCCCGTCCCGATCCTTCCTTCCTCGAGGCCCGGAATCTCTCCCTCCTCCTCCGCCAACATTTCCCTGGCGCCCCCATCTCTCTCCTTACTCCCAGACGGGATTCTGTTCTTATCTCCTCCCCCAGCCCAACCCTCCATACTGACATCCTCTCCCGCCTCCCCATCACCCGTTTTGGTCCTCACGCCACCCTCACCCCTGCTCCCTCCCCATCTCCTACCCGCCAACCCCAACCCCCGCGTCGCCCGCCGACCCTCACCGCCATTATCACTCGGCTTAGCCCGTCGATCACGGAGGAGGAGGTGCTGGCGGAGCTGAAGGCCCATCCCACCCTGGAGGTGCGGGCAGTCCGCCGCATTTTCAACGCGACCGGCCCAACCCGCCTTATGCGGGTTTTCTCTGAGGACGCCCCCTCCATTGACCGTCTCCTGAAGGAGGGTGCCCTCCTCTTCAATCAGCGGTTCAAGGTCGACCCCTCCCGTTCCCCCCCTCAATCCCTGCGCTGCCAGAGATGTCTGCGCTACAATGCACATCCAACAGTAGAGTGCCGCGAGGCCCCCACCTGCCCGCATTGTCGGCAAGTGCACTTCCTCCGGCAGTGCCCCAACCTCCAATCCCCTCCCTCCTGTAATACCTGCAGCCTTCCCCACCCCACCTACTCCCAAAAGTGTAAAGCCAGACCCCCTCCCACCACTCCTGAACTCACCGTACCTGTCCGTCCCCTGGATGCCCCCACCCCTCCTGGCAATTCCCTTCGTCCCCCCCCCCCCCCCCCACTGCTGAGGACATCATCAGGTTCCTCACCATTGTCCTCCAAAACGTCCATCCCTTTCAGCGCCCCCACACCATACAACAGATCTCCCTCGCCGCCCGTTCCATATTCCACCTTAAAATGTACGCCACCTTTTCCAATAACCAGGCCCATTTCACCTTCTCCCGCCTTGACGCCCTCGTATAAGTCCTTATCATGGCGCGACAGCATCGTATCCTTTTCAACAATATCCGCTCCCTTCCCGCCAACAAGAACCTCTTCCTGCACACCCTTGCTACCCACCGTGTGGATGCCTTCCTCCTCAATGAAACCTTCCTTCAACCCCACCACTCCATCCACACCTCCCCCTATATCCTCCACCGCTCCGATAATCCCCTCCCAGTTGCGCGTGGCGGAGTTGCCATTGGCCACCACCGCCAGATCCCCGTTCGGCTCCAGCCTCTCCTTCCCGACCCCACCGAACACCTGATCCTTAGTCTCTTCTTCCCCGGCCTTACCATTACCTGTGCCACCATCTATGTCCGCCATAACGCCCCTCTTCCTTTCGACTTCCTCTCCCACATCGACCGTACCTTCTCCTCCTATGTGATCGCTGCCGACCTCAACATCCATAGTCGCTGCCCAGTTACGGCGGTGGCATCGGTTCCTCTCCTCCCTTCAAGGCGACCTCATCCCCATCCCCCAGCACACCCGTCCCGAATCCAACTCCACTCCCGATGTTATCCTCTCCTCCCCCAACCTCCTTGGTCGCATTACGGTGGATGTCCTGGAGCCTATTGGTAGCGACCATCTCCCTGTCCTCCTCACCGTTTCAGACGGCTGTCGCCCCCGCCCCGACCCTCGTCATGACCCTCCCCCTAAGTACATCCATGACTATTCCCGTGCCAACTGGAATGCCTACCGGGATACCCTCTCCACTCAGGTCGATAGCCACCCTCTCGCCTACCGCGTCCCGATGATGTCACCCATGCCGCCTCCTTTCTCCAGCAGACCTTGTCTGAGGCCGTGGAGGCCCACGTCCCTACTGTTGCCATCCACCCCCACCGTCCAACCTTACCACCACAGGCCGTCCTCCTCCTCCGTGAATCCCGTCGTCTCTACCGTGCCTTCCTCCGCACGCGTGACCCGGACACCCTACGACGCCACCGGCAACTACAGCGACACATTCGAAATTTGCTCGCGGCCAAGAAACGCCGGGACTGGCGACAGACATGCACCCGTTTAAATGCTACCCTCCCTATAAACTCGTCCAAGTTCTGGACCGCCTTCCGTCGCCTTACCGGAACTAAACCCTCCCCCTACTATCCTCTTCTCCACGATGATCACCCCTTCCCTGACGCCCTTAGTAAGGCCAATCACTTTGCCTCCTACCTGTCCGATGTGTTTTCCATCCCTGATGATCCGCAGTTCGATTACTCCCTCTTCACAGATATCCGCGATCGAACTGACACCTCTGTCCCTCCCCTCGCTCCTGGTTTCCAGTACTTGGACAACATTCCACACACGGACCTTAATGCCCCCATCACCACACAGGATCTCATCAATACACTCCGCACCAAACGCAACACCGCTCCTGGTCACGATCGTGTTACCTACCGTCACCTTCGCGAAGCTCCTGTCTCTTTTCTCTCCACCCTGGCCAGGCTCTACAATGTAGTCCTGTCCACCGGTTACTACCCCGACCTGTGGAAAACCTCCCGTATCCTCATGTTCCTCAAACCTGGCAAACCGCCGTCCGCCGTCTCCTCCTACCGTCCCATCAGCCTTACCTCGGTCTTCAGCAAGGTCCTGGAATCTATCCTCACCCGCCGCATCCACCAGCATCTCCGCCAGCACTGCCTCCTCCCCGTTACCCAGTGTGGCTTTCGGCCGTCCTTCTCTTCCGACGATCTTCTCCTTCACCTCACTCATCTCCTTTCCGAACAGCTCAATTCCCGTCGCTCCGCAATCTTCCTCTCTCTTGACCTCGAACGCGCATATGACCGCGTATGGCATTCCGGTCTCCTCTTCAAGCTCCAAACCTTCGCCCTTCCCATTAACTACGTTCGTCTGATCGGTTCCTTTCTCTCCCGCCGTCCTTCCCATGTCACCATCCATAATACCGATTCCTACACCTTTTTCCCCTCCGCCGGTGTGCCCCAAGGCTCCGTCCTCTCCCCCCTTCTGTACCTTTTGTACACGGCGGATATGCCGCCGCCGTCACCCCCCGTCCACCTTCTCCAGTTTGCCGATGACACCGCCTTCCTTGCCCTTGCCCCCACCCTGCAACGCTCTCAACGCCTTCTCCAATCCCATCTTGACCGGTTCACCGCTTGGTGCAACCAGTGGTTGCTCAAGGTCAATCCTTCCAAAACCCAGGCGATCATTGTAGGCAAAACCACTCCCTCCTTCCGCCTCCTTGATTTCTATCTCATCGTTTATGGCTGTCCCATCGCTCTCACCCCCACCCTTAAGTACCTTGGCGTCACCCTCGACCGTCGCCTCTCCTGGACTCCCCATCTCCAGACAATCCAAGCCAAGGCACGTTCCCGACTCCGTCTCCTCAAACTCCTTTCCGGCCGAACGTGGGGTCTGGACCCCTCCACCATCCTCCACACCTATAAGTCCCTTATCCGCCCTATCCTCTGTTACGCCCATCCAGCCTGGATCTCCGCCCCCCCTTCCTTTTATAAATCCCTCCAAATCCTTGAACGCCATGCTCTCCGCCTTGCCTATCGCATCCGTCTCCCTTCCCCCACGCGGATCCTGTATGACCTTATCCCCTTCCCCCACCGCCTCCTCTTCCTCGAAAGGATACGAATCCTATACACCTCCCGTAAACTCGATCCACCTCACCCGCTCGTCTCCCCGGTCCTCTCCCACCCCCGCCCGCTGCCGCGCCTGTACTCCCATGTCCCACCCGGTCTCCATCTCTCCACCCTCCTTACCCTCTCCCAAGGTGGCTTCCGCCAGCTCCCCCTCCCTGATGATGTCCTCCTCCCCTGCATCTACCCCTCCTATCAACTTTGACCCTGCCCCCCCTCCCTCCTGGTGTCCTTTCCCTTCGGCACCCTCCCTCCTTTCTCTTCCCTTCCCTTCTCTTTCCTTTTTCCCCGTCCCCTCCCTCCACCCCTCTTCTTCCGGGCTTCCCCTCCCCCTTCCTCTCTCCCCCCTCTTTCCCCTGCCCATGGCGTCCCTGCTCTCCCCTCTCGCTTTCCCACTCCCCCTCCTCCTCCTCCTCCTCCTCCTCTCTTGGCAGGTCCCCGGACTCGCACACGCATCGTGAACTTTCGCGCGCCGGAGATCATCGCCCTCGGTTTAGTGTCTGTGCCGTCGTGTCTGTGCCTCAGTGTTTTTCGCCGTCCACGCTCCTTCGTTCACGTGTGTCATCTACCTCGTCAGTGTTTGTGCCCAGTGCCGACGGTTTTTCTTGTTTGTTTCGTCAAGTGTGAACGGCTTCATGTTTTTTTAACTATTGTATCTCCTGTTTTTTAAACCGCCATTCTGTTACTTGTCTGTCTCCCTTTCTTTTTTATTGTACTGCTTATGGCTGAAGAGCGGAGTACACTGTTCCGCTGCCAGCCCACCTTGTATGGGGTGTCCAAATTACAATAAAGAAAAAAAAAAAAAAAAAAAAAATTTGATTCCAAATAATAGAGTTTAGCAGCTTAATTCACACCTTTCCCTTTCCTATTCTATGCTTTATTTCTTTATTGATTCCACCTTTATCCAAAATGATTGTCCATAATTATTTATATGATTGACTACACTTTACTGTGGATCCATCATCCATAACAAGATCCCTTCCTGTACCTCCAACAACGAAGTATTCTGTCTTTGTAAATTTAATTTTCATGCCCCACTGCTCATATTCTTCTTTAAGCTTTCTTAACATGTATGACACATCCTCATCTTCCGTAGCAAAAGTGACATGATTGTCGGCGAAATATGGGGAGAAAAGGATGTCATCACCTACTCAATTCCCATGTTTTTGCACTTTCTTATCCAATTTTCAAAAATACAGGGAGTACATAAAGACCGGCAACACTTTCAATTATTTATTGCACAAGAACCAAACATTATACATATAGCATACATATGTCATTTTGAAAAGAAACCCTGAAAGGTTTTTTTTTTTTCATGTATACTGCCACAGACTAGTTTGGTAATTTGCCAATAATGAGCGACTACACCATAACACCACTGCCTCCAAATTTTACTGTTGGTGGAAACATGGCGAGTTCAGGTGTGGATCGAGCTTTCTGTGTGTTGGAGTTCGACAAAAAAAAGTATGCTACAGCTGTTCATCAGATATTGAGAACCAAGTATGGTAAGAAGCCACCAACAAGGAAGGCCATTTACCACTGGCACAACAAATTCATTACGTCAGGTTGCTTGTGCCCGGCAAAGAGTAGTGGACGTCCCAGTGTGAGTGAAGTGAATGTGGAGGGACATTCATAAGAAGTCCAAAGAAATCGGTGTGTTGTGCATCCTGTGAACTCGAAATGGTTCCAGTGACACTGTGAAAGTCCTGCATGTGAAGTTCATGGGTACCTGAACACGGAGCTGCCGCATCGATGGATCGGCCATGCTACAGAAGGGGACAGCTGTTTCATGAAATGGCCTCCCCGATCACCAGATCTCACTCTGTGTGACTTTTTTCTGTGGGGACACATTAAAGATCTGGTGTATGTACTGCCTCTACCACGTGATGTAGCAGAGCTCCAGGAGAGAATAAAGGAAGTGACTGTCACAGTCGACGATGCCATGCCGGCATGGCTATGGCAAGAATTCGGTTATCTTATTGACGTGTGCCGAATCACTCATGGTTTGCATATCGAATGTTTGTAAAAAAAACTTTCAGAGTTTCTTTTCAAAATGCAATCTGTATGACATCTGTACAATGTTTATTTCTTGTGCAAAAAATAATTGAAAGTGTTCCTGGACTTTATGTACACCCTGTATTTTAAAGAGGGTAGGCACTAAGCAGCATCACTTGCTAACCTTAAGTTTCTGTGAGAGTAACTTCCCAACCTTAACACAACAAGTAAGCTTTCTAAAGCATTGTACATAAGATTTATGAATGTTCTGGTTGTTCCTTGCTTCCCACATTCTACAAAATGGTACATTGTTGTAGGCCTTCTGCAAGTCTGTAAAAACCATCTCTCTCCAAGTCACGGGCCAGTTGCTCGCCAGTCACCTGTCTAATGGCGCAGATATTATTGATACAAAACCTTCATGCCTGAGAGCCACTCTTTTCTTCTACTTCCACAGTTTCTTTCTTACTTCTAGGTTTAAGGGTATTACCATATGGAGTCTGTATAGAATTGAGAACTGTGATGCCTCAGTAAAGCAATCATTGATGCTTCCCTTTTTAAATACATTTGTGATGAACCCTTCTTTAAACTTGATAGGGATTTCCTCTCCACTAAGACAGAGATTAAATATCTTTGCAAGATGTTCAAACAACATGTTCGGCCTAGTCTTCAATAACTCCATATATACAGCTCCAGAACCTGGTGCTTTGTCATTTTTGAATTGTTTAACTGTATCCTGTACTTCCAGTGTTGTTATCTCCTGGATTTCTGTGTCATGTACATTGCCTGCAAAGGCGCATATATCATGAAATTTGGATCAATCTTCTTAAACAGTTCTTTGTAGTATGTCTTCCCTCTATCTATACTCATCAGCTGTAAGTTTATACTAGTTCTGCCCTTTATTCATAGCTGTCTTATCATCTTCTTTACTTATTTGTACTTTTAACTTCCTGTGCAGTTATTAATTTCTATACATTTAAAGTCCCACACAGCATTTTTTTGTCTGATTACTGCTTTCTTTGCCCCTCATGTCAGTGTTACATACCTGCTTCTATAATCAGTCTTATTGCTTGTAAGCCATCTGTTATAGGCCTCCATATACTCCTTCACTTTTGCAGCGGTATAATCATCCCACCAATCATTTCAAATTTGCCAGACATGTTCTCAGGTACTCCAAGACTTTCAAAGGCAGCATCATGAGTAGCTCTCACAATTGTCTTATACACTACTTCCACTGTTGTATCATCAGTCTGATGTAGCTTCTCATTCAATCTCAGCTTCTATAAGAAGACAATTGAAGGATCCTGCAGTAAATTTAAATTATACTGTGGTTGGTCCAGTTTCTCTCTATTCTCGTTCGTTATTTGATTTACCAGTTATTCTTCAGCATCTTTCTGTAGCATCACATTTCAAAAGCTTGTGTTCTCTTGTCTGAAATGTTGACTGTCCATAATTCTCTTCAGTGCAAGGCTATCCTCCAGACAAATACTTTCAGAAAAGACTGAGTGAAGTGGCACAATGGTTAGCACACACAACTTGCATTTGGGATGATGATGGTTCAAATCTGTTTCCAGCCATTCAGATTTAGGTTTTTTGTGATTTCCCCAAATTGCCCCAAGTAAATGCCAACATGGTTCCTTTGAAATGGCATGGCCAATTTCTTTCCCAGTGACCTTGACCTTGACAGTGTGTTAAACTCTAATCTTTCCTCCTTTCTTCCTTCAGAAAAGACTTCCAAACACTTAGATTTAAGTTTGATGGTAGCAAATTTGATGAAACATGTTTTTAGGAAATGTCGGTGGTCATAAAAATGATTAAAAACATAACACAGTCTATACTACATAAAACATTTTATTTTAAAAAAAGGGTGACCAGTTTCAACTAATATCTGACCATACTCAGACCATTACATACTCCATACTGACTGCTGGAGCTGGTGGCGTGGAACACTAACTGCTCTTGTCTAGTGTGAAGAACAACTGCTCTGTTTTTAAAATAAAATATTTTATGAGTCTAGACTGTTTCTATTTTATTTTTAATAACAGATTTCTCTTTCTCAGAAATGCTCTTCTTGCTATTGCCAGTCTGCATTTTATATTCTCCCTACCTTGGCCATCATCAGTTATGTTGCTGCCCATAGTAGAATCTAGAACATTTTCTGAAGTGATATCTTAGGAACTGTATTGTGCCCGATGACCTCTTTTATTGCACATGAATAGATTCCAAGAGCTGTTATTACTTATTTTGATTAGATGCTGTGGTGAGTCAGTCTATTGTGACCGCTGTGCAACGGGAGAGTGAATGCCACCTGTTGGTGTTTCGAGCACATAACGTGGTAAGAAAATTATGTAAGTGGAGCAGAGATGAATGGGCAATCTTTGTTGTGATGATATGGTGACAAATGGTGAAATCCTCTGACATAAGCGACTTTGACAAAGACTAAATTTTTATGGCCCAACAGCTTGGAATGAGCATCTCGGTAATGACAAAGCTTGTCAGCTGTTAGTTTGCTACTGTTGCGATCATGCACAGGAAGTTGTTGATAGTGAAACTACAATAATGTAACGAGATGTTGGTCGTCCACACCTCATCACAGGATGTGCAGGCCTCTGACCACCTCGTTCTGTGCTGAGGCATGGAGATCAGGGGCTTGCCCACTCTGTAAAACAGGGTATATGGTGCTCTGTTGCAAATCTGAAGACAGAATACAATGCTGGTGCAAGCGCAAATGTTTTAGAGCACACGAGCACACCATTCAGTGCACATTCTTGAACATGGGGCTCCACAGCAGATGACCCCCTACATTTTCCCATGTTGACCCATTGGTATTGCCAGTTAAGATTACAGTAGGCATGAGAGCATCAAGATGAGACCATGAATCAGTGGAAATGTGTCGCTTGATAAGATGAATCACATTATTGTTTCTCCAGGTTGACAGTTGTGTCTGGATACACTGTCATCTGTGTGAATAAGTGCTCACAATATACAGAGCCATGTATAAAGGCCAAAGGTGGCAATATTTCACTATGGGGGACATTCATTTGGGCTCCCATGGAACCTGCAGTACTAATTGGTTTCATCATGAAGGCGGTAGACTATGTAGACATTATTGTGGACCATCTACATCCCTTCATGCATGATGTCTTCTCCAATGGCAATGACGTCTTCCATCAGTATAATTGTTGATATCACAAGGCCAGAATTATGCTACATTGGTTTGAGGAGCAAGATAGTGAACACGCATTGAGGATTTGTCCACCAATTTCACCTGACTTGAACCCTATGGAACATATCCCGGATACTATCGAGTACCAGATCCTTGTACACAAACCACTGGTCTGTAATTTATTGGAATTGCATGATGTGTGTAGACATCAAGTGTTGCATACCTCCAAAAACCTACCAAGGACTTTTCAAATCCATACCATGCATAATCACTGCTGTATTGCATCCAAAAGTAGATCAACATGCTATTAAGCAAGTGGTCAGAATGTTTTGGCTCATCGTTGCATTTGGAAGTGCCATCTAAACATCCCGCTTATTCAGATACCCCACCTGGCCTGAGTATCGATAGGAAGAACATGTCACATATACTTGGGCTCCAGAAAGCAGCCATGAATTTCACCCACATGAATGGCAAGCATGTAAGATGCTGCCACCCTCTGACAAGTGTTAACCAGCACACACTGCAGCCTGGCTATTGCTGACCTGTCTCTCACTTAGTCACTGAAACCTATAGTCATGTGCCATGGAATAGTAGACTTTTTACCTTGGCTGATATACATTCATGATTTGGATTGCTCTCTGGATTGTTGTATACACTTAAGAGGACTTTGCTACACTCTGGATGTACTTCGCGATCTCTGCTGTCATTTGTTTCTGGAACAGTCATTTTTGTTGTGACGACCTCCATGTTACCATCAGTGTGTTATCTTAAACTGTGTTGCACTTGCAGAGAGTAGGACAGAAGAGATACCTGATTTTGTTTTGTTACGTTTGGTAATCGTTAGCTACCTGATTCATTGTGAACTTATCTTTTCTTTGAATATTGACAAGTGATTTCCAGTTGTGCTAAACAGTTCAGTGGTCAAGGAACCTACTGGGATATTTGATTTGGACATGCGTAAAGCTTCCCCCTCCGCCCCTCCCCCCTACAGCTGATTAGCCATATGATATGTTTGGTGAAAGAGCTCAGTTTGTGCTCCAGTGTTAGGGTTTTTTCTTTGACTTTATCTTGCAGTGTTCCATAGTACGATCTTGCTGTAATGGATAGTAAATTGTTGTTGTAATAAAGAATACTTTGAGGATGTATTAATAATTTTCTCTTTCAGCATAATATTTACTTGATTTACTAGCAAATTTTCACTACTTATCACCCAGTTTGTTTCTGTGTCTATTCACTGCTGTTTGGGCAGTTGGTGAGTGTGATGCCAACTGCACACACAGCTGTTTTTTTACTCTGGGAGTAGTGCTCTTATTCATTTGAAGTACTTGTAATTGACAGTGCCATACACTTTTTCTCATTGGTCTTTCACAAAAGCATGAAGAGTATTTCAGTAACATCCAGCATTATTGGTGAGTAGGACAATTGAGGTGCACTGCATCAGCCATTACTGACAAGGGTCCTGTTTCTGCATAATAAATTGCTGGATAAATTGCTTAAATTTTTTATGCAAAAGTCATTTTGTTTGCTTACCAGATGTTGCCTGAACAAGTCTTGTTTTGAAGCTTCCTGGCAGATTAAAACTGTGTTCCGGACCGAGACTCGAACTCGGGACCTTTGCCTTACGCGGGCAAGTGCTCTACTGACTGAGCTACCCAAGCATGACTTACAGCTCGTCCTCACAGCTTTAATTCTGCCAGTACCTCATCTCCTACCTTCCAAACTTGACAGAAGCTCTCCTGCGAACCTTGCAGAACTAGCACTCCTGGAAGAAAGGATATTGCGGAGACATGGCTTAGCCACAGCCTGGGGATGTTTCTAGAATGAAATTTTCACTCTACAGTGCAGTGTGCGCTGATATGAAACTTCCTGGCAGATTAAAACTGTGTGCCGGACCGAGACTCGAACTCGGGACCTTTGCCTTTCGCGGGCAAGTGCTCTACCGACTGAGCTACCCAAGCACGACTCACGCCCCATCCTCACAGTTTTAATTCCACCAGTACCTCGTCTCCTAACTTCCAAACTTCACAGAAGCTTTCCTGGGACTGTATGATGAAATTCTGTGAGTATGACTTAATTTACTGTCAGTGGCACAAAATTTGAAATAAATGGCTGTTTTGAGCCTCTAAGTCCAACAAGAGACATGAACAAGCCCAGTTCTGCATCGTATAAATGCAGAGATAATGAAATATGGAATAAGAGTCATAATTATGTTCAGGAATTTACATGGTCATGTAATTGTGGAATTCTGTAATGTCATAAAGCTGGTAACCATAATCCAAAATAGGATTGATGGTACTGAAAGTTGTCATTTATGTATTCTCTGTTTTTTTAATTAAAGCTCTTATAAGTGCTATTCCAAATATTCTTATACGGTATATTATGTCTCTAAATGCTTCTATATCAGCACATCTCCCCATGTTTTTCTCATCTATGTTATTATTGTGCCTAGAGGAAAAAATACCCCTTGTGAGCCGAGAAAAACTACACATATCAGAAGTTCATTATTTGTCTATTTCTGCTGTTATTTTTATTTTTCAGCCTTTCCTTTCCTTTCCTTTCCTTTGTGCAAAACAAACCAGAATTTTCAATAGTTCCTTATCCAAATAAATTTTTCCCTCTCATGTCAAATGTGTTTGATTTTGGTGTTGCTGTGTCATTATATTTCAAAAAATGTGCATGCTGGTGTAGCTGGCAAAGTATACCAGGTGTTAAGTTTAGTTAACGTGGACCTCTTTAGTCTTTTAGGAAAACTGTACTTATGTAAATACATCAAGCAGAATATTTTATGGTCTTTATTTACATTTTTATTTTAGCATATGTTGTGTTTTAAGTGTTGGGCAAGGAAATTTTATACATTAGTTAGTTAAATATCATAAGTGAGCAAATGATTTATGTGACCTCATCTCTGTTTTTATAGCACATAGTAAATACTAGCAAATCATCCTTCTACAACCACACAATAATACTAGCAGATTCCCTACTATTTTTCTATGTTGTATGTAGCTTTAGACAGCAACTCAAAGTAAAATAGGCATGAAGTGAATTGTTGCTCTTAATGCCACATTGTATTAGCCTTCATATTGTTGGGAGGTGTTTCTAGAAATGACCAGAGATCAAACTTTAAAGTTCTGTGGACAGGCATTTACCCTCTGGATCCCCAAATGAGACAGCAAGTAGGATTGTGTACCGTATGTGAGTTTATCACTATTTGAGATAAACTGAAATAGTAGCTCTTGCACAGTGAACATGGTTTTATAAATACAAGTGTGTGTGGGGCCATGTTTATTATGTTCAGTATTACATTATATAGTCTTCCTAGTTCCATGAATGTTTTATGTTCTCTGTAGCTTTTCAATGTTTAAACTATTATTCGACATATTTGTCTTCTGTTTCATTGTTATATTTTACAAATGATAAGGGAAACATTTATGCCTCTCAACATCTCAGGTTTTTGATAGTTGACCTGTTTTGCTGCATTGCATTTAGAATTTTTAGTACTTTGTATGCTTTTTACGTAAATTTTTTTAATCTTTATGGTTCATTTCTGTTGTAGGGAAGAAACATGAGAATTTAGCAGCAGTTCTGTGATATATTTCCACTGTTTTGTCATTGGACATCAGTTTTTAAGAAAAAGAAAAAAATCTAATTCCAAAAGTATTAGTGGTTTGGACAATGCTCACATTGTAAAGTGTCACATTTAGAAGTCATCTACTGATAATTTTTGTCAAACAAAACTGATGTGCTTTCAGGCAATGAAATGACATATTGTCCAGTACATTATTTTGTTTTATTTTCATTTGTTAATTAGGTATAACTGTAATTTGAACTTGAGTTTGTTTGGTAGAGCCACCATCACTTGAAAGTCATGTAATTTATGTAACATGCAGAAATAGTGAGAAATTTAAAATTAAGTGTACACTCAAAATATTCCAAAGAAAAATGGTGAACACCCAGCTCTTAATAAACAATCGGGGGGGGGATGTTGGGGAGATATTCGTATTGCACAACAAACCTGCAATATCTACATACCTAGATTCACTGCCTGCGGACAATACTGTGCCCATTACAACTCCATCCAACACCCCCAGCATAATATGTTCATTTCTTTGTTTAACCTTTGCAGAGAAACAACAGCCTTTCTTCCATATACTGGTGTCCTGTTAGGATCGACTGTATTAAGGAAAATGATACAGTGAACTCATATTCTGCTTTAGATTGTTTGAGGGCAATGTAAAAACTGATTTGGGCTTCTGCAAGTCAGAATTTTACTACATCTCTTGCCAAAGCAGTCTGTCATACACATGGTAAACTGTCTGAATTGTGGAAAAACATTGCACTGGACATGAGCAGCACGTAAGTTTAGGATTTACAGACAGTATCAGTAAAGATTGTGATTCTGACCACGGTCTCCTTAAAAAAAAAAAATTAAAAATAAACTTAATACCAGAAAATGAGAGTAAAAAAAGCAAATTTCAACCAACAATACATATATAGAAACAGTTAGGATCCAAGAGCTGGAATATGAACCTTCGACAGAATGCTGGTTCGTAACTGCGCTAGCCTGCTGGCATCAGTCCACAACTTACCTGATGATAACAAATCGGTCTGAAGTCCAAATATTTTAAAAGTTTGCCGCAATGATTCACCTGAGAATGTTTCAATCTGCTCTGTTGTAACTTGGAAGTATAAGTGACCTAGTCATAACATTACAGGTATTTCGCTGCACTCATTGTACACTTCTTTCTGTTTAACATAGTGGTGATGTGACTACATTTCTTTTGGAAGAGAATTTTTTTCAAATCGTAGACTGAGAGTATTGACATCTGGAAAACAGCAGTGCATTTAACTGTATTGACGTAGATACTGTGTACATTTTTTATCACTGTTGGAGATTGTTATATACGCAAATTCCAAGGCATACTGTTCATGAGTAAATGGTAGCAGAAGGCAAGATCATTATATTAATGATTCACTTGGGGTAGATTATGAAGAAGTTTATGACACAGTCATTCAGTTTTCATTCAGGTATGTACTGCCATTGTTAACAATGATATTGACATGAAAATCTGCTGACAAGGAGTGTAGGTGCCCTCATACCTGCTTCGGTCAGAAGAGTGGATGTGGATCCATATTACATTTAGGAAGTGTGAAAGATTGGAGAGAGTGGTGGTATGAAGGGGAACACTGCTACTAGACATACACGTGTATCTAACTAACGAAAGCAGTCTGATGGTAAGACTAGACCTGTAACTTCCAGGACTGATGACCTCAGAAGTTAAGTCCCATAGTGCTCAGAGCCTTTTGTAACTTCCAGGCAGATTCAAGTCCTGTACGAGACTGGAACTCAATCCAAAAACTCTGCTTTTACAGACAGTGTTCTTACCAGTTGAGTTATCTGAGCATGACTCACAGTCTGTCCTTCAAAGCTTCACTACTTCCAGTCCCTCCCCCCAACTTTTGAACTCTTACTTCCTTAAGTGCTCATTCAAAATGGTATGCAGGAGAGCTTCTGTGAAGTTTGGGAAGTAGAGGAGAGGTACTGGCAGAGGTAAAGCTGAAGCTGTACGATCAAGAGTTTGTAAGGAACCAAGATTTCGACCAGTTAGAAAAAGTGGACTGTTTGATCTCACTTTTACTAGTGAAGTATTTGTTGCCATCTTAATTTTACAATATGCAATGTATGGGTTTTGTGGAAGAATTTGATACACTGGAGCATTTTCAGCTATTATATTTTTCTTATTTGAAACTAATGAGAACATTTTTGTAAGCTACAACTTGTGAAATAAAATCCCAGAAAAATAGTCATCCTGTCAGTTTCACTTTAAAAATAGAGAATGGTAAATGGGAACATAGTTTTGAAGAGAAAATGTTGCCAAAAATAATGTAAGCTTGATAATTTAAGTTGCTCAAGTAACAACAAATAACATGTGTACTTACAAAATCTTGAAATTCTATTTGAATTGTTGCAAACTGTAATTTATTATTCATTAGGTAAATCATCTTTCTTTTATGAAAATGTTAACTTCACCAAAAACATTTTTATTTGATACAAAATCATAATATGTAAATAAAATTACATAGATATAACATACTGGAAACTTCAATTTTTGATTCATTGTTGTTTTATATACTTTTTGTAACTATTTTTGCTCTAAGTTTTTTCTGCTAATAAAAACACGTAGTTTTGTCTACGTTTTCACTGATAAGGAAACCAGATGTTAACATAATAATTAGTATATAAAGCTCAGTCTGCATTGCCAATGAACTCTTGAATGCCTGTGCCTTAGAGGCTAAAAGACATGCCTAAAGTGTGTGTGTTTATTTTTGTGTATTTTGTAAAGAAAATTTTTTTGTAATACTTTCCCTAAACAGTTATCATTGACTGTTTAGGTTCACTTTTACTACTAATTATAAAGTTTCTGTTCAATTTTCATACTTCCTATAGCAATATAATTCATCATTTCACCATTACTTCACTTTTCTGACAGGGCTCTAACTCAGCTGATTAATTTTACTGTCTTATTTCTGTTCTATTTAGCAGCTTATTATCATATCACTGTTGTTACTCATCACTCGAACCATTCAAAGTGTACACTTTGTTTTTATTTTGTTTGTCGTCTTTACCATACTGTTGCATACAGATTATTCTAGCTCTGTTTAGTGAGGTTCTGTTCCTGATACCAGTCAGCTGTTTAATGACCACTGCCAAAGTCTACTGGCCTTGGCCTCCCCTCTCCCTTAATAGACATGCTCCTTTCACTTCTGGGAACCTCTGTTCCCCTTTTGCAGAGTGCCCCGCGATGCAGTGTCCCCGCACCCTCACTAGCCCAGCCCAGCCCTACAGTGGCATCCTTGCAAGCTTTGCAAGTGAGCACACTAAGCTCCATATTACACACCCAAATGTCCAGTCTCTGGCAAATCATCTTGACAAGTTCCATTACATATTTCAAGACATAGACAGCCATCTAATACTTCTGTCGGACACCTGGCTCAAACCAAGTATTCCCACAAGTTCAATAAATCTAGACGGTTACATCTTTGTTAGGCACGAAAGATGAGGAGGTGGAGTAGGGGTTTACATATGCCTTGATTTATCACGTACTGTGTTACACATCCAACAATAATGAAAATAAGCAAGTGGAATATATGTTCATAGAGATCAAATCCCTTAATAGAAAGTGCCTAATGCGTGTCCTCTACAAACTTCCTAAAGTTCAAAACTGGTCTTTCAAGTCTCAAACTGAAGCATGAGCATAGAATTATACCTGTTGACACTAACAAATTTTCTATACAATAGTCCTTTCAGTATGAAATTTAAGCCAATGCTTGCTTCTTAAAATGTGTCGCTACTTCAGCCTGTTCCTATCCATCATACGAACAGTAGTCATGCTCTCATAGATACATTTGCAATGAAATCCCCAAGCTGAGTAATTTATACGTCTCAAATATCTGCACCTGGCATGTCCAGCCATGACATACTCTCTAGAATGTCCAGAAAGAGACTCCAATTTACTACTTACCAAGATTTCAGACTGTGAGGCAAACAGAGGAGCTACTTGATTGAGCAGTAGCGGTTCCAGTCTCTCAAACTGACATACTGCTGGGAGAGCAGTGTGGGTCTGGGGTTCAATTCTCGGCGGAGTCAGGGATTTTCACCTGCCTCGAGATGACTGGATGTTCATGTTGTCCTTATCATTCATGAAAGTGGTAAGACTGGACTGAGCAAAGGTTGGGAATTTGTATGGGCTCTGATAACTTAGCAGTTGAGTGCCCTACAAACCAATCATCATCATCATCATCATCATCCATATACGCATCCAGTGATGCCTATGAGCTGAGGATGACTTGGCGGGTGGTCAGTACCTTGGGCCTTCATGGCCTGTTTGGGAGGAATTTAGTTTTAGAGATTTCAGACTCATTAATTCGTCTGTTCTTGCAAGTAAGGTACAATAAATAGTTTGGGGGACATCCTCTATTCCTTTCTCAGTCATAAAAAAAACTCCATGGGTCTACTTACAAACTTACTCAACTATATGACAAGTAGGCTCCCCTGACGAGCAGAAAAATAAGAAAGAAACATGTACCTTTGTTAACTGAATAACTAAACCAGCTTTTGATTCTCAGAGGTCCTGCTTATTGGTCATACAAACTAAGTCCCGCATCTGAAAATCATATTGCTTACAAGCAATAGTGTATTCCCATACATTAATCAAGAACAGAAATAGCCCAGCTGTCCTGTGGAAAAACCTGCATGGTCTTGGTACAGGCAAAGTAAAAGCTGCAGCTGATCCCATTGTTGCAGTTGAACTGAAGCAGTACTTCATGTTACCTACAGTCACAATTGAACCACATACGAAATTCTATCTGAAGCGTGTTTCTTGCAATACTGTCATGCATGTCAGACCAGCATCTACAGGACGTGATGGCATCACAGTACAAATGATGAATATTATTATTGACCCATGACTGTCCACTATAACAGATATCTTCAAACACTCCTTGACCACAAGTGTTTTTCCTGAGTTCTGGAAACAGCCCCTTAATACCTGAATAAATTGCTACCAGAAAGAAAAATCAAAAATCATATTTTGTAACCAGTAATGAAATATTACAGAGTACATAAGGTCAAATGTAAGATGTGTTGTACCTCTCAGATATAATCAGGTATATCACATGTTTGCAGCAACAGGCATTTGAGAAATTGAATACTCACAGGAAATCACTTAGTAAAAGATATTTATTTAACATTTTGATGTTACATTGATAGAATTTCTGGTGGCATACATTTCAAATAACAACATAGTCTTATTTGTGAAATTCTGGGATGAATATTAAACGTACTGCATACAAAAACTAGTTGCCCTGTAGAATTTGATATTTTATCTCTTTGCCTTGTGTCAGTAACCTGAGGCTAATGACCTAGGTAGACTTACTGGGACCAGTTTTCGTGGACCTTGATGATGCTGTGGTAGTTCTGCCTTTATACAGGCTGAAGCCTACCATTTTTCCTTCAGTTCTAGCATATCATATATTGTGTATTATGGGGAAATCTGAAACTGTCACAGCCCAGGGTGCATACGACCCAGGACAACCGGGAATTTTTTCATCCGGGAGAAAACCGGGAAAAACCCGGGAATTTTTCGGAATTCCGGGAATTTTTCATTGTTTTAGCTTTCAGTTAAATGTTTGTAATTTTGACTGCAGAATTGATTCTCTAGCAAAGAATGTTATTGTATTCTGCTAGTGGAGAATGATACTGAAGCAATAAAACATACATAAGAGGGGAAAAAATAAAACCTTAGTTTTGGTTAGTAAATACGCAATTTACAACAACAAAAAACCGTGCACGCACAAGCGTCTGCAAACAGCAAAAATATGTCAAAGGTCTTAGGGCGCAGACTGTAATTCTTCGTAACAATAAACTGCTTGCTATGAGCATGACGTCACAACTGTTCACATAAGGTTCGTTTGACCAATTACCAGCGGTCTGTTGCGCATGCGCATTTGACTCGCGTATGAGCAGTACCTTCTCCCGCTACTTGAAGTTTGGCTGTATCGGTAGTAGCAGCAAGCAGCCAGATGCAAACGAGAAAAATTTTTCTCGCGCCCTAGCTGGCAGATTCACGCTTGCACAGAGTTGTCTGAGTTGTAGTGGGGAGGGGGTTAACCTCCACGTGACCCGTTTTTACGTCAAATGAAAACAAAATGGATTTCTGTGGCCGGGAGCTGTCAAGTGAATTAAAATACATCCACATAAGTACGGAGGGCAAAAATATATTATTAATTTCAGTTTTCTGATTTTATTTGATTTCCAAGTTAGTAGCAGTCAAGCATTAATCGCCTTGCAGAACAGTGAAGTTATTTTTGCAAGTTTGCTAAAGAAATTTGGCTTTATTAATCTTTCCGCCGAGGCAATCACTTTATTTGAAACGCAGTGTTTCATTCAACAGCATTGGCTTGTTCCAACTGTTCGCTGAATTTCAAGTGCACGTTATCGTCTTCTGCCATATATGGCATTATGCCATAATAAAGAACCAAAAATGAGATCCTAGAGTACTGGTACTCCAAGAAAATGTCCATCCCAAAAACCACACTGAAAAGCTTAATATCAGATGGGACCGACTTCATTGTGAATCTGGAAAAAGCCAATTTGCACTTCAAGCCGAATTATGCATTTTAGTATGGTTTACGAAATTCCGATCCTCTTTGGAATATCCTCTGATGCACTGTTTCTTTTATTGTGTAATGTAAGCTTTCTTAGTGCTTTATACACACGAACATATGGGCTTCCTACGCCACTGCAGTTGCACACGCACAATAATGAATGTTTTCTGTCTCTCTCTGGCAACCGGTAAATTGAACCTATTTCTAACAGTCTCCGGATAGTATTGCGAACGGTGGTTAGAAAAGCGTTACTTTCAAAGTAAATTTCTTTTTACGCAAGATGAGTTATGTTACGAGTGAGAAAGTGGGATGGATAACTAAATCACAGAGCTTTCGAAACTGAACAGTTTGAGGACCAGCCACTTACAAGAATTTCGAGCCGAGACATTTATGTCATAATTTTAAATTTACTGGCACATTTGTGTGATGTGTCTTAAAGTATAACACACGCAAAAAAGATAAATATTACATGTGAAAGCGTAGCGTCTGTTGTAGCGTGTTAATCTTAGAGACTAACGTATGTGAAAGCTTAGCTTTTCTTGTAGATATACGGTACTGTGTACATTAATGTAAACCGTTAACTTTTCCTCTTGCGTGTTCGTGCTATGTAACCAGTGATCTTGCTATTGGCTGACTATAACACGTGTCCTATGCTCTGAATAGCTGCTGTCATCGGCTGACGAGATCTTGTGGCTTGAGATATGTCTCGCTTACAAAAGGACATCGCAACCTCGGTTTCAACGCTCCGGAAACTAACGCGCAGTGTTTGGTGCAATTCTAATTTATAGTTTCGTAATACGAAAATATGCAGCGTATATGTTGCTGCAAATCAAAGGTCTTTCCAAAATTTCTCTCCTTCTTTTTTTTTATTTAAGTCTCTCCAAAACTTCTTTGCCCCGTCTTTTCCTTTTTTTGCGGGAAGTTCTAAGCTATTGTATAACACGTTAACCATTCAAAGGATTGATAAGTTTTACAGTTCCGAGGGAAAATCTACGGAAAACCTACTGTCACTTAGGACAGAAAAAGTGTATTTTCGCCCGAGAAAAAGCATATTTTTTAAACGGGATATCCGGGAGAAATCCGTGAATTTTTTTTCCTTGTCCCCGTATACACCCTGCAGCCACTCTCTGCAAGTGGTAACAAGCTTTGAAATATCAATGTGCATTTCATGGAGCATAAAACCTTGGGGGTCCTTCGATAAGAAAATAAAAGCCTCAGGGTATTAGCAATTCATTAGAATTTCCACATCACCTTAAAAGTGAAATGTTACGAGTCAAAACAGTGTTTATTTTTTTTAAAAGTCTCAGTCCTTCACAAAAGCTGGGAACAAGACAAGAACGTTCACCTGATTAGACTGAATCAGATTCCATATCAAGATTCACTTCATCAAAAAAGTTTCATATATTGAAGACAAATGTCTGTTTCAATCAGAAAATAAATAAATAAAACATACACTTTATGTGGTTAGGGTGTATAAAATCCATTTTCATGAATAAAATTTAATGCTGCAACCACTCCATTGCTAAAATTCTTTTAACACTGATATGATCCCTGTGTGCAAGCGGAATGCCAGGACAGTATAAATCACCCAGTCCCTGTGTCTGCTTTGAGCCAGAACTGATAGAGTGGTATGATGCACTATGGCTTGGCAGAATAGCACATAAGACCTGCTCATGAGGTCACCAAATATGATTGTGACATCATTCAATTGGTTTACATCTGCAATGTTCAGGTGTGAGACTTATGTATCTGCCCCACAACAGTATGCAGGGTAACGTAGTCATGGAGTCTTAGTTGTACTGAACTGTAAACCTGAAGATGAGAGACATCATTTTTAATATTTTTGTAGCTCAAAGGTTTGGTTGTATTGAATATTAAAATTGCCATTAACCTCATACACAGCTGCTACCACTAATAATGGATAAAGCTAAAAAGAACTGCATATGTTATTACTAATGAAAATTTGTGTCCGAAGAGACTCAGAGCCAGATTTGCTGCTTTTCAAATTTTCATTGATACTGTTGATTCCACTCTTAGTTTCAGAACACTACTACCGTAGGTTCTCTCTCGCAGTATGTGGGAGTAGTGGCAATGAGGGAACAAAGTTGATGGAGGAAGCCGGCCGAAGTGGCTGTGCGGTTAATGGCGCTGCAGTCTGGAACCGCAAGACGGCTACGGTCGCAGGTTCGAATCCTGCCTCGGGCATGGATGTTTGTGATGTCCTTAGATTAGTTAGGTTTAACTGGCTCTAAGTTCTAGGGGACTAATGACCTCAGCAGTTGAGTCCCATAGTGCTCAGAGCCATTTTTTTTGATGGAGGAATATGACTTACACTGGTACATAGGATATATGTCAGTTCACGGAAATGATATTAATGGAAAAACTGCCTGTAATAACTGTAATTATTCATGGAAATCTGCTTTCCAGGTGAGTAATATAGGTAACTATCGACAGTCACATGGTAAACATCGCCAAGATAAAAAAGAAGCAATGAAAAAACAAGAAAACTAAAAACTCATCTTACAAGAGGCCTACTACAAAAAGAGTGCCATGTTGCATTAATAATAGATATGTGGCTGCAGTGGGTAGATAGCCAAAGACAAAGAAGTGTAATTTTGACAATGACTGTATTTCTTTTCCCAGACAATAAATAATTTCAAAAACATACTTTTGACCATAGAAACAGTACGGAAAGCATCTGATGATTTGTTTACACTCAAGTGGGCATAAACTCATAATTGGATCCTTCTAATGACCTCCAGATGCACCTCCAAATGTATCCAAAAACCTTAGGAAAAAAAACAAATTTCAGTAGTACATAAGTTTCCCAATCATATTGTTATTGAGGAGACTTCAATTGTGGCTGTGACAAGACATCCTGCGAAACACTATAAAATGGATTCTCTGAGAACTACCTAGAACAGATTTCTCAGAAGTCCACTTATGATGGAAATATCTAACAGCAACAAATGGACCTGAACCCTTTGAGGATGTCTACATAGAAACTGGTACTAGTGGCCATGAGGCAACTGTAGCTACAATAATTACTAAAGTACACAGGGCAACTAACACAAGTAAAAGGGTTATATTTTCAACAAACTAGGTAAAAGGGGCATGCAGTAATGTAGTACCTCAGTAATAACTTGAAACATTTAGCTCCAGAGATGAGCATGTAAGAGGAACATGGTACAGGTTCACAAGAGTAGTTCACTGTACATTTGATAGATATGCACCCAGCAGAATAGTTCACGATGTGAGAGACCCTCCATGGCATACAGTCTCTGTAAAGAAACAGACTACTATACAATAGATATAAAACAGACCATAGGGTTAGAGATAAGGAGATGCTGAATGATACATGTTTGGCACTCTAGAGGCAATGTGTGAAACCTTGAACAACTACTGTAGCTTATTATTATCTGTCACAAAACCCCACGAAATTTTGGTCATGTGTAAAGGCTGTTAGTAGTATGAAAGTTAATGTCTAGATACTCATGGATGAAACGGGAATTGAAATAGAGGTTAGCAAAGCAAAAGCAGAAACTCACATTTCAAATGCTCCTTCGCAAATGAAAATCAATAGGTACTGCCCTAATTTAGTTCTCGCTCATCTGCAAAGATAAATGATATAGATGTTAGTATCAGTAGTGTTGATAAACAGCTGAAATCGCTAAAATTGAACAAAGCTCCAGGCCCCAATGGAATCCCTATCGGATCCTCTATCAAATATGTGCCTGATCTAGCTCCTCTTTTAACTATAATCTAGTATAGGTCCCTCGAACAAAAAAACTCTGCCCAGTAGTTGGAAGATAGCGCAGGTCACACCTGTCTACAAGAGTAGTAGTTAAAGTGATGGTACCATCTAGTATCCTTATCATCCATTTGCTTTAGATTCTTAGAACATAATGAGGTACCTCAAACAGAATGGCTGCCTCCATGCCAACCAGCATAGATTCCGAAAACATCAATCATGTGAAACCCAACTCGCACTTTTCCAACATGACGTGCTGAAACCCACTTATCAACGCAGTCAAGTAAATGCAGTATATTTCAGAAACGTATTTGACTCCATAGCACATCTACATCATACTCCAGCACAAAACAGTGTGTGGTGGAGGGTACTTGTGATGCCTCCTTCCCTATTTCACTTGCAAATGGCATGTGGGAAGAATGATTGTCAGTAAGCCCCTGTATTATTAGCTCTAGTTTTTCAAATTTTCTCCTCGTGGTCATTTGTGACATGTATGTGAGTGGAAGTAATACTCTGAGGTGACTAAAGTCATGGGACAGCTGCATGGAGATGGCAGTAGTATCGTGTACAGGAAGCATTAAAGGGTAGTGCATTGACAGAGCTGTCATTTGTACTCAAGTGCTTCAAGTGAATTGTTATCGACATGACTATGACCACACGACAGGAACAAACAGACTCTGAACGTGAAATGGTAGTTGGAGCTAGACACATGGGACATTCATTAACAAATTCAATATTCTGAGATACACAGTTTCAAGAATGAATCAAGAATACCAAATTTCAGGTATTACCCTTCACCACAGACAATGCAGTGGCCGACAGCCTTCACTTAATGACAGAGTAGCGGCATTTGCCTAGAGTTGTCAGTGTAAACAGACAATCAACACTGCGCCAATAACAGCAAAAATCAACATGGGGCATATGACGATCGCATCCTTTAGGACAGTGCAGCGAAATTTGGCGTTAATGGGGTATGGCAGCAGGTGATTGATGTGAGTGCCTTTGGTAATAGCACGACATCGGCTGTAGCGCCTCTCCTAGGCTTGTGACTATATATATGTTGGACCCTAGGCGACTGGAAAATCCTGGCCTGGTCAGATAAGTCCTGATTTCAGTTGGTAAGAACTCATTGTAGAGTTCGAGTGTGGCACAGACCCCACAAAGCCATGGACCCAAGTTGTCAGCAAGGCACTGCGCAGGCTGGTAGTGGCTCCATAATGGTGTGGGCTGTGTTTACATGGAATCGGCTGCGTCCTCTGATCCAGATGAACTGACTGTTGACTGGAAATGGTTCTGTTCAACTACTTGGATACCATTTGCAGCCATTCATGGACGTCGTGTTCCCAAACAATGGTGGGAATTTTTATGGATGACAATCCACCGTGTCACCAGCCCACAGTTGTTTGCAATTGCTTTGAACAACATGCTGGACAATTTTAAGTGAATGGTTTGGCCACCCAGATCGCCTGACATGAATTCCATCGAACATTTTTGTGACATAATCGAGAGATCAATTTGTGCACTAAATCTCTCACCGGCAACGCTATCGCATTGTGGATGACAATAGAGGCAGTATGGCTCAGTATTTCTACAGGGGACTATCAACGACGTGTTGAGTCCATGCCATGTCGAGTTGCTGTCCTACGCTGGGCAAGGGGAGGCCCAAAACTATATTAGGAGGTGTCCATGACTTTCATCACCTCATTGTATGTTGTCCGACTCTTCTCAGAGAGTATTGTCTCGAAATTTCACTCGTAAACCTCTCCATGATGCACACCACCTCTCTTTTAATGTCTGCACTGGAGTTTGTTGAACATCCGCCGACTAGACAATCCCATGATAAACCCACCAGTCTTCGTTGGATCTTCTCTATCTCTTCTATCATTCCTATCTGAAAAGTATCCCAAACTGATAAACAGTACTCTACAATCAGTCAAACTAGCGCATTGTTAGCCACTCCCTTCGTGGATGAGTTACATTGATTCTTCCTATGAATCTCACTCTAGCATCAGGATCCTACTATTTGTTTTATGTGGTCATTCCACTTAAAGTTGCCCTGGATATTTACCCCTAGATATGTTACTGTAGATACTTTTTCCAGCAAGTTGTCATCAATAGTGTAGTTTTACAGCAGTGGATTTATTTTCCTATATATGCAAAATATGTTACATTTATTTACATTCAGAGTCATTTGTCAATCATCTACAGGTCGTTCTACAAATCGGTACTGTCTACTGGCGTTGCTAAATTCTTGTTGAGAACCGCATCACCTGTGAACGGTCTTAAAAAGCTTCAAACACTTTTTAATAGATCATTTACATGCATCGTAAATAGTAACGGTCCTATCACACGTCCTTGGGGTACTACCAAAAATGCTTGTACATCTGTCGATTTTTTCCGTTAAGAGTGACGTGTCGAGATCTATCTGCAAGGAAGTCTTGAAACCAGTCGCAATTGTCGCAGCACTATGTATCTCGTGGAGGAACAGAGCGAACTGAGTTTCACATAATCTTTGTTTGCACAATTCTCTTGATTCCTATATAGGAGATTTTTGTTCTGCAAAAACTTCATAATTCTTGGGCATAAAACATGTTCCATAATTCAACCAAAGACTGACGTCAGCAATATAGGCCTTAGTATGATGGCCCGTATTACAATCTCCCACTGTGAAAATTTTGAAAGACCAAATTAAGTATTTCAGCCTTCTGTCTGTTATATTACGTTTCGTCGCCAATATTGTCACTAAGTGACTGAATAGATGGTTTTGAACCGCTTACTGTTTTTACATAAGACCAAAACCGTTGGGTCTTGCCCACTCATCTCGTATCGGGTGCCTAAGGGATGCTGCATTCTCGGAATGCTATACCACAATTCAAGCAAATAACATTAGTAGTTTTTTTTTCTAAACAGCAGATTTGACAATACTTAACTTGAATGTACTACATGTTGTCACAAGCGATGGGCGACAGGCAATATAATTCAGTCCCTGGCTATATGCAATATTCCTGCAAGTTTGACACGCAGTTTGTGGATCACTGATAACTGTTCTCATAGCACTCTCTGCGAGGCGAAGCTAATACTCCACTAATGTCAGCCTGAGGCTGGCAGGAGCAGCGCTTATATTTACTTCTTGCAGAGGTCGGCCCTGGCACGGCCGGTCTTTGTGAGTGGGCAATTGGCTGACGTCGCCTCACCGCCTTCTATGGTCTTGCATTCTTCCTCTTCGTTTCGGCGCTTGTGGTTACGCCAGAACGTTCTTTCCCCCCAAAGCGATGGCCCATCGTTGTGTAGGGAGTGCGACCACGGTGGGGGAGGCAGGAGTGTGGACACATCGTTGGGCCAGAAGCTGTGGCTCAGGGGTCAAGCTTCCAGCCATACCCCGCCATCTGTCCTGCGCTCTGGCGGAAATGTCCCCCGGAAAACGACCAGAAGGGTACGCGTCCACCTTCTGCTGCCATGAAGCAGTTGAAGATGGCGGCAACTGCTGCGGTGTGGGTGGGTCCGGCTCCATTGGTAGGACGAGAGGACGCAGAGGAGGAGAATACCCCATCTCAATGTGGTCGTCCCTCGGTGTCGTGATGACACCCTCTGGCACCTGCTGTGGCCGCGCTGTCCTCTGGACCTGTGAATCTGGAGAAAGATGGACTGAAAGACCATCATGTATACGACAGAGGCGAAGTTGATTTTGATGGTAGCACTGCAAGCCATCGGAACCTGAAAGAAGATACATGCAAGCGCCAAGTCGACGGACGATATCGCCTCACGCCCACCGTCTGCTACCGCTAAAAACCCTGTGAAAGACAATATCATGCGGCGCGAAGCAATACTTGCGACCTTCCTTCAGATGCTGAGGAGGGTGAAGCAGTATCCGATGGTGGCGGCCGTGAAGCAATTCCACTGGCGATGGTCCATCTCGTGGGTACGAACGATATGAGGCAAGAAACAGTTGCAATGCTTGATCCCTAGTGTGAGCGGAGCGAAGTTTGGTCATCTGCTGCTTGAAGGTTCTAACAAAACGATCCGCATCACCGTTTCACTGTGGATGGAATGGTGCATTAGTGAGATGCTGTATGCCATTGCGTTCACAGGATGTTTCAAATTCATTGCACCTGATCTGAGGGCCGTTGCCTGACACTACTACTTCAGGTAAACGTTCTAGGCAAAAAAAAAAAAAAAAAAAAAAAAAATCGATGATAACACCTGAACTGTGCTACGTGACGTTGTCGAGTTCGTTGAGACAGAAAAAGGAAACTTGCTATATGAGTCAACCACAGTCAACCAGCGAGTGTTCCAAAAAGGTCCCACAAAGTCTGTGTGCACATATTACCATGGCGATTGCCACTTAGGTGAAGCAGAGAATTTTTGTGGCAGAGCGGACTGATTTTCCGCACATGCGTGACACTGTGACGTAATCTGTTCTATTTGGACGTCCATACCCTGCCAAGTACAGTGCCGACGCACCAACTGTTTCGTACAAACAATCCCCCAGTGTCCTTGGTGGAGTAACTGCAACACTTCTTTTTGCAAAGCTTTAGGGATCAACACACATGACTGTCCACTATCATTTTGAACAAGATTCACACCTTTCTGTTCAGCGAGGCTGTGCTGACGTACAAAGTATCGTCGCACTACAGAGCTTTTTATGCTATTCAACGAGTGAGGCCAAGATGTGCGATTATAATTGAGCAAAATGTTCAAATCTGAATCAGCGTCCGTGGCCTGTGCAATTTTCTTATAGTTCAGCGGAAACGACCGAAGCAATTCAGAATCCTGAGCATCGATGTGACATCAAGATGCAGCAGAAGCGTCAAGGACAGGGCCAATCAAAAGATGTGAAAGTGCGCCCGCATTAGTATGTTGAGCTGTCGGACGATACACAATATCACACTGGTATTGAGACAAGAAGAAAGCCCGTCGTTGCACTTTTTGGACAGTTTGTACAGGAACCGGTTTCGTTGGATGAAACAAGGACTGCAAAGCCTTGTGATCCGTTACTAACTAGAATTTTCTGCCGTACAAATAGTGGTGGAATTTGATGACACCATACACAATAGCCAAAGCCTCTTTTTCAATTTTTGAATAGTTACATCGAGCTTTGGACAACACTTTTGATGGGAAAGCAATAGGCATGTTTTTATCACCAATTCTGTGTGAAAGCACTGCACCGATTCCTTAAGAGGAAGCGTCAGCTTGCAACACAACGGGTTTGTCAGGATCAAAGTGAACTAAACATCGATCACTGAACAATGTATCTTTAAGTTTTTGAAAAGCTACTTGGCACTCATCTGTCCAAACAAAATAAATGGTTCAAATGGCTCTGAGCACTATGGGACTCAACTGCTGAGGTCATTAGTCCCCTAGAACTTAGAACTAGTTAAACCTAACTAACCTAAGGACATCACAAACAACCATGCCCGAGGCAGGATTCGAACCTGCGACCGTAGCGGACTTGCGGTTCTAGACTGCAGCGCCTTTAACCGCGCGGCCACTTCGGCCGGCTGTCCATACAAAGGGGACATTCTTGTCGCGCAAGCGAGGAGCTATGATTTGTGCAGCATTCGGTATGAACCGAATATAATTGTTCATTTTCCCTAAGACTGACTGCAATTCTGTGACATTGCAAGGAACTGGCAAGTCTTGTATGGCTAACAATGCAACTGAAAAGGATGTATACTTTGACTGTTTATGACATGAGCAAGATGCTGCAACTTAGGTTTACAAAAATCGCACTTGTCCAGTCTACACTTCAGTCAGGCATCAGATAACACACGAAACAAAGCACATAAATTTGCAATATGTTCTTCAGGTGTCCGACCTGCTACTACAATATCGTCCAATTTGAACAGTTTGGCACTTGTGCAGTCAGCTGTTCCAAATATCATTGGGAAAATGGCGGGTGTGCAAGCACTGCCAAAAGGCAAATGCAAATATTTAAACAAGTCCAAATGAGTATTTACTAGACACACTTTTTGAGATTCTTCATCGAGTGGTATCTGAAGATATGCGTCACGCAAATCATTTTTTGAAAAGTAGCGTCCAGCCCCTAATTTGTCCATGAGATCTTCTGGGTGTGGCAATGGATAAGTATCAAAAACAGTTTGTGGGTTGACTGTAGACTTGAAGTCAACACAGAGGTGAACGCGACCTGAAGGTTTGGGGAGCAAACCCAGTGGACTTGCCCATTGACTAGCTTGTATGAGCGCAATAACCCCACAATCTTGCTATTCTTTTCAGTTCAGCAGCGACTTTGTCCCGTAATGCGATGGGAACAGTTCTGGCCCGGCAAAATTTCGGCTGATCATTGTGTTTCATAGTAATATGGGCAACAAAAATTGTTAGCTCTGCCTAAACCTTCAGAAAAGAGTTCTGGGAATCCTTTTAGCAAGCTAGCTACACTGTCTTTTGCACTGCATGTGGATACTGACTAAACATTGTCCTGAATGTTAAAGCCAAACAAATTAAATGAATCAAGACCAAATATGTTCTCACACTTGCGTGATTTTAGCTCTGTAAAAGGCACTGTTTGCGTATGCGAGCGATACATAGCAGGCAAATTACATGTTCTGAGAACGGGAAGGTTTTGTCCATTACAAGCCGTCAGTTGCGTGCTGGTTTTAGACAGGCCTGGGGAGCCTAACAGTTCATATGTGTGACGATTTAGCAATGTGACAGAGGCACCCATGTCCAATTGAAATTTGCCACAAATGAGTAAATGAACAAAAAGTTCGTTTGACTGGCGTATCACGGTCGCAGGTTCGAATCCTGCCTCGGGCATGGATGTGTGTGATGTCCTTAGGTTAGTTAGGTTTAAGTAGTTCTAAGTTCTAGGGGACTGATGACCTCAGAAGTTAAGTCCCATAGTGCTCAGAGCCATTTGAACCATTTTTTGACTGGCGTATGACTAACGAAATGCATGCTTGCTAGTTGCAGTCTTGGAGTATACTGCATTAATGACATAGGCCTTGTGGCAAGAGTTTTGTGAGTAGTCTGAATTCTTATGTTTGTTCCATTGCAAATACGGATTGTACATGTCCTTTCCTACCACAAGCGTAACACTAAGCTTGTCAGGAGGGGCAGTCTTGGCGTTTGTGCCGTAACACCTAGGGCAAGACTTAATTTTGTTACCTTGTATAGCTGTCTGTTTAGCAAACTCCTTATGCGGCGTGGAACGTTGTTTAGTTGGCACGGCTAACGCACGCTGTCGGTGCGTAATGGGGCGATCACAAGCAAGGAACTCAACCTGACAAGTAGCTGGCCGCTCAAACGTATGAGCTGACAAGGCACCAGAATCGTACCGATCTAGTACTTGCACTACCTGCTGAAATGATGGACCTGACTGTTTCAAAATCCGTTCTCTGATTTTGACGTCAGGCACATTGTACATGATCGCATCACGCAACATAACGTCTGAATATATATCACCGCAAGCACATTTGAATTTGCATTTCCTTTTCATACCCTGCAAATCAGTTACCCACTCGTGATAAATTTGTTCTGACCATTTTTTGCACACACACTTAACGAATGCCATCCTGACACACCAACACTTCCCTGACTTTTGGAAGGCGGCCAAGGTCCTGATGTTCAGGAAGCCAGGGAAAGTCCACTCCCTCCCACAAAATTACCGACCCATCAGTTGAGAAGGTAATACTGAAATGTATCACTAGGCATTGCATCGCCAACGACACCCTAAGACTGGAGCAATTCGGCTTTAGGAATCACCACTCGACAACACAACAACTCCTCCACGTAGTCGAACATATAACACACGGCTACGACATGAGCAAAGCCACAGGGGCCGTGTTCCTAGACATCGAAAAGGCTTTCGATCGTCTCTGGCACAACGGACTCATACGCAAACTAAGCAAAGCTGGATTCCCAGACGGACTCGTATGTATCATACACTCATATCTCACGAACAGATGTTTCAACACTAACGTGCAGGATAAACAATCAACACAACACGGTATCCAAGCTGGAGTACCCCAAGGGAGCATCCTAGGGCCCATCTTGTTTAACCTGTACATTAATGACTTCCCAGCGACACAAAACACGACGTTAGCCGTCTACGCGGATACACAGCCATCCTCGCGCAAGACTGGAAAGCGTCGAACATCAATTCACGAATACAGACAGCACTCAGAATAGCTGAGCCTTGGTTGGAGCGATGGCGTATTAAAGTAAACGTCGACAAGTGCGAAGCAGTTCTGTTCACACGCAGACCGAAACTACTGCGCAAACACCAACACTGTAGACCAGTAACACTACATACACGCCCAATACGTTTCCGAGAGAAAGTCAGGTACCTTGGTGTCTGGCTGGACCGGAAACTTACATGGGGGGACCACATCGAATACGTTGCCAACCGAGCGCACGCGAGGGTCAAACAGCTCTACCCAATGCTCAACAGGGAAAGCACACTGAATAGGAGGGTGTCGAGGTCCTTATACATGACACTGATTAGACCTCTGATGACATACGCAGCTCCCGTCTGTGGATATGCAGCTCCCACACGACTGCGCCGCCTGCAGATCATACAGAACAAGGTGCTACGAATCATTAGCAATGCTCCACGCTACACACGCACCGTGGATCTTCACCATGAATACCGCCTTGATACCCTCAAGGAAGTATTCAAAAAACACGCCACACGACTATACAGGAACTCGAGACACTCGAACAATCCTTTCATCTTCACTCTGGGAAACTACGATCACAACCACAGGTGGAAACACAAGCGGCCAAAGACACTGCTAGCTAGGGCATAGCCACCTATGGTTAACTAACATACGCAAACAGCGACAAACGTCGGCAAGCCCCTGCATATCAGCAACACTGACTGGCAACTACCAGCTGCTATTAGTGCCGACCAACAGGCCACAGCAGGGACACCGACGAGCTCGCCCACAGACGCACAAACAATCTGCCAACATTCCCTCACACTGTGCCTCCGGTATATGACCTATCGTACACAAGATCGATAACAAACCTAACTGTTGCAGGATGCTGACGCTGAACGAGGACCCTGTGCCAGCACCCAGCGCAAGCCGCCGAGCAGCGCAAACGCACAACGTCAAAGTATCGACATGCATGATACCCACTACTAACAAAGCCTATCCTTACACAACCTATCGCAGGCAGCAAGACAACTGCTACTGCTCTTGCCGCCCGACCTAACTTTCGCAGAGGTTTTTTTCCCTTGGCCCTTGCCTTGGCACTTTTTTTCCTCTGCCCTTCAAACCACTACCCTTCGTCAGATTTCGACAAATCTATCTCCAGATGAGCGCGTATTAATGGTTAATACTAACCAGACGTACGCAAACATCGCAGTACCCACATCCTGCGACACCTCACTTTAGTGAATACTAACCCTTATGCAGAGATGGCAGTAGACCTTTTGTGTTGGCCATCATGCCGGTGTGGGCGTGGAAGGGCTCCACCTCCATAAAAAAAAACATTTTTTGCAATTAAAGAATTGATACCTAGCTGCTACCACATTCAGTTGTTGGTCATAATAGCTAGTCAGTGAAGTGATAACAATGTCATACGCAAGTTCACGTAGAGTGGCGTTAGGAAAGAGATTTTGAATTAATCTGAACACTACACTTCCTACCGTGGATAATAGATATGGAAGTTTTACAGTACCTGGGATGTTTTGGGCTAGCATATGGGCGTATAACTGGCGCAGCTACTCGGGCCATTCTTCGTCTTGGTCACTAAACTGTCGAAAAGGTGATATAGCAGCGTCCCGGCGGAGGTTCCAGTCCTACTTCGGGCATGGGTGTGTGTGTCTTTGTCCTTACGATAATTTAGGTTAAGTAGTGTGTAAGCTTAGGGACTGATGACCTTAGCAGTCCCATAAGATTTCACACGCATTTGAACATTTGATATAAAAGCTGTAGTAGGTGGCGCTTGTTCCATCGGGCGCGCAGAGTTGGTGAGTAGTTGGTGCACCGTGTTGAGTAGTGCTCAGAGCTGCTGCGTCTGAAACTGAAACATCTGCGTTAGCTATGTGGCATCTAATGCTTGCAGCTATGGCGCGTCAGTAGCAAAAACGACAAGAAACTGTGAAAGAAATTAAGCGCCCCTGCAAAGTAAAGACAAGAGGGAATTAAGGCGTCAGCACATACACTGTTGGCCATTAAAATAGCTACACCACGAAGATGACGTGCTACAGACGCGAAGTTTGACCGACAGGAAGAAGATGCTGTGATATGCAAATGATTAGCTTTTCAGAGCATTCACTCAAGGTTGGCGCCGGTGGCGACACCTACAACGTGCTGACATGGGGAAAGTTTCCAACCGATTTCTCATACACAAACAGCAGTTGACCGACGTTGCCTGGTGAAACGTAGTTGTGATGCCTCGTGTAAGGAGGAGAAATGCGTACCATCACGTTTCCGACATTGATAAAGGTCGGATTGTAGCCTATCGCGATTGCGGTTTATCGTATCGCGACATTGCTGCTCGCGTTGGTCGAGATCCAGTGACTGTTAGCAGAATATGGAATCGGTGGGTTCAGGAGGGTAATACGGAACGCCTTGCTGGATCCCAACGGCCTCGCATCACTAGCAGTCTAGATGACAGGCATCTTATCCGCATGGCTGTAACGGATCGTGCAGCCACGTCTCGATCCCTGAGTAACAGGTGGGGACGTTTCCAAGACAACAACCATCTGCACGAACAGTTCGACGACGTTTGCAACAGCATGGACTATCAGCTCGGAGACCATGGCTGTGGTTACCCTGGACGCTGCATCACAGACAGGAGCGCCTGCGATGGTGTACTCAACGACGAACCTGGGTGCACGAATAGCAAAACGTCATTTTTTCGGATGAATCCAGGTTCTGTTGACAGCATCATGATTGTCGCATCCGTGTTTGGCGACATCACGGTGAACGCACATTGTAAGCGTGTATTCGTCACCCGGCGTGATGGTATGGGGTGCCATTGGTTACACGTCTCGGTCACCTCTTGTTCGCATTGACGGCACTCTGAACAGTGGACGTTACATTTCAGATGTGTTACGACCCGTGGCTCTACCCTTCATTCGATACTTGCAAAACCCTACATTTCTGCAGGATAATGCACGACCGCATGTTGCAGGTCCTGTACGGGCCTTTCTGGATACAGAAAATGTTCGACTGCTGCCCTGGCCAGCACATTCTCCAGATCTCTCACCAATTGAAAACGTCTGGTCAATGGTTGCCAAGCAACTGGCTCGTCACAATCCGCCACTCACTTCTCTTGATGAACTGTGGTATCGTGTTGAAGCTGCATGGGCAGCTGTACCTGTACATGCCATCCAAGCTCTGTTCGACTCAATGCCCAGGCGTATCAAGGCCGTTATTACGGCCAGAGGTGGCTGTTCTGGGTACTGATTTCTCAGGATCTATGCACCCAAATTGCGTGAAAATGTAATCACATGTCAGTTCTAGTATAATATATTTGGCCAATGAATACCCGTTTATCATCTGTATTTCTTCTTGGTGTAGCAATTCTAATGGCCAGTAGTGTAAAAAAAAAAATAAAAAAAAGTGCCGTGGGCGTTGGGCACTGGGTTTGGAGGATACTCGTCGCCAGTTGTTGGGTTTGCCCTTTCGTCTCATGTAGGGTGCCTAAGGGATGCTGCATTCTTGAAAAGCTATACAACATTTCAAGCAAATAACATTAGTAGCTTTATTTCTATAAAGCAGATTTGACACTACTTAACTTGAATGTACTACATGTTGTCGCAAACGATGGGCGACAGGCAATGTAGTTCAGAGTCCTTGGCTATATGCAGTGTTCCTGCAAGTTTGACACACTGTTTGTGGAGCACTGATAACTGTTCTCATAGCACTCTCGGCTAAGCCGAGCTAATACTCCACTAATGTCCGGCCGAGCCTGGCACGAGCGGCACTTAAATTCCAGGTCGCTCATAGTGCAGCACGGTCCTTATCAGCAGGCTATTGGCTGACATCGCCTCACCGCCTTCTCTGGTCTTGCGTTCCTCCTCTTCGTTGTCGCACTTGTGGTTATGGCAGAACAAAAACCTCTTAGGGCCGGCCAGAGTGGCCGTGCGGTTCTAGGCGCTACAGTCTGGAACCGAGCGACCGCTACGGTCGCAGAATCGAATGCTGCCTTGGGCATGGATGTGTGTGATGTCCTTAGGTTCATTAGGTTTAATTAGTTCCAAGTTCTAGGCGACTGATGACCTCAGAAGTTAAGTCGCATAGTGCTCAGAGCCATTTGAACCATTTTTGAAAACCTCTTAGGGTTTTTAGTCAGATTGGTTGACAATATTTTACAATAAGAGTCATCGAATGCTTCTCTCATTGCCCTCATTATGCTCATTTTCACTTCGTTCAGCTTTTGTTTGTCAGCTAGGTTTTGAATTCTCTTGAATCTGTTTGTTTACGTAGCAGTTTTGTAACATGGATATTATAGCATTGTGGGTCTTTCGCATCCATTAAGACCTTGCTTGAAACGTGCTTGTCTAGGGCATATTGAACGATGTTTCTGAATTTTTTCTGTTTATGCTTATTTATCAAACGTAAGATTGTGAGGGGGTATCAAGCGAAATTTGTGACTGGTTTGAGGGTTTCTTGGTTGTTGTTGTTGTTGTGGTCTTCAGTCCTGAGACTGGTTTGATGCAGCTCTCCATGCTACCCTATCCTCTGCAAGCTTCCTCATTTCCCAGTACTTAACTGCAAACTGCATTCTTCTGAATCTGCTTACAAGGGAACCTCCCCATCGCACCCCCCTCAGATTTAGTTATAAGTTGGCACATTGGATAGGCCTTGAAAAACTGAACACAGATCAATTGAGAAAACAGGAAGAAGTTGTGTGGAACTGTGAAAAAATAAGGAAAATATACAAACTGAGTAGTTTATGGCATGATAGGCAACATCGAGGACACAGGGATTGCAGGAGCGCCGTGGTCTCGTGGTAACGTGAGCAGCTGCGGAACGAAAGGTTCTTGGTTCAAATCATCAACCGAGTGAAAACTTTAATTTTTTATTTTCAGTTTATGTGACAAACTGTTACGTTTTCATTACTTTTTTGGCAGTGATTATCACATCCACAAGAAAACCTAAATCGGGCAAGGTAGAAGAATCTTTTTTACCCATTCGCCAAGTGTACAAGTTAGGTGGGTCGACAACATATTCCTGTCATGTGACGCACATGCCGTCACCAGTGTCCTATAGAATATATCAGATGTGTTTTCCTGTGGAGGAATCGGTTGACCTATGACCTTTCGATCAAATGTTTTCGGTTCCGATTGGAGAAGCACGTCCTTTCGTCTACTAATCGCACGGTTTTGCGATGCGGTCGCAAAACACAGAAACTAAACTTATTACAGTGAACAGAGACGTCGATGAACGAACGGACAGATATAACTATGCAAAAATAATGAAAGTAAAATTCTCGCTTGTGCAAAGACTTGAACCAAGGACCTCTCCTTCTGCAGCTGCTTACGCTTCCACGAGACCAAAGCGTTCCTGAGCTCCTGTGCTCCTTGATGTTGCCTATGTAGCCCATGGACTACTCAGTTTGCATATTTTGTTTATTTTTTCACAGTTTCACACAACTTCTTCCTGTTTTCTCAATTGATCTGTGTTCGGTTAATCAAGGCCTATCCACTGTGCAAAGTTATAACTAAATCTGACGGGGGTGCGATGGGGAGGTTCCCTTGTTAGTGTATTGGTTTCTTGGTAGGGAGCATGTTATGTTGGATGGAGAGTCAACGACGGATATAACAAAAACTTCGAATGCGCCCCAGGGGATTGCATTGGGGCCATTGCTTTTCATGTTGTGTATTAACGATCTTACAGACAATATATGGTAGGTCTTTCCCATCCCTTAAGACCGTGCTTGGAATGTGCTTGTTTAAAGCATATTGTACCATGCTTCTCATTTTTTCTATTCATGCTTATTTATCAAATGTAAGATTGTAAGGGGTATCAAGCGAAATTTGTGACTGGCTTGATGATTTATTTGTAGGGAGGGCACAGTGCGTAATGTTGGGTGGAGAGTCAACAACAGATGCAGCAGTAAATTCGAGCGTCGTCCAGGACATTGCATTGGGGCCCTTTCCATTCATGTCGTGTAATAACGATCTTGCAGACAATATTACTACTAACCTCACTCTTTTCACAGATGATGCAGTTATCTATAATGAAGTACCGTCTGAAAAAAAACTGCACAAATAGTCAGTCAGATTATAATGATATTCCAAAGTGATGCAAATACTAACAACTTGCTTTAAGTATTCAAAAATGTAAAATTGTGCTCTTCACAAAATGAAAAGACATAGTATTCTATGACTGCGGTATCAACAAGTTATGGTTGGATCAGTCAACTCATACAAATACCTTGACGTAATAATTTTAAGCAATATAAAACGAAATCGTCAAATATAGCTCACCCGCAGATAAAGCAAGTGGCAGACTTCGCTTTAATTGTAGAATACCAGGGAAATGCAATCAGTCTACAAAGGATATACCTTACAAATCACTCATGCGACCCAGTCCAGAATATTGCTCAAAAGAATGAGACCTGTAACAAACGGGACTAACAGTGGATACTGAATTTATACAGAAAAGGGCAGCATCAATGGTCACAGGTTTATTTGACTCTTGGGAGAGTGTCACAGAAACTCTGAAGTAACTGACCTGGCAGACACTTGAAAACAGATGCAAACTATTCCGCGAAAGCCTACTTACAAAGTTTCAAGAACAGGCTACAAAATATTTCTCTGGGAATATATCACAAGCCCCTACCTATTGCTCCCATAGGGATCGTGATGAAAAGACTAGATTAATTGCGTCACGCACGGACGCATTCAGTCAGTCATTCTTCCATGCTGCATACATAAATGGAACAGATAGAAGCCCTTATAACTGTTACCTGAATCTTCTCAGGAAGGAATTACAACAATTCCTTTCTTGTTATTCTCTCGGTAAAGGATTTTGAGGATGGCTTGTGGTACGCCGGTGAAAGCGATAGTACAATATTCCATATTTACGAACTTCCAGCATGCTGGAATAATTGCAGGTCAGCAACTTCCATTAATCAGTACAACTGAAAGCAGCCAAAGTCGTAAATTTCACTTTTTTTATTTATTTACTTGATGACTAGTTTCGAGATGAGATCCATTTTCAAAGTGGGGTCAACGGAGGCGTCCGATACTACCCGTCGGCTTTGGGCCGTGACGTAAGGGCGTTGTGTTGTGTGACGTCATGACGGTGCGGAGTTTAGTTTATGAGTGTGCTATGTTTGTAGATGTCGTCTTCTTGCGGTTGGTGGTGTCCTCTGGTGGTGTATTTTGTTCATTTGGGTGTAGCAGCTTGCAGTGTACATTTATCGGTCGTGACTGTTATAGAAGAACGGAAATTAGTTTCAGTGAGTTAAGAATTAAGTTTCCGTTGCGTTTATGTTATTGCGGTGTCGTTTGATGTTACTGGTTTGCTGTTTGTCACGCGGTAAGTCGTTTAATTCAATTTGTGGCTTCTTTTGTTGGATATGGATATGGCTTCTAAGTTTAATAGTGCGCGTCTGCAGGCTGAAATGGAGCACGACATGTTGTCCGACATTAAGTTTCTGTAACTTTTTGAGCTTGTGACGGAGATAGTGAAATGCGGCGTATGCAAGCAGAATATGCGAGTTGGGGGTAGCGTGTGGCGCCGGAACTTTTTTATGGTAAGTAGTCGTTTTTTGGGTCTATTGTTCGCGTGCTATGATGTTCGATGGGGTTTTTATGTGTTGTTGGGTCGGTGTTATTTACTGCATGTGTTGGTGGTTGATGTTTTGGTATCGGCACTTGTGTTTGATTTATGTATCTTAAAGGGAAGTACTGGATTCCAATTTTTTTGGTATCGTCAGTTGGATTTGAGCTGCATACGTCATGGGAAGTGACCGACTGCAATTTGTTGTCGTAGCTATGTGTGTTTTGGTATTGTGAGCTGTTGTTGACCTATATAGATCAAGGAAAGTGTTCGATTCCAATGTGTGGTCGTAGCCTTGTGTGTTTTGGTATCGTGAGTTGCTGTTGACGTGTTTTGGTATCGTCAGTTGCTGTTGACCTATATAGGTTGCTTTAGGTGTTGGTTTTTATTTTGTGGTATCGACAATTGCGGTTGAGCTATGTAGGTGAAGGGAAGTGACCGATTCCTGTCGATATTGTAAGTGTAGCAGACCTTGGGAATGTTGTGGTGTTTTTATGTCGTCGTTTTGTGTGGTTTGTGATCGTGGTGTGTCTGTATGTGTTTATATTTAGTTTGTCGCCACCCAAAAACTCCCAATTTCCCGCGCTGGTCTCGTTAGTCTGATTGTATTTTTGGAGAGAGATGATTGTCTTGGTTTTATATGCATTTTCGTGTTTGTTGTCGTTTATGTAATGACGTCATAGGCGCCATTTTGCAAACGTTGAGAATGGTAGTTTCCGCCATATTGGTGACGTCATGGGTCAAAGCAGACGCGTGGAATCGGACGCTTCCTTATTGCCACGAAGTGCATATGAACAGTCACAGTGCATACAGATAACTGTTATCTGCATGCATTGTATTTTTGGAAAATCAAGTTTGGCTACCTAGATGATTTGAAAATGGATCCCGCCTCGGAACTCATCATCAAGTAAATAAAAAAGTAACATTTGCAACATTGGCTGGTTTCTGTTGTACTAATATTCCATACGTTTTGAGATGGTTAAAACTGAAATCGGCGAAGTCTCGCGATTGTCTCTTTAAGAAGGCTCAGGCGGGACTCCAAATAACTCACTTAACCCTGAAGCGACATCATGTCACCAATTAATCTGTTCACAAAGCTAATTCACATTTACGCGCGTAACGTGAGCACCTTCCACCTACCCTGCAGGCTTACTCAGGCTCGACTGACTGCCTCACTACTTTAGCGCCAAACCGGACGGTGGGCGCCAAGCTGTACTCTTCTAATAAGATGGTGCTTCCTGTCAGTGACTCTAACTCGCTGGCTCAAAGATGCATAAAGGTAGATACCATTAGTTCAGGATAGTATCGATATCTGCACCCTTACATCTTCTCACTACATGTTTCCGAAATCTGCAAGAATTAAGGATTTTCGGAAATATAAGGAGAATCCTCCACCTTAATGAAAAGAAGAAGAAAACAACAGAATTGTCCGGCAACGTAATGGAAATATTCCAGAAATAGAAATATAATAATGGATTGCAACGGCCACCTCGTTTTCATATCAGTCGTTTGAATTACAGACAATATCTTGCAAGAGCACACACATCGCATCAACCCCTACCAACTGATAATTCTTACACTGTTTGTTTATACATGACATAATCTACATAAACTCGTTAAGAAATACCATAAATTTTACAATCGTATTTAGATTCAGTCCATTTCCAAATCTCTTGGAATATTGTTTTAAAAACACATTAAACACATAAATAAAAATTCAAAAGCAGATACTGATGAAATTAGCAAACATCAGAAACAGTTCACACTAGCAGTAAAGTATTTCTGTTTATGTGCAAAGGCATTAGTCTGGTGCTTTCCAAGCACCCTTACTTAGTGTAATAGTTGCATATTAAGCAAACATTTAAGACAAGATTTGACAACATGAAAGGATTTGAAAAACTCAGTATTGCTGGAAGGATATTCAAGAAAGAAACACCAGCCATTTCGTGTATTTAGTAGCACATCTTTTCACTGAAAACTTTATGCGCAGGGAGACACTACCGGCTACTATGGGAGCCACACACACGGAACACGCCACCATTGCTGCACTGTCAATTTGGCAATTTACTTACCTTCTCGCACTGATGAGTCTTATTGCACGCGAAGTCACGCGTGACGTCGTTATGACGTGTACACCCTATATTGAAGACGACATTGGCGGCGAATCGACTTTTGTAATCGTTCGAGACGCTAAACTGCAGTAGTCGTTTTTGCAGATGAATTAAAGGAACAGCTCATTATATCCTCAATTGGTATATTCACTGCTATTTTGGAAGCTATTGATGTCTTTATTTTCTTTGAAAATACAAAACTGCCAACTTTTAGAAAAAAAGAGCTCACAATCTGCACTGTCAACATTAAATTTTGACGCGCTCGGAACCACGTCACAGTGGCTCAGTTGAATGATGTTCCTTGGGGACACAGGTACTATGTTCGAAACTACTCAGAGTATATTTCTTTTGAAATGCGGAAATTGATGCCTAGCAGCAACGTCGTACGGAGTCCACGTTAAACTCGACGTAAGTAGGGAATTACCTTCAGAAATTCAGTTGTTAAAATTAATGATTGAATACATAGTATCCACCATGTTCTCAACCAATCACAAATATAATTGGAGAACTGCATCAGTGTGTCTGAAGTTGTCCCAATACCTTTAGTTTATTAGTAAGGGTTATTGAATCTGACCTATAAACACAGTTTCGAGGCCGGTCAGAGTGGCCGTGCGGTTATAGGCGCTGCAGTCTGGAACCGCGTGACCGCTACGGTCGCAGGTTCGAATCCAGCCTCGGGCATGGATGTGTGTGATGTCCTTAGGTTAGTTAGGTTTAATTAGTTCTAAGTTCTAGGCGACTGATGACCTCAGAAGTTAAGTCGCATAGTGCTCAGAGCCATTTGAACCATTTGAACATTTCGAGATTTCCTTTCTGTGTGCCAGGCGCAGAATTTCTACTAAAAATACGCGACCAAACAGCTTTTATCTCAAATGCCAGTTTCAAGTGACTATACCGAGCTGACAATCTGTGCAAATGGTCCTTTACATCAGTAAAACGAAAAGTTTTGTTAACATTACTCGGTTGACATTTACTTTCGACACATTTAAAAATTTGCAGGAGTACTTTCATTGCAGTTTCCAAATGATGATGAATACTGGATTGAACAATTCTATTTTCGAGTGAAATGTGATGAAGATATTAAGCTACCTGGAAAAATAATCTGTGGCATGGTATGCCCTTCTGAATCTATGCTTCCTATGCCCCTCTTCGCACGCCACTAGGTATGGCGCTATATTGCGCAACTGCAGCGCCAAGGCTGTTCGCTGCTCCGCTCAACTGATCCACGTCGTCCTCCCAAGGCGTCCGGCTGGTTCGATTTCTCCTCTTTCCACTACTTTCCTCCAGGGCTGCCGAAGCTCGGAACACTGCCAACGATTTCCAACCGCTTCCTTGGGCGAGATTTGCTTACAAGGAAAACTGCCCATTGTACCCGCTCAGATTTAATGGTCAAATGGCTCAGAGGATAGCCCGTCAAAAACTGAACAAACATCAAGCATGAAAACAGGAAGAAGGTCTACCGACCTGTGAAAAAGAAGCAAAATCGAAACAATGATCGATCCAAGCTCTAGATGTGCAGCATCAAGCGAATAGCAAGTATCATGGCGTCGTGGTTGTCGGTCACCGTTGGACTGTGATACTGGAGATCTGTGCTCAAATCCCCCTTGTGTCCCATTTTTTTCCACAAAATTATCAACTTTCCTCCCAGTCAGGCTCTGTTCTCCTTCTGTAGTTTTGTCAGTTATCATACTATACATTGGTTATACAATATGATTCATGGGTAAGAATATACACTGAAAGGCCAAAGAAACTGGTATAGCCATGCGTATTCAAGTACAGAGATGTGTAAACAGACAGAATACGGCGCTGCGGTCGGCAACGCCTATATAAGACAAGTGTCTGGCGCAATTGTTAGATCGGTTACCGCTGCTACAATGGCAGGTTATCAAGATTTAAGTGAGTTTCAACGTTGTGCTATAGTTGGAGCACGAGCGATGAGACACAGCATCTCCGAGGTAGCGATGAAGTGGAGATTTTCCCGTACGACCTTTTCAAATGCGTACCGTGAATATCAGGAATCCCAGTAAAATATCAAATCTCTGACATTGCTGCAGCCGGATAAAGATTCTGCAAGAACAGGACCAACGACGACTGAAGAGAATCGTTCAATGTGACAGAAGTGCAACCCTTCCGCAAATTGCTGCAGATTTCAATGCTGAGCCATCAGCAAGTGTCAGTGTGCGAACCATTTACGGAACATCGCCGATATGGGCTTTCGGAGCCGAATGCCCACTTGCATACTCTTGATGACTGCATGACACAAAGCCTGACGTCTCGACTGGGCCCATCATCTCTGACGTTGGACTGTTGACGACTGGAATCATGTTGCCTGGTCGGACTAGTCTCGTTTCAAATTGTATCAAGCGAATGGACGTATACGGGTGTGGAGACAACCTCACGAATCCATGAACTCTGCATGTCAACAGGGGACTGTTCAAGCTGGTGGAGGCTCTGTAATGGCGAGGGGCGTGTGCAGATGGAGTGATGTGGGACCTCTGATACGTCTGGATACGATTCTGGCAGGCGACACGTACGTAAGCACCCTGTCTGATCACCCGCTTCCATTCATGTCCATTGTGCATTCCGACGGACTTGGACAATTCCAGCAGGACAATGCGACACCCCACACGTCCAGAATTGCTTCAGCATGTCTCCAGGAACACTCTTCTGAGTTTAAACTCTTCCGCTGGCCACCAAACTCCGCAGACATGAACATTGTTGACCATATCTGGGTCGCCTTGCAACGCGCTGTTCAGAAGATATCTCCACCCCTCATACTCTTACGGATTGATGGGCAGTCCTGCAGGATTCATGGTGTCAGTTCCCTCCAGCACTTCTTCAGATGTTAGTGTACTCTATGCCACGTCGTGTTGCGGCACTTCTGCGTGCTCGCGGGGGCCCTACACGATATTAGGCAGGTGTACCAGTTAGGCTCTTCAGTGTAGAATATAAGTCATGTAGTAAGAATACATACCATCGCAAGTAAATGCGATGAATAATGAGAGCAGGCGATACGCCGCATAGATCTCTCTCAGGAATGGAAACAACAAATAAACGGGTGTGAACTAAGTAGCAAAAAAGGAGTTCAAGACCAAAAACTTCCAAAACGGAACGCAAGAGTCATAACGCATGGTACTTCTGTAGAACAAATAGGAGGTACGTACATTTGGAGGTAACTTCCTTACATCCCGCTGTTGCAAACGGACGTTACACCACGACACAGATTTGGATACAGAGAACAGACACATCAGTGGCCAGACGCACATTTCATAATTTTGTGAAAAAAAGGGCACGAGGTAGATTGGAACATGGCTCTCCACCTTCGCAGTCCAACACCGTGTCCACATGCCATGGCTATAAAATATAATATGTTCAATGCTACACATTTTTATGGAAAATGCTTGGGCCGTTCAGTGTTTCGATTTTGCTTCTTTTTTCACAGTTCAGTATGCCTTCTACTTGTTTTTCGTGCTTGATCTGCGTTTAGTTTTTGACGGGTTATCCGCTGGGGCATGTTACCACTAAATCTGAGATAAGTGTGATGGAGAGTTTCCCTAGTTAGTGTGTACGGGCGGCAAATTGGAGCCGCTGTTGGCCTTGTTTGCGTTTCGATCTAATGGCGGTAACATCAATGCGTTGACGGTTGGTTGCCGTTGGGACTCCTTCCTGGTGTGGACGCCCGGTCGAATGTTCGTAGGCGATTAGTCGTGTCTTTGCAATAGGTGTGTACTTAAATTTTTCAGGGCACACACAAGTCGCACTTAGTATGTTTTATTGACCGATTTCGTTCTTTAATTTAACACGAGCATCACCAGAAATTCTGGAATTTACTGATTAAATTACACTAATTAAATCAAAGAGCGCAACCATTCAATAAAACATACTGAGCGTGACTTGTGGCTATCCAGAAAAACTGAATTTCAACAGTCGCTGTCTCCCCTGCAGGCAATGCGTGCTCTCGCTAAGGGTGTGCATGTATTGTGTATATTGGAGTTTTTTTTTTTTTCCTTATTGATTTTCAATTCCCTCCAAAGGGGGCGGGCTGGCAGCAGCTTACTACGCTGCTCTACAGCCTACAGACTTTTGTTTAAAAAAAGGAAGAAGAAAGAAACAAGGAAAAACAGGCGATAAAATGGTGATTTAAAGTGTAAAATGGCGTAAAAATGCGGAAAATTAAAACAGAAAGCAAAAGGGCTAGGCAATGTTGATAAAATACACAGGAATTAGACAAGTAACATAGTAGACACACAATTAAAAAAAACATGGCGACAGTCTGGTTTCTGTTCGCAAGAGATAAAAAATCACACCCAGCGACAGTATGATGGCTGTTCGCTACACTTCCCAAAAGACACAACACGGAACACTCACTGGAAAAACACACCGTAAAACACTGCACAAATATGGCACTCCCAATCAAAAGGCAGATGGGGGGGGGGGGGGACTCGGAGAAGGGGCAAAAACAAGGAGGGAGGAGAGGAAAAAACGAAAAGGGGGGGGGAACCAAGGAGGGAGAGGACTAATAAAGGGTGAGAAGGGCAGACGCGAGAGGGAATGAGAGGAGGCAGAGGAGGGAAATGTAAAAGGACTTGAGGGAGAGAAGGGGGCAGAGAGAGGGTAGGGGGGGAAGAAAGAGGATGGAAGGGGGGGGAGAGGGAGCCCGGGAAAAGGACAGAGGAAAGGAGGGGGAGTGAGGATCAGAGTTGATAGGAGGGATAAATGGAGGGAGAGAGGGCATCATCCGGGAGGGGGAGTTGATGGAAGCCACCTTGGGAAAGGAGATGTAGGGTGTAGAGATGGAGGGTAGGGGGACACAACGGTGAAGACGTGACAGGGGGCGGGGATCGGAGAGGAGAGGAGCAACCAGGGGGTGAGGGGGTTCAAGTCGGCAGGAGGTGTAGAGGATGCTGATATGTTCGAGGAATAGTAGCAGATGGGGGAAAGGAATGAGATCATAGAGGATCTGCATGGGGGACGGGAGGCATATACGGAAGGCGAGGCGGAGTGCATGACGCTCAAGGATCTGGAGGGACTTATAGAATTTGGGGAGGGGGGCAGATATCCAGGCAGGACTGGCATAACATAGGATGGGACAGATTAAGGATTTGTAGGTGTGGAGGATGGTAGAGGGGTGCAACCCCCATGTCTGGCCAGAGAGGAGTTTGAGGAGTCGGAGGCGGTTGTGGGCTTTGGATTGGATGGAGCGGAGATGAGGAATCCAGGTGAGGTGACGGTCAATGGTGAGGCCAAGGTAGGTGAGGGTGGGGGTAAGGTGGACAGGACGGGCGCAGACAGTAAGGGAGAAATCCAGGAGCCGGAAGGAGCGAGTGGTACGACCTACGATGATGGCCTGGGTCTTGGAAGGGTTGAGTTTCAGGAGCCACTGGTTACACCATGCAGCAAAAAGGTCAAGGTGATTCTGGAGAAGGCGTTGGGACCGGTGGAGGGTAGGAGCGAGGGCGAGGATTGCGGTGTCATCAGCATATTGCAAGAGGTGTACTGGAGGAGGGGGGGTTGGGGCATATCTGCCGTGTACAGGTGGTAGAGGAGAGGGGAGAGGACAGAGCCCTGGGGCACACCTGCAGAGGGGTAGAAGGTGTGGGAATTGGCATTATGGATGGTAACATAGGAGGGGCAGTGGGAGAGGAAGGAGGCCACCAGACAGATGTAGTTGATAGGAAGGGCGTAGGTTTGGAGTTTAAACGGGAGACCGGGATGCCAGACACGGTTGTAGGCCTTTTCGAGGTCAAGGGAGACAAAAATGGCGGAGCGACGGGAGTTAAGCTGGAGGGAGAGGAGATGAGTGAGGGGGAGGAGTTGGTCATCAGCAGAGAAGGAAGGTCGAAAGCCTCATTAGGTGTTTGGGAGGAAGTGGTTGCGGTGGAGGTGGTGATGGATGCGCCGGGAAAGGATGGATTCCAAGAGCTTGCTGAACACAGATGTGAGACAGATAGGACGATAGGAAGAGGCATCAGATGGAGGCTTGTTGGGTTTGGAGAACATCAGGATACGGGAGGTTTTCCACGGATCGGGATAGAAGCCAGTGGCAAGGATGACATTGTAGAGGGTGGCAAGGATTGAAAGGAATATACTGGAGCATAGAGTGGAATATGTAGAGAGCATTAAAGCTAAAGTTTTATCGTGAACGGGAATGTTTATGGCCCCCTACGAACTGCGATTATAAGAACAAACTGAAAAGGCGAGATGCTTGGACGGACATAACACAGCTATTAGAAAGTGAAAAAGAAAGAGCTGTCTTTATTGACGATAAGCAGAAATAAACACAGTCTAACATAACAGTCGCGACACTTCGCCTCGATTTTGTTGCCTACCGCGCCAGCAGCGCGCCAGACGGCCAGTAAATTAAACTGTGAGTTCGGTGCATTCGTGAAAGCGAATAGTGGATGTTTATTTTGCTTTCTACAATGGTTTTTACAAGCGGGACAGTTTGTAGCACAATAAATTGCAGCAACAACAGGAAGAAGACACCATAACTGTCTTTTTTTACGTTTCCTAAGGATCCTGAAAGGTCATATATACCATCATGTTACTAAACTGTATCGCCAGGATTCACTTGCAAACTACATGTGTATTAATGATTAATGTTTCGTTTTAGGAGCAGAAAATGGATAGTTAATAGCAGATGAGAAGACCTTATGAAAAAAGACCCAGTTTACCTGTATAATAATATTAGGTTCTGTTCGTTACATTTCGAACAAAACCAGTTCATGAACGCAGACAATAATAAACTCGTGTGGAATGCAGTGCCCACACTGTTTGACATCGCCAATAAGCCGCCTCAGCTGACGATGAAGAGGAAACTGCCACAAAGATTCGACAATCCATCTCTAAAGCTGTAAAACAGTCCTTTGACACAGAAGCAGCCAGTTCAGCTCTCCGTGTATCAGTCAACAAGGACCTGCTTTGACGATGAAGTGGTTAGATTATGTGCAGTTATTCGTGTATTACAAAAGTGTAATGTTTGGTATGTATTTCATTCACTTCTGTTGTTAGTCACTTAATTTTCTTTGCTTCCTTCATGTGATGACATTATTTTGTCAGCACCTTGTTCACTGACAGATTGTTTGAAAATTATTCAAATATTTGGTTTTGCGTGAAATGTAATGTAATCACCTCATTATAATGTTTTCAACATATTTCATCCGCTATTTGGTAGTTGCTAGTCCCCAAGATGAAGGTCGTACTTGTGGTAACAGGCGACAATGACAAACACAGAAGGCCTACCGAACGATAAATGAGTTGTCAATCGCTTTTGCATGTAGAGGTACATGTCTGTGCTTCTTACATGTGAATATGTGTGTTTATATTCTTTTGATAGCAACGAGGTAAGCTGCAATTCTATCCAACATCACAAGTGTTTCTTCACGAATGTGTTGTAGCTAGCCACACGATTCATGGTTTTTCTCCATACTTGCGCTTATTTTAAAATCATTTTTAGAAATACATATGCCTTCTGATACTACTAATTTCGTCAATTACGTAGGAAATGGAAGCAAAACAAACATTATTCTTAAGACGCGTCTGATGTTCACCTTATTCGCCGCTTGGAGCGCTAGTGTCGCCTCATCTGTCAAACGGTAACAACTTTTACAACTTTTACAGCAATGAGTATCGCGACTGTTACGTTAGACTGTGGAAATAAGCAACATTGGGAGTGACTATTATCTTTCTGCTGCAGGTAGAGCTTCCCTAAAGGAAGCGTTATCTCTGGGAATTTCAGGGCATACACAATTCAATAACGACTAGAAATCTATAGCCTTCATTTGGAAAAAAAATATATATATATATATGAAGTAGTCCATATTCCAATTCAGCTTTAAGGTAGACATTACTCTGTCCCACCACACTGCTCCCTACTTTTTAAAAGAGAGGTCGTCCATCGGCGTCATTTCTTCTTCTTTTCTGATGACCAGCTTTTTGTAGTAAAATAAATGCTGCACATGCGACGACTGTTAAATCTTCTACTTCCCTTGTACTATCGATGGGTAAAATTGTAATTAAAACGCTACTTTGTAACAATAACAAAGCAGGAGCAACGTCGGCAAGTGTGGAGTGTGCTATCTGTGAAGTGTTTGAAGTACCAGTTCATTGAAATTGAGTGGTTAATTCACACTTCACTGGAGTGAAGCGTTCATTTGAACGACTCATTCACGAGCTCCCCATCACTAGTCGATGGTGTAGAACACCGTGAATCAGTAAAACGAAGTAACAGAAACGTATTGTAGTTTCAATGCGGAAGCAACATTTTATTGCACTTGCGAACTCGAGGGTTGCATCAGTATTAAAACACACAACGGTTTCTCTCCGACACACTCTTCTTCCCCTGCTCTGTAATGCAATTTATAATAATTTGATGAGTACATATTAAAATAAGTCTGAATGTGATACTTTGTCCGGCACTAATCGCAATGGAACACGTTTAAAGCAGCAGACATCATGCAACAAGTGTTCACACTGCCATCTGCTGATTATGCGGTAAAACAGGTTGGCGGTACACTTAGCTGCCGACAGATGTCAGCTTCAAACGTCTGCCGATCATGTGGTAGAGTAGGTTGGCAGTTAACTTACCTGCCGACAGCTGTCACACTGAACTGCGCTATTTGACTTCTGGATATAAATTTCAGAAACGAAGGATTGTTATACTGTTAAAAACAAATTAAATTTACTTAAAGTTACACCCGTAACACGTAAAAGTAGATGATTTTCCTCAAAATTGGCAAAAATATGAGTGTTCTCACAATGGGTACGTACAAATACGCCATTCAAGTACCACTTTCGTCAAATAGGATTCAGCAGTTGAATGGGACGTACTTGTGGCATTCAGCTAAACCCGAACGTTTTGTTTGAGTAAGCTCTTTGGAAAACAATTTTTGGAGAGAGGATGAAAGATCCTCTCATATATTGAATTTAAACGATAGTGAATTGTCGTCTTTACGCTCTTACAGTGTCTGAGAGTTAAATAGAGCATGGTCGAAGGGGACAAAGGAAAGATAAACAGAGAAATCTGTCACATATAAAGAAGGGATTACATTTAATCTTGCTCGACATTTTCTCATGAAGCGCCCAAAAAAGTCTTTATCCGCCAAGTGAAACCTTATTTGTTGTATTCATGGACTGAAAACTAGGGCTACCAACGAAATGCAGTCCAATTTTGTTCCTTTTAAAATTTAAACCAAAATAGAATGAGTATGTTTACCACTGTTACAAAGTCTATATACCTACGTTAAGTAATTATTCAGAAGTTTTCCTGTAGATTTTATTTTTGTTGAGAATAATAACCCTCCAAATTCAAAACGTAAACTGTCACCTGTAGTCATTGGTATGATTTCAGGTAAAATCCCTCTTTATTTTCTTTGGAAAGCAGTTTTTGTGTCTGTTCACTCTTATACAATGGCTAGCAACTCGCGATCGCGTAAAAGTAGTGAAATATGGGGTTTCTTCGCCGATTTAGGTGATGGGAAAGCAAAGTGCAATTATTGTTCTAAGTGTATTTCATATAAAGGAGGAAATACATTTAATCTAGCGCGTCATGTTCGAGTGCTGCATCCAACGGTGCCATTGTCAGTCAGACGCTTAGCGCCCCCTGCTCTTGCATTTTCCGATATTTCTTGGATAAAAAACCCGCACAATCCGGAACTAACATCAGCAAATGCCAGAAGCGAACAGCAGTTGGTGCCAGAAAATAACAGTACCACTTCAGTATCAGAAAGCAGACCTCCATATCACGGAACATTACCCATGTATTTTCCGAAACCTCTTTCTAACAAAAGAAATCAGGAGATAGATTTCGCACTTCTGCAGACTGTTGTAAAGGATTATTTGCCCTTCAACATAGTGGAAAGTAAACATTTCCAAAGTTTTTAGGCAAACTGAATGGTGCTTATAGAATGCCATCTCGGAAGACCATTTCCAATACGCTGCTACAGCAAAAGTACGCCATGATGAAAGAAATTGTGAGAGCCAAAATTAATTCTGCGGAAGCGGTTGTGCTGACAATGGATGGGTGGACCTCAACTACAAATGAGAGTTATTTGTCGGTGACAGCACACTACGTTAAAGACCTGGAGCTGGCGTCTTCCCTCCTAGAGTGCTTTAAATACGACGAAAGGCACACGTCAGAAAAACTCTCGGAAGAACTGCTACGTGTCACAAGGTAATGGGGCATTCAAGAAAAAGTCGTCTGTGTTGTCAGCACCAATGCTGCTAACATTGTGGCAGCTGTAAGACTCACAGCCTGGAAACACATCCCCTGCTTTGCGCACACACTCAATTTAATTGTTCAGCATGGGCTTCCGCACATTCAACCCATTCTGAATAAAGTAGAAAAAAATGTTGAATTTTTTAAAAGAAGTTCGCATGCCTGCACGAAACTGAAAAAGATGCAGGAACAGTTAAAAGAGCCAGTTCTGACACTAAAACAGGACACTGTTACAAGATGGAATTCAACCTATGATATCCTGCTAAGAATAATCGAGGTTAAGAATTCCCTAATGACAGTTATCACTCTGAATTATCCAGATCTTCCAAATCTGACTGCAGAGGACATTGCAAGTGTAACACAAGCCTGTGACCTGTTGAAAGTTTTCAAAGACTGCACTGAGGAAATGTCAAGTGAAAATGTTGTCACTGCTTCTAATGTTATGCTACTTAGTCGCTCGTTGAAAAAATGGTGTTGCAGGTTTGTTAATAACACTGAAATTCATGTAGACGTGCAACAGATGGCCGAAAAGTTAGTTGAAGACATAAAACGACGATTTAGAAATATAGAGGAAAATTCTATTTTCGCGGAAGCAACTGCATTGGATCCCCGGTTCAAATTACATGGTTTTTCTGATAAAAATTCTGCTGAGAAGGTGAAATTAAACCTGATCAGGCACTGTGAGAAATTTGTGACGAACACATCCACTGCTACTGCAACAATCTCAGTTCCAACCACTGAATCAACTTCCAGTCTCTGGCTCGAATTTGATGAAGTGTTTTCCAGGCTGCAGAGTAATCCACACCCGAGAGCTGCTGCAATAGTGGAAGTGGACAAATATTTACAAGAGCCCCTGCTACAGAGACAAGGCAATCCACTTCAGTGGTGGTCTGAACGACTGTCAGTATACCCCTCGCTCTTTGAACTTGCAAAAATACGACTGTGTATTGTCGCAACCTCCACGCCGAGTGAAAGAGTGTTCTCGAAGGCAGGACACCTTATAACTGACAGAAGAAATCGCCTGACAGGGAAAAAGGTGGAACAAATTATGTTTTTAAACGGAAATCTCTGAAGATTCACCAAATCCGTTGATGTTTATTCATAAATATATATGTGTATTTTTTAAAAAATTTAATTAGGACAATCCTCAAATTGACATTTAGTGTAATTTTTTCAATAATGTGTACGAGATAAACATTCCTACATGAACGATTATCTTTCAAGCGTGGATTCCACGCATGCTTCAGTTCCAGACTCACAAGGTAAGCATTTTATTTTCATGTTGGCTGTGCGTGCTCACACAGCCAGCCTCTTCGTTTGTATTTTAATATTCATTTGTCTGCAAGCGCTGCCAACGGTATAGAGGAAAAGGACGATAGTGCAAAAAGTGACAGTGACAGCGATTGTGATAGGGATCCTTCTATCAGAAATGTAAATGCGGCAGTGAGGACAATAAAAAATTGATTTTTGCTGCAGATGTAGATGTCAGAGCTGTTCATTGTGTTTATGAACTGAAAATTGTAACAATTTACCAAAAAATTAAAGCAATCTACAATTTCAGATTTTTTTCCTTAAAAGGTAGGGACTGCTGAACCTGTTTTTTCATTATGCCACATTTATGTAAGACCATTCAAATTAAAAGTCAGTGTGATAAACAAAATGGCTTATTTATCTTTTATAAAGCATCAACGTAAGAGGGTAAAGAGAGATTTGGTAACCCACCCACCCACAGCCCCCAGAATCTTGGTAGTGGTGGCAGACTGATCTGTAATGTAGCCCAAGGTGTATCTTAGTTTTGAACGTGACAATTTGGTTGTGAGTTTGTGAAGCCAATGAATGTGAATATGAATTAAAGGCTGTGGTGACAGACTGATCAGTAGTGCAGCCTAATCTCTATGTTTGCACACCATATTTAAAGCTCTTTGCAATATTTCACACTTTCCATTATAAAATTTAAAACAGCCAGTGGTGTCACTTTCCTCAACATTGTAGCAGGACAAATGGATGCATTTTAGAGAGATCTTTAATCCAATGTAACACTTGCAGTGCATATTTTTGTAGTATGAAAATATAAATATGAAAATTGCCAAATACAGTGCTTTAGCTTTGCAAACACTTAAATATGGTGGTTTCATGGTTTACTGCCATCTGCTTCTCAGCAAAATGAGTCACTCTTAGTACAGCTTGTTGTGTTGAAGTGGTGGGAAATGTCACATCAGCAGCTGAACATAGTACCAAATTCAGAATACATTTATTAGATATTAAACAAATCTGCAATGAATATTTTCATGCATATTATGTACATATAATATACATAAACTACGGAAATGTACTGCGGATGGGGGGGGGGGGGGGTCCTATATGTGACTTTTACCACTTAAAATATTATTTCCGTCTTTTACATTTTCCCACAATTCACACAATTTTTTTGCAAGTTCCTGGAATTGTGTAAAAGAGGGGTTTCACTTAGTCAAAGTCTCGAGGTTATTGCATTTCTTTCTTTTTTTTATCATCTTTCTTAGTATCCTCTGGAGCACGTGGACTATTCACTGTGGCTGTTATGTGAGTGACCTGTCATAGACTGTTGTGTCTCCATCCCTTTTTCAGTTTGTTCGTATATATCAACTTTTCTTTACGTTGCGAAGGTGTTACATGGTTTCATTGTCAAACTGGTACGCACATCTAGTTGAACACATGTAAATTTGACATTAATCATTTTGAGATTTTTCCAACTTGCCTAGGCAAATGCTAAGCTAGATTTCATTTTGCTTTCTTTTGTTAACAAGCATAAAACATGAATCACTGACATCACGCTACTTCTTTTTTAAAGAGGTAGAGACACACATTTTGCTGTTTTCGAGATTCAAGCACTGGATTATTTCTCTTATTACCACAGTATATTTGTTTCATTAATGCTTTTATTGGTAATTGTTCATGTAAGTGTTCAAGTTTTTCCTTTTATACTAAAAATGGACTGGAATGCTCTCTTTGAAATTCTGAAGGTAACAGGAATAAAATACAGGGAGCAAAAGGCTGTTTACAGCTTGTCCAGAAACCAGACTGCAGTTATAATAGTCAAGGGGCATGAAAGGGAAGCAGTAGTTGAGAAGACAATGAGTCAGGTTGTGACAAAGCAAGCTGGGATAATTTTAATTACCCTCTTTTTTTGCCATCTGCCCACTTAAATTCATTTTTCCACTTTTAACTAGTTACCATTAACATAAGCGAATAAAATTGCATTTTCATAAAAGAGAAATGTTGGCCCTTAGTCTTAAAGAATATAACCCCAGATCTAATTTTGACTATTCCTAGTTAGTATCTTTCATTATAGGAAAAATCAGTAATTGTTTTGTGACTTAAATTCTATTGTTGACGTATAAACAAATATCAATTATGTAATGTAACATTTGGAAGACAAAATGCGAGTAATCTTAAAGTATCTATTTGGCTCTCTTCAAAAACATATTAGCAAATCCAGCCCTGAATTAATTCCAAAGTAATTAACAGTTTTATCAAAAGTATTGTTTGTGTAACTATATTTGTTGTCTTCATGATTTAAACAGTTCGGCTTAACCCCTGTAGTAGGAGAAACTGTTAAAAGAAATGAATCTTTTGATGTATTCAGTTAATTTAATGAGTTAAGTTTTAATTGCAATTTCTGTGAATTTAACTTTAAACAATGTGTAGTTTCAGTACCTATTATTGTGATGATATATAAGGGCCTCATTTTTGGTCATAAGACAGTCCACAGCTGAGTTTCAGATGAGAAACCTGTGTTGGTTAGAATGACAACAATGCTTCAAGTTAACTGTAGAATAAGTGTTAAACAATTAGACTGTGTGTAAAAACAATGACAGTGTCTGCTTTCCATATGAACCTATTTATTCTTCAAGAACTGTGTGAATTGTGTGGTTATGTTTTTACTGCTCGTAGATGTTCAACAGTAAACTATTGTAGCAGTATGTGGAGGTTCGCCTGCAAACTATTAATGAGGCTTATGGAAAGTTTAAACAGTAATGCACTGGCTATACATATATAACTGTGTGTTACTGGGGGATAGTGCAAAGTGAAAGTAAAAGTCAGTGAAAAGGAACTGTGCATCTGTCAGCTACATTATTTACCGTAGTCAGCATCCAAATTGCAGATCCCATTTTTCAGCCAGTGTAACAACATAGTACGTCAACACCAAGGACAATCAACAAACAAAGAAAAAAAGCAGGTGGAACCGCTACAAGGGTTTTAGCCTATCCTCAGTGTTTTCAATCTGTACATTGAACAAACAGTAAAAGAAACCAAAGAAAAATGTGGAGTAGCAATTAAATTTTAGGGAGAAGAAATAAAAACATTGAGGTTTCCTGCTGACTTTATAATTCTCTTAGGGAGAGCAAAGGACTTGGGAAAGCAGTTAAATGGAATGGATAGTGCCGTGAAAGGAGGATGTAATATGTATTTACTCGAATCTAAGCCGCACTTTTTTTCTGGTTTTTGTAATGCAGAAAACCGCCTGTGGCTTAGAATCGAGTGCAAAGTAAGCGGAAGTTCTGAAAAATGTTGGTAGGTGCCACTACAACTAACTTCTGCCATCGAATATATGTAGCACTATACAGGCATGCTTTCCAGGCACAAAGATAAGTACTGACACACCAAACCTCTGTGTCAGTAAATAAATTAAAAGAAAGGGTAGAAGAATGTAAACATTATGCAATGTATTCTTTTGTGTTTGCTGCTATCTCATTTAAATCCTGCCTGCCTAATAAACTACGAAACTAGAGCGAGACAACAGCAAAAGCAGAAGAATATACATATCAAGTCATGTTTATATTTATATTATTCTTATGCTGAATAGTGATACAGTCAGAAATGAAGCATGGCAATGGACTAGATTTTTAAATCTAAGATGAATCTGATTTCTGTGCAGAATGTAATGTACTAAAGAGGCTTCTCCATAGATTTTCAAATGGAGAAAAATTTTCTCTAAACTCTCGTTCAGAACATCATCTATAATACGCAGTCTATTATTCGGTGCTTGTTGCTGATTATCAAAGAAAGCAGCAGTGTTGGTATCAACAAATAGCAGTCTCTTGCCATTGTTTCGCTTATTAGACAAGTCCTCTTTTTTTTTAATTGTAAGCCGCAGTAGCACGCACAAAAGCAAGCCGTACCGCGAGCAGCGACAGGTCGTAAACAAACAATGCATGACACAGTACAATAATGCATTTTACGCTTAGAGTGATGTAAAAACCTATAACAAAGAAAACGGCACTTATCAGATCAAAATAAGCAACCGATTCCAACCAGACGAAGCACGTCAAAAAGGAAGGGTACCCGTATAAATATGGACGGAGCGCCTGACACATAGCAATGGCTGCTTGGTAAAGCTTAACTGTTAAACTTATGACTCGAGCCAAACTACTGTAGCTGTATCTTCATCCCTCCGACTTCAGTTGTGTATCATGTTACAATGGACCAACTTTGTTTCAGTTTGGAGGTGCGGTCTAAAACATTTCTCTCCCCTTGAATTTCGAGTCTCAAATTTCAGGTGCAGCTTAGTTTCTGGAAATTATTTTTCCCTTGATTTCGAGTCTCATTTTTCAGGTGCGTCTTAGATTCGAGTGCGGCTTTGATTCGAGTAAATACGGTAAACATCAACAAAAGCGAAATGGATAAAGGAGAGTAGTTGAATTAAATCAGATGATGCTAATAGGATTAGATTAGGAAATGGGACGCTTAAAGTAGTAGATGAGTTTTGCTACCTGTGAAGCAAAGTAACTGATGATGTCAGAAGTAGAGAGGATATAAAAGATAGACTGGCAGTGGTGAGAAAAGCAGTCCTGAAGAAGAGAAATGTGTTAACATTGAATATAGATTTAAGTGTTAGAAAGACTTTTCCAAAGGTATTTGTCTGGAGTGCATCCATGTATGGAAATGAAACATGTTCGATAAACACTTTAGACAAAAAGAGATAGAAGCTTTTGAAATGTGGTGCTGCAGATGAATGTTGAAGATTAGATGGGTCAATCATGTAACTAAGGAGGTACTGAATGGAGTTGATGAGAAAAGAAATTTGTAGCACAACTTGACCAAAGGATAGGATTGGTTGATAGGACACATTCTGTGACATCAAGGGATCACCAGTTTAGAATTGGACAAAAGTTTGGGAAGTAAAAATCGTAGAGGGAGACCCAGTAAGCAGTTTAAGAAGGATGTATGTTGCAGTAGTTATTGGGGATGAAGAACCTCGGACAGTATAGGGTAGCATGGAGAGCTGCAACAAACCAGTATTCAGACTGAAGACAACAACAACAACTAAAAGATGGCAATAAAATCATAATCCAACATAACCTTTGTAGATGGACTATCTGTGGTTGAGTGACCATGTACACTTAATAACACCAAAACTCGCCACAGGAAATTATGGCCAGAGGTGAAGTCCTGTATGATACTGCCACAACAAAATGAAGCATGTCACATTTTCACTTTATAAATTATAGAACTGATCATATTTTAGAAGCATATCTTATAAGGTGAGGACATCAAGGATGTGCAAGTTGCTGGAATTCCAAAACTTGTCATCAGTTCAAATATAGTAAAATTAAAATGTTTCCAAGACTGTGAATTGCACAATTTATTTTGATATCAAGGTCACTAGTCATCTCCAAAGGTTAAAGTCACCTCATTTCATTTTCAGTTTATTCTGAGGCCACTCTAAAGAGGAAAAATTACTTGGAATATTATGGAAAACTGGTCCTGTCACTATTCTAGACCTGTATATTCTTTAAAAAAAAAAACTGTAAACAGAATATAGTGTCACTGTCGAAAAATACTCTGCATAGCTACTGATGGTGGTCTTTTCAGTTAAATGGATAACATCATTAATTTCTGCTGATTGGAGTGCAGCTTCAACTCCCATTTTGATTCCCTGATTTTTCCTTATGACACACATTCCTTTCTTTTGACAGTCCACTGTGTCTGACATCTTCCACAATAATATGAGGCAAATTCAGAAGTATGGGCTGTTTGCTCATAAAAATATGTGTATTCATTAGAAAAAGTGTTTGGTGTTTGTTGCTTGCTTTAATTTCCCACAAATCTTCTCTACTTCTCCATGTAAACACTGTCCACTTCTAAGCACTTTTTGTAATGCTCTACTAGCTTCTTCATCTCCTCTGCATAGAAGTTCTTTGCGTGGAAATTGAACCAGTTGACAATATCCATCTTGAGATCCTCATCATCTTCAAACAATTGTTCCAAGTGCAAGAAGAGCTAGTAATTGCTGGATGTGGATCAGAACTGTAGAGTGGTTGTTTGAAAAGTCCCCAACATAAATGCCGGATTTTTACCATTATATGGACAGTGTGTGCACACACATCAAGGAGAAGGCCTATCTCAGATGGCAGTTTCCTACACCATCAATCTTTGATGGCACATCTCAACTTTGTGAGCACTTCGCAATACGTGTCAACAACTATTAACCCATGTTATATGAAATCAACCAAAGAAGTGTCCTTTTCATCCCAAAAACACTATCCATAATTTCTTGAGTATGCGGATTACTTTAAGTTTTTTGGCTTTGGTGAAGCTTAATGGCACCACTCCATTGCCTGTTGTTTCAACTATGCAATGGTTTAGGATATCCATATATTGTTACCCACAACTGTGTGGAAAACAAATCATCTCCATCTTGTCAATAGTGTTCCAAAAACACCTGCCCTCATGATATGCTTTGACCTTTGTGTCGGTTAAACATTTTTGGTACTAATCCTGCACACAATTTGCAATATCTGAGGCAGTCCCTTGATAGTCTCGTAAACAGGAGTGTGTGCAACACAAGGATACTCATCAGGCAGAGCACCAATTGTGACTCATCAATCAAACTGCAGTATTTGGCTCACGTGTTGAATGATTTCATCGGTCTAGATACTGAACCTGTCACTCTGCTATTCATGATCCACATTTTTACCACCACTTTTTAAGTCTTAGTTCCTTTGTCTTATCTTTTCTTCATTCATTATTGTAGACCTATAAAGTGGTCAGAACTTTGGATGAATTTGGTCTGTAGTTTCTTTTGCATGCAAAAATCAGATTGCCACCCGTATTTCACAACTTGTTTGAACAACAATTTTTGAAGCCATTGTTTTTTGCTTTCACCCTGTGTCAAATAACCATTGAATCTAAACAATGACTTCTGTGACATTGTAAACAGTTGGTAGAGAGCACTGCATTCATTCTACTTTGTTCCGGGGTGGCAGTATTTAAATATAAGCTGATAGCCCCTGCTTCTCAAATATGTCTCATTATGTGGAACACATTCCTTTTATACCATAATGTACACTTAATTTCCAACACTAGAGGCAATGGTAAGTTGGCTACAAATTGAGGAGGCTCATTTCTGTTGACAGCTTTTTGTAAAACTGGCAACAGTCTAGCAGTTCACTGGCAGCTATTTCTGCTGTTAGACAACCAATGTGAGGTGGCTCCAGCATATGGAAAAAATAATGAAATTATAATAAGAACAATATACTAACAATATATGAATTTCATTACAGTTAAGTGAAAGGTTGATGGTTTCCAAAAGATGATATTCAGTTTATGCAACAGCAGCAATAATAACACAAAAGATTTTTTTCTATGATTTCGTTACTGAATTCCATTCGGTCGTTTTGCAGCTTGATTACAGAAAGAGAAAATATCTGACTTAAATATATTGGTTCTGCAGCAATATTTGAAGTGACTATTACAGTACCCACCATATGTGGAGAAAACATTGTACCACATGGCTAACAGGATACTGCTGTTGCAGATACTCATTTTACTGTAATGGTGGTTAAGGCAGATAGCTCATAAACTGAGATTTAAAGTCAGTTGAAATGTGCATATGTGACCATCTTCCTTGAGTCAGGAATTTAAAATTTATAGGCTCAGTTTCAAATCTTATTTGTGAACTAGCTGAGAAACCCAGTGTTGTCCAGGTATTTATTTATAGCTGTGCTCAAGACTTCAAATGCATGGAATTTATTTTTGATTTGTAAAGCTTCTTTGTATATGAAATTTGGAGTAGTATGAGTGGGGCCACGAACAAAGAAATTGTTTGCTTCACTGACAGAGGAGAGAGCTATGTAGAGCTGACCTTGCGAACAGCAACTGGCTGACCCTAAGACCTGTGCCCACACCACACAGCATCTGGCCGTTTGCTTTGTTTATGGTCATGGCATCACATAAGCTCACTGAGTGAAGGGTTTTGAGGAGCGAAAAATGCCTTATGCTCTCAACCAGAGTTATGTTGTGCCTCAATTTCAGAAGGAGTTTCCAAAGCAGTTTAAAGCCTGATGTTCTCGAGCCACAGAAAGTCATGCCTCAGGGTCTTCATTGAGTTCTTGAGACCAAATAGTCCTCAGTCTTTTAGCTGTTCTGAGGCATTCAGAGAGACTTGACTGTTTTCTAGGCATTTTTTTGTAGCAATGAAAATGTAATGAGTAGGCACCCAAATCACAGAGCAAAGTTAATAAATTCATTTTTTTCTAGCAAAAAATATAAATAAAACCTATCAAACAAAACAAAGCAGTGTCATCAAGTTTTTAATATATAAAGTGAAATCAGTAAATCCGTACATCCTAGACAAGTAAATTCAATATTTGTTTGTATTCATAAAGATAAGACTGCAGTGCTTAATTCTGCCACTGACGTAAACTTCGGAAAATGCTTCTACCACTGTGGTAAATGTAAATGTCATGTGACTAGGGCCTCCCGTTGGGTAGACCGTTCTCCAGGTGCAAGTCTTTCGATTTGATGCCGCTTTGGCGACTTGCGCATCGATGGGGATAAAATGATGATGATTAGGACAACACAACACCCAGTCGGGAATCGAACCCGGGCCGTGAGCATTGACAGTCTGTCACACTGACCACTCAGCTACCCGGGGCAGTAAAAAGCCCTCTCTAAGAAAGATGTCAAATACAAATAAAACTACCAAAGAAAATAAGGCAATATCATTGAGTTTTTAATTCACAAAGCCAAATCAGTAAATCTATATATCCTAACAGAGTAAATTCTCTGTTAGTTTTTATTCATAAAGATCAGATTGCAGTGCTTAAGTCTATCACTGACATAAACTTCCAACAATGCGTCTGTCACTAAGTTAAAAAAAAACTAACAGTGCCATCAATGATGATTAAACATCTGTACTACTAAGCTGAGTCAACAATTGTATGTAAAATGTTAAATTATGATATCTTTTGTTTTTCTGTGATCTGATTTTGATGAAAGAAAGCCTATATGTTGCCCAAGCTATGCTCAAGTCACCTGTGAAAAACTCATGAAAATTTGACGAGTAGTTTCAGAAATTGGCATGTTCAAATGGACAGATGTGATGGTTTTGGATAAAATTTTAAATTACAATATCTTTTTTTTCTGTGATCTGATTTTGATAGAACTAAAGCCTAAGTGCCCGAAGCTACATTCAAGTTACCCCATGAAAATTTGTATAGTTAATAGTTTTGGAAACAAGTGTGTTCAGACAGTTAGACATGACTGTTTTACAGTTTTATTATTAGTACAGATTGTTAACAAACAAAATTTCAAATGAATTTGTCTGGGTAAATCAGGTTCGCTACAGGAAATGACAATTGGGTTTCTAAATTTTTGTGGGATGTTGCCATATCTTGACTACATTGACAACAGGGAGAATGTCTTCCCATAGCCAACCTATTTTAATTGAGCAGATCCAGAGGTCTTGTGCTGCTAAGAATAGCCCATTGTTGTCCAGTCCTCAGAGATGAGGGATAGTCAAACATAAAAAAGAAAGAGTGTCAAAATAACAAAAGAGGCTAAAGCTGGCTAGACATAATGTTCAGATGCATTGATGGCAACCTACATCATAAACTAAGAGGTGGTGGTTTACCAAACTGAACAAGGCCTGTGGTTTCTATACAGCTACCCACAGCAGGCTCAGTTTATTCTTAATTTAGTTTCTGATAGTTTCACATTAATAATGTCTTGTAGATTATCAGAACATTTACATAGAATTATCAAGGAGGTGTAATTCTTAGAACTGACTGCTAACATACTCCATCCACAAGTGAAATTTCTGGGAACCAAAGTCTCCTCTATAGGAACCAACATGGGTTCCAAAAATGATCGAGTGAAACCCAAGTTGCTTTGTTCATCCAAGAGACCCAGAAAACAGTAGACACAGATGTCCAGGTAGATGCCGTGTTCCTCAACTTCTGGAAGGCATTTAATACTGTTCCACACTGTTGCCAAATGAACAAAATACGAGCATATGGAATATCAGACCTGGTGTGTTATTGGGTTGAAGGGGTTTTAACTAACAGAACACATCATGTCATTCCGAATGAGAGAAGTCTTCAGACCTAAAAGCACTTTGGATGTGCCCTAAAGCAGTGTTATAGGACCACTGCTTTTCACAATATATATAAATGACCTAGTATATAATTGGAAGTTCCATGAGGCTTTTCACAGATGACACTCTTGTGTAAAAAGTCACAATGGTAGAAAATTGGTCCTTGACATCAACAAATGTAACATATTGTGAATACATAGACAGAAAGATCCTTTATTGTGTGATTACAAAACTGGAGAACAGTCACTGGAAGCAATTACTTCCATTAAAAGCCTAGGAGAGTGCTACAGAGCAATTTGAAGTGGAAGTGACGATAAAATTAATCACACATAGGGTAGATGCCAGAATGAGAGTCACTGGAAAAATCCTCAGGAAATGTCCATCAACAAAGCAAGTAGCATCAATATGCAACCCGTACCAGATTGGACTGATAGAGGAAACAGAGGAGACCCAAAGAAGGGCACCTGCAGTTTGTGGTCTAGCGGCTAGTGTTGCTGCCTCTGAATCACGGGGTCCCGGGTTCGATTCCCAGCTGGGTTGGGGATTTTCTCTGCCCAGGAACTGGGTCCTTGTGTTGTCCTCATCATTTCATCATCATCATCATCTTTCATGACAGTGGCTAGATCAGACTGTGTAAAAATTGGGACTTTGTACGGGGACTAATGACCGCGCAGTTGAGCGCCCCAAAAACCATTCATCATCATCATCATCATCATCATCATGACCATTACCACAATCAAAGAAGAGCAGTATGTTTCATTACATATTCATTTAGCAAGTGTGGAAACATCATGGAGATGCTCAGCCAACTTCAGTGGCAGATGCTGCAAGTGAGGCTTTTTGCATCACAGTATTGTCTGCTGTTAAAGTACTGAGAGCATATATTCTTAGAAGAGTCAGTCAGCATATTGCTGTCTCCTATGTATATATCGTGAAAAATCCATCAAGATAAAATTGGAGAGATTCAAGTCCACACGGAGGCATACCACCAATTTATCTTCCCACAAACTGTACGCAACAGAAACAGGAAAAGGGGGAAGTGACACTGGTACACAAAGTACCCTCAGCCACACATCTTAAGGAGGCTTGTGGAGTGTAGATGTAGATTTAGATTGGGAATGCTAATATTAATTTCAGTTAGTCCACTAATGACATACTGAATAAATTCCTAACTACTGTGAATGTTGAGTGTCCTGTGGATTTCATCAACTGTTGTGTCAATTTAACTGTTGAAATAATGCAGACAGATGAAAAGTTCTTCGTTTTTATAGTTTGAGGACTCTTCTTAGCTGCATGTTACTGGGTACAGTAACTAGTAGAATAGCTAAGTGCTATACTAAGTATTTTCCTACTGTAACATTCAATTTCCAGTATGATTCATAAGTCTTCTGGCTACCTCAATTCAGTATCTGCTAGGCATAGTCATAGGTATCTGCTTTGCCAAAACCAAGTGTGTTTCTTTAATCTAAAATACGTATTTTTATCTGATTGCACATTGCTATACCTTGTGTCAACTCATTTGACTGGGAAGAGTGTGTAACACAATTGTTGAAAAATCATAACTGACAAACGCTTGAAAAAGAAAGGTCTCTTATTAACCATGCATAGAAAACTTCACCTACCATCTTTCAGAGTAGAAATTATGAATGTTCTGAAACTTCCCTAAGATATTATGCAGACGAAATTAAATAACTATCAGCTCGTACAGAAGTTTACAAGCAGGCATTCCTCCCATGCTCTATCTACGAATGAAACAGGAAGAAACCTTAATGTACAATACAATGAAAAGTACCTACTGCCATGTGCTTCAAAGTGATTGTGTGGAGTATAGATGAAGATTCATGTGTAAAAACTAGTTTGCTAAAATAAAGTCTTACGATAACATCAGTGACAAGAATTTTGATTTCCTTTGACAATTACAAACAAGGTGTGATAAAAAATTACAAAAGCAATTAATAGGCTGATTTATATCACTTCTTTTCAGTAGATTAAGCAGTAAAAAATGTGGAAATTAGCTCATATCTGCAACAATTGATGTAATTACCTGTCTCTTTGTTTGTTTCTTTTTTAATGTGCATTTGGATTGATTACGGTGTGGCATCAGATAATTTTTAATTAGGTTGAAATATACATTTTCTCCTGCCACCATGTTTCCTCACTGGCACAGATGATCTAAACTGGTACTCATATATGATGCAAAATTGCACTTGAACACAGTCTGTTTCAACATAAAAATTGCACAATATCTCACTGTATTGTGACATTTGCGGTAAGCTTCTTTCGCAGTTATTTACAATATAAGCTAATAATGGTTAATCTGTAATTCATTAGAATTTCAGGTAAAGTTGAATCTGACAACTGATTTTATACTTTAAGATCTCTCCTGCCATGCCCTGTATAGGAAGTTGTCACATTGGTGGTATTAGCAGCCACTAAGTTCTTGGATATTTCCACATGAGGTAATTTCCAGTTCTGGGAAAATACTGGTATACCACTTTTGAAACACTGGTATACGACTTCTTTAAGGACTCAATCATACACCTCAAACGTTAATGATATATTATCATTTCTATTGCATGTGTTCCACTACACACAGTCTTCATTCTGTTTATAGTACAGATTTTCCATAGACAATCACTCAACAGAAACGCAGGAATCAGAGGCATTTACTGTGATGCAAAGAGCATGACATTGTCGATGGATGTTCCAAACAGCTCTAGTGCATAACTTGTCTCGAGATGGATAGCTAGTTATTTCCTTTGCTGCAAAAATGTTTTTGGACAGAAGTGTTAGCATGCCGAAAAGTTAAGTAAATTATATCCTTGCTTTATTGAGATACTCCAAACAGATCTACTGCATCACAAAAACATTAAAGAATGAACAGTCTCAAAAACTGGGTTTGAAAGTGTAATACTACATTCCATTTACTGCTAGATCACTGACATACACAATAGCATACACTGAGGTGATAAAAGTCATGGGGTACACCCAAATATTGTGTTGGTCGTCCTTTTGCCCAATGTAGTGCAGCAACTCAACATCGCCTGGACTCACAAAGTTACTGGAAGTCCGCTGCAGTAATATTGAGCCATCCTGCCTTTGTAGCCAAAGTGCAGCTAGTGCAGGATTTTGTGCACAGAACTGATCCCTCGATGATGTCCCATAAATGTTTGATGGGATTTAAATCGGGTGATCTGGGTGGCCAAACCATTTTCTCAGATTGTTCAGAATTTTCTTCAAACCAATCGCACACAGTTGTGGGCCGGTGACATGGCGCATTGTCATCCATAAAAATTCCATCATTGTTTGGGAACATGAAGTCTCTGAATGGCTGCAAATGGTCTCCAAGTAGATGAAAATAACCATTTCCAGTCAATGATTGGTTCATTCCATGTAAACATAGCCAATTATGGAGCCACCACCAGCTTGCACAGTGTCTGGCTGACAAATTGGGTCCATAGCTTCGAGTATAGATTTAAGTGTGAGGAAGTCGTTTCTGAAAGTATTTGTATGGAGTGTAGCCGTGTATGGAAGTGAAACATGGACGATAAATAGTTTAGACAAGAAGAGAATAGAAGCTTTCGAAATGTGGTGCTACAGAAGAATGCTGAAGATAAGGTGGGTAGATCACGTAACTAATGAGGAGGTATTGAATAGGATTGGGGAGAAGAGACGTTTGTGGCACAACTTGACTAGAAGAAGGGATCGGTTGGTAGGACAGGTTTTGAGGCATCAAGGGATCACAAATTTAGCATTGGAGGGCAGCGTGGAGGGTAAAAATCGTAGAGGGAGACCAAGAGATCAATACACTAAGCAGATTCAGAAGGATGTAGGTTGCAGTAGGTACTGGGAGATGAAGAAGCTTGCACAGGATAGAGTAGCATGGAGAGCTGCATCAAACCAGTCTCAGGACTGAAGACCACAACAACAACAACAACAGCTTCATGGGGTCTGCACCACACTTGAACCCTGCCATCAGTTCGTACCAACTGCACTCGGGACTCATCTGACCAGGCTATCGCTTTCCAGTCATCTTGGGTCCAACCAATATGGTAATGAGCCCAGGAGAGGCACTGCAGGCGATGTGCTGTTAGCAAAGGCACTTGCATCAGTCTGCTGCCTTAGCAAAGGCAGTCTGCTGCCGTAGCCCATTAACGCCAAATTTGGCCGTTCTGCCCTAACGGATACATTCTTCATGCATCCCACATTGATTTCTGTGTTTATTTCACACAGTGTGGCTCATCTGTTGACACTGACAGCTCTACACATATCTTGCTGCTCATGGTCGTGAAGTGAAGCCCATCGGCCACTGCGTTGTCTGTGGTGATAGGTAATGCATGAAATTTGGAAGTCTTGACACAGTCTTGATTCTGTGGATTTCAGACTATTGAAGTCTCTAACGATTTCCAAAATGGAATGTCCCATGCACCTAACTCCAACTACCATTCCACATTCAGCGTCTGTTAAGTCTTGTCATGTGGCTATAATCACATCGGAACCTTTTCATATGAATCACATGCCACTGTTTAATAATAATAATAATAATAATAATAATAATAATAATAATAATAATGGAGCAAAATTAACTTTAATAAAAAAACTAGTAGTTTTAATTGAATATTTCAACCAGTCACAAGACACACCTTCAGAAGTAATGGATAACTTGAAGGAAAACCTCAGTACAATAATGTATAGTTTCCACAGGCGAGATATTACTATCAGAAGAGATTTTAACCATGTCAGTAATGTAAAGGAACTTGGGATGAAGTAAAATTTGATGAGACTCTACAGAAATATACACCTAGCAAAACAGTTAAGTAGATCCCCCATCCCACAGGTATACAAACAGTATTATGAAGATATACCATAAAATAATGCCTTTTGCACAAGCCATGTAAAGTAAAATGTAGAACTGCAGACAGATCTAAAAATGGCTACCAGAAGGGCAATGTCTAGTCTTCAGACTTCTATTGTCAAATCACTCACAAAACCATAAAGCATTTTTAAGTCTGACTATATTATAAAATCTAATATTTTAACACTTGTCCAAAACTGACACCAGATAAATATTAGTTGAAAACAGAATTCTGCTTCTGGTTAAACTTGACAGGGTCTTCAAGTCAGACAAATCCAAGTCAAATACTGTGTGTAATTTTCATTGATTGATAGAAAGGGCGTGTTACCCTGACTTAAAGAAGTAATAATAATAATAATAATTCCCGTGGAGGCCTGGGAAAAGAATAGGCCTCCGGTATGTTCTGCCAGTTGTAAAAGGCGACGAAAAGAACAAACCACTAATAGGGCTAACCCCCCTTTTAGTGTGATTACTTGGTTCAGGACAGAACTAAAGAAGCCTCGGACAAGCGCCGTCATGGTCGGGGACGACGCTTGAACCCTATGCCAGCCCACGATGGTAACGACACTGCTAGCCAACTGGAAAATGATTTAAATCCAAATAGAGGTGTTTTGCAGGATATGCTTCCTGCAACCACCCTAGAAGGAAAACAAAGACAGAGGATGAGATTGTCAGATGAAGTTAATCAACACCTCAGGTTCTGTTATTACCAAGCAACAAACCTAGGAACCAACACAACTGGATACAGATCACAAGTACACACAACATTTATTACCAGATACCCGGAATAATAATTTTTAACAGAACAATGACTAGCTGATCAGATCCGTGTAATAATAAAAAATAACAGGATACCCCAGTCAGAATTAGAAAACATCAAATAACAAGTACAACAAATACTGGAACAAAATAATGTGCAATTAGAAGAAGAAGAAAATACAGTAGTGGACTCAAACATCCCAGAGAAAACAAACAAAGAACAAAACACGTCAATTAAACAACCAGAGGAAAACAAAATCTTAAGACAGCCACCAGAACAAGCACAAATAGAGCACCAAGTGACACTCATGTTAGATATAGAAGAAAAAATTTCAGCTGACATATATAGAATATAAAGACACAAATACAGACATTAGACCATTCTTGCATAGACCACCCAATAACCCACAAGTCGAAACAACAATAAAAACTATCAACACAATCATACACAACAAAATAAATGAAAAAACAACTATGGAAGAGTTACAACTACTGGTTTATATAGGAGCACTCACTACACTAAATATACACACTAGGCAGAGATCAGAACCAACCAACACACAGAAGAAACCCACAAAACCAGCATGGCAACACAGTCTACAGATCAGAATAGAAAAACTGAGGAAAGACATCGGACAGCTAACACAATTTATAAGAAATGAAATGTCAGAAAAAAAAAACGAAAAAGGTTAGGTTAAACCTCACAACAAGAAGTGATTGAGCAATTAGATGAAAAGAAGCAGAAATTACAAGCATTGGCCAAATGACTTAGAAGATACAAAAAAAGTGAAAATAGAAGGAAACAAAACCAAACATTCAACACAAACCAAAAGAGATTTTACGAAACAATAGATAACACACACATTAAAATAGACAATCCATCAAACATAACAGACATGGAACACTTCTGGAGCAACATATGGTCAAACCCGGTACAACATAACAGACATGCACGGTGGATACAAGCAGAAACAGACTCATACAAGATGATACCACAAATGCCTGAAGTGATAATTTTGCAAAATGAAGTCACCCGAGCAATTAATTCTACGCACAATTGGAAAGCCCCTGGAAATGATAAAATAGCAAATTTCTGGCTAAAGAAGTTCACCTCAACACATTCACATCTAACTAAATTATTTAACAGTTACATTGCAGACCCATACACATTCCCTGATACATTTACACATGGAATAACCTATCTGAAACCAAAAGATCAAGCAGACACAGCAAACCCAGCTAAATATCGCCCCATAACATGCCTACCAACAATCTACAAAATATTAACTTCAGTCATTACACAGAAATTAATGACACATACAACACAGAACAAAATTATAAATGAAGAACAAAAAGGCTGCTGCAAAGGAGCACGAGGATGTAAAGAGCAACTGATAATAGATACAGAGGTGACATATCAAGCTAAAACTAAACAAAGGTCGCTACACTATGCATACATTGATTACCAAAAAGCTTTTGATAGTGTACCCCACTCATGGTTACTACAGATATTGGAAATATACAAAGTAGATCCTAAATTGATACAGTTCCTAAACATAGTAATGAAAAACTGGAAAAACACACTTAATATCCAAACAAATTCAGATAATATCACATCACAGCCAATACAGATTAAGCGTGGAATATACCAAGGAGACTCATTAAGGCCTTTCTCTTTCTGTCTTGTCTGAACCCACTATCCAACATGCTAAATAATACAAATTATGGCTATAATATTACTGGAACATACCCACACAAAATCACACATTTGCTATACATGGATGATCTAAAACTACTGGCAGCAACAAATCAACAACTCAACCAATTACTAAAGATAACAGAAGTATTCAGCAATGATATAAATATGGCTTTTGGAACAGACAAATGTAAGAAAAATAGCAAAGTCAAGGGAAAACACATTAAACAAGAAGATTACATATATCTATAAATATATAGGATACAGACAAAAAATAGGAATAGATAATAGAAATACACTCCTGGAAATTGAAATAAGAACACCGTGAATTCATTGTCCCAGGAAGGGGAAACTTTATTGACACATTCCTGGGGTCAGATACATCACATGATCACACTGACAGAACCACAGGCACATAGACACAGGCAACAGAGCATGCACAATGTCGGCACTAGTACAGTGTATATCCACCTTTCGCAGCAATGCAGGCTGCTATTCTCCCATGGAGACGATCGTAGAGATGCTGGATGTAGTCCTGTGGAACGGCTTGCCATGCCATTTCCACCTGGCGCCTCAGTTGGACCAGTGTTCGTGCTGGACGTGCAGACCGCGTGAGACGACGCTTCATCCAGTCCCAAACATGCTCAATGGGGGACAGATCCAGAGATCTTGCTGCTGGCCAGGGTAGTTGACTTACACCTTCTAGAGCACGTTGGGTGGCACGGGATACATGCGGACGTGCATTGCCCTGTTGGAACAGCAAGTTCCCTTGCCGGTCTAGGAATGGTAGAACGATGGGTTCGATGACGGTTTGGATATACCGTGCACTATTCAGTGTCCCCTCAACGATCACCAGTGGTGTACGGCCAGTGTAGGAGATCGCTCCCCACACCATGATGCCGGGTGTTGGCCCTGTGTGCCTCGGTCGTATGCAGTCCTGATTGTGGCGCTCACCTGCACGGCGCCAAACACGCATACGACCATCATTGGCACCAAGGCAGAAGCGACTCTCATCGCTGAAGACGACACGTCTCCATTCGTCCCTCCATTCATGCCTGTTGCGACACCACTGGAGGTGGGCTGCACGATGTTGGGGCGTGAGTGGAAGACGGCCTAACGGTGTGTGGGACCGTAGCCCAGCTTCATGGAGACGGTTGCGAATGGTCCTCGCCGATACCCCAGGAGCAACAGTGTCCCTAATTTGCTGGGAAGTGGCGGTGCGGTCCCCTACGGCACTGCGTAGGATCCTACGGTCTTGGCGTGCATCCGTGCGTCGCTGCGGCCCAGTCCCAGGTCGACGGGCACGTGCACCTTCCGCCGACCACTGGCGACAACATCGATGTACTGTGGAGACCTCACGCCCCACGTGTTGAGCAATTCGACGGTACGTCCATCCGGCCTCCCGCATGCCCACTATACGCCCTCGCTCAAAGTCCGTCAACTGCACATACAGTTCACGTCCACGCTGTCACGGCATGCTACCAGCGTTAAAGACTGCGATGGAGCTCCGTATGCCACGGCAAACTGGCTGACACAGACGGCGGCGGTGCACAAATGCTGCGCAGCTAGCGCCATTCGACGGCCAACACCGCGGTTCCTGGTGTGTCCGCTGTGCCGTGCGTGTGATCATTGCTATAAATATATAGGATACAGACAAAAAATAGGAATAGATAATAGAAATATTAAAGGAGAACTAAAAGAAAAATATAGACAAAGACTAACAAAAATACTGAAAACAGAATTTACAGCAAGAAACAAGACAAAAACTATAAATACCTATGCTGTACCAATATTGACCTACTCATTTGGAGTAGTGAAATGGAGTAACACAGACCTAGAAGCACTCAATACACTTGCACGTTCACAATGCCACAAATATAGAATACATCACATACATTCAGCAACAGAAAGATTCACATTAAGCAGAAAGGAAGGAGGAAGGGGATTCATCGACATAAAAAACCTACATTATGGACAGGTAGACAATTTAAGAAAATTCTTTATAGAACGAGCAGAAACTAGCAAAATACACAAAGCAATCACTCATATAAATACATCAGCTACACCACTGCAATTTCATAACCACTTCTACAACCCTTTAGATCACATAACATCAACAGATACGAAGAAAGTAAATTGGAAAAAGAAAACACTACATGGCAAGCACCAGTATCATCTAACACAGCCACACATTGATCAAGACGCATCCAACACATGGCTAAGAAAAGGCAATATATACAGTGAGACGGAAGGATTCATGATTGCAATACAGGATCAAACAATAAACACCAGATATTACAGCAAGCATATTATTAAAGATCCCAATACCACAACAGATAAATGCAGACTTTGCAAACAACAAATAGAAACAGTAGATCACATCACAAGTGGATGTACAATACTAGCAAATACAGAATACCCCAGAAGACATGACAATGTAGCAAAAATAATACATCAACAACTTGCCATAAAACATAAACTAATAAAACAACACGTTCCCACATACAAGTATGCACCACAAAATGTACTGGAGAATGATGAATACAAATTATACTGGAACAGAACCATTATAACAGATAAAACAACACCACACAACAAACCTGACATCATACTCACCAATAAAAAGAAGAAATTAACACAACTAATCGAAATATCCATATCCGATACAACAAACATACAGAAGAAAACAGGAGAAAAAATTGAAAAATACATCCAACTGGCTGAGGAAGTCAAGGACATGTGGCATCAGGATAAAGTTGACATTATACCAATTATACTATCAACTACAGGAGTCATACCACACAGTATCCACCAGTACATCAACGCAATACAGCTACATCCAAACGTATACATACAACTACAGAAATCCGTAATTATTGATACGTGTTCAATAACCCGAAAGTTCCTAAATACAATGTAACATATACCGTACAGTTAAAAGGAAGTCACACTTGATCAAAGTCTGCGTCACTTTCCATTTTTAACCAGACATAACGTCTGAGACAGGAAAAAGAAATAATAATAATTGTATAGAGACAACAGAACAAATCCACAGAACCAGCAGCCTGTTATCACTCACAACTATCTGTAAGTTCGTACTGTACCAGATTTGTATGTGTTCTTAGCAGTTTGTACTATACCAAATTTGTGTGTGTTATTAGCTTTGCCCTTAACCATGATTACCCACAATTCCATTGGGCAGAGACTGGAAACACTAAATACCACTCCCGTGGAACTACACCCTATATTGCTCAGCATTGTAATTGTACATGATGAACCCAACTTTACTAACAAAATTTTGTAAGTTGTTAAGGGATATTTTCTCAGCATTTTTTCATAAGGGACCCACAATGTTTGATAGCTCATTACTGAGTAATAATGTAATTATGATGTACTTTGTTTGTCACACCATTTACTTTTGTTTCTGCAGAAATAACTTCATAACATTAAAAAAGCCTACAGTATGAATTCACTAAAATGTACAATACAAAACTCAAGTTTCTCATAGGCATCTACATGAAGATGCAAAAACTTTAAAATTTGGTTACCATCACTGCAGGAACAGCTGAGCACAGTATCTGCGTGCACTCTTTTATTTTGTTCAGTGAACCCATTCACAAAGTTCAGTAACCATACCCCTACTGCTGTGAATCACTGTTCACGTATAACTAACACTGCCAGAAAAACAAACCTGAGACAGAACCAGACAGAGCCAAATGCAGACTGAGAGTAAAGAGTAAAGTGGGCATTACTTTCGTCATGGAGGTCTCCAGTGCCATATTTTAGATGACCATCTTTCCTTGGGCATCCTTCTAAGATGTCCATACCATGTTAACCATTTATTTTCACTTGTCTCTACAATATCCGTTGTAACTCTGATCTGTTCTGGTAACACTTCATTTCTTATTTTGCCACTTCTTGTTACACTATGTGAGCAGAAGTATCCGGACACCTGTCTGAAAATGACTTAAAAGTTCATGGCACCCTCCATCGGTAATTCTGGAATTCAATATGCTGTTGGCCCACCCTTAGCCTTGATGACAGCTTCCACTGTCGCAGGCATACATTCAATCAGGTGCTGGAAGGTTTCTTGGGGAATGACAGCCCATTCTTCATGGAATTCTGCACTGAGGAGAGGGTGTCAATGTTGGTCAGTGAGGCTTGGCACAAAGTCGGCATTCTAAAACATCCCAAAGGTGTTCAATAGGATTCAGGTCTGGACTCTGTGCAGGCCAGTCCATTACAGGGATGCTATGGTCGTGTAACCACTCCCCCACAGGCCGTGCATTATGAACAGGTACTCGATCGTGTTGAAAGGTGCAATTGCCATCCTCGAATTGCTCTTCAACAGTAGGAAGCAGGAAGGTACTTACAACATCAATGTAGGCCTGTGCTGTGATAGTGCCACACAAAACAACAAGGGGTGGAAGCCCCCTCCATGGAAAATGCAACTACATCATAACACCACTGCCTCCAAATTTTACTGTTGGCACTACACACACTGGCAGATGACATTCACCGAGCATTCGCCAACCCACACCCTGCTGTCAGATCGCCACATTGTGTACTGTCATTTGTCACTCCACACAATGCTTTTCCACTGTTCAGTCATCCAATGTTTATGCTCCTTACGCCAAGTGAGGTGTTGTTTGGCATTTGCCAGCATGATGTGTGCCTTATGACCAGCCACTCAACCATGAAATCCAAGTTTTCTCATCTCCTGCCTAACTGTCATAGGATCCTGATTCAGTTAGAAATTCCTGTGTGAATGGTCTGGATAGATGTCTGCCTATTACACATTGTGACCGCTTTCAACTGTCGGCGGTCTCTGTCAGTCAACAGATGATGTCAGCCTGTACGCTTTTGTGCTGTACATGTCCCTTCTCATTTCCACTTCAATATCACATTGGAAACGACCTAGGGATGCTTAGGGGTGTGGAAATCTCACATACAGATGTATGACACAAGTGACACCCAATCACGCGTGACGACGTTCGAAGTCTGTGAGTTCCGCGGAGCGCCCCATTCAGCTCTCTCATTAAGTCTAATGACTACTGACATCACTGATATGGAGTACCTGGCAGTAGGTGGCAGCACAATGCACCTAATATGAAAAACTTATGTTTTTGTGGGTGTCCGGATACTTTTGATCACATAGTGTACTTCACAACTTCATCACCAAAACTCCACTTCCATTTCTTGTAATTTCTTCTCATTTATCCTGGAAACTTTCCACAGTTGAGCACCATAGAAAGCAATGTTCTCAACTATAGTTTTGTATATCCCGCTTTTCAAATTATTTGGTGGTGTTTGATTCCAACCATTCGAGGGTTGGATTCCCTCTCTTCTTCATCGAAGAGTTTCACTGCCTGGGCTACTCTCAGGGTGCGCCTTCGACGTGGAAGATCCCTGCCGTGTCGTCTGCTTGCCGCCGCCGCCGCCGCCGCCGCCGCCGCCGCCGCCGCCGCCGCCGCCGCCGCTTGGTCGCCGCCTTCCGGTCCTTGCAGCCGCCGCAGCCGTCGCCGCCTGCTGGGGCTCGCCGCCCCCGCCTGGTCGCCGCCTGCCGGTGCTCGCCGCCGCCGCCGCCGCCGCCGGTGCCGCCGCCGCCGCCGCCTGCCGGGGCTCGCCGCCGCCGCCGCCGCCGCCGGTGCCCGCCGCCGCCGCCGCCGCCGCCGCCGTCCGGTGCCCGCCGCCGCCGTCGTCCGGTGCCGCCGTCCTGACCCTGGTCTACGGCCGTCTTCGTCTTCATCCGTCTTCGTCTTTGTCTGTCCCCAGTTTCTGTCCTCTCCTCTTCGTTCTGTTCGTTGTTGTTTCTCTCTCCCGTCATGTCCACCCCCACCACCACTGTCACTACTACCACCACCGCCATTGTCTATACCTCCCCTTCCGCCGCCTCCACCACTATAACTTGGTGTGCCCAGTCCCACCCTCCTCCTTCCATTCCACCTCTCCTCACTCTCCCTTCACCCTCTATCTTTGTCGCCCCCTCTCCCGCTTCTTCCTCCCGCTCCTCTCGTTCTGATCCCTTCCCCCCACTCCCCCAGCCTGTCACTGCAGCTCCAGCTCGGGTGATGGCCCGTCGGGCCACTGCCCACGCCCAGCTCTCCCTGTCACCTTCGCCATCGCCGCCGCCACTGCCACCATCATCGTCATCGTCGCCGTCGCCTTCACCGTCACCGTCACCATCTCCGGCGCCGACTCCGGCCCCGGGACCTGCCCCTCCCCGCCACATTCCCGTTGTTCCCATCCCCCACACCTCCTCCACCGCCGTCAAGCGCCCCGGTGGCACCCCTGCTTCCTCTGCTTCCAAAAAGGCTGCGCCTCGTCCTCCTTCCCCCACCCATGATGCCATGGAAGTCTCCCCGCCTGTCCCTGCCCCCTCATCCTCCTCCTCTCCCCCTTCCTCCTACCGCTACCTCCTCTCCCGTCCTGATCCCTCTCTCCTTGAAGCCCGGAACCTCACCCTCTTCCTTCGCCAGCATTGTCCTGGTGCCCCCATCTCCCTCCTCACTCCTCGCCGAGATTCTGTTCTCATCTCCTCCCCCAGCCCAACCCTCCATACTGACATCCTCTCCCGTCTCCCCATCACCCGTTTTGGTCCCAATGCCTCCCTTACCCCTGCTCCTTCTCCATCTCCTACCCACCAACCCCAACCCCCGCGTCGCCCGCCGACCCTCACCGCCGTGATCACGCGGCTCAGTCCGTCGATCACGGAGGAGGAGGTGTTGGCGGAGCTCCAGGCCCATCCCACGCTGGAGGTGCGGGCGGTCCGCCGCATTTTCAACTCGGCCGGCCCCACCCGCCTTATGCGGGTTTTCTCTGAGGACGCCCCCTCCATTGACCGTCTCCTGAAGGAGGGTGCCCTCCTCTTCCACCAGCGGTACAAGGTCGACCCTTCCCGTTCCCCTCCTCAATCCCTGCGCTGCCAGAGGTGTCTGCGCTATAATGCGCACCCCACAGCTGAGTGCCGCGAGGCCCCCACCTGCCCGCATTGTCGGCAGGCGCACTTCCTCCGGCAGTGCCCTAACCTCCAATCCCCTCCCTCCTGTAATACCTGCAATCTCCCTCATCCCACCTACTCCCAAAAGTGTAAAGCCCGACCCCCTCCAACCACTCCTGAACTCACCGTACCTGTCCGTCCTCTGGACGCCCCCACCCCTCCTGGCAATTCCCTTCGTCCCCCACCCACCGCTGAGGACATCATCAGGTTCCTCACCATCGTCCTCCTGAATGTTCACCCCTTTCAGCGCCCTCACACCCTCCAGCAGATCTCCCTTGCTGCCCGTTCCATCTTCCAACTCAAGATGTACGCCACCTACTCCAACAACCAGGCCCATTTCACCTTCTCCCGTCTTGACACCCTCGTTTAAATCCCAGTCATGGCGCGACAGCAACGTATCCTTTTCAACAACATCCGCTCCCTTCCCGCCAACAAAAACCTGTTCCTGCACACCCTTGCCACCCACTGCGTGGATGCCTTCCTCCTCAATGAAACCTTCCTGCAACCCCACCACACAGTCCACACTTCGCCCTACCTCCTCCACCGCTCCGATAATCCCCTCCCGATTGCGCGTGGCGGAGTTGCCATTGGTCACCACCGCCAGATCCCCGTTCGGGTCCAACCTCTCCTTCCCGACCCCACCGAACACCTGATCCTTAGTCTCTTCTTCCCCGGCCTTACCGTTACCTGCGCCACCATCTATGTCCGCCCCAACGCTCCTATTCCCTTCGACTTCCTCTCCCACGTCGATCGTACCTTTTCCTCCTACGTGATCGCCGCCGACCTCAACATCCATAGTCGTTCCGCCGCCCAGTTACGGCGATGGCATCGGTTCCTCTCCACCCTTCAAGGTGACCTCGTCCCCATCCCCCGGCATACCCATCCTGAATCCAACTCCACTCCTGATGTTATCCTCTCCTCCCCCAACCTCCTTGGCCGCATAACGGTGGATGTCCTGGAGCCTATTGGTAGCGACCATCTCCCTGTCCTCCTCACCGTTTCAGACGGTCGTCGCCCTCGCCCCGACCCTCGTACTGACCCTCCCCCTAAGTATGTCCACGACTATTCCCGAGCCGACTGGAATGCCTACCGGGATACCCTTTCCACCCAGGTCGATAGCCACCCTCTCACCTACCACCACCCTGACGATGTCACCCATGCCGCCTCCTTTCTCCAGCGGACCTTGTCTGGGGCCGTGGAGGCCCACGTTCCTACTGTCGCCATCCACCCCCACCGTCCTACCTTACCCCCACAGGCCGTTCTCCTCCTCCGTGAATCCCGTCGTCTCTACCGTGCCTTCCTCTGCACGCGTGACCCGGACACACTACGACGCCACCGGCAACTCCAGCGACACATTCGTAATCTGCTCGCGGCTATGAAACGCCGGGACTGGCGACAGACATGCACCCGTTTAAATGCAACCCTACCAATCAACTCGTCCAAGTTCTGGTCGGCCTTCCGTCGCCTTACCGGAACTAAACCCTCCCCCTATTATCCTCTTCTCCATGATGATCACCCTTTCCCTGACTCCCTTAGTAAGGCCAATCACTTTGCCTCCTACCTCTCCGATGTATTTTCCGTCCCCGATGATCCCCAGTTCGATTACTCCCTCTTCCCGGATATCCGCGATCGAACTGACACCTCTTCCCCTCCCCTCGCTCCTGGCTTCCAGTACTTGGACAACATTACACACACGGAACTCAATGCCCCTATCACTACACAGGATCTCATTGCTACCCTCCGCACAAAACGCAACACTGCTCCTGGTCACGATCGTGCCACCTACCGTCACCTTCGTGAAGCTCCTGTCCCTTTCCTCTCCACCCTGGCCAGGCTCTACAATGTAGTCATGTCCACCGGTTACTACCCCGACCTGTGGAAAACCTCCCGTATCCTCATGTTCCTTAAACCTGGCAAACCGCCGTCCGCCGTCTCCTCCTACCGTCCCATCAGCCTTACCTCGGTCTTCAGCAAGGTCCTAGAATCTATCCTCACCCGCCGCATCCACCAGCATCTCCGCCAGCACCGCCTCCTTCCCGTCACCCAGTGTGGCTTTCGGCCATCCTTCTCTTCCGACGATCTTCTCCTTCACCTAACTCATCTCCTTTCCGAACAGCTTAATTCCCGTCGTTCCGCCATCTTCCTCTCACTTGACCTCGAACGCGCTTATGACTGCGTCTGGCATTCCGGTCTCCTCTTCAAGCTCCAAACCTTTGCCCTTCCCATTAACTACGTCTGTCTGATCGGTTCCTTTCTCTCCCGCCGTCCTTCCTATGTCACCATCCATAACACCGATTCCTACACCTTTTTCCCCTCCGCCGGTGTGCCCCAAGGCTCCGTCCTCTCCCCCCTTCTGTACCTTTTGTACACGGCGGACATGCCGCCGCCGTCGCCCCCCGTCCACCTCCTCCAGTTTGCCGATGACACCGCCTTCCTCGCCCTTGCCCCCACCCTGCAACGCTCCCAACGCCTTCTCCAATCCCATCTTGACCGGTTCACCGCTTGGTGCAACCAGTGGTTGCTCAAGGTCAATCCCTCCAAAACCCAGGCGATCATTGTAGGCAAAACCACCCCTTCCTTCCGCCTCCTTGATTTCTATCTCACCGTCTATGGCCGTCCTATCGCCCTCACTCCCACCCTTAAGTACCTTGGCGTCACCCTCGACCGTCGCCTCTCCTGGACTCCCCATCTCCAGACGATCCAAGCCAAGGCACGTTCCCGACTCCATCTCCTCAAGCTCCTTTCCGGCCGCACGTGGGGTCTGGACCCCTCCACAATCCTCCACACCTATAAATCCCTCATCCGCCCTATCCTTTGTTACGCCCATCCAGCCTGGCTCTCCGCCCCCCCTACCTTCTATAAATCCCTCCAAATCCTTGAACGCCATGCTCTCCGCCTTGCCTATCGCATCCGTCTCCCCTCCCCCACGCGGATCCTGTATGATCTCATCCCCTTCCCCCACCTCCTCCTTTTCCTTGAAAGGATACGTATCCTGTACACCTCACGTAAACTTGATCCGCCTCACCCGCTCATTTCCCCGATCCTCTCCCACCCCCGCCCGCTGCCGCGCCTGTATTCTCACGTCCCACCCGGTCTCCATCTCTCCACCCTCCATACCCTCTCCCAAGGTGGCTTCCGCCAGCTCCCTCTCCCTGATGATGTCCTCGTCCCCTCCATCTACCCCTCCTATCAACTTTGACCCTGCCCCGCCCCCCACTTCCCGTGTCCTTTCCTTTCGGCACCCTCCCTCCCTTCTCTTCTCTTCCCTTCTTTTTCCGTCTCCCTGTCCCCTCCCTTCCCCCTCTTCCCCCGGGCTTCCTCTCCCCCTTCCTCCCTCCCCCCTATCTCCCCTGCCCGTGGCATCTCTGCTCTCCCCTCTCGCTCTCCCACTCCCCTTCCTCCTCCTCCTCTCTTGGCAGGTCCCCGGACTCGCACACGTATAGTGAACATTCGCGCGCCGGAGATCGTCGCCTTTTGTGTCTCGTGTGTGTGACGTCGTATAGTGTTTTTGGTGTCCGCCGTCCCACTCCTACGTTCACTTGTGACGTCGGACTCATCAGTGTTTTGTGCGCCGTGCCGACGTGTTTTCCGTGTTGTTATCGTCACATGTGAACGACTCCGTGTTTTTTATGTCTCTGTGACCTCTCTCTTTTGCCCGTCACTTTGTTCTTTGTCATTCACCATGTTTTATACTCTTGTAACACGCTATGGCTGAAGAGCGGCGTAGTGTGCCGCTGCCAGCCTACCTGAGTTGTACAGGTTTTAAAATAACAATAAAGTAAAAAAAAAAAAAAAAAAAAAAAAAAAAAAAAAAAAAAAAAAAAAATTGATTCCAACATCAGAGGGTTGGATCCCCTCAGTCGACGACGTCAGGTTGCAACGCCTGGGCTACTCTCAGGTTGTAATCTCCGTCTTCGACGGTTGTGTCTGTCCTTCTGTCTGTCTGCCCGCCGCTTACTGTTGTAGCTGTTCGTCCGTTCGTCCGTCCGTCCGTCCGTCCGTCCGTCCGTCCGCCTGCCTGCTCGCTGTCCGTCTCCGCTACTGCCTGCTGTCCGTCCGTCTGTTCGCCGCCGCCGCCGCCCGCCGGTGATCGCCGCCGCCCGCCGCCGTCGCCGCCAGCCGGTGCTCGCCGCCGCCGTCGCCGTCGCCGCCGCCGTCGCCGCCGCCGTCGCCGCCGCCGTCGCCGTCGCCGTCGCCGTCGCCGCCAGCCGGTGCTCGCCACCGCCGTCGCCGCCAGCCGGTGCTCGCCGCCGCCGTCGCCGTCCGCCCTGGTCGTCCGACCCTGGTCTTCGTCCGTCTGCGTCTTCGCCTGTTCCCGGTTTGTGTCTTTTCCTTTTAGTGCTGTGCGTTTTTTCTTCCTGTCGTCATTTCCGCCACCACCACCACCGCCACCACTACCACCACCGCCATCGTCTATACTTCACCTTCCGCCGCTTCCACTACTATAACTTGGTGTGCCCAATCCCACCCCCCTCCTTCCATCCCACCTCTCCTCACTCTCCCTTCGCCCTCGCTGTTTGTCGCCCCCTCTCCCCCTTCTTCATCTCGTTCTGATCCTTTCCCCCCACTCCCCCAGCCTGTCCCTGCAGCTCTGGCTAGGGTGGTGGCCCGTCGGGCCACTGTCCACGCCCAGATCTCCCCGTCGCCTTCGCCATCACCGCCACCACCATCATCATCGTCGCAGTCACCGCCGCCTTCACCGTCACCGTCACCATCTCCGGCGCCGACTGCTGCGTCCACGCCGGGACCTGTCCCTTCCCGCCACCTCCCAATCGCTCCCGTCCCTCATGTCACCACCTGCCCTTCTGCCGCCGTCAAACGCCCTAGTGGCACCCCCACCTCCTCCGCTCCCAAAAAGGCCCCGCCCCGACCTCCTTCCCCCCCCCAGGGTGCCATGGATGTCTCGCAGCCTGGCCCTGCTCCCACCTCCTCCTCCTCCTCCTCCTCCCCCCCCCCCCCCCGGTTTATACAAGTATCTCGTGTCCCATCCCGATCCTTCCTTTCTCGAGGCCCGGAACCTCTCCCTCCTCCTCCGCCAACATTTCCCTGGTGCCCCCATCTCTCTCCTTACTCCCAGACGGGATTCTGTTCTCATCTCCTCCCCCAGCCCAACCCTCCATACTGACATCCTCTGCCATCTCCCCATCTCCCGTTTTGGTCCCAACGCCTCACTTACCCCTGCTCCTTCTCCATCTCCTACACGCCAACCCCAACCCCCACGACGCCCGCCAACCCTCACCGCCGTGATCACGCGGCTCAGTCCGTCGACCACGGAGGAGGAGGTGTTGGTGGAGCTCAAGGCCCATCCCACGCTGGAGGTGCGGGCGGTCCGCCGCATTTTGAACTCGGCCGGCCCCACCCGCCTCATGCGGGTTTTCTCTGAGGACGCCCCCTCCATTGACCGTCTCCTGAAGGAGGGTGCCCTCCTCTTCCACCAGCGGTACAAGGTCGACCCCTCCCGTTCCCCTCCTCAATCCCTGCGCTGCCAGAGGTGTCTGCGCTATAATGCGCACCCCACAGCTGAGTGCCACGAGGCCCCCACCTGCCCGCATTGTCGGCAAGCGCACTTCCTCCGACAGTGCCCTAACCTCGAATCCCCTCCCTCCTGTAATACCTGCAATCTCCCCCATCCCACCTACTCCCAAAAGTGTAAAGCCCGACCCCCTCCAACCACTCCTGAACTCACCGTACCTGTCCGTCCTCTGGACGCCCCCACCCCTCCTGGCAATTCCCTTCGTCCCCCCCCCCACCGCTGAGGACATCATCAGGTTCCTCACCATCGTCCTCCAGAATGTTCATCCCTTTCAGCGCCCCCACACCCTCCAACAGATCTCCCTCGCCGCCCGATCCGTTTTCCACCTCAAAATGTACGCCACCTACTCCAACAACCAGGCCCATTTCACCTTCTCCCGTCTTGACACCCTCATTTAAATCCCTATCATGGCGCGACAGCAACGTATCCTTTTCAACAACATCCGCTCCCTTCCCGCCAACAACCACCTCTTCATGCACACCCTTGCTACCCACCGTGTGGATGCCTTCCTCCTTAATGAAACCTTCCTCCAACCCCACCACTCTATCCACACCTCCCCCTATCTCCTCCACCGCTCCGATAATCCCCTCCAGGTTGCGCGTGGCGGAGTTGCCATTGGTCACCACCGTTGGATCCCCGTTCGGCTCCAACCTCTCCTTCCTGACCCCACCGAACACCTGATCCTTAGTCTCTGCTTCCCCGGCCTTACCGTTACCTGCGCCACCATCTATGTCCGCCCTAACGCCCCTATTCCCTTCGACTTCCTCTCCCACATTGACCATACCTTCTCCTCGTACGTGATCGCCGCCGACCTCAACATCCATAGTCGTTCCGCCGCCCAGTTACGGCGGTGGCATCGGTTCCTCTCCTCCCTTCAAGGCGACCTCATCCCCATCCCCCAGCACACCCGTCCCGAATCCAACTCCACTCCTGATGTTATCCTCTCCTCCCCCAACCTCCTTGGCCGCATAACGGTGGATGTCCTGGAGGCTATTGGTAGCGACCATCTCCCTGTCCTCCTCACCCTTTCAGACGGTCGTCGCCCTCGCCCCGACCCTCGTACTGACCCTCCCCCTAAGTATGTCCACGACTACTCCCGTGCCGACTGGAATGCCTACCGGGATACCCTTTCCACCCAGGTCGATAGCCACCACTTCACCTACCACCACCCAGACGATGTCACCCAAGCCGCCTCCTTTCTCCAGCAGACCTTGTCTGAGGCCGTGGAGGCCCACGACCCTACTGTCGCCATCCACCCCCACCGTCCACCCTACCCCCACAGCCCGTTCTTCTCCTCCGTGAATCTCGTCGTCTCTACCGTGCTTTCCTCCGCACGCGTGACCCGGACACACTACGACGCCACCGGCAACTCCAGCGACACATTCGTAATTTGCTCACGGCTAAGAAACGCCGGGATTGGTGACAGACATGCACCCGTTTAAATGCAACCCTACCAATCAACTCGTCCAAGTTCTGGTCGGCCTTCCGTCGCCTTACCGGAACGAAACCCTCCCCCTACTATCCTCTTCTCCACGATGATCACCCCTTCCCCGACACCCTTAGTAAGGCCAATCACTTTGCCTCCTACCTCTCCAATGTTTTCTCCATCCCCGACGATCCCCAGTTCGATTATTCCATCTTCCCGGATATCCGCGATCGAACTGACACCTCTGTCCCTCCCCTCGCTCCTGCTTTCCAGTACTTGGACAACGTTACACACACGGAACTCAGTGCCCCTATCACTACACAGGATCTCATTGATACACTCCGCACAAAACGCAACAGCGCTCCTGGTCACGATCGTGCCATCTACTGTCACCTTCGTGAAGCTCCTGTCTCTTTCCTCTCCACCCTGGCCAGGCTCTACAATGTAGTCCCATCCAGCGGTTACTACCCCGACCTGTGGTAAACCTCCCGTATCCTCATGTTCCTTAAACCTGGCAAACCGCCATCCGCCGTCTCCTCCTACCGTCCCATCAGCCTTACCTCGGTCTTCAGCAAGATCCTGGAATCTATCCTCACCCGCCGCATCCACCAGCATCTCCGCCAGCACTGCCTCCTTCCCGTCACCCAGTGTGGCTTTCGGCCATCCTTCTCTTCCGACGATCTTCTCCTTCACCTCACTCATCTCCTTTCCGAACAGCATAATTCCCGTCGCTCCGCAATCTTCCTCTCCCTTGACCTCGACCGTGCTTATGACCGTGTATGGCATTCCGGTCTCCTCTTCAAGCTCCAAACCTTCGCCCTTCCCATTAACTACGTCCGTCCTTTCTCTCCCGCCGTCCTTCCTATGTCACCATCCATAACACCGATTACTACACCATTTTCCCCTCCGCCGGTGTGCCCCAAGGCTCCGTCCTCTCCCCCCTTCTGTATCTGTTGTACACGGCGGACATGCCACCGCCGTCCCCCCCCCCGTCCACCTTCTCCAGTTTGCCGATGACATCGCCTTCCTTGCCCTTGCCCCCACCCTGCAACGCTCCCAACGCCTTCTCCAATCCCATCTTGACCGGTTCACCGCTTGGTGCAACCAGTGGCTGCTCAAGGTCAATCCTTCCAAAACCCAGGCGATCATTGTAGGCAAAACCACCCCTTCCTTCCGCCTCCTTGATTTCTATCTCACCGTCTATGGCTGTCCCATTGCCCTCACTCCCACCCTTAATTACGTTGGCGTCACCCTTGACTGTCGCCTCTCCTGGACTCCCCATCTCCAGACAATCCAAGCCAAGGCACGTTCCCGCCTCCATCTCCTCAAGCTCCTTTCCGGCCGTACGTGGGGTCTGGACCCCTCTACCATCCTCCACACCTATAAATCCCTCATCCGCCCTATCCTTTGTTATGCCCATCCAGCATGGATCTCCGCTCCCCCTACCTTTTATAAATCCCTCCAAATCCTTGAACGCCATGCTCTCCGCCTCGCCTATCGCATCCGTCTCCCCTCCCCCACGCGGATCCTGTATGATCTCATCCCCTTCCCCCACCTCCTCCTTTTCCTTGAAAGGATACGGATCCTGTGCACCTCCCGTAAACTTGATCCTCCTCACCCGCTCGTATCCTCGATCCTCTCCCATCCCCGCCCGCTGCCGCGCCTGTATTCCCACGTCCCGCCCGGTCTCCATCTCTCCACGCTCCTTACCCTCTCCCAAGGTGGCTTCCGCCAGCTCCCCCTCCCTGATGATGCCCTCCTCCCCTCCATCTACCCCTCTTACCAACTTTGATCCTCCCGCCCTCCTCCTGTGCTTGCTCCTCTGGGCACCCTCCCTCCCTTCTCTCCATTTTTCCCTCCCTCCCCCTTTTCCCCCCCTCCTCCCCCGGGCCTCCCCTCCGCTGTCCCTCTCCTCCTGCCCCCATCTCCTCCACCATTGGCATCCCTTTTCTCCCCTCTCCCCCACCTCACCCCTGTTTCCCCCTTGGCAGGTCCCCGGACTCGCACACGCTACGTGGACATTCGCGCGCCAGAGATCACCGCCATCAGTGTTTCGTGTGTGCCGTCGTGTTTAGTGTTCAATGTTCATCGTCACACTCCCTCGTTCACCAGTGCCATTGTCATCTTCAGTGTTTGTGTGTCGTCTCATCAGTTAGCAGTGTGGATTATCGACGAGTGTGAACGGCTCCGTGTTTGTCTCTATGTGTCTCCTGTTTTATTGCCCACCTTTCTGTAACTTCTGTGTCTTCTCCTGTTTTTGCTGCTTGTTTATTCTATGGCTGAAGAGCAGCGTAGTGTGCTGCTGACAGCCTGCCTATTGTACTGGCTTTAAAATAACAATAAAGTAAAAAAAAATTTGATTCCAAATAATAGAGTTTAGCAGCTTAATTCACACCTTTCCCTTTCCTATTCTATGCTTTATTTCTTTATTGATTCCACCTTTATCCAAAATGATTGTCCATAATTATTTATATGATTGACTAAACTTTACTTTGGATCCATCATCCATAACAAGATACCTTCCTGTACCTCCGACAACGAAGTATTCTGTCTTTGTAAATTTAATTTTCATGCCGCACTGCTCATATTCTTCTTTAAGCTTTCTTAACATGTATGACACATCCTCATCTTCCTTAGCAAAAGTGACATGATTGTCGGCGAAATATGGGGAGAAAAGGATGTCATCACCTACTCAATTCCCATGTTTTTGCACTTTCTTATCCAGTTTTCAAAAATACAGGGAGTACATAAAGACCGGCAACACTTTCAATTATCTATTGCACAAGAACCAAACATTATACATATAGCATACATATGTCATTTTGAAAAGAAACCCTGAAAGGTTTTTTTTTCATGTATACTGCCACAGACTAGTTTGGTAATTTGCCAATAATGAGCGACTACACCATAACACCATTGCCTCCAAATTTTACTGTTGGCGGAAACATGGCGAGTTCAGGTGTGGATCGAGCTTTCTGTGTGTTGGAGTTCGACAAAAAAAAGTATGCTACAGCTGTTCATCAGATATTGAGAACCAAGTATGGTAAGAAGCCACCAACAAGGAAGGCCATTTACCACTGGCACAACAAATTCATTACGTCAGGTTGCTTGTGCCCGGCAAAGAGAAGTGGACGTCCCAGTGTGAGTGAAGTGAATGTGGAGGGACATTCATAAGGAGTCCAAAGAAATCGGTGTGTTGTGCATCCTGTGAACTCGAAATGGTTCCAGTGACACTGTGAAAGTCCTGCATGTGAAGTTCATGGGTACCTGAACATGGAGCTGCCGCATCAATGTATCGGCCATGCTACAGAAGGGGACAGCTGTTTCACGAAATGGCCTCCCCGATCACCAGATCTCACTCTGTGTGACTTTTTTCTGTGGGGACACATTAAAGATCTGGTGTATGTACTGCCTCTACCACGTGATGTAGCAGAGCTCCAGGGGAGAATACAGGAAGCGACTGTCACAGTCGACGATGCCATGCCGGCATGGCTATGGCATGAATTCGGTTATCTTATTGACGTGTGCCGAATCACTCATGGTTTGCATATCGAATGTTTGTAAAAAAAACTTTCAGAGTTTCTTTTCAAAATGCAATCTGTATGACATCTGTACAATGTTTATTTCTTGTGCAAAAAATAATTGAAAGTGTTCCTGGACTTTATGTACACCCTGTAATTTAAAGAGGGTAGGAACTAAGCAGCAACTCTTGCTAACCTTAAGCTTCTGTGAGAGTAACTTCCCAACCTTAACACAACAAGTAAGCTTTCTAAAGCATTGTACATAACATTTATGAATGTTCTGGTTGTTCCTTGCTTCCCACATTCTACAAAATGGTATGTTGTTGTAGGCCTTCTGCAAGTCTGTAAAAACCATCTCTCTCCAAGTCACGGGCCAGTTGCTCGCCAGTCACCTGTCTAATGGCACAGATATTATTGATACAAAACCTTCATGCCTGAAAGCCACTCTTTTCTTCTACTTCCACAGTTTCTTTCTTACTTCTAGGTTTAAGGATATTACCATATAGAGTCTGTATAGAATTGAGAACTGTGATGCCTCAGTAAAGCAATCATTGATGCTTCCCTTTTTAAATACATTTGTGATGAACCCTTCTTTAAACTTGATAGGGATTTCCTCTCCACTAAGACAGAGATTAAATAGCTTTGCAAGATGTTCAAACAACATGTTCGGCCTAGTCTTCAATAACTCCATATAAACAGCTCCAGAACCTGGTGCTTTGTCATTTTTGAATTGTTTAACTGTATCCTGTACTTCCAGTGTTGTTATCTCCTGGATTTCTGTGTCATGTACATTGCCTGCAAAGGCGCATATATCATGAAATTTGGATCAATCTTCTTAAACAGTTCTTTGTAGTATGTCTTCCCTCTATCTATACTCATCAGCTGTAAGTTTATACTAGTTCTGTCCTTTATTCATAGCTGTCTTATCATCTTCTTTACTTATTTGTACTTTTAACTTCCTGTGCAGTTATTAATTTCTATACATTTAAAGTCCCACACAGCATTTTTTTGTCTGATTACTGCTTTCTTTGCCCCTCATGTCAGTGTTACATGCCTGCTTCTATAATCAGTCTTATTGCTTGTAAGCCATCTGTTATAGGCCTCCATATACTCCTTCACTTTTGCAGCGGTATAATCATCCCACCAATCATTTCAAATTTGCCAGACATGTTCTCAGGTACTCCAAGACTTTCAAAGGCAGCATCATGAGTAGCTCTCACAATTGTCTTATATACTACTTCCACTGTTGTATCATCAGTCTGATGTAGCTTCTCATTCAATCTCAGCTTCTATAAGAAGACAATTGAAGGATCCTGCAGTAAATTTAAATTATACTGTGGTTGGTCCAGTTTCTCTCTATTCTCGTTCGTTATTTGATTTACCAGTTATTCTTCAGCATCTTTCTGTAGCATCACATTTCAAAAGCTTCTGTTCTCTTGTCTGAAATGTTGATTGTCCATTATTCTCTTCAGTGCAAGGCTATCCTCCAGACAAATACTTTCAGAAAAGACTGAGTGAAGTGGCGCAATGGTTAGCACACACAACTTGCATTTGGGAGGATGATGGTTCAAATCTGTTTCCAGCCATTCAGATTTAGGTTTTTGGTGATTTCCCCAAATTGCCCCAAGTAAATGCCAACATGTTTCCTTTGAAATGGCATGGCCAATTTCTTTCCCAGTGACCTTGACCTTGACTTTTATTGCAAATGAATAGATTCCAAGGGCTCTTATTACTTATTTTGATTAGATGCTGTGGTGAGTCAGTCTATTGTGACCGCTGCGCAACGGGAGAGTGAATGCCACCTGTTGGTGTTTCGAGCACATAACGTGGTAAGAAAATTATGTAAGTGGAGCAGAGATGAATGGGCAATCTTTGTTGTGATGATATGGTGACAAATGGTGAAATCCTCTGACATAAGCGACTTTGACAAAGACTAAATTTTTATGGCCCAACAGCTTTGAATGAGCATCTCGGTAATGGCAAAGCTTGTCAGCTGTTAGTTTGCTACTGTTGCGAACATGCACAGGAAGTTGTTGATAGTGAAACTACAATTATGTAACGAGATGTTGGTCGTCCACACCTCATCACAGGATGTGCAGGCCTCTGACCACCTCGTTCTGTGCTGAGGCATGGAGATCAGGGGCTTGCCCACTCTGTAAAACAGGGTATATGGTGCTCTGTTGCAAATCTGAAGACAGAATACAATGCTGGTGCAAGCGCAAATGTTTTAGAGCACACGAGCACACCATTCAGTGCACATTCTTGAACATGGGGCTCCACAGCAGATGACCCCCTACATTTTCCCATGTTGACCCATTGGTATTGCCAGTTAAGATTACAGTAGGCATGAGAGCATCAAGATGAGACCATGAATCAGTGGAAATGTGTCGCTTGATAAGATGAATCACATTATTGTTTCTCCAGGTTGACAGTTGTGTATGGATACACTGTCATCTGTGTGAACGAGTGCTCGCAATATACAGAGCCATGTATAGAGGCCAAAGGTGGCAATATTTCACTATGGGGGACATTCATTTGGGCTCCCATGGAACCTGCAGTACTAATTGGTTTCATCATGAAGGCTGTAGACAATGTAGACATTATTGTGGACCATCTACATCCCTTCATGCATGATGGCTTCTCCAATGGCAATGACGTCTTCCATCAGTATAATTGTTGATATCACAAGGCCAGAATTATGCTACATTGGTTTGAGGAGCAAGATAGTGAACACGCATTGAGGTTTTGTCCACCAATTTCACCTGACTTGAACCCTATGGAACATATCCCGGATACTATCGAGTACCAGATCCTTGTACACAAACCACTGGTCTGTAATTTACTGGAATTGCATGATGTGTGTAGACATCAAGTGCTGCATACCTCCAAAAACCTACCAAGGACTTTTCAAATCCATACCATGCATAATCACTGCTGTATTGCATCCAAAAGTAGATCAACATGCTATTAAGCAAGTGGTCAGAATGTTTTGGCTCATCGTTGCATTTGGAAGTGCCATCTAAACATCCCGCTTACAAAACCCCTTCCCCCACCCCACCCCCACCCCACCCCGAAAAGATCACTCTATTGCAGAAATTGACTCTAGCTCTAAATGTCAAAGAATGTAAATTTATCTTTATCATAGAACATGAAACAACATTATTTATGAGTTGCAAGTGCTCACGTACCTGCATGTGCAAATTATGTGACACTGATACTCATGACAGTATAATTTTAATGATCTGATGATGTCAGCAAGCTGAAACTGGTCATTGTAGGCTCTATAATAATGTGCAATCAAGATGAACATTTATGAATAATTCATATTACGCCATGATGGCAGGTGGTGCACGTAGCAGGTATTGTGGATCCACGATACCTGCTCCATTCACCAACGCAGGCCATAATGGTGTAACATGGTCTGAAGATGGTCACATTTGGATCAAAACCAGTTACCATCGCCAGTAAATAATTTATGAATAAAGTGCCAAACATGATTGTGGCCTCATTTATAAACTTCATGTCTTCAATTGATAAATTTCATGTGTGTGCTAATAATCTGTGCTGGTCAACACTTAGGAGGAGCATACCAAAACCTGTTTAAGATGTGTTAATATCATTCTGCCCTCTTATGTTTCTGTCATGTAGAGACTGGTTTACAAAAAGTCAGTCTTTCCATCCCCCACTTAGGAATGGGACAAAAAGAAACCTGAATACACATACAATAAAAAGTACTCTATGGTATGCATAGTACAGTGATTTTCAAGCTTTATATGTTGAGCAATGCAGTAATGTGGTGCATACTTCATATGCATATGTGCATTGCCGGGTCTGTATGTATCAGTTTAGGGATTTGCGTAAAATCTCTACATGTTTTCAAAACGGATTTCCAAAGACTTTGTGTTTATAAAACTAACTAAAATTGTGGAATTGATACTGTTCTTTGTGTCACTAAACTTTTTCTCTCACTGTTCATTTTGTTCACTCCAACTTAAATTCATAAAAAGGATTTATAAAAAAATCCTTCTCCTCTGGATTGTATTATTAATCTCTTACAATAATATATTATTATCTGCAACAGACTGTAATATTTGCACTATAATCCTCATAGACAATTTTCATTTTCAGAATTTGATACTTTAGTATCCGGTGTGATTCAGATACCCCACCTGGCCTGAGTATCGATAGGAAGAACATGTCACATATACTTGGGCTCCAGAAAGCAGCCATGAATTTCACCCACATGAATGGCAAGCATGTAAGATGCTGCCACCCTCTGACAAGTGTTAACCAGCACACACTGCAGCCTGGCTATTGCTGACCTGTCTCTCACTTAGTCACTGAAACCTATAGTCATGTGCCATGGAATAGTAGACTTTTTACCTTGGCTGATATACATTCATGATTTGGATTGCTCTCTGGATTGTTGTATACACTTAAGAGGACTTTGCTACACTCTGGATGTACTTCGCGATCTCTGCTGTCATTTGTTTCTGGAACAGTCATTTTTGTTGTGACGACCTCCATGTTACCATCAGTGTGTTATCTTAAACTGTGTTGCACTTGCAGAGAGTAGGACAGAAGAGATACCTGATTTTGTTTTGTTACGTTTGGTAATCGTTAGCTACCTGATTCATTGTGAACTTATCTTTTCTTTGAATATTGACAAGTGATTTCCAGATGTACTAAACAGTTCAGTGGTCAAGGAACCTACTGGGATATTTGATTTGGACATGTGTAAAGCTTCCCCCTCCGCCCCTCCCCCTTACAGCTGATTAGCCATATGATATGTTTGGTGAAAGAGCTCATTTTGTGCTCCAGTGTTAGGGTTTTTTCTTTGACTTTGTCTTGCAGTGTTCCATAATGGATAGTAAATTGTTGTTGTAATAAAGAATACTTTGAGGATGTATTAATAATTTTCTCTTTCAGCATAATATTTACTTGATTTACTAACAAATTTTCACTACTTATCACCCAGTTTGTTTCTGAGTCTATTTACTGCTGTTTGGGCAGTTGGTGAGTGTGATGCCAACTGCACACACAGCTGTTTTTTTACTCTGGGAGTAGTGCTCTTATTCATTTGAAGTACTTGTAATTGACAGTGCCATACACTTTTTCTCATTGGTCTTTCACAAAAGCATGAAGAGTTTTTCAGTAACATCCAGCATTATTGGTGAGTAGGACAATTGAGGCGCACTGCATCAGCCATTACTGACAAGGGGCCTGTTTCTGCATAATAAATTGCTGGATAAATTGCTTAAATTTTTTATGCAAAAGTCATTTTGTTTGCTTACCAGATGTTGCCTGAACAAGTCTTGTTTTGAAGCTTCCTGGCAGATTAAAACTGTGTACCGGACCGAGACTCGAACTCGGGACCTTTGCCTTACGCGGGCAAGTGCTCTACTGACTGAGCTACCCAAGCATGACTTACACCCCGTCCTCACAGCTTTAATTCTGCCAGTACCTCATCTCCTACCTTCCAAACTTGACAGAAGCTCTCCTGCGAACCTTGCAGAACTAGCACTCCTGGAAGAAAGGATATTGCGGAGACACGGCTTAGCCACAGCCTGGGGATGTTTCTAGAATGAAATTTTCACTCTACAGTGCAGTGTGCGCTGATATGAAACTTCCTGGCAAATTAAAACTGTGTGCCGGACCGAGACTCGAACTCGGGACCTTTGCCTTTCGCGGGCAAGTGCTCTACTGACTGAGCTACCCAAGCACGACTCACACCCCATCCTCACAGCTTTAATTCCACCAGTACCTCGTCTCCTAACTTCCAAACTTCACAGAAGCTTTCCTGGGACTGTATGATGAAATTCTGTGAGTATGACTTAATTTACTGTCAGTGGCACAAAATTTGAAATAAATGGCTGTTTTGAGCCTCTTAAGTCCAACAAGAGACATGAACAAGCCCAGTTCTGCATCGTATAAATGCAGAGATAATGAAATATGGAATAAGAGTCATAATTATGTTCAGGAATTTACATGTTCATGTAATTGTGGAATTCTGTAATGTCATAAAGCTGGTAACCAAGTCCAAAATAGGGTTGATTGTACTGAAAGTTGTCATTTATGTATTCTCTGTTTTTTAAATTAAAGCTCTTATAAGTGCTATTCCAAATATTCTTATACGGTATATTATGTCTCTAAATGCTTCTATATCAGCACATCTCCCCATGTTTTTCTCATCTATGTTATTATTGTGCCTAGAGGAAAAAATACCCCTTGTGAGCCGAGAAAAACTACACATATCAGAAGTTCATTATTTGTCTATTTCTGCTGTTATTTTTATTTTTCAGCCTTTCCTTTCCTTTCCTTTCTGCAAAACAAACCAGAATTTTCAATAGTTCCTTATCCAAATAAATTTTTCCCTCTCATGTCAAATGTGTTTGATTTTTGTGTTGCTGTCATTATATTTCAAAAAATGTGCATGCTGGTGTGGCTGGCAAAGTATACCAGGCGTTAAGTTTACTTAATGTGGACCTCTTTAGTCTTTTAGGAAAACTGTACTTATGTAAATACATAAAGCAGAATATTTTATGGTCTTTATTTACATTTTTATTTTAGCATATGTTGTGTTTTAAATGTTGGGCAAGGAAATTTTATACATTAGTTAGTTAAATATCATAAGTGAGTAAATGATTTATGTGACTTCATCTCTGTTTTTATAGCACATAGTAAATACTAGCAAATCATCCTTCTACAACCACACAATAATACTAGCAGATGCCCTACTATTTTTCTATGTTGTATGTAGCTTTAGACAGCAACTCAAAGTAAAATAGGCATGAAGTGAATTGTTGCTCTTAATGCCACATTGTATTAGCCTTCATATTGTTGGGAGGTGTTTCTAGAAATGACCAGAGATCAAACTTTAGACTCAAAGTTCTGTGGACAGGCATTTACCCTCTGGATCCCCAAATGAGACAGCAAGTAGGATTGTGTACCGTATGTGAGTTTATCACTATTTGAGATAAACTGAAATAGTAGCTCTTGCACAGTGAACATGGTTTTATAAATACAAGTGTGTGTGGGGCCATGTTTACTATGTTCAGTATTACATTATATAGTCTTCCTAGTTCCATGAATGTTTTATGTTCTCTGTAGCTTTTCAATGTTTAAACTATTATTCGACATATTTGTCTTCTGTTTCATTGTTATATTTTACAAATGATAAGGGAAACATTTATGCCTCTCAACATCTCAGGTTTTTGATAGTTGACCTGTTTTGCTGCATTGCATTTAGAATTTTTAGTACTTTGTATGCTTTTTACGTAAATTTTTTTAATCTTTATGGTTCATTTCTGTTGTAGGGAAGAAACATGAGAATTTAGCAGCAGTTCTGTGATATATTTCCACTGTTTTGTCATTGGACATCAGCTTTTAAGAAAAAGAAAACAATCTAATTCCAAAAATATTAGTGGTTTGGACAATGCTCACATTGTAAAGTGTCACATTTAGAAGTCATCTACTGATAATTTTTGTCAAACAAAACTGATGTGCTTTCAGGCAATGAAATGACATATTGTCCAGTACATTATTTTGTTTTATTTTCATTTGTTAATTAGGTATAACTGTAATTTGAACTTGAGTTTGTTTGCTAGAGCCACCATCACTTGAAAGTCATGTAATTTATGTAACATGCAGAAATAGTGAGAAATTTAAAATTAAGTGTACACTCAAAATATTCCAAAGAAAAATGGTGTCGTACTTATAGCAGGAAGTACAAGAAAAGCTCTAATTAAAACTTGTTTATTAATTGTTGGATTCTACTTAAATTTAATGTGCACTGTTTGGTTGTAATTACCTAAATACTTCTGTAAACAGTTTACCTTACTTAATTTGTTGTGTCAAACTGATTAAATTTCAATAATAAGTTGTACAAGTGACTTAGGAGTCTGTATGATGAAATATGTTGAGTGATACTGTTTTCAATTATTCAGAAATTTATATGAATATCACTGCTTGTGAACAAGATATTAAATTAATCAAGAAGAGTCAGTTGAAAATAATGTTTAGTGTTAAGTGCAAGAGGTGGTCATACCACCATACTGTAAGTTAATTTGCTTTTTGTTTCAGTAAATACTTGAATGTTCATAGCATATCTTTTCTGAACATGTTACGATGAAGGTTCAGAGGAATAGTTATGAGATTCACATTTTAGTAGGGGCAGGAGTTTTATTTGCTTTTTGAGTCTTACCTGATAGACAGTCCTGCAATGCAAAATCCGGCATTTGAGTTTCCCAGAGCCTTGTCAGATAGAGTTGCTTACTTTGAGTCTTGCACCTGATGTGTTGGGATTTCCTAATCTGCATAAAGAGGACTGTAGGGGAGTTACACAGGACATACTTAAGTTGTGCCTACTACATTCATTTGGGGTTATGGAATTTCCCTTGACTCTCTATTTGCTTTAGGTAGTCTCCCAGGCCAGGTACCATGCTACAAGAAGTCATGGCACCAGGCAGCTCTTTCAGAGAAGTACTATTGGGGGATGACCAATATGAGTGTTTGCATTCTCCTCCAGATGTTGTGTTTGATGGAAAAGGTGGACTAGGCAGGATTAATTAAAGCTAAAAAATGTCCTTTGTCAATCTTGTTTCCACTACATGTAATAAGTGCATTCAATATATTAAAAAGATACAAGGGGAAACCAATCAAAAGTGATCATAGAAGTTTACATCAAATGTACACACCTGACCTCAAAAAATTAAGAACACGTCACTAATCTTTATAACAGATCAAAGAACAGTGAAGAAGATGTACTTCAGTACTTTCAACTATAGAAGAGGTACAGATCAGAAATTATAAAACAGAGACAGATGGAAAATGATAATTGTATGCAGCAATCACAAAACAAATGCAAGGCTGCTTGGAACATTATCAAATCATCTTGGTAATACTAACAGAACTGCATATGATATGACCAGTATCACACACGATGAAATGAATAACCTCTTTATTAATTCTGGTAACAAAGAACACCCAGCTCTTAATAAACATCTCAGGGGGGGAGATATTCGTATTGCACAACAAACCTGCAATATCTACATACCTAGATTCACTGCCTGCGGACAATACTGTGCCCATTACAACTCCATCCAACACCCCCAGCATAATATGTTCATTTCTTTGTTTAACCTTTGCAGAGAAACAACAGCCTTTCTTCCATATACTGGTGTCCTGTTAGGATCGACTGTATTAAGGAAAATGATACAGTGAACTCATATTCTGCTTTAGATTGTTTGAGGGCAATGTAAAAACTGATTTGGGCTTCTGCAAGTCAGAATTTTACTACATCTCTTGCCAATGCAGTCTGTCATACACATGGTAAACTGTCTGAATTGTGGAAAAACATTGCACTGGACATGAGCAGCACGTAAGTTTAGGATTTACAGACAGTATCAGTAAAGATTGTGATGCTGACCACGGTCTCCTTAAAAAAAAAAATTAAAAATAAACTTAATACCAGAAAAAGAGAGTAAAAAAGCAAATTTCAACCAACAATACATATATAGAAACAGTTAGGATCCAAGAGCTGGAATATGAACCTTCGACAGAATGCTGGTTCGTAACTGCGCTAGCCTGCTGGCATCAGTCCACAACTTACCTGATGATAACAAATCGGTCTGAAGTCCAAATATTTTAAAAGTTTGCCGCAATGATTCACCTGAGAATGTTTCAATCTGCTCTGTTGTAACTTGGAAGTATAAGTGACCTAGTCATAACATTACAGGTATTTCGCTGCACTCATTGTACACTTCTTTCTGTTTAACATAGTGGTGATGTGACTACATTTCTTTTGGAAGAGACTTTTTTTCAAATCGTAGACTGAGAGTATTGACATCTGGAAAACAGCAGTGCATTTAACTGTATTGACATAGATACTGTGTACATTTTTTATCACTGTTGGAGATTGTTATATACGCAAATTCCAAGGCATACTGTTAATGAGTAAATGGTAGCAGAAGGCAAGATCATTATATTAATGATTCACTTGGGGTAGATTATGAAGAAGTTAATGACACAGTCATTCAGTTTTCATTCAGGTATGTACTGCCATTGTTAACAATGATATTGACATGAAAATCTGCTGACAAGGAGTGTAGGTGCCCTCATACCAGCTTCGGTCAGAAAAGTGGATGTGGATCCATATTACATTTAGGAAGTGTGAAAGATTGGAGAGAGTGATGGTATGAAGGGGAACACTGCTACTAGACATACACGTGTATCTAACTAACGAAAGCAGTCTGATGGTAAGACTAGACCTGTAACTTCCAGGACTGATGACCCCAGAAGTTAAGTCCCATAGTGCTCAGAGCATTTTGTAACTTCCAGGCAGATTCAAGTCCTGTACGAGACTGGAACTCAATCCAAAAACTCTCCTTTTACAGGCAGTGTTCTTACCAGTTGAGTTATCTGAGCATGACTCACAGTCTGTCCTTCAAAGCTTCACTACTTCCAGTCCCTCCCCCCAACTTTTGAAACTCTTACTTCCTTAAGTGCTCATTCAAAATGGTATGCAGGAGGGCTTCTGTGAAGTTTGGGAAGTAGAGGAGAGGTACTGGCAGAGGTAAAGCTGAAGCTGTACGATCAGAGTTTGTAAGGAACCAAGATTTCGACCAGTTAGAAAAAGTGGACTGTTTGATCTCACTTTTACTAGTGAAGTATTTGTTGCCATCTTAATTTTACAATATGCAATGTATGGGTTTTGTGGAAGAATTTGATACACTGGAGCATTTTCAGCTATTATATTTTTCTTATTTGAAACTAATGAGAACATTTTTGTAAGCTACAACTTGTGAAATAAAATCCCAGAAAAATAGTCATCCTGTAAGTTTCACTTTAAAAATAGAGAATGGTAAATGGGAACATAGTTTTGAAGAGAAATTGTTGCCAAAAATAATGTAAGCTTGATAATTTAAGTTGCTCAAGTAACAACAAATACCATGTGTACTTACAAAATCTTGAAATTCTATTTGCATTGTTGCAAACTGTAATTTATTATTCATTAGGTAAATCATCTTTCTTTTATGAAAATGTTAACTTCACCAAAAACATTTTTATTTGATACAAAATCATAATATGTAAATAAAATTACATAGATATAACATACTGGAAACTTCAATTTTTGATTCATTGTTGTTTTATATACTTTTTGTAACTATTTTTGCTCTAAGTTTTTTCTGCTAATAAAAACACGTAGTTTTGTCTACGTTTTCACTGATAAGGAAACCAGATGTTAACATAATAATTAGTATATAAAGCTCAGTCTGCATTGCCAATGAACTCTTGAATGCCTGTGCCTTAGAGGCTAAAAGACATGCCTAAAGTGTGTGTGTTTACTTTTGTGTATTTTGTAAAGAAAATTTTTTTGTAATACTTTCCCTAAACAGTTATCATTGACTGTTTAGGTTCACTTTTACTACTAATTATAAAGTTTCTGTTCAATTTTCATACTTCCTATAGCAATATAATTCATCATTTCACCATTACTTCACTTTTCTGACAGGGCTCTAACTCAGCTGATTAATTTTACTGTCTTATTTCTGTTCTATTTAGCAGCTTATTATCATATCACTGTTGTTACTCATCACTCGAACCATTCAAAGTGTACACTTTGTTTTTATTTTGTTTATCGTCTTTACCATACTGTTGCATACAGATTATTCTTGCTCTGTTTAGTGAGGTTCTGTTCCTGATACCAGTCAGCTGTTTAATGACCACTGCCAAAGTCTACTGACCTTGGCCTCCCCTCTCCCTTAATAGACATGCTCCTTTCACTTCTGGGAACCTCCGTTCCCCTTTTGCAGAGTGCCCCGCGATGCAGTGTCCCCGCACCCTCACTAGCCCAGCCCAGCCCTACAGTGGCATCCTTGCAAGCTTTGCAAGTGAGCACACTAAGCTCCATATTACACACCCAAATGTCCAGTCTCTGGCAAATCATCTTGACAAGTTCCATTACATATTTCAAGACATAGACAGCCATCTAATACTTCTGTCGGACACCTGGCTCAAACCAAGTATTCCCACAAGTTCAATAAATCTAGATGGTTACATCTTTGTTAGGCACGAAAGATGAGGAGGTGGAGTAGGGGTTTACATATGCCTTGATTTATCACGTACTGTGTTACACATCCAACAATAATGAAAATAAGCAAGTGGAATATATGTTCATAGAGATCAAATCCCTTAATAGAAAGTGCCTAATGCGTGTCCTCTACAAACTTCCTAAAGTTCAAAACTGGTCTTTCAAGTCTCAAACTGAAGCATGAGCATAGAATTATACCTGTTGACACTAACAAATTTTCTATACAATAGTCCTTTCAGTATGAAATTTAAGCCAATGCTTTCTTCTTAAAATGTGTCGCTACTTCAGCCTGTTCCTATCCATCATACGAACAGTAGTCATGCTCTCATGGATACATTTGCAATGAAATCCCCAAGCTGAGTAATTTATATGTCTCAAATATCTGCACCTGGCATGTCCAGCCATGACATACTCTCTAGAATGTCCAGAAAGAGACTGCAATTTACTACTTACCAAGAATTCAGACTGTGAGGCAAACAGAGGAGCTACTTGATTGAGCAGTAGCGGTTCCAGTCTCTCAAACTGACATACTGCTGGGAGAGCAGTGTGGGTCTGGGGTTCAATTCTCGGCAGAGTCAGGGATTTTCACCTGCCTCGAGATGACTGGATGTTCGTGTTGTCCTTATCATTCATGAAAGTGGTAAGATTGGACTGAGCAAAGGTTGGGAATTTGTATGGGCTCTGATAATTTAGCAGGTGAGTGCCCTACAAACCAATCATCATCATCATCATCCATATCCGCATCCAGTGATGCCTATGAGCTGAGGATGACTTGGGGGCTGGTCAGTACCTTGGGCCTTCATGGCCTGTTTGGGAGGAATTTAGTTTTAGAGATTTCAGACTCATTAATTCGTCTGTTCTTGCAAGTAAGGTACAATAAATAGTTTGGGGGACATCCTCTATTCCTTTCTCAGTCATAAAAAAAAAATCCATGGGTCTACTTACAAACTTACTCAACTATGTGACAAGTAGGCTCCCCTGACGAGCAGAAAAATAAGAAAGAAACATGCACCTTGGTTAACTGAATAACTAAACCAGCTTTTGATTCTCAGAGGTCCTGCATATTGGTCATACAAACTAAGTCCCGCATCTGAAAATCATATTGCTTACAAGCAATAGTGTATTCCCATACATTAATCAAGAACAGAAATAGCCCAGCTGTCCTGTGGAAAAACCTGCATGGTCTTGGTACAGGCAAAGTAAAAGCTGCAGCTGATCCCATTGTCGCAGTTGAACTGAAGCAGTACTTCATGTTACCTACAGTCACAATTGAACCACATTAGAAATTCTATCTGAAGCATGTTTCTTGCAATACTGTCATGCATGTCAGACCAGCATCTACAGGACGTGATGGCATCACAGTACAAATGATGAATATTATTATTGACCCATGACTGTCCACTATAACAGATATCTTCAAACACTCCTTGACCACAAGTGTTTTTCCTGAGTTCTGGAAACAGCCCCTTAATACCTGAATAAATTGCTACCAGAAAGAAAAATCAAAAATCATATTTTGTAATCAGTAATGAAATATTACAGAGTACATAAGGTCAAATGTAAGATGTGTTGTACCTCTCAGATATAATCAGGTATATCACATATTTGCAGCAACAGGCATTTGAGAAATTGAATACTCACAGGAAATCACTTAGTAAAAGATATTTATTTAACATTTTGATGTTACATTGATAGAATTTCTGGTGGCATACATTTCAAATAACAACATAGTCTTATTTGTGAAATTCTGGGATGAATATTAAACGTACTACATACAAAAACTAGTTGCCCTGTAGAATTTGATATTTTATCTCTTTGCCTTGTGTCAGTAACCTGAGGCTAATGACCTAGGTAGACTTACTGGGACCAGTTTTCGTGGACCTTGATGATGCTGTGGTAGTTCTGCCTTGATACAGGCTGAAGCCTACCTTTTTTCCTTCAGTTCTAGCATATCATATATTGTGTATTATGGGGAAATCTGAAACTGTCACAGCCCAGGGTGCATACGACCCAGGACAACCGGGAATTTTTTCATCCAGGTGAAAACCGGGAAAAACCCGGGAATTTTTCGGAATTCCGGGAATTTTTCATTGTTTTAGCTTTCAGTTAAATGTTTGTAATTTTGACTGCAGAATTGATTCTCTAGCAAAGAATGTTATTGTATTATGCTAGTGGAGAATGATACTGCAGCAATAAAACATACATAAGAGGGAAAAAAAATAAAACTTTAGTGGCAAAGGAAATATGCAATTTACAACAACAAAAAACCGTGCACGCACAAGCGTCTGCAAATAGCAAAAATATGTCAAAGGTCTTAGGGCGCAGACTGTAATTCTTCGTAACAATAAACTGCTTGCTATGAGCATGACGTCACAACTGTTCGCAAAAGGTTCGTTTGACCAATTGCCAGCGGTCTGTTGCGCATGCGCATTTGACTCGCGTATGAGCAGTACCTTCTCCCGCTACTTGAAGTTTGGCTGTTAGCTGTATCGGTAGTAGCAGCAAGCAGCCAGATGCAAACGAGAAAATTTTTTCTCGCGCGCCCTAGCTGGCAGATTCACGCTTGCACAGAGTTGTCTGAGTTGTAGTGGGGAGGGGGCTAACCTCCACGTGACCCGATTTTACGTTCAGTGACTTCGCTGCTTCTCTTCGTGTGCAGCTCCCACGTCAAATGAAAACAAAACGGATTTCTGTGGCCGGGAGCTGTCAAGTGAATTTAAATACATCCACATAAGTACGGAGGGCAAAAATATATTATTAATTTCAGTTTTCTGATTTTATTTTATTTCCAAGTTAGTAGCAGTCAAGCATTAATCGCCTTGCAGAACAGTGAAGTTATTTTTTCAAGTTTGCTAAAGAAATTTGGCTTTATTAATCTTTCCGCCGAGGCAATCATTTTATTTGAAACGAAGTGTTTCATTCAACAGCATTGGCTAGTTCCAACTGTTCGCTGAATTTCAAGTGCACGTTATCATCTTCTGCCATATATGGCATTATGCCATAATAAAGAACCAAAAATGAGATCCTAGAGTACTGGTACTCCAAGAAAATGTTCATCCCAAAAACCACACTGAAAAGCTTAATATCAGATGGGACCGACTTCATTGTGAATCTGGAAAAAGCCAATTTGCAATATTACATGTGAAAGCGTAGCGTCTGTTGTAGCGTGTTAATCTTAGAGACTAACGTATGTGAAAGCTTAGCTTTTCTTGTAGATATACGGTACTGTGTACATTAATGTAAACCGTTAACTTTTCCTCTTGCGTGTTCGTGCTATGTAACCAGTGATCTTGCTATTGGCTGACTATAACACGTGTCCTATGCTCTGAATAGCTGCTGTCATCGGCTGACGAGATCTCGTGGCTTGAGATATGACTCGCTTACAAAAGGACATCGCAACCTCGGTTTCAACGCTCCGGAAACTAACGCGCAGCGTTTGATGCAATTCGAATTTATAGTTTCGTAATACGAAAATATGCAGCGTATATGTTGCTGCAAATCAAAGGTCTTTCCAAAATTTCTCTCCTTCTTTTTTTTTTTTAAGTCTCTCCAAGACTTCTTTGCCCCGTCTTTTCCTTTTTTTGCGGGAAGTTCTAAGCTATTGTATAACACGTTAACCATTCAAAGGATTGGTAAGTTTTACAGTTCCGAGGGAAAATCTATGGAAAACCTTCTGTCACTTAGGACAGAAAAAGTGTATTTTCGCCCGAGAAAAAGCATATTTTTTAAACGGGATATCCGGGAGAAATCCGGGAATTTTTTTTCCTTGTCCCCGTATACACCCTGCAGCCACTCTCTGCAAGTGGTAACAAGCTTTGAAATATCAATGTGCATTTCATGGAGCATAAAACTTGGGGTTATTTTTTTTAAAGTCCCAGTCCTTCACAAAAGCTGGGAACAAGACAAGAACGTTCACCTGATTAGACTGAATCAGATTCCATATCAAGATTCACTTCATCAAAAAAGTTTCATATATTGAATACAAATGTCTGTTTCAATCAGAAAATAAATAAATAAAACATACACTTTATGTGGTTAGGGTGTATAAAATCCATTTTCATGAATAAAATTTAATGCTGCGATCACTCCATTGCTAAAATTCTCTTAACACTGATATGATCCCTGTGTGCAAGCTGAATGCCAGGACAGTATAAATCACCCAGTCCCTGTGTCTGCTTTGAGCCAGAACTGATAGAGTGGTATGATGCACTATGGCTTGGCAGAATAGCACATAAGACCTGCTCATGAGGTCACCAAATATGATTGTGACATCATTCTATTGGTTTACATCTGCAATGTTCAGGTGTGAGACTTATGTATCTGCCCCACAACAGTATGCAGGGTAACGTAGTCATGGAGTCTTAGTTGTACTGAACTGTAAACCTGAAGATGAGAGACATCATTTTTAATATTTTTGTAGCTCAAAGGTTTGGTTGTATTGAATATTAAAATTGCCATTAACCTCATACACAGCTGCTACCACTAATAATGGATAAAGCTAAAAAGAACTGCATATGTTATTACTAATGAAAATTTGTGTCCGAAGAGACTCAGAGCCAGATTTGCTGCTTTTCAAATTTTCATTGATACTGTTGATTCCACTCTTAGTTTCAGAACACTACTACCGTAGGTTCTCTCTCGCAGTATGTGGGAGTAGTGGCAATGAGGGAACAAAGTTGATGGAGGAAGCCGGCCGAAGTGGCTGTGCGGTTAAAGGCACTGCAGTCTGGAACCGCAAGACGGCTACGGTCGCAGGTTCGAATCCTGCCTCGGGCATGGATGTTTGTGATGTCCTTAGATTAGTTAGGTTTAACTGGCTCTAAGTTCTAGGGGACTAATGACCTCAGCAGTTGAGTCCCATAGTGCTCAGAGCCATTTTTTTTGATGGAGGAATATGACTTACACTGGTACATAGGATATATGTCAGTTCACGGAAATGATATTAATGGAAAAACTGCCTGTAATAACTGTAATTATTCATGGAAATCTGCTTTCCAAATGAGTAATATAGGTAACTATCGAGTCACATAGTAAACATCGCCAAGATAAAAAAGAAGCAATGAAAAAACAAGAAACCTAAAAACTCGTCTTGCAAGAGGCCTACTACAAAAACAGTGCCATGTTGCATTAATAATAGATATGTGGCTGCAGTGGGTAGATAGCCAAAGACAAAGAAGTGTAATTTTGACAATGACTGTATTTCTTTTCCCAGACAATAAATAATTTCAAAAACATACTTTTGACCATAGAAACAGTACGGAAAGCATCTGATGATTTGTTTACACTCAAGTGGGCATAAACTCATAATTGGATCCTTCTAATGACCTCCAGATGCACCTCCAAATGTATCCAAAAACTTTAGAAAAAAAAACAAATTTCAGTAGTACATAAGTTTCCCAATCATATTGTTATTGAGGAGACTTCAATTGTGGCTGTGACAAGACATCCTGCAAAACACTATAAAATGGATTCTCTGAGAACTACCTAGAACAGATTTCTCAAAAGTCCACTTATGATGGAAATATCTAACAGCAACAAATAGACCTGAACCCTTTGAGGATGTCTACATAGAAACTGGTACTAGTGGCCATGAGGCAACTGTAGCTACAATAATTACTAAAGTACACAGGGCAACTAACACAAGTAGAAGGGTTATATTTTCAATAAACTAGATAAAAGGGGCATGCAGTAATGTAGTACCTCAGTAATAACTTGAAACATTTAGCTCCAGAGAGGAGCATGTAAGAGGAACATGGTACAGGTTTACAAGAGTAGTTCACTGTACATTTGATAGATATGCACCCAGCAGAATAGTTCACGATGTGAGAGACCCTCCATGGCATACAGTCTCTGTAAAGAAACAGACTACTATACAATAGATATAAAACAGACCATAGGGTTAGAGATAAGGAGATGCTGAATGATACATGTTTGGCACTCTAGAGGCAATGTGTGAAACCTTGAACAACTACTGTAGCTTATTATTATCTGTCACAAAACCCCACGAAATTTTGGTCATGTGTAAATGCTGTTAGTAGTATGAAAGTTAATGTCTAGATACTCATGGATGAAACGGGGATTGAAATAGAGGTTAGCAAAGCAAAAGCAGAAACTCACATTTCAAATGCTCCTTCGCAAATGAAAATCAATAGGTACTGCCCTAATTTAGTTCTCGCTCATCTGCAAAGATAAATGATATAGATGTTAGTATCAGTAGTGTTGATAAACAGCTGAAATCGCTAAAATTGAACAAAGCTCCAGGCCCCAATGGAATCCCTATCGGATCCTCTATCAAATTTGTGCCTGATCTAGCTCCTCTTTTAACTATAATCTAGTATAGGTCCCTCGAACAAAAAAACTCTGCCCAGTAGTTGGAAGATAGCGCAGGTCACACCTGTCTACAAGAGTAGTAGTTAAAGTGATGGTACCATCTAGTATCCTTATCATCCATTTGCTTTAGATTCTTAGAACATAATGAGGTACCTCAAACAGAATGGCTGCCTCCATGCCAACCAGCATAGATTCCGAAAACATCAATCATGTGAAACCCAACTCGCACTTTTCCAACATGACATGCTGGAACCCACCTATCAAAGCAGTCAAGTAAATGCAGTATATTTCAGAAACGTATTTGACTCCATAGCACATCTACATCATACTCCAGCACAAAACAGTGTGTGGTGGAGGGTACTTGTGATGCCTCCTTCCCTATTTCACTTGCAAATGGCATGTGGGAAGAATGATTGTCAGTAAGCCCCTGTATTATTAGCTCTAGTTTTTCAAATTTTCTCCTCGTGGTCATTTGTGACATGTATGTGAGTGGAAGTAATACTCTGAGGTGACTAAAGTCATGGGACAGCTGCATGGAGATGGCAGTAGTATCGTGTACAGGAAGCATTAAAGGGTAGTGCATTGACAGAGCTGTCATTTGTACTCAAGTGCTTCAAGTGAATTGTTATCGACATGACTATGACCACACGACAGGAACAAATAGACTCTGAACGTGAAATGGTGGTTGGAGCTAGACACATGGGACATTCATTAACAAATTCAATATTCTGAGATACACAGTTTCAAGAATGAATCAAGAATACCAAATTTCAGGTATTGTCCTTCACCACAGACAATGCAGTGGCCGACAGCCTTCACTTAATGACAGAGTAGCGGCATTTGCCTAGAGTTGTCAGTGTAAACAGACAATCAACACTGCGCCAATAACAGCAAAAATCAACATGGGGCAAATGACGATCGCATCCTTTAGGACAGTGCAGCGAAATTTGGCGTTAATGGGGTATGGCAGCAGGTGATTGATGTGAGTGCCTTTGGTAATAGCACGACATCGGCTGTAGCGCCTCTCCTAGGCTTGTGACTATATATATGTTGGACCCTATTCGACTGGAAAACCCTGGCCTGGTCAGATAAGTCCTGATTTCAGTTGGTAAGAACTCATTGTAGAGTTCGAGTGTGGCACAGACCCCACAAAGCCATGGACCCAAGTTGTCAGCAAGGCACTGCGCAAGCTGGTAGTGGCTCCATAATGGTGTGGGCTGTGTTTACATGGAATCGACTGCGTCCTCTGATCCAGATGAACTGACTATTGACTGGAAATGGTTCTGTTCAACTACTTGGATACCATTTGCAGCCATTCATGGACGTCGTGTTCCCAAACAATGGTGGGAATTTTTATGGATGACAATCCACCATGTCACCAGCCCACAGTTGTTTGCAATTGGTTTGAACATCATGCTGGACAATTTTAAGTGAATGGTTTGGCCACCCAGATCGCCTGACATGAATCCCATCGAACATTTTTGTGACATAATCGAGAGATCAATTTGTGCACTAAATCTCTCACCGGCAACGCTATCGCATTGTGGATGACAATAGAGGCAGGATGGCTCAGTATTTCTACAGGGGACTATCAACGACGTGTTGAGTCCATGCCATGTCGAGTTGCTGTCCTACGCTGGGCAAAGGGAGGCCCAAAACGATATTAGGAGGTGTCCATGACTTTCGTCACCTCATTGTATGTTGTCCGACTCTTCTCAGAGAGTATTGTCTCGAAATTTCACTCGTAAACCTCTCCATGATGCACACCACCTCTCTTTTAATGTCTGCACTGGAGTTTGTTGAGCATCCGCCGACTAGACAATCCCATGATAAACCCACCAGTCTTCGTTGGAGCTTCTCTATCTCTTCTATCATTCCTATCTGAAAAGTATCCCAAACTGATAAACAGTACTCTACAATCAGTCAAACTAGCGCATCCCTTCGTGGATGAGTTACATAGATTCTTCCTATGAATATCACTCTAGCATCAGGATCCTACTATTTGTTTTATGTGGTCATTCCACTTAAAGTCGCCCTGGATATTTACCCCTAGATATGTTACTGTAGATACTTTTTCCAGCAAGTTGTCATCAATAGTGTAGTTTTACAGCAGTGGATTTATTTTCCTATATATGCAAAATATGTTACATTTATTTACATTCAGAGTCATTTGTCAATCATCTATAGGTCATTCTACAAATCGGTACTGTCTACTGGCGTTGCTAAATTCTTGTCGACAACTGCATCACCTGTGAACGGTCTTAAAAAGCTTCAAACACTTTTTAATAGATCATTTACACGCATCGTAAATAATAACGGTCCTATCACACGTCCTTGGGGTACTACCAAAAATGCTTGTACATCTGTCGATTTTTTCCGTTAAGAGTGACGTGTCGAGATCTATCTGCAAGGAAGTCTTGAAACCAGTCGCAAATGTCGCAGCACTATGTATCTCGTGGAGGAACAGAGCGAACTGAGTTTCACAAAATCTTTGTTTGCACACTTCTCTTGATTCCTATATAGGAGATTTTTGTTCTGCAAAAACTTCATAATTCTTGGGCATTAAACATGTTCCATAATTCAACCAAAGACTGACGTCAGCAATATAGGCCTTAGTATGATGGCCCGTATTACAATCTCCCACTGTGAAAATTTTGAAAGACCAAATTAAGTATTTCAGCCTTCTGTCTGTTATATTACGTTTCGTCGCCAGTATTGTCACTAAGTGACTGAATAGATGGTTTTCAAGCGCTTACTGTTTTTTACATAAGACCAAAACCGTTGGGTCTTGCCCACTCATCTCGTATCGGGTGCCTAAGGGATGCTGCATTCTCGGAATGCTATACCACAATTCAAGCAAATTACATTAGTAGTTTTTTTTTCTAAACAGCAGATTTGACAATACTTAACTTGAATGTACTACATGTTGTCACAAGCGATGGGCGACAGGCAATATAATTCAGAGTCCCTGGCTATATGCAATGTTCCTGCAAGTTTGACACACAGTTTGTGGATCACTGATAACTGTTCTCATAGCACTCTCTGCGAGGCGAAGCTAATACTCCACTAATGTCAGCCTGAGGCTGGCAGGAGCAGCGCTTATATTTGCTTCTCGCAGAGGTCGGCCCTGGCACGGCCGGTCTTTGTGAGTGGGCAATTGGCTGACGTCGCCTCACCACCTTCTATGGTCTTGCATTCTTCCTCTTCGTTCCGGCGCTTGTGGTTACGCCAGAACATTCTTTCCCCCCAAAGCGATGGTCCATCGTTGTGTAGGGAGTGCGACCACGGTGGGGGAGGCAGGAGTGTGGACACATCGTTGGGCCAGAAGCTGTGGCTCAGGGGTCAAGCTTCCGGCCATACCCCGCCATCTGTCCTGTGCTCTGGCGGAAATGTCCCCCGGAAAACGACCAGAAGGGTACGCGTTCACCTTCTGCTGCCATGAAGCAGATGAAGATGGCGGCAACTGCTGCGATGTGGGTGGGTCCGGCTCCATTGGTAGGACGAGAGGACGCAGAGGAGGAGAATACCCCATCTCAATGTGGTCGTCCCTCGGTGTCGTGATGACACCCTCTGGCACCTGCTGTGGCCGCGCTGTCCTCTGGACCTGTGAATCTGGAGGAAGATGGACTGAAAGACCATCATGTATACGACAGAGGCGAAGTTTATTTTGATGGCAGCACTGCAAGCCATCGGGACCTGAAAGAAGATACTTGTAAGCACCAAGTCGACGGACGATATCACCTCGCGCCCACCGTCTGCTACCGCTAAAAACCCTGTGAAAGACAATATCATGCGGCGCGAAGCAATACTTGCGACCTTCCTTCAGATGCTGAGGAGGGTGGAGCAGTATCCGATGGTGGCGGCCGTGAAGCAATTCCACTGGCGATGGTCCATCTCGTGGGTACGAACGATATGAGGCAAGAAACAGTTGTAATGCCTGATCCCTAGTGTGAGCGGAGCGAAGTTTGGTCATCTGCTGCTTGAAGGTTCTAACAAAACGATCCGCATCACCGTTTCACTGTGGATGGAATGGTGCATTAGTGAGATGCTGTATGCCATTGCGTTCACAGGATGTTTCAAATTCATTGCACCTGATCTGAGGGCCGTTGCCTGTCACTATTACTTCAGGTAAACGTTCTAGGCAAAAAAAAAAAAAAAAAAAAAATCGATGATAACACCTGAACTGTGCTACGTGACGTTGTCGAGTTCGTTGAGACAGAAAAAGGAAACTTGCTATATGAGTCAACCACAGTCAACCAGCGTGTGTTCCATAAAGGTGCCACAAAGTCTGTGTGCACATGTTACCATGGCGATTGCCACTTAGGTGAAGCAGAGAATTTTTGTGGCAGAGCGGACTGATTTTCCGCACATGCGTGACACTGTGACGTAATCTGTTCTATTTGGACGTCCATACCCTCCCAAGTACAGTGTCGACGCACCAACTGTTTCTTACAAACAATCCCCCAGTGTCCTTGGTGGAGTAACTGCAACACTTCTTTTTGCAAAGCTTTAGGGATCAACACACATGACTGTCCACTATCATTTTGAACAAGATTCACACCTTTCTGTTCAGCGAGGCTGTGCTGACGTACAAAGTATCGTCGCACCACAGAGCTTTTTATGCTATTCAACGAGTGAGGCCAAGATGTGCGATTATAATTGAGCAAAATGTTCAAATCTGAATCAGCGTCCGTGGCCTGTGCAATTTTCTTATACTTCAGCGGAAACGACCGAAGCAATTCAGAATCCTGAGCATCGATGTGACATCAAGATGCAGCAGAAGCGTCAAAGACAGGGCCAATCAAAAGATGTGAAAGTGCGCCCGCATTAGTATGTTGAGCTGTCGGACGATACACAATATCACACTGATATTGAGACAAGAAGAAAGCCCGTCTTTGCACTTTTTGGACAGTTTGTACAGGAACCGGTTTCGTTGGATGAAACAAGGACTGCAAAGCCTTGTGATCCGTTACTAACTAGAATTTTCTGCCGTACAAATAGTGGTGGAATTTGATGACACCATACACAATAGCCAAAGCCTCTTTTTCAATTTGTGAATAGTTACGTCGAGCTTTGGACAACACTTTTGATGGGAAAGCAATAGGCATGTTTTTATCACCAATTCTGTGCGAAAGCACTGCACCGATTCCTTAAGAGGAAGCGTCAGCTTGCAATACAACGGGTTTGTCAGGATCAAAGTGAACTAAGCATCGATCACTGAACAATGTATCTTTAAGTTTTTGAAAAGCTACTTGGCACTCATCTGTCCAAACAAAGGGGACATTCTTGTCGCGCAAGCGTGGAGCTATGATTTGTGCAGCATTTGGTATGAACCGAATATAATTGTTCATTTTCCCTAAGACTGACTGCAATTCTGTGACATTGCAAGGAACTGGCAAGTCTTGTATGGCTAACAATGCAACTGAAAAGGATGTATACTTTGACTGTTTATGACATGAGCAAGATACTGCAACTTAGGTTTAGAAAAATCGCACTTGTCCAGTCTACACTTCAGTCAGGCATCAGATAACACACGAAACAAAGCACATAAATTTGCAATATGTTCTTCAGGTGTCCGACCTGCTACTACAATATCGTCCAAGTTTGAACAGTTTGGCACTTGTGCAGTCAGCTGTTCCAAATATCATTGGGAAAATGGCGGGTGTGCAAGCACTGCCAAAAGGCAAATGCAAATATTTAAACAAGTCCAAATGAGTATTTACTAGACACACTTTTTGAGATTCTTCATCGAGTGGTATCTGAAGATATGCGTCACGCAAATCAGTTTTTGAAAAGTAGCGTCCAGCGCCTAATTTGTCCATGAGATCTTCTGGGTGTGGCAATGGATAAGTATCAATAACAGTTTGTGGGTTGACTGTAGACTTGAAGTCAACACAGAGGTGAATGCGACCTGAAGGTTTGGGGAGCAAACCCAGTGGACTTGCCCATTGACTAGCTTGTATGAGCGCAATAACCCCACAATCTTGCTATTCTTTTCAGTTCAGCAGCGACTTTGTCCCGTAATGCGATGGGAACAGTTCTGGCCCGGCAAAATTTCGGCTGATCATTGTGTTTCATAGTAATATGGACAACAAAATTGTTAGCTCTGCCTAAACCTTCAGAAAAGAGTTCTGGGAATCCTTTTAGCAAGCTAGCTACACTGTCTTTTGCACCGCATGTGGATACTGACTAAACATTGTCCTGAATGTTAAAGCCAAACAAATTAAATGAATCAAGACCAAATATGTTCTCACACTTGCGTGATTTTAGCTCTGTAAAAGGCACTGTTTGCGTATGCGAGCGATACATAGCAGGCAAATTACATGTTCTGAGAACGGGAAGGTTTTGTCCATTACAAGCCGTCAGTTGCGAGCTGGTTTTAGACAGGCCTGGGGAGCCTAACAGTTCATATGTGTGACGATTTAGCAATGTGACAGAGGCACCCATGTCCAATTGAAATTTGCCACAAATGAGTAAATGAACAAAAAGTTCGTTTGACTGGTGTATCACGGTCGCAGGTTCGAATCCTGCCTCGGGCATGGATGTGTGTGATGTCCTTAGGTTAGTTAGGTTTAAGTAGTTCTAAGTTCTAGGGGGCTGATGACCTCAGAAGTTAAGTCCCATAGTGCTCAGAGCCATTTGAACCATTTTTTGACTGGCGTATCACTAACGAAATGCATGCTTGCTAGTTGCAGTCTTGGAGCATACTGCATTAATGACATAGGCCTTGTGGCAAGAGTTTTGTGAGTAGTCTGAATTCTTATGTTTGTTCCATTGCAAATACGGATTGTACACGTCCTTTCCTACCACAAGCGTAACACTAAGCTTGTCAGGAGGGGCAGTCTTGGCGTTTGTGCCGTAACACCTAGGGCAAGACTTAATTTTGTTACCCTGTATAGCTGTCTGTTTAGCAAACTCCTTATGCGGCGTGGAACGTTGTTTAGTTGGCACGGCTAACGCACGCTGTCGGTGCGTAATGGGGCGATCACAAGCAAGGAACTCAACCTGACAAGTAGCTGGCCGCTCAAATGTATGAGCTGACAAGGCACCAGAATCGTACTGATCTAGGGGTCGACAACATATTCCTGTCATGTGACGCACATGCCGTCACCAATGTCCTATAGAATATATCAGATATGTTTTCCTGTGGAGGAATCGGTTGACCTATGACCTTTCGATCAAATGTTTTCGGTTCCGATTGCAGAAGCACGTCCTTTCGTGTACTAATCGCACGGTTTTGCGATGCGGTCGCAAAACACAGATACTAAACTTATTACAGTGAACAGAGACGTCAATGAACGAACGGACAGATATAACTATTCAAAAATAATGAAAGTAAAATCTTCGCTTGTGCGAAGACTTGAACCAAGGACCTCTCCCTCTGCAGCTGCTCACGCTACCACGAGACCACGGCGTCCCTGAGCTCGCGTGCTCCTTGATGTTGCCTATGTAGCCCATGGACTACTCAGTTTGTATATTTTGCTTATTTTTTCACAGTTTCACACAACTTCTTCCTGTTTTCTCAATTGATCTGTGTTCGGTTTATCAAGGCCTATCCACTGTGCCAAGTTATAACTAAATCTGAGGGGGGTGCGATGGGGAGGTTCCATTGTTAGTGAATTGGTTTCTTGGTAGGGAGCATGTTATGTTGGATGGAGAGTCAACGACGGATGTAACAATAACTTCGAATGCGCCCCAGGGGATTGCATTGGGGCCATTGCTTTTCATGTTGTGTATTAACGATCTTACAGACAATATATGGTAGGTCTTTCCCATCCCTTAAGACCGTGCTTGGAACGTGCTTGTTTAAAGCATATTGTACCATGCTCATTTTTTCTATTCATGCTTATTTATCAAATGTAAGATTGTAAGGGGTATCAAGCTAAATTTGTGACTGGCTTGATGATTTATTTGTAGGGAGGGCACAGTGCGTCATGTTGGGTGGAGAGTCAACAACAGATGTAGCAGTAACTTCGAGCGTCGTCCAGGAAATTGCATTGGGGCCCTTTCCATTCATGTCGTGTAATAACGATCTTGCAGACAATATTACTACTAACCTCAGTCTTTTCACAGATGATGCAGTTATCTATAATGAAGTACAGTCTGAAAAAAAACTGCACAAATAGTCAGTCAGATTATAATGATATTCCAAAGTGATGCAAATACTAACAAATTGCTTTAAGTATTCAAAAATGTAAAATTGTGCTCTTCACAAAATGAAAAGACATAGTATTCTATGACTGCGGTATCAACAAGTTATGGTTGGATCAGTCAACTCATACAAATACCTCGACGTAATAATTTGAAGCAATATAAAACGAAATCATCAAATATAGCTCACCCGCAGATAAAGCAAGTGGCAGACTTCGCTTTAATTGTAGAATACCAGGGAAATGCAATCAGTCTACAAAGGATATACCTTACAAATCACTCATGCGACCCAGTCCAGAATATTGCTCAAAAGAATGGGACCTGTAACAAACGGGACTAACAGTGGATACTGAATTTATACAGAAAAGGGCAGCATCAATGGTCACAGGTTTATTTGACTCTTGGGAGAGTGTCACAGAAACTCTGAAGTAACTGACCTGGCAGACACTTGAAAACAGATGCAAACTATTCCGCGAAAGCCTACTTACAAAGTTTCAAGAACAGGCTATAAAATATTTCTCTGGGAATACATCACAAGCCCCTACCTATTGCTCCCATAGGGATCGTGATGAAAAGACTAGATTAATTGCGTCACGCACGGACGCATTCAGTCAGTCATTCTTCCATGCTGCATACATAAATGGAACAGATAGAAGCCCTTATAACTGTTACCTGAATCTTCTCAGGAAGGAATTACAACAATTCCTTTCTTGTTATTCTCTCGGTAAAGGATTTTGTGGATGGCTTGTGGTCCGCCGGTGAAAGCGATAGTACAATATTCCATATTTACGAACTTCCAGCATGCTGGAATCATTGCAGGTCAGCAACTTCCATTAATCAGTACAACTGAAAGCAGCCAAAGTCGTAAATTTCACTTTTTTTATTTATTTACTTGATGACTAGTTTCGAGATGAGATCCATTTTCAAAGTGGGGTCAACGGAGGCGTCCGATACTACCCGTCGGCTTTGGGCCGTGACGTAAGGGTGTTGTGTTGTGTGACGTCATGACGGTGCGGAGTTTAGTTTATGAGTGTGCTATGTTTGTAGATGTCGTCTTCTTGCGGTTGGTGGTGTCCTCTGGTGGTGTATTTTGTTCATTTAGGTGTAGCAGCTTGCAGTGTACATTTATCGGTCGTGACTGTTATAGAAGAACGGAAATTAGTTTCAGTGAGTTAAGAATTAAGTTTCCGTTGCGTTTATGTTATTGCGGTGTCGTTTGATGTTACTGGTTTGCTGTTTGTCACACGGTAAGTCGTTTAATTCAATTTGTGGCTTCTTTTGTTAGATGTGGATATGGCTTCTAAGATTAATAGTGCGCGTCTGCGGGCTGAAATGGGGCACGACATGTTGTCCGACATTAAGTTTCTGTAACTTTTTGAGCTTGTGACGGAGATAGTGAAATGCGGCGTATGCAAGCAGAATATGCGAGTTGGGTGTAGTGTGTGGCGCCGGAACTTTTTTATGGTAAGTAGTCGTTTTTTGGGTCTATTGTTCGCGTGCTATGATGTTCGATGGGGTTTTTATGTGTTGTTGGGTCGGTGTTATTTACTGCATCTGTTGGTGGTTGATGTTTTGGTATTGGCACTTGTGTTTGATTTATGTATCTTAAAGGGAAGTACTGGATTCCAATTTTTTTGGTATCATCAGTTGGATTTGAGCTGCATACGTCATGGGAAGTGACCGACTGCAACTTGTTGTCGTAGCTATGTGTGTTTTGGTATTGTGAGCTGTTGTTGACCTATATAGATCAAGGAAAGTGTTCGATTCCAATGTGTGGTCGTAGCCTTGTGTGTTTTGGTATCGTGAGTTGCTGTTGACGTGTTTTGGTATCGTCAGTTGCTGTTGACCTATATAGGTTGCTTTAGGTATTGGTTTTTATTTTGTGGTATCGACAATTGCGGTTGAGCTATGTAGGTGAAGGGAAGTGACCGATTCCTGCCGATATTGTAAGTGTAGCAGACCTTGGGAATGTTGTGGTGTTTTTATGTCGTCGTTTTGTGTGGTTTGTGATCGTGGTGTGTCTGTATGTGTTTATATTTAGTTTGTCGCCACCCAAAAACTCCCAATTTCCCGCGCTGGTCTCGTTAGTCTGATTGTATTTTTGGAGAGAGATGATTGTCTTGGTTTTATATGCATTTTCGTGTTTGTTGTCGTTTATGTAATGACGTCGTAGGTGCCATTTTGCAACCGTTGAGAATGGTAATTTCCGCCATATTGGTGACGTCAAGGGGCAAAGCAGACGCGTGGAATCGGACGCTTCCTTATTGCCACGAAGTGCATATGAACAGTCACAGTGCATACAGATAATTGTTATCTGCATGCATTGTATTTTTGGAAAATCAAGTTTGACTACCTGGATGATTTGAAAATGGGTCCCGCGCCGGAACTCATCATCAAGTAAATAAAAAAGTAACATTTGCAACATTGGCTGGTTTCTGTTGTACTAATATTCCATACGTTTTGAGATGGTTAAAACTGAAATCGGCGAAGTCTCGCGATTGTCTCTTTAAGAAGGCACAGGCGGGACTCCAAATAACTCACTTAACCCTGAAGCGATATCATGTCACCAATTAATCTGTTCACAAAGCTAATTCACATTTACGCACGTAACGTGAGCACCTTCCACCTACCCTGCAGGCTTACTCAGGCTCGACTGACTGCCTCACTACTTTAGCGCCAAACCGGACGGTGGGCGCCAAGCTGTACTCTTCTAATAAGATGGTGCTTCCTGTCAGTGACTCTAACTCGCTGGCTCAAAGATGCATAAAGGTAGATACCATTAGTTCAGGATAGTATCGATATCTGCACCCTTACATCTTCTCACTACATGTTTCCGAAATCTGCAAGAATTAAGGATTTTCGGAAATATAAGGAGAATCCTCCACCTTAATGAAAAGAAGAAGAAAACAACAGAATTGTCCGGCAACGTAATGGAAATATTCCAGAAATAGAAATATAATAATGGATTGCAACAGCCACCTCGTTTTCATATCAGTCGTTTGAATTACAGACAATATCTTGCAAGAGCACACACATCGCATCAACCCCTACCAACTGATAATTCTTACACTGTTTGTTTATACATGACATAAACTACATAAACTCTTTAAGAAATACCATAAATTTTACAATCGTATTTAGATTCAGTCCATTTCCAAATCTCTTGGAATATTGTTTTAAAAACACATTAAACACATATATAAAAATTCAAAAGCAGATACTGATGAAATTAGCAAACATCAGAAACAGTTCACACTAGCAGTAAAGTATTTCTGTTTATGTGCAAAGGCATTAGTCTGGTGCTTTCCAAGCACCCTTACTTAGTGTAATAGTTGCATATTAAGCAAACATTTAAGACAAGATTTGACAACATGAAAGGATTTGAAAAACTCAGTATTGCTGGAAGGATATTCAAGAAAGAAACACCAGCCATTTCGTGTATTTAGTAGCACATCTTTTCACTGAAAACTTTATGCGCAGGGAGACACTACCGGTTACTATGGGAGCCACACACACGGAACACGCCACCATTGCTACACTGTCAATTTGGCAATTTACTTACCTTCTCGCACTGATGAGTATAATTGCACGCGAAGTCACGCGTGACGTCGTTATGACGTGTACACCCTATATCGAAGACGACATTGGCGGCGAATCGACTTTTGTAATCGTTCGAGACGCTAAACTGCAGTAGTCGTTTTTGCAGATAAATTAAAGGAACAGCTCATTATATCCTCAATTGGTATATTCACTGCTATTTTGGAAGCTATTGATGTCTTTATTTTCTTTGAAAATGCGAACCTGCCAACTTTTAGAAAAAAAGAGCTCACAATCTGCACTGTCAACAGTAAATTTGGACGCGCTCGGAACCACGTCACAGTGGCTCAGTTGAATGATGTTCCTTGGGGACACAGGTACTATGTTCGAAACTACTGAGAGTATATTTCTTTTTAAATGCGAAAATTGACGCCTAGTAGCAACGTCGTACGGAGTCCACGTTAAACTCGACGTAAGTAGGGAATTACCTTCAGAAATTCAGTTGTTAAAATTAATGATTGAATACATAGTATCCACCATGTTCTCAACCAATCACAAATATAATTGAAGAACTGCATCAGTGTGTCTGAAGTTGTCCCAATACCTTTAGTTTATTAGTAAGGATTATTGAATCTGACCTATAAACACAGTTTCGAGGCCGGCCAGAGTGGCCGTGCGGTTCTAGGCGCTGCAGTCTGGAACCACGTGACCGCTACGGTCACAGGTTCGAATCCTGCCTCGGGCATGGATGTGTGTGATGTCCTTAGGTTAGTTAGGTTTAATTAGTTCTAAGTTCTAGGCGACTGATGACCTCAGAAGTTAAGTCGCATAGTGCTCAGAGCCATTTGAACCATTTGAACAGTTTCGAGATTTCCTTTCTGTGTGCCAGGTGCAGAATTTCTACTAAAAATATGCGACCAAACAGCTTTTTTCTCAAATGCCAGTTTCAAGTGACTATACCGAGCTGACAATTTTTGCAAATGGTCCTTTACATCAGTAAAACGCAAAGTTTTGTTAACATTACTCGGTTGACATTTACTTTCGACACATTTAAAAATTTGCAGGAGTACTTTCATTGCAGTTTCCAAATGATGATGAATACTGGATTGAACAATTCTATTTTCGAGTGAAATGTGATGAAGATATTAAGCTACCTGGAAAAATAATCTGTGGCATGCTATGCCCTTCTGAATCTATGCTTCCTATGCCCCTCTTCGCACGCCACTAGGTATGGCGCTATACTGCGCAACTGCAGCGCCGAGGCTGTTCGCTGCTCCTTTCAACTGATCCACGTCGTCCTCCCAAGGCGTCCGGCTGGTTCGATTTCTCCTCTTTCCACTACTTTCCTCCAGGGCTGCCGAAGCTCGGAACACTGCCAACGATTGCCAACTGCTTCCTTGGGCGAGATTTGCTTACAAGGAACACTGCCCATTGTACCCGCTCAGATTTAATGGTCAAATGGCTCAGAGGATAGCCCGTCAAAAACTGAACAAACATCAAGCATGAAAACAGGAAGAAGGTCTACCGACCTGTGAAAAAGAAGCAAAATCGAAACAATGATCGATCCAAGCTCAAGATGTGCAGCATCAAGCGAATAGCAAGTATCATGGCGTCGTGGTTGTCGGTCACCGTTGGACTGTGATACTGGAGATCTGTGCTCAAATCTCCCTTGTGCCCCATTTTTTTCCACAAAATTATCAACTTTCCTCCCAGTCAGGCTCTGTTCTCCTTCTGTAGTTTTGTCAGTTATCATACTATACATTGGTTATACAATATGATTCATGTGGTAAGAATATACACTAAAAGGCCAAAGAAACTGGTATAGCCATGCGTATTCAAGTACAGAGATGTGTAAACAGACAGAATACGGCGCTGCGGTCGGCAACGCCTATATAAGACAAGTGTCTGGCGCAATTGTTAAATCGGTTACCGCTGCTACAATGACAGGTTATCAAGATTTAAGTGAGTTTCAACGTTGTGCTATAGTTGGAGCACGAGCGATGAGACACAGCATCTCCGAGGTAGCGATGAAGTGGAGATTTTCCCGTACGACCTTTTCAAATGCGTACCGTGAATATCAGGAATCCCAGTAAAATATCAAATCTCTGACATTGCTGCAGCCGGATAAAGATTCTGCAAGAACAGGACCAACGACTACTGAAGAGAATCGTTCAATGTGACAGAAGTGCAACCCTTCCGCAAATTGCTGCAGATTTCAATGCTGAGCCATCAGCAAGTGTCAGTGTGCGAACCATTTACGGAACATCGCCGATATGGGCTTTCGGAGCCGAATGCCCACTTGCATACTCTTGATGACTGCATGACACAAAGCCTGACGTCTCGACTGGGCCCATCATCTCCGACGTTGGACTGTCGACGACTGGAATCATGTTGCCTGGTCGGACTAGTCTCGTTTCAAATTGTATCGAGCGAATGGACGTATACGGGTGTGGAGACAACCTCACGAACCCATGAACTCTGCATGTCAGCAGGGGACTGTTCAAGCTGGTGGAGGCTCTGTAATGGCGAGGGGCGTGTGCAGATGGAGTGATGTGGGACCTCTGATACGTCTGGATACGACTCTGGCAGGCGACATGTACGTAAGCACCCTGTCTGATCACCCGCTTCCATTCATGTCCATTGTGCATTCCGACGGACTTGGACAATTCCAGCAGGACAATGCGACACCCCACACGTCCAGAATTGCTACAGCATGTCTCCAGGAACACTCTTCTGAGTTTAAACTCTTCCGCTGGCCACCAAACTCCCCAGACATGAAAATTGTTGACCATATCTGGGTCGCCTTGCAACGCGCTGTTCTGAAGATATCTCCACCCCTCGTACTCTTACGGATTGATGGGCAGTCCTGCAGGATTCATGGTGTCAGTTCCCTCCGGCACTTCTTCAGATGTTAGTGGAGTCTATGCCACGTCGTGTTACGGCACTTCTGCGTGCTCGCGGGGGCCCTACACGATATTAGGCAGGTGTACCAGTTAGGCTCTTCAGTGTAGAATATAAGTCATGTAGTAAGAATACATACCATCGCAAGTAAATGCGATGAATAATGAGAGCAGGAATGGAAACAACAAATAAACGGGTGTGAACTAAGTAGCAAAAAAGGAGTTCAAGACCAAAAACTTCCAAAACGGAACGCAAGAGTCATAACGCATGGTACTTCTGTAGAACAAATAGGAGGTACGTACATTTGGAGGTAACTCCCTTACATCCCGCTGTTGCAAACGGACGTTACACCACGACACAGATTTGGATACAGAGAACAGACACATCAGTGACCAGACGCACATTTCATAATTTTGTGAAAAAAAGGGCACGAGGTAGATTGAAACATGGCTCTCCACCTTCGCAATCCAACACCGTGTCCACATGCCATGGCTATAAAATATAATATGTTCAATGCTACACATTTTTATGGAAAATGCTTGGGCCGTTCAGTGTTTCGATTTTGCTTCTTTTTTCACAGTTCAGTATGCCTTCTACTTGTTTTTCGTGCTTGATCTGTGTTTAGTTTTTGACGGGTTTTCCGCTGGGTCATGTTACCACTAAATATGAGATAAGTGTGATGGAGAGTTTCCCTAGTTAGTGTGTACGGGCGGCAAATTGGAGCCGCTGTTGGCCTTGTTTGCGTTTCGATCTAATGGCGGTAACATCAATGCGTTGACGGTTGGTTGCCGTTGGGACTCCTTCCTGGTGTGGACGCCCGGTCGAATGTTCGTAGGCGATTAGTCGTGTCCTTGCAACAGGTGTGTACTTAAATTTTTCAGGGCACACACAAGTCGCACTTGGTATGTTTTATTGACCGATTTCGTTCTTTAATTTAACACGAGCATCACCAGAAATTCTGGAATTTACTGATTAAATTACACTAATTAAATCAAAGAGCGCAACCATTCAATAAAACATACTGAGCGCGACTTGTGGCTATCCAGAAAAACTGAATTTCAACAGTCGCTGTCTCCCCTGCAGGCAATGCTTGCTCTCGCTAAGGGTGTGCATGTATTGTGTATATTGGAGTTTTTTTTTTTTTTCTTTATTGATTTTCAATTCCCCCCAAAGGGGGCGGGCTGGCAGCAGCTTACTACGCTGCTCTACAGCCTACAGACTTTTGTTTAAAAAAAGGAAGAAGAAAGAAACAAGGAAAAACAGGCGATAAAATGGTGATTTAAAGTGTAAAATGGCGTAAAAATGCGGAAAATTAAAACAGAAAGCAAAAGGGCTAGGCAATGTTGATAAAATACACAGGAATTAGACAAGTAACATAGTAGACACACAATTAAAAAACATGGCGACAGTCTGGTTTCTGTTCGCAAGAGATAAAAAATCACACCCAGCGACAGTATGATGGCTGTTCGCTACACTTCCCAAAAGACACAACACGGAACACTCACTGGAAAAACACACCGTAAAACACTGCACAAATATGGCACTCCCAATCAAAAGGCAGATGGGGGGGGGGACTCGGAGAAGGGGGAAAAACAAGGAGGGAGGAGAGGAAAAAACGAAAAGAGGGGGGGGGGGAACCAAGGAGGGAGAGGACTAATAAAGGGGGAGAAGGGCAGACGCGAGAGGGAATGAGAGGAGGCAGAGGAGGGAAATGTAAAAGGACTCGAGGGAGAGAAGGGGGCAGAGAGAGGGGAGGGGGGGAAGAAAGAGGATGGAAGGGGGAGAGAGGGAGCCTGGGAAAAGGACAGAGGAAAGGAGGGGGAGTGAGGATCAGAGTTGATAGGAGGGATAAATGGAGGGAGAGAGGGCATCATCCGGGAGGGGGAGTTGATGGAAGCCACCTTGGGAAAGGAGATGTAGGGTGTAGAGATGGAGGGTAGGGGGGACACAACGGTGAAGACGTGACAGGGGGCGGGGATCGGAGAGGAGAGGAGCAACCAGGGGGTGAGGGGGTTCAAGTCGGCAGGAGGTGTAGAGGATGCTGATATGTTCGAGGAATAGGAGCAGATGGGGGAAAGGAATGAGATCATAGAGGATCTGCATGGGGGACGGGAGGCATATACGGAAGGCGAGACGAAATGCATGACGCTCAAGGATCTGGAGGGACTTATAGAATTTGGGGAGGGGGGCAAATATCCAGGCAGGACTGGCATAACATAGGATGGGACAGATTAAGGATTTGTAGGTGTGGAGGATGGTAGAGGGGTGCAACCCCCATGTCTGGCCAGAGAGGAGTTTGAGGAGTCGGAGGCGGTTGTGGGCTTTGGATTGGATGGAGCGGAGATGAGGAATCCAGGTGAGGAGACGGTCAATGGTGAGGCCAAGGTAGGTGAGGGTGGGGGTAAGGTGGACAGGACGGGCGCAGACAGTAAGGGAGAAATCCAGGAGCCGGAAGGAGCGAGTGGTACGACCTACGATGATGGCCTGGGTCTTGGAAGGGTTGAGTTTCAGGAGCCACTGGTTACACCATGCAGCAAAAAGGTCAAGGTGATTCTGGAGAAGGCGTTGGGACCGGTGGAGGGTAGGAGCGAGGGCGAGGAATGCGGTGTCATCAGCATATTGCAAGAGGTGTACTGGAGGAGGGGGGGTTGGGGCATATCTGCCGTGTACAGGAGGTAGAGGAGAGGGGAGAGGACAGAGCCCTGGGGCACACCTGCAGAGGGGTAGAAGGTGTGGGAATTGGCATTATGGATGGTAACTTAGGAGGGGCAGTGGGAGAGGAAGGAGGCCACCAGACGGATGTAGTTGATAGGAAGGGCGTAGGTTTGGAGTTTAAACGGGAGACCGGGATGCCAGACACGGTCGTAGGCCTTTTCGAGGTCAAGGGAGACAAAAATGGCGGAGCGACGGGAGTTAAGCTGGAGGGAGAGGAGATGAGTGAGGGGGAGGAGTTGGTCATCAGCAGAGAAGGAAGGTCAAAAGCCTCATTAGGTGTTTGGGAGGAAGTGGTTGCGGTGGAGGTGGTGATGGATGCGCCGGGAAAGGATGGATTCCAAGAGCTTGCTGAACACAGATGTGAGACAGATAGGACGATAGGAAGAGGCATCAGATGGAGGCCTGTTGGGTTTGGAGAACATCAGGATACGGGAGGTTTTCCACAGGTCGGGATAGAAGCCAGTGGCAAGGATGACATTGTAGAGGGTGGCAAGGATTGAAAGGAATATACTGGAGCATAGAGTGGAATATGTAGAGAGCATTAAAGCTAAAGTTTTATCGTGAACGGGAATGTTTATGGCCCCCTACGAACTGCGATTATAAGAACAAACTGAAAAGGCGAGACGCTTGGACGGACATAACACAGCTATTAGAAAGTGAAAAAGAAAGAGCTGTCTTTATTGACGATAAGCAGAAATAAACACAGTCTAACATAACAGTCGCGACACTTCGCCTCGATTTTGTTGCCTACCGCGCCAGCAGCGCGCCAGACGGCCAGTAAATTAAACTGTGAGTTTGGTGCGTTCGTGAAAGCGAATAGTGGTTGTTTATTTTGCTTTCTACAATGGTTTTTACAAGCGGGACAGTTTGTAGCACAATAAATTGCAGCAACAACAGGAAGAAGACACCATAACTGTCTTTTTTTACGTTTCCTAAGGATCCTGAAAGGTACGAGGGCAGTTCAATAAGTAATGCAATACTTTTTTTTCTGAAACAGGGGTTGTTTTATTCAGCATTGTAATACACCAGGTTATTCCCCAATCTTTTAGCTACACAACACTAATTTTTCAACGTAATCTCCATTCAATGCTACGGCCTTACGCCACCTTGAAATGAGGGCCTGTATGCCTGCACGGTACCATTCCACTGGTCGATGTCGGAGCCAACGTCGTACTGCATCAATAACTTCTTCATCATCCGCGTAGTGCCTCCCGCGGATTGCGTCCTTCATTGGGCCAAACATATGGAAATCTGACGGTGCGAGATCGGGGCTGTAGGGTGCATGAGGAAGAACAATCCACTGAAGTTTTGTGAGCTCCTCTCGGGTGCGAAGACTTGTGTGAGGTCTTGCGTTGTCATGAAGAAGGAGAAGTTCGTTCAGATTTTTGTGCCTACGAACACGCTGAAGTCGTTTCTTCAATTTCTGAAGAGTAGCACAAAACACTTCAGAGTTGATCGTTTGACCATGGGGAAGGACATTGAACAGAATAACCCCTTCAGCGTCCCAGAAGACTGTAACCATGACTTTACCGGCTGAGGGTATGGCTTTAAACTTTTTCTTGGTAGGGGAGTGGGTGTGGCGCCACTCCATTGATTGCCGTTTTGTTTCAGGTTCGAAGTGATGAACCCATGTTTCATCGCCTGTAACAATCTTTGACAAGAAATTGTCACCCTCAGCCACATGACGAGCAAGCAGTTCCGCACAGATGGTTCTCCTTTGCTCTTTATGGTGTTCGGTTAGACAACGAGGGACCCAGCGGGAACAAACCTTTGAATATTCCAACTGGTGAACAATTGTGAGAGCACTACCAACAGAGATGTCAAGTTGAGCACCGAGTTGTTTGATGGTGATCCGTCGATCATCTCGAACGAGTGTGTTCGCACGCTCCGCCATTGCAGGCGTCACAGCTGTGCACGGCCGGCACGAGATCAGACAGTCTTGCTTGACCTTGCGGCGATGATGACACACGCTTTGCCCAACGACTCACCGTGCTTTTGTCCACTGCCAGATCACCGTAGACATTCTGCAAGCGCCTATGAATATCTGAGATGCCTTGGTTTTCCGCCAAAAGAATCTCGATCACTGCCCATTGTTTGCAACGCACATCCGTTACAGACGCCATTTTAACAGCTCCGTACAGCGCTGCCACCTGTCTGAAGTCAATGAAACTATACGAGACGAAGCGGGAATGTTTCTTCACGAATGTGTTGTAGCTAGCCACACGATTCATGGTTTTTCTCCATACTTGCGCTTATTTTAAAATCATTTTTAGAAATACATATGCCTTCTGATACTACTAATTTCGTCAATTACGTAGGAAATGGAAGCAAAACAAACATTATTCTTAAGACGCGTCTGATGTTCACCTTATTCGCCGCTTGGAGCGCTAGTGTCGCTTCATCTGTCAAACGATAACAACTTTTACAACTTTTACAGCAATGAGTATCGCGACTGTTACGTTAGACTGTGGAAATAAGCAACATTGGGAGTGACTATTATCTTTCTGCTGCAGGTAGAGCTTCCCTAAAGGAAGCGTTATCTCTGGGAATTTCAGGGCATACACAATTCAATAACAACTAGAAATCTATAGCCTTCATTTGGAAAATATATATATATATATATATATACATATATATATATATATATATATATATGAAGTAGTCCATATTCCAATTCAGCTTTAAGGTAGACATTACTCTGACCCACCACACTGCTCCCTACTTTTTAAAAGAGAGGTCGTCCATCGGCGTCATTTCTTCTTCTTTTCTGATGACCAGCTTTTTGTAGTAAAATAAATGCTGCACATGCGACGACTGTTAAATCTTCTACTTCCCTTGTACTATCGACGGGTAAAATTGTAATTAAAACGCTACTTTCTAACAATAACAAAGCAGGAGCAACGTCAGCAAGTGTGGAGTGTGCTATCTGTGAAGAGTTTGAAGTACCAGTTCATTGAAATTGAGTGGTTAATTCACACTTCACTGGAGTGAAGCGTTCATTTGAACGACTCATTCACGAGCTCCCCATCACTAGTCGATGGTGTAGAACACCGTGAATCAGTAAAACGAAGTAACAGAAACGTATTGTAGTTTCAATGCCGATGCAACATTTTATTGCACTTGCAAACTCGAGGGTTGCATCAGTATTAAAACACACAACGGTTTCTCTCCGACACACTCTTCTCCTCCTGCTCTGTAATGCAATTTATAATAATTTGATGCGTACATATTAAAATAAGTCTGAATGTGATACTTTGTCCGGCACTGATCGCAATGGAACACGTTTAAAGCAGCAGACATCATGCAACAAGTGTTCACACTGCCATCTGCTGATTATGAGGTAAAACATGTTGGCGGTACACTTAGCTGCCGACAGATGTCAGCTTCAAACGTCTGCCGATCATGTGGTAGAGTAGGTTGGCGGTTAACTTACCTGCCGACAGCTGTCACCCTGAACTGCGCTATTTGACTTCTGGATATAAATTTCAGAAACGAAGGATTGTTATACTGTTAAAAACAAATTAAATTTACTTAAAGTTACACCCGTAACACGTAAAAGTAGATGATTTTCCTCAAAATTGGCAAAAATATGAGTGTTCTCACAATGGGTACGTACAAATACGCCATTCAAGTACCACTTTCGTCAAATAGGATTCAGCAGTTGAATGGGACGTACTTGTGGCATTCAGCTAAACCCGAACGTTTTGTTTGAGTAAGCTCTTTGGAAAACAATTTTTGGAGAGAGGATGAAGGATCCTCTCATATATTGAATTTAAACGATAGTGAATTGTCGTCTTCACGCTCTTACAGTGTCTGAGAGTTAAATAGAGCATGGTCGAAGGGGACAAAGGAAAGATAAACAGAGAAATCTGTCACATATAAAGAAGGGATTACATTTAATCTTGCTCGACATTTTCTCATGAAGCGCCAAAAAAAGTCTTTATCCGCCAAGTGAAACCTTATTTGTTGTATTCATGGACTGAAAACTAGGGCTACCAACGAAATGCAGTCCAATTTTGTTCCTTTTAAAATTTAAACCAAAATAGAATGAGTATGTTTACCACTGTTACAAAGTCTATATACCTACGTTAAGTAATTATTCAGAAGTTTTCCTGTAGATTTTATTTTTGTTGAGAATATTAACCCTCCAAATTCAAAACGTAAACTGTCACCTGTAGTCATTGGTACGATTTCAGGTAAAATCCCTCTTTATTTTCTTTGGAAAGCAGTTTTTGTGTCTGTTCACTCTTATACAATGGCTAGCAACTCGCGATCGCGTAAAAGTAGTGAAATTTGGGGTTTCTTCGCCGATTTAGGTGATGGGAAAGCAAAGTGCAATTATAGTTCTAAGTGTATTTCATATAAAGGGGGAAATACATTTAATCTAGCGCGTCATGTTCGAGTGCTGCATCCAACAGTGCCATTGTCAGTCAGACGCTTAGCGCCCCCTGCTCTTGCATTTTCCGATATTTCTTGGATAAAAAACCCGCACAATCCGGAACTAACATCAGCAAATGCCAGAAGCGAACAGCAGTTGGCGCCAGAAAATAACAGTACCACTTCAGTATCAGAAAGCAGACCTCCATATCACGGAACATTACCCATGTATTTTCCGAAACCTCTTTCTAACAAAAGAAATCAGGAGATAGATTTCGCACTTCTGCAGACTGTTGTAAAGGATTATTTGCCCTTCAACATAGTGGAAAGTAAACATTTCCAAAGTTTTTAGGCAAACTGAATGGTGCTTATAGAATGCCATCTCGGAAGACCATTTCCAATACGCTGCTACAGCAAAAGTACGCCATGATGAAAGAAATTGTGAGAGCCAAAATTAATTCTGCGGAAGCGGTTGTGCTGACAATGGATGGGTGGACCTCAACTACAAATGAGAGTTATTTGTCGGTGACAGCACACTACGTTAAAGACCTGGAGCTGGCGTCTTCCCTCCTAGAGTGCTTTAAATACGACGAAAGGCACACGTCAGAAAAACTCTCGGAAGAACTGCTACGTGTCACAAGGTAATGGGGCATTCAAGAAAAAGTCGTCTGTGTTGTCAGCACCAATGCTGCTAACATTGTGGCAGCTATAAGACTCACAGCCTGGAAACACATCCCCTGCTTTGCGCACACACTCAATTTAATTGTTCAGCATGGGCTTCCGCACATTCAACCCATTCTGAATAAAGTAGAAAAAAATGTTGAATTTTTTAAAAGAAGTTCGCATGCCTGCACGAAACTGAAAAAGATGCAGGAACAGTTAAAAGAGCCAGTTCTGACACTAAAACAGGACACTGTTACAAGATGGAATTCAACCTATGATATCCTGCTAAGAATAATCGAGGTTAAGAATTCCCTAATGACAGTTATCACTCTGAATTATCCAGATCTTCCAAATCTGACTGCAGAGGACATTGCAAGTGTAACACAAGCCTGTGACCTGTTGAAAGTTTTCAAAGACTGCACTGAGGAAATGTCAAGTGAAAATGTTGTCACTGCTTCTAAAGTTACGCTACTTAGTCGCTCGTTGAAAAAATGGTGTTGCCGGTTTGTTAATAACACTGAAATTCATGTAGACATGCAACAGATGGCCGAAAAGTTAGTTGAAGACATAAAACGACGATTTAGAAATATAGAGGAAAATTCCATTTTCACGGAAGCAACTGCATTGGATCCCCGGTTCAAATTACATGGTTTTTCTGATAAAAATTCTGCTGAGAAGGTGAAATTAAACCTGATCAGGCACTGTGAGAAATTTGTGACGAACACATCCACTGCTACTGCAACAATCTCAGTTCCAACCACTGAATCAACTTCCAGTCTCTGGCTCGAATTTGATGAAGTGTTTTCCAGGCTGCAGAGTAATCCACACCCGAGAGCTGCTGCAATAGTGGAAGTGGACAAATATTTACAAGAGCCCCTGCTACAGAGACAAGGCAATCCACTTCAGTGGTGGTCTGAACGACTGTCAGTATACCCCTCGCTCTTTGAACTTGCAAAAATACGACTGTGTATTGTCGCAACCTCCACGCCATGTGAAAGAGTGTTCTCGAAGGCAGGACCCTTATAACTGACAGAAGAAATCGCCTGACACGGAAATCTCTGAAGATTCACCAAATCCGTTGATGTTTATTCATAAATATATATGTGTATTTTTTAAAAAACTTAGTTAGGACAATCCTCAAATTGACATTAAGTGTAATTTTTTCAATAATGTGTACGAGATAAACATTCCTACATGAACGATTATCTTTCAAGCGTGGATTCCACGCATGCTTCAGTTCCAGACTCACAAGGTAAGCATTTTATTTTCATGTTGGCTGTGCGTGCTCACACAGCCAGCCTCTTCATTTGTATTTTAATATTCATTTGTCTGCAAGTGCTGCCAACGGTAGCTTACCCGTAGACGCGAAGTATAACTCCACAAATAGTCGCTGGTAATTATGTCAGCATTGCAGGAAGCAGCTGACGCTACCTTCCCCTCGCCCCTCTTCGACTGTACCCCTCCTAACCCTATCGTTCCCCAGAAACACCGCGCGATTCGTCGAAGTCGACAGTAGAGGGAGGACTGATGTGAAGGGACCAAGGGAGAATGAGTGACGTAGCGCCGATGTACTGGGGGAGGGAGAGGGGAAGAGAGTGAGTGAACTAGAAAACAGTGTGGAGTGTGCTATCTGTGAAGAGTTTGAAGTACCAGTTCATTGAAATTGAGTGGTTAATTCACACTTGACTGGAGTGAAGCGTTCATTTGAACGACTCATTCACGAGCTCCCCATCACTAGTCGATGGTGTAGAACACCGTGAATCAGTAAAACGAAGTAACAGAAACGTATTGTAGTTTCAATGCCGAAGCAACATTTTATTGCACTTGCGAACTCGAGGGTTGCATCAGTATTAAAACACACAACGGTTTCTCCCCGACACACTCTTCTACCCCTGCTCTGTAATGCAGTTTATAATAATTTGCTGAGTACATAGTAAAATAAGTCTGAGTGTGAGGACAAAAGATCCTCTCATATATGGAATTTAAACGTTAGTGAATTGTCGTCGATGATGTAGAACACCGTGAATCAGTAAAATGAAGTAACAGAAACGTATCGTAGTTTCAATTTTTTTCTTTCTTTATTGTGATTTCATGCCCCTGCCCCATATGGGCAGGGGAGGGCTGTCAGCAGCACAATCCGCCGCTCTTCAGCCGAGTGACATGACAACTAAAACAAGAATAAAATAATACATACATAAGGAGGTAAAAAAGGGGAACATAAAACAGTGTAAGGGGAGAAAATGGAGGTAAAAATACACTGACATGTAGACCTTCATTGGGGACAGTTAAAAAAGTCACCAGAAAGTTAAAAAAAACACAGTTGGCGATTCATAAAACACATAGAAGACACTGGATGCACATGCACAGGTTAAAAGTTGGCCACAGTATTAAAAACACTCCGAAACAACACACTTAAAACCCACTGGGAGCACTCACGACGAAGAATAGAATTACCAGGCGGGACCTGCCGAGGGAAACGTCAGAGAGGATGGAAAAGGAGGGGAGAGCATGGGGCAGCTGGGGAAGCGGCGGGATGAAGATAGGAGGGGCAACCGTGGGTTCACGAAGGGGCAGGAGACACATGGGGCGGGAGAGGAAAAGGGAAGACAGGGCAGGAGGGAGCGCAGAGACACCACCATTTTCTCCCCTTACTCTGTTTTATGTTCCCCTTTTTTTACCTCCTTATGTATGTATTATTTTATTCTTGTTTTTGTTGTCATGTCACTCGGCTGAAGAGCGGCGGATTGTGCTGCTGACAGCCCTCCCCTGCCCATATGGGGCAGGGGCATGAAATCACAATAAAGAAAAAAAAATCGTATTCAGCAACATTCGAGGGTTGGATTCCCTCTCTTCTTCATCGAAGAGTTTCACTGCCTGGGCTACTCTCAGGGTGCGCCTTCGACGTGGAAGCTTCCCGCCGTTTCCTTGCCGTGTCGTCCGCTTGCCGTCCATACTGCTCGCCGTCCGGCCCTCCTCGCCGCCGCCTGGTCGCCGCCGCCTGGTCGCCGCCTGCCGGTGCTCGCCGCCGCCGCCGCCGCCGCCGTCTGCGCCGCCATTTGGTCACCGCCTTCCGGTCCTCGCCGCCACCGCCGCCGCCGCCGCCGCCGTCGCCGCCTGCCGGGGCTCGCCGCCGCCATCGCCTGCCGGTGCTCGCCGCCGTCGCCTGCCGCCTGCCGCCTGCCGGTGCTCGCCGCCGCCGCCGCCGCCGCCGCCGCCTGCCGGTCGCCGCCGCCGCCGTCTGGTCGCCGCCGCCGCCCTTCTCGCGCGCCGCCGCCATGACCCAACCCACCACCACCACCACTATCATTTTCACCTCTCCCTCCGCTGCTCCAACCACCATCTCATGGAGCGCCTCCTCCACCCCACTTCCCGTCCTTCCTTCTCTCCCTGTCCACCCCACCCCTGCACCACTTTCGGCTGTAACCACCCCCAACTCCTCCTCCCCTATCACTGTCGCCCCATCGACAGCTACTGACTTTCCGCCGCTCCCCGCACCGCCTCCGACAGGCTCCAAGCCAGCACGGATCTCTGCTCGACGTTCCACAGTCTCAGTGACACCCACGCCCCCTCCGTCTGCGTCATCCGCTGCTCAGGGTGGTCCTGCCCCCCGCCATCTCCCCCTGCAAACCGTACCCCTGCCCCCTCTCCACCCGGTCGTGCCCACGAAACCTTCAAAGCGCCCGAATGTTGGCCCTTCCCCCGCAGTCTCCTCCAAAAAAATCCCCAATCCCCGTGACCCACCCACCCCCATGGACGCGGCTCCGACCCCCGCCCCCGCCCCGCCTGCCACCCACACCTTTGTCCTCTCTAATCCTGACCCTCAATTCCTTGATGCCCGCTCCCTCACCCTTGCCATCCGGAAATATTACCCCAATGCTCCCATCTCCCAACTGATTCCTCGCAAGGACTCGGTCCTCATCAAATCCCCCAGTGCTTCCCTCCACACCGATCTCCTCTCCCGCATCCCCCGTATCCAATTTGGCCAACGTGCAACCCTTACCCCCTACCACAACACGTCCTCTCCCCGTCAGCCTCAACCTCCCCGGCGTCCGCCAACCTTCACCGCTGTGATCACGAAGCTTAGCCCCGTGATCACGGAGGCTGAGGTGTTGGCGGAACTCAACTCCCTGCCCGACATTGAACTCCGCTCGGCCCGTCGCATCTTCAATGATGCCGGGCCGACTTTTCTCATGCGGATATTCACCGAATCCTCCTCCTACATTGAGCGCCTCCTCACCGAGGGAGCCCTAATCTACAATCAGCGCCATATGGTGGACCCCTCCCGTTCTCCCGTCCAATCCTACCGCTGCCAACGCTGTCTCACCTACAATGACCACATTACCTCTGCCTGCAGGAACCCCCCTACTTGTCCCCACTGCAAAGCTTCCCACTTCCTCAAGCATTGCCCCAACCTCACCTCTCCCCCCTCCTGCAACACTTGCAACGAACCACATCCTACCTACTCCTCGAAGTGTAAAGCAAAACCTCCACCAGTAACCCCTGAGCTCACCGTTCCTGTCCGTCCTGTTGATGACCCCATCCACCCCAACAACTCGCTCCGCCCCCCCCCCCCTACTGCTGAGGACATCATCCGTTTCACCACCATTGTGCTCCAAAACATCCACCCCTTCCAGCGCTCACACACTCTTTCCCAAATCGCCCTCGCTGCCCATTCCATCTTCCATCTTACCACCTATGCCACATACTCCCACAACCAGGCCCACTTCACCTTCACCCCCCTCACCACCCTTGTCTAACTCTCCACTCCCATGGTACAACAACCGTACCGTATCCTGTACCACAACATTCGCTCCCTGCCCACCCACAAACTCCTCTTCCTCCACACCCTACGTCAGCACCGTGTGGATGCCTTCGTCCTAAATGAAACCTTCCTTCAACCCCGTCTCTCCGTCTCCACGGCTCCTTACACTCTACACCGCACCGATAACCCATACCGTCTCGCACGTGGCGGAGTTGCTATAGGCCACCTCAAGCACCTCCCTGTCCGGCCCCAACCTCTCCTTAACAATCCTGCCGAGCATCTCACCCTCAGCCTCCTCTTCCCCACCCTTACCATCACCTGTGCCACCATTTATGTCCGCCCTCGCACCCCCATCCCGTACGATTTCCTGGCCCACATTGACCGCACCTTCTCCACCTACGTGATTGCCGCCGACCTCAATATCCACAGCCGTGATCCTGCCGACCTCCAGCGGTGGCATCAGTTTCTCACCACTCTCCAGGGAGACCTGGTTCCCCTGCCTCAGCACACCCGGCCCAAATCCAACACCACTCCTGATGTGGTCCTTGCCTCTCCTAACCTCCTTGGGCGCATCACCGCGGATGTCCTTGACCTCATTGGCAGTGACCATGCTCCTGTCCTCCTCACTATCTCTACCGGTCGCCATCCCCGCCATGCTCCTCGCCCTGACGTCCCTCCTAAACTTGTCCATGATTACTCCCGTGCCAACTGGGATGCCTACCGGGATTCCATTCACACCCAGGTTGACGGCCACGACCTTACCCTCCAGTCTCCTGATGACATCGCTCGTGCTGCTGCCTTCCTGCACCAGACATTGTATGACGCCGTCGCCACCCATATCCCCACCAAAGCCATCCACCCTCACCGCCCCGCCATGCCTCCACAGGCCGTCCTTCTCCTTCGAGAGTCCCGCCACCTCTACCGCTCTTTTCTCCACACTCGTGACCGGGATACACTTACCCGCCACCGGCAATTACAGCGACACATCCGCAACCTGCTTGTTGCGAAGAAATGCCGAGCCTGGCGCCAGACATGTACGCAACTCAACACCACGCTCCCCATCAACTCTTCCAAGTATTGGTCTGCTTTCCACCGCCTTACTAGGAACCGCCCCACCCCCCAGTACCCTCTCCTCCTTAATGACCGTCCCTTTCCTGACAACCTCAGTAAGGCCAACCACTTTGCCTCCCACCTCTCTGATGTTTTTTCCATCCCAGATGATCCCCACTTTGATTATTCCCTCTTCCCTGATGTCATGGACCGTACGAATACCTCTGTTCCTCCCCTTGCTCCTAGTTTCCAGTACTTGGGCCACACCCCACCTTCTGCACTTAACACTCCCATCACTACACAGGACATCAGACTCACACTCGGCACTAAACGCAACACTGCTCCCAGCCACGACTGCGTTACCTACCGCCACCTCAAACACTGCCCTCCCTCCTTCCTTTCCCTCCTTGCCACCCTCTACAATGTCATCCTTGCCACTGGCTTCTATCCCGACCTGTGGAAAACCTCCCGTATCCTGATGTTCACCAAACCCAATAAGCCTCCATCTGATGCCTCTTCCTATCGTCCTATCTGTCTCACACCGGTGTTCAGCAAGCTCTTGGAATCCATCCTTTCCCGGCGCATCCATCTCCACCTCCACCAAAACCACCTCCTCCCAAACACCCAATGTGGCTTTCGACCTTCCTTCTCTGCTGATGACCAACTCCTCCGCCTCACTCATCTCCTCTCCCTCCAGCTTAACTCCCGTCGCTCCGCCATTTTGGTCTCACTTGACCTCGAAAAGGCCTACGACCGTGTCTGGCATCCCGGTCTCCTGTTTAAACTCCAAACCTACGCCCTTCCTATCAACTACACCCGTCTGGTGGCCTCCTTCCTCTCCCACCGCCCCTCCTATGTTACCGTCCATCATGCCAATTCCCACACCTTCTACCCCTCTGCCGGTGTGCCCCAGGGCTCTGTCCTCTCCCCTCTCCTCTACCTCCCGTACACGGCAGATATGCCCCAACCCCCCCCTCCAGTACACCTCTTGCAATATGCTGATGACACCGCATTCCTCGCCCTCGCTCCTACCCTCCAACGGTCCCAACGCCTTCTCCAGAATCACCTTGACCTTTCTGCTGCATGGTGTAACCAATGGCTCCTGAAACTCAATCCTCTCAAGACCCAGGCAATCATCGTAGGTCGTACCACTCGCTCCTTCCGGCTCCTGGATTTCTCCCTTACTGTCTGCGCGTGTCCTGTCCGCCTCACCCCCACCCTCACCTACCTTGGCCTCACTATTGACTGTCACCTCACCTGGATACCTCTTCTCCGCTCCATCCAATCCAAAGCCCACAACCGCCTCCGACTCCTCAAACTCCTCTCTGGCCGGACATGGGGGTTGCACCCCTCTACCATCCTCCACACCTACAAATCCTTCATCCGTCCCATCCTCTGTTATGCCAGTCCTGCCTGGATATCTGCCCCCCCCCCCGAAATTCTATCAGTCCCACCAGATCCTTGAGCGTCATGCACTCCGCCTCGCCTTCCGTATCCGGCTCCCGTCACCCATGCGGATCCTCTATGATCTCATTCCTTTCCCCCATCTGCTCCTATTCCTCGAACATATCCGCATCCTCTACACCTCCCGCCGTCTTGAACCCCTCACCCCCTGGTTGCTCCTCTCCTCTCCCATCCCAGCCCCCTGCCACGTCTTCACCGTTGTGTCCCCCCTACCCTCCATCTCTACACCCTCCATCTCCTTTCCCAAGGTGGCTTCCGTCAACTCCCCCTCCCGGATGATGCCCTCTCTCCCTCCATTTATCCTTCCTATCAACTCTGATCCTCAATCCCCCTCCTTTCCTCTATCCTTTCCCTGGGATCCCTCTTCCCCCCCCTTCCGTCCTGTTTTCTCCCCACTAAACCTCTCCCTACCTCCCTTCTCCCCCCCACTCCTTTTGTATTCCCCTCCTCTGCCTACCCCACTCCCTGCCGCATCTGCCCCCCACCCCTCTTCTGGGTCCTCATCCTCCTTCAGCTCCTTTCCCGGCTCCCCTCTTCGCTTTTACTCCACTTTCCCCCCTTTTTTGTTTTCCCATCTTCTGTCCAGTTTCCCCCCACCTGCTCTCGACTGTGGTGTCACATTTGCCAACTTTTTAGTGCAGTGTTCCAGTGACTATTCAGTGTTGTTTGTCTTTCTCGTGTTGCGAACAGAAACCATGCTGTCGCTAGGTGTGAATTTTATGTCCTTTGCGAACAGAATCCAGACTGTCGCCGTGTTTTTTTAATTGTCTATTGTTTTCCCTGTCTGCTTCGTATGTATTTTTATTAGCGTCATCATCCCTGTGTTGTTGTTTTAAGTTCCACGATTTCTTTTCGCCTTGTTACTCTCTGTCTCCGATTTTATCGCCTGTTTTTTATTATTTGTTCTCTTGATCTTTGTCACAAAATCTGTCGGCTGAAGAGCGGCATACTAAGCTGCTGCCAGCCCGCCCCCTTCGGGAGGAATTGAAATTCAATAAATGAAAAAAAAAAAAATCGGATTCAGCAGGCGATCATTGTAGGCAAAACCACCCCTTCCTTCCGCCTCCTTGATTTCTATCTCACCGTCTATGGCCGTCCCATCGCCCTCACTCCCACCCTTAAGTACCTTGGCGTCACCCTCGACCGTCGCCTCTCCTGGACTCCCCATCTCCGTACAATCCAAGCCAAGGCACATTCCCGACTCCGTCTCCTCAAGCTCCTTTCCGGCCGTACGTGGGGTCTGGACCCTTCCACAGTCCTCCACACCTATAAATCCCTCATCCGCCCTATCCTTTGTTATGCCCCTCCAGCCTGGATCTCCGCCCCCCCCCCCTGCCTTTTATAAATCCCTCCAAATCCTTGAACGCCATGCTCTCCGCCTCGCCTATCGCATCCGTCTCCCCTCCCCCACGCGGATCCTGTATGATCTCATCCCCTTCCTCCACCTCCTCCTTTTCCTTGAAAGGATACGGATCCTGTACACCTCCCGTAAACTTGATCCTCCTCACCCGCTCGTATCCCCGATCCTCTCCCATCCCCGCCCGCTGCCGCGCCTGTATTCCCACGTCCCGCCCGGTCTCCATCCCTCCACCCTCCTTACTCTCTCCCAAGGTGGCTTCCGCCAGCTCCCCCTTCCTGATGATGTCCTCCTCCCCTCCATCTACCCCTCCTATCAACTTTGACCCTGCCCCACCACCCACTTCCCGTGTCCTTTCCTTTCGGCACCCTCCCTCCCTTCTCTCCTCTTCCCTTCATTTTTCCATCTCCCTGTCCCCTCCCTCCACCACTCTTCCCCCCGGGCTTCCCCTCCCCCTTCCTCCCTCCCCCCTATCTCCCCTGCCCGTGGCATCTCTGCTCTCCCCTCTCGCTCTCCCACTCCCCTTCCTCCACCTCCTCTCTTGGCAGGTCCCCGGACTCGCACACGCATAGTGAACATTTGCGCGCCGGAGATCGTCGCCTTCTGTGTCTCGTGTGTGTGACGTCGTATAGTGTTTTTGGTGTCCGCCGTCCCACTCCTACGTTCACTTGTGCCGTCGGACTCATCAGTGTTTTGTGCGCCGTGAGAACGTGTTTTCAGTGTTGTTATCGTCACATGTGAATGACTCCGTGTTTTTTGTGTCTCTGTGACCTCTCTCTTTTGCCCGTCACTTTGTTCATTGTCAATCACCACTTTTTATACTTTTGTAAAACTCTATGGCTGAAGAGCAGCGTAGTGTGCCGCTGCCAGCCTACCTGAGTTGTACAGGTTTTAAAATAACAATAAAGTAAAAAAAAATAAAATAAAATAAAATCGGATTCACACCATTACCTGTGCCACCATCTATGTCCGCTCCACTGCTCCTCTTCCTTATGACTTCATCTCACACATTGACCACACCTTCTCCACCTATGTGATTGCCGCCGACCTCAACATCCATAGCCGCACTCCTGCTGCCCTTCGGCGGTGGCGTCAGTTCCTCTCCACAATCCAGGGTGACCTTGTTCCCATTCCCCAGCACACCCGACCCGAAAGTAACACCACCCCCGATGTTGTCATTGCCTCCGCCAACCTCCTTGGGCGTATCACTGTCGCCGTCCTTGACCCCACCGGTAGCGATCACCTCCCTGTCCTTTTCACCATAACGTCTGCAAACCGCCCCCCTCCGGCTCCGCAACCTGCACCCCCTCCCAAGGTCGTCCATGACTATCGCCGTGCCAACTGGGATGCCTACCGGGACTCCATCTCCACCCAGGTCGAAAGCCACCCTCTTACCTATCGCCATCCTGACGACATCATCCGCGCCTCGTCCTTCCTTCAGACGGTAATTACTGACGCCGTGGAGGCCCATGTTCCTACTAAAACCATCCACCCACACTGCCACACTCTCCCTCCGCGGGCTGTCCTCCTCCTCCGTGAATCCCGCCGCCTCTATCGCTCCTTCCTCCGCACTCGTGACAGGGATACACTCCAACGCCACCGGCAAATACAGCGACACGTACGGAACCTTATTACAGCAACGAAACGCCGAGACTGGCGCCAGACCTGCACATGACTCAATGCCACCCTCCCTATCAACTCCTCCAAGTACTGGTCCGCCTTCCATCGTCCTACTGGTTCCCTTTCCGCTCCCCACTACCCCCTTCTGCATAACGATCGCCCCCTTCCAGACAACCTCAGTAAGGCCAACCACTTCGCTTCCCACCTTTCCGAGGTCTTCTCCATCCCCGATGATCCCCACTTTGATTATTCTCTTTTCCCCACCGTCATGGAACGTGCTGATACCTCAGTCGCTCCACTTGCTCCTAGACTCCAGTACTTGGGGCAGTTGCCCCCTCTGACGTCAACACTCCCATCACAACACAAGACATTAAACTTCTCCTCCAGTCCAAACGCAACACGGCCCCTGGTCACGACTGTGTCACCTACCGTCACCTTCGAGAAAGCCCCTATTCCTTCCTAACTGTCCTCGCCCATCTCTATAATGTCATCCCCTCTACTGGCTTCTACCCTGACCTGTGGAAGACCTCCCGCGTCCTCCTATTCCTCAAACCCAAAAAACCCCCCTCTGCCGCCTCTTCCTATCGTCCCATCTGCCTCACCTCCGTCTTCAGTAAGGTCTTTGAATCCATCCTCTCCCACCGTATCCATCGGCACCTTGCTCAACACCTCCTCCTCCCCCTTACCCAGTGTGGCTTCTGACCCTCCTTCTCTGCTGACGACCAACTCCTCAACCTTGTTCACCTTCTGTCCCTCCAGCTCAACTCCTGTCGCTCCGCCATTTTTGTTTCCCTTGACCTCCAAAATGCCTATGACCATGTATGGCATCCCGGTCTCCTCTTTAAACTCCAAACCTATGCCCTGCCTATCAATTTTGTCCGTCTGGTCGCTTCCTTCCTCTCGCACCGTCCTTCCTATGTCACCCTCCACAACACCAACTCCCGTATCTTTTATCCCACGGCTGGCGTCCCCCAGGGTTCTGTCCTCTCCCCTCTCCTTTATCTCTTGTATACAGCTGATATGCCCAAGCCACCCCCACCAGTCCACCTTCTCCAATATGCTGATGACACCGCCTTCCTGGCTCTCTATCCTACCCTTCAACGGTCTCACCGTGCCCTCCAAACCCACCTTAACCAGTTCACCACTTGGTGTAACCAGTGGCTCCACCGTCTCAACCCCTCCAAAACCCAGGCAATCATCATAGGCAGCGATCTCCATGATTTCTACCTCACCCTTTATGGTCGTCCTATCCAACTCACCCCCACCCTGAAATACCTTGGCCTCACCCTTGACCGACACCTCACCTGGACCCCTCATCTCCTGACCATCCAGCAGAAAGCCCATTCCCGCCTCCGCCTGCTGAAACTCCTGTCCGGCCGGACATGGGGATTGCATCCTTCTACCATCCTCCACACCTACAAATCCCTCATCCGTCCTATCCTCTGTTATGCCAGCGTCGCCTGGATCTCCACCCCCACCCGCTTTTACAAGGCCCTCCAAATCCTTGAGCGCCATGCCTTGCCTTCCGTATCCGCCTTCCTTCCCCCACACGGCTCCTGTATGAACTGATCCCCTTCCCCCACCTCCTCTTGTTCCTCCAACATCTCCGCATCCTTTACATTACTCGCAGGGTTGATCTCCCCCCCCCCCCCCCCCCCTCTGGTTTCCTCCTTCCTCTCCACCCCCCGCCCGTTGCCGCGCCTCTATCGCTGTATCCCTCCCTCTCTCCACCTCCACACCCTCCATCTCCTTCATCAGGGCAATTCCCAACGCCTCCCCCTCCCGGATGACGAACTTCGCCGTGACATATACCCTTCCTTCCAACTATAACCCGGCCTTGTTCCCCCCCCCCTCCCCAAGGCCCCCTTCTCCTCTTTCCTCCTTCTCCCAGAGCGGATTTTCTTCCATCCCCCCCCCCCTGAGACCCAGCACCCCATACTTGCCTCTCTCCTTCCCACATCCCTCCCTACCTGGCCCTCTTCCGCGCGCCCCCCATTCCCGTCCCCCTTCTCTTCCCCTCCCTCCCTTCTTCAGGTCTCCCTCATCTCCTTGAACCTGGCAGATCCTCTGTATTGATCATCATCAGTGTGCCACATCAGTTTTGTTTGGGAAAGCTCTTTGGAAAACAATTTTTGGAGAGAGGATGAAAGATCCTCTCATATATTGAATTTAAACGATAGTGAATTGTCGTCTTTACGCTCTTACAGTGTCTGAGAGTTAAATAGAGCATGGTCGAAGGGGACAAAGGAAAGATAAACAGAGAAATCTGTCACATATAAAGAAGGGATTACATTTAATCTTGCTCGACATTTTCTCATGAAGCGCCCAAAAAAGACTTTATCCGCCAAGTGAAACCTTATTTGTTGTATTCATGGACTGAAAACTAGGGCTACCAACGAAATGCAGTCCAATTTTGTTCCTTTTAAAATTTAAACCAAAATAGAATGAGTATGTTTACCACTGTTACAAAGTCTATATACCTACGTTAAGTAATTATTCAGAAGTTTTCCTGTAGATTTTATTTTTGTTGAGAATATTAACCCTCCAAATTCAAAACGTAAACTGTCACCTGTAGTCATTGGTACGATTTCAGGTAAAATCCCTCTTTATTTTCTTTGGAAAGCAGTTTTTGTGTCTGTTCACTCTTATACAATGGCTAGCAACTCGCGATCGCGTAAAAGTAGTGAAATTTGGGGTTTCTTCGCCGATTTAGGTGATGGGAAAGCAAAGTGCAATTATTGTTCTAAGTGTATTTCATATAAAGGAGGAAATACATTTAATCTAGCGCGTCATGTTCGAGTGCTGCATCCAACAGTGCCATTGTCAGTCAGACGCTTAGCGCCCCCTGCTCTTGCATTTTCCGATATTTCTTGGATAAAAAACCCGCACAATCCGGAACTAACATCAGCAAATGCCAGAAGCGAACAGCAGTTGGTGCCAGAAAATAACAGTACCAGTTCAGTATCAGAAAGCAGACCTCCATATCACGGAACATTACCCATGTATTTTCCGAAACCTCTTTCTAACAAAAGAAATCAGGAGATAGATTTCGCACTTCTGCAGACTGTTGTAAAGGATTATTTGCCCTTCAACATAGTGGAAAGTAAACATTTCCAAAGTTTTTAGGCAAACTGAATGGTGCTTATAGAATGCCATCTCGGAAGACCATTTCCAATACGCTGCTACAGCAAAAGTACGCCATGATGAAAGAAATTGTGAGAGCCAAAATTAATTCTGCGGAAGCGGTTGTGCTGACAATGGATGGGTGGACCTCAACTACAAATGAGAGTTATTTGTCGGTGACAGCACACTACGTTAAAGACCTAGAGCTGGCGTCTTCCCTCCTAGAGTGCTTTAAATACGACGAAAGGCACACGTCAGAAAAACTCTCGGAAGAACTGGTACGTGTCACAAGGGAATGGGGCATTCAAGAAAAAGTCGTCTGTGTTGTCAGCAACAATGCTGCTAACATTGTGGCAGCTATAAGACTCACAGCCTGGAAACACATCCCCTGCTTTGCGCACACATTCAATTTAATTGTTCAGAATGGGCATCCGCACATTCAACCCATTCTGAATAAAGTAAAAAAAAAAGTTGAATTTTTTAAAAGAAGTTCGCATGCCTGCACGAAACTGAAAAAGATGCAGGAACAGTTAAAAGAGCCAGTTCTGACACTAAAACAGGACACTGTTACAAGATGGAATTCAACCTATGATATCCTGCTAAGAATAATCGAGGTTAAGAATTCCCTAATGACAGTTATCACTCTGAATTATCCAGATCATCCAAATCTGACTGCAGAGGACATTGCAAGTGTAACACAAGCCTGTGAGCTGTTGAAAGTTTTCAAAGACTGCACTGAGGAAATGTCAAGTGAAAATGTTGTCACTGCTTCTAAAGTTATGCTACTTAGTCGCTCGTTGAAAAAATGGTGTTGCCGGTTTGTTAATAACACTGAAATTCATGTAGACATGCAACAGATGGCCGAAAAGTTAGTTGAAGACATAAAACGACGATTTAGAAATATAGAGGGAAATTCCATTTTCACGGAAGCAACTGCATTGGATCCCCGGTTCAAATTACATGGTTTTTCTGATAAAAATTCTGCTGAGAAGGTGAAATTAAACCTGATCAGGCACTGTGAGAAATTTGTGACGAACACATCCACTGCTACTGCAACAATCTCAGTTCCAACCACTGAATCAACTTCCAGTCTCTGGCTCGAATTTGATGAAGTGTTTTTCAGGCTGCAGAGTAATCCACACCCGAGAGCTGCTGCAATAGTGGAAGTGGACAAATATTTACAAGAGCCCCTGCTACAGAGACAAGGCAATCCACTTCAGTGGTGGTCTGAACGACTGTCAGTATACCCCTCGCTCTTTGAACTTGCAAAAATACGACTGTGTATTGTCGCAACCTCCACGCCGTGTGAAAGAGTGTTCTCGAAGGCAGGACACCTTATAACTGACAGAAGAAATCGCCTGACAGGGAAAAAGGTGGAACAAATTATGTTTTTAAACGGAAATCTCTGAAGATTCACCAAATCCGTTGATGTTTATTCATAAATATATATGTGTATTTTTTAAAAAATTTAATTAGGACAATCCTCAAATTGACATTTAGTGTAATTTTTTCAATAATGTGTACGAGATAAACATTCCTACATGAACGATTATCTTTCAAGCGTGGATTCCACGCATGCTTCAGTTCCAGACTCACAAGGTAAGCATTTTATTTTCATGTTGGCTGTGCGTGCTCACACAGCCAGCCTCTTCGTTTGTATTTTAATATTCATTTGTCTGCAAGCGCTGCCAACGGTAGCTTACCCATAGACGCGGAGTATAACTCCACAAATAGTCGCTGGTAATGATGTCAGCACTGCAGGAAGCAGCTGACGCTACCTTCCCCTCGCCCCTCACCGACTGTGACCCAGCCTCATTTAAAGTGTCAATTTTTGATGTTTCACACTATAGTGCCAAGTCATGGACAGAGGTTAAGTAGTCCACCATCTCTAATGGCTTTCGATAAGCAGGTTTCATCCAAGGAGATGAAGGAAATGGATATGACATACCAGATGTGAGTAATAAATGTGACACTGAAACACTACGTGCTTCATCATGGGAAAGCTGCAGTTGGAGTATCCAGTGCAAGATTTCCAACACATTGATGACAATCTTGTCACTGTTGAAAGTATGTCTGTTTAACATATTATGGACTTTCATATAGAGGAAAAGGATGATAGTACAAAAAGTGACAGTGACAGCGATTGTGATAGGGATCCTTCTATCAGAAATGTAAATGCGGCAGTGAGGACAATAAAAAATTGATTTTTGCTGCAGATGTAGATGTCAGAGCTGTTCATTGTGTTTATGAACTGAAAATTGTAACAATTTACCAAAAAATTAAAGCAATCTACAATTTCAGATTTTTTTCCTTAAAAAGTAGGGACTGCTGAACCTGTTTTTTCATTATGCCACATTTATGTAAGACCATTCAAATTAAAAGTCACTGTGATAAACAAAATGGCTTATTTATCTTTTATAAAGCATCAACGTAAGAGGGTAAAGAGAGATTTGGTAACCCACCCACCCACAGCCCCCAGAATCTTGGTAGTGGTGGCACACTGATCTGTAATGTAGCCCAAGGTGTATCTTAGTTTTGAACGTGACAATTTGGTTGTGAGTTTGTGAAGCCAATGAATGTGAATATGAATTAAAGGATGTGGTGACAGACTGATCAGTAGTGCAGCCTAATCTCTATGTTTGCACACCATATTTAAAGCTCTTTGCAATATTTCACACTTTCCATTATAAAATTTAAAACAGCCAGTGGTGTCACTTTCCTCAACATTGTAGCAGGACAAATGGATGCATTTTAGAGAGATCTTTAATCCAATGTAACACTTGCAGTGCATATTTTTGTAGTATGAAAATATAAATATGAAAATTGCCAAATACAGTGCTTTAGCTTTGCAAACACTTAATTATGGTGGTTTCATGGTTTACTGCCATCTGCTTCTCACCAAAATGAGTCACTCTTAGTACAGCTTGTTGTGTTAAAGTGGTGGGAAATGTCACATCAGCAGCTGAACATAGTACCAAATTCAGAATACATTTATTAGATATTAAACAAATCTGCAATGAATATTTTCATGCATATTATGTACATATAATATACATAAACTACGGAAATGTACTGCAGATTTGGGGGGGGGGGGGGGGGTCCTATATGTGACTTTTACCACTTAAAATATTATTTCCGTCTTTTACATTTTCCCACAATTCACACAATTTTTTTGCAAGTTCCTGGAATTGTGTAAAAGAGGGGTTTCACTTAGTCAAAGTCTCGAGGTTGTTGTATTTCTTTCTTTTTTTTATCATCTTTCTTATTATTCTCTGGAGCACGTGGACTATTCACTGTGGCTGTTATGTGAGTGACCTGTCATAGACTGTTGTGTCTCCATCCATTTTTCAGTTTGTTCGTATATATCAACTTTTCTAGACGTTGCGAAGGTGTTACATGGTTTCATTGTCAAACTGGTACGCACATCTAGTTGAACACATGTAAATTTGACATTAATCATTTTGAGATTTTTCCAACTTGCCTAGGCAAATGCTAAGCTAGATTTCATTTTGCTTTCTTTTGTTAACAAGCATAAAACATGAATCACTGACATCACGCTACTTCTTTTTTAAAGAGGTAGAGACACACATTTTGCTGTTTTCGAGATTCAAGCACTGGATTATTTCTCTTATTACCACAGTATATTTGTTTCATTAATGCTTTTATTGGTAATTGTTCATGTAAGTGTTCAAGTTTTTCCTTTTATACTAAAATTGGACTGGAATGCTCTCTTTGAAATTCTGAAGGTAACAGGAATAAAATACAGGGAGCAAAAGGCTGTTTACAGCTTGTCCAGAAACCAGACTGCAGTTATAATAGTCAAGGGGCATGAAAGGGAAGCAGTAGTTGAGAAGACAATGAGACAGGTTGTGACAAAGCAAGCTGGGATAATTTTAATTACCCTCTTTTTTTGCCATCTGCCTACTTAAATTCATTTTTCCACTTTTAACTAGTTACCATTAACATAAGCGAATAAAATTGCATTTTCATAAAAGAGAAATGTTGGCCCTTAGTCTTAAAGAATATAACACCAGATCTAATTTTGACTATTCCTAGTTAGTATCTTTCATTATAGGAAAAATCAGTAATTGTTTTGTGACTTAAATTCTATTGTTGACGTATAAACAAATATCAATTATGTAATGTAACATTTGGAAGACAAAATGCGAGTAATCTTAAAGTATCTATTTGGCTCTCTTCAAAAACATATTAGCAAATCCAGCCCTGAATTAATTCCAAAGTAATTAACAGTTTTATCAAAAGTATTGTTTGTGTAACTATATTTGTTGTCTTCATGATTTAAACAGTTCAGCTTAACCCCTGTAGTAGGAGAGACTGTTAAAAGAAATGAATCTTTTGATGTATTCAGTTAATTTAATGAGTTAAGTTTTAATTGCAATTTCTGTAAATTTAACTTTAAACAATGTGTAGTTTCAGTACCTATTATTGTGAAGATATATAAGGGCCTCATTTTTGGTCATGAGACAGTCCACAGCTGAGTTTCAGATGAGAAACCTGTGTTGGTTAGAATGACAACAATGCTTCAAGTTAACTGTAGAATAAGTGTTAAACAATTAGACTGTGTGTAAAAACAATGACAGTGTCTGCTTTCCATATGAACCTATTTATTCTTCAAGAACTGTGTGAATTATGTGGTTATGTTTTTACTGCTCGTAGATGTTCAACAGTAAACTATTGTAGCAGTATGTGGAGGTTCGCCTGCAAACTATTAATGAGGCTTATGGAAAGTTTAAACAGTAATGCACTGGCTATACATATATAACTGTGTGTTACTGGGGGATAGTGCAAAGTGAAAGTAGAAGTCAGTGAAAAGGAACTGTGCATCTGTCAGCTACATTATTTACCGTAGTCAGCATCCAAATTGCAGATCCCATTTTTCAGCCAGTGTAACAACACAGTACGTCAACACCAAGGACAATCAACAAACAAAGAAAAAAAAGCAGGTGGAACCGCTACAAGGGTTTTAGCCTATCCTCAGTGTTTTCAATCTGTACATTGAACAAACAGTAAAAGAAACCAAAGAAAAATGTGGAGTAGCAATTAAATTTTAGGGAGAAGAAATAAAAACTTTGAGGTTTCCGGCTGACTTTATAATTCTCTCAGGGAGAGCAAAGGACTTGGGAAAGCAGTTAAATGGAATGGATAGTGCCGTGAAAGGAGGATGTAATACGTATTTACCCGAATCTAAGCCGCACTTTTTTTCTGGTTTTTGTAATGCAGAAAACCGCCTGTGGCTTAGAATCGAGTGCAAAGTAAGCGGAAGTTCTGAAAAATGTTGGTAGGTGCCACTACAACTAACTTCTGCCATCGAATATATGTAGCACTATACAGGCATGCTTTCCAGGCACAAAGATAAGTACTGACACACCAAACCTCTGTGTCAGTAAATAAATTAAAAGAAAGGGTAGAAGAATGTAAACATTATGCCATGTATTCTTTTGTGTTTGCTGCTATCTCATTTAAATCCTGCCTGCCTAATAAACTACGAAACTAGAGCGAGACAACAGCAAAAGCAGAAGAATATACATATCAAGTCATGTTTATATTTATATTATTCTTATGCTGAATAGTGATACAGTCAGAAATGAAGCATGGCAATTGACTAGATTTTTAAATCTAAGATGAATCTGATTTCTGTGCAGAATGTAATGTACTAAAGAGGCGTCTCCAAAGATTTTCAAATGGAGAAAATTTTTCTCTAAACTCTCGTTCAGAACATCATCTATAATACGCAGTCTATTATTCGGTGCTTGTTGCTCATTATCAAAGAAAGCAGCAGTGTTGGTATCAACAAATAGCAGTCTCTTGCCATTGTTTCGCTTATTAGACAAGTCCTCTTTTTTTAAATTGTAAGCCGCAGTAGCACGCACAAAAGCAAGCCGTGCTGCGAGCAGCAACAGGTCGTAAACAAACAATGCATGACACAGTACAATAATGCATTTTCCGCTTAGAGTGATGTAAAAACCTATAACAAAGAAAACGGCACTTATCAGATCAAAATAAGCAACCGATTCTAACCAGACAAAGCACGTCAAAAAGGAAGGGTGCCCGTATAAATACGGACGGAGCGCCTGACACATAGCAATGGCTGCTTGGTAAAGCTTAACTGTTAAACTTATGACTCGAGCCAAACTACTGTAGCTGTATCTTCATCCCTCCGACTTCAGTTGTGTATCATGTTACAATGGACCAACTTTGTTTCAATTTGGAGGTGCGGTCTAAAACATTTCTCTCCCCTTGAATTTCGAGTCTCAAATTTCAGGTGCAGCTTAGTTTCTGGAAATTATTTTTCCCTTGATTTCGAGTCTCATTTTTCAGGTGCGTCTTAGATTCGAGTGCGGCTTTGATTCGAGTAAATACAGTAAACATCAACAAAAGCGAAATGGATAAAGGAGAGTAGTTGAATTAAATCAGATGATGCTAATAGGATTAGATTAGGAAATGGGACGCGTAAAGTATTCCTGAAGAAGAGAAATGTGTTACCATTGAATATAGATTTAAGTGTTAGAAAGACTTTTCCAAAGGTATTTGTCTGGAGTGCATCCATGTATGGAAATGAAACATGTTCGATAAACACTTTAGACAAAAAGAGATAGAAGCTTTTGAAATGTGGTGCTGCAGATGAATGTTGAAGATTAGATGGGTCAATCATGTAACTAAGGAGGTACTGAATGGAGTTGATGAGAAAAGAAATTTGTAGCACAACATGACCAAAGGATAGGATTGGTTGATAGGACACATTCTGTGACATCAAGGGATCACCAGTTTAGAATTGGACAAAAGTTTGGGGAGTAAAAATCGTAGAGGGAGACCCAGTAAGCAGTTTAAGAAGGATGTATGTTGCAGTAGTTATTGGGGATGAAGAACCTCGGACAGTATAGGGTAGCATGGAGAGCTGCAACAAACCAGTATTCAGACTGAAGACAACAACAACAACTAAAAGATGGCAATAAAATCATAATCCAACATAACCTTTGTAGATGGACTATCTGTGGTTGAGTGACCATGTACACTTAATAACACCAAAACTCGCCACAGGAAATTATGGCCAGAGGTGAAGTCCTGTATGATACTGCCACGACAAAATGAAGCATGTCACATTTTCACTTTATAAATTATAGAACTGATCATATTTTAGAAGCATATCTTATAAGGTGAGGACATCAAGGATGTGCAAGTTGCTGGAATTCCAAAACTTGTCATCTGTTCCAATATAGTAAAATTAAAATGTTTCCAAGACTGTGAATTGCACAATTTATTTTGATATCAAGGTCACTAGTCATCTCCAAAGGTTAAAGTCACCTCATTTCATTTTCAGTTTATTCTGAGGCCGCTCTAAAGAGGAAAAATTACTTGGAATATTATGGAAAACTGGTCCTGTCACTATTCTAGACCTGTATATTCTTTAAAAAAAACTGTAAACAGAATATAGTGTCACTGTCGAAAAATACTCTGCATAGCTACTGATGGTGGTCTTTTCAGTTAAATGGATAACATCATTAATTTCTGCTGATTGGAGTGCAGGTTCAACTCCCATTTTGATTCCCTGATTTTTCCTTATGACACACATTCCTTTCTTTTGACAGTCCACTGTGTCTGACATCTTCCACAATAATATGAGGCAAATTCAGAAGTAAGGGCTGTTTGCTCATAAAAATATGTGTATTCATTAGAAAAAGTGTTTGGTGTTTGTTGCTTGCTTTAATTTCCCACAAATCTTCTCTACTTCTCCATGTAAACACTGTCCACTTCTAAGCACTTTTTGTAATGCTCTACTAGCTTCTTCATCTCCTCTGCATAGAAGTTCTTTGCCTGGAAATTGAACCAGTTGACAATATCCATCTTGAGATCCTCATCATCTTCAAACAATTGTTCCAAGTGCAAGAAGAGCTAGTAATTGCTGGATGTGGATCAGAACTGTAGAGTGGTTGTTTGAAAAGTCCCCAACATAAATGCCGGATCTTTACCATTATATGGACAGTGTGTGCACACACATCAAGGAGAAGGCCTATCTCAGATGGCAGTTTCTCACACCATCAATCTTTGATGGCACATCTCAACTTTGTGAGCACTTGGCAATATGTGTCAACAACTATTAACCCATGTTATATGAAATCAACCAAAGAAGTGTCCTTTTCATCCCAAAAACACTATCCATAATTTCTTGAGTATGCGGATTACTTTAAGTTTTTCGGCTTTGGTGAAGCTTAATGGCACCACTCCACTGCCTGTTGTTTCAACTATGCAATGGTTTAGGATATCCATATATTGTTACCCACAACTGTGTGGAAAACAAATCATCTCCATCTTGTCAATAGTGTTCCAAAAACACCTGCCCTCATGATATGCTTTGACCTTTGTGTCGGTTAAACATTTTTGGTACTAATCCTGCACACAATTTGCAATATCTGAGGCAGTCCCTTGACAGTCTCGTAAACAGGAGTGTGTGCAACACAAGGATACTCATCAGGCAGAGCACCAATTGTGACTCATCAATCAAACTGCAGTATTTGGCTCACGTGTTGAATGATTTCATCGGTCTAGATACTGAACCTGTCACTCTGCTATTCATGATCCACATTTTTACCACCACTTTTTAAGTCTTAGTTCCTATGTCTTATCTTTTCTTCATTCATTATTGTAGACCTATAAAGTAGTCAGAACTTTGGATGAATTTGGTCTGTAGTTTGTTTTGCATGCAAAAATCAGATTGCCACCCGTATTTCACAACTTGTTTGAACAACAATTTTTGAAGCCATTGTTTTTTGCTTTCACCCTGTGTCAAATAACCATTGAATCTAAACAATGACTTCTGTGACATTGTAAACAGTTGGTAGAGAGCACTGCATTCATTCTACTTTGTTCCGGGGTGGCAGTATTTAAATATAAGCTGATAGCCCCTGCTTCTCAAATATGTCTCATTATGTGGAACACATTCCTTTTATACCATAATGTACACTTAATTTCCAACACTAGAGGCAATGGTAAGTTGGCTACAAATTGAGGAGGCTCATTTCTGTTGACAGCTTTTTGTAAAACTGGCAACAGTCTAGCAGTTCACTGGCAGCTATTTCTGCTGTTAGACAACCAATGTGAGGTGGCTCCAGCATATGGAAAAAATAATGAAATTATAATAAGAACAATATACTAACAATATATGAATTTCATTACAGTTAAGTGAAAGGTTGATGGTTTCCAAAAGATGATATTCAGTTTATGCAACAGCAGCAATAATAACACAAAAGATTTTTTTCTATGATTTTGTTACCGAATTCCATTCGGTCATTTTGCAGCTTGATTACAGAAAGAGAAAATATCTGACTTAAATATATTGGTTCTGCAGCAATATTTGAAGTGACTATTACAGTACCCACCATATGTGGAGAAAACATTGTACCACATGGCTAACATGATACTGCTGTTGCAGATACTCATTTTACTGCAATGGTGGTTAAGGCATATAGCTCATAAACTGAGATTTAAAGTCAGTTGAAATGTGCATATGTGACCATCTTCCTTGAGTCAGAAATTTAAAATTTATAGGCTCAGTTTCAAATCTTATTTGTGAACTAGCTGAGAAACCCAGTGTTGTCCAGGTATTTATTTATAGCTGTGCTCAAGACTTCAAATGCATGGAATTTATTTTTGATTTGTAAAGCTTCTTTGTATATGAAATTTGGAGTAGTATGAGTGGGGCCACGAACAAAGAAATTGTTTGCTTCACTGACAGAGGAGAGAGCTATGTAGAGCTGACCATGCGAACAGCAACTGGCTGACCCTAAGACCTGTGCCCACACCACACAGCATCTGGCCGTTTGCTTTGTTTATGGTCATGGCATCACATAAGCTCACTGAGTGAAGGGTTTTGAGGAGCGAAAAATGCCTTATGCTCTCAACCAGAGTTATGTTGTGCCTCAATTTCAGAAGGAGTTTCCAAAGCAGTTTAAAGCCTGATGTTCTCGAGCCACAGAAAGTCATGCCTCAGGGTCTTCATTGAGTTCTTGAGACCAAATAGTCCTCAATCTTTTAGCTGTTCTGAGGCATTCAGAGAGACTTGACTGTTTTCTAGGCATTTTTTTGTAGCAATGAAAATGTAATGAGTAGGCACCCAAATCACAGAGCAAAGTTAATAAATTCATTTTTTTCTAGCAAAAAATATAAATAAAACCTATCAAACAAAACAAAGCAGTGTCATCAAGTTTTTAATATATAAAGTGAAATCAGTAAATCCGTACATCCTAGACAAGTAAATTCAATATTTGTTTGTATTCATAAAGATAAGACTGCAGTGCTTAATTCTGCCACTGACGTAAACTTCGGAAAATGCTTCTACCACTGTGGTAAATGTAAATGTCATGTGACTAGGGCCTCCCGCTGGGTAGACCGTTCGCCAGGTGCAAGTCTTTCGATTTGATGCCGCTTTGGCGACTTGCGCATCGATGGGGATAAAATGATGATGATTAGGACAACACAACACCCAGTCCCTGAGCGGAGAAAATCTCCAACCCAGCCGGGAATCGAACCCGGGCCCTGAGGATTGACAGTCTGTCACACTGACCACTCAGCTACCCGGGGCAGTAAAAAACCCTCTCTAAGAAAGATGTCAAATACAAATAAAACTACCAAAGAAAATAAGGCAATATCATTGAGTTTTTAATTCACAAAGCCAAATCAGTAAATCTATATATCCTAACAGAGTAAATTCTCTGTTAGTTTTTATTCATAAAGATCAGATTGCAGTGCTTAAGTCTATCACTGACATAAACTTCCAACAATGCGTCTGTCACTAAGTTTAAAAAAAACTAACAGTGCCATCTATGATGTACTACTAAGCTGAGTCAACAATTGTATGTAAAATGTTAAACTATGATATCTTTTGTTTTTCTGTGGTCTGATTTTGATGAAAGAAAGCCTATATGTTGCCCAAGCTATGCTCAAGTCACCTGTGAAAAACTCATGAAAATTTGTCCAGTAGTTTCAGAAATTGGCATGTTCAAATGGACAGATGTGATGGTTTTGGATAAAATTTTAAATTACAATATCTTTTTTTTCTGTGATCTGATTTTGATAGAACTAAAGCCTAAGTGCCCGAAGCTACATTCAAGTTACCCCATGAAAATTTGTATAGTTAATAGTTTTGGAAACAAGTGTGTTCAGACAGTTAGACATGACTGTTTTACAGTTTTATTATTAGTACAGATTGTTAACAAACAAAATTTCAAATGAATTTGTCTGGGTAAATCAGGTTCGCTACAGGAAATGACAATTGCGTTTCTAAATTTTTTTGGGATGTTGCCATATCTTGACTACATTGACAACAGGGAGAATGTCTTCCCATAGCCAACCTATTTTAATTGAGCAGATCCAGAAGTCTTGTGCTGCTAAGAATAGCCCATTGTTGTCCAGTCCTCAGAGATGAGGGATAGTCAAACATAAAAAAGAAAGAGTGTCAAAATAACAAAAGAGGCTAAAGCTGGCTAGACATAATGTTCAGATGCATTGATGGCAACCTACATCATAAACTAAGAGGTGGTGGTTTACCAAACTGAACAAGGCCTGTGGTTTCTATACAGCAACCCACAGCAGGCTCAGTTTATTCTTAATTTAGTTTCTGATAGTTTCACATTAATAATGTCTTGTAGATTATCAGAACATTTACATAGAATTATCAAGGAGGTGTAATTCTTAGATCTGACTGCTAACATACTCGATCTACAAGTGAAATTTCTGGGAACCAAAGTCTCCTCTATAGGAACCAACATGGGTTCCAAAAATGATCGAGTGAAACCCAAGTTGCTTTGTTCATCCAAGAGATCCAGAAAACAGTAGACACAGATGTCCAGGTAGATGCCATTTGTTCCTCAACTTCTGGAAGGCATTTAATACTGTTCCACACTGTTGCCAAATGAACAAAATACGAGCATATGGAATATCAGACCTGGTGTGTTATTGGGTTGAAGGGGTTTTAACTAACAGAACACATCATGTCATTCCGAATGAGAGAAGTCTTCAGACCTAAAAGCACTTTGGATGTGCCCTAAAGCAGTGTTATAGGACCACTGCTTTTCACAATATATATAAATGACCTAGTATATAATTGGAAGTTCCATGAGGCTTTTCACAGATGACACTCTTGTGTAAAAAGTCACGATGGTAGAAAATTGGTCCTTGACATCGACAAATGTAACATATTGTGAATACATAGACAGAAAGATCCTTTATTGTGTGATTACAAAACTGGAGAACAGTCACTGGAAGCAGTTACTTCCATTAAAAGCCTAGGAGAGTGCTACAGAGCAATTTGAAGTGGAAGTGATGATAAAATTAATCACACATAAGGTAGATGCCAGAATGAGAGTCACTGGAAAAATCCTCAGGAAATGTCCATCAACAAAGGAAGTAGCATCAATATGCAACCCGTACCAGATTGGACTGATAGAGGAAACAGAGGAGACCCAAAGAAGGGCACCTGCAGTTTGTGGTCTAGCGGCTAGCGTTGCTGCCTCTGAATCACAGGGTCCCGGGTTCGATTCCCAGCTGGGTTGGGGATTTTCTCTGCCCAGGAACTGGGTCCTTGTGTTGTGGCAGATGCTGCAAGTGAGGCTTTTTGCATCACAGTATTGTCTGCTGTTAAAGTACTGAGATCATATATTCTTAGAAGAGTCAGTCAGCATATTGCTGTCTCCTATGTATATATCGCGAAAAATCCATCAAGGTAAAATTGGAGAGATTCAAGTCCACACGGAGGCATACCACCAATTTATCTTCCCACAAACTGTACGCAACAGGAACAGGAAAAGGGGGAAGTGACACTGGTACACAAAGTACCCTCAGCCACACATCTTAAGGAGGCTTGTGGAGTGTAGATGTAGATTTAGATTGGGAATGCTAATATTAATTTCAGTTAGTCCACTAATAACATACTGAATAAATTCCTAACTACTGTGAATGTTGAGTGTCCTGTGGATTTCATCAACTGTTGTGTCAATTTAACTGTTGAAATAATGCAGACAGATGAAAAGTTCTTCGTTTTTATAGTTTGAGGACTCTTCTTAGCTGCATGTTACTGGGTACAGTAACTAGTAGAATAGCTAAGTGCTATACTAAGTATTTTCCTACTGTAACATTCAATTTCCAGTATGATTCATAAGTCTTCTGGCTACCTCAATTCAGTATCTGCTAGGCATAGTCATAGGTATCTGCTTTGCCAAAACCAAGTGTGTTTCTTTAATCTAAAATACGTATTTTTATCTGATTGCACATTGCTATACCTTGTGTCAACTCATTTGACTGGGAAGAGTGTGTAACACAATTGTTGAAAAATCATAACTGACAAACGCTTGAAAAAGAAAGGTTTCTTACAAACCATGCATAGAAAACTTCACCTACCATCTTTCAGAGTAGAAATTATGAATGTTCTGAAACTTCCCTAAGATATTATGCAGACGAAATTAAATAACTATCAGCTCGTACAGAAGTTTACAAGCAGGCATTCCTCCCATGCTCTATCTACGAATGAAACAGGAAGAAACCTTAATGTACGATACAATGAAAAGTACCTACTGGCATGTGCTTCAAAGTGATTGTGTGGAGTATAGATGAAGATTCATGTGTAAAAACTAGTTTGCTAAAATAAAGTCTTACGATAACATCAGTGACAAGAATTTTGATTTCCTTTGACAATTACAAACAAGGTGTGATAAAAAATTACAAAAGCAATTAATAGGCTGATTTATATCACTTCTTTTCAGTAGATTAAGCAGTAAAAAATGTGGAAATTAGCTCATACCTGCAACAATTGATGTAATTACCTGTCTCTTTGTTTGTTTCTTTTTTAATGTGCATTTTGATTGATTACGGTGTGGCATCAGATAATTTTTAATTAGGTTGAAATATACATTTTCTCCTGCCACCATGTTTCCTCACTGGCACAGATGATCTAAACTGGTACTCATATATGATGCAAAATTGCACTTGAACACAGTCTGTTTCAACATAAAAATTGCACAATATCTCACTGTATTGTGACATTTGTGGTAAGCTTCTTTCGCAGTTATTTACAATATAAGCTAATAATGGTTAATCTGTAATTCATTAGAATTTCAGGTAAAGTTGAATCCGACAACTGATTTTATACTTTAAGATCTCTCCTGCCATGCCCTGTATAGGAAGTTGTCACATTGGTGGTATTAGCAGCCACTAAGTTCTTGGATATTTCCACATGAGGTAACTTCCAGTTCTGGGAAAATACTGGTATACCACTTTTGAAACACTGGTATACCACTTCTTTAAGAACTCAATCATACACCTCAATCGTTAATGATGTATTATCATTTCTATTGCGTGTGTTCCACTCCACACAGTCTTCATTCTGTTTATAGTATAGATTTTCCATAGACAATCACTCAACAGAAAAGCAGGAATCAGAGGCATTTACTGTGATGCAAAGAGCATGACATTGTCGATGGATGTCCCAAACAGCTCTGGTGCATAACTTGTCTCAAGATGGATAGCTAGTTATTTCCTTTGTTGCAAAAATGTTTTTGGTCAGAAGTGTTAGCATGCCGAAAAGTTAAGTAAATTATATCCTTGCTTTATTGAGATACTCCAAACAGATCTACTGCATCACAAAAACATTAAAGAATGAACAGTCTCAAAAACTGGGTTTGAAAGTTTAATACTACATTCCATTTACTGCTAGATCACTGACATACACAATAGCATACACTGAGGTGATAAAAGTCATGGGGTACACCCAAATATTGTGTTGGTCGTCCTTTTGCCCAATATAGTGCAGCAACTCAACATGGCATGGACTCACAAAGTTACTGGAAGTCCCCTGCAGTAATATTGAGCCATCCTGCCTTTGTAGCCAAAGTGCAGCTAGTGCAGGATTTTGTGCACAGAACTGATCCCTCGATGATGTCCCATAAATGTTTGATGGGATTTAAATCGGGTGATCTGGGTGGCCAAACCATTTTCTCAGATTGTTCAGAATTTTCTTCAAACCAATCGCAAACAGTTGTGGGCCGGTGACATGGCACATTGTCATCCATAAAAATTCCATCATTGTTTGGGAACATGAAGTCTCTGAATGGCTGCAAATGGTCTCCAAGTAGATGAAAATAACCATTTCCAGTCAATGATTGGATCATTCCATGTAAACATAGCCAATTATGGAGCCACCACCAGCTTGCACAGTGTCTTGCTGACAAATTGGGTCCATAGCTTCGAGTATAGATTTAAGTGTGAGGAAGTCGTTTCTGAAAGTATTTGTATGGAGTGTAGCCATGTATGGAAGTGAAACATGGACGATAAATAGTTTAGACAAGAAGAGAATAGAAGCTTTCGAAATGTGGTGCTACAGAAGAATGCTGAAGATAAGGTGGGTAGATCACGTAACTAATGAGGAGGTATTGAATAGGATTGGGGAGAAGAGAAGTTTGTGGCACAACTTGACTAGAAGGAGGGATCGGTTGGTAGGACAGGTTTTGAGGCATCAAGGGATCACAAATTTAGCATTGGAGGGCAGCGTGGAGGGTAAAAATCGTAGAGGGAGACCAAGAGATCAATACACTAAGCAGATTCAGAAGGATGTAGGTTGCAGTAGGTACTGGGAGATGAAGAAGCTTGCACAGGATAGAGTAGCATGGAGAGCTGCATCAAACCAGTCTCAGGACTGAAGACCACAACAACAACAACAACAGCTTCATGGGGTCTGCACCACACTTGAACCCTGCCATCAGCTCGTACCAACTGCACTCAGGACTCATCTGACCAGGCTATGGCTTTCCCGTCATCTTGGGTCCAACCAATATGGTAATGAGCCCAGGAGAGGCACTGCAGGCGATGTGCTGTTAGCAAAGGCACTTGCATCAGTCTGCTGCCTTAGCAAAGGCAGTCTGCTGCCGTAGCCCATTAACGCCAAATTTGGCCGTGCTGCCCTAACGGATACATTCTTCGTGCATCCCACATTGATTTCTGTGTTTATTTCACACAGTGTGGCTCATCTGTTGACACTGACAGCTCTACACATATCTTGCTGCTCATGGTCGTGAAGTGAAGCCCATTGGCCACTGCGTTGTCTGTGGTGATAGGTAATGCATGAAATTTGGAAGTCTTGACACAGTCTTGATTCTGTGGATTTCAGACTATTGAAGTCTCTAACGATTTCCAAAATGGAATGTCCCATGCACCTAACTCCAACTACCATTCCACGTTCAGCGTCTGTTAAGTCTTGTCATGTGGCTATAATCACATCGGAACCTTTTCATATGAATCACATGCCACTGTTTAATAATAATAATAATAATAATAATAATGGAGCAAAATTAACTTTAATAAAAAAACTAGTAGTTTTAATTGAATATTTCAACCAGTCACAAGACACACCTTCAGAAGTAATGGATAACTTGAAGGAAAACCTCAGTACAATAATGTATAGTTTCCACAGGCGAGATATTACTATCAGAAGAGATTTTAACCATGTCAGTAATGTAAAAGAACTTGGGATGAAGTAAAAATTGATGAGACTCTACAGAAATATACCCTAGCAAAACAGTTAAGTAGATCCCCCATCCCACAGGTATACAAACAGTATTATGAAGATATACCATAAAATAATGCCTTTTGCACAAGCCATGTAAAGTAAAATGTAGAACTGCAGACAGATCTAAAAATGGCTACCAGAAGGGCAATGTCTAGTCTTCAGACTTCTATTGTCAAATCTCTCACAAAACCATAAAGCATTTTTAAGTCTGACTATATTATAAAATCTAATATTTTAACACTTGTCCAAAACTGACACCAGATAAATATTAGTTGAAAACAGAATTCTGCTTCTGGTTAAACTTGACAGGGTCTTCAAGTCAGACAAATCCAAGTCAAATACTGTGTGTAATTTTCATTGACTGATAGAAAGGACGTGTTACCCTGACTGAAAGAAGTAATAATAATAATAATAATTCCCGTGGAGGCCCGGGAAAAGAATAGGCCTCCGGTATGTTCTGCCAGTTGTAAAAGGCGACGAAAAGAACAAACCACTAATAGGGCTAACCCTCCTTTTAGTGTGATTACTTGGTTCAGGACAGAACTAAAGAAGCCTCGGACAAGCGCTGTCATGGTCGGGGACGACGCTTGAACCCTATGCCAGCCCACAATGGTAACGACACTGCTAGCCAACTGGAAAATGATTTAAATGCAAATAGAGGTGTTTTGCAGGATATGCTTCCTGCAACCACCCTAGAAGGAAAACAAAGACAGAGGATGAGATTGTCAGATGAAGTTAATCAACACCTCAGGTTCTGTTATTACCAAGCAACAAACCTAGGAACCAACACAACTGGATACAGATCACAAGTACACACAACATTTATTACCAGATACCCGGAATAAAAATTTTTAACAGAACAACGACTAGCTGATCAGATCCGTGTAATAATAAAAAATAACAGGATACCCCAGTCAGAATTAGAAAACATCAAATAACAAGTACAACAAATACTGGAACAAAATAATGTGCAATTAGAAGAAGAAGAAAATACAGTAGTGGACTCAAACATCCCAGAGAAAACAAACAAAGAACAAAATGCATCAATTAAACAACCAGAGGAAAACAAAATCTTAAGACAGCCACCAGAACAAGCACAAATAGAACACGAAGTGACACTCATGTTAGATATAGAAGAAAAAATTTCAGCTGACATATATAGAATATAAAGACACAAATACAGACATTAGACCATTCTTGCATAGACCACCCAATAACCCACAAGTCGAAACAACAATAAAAACTATCAACACAATCATACACAACAAAATAAATGAAAAAACAACTATGGAAGAGTTACAACTACTGGTTTATATAGGAGCACTCACTACACTAAATATACACACTAGGCAGAGATCAGAACCAACCAACACACAGAAGAAACCCACAAAACCAGCATGGCAACACAGTCTACAGATCAGAATAGAAAAACTGAGAAAAGACATCAGACAGCTAACACAATTTATAAGAAATGAAATGTCAGAAAAAAAACGAAAATGGTTAGGTTAAACCTCACAACAAGAAGCGATTGAGCAATTAGATGAAAAGAAGCAGAAATTACAAGCATTGGCCAAATGACTTAGAAGATACAAAAAAAGTGAAAATAGAAGGAAACAAAACCAAACATTCAACACAAACCAAAAGAGATTTTACCAAACAATAGATAACACACACATTAAAATAGACAATCCATCAAACATAACAGACATGGAACACTTCTGGAGCAACATATGGTCAAACCCGGTACAACATAACAGACATGCACGGTGGATACAAGCAGAAACAGACTGATACAAGATGATACCACAAATGCCTGAAGTGATAATTTTGCAACATGAAGTCACCCGAGCAATTAATTCTACGCACAATTGGAAAGCCCCTGGAAATGATAAAATAGCAAATTTCTGGCTAAAGAAGTTCACCTCAACACATTCACATCTAACTAAATTATTTAACAGTTACATTGCAGACCCATACACATTCCCTGATACACTTACACATGGAATAACCTATCTGAAACCAAAAGATCAAGCAGACACAGCAAACCCAACTAAATATCGCCCCATAACATGCCTACCAACAATCTACAAAATATTAACTTCAGTCATTACACAGAAATTAATGACACATACAACACAGAACAGCCGGCCGGAGTGGCCGAGCGGTTAAAAGCGCTACAGTCTGGAACCGCACGACCGCTACGGTCGCAGGTTCGAATCCTGCCTCGGGCATGGATGTGTGTGATGTCCTTAGGTTAGTTAGGTTTAAGTAGTTCTAGGTTCTGGGGGACTTATGACCACGGCAGTTGAGTCCCATAGTGCTCAGAGCCATTTGAGCCAACACAGAACAAAATTATAAATGAAGAACAAAAAGGCTGCTGCAAAGGAGCACTAGGATGTAAAGAGCAACTGATAATAGATACAGAGGTGACATATCAAGCTAAAACTAAACAAAGGTCGCTACACTATGCATACATTGATTACCAAAAAGCTTTTGATAGTGTACCCCACTCATGGTTACTACAGATATTGGAAATATACAAAGTAGATCCTAAATTGATACAGTTCCTAAACATAGTAATGAAAAACTGGAAAAACACACTTAATATCCAAACAAATTCAGATAATATCACATCACAGCCAATACAGATTAAGCGTGGAATATACCAAGGAGACTCATTAAGGCCTTTCTCTTTCTGTCTTGTCTGAACCCACTATCCAACATGCTAAATAATACAAATTATGGCTATAATATTACTGGAACATACCCACACAAAATCACACATTTGCTATACATGGATGATCTAAAACTACTGGCAGCAACAAATCAACAACTCAACCAATTACTAAAGATAACAGAAGTATTCAGCAATGATATAAATATGGCTTTTGGAACAGACAAATGTAAGAAAAATAGCAAAGTCAAGGGAAAACACATTAAACAAGAATATTACATATGCCTATAAATATATAGGATACAGGCAAAAAATAGGAATAGATAATAGAAATACACTCCTGGAAATTGAAATAAGAACACCGTGAATTCATTGTCCCAGGAAGGGGAAACTTTATTGACACATTCCTGGGGTCAGATACATCACATGATCACACTGACAGAACCACAGGCACATAGACACAGGCAACAGAGCATGCACAATGTCGGCACTAGTACAGTGTATATCCACCTTTCGCAGCAATGCAGGCTGCTATTCTCCCATGGAGACGATCGTAGAGATGCTGGATGTAGTCCTGTGGAACGGCTTGCCATGCCATTTCCACCTGGCGCCTCAGTTGGACCAGCGTTCGTGCTGGACGTGCAGACCGCGTGAGACGACGCTTCATCCAGTCCCAAACATGCTCAATGGGGGACAGATCCAGAGATCTTGCTGCTGGCCAGGGTAGTTTACTTACACCTTCTAGAGCACGTTGGGTGGCATGGGATACATGCGGACGTGCATTGCCCTGTTGGAACAGCAAGTTCCCTTGCCGGTCTAGGAATGGTAGAACGATGGGTTCGATGACGGTTTGGATGTACCGTGCACTATTCAGTGTCCCCTCGACGATCACCAGTGGTGTACGGCCAGTGTAGGAGATCGCTCCCCACACCATGATGCCGAGTGTTGGCCCTGTGTGCCTCGGTCGTATGCAGTCCTGATTGTGGCGCTCACCTGCACGGCGCCAAACACGCATACGACCATCATTGGCACCAAGGCAGAAGCGACTCTCATCGCTGAAGACGACACGTCTCCATTCGTCCCTCCATTCATGCCTGTCGTGACACCACTGGAGGCGGGCTGCACGATGTTGGGGCGTGAGCGGAAGACGGCCTAACAGTGTGTGGGACCGTAGCCCAGCTTCATGGAGATGGTTGCGAATGGTCCTCGCCGATACCCCAGGAGCAACAGTGTCCCTAATTTGCTGGGAAGTGGCGGTGCGGTCCCCTACGGCACTGCGTAGGATCCTACGGTCTTGGCGTGCATCCGTGCGTCGCTGCGGCCCGGTCCCAGGTCGACGGGCACGTGCACCTTCCGCCGACCACTGGCGACAACATCGATGTACTGTGGAGACCTCACGCCCCACGTGTTGAGCAATTCGACGGTACGTCCATCCGGCCTCCCGCATGCCCACTATACGCCCTCGCTCAAAGTCCGTCAACTGCACATACGGTTCACGTCCACGCTGTCACGGCATGCTACCAGCGTTAAAGACTGCGATAGAGCTCCGTATGCCACGGCAAACTGGCTGACACAGACGGCGGCGGTGCACAAATGCTGCGCAGCTAGCGCCATTCGACGGCCAACACCGCGGTTCCTGGTGTGTCCGCTGTGCCGTGCGTGTGATCATTGCTTGTACAGCCCTCTCGCAGTGTCCGGAGCAAGTATGGTGGGTCTGACACACCGTTGTCAATGTGTTCTTTTTTCCATTTCCAGGAGTGTATTAAAGAAGAACTAAAAGAACAATATAGACAAAGACTAACAAAAATACTGAAAACAGAATTGACAGCAAGAAACAAAACAAAAACTATAAGTACCTATGCTGTACCAATATTGACCTACTCATTTGGAGTAGTGAAATGGAGTAACACAGACCTTGAAGCACTCAATACACTTGCACGTTCACAATGCCACAAATATAGAATACATCACATACATTCAGCAACAGAAAGATTCACATTAAGCAGAAAGGAAGGAGGAAGGGGATTCATCGACATAAAAAACCTACATTATGGACAGGTAGACAATTTAAGGAAATTCTTTATAGAACGAGCAGAAACTAGCAAAATACACAAAGCAATCACTCATATAAATACATCAGCTACACCACTGCAATTTCATAACCACTTCTACAACCCTTTAGATCACATAACATCAACAGATACGAAGAAAGTAAATTGGAAAAAGAAAACACTACATGGCAAGCACCAGTATCATCTAACACAGCCACACATTGATCAAGACGCATCCAACACATGGCTAAGAAAAACCAATATATACAGTGGGATGGAAGGATTCATGATTGCAATACAGGATCAAACAATAAACACCAGATATTACAGCAAGCATATTATTAAAGATCCCAAAACCACAACAGATAAATGCAGACTTTGCAAACAACAAATAGAAACAGTAGATCACATCACAAGTGGATGTACAATACTAGCAAATACAGAATACCTCAGAAGACATGACAATGTAGCAAAAATAATACATCAACAACTTGCCATAAAACATAAACTAATAAAACAACACGTTCCCACATACAAGTATGCACCACAAAATGTACTGGAGAATGATGAATACAAATTATACTGGAACAGAACCATTATAACAGATAAAACAACACCACACAACAAACCTGACATCATACTCACCAATAAAAAGAAGAAATTAACAGAACTAATCGAAATATCCATATCCGATACAACAAACATACAGAAGAAAACAGGAGAAAAAATTGAAAAATACATCCAACTGGCTGAGGAAGTCAAGGACATGTGGCATCAGGATAAAGTTGACATTATACCAATTATACTATCAACTACAGGAGTCATACCACACAGTATCCACCAGTACATCAACGCAATACAGCTACATCCAAACGTATACATACAACTACAGAAATCCGTAATTATTGATACATGTTCAATAACCCGAAAGTTCCTAAATACAATGTAACATATACCGTACAGTTAAAAGGAAGTCACACTTGATCAAAGTCTGCGTCACTTTCCATTTTTAACCAGACATAACGTCTGAGACAGGAAAAAGAAATAATAATAATTGTATAGAGACAACAGAACAAATCCACAGAACCAGCAGCCTGTTATCACTCACAACTATATGTAAGTTCGTACTGTACCAGATTTGTATGTGTTCTTAGCAGTTTGTACTATACCAAATTTGTGTGTGTTATTAGCTTTGCCCTTAACCATGATTACCCACAATTCCATTGGGCAGAGACTGGAAACACTAAATACCACTCCCGTGGAACCACACCCTATATTGCTCAGCATTGTAATTGTACATGATGAACCCAACTTTACTAACAAAATTTTGTAAGTTGTTAAGGGATATTTTCTGAGCATTTTTTCATAAGGGACCCACAATGTTTGATAGCTCATTACTGAGTAATAATGTAATTATGATGTACTTTGTTTGTCACACCATTTACTTTTGTTTCTGCAGAAATAACTTCATAACATTAAAAAAGCCTACAGTATGAATTCACTAAAATATACAATACAAAACTCAAGTTTCTCATAGGCATCTACATGAAGATGCAAAAACTTTAAAATTTGGTTGCCATCACTGCAGGAACAGCTGAGCATAGTATCTGCGTGCACTCTTTTATTTTGTTCAGTGAACCCATTCACAAAGTTCAGTAAACATATCCCTACTGCTGTGAATCACTGTTCACATATAACTAACACTGCCAGAAAAACAAACCTGAGACAGAACCAGACAGAGCCAAATGCAGACTGAGAGTAAAGAGTAAAGTGGGCATTACTGTCGTCATGGAGGTCTCCAGTGCCATATTTTAGATGGCCATCTATCCTTGGGCATCCTTCTAAGATGTCCATACCATGTTAACCATTTATTTTCACTTGTCTCTACAATGCTCCTTACGCCAAGTGAGGCGTTGTTTGGCATTTGCCAGCATGATGTGTGCCTTATGAGCAGCCACTCAACCATGAAATCCAAGTTTTCTCATCTCCTGCCTAACTGTCATAGGATCCTGATGCAGTTGGAAATTCCTGTGTGAATGGTCTGGATAGATGTCTGCCTGTCTGTGTGGTGGTGCTGAAGTCTGATCAACTTCGTTGATTTTTACTTCTGTAGGGTATGGAAGGGGTAAAAATTTTCTCTTTATTTATTTATTCTTCTTTCAGCTTTAGTTTGGGCACACAGAAGGGTCCTTTAACTCGCTGCTTTTGGTGTGTGTTTAAAGACATGTGTGTAGAAGTGCTAAAGGACGATATGTCCTTAAATTATGGAGAATTACGTAGGGATATCATTTACGGAGGCTCAAATACTATCGCCTTCGGTACTTTATATTTGTGGTTGCGTAAGGGTGAGTTGTGGTGTACTGTCACGTATCATGTCCAACTTCCGAAATAAGGTTCGTGCCTTCTCCTTGACCCCAACAGATGATGTCAGCCTGTACGCTTTTGTGCTGTACATGTCCCTTCTCATTTCCACTTCACTATCACATTGGAAACGACCTAGGGATGCTTAGGGGTGTGGAAATCTCACATACAGATGTATGACACAAGTGACACCCAATCACGCATGACGACGTTCGAAGTCTGTGAGTTCCGCGGAGCGCCCCATTCAGCTCTCTCATTAAGTCTAATGACTACTGACATCACTGATATGGAGTACCTGGCAGTAGGTGGCAGCACAATGCACCTAATATGAAAAACTTATGTTTTTGTGGGTGTCCGGATACTTTTGATCACATAGTGTACTTCACAACTTCATCACCAAAACTCCACTTCCATTTCTTGTAATTTCTTCTCATTTATCCTGGAAACTTTCCACAGTTGAGCACCATAGAAAGCAATGTTCTCAACTATAGTTTTGTATATCCCGCTTTTCAAATTATTTGGTGGTGTTTGATTTTAACGGATTCCCTCATTCGAAGGCGCCAGTTTCCAAGGCCTGGGCTACTCCGTGGTTGGAATCTTCGCTTTCGAAGATTGTATCTATCTATCTGTCTGTCTGTCTGTCTGCTCGCCGCTTACTGTTGTAGCTGTTCGTCCGTCCGTCCGTCCGTCCGTCCGTCCGCCTGCCTGCCTGCTCGCTGTCCGTCTCGCCTGCTGTCCGTCCGTCCGTCCGTCCGTCTGTTCACCGCCGCCGCCTGCTGTCCGTCCGTCCGTCCGTTCGTCCGTCCGTCTGTTCGCCGCCGCCGCCGCCAGCCGGTGCTCGCCGCCGCCGCCGCCGCCGTCCGCCCTGGTCGTCCGACCCTGGTCTGCGTCCGTCTGCGTCTTCGCCGGTCCTCGTCTGTCTGCGTCTTCGCCGTTTCCCAGTTTGTGTCCTTTCCTTTTCGTGCTGTGCGTTTTTTCTTCCTGTCGTCATGTCCGCCCCCACCACCACTGTCACTACTACCACCATCGCCATCGTCTATACATCCCCTTCCGCCGCCTCCACCACTATAACTTGGTGTGCCCAGTCCCACCCCCCTCCTTCCATCCCACCTCTCCTCACTCTCCCTTCACCCTCTATCTTTGTCGCCCCCTCTCCCGCTTCTTCCTCCCGCTCCTCTCGTTCTTTTCCCTTCCCCCCACTCCCCCAGCCTGTCACTGCAGCTCCGGCTCGGGTGTTGGCCCGTCGGGCCACTGCCCACGCCCAGCTCTCCCCGTCACCTTCGCCATCACCGCCGCCACTGCCACCGTCATCATCATCGACGCCGTCGCCTTCGCCTTCACCGTCGCCGTCACCATCTCCGGCGCCGACTCCAGCATCGGGACCTGCCACTCCCCGCCACATTCCAGTTGTTCCCATCCCCCACACCTCCTCCGCCGCCGTCAAGCGCCCCAGTGGCACTCCTGTCTCGTCTGCTCTCAAAAAGGCTCCGCCTCGTCCCCCTTCCCACACCCCTGATGCCATGGATGTCTCCCCGCCCGTCCCTGCCCCCTCCTCCTCCTCCTCTACCCACTCCTCCTACCGCTACCTCCTCTCCCGTCCGGATCCCTCCCTCCTTGAAGCCCGGAACCTCACCCTCTTCCTTCGCCAGAATTGTCCTGGTGCCTCCATCTCCCTCCTCACTCCTCGCCGTGATTCGGTACTCCTCTCCTCCCCCAGCCCTACCCTCCACACGGACATCCTTTCCCGCATCCCTATCACCCGCTTTGGCCCTCATGCCTCTCTCACCCCTGCTCCCTCGCCACCTCCCTCCCGCCAACCCCAACCTCCGCGTCGCCCGCCAATCCTCACCGCCGTGATCACTCGGCTCAGTCCAGTGATCACGGAGGAGGAGGTGTTGGCGGAGCTTCAGGCCCATCCCCATCTGGAGGTGCGTGCGGTTCGCCGGATCCATAACGCTGCCGGCCCCACCCGCCTTATGCGCGTTTTTTCTGAGCACGCCCCCTCCATAGACCGTCTCCTGAAGGAGGGTCCCCTCCTTTTTAACCAGCGTCATAAAGTTGACCCCACCCGTTCCCCTCCTCAATCCCTCCGCTGCCAAAGGTGCTTGCGATATAATGCGCACCCAACATCTGAGTGCCGCGAGGCCCCCACCTGCCCGCACTGTAGGCAAGCCCACTTTTTACGGCAGTGCCCCAATCTCCAGTCCCCCCCCTCCTGTAATACCTGTAACCTCTCTCATCCCACCTACTCCCAGAAGTGTAAGGCCCGACCCCCTCCTACCACTCCTGAACTCACCGTTCCTGTCCGCCCTCTGGACGCCCCCACCCCTCCCGGCAACTCCCTTCGCCCACCCCCTACCACTGAGGACATCATCCGATTCCTCACCATTGTCCTGCAGAATGTACATCCTTTTCAGCGCCCACACACCCTCCAACAGATCTCCCTCGCCGCCCGATCCGTTTTCCACCTCAAAATGTACGCCACCTACTCCAACAACCAGGCCCATTTCACCTTCTCCCGTCTTGACACCCTCGTTTAAATCCCTGTCATGGCGCGGCAGCACCGTATCCTTTTCAACAACATCCGCTCCCTTCCCGCCAACAAGAACCTCTTTCTCCATACCCTTGCCACCCACCACGTGGACGCCTTTCTCCTAAATGAAACCTTCCTCCAACCCCACCACACCGTCCACACTTCGCCCTACCTCCTCCACCGCTCTGACAATCCCCTCCCAATTGCGCGTGGCGGAAATGTCATTGGGCACCATCGCCAGATCCCCGTTCGGCTCCAACCTCTCCTTCCCGACCCCACCGAACACCTGATCCTTAGTCTCTTCTTCCCTGGCCTTACCGTTACCTGCGCCACCATCTATGTCCGCCCTAACGCCCCTATTCCCTTCGACTTCCTCTCCCACATTGACCGTACCTTCTCCTCCTACGTGATCGCCGCTGACCTCAACATCCATAGTCGTTCCGCCGCCCAGTTATGGCGGTGGCATCGGTTCCTCTTCTCCCTTCAAGGCGACCTCATTCCCATCCCCCAGCACACCCGTCCCGAATCCAACTCCACTCCTGATGTTATCCTCTCCTCCCCCAACCTCCTTGGCTGCATCACGGTGGATGTCCTGGAGCCTATTGGTAGCGACCATCTCCATGTCCTCCTCACCATTTCAGACGGTCGTCGCCCTCACCCCGACCCTCGTACTGACGCTCCCCCTAAGTATGTCCACGACTATTCCCGCGCCGACTGGAATGCCTACTGGGATACCTTTTCCACCCAGGTCGATAGCCACCCTCTCACCTACCACCACCCAGACGATGTCACCCAAGCCGCCTCCTTTCTCCAGCAGACCTTGTCTGAGGCCATGGAGGCCCACGTCCCTACTGTCGCCATCCACCCCCACCGTCCTACCTTACCCCCACAGGCCGTTCTCCTCCTCCGTGAATCCCGTCGTCTCTACCGTGCCTTCCCCCGCACGCGTGACCTGGACACGCTACGACGCCACCGGCAACTCCAGCGACACATTCGTAATTTGCTCGCGGCTAAGAAACGCCGGGACTGGCGGTAGACATGCACCCGTTTAAATGCTACCCTACCATTAAACTCGTCCAAGTTCTGGTCGGCCTTCTGTCGCCTTACCGGAACTAAACCCTCCCCCTATTATCCTCTTCTCCATGATGATCACCCTTTCCCTGACACCCTTAGTAAGGCCAATCACTTTGCCTCCTACCTCTCCGATGTATTTTCCGTCCCCGATGATCCCCAGTTCGATTACTCCCTCTTCCCGGATATGCGCGATCGAACTGACACCTCTTCCCCTCCCCTCGCTCCTGGTTTCCAGTACTTGGACAGCATTGCACACACGGAACTCAATGCCCCTATCACTACACAGGATCTCATTGCTACACTCCGCACAAAACGCAACACCGCTCCTGGTCACGATCGTGTCACCTACCGTCACCTTCGTGAAGCTCCTGTCTCTTTTCTCTCCACCCTGGCCAGGCTCTACAATGTAGTCCTGTCCACCGGTTACTACCCCGACCTGTGGAAAACCTCCCGTATCCTCATGTTCCTTAAACCCGGCAAACCGCCGTCCACCGTCTCCTCCTACCGTCCCATCAGCCTTACCTCGGTCTTCAGCAAGGCCCTGGAATCTATCCTCACCTGACGCATCCACCAGCATCTCCGCCAGCACCGCCTCCTTCCCGTTACCCAGTGTGGCTTTCGGCCGTCCTTCTCTTCCGACGACCTTTTCCTTCACCTCACTCATCTCCTTTCTGAACAGCTCTATTCCCGTCGCTCCGCAATCTTCCTCTCTCTTGACCTCGAACGCGCTTATGACCGCGTATGGCATTCCGGTCTCCTTTTCAAGCTCCAAACCTTCGCCCTTCCCATTAACTACGTCCGTCTGATCGGTTCCTTTGTCTCCCGCCGTCCTTCCTATGTCACCATCCATAACACCGATTCCTACACCTATTTCCCCTCTGCCGGTGTGCGCCAAGGCTCCGTCCTCTCCCCCATTCTGTACCTGTTGTACACGGCGGACATGCCACCGCCGTCAGCCCCCGTCCACCTTCTCCAGTTTGCCGATGACACCGCCTTCCTTGCCCTTGCCCCCACCCTGCAACGCTCCCAACGCCTTCTCCAATCCCATCTTGACCGGTTCACCGCTTGGTGCAACCAGTGGTTGCTCAAGGTCAATCCTTCCAAAACCCAGGCGATCATTGTAGGCAAAACCACCCCTTCCTTCCGCCTCCTTGATTTCTATCTCACCGTCTATGGCCGTCCCATTGCCCTCACTCCCACCCTTAAGTACCTTGGCGTCACCCTTGACCGTCGCCTCTCCTGGACTCCCCATCTCCAGACAATCCAAGCCAAGGCACGTTCCCACCTCCGTCTCCTCAAGCTCCTTTCCGGCCGTACGTGGGGTCTGGACCCCTCCACCATCCTCCACACCTATAAATCCCTCATCCGCCCTATCCTTTGTTATGCCCATCCAGCGTGGATCTCCGCTCCCCCTACCTTTTATAAATCCCTCCAAATCCTTGAACGCCATGCTCTCCGCCTCGCCTATCGCATCCGTCTCCCCTCCCCCACGTGGATCCTGTATGATCTCATCCCCTTCCCCCACCTCCTCCTTTTCCTTGAAAGGATACGGATCCTGTACACCTCCCGTAAACTTGTTCCTCCTCACCCGCTCGTATCCTCAATCCTCTCCCATCCCCGCCCGCTGCCGCGCCTGTATTCCCACGTCCCGCCCGGTCTCCATCTCTCCACCCTCCTTACTCTCTCCCAAGGTGGCTTCCGCCAGCACCCCCTCCCTGATGATGCCCTCCTCCCCTCCACCTACCCCTCCTACCAACTTTGATCCTCCCGCCCTCCTCCTGTGCTTGCTCCTCTGGGCACCCTCCCTCCCTTCTCTCCATTTTTCCCTCCCTCCCCCTTTTCTCCACCTCCTCCCCCGGGCCTCCCCTCCGCTGCCCTCTCCTCCTGCCCCCATCTCCTCCACCATTGGCATCCCTTTTCTCCCCTCTCCCCCACCTCACCCCTGTTTCCCCACTTGGCAGGTCCCCGGACTCGCACACGCTACGTGGACATTCGCGCGCCGGAGATCACCGCCATCAGTGTTTCGTGTGTGCCGTCGTGTTTAGTGTTCAATGTTCATCGTCAACACTCCCTCGTTCACCAGTGCCATTGTCATCTTCAGTGTTTGTGCGTCGTCTCATCAGTTAGCAGTGTGGATTATCGACGAGTGTGAACGGCTCCGTGTTTGTCTCTATGTGTCTCCTGTTTTATTGCCCACCTTTCTGTAACTTCTGTGTCTTCTCCTGTTTTTGCTGCTTGTTTTTTCTATGGCTGAAGAGCAGCGTAGTGTGCTGCTGACAGCCTGCCTATTGTACTGGCTTTAAAATAACAATAAAGTAAAAGAAAATTTGATTCCAAATAATAGAGTCTAGCAGCTTAATTCACACCTTTCCCTTTCCTATTCTATGCTTTATTTCTTTATTGATTCCACCTTTATCCAAAATGATTGTCCATAATTATTTATATGATTGACTAAACTTTACTGTGGATCCATCATCCATAACAAGATCCCTTCCTGTACCTCCGACAACGAAGTATTCTGTCTTTGTAAATTTAATTTTCATGCCCCACTGCTCATATTCTTCTTTAAGCTTTCTTAACATGTATGACACATCCTCATCTTCCTTAGCAAAAGTGACATGATTGTCGGCGAAATATGGGGAGAAAAGGATGTCATCACCTACTCAATTCCCATGTTTTTGCACTTTCTTATCCAGTTTTCAAAAATACAGGGAGTACATAAAGACCGGGAACACTTTCAATTATCTATTGCACAAGAACCAAACATTATACATATAGCATACATATGTCATTTTGAAAAGAAACCCTGAAAGGTTTTTTTTTTTCATGTATACTGCCACAGACTAGTTTGGTAATTTGCCAATAATGAGCGACTACACCATAACACCACTGCCTCCAAATTTTACTGTTGGCAGAAACATGGCGAGTTCAGGTGTGGATCGAGCTTTCTGTGTGTTGGAGTTCGACAAAAAAAAGTATGCTACAGCTGTTCATCAGATATTGAGAACCAAGTATGGTAAGAAGCCACCAACAAGGAAGGCCATTTACCACTGGCACAACAAATTCATTACGTCAGGTTGCTTGTGCCCGGCAAAGAGAAGTGGACGTCCCAGTGTGAGTGAAGTGAATGTGGAGGGACATTCATAAGGAGTCCAAAGAAATCGGTGTGTTGTGCATCCTGTGAACTCGAAATGGTTCCAGTGACACTGTGAAAGTCCTGCATGTGAAGTTCATGGGTACCTGAACACGGAGCTGCCGCATCGATGGATCGGCCATGCTACAGAAGGGGACAGCTGTTTCATGAAATGGCCTCCCCGATCACCAGATCTCACTCTGTGTGACTTTTTTCTATGGGGGCCCATTAAAGATCTGGTGTATGTACTGCCTCTACCACGTGATGTAGCAGAGCTCCAGGAGAGAATACAGGAAGCGACTGTCACAGTCGACGATGCCATGCCGGCATGGCTATGGCAAGAATTCGGTTATCTTATTGACGTGTGCCGAATCACTCATGGTTTGCATATCGAATGTTTGTAAAAAAAACTTTCAGAGTTTCGTTCCAAAATGCAATCTGTATGACATCTGTACAATGTTTATTTCTTGTGCAAAAAATAATTGAAAGTGTTCCTGGACTTTATGTACACCCTGTATTTTAAAGAGGGTAGGCACTAAGCAGCATCTCTTGCTAACCTTAAGTTTCTGTGAGAGTAACTTCCCAACTTTAACACAACAAGTAAGCTTTCTAAAGCATTGTACATAACATTTATGAATGTTCTGGTTGTTCCTTGCTTCCCACATTCTACAAAATGGTACGTTGTTGTAGGCCTTCTGCAAGTCTGTAAAAACCATCTCTCTCCAAGTCACGGGCCAGTTGCTCGCCAGTCACCTGCCTAATGGCGCAGATATTATTGATACAAAACCTTCATGCCTGAAAGCCACTCTTTTCTTCTACTTCCACAGTTTCTTTCTTACTTCTAGGTTTAAGGGTATTACCATATAGAGTCTGTATAGAATTGAGAACTGTGATGCCTCAGTAAAGCAATCATTGATGCTTCCCTTCTTAAATACATTTGTGATGAACCCTTCTTTAAACTTGATAGGGATTTCCTCTCCACTAAGACAGAGATTAAATAGTTTTGCAAGATGTTCAAACAACATGTTCGGCCTAGTCTTCAATAACTCCATATATACAGCTCCAGAACCTGGTGCTTTGTCATTTTTGAATTGTTTAACTGTATCCTGTACTTCCAGTGTTGTTATCTCCTGGATTTCTGTGTCATGTTCATTGCCTGCAAAGGCGCATATATCATGAAATTTGGATCAATCTTCTTAAACAGTTCTTTGTAGTATGTCTTCCCCCTATCTATACTCATCAGCTGTAAGTTTATACTACTTCTGTCCTTTATTCATAGCTGTCTTATCATCTTCTTTACTTATTTGTACTTTTAACTTCCTGTGCAGTTATTAATTTCTATACATTTAAAGTCCCACACAGCATTTTTTTGTCTGATTACTGCTTTCTTTGCCCCTCTTGTCAGTGTTACATACCTGCTTCTATAATCAGTCTTATTGCTTGTAAGCCATCTGTTATAGGCCTCCATATACTCCTTCACTTTTGCAGCGGAATAATCATCCCACCAATCATTTCAAATTTGCCAGACATGTTCTCAGGTACTCCAAGACTTTCAAATGCAGCATCATGAGTAGCTCTCACAATTGTTTTATACACTACTTCCACTGTTGTATCATCAGTCTGATGTAGCTTCTCATTCAATCACAGCTTCTATAAGAAGACAATTGAAGGATCCTGCAGTAAATTTAAATTATACTGTGGTTGGTCCAGTTTCTCTCTATTCTCGTTCGTTATTTGATTTACCAGTTATTCTTCAGCATCTTCCTGTAGCATCACATTTCAAAAGCTTCTGTTCTCTTGTCTGAAATGTTGATTGTCCATAATTCTCTTCAGTGCAAGGCTATCCTCCAGACAAATACTTTCAGAAAAGACTGAGTGAAGTAGCACAATGGTTAGCACACACAACTTGCATTTGGGAGGATGATGGTTCAAATCTGTTTCCAGCCATTCAGATTTAGGTTTTCGGTGATTTCCCCAAATTGCCCCAAGTAAATGCCAACATGGCTCCTTTGAAATGGCATGGCCAATTTCTTTCCCAGTGACCTTGACCTTGACAGTGTGTTAAACTCTAATCTTTCCTCCTTTCTTCCTTCAGAAAAGACTTCCAAACACTTAGATTTAAGTTCGATGGTAGCAAATTTCATGAAACATATTTTTAGGAAATGTCGGTGGTCATAAAAATGATTAAAAACATAACACAGTCTATACTACATAAAACATTTTATTATAAAAAAAGGGTGACCAGTTTCAACTAATATCTGACCATACTCAGACCATTACATACTCCATACTGACTGCTGGAGCTGGTGGCGTGGAACACTAACTGCTCTTTTCTAGTGTGAAGAACAACTGCTCTGTTTTTAAAATAAAATATTTTATGAGTCTAGACTGTTTCTATTTTATTTTTAATAACAGATTTCTCTTTCTCAGAAGTGCTCTTCTTGCTATTGCCAGTCTGCATTTTATATTCTCCCTACCTTGGCCATCATCAGTTATGTTGCTGCCCATAGTAGAATCTAGAACATTTTCTGAAGTGATATCTTAGGAACTGTATTGTGCCCGATGACCTCTTTTATTGCACATGAATAGATTCCAAGAGCTCTTATTACTTATTTTGATTAGATGCTGTGGTGAGTCAGTCTATTGTGACCGCTGCGCAATGGGAGAGTGAATGCCACCTGTTGGTGTTTCGAGCACATAACGTGGTAAGAAAATTATGTAAGTGGAGCAGAGATGAATGGGCAATCTTTGTTGTGATGATATGGTGACAAATGGTGAAATCCTCTGACATAAGCGACTTTGACAAAGACTAAATTTTTATGGCCCAACAGCTTTGAATGAGCATCTCGGTAATGGCAAAGCTTGTCAGCTGTTAGTTTGCTACTGTTGCGAACATGCACAGGAAGTTGTTGATAGTGAAACTACAATTATGTAACGAGATGTTGGTCGTCCACACCTCATCACAGGATGTGCAGGCCTCTGACCACCTCGTTCTGTGCTGAGGCATGGAGATCAGGGGCTTGCCCACTCTGTAAAACAGGGTATATGGTGCTCTGTTGCAAATCTGAAGACAGAATACAATGCTGGTGCAAGCGCAAATGTTTTAGAGCACACGAGCACACCATTCAGTGCACATTCTTGAACATGGGGCTCCACAGCAGATGACCCCCTACATTTTCCCATGTTGACCCATTGGTATTGCCAGTTAAGATTACAGTAGGCATGAGAGCATCAAGATGAGACCATGAATCAGTGGAAATGTGTCGCTTGATAAGATGAATCACATTATTGTTTCTCCAGGTTGACAGTTGTGTCTGGATACACTGTCATCTGTGTGAATAAGTGCTCGCAGTATACAGAGCCACGTATAGAGGCCAAAGGTGGCAATATTTCACTGTGGGGGACATTCATTTGGGCTCCCATGGAACCTGCAGTACTAATTGGTTTCATCATGAAGGCTGTAGACTATGTAGACATTATTGTGGACCATCTACATCCCTTCATGCATGATGTCTTCTCCAATGGCAATGACGTCTTCCATCAGTATAATTGTTGATATCACAAGGCCAGAATTATGCTACATTGGTTTGAGGAGCAAGATAGTGAACACGCATTGAGGTTTTGTCCACCAATTTCACCTGACTTGAACCCTATGGAACATATCCCGGATACTATCGAGTGCCAGATCCTTGTACACAAACCACTGGTCTGTAATTTACTGGAATTGCATGATGTGTGTAGACATCAAGTGCTGCATACCTCCAAAAACCTACCAAGGACTTTTCAAATCCATACCATGCATAATCACTGCTGTATTGCATCCAAAAGTAGATCAACATGCTATTAAGCAAGTGGTCAGAATGTTTTGGCTCATCGTTGCATTTGGAAGTGCCATCTAAACATCCCCCCTACAAAACCCCTTCCCCCACCCCACCCCCACCCCACCCCGAAAAGATCACTCTATTGCAGAAATTGAGTCTAGCTCTAAATGTCAAAGAATGTAAATTTATCTTTATCATAGAACATGAAACAACATTATTTATGAGTTGCAAGTGCTCATGTACCTGCATGTGCAAATTATGTGACACTGATACTCATGACAGTATACTTTTAATGATCTGATGATGTCAGCAAGCTGAAACTGGTCATTGTAGGCTCTATAATAATGTGCAATCAAGATGAACATTTATGAATAATTCATATTACGCCATGATGGCAGGTGGTGCACGTAGCAGGTATTGTGGATCCACGATACGTGCTCCATTTACCAACGCAGGCCATAATGGTGTAACATGGTCTGAAGATGGTCACATTTGGATCAAAACCAGTTACCATCGCCAGTAAATAATTTATGAATAAAGTGCCAAACATGATTGTGGCCTCATTTATAAACTTCATGTCTTCAATTGATAAATTTCATGTGTGTGCTAATAATCTGTGCTGGTCAACACTTAGAAGGAGCATACCAAAACCTGTTTAAGATGTGTTAATATCATTCTGCCCTCTTATGTTTCTGTCATGTAGAGACTGGTTTACAAAAAGTCAGTCTTTCCATCCCCCACTTAGGAATGGGACAAAAAGAAACCTGAATACACATACAATAAAAAGTACTCTATGGTATGCATAGTACAGTGATTTTCAAGCTTTATATGTTGAGCAATGCAGTAATGTGGTGCATACTTCATATGCATATGTGCATTGCCGGGTCTGTATGTATCAGTTTAGGGATTTGCATAAAATCTCTACATGTTTTCAAAACGGATTTCCAAAGACTTTTTGTTTATAAAACTAATTAAAATTGTGGAATTGATACTGTTCTTTGTGTCACTAAACTTTTCCTCTCACTGTTCATTTTGTTCACTCCAACTTAAATTCATAAAAAGGATTTATAAAAAAATCCTTCTCCTCTGGATTGTATTATTAATCTCTTACAATAATATATTGTAACAACTATAACGGCTTCTGACATCAAATGTAACATTTGTGTTACTAAATGTGACAGTTCTGTCACTCAATGTAACTGGGTTTTCTCTTTTGATGCTGTCAATTGTCAGGATGAGCATTCTAAAGCATTCTGTCAGGGTGAAAATATTAAATAAATTAACTTTTTCTCTCTTACAACATGTGGGCAGGGTGGGTTCTCCCTTGGCTCGGGTATGAGGTCGAATGAAACATCATTTTACATAAGATAAATTTTATTGAAAGTTTCGTACAACTGTATCTTACTGGGACGTTCTGGTTCGGAGAGCGGCAGCCGTGTCGTTTGCGTAGCCTTCTGCTGCGACAGCGGCGGCGGCGGCGGCGGCGGCGGCGTCTGATTACGCGTAGCGGTGTGTATCTCGTGTCGCCGTCTCGCCCAGCTGACCGGAGACGCGCAGCGCGAGGTGGCCCGTTTAATTATTGCGAGCGACGTCGTGCATCGGATGGTGATACCTTGAACGTGACGTCCCAGTGTTTCTCTTCTCTAAGCGGCCGCGTGTGTTGTGCGTCGACCAGCGGAGCGACGCGGCGGGGCAAGGCCAATGTCCCGAACTCGAACCACGGACTCCCGCTTGCCAGTCTTCGGCTGTCAGGTCTTTATCCCAGCTCACAGGTGACTGCTGAGGTGAGGCCGTCTCCTTCCCGTCCTCACGAGTCACCCGGGTACGTAAAAATCAGACTTCCAATACCTTTTAACTTCTGTCTTCTGGCGCTGCGGCTGCTGCTTGCTATTCCATTACAGCGGCGGACTTGGTGCGTCTGTGCATGATGCAGTCTCTTCTTGCATGACGGTCTTCAGCACCGAAACTGACTGAAAACTACTGCTGCTCTTCTTTTCTTCCTTCGTCTCTCGTCTTCGTCTCCGTTCCCGTCTCCGTCTTCGTCTTCGTCCCCGTCTTCATCTGTCTTCCTCTGTCTTCATCTGTCTTCATCTGTCGGGCCCACCGCGTCTCGCGTATTTATTCACTTCAGTTCACTGGAGGTGAACGACTTCACGGCCATTGCCTCTTCTGTCACGTTGAAAAGCTTCTCGAAGAATCTTCTTAACGTCGGTCATTGGCTCTTGGAATGTAGGCGGGGGCCTCTGATCGCATGTGACGACTGAGAAACACGTGAGCCGGTCATTGCCTCTTCCGTCACGTTGAAAAGCTTCTCGAAGAATCTTCTTGACGTCGGCATTGGCTCTTGGAAAGTAGGCGAGGGCCTTTGCTCACATGCGACAACTGAGAAACACGTGAGCCGGTCGGGCGATGCCCTGACGGCTGAATCGACAGCGCCCGCTTATGTGGAACTCGCTGACTTCACGGTCATTGTCTCTTCTGTTCTGCCCGCTGAATGCCAGTATGTAACTCTCTAAACTAAACCAAGTTTTCCATTTATATTCTAATTTCTAGTTCACTTTGATTTCACTAATTTATTTACTTAAGTAACACTCAACATTCCTCCAGCCTTCGGAGAAATTCGCCCTCGAATTTACCACTCAACATTCCTCCACTCTTCACACGGAAAAAGCACAAGCACTGAAAACTCTCGACTTAGAAGATTACACGCGCTTCACATTAAGTATGTGGAAAATACTTTATCACTTTACAAAAGCACTGTACGGTCATGAATCACATAGTTCTTACATAAATGGTTGTAATAAGTGTAACAAATCTTGATGACAATGAATAAACAAAAAATAGATTTTGCACTTAGAAAATTACATAGCAACAGCTGTTTAATCTACGCTATACTAATGCAAGAATATCTATTCTACAGTATTGTTTATTTTAACAAGAGACTGTTTAATAAAGAATGAAGTACAATAAACAAAATTAATACACTAATGCTCAAAAGTAACTACTGAAGTACACCAGTTAAGAGTGTGGTATCTAGTTAACAGGGATTTGATGAAATGGTATATTATTATTTGGCTTATTTTTTCGTCTTAAATACAAGAAAACTGTACAAAGCAGAAACACCAACACAAAGGTTCCAGATATACCCGTTCCTAGCATTATAATTTTAGCTTTGCGTTCACCTTTTAATTTTAAGACATGTTGCATCATAACATTGGCATCAATTTTGCCTTGCTGTGAGTTTATGACTTCAGAAGGGAACTGTCAAGGGAGTCATTGAGGTAGGATAGGTTTTACGTAGGAAATGCTTGCATGGCGTTTTCTGAGAAAAGCAAACAACATGGTTATGAACCTACCAACCTAGTAAAAACAAAAACAAAGAACAGAAGGAATACATTGTTAACTACAAGATCTACATGTTTCTACGTTCAACTTTTCTTTCTTAAAAAATAAACCATTATAATTTATTAATTATTTACATTTGTATACTGTCCACAGTCTACTAAGATTCAACTAGGACATTCGCACTCTTGGTCGAAGATTGTATGGTGCCGTGTCAGTATGTTGGGCTGGCGTGGCCACTCTTTTTCCTTTACGGGAAATTCCTCCACCCTTCGGAAAAGCAGACACTATTGTCGAAGGAATTACATCTGGAGCGCCCTTGAAAGGTTTTAAACGACTTGCATGGACAATGGTAGTTCGGGTGGGCAGTTGCAATTTAACGTTGACTGGTGACGTGATCTCAATAATTTGATAAGGACCTTTGTAGTTTGTTACAAATTTCTTCGTTTTTCCTTTAGCTATGTAAGGAGTTGAAAGCATAACCCACTGACCGATTTTGTGATTTGGATATTTAGCTTGGGTATTACCTAATCTTTCCTGTCGTTCCAAAGCCTTTGTATTAGATTTTTGAACCTTTTTCCATACATCCTTCATCATTCGACTGAAATCTCTTACTGTTTCTCCGACTTTTCCGTTTTTCTGCCTGATTACATCAAAAGGGGACGGCATTTTTTTTCCATAGACCACTTCATAAGGTGACATGCCAGTTACTTCATGCGTTTTGGCGTTGTATACCGACACGATTATTGGTAAATACGTATCCCAATTAGAATGTTGTTCGTTAATATAATAACTAAGCATCTTGCCAATTGTCCGATGAACTCTTTCTGTGCGCCCGTTGCACTGAGGGTGTAACGGAGTTGTGCGTAATTTGCGTATTTTTAATAAGTGGCATAGCTGTTTCATTAATTCAGACATAAAATTAGATCCCTGATCTGTGATAATAGCTTCAGGTACTCCAAATTTAAGTATCCAGTTGTTAACTAAAGCTTGGGCAACTGTATTTGCTTGCTGATTTGGGAGACTCACCATAGCTAGATAGCGTGAAAAGTGATCGATAATTGTAAGAACATACTTATTACCAGCAGGTGTTTTATGAAATGGCCCGTAGAGATCCACTCCGCAGATTTGAAATGGACATGAAGCCTCGGGGAGCCTCTGTAAGGGTATTTTTGAACGAGAAAGTTCAGCTCGTTGTGCGCACGCAATGCAATTACGAACGTACTGCGCAACATCCTGCTTTCTGGTTTGCCACCAAAATCGCTCTGCTACTCGTCTTTCGGTTGTCCGCTGTCCACCGTGTCCTGCAAGGATATGATCGTGGGCCTCTGCCATTATTTCTTGTCTGAGGTGTTGGGGAACAACAATTCGCGGTTCAAGTTTTGTTTTACGGCATAATACACCATCTTCAAAGCAAAATTGTTTTTGAGTTGCGTATTTTTTACATTCTGTATCCTCATCTTGTGCCTTTCTCCAGTCCTCAGTATCTCGGCCTGTTGCTTCCAAAAGTGCTATTTTCCGACTTAGGCAATCTGCATTCGTGTGTTTTTTGCCTGGTTTATGGATAACTTCGAAATCCATTTCGGAAAGACATAGGGCCCAACGGGTAAGACGACTAGATGGATCCTTTAATCCAAGCAACCATTTTAAAGCTGCGTGGTCTGTAATGACCTTGAATTTCCTACCATACAAGTAGCATTTAAAGTATTTGATACCATATATAACACTTAACAATTCTTTCTCCGTTGTGGAATAATTTCTTTCTGCTGTTGTTAGTTGTCTCGAAGCATAGGCTATGGGGTGTTCCGCGCCATTAATATTCTGACTCAAAACAACTCCTACTGAATGTCCACTTGCGTCACAGGATAAAATAAATTCTTTATTGTAATCTGGGTAGGCTAATACTGGACTGTGTGTTAACTTATCTTTAAGGGTTTGAAATGCAGATTCACAATCTTCAGACCAATGAAATTTTGCACCCTTTTTCAACAATTGGGTTAAGGGTCGGGCAATTTCAGCAAAATTTTGAACATATTTTCGGTAATACGATGCGAGACCAATGAAACTTTGTACTTCCTTAACGCGTTGTGGTGTTGGGAAGTCCTTAACTGCCGAAATTAATCGAGGATCTGTTTTAATTCCTTTTTCACTAATGACATGCCCTAGGTATGTAACCTCTGTCAATGCAAAACTACATTTTTCCATATTTAATGTTAATTTAGCTTTTCTAAGTCTCTGAAAAACATTACGCAGACGCACAGCATGTTCATTAATGTCTCTGGAGAATACAATAATATCGTCTAGATATACACAACATTGCTGAGTTTTGAGTCCTCGCAATACTCCATCGAGTAGTCTTTGAAAAGTTGCCGGTGCATTTTTCAAACCGAAAGGCATTCTTTTAAATTGCCAGTGGCCTCCAGGGGTAGAAAATGCTGTTTTATGCCTATCTTCAGGAGCAACTTCCAATTGATGATATCCGCTACGTAAATCGATTGTTGAAAAGTATTTACTGTTACCCAAACTGTCAATGATATCTGTAATGTTTGGAAGAGGATAAACATCGGAGATAGTTTGTTTGTTAAGGTGTCTGTAGTCACAACAAAATCTATATCGTTTCGTACCGTCGGGAGACTTCTTTGGAATAATTACGATATTTGAATTATAAGGCGAATCAGAATATTCTATAATTCCATCTTTTAGATGCTGTTCTATAAATTCATCCAGTACTGGCTGTAAGTGATGCGGAACTCTATAAGGCTTCCTATAAGCTGGGGGGCTATTTCCTGTTGGGATCCTATGCTGTGTGATGTCTGTTGCTGGCAATGGACCTTCTGCATTAAATAAATCTTGGAACTCAACTAAAACTGCTTCTATCGTGTCTCTATCCTTTCCTTTGAAATGCTCAATCTTCTGGCGCAATGCGGATTTATAGGCGTCTGGTTTCTGACCATCATTAATATCTGACCAAATGAAATCTTCTTCTTCAAAAGTACTGACTGTAGCTACTAATATTCCCTTGTGCAACTCTTTGTCCTCCACTCCGAAATTGTCAATATGTACCGGTACTTTTCTTTCTCCCTCAACGTCTTGAACCCGTACAACACTCCTACGTACAAAACAATGTGATACATCTAATTCCTCATTTTCCTCTAAAGGCTCTATTAGACACACTGTATCTGTAGGTACTTCGTGGTCAACGGTCATCCAGAGAAGTTTTCCTGAGCCAGATGGTATCTGATCCCGCGAATCAACCTTCAAGGACTTTGCACGCAGTATAGTTGATTTCGCCTTCCGGTTAGGGAAATCTTGCGGCAGAGGGCCCTTTGCAGCGGTGTCACCTAGCTGAAACACTATTCCGCTAAGTTCTACAGTTTGCTGTCTGAGGTCGATTTTAGCGTGATGTTTATTCAGGAAATCCAACCCTAGGATCGCGTCGTACCCGTCAGTTACCTTTGTTACCACTTCTACATCTTCTTGAAATTGTACACCGTGAATATAGAAAATCAATGATGTACATCCTAATGACTTAACTGTACCTCCTCCTACTCCACTCAATCTATACCTTGGAGGGTCATATTTCTTTTCTCCAATACATTCATTACTTACTATTGATACGTTTGCGCCTGTATCCACCAGTATCCTTGCCTCTTTATCCTGTATGGTAGCAGATAACCAGCATTCCGCCTTCACATTCGCCTTAATGGCATGAAATTTTATTGGGAACGCCTGGCGGCGGCTCCGACATTCCCGTTTAAGTTTAACTGATTTCTATTTCCAAAAACTTTCTTAGACCTGCATTCCTTGAATGTGTGACCTATTCTTTGACAATTAGTGCATTGAGGTTGTCTGCAGTTTTTTGCTATGTCCGTGTCGATCGCACCTAAAACATCGTACTCCTGCTGAAAATATATTTCGCTTCTCCTTGTATCTGGTGGCAATGTCAATTTCTTCAAAAGCTGTCGCCACACATACAGCTTCTGCTAAATTTTTAGGAAACTCTGCCCTGACACGACGGGACGTTTCAGGAGGTAACCCACGTAAAAATGTATCCAGAGCTCTATTTTCTGCCTCTTGTAAAATAACTTTATTTGCTTCATCACTAGTTGTCAACTGATAGGTGTTAATATTAACTTTTCTAATCCTATCTACAAAGCTTTCTAACGACTCGTTTTGCCTCTGAGTGGTAGTGTTTAACTGTTCCCTATAAAATCTACAGCTGTTCTGTTTTTGAAAACGTTTAAGTAATCCTTTCTTCAATTCCTCAAATGTTGGAGCATTCCGTAATTCTTCATGGTATAAAACGTGTGCTTTAGCCTCTCCTGTCAATCTTAACTTTGTCATTTGTAAGAGCTGTTCATCTGACCATGATCCTAACTTTGCAGCTGCTACTAAATCATCAAAAAAGGCTGTTATGTCCTCGCCAGGTTTACCTGAAAAAGGAGTTACTAAGGCTGCTGCTGAGGAATCTAGGGTGGGAGGGATAGAACTGGCTTGCCTAACCTCACACAACTGCTTAAATAATGCATTATTATCACTTTTAAGCTGTTCTATCTGATTAACTAAGATCTGAATAGCTTCCTCAGTAGAAACCGCTTGTGGTGCTGACTCTGACTTTGTACGATTTCGTGTCATCATTTTACAAACTGTTGGTTACACAATCTTACCACACTGAATGAAAAGGATGTTTCAATATTTTCGACAAACTCTTAAAATTATGAGAGAAAATACACTTCTAAATAAAGAAAATATTACGACTGCTATGCAAACCTCTATCCCTTCACGCATTAAAAAATACTAACTGTGGACCTTTAGTGTCTGTCATTCACACCTCATATTGAGCCAAGGGTTTTTTCTCTGACACCAAATGTAACAACTATAACGGCTTCTGACATCAAATGTAACATTTGTGTTACTAAATGTGACAGTTCTGTCACTCAATGTAACTGGGTTTTCTCTTTTGATGCTGTCAATTGTCAGGATGAGCATTCTAAAGCATTCTGTCAGGGTGAAAATATTAAATAAATTAACTTTTCTCTCTTACAACATGTGGGCAGGGTGGGTTCTCCCTTGGCTCGGGTATGAGGTCGAATGAAACATCATTTTACATAAGATAAATTTTATTGAAAGTTTCGTACAACTGTATCTTACTGGGACGTTCTGGTTCGGAGAGCGGCAGCCGTGTCGTTTGCGTAGCCTTCTGCTGCGACAGCGGCGGCGGCGGCGGCGGCGGCGGCGGCGTCTGATTACGCGTAGCGGTGTGAATCTCGTGTCGCCGTCTCGCCCAGCTGACCGGAGACGCGCAGCGCGAGGTGGCCCGTTTAATTATTGCGAGCGACGTCGTGCATCGGATGGTGATACCTTGAACGTGACGTCCCAGTGTTTCTCTTCTCTAAGCGGCCGCGTGTGTTGTGCGTCGACCAGCGGAGCGGCGCGGCGGGGCAAGGCCAATGTCCCGAACTCGAACCACGGACTCCCGCTTGCCAGTCTTCGGCTGTCAGGTCTTTATCCCAGCTCACAGGTGACTGCTGAGGTGAGGCCGTCTCCTTCCCGTCCTCACGAGTCACCCGGGTACGTAAAAATCAGACTTCCAATACCTTTTAACTTCTGTCTTCTGGCGCTGCGGCTGCTGCTTGCTATTCCATTACAGCGGCGGACTTGGTGCGTCTGTGCATGATGCAGTCTCTTCTTGCATGACGGTCTTCAGCACCGAAACTGACTGAAAACTACTGCTGCTCTTCTTTTCTTCCTTCGTCTCTCGTCTTCGTCTCCGTTCCCGTCTCCGTCTTCGTCTTCGTCCCCGTCTTCATCTGTCTTCCTCTGTCTTCATCTGTCTTCATCTGTCGGGCCCACCGCGTCTCGCGTATTTATTCACTTCAGTTCACTGGAGGTGAACGACTTCACGGCCATTGCCTCTTCTGTCATGTTGAAAAGCTTCTCGAAGAATCTTCTTGACGTCGGTCATTGGCTCTTGGAAAGTAGGCGAGGGCCTTTGCTCACATGCGACAACTGAGAAACACGTGAGCCGGTGGGGCGATGCCCTGACGGCTGAATCGACAGCGCCCGCTTATGTGGAACTCGCTGACTTCACGGTCATTGTCTCTTCTGTTCTGCCCGCTGAATGCCAGTATGTAACTCTCTAAACTAAACCAAGTTTTCCATTTATATTCTAATTTCTAGTTCACTTTGATTTCACTAATTTATTTACTTAAGTAACACTCAACAATATTATTATCTGCAACAGACTGTAATATTTGCACTATAATCCTCATAGACAATTTTCATTTTCAGAATTTGATACTTTAGTATCCGGTGTGATTCAGATACCCCACCTGGCCTGAGTATCGATAGGAAGAACATGTCAGATATACTTGGGCTCCAGAAAGCTGCCATGAATTTCACCCACATGAATGGCAAGCATGTAAGATGCTGCCACCCTCTGACAAGTGTTAACCAGCACACACTGCAGCCTGGCTATTGCTGACCTGTCTCTCACTTAGTCACTGAAACCTATAGTCATGTGCCATGGAATAGTAGACTTTTGACCTTGGCTGATATACATTCATGATTTGGATTGCTCTCTGGATTGTTGTATACACTTAAGAGGACTTTGCTACACTCTGGACGTACTTCGCGATCTCTGCTGTCATTTGTTTCTGGAACAGTCATTTTTGTTGTGACGACCTCCATGTTATCATCAGTGTGTTATCTTAAACTGTGTTGCACTTGCAGAGAGTAGGACAGAAGAGATACCTGATTTTGTTTTGTTACGTTTGGTAATCGTTAGCTACCTGATTCATTGTGAACTTATCTTTTCTTTGAATATTGACAAGTGATTTCCAGATGTACTAAACAGTTCAGCGGTCAAGGAACCTACTGGGATATTTGATTTGGACATGTGTAAAGCTTCCCCCTCCGCCCCTCCCCCTTACAGCTGATTAGCCATATGATATGTTTGGTGAAAGAGCTCAGTTTGTGCTCCAGTGTTAGGGTTTTTTCTTTGACTTTGTCTTGCAGTGTTCCATAGTACGATCTTGCTGTAATGGATAGTAAATTGTTGTTGTAATAAAGAATACTTTGAGGATGTATTAATAATTTTCTCTTTCAGCATAATATTTACTTGATTTACTAGCAAATTTTCACTACTTATCACCCAGTTTGTTTCTGTGTCTATTCACTGCTGTTTGGGCAGTTGGTGAGTGTGATGCCAACTGCACACAAAGCTGTTTTTTTACTCTGGGAGTAGTGCTCTTATTCATTTGAAGTACTTGTAATTGACAGTGCCATACACTTTTTCTCATTGGTCTTTCACAAAAGCATGAAGAGTTTTTCAGTAACATCCAGCATTATTGGTGAGTAGGACAATTGAGGTGCACTGCATCAGCCATCACTGACAAGGGTCCTGTTTCTGCACAATAAATTGCTGGATAAATTGCTTAAATTTTTTATGCAAAAGTCATTTTGTTTGCTTACCAGTTGTTGCCTGAACAAGTCTTGTTTTGAAACTTCCTGGCAGATTAAAACTGTGTGCCGGAACGAGACTCGAACTCGGGACCTTTGCCTTACGCAGGCAAGTGCTCTACTGACTGAGCTACCCAAGCATGACTTATACCCCGTCCTCACAGCTTTAATTCCGCCAGTACCTCATCTCCTACCTTCCAAACTTGACAGAAGCTCTCCTCCGAACCTTGCAGAACTAGCACTCCTGGAAGAAAGGATATTGTGGAGACATGGCTTAGCCACAGCCTGGGGATGTTTCTAGAATGAAATTTTCACTCTGCAGTGCAGTGTGCGCTGATATGAAACTTCCTGGCAGATTAAAACTGTGTGCCGGACCGAGACTCGAACTCGGGACCTTTGCCTTTCGCGGGCAAGTGCTCTACCGACTGAGCTACCCAAGCACGACTCACGCCCCATCCTCACAGCTTTAATTCCACCAGTACCTCGTCTCCTAACTTCCAAACTTCACAGAAGCTTTCCTGGGACTGTATGATGAAATTCTGTGAGTATGACTTAATTTACTGTCAGTGGCACAAAATTTGAAATAAATGGCTGTTTTGAGCCTCTTAAGTCCAACAAGAGACATGAACAAGCCCAGTTCTGCATCGTATAAATGCAGAGATAATGAAATATGGAGTAAGAGTCATAATTATGTTCAGGAATTTACATGTTCATGTAATTGTGGAATTCTGTAATGTCATAAAGCTGGTAACCAAGTCCAAAATAGGGTTGATTGTACTGAAAGTTGTCATTTATGTATTCTCTGTTTTTTAAATTAAAGCTCTTATAAGTGCTATTCCAAATATTCTTATACGGTATATTATGTCTCTAAATGCTTCTATATCAGCACATCTCCCCATGTTTTTCTCATCTATGTTATTATTGTACCTAGAGGAAAAAATACCCCTTGTGAGCCGAGAAAAACTACACATATCAGAAGTTCATTATTTGTCTATTTCTGCTGTTATTTTTATTTTTCAGCCTTTCCTTTCCTTTCCTTTCCTTTGTGCAAAACAAACCAGAATTTTCAATAGTTCCTTATCCAAATAAATTTTTCCCTCTCATGTCAAATGTGTTTGATTTTTGTGTTGCTGTCATTATATTTCAAAAAATGTGCATGCTGGTGTGGCTGGCAAAGTATACCAGGCGTTAAGTTTACTTAAGGTGGACCTCTTTAGTCTTTTAGGAAAACTGTATTTATGTAAATACATAAAGCAGAATATTTTATGGTCTTTATTTACATTTTTATTTTAGCATATGTTGTGTTTTAAGTGTTGGGCAAGGAAATTTTATACATTAGTTAGTTAAATATCATAAGTGAGTAAATGATTTATGTGACCTCATCTCTGTTTTTATAGCACATAGTAAATACTAGCAAATAATCCTTCTACAACCACACAATAATACTAGCAGATTCCCTACTATTTTTCTATGTTGTATGTAGCTTTAGACAGCAACTCAAAGTAAAATAGGCATGAAGTGAATTGTTGCCCTTAATGCCACATTGTATTAGCCTTCATATTGTTGGGAGGTGTTTCTAGAAATGACCAGAGATCAAACTTTAGACTCAAAGTTCTGTGGACAGGCATTTACCCTCTGGATCCCCAAATGAGACAGCAAGTAGGATTGTGTACCGTATGTGAGTTTATCACTATTTGATATAAACTGAAATAGTAGCTCTTGCACAGTGAACATGGTTTTATAAATACAAGTGTGTGTGGGGCCATGTTTATTATGTTCAGTATTACATTATATAGTCTTCCTAGTTCCATGAATGTTTTATGTTCTCTGTAGCTTTTCAATGTTTAAACTATTATTCGACATATTTGTCTTCTGTTTCATTGTTATATTTTACAAATGATAAGGGAAACATTTATGCCTCTCAACATCTCAGGTTTTTGATAGTTGACCTGTTTTGCTGCATTGCATTTAGAATTTTTAGTACTTTGTATGCTTTTTACGTAAATTTTTTTAATTTTTATGGTTCATTTCTGTTGTAGGGAAGAAACATGAGAATTTAGCAGCAGTTCTGTGATATATTTCCACTGTTTTGTCATTGGGCATCAGCTTTTAAGAAAAAGAAAAAAAAATCTAATTCCAAAAATATTAGTGGTTTGGACAATGCTCACATTGTAAAGTGTCACATTTAGAAGTCATCTACTGATAATTTTTGTCAAACAAAACTGATGTGCTTTCAGGCAATGAAATGACATATTGTCCAGTACATTATTTTGTTTTATTTTCATTTGTTAATTAGGTATAACTGTAATTTGAACTTGAGTTTGTTTGCTAGAGCCACCATAACTTGAAAGTCATGTAATTTATGTAACATGCAGAAATAGTGAGAAATTTAAAATTAAGTGTACACTCAAAATATTCCAAAGAAAAATGGTGTCGTACTTATAGCAGGAAGTACAAGAAAAGCTCTAATTAAAACTTGTTTATTAATTGTTGGATTCTACTTAAATTTAATGTGCACTGTTTGGTTGTAATTACCTAAATACTTCTGTAAACAGTTTACCTTACTTAATTTGTTGTGTCAAACTGATTAAATTTCAATAACAAGTTGTACAAGTGACTTAGGAGTCTGTATGATGAAATATGTTGAGTGATACTGTTTTCAATTATTCAGAAATTTATATGAATATCACTGCTTGTGAACAAGATATTAAATTAATCAAGAAGAGTCAGTTGAAAATAATGTTTAGTGTTAAGTGCAAGAGGTGGTCATACCACCATACTGTAAGTTAATTTGCTTTTTGTTTCAGTAAATATTTGAATGTTCATAGCATATCTTTTCTGAACATGTTACGATGAAGGTTCAGAGGAATAGTTATGAGATTCACATTTTAGTAGGGGCAGGAGTTTTATTTGCTTTTTGAGTCTTACCTGATAGACAGTCCTGCAATGCAAAATCCGGCATTTGAGTTTCCCAGAGCCTTGTCAGATAGAGTTGCTTACTTTGAGTCTTGCACCTGATGTGTTGGGATTTCCTAATCTGCATAAAGAGGACTGTAGGGGAGTTACACAGGACATACTTAAGTTGTGCCTACTACATTCATTTGGGGTTACGGAATTTCCCTTGACTCTCTATTTGCTTTAGGTAGTCTCCCAGGCCAGGTACCATGCTACAAGAAGTCATGGCACCAGGCAGCTCTTTCAGAGAAGTACTATTGGGGGATGACCAATATGAGTGTTTGCATTCTCCTCCAGATGTTGTGTTTGATGGAAAAGGTGGACTAGGCAGGATTAATTAAAGCTAAAAAATGTCCTTTGTCAATCTTATTTCCACTACATGTAATAAGTGCATTCAAAATATTAAAAAGATACAAGGGGAAACCAATCAAAAGTGATCATAGAAGTTTACATCAATGGTACACACCTGACCTCAAAAATTTAAGAACACGTCACTAATCTTTATAACAGATCAAAGAACAGTGAAGAAGATGTACTTCAGTACTTTCAACTATAGAAGAGGTACAGATCAGAAATTATAAAACAGAGACAGATGGAAAATGATAATTGTATGCAGCAATCACAAAACAAATGCAAGGCTGCTTGGAACATTATCAAATCATCTTGGTAATACTAACAGAACTGCATATGATATGACCAGTATCACACACGATGAAATGAATAACCTCTTTATTAATTCTGGTAACAAAGAACACCCAGCTCTTAATAAACATCTCAGGGGGGGGAGATATTCGTATTGCACAACAAACCTGCAATATCTACATACCTAGATTCACTGCCTGCGGACAATACTGTGCCCATTACAACTCCATCCAACACCCCCAGCATAATATGTTCATTTCTTTGTTTAACCTTTGCAGAGAAACAACAGCCTTTCTTCCATATACTGGTGTCCTGTTAGGATCGACTGTATTAAGGAAAATGATACAGTGAACTCATATTCTGCTTTAGATTGTTTGAGGGCAATGTAAAAACTGATTTGGGCTTCTGCAAGTCAGAATTTTACTACATCTCTTGCCAATGCAGTCTGTCATACACATGGTAAACTGTCTGAATTGTGGAAAAACATTGCACTGGACATGAGCAGCACGTAAGTTTAGGATTTACAGACAGTATCAGTAAAGATTGTGATGCTGACCACGGTCTCCTTAAAAAAAAAAATTAAAAATAAACTTAATACCAGAAAATGAGAGTAAAAAAGCAAATTTCAACCAACAATACATATATAGAAACAGTTAGGATCCAAGAGCTGGAATATGAACCTGCGACAGAATGCTGGTTCGTAACTGCGCTAGCCTGCTGGCATCAGTCCACAACTTACCTGATGATAACAAATCGGTCTGAAGTCCAAATATTTTAAAAGTTTGCCGCAATGATTCACCTGAGAATGTTTCAATCTGCTCTGTTGTAACTTGGAAGTATAAGTGACCTAGTCATAACATTACAGGTATTTCGCTGCACTCATTGTACACTTCTTTCTGTTTAACATAGTGGTGATGTGACTACATTTCTTTTGGAAGAGACTTTTTTTCAAATCGTAGACTGAGAGTATTGACATCTGGAAAACAGCAGTGCATTTAACTGTATTGACATAGATACTGTGTACATTTTTTATCACTGTTGGAGATTGTTATATACGCAAATTCCAAGGCATACTGTTAATGAGTAAATGGTAGCAGAAGGCAAGACCATTATATTAATGATTCACTTGGGGTAGATTATGAAGAAGTTAATGACACAGTCATTCAGTTTTCATTCAGGTATGTACTGCCATTGTTAACAATGATATTGACATGAAAATCTGCTGACAAGGAGTGTAGGTGCCCTCATACCAGCTTCGGTCAGAAGAGTGGATGTGGATCCGTATTACATTTAGGAAGTGTGTAAGATTGGAGAGAGTGATGGTATGAAGGGGAACACTGCTACTAGACATACACGTGTATCTAACTAACGAAAGCAGTCTGATGGTAAGACTAGACCTGTAACTTCCAGGACTGATGACCTCAGAAGTTAAGTCCCATAGTGCTCAGAGCCTTTTGTAACTTCCAGGCAGATTCAAGTCCTGTACGAGACTGGAACTCAATCCAAAAACTCTCCTTTTACAGGCAGTGTTCTTACCAGTTGAGTTATCTGAGCATGACTCACAGTCTGTCCTTCAAAGCTTCACTACTTCCAGTCCCTCCCCCCAACTTTTGAAACTCTTACTTCCTTAAGTGCTCATTCAAAATGGTATGCAGGAGAGCTTCTGTGAAGTTTGGGAAGTAGAGGAGATGTACTGGCAGAGGTAAAGCTGAAGCTGTACGATCAGAGTTTGTAAGGAACCAAGATTTCGACCAGTTAGAAAAAGTGGACTGTTTGATCTCACTTTTACTAGTGAAGTATTTGTTGCCATCTTAATTTTACAATATGCAATGTATGGGTTTTGTGGAAGAATTTGATACACTGGAGCATTTTCAGCTATTATATTTTTCTTATTTGAAACTAATGAGAACATTTTTGTAAGCTACAACTTGTGAAATAAAATCCCAGAAAAATAGTCATCCTGTCAGTTTCACTTTAAAATTAGAGAATGGTAAATGGGAACATAGTTTTGAAGAGAAATTGTTGCCAAAAATAATGTAAGCTTGATAATTTAAGTTGCTCAAGTAACAACAAATACCATGTGTACTTACAAAATCTTGAAATTCTATTTGCATTGTTGCAAACTGTAATTTATTATCCATTAGGTAAATCATCTTTCTTTTATGAAAATGTTAACTTCACCAAAAACATTTTTATTTGATACAAAATCATAATATGTAAATAAAATTACATAGATATAACATACTGGAAACTTCAATTTTTGATTCATTGTTGTTTTATATACTTTTTGTAACTATTTTTGCTCTAAGTTTTTTCTGCTAATAAAAATACGTAGTTTTGTCTACGTTTTCACTGATAAGGAAACCAGATGTTAACATAATAATTAGTATATAAAGCTCAGTCTGCATTGCCAATGAACTCTTGAATGCCTGTGCCTTAGAGGCTAAAAGACATGCCTAAAGTGTGTGTGTTTATTTTTGTGTATTTTGTAAAGAAAATTTTTTTGTAATACTTTCCCTAAACAGTTATCATTGACTGTTTAGGTTCACTTTTACTACTAATTATAAAGTTTCTGTTCAATTTTCATACTTCCAATAGCAATATAATTCATCATTTCACCATTACTTCACTTTTCTGACAGGGCTCTAACTCAGCTGATTAATTTTACTGTCTTATTTCTGTTCTATTTAGCAGCTTATTATCATATCACTGTTGTTACTCATCACTCGAACCATTCAAAGTGTACACTTTGTATTTATTTTGTTTATCGTCTTTACAATACTGTCGCATACAGATTATTCTAGCTCTGTTTAGTGAGGTTCTGTTCCTGATACCAGTCAGCTGTTTAATGACCACTGCCAAAGTCTACTGGCCTTGGCCTCCCCTCTCCCATTAACAGACATGCTCCTTTCACTTCTGGGAACCTCTGTTCCCCTTTTGCAGAGTGCCCTGCGATGCAGTGTCCCCGCACCCTCACTAGCCCAGCCCAGCCCTACAGTGGCATCCTTGCAAGCTTTGCAAGTGAGCACACTAAGCTCCATATTACACACCCAAATGTCCAGTCTCTGGCAAATCATCTTGACAAGTTCCATTACATATTTCAAGACATAGACAGCCATCTAATACTTCTGTCGGACACCTGGCTCAAACCAAGTATTCCCACAAGTTCAATAAATCTAGACGGTTACATCTTTGTTAGGCACGAAAGATGAGGAGGTGGAGTAGGGGTTTACATATGCCTTGATTTATCACGTACTGTGTTACACATCCAACAATAATGAAAATAAGCAAGTGGAATATATGTTCATAGAGATCAAATCCCTTAATAGAAAGTGCCTAATGCGTGTCCTCTACAAACTTCCTAAAGTTCAAAACTGGTCTTTCAAGTCTCAAACTGAAGCATGAGCATAGAATTATACCTGTTGACACTAACAAATTTTCTATACAATAGTCCTTTCAGTATGAAATTTAAGCCAATGCTTTCTTCTTAAAATGTGTCGCTACTTCAGCCTGTTCCTATCCATCATACGAACAGTAGTCATGCTCTCATAGATACATTTGCAATGAAATCCCCAAGCTGAGTAATTTATATGTCTCAAATATCTGCACCTGGCATGTCCAGCCATGACATACTCTCTAGAATGTCCAGAAAGAGACTGCAATTTACTACTTACCAGGATTTCAGACTGTGAGGCAAACAGAGGAGCTACTTGACTGAGCAGTAGCGGTTCCAGTCTCTCAAACTGACATACAGCTGGAAGAGCAGTGTGGGTCTGGGGTTCAATTCTCGGCGGAGTCAGGAATTTTCACCTGCCTCAAGATGACTGGATGTTCGTGTTGTCCTTATCATTCATGAAAGTGGTAAGATAGGACTGAGCAAAGGTTGGGAATTTGTATGGGCTCTGATAACTTAGCAGTTGAGTGCCCTACAAACCAATCATCATCATCATCATCCATATCCGCATCCAGTGATGCCTATGAGCTGAGGATGACTTGGCGGCTGGTCAGTACCTTGGGCCTTCATGGCCTGTTTGGGAGGAATTTAGTTTTAGAGATTTCAGACTCATTAATTCGTCTGTTCTTGCAAGTAAGGTACAATAAATAGTTTAGGGGACATCCTCTATTCCTTTCTCAGTCATAAAAAAAAACTCCATGGGTCTACTTACAAACTTACTCAACTATATGACAAGTAGGCTCCCCTGACGAGCAGAAAAATAAGAAAGAAACATGCACCTTGGTTAACTGAATAACTAAACCAGCTTTTGATTCTCAGAGGTCCTGCATATTGGTCATACAAACTAAGTCCCGCATCTGAAAATCATATTGCTTACAAGCAATAGTGTATTCTCATACATTAATCAAGAACAGAAATAGCCCAGCTGTCCTGTGGAAAAACCTGCATGGTCTTGGTACAGGCAAAGTAAAAGCTGCAGCTGATCCCATTGTCGCAGTTGAACTGAAGCAGTACTTCATGTTACCTACAGTCACAATTGAACCACATACGAAATTCTATCTGAAGCATGTTTCTTGCAATACTGTCATGCATGTCAGACCAGCATCTACAGGACGTGATGGCATCACAGTACAAATGATGAATATTATTATTGACCCATGACTGTCCACTATAACAGATATCTTCAAACACTCCTTGACCACAAGTGTTTTTCCTGAGTTCTGGAAACAGCCCCTTAATACCTGAATAAATTGCTACCAGAAAGAAAAATCGAAAATCATATTTTGTAACCAGTAATGAAATATTACAGAGTACATAAGGTCAAATGTAAGATGTGTTGTACCTCTCAGATATAATCAGGTATATCACATATTTGCAGCAACAGGCATTTGAGAAATTGAATACTCACAGGAAATCACTTAGTAAAAGATATTTATTTAACATTTTGATGTTACATTGATAGAATTTCTGGTGGCATACATTTCAAATAACAACATAGTCTTATTTGTGAAATTCTGGGATGAATATTAAACGTACTACATACAAAAACTAGTTGCCCTGTAGAATTTGATATTTTATCTCTTTGCCTTGTGTCAGTAACCTGAGGCTAATGACCTAGGTAGACTTACTGGGACCAGTTTTCGTGGACCTTGATGATGCTGTGGTAGTTCTGCCTTTATACAGGCTGAAGCCTACCATTTTTCCCTCAGTTCTAGCATATCATATATTGTGTATTATGGGGAAATCTGAAACTGTCACAGCCCAGGGTGCATACGACCCAGGACAACCGGGAATTTTTTCATCCGGGAGAAAACCGGGAAAAACCCGGTAATTTTTCGGAATTCCGGGAATTTTTCATTGTTTTAGCTGTCAGTTAAATGTTTGTAATTTTGACTGCAGAATTGATTCTCTAGCAAAGAATGTTATTGTATTCTGCTAGTGGAGAATGATACTGCAGCAATAAAACATACATAAGAGGGAAAAAAATAAAACCTTAGTGGCAAAGGAAATATGCAATTTACAACAACAAAAAACCGTGCACGCACAAGCGTCTGCAAATAGCAAAAATATGTCAATGGTCTTAGGGCGCAGACTGTAATTCTTCGTAACAATAAACTGCTTGCTATGAGCATGACGTCACAACTGTTCACATAAGGTTCGTTTGACCAATTACCATCGGTCTGTTGCGCATGCGCATTTGACTCGCGTATGAGCAGTACCTTCTCCCGCTACTTGAAGTTTGGCTGTATCGGTAGTAGCAGCAAGCAGCCAGATGCAAACGAGAAAAATTTTTCTCGCGCCCTAGCTGGCAGATTCACCCTTGCACAGAGTTGTCTGAGTTGTAGTGGGGAGGGGGCTAACCTCCACGTGACCCGTTTTTACGTTCAGTGATTTCGCTGCTTGTCTTCGTGTGCAGCTCTCACGTCAAATGAAAACAAAACGGATTTCTGTGGCCGGGAGCTGTCAAGTGAATTAAAATACATCCACATAAGTACGGAGGGCAAAAATATATTATTAATTTCAGTTTTCTGATTTTATTTTATTTCCAAGTTAGTAGCAGTCAAGCATTAATCGCCTTGCAGAACAGTGAAGTTATTTTTGCAACTTTGCTAAAGAAATTTGGCTTTATTAATCTTTCCGCCGAGGCAATCATTTTATTTGAAACGAAGTGTTTCATTCAACAGCATTGGCTAGTTCCAACTGTTCGCTGAATTTCAAGTGCACGTTATCATCTTCTGCCATATATGGCATTATGCCATAATAAAGAACCAAAAATAAGATCCTAGAGTACTGGTACTCCAAGAAAATGTCCATCCCAAAAACCACACTGAAAAGTTTAATATCAGATGGGACCGACTTCATTGTGAATCTGGAAAAAGCCAATTTGCACTTCAAGCCGAATTATGCATTTTAGTATGGTTTACGAAATTCCGATCCTCTTTGGAATATCCTCTGATGCACTGTTTCTTTTATTGTGTAATGTAAGCTTTCTTAGTGCTTTATACACACGAACATATGGGCTTCCTACGCCACTGCAGTTGCACACGCACAATAATGCATGTTTTCTGTCTCTCTCTGGCAACCGATAAATTGAACCTATTTCTAACAGTCTCCGGATAGTATTGCGAACGGTGGTTAGAAAAGCGTTACTTTCAAAGTAAATTTCTTTTTACGCAAGATGAGTTATGTTACGAGTGAGAAAGTGGGATGGATAACTAAATCACAGAGCTTTCGAAACTGAACAGTTTGAGGACCAGCCACTTACAAGAATTTCGAGCCGAGACATTTATGTCATAATTTTAAATTTACTGGCACATTTGTGTGATGTGTCTTAAAGTATAACACACGCAAAAAAGATAAATATTACATGTGAAAGCATAGCGTCTGTTGTAGCGTGTTAATCTTAGAGACTAACATATGTGAAAGCTTAGCTTTTCTTGTAGATATACGGTACTGTGTACATTAATGTAAACCATTAACTTTTCCTCTTGCGTGTTCGTGCTATGTAACCAGTGATCTTGCTATTGGCTGACTATAACACGTGTCCTATGCTCTGAATAGCTGCTGTCATCGGCTGACGAGATCTCGTGGCTTGAGATATGACTCGCTTACAAAAGGACATCACAACCTCGGTTTCAACGCTCCGGAAACTAACACGCAGTGTTTGATGCAATTCGAATTTATAGTTTCGTAATACGAAAATATGCAGCGTATATGTTGCTGCAAATCAAAGGTCTTTCCAAAATTTCTCTCCTTCTTTTTTTTTTAAGTCTCTCCAAAACTTCTTTGCCCCGTCTTTTCCTTTTTTTGCGGGAAGTTCTAAGCTATTGTATAACACGTTAACCATTCAAAGGATTGATAAGTTTTACAGTTCCGAGGGAAAATCTACGGAAAACCTACTGTCACTTAGGACAGAAAAAGTGTATTTTCGCCCGAGAAAAAGCATATTTTTTAAACGGCATATCCGGGAGAAATCCGGGAATTTTTTTTCCTTGTCCCCGTATACACCCTGCAGCCACTCTCTGCAAGTGGTAACAAGCTTTGAAATATCAATGTGCATTTCATGGAGCATAAAACATTGGGGGTCCTTCGATAAGAAAATAAAAGCCTCAGGGTATTAGCAATTCATTAGAATTTCCACATCACCTTAAAAGTGAAATGTTACGAGTCAAAACAGTGTTTATTTTTTTTTTAAGTCTCAGTCCTTCACAAAAGCTGGGAACAAGACAAGAACGTTCACCTGATTAGACTGAATCAGATTCCATATCAAGATTCACTTCATCAAAAAAGTTTCATATATTGAATACAAATGTCTGTTTCAATCAGAAAATAAATAAATAAAACATACACTTTATGTGGTTAGGGTGTATAAAATCCATTTTCTTGAATAAAATTTAATGCTGCGACCACTCCATTGCTAAAATTCTCTTAACACTGATATGATCCCTGTGTGCAAGCTGAATGCCAGGACAGTACAAATCACCCAGTCCCTGTGTCTGCTTTGAGCCAGAACTGATAGAGTGGTATGATGCACTATGGCTTGGCAGAATAGCACATAAGACCTGCTCATGGGGTCACCAAATATGATTGTGACATCATTCAATTGGTTTACATCTGCAATGTTCAGGTGCGAGACTTATGTATCTGCCCCACAACAGTATGCAGGGTAATGTAGTCATGGAGTCTTAGTTGTACTGAACTGTAAACCTGAAGATGAGAGACATCATTTTTAATATTTTTGTAGCTCAAAGGTTTGGTTGTATTGAATATTAAAATTGCCATTAACCTCATACACAGCTGCTACCACTAATAATGGATAAAGCTAAAAAGAACTGCATATGTTATTACTAATGAAAATTTGTGTCAGAAGAGACTCAGAGCCAGATTTGCTGCTTTTCAAATTTTCATTGATACTGTTGATTCCACTCTTAGTTTCAGAACACTACTACCGTAGGTTCTCTCTCGCAGTATGTGGGAGTAGTGGCAATGAGGGAACAAAGTTGATGGAGGAAGCCGGCCGAAGTGGCTGTGTGGTTAAAGGCGCTGCAGTCTGGAACCGCAAGACCGCTACGGTCGCAGGTTCGAATCCTGCCTCGGGCATGGATGTTTGTGATGTCCTTAGATTAGTTAGGTTTAACTGGCTCTAAGTTCTAGGGGACTAATGACCTCAGCAGTTGAGTCCCATAGTGCTCAGAGCGATTTTTTTTATGGAGGAATATGACTTACACTGGTACATAGGATATATGTCAGTTCACGGAAATGATATTAATGGAAAAACTGCCTGTAATTACTGTAATTATTCATGGAAATCTGCTTTCCAGGTGAGTAATATAGGTAACTATCGAGTCACATAGTAAACATCGCCAAGATAAAAAAGAAGCAATGAAAAAACAAGAAAACTAAAAACTCGTCTTGCAAGAGGCCTACTACAAAAAGAGTGCCATGTTGCATTAATAATAGCTATGTGGCTGCAGTGGGTAGATAGCCAAAGACAAAGAAGTGTAATTTTGACAATGACTGTATTTCTTTTCCCAGACAATAAATAATTTCAAAAACATACTTTTGACCATAGAAACAGTACGGAAAGGATCTGATGATTTGTTTACACTCAAGTGGGCATAAACTCATAATTGGATCCTTCTAATGACCTCCAGATGCACCTCCAAATGTATCCAAAAACCTTAGAAAAAAAAACAAATTTCAGTAGTACATAAGTTTCCCAATCATATTGTTATTGAGGAGACTTCATTTGTGGCTGTGACAAGACATCCTGCAAAACACTATAAAATGGATTCTCTGAGAACTACCTAGAACAGATTTCTCGGAAGTCCACTTATGATGGAAATATCTAACAGCAACAAATAGACCTGAACCCTTTGAGGATGTCTACATAGAAACTGGTACTAGTGGCCATGAGGCAACTGTAGCTACAATAATTACTAAAGTACACAGGGCAACTAACACAAGTAGAAGGGTTATATTTTCAATAAACTAGGTAAAAGGGGCATGCAGTAATGTAGTACCTCAGTAATAACTTGAAACATTTAGCTCCAGAGAGGAGCATGTAAGAGGAACATGGTACAGGTTTACAAGAGTAGTTCACTGTACATTTGATAGATATGCACCCAGCAGAATAGTTCACGATGTGAAAGACCCTCCATGGCATACAGTCTCTGTAAAGAAACAGACTACTATACAATAGATATAAAACAGACCATAGGGTTAGAGATAAGGAGATGCTGAATGATACATGTTTGGCACTCTAGAGGAAATGTGTGAAACCTTGAACAACTACTGTAGCTTATTATTATCTGTCACAAAACCCACGAAATTTTGGTCATGTGTAAAGGCTGTTAGTAGTATGAAAGTTAATGTCTAGATACTCATGGATGAAACGGGGATTGAAATAGAGGTTAGCAAAGCAAAAGCAGAAACTCGCATTTCAAATGCTCCTTCACAAATGAAAATCAATAGGTACTGCCCTAATTTAGTTCTCGCTCATCTGCAAAGATAAATGATATAGATGTTAGTATCAGTAGTGTTGATAAACAGCTGAAATCGCTAAAATTGAACAAAGCTCCAGGCCCCAATGGAATCCCTATCGGATCCTCTATCAAATTTGTGCCTGATCTAGCTCCTCTTTTAACTATAATCTAGTATAGGTCCCTCGAACAAAAAAACTCTGCCCAGTAGTTGGAAGATAGCGCAGGTCACACCTGTCTACAAGAGTAGTAGTTAAAGTGATGGTACCATCTAGTATCCTTATCATCCATTTGCTTTAGATTCTTAGAACATAATGAGGTACCTCAAACAGAATGGCTGCCTCCATGCCAACCAGCATAGATTCCGAAAACATCAATCATGTGAAACCCAACTCGCACTTTTCCAACATGACGTGCTGAAACCCACTTATCAACGCAGTCAAGTAAATGCAGTATATTTCAGAAACGTATTTGACTCCATAGCACATCTACATCATACTCCAGCACAAAACAGTGTGTGGTGGAGGGTACTTGTGATGCCTCCATCCCTATTTCACTTGCAAATGGCATGTGGGAAGAATGATTGTCAGTAAGCCCCTGTATTACTAGCTCTAGTTTTTCAAATTTTCTCCTCGTGGTCATTTGTGACATGTATGTGAGTGGAAGTAATACTCTGAGGTGACTAAAGTCATGGGACAGCTGCATGGAGTTGGCAGTAGTATCGTGTACAGGAAGCATTAAAGGGTAGTGCATTGACAGAGCTGTCATTTGTACTCAAGTGCTTCAAGTGAATTGTTATCGACATGACTATGACCACACGACAGGAACAAATAGACTCTGAACGTGAAATGGTAGTTGGAGCTAGACACATGGGACATTCATTAACAAATTCAATATTCTGAGATACACAGTTTCAAGAATGAATCAAGAATACCAAATTTCAGGTATTACCCTTCACCACAGACAATGCAGTGGCCGACAGCCTTCACTTAATGACAGAGTAGCGGCATTTGCCTAGAGTTGTCAGTGTAAACAGACAATCAACACTGCGTCAATAACAGCAAAAATCAACATGGGGCATATGACGATCGCATCCTTTAGGACAGTGCAGCGAAATTTGGCGTTAATGGGGTATGGCAGCAGGTGATTGATGTGAGTGCCTTTGGTAATAGCACGACATCGGCTGTAGCGCCTCTCCTAGGCTTGTGACTATATATATGTTGGACCCTAGGCGACTGGAAAACCCTGGCCTGGTCAGATAAGTCCTGATTTCAGTTGGTAAGAACTCATTGTAGAGTTCGAGTGTGGCACAGACCCCACAAAGCCATGGACCCAAGTTGTCAGCAAGGCACTGCGCAAGCTGATAGTGGCTCCATAATGGTGTGGGCTGTGTTTACATGGAATCGACTGCGTCCTCTGATCCAGATGAACTGACTGTTGACTGGAAATGGTTCTGTTCAACTACTTGGATACCATTTGAAGCCATTCATGGACGTCGTGTTCCCAAACAATGGTGGGAATTTTTATGGATGACAATCCACCATGTCACCAGCCCACAGTTGTTTGCAATTGGTTTGAACAACATGCTGGACAATTTTAAGTGAATGGTTTGGCCACCCAGATCGCCTGACATGAATCCCATCGAACATTTTTGTGACATAATCGAGAGATCAATTTGTGCACTAAATCTCTCACCGGCAACGCTATCGCATTGTGGATGACAATAGAGGCAGGATGGCTCAGTATTTCTACAGGGGACTATCAACGACGTGTTGAGTCCATGCCATGTCGAGTTGCTGTCCTACGCTGGGCAAAGGGAGGCCCAAAACGATATTAGGAGGTGTCCATGACTTTCGTCACCTCATTGTATGTTGTCCGACTCTTCTCAGAGAGTATTGTCTCGAAATTTCACTCGTAAACCTCTCCATGATGCACACCACCTCTCTTTTAATGTCTGCACTGGAGTTTGTTGAGCATCCGCCGACTAGACAATCCCATGATAAACCCACCAGTCTTCGTTGGATCTTCTCTATCTCTTCTATCATTCCTATCTGAAAAGTATCCCAAACTGATAAACAGTACTCTACAATCAGTGAAACTAGCGCATTGTTAGCCACTGCCTTCGTGGATGAGGTACATAGATTCTTCCTATGAATCTCACCCTATCATCAGGATCCTACTATTTGTTTAATGTGGTCATTCCACTTAAAGTCGTCCTGGATATTTACCCCTAGACATGTTACTGTAGATACTTTTTCCAGCAAGTTGTCATCAATAGTGTAGTTTTACAGCAGTGGATTTATTTTCCTATATATGCAAAATATGTTACATTTATTTACATTCAGAGTCATTTGTCAATCATCTATAGGTCATTCTACAAATCGGTACTGTCTACTGGCGTTGCTAAATTCTTGTCGACAACCGCATCACCTGTGAACGGTCTTAAAAAGCTTCAAACACTTTTTAATAGATCATTTACATGCATCGTAAATAGTAACGGTCCTATCACACGTCCTTGGGGTACTACCAAAAATGCTTGTACATCTGTCGATTTTTTCCATTAAGAGTGACGTGTCGAGATCTATCTGCAAGGAAGTCTTGAAACCAGTCGCAAATGTCGCAGCACTATGTATCTCGTGGAGGAACAGAGCGAACTGAGTTTCACAAAATCTTTGTTTGCACAACTGTCTTGATTCCTATATAGGAGATTTTTGTTCTGCAAAAACTTCATAATTCTTGGGTGTAAAACATGTTCCATAATTCAACCAAAGACTGACGTCAGCAATATAGGCCTTAGTATGATGGCCCGTATTACAATCTCCCACTGTGAAAATTTTGAAAGACCAAATTAAGTATTTCAGCCTTCTGTCTGTTATATTACGTTTCGTCGCCAGTATTGTCACTAAGTGACTGAATAGATGGTTTTGAACCGCTTACTGTTTTTACATACGACCAAAACCGTTGGGTCTTGCCCACTCATCTCGTATCGGGTGCCTAAGGGATGCTGCATTCTCGGAATGCTATACCACAATTCAAGCAAATACCATTAGTAGTTTTTTTTTCTAAACAGCAGATTTGACAATACTTAACTTGAATGTACTACATGTTGTCACAAGCGATGGGCGACAGGCAATATAATTCAGTCCCTGGCTATATGCAATATTCCTGCAAGTTTGACACACAGTTTGTGGATCACTGATAACTGTTCTCATAGCACTCTCTGCGAGGCGAAGCTAATACTCCACTAATGTCAGCCTGAGGCTGGCAGGAGCAGCGCTTATATTTACTTCTTGCAGAGGTCGGCTCTGGCATGGCCGGTCTTTGTGAGTGGGCAATTGGCTGACGTCGCCTCACCGCCTTCTATGGTCTTGCATTCTTCCTCTTCGTTCCGGCGCTTGTGGTTACGCCAGAACATTCTTTCCCCCCAAAGCGATGGCCCATCGTTGTGTAGGGAGTGCGATCACGGTGGGGGAGGCAGGAGCGAAGTTTGGTCATCTGCTGCTTGAAGGTTCTAACAAAACGATCCGCATCACCGTTTCACTGTGGATGGAATGGTGCATTAGTGAGATGCTGTATGCCATTGCGTTCACAGGATGTTTCAAATTCATTGCACCTGATCTGAGGGCCGTTGCCTGTCACTATTACTTCAGGTAAACGTTCTAGGCAAAAAAAAAAAAAAAAAAATCGATGATAACACCTGAACTGTGCTACGTGACGTTGTCGAGTTCGTTGAGACAGAAAAAGGAAACTTGCTATATGAGTCAACCACAGTCAACCAGCGTGTGTTCCAAAAAGGTGCCACAAAGTCTGTGTGCACATGTTACCATGGCGATTGCCACTTAGGTGAAGCAGAGAATTTTTGTGGCAGAGCGGACTGATTTTCCGCACATGCGTGACACTGTGACGTAATCTGTTCTATTTGGACGTCCATACCCTGCCAAGTACAGTGTCGACGCACCAACTGTTTCGTACAAACAATCCCCCAGTGTCCTTGGTGGAGTAACTGCAACACTTCTTTTTGCAAAGCTTTAGGGATCAACACACATGACTGTCCACTATCATTTTGAACAAGATTCACACCTTTCTGTTCAGTGAGGCTGTGCTGACGTACAAAGTATCGTCGCACTACAGAGCTTTTTATGCTATTCAACGTGTGAGGCCAAGATGTGCGATTATAATTGAGCAAAATGTTCAAATCTGAATCAGCGTCCGTGGCCTGTGCAATTTTCTTATACTTCAGCGGAGACGACCGAAGCAATTCAGAATCCTGAGCATCGATGTGACATCAAGATGCAGCAGAAGCGTCAAAGACAGGGCCAATCAAAAGATGTGAAAGTGCGCCCGCATTAGTATGTTGAGCTGTCGGACGATACACAATATCACACTGCTATTGAGGCAAGAAGAAAGCCCGTCTTTGCACTTTTTGGACAGTTTGTACAGGAACCGGTTTCGTTGGATGAAACAAGGACTGCAAAGCCTTGTGATCCGTTACTAACTAGAATTTTCTGCCGTACAAATAGTGGTGGAATTTGATGACACCATACACAATAGCCAAAGCCTCTTTTTCAATTTGTGAATAGTTACGTCGAGCTTTGGACAACACTTTTGATGGGAAAGCAATAGGCATGTTTTTATCACCAATTCTGTGCGAAAGCACTGCACCGATTCCTTAAGAGGAAGCGTCAGCTTGCAATACAACGGGTTTGTCAGGATCAAAGTGAACTAAGCATCGATCACTGAACAATGTATCTTTAAGTTTTTGAAAAGCTACTTGGCACTCATCTGTCCAAACAAAGGGGACATTCTTGTCGCGCAAGCGAGGAGCTATGATTTGTGCAGCATTCGGTATGAACCGAATATAATTGTTCATTTTCCCTAAGACTGACTGCAATTCTGTGACATTGCAAGGAACTGGCAAGTCTTGTATGGCTAACAATGCAACTGAAAAGGATGTATACTTTGACTGTTTATGACATGAGCAAGATACTGCAACTTAGGTTTAGAAAAATCGCACTTGTCCAGTCTACACTTCAGTCAGGCATCAGATAACACACGAAACAAAGCACATAAATTTGCAATATGTTCTTCAGGTGTCCGACCTGCTACTACAATATCGTCCAAGTTTGAACAGTTTGGCACTTGTGCAGTCAGCTGTTCCAAATATCATTGGGAAAATGGCGGGTGTGCAAGCTCTGCCAAAAGGCAAATGCAAATATTTAAACAAGTCCAAATGAGTATTTACTAGACACACTTTTTGAGATTCTTCATCGAGTGGTATCTGAAGATATGCGTCACGCAAATCAGTTTTTGAAAAGCAGCGTCCAGCGCCTAATTTGTCCATGAGATCTTCTGGGTGTGGCAATGGATAAGTATCAATAACAGTTTGTGGGTTGACTGTAGACTTGAAGTCAACACAGAGGTGAATCCGACCTGAAGGTTTGGGGAGCTAACCCAGTGGACTTGCCCATTGACTAGCTTGTATGAGCGCAATAACCCCACAATCTTGCTATTCTTTTCAGTTCAGCAGCGACTTTGTCCCGTAATGCGATGGGAACAGTTCTGGCCCGGCAAAATTTCGGCTGATCATTGTGTTTCATAGTAATATGGGCAACAAAATTGTTAGCTCTGCCTAAACCTTCAGAAAAGAGTTCTGGGAATCTTTTTAGCAAGCTAGCTACACTGTCTTTTGCACCGCATGTGGATACTGACAAAACATTGTCCTGAATGTTAAAGCCAAACAAATTAAATGAATCAAGACCAAATATGTTCTCAGACTTGCGTGATTTTAGCTCTGTAAAAGGCACTGTTTGCGTATGCGAGCGATACATAGCAGGCAAATTACATGTTCTGAGAACGGGAAGGTTTTGTCCATTACAAGCCGTCAGTTGCGTGCTGGTTTTAGACAGGCCTGGGGAGCCTAACAGTTCATATGTGTGACGATTTAGCAATGTGACAGAGGCACCCATGTCCAATTGAAATTTGCCACAAATGAGTAAATGAACAAAAAGTTCGTTTGACTGGCGCATCACGGTCGCAGGTTCGAATCCTGCCTCGGGCATGGATGTGTGTGATGTCCTTAGGTTAGTTAGGTTTAAGTAGTTCTAAGTTCAAGGGGGCTGATGACCTCAGAAGTTAAGTCCCATAGTGCTCAGAGCCATTTGAACCATTTTTTGACTGGCGTATCACTAACGAAATGCATGCTTGCTAGTTGCAGTCTTGGAGTATACTGCATTAATGACATAGGCTTTGTGGCAAGAGTTTTGTGAGTAGTCTGAATTCTTATGTTTGTTCCATTGCAAATACGGATTGTACATGTCCTTTCCTACCACAAGCGTAACACTAAGCTTATCAGGAGGGGCAGTCTTGGCGTTTGTGCCGTAACACCTAGGGCAAGACTTAATTTTGTTACCCTGTATAGCTGTCTGTTTAGCAAACTCCTTATGCGGCGTGGAACGTTGTTTAGTTGGCACGGCTAACGCACGCTGTCGGTGCGTAATGGGGCGATCACAAGCAAGGAACTCAACCTGACAAGTAGCTGGCCGCTCAAATGTATGAGCTGACAAGGCACCAGAATCGTACTGATCTAGTACTTGCACTACCTGCTGAAATGATGGACCTGACTGTTTCAAAATCCGTTCTCTGATTTTGACGTCAGGCACATTGTACATGATCGCATCATGCAACATAACGTCTGAATATATATCACCGCAAGCACATTTGAATTTGCATTTCCTTTTCATACCCTGCAAATCAGTTACCCACTCGTGATAAATTTGTTCTGACCATTTTTTGCACACACACTTAACGAATGCCATCCTGACACACCAACACTTCCCTGACTTTTGGAAGGCGGCCAAGGTCCTGATGTTCAGGAAGCCAGGGAAAAACCACTCCCTCCCACAAAATTACCGACCCATCAGTCTGCTGTGTTCGCTCAGCAAGATTGTTGAGAAGGTAATACTGAAATGTATCACTAGGCATTGCATCACCAACGACACCCTAAGACCGGAGCAATTCGGCTTTAGGAATCACCACTCAACAACACAACAACTCCTCCGCATAGTCGAACATATAACACACGGCTATGACATGAGCAAAGCCACAGGGGCCGTGTACCTAGACATCGAAAAGGCTTTCGATCGTCTCTGGCACAACGGACTCATACGCAAACTAAGCAAAGCTGGATTCCCAGACGGACTCGTACGTATCATACACTCATATCTCACGAACAGATGTTTCAACACTAACGTGCAGGATAAACAATCAACACAACACGGTATCCAAGCTGGAGTACCCCAAGGGAGCATCCTAGGGCCCATCTTGTTTAACCTGTACATTAATGACTTCCCAGCGACACAAAACACGACGTTAGCCGTCTACGCGGATGACACAGCCATCCTCGCGCAAGACTGGAAAGCGTCGAACATCAATTCACGAATACAGACAGCACTCAGAACAGCTGAGCCTTGGTTGGAGCGATGGTGTATTAAAGTAAACGTCGACAAGTGCGAAGCAGTTCTGTTCACACGCAGACCGAAACTACTGCGCAAACACCAACACTGTAGACCAATAACACTACATACACGCCCAATACGTTTCCGAGAGAAAGTCAGGTACCTTGGTGTCTGGCTGGACCGGAAACTTACATGGGGGGACCACATCGAATACGTTGCCAACCGAGCGCACGCGAGGCTCAAACAGCTCTACCCAATGCTCAACAGGGAAAGCACACTGAATAGGAGGGTGTCGAGGTCCTTATACATGACACTGATTAGACCTCTGATGACGTACGCAGCTCCCGTCTGTGGATATGCAGCTCCCACACGACTGCGCCGCCTGCAGATCATACAGAACAAGGTGCTACGAATCATTAGCAATGCTCCACGCTACACACGCACCGTGGATCTTCACCATGAATACCGCCTTGATACCCTCAAGGAAGTATTCAAAAAACACGCCACACGACTATACAGGAACTCGAGACACTCGAACAATCCTTTCATCCTCACTCTGGGAAACTACGATCACAACCACAGGTGGAAACACAAGCGGCCAAAGACACTGCTAGCTAGGGCATAGCCACCTATGGTTAACTAACATACGCAAACAGCGACAAACGTCGGCAAGCCCCTGCATATCAGCAACACTGACTGGCAACTACCAGCTGCTATTAGTGCCGACCAACAGGCCACAGCAGGGACACCGACGAGCTCGCCCACAGACGCACAAACAATCTGCCAACATTCCCTCACACTGTGCCTCCGGTATATGACCTATCGGACACAAGATCGATAACAAACCTAACTGTTGCAGGATGCTGACGCTGAACGAGGACTCTGTACCAGCACCCAGCGCCAGCCGCCGAGCAGCACAAACGCACAACGTCAAGGTATCGACATGCATGATACCCACTACCAACAAAGCCTATCCTTACACAACCTATCGCAGGCAGCAAGACAACTGCTACTGCTCTTGCTGCCCGACCTAACTTTCGCAGAGGTTTTTTTCCCTTGGCCCTTGCCTTGGCACTTTTTTTCCTCTGCCCTTCAAACCACTACCCTTCGTCAGATTTCGACCAATCTATCTCCAGATGAGCGCGTATTTTATCACATCCACAAGAAAACCTAAATCGAGCAAGGTAGAAGAATCTTTTTTACCCATTCGCCAAGTGTACAAGTTAGGTGGGTCGACAACATATTCCTGTCATGTGACGCACATGCCGTCACCAGTGTCCTATAGAATATATCAGATGTGTTTTCCTGTGGAGGAATCGGTTGACCTATGACCTTTCGATCAAATGTTTTCGGTTCCGATTGCAGAAGCACGTCCTTTCGTGTACTAATCGCACGGTTTTGCGATGCGGTCGCAAAACACAGATACTAAACTTATTACAGTGAACAGAGACGTCAATGAACGAACGGACAGATATAACTATTCAAAAATAATGAAAGTAAAATCTTCGCATATGCGAAGACTTGAACCAAGGACCTCTCCCTCAGCAGCTGCTCACTATACCACGAGACCACGGTGTCCCTGAGCTCGCGTGCTCCTTGATGTTGCCTATGTAGCCCATGGACTACTCAGTTTGTATATTTTGCTTATTTTTTCACAGTTTCACACAACTTCTTCCTGTTTTCTCAATTGATCTGTGTTCGGTTTATCAAGGCCTATCCACTGTGCCAAGTTATAACTAAATCTGAGGGGGGTGCGATGGGGAGGTTCCCTTGTTAGTGTATTGGTTTCTTGGTAGGGAGCATGTTATGTTGGATGGAGAGTCAACGACGGATGTAACAATAACTTCGAATGCGCCCCAGGGGATTGCATTGGGGCCATTGCTTTTCATGTTGTGTATTAACGATCTTACAGACAATATATGGTAGGTCTTTCCCATCCCTTAAGACCGTGCTTGGAACGTGCTTGTTTAAAGCATATTGTACCATGCTCCTCATTTTTTCTATTCATGCTTATTTATCAAATGTAAGATTGTAAGGGGTATCAAGCGAAATTTGTGACTGGCTTGATGATTTATTTGTAGGGAGGGCACAGTGCGTCATGTTGGGTGGAGAGTCAACAACAGATGTAGCAGTAACTTCGAGCGTCGTCCAGGAAATTGCATTGGGGCCCTTTCCATTCATGTCGTGTAATAACGATCTTGCAGACAATATTACTACTAACCTCAGTCTTTTCACAGATGATGCAGTTATCTATAATGAAGTACCGTCTGAAAAAAACTGCACAAATAGTCAGTCAGATTATAATGATATTCCAAAGTGATGCAAATACTAACAACTTGCTTTAAGTATTCAAAAATGTAAAATTGTGCTCTTCACAAAATGAAAAGACATAGTATTCTATGACTGCGGTATCAACAAGTTATGGTTGGATCAGTCAACTCATACAAATACCTCGACGTAATAATTTGAAGCAATATAAAACGAAATCATCAAATATAGCTCACCCGCAGATAAAGCAAGTGGCAGACTTCGCTTTAATTGTAGAATACCAGGGAAATGCAATCAGTCTACAAAGGATATACCTTACAAATCACTCATGCGACCCAGTCCAGAATATTGCTCAAAAGAATGGGACCTGTAACAAACGGGACTAACAGTGGATACTGAATTTATACAGAAAAGGGCAGCATCAATGGTCACAGGTTTATTTGACTCTTGGGAGAGTGTCACAGAAACTCTGAAGCAACTGACCTGGCAGACACTTGAAAACAGATGCAAACTATTCCGCGAAAGCCTACTTACAAAGTTTCAAGAACAGGCTATAAAATATTTCTCTGGGAATACATCACAAGCCCCTACCTCTTGCTCCCATAGGGATCGTGATGAAAACACTAGATTAATTGCGTCACGCACGGACGCATTCAGTCAGTCATTCTTCCATGCTGCATACATAAATGGAACAGATAGAAGCCCTTATAACTGTTACCTGAATCTTCTCAGGAAGAAATTACAACAATTCCTTTCTTGTTATTCTCTCGGTAAAGGATTTTGTGGATGGCTTGTGGTCCGCCGGTGAAAGCGATAGTACAATATTCCATATTTACGAACTTCCAGCATGCTGGAATAATTGCAGGTCAGCAACTTCCATTAATCAGTACAACTGAAACCAGCCAAAGTCGTAAATTTCACTTTTTTTATTTATTTACTTGATGACTAGTTTCGAGATGAGATCCATTTTCAAAATGGGGTCAACGGAGGCGTCCGATACTACCCGTCGGCTTTGGGCCGTGACGTAAGGGTGTTGTGTTGTGTGACGTCATGACGGTGCGGAGTTTCAAATGGTTCAAATGGCTCTGAGCACTATGGGACTCAACTGCTGAGGTCACCAGTCCCCTAGAACTTAGAACTAGTTAAACCTAACTAACCTAAGGACATCACAAACATCCATGCCCGAGGCAGGATTCGAACCTGCGACCGTAGCGGTCTTGCGGTTCCAGACGTGCGGAGTTTAGTTTATGAGTGTGCTATGTTTGTAGATGTCGTCTTCTTGCGGTTGGTGGTGTCCTCTGGTGGTGTATTTTGTTCATTTGGGTGTAGCAGCTTGCAGTGTACATTTATCGGTCGTGACTGTTATAGAAGAACGGAAATTAGTTTCAGTGAGTTAAGAATTAAGTTTCCGTTGCGTTTATGTTATTGCGGTGTCGTTTGATGTTACTGGTTTGCTGTTTGTCACACGGTAAGTCGTTTAATTCAATTTGTGGCTTCTTTTGTTAGATATGGATATGGCTTCTAAGTTTAATAGTGCGCGTCTGCGGGCTGAAATGGGGCACGACATGTTGTCCGACATTAAGTTTCTGTAACTTTTTGAGCTTGCGACGGAGATAGTGAAATGCGGCGTATGCAAGCAGAATATGCGAGTTGGGTGTAGTGTGTGGCGCCGGAACTTTTTTATGGTAAGTAGTCGTTTTTTGGGTCTATTGTTCGCGTGCTATGATGTTCGATGGGGTTTTTATGTGTTGTTGGGTCGGTGTTATTTACTGCATGTGTTGGTGGTTGATGTTTTGGTATCGGCAGTTGTGTTTGATTTATGTATCTTAAAGGGAAGTACTGGATTCCAATTTTTTTGGTATCGTCAGTTGGATTTGAGCTGCATACGTCATGGGAAGTGACCGACTGCAATTTGTTGTCGTAGCTATGTGTGTTTTGGTACTGTGAGCTGTTGTTGACCTATATAGATCAAGGAAAGTGTTCGATTCCAATGTGTGGTCGTAGCCTTGTGTGTTTTGGTATCGTGAGTTGCTGTTGACGTGTTTTGGTATCGTCAGTTGCTGTTGACCTATATAGGTTGCTTTAGGTATTGGTTTTTATTTTGTGGTATCGACAATTGCGGTTGAGCTATGTAGGTGAAGGGAAGTGACCGATTCCTGTCGATATTGTAAGTGTAGCAGACCTTGGGAATGTTGTGGTGTTTTTATGTCGTCGTTTTGTGTGGTTTGTGATCGTGGTGTGTCTGTATGTGTTTATATTTAGTTTGTCGCCACCCAAAAACCCCCAATTTCCCGCGCTGGTCTCGTTAGTCTGATTGTATTTTTGGAGAGAGATGATTGTGTTGGTTTTATATGCACTTTCGTGTTTGTTGTCGTTTATGTAATGACGTCATAGGTGCCATTTTGCAAACGTTGAGAATGGTAGTTTCCGCCATATTGGTGACGTCAAGGGGCAAAGCAGACGCGTGGAATCGGACGCTTCCTTATTGCCACGAAGTGCATATGAACAGTCACAGTGCATACAGATAACTGTTATCTGCATGCATTGTATTTTTGGAAAATCAAGTTTGACTACCTGGATGATTTGAAAATGGGTCCCGCCCCGGAACTCATCATCAAGTAAATAAAAAAGTAACATTTGCAACATTGGCTGGTTTCTGTTGTACTAATATTCCATACGTTTTGAGATGGTTAAAACTGAAATCGGCGAAGTCTCGCGATTGTCTCTTTAAGAAGGCTCAGGCGGGACTCCAAATAACTCACTTAACCCTGAAGCGATATCATGTCACCAATTAATCTGTTCACAAAGCTAATTCACATTTACGCGCGTAACGTGAGCACCTTCCACCTACCCTGCAGGCTTACTCAGGCTCGACTGACTGCCTCACTACTTTAGCGCCAAACCGGACGGTGGGCGCCAAGCTGTACTCTTCTAATAAGATGGTGCTTCCTGACAGTGACTCTAACTCGCTGGCTCAAAGATGCATAAAGGTAGATACCATTAGTTCAGGATAGTATCGATATCTGCACCCTTACATCTTCTCACTACATGTTTCCGAAATCTGCAAGAATTAAGGATTTTCGGAAATATAAGGAGAATCCTCCACCTTAATGAAAAGAAGAAGAAAACAACAGAATTGTCCGGCAACGTAATGGAAATATTCCAGAAATAGAAATATAATAATGGATTGCAACGGCCACCTCATTTTCATATCAGTCGTTTGAATTACAGACAATATCTTGCAAGAGCACACACATCGCATCAACCCCTGCCAACTGATAATTCTTACACTGTTTGTTTATACATGACATAAACTACATAAACTCTTTAAGAAATACCATAAATTTTACAATCGTATTTAGATTCAGTCCATTTCCAAATCTCTTGGAATATTGTTTTAAAAACACATTAAACACATATATAAAAATTCAAAAGCAGATACTGATGAAATTAGCAAACATCAGAAACAGTTCACACTAGCAGTAAAGTATTTCTGTTTATGTGCAAAGGCATTAGTCTGGTGCTTTCCAAGCACCCTTACTTAGTGTAATAGTTGCATATTAAGCAAACATTTAAGACAAGATTTGACAACATGAAAGGATTTGAAAAACTCAGTATTGCTGGAAGGATATTCAAGAAAGAAACACCAGCCATTTCGTGTATTTAGTAGCACATCTTTTCACTGAAAACTTTATGCGCAGGGAGACACTACCGGTTACTATGGGAGCCACACACACGGAACACGCCACCATTGCTGCACTGTCAATTTGGCAATTTACTTACCTTCTCGCACTGATGAGTCTTATTGCACGCGAAGTCACGCGTGACGTCGTTATGACGTGTACACCCTATATCGAAGACGACATTGGCGGCGAATCGACTTTTGTAATCGTTCGAGACGCTAAACTGCAGTAGTCGTTTTTGCAGATGAATTAAAGGAACAGCTCATTATATCCTCAATTGGTATATTCACTGCTATTTTGGAAGCTATTGATGTCTTTATTTTCTTTGAAAATGCGAACCTGCCAACTTTTAGAAAAAAAGAGCTCACAATCTGCACTGTCAACAGTAAATTTGGACGCGCTCGGAACCACGTCACAGTGGCTCAGTTGAATGATGTTCCTTGGGGACACAGGTACTATGTTCGAAACTACTGAGAGTATATTTCTTTTTAAATGCGAAAATTGACGCCTAGTAGCAACGTCGTACGGAGTCCACGTTAAACTCGACATAAGTAGGGAATTACCTTCAGAAATTCAGTTGTTAAAATTAATGATTGAATACATAGTATCCACCATGTTCTCAACCAATCACAAATATAATTGAAGAACTACATCAGTGTGTCTGAAGTTGTCCCAATACCTTTAGTTTATTAGTAAGGATTATTGAATCTGACCTATAAACACAGTTTTGAGGCCGGCCAGAGTGGCCGTGCGGTTCTAGGCGCTGCAGTCTGGAACCGCGTGACCGCTACGGTCGCAGGTTCGAATCCTGCCTCGGGCATGGATGTGTGTGATGTCCTTAGGTTAGTTAGGTTTAATTAGTTCTAAGTTCTAGGCGACTGATGACCTCAGAAGTTAAGTCGCATAGTGCTCAGAGCCATGTGAACCATTTGAACAGTTTCGAGATTTCCCTTCTGTGTGCCAGGTGCAGAATTTCTACTAAAAATATGCGACCAAACAGCTTTTTTCTCAAATGCCAGTTTCAAGTGACTATACCGAGCTGACAATTTTTGCAAATGGTCCTTTACATCAGTAAAACGCAAAGTTTTGTTAACATTACTCGGTTGACATTTACTTTCGACACATTTTAAAATTTGCAGGAGTACTTTCATTGCAGTTTCCAAATGATGATGAATACTGGATTGAACAATTCTATTTTCGAGTGAAATGTGATGAAGATATTAAGCTACCTGGAAAAATAATCTGTGGCATGCTATGCCCTTCTGAATCTATGCTTCCTATGCCCCTCTTCGCACGCCACTAGGTATGGCGCTATACTGCGCAACTGCAGCGCCGAGGCTGTTCGCTGCTCCGCTCAACTGATCCACGTCGTCCTCCCAAGGCGTCCGGCTGGTTCGATTTCTCCTCTTTCCACTACTTTCCTCCAGGGCTGCCGAAGCTCGGAACACTGCCAACGATTGCCAACCGCTTCCTTGGGCGAGATTTGCTTACAAGGAAAACTGCCCATTGTACCCGCTCAGATTTAATGGTCAAATGGCTCAGAGGATAGCCCGTCACAAACTGAACAAACATCAAGCATGAAAACAGGAAGAAGGTCTACCGACCTGTGAAAAAGAAGCAAAATCGAAACAATGATCGATCCAAGCTCAAGATGTGCAGCATCAAGCGAATAGCAAGTATCATGGCGTCGTGGTTGTCGGTCACCGTTGGACTGTGATACTGGAGATCTGTGCTCAAATCTCCCTTGTGTCCCATTTTTTTCCACAATATTATCAACTTTCCTCCCAGTCAGGCTCTGTTCTCCTTCTGTAGTTTTGTCGGTTATCATACTATACATTGGTTATACAATATGATTCATGTGGTAAGAATATACACTGAAAGGCCAAAGAAACTGGTATAGCCATGCGTATTCAAGTACAGAGATGTGTAAACAGACAGAATACGGCGCTGCGGTCGCCAACGCCTATATAAGACAAGTGTCTGGCGCAATTGTTAGATCGGTTACCGCTGCTACAATGGCAGGCTATCAAGATTTAAGTGAGTTTCAACGTTGTGCTATAGTTGGAGCACGAGCGATGAGACACAGCATCTCCGAGGTAGCGATGAAGTGGAGATTTTCCCGTGCGACCTTTTCAAATGCGTACCGTGAATATCAGGAATCCCAGTAAAATATCAAATCTCTGACATTGCTGCAGCCAGATAAAGATTCTGCAAGAACAGGACCAACGACTACTGAAGAAAATCGTTCAATGTGACAGAAGTGCAACCCTTCCGCAAATTGCTGCAGATTTCAATGCTGAGCCATCAGCAAGTGTCAGTGTGCGAACCATTTACGGAACATCGCCGATATGGGCTTTCGGAGCCGAATGCCCACTTGCATACTCTTGATGACTGCATGACACAAAGCCTGACGTCTCGACTGGGCCCATCATCTCCGACGTTGGACTGTTGGCGACTGGAATCATGTTGCCTGGTCGGACTAGTCTCGTTTCAAATTGTATCGAGCGAATGGACGTATACGGGTGTGGAGACAACCTCACGAATCCATGAACTCTGCATGTCAGCAGGGGACTGTTCAAGCTGGTGGAGGCTCTGTAATGGCGAGGGGCGTGTGCAGATGGAGTGATGTGGGACCTCTGATGCGTCTGGATACGACTCTGGCAGGCGACACGTACGTAAGCACCCTGTCTGATCACCCGCTTCCATTCATGTCCATTGTGCATTCCGACGGACTTGGACAATTCCAGCAGGACAATGCGTCACCCCACACGTCCAGAATTGCTACAGCATGTCTCCAGGAACACTCTTCTGAGTTTAAACTCTTCCGCTGGCCACCAAACTCCCCAGACATGAACATTGTTGACCATATCTGGGTCGCCTTGCAACGCGCTGTTCAGAAGATATCTCCACCCCTCGTACTCTTACGGCTTGATGGGCAGTCCTGCAGGATTCATGGTGTCAGTTCCCTCCAGCACTTCTTCAGATGTTAGTGGAGTCTATGCCACGTCGTGTTGCGGCACTTCTGCGTGCTCGCGGGGGCCCAACACGATATTAGGCAGGTGTACCAGTTAGGCTCTTCAGTGTAGAATATAAGTCATGTAGTAAGAATACATTACCATCGCAAGTAAATGCGATGAATAATGAGAGCAGGCGATACGCCGCATAGATCTCTCTCAGGAATGGAAACAACAAATAAACGGGTGTGAAGTAAGTAGCAAAAAAGGAGTTCAAGACCAAAAACTTCCAAAACGGAACGCAAGAGTCATAACGCATGGTACTTCTGTAGAACAAATAGGAGGTACGTACATTTGGAGGTAACTTCCTTACATCCCGCTGTTGCAAACGGACGTTACACCACGACACAGATTTGTATACTGAGAACAGACACATCAGTGGCCAGACGCACATTTCATAATTTTGTGAAAAAAAGGGCACGAGGTAGATTGGAACATGGCTCTCCACCTTCGCAATCCAACACCGTGTCCACATGCCATGGCTATAAAATATAATATGTTCAATGCTACACATTTTTATGGAAAATGCTTGGGCCGTTCAGTGTTTCGATTTTGCTTCTTTTTTCACAGTTCAGTATGCCTTCTACTTGTTTTTCGTGCTTGATCTGTGTTTAGTTTTTGACGGGTTATCCGCTGGGTCATGTTACCACTAAATCTGAGATAAGTGTGATGGAGAGTTTCCCTAGTTAGTGTGTACGGGCGGCAAATTGGAGCCGCTGTTGGCCTTGTTTGCGTTTCGATCTAATGGCGGTAACATCAATGCGTTGACGGTTGGTTGCCGTTGGGACTCCTTCCTGGTGTGGACGCCCGGTCGAATGTTCGTAGGCGATTAGTCGTGTCTTTGCAACAGGTGTGTACTTAAATTTTTCAGGGCACACACAAGTCGCACTTAGTATGTTTTATTGACCGATTTCGTTCTTTAATTTAACACGAGCATCACCAGAAATTCTGGAATTTACTGATTAAATTACACTAATTAAATCAAAGAGCGCAACCATTCAATAAAACATACTGAGCGCGACTTGTGGCTATCCAGAAAAACTGAATTTCAACAGTCGCTGTCTCCCCTGCAGGCAATGCGTGCTCTCGCTAAGGGTGTGCATGTATTGTGTATATTGGAGTTTTTTTTTTTTTCCTTATTGATTTTCAATTCCCCCCAAAGGGGGCGGGCTGGCAGCAGCTTACTACGCTGCTCTACAGCCTACAGACTTTTGTTTAAAAAAAGGAAGAAGAAAGAAACAAGGAAAAACAGGCGATAAAATGGTGATTTAAAGTGTAAAATGGCGTAAAAATGCGGAAAATTAAAACAGAAACCAAAAGGGGTAGGCAATGTTGATAAAATACACAGGAATTAGACAAGTAACATAGTAGACACACAATTAAAAAAAACATGGCGACAGTCTGGTTTCTGTTCGCAAGAGATAAAAAATCACACCCAGCGACAGTATGATGGCTGTTCGCTACACTTCCCAAAAGACACAACACGGAACACTCACTGGAAAAACACACCGTAAAACACTGCACAAATATGGCACTCCCAATCAAAAGGCAGATGGGGGGGGGGACTCGGAGAAGGAGGAAAAACAAGGAGGGAGGAGAGGAAAAAACGAAAAGGGGGGGGGGGAACCAAGGAGGGAGAGGACTAATAAAGGGGGAGAAGGGCAGACGCGAGAGGGAATGAGAGGAGGCAGAGGAGGGAAATGTAAAAGGACTCAAGGGAGAGAAGGGGGCAGAGAGAGGCGAGGGGGGGAAGAAAGAGGATGGAAGGGGGAGAGAGGGAGCCCGGGAAAAGGACAGAGGAAAGGAGGGGGAGTGAGGATCAGAGTTGATAGGAGGGATAAATGGAGGGAGAGAGGGCATCATCCGGGAGGGGGAGTTGATGGAAGCCACCTTGGGAAAGGAGATGTAGGGTGTAGAGATGGAGGGTAGGGGGGACACAACGGTGAAGACGTGACAGGGGGCGGGGATTGGAGAGGAGAGGAGCAACCAGGGGGTGAGGGGGTTCAAGTCGGCAGGAGGTGTAGAGGATGCTGATATGTTCGAGGAATAGGAGTAGATGGGGGAAAGGAATGAGATCATAGAGGATCTGCATGGGGGACGGGAGGCATATACGGAAGGCGAGGCGGAGTGCATGACGCTCAAGGATCTGGAGGGACTTATAGAATTTGGGGAGGGGGGCAAATATCCAGGCAGGACTGGCATAACATAGAATGGGACAGATTAAGGATTTGTAGGTGTGGAGGATGGTAGAGGGGTGCAACCCCCATATCCGGCCAGAGAGGAGTTTGAGGAGTCGGAGGCGGTTGTGGGCTTTGGATTGGATGGAGCGGAGATGATGAATCCAGGTGAGGAGACGGTCAATGGTGAGGCCAAGGTAGGTGAGGGTGGGGGTAAGGTGGACAGGACGGGCGCAGACAGTAAGGGAGAAATCCAGGAGCCGGAAGGAGCGAGTGGTACGACCTACGATGATGGCCTGGTTCTTGGAAGGGTTGAGTTTCAGGAGCCACTGGTTACACCATGCAGCAAAAAGGTCAAGGTGATTCTGGAGAAGGCGTTGGGACCGGTGGAGGGTAGGAGCGAGGGCGAGGAATGCGGTGTCATCAGCATATTGCAAGAGGTGTACTGGAGGAGGGGGGTTGGGGCATATCTGCCGTGTACAGGAGGTAGAGGAGAGGGGAGAGGACAGAGCCCTGGGGCACACCTGCAGAGGGGTAGAAGGTGTGGGAATTGGCATTATGGATGGTAACATAGGAGGGGCAGTGGGAGAGGAAGGAGGCCACCAGACGGATGTAGTTGATAGGAAGGGGTAGGTTTGGAGTTTAAATGGGTGACCGGGATGCCAGACACGGTCGTAGGCCTTTTCGAGGTCATGTGAGACAAAAATGGCGGAGCGACGGGAGTTAAGCTGGAGGGAGAGGAGATGAGTGAGGGGGAGGAGTTGGTCATCAGCAGAGAAGGAAGGTCGAAAGCCTCATTAGGTGTTTGGGAGGAAGTGGTTGCGGTGGAGGTGGTGATGGATGCGCCGGGAAAGGATGGATTCCAAGAGCTTGCTGAACACAGATGTGAGACAGATAGGACGATAGGAAGAGGCATCAGATGGAGGCCTGTTGGGTTTGGAGAACATCAGGATACGGGAGGTTTTCCACAGGTCGGGATAGAAGCCAGTGGCAAGGATGACATTGTAGAGGGTGGCAAGGATTGAAAGGAATATACTGGAGCATAGAGTGGAATATGTAGAGAGCATTAAAGCTAAAGTTTTATCGTGAACGGGAATGTTTATGGCCCCCTACGAACTGCGATTATAAGAACAAACTGAAAAGGCGAGACGCTTGGATGGACATAACACAGCTATTAGAAAGTGAAAAAGAAAGAGCTGTCTTTATTGACGATAAGCAGAAATAAACACAGTCTAACATAACAGTCGCGACACTTCGCCTCGATTTTGTTGCCTACCGCGCCAGCAGCGCGCCAGACGGCCAGTAAATTAAACTGTGAGTTTGGTGCGTTCGTGAAAGCGAATAGTGGTTGTTTATTTTGCTTTCTACAATGGTTTTTACAAGCGGGACAGTTTGTAGCACAATAAATTGCAGCAACAACAGGAAGAAGACACCATAACTGTCTTTTTTTACGTTTCCTAAGGATCCTGAAAGGTACGAGGGCAGTTCAATAAGTAATGCAACACATTTTTTTTCTGAAACAGGGGATGTTTTATTCAGCATTGAAATACTCCAGGTTATTCCCCAATCTTTTAGCTACACAACACTATTTTTCAACATAATCTCCATTCAATGCTACGGCCTTACGCCACCTTGAAATGAGGGCCTGTATGCCTGCACGGTACCATTCCACTGGTCGATGTCAGAGCCAACGTCATACTGCATCAATAACTTCTTCATCATCCGCGTAGTGCCTCCCACGGATTGCGTCCTTCATTGGGCCAAACATATGGAAATATGACGGTGCGAGATCGGGGCTGTAGGGTGCATGAGGAAGAACAATCCACTGAAGTTTTGTGAGCTCCTCTCGGGTGCGAAGACTTGTGTGAGGTCTTGCATTGTCATGAAGAAGGAGAAGTTCGTTCAGATTTTTGTGCCTACGAACACGCTGAAGTCGTTTCTTCAATTTCTGAAGAGTAGCACAAAACACTTCAGAGTTGATCGTTTGACCATGGGGAAGGACATCGAACAGAATAACCCCTTCAGCGTCCCAGAAGACTGTAACCATGACTTTACCGGCTGAGGGTATGGCTTTAAACTTTTTCTTGGTAGGGGAGTGGGTGTGGCGCCACTCCATTGATTGCCGTTTTGTTTCAGGTTCGAAGTGATGAACCCATGTTTCATCGCCTGTAACAATCTTTGACAAGAAATTGTCACCCTCAGCCACATGACGAGCAAGCAGTTCCGCACAGATGGTTCTCCTTTGCTCTTTATGGTGTTCGGTTAGACAACGAGGGACCCAGCGGGAACAAACTTTTGAATATTCCAACTGGAGAACAATTGTGAGCGCACTACCAACAGAGATGGCAAGTTGAGCACTGAGTTGTTTGATGGTGATCCGTCGATCATCTCGAACGAGTGTGTTCGCACGCTCCGCCATTGCAGGAGTCACAGCTGTGCACGGCCGGCCCGCGCGCGGGAGATCAGACAGTCTTGCTTGACCTTGCAGCGATGATGACATACGCTTTGCCCAACGACTCACCGTGCTTTTGTCTACTGCCAGATCACCGTAGACACTCTGCAAGCGCCTATGAATATCTGAGATGCCCTGGTTTTCCGCCAAAAGAAACTCGATCACTGCCCGTTGTTTGCAACGCACATCCGTTACAGACGCCATTTTAACAGCTCCGTACAGCGCTGCCACCTGTCGGAAGTCAATGGAACTATACGAGACGAAGCGGGAATGTTTCTTCACGAATGTGTTGTAGCTAGCCACACGATTCATGGTTTTTCTCCATACTTGCGCTTATTTTAAAATCATTTTTAGAAATACATATGCCTTCTGATACTACTAATTTCGTCAATTACGTACGAAATGGAAGCAAAACAAACATTATTCTTAAGATGCGTCTGATGTTCACCTTATTCGCCGCTTGGAGCGCTAGTGTCGCCTCATCTGTCAAACGGTAACAACTTTTACAACTTTTACAGCAATGAGTATCGCGGCTGTTACGTTAGACTGTGGAAATAAGCAACATTGGGAGTGACTATTATCTTTCTGCTGCAGGTAGAGCTTCCCTAAAGGAAGCGTTATTTCTGGGAATTTCAGGGCATACACAATTCAATAACAACTAGAAATCTATAGCCTTCATTTGGAAAATATATATATATATATATATATATATATATATATATATATATATATATGAAGTAGTCCATATTCCAATTCAGCTTTAAGGTAGACATTACTCTGTCCCACCACACTGCTCCCTACTTTTTAAAAAAGAGGTCGTCCATCGGCGTCATTTCCTCTTCTTTTCTGATGACCAGCTTTTTGTAGTAAAATAAATGCTGCACATGCGACGACTGTTAAATCTTCTACTTCCCTTGTACTATCGACGGGTAAAATTGTAATTAAAACGCTACTTTGTAACAATAACAAAGCAGGAGCAACGTCGGCAAGTGTGGAGTGTGCTATCTGTGAAGAGTTTGAAGTACCAGTTCATTGAAATTGAGTGGTTAATTCACACTTCACTGGAGTGAAGCGTTCATTTGAACGACTCATTCACGAGCTCCCCATCACTAGTCGATGGTGTAGAACACCGTGAATCAGTAAAACGAAGTAACAGAAACGTATTGCAGTTACAATGCCGATGCAGCAACATTTTATTGCACTTGCGAACTCGAGGGTTGCATCAGTATTAAAACACACAACGGTTTCTCCCCGACACACTCTTCTACCCCTGCTCTGTAATGCAATTTACAATAATTTGATGAGTACATATTAAAATAAGTCTGAATGTGATACTTTGTCCGGCACTGATCGCAATGGAACACGTTTAAAGCAGCAGACATCATGCAACAAGTGTTCACGCTGCCATCTGCTGATTATGCGGTAAAACAGGTTGGCGGTACACTTAGCTGCCGACAGATGTCAGCTTCAAACGTCTGCCGATCATGTGGTAGAGTAGGTTGGCGGTTAACTTACCTGCCGACAGCTGTCACCCTGAACTGCGCTATTTGACTTCTGGATATAAATTTCAGAAACGAAGGATTGTTATACTGTTAAAAACAAATTAAATTTACTTAAAGTTACACCCGTAACACGTAAAAGTAGATGATTTTCCTCAAAATTGGCAAAAATATGAGTGTTCTCACAATGGGTACGTACAAATACGCCTATCAAGTACCACTTTCGTCAAATAGGATTCAGCAGTTGAATGGGACGTAAATGTGGCATTCAGCTAAAACCGAACGTTTTGTTTGGGAAAGCTCTTTGGAAAACAATTTTTGGAGAGAGGATGAAAGATCCTCTCATATATTGAATTTAAACGATAGTGAATTGTCGTCTTTACGCTCTTACAGTGTCTGAGAGTTAAATAGAGCATGGTCGAAGGGGACAAAGGAAAGATAAACAGAGAAATCTGTCACATATAAAGAAGGGATTACATTTAATCTTGCTCGACATTTTCTCATGAAGCGCCCAAAAAAGTCTTTATCCGCCAAGTGAAACCTTATTTGTTGTATTCATGGACTGAAAACTAGGGCTACCAACGAAATGCAGTCCAATTTTGTTCCTTTTAAAATTTAAACCAAAATAGAATGAGTATGTTTACCACTGTTACAAAGTCTATATACCTACGTTAAGTAATTATTCAGAAGTTTTCCTGTAGATTTTATTTTTGTTGAGAATAATAACCCTCCAAATTCAAAACGTAAACTGTCACCTGTAGTCATCGGTACGATTTCAGGTAAAATCCCTCTTTATTTTCTTTGGAAAGCAGTTTTTGTGTCTGTTCACTCTTATACAATGGCTAGCAACTCGCGATCGCGTAAGAGTAGTGAAATTTGGGGTTTCTTCGCCGATTTAGGTGATGGGAAAGCAAAGTGCAATTATTGTTCTAAGTGTATTTCATATAAAGGAAGAAATACATTTAATCTAGCGCGTCTTGTTCGAGTGCTGCATCCAACAGTGCCATTGTCAGTTAGACGCTTAGCGCCCCCTGCTCTTGCATTTTCCGATATTTCTTGGATAAAAAAACCGCACAATCCGGAACTAACATCAGCAAATGCCAGAAGCGAACAGCAGTTGGTGCCAGAAAATAACAGTACCACTTCAGTATCAGAAAGCAGACCTCCATATCACGGAACATTACCCATGTATTTTCCGAAACCTCTTTCTAACAAAAGAAATCAGGAGATAGATTTCGCACTTCTGCAGACTGTTGTAAAGGATTATTTGCCCTTCAAAATAGTGGAAAGTAAACATTTCCAAAGTTTTTAGGCAAACTGAATGGTGCTTATAGAATGCCATCTCGGAAGACCATTTCCAATACGCTGCTACAGCAAAAGTACGCCATGATGAAAGAAATTGTGAGAGCCAAAATTAATTCTGCGTATGCGGTTGTGCTGACAATGGATGGGTGGACCTCAACTACAAATGAAAGTTATTTGTCGGTGACAGCACACTACGTTAAAGACCTGGAGCTGGCGTCTTCCCTCCTAGAGTGCTTTAAATACGACGAAAGGCACACGTCAGAAAAACTCTCGGAAGAACTGCTACGTGTCACAAGGGAATGGGGCATTCAAGAAAAAGTCGTCTGTGTTGTCAGCAACAATGCTGCTAACATTGTGGCAGCTATAAGACTCACAGCCTGGAAACACATCCCCTGCTTTGCGCACACACTCAATTTAATTGTTCAGAATGGGCTTCCGCACATTCAACCCATTCTGAATAAAGTAAAAAAAAATGTTGAATTTTTTAAAAGAAGTTCGCATGCCTGCACGAAACTGAAAAAGATGCAGGAACAGTTAAAAGAGCCAGTTCTGACACTAAAACAGGACACTGTTACAAGATGGAATTCAACCTATGATATCCTGCTAAGAATAATCGAGGTTAAGAATTCCCTAATGACAGTTATCACTCTGAATTATCCAGATCTTCCAAATCTGACTGCAGAGGACATTGCAAGTGTAACACAAGCCTGTGACCTGTTGAAAGTTTTCAAAGACTGCACTGAGGAAATGTCAAGTGAAAATGTTGTCACTGCTTCTAAAGTTACGCTACTTAGTCGCTCGTTGAAAAAATGGTGTTGCAGGTTTGTTAATAACACTGAAATTCATGTAGACGTGCAACAGATGGCCGAAAAGTTAGTTGAAGACATAAAACGACGATTCAGAAATATAGAGGAAAATTCCATTTTCGCGGAAGCAACTGCATTGGATCCCCAGTTCAAATTACATGGTTTTTCTGATAATAATTCTGCTGAGAAGGTGAAATTAAACCTGATCAGCCACTGTGAGAAATTTGTGACGAACACATCCACTGCTACTGCGACAATCTCAGTTCCAACCACTGAATCAACTTCCAGTCTCTGGCTCGAATTTGATGAAGTGTTTTCCAGGCTGCAGAGTAATCCACACCCGAGAGCTGCTGCAATAGTGGAAGTGGACAAATATTTACAAGAGCCCCTGCTACAGAGACAAGGCAATCCACTTCAGTGGTGGTCTGAACGACTGTCAGTATACCCCTCGCTCTTTGAACTTGCAAAAATACGACTGTGTATTGTCGCAACCTCCACGCCATGTGAAAGAGTGTTCTCGAAGGCAGGACACCTTATAACTGACAGAAGAAATCGCCTGACAGGGAAAAAGGTGGAACAAATTATGTTTTTAAACGGAAATCCTTGAAGATTCACCAAATCCGTTGATGTTTATTCACAAATATATATGTGCATTTTTAAAAAAATTTAATTAGGACAATCCTCAAATTGACATTTAGTGTAATTTTTTCAATAATGTGTACGAGATAAACATTCCTACATGAACGATTATCTTTCAAGCGTGGATTCCACGCATGCTTCAGTTCCAGACTCACAAGGTAAGCATTTTATTTTCATGTTGGCTGTGCGTGCTCACACAGCCAGCCTCTTCGTTTGTATTTTAATATTCATTTGTCTGCAAGTGCTGCCAACGGTAGCTTACCCGTAGACGCGAAGTATAACTCCACAAATAGTCGCTGGTAATGATGTCAGCACTGCAGGAAGCAGCTGACGCTACCTTCCCCTCGCCCCTCATCGACTGTACCCCTCCTAACCCTATCGTTCCCCAGAAACACCGCGCGATTCGTCGAAGTCGACAGTAGAGGGAGGACTGAAGTGAAGGGACCAAGGTAGAATGAGTGACGTAGCGCCGATGTACTGGGGGAGGGAGAGGGGAAGAGAGTGAGTGAACTAGAGTAAAGTGTGGAGTGTGCTATCTGTGAAGAGTTTGAAGTACCAGTTCATTGAAATTGAGTGGTTAATTCACACTTCACTGGAGTGAAGCGTTCATTTGAACGACTCATTCACGAGCTCCCCATCACTAGTCGATGGTGTAGAACACCGTGAATCAGTAAAACGAAGTAACAGAAACGTATTGTAGTTTCAATGCCGAAGCAACATTTTATTGCACTTGCGAACTTGAGGGTTGCATCAGTATTAAAACACACAACGGTTTCTCCCCGGCACACTCTTCTCCCCCTGCTCTGTAATGCAGTTTATAATAATTTGCTGGGTACATAGTAAAATAAGTCTGAGTGTGAGGACAAAAGATCCGCTCATATATGGAATTTAAACGTTAGTGAATTGTCGTCGATGATGTAGAACACCGTGAATCAGTAAAATGAAGTAACAGAAACGTATCGTAGTTTCAATTTTTTTTTTTCTTTATTGTGATGTCATGCCCCTGCCCCATATGGGCAGGGGAGGGCTGTCAGCAGCACAATCCGCCGCCCTTCAGCCGAGTGACATGACAACTAAAACAAGAATAAAATAATACATACATAAGGAGGTAAAAAAGGGGAACATAAAACAGTGTAAGGGGAGAAAATGGAGGTAAAAATACACTGACATGTAGACGTTCATTGGGGACAGTTAAGAAAGTCACCAGAAAGTTAAAGAAAACACAGTTGGCGATTCATAAAACACAGAGAAGACACTGGATGCACATGCACAGGTTAAAAGTTGGCCACAGTATTAAAAACACTCCGAAACAACACACTTAAAACCCACTGGGAGCACTCACGACGAAGAATAAAATTACCAGGCGGGACCTGCCGAGGGTAACGTCAGAGAGGATGGAAAAGGAGGGGAGAGCATGGGGCAGCTGGGGAAGCGGCGGGATGAAGATAGGAGGGGCAACCGTGGGTTCACGAAGAGGCAGGAACATGGGGCGGGAGAGGAAAAGGGAAGACAGGGCAGGAGGGAGCGCAGAGACACCACCATTTTCTCCCCTTACTCTGTTTTATGTTCCCCTTTTTTTTACCTCCTTATGTATGTATTATTTTATTCTTGTTTTAGTTGTCATGTCACTCGGCTGAAGATTGGCGGATTGTGCTGCTGACAGCCCTAGGCTGCCCATATGGGGCAGGGGCATGAAATCACAATAAATAAAAAAAAAAAAAATCGGATTCAGCAACATTCGAGGGTTGGATTCCCTCTCTTCTTCATCGAAGAGTTTCACTGCCTGCGCTACTCTCAGGGTGCACCTTCGACGTGGAAGCTACCCGCCGTTTCCTTGCCGTGTCGTCCGCTTGCCGTCCATACTGCTCGCCGTCCGGCCCTCCTCGCCGCCGCCTGGTCGCCGCCTGCCGGTGCTCGCCGCCGCCGCCGCCGTCTGCGCTGCCGTTTGGTCACCGCCTTCCGGTCCTCGCCGCCGCCGCCGCCGCCGCCGCCGCCGTCGCCGCCTGCCGCGGCTCGCCGCCGCCGTCGCCTGCCGGTGCTCGCCGCCGTCGCCTGCCGCCTACCGGTGCTCGCCGCCGCCGCCGCCGCCGCCGCCTGCCGGTCGCCGCCGCCGCCGTCTGGTCGCCGCCGCCGCCCTTCTCGCGCGCCGCCGCCATGTCCCAACCCACCACCACCACCACTATCACTTTCACCTCTCCCTCCGCTGCTCCAACCACCATCTCATGGAGCTCCTCCTCCACCCCACTTCCCGTCCTTCCTTCTCTCCCTGTCCACCCCACCCCTGAATCACTTTCGGCTGTAACCACCCCCAACTCCTCCTCCCCTATCACTGTCGCCCCATCGACAGCTACTGACTTTCCGCCGCTCCCCGCACCGCCTCCGACAGGCTCCAAGCCAGCACGGATCTCTGCTCGACATTCCACAGTCTCAGTGACACCCACGCCCCCTCCGTCTGCGTCATCCGCAGCTCAGGGTGGTCCTGCCCCCCGCCATCTCCCCCTGCAACCCGTAACCCTGCCCCCTCTCCACCCGGTTGTGCCCACGAAACCTTCAAAGCGCCCGAATGTTGACCCTTCCCCCGCAGTCTCCTCTAAAAAAAACCCCAACCCCCGTGACCCACCCACCCCCATGGACGCGGCTCCGACCCCCGCCCCCGCCCCGCCTGCCACCCACACCTTTGTCCTCTCCAATCCTGACCCTCAATTCCTTGATGCCCGCTCCCTCACCCTTGCCATCCGGAAATATTACCCCAATGCTCCCATCTCCCAACTGATTCCTCGCAAGGACTCGGTCCTCATCAAATCCCCCAGTGCTTCCCTCCACACCGATCTCCTCTCCCGCATCCCCCGTATCCAATTTGGCCAACGTGCAACCCTCACCCCCTACCACACCATGTCCTCTCCCCGTCAGCCTCAACCTCCCCGGCGTCCGCCAACCTTCACCGCTGTGATCACGAAGCTTAGCCCCGTGATCACGGAGGCTGAGGTGTTGGCGGAACTCAACTCCCGGCCCGACATTGAACTCCGCTCGGCCCGTCGCATCTTCAATGATGCCGGGCCGACTTTTCTCATGCGGATATTCACCGAATCCTCCGCCTCCATTGACTGCCTCCTCACCGAGGGAGCCCTCATCTACAATCAGCGCCATAAGGTGGACCCCTCCCGTTCCCCCGTCCAATCCTACCGCTGCCAACGCTGTCTCACCTACAACGACCACATTACCTCTGCCTGCAGGAACCCCCCTACTTGTCCCCACTGCAAAGCTTCCCACTTCCTCAAGCATTGCCCCAACCTCACCTCTCCCCCCTCCTGCAACACTTGCAATGAACCACATCCTACCTACTCCTCGAAGTGTAAAGCAAAACCTCCACCAGTAACCCCTGAGCTCACCATTCCTGTCCGTCCTGTTGATGACCCCATCCACCCCAACAACTCGCTCCGCCCCCCCCCCCCCTACTGCTGAGGACATCATCCGTTTCACCACCATTGTGCTCCAAAACATCCACCCCTTCCAGCGCTCACACACTCTTTCCCAAATCGCCCTCGCTGCCCGTTCCATCTTCCATCTTACCACCTATGCCACATACTCCCACAACCAGGCCCACTTCACCTTCACCCCCCTCACCACCCTTGTCTAACTCTCCACTCCCATGGTACAACAACCGTACCGTATCCTGTACCACAACATTCGCTCCCTGCCCACCCACAAACTCCTCTTCCTCCACACCCTACGTCAGCACCGCGTGGATGCCTTCGTCCTAAATGAAACCTTCCTTCAACCCCATCTCTCCGTCTCCACGGCTCCTTACACTCTACACCGCACCGATAACCCATACCCTCTCGCGCGTGGCGGAGTTGCTATAGGCCACCTCAAGCACCTCCCTGTCCGGCCCCAACCTCTCCTTAACAATCCTGCCGAGCATCTCACCCTCAGCCTCTTCTTCCCCACCCTTACCATCACCTGTGCCACCATTTATGTCCGCCCTCGCACCCCCATCCCGTACGATTTCCTGGCCCACATTGATCGCACCTTCTCCACCTACGTGATTACCGCTGACCTCAATATCCACAGCCGTAATCCTGCCGACCTCCGGCGGTGGCATCAGTTTCTCACCACTCTCCAGGGAGACCTGGTTCCCCTGCCTCAGCACACCCGGCCCGAATCCAACACCACTCCTGATGTGGTCCTTGCCTCTCCTAACCTCCTTGGGCGCATCACCGCGGATGTCCTTGACCTCATTGGCAGTGACCATGCTCCTGTCCTCCTCACTATCTCTACCGGTCGCAATCCCCGCCACGCTCCTCGCCCTGACGTCCCTCCTAAACTTGTCCATGATTACTCCCGTGCCAACTGGGATGCCTACCGGGATTCCATTCACACCCAGGTTGACGGCCACGACCTTACCCTCCAGTCTCCTGATGACATCGCTCGTGCTGCTGCCTTCCTGCACCAGACATTGTCTGACGCCGTCGCCACCCATATCCCCACCAAAGCCATCCACCCTCACCGCCCCACCCTGCCTGAACAGGCCGTCCTTCTCCTTCGAGAGTCCCGCCGCCTCTACCGCTCTTTTCTCCGCACTCGTGACCGGGATACACTTACCCGCCACCGGCAATTACAGCGACACATCCGCAACCTGCTTGTTGCGAAGAAATGCCGAGCCTGGCGCCAGACATGTACGCAACTCAACACCACGCTCCCCATCAACTCTTCCAAGTATTGGTCTGCTTTCCACTGCCTTACTAGGAACCGCCCCACCCCCCAGTACCCTCTCCTCCTCAATGACCGTCCCTTTCCTGACAACCTCAGTAAGGCCAACCACTTTGCCTCCCACCTCTCTGATGTTTTTTCCATCCCAGATGATCCCCACTTTGATTATTCCCTCTTCCCTGATGTCATGGACCGTACGAATACCTCTGTTCCTCCCCTTGCTCCTAGTTTCCAGTACTTGGGCCACACCCCACCTTCTGCACTTAACACTCCCATCACTACACAGGACATCAGACTCACACTCCGCACTAAACGCAACACTGCTCCCGGCCACGACTGCGTTACCTACCGCCACCTCAAACACTGCCCTCCCTCATTCCTTTCCCTCCTTGCCACCCTCTACAATGTCATCCTTGCCACTGACTTCTATCCCGACCTGTGGAAAACCTCCCGTATCCTGATGTTCTCCAAACCCAATAAGCCTCCATCTGATGCCTCTTCCTATCGTCCTATCTGTCTCACATCGGTGTTCAGCAAGCTCTTGGAATCCATTCTTTCCCGGCGCATCCATCTCCACCTCCACCAAAACCACCTCCTCCCAAACACCCAATGTGGCTTTCGACCTTCCTTCTCTGCTGATGATCAACTCCTCCGCCTCACTCATCTCCTCTCCCTCCAGCTTAACTCCCGTCGCTCCGCCATTTTTGTCTCACTTGACCTCGAAAAGGCCTACGACCGTGTCTGGCATCCCGGTCTCCCGTTTAAACTCCAAACCTACGCCCTTCCTATCAACTACACCCGTCTGGTGGCCTCCTTCCTCTCCCACCGCCCCTCCTATGTTACCGTCCATCATTCCAATTCCCACACCTTCTACCCCTCTGCCGGTGTGCCCCAGGGCTCTGTCCTCTCCCCTCTCCTCTACCTCCTGTACACGGCAGATATGCCCCAACCCCCCCTCCAGTACACCTCTTGCAATATGCTGATGACACCGCATTCCTCGCCCTCGCTCCTACCCTCCAACGGTCCCAACGCCTTCTCCAGAATCACCTTGACCTTTCTGCTGCATGGTGTAACCAATGGCTCCTGAAACTCAATCCTTCCAAGACCCAGGCAATCATCGTAGGTCGTACCACTTGCTCCTTCCGGCTCCTGGATTTTTCCCTTACTGTCTGCGCGCGTCCTGTCCACCTCACCCCCACCCTCACCTACCTTGGCCTCACCATTGACCGTCACCTCAGCTGGATACCTCATCTCCGCTCCATCCAATCCAAAGCCCACAACTGCCTCCGACTCCTCAAACTCCTCTCTGGCCGGACATGGGAGTTGCACCCCTCTACCATCCTCCACACCTACAAATCCTTCATCCGTCCCATCCTCTGTTATGCCAGTCCTGCCTGGATATCTGCCCCCCCCCCCAAATTCTATCAGTCCCTCCAGATCCTTGAGCGTCATGCACTCCGCCTCGCCTTCCATATCCGCCTCCCGTCCCCCACGCGGATCCTCTATGATCTCATTCCTTTTCCCCATCTGCTCCTATTCCTCGAACATATCCGCATCCTCTACACCTCCCGCCGTCTTGAACCCCCTCACCCCCTGGTTGCTCCTCTCCTCTCCCATCCCCGCCCCCTGCCACGTCTTCACCGTTGTGTCCCCCCTACCCTCCATCTCTACACCCTCCATCTCCTTTCCCAAGGTGGCTTCCGTCAACTCCCCCTCCAGGATGATGCCCTCTCTCCCTCCATTTATCCTTCCTATCAACTCTGATCATCAATCCCCCTCCTTTCCTCTATCCTTTCCCTGGGCTCCCTCTTCCCCCCCCTTCCGTCCTGTTTTATCCCCACTAAACCTCTCCCTACCTCCCTTCTCCCCCCACTACTTTTGTATTCCCCTCCTCTGCCTACCCCACTCCCTGTCGCATCTAACCCCCACCCCTCTTCTGGGTCCTCATCCTCCTTCAGCTCCTTTCCCTGCTCCCCCCTTCGCTTTTACTCTCCTTTCCCCCCTTTTTTGTTTTCCCATCTTCTGTCCAGTTTCCCCCCACCTGCTCTCGACTGTGGTGTCACATTTGCCAACTTTTTAGTGCAGTGTTCCAGTGACTATTCAGTGTTGTTTGTCTTTCTCGTGTTGCGAACAGAAACCATGCTGTCGCTAGGTGTGAATTTTATGTCCTTTGCGAACAGAATCCAGACTGTCGCCGTGTTTTTTTAATTGTCTATTGTTTTCCCTGTCTTCTTCGTATGTATTTTTATTAGCGTCATCATCCCTGTGTTGTTGTTTTAAGTTCCACAATTTCTTTTCGCCTTGTTACTCTCTGTCTCCGATTTTATCGCCTGTTTTTTATTATTTGTTCTCTTGATCTTTGCCACAAAATCTGTCGGCTGAAGAGCGGCATACTAAGCTGCTGCCAGCCCGCCCCCTTCGGGAGGAATTGAAATTCAATAAATGAAAAAAAAAAAAAAATCGGATTCAGCAGGCGATCATTGTAGGCAAAACCACCCCTTCCTTCCGCCTCCTTGATTTCTATCTCACCGTCTATGGCCGTCCCATCGCCCTCACTCCCACCCTTAAGTACCTTGGCGTCACCCTCGACCGTCGCCTCTCCTGGACTCCCCATCTCCGTACAATCCAAGCCAAGGCACGTTCCCGACTCCGTCTCCTCAAGCTCCTTTCCAGCCGTACGTGGGGTCTGGACCCTTCCACAGTCCTCCACACCTATAAATCCCTCATCCGCCCTATCCTTTGTTATGCCCATCCAGCCTGGATCTCCGCCCCCCCTACCTTTTATAAATCCCTCCAAATCCTTGAACGCCATGCTCTCCGCCTCGCCTATCGCATCCGTCTCTCCTCCCCCACGCGGATCCTGTATGATCTCATCCCCTTCCCCCACCTCCTCCTTTTCCTTGAAAGGATATGGATCCTGTACACCTCCCGTAAACTCGACCCTCCTCACCCGCTCGTATCCCCGATCCTCACCCATCCCCGCCCGCTGCCGCACCTGTATTCCCACGTCCCGCCCGGTCTCCATCCCTCCACCCTCCTTACTCTCTCCCAAGGTGGCTTCCGCCAGCTCCCGCTCCCTGATGATGTCCTCCTCCCTTCCATCTACCCCTCCTATCAACTTTGACCCTGCCCCACCACCCACTTCCCGTGTCCTTTCCATTCGGCACCCTCCCTCCCTTCTCTTCTCTTCCCTTCATTTTTCCATCTCCCCGTCCCCTCCCTTCCCCCTCTTCCCCCGGGCTTCCTCTCCCCCTTCCTCCCTCCCCCCTATCTCCCCTGCCCGTGGCATCTCTGCTCTCCCCTCTCGCTCTCCCACTCCCCATCCTCCTCCTCCTCTCTTGGCAGGTCCCCGGACTCGCACACGCATAGTGAACATTTGCGCGCCGGAGATCGTCGCCTTCTGTGTCTCGTGTGTGTGACGTCGTATAGTGTTTCTGGTGTCCGCCATCCCACTCCTACGTTCACTTGTGCCGTCGGACTCATCAGTGTTTTGTGCGCCGTGCCAACGTGTTTTCAGTGTTGTTATCGTCACATGTGAACGACTCCGTGTTTTTTGTGTCTCTGTGACCCCTCTCTTTTGCCCGTCACTTTGTTCATTGTCAATCACCATTTTTTATACTCTTGTAAAACGCTATGGCTGAAGAGCAGCGTAGTGTGCCGCTGCCAGCCTACCTGAGTTGTACAGGTTTTAAAATAACAATAAAGTAAAAAAAAAAAAATAAAATAAAATCGGATTCACACCATTACCTGTGCCACCATCTATGTCCGCTCCACTGCTCCTCTTCCTTATGACTTCATCTCACACATTGACCACAACTTCTCCACCTATGTGATTGCCGCCGACCTCAACATCCATAGCCGCACTCCTGCTGCCCTTCGGCGGTGGCGTCAGTTCCTCTCCACAATCCAGGGTGACCTTGTTCCCATTCCCCAGCACACCCGACCCGAAAGTAACACCACCCCCGATGTTGCAATTGCCTCCGCCAACCTCCTTGGGCGTATCACTGTCGCCGTCCTTCACCCCACCGGTCTCGATCACCTCCCTGTCCTTCTCACCATAACGTCTGCAAACCGCCCCAATCCGGCTCCGCAACCTGCACCCCCTCCCAAGGTCGTCCATGACTATCGTCGTGCCAACTGGGATGCCTACCGGGACTCCATCTCCACCCAGGTCGAAAGCCACCCTCTTACCTATCGCCATCCTGACGACATCATCCGCGCCTCGTCCTTCCTTCAGACGGTAATTACTGACGCCGTGGAGGCCCATGTTCCTACTAAAACCATCCACCCACACTGCCACACTCTCCCTCCGCGGGCTGTCCTCCTCCTCCGTGAATCCCGCCGCCTCTATCGCTCCTTCCTCCGCACTCGTGACAGGGATACACTCCAACGCCACCGGCAAATACAGCGACACGTACGGAACCTTATTACAGCAACGAAACGCCGGGACTGGCGCCAGACCTGCACACGACTCAATGCCACCCTCCCTATCAACTCCTCCAAGTACTGGTCCGCCTTCCATCGTCTTACTGGTTCCCTTTCCGCTCCCCACTACCCCCTTCTCCATAACGATCGCTCCCTTCCAGACAACCTCAGTAAGGCCAACCACTTCGCTTCCCACCTTTCCGAGGTCTTCTCCATCCCCGATGATCCCCACATTGATTATTCTCTTTTCCCCACCGTCATGGAACGTGCTGATACCTCAGTCGCTCCACTTGCTCCTAGACTCCAGTACTTGGGGCAGTTGCCCCCCTCCGACGTCAACACTCCCGTCACAGCACAAGACATTAAACTTCTCCTCCAGTCAAAACGCAACACGGCCCCTGGTCACGACTGTGTCACCTACCGTCACCTTCGAGAAAGCCCCTATTCCTTCCTAACTGTCCTCGCCCATCTCTATAATGTCATCCTCTCTACTGGCTTCTACCCTGACCTGTGGAAGACCTCCCGCGTCCTCCTATTCCTCAAACCCAACAAACCCCCTTCTGCCGCCTCTTCCTATCGTCCCATCTGCCTCACCTCCGTCTTCAGTAAGGTCTTTGAATCCATCCTCTCCCACCGTATCCATCGGCACCTTGCTCAACACCACCTCCTCCCCCTTACCCAGTGTGGCTTCCGACCCTCCTTCTCTGCTGACGACCAACTCCTCAACCTTGTTCACCTTCTGTCCCTCCAGCTCAACTCCCGTCGCTCCGCCATTTTTGTTTCCCTTGACCTCCAAAATGCCTATGACCATGTATGGCATCCCGGTCTCCTCTTTAAACTCCAAACCTACGCCCTGCCTATCAATTTTGTCCGTCTGGTCGCTTCCTTCCTCTCGCACCGTCCTTCCTATGTCACCCTCCACAACACCAACTCCCGTATCTTTTATCCCACGGCTGGTGTCCCCCAGGGTTCTGTCCTCTCCCCTCTCCTTTATCTCTTGTATACAGCTGATACGCCCAAGCCACCCCCACCAGTCCACCTTCTCCAGTATGCTGATGACACCGCCTTCCTGGCTCTCTATCGTACCCTTCAATGGTCTCACCGTACCCTCCAAACCCACCTTAACCAGTTCACCACTTGGTGTAACCAGTGGCTCCTCCGTCTCAACCCCTCCAAAACCCAGGCAATCATAATAGGCCACACCAGTCGCTCCTTTCGCCTCCATGATTTCTACCTCACCCTTTATGGTCGTCCTATCCAACTCACTCCCACCCGGAAATACCTTGGCCTCACCCTTGACCGACACCTCACCTGGACCCCTCATCTCCTGGCCATCCAGCAGAAAGCCCATTCCCGCCTCCGCCTGCTGAAACTCCTGTCTGGCCGGACATGGGGATTGCATCCTTCTACCATCCTCCACACCTACAAATCCCTCATCCTTCCTATCTTCTGTTATGCCAGCGTCGCCTGGATCTCCACCCCCACCCGCTGTTACAAGGCCCTCCAAATCCATGAACGTCATGCGCTCCGCCTTGCCTTCCGTATCCGCCTTCCTTCCCCCACACGGTTCCTGTATGAACTGATCCCCTTCCCCCACCTCCTCTTGTTCCTCCAACATCTCCGCATCCTTTACATTGCTCGTAGGGTTGATCCCCCCCCCCCCCCCCTCTGGTTTCCTCCTTCCTCTCCACCCCCCGCCCGTTGCCGCGCCTCTATCGCTGTATCCCTCCCTCTCTCCACCTCCACACCCTCCATCTCCTTCATCAGGGCAATTTCCAACGCCTCCCCCTCCCGGATGACGAACTTCGCCGTGACATGTACCCTTCCTTCCAACTATAACCCGGCCTTGTTCCCCCCCCCCCCCTCCCCAAGGCCCCCTTCTCCTCTTTCCTTCTTCTCCCAGAGCGGATTTTCCTCCATCCCCCCCCCCCCCCCTGAGACCCAGCACCCCATACTTGCCTCTCTCCTTCCCACATCCCTCCCTACCTGGCCCTCTTCCGCACGCCCCCCATTCCCCTCCCCCTTCTCTTCCCCTCCCTCCCTTCTTCAGGTCTCCCTCATCTCCTTGAACCTGGCAGATCCTCTGTATTGATCATCATCAGTGTGCCACATCAGTGTTGTCTTTAGTGCTGTTTCTCGTGTGCGTCAAGAGGTGTGATTGTAATTGTGTACTGGCTTGAGGTTCGCCGTCAGTGTTACGTTGTGTGCTATGCCATCCGTCAACACCTTTATGCTCCAGTCATACTGTGCCTTGTGTTCTTTTAATCGTCGCAGTGTGTGGCTTTTTGTGTGTGCTACTTTTAAACAGTTTTTTATCTCCATTTTACAGTCACCCCGTTTTTTTGTCTATTGCCTTCCATGATGTTCTCCCTTTCTTTTATATCTATGTTCGCCTTCTTCTCTCCTTTGCTGTTTTTAAATGACATCTATTGTTTTGTTCTATGTCTTTCGGCTGAAGAGCAGCGCATATGCTGCTGCCAGCCCGCCCTGATGGGGAACTGAAATACAATAAAGAAAAAAAAAATCGGATTCAGCGGTTGAATGGGACGTAAAAGTGACATTCAGCTAAACCCGAACGTTTTGTTTGGGAAAGCTATTTGGAAAACAATTTTTGGAGAGAGGATGAAAGATCCTCTCATATATTGAATTTAAACGATAGTGAATTGTCGTCTTTACGCTCTTACAGTGTCTGAGAGTTAAATAGAGCATGGTCGAAGGGGACAAAGGAAAGATAAACAGAGAAATCTGTCACATATAAAGAAGGGATTACATTTAATCTTGCTCGACATTTTCTCATGAAGCCCCCGAAAAAGTCTTTATCCGCCAAGTGAAACCTTATTTGTTGTATTCATGTACTGAAAACTAGGGCTACCAACGAAATGCAGTCCAATTTTGTTCCTTTTAAAATTTAAACCAAAATAGAATGAGTATGTTTACCACTGTTACAAAGTCTATATACCTACGTTAAGTAATTATTCAGAAGTTTTCCTGTAGATTTTATTTTTGTGGAAAATAATAACCCGCCAAATTCAAAACGTAAACTGTCACCTGTAGTCATTGGTACGATTTCAGGTAAAATCCCTCTTTATTTTCTTTGGAAAGCAGTTTTTGTGTCTGTTCACTCTTATACAATGCCTAGCAACTCGCGATCGCGTAAGAGTAGTGAAATTTGGGGTTTCTTCGCCGATTTAGGTGATGGGAAAGCAAAGTGCAATTATTGTTCTAAGTGTATTTCATATAAAGGAGGAAATACATTTAATCTAGCGCGTCATGTTCGAGTGCTGCATCCAACAGTGCCATTGTCAGTTAGACGCTTAGCGCCCCCTGCTCTTGCATTTTCCGATATTTCTTGGATAAAAAAACCGCACAATCCGGAACTAACATCAGCAAATGCCAGAAGCGAACAGCAGTTGGTGCCAGAAAATAACAGTACCACTTCAGTATCAGAAAGCAGACCTCCATATCACGGAACATTACCCATGTATTTCCCGAAACCTCTTTCTAACAAAAGAAATCAGGAGATAGATTTCGCACTTCTGCAGACTGTTGTAAAGGATTATTTGCCCTTCAAAATAGTGGAAAGTAAACATTTCCAAAGTTTTTAGGCAAACTGAATGGTGCTTATAGAATGCCATCTCGGAAGACCATTTCCAATACGCTGCTACAGCAAAAGTACGCCATGATGAAAGAAATTGTGAGAGCCAAAATTAATTCTGCGTATGCGGTTGTGCTGACAATGGATGGGTGGACCTCAACTACAAATGAAAGTTATTTGTCGGTGACAGCACACTACGTTAAAGACCTGGAGCTGGCGTCTTCCCTCCTAGAGTGCTTTAAATACGACGAAAGGCACACGTCAGAAAAACTCTCGGAAGAACTGCTACGTGTCACAAGGGAATGGGGCATTCAAGAAAAAGTCGTCTGTGTTGTCAGCAACAATGCTGCTAACATTGTGGCAGCTATAAGACTCACAGCCTGGAAACACATCCCCTGCTTTGCGCACACACTCAATTTAATTGTTCAGAATGGGCTTCCGCACATTCAACCCATTCTGAATAAAGTAAAAAAAAATGTTGAATTTTTTAAAAGAAGTTCGCATGCCTGCACGAAACTGAAAAAGATGTAGGAACAGTTAAAAGAGCCAGTTCTGACACTAAAACAGGACACTGTTACAAGATGGAATTCAACCTATGATATCCTGCTAAGAATAATCGAGGTTAAGAATTCCCTAATGACAGTTATCACTCTGAATTATCCAGATCTTCCAAATCTGACTGCAGAGGACATTGCAAGTGTAACACAAGCCTGTGACCTGTTGAAAGTTTTCAAAGACTGCACTGAGGAAATGTCAAGTGAAAATGTTGTCACTGCTTCTAAAGTTACGCTACTTAGTCGCTCGTTGAAAAAATGGTGTTGCAGGTTTGTTAATAACACTGAAATTCATGTAGACGTGCAACAGATGGCCGAAAAGTTAGTTGAAGACATAAAACGACGATTCAGAAATATAGAGGAAAATTCCATTTTCGCGGAAGCAACTGCATTGGATCCCCGGTTCAAATTACATGGTTTTTCTGATAATAATTCTGCTGAGAAGGTGAAATTAAACCTGATCAGCCACTGTGAGAAATTTGTGACGAACACATCCACTGCTACTGCAACAATCTCAGTTCCAACCACTGAATCAACTTCCAGTCTCTGGCTCGAATTTGATGAAGTGTTTTCCAGGCTGCAGAGTAATCCACACCCGAGAGCTGCTGCAATAGTGGAAGTGGACAAATATTTACAAGAGCCCCTGCTACAGAGACAAGGCAATCCACTTCAGTGGTGGTCTGAACGACTGTCAGTATACCCCTCGCTCTTTGAACTTGCAAAAATACGACTGTGTATTGTCGCAACCTCCACGCCATGTGAAAGAGTGTTCTCGAAGGCAGGACACCTTATAACTGACAGAAGAAATCGCCTGACAGGGAAAAAGGTGGAACAAATTATGTTTTTAAACGGAAATCTCTGAAGATTCACCAAATCCGTTGATGTTTATTCATAAATATATATGTGTATTTTTTAAAAAATTTAATTAGGACAATCCTCAAATTGACATTTAGTGTAATTTTTTCAATAATGTGTACGAGATAAACATTCCTACATGAACGATTATCTTTCAAGCGTGGATTCCACGCATGCTTCAGTTCCAGACTCACAAGGTAAGCATTTTATTTTCATGTTGGCTGTGCGTGCTCACACAGCCAGCCTCTTCGTTTGTATTTTAATATTCATTTGTCTGCAAGCGCTGCCAACGGTAGCTTACCCATAGACGCGAAGTATAACTCCACAAATAGTCGCTGGTAATGATGTCAGCACTGCAGGAAGCAGCTGACGCTACCTTCCCCTCGCCCCTCACCGACTGTGACCCAGCCTCATTTAAAGTGTCAAATTTAGATGTTTCACACTATAATGCCAAGTCATGGACAGAGGTTAAGTAGTCCACCATCTCTAATGGCTTTCGATAAGCAGGTTTCATCCAAGGAGATGAAGGAAATGGATATGACATACCAGATGTGAGTAATAAATGTGACACTGAAACACTACGTGCTTCATCATGGGAAAGCTGCAGTTGGAGCATCCAGTGCAAGATTTCCAACACATTGATGACAATCTTGTCACTGTTGAAAGTATGTCTGTTTAACATATTATGGACTTTCATATAGAGGAAAAGGATGATAGTGCAAAAAGTGACAGTGACAGCGATTGTGATAGGGATCCTTCTATCAGAAATGTAAATGCGGCAGTGAGGACAATAAAAAATTGATTTTTGCTGCAGATGTAGATGTCAGAGCTGTTCATTGTGTTTATGAACTGAAAATTGTAACAATTTACCAAAAAATTAAAGCAATCTACAATTTCAGATTTTTTTCCTTAAAAAGTAGGGACTGCTGAACCTGTTTTTTCATTATGCCACATTTATGTCAGACCATTCAAATTAAAAGTCACTGTGATAAACAAAATGGCTTATTTATCTTTTATAAAGCATCAACGTAAGAGGGTAAAGAGAGATTTGGTAACCCACCCACCCACAGCCTCCAGAATCTTGGTAGTGGTGGCACACTGATCTGTAATGTAGCCCAAGGTGTATCTTAGTTTTGAACGTGACAATTTGGTTGTGAGTTTGTGAAGCCAATGAATGTGAATATGAATTAAAGGCTGTGGTGACAGACTGATCAGTAGTGCAGCCTAATCTCTATGTTTGCACACCATATTTAAAGCTCTTTGCAATATTTCACACTTTCCATTATAAAATTTAAAACAGCCAGTGGTGTCACTTTCCTCAACATTGTAGCAGGACAAATGGATGCATTTTAGAGAGATCTTTAATCCAATGTAACACTTGCAGTGCATATTTTTGTAGTATGAAAATATAAATATGAAAATTGCCAAATACAGTGCTTTAACTTTGCAAACACTTAAATATGGTGGTTTCATGGTTTACTGCCATCTGCTTCTCACCAAAATGAGTCAAACTTAGTACAGCTTGTTGTGTTGAAGTGGTGGGAAATAGCACATCAGCAGCTGAACATAGTACCAAATTCAGAATACATTTATTAGATATTAAACAAATCTGCAATGAATATTTTCATGCATTTTATGTACATATAATATACATAAACTACAGAAATGTACTGCGGATGGGGGGGGGGGGGTCCTATATGTGACTTTTACCACTTAAAATATTATTTCCGTCTTTTACATTTTCCCACAATTCACACAATTTTTTTGCAAGTTCCTGGAATTGTGTAAAAGAGGGGTTTCACTTAGTCAAAGTCTCGAGGTTGTTGCATTTCTTTCTTTTTTTTATCATCTTTCTTATTATCCTCTGGAGCACGTGGACTATTCACTGTGGCTGTTATGTGAGTGACCTGTCATAGACTGTTGTGTCTCCATCCATTTTTCAGTTTGTTCGTATATATCAACTTTTCTTGACGTTGCGAAGGTGTTACATGGTTTCATTGTCAAACTGGTACGCACATCTAGTTGAACACATGTAAATTTGACATTAATCATTTTGAGATTTTTCCAACTTGCCTAGGCAAATGCTAAGCTAGATTTCATTTTGCTTTCTTTTGTTAACAAGCATAAAACATGAATCACTGACATCACGCTACTTCTTTTTTAAAGAGGTAGAGACACACATTTTGCTGTTTTCGAGATTCAAGCACTGGATTATTTCTCTTATTACCACAGTATATTTGTTTCGTTAATGCTTTTATTGGTAATTGTTCATGTAAGTGTTCAAGTTTCTCCTTTTATACTAAAAATGGACTGGAATGCTCTCTTTGAAATTCTGAAGGTAACAGGAATAAAATACAGGGAGCAAAAGGCTGTTTACAGGCTGTCCAGAAACCAGACTGCAGTTATAATAGTCAAGGGGCATGAAAGGGAAGCAGTAGTTGAGAAGACAATGAGACAGGTTGTGACAAAGCAAGCTGGGATAATTTTAATTACCCTCTTTTTTTGCCATCTGCCTACTTAAATTCATTTTTCCACTTTTAACTAGTTACCATTAACATAAGCGAATAAAATTGCATTTTCATAAAAGAGAAATATTGGCCCTTAGTCTTAAAGAATATAACCCCAGATCTAATTTTGACTATTCCTAGTTAGTATCTTTCATTATAGGAAAAATCAGTAATTGTTTTGTGACTTAAATTCTATTGTTGACGTATAAACAACTATCAATTATGTAATGTAACATTTGGAAGACAAAATGCGAGTAATCTTAAAGTATCTATTTGGCTCTCTTCAAAAACATATTAGCAAATCGAGCCCTGGATTAATTCCAAAGTAATTAACAGTTTTATCAAAAGTATTGTTTGTGTAACTATATTTGTTGTCTTCATGATTTAAACAGTTCAGCTTAACCCCTGTAGTAGGAGAAACTGTTAAAAGAAATGAATCTTTTGATGTATTCAGTTAATTTAATGAGTTAAGTTTTAATTGCAATTTCTGTAAATTTAACTTCAAACAATGTGTAGTTTCAGTTCCTATTATTGTGATGATATATAAGCGCCTCATTTTTGGTCATGAGACAGTCCACAGCTGAGTTTCAGATGAGAAACCTGTGTTGGTTAGAATGACAACAATGCTTCAAGTTAACTGTAGAATAAGTGTTAAACAATTAGACTGTGTGTGAAAACAATGACAGTGTCTGCTTTCCATATGAACCTATTTATTCTTCAAGAACTGTGTGAATTATGTGGTTATGTTTTTACTGCTCGTAGATGTTCAACATTAAACTATTGTAGCAGTATGTGGAGGTTCGCCTGCAAACTATTAATGAGGCTTATGGAAAGTTTAAACAGTAATGCACTGGCTATACATATATAACTGTGTGTTACTGGGGGATAGTGCAAAGTGAAAGTAGAAGTCAGTGAAAAGGAACTGTGCATCTGTCAGCTACATTATTTACCGTAGTCAGCATCCAAATTGCAGATCCCATTTTTCAGCCAGTGTAACAACACAGTACGTCAACACCAAGGACAATCAACAAACAAAGAAAAAAAAGCAGGTGGAACCGCTACAAGGGTTTTAGCCTATCCTCAGTGTTTTCAATCTGTACATTGAACAAACAGTAAAAGAAACCAAAGAAAAATGTGGAGTAGCAATTAAATTTTAGGGAGAAGAAATAAAAACTTTGAGGTTTCCTGCTGACTTTATAATTCTCTCAGGGAGAGCAAAGGACTTGGGAAAGCAGTTAAATGGAATGGATAGTGCCGTGAAAGGAGGATGTAATACGTATTTACTCGAATCTAAGCCGCACTTTTTTTCTGGTTTTTGTAATGCAGAAAACCGCCTGTGGCTTAGAATCGAGTGCAAAGTAAGCGGAAGTTCTGAAAAATGTTGGTAGGTGCAACTACAACTAACTTCTGCCATCGAATATATGTAGCACTATACAGGCATGCTTTCCAGGCACAAAGATAAGTACTGACACACCAAACCTCTGTGTCAGTAAATAAATTAAAAGAAAGGGTAGAAGAATGTAAACATTATGCCATGTATTCTTTTGTGTTTGCTGCTATCTCATTTAAATCCTGCCTGCCTAATAAACTACGAAACTAGAGCGAGACAACAGCAAAAGCAGAAGAATATACATATCAAGTCATGTTTATATTTATATTATTCTTATGCTGAATAGTGATACAGTCAGAAATGAAGCATGGCAATTGACTAGATTTTTAAATCTAAGATGAATCTGATTTCTGTGCAGAATGTAATGTACTAAAGAGGCGTCTCCAAAGATTTTCAAATGGAGAAAAATTTTCTCTAAACTCTCGTTCAGAACATCATCTATAATACGCAGTCTATTATTCGGTGCTTGTTGCTCATTATCAAAGAAAGCAGCAGTGTTGGTATCAACAAATAGCAGTCTCTTGCCATTGTTTCGCTTATTAGACAAGTCCTCTTTTTTTAAATTGTAAGCCGCAGTAGCACGCACAAAAGCAAGCCGTGCCGCGAGCAGCAACAGGTCGTAAACAAACAATGCATGACACAGTACAATAATGCATTTTCCGCTTAGAGTGATGTAAAAACCTATAACAAAGAAAACGGCACTTATCAGATCAAAATAAGCAACCGATTCTAACCAGACAAAGCACGTCAAAAAGGAAGGGTACCCGTATAAATACGGACGGAGCGCCTGACACATAGCAATGGCTGCTTGGTAAAGCTTAACTGTTAAACTTATGACTCGAGCCAAACTACTGTAGCTGTATCTTCATCCCTTCGACTTCAGTTGTGTATCATGTTACAATGGACCAACTTTGTTTCAATTTGGAGGTGCGGTCTAAAACATTTCTCTCCCCTTGAATTTCGAGACTCAAATTTCAGGTGCAGCTTAGTTTCTGGAAATTATTTTTCCCTTGATTTCGAGTCTCATTTTTCAGGTGCGTCTTAGATTCGAGTGCGGCTTTGATTCGAGTAAATACGGTAAACATCAACAAAAGCGAAATGGATAAAGGAGAGTAGTTGAATTAAATCAGATGATGCTAATAGGATTAGATTAGGAAATGGGACGCTTAAAGTAGTAGATGAGTTTTGCTACCTGTGCAGCAAAGTAACTGATGATGTCAGAAGTAGAGAGGATATAAAAGATAGACTGGCAGTGGTGAGAAAAGCATTCCTGAAGAAGAGAAATGTGTTAACATTGAATATAGATTTAAGTGTTAGACAGACTTTTCCAAAGGTATTTGTCTGGAGTGCATCCATGTATGGAAATGAAACATGTTCGATAAACTCTTTAGACAAAAAGAGATTGAAGCTTTTGAAATGTGGTGCTGCAGAAGAATGTTGAAGTTTAGATGGGTCAATCATGTAACTAAGGAGGTACTGAATGGAGTTGATGAGAAAAGAAATTTGTAGCACAACTTGACCAAAGGATAGGATTGGTTGATAGGACACATTCTGTGACATCAAGGGATCACCAGTTTAGAATTGGACAAAAGTTTGGGGAATAAAAATCGTAGAGGGAGACCCAGTAAGCAGTTTAAGAAGGATGTATGTTGCAGTAGTTATTGGGGATGAAGAACCTCGGACAGTATAGGTTAGCATGGAGAGATGCAACAAACCAGTATTCAGACTGAAGACAACAACAACAACTAAAAGATGGCAATAAAATCATAATCCAACATAACCTTTATAGATGGACTATTTGTGGTTGAGTGACCATGTACACTTAATAACACCAAAACTGGCCACAGGAAATTATGGCCAGAGGTGAAGTCCTGTATGATACTGCCACAACAAAATGAAGCATGTCACATTTTCACTTTATAAATTATAGAACTGATCATATTTTAGAAGCATATCTTATAAGGTGAGGACATCAAGGATGTGCAAGTTGCTGGAATTCCAAAACTTGTCATCTGTTCCAATATAGTAAAATTAAAATGTTTCCAAGACTGTGAATTGCACAATTTATTTTGATATCAAGGTCACTAGTCATCTCCAAAGGTTAAAGTCACCTCATTTCATTTTCAGTTTATTCTGAGGCCACTCTAAAGAGGAAAAATTACTTGGAATATTATGGAAAACTGGTCCTGTCACTATTCTAGACCTGTATATTCTTTTGAAAAAAACTGTAAACAGAATATAGTGTCACTGTCGAAAAATACTCTGCATAGCTACTGATGGTGGTCTTTTCAGTTAAATGGATAACATCATTAATTTCTGCTGATTGGAGTGCAGGTTCAACTCCCATTTTGATTCCCTGATTTTTCCTTATGACACACATTCCTTTCTTTTGACAGTCCACTGTGTCTGACATCTTCCACAATAATATGAGGCAAATTCAGAAGTAAGGGCTGTTTGCTCATAAAAATATGTGTATTCATTAGAAAAAGTGTTTGGTGTTTGTTGCTTGCTTTAATTTCCCACAAATCTTCTCTACTTCTCCATGTAAACACTGTCCACTTCTAAGCACTTTTTGTAATGCTCTACTAGCTTCTTCATCTCCTCTGCATAGAAGTTCTTTGCCTGGAAATTGAACCAGTTGACAATATCCATCTTGAGATCCTCATCATCTTCAAACAATTGTTCCAAGTGCAAGAAGAGCTAGTAATTGCTGAATGTGGGTCAGAACTGTAGAGTGGTTGTTTGAAAAGTCCCCAACATAAATGCCGGATCTTTACCGTTATATGGACAGTGTGTGCACACACATCAAGGAGAAGGCCGATCTCAGATGGCAGTTTCCCACACCATCAATCTTTGATGGCACATCTCAACTTTGTGAGCACTTTGCAATACGTGTCAACAACTATTAACCCATGTTATATGAAATCAACCAAAGAAGTGTCCTTTTCATCCCAAAAACACTATCCATAATATCTTGAGTATGCAGATTACTTTAAGTTTTTTGGCTTTGGTGAAGCTTAATGACACCACTCCATTGCCTGTTGTTTCAACTATGCAATGGTTTAGGATATCCATATATTGTTACCCACAACTGTGTGGAAAACAAATCATCTCCATCTTGTAAATAGTGTTCCAAAAACACCTGCCCTCATGATATGCTTTGACCTTTGTGTCGGTTAAACACTTTTGGCACTAATCCTGCACACAATTTGCAATATCTGAGGCAGTCCCTTGACAGTCTCATAAACAGGAGTGTGTGCAACACAAGGATACTCATCAGGCAGAGCACCAATTGTGACTCATCAATCAAACTGCAGTATTTGGCTCACGTGTTGAATGATTTCATCGGTCTAGATACTGATCCTGTCACTCTGCTATTCATGATCCACATTTTTACCACCACTTTTTAAGTCTTAGTTCCTTTGTCTTATCTTTTCTTCATTCATTATTGTAGACCTATAAAGTAGTCAGAACTTTGGATGAATTTGGTCTGTAGTTTCTTTTGCATGCAAAAATCAGATTGCCACCCGTATTTCACAACTTGTTTGAACAACAATTTTTGAAGCCATTGTTTTTTGCTTTCACCCTGTGTCAAATAACCATTGAATCTAAACAATGACTTCTGTGACATTGTAAACAGTTGGTAGAGAGCACTGCATTCATTCTACTTTGTTCCGGGGTGGCAGTATTTAAATATAAGCTGATAGCCCCTGCTTCTCAAATATGTCTCATTATGTGGAACACATTCCTTTTATACCATAATGTACACTTAATTTCCAACACTAGAGGCAATGGTAAGTTGGCTACAAATTGAGGAGGCTCATTTCTGTTGACAGCTTTTTGTAAAACTGGCAACAGTCTAGCAGTTCACTGGCAGCTATTTCTGCTGTCAGACAACCAATGTGAGGTGGCTCCAGCATATGGAAAAAATAATGAAATTATAATAAGAACAATATAATAACAATATATGAATTTCATTACAGTTAAGTGAAAGGTTGATGGTTTCCAAAAGATGATATTCAGTTTATGCAACAGCAGCAATAATAACACAAAAGATTTTTTTCTATGATTTCGTTACTGAATTCCATTCGGTCGTTTTGCAGCTTGATTACAGAAAGAGAAAATATCTGGCTTAAATATATTGGTTCTGCAGCAATATTTGAAGTGACTATTACAGTACCCATCATATGTGGAGAAAACATTGTACCACATGGCTAACAGGATACTGCTGTTGCAGATACTCATTTTACTGTAATGGTGGTTAAGGCAGATAGCTCATAAACTGAGATTTAAAGTCAGTTGAAATGTGCATATGTGACCATCTTCCTTGAGTCAGAAATTTAAAATTTATAGGCTCAGTTTCAAATCTTATTTGTGAACTAGCTGAGAAACCCAGTGTTGTCCAGGTATTTATTTATAGCTGGGCTCAAGACTTCAAATGCATGGAATTTATTTTTGATTTGTAAAGCTTCTTTGTATATGAAATTTGGAGTAGTATGAGTGGGGCCACGAACAAAGAAATTGTTTGCTTCACTGACAGAGGAGAGAGCTATGGAGAGCTGACCATGCAAACAGCAACTGGCTGACCCTAAGACCTGTGCCCACACCACACAGCATCTGGCCGTTTGCTTTGTTTATGGTCATGGCATCACATAAGCTCACTGAGTGAAGGGTTTTGAGGAGCGAAAAATGCCTTATGCTCTCAACCAGAGTTATGTTGTGCCTCAATTTCAGAAGGAGTTTCCAAAGCAGTTTAAAGCCTGATGTTCTCGAGCCACAGAAAGTCATTCCTCAGGGTCTTCATTGAGTTCTTGAGACCAAATAGTCCTCAGTCTTTTAGCTGTTCTGAGGCATTCAGAGAGACTTGACTGTTTTCTAGGCATTTTTTTGTAGCAATGAAAATGTAATGAGTAGGCACCCAAATCACAGAGCAAAGTTAATAAATTCATTTTTTTCTAGCAAAAAATATAAATAAAACCTATCAAACAAAACAAAGCAGTGTCATCAAGTTTTTAATATATAAAGTGAAATCAGTAAATCCGTACATCCTAGACAAGTAAATTCAATATTTGTTTGTATTCATAAAGATAAGACTGCAGTGCTTAATTCTGCCACTGACGTAAACTTCGGAAAATGCTTCTACCACTGTGGTAAATGTAAATGTCATGTGACTAGGGCCTCCCGTTGGGTAGACCGTTCGCCAGGTGCAAGTCTTTCGATTTGATGCCACTTTGGCGACTTGCGCATCGATGGGGATAAAATGATGATTAGGACAAGACAACACCCAGTCCCTGAGCGGAGAAAATCTCCAACCCAGCCGGAAATCGAACCCGGGCCCTGAGGATTGACAGTCTGTCACACTGACCACTCAGCTACCCGGGGCAGTAAAAAACCCTCTCTAAGAAAGATGTCAAATACAAATAAAACTACCAAAGAAAATAAGGCAATATCATTGAGTTTTTAATTCACAAAGCCAAATCAGTAAATCTATATATCCTAACAGAGTAAATTCTCTGTTAGTTTTTATTCATAAAGATCAGATTGCAGTGCTTAAGTCCATCACTGACATAAACTTCCAACAATGCGTCTGTCACTAAGTTTAAAAAAAACTAACAGTGCCATCTATGATGATTAAACATCTGTACTACTAAGCTGAGTCAACAATTTTATGTAAAATGTTAAATTATGATATCTTTTGTTTTTCTGTGATCTGATTTTGATGAAAGAAAGCCTATATGTTGCCCAAGCTATGCTCAAGTCACCTGTGAAAAACTCATGAAAATTTGTCCAGTAGTTTCAGAAATTGGCATGTTCAAATGGACAGATGTGATGGTTTTGGATAAAATTTTAAATTACAATATCTTTTTTTTCTGTGATCTGATTTTGATAGAACTAAAGCCTAAGTGCCCGAAGCTACATTCAAGTTACCCCATGAAAATTTGTATAGTTAATAGTTTTGGAAACAAGTGTGTTCAGACAGTTAGACATGACTGTTTTACAGTTTTATTATTAGTACAGATTGTTAACAAACAAAATTTCAAATGAATTTGTCTGGGTAAATCAGGTTCGCTACAGGAAATGACAATTGCGTTTCTAAATTTTTTTGGGATGTTGCCATATCTTGACTACATTGACAATAGGGAGAATGTCTTCCCATAGCCAACCTATTTTAATTGAGCAGATCCAGAAGTCTTGTGCTGTTAAGAATAGCCCATTGTTGTCCAGTCCTCAGAGATGAGGGATAGTCAAACATAAAAAAGAAAGAGTGTCAAAATAACAAAAGAGGCTAAAGCTGGCTAGACATAATGTTCAGATGCATTGATGGGAATCTACATCATAAATTAAGAGGTGGTGGTTTACCAAACTGAACAAGGCCTGTGGTTTCTATACAGCAACCCACAGCAGGCTCAGTTTATTCTTAATTTAGTTTCTGATAGTTTCACATTAATAATGTCTTGTAGATTATCAGAACATTTACATAGAATTATCAAGGAGGTGTAATTCTTAGAACTGACTGCTAACATACTCCATCTACAAGTGATATTTCTGGGAACCAAAGTCTCCTCTATAGGAACCAACATGGGTTCCAAAAATGATCGAGTGAAACCCAAGTTGCTTTGTTCATCCAAGAGACCCAGAAAACAGTAGACACAGATGTCCAGGTAGATGCCGTGTTCCTCAACTTCTGGAAGGTGTTTAATACTGTTCCACACCGTTGCCAAATGAGCAAAATACGAGCATATGGAATATCAGACCTGGTGTGTTATTGGGTTGAAGGGTTTTTAACTAACAGAACACATCATGTCATTCTGAATGAGAGAAGTCTTCAGACCTAAAAGCACTTTGGATGTGCCCTAAAGCAGTGTTATAGGACCACTGCTTTTCACGATATATATAAATGACCTAGTATATAATTGGAAGTTCCATGAGTCTTTTCACAGATGACACTCTTGTGTAAAAAGTCACGATGGTAGAAAATTGGTCCTTGACATCAACAAATGTAACATATTGTGAATACATAGACAGAAAGATCCTTTATTGTGTGATTACAAAACTGGAGAACAGTCACTGGAAGCAATTACTTCCATTAAAAGCCTAGAAGAGTGCTACAGAGCAATTTGAAGTGGAAGTGATGATAAAATTAATCACACATAAGGTAGATGCCAGAATGAGAGTCACTGGAAAAATCCTCAGGAAATGTCCATCAACAAAGGAAGTAGCATCAATATGCAACCCGTACCAGACTGGACTGATAGAGGAAACAGAGGAGACCCAAAGAAGGGCACCTGCAGTTTGCGGTCTAGCGGCTAGCGTTGCTGCCTCTGAATCACGGGGTCCCGGGTTCGATTCCCAGCTGGGCTGGGGATTTTCTCTGCCCAGGAACTGGGTCCTTGTGTTGTCGTCATCATTTCATCATCATCATCATCTTTCATGACAGTCGCTAGATCAGACTGTGTAAAAATTGGGACTTTGTACGGGGTCTGATGACCGCGCAGTTGAGCGCCCCAAATACCATTCATCATCATCATCATCATCATCATCATCATGACCATTACCACAATCAAAGAAGAGCAGTATGTTTCATTACATATTCATTTAGCAAGTGTGGAAACATCATGGAGATGCTCAGCCAACTTCAGTGGCAGATGCTGCAAGTGAGCCTTTCTGCATCACAGTATTGTCTGCTGTTAAAGTACTGAGAGCATACATTCTTAGAAGAGTCAGTCAGCATATTGCTGTCTCCTATGTATATATCGCGAAAAATCCATCAAGATAAAATTGGAGAGATTCAAGTCCACACGGAGGCATACCACCAATTTATCTTCCCACAAACTGTACGCAACAGGAACAGGAAAAGGGGGAAGTGACACTGGTACACAAAGTACCCTCAGCCACGCCACACATCTTAAGGAGGCTTGTGGAGTGTAGATGTAGATTGGGAATGCTAATATTAATTTCAGTTAGTCCACTAATGACATACTGAATAAATTCCTAACTACTGTGAATGTTGAGTGTCCTGTGGATTTCATCAACTGTTGTGTCAATTTAACAGTTGAAATAATGCAGACAGATGAAAAGTTCTTCGTTTTTATAGTTTGAGGACTCTTCTTAGCTGCATGTTACTGGGTACAGTAACTAGTAGAATAGCTAAGTGCTATACTAAGTATTTTCCTACTGTAACATTCAATTTCCAGTATGATTCATAAGTCTTCTGGCTACCTCAATTCAGTATCTGCTAGGCATAGTCATAGGTATCTGCTTTTGGCAAAACCAAGTGTGTTTCTTTAATCTAAAATACGTATTTTTATGTGATTGTACATTGCTATACCTTGTGTCAACTCATTTGACTGGGAAGAGTGTGTAACACAATTGTTGAAAAATCATAACTGACAAACACTTGAAAAAGAAAGGTCTCTTACAAACCATGCATAGAAAACTTCACCTACCATCTTTCAGAGTAGAAATTATGAATGTTCTGAAACTTCCCTAAGATATTATGCAGATGAAATTAAATAACTATCAGCTCGTACAGAAGTTTACAAGCAGGCATTCCTCCCATGCTTTATCTACAAATGAAACAGGAAGAAACCTTAATGTACGATACAATGAAAAGTACCTACTGCCATGTGCTTCAAAGTGATTGTGTGGAGTATAGATGAAGATTCATGTGTAAAAACTAGTTTGCTAAAATAAAGTCTTACGATAACATCAGTGACAAGAATTTTGATTTCCTTTGACAATTACAAACAAGATGCGATAAAAAATTACAAAAGCAATTAATAGGCTGATTTATATCACTTCTTTTCAGTAGATTAAGCAGTAAAAAATGTGGAAATTAGCTCATATCTGCAACAATTGATGTAATTACCTGTCTCTTTGTTTTTTATTTTTTTTTTTTTGATGTGCATTTTGATTGATTACTGTGTGGCATCAGATAATTTTTAATTAGGTTGAAATATACATTTCCTCCTGCCACCATGTTTCCTCACTGGCACAGATGATCTAAACTGGTACTCATATATGATGCAAAATTGCACTTGAACACAGTCTGTTTCAACATAAAAATTGCACAATATCTCACTGCATTGTGACATTTGCGGTAAGCTTCTTTTGCAGTTATTTACAATATAAGCTAATAATGGTTAATCTGTAATTCATTAGAATTTCAGGTAAAGTTGAATCTGATAATTGATTTTATACTTTAAGATCTCTCCTGCCATGCACTGTATAGGAAGTTGTCACATTGGTGGTATTAGCAGCCACTAAGTTCTTGCATATTTCCACATGAGGTAACTTCCAGTTCTGGGAAAATACTGGTATACCACTTTTGAAACACTGGTATACCACTTCTTTAAGAACTCAATCATACACCTCAAACGTTAATGATGTATTATCATTTCTATTGCATGTGTTCCACTCCACACAGTCTCCATTCTGTTTATAGTATAGATTTTCCATAGACAATCACTCAACAAAAAAGCAGGAATCAGAGGCATTTACTGTGATGCAAAGAGCATGACATTGTCGATGGATGTCCCAAACAGCTCTGGTGCATAACTTGTCTCAAGATGGATAGTTAGTTATTTCCTTTGTTGCAAAAATGTTTTTGGTCAGAAGTGTTAGCATGCCGAAAAGTTAAGTAAATTGTATCACTGCTTTATTGAGATACTCCAAACAGATCTACTGCATCACAAAAACATTAAAGAATGAACAGTCTCAAAAACTGGGTTTTAAAGTTTAATACTACACTCCATTTACTGCTAGATCACTGACATAAACAATAGCATACACTGAGGTGATAAAAGTCATGGGGTACACCCAAACATTCTGTTGGTCGTCCTTCTGCCCAATGTAGTGCAGCAACTCAACATCGCATGGACTCTCAAAGTTACTGGAAATCCCCTGCAGTAATATTGAGCCATCCTGCCTTTGTAGCCACAGTGCAGCTAGTGCAGGATTTTGTGCACAGAACTGATCCCTCGATGATGTCCCATAAATGTTTGATGGGATTTAAATCGGGTGATCTGGGTGGCCAAACCATTTTCTCAGATTGTTCAGAATTTTCTTCAAACCAATCGCAAACAGTTGTGGGCCGGTGACATGGCGCATTGTCATCCATAAAAATTCCATCCTTGTTTGGGAACATGAAGTCTCTGAATGGCTGCAAATGGTCTCCAAGTAGATGAAAATAACCATTTCCAGTCAATGATTGGTTCGTTCCATGTAAACATAGCCAATTATGGAGCCACCACCAGCTTGCACAGTGTCTTGCTGACAAATTGGGTCCATAGCTTCATGGGGTCTGCACCACACTTGAACCCTGCCATCAGCTCGTACCAACTGCACTCGGGACTCATCTGACCGGGCTATGGCTTTCCAGTCATCTTGGGTCCAACCAATATGGTAATGAGCCCAGGAGAGGCACTGCAGGCGATGTGCTGTTAGCAAAGGCACTTGCATCAGTCTGCTGCCTTAGCAAAGGCAGTCTGCTGCTGTAGCCCATTAACGCCAAATTTGGCCGTGCTGCCCTAACAGATACATTCTTCGCGCATCCCACATTGATTTCTGTGTTTATTTCACACAGTGTGGCTCATCTGTTAACACTGACAGCTCTACACATATCTTGCTGCTCATGGTCGTGAAGTGAAGCCCATCGGCCACTGCGTTGTCTGTGGTGATAGGTAATGCATGAAATTTGGAAGTCTTGACACAGTCTTGATTCTGTGGATTTCAGACTATTGAAGTCTCTACCGATTTCCAAAATGGAATGTCCCATGCACCTAACTCCAACTACCATTCCATGTTCAGCGTCTGTTAAATCTTGTCGTGTGGCTATAATCACATCGGAACCTTTTCATATGAATCACCTGAGTGCAAATGACTACTTCACCCTTTCATACCTTGTGTACGCAATACTACTGCCATCTGTATATGTGCACATCACTATCCCGTGACTTTTGTCATGTCAGTGCACTGTTCAGATGGTAGAGAACTGTACAGACTGCTGCTGTCTGCAGCTTATGTGGAAGCAGGACTTAATTGTGAAAGTTAATTGTTGAATTAAGTGATCACCTCTAGCAGCCGGTGGCCAGGATTTTGGATAAAACCTGTGTACATGGTTTCTGAGGCTAGTTGCAATGATGCTGTTTGATAGAAACCATTGAGGTTCACTTCCATTGGCTGTCATAATAAAATTGATTGGAACCTGGAAACTCAGTGTCAGTGTCTTCTGCCCTTAGCCCACTGATAAGGAATGGCTCTGGCTTCTGAAACATTTAAGAATAATAAAATATTGGTGATCTGAGAATTCTTCATTACTGTTCACATGCCACTGTTTAATAATAATAATAATAATAATACTAATAATGGATCAAAATTAACTTTAATAAAAAAAACTAGTAGTTTTAATTGAATATTTCAACCAGTCACAAGACACACCTTCAGAAGTAACAGATAACTTGAAGGAAAACCTCAGTACAATAATGTATAGTTTCCACAGGCGAGATATTACTATCAGAAGAGATTTTAACCATGTCAGTAATGTAAAGGAACTTGGGATGAAGTAAAAATTGATGAGACTCTACAGAAATATACACCTAGCAAGACAGTTAAGTAGATCCCCCATCCCACAGGTATACAAACAGTATTATGAAGATATACCATAAAATAATGCCTTTTGCACAAGCCATGTAAAGTAAAATGTAGAACTGCAGACAGATCTAAAAATGGCTACCAGAAGGGCAATGTCTAGTCTTCAGACTTCTATTGTCAAATCTCTCACAAAACCATAAAGCATTTTTAAGTCTGACTATATTATAAAATCTAATATTTTAACACTTGTCCAAAACTGACACCAGATAAATATTAGTTGAAAACAGAATTCTGCTTCTGGTTAAACTTGACAGGGTCTTCAAGTCAGACAAATCCAAGTCAAATACTGTGTGTAATTTTCATTGACTGATAGAGAGGACGTGTTACTCTGACTGAAAGAAGTAATAATAATAATAATAATAATTCCCGTGGAGGCCCGGGAAAAGAATAGGCATCCTGTATGTTCTGCCAGTCGTAAAAGGCGACGAAAAGAACAAACCACTAATAGGGCTAACCCCCCTTTTAGTGTGATTACTTGGTTCAGGACAGAACTAAAGAAGCCTTGGACAAGCGCCGTCATGGTCGGGGACGACGCTTGAACCCTATGCCCCCCCACAATGGTAACAACACTGCTAGCCAACTGGAAAATGATTTAAATCCAAATAGAGGTGTTTTCCAGGATATACTTCCTGCAACCACCCTAGAAGGAAAACAAAGACAGAGGATGAGATGGTCAGATGAAGTTAATCGACACCTCATGTTCTGTTATTACCAAGCAACAAACCTAGGAACCAACACAATTGGATACAGATCACAAGTATACACAACATTTATTACCAGATACCCGGAATTAAAATTTTTAACAGAACAAAGACTAGCTCATCAGATCCGTGTAATAATAAAAAATAACAGGATACCCCTGTCAGAATTATAAAACATCAAACAAACAGTACAACAAATAGTGGAACAAAATAATGTGCAATTAGAAGAAGAAGAAAATACAGTAGTGGACTCAAACATCCCAGAAAAAACAAACAAAGAACAAAACGCGTAAATTAAACAACCAGAGGAAAACAAAATCTTTAGACAGCCACCAGAACAAGCACAAATAGAACACGAAGTGACACTCATGTTAGATATAGAAGAAAAAATTTCAGCTGACATATATAGAATACAAAGACACAAATACAGACATTAGACCATTCTTGCATAGACCACCAAATAACCCACAAGTCGAAACAACAATAAAAACTATCAACACAATCATACACAACAAAATAAATGAAAAAACAACTATGGAAGAGTTACAACTACTGGTTTATATAGGAGCACTCACTACACTAAATATACACACTAGGCAGAGATCAGAACCAACCAACACACAGAAGAAACCCACAAAACCAGCATGGCAACACAGGCTACAGATCAGAATAGAGAAACTGAGAAAAGACATCGGACAGCTAACACAATTTATAAGAAATGAAATGTCAGAAAAAAAAACGAAAAAGATTAGGTAAAACCTCACAACAAGAAGCGATTGAGCAATTAGATGAAAAGAAGCAGAAATCACAAGCATTTGCCAAACAACTTAGAAGATACAAAAAAAGTGAAAATAGAAGGCAACAAAACCAAACATTCAACACAAACCAAAAGAGATTTTACCAAACAATAGATAACACACACATTAAAATAGACAATCCACCAAACATAACAGACATGAAACACTTCTGGAGCAACATATGGTCAAACCCGGTACAACATAACAGGCATGCATGGTGGATACAAGCAGAAACAGACTCATACAAGATGATACCACAAATGCCTGAAGTGATAATTTTGCAACATGAAGTCACCCGAGCAATTAATTCTATGCACAATTGGAAAGCCCCTGGAAATGATAAAATAGCAAATTTCTGGCTAAAGAAGTTCACCTCAACACATTCACATCTAACTTAATTATTTAACAGTTACATTGCAGACCCATACACAGTCCCTGATACACTTACACATGGAATAACTTATCTGAAGCCTAAAGATCAAGCAGACACAGCAAACCCAGCAAACTATTGCCCCATAACATGCCTACCAACAATCTACAAAATATTAACTTCAGTCATTACACAGAAATTAATGACACATACAACACAGAACAAAATTATAAATGAAGAACAAAAAGGCTGCTGCAAAGGAGCACGAGGATGTAAAGAGCAACTGATAATAGGTACAGAGGTGACATATCAAGCTAAAACTAAACAAAGATCACTACACTACGCATACATTGATTACCAAAAAGCTTCTGATAGTGTACCCCACTCATGGTTACTACAGATATTGGAAATATACAAAGTAGATCCTAAGTTGATACAGTTCCTAAACATAGTAATGAAAAACTGGAAAACCACACTTAATATCCAAACAAATTCAGATAATATCACATCACAGCCAATCCAGATTAAGCGTGGAATATACCAAGGAGACTCATTAAGGCCTTTCTCTTTCTGTCTTGTCTGAACCCACTATCCAACATGCTAAATAATACAAATTATAGCTATAATATTACTGGAACATACCCACACAAAATCACACATTTGCTATACATGGATGATCTAAAACTACTGGCAGCAACAAATCAGCAACTCAACCAATTACTAAAGATAACAGAAGTATTCAGCAATGATATAAATATGGCTTTTGGAACAGACAAATGTAAGAAAAATAGCATAATCAAGGGAAATCACATTAAACAAGAAGATTACATACTGAATAACCACAGTGACTCCATAGAAGCGATGGAAAAAACAGATGCCTATAAATATCTAGGATACAGACCAAAAATAGGAATAGATAATACAAATACTAAAGAAGAACTAAAAGAAAAATATAGACAAAGACTAACAAAAATACTGAAAACAGAATTGACAACAAGAAACAAGACAAAAACTATAAATACTTATGCTATACCAATATTGACCTACTCATTTGGAGTAGTGAAATGGAGTAACACAGACTTAGAAGCACTCAATACACTTACACGTTCACAATGCCACAAATATGGAATACATCACATACATTCAGCTGCAGAAAGATTCACATTAAGCAGAAAGGAAGGAGGAAGGGGATTCATCGACATAAAAAACCTACATTATGGACAGGTAGACAATTTAAGAAAATTCTTTCTAGAACAAGCAGAAACTAGCAAAATACACAAAGCAATCACTCATATAAATACATCGGCTACACCACTGCAATTTCATAACCACTTCTACAACCCTTTAGATCACATAACATCAACAGATGCGAAGAAAGTAAATTGGAAAAAGAAAACACTACATGTCAAGCACCCGTATCATCTAACACAGCCACAAATTGATCAAGACGCATCCAACACATGGCTAAGAAAAAGCAATATATACAGTGAGACGGAAGGATTCATGATTGCAATACAGGATCAAACAATAAACACCAGATATTGCAGCAAGCATATTGTTAAAGATCCCAATACCACAACAGATAAATGCAGACTTTGCAAACAACAAATAGAAACAGTAGATCACATCACAAGTGGATGTACAATACTAGCAAATACAGAATACCCCAGAAGACATGACAATGTAGCAAAAATAATACATCAACTACTTGCCATAAAACATAAACTAATAAAACAACATGTTCCCACATACAAGTATGCACCACAAAATGTACTGGAGAATGATGAATACAAATTATACTGGAACAGAACCATTATAACAGATAAAACAACACCACATAACAAACCTGACATCATACTCACCAATAAAAAGAAGAAATTAACACAACTAATCGAAATATCCATATCCGATACAACAAATATACAGAAGAAAACAGTAGAAAAAATTGAAAAATGCATCCAACTGGCCGAGGAAGTCAAGGACATGTGGCATCAGGATAAAGTTGACATTGTACCAATTATACGATCAACTACAGGAGTCACACCACACAGTATCCACCAGTACATCAATGCAATACAGCTACATCCAAACATATGTATGCAACTACAGAAATCTGTAATTATTGATAAATGTTCAATGACCCGAAAGTTCCTAAATGCAATGTATCATATACCGTATAGTTAAAAGGAAGTCACACTTGATCAAGGTCCGTGTCACTTTCCATTTTTAACCAGACATAACGTCTGAGACAGGAAAAAGAAATAATAATAATTGTATAGAGACAACAGAACAAATCGACAGAACCAGCAGCCTGTTATCACTCACAACTATCTGTAAGTTCGTACTGTACCAGATTTGTATGTGTTCTTAGCAGTTCGTACTGTACCAAATTTGTGTGTGTTATTAGCTTTGCCCTTAACCATGATTACCCACAAATCCATTGGGCAGAGACTGGAAACTCTAAATACCACTCCCGTGGAACTACACCCTATATTGCTCAGCATTGTAATTGTACATGATGAACCCAACTTTGCTAACAAAATTTTGTAAGTTGTTAAGGGATATTTTCTGAGCATTTTTTCATAAGGGACCCACAATGTTTGATAGCTCATTACTGAGAAATAATTTAATTATGATGTATTTTGTTTGTCACTCCATTTACTTTTGTTTCTGCAGAAATAACTTCATAACATTAAAAAAGCCTACAGTATGAATTCACTAAAATATACAATACAAAACTCAAGTTTCTCATAGGCATCTACATGAAGATGCAAAAACTTTAAAATTTGGTTGCCATCACTGCAGGAACAGCTGAGCATAGTATCTGCATGCACTCTTTTATTTTGTTCAGTGAACCCATTCACAAAGTTCAGTAAACATATCCCTACTGCTGTGAATCACTGTTCACGTATAACTAACACTGCCAGAAAAACAAACCTGAGACAGAACCAGACAGAGCCAAATGCAGACTGAGAGTAAAGAGTAAAGTGGGCATTACTGTCGTCATGGAGGTCTCCAGTGCCATATTTTAGATGGCCGACTTTCCTTGGGCATCCTTCTAAGATGTCCATACCATGATAACCATTTATTTTCACTTGTCTCTACAATATCTGTTGTAACTCTGGTCTGTTCTGATAACACTTCATTTCTTATTTTGCCACTTCTTGTTACACTATGTGAGCAGAAGTATCTGGACACCTGTCTGAAAATGACTTAAAAGTTCATGGCGCCTTCCATCGGTAATTCTGGAATTCAATATGCTGTTGGCCCACCCTTAGCCTTGATAACAGCTTCCACTGTCGCAGACATACATTCAATCAGGTGCTGGAAGGTTTCTTGGGGAATGACAGCCCATTCTTCATGGAATTCTGCACTGAGGAGAGGGTGTCAATGTTGGTCAGTGAGGCTTGGCACAAAGTTGGCATTCCAAAACATCCCAAAGGTGTTCAATAGGATTCAAGTCTGGACTCTGTGCAGGCCAGTCCATTACAGGGATGTTATGGTCGTGTAACCACTACCCCATAGGCCGTTCATTATGAACAGGCACTCAATCGTGTTGAAAGGTGCAATTGCCATCCTCGAATTGCTCTTCAACAGTGGGAAGCAAGAAGGTACTTACAACATCAATGTAGGCCTGTGCTGTGATAGTGCCACACAAAACAACAAGGGGTGGAAGCCCCCTCCATGGAAAATGCAACTACATCATAACACCACTGCCTCCAAATTTTACTGTTGGCACTACACACACTGGCAGATGACATTCACCGAGCTTTCGCCAATCCACACCCTGCTGTCAGAGCACCACATTGTGTACTGTCATTTGTCACTCCACACAATGCTTTTCCACTGTTCAGTCATCCAATGTTTACGCTCCTTACGCCAAGTGAGGCGTTGTTTGGCATTTGCCAGCATGATGTGTGCCTTATGAGCAGCCACTCAACCATGAAATCCAAGTTTTCTCACTTCCTGCCTAACTGTCATAGGATCCTGATGCAGTTCGAAATTCCTGTGTGAATGGTCTGGATAGATGTCTGCCTATTACACATTGTGACCGCCTTCAAAGGTCGGCGGTCTCTGTCAGTCAACAGATGATGTCAGCCTGTACGCTTTTGTGCAGTACATGTCCCTTCTCAATTCCACTTCACTATCACATTGGAAACGGCCTAGGGATGCTTAGGGGTGTGGAAATCTCACATACAGATGTATGACACAAGTGACACCCAATCACGCGTGACGACGTTCGAAGTCTGTGAGTTCCGCGGAGTGCCCCATTCTGCTCTCTCATTAAGTCTAATGACTACTGACATCACTGATATGGAGTACCTGGCAGTAGGTGGCAGCACGATTCACCCAATATGAAAAACGTATGTTTTTGTGGGTGTCCGGATACTTTGGATCACATAGTGTACTTCACAACTTCATCACCAAAACTCCACTTCCATTTCTTGTAATTTCTTCTCATTTATCCTGGAAACTTTCCACAGTTGAGCACCATAGAAAGCAATGTTCTCAGCTATAGTTTTGTATATCCCGCTTTTCAAATTATTTGGTGTTGTTTGATTCCAAAAGCTCCTTTCCGGCCGCACGTGGGGTCTGGACCCCTCCACAATCCTCCACACCTATAAATCCCTCATCCGCCCTATCCTTTGTTACGCCCATCCAGCCTGGATCTCCGCCCCCCCTACCTTCTATAAATCCCTCCAAATCCTTGAACGCCATGCTCTCCGCCTTGCCTATCGCATCCGTCTCCCCTCCCCCACGCGGATCCTGTATGATCTCATCCCCTTCCCCCACCTCCTCCTTTTCCTTGAAAGGATACGTATCCTGTACACCTCACGTAAACTTGATCCTCCTCACCCGCTCATTTCCCCGATCCTCTCCCACCCCCGCCCGCTGCCGCGCCTGTATTCCCACGTCCCACCCGGTCTCCATCTCTCCACCCTCCATACCCTCTCCCAAGGTGGCTTCCGCCAGCTCCCTCTCCCTGATGATGTCCTCGTCCCCTCCATCTACCCCTCCTATCAACTTTGACCCTGCCCCGCCCCCCACTTCCCGTGTCCTTTCCTTTCGGCACCCTCCCTCCCTTCTCTTCTCTTCCCTTCTTTTTCCGTCTCCCTGTCCCCTCCCTTCCCCCTCTTCCCCCGGGCTTCCTCTCCCCCTTCCTCCCTCCCCCCTATCTCCCCTGCCCGTGGCATCTCTGCTCTCCCCTCTCGCTCTCCCACTCCCCTTCCTCCTCCTCCTCTCTTGGCAGGTCCCCGGACTCGCACACGTATAGTGAACATTCGCGCGCCGGAGATCGTCGCCTTTTGTGTCTCGTGTGTGTGACGTCGTATAGTGTTTTTGGTGTCCGCCGTCCCACTCCTACGTTCACTTGTGCCGTCGGACTCATCAGTGTTTTGTGCGCCGTGCCGACGTGTTTTCAGTGTTGTTATCGTCACATGTGAACGACTCCGTGTTTTTTATGTCTCTGTGACCTCTCTCTTTTGCCCGTCACTTTGTTCATTGTCATTCACCATGTTTTATACTCTTGTAAAACGCTATGGCTGAAGAGCGGCGTAGTGTGCCGCTGTCAGCCTACCTGAGTTGTACAGGTTTTAAAATAACAATAAAGTAAAAAAAAAAAAAAAAAAAAAAAAAAAAAAAAAAAAAAAAAAAAAATTTGATTCCAACGCATTCGAGGGTTGGATTCCCTCTCTTCTTCATCGAAGAGTTTCACTGCCTGGGCTACTCTCAGGGTGCAACTTCGACGTGGAAGATTCCCGCCGTTTCCTTGCCGTGTCGTCTGCTTGCCGTCCATACTGCTCGCCGTCCGGCCCTTCTCGCCGCCGCCTTCCGGTCCTCGCCGCCGCCGCCGCCGCCGCCGCCGCCGCCGCCTGCCGGCCCTTCTCGCCGCCGCCGCCGCCGCCGCCGCCGCCTGCCAGGACTCGCCGCCTTCGCCTGCCGCCTGCCGCCTGCCGGTGCTCGCCGCCTTCGCCTGCCGCCTGCCGCATGCCGGTGCTCGCCGCCGCCGCCGCCGCCGCCGCCTGCCGGTCGCCGCCGTCGCCGTCTGGTCGCCGCCGCCGCCCTTCTCGCGCGCCGCCGCCATGTCCCTACCCACCACCACCACCACTATCATTTTCACCTCTCCCTCCGCTGCTCCAACCACCATCACATGGAGCTCCTCCTCCACCCCACTTCCCGTCCTTCCTTCTCTCCCTGTCCACCCCACCCCTGCACCACTTTCGGCTGTAACCACCCCCAACTCCTCCTCCCCTCTCACTGTCGCCCCATCGACAGCTACTGACTTTCCGCCGCTCTCCGCACTGCCTCCGACAGGCTCCAAGCCAGCACGGATCTCTGCTCGACGTTCCACAGTCTCAGTGACACCCACGCCCCCTCCGTCTGCGTCATCCGCTGCTCAGGGTGGTCCTGCCCCCCGCCATCTCTCCCTGCAACCTGTACCCCTGCCCCCTCTCCACCCGGTCGTGCCCACGAAACCTTCAAAGCGCCCGAATGTTGACCCTTCCCCCGCAGTCTCCTCCAAAAAAAACCCCAACCCCCGTGACCCACCCACTCCCATGGACGCGGCTCCGAACCCCGCCCCTGCCCCGCCTGCCACCCACACCTTTGTCCTCTCCAATCCTGACCCTCAATTCCTTGATGCCCGCTCCCTCACCCTCGCCATCCGGAAATACTACCCCAATGCTCCCATCTCCCAACTGATTCCTCGCAAGGACTCGGTCCTCATCAAATCCCCCAGTGCTTCCCTCCACACCGATCTTCTCTCCCGCATCCCCCGTATCCAATTTGGCCAACGTGCAACCCTCACCCCCTACCACACCCCGTCCTCTCCCCGTCAGCCTCAACCTCCCCGGCGTCCGCCAACCTTCACCGCTGTGATCACGAAGCTTAGCCCCATGATCACGGAGGCTGAGGTGTTGGCGGAACTCAACTCCCGGCCCGACATTGAAATCCGCTCAGCCCGTCGCATCTTCAATGATGCCGGGCCGACTTTTCTCATGCGGATATTCACCGAATCCTCCTCTTCCATTGACCGCCTCCTCACCGAGGGAGCCCTCATCTACAATCAGCGCCATAAGGTGGACCCCTCCCGTTCCTCCATCCAATCCTACCGCTGCCAACGCTGTCTCACCTACAACGACCACATTACCTCTGCCTGCAGGAACCCCCCTACTTGTCCCCACTGCAAAGCTTCCCACTTCCTCAAGCATTGCCCCAACCTCACCTCTCCCCCTCCTGCAACACTTGCAACGAACCACATCCTACCTACTCCTTGAAGAGTAAAGCGAAACCTCCACCAGTAACCCCTGAGCTCACCGTGCCTGTCCGTCCTGTTGATGACCCCATCCACCCCAACAACTCGCTCATCCGTTTCACCACCATTGTGCTCCAAAACATCCACCCCTTCCAGCGCTCACACACTCTTTCCCAAATCGCCCTTGCTGCCCGTTCCATCTTCCATCTTACCTCCTATGCCACATACTCCCACAACCAGGCCCACTTCACCTTCACCCCCCTCACCACCCTTGTCTAACTCTCCACTCCCATGGTACAACAACCGTACCGTATCCTGTACCACAACATTCGCTCCCTGCCCACCCACAAACTCCTCGTCCTCCACACCCAACGTCAGCACCGCGTGGATGCCTTCGTCCTAAATGAAACCTTCCTTCAACCCTGTATCTCCGTCTCCACGGATCCTTACACTCTACACCGCACCGATAACCCGTACCCTCTCGCACGTGGCGGAGTTGCTATAGGCCACCTCAAGAACCTCCCTGTCCGGCCCCAACCTCTCCTTAACAATCCTGCCGAGCATCCCACCCTCAACCTCTTCTTCCCCACCCTTACCATCACCTGTGCCACCATTTATGTCCGCCCTCGCACCCCCATCCCGTACGATTTCCTGGCCCACATTGACCGCACATTCTCCACCTACGTGATTGCCGCCGACCTCAGTATCCACAGCCGTGATCCTTTCGACCTCCGGCGGTGGCATCAGTTTCTCACCACTCTCCAGGGAGACCTGGTTCCCCTGCCTCAGCACACCCGGCCCGAATCCAACACCACTCCTGATGTGGTCCTTGCCTCTCCAAACCTCCTTGGGCGCATCACCGCGGATGACCTTGACCTCATTGGCAGTGACCATGCTCCTGTCCTCCTCACTATCTCTAATGGTCGCCATCCCCGCCACGCTCCTCGCCCTGACGTCCCTCCTAAACTTGTCCATGATTACTCCCGTGCCAACTGGGATGCCTACCGGGATTCCATTCACACCCAGGTTGACGGCCACGACCTTACCCTCCAGTCTCCTGATGACATCGCTCGCACTGCTGCCTTCCTGCACCAGACCTTGTCTGACGCCGTCGCCACCCATATCCCCACCAAAGCCATCCACCCTCACCGCCCCACCCTGCCTGAACAGGCCGTCCTTCTCCTTCGAGAGTCCCGCCGCCTCTACCGCTCTTTTCTCCACACTCGTGACTGGGATACACTTACCCACCACCGGCAATTACAGCGACATATCCGCAACCTGCTTGTTGCGAAGAAACGCTGAGCCTGGCGCCAGACATGTACGCAACTCAACACCACGCTCCCCATCAACTCTTCCAAGTATTAGTCTGCTTTCCACTGCCTTACTGGGAACCGCCCCACCCCCCAGTACCCTTACCCTCTCCTTCTTAATGACTGTCCCTTTCCTGACAACCTCAGTAAGGCCAACCACTTTGCCTCCCACCTCTCTGATGTTTTTTCCATCCCAGATGATCCCCACTTTGATTATTCCCTCTTCCCTGATGTCATGGACTGTACGAATACCTCTGTTCCTCCCCTTGCTCCTAGCTTCCAGTACTTGGGCCACACCCCACCTTCTGCACTTAACACTCCCATCACTACACAGGACATCAGCCTCACATTCCGCACTAAACGCAACACTGCTCCCGGCCACGACTGCGTTACCTACCGCCACCTCAAACACTGCCCTCCCTCCTTCCTTTCCCTCCTTGGCACCCTCTACAATGTCATCCTTGCCACTGGCTTCTATCCCGACCTGTGGAAAACCTCCCATATCCTGATGTTCTCCAAACCCAACAAGCCTCCATCTGATGCCTCTTCCTATCGTCCTATCTGTCTCACATCTGTGTTTAGCAAGCTCTTGGAATCCATCCTTTCCCGGCGCATCCATCACCACCTCCACCAAAACCACCCCCTTCCAAACACTCAATGTGGCTTTCGACCTTCCTTCTCTGCTGATGACCAACTCCTCCGCCTCACTCATCTCCTCTCCCTCCAGCTTAACTCCCGTCGCTCCGCCATTTTTGTCTCACTTGACCTCGAAAAGGCCTACGACCGTGTCTGGCATCCCGGTCTCCTGTTTAAACTCCAAACCTAAGCCCTTCCTATCAACTACATCCGCCTAGTGGCCTCCTTCCCCTCCCACCGCCCCTCCTATGTTACCATCCATCATGCCAATTCCCACACCTTCTACCCCTCTGCCGGTGTGCCCCAGGGCTCTGTCCTCTCCCCTCTCCTCTACCTCCTGTACACGGCAGATATGCCCCAACCCCCCCCCCCCCCCTCCAGTACACCTCTTGCAATATGCTGATGACACCGCATTCCTCGCCCTCGCTCCTACCCTCCACCGGTCCCAACGCCTTTTCCAGAATCACCTTGACCTTTTTGCTGCATGGTGTAACCAATGGCTCCTGAAACTCAATCCTTCCAAGACCCAGGCAATCATCGTAGGTCGTACCACTCGCTCCTTCCGGCTCCTGGATTTCTCCCTTACTGTCTGCGCACATCCTGTCTGCCTCACCCCCACCCTCACCTACCTTGGCCTCACCATTGACTGTCACCTCACCTGGATTCCTCATCTCTGCTCCATCCAATCCAAAGCCCACAACCGCCTCCGACTCCTCAAACTCATCTCTGGCCGGACATGGGGGTTGCACCCCTCTACCATCCTCTACACCTACAAATCCTTAATCTGTCCCATCCTATGTTATGCCAGTCCTGCCTGGATATCTGCCCCCCTCCCCCCTACCCTCCATCTCTACACCCTCCATCTCCTTTCCCTAGGTGGCTTCCGTCAACTCCCCCTCCCGGATGATGCCCTCTCCCCCTCCATTTATCCTTCCTATCAACTCTGATCCTCAATCCCCCTCCTTTCCTCTGTCCTTTCCCTGGGCTCCCTCTTCCCCCCCTCCCTTCCGTCCTGTTTTTCTCCCCACTAAACCTCTCCCTACCTCCCTTCTCCCCCCCAGTCCTTTTGTATTCCCCTCCTCTGCCTACCCCCACTCCCTGTCGCGTCTGCCCCCCACCCCTCTTATGGGTCCTCATCCTCCTTCAGCTCCCTTTCCGGCTCCCCCCTTCGCTTTTACTCTCCTTTCCCCCCTTTTTTGTTTTCCCATCTTCTGTCCAGTTACCCCCCACCTGCTCTCGACTGTGGTGTCACATTTGCCAATTTTTTAGTGCAGTGTTCCAGTGACTATTCAGTGTTGTTTGTCTTTCTCGTGTTGCGAACAGAAACCATGCTGTCGCTCGGTGTGAATTTTATGTCCTTTGCGAACAGAATCCATACTGTCGCTGTGTTTTTTTAATTGTCTATTGTTTTCCCTGTCTGCTTCGTATGTATTTTTATTAGCGTCATCATCCCTGTGTTGTTGTTTTAAGTTCAACGATTTCTTTTCGCCTTGTTACTCTCTGTCTCCGATTTTATCGCCTGTTTTTTATTATTTGTTCTCTTGATCTTTGTCACAAAATCTGTCGGCTGAAGAGCGGCATACTAGGCTGCTGCCAGCCCGCCCCCTTCGGGGGGAATTGAAATTCAATAAATGAAAAAAAAAAAAATTTGATTCCAAATAATAGGGTTTAGCAGCTTAATTCACACCTTTCCCTTTCCTATTCTATGCTTTATTTCTTTATTGATTCCACCTTTATCCAAAATGATTGTCCATAATTATTTATATGATTGACTACACTTTACTGTGGATCCATCATCCATAACAAGAGCCCTTCCTGTACCTCCGACAACGAAGTATTCTGTCTTTGTAAAGTTAATTTTCATGCCCCACTGCTCATATTCTGCTTTAAGCTTTCTTAACATGTATGACACATCCTCATCTTCCTTAGCAAAAGTGACATGATTGTCGGCGAAATATGGGGAGAAAAGGATGTCATCACCTACTCAATTCCCATGTTTTTGCACTTTCTTATCCAATTTTCAAAAATACAGGGAGTACATAAAGACCGGGAACACTTTCAATTATTTATTGCACAAGAACCAAACATTATACATATAGCATACATATGTCATTTTGAAAAGAAACCCTGAAAGTTTCCCCCCCCCCCCCCCCCCCATGTATACTGCCACAGACTAGTTTGGTAATTTTCCAATAATGAGCGACTACACCATAACACCACTGCCTCCAAATTTTACTGTTGGCGGAAACATGGCGAGTTCAGGTGTGGATCGAGCTTTCTGTGTGTTGGAGTTCGACAAAAAAAAGTATGCTACAGCTGTTCATCAGATATTGAGAACCAAGTACGGTAAGAAGCCACCAACAAGGAAGGCCATTTACCACTGGCACAACAAATTCATTACGTCAGGTTGCTTGTGCCCGGCAAAGAGAAGCGGACGCCCCAGTGTGAGTGAAGTGAATGTGGAGGGACATTCATAAGGAGTCCAAAGAAATCGGTGTGTTGTGCATCCTGTGAGCTCGAAATGGTTCCAATGACAGTGTGAAAGTCCTGCATGTGAAGTTCGTGGGTACCTGAACACGGAGCTGCTGCATCGATGGATCGGCCGTCGTACAGAAGGGGACAGCTGTTTCACGAAATGGCCTCCCCGATCACCAGATCTCACTCTGTGTGACTTTTTTCTGTGGGGACACATTAAAGATCTGGTGTATGTACTGCCTCTACCACGTGATGTGGCAGAGCTCCAGGAGAGAATACAGGAAGCGACTGTCACAGTCGACGATGCCATGCCGGCATGGCTATGGCAAGAATTCAGTTACCTTATTGACGTGTGCCGAAACACTCATGGTTTGCATATCGAATGTTTGTAAAAAAAACTCAGTTTCTTTTCAAAATGCAATATGTATGACATCTGTACAATGTTTAGTTCTTGTGCAAAAAATAATTGAAAGTGTTCCTGGACTTTATGTACACCCTGTATTTTAAAGAGGGTAGGCACTAAGCAGCATCTCTTGCTAACCTTAAGTTTCTGTGAGAGTAACTTCCCAACTTTAACACAACAAGTAAGCTTTCTAAAGCATTGTACATAACATTTATGAATGTTCTGGTAGTTCCTTGCTTCCCACATTCTACAAAGTGGTACATTGTTGTAGGCCTTCTGCAAGTCTGTAAAAACCATCTCTCTCCAAGTCACGGGCCAGTTGCTCGCCAGTCACCTGTCTAATGGCGCAGATATTATTGATACAAAACCTTCATGCCTGAAAGCCACTCTTTTCTTCTACTTCCTCAGTTTCTTTCTTACTTCTAGTTTTAAGGGTATTACCATATAGAGTCTGTATAGAATTGAGAACTGTGATGCCTCAGTAAAGCAATCATTGATGCTTCCCTTTTTAAATACATTTGTGATGAACCCTTCTTTAAACTTGATAGGGATTTTCTCTCCACTAAGACAGAGATTAAATAGCTTTGCAAGATGTTCAAACAACATGTTTGGCCTAGTCTTCAATAACTCCATATATACAGCTCCAGAACCTGGTGCTTTGTCATTTTTGAATTGTTTAACTGTATCCTGTACTTCCAGTGTTGTTATCTCCTGGATTTCTGTGTCATGTACATTGCCTGCAAAGGGGCATATATCATGAAATTTGGATCAATCTTTTTAAACAGTTCTTTGTAGTATGTCTTCCCTCTATCTATACTCATCAGCTGTAAGTTTATACTACTTCTGTCCTTTATTCATAGCTGTCTTATCATCTTCTTTACTTATTTGTACTTTTAACTTCCTGTGCAGTTATTAATTTCTATACATTTAAAGTCCCACACAGCATTTTTTTGTCTGATTACTGCTTTCTTTGCCCCTCATGTCAGCGTTACATACCTGCTTCTATAATCAGTCTTATTGCTTGTAAGCCATCTGTTATAGGCCTCCATATACTCCTTCACTTTTGCAGCAGTATAATCATCCCACCAATCATTTCAAATTTGCCAGACATGTTCTCAGGTACTCCAAGACTTTCAAATGCAGCATCATGAGTAGCTCTCACAATTGTCTTATACACTACTTCCACTGTTGTATCATCAGTCTGATGTAGCTTCTCATTCAATCTGAGCTTCTATAAGAAGACAATTGAAGGATCCTGCAGTAAATTTAAATTATACTGTGGTTGGTCCAGTTTCTCTCTATTCTCGTTTGTTATTTGATTTACCAGTTATTCTTCAGCATCTTTCTGTTGCACCACATTTCAAAAGCTTCTGTTCTCTTGTCTGAAATGTTGATTGTCCATAATTCTCTTCAGTGCAAGGCTATCCTCCAGACAAATACTTTCAGAAAAGACTGAGTGAAGTGGCACAATGGTTAGCACACACAACTTGCATTTGGGAGGATGATAGTTCAAATAGTTTCCAGCCATTCAGATTTAGGTTTTCGGTGATTTCCCCAAATTGCCCCAAGTAAATGCCAACATGGTTCCTTTGAAATGGCATAGCCAATTTCTTTCCCAGTGAGCTTGACCTTGACAGTGTGTTAAACTCTAATCTTTCCTCCTTTCCTCCTTCAGAAAAGACTTCCAAACACTTAGATTTAAGTTCGATGGTAGCAAATTTCATGAAACATGTTTTTAGGAAATGTCAGTGGTCATAAAAATGATTAAAAACATAACACAGTCTATACTACATAAAACATTTTATTTTAAAAAAAGGGTGACCAGTTTCAACTAATATCTGACCATACTCAGACCGTTACATACTCCATACTGACTGCTGGAGCTGGTGGCGTGGAACACTAACTGCTCTTGTCTAGTGTGAAGAACAACTGCTCTGTTTTTAAAATAAAATATTTTATGAGTCTAGACTGTTTCTATTTTACTTTTAATAACAGATTTCTCTTTCTCAGAAATGCTCTTCTTGCTATTGCCAGTCTGCATTTTATATTCTCCCTACCTTGGCCATCATCAGTTATGTTGCTGCCCGTAGTAGAATCTAGAACATTTTCTGAAGTGATATCTTAGGAACTGAATTGTGCCCGATGACCTCTTTTATTGCACATGAATAGATTCCAAGAGCTCTTATTACTTATTTTGATTAGATGCTGTGGTGAGTCAGTCTATTGTGACCGCTGCGGAACGGGAGAGTGAATGCCACCTGTTGGTGTTTCGAGCACATAACGTGGTAAGAAAATTATGTAAGTGGAGCAGAGATGAATGGGCAATCATTGTTGTGATGATATGGTGACAAATGGTGAAATCCTCTGACATAAGCAACTTTGACAAAGACTAAATTTTTATGGCCCAACAGCTTGGAATGAGCATCTCAGTAATGGCAAAGCGTGTCAGCTGTTAGTTTGCTACTGTTGTGAACATGCACAGGAAGTTGTTGATAGTGAAACTACAGTTACGTTACGAGATGATGGTCGTCCACACCTCATCACAGGATGTGCAGGCCTCTGACCACCTCGTTCTGTGCTGAGGCATGGAGATCAGGGGCTTGCCCACTCTGTAAAACAGGGTATATGGTGCTCTGTTGCAAATCTGAAGACAGAATACAATGCTGGTGCAAGCGCAAATGTTTTAGACCACACGAGCACACCATTCAGTGCACATTCTTGAACATGGGGCTCCACAGCAGATGACCCCCTACATTTTCCCATGTTGACCCATTGGTATTGCCAGTTAAGATTACAGTAGGCATGAGAGCATCAAGATGAGACCATGAATCAGTGGAACTGTGTCGCTTGATAAGATGAGTCACATTATTGTTTCTCCAGGTTGACAGTTGTGTCTGGATACACTGTCATCTGTGTGAATGAGTGCTCGCAATATACAGAGCCATGTATAGAGGCCAAAGGTGGCAATATTACACTATGGGGGACATTCATTTGGGCTCCCATGGAACCTGCAGTACTAATTGGTTTCATCATGAAGGCTATAGACTATGTAGACATTATTGTGGACCATCTACATCCCTTCATGCATGATGTCTTCTCCAATGGCAATGACGTCTTCCATCAGTATAATTGTTGACATCACAAGGCCAGAATTATGCTACATTGGTTTGAGGAGCAAGATAGTGAACACGCATTGAGGTTTTGTCCACCAATTTCACCTGACTTGAACCCTATGGAACATATTCCGGATACTATCGAGTGCCAGATCCTTGTCCACAAACCACTGGTCTGTAATTTACTGGAATTGCATGATGTGTGTAGACATCAAGTGCTGCATACCTCCAAAAACCTACCAAGGACTTTTCAAATCCATACCATGCATAATCACTGCTGTATTGAATCCAAAAGTAGATCAACATGCTATTAAGCAAGTGGTCAGAATGTTTTGGCTCATCGTTGCATTTGGAAGTGCCATCTAAACATCCCCCCTACAAAACCCCTTCCCCCACCCCACCCCCACCCCACCCCGAAAAGATCACTCTATTGCAGAAATTGACTCTAGCTCTAAATGTCAAAGAATGTAAATTTATCTTTATCATAGAACATGAAACAACATTATTTATGAGTTGCAAGTGCTCATGTACCTGCATGTGCAAATTATGTGACACTGATACTCATGACAGTATACTTTTAATGATCTGATGATGTCAGCAAGCTGAAACTGGTCATTGTAGACTCTATAATAATGTGCAATCAAGATGAACATTTATGAATAATTCATATTACGCCATGATGGCAGGTGGTGCATGTAGCAGGTATTGTGGATCCACGATACCTGCTCCATTCACCAACGCAGGTCATAATGGTGTAACATGGTCTGAAGATGGTCACATTTGGATCAAAACCAGTTACCATCGCCAGTAAATAATTTATGAATAAAGTGCCAAACATGATTGTGGCCTCATTTATAAACTTCATGTCTTCAATTGATAAATTTCATGTGTGTGCTAATAATCTGTGCAGGTCAACACTTAGAAGGAGCATACCAAAACCTGTTTAAGATGTGTTAATATCATTCTGCTCTCTTATGTTTCTGTCATGTAGAGACTGGTTTACAAAAAGTCAGTCTTTCCATCCCCCACTTAGGAATGGGACAAAAAGAAACCTGAATACACATACAATAAAAAGTACTCTATGGTATGCATAGTACAGTGATTTTCAAGCTTTATATGTTGAGCAATGCAGTAATGTGGTGCATACTTCATATGCATATGTGCATTGCCGGGTCTGTATGTATCAGTTTAGGGATTTGCATAAAATCTCTACATGTTTTCAAAAAGGATTTCCAAAGACTTTGTGTTTATAAAACTAACTAAAATTGTGGAATTGATACTGTTCTTTGTGTCACTAAACTCTTCCTCTCACTGTTCATTTTGTTCACTCCAACTTAAATTCATAAAAAGGATTTATTAAAAAATCCTTCTCCTCTGGATTGTATTATTAATCTCTTACAATAATATATTATTATCTGCAACAGACTGTAATATTTGCACTATAATCCTCATAGAAAATTTTCATTTTCAGAATTTGATACTTTAGTATCCGGTGTGATTCAGATACGCCACCTGGCCTGAGTATCGATAGGAAGAACATGTCAGACATGTCCAGAAAGCAGCCATGAATTTCACCCACGTGAATGGCAAGCATGTAAGATGCTGCCACCCTCTGACAAGTGTTAACCAGCACACACTGCAGCCTGGCTATTGCTGACCTGTCTCTCACTTAGTCACTGAAACCTATAGTCATGTGCCATGGGATAGTAGACTTTTGACCTTGGCTGATATACATTCATGATTTGGATTGCTCTCTGGATTGTTGTATACACTTAAGAGGACTTTGCTACACTCTGGACGTACTTCGCGATCTCTGCTGTCATTTGTTTCTGGAACAGTCATTTTCGTTGTGACGACCTCCATGTTACCATCGGTGTGTTATCTTAAACTGTGTTGTACTTGCAGAGAGTAGGACAGAAGAGATACCCAATTTTGTTTTGTTATGTTTGGTAATCGTTAGCTACCTGATTCGTTGTGAACTTATCTTTTCTTTGAATATTGACAAGTGATTTCCAGTTGTACTAAACAGTTCAGTGGTCAAGGAACCTACTGGGATATTTGATTTGGACATGTGTAAAGCTTCCCCCTCTGCCCCTCCCCCGTACAGCTGATTAGCCACATGATATGTTTGGTGAAAGAGCTCAGTTTGTGCTCCAGTGTTAGGGTTTTTCCTATGACTTTGTCTTGCAGTGTTCCATAGTACGATCTGGCTGTAATGGATAGTAAATTGTTGTTGTAATAAAGAATACTTTGAGGATGTATTAATAATTTTCTCTTTCAGCATAATATTTACTTGACTTACTAGCAAATTTTCACTAGTTATCACCCAGTTTGTTTCTGTGTCTATTCACTGCTGTTTGGGCAGTTGGTGAGTGTGATGCCAACTGCACACACAGCTGTTTTTTTACTCTGGGAGTAGTGCTCTTATTCATTTGAAGTACTTGTAATTGACAGTGCCATACACTTTTTCTCATTGGTCTTTCACAAAAGCATGAAGAGTTTTTCAGTAACATCCAGCATTATTGGTGAGTAGGACAATTGAGGTGCACTGCATCAGCCATCACTGACAAGGGTCCTGTTTCTGCACAATAAATTGCTGGATAAATTGCTTAAATTTTTTATGCAAAAGTCATTTTGTTTGCTTACCAGTTGTTGCCTGAACAAGTCTTGTTTTGAAACTTCCTGGCAGATTAAAACTGTGTGCCGGAACGAGACTCGAACTCGGGACCTTTGCCTTACGCAGGCAAGTGCTCTACTGACTGAGCTACCCAAGCATGACTTATACCCCGTCCTCACAGCTTTAATTCCGCCAGTACCTCATCTCCTACCTTCCAAACTTGACAGAAGCTCTCCTCCGAACCTTGCAGAACTAGCACTCCTGGAAGAAAGGATATTGTGGAGACATGGCTTAGCCACAGCCTGGGGATGTTTCTAGAATGAAATTTTCACTGTACAGTGCAGTGTGCGCTGATATGAAACTTCCTGGTAGATTAAAACTGTGTGCCTGACCGAGAGTCGAACTAGGGACCTTTGCCTTTCGTGGGCAAGTGCTCTACCGACTGAGCTACCCAAGCACGACTCATGCCCCATCCTCACAGCTTTAATTCCACCAGTACCTCGTCTACTAACTTCCAAACTTTACAGAAGCTTTCCTGGGAAGAGGAGAGTTTCTGTGAAGTTTGGAAGGTAGGAGACGAGGTACTGGTGGAATTAAAGCTGTGAGGACGGGGCCTGAGTCGTGCTTGGGTAGCTCAGTCGGTAGAGCACTTGCCCGCAAAAGGCAAGGTTCCGAGTTTGAGTCTTGGTCCAGCACACAGTTTTAATGTGCCAGGATGTTTCATATCAGCGCACACTCCGCTGTAGAGTGAAAATTTCATTCTAAGTCTTGTTTTCCTGACAGAGTTCCTCATACCTAAATTTCTGGCACTGTATGATGAAATTCTGTGAGTATGACTTAATTTACTGTCAGTGGCACAAAATTTGAAATAAATGGCTGTTTTGAGCCTCTAAGTCCAACAAGAGACATGAACAAGCCCAGTTCTGCATCGTATAAATGCAGAGATAATGAAATATGGAATAAGAGTCATAATTATGTTCAGGAATTTACATGGTCTTGTAATTGTGGAATTCTGTAATGTCATAAAGCTGGTAACCTTAATCCAAGATAGGGTTGATGGTACTGAAAGTTGTCATTTATGTATTCTCTGTTTTTTTTAATTAAAGCTCTTATAAGTGCTATTCCAAATATTCTTATACGGTATATTATGTCTCTAAATGCTTCTATATCAGCACATCTCCCCATGTTTTTCTCTTCTATGTTATTATCTTGCCTAGAGGAAAAAATACCCCTTGTGAGCCAAGAAAAACTACACATATCAGAAGTTCATTATTTGTCTATTTCTGCTGTTATTTTTATTTTTCAGCCTTTCCTTTCCTTTCCTTTGTGCAAAACAAACCAGAATTTTCAATAGTTCCTTATCCAAATAAATTTTTCCCTCTCATGTCAAATGTGTTTGATTTTTGTGTTGCTGTCATTATATTTCAAAAAATGTGCATGCTGGTGTGGCTGGCAAAGTATACCAGGCGTTAAGTTTACTTAAGGTGGACCTCTTTAGTCTTTTAGGAAAACTGTACTTATGTAAATACATAAAGCAGAATATTTTATGGTCTTTATTTACATTTTTATTTTAGCATATGTTGTGTTTTAAATGTTGGGCAAGGAAATTTTATACATTAGTTAGTTAAATATCATAAGTGAGTAAATGATTTATGTGACTTCATCTCTGTTTTTATAGCACATAGTAAATACTAGCAAATCATCCTTCTACAACCACACAATAATACTAGCAGATTCCCTACTATTTTTCTATGTTGTATGTAGCTTTAGACAGCAACTCAAAGTAAAATAGGCATGAAGTGAATTGTTGCTCATAATGCCACATTGTATTAGCCTTCATATTGTTGGGAGGTGTTTCTAGAAATGACCAGAGATCAAACTTTAAAGTTCTGTGGACAGGCATTTACCCTCTGGATCCCCAAGTGAGACAGCAAGTAGGATTGTGTACTGTATGTGAGTTTATCACTATTTGAGATAAACTGAAATAGTAGCTCTTGCACAGTGAACATGGTTTTATAAATACAAGTGTGTGTGGGGCCATGTTTATTATTTTCAGTATTACATTATATAGTCTTCCTAGTTCCATGAATGTTTTATGTTCTCTGTAGCTTTTCAATGTTTAAACTATTATTTGACATGTTTGTCTTCTGTTTCATTGTTATATTTTACAAATGATAAGAGAAACATTTATGCCTCTCAACATCTCAGGTTTTTGATAGTTGACCTGTTTTGCTGCATTGCATTTAGAATTTTTAGTACTTTGTATGCTTTTTACGTAAATTTTTTTAATCTTTATGGTTCATTTCTGTTGTAGGGAAGAAACATGAGAATTTAGCAGCAGTTCTGTGATATATTTCCACTGTTTTGTCATTGGACATCAGCTTTTAAGAAAAAGAAAAAAATCTAATTCCAAAAATATTAGTGGTTTGGACAATGCTCACATTGTAAAGTGTCACATTTAGAAGTCATCAACTGATAATTTTTGTCAAACAAAACTGATGTGCTTTCAGGCAATGAAATGACATATTGTCCAGTACATTATTTTCTTTTATTTTCATTTGTTAATTAGGTATAACTGTAATTTGAACTTGAGTTTGTTTGGTAGAGCCACCATCACTTGAAAGTCATGTAATTTATGTAACATGCAGAAATAGTGAGAAATTTAAAATTAAGTGTACACTCAAAATATTCCAAAGAAAAATGGTGTCGTACTTATAGCAGGAAGTACAAGAAAAGCTCTAATTAAAACGTGTTTATTAATTGTTGGATTCTACTTAAATTTAATGTGCACTGTTTGATTGTAATTACCTAAATACTTCTGGAAACAGTTTACCTTACTTCATTTGTTGTGTCAAACTGATTAAATTTCAATAATAAGTTGTACAAGTGACTTAGGAGTCTGTATGATGAAATATGTTGAGTGATACTGTTTTCAATTATTCAAAAATTTATATGAATATCACTGCTTGTGAACAAGATATTAAATTAATCAAGAAGAGTCAGTTGAAAATAATGTATAGTGTAAGTGCAAGAGGTGGTCATACCACCATACTGTAAGTTAATTTGCTTTTTGTTTCAGTAAATATTTGAATGTTCATAGCATATCTTTTCTGAACATGTTAGGATGAAGGTTCAGAGGAATAGTTATGAGATTCAGATTTTAGTAGGGGCAGGAGTTTTATTTGCTTTTTGAGTCTTACCTGATAGACAGTCCTGCAATGCAAAATCCGGCATTTGAGTTTCCCAGAGCCTTGTCAGATAGAGTTGCTTACTTTGAGTCTTGCACCTGATGTGTTGGGATTTCCTAATCTGCATAAAGTGGACTGTAGGGGAGTTACACAGGACATACTTAAGTTGTGCCTACTACATTCATTTGGGGTTACGGAATTTCCCTTGACTCTCTATTTGCTTTAGATAGTCTCCCAGGCCAGGTACCATGCTACAAGAAGTCATGGCACCAGGCAGCTCTTTCAGAGAAGTACTATTGGGGGGATGACCAATATGAGTGTTCGCATTCTCCTCCAGATGTTGTGTTTGATGGAAAAGGTGGACTAGGCAGGATTAATTAAAGCTAAAAAATGTCCTTTGTCAATCTTGTATCCACTACATGTAATAAGTGCATTCAAAATATTAAAAAGATACAAGGGGAAACCAATCAAAAGTGATCATAGAAGTTTACATCAATGGTACACACCTGACCTCAAAAAATGAAGAACACGTCATTAATCTTTATAACAGATCAATGAACAGTGAAGAAGATGTACTTCAGTACTTTCAACTATAGAAGAGGTACAGATCAGAAATTATAAAACAGAGATAGATGGAAAATGATAATTGTATGCAGCAATCACAAAACAAATGCAAGGCTGCTTGGAACATTATCAAATCATCTTGGTAATACTAACAGAACTGCATATGATATGAGCAGTATCACACCCGATGAAATAAATAACTTCTTTATTAATTCTGGTAACAAAGAACACCCAGCTCTTAATAAACATCTCAGGTGGGGGGGGGGGGGGGGGAAGGGGGGGGGGGAGATATTCGTATTGCACAACAAACCTGCAATATCTACATACCCAGATTCACTGCCTGTGGACAACACTGTGCCCATTGCAACTCCATCCAACACCCCCAGCATCATATGTTCATTTCTTTGTTTAACCTTTGCAGAGAAACAACAGCCTTTCTTCCATATACTGGTGTCCTGTTAGGATCGACTGTATTAAGGAAAATGATACAGTGAACTCATATTCTGCTTTAGATTGTTTGAGGGCAATGAAAAACTGGTTTGGGCTTCTGCAAGTCAGAATTTTACTACATCTCTTGCCAATGCAGTCTGTCATACACATGGTAAACTGTCTGAATTGTGGAAAAACATTGCACTGGACATGAGCAGCACGTAAGTTTAGGATTTACAGACAGTGTCAGTAAAGATTGTGATGCTGACCACGGTCTCCTTAAAAAAAAATTAAAAATAAACTTAATACCAGAAAATGGAGTAAAAAAAGCAAATTTCAACCAACAATACATATATAGAAACAGTTAGGATCCAAGAGCTGGAATATGAACCTTCGACAGAATGCTGGTTCGTAACTGCGCTAGCCTCCTGGCATCAGTCCACAACTTACCTGATGGTAACAAATCGGTCTGAAGTCCAAATATTTTAAAAGGTTGCCGCAATGATTCACATGAGAATGTTTCAATCTGCTCTGTTGTAACTTGGAAGTATAAGTGACCTAGTCATAACATTACAGGTATTTCGCTGCACTCATTGTACACTTCTTTCTGTTTAACATAGTGGTGATGTGACTACATTTCTTTTGGAAGAGACTTTTTTTCAAATCGTAGACTGAGAGTATTGACATCTGGAAAACAGCAGTGCATTTAACTGTATTGACGTAGATACTGTGTACATTTTTATCACTGTTGGAGATTGTTATACACGCAAATTCCAAGGCATACTGTTAATGAGTAAATGGTAGCAGAAGGCATGATCATTATATTAATGATTCACTTGGGGTAGATTTTGAAGAAGTTAATGACACAGTCATTCAGTTTTCATTCAGGTATGTACTGCCATTGTTAACAATGATATTGACATGAAAATCTGCTGACAAGGAGTGTAGGTGCCCTCATACCAGCTTCGGTCAGAAGAGTGGATGTGGATCCGTATTACATTTAGGAAGTGCTAAAGATTGGAGAGAGTGATGGTATTAAGGGGAACACTGCTACTAGACATACACGTGTATCTAACTAATGAAAGCAGTCTGATGGTAAGACTAGACCTGTAACTTCCAGGACTGATGACCTCAGAAGTTAAGTCCCATAGTGCTCAGAGCCATTTGTAACTTCCAGGCAGATTCAAGTCCTGTATCAGACTGGAACTCAATCCAAAAACTCTCCTTTTACAGGCAGTGTTCTTACCAGTCGAGTTATCTGAGCATGACTCACAGTCTGTCCTTCAAAGCTTCACTACTTCCAGTCCCTCCCCCCAACTTTTGAAACTCTTACTTCCTTAAGCGCTCATTCAAAATGGTATGCAGGAGAGCTTCTGTGAAGTTTGGGAAGTAGAGGAGAGGTACTGGCAGAGGTAAAGCTGAAGCTGTACGATCAGAGTTTGTAAAGAACCAAGATTTTGACCAGTTAGAAAAAGTGGTCTGTTTGATCTCACTTTTACTAGTGAAGTATTTGTTGCCATCTTAATTTTACAATATGCAATGTATGGGTTTTGTGGAAGAATTTGATACACTGGAGCATTTTCAGCTATTATATTTTTCTTATTTGAAACTAATGAGAACATTTTTGTAAGCTACAACTTGTGAACATAAAATCCCAGAAAAATAGTCATCCTATCAGTTTCACTTTAAAAATAGAGAATGGTAAATGGGAACATAGTTTTGAAGAGAAATTATTGCCAAAAATAATGTAAGCTTGATAATTTAAGTTGCTCAATTAACAACAAATACCATGTATACTTACAAAATCTTGAAATTCTTTTTGCATTGTTGCAAACTGTAATTTTTTATTCATTAGGTAAATCATCTTTCTTTTATGAAAATGTAACTTCACCAGAAACATTTTTATTTGATACAAAATCATAATATGTTAATAAAATTACATAGATATAACATACTGGAAATTCAATTTTTGATTCATTGTTGTTTTATATACTTTTTGTAACTATTTTTGCGCTAAGTTTTTTCTGCTAATAAAAACACATAGTTTTGTCTACATTTTCACTGATAAGGAAACCAGATGTCAACATAATAATTAGTATATAAAGCTCAGTCTGCATTGCCAATGAACTCTTGAATGCCTGTGCCTTAGAGGCTAAAAGACATGCCTAAAGTGTGTGTGTTTATGTTTGTGTATTTTGCTAAGAAAAAATTTTTGTAATACTTTCCCTAAACAGTTATCATTGACTGTTTAGGTTCACTTTTACTACTAATTATAAAGTTTCTGTTCAATTTTCATACTTCCAATAGCAATATAATTCATCATTTCACCATTACTTCACTTTTCTGACAGGGCTCTAACTCAGCTGATTAATTTTACTGTCTTATTTCTGTTCTATTTAGAAACTTATTATCATATCACTGTTATTACTCATCACTCGAACCATTCAAAGTGTACACTTTGTTTTTATTTTGTTTATCGTCTTTACAATACCATTGCATACAGTTTATTCTAGCTCTGTTTAGTGAGGTTCTGTTCCTGATACCAGTCAGCTGTTTAATGACCACTGCCAAAGTCTACTGGCCTTGGCCTCCTCTCTCCCTTAATAGACATGCTCCTTGCACTTCTGGGAACCTCTGTTCCCCTTTTGCAGAGTGCCCCGCGATGCAGTGTCCCCGCACCCTCACTAGCCCAGCCCAGCCCTACAGTGGCATCCTTGCAAGCTTTGCAAGTGAGCACACTAAGCTCCATATTACACACCCAAATGTCCAGTCTCTGGCAAATCATCTCGACAAGTTCCATTACATATTTCAGACATAGACAGCCATCTAATACTTCTGTCGGACACCTGGCTCAAACCAAGTACTCCCACAAGTTCAATAAATCTAGACGGATACATCTTTGTTAGGCACGAAAGATGAGGAGGTGGAGTAGGGGTTTACATATGCCTTGATTTATCACGTACTGTGTTACACATCCAACAATAATGAAAATAAGCAAGTGGAATATATGTTCATAGAGATCAAATCCCTTAATAGAAAGTGCCTAATGCGTGTCCTCTACAAACTTCCTAAAGTTCAAAACTGGTCTTTCAAGTCTCAAACTGAAGCATGAGCATAGAATTATACCTGTTGACACTAACAAATTTTCTATACAATAGTCCTTTCAGTATGAAATTTAAGCCAATGCTTTCTTCTTAAAATGTGTCGCTACTTCAGCCTGTTCCTATCCATCATACGAACAGTAGTCATGCTCTCATAGATACATTTGCAATGAAATCCCCAAGCTGAGTAATTTATATGTCTCAAATATCTGCACCTGGCATGTCCAGCCATGACATACTCTCTAGAATGTCCAGAAAGAGACTGCAATTTACTACTTACCAAGATTTCAGACTGTGAGGCAAACAGAGGAGCTACTTGATTGAGCAGTAGCGGTTCCAGTCTCTCAAACTGACATACAGCTGGAAGAGCAGTGTGGGTCTGGGGTTCAATTCTCGGCGGAGTCAGGAATTTTCACCTGCCTCAAGATGACTGGATGTTCGTGTTGTCCTTATCATTCATGAAAGTGGTAAGATTGGACTGAGCAAAGGTTGGGAATTTGTATGGGCTCTGATAACTTAGCAGTTGAGTGCCCTACAAACCAATCATCATCATCATCATCCATATCCGCATCCAGTGATGCCTATGAGCTGAGGATGACTTGGCGGCTGGTCAGTACCTTGGGTCTTCATGGCCTGTTTGGGAGGAATTTAGTTTTAGAGATTTCAGACTCATTAATTCGTCTGTTCTTGCAAGTAAGGTACAATAAATAGTTTAGGGGACATCCTCTATTCCTTTCTCAGTCATAAAAAAAAACTCCATGGGTCTACTTACAAACTTACTCAACTATATGACAAGTAGGCTCCCCTGACGAGCAGAAAAATAAGAAAGAAACATGCACCTTGGTTAACTGAATAACTAAACCAGCTTTTGATTCTCAGAGGTCCTGCATATTGGTCATACAAACTAAGTCCCGCATCTGAAAATCATATTGCTTACAAGCAATAGTGTATTCTCATACATTAATCAAGAACAGAAATAGCCCAGCTGTCCTGTGGAAAAACCTGCATGGTCTTGGTACAGGCAAAGTAAAAGCTGCAGCTGATCCCATTGTCGCAGTTGAACTGAAGCAGTACTTCATGTTACCTACAGTCACAATTGAACCACATACGAAATTCTATCTGAAGCATGTTTCTTGCAATACTGTCATGCATGTCAGACCAGCATCTACAGGACGTGATGGCATCACAGTACAAATGATGAATATTATTATTGACCCATGACTGTCCACTATAACAGATATCTTCAAACACTCCTTGACCACAAGTGTTTTGCCTGAGTTCTGGAAACAGCCCCTTAATACCTGAATAAATTGCTACCAGAAAGAAAAATCGAAAATCATATTTTGTAACCAGTAATGAAATATTACAGAGTACATAAGGTCAAATGTAAGATGTGTTGTACCTCTCAGATATAATCAGGTATATCACATATTTGCAGCAACAGGCATTTGAGAAATTGAATACTCACAGGAAATCACTTAGTAAAAGATATTTATTTAACATTTTGATATTACATTGATAGAATTTCTGGTGGCATACATTTCAAATAACAACATAGTCTTATTTGTGAAATTCTGGGATGAATATTAAACGTACTACATACAAAAACTAGTTGCCCTGTAGAATTTGATATTTTATCTCTTTGCCTTGTGTCAGTAACCTGAGGCTAATGACCTAGGTAGACTTACTGGGACCAGTGTTCGTGGACCTTGATGATGCTGTGGTAGTTCTGCCTTTATACAGGCTGAAGCCTACCTTTTTTTCCTTCAGTTCTAGCATATCATATATTGTGTATTATGGGGAAATCTGAAACTGTCACAGCCCAGGGTGCATACGACCCAGGACAACCGGGAATTTTTTCATCCAGGTGAAAACCGGGAAAAACCCGGGAATTTTTCGGAATTCCGGGAATTTTTCATTGTTTTAGCTTTCAGTTAAATGTTTGTAATTTTGACTGCAGAATTGATTCTCTAGCAAAGAATGTTATTGTATTATGCTAGTGGAGAATGATACTGCAGCAATAAAACATACATAAGAGGGAAAAAAATAAAACTTTAGTGGCAAAGGAAATATGCAATTTACAACAACAAAAAACCGTGCACGCACAAGCGTCTGCAAATAGCAAAAATATGTCAAAGGTCTTAGGGCGCAGACTGTAATTCTTCGTAACAATAAACTGCTTGCTATGAGCATGACGTCACAACTGTTCGCAAAAGGTTCGTTTGACCAATTGCCAGCGGTCTGTTGCGCATGCGCATTTGACTCGCGTATGAGCAGTACCTTCTCCCGCTACTTGAAGTTTGGCTGTTAGCTGTATCGGTAGTAGCAGCAAGCAGCCAGATGCAAACGAGAAAATTTTTTCTCGCGCGCCCTAGCTGGCAGATTCACGCTTGCACAGAGTTGTCTGAGTTGTAGTGGGGAGGGGGTTAACCTCCACGTGACCCGTGTTTACGTTCAGTGATTTCGCTGCTTCTCTTCGTGTGCAGCTCCCATGTCAAATGAAAACAAAACGGATTTCTGTGGCCGGGAGCTGTCAAGTGAATTAAAATACATCCACATAATTACGGAGGGCAAAAATATATTATTAATTTCAGTTTTCTGATTTTATTTTATTTCCAAGTTAGTAGCAGTCAAGCATTAATCGCCTTGCAGAACAGTGAAGTTATTTTTGCAAGTTTGCTAAAGAAATTTGGCTTTATTAATCTTTCCGCCGAGGCAATCATTTTATTTGAAACGAAGTGTTTCATTCAACAGCATTGGCTAGTTGCAACTGTTCGCTGAATTTCAAGTGCACGTTATCATCTTCTGCCATATATGGCATTATGCCATAATAAAGAACCAAAAATGAGATCCTAGAGTACTGGTACTCCAAGAAAATGTCCATCCCAAAAACCACACTGAAAAGCTTAATATCAGATGGGACCGACTTCATTGTGAATCTGGAAAAAGCCAATTTGCACTTCAAGCCGAATTATGCATTTTAGTATGGTTTACGAAATTCCGATCCTCTTTGGAGTATCCTCTGATGCACTGTTTCTTTTATTGTGTAATGTAAGCTTTCTTAGTGCTTTATACACACGAACATATGAGCTTCATACGCCACTGCAGTTGCACACGCACAATAATGCCTGTTTTCTGGCTCTCTCTGGCAACCGGTAAATTGAAACTACTTCTAACAGTCTCCGAATAGGATTGCGAACGGTGGTTAGAAAAGCGTTACTTTCAAAGTAAATTTCTTTTTACGCAAGATGGGTTATGTTACGAGTGAGAAAGTGGGATGGATATCTAAATCACAGAGCGTTCGAAACTGAACAGTTTGAGGACCAGCCACTTACAAGAATTTCGAGCCGAGACATTTATGTCATAATTTTAAATTTACTGGCACATTTGTGTGATGTGTCTTAAAGTATAACACACGCAAAAAAGATAAATATTACATGTGAAAGCGTAGCGTCTGTTGTAGCGTGTTAATCTTAGAGACTAACATATGTGAAAGCTTAGCTTTTCTTGTAGATATACGGTACTGTGTACATTAATGTAAACCGTTAACTTTTCCTCTTGCGTGTTCGTGCTATGTAACCGGTGATCTTGCTATTGGCTGACTATAACACGTGTCCTATGCTCTGAATAGCTACTGTCATCGGCTGACGAGATCTCGTGGCTTGAGATATGACTCGCTTACAAAAGGGCATCGCAACCTCGGTTTCAACGCTCCGGAAACTAACGCGCAGTGTTTGGTGCAATTCGAATTTATAGTTTCGTAATACGAAAATATGCAGCGTATATGTTGCTGCAAATCAAAGGTCTTTCCAAAATTTCTCTCCTTTTTTTTTTTTTTTTTTTTTTTTAAGTCCCTCCAAAACTTCTTTGCCCCGTCTTTTCCTTTTTTTGCGGGAAGTTCTAAGCTATTGTATAAAACGTTAACCATTCAAAGGATTGATAAGTTATACAGTTCCGAGGGAAAATCTACGGAAAACCTACTGTCACTTAGGACACAAAATGTGTATTTTCGCCCGCGAAAAAGCATATTTTTTAAACGGGATATCCGGGAGAAATCCGGGAATTTTTTTTTTCCTTGTCCCCGTATACACCCTGCAGCCACTCTCTGCAAGTGGTAACAAGCTTTGAAATATCAATGTGCATTTCATGGAGCATAAAACCTTGGGGGTCCTTCGATAAGAAAATAAAAGTCTCAGGGTATTAGCAATTCATTAGAATTTCCACATCACCTTAAAAGTGAAATGTTACGAGTCAAAACAGTGTTTATTTTTTTTTAAAGTCTCAGTCCTTCACAAAAGCTGGGAACAAGACAAGAACGTTCACCTGATTAGACTGAATCAGATTTCATATCAAGATTCACTTTACCAAAAAAGTTTCATATATTGAATACAAATGTCTGTTTCAATCAGAAAATAAATAAATAAAACATACACTTTATGTGGTTAGGGTGTATAAAATCCATTTTCATGAATAAAATTTAATGCTGCGACCACTCCATTGCTAAAATTCTCTTAACACTGATATGATCCCTGTGTGCAAGCTGAATGCCAGGACAGTATAAATCACCCAGTCCTGTGTCTGCTTTGAGCCAGAACTGATAGAGTGGTATGATGCACTATGGCTTGGCAGAATAGCACATAAGACCTGCTCATGAGGTCACCAAATATGATTGTGACATCATTCAATTGGTTTACATCTGCAATGTTCAGGTGTGAAACTTATGTATCTGCCCCACAACAGCATGCAAGGTAATGTAGTCATGGAGTCTTAGTTGTACTGAACTGTAAGCCTGAGGATGAGAGACATCATTTTTAATATTTTTGTAGCTCAAAGGTTTGGTTGTATTGAATATTAAAATTGCCATTAACCTCATACACAGCTGCTACCACTAATAATGGATAAAGCTAAAAAGAACTGCATATGTTATTACTAATGAAAATTTGTGTCAGAAGAGACTCAGAGCCAGATTCGCTGCTTTTCAAATTTTCATTGATACTGTTGATTCCACTCTTAGTTTCAGAACACTACTACCGTAGGTTCTCTCTCGCAGTATGTGGGAGTAGTGGTAATGAGGGAACAAAGTTGATGGAGGAATATGACTTACACTAATACATAGGATATATGTCAGTTCACGGAAGTGATATTAATGGAAAAACTGCGTGTAATAACTGTAATTATTCGTGGAAATCTGCTTTCCAGGTGAGTAATATAGGTAACTATCGACAGTCACATGGTAAACATCGCCAAGATAAAAAAGAAGCAATGAAAAAACAAGAAACCTAAAAACTCGTCTTGCAAGAGGCCTACTACAAAAACAGTGCCATGTTGCATTAATAATATATATGTGGCTGCAGTGGGTAGATAGCCAAAGACAAAGAAGTGTAATTTTGACAATGACTGTATTTCTTTTCCCAGACAATAAATAATTTCAAAAACATACTTTTGACAATAGAAACAGTACGGAAAGCATCTGATGATTTGTTTACACTCAAGTGGGCATAAACTCATAATTGGATCCTTCTAATGACCTCCAGATGCACCTCCAAATGTATCCAAAAACTTTAGAAAAGAAAACAAATTTCAGTAGTACATAAGTTTCCCAATCATATTGTTGTTGAGGAGACTTCAATTGTGGCTGTGACAAGACATCCTGCAAACCACTATAAAATGGATTCTCTGAGAACTACCTAGAACAGATTTCTCGGAAGTCCACTTATGATGGAAATATCTAACAGCAACCAATAGACCTGAACCCTTTGAGGATGTCTACATAGAAACTGGTACTACTGGCCATGAGGCAACTGTAGCTACAATGATTACTAAAGTACACAGGGCAACTAACACAAGTAGAAGGGTTATATTTTCAACAAACTAGGTAAAAGGGGCATGCAGTAATGTAGTACCTCAGTAATAACTTGAAACATTTAGCTCCAGAGAGGAGCATGTAAGAGGAACATGGTACAGGTTTACAAGAGTAGTTCACTGTACATTTGATAGATATGCACCCAGCAGAATAGTTCATGATGCGAGAGACCCTCCATGGCATACAGTCTCTGTAAAGAAACAGACTACTATACAATAGATATAAAACAGACCATAGGGTTAGAGATAAGGAGATGCTGAATGATACATGTTTGGCACTCTAGAGGCAATGTGTGAAACCTTGAGCAACTACTGTAGCTTATTATTATCTGTCACAAAACCCCACGAAATTTTGGTCATGTGTAAAGGCTGTTAGTAGTATGAAAGTTAATGTCTAGATACTCATGGATGAAACGGGGATTGAAATAGAGGTTAGCAAAGCAAAAGCAGAAACTCGCATTTCAAATGCTCCTTCGCAAATGAAAATCAATAGGTACTGCCCTAATTTAGTTCTTGCTCATCTGCAAAGATAAATGATATAGATGTTAGCATCAGTAGTGTTGATAAACAGCTGAAATCGCTAAAATTGAACAAAGCTCCAGGCCCCAATGGAATCCCTATCGGATCCTCTATCAAATTTGTGCCTGATCTAGCTCCTCTTTTAACTATAATCTAGTATAGGTCCCTCAAACAAAAAAACTCTGCCCAGTAGTTGGAAGATAGCGCAGGTCACACCTGTCTACAAGAGTAGTAGTTAAAGTGATGGTACCATCTGGTATCCTTATCATCCATTTGCTGTAGATTCTTAGAACATAATGAGGTACCTCAAACAGAATGGCTGCCTCCATGCCAACCAGCATAGATTCCGAAAACATCAATCATGTGAAACCCAACTCGCACTTTTCCAACATGACATGCTGAAACCCACTTATCAACGCAGTCAAGTAAATGCAGTATATTTCAGAAACGAATTTGACTCCATAGCACATCTACATCATACTCCAGCACAAAACAGTGTTTGGTGGAGGGTACTTGTGATGCCTCCTTCCCTATTTCACTTGCAAATGGCATGTGGGAAGAATGATTGTCAGTAAGCCCCTGTATTATTAGCTCTAGTTTTTCAAATTTTCTCCCCGTGGTCATTTGTGACATGTATGTGAGTGGAAGTAATACTCTGAGGTGACTAAAGTCATGGGACAGCTGCATGGAGATGGCAGTAGTATCATGTACAGGAAGCATTAAAGGGTAGTGCATTGACAGAGCTGTCATTTGTACTCAAGTGCTTCAAGTGAATTGTTATCAACATGACTATGACCACACGACAGGAACTAATAGACTCTGAACGTGAAATGGTAGTTGGAGCTAGACACATGGGACATTCATTAACAAATTCAATATTCTGAGATACACAGTTCCAAGAATGAATCAAGAATACCAAATTTCAGGTATTACCCTTCACCACAGACAACGCAGTGGCCGACAGCCTTCACTTAATGACAGAGTAGCGGCATTTGCCTAGAGTTGTCAGTGTAAACAGACAATCAACACTGCGCCAATAACAGCAATAATCAACATGGGGCATATGACGATCGCATCCTTTAGGACAGTGCAGCGAAATTTGGCGTTAATGGGGTATGGCAGCAGGTGATTGATGTGAGTGCCTTTGGTAATAGCACGACATCGGCTGTAGCGCCTCTCCTAGGCTTGTGACTATATACGAGGGCCGTTCAGAAAGTAACCTCCGGTTGATTTAAAAAAATACACCAAGTTAAATAAAAATATTTTAATATATACATCTTACAACTACATCTTTGCACTATTTTTCTACATAGTCTCCATAGCGATTGAGGCACTTATCGTATCTCTTCACAAGCTTCGAAATTCCTTCTGCATAAAAATCACCCGCTTGTGCCTGGAGCCAGCCTGTGACCGCATCTTTGAGCTCTTCGTTGTCATCAAACCGCTGTGACCCGAGCCATTTCTTCAAATGCATGAAGAGGTGATAATCACTTGGCACCAGGTCTGGGCTGTAAGGTGGATGGTTGATAACGTCCCACTTGAAGGACTCAAGAAGGGCCGTTGTTCTGCGAGCAGAGTGAGGATGGGTGTTATCGTGCAAAAAAACGATACCGGAAGTCAGCATACCACGGCGTTTGTTCTGTATACCCCGTCGTAACTTTTTTATTGTTTCACAGTACATGTCTTGATTAATGGTCGTACCACGTTCCATGAATTCAACCAACAACACCCCTTTGGCATCCCAAAACACCGTTGCCATCAGTTTTCTGGCAGAAAAATCTTGCGAGGCTTTTCTTGGTTTGGTAGGCGAATTTGAATGTGCCCACATCTTTGATTGTTCTTTTGTCTCAGGGTTCACGTACTTAATCCAGGTTTCGTCACCGGTCACGATTCTGTTTAACAGTGGTTCTCCTTCGTCCTCATAACGTGACAGAAAGTCTAATGCGGAGGCCATTCTTTGAGTTTTGTGGTGGTCGGTAAGAATTTTGGGCACCCATCACGCACAGAACTTACGGTAACCCAACCTTGCTGTCACTATCTCGTACAAGAGAGTCTTAGAAATCTGTGGAAAAGCAGTAGACAACTCCGAAATTGAGAAACGTCGATTTTCACGAACTTTTGCATCAACTGTCTGAACGAGTTCGTCAGTCACCAATGATGGTCTACCACTCCTCTCTTCATCATGAAAGTTTTCTCGTCCACTTTTAAATAAACGTACCCATTCACGGACAACTCCTTCACTCATAACTCTTGGTCCGTACACGGCACAAAGCTCACGATGAATAGCTGCTGCAGAATATCCTTTGGCTGTAAAAAACCTCATGACAGCACGCACTTCACATTTGACGGGGTTTTCTATTGCAGCACGCATTTCAAACTGCCACAAAAACTAAACTAGCGCAGGTACGACGTTCACTCGACCACGGCTTGATGCCGACTGACCTGTTGACTGCGTGAACGCACAGATGGCGTCGCTACTCCCCCCACAACCCGCACTGTGACCAATCGGAGGTTACTTTCTGAACCGCCCTCGTATATGTTGGACCCTAGGCGACTGGAAAACCCTGGCCTGGTCAGATAAGTCCTGATTTCAGTTGGTAGGAACTCATTGTAGAGTTCGAGTGTGGCACAGACCCCACAAAGCCATGGACCCAAGTTGTCAGCAAGGCACTGCACAAGCTGGTAGTGGCTCCATAATGGTGTGGGCTGTGTTTACATGGAATCGACTGCGTCCTCTGATCCAGATGAACTGACTGTTGACTGGAAATGGTTCTGTTCAACTACTTGGATACCATTTGCAGCCATTCATGGACGTCGTGTTCCCAAACAATGGTGGGAATTTTTATGGATGACAATCCACCATGTCACCAGCCCACAGTTGTTTGCAATTGGTTTGAACAACATGCTGGACAATTTTAAGCGAATGGTTTGGCCACCCAGATCGCCTGACATGAATCCCATCGAACATTTTTGTGACATAATCGAGAGATCAATTTGTGCACTAAATCTCTCACCGGCAATGCTATCGCATTATGGATGACAATAGAGGCAGGATGGCTCAGTATTTCTACAGGGGACTATCAACGACGTGTTGAGTCCATGCCATGTCGAGTTGCTGTCCTACGCTGGGCAAAGGGAGGCCCAACACGATATTAGGAGGTGTCCATGACTTTCGTCACCTCATTGTATGTTGTCCGACTCTTCTCAGAGAGTATTGTCTCGAAATTTCACTCGTAAACCTCTCTATGATGCACACCACCTCTCTTTTAATGTCTGCACTGGAGTTTGTTGAGCATCCGCCGACTAGACAATCCCATGATAAACCCACCAGTCTTCGTTGGATCTTCTCTATCTCTTCTATCATTCCTATCTGAAAAGTATCCCAAACTGATAAACAGTACTCTACAATCAGTCAAACTAGCGCATTGTTAGCCACTCCCTTCGTGGATGAGTTACATAGATTCTTCCTATGAATCTCACTCTAGCATCAGGATCCTACTATTTGTTTTATGTGGTCATTCCACTTAAAGTCGCCCTGGATATTTACCCCTAGATATGTTACTGTAGATACTTTTTCCAGCAAGTTGTCATCAATAGTGTAGTTTTACAGCAGTGGATTTATTTTCCTATATACGCAAAATATGTTACATTTATTTACATTCAGAGTCATTTGTCAATCATCTATAGGTCATTCTACAAATCGGTACTGTCTACTGGCGTTGCTAAATTCTTGTTGACAACCGCATCACCTGTGAACGGTCTTAAAAAGCTTCAAACACTTTTTAATAGATCATTTACATGCATCGTAAATAGTAACGGTCCAATCACACGTCCTTGGGGTACTACCAAAAATGCTTGTACATCTGTCGATTTCTTCCGTTAAGAGTGACGTGTCGAGATCTATCTGCAAGGAAGTCTTGAAACCAGTCGCAAATGTCGCAGCACTATGTATCTCGCGGAGGAACAGAGCGAACTGAGTTTCACAAAATCTTTGTTTGCACAATTCTCTAGATTCCTATATAGGAGATTTTTGTTCTGCAAAAACTTCATAATTCTTGGGCATAAAACATGTTCCATAATTCAACCAAAGACTGACGTCAGTAATATAGGCCTTAGTATGATGGCCCGTATTACAATCTCCCACTGTGAAAATTTTGAAAGACCAAATTAAGTATTTCAGCCTTCTGTCTGTTATATTACGTTTCGTCGCAAGTATTGTCACTAAGTGACTGAATAGATGGTTTTGAACCGCTTACTGTTTTTACATAAGACCAAAACCGTTGGGCCTTGCCCACTCATCTCGTATCGGGTGCCTAAGGGATGCTGCATTCTCGGAATGCTATACCACAATTCAAGCAAATACCATTAGTAGTTTTTTTTTCTAAACAGCAGATTTGACAATACTTAACTTGAATGTACTACATGTTGTCACAAGCGATGGGCGACAGGCAATATAATTCAGTCCCAGGCTATATGCAATATTCCTGCAAGTTTGACACACAGTTTGTGGATCACTGATAACTGTTCTCATAGCACTCTCTGCGAGGCGAAGCTAATACTCCACTAATGTCAGCCTGAGGCTGGCAGGAGCAGCGCTTATATTTACTTCTTGCAGAGGTCGGCCCTGGCATGGCCGGTCTTTGTGAGTGGGCAATTGGCTGACGTCGCCTCACCGCCTTCTATGGTCTTGCATTCTTCCTCTTCGTTCCGGCGCTTGTGGTTACGCCAGAACATTCTTTCCCCCCAAAGCGATGGCCCATCGTTGTGTAGGGAGTGCGATCACGGTGGGGGAGGCAGGAGTGTGGGCACATCGTTGGGCCAGAAGCTGTGGCTCAGGGGTCAAGCTTCCGGCTATACCCCGCCATCTGTCCTGCGCTCTGGCGGAAATGTCCCCCGGAAAACGACCAGAAGGGTACGCGTCCACCTTCTGCTGCCATGAAGCAGATGAAGATGGCGGCAACTGCTGCGGTGTGGGTGGGTCCGGCTCCATTGGTAGGACGAGAGGACGCAGAGGAGGAGAATACCCCATCTCAATGTGGTCGTCCCTCGGTGTCGTGATGACACCCTCTGGCACCTGCTGTGGCCGCGCTGTGCTCTGGACCTGTGAATCTGGAGGAAGATGGACTGAAAGACCATCATGTATACGACAGAGGCGAAGTTGATTTTGATGGTAGCACTGCAAGCCATCGGGACCTGAAAGAAGATTCATGAAAGCGCCAAGTCGACGGACGATATCGCCTCGCGCCCACCGTCTGCTACCGCTAAAAACCCTGTGAAAGACAATATCATGCGGCGCGAAGCAATACTTGCGACCTTCCTTCAGATGCTGAGGAGGGTGGAGCAGTATCCGATGGTGGCGGCCGTGAAGCAATTCCACTGGCGATGGTCCATCTCGTGGGTACGAACCATATGAGGCAAGAAACAGTTGCAATGCTTGATCCCTAGTGTGAGCGGAGCGAAGTTTGGTCATCTGCTGCGTGAAGGTTCTAACGAAACGATCCGCATCACCGTTTCACTGTGGATGGAATGGTGCATTAGTGAGATGCTGTATGTCATTGCGTTCACAGGATGTTTCAAATTCATTGCACCTGAACTGAGGGCCGTTGCCTGTCACTATTACTTCAGGTAAACGTTCTAGGCAAAAAAAAAAAAAAAATCGATGATAACACCTGAACTGTGCTACGTGACGTTGTCGAGTTCGTTGAGACAGAAAAAGGAAACTTGCTACATGAGTCAACCACAGTCAACCAGCGTGTGTTCCAAAAAGGTCCCACAAAGTCTGTGTGCACATGTTACCATGGCGATTGCCACTTAGGTGAAGCAGAGAATTTTTGTGGCAGAGCGGACTGATTTTCCGCACATGCGTGACACTGTGACGTAATCTGTTCTATTTGGACGTCCATACCCTGCCAAGTACAGTGTCGACGCACCAACTGTTTCGTACAAACAATCCCCCAGTGTCCTTGGTGGAGTAACTGCAACACTTCTTTTTGCAAAGCTTTAGGGATCAACACACATGACTGTCCACTATCATTTTGAACAAGATTCACACCTTTCTGTTCAGCGAGGCTGTGCTGACGTACAAAGTATCGTCGCACTACAGAGCTTTTTATGCTATTCAACGAGTGAGGCCAAGATGTGCGATTATAATTGAGCAAAATGTTCAAATCTGAATCAGCGTCAGTGGCCTGTGCAATTTTCTTATAGTTCAGCGGAAACGACCGAAGCAATTCAGAATCCTGAGCATCGATGTGACATCAAGATGCAGCAGAAGCGTCAAAGACAGGGCCAATCAAAAGATGTGAAAGTGCGCCCGCATTAGTATGTTGAGCTGTCGGACGATACACAATATCACACTGGTATTGAGACAAGAAGAAAGCACGTCTTTGCACTTTTTGGACAGTTTGTACAGGAACCGGTTTCGTTGGATGAAACAAGGACTGCAAAGCCTTGTGATCCGTTACTAACTAGAATTTTCTGCTGTACAAATAGTGGTGGAATTTGATGACACCATACACAATAGCCAAAGCCTCTTTTTCAATTTGTGAATAGTTACATCGAGCTTTGGACAACACTTTTGATGGGAAAGCAATAGGCATGTTTTTATCACCAATTCTGTGCGAAAGCACTGCACCGATTCCTTAAGAGGAAGCATCAGCTTGCAATACAACGGGTTTGTCAGGATCAAAGTGAACTAAGCATCGATCACTGAACAATGTATCTTTAAGTTTTTGAAAAGCTACTTGGCACTCATCTGTCCAAACAAAGGGGACATTCTTGTCGCGCAAGCGAGGAGCTATGATTTGTGCAGCATTCGGTATGAACCGAATATAATTGTTCATTTTCCCTAAGACTGACTGCAATTCTGTGACATTGCAAGGAACTGGCAAGTCTTGTATGGCTAACAATGCAACTGAAAAGGATGTATACTTTGACTGTTTATGACATGAGCAAGATACTGCAACTTAGGTTTAGAAAAATCGCACTTGTCCAGTCTACACTTCAGTCAGGCATCAGATAACACACGAAACAAAGCACATAAATTTGCAATATGTTCTTCAGGTGTCCGACCTGCTACTACAATGTCTTCCAAGTTTGAACAGTTTGGCACTTGTGCAGTCAGCTGTTCCAAATATCATTGGGAAAATGGCGGGTGTGCAAGCACTGCCAAAAGGCAAATGCAAATATTTAAACAAGTCCAAATGAGTATTTACTAGACACACTTTTTGAGATTCTTCATCGAGTGGTATCTGAAGCTATGCGTCACGCAAATCAGTTTTTGAAAAGTAGCGTCCAACGCCTAATTTGTCCATGAGATCTTCTGGGTGTGGCAATGAATAAGTATCAATAACAGTTTGTGGGTTGACTGTAGACTTGAAGTCAACACAGAGGTGAATGCGACCTGAAGGTTTGGGGAGCAAACCCAGTGGACTTGCCCATTGACTAGCTTGTATGAGCGCAATAACCCCACAATCTTGCTATTCTTTTCAGTTCAGCAGCGACTTTGTCCCGTAATGCGATGGGAACAGTTCTGGCCCGGCAAAATTTGGGCTGATCATTGTGTTTCATAGTAATATGGGCAACAAAATTGTTAGCTCTGCCTAAACCTTCAGAAAAGAGTTCTGGGAATTCTTTTAGCAAGCTAGCTACACTGTATTTTGCACTGCATGTGGATACTGACAAAACATTGTCCTGAATGTTAAAGCCAAACAAATTAAATGAATCAAGACCAAATATGTTCTCACACTTGCGTGATTTTAGCTCTGTAAAAGTCACTGTTTGCGTATGCGAGCGATACATAGCAGGCAAATTACATGTTCTGAGAATGGGAAGGTTTTGTCCATTACAAGCCGTCAGTTGCGTGCTGGTTGTAGACAGGCCTGGGGAGCCTAACAGTTCATATGTGTGACGATTTAGCAATGTGACAGAGGCACCCATGTCCAATTGAAATTTGCCACAAATGAGTAAATGAACAAAAAGTTCGTTTGACTGGCGTATCACGGTCGCAGGTTCGAATCCTGCCTCGGGCATGGATGTGTGTAATGTCCTTAGGTTAGTTAGGTTTAAATAGTTCTAAGTTCTAGGGGACTGATGACCTCAGAAGTTAAGTCCCATAGTGCTCAGAGCCATTTGAACCATTTTTTGACTGGCGTATCACTAACGAAATGCATGCTTGCTAGTTGCAATCTTGGAGTATACTGCATTAATGACATAGGCCTTGTGGCAAGAGTTTTGTGAGTAGTCTGAATTCTTATGTTTGTTCCATTGCAAATACGGATTGTACATGTCCTTTCCTACCACAAGCGTAACACTAAGCTTGTCAGGAGGGGCAGTCTTGGCGTTTGTGCCGTAACACCTAGGGCAAGACTTAATTTTGTTACCCTGTATAGCTGTCTGTTTAGCAAACTCCTTATGCGGCGTGGAACGTTGTTTAGTTGGCACGGCTAACGCACGCTGTCGGTGCGTAATGGGGCGATTACAAGCAAGGAACTCAACCTGACAAGTAGCTGGCCGCTCAAATGTATGAGCTGACAAGGCACCAGAATCGTACTGATCTAGTACTTGCACTACCTGCTGAAATGATGGACCTGACTGTTTCAAAATCCGTTCTCTGATTTTGACGTCAGGCACATTGTACATGATCGCATCACGCAACATAACGTCTGAATATATATCACCTCAAGCACATTTGAATTTGCATTTCCTTTTCATACCCTGCAAATCAGTTACCCACTCCTGATAAATTTGTTCTGACCATTTTTTGCACACACACTTAACGAATGCCATCCTGACACACCAACACTTCCCTGACTTTTGGAAGGCGGCCAAGGTCCTGATGTTCAGGAAGCCAGGGAAAGACCACTCCCTCCCACAAAATTACCGACCCATCAGTCTGCTGTGTTCGCTCAGCAAGATTGTTGAGAGGGTAATACTGAAATGTATCACTAGGCATTGCATCGCCAACGACACCCTAAGACCGGAGCAATTCGGCTTTAGGAATCACCACTCGACAACACAACAACTCCTCCGCGTAGTCGAACATATAACACACGGCTACGACATGAGCAAAGCCACAGGGGCCGTGTTCCTAGACATCGAAAAGGCTTTCGATCGTCTCTGGCACAACGGACTCATACGCAAACTAAGCGAAGCTGGATTCCCAGACGGACTCGTACGTATCATACACTCATATCTCACGAACAGATGTTTCAACACTAACGTGCAGGATAAACAATCAACACAACACGGTATCCAAGCTGGAGTATCCCAAGGGAGCATCTTAGGGCCCATCTTGTTTAACCTGTACATTAATGACTTCCCAGCGACACAAAACACGACGTTAGCCGTCTACACGGATGACACAGCCATCCTCGCGCAAGACTGGAAAGCGTCGAACATCAATTCACGAATACAGACAGCACTCAGAACAGCTGAGCCTTGGTTGGAGCGATGGCGTATTAAAGTAAACGTCGACAAGCGCGAAGCAGTTATGTTCACACGCAGACCGAAACTACTGCGCAAACACCAACACTGTAGACCAGTAACACTACATACACGCCCAATACGTTTCCGAGAGAAAGTCAGGTACCTTGGTGTCTGGCTGGACCGGAAACTTACATGGGGGGACCACATCGAATACGTTTCCAACCGAGCGCACGCGAGGCTCAAACAGCTCTACCCAATGCTCAACAGGGAAAGCACACTGAATAGGAGGGTGTTGAGGTCCTTATACATGACACTGATTAGACCTCTGATGACGTACGCAGCTCCCGTCTGGGGATATGCAGCTCCCACACGACTGCGCCGCCTGCAGATCATACAGAACAAGGTGCTACGAATCATTAGCAATGCTCCACGCTACACACGCACCGTGGATCTTCACCATGAATACCGCCTTGATACCCTCAAGGAAGTATTCAAAAAACACGCCACACGACTATACAGGAACTCGAGACACTCGAACAATCCTTTCATCCTCACTCTGGGAAACTACGATCACAACCACAGGTGGAAACACAAGCGGCCAAAGACACTGCTAGCTAGGGCATAGCCACCTATGGATAACTAACATAAGCAAACAGCGACAAACGTCGGCAAGCCCCTGCATATCAGCAACACTGACTGGCAATTACCAGCTGCTATTAGTGCCGACCAACAGGCCACAGCAGGGACACCGACGAGCTCGCCCACAGACGCACAAACAATCTGCCAACATTCCCTCACACTGTGCCTCCGGTATATGACCTATCGGACACAAGATCGATAACAAACCTAACTGTTGCAGGATGCTGACGCTGAACGAGGACTCTGTACCAGCACACAGCGCCAGCCTCCGAGCAGCACAAACGCACAACGTCAAGGTATCGACATGCATGATACCCACTACTAACAAAACCTATCCTTACACAACCTATCGCAGGCAGCAAGACAACTGCTACTGCTCTTGCCGCCTGACCTAACTTTCGCAGAGGTTTTTTTCCCTTGGCCCTTGCCTTGGTACTTTTTTTCCTCTGCCCTTCAAACCACTACCCTTCGTCAGATTTCGACCAATCTATCTCCAGATGAGCGCGTATTAATGGTTAATCCTAACCAGACATACGCAGTACCCACATCCTGCGACACCTCACTTTAGTGAATACTAAACCTTATGCAGAGATGGCAGTAGACCTTTTGTGTTGGCCATCATGCCGGTGTGGGCGTGGAAGGGCTCCACCTCTACAAAAAAAAAAAAAAAAAAAAAAAAAAAAAAAAAAAAAAAAAAAAAAAGAAAACCTTTTTTGCAATTAAAGAATTGATACCTAGCTGCTACCACATTCAGTTGTTGGTCATAATAGCTAGTCAGTGAAGTGATAACAGTGTCATACGCAAGTTCACGTAGAGTGGCGTTAGGAAAGAGATTTTGAATTAATCTGAGCACTACACTTCCTACCGTGGATAATAGATATGGAAGTTTTACAGTACCTGGGATGTTTTGGGCTAGCATATGGGCGTCGAACTGGCGCAGCTATTCGGGCCATTCCTCGTCTTGGTCACTAATTTGTCGAAAAGGTGATATAGCAGCGTCCCGGCGGAGGTTCCAGTCCTACTTCGGGCATGGGTGTGTGTGTCTTTGTCCTTACGATAATTTAGGTTAAGTAGTGTGTAAGCTTGGGGACTGATGACCTTAGCAGTCCCATAAGATTTCACACGCATTTGAACATTTGATATAGCAGCTGTAGTAGGTGGTGCTTGTTCCATCGGGCGCGCAGAGTTGGTGAGTAAATGGTGCACCGTGTTGAGTAGTGCTCAGAGCTGCTGCGTCTGAAACTGAAACATCTGCGTTAGCTATGTGGTATCTAATGCTTGCAGCTATGGCGCGTGAGTAGCAAAAACGACAAGAAACTGTGAAAGAAATTAAGCGCCCCTGCAAAGTAAAGACAAGAGGGAATTAAGGCGTCAGCACATACACTGTTGGCCATTAAAATAGCTACACCACGAAGATGACGTGCTACAGACGCGAAGTTTGACCGACAGGAAGAAGATGCTGTGATATGCAAATGATTAGCTTTTCAGAGCATTCACACAAGGTTGGCGCCGGTGGCGACACCTACAACGTGCTGACATGAGGAAAGTTTCCAACCGATTTCTCATACACAAACAGCAGTTGACCGACGTTGCCTGGTGAAACGTAGTTGTGATGCCTCGTGTAAGGAGGAGAAATGCGTACCATCACGTTTCCGACATTGATAAAGGTCGGATTGTAGCCTATCGCGATTGCGGTTTATCGTATCGCGACATTGCTGCTCGCGTTGGTCGAGATCCAGTGACTGTTAGCAGAATATGGAATCGGTGGGTTCAGGAGGGTAATACGGAACGCCTTGCTGGATCCCAACGGCCACGCATCACTAGCAGTCGAGATGACAGGCATCTTATCCGCATGGCTGTAACGGATCGTGCAGCCACGTCTCGATCCCTGAGTCAACAGGTGGGGACGTTTCCAAGACAACAACCATCTGCACGAACAGTTCGACGACGTTTGCAACAGCATGGACTATCAGCTCGGAGACCATGGCTGCGGTTACCCTGGACGCTGCATCACAGACAGGAGCGCCTGCGATGGTGTACTCAACGACGAACCTGGGTGCACGAATAGCAAAACGTCATTTTTTCGGATGAATCCAGGTTCTGTTGACAGCATCATGATTGTCGCATCCGTGTTTGGCGACATCACGGTGAACGCACATTGTAAGCGTGTATTCGTCACCCGGCGTGATGGTATGGGGTGCCATTGGTTACACGTCTCGGTCACCTCTTGTTCGCATTGACGGCACTCTGAACAGTGGACGTTACATTTCAGATGTGTTACGACCCGTGGCTCTACCCTTCATTCGATACTTGCAAAACGCTACATTTCTGCAGGATAATGCACGACCGCATGTTGCAGGTCCTGTACGGGCCTTTCTGGATACAGAAAATGTTCGACTGCTGCCCTGGCCAGCACATTCTCCAGATCTCTCACCAATTGAAAACGTCTGGTCAATGGTTGCCAAGCAACTGGCTCGTCACAATCCGCCACTCACTTCTCTTGATGAACTGTGGTATCGTGTTGAAGCTGCATGGGCAGCTGTACCTGTACATGCCATCCAAGCTCTGTTTGACTCAATGCCCAGGCGTATCAAGGCCGTTATTACGGCCAGAGGTGGCTGTTCTGGGTACTGATTTCTCAGGATCTATGCACCCAAATTGCGTGGAAATGTAATCACATGTCAGTTCTAGTATAATATATTTGGCCAATGAATACCCGTTTATCATCTGCATTTCTTCTTGGTGTAGCAATTTTAATGGCCAGTAGTGTAAAAAAAAAAAAAAAAAGTGCCGTGGGCGTTGGGCACTGGGTTTGGAGGATACTCGTCGCCAGTTGTTGGGTTTGCCCTTTCGTCTCATGTAGGGTGCCTAAGGGATGCTGCATTCTTGAAAAGCTATACAACATTTCAAGCAAATAACATTAGTAGCTTTATTTCTATAAAGCAGATTTGACACTACTTAACTTGAATGTACTACATGTTGTCGCAAACGATGGGCGACAGGCAATATAGTTCAGAGTCCTTGGCTATATGCAGTGTTCCTGCAAGTTTGACACACTGTTTGTGGAGCACTGATAACTGTTCTCATAGCACTCTCGGCTAAGCCGAGCTAATACTCCACTAATGTCCGGCCGAGCCTGGCACGAGCGGCACTTAAATTCCAGGTCGCTCATAGTGCAGCACGGTCCTTATCAGCAGGCTATTGGCTGACATCGCCTCACCGCCTTCTCTGGTCTTGCGTTCCTCCTCTTCGTTCTCGCACTTGTGGTTATGGCAGAACAAAAACCTCTTAGGGCCGGCCAGAGTGGCCGTGCGGTTGTAGGCGCTACAGTCTGGAACCGAGCGACCGCTACGGTCGCAGGTTCGAATCCTGCCTTGGGCATGGATGTGTGTGATGTCCTTAGGTTCATTAGGTTTAATTAGTTCCAAGTTCTAGGCGACTGATGACCTCAGAAGTTAAGTCGCATAGTGCTCAGAGCCATTTGAACCATTTTTGAAAACCTCTTAGGGTTTTTAGTCAGATTGGTTGACAATATTTTACAATAAGAGTCACCGAATGCTTCTCTCATTGCCCTCATTATGCTCATTTTCACTTAGTTCAGCTTTTGTTTGTCAGCTAGGTTTTGAATTCTCTTGAATCTGTTTGTTTACGTAGCAGTTTTGTAACATGGATATTAAAGCATTGTGGGTCTTGCGCATCCATTAAGACCTTGCTTGAAATGTGCGTGTCTAAGGCATATTGAACGATGTTTCTGAATTTTTTCTGTTTATGCTTATTTATTGGTTCAAATGGCTCTGAGCACTATGGGACTTAACATCTATGGTCATCAGTCCCCTAGATCTTAGAACTACTTAAACCTAACTAACCTAAGGTCATCACACAACACCCAGCCATCACGAGGCAGAGAAAATCCCTGACCCCGCCGGGAATCGAACCCGGGAACCCGGGCGTGGGAAGCGAGAACGCTACCGCACGACCACGAGATGCGGGCTATGCTTATTTATCAAACGTAAGATTGTGAGGGGGTATCAAGCGAAATTTGTGACTGGTTTGAGGGTTTCTTGGTTGTTGTTGTTGTTGTGGTCTTCAGTCCTGAGACTGGTTTGATGCAGCTCTCCATGCTACCCTATCCTCTGCAAGCTTCTTCATCTCCCAGTACTTACTGCAAACTGCATCCTTCTGAATCTGCTTACAAGGGAACCTCCCCATCGCACCCCCCTCAGATTTAGTTATAAGTTGGCACATTGGATAGGCCTTGAAAAACTGAACACAGATCAATTGAGAAAACAGGTAGAAGTTGTGTGGAACTGTGAAAAAATAAGGAAAATATACAAACTGAGTAGTTTAAGGGATGATAGGCAACATCAAGGACATTGGGATTGCAGGAGCGCCGTGGTCTCGTGGTAACGTGAGCAGCTGCGGAACGAAAGGTCCTTGGTTCAAATCATCAATCGAGTGAAAACTTTAATTTTTTATTTCCAGTTTATGTGACACACTCTTACGTTTTCATTACTTTTTTGGGAGTGATTATCACATCCACAAGAAAACCTAAATCGGGCAAGGTAGAAGAATCTTTTTTACCCATTCGCCAAGTGTACAAGTTAGGTGGGTCGACAACATATTCCTGTCATGTGACGCACATGCCGTCACCAGTGTCCTATAGGATATATCAGATGTGTTTTCCTGTGGAGGAATCGGTTGACCTATGACGTTTCGATCAAATGTTTTCGGTTCCGATTGGAGATGCACGTCCTTTCGTCTAATAATCGCACGGTTTTGCGATGCGGTCGCAAAACACAGACACTAAACTTATTACAGTGAACAGAGACGTCAATGAACGAACGGACAGATATAACTATGCAAAAATAATGAAAGTAAAATTTTCGCTTGTGCGAAGACTTGAACAAAGAACCTCTCCTTCTGCAGCTGCTCACGCTACCACGAGACCACGGCGTTCCTGAGCTCACGTGCTCCTTGATGTTACCTATGTAGCCCATGGACTACTCAGTTTGTATATTTAGCTCATTTTTTCACAGTTTCACACAACTTCTTCCTGTTTTCTCAATTGATCTGTGTTCGGTTTATCAAGGCCTATCCACTGTGCCAAGTTATAACTAAATCTGAGGGGGCTGCGATGGGGAGGTTCCCTTGTTAGTGTATTGGTTTCTTGGTAGGGAGCATGTTATGATGGATGGAGAGTAAACGACGGATGTAACAATAACTTCGAATGCGCCCCAGGGGATTGCATTGGGGCCATTGCTTTTCATGTTGTGTATTAACGATCTTACAGACAATATATGGTAGGTCTTTCCCATCCCTTAAGACCGTGCTTGGAATGTGCTTGTTTAAAGCATATTGTACCATGCTTCTCATTTTTTCTATTCATGCTTATTTATCAAATGTAAGATTGTAAGGGGTATCAAGCGAATTTTGTGACTGGCTTGATGATTTATTTGTAGGGAGGGCACAGTGCGTCATGTTGGGTGGAGAGTCAACAACAGATATGGCAGTAACTTCGAGCGTCGTCCAGGAAATTGCATTGGGGCCCTTTCCATTCATGTCGTGTAATAACGATCTTGCAGACAATATTACTACTAACCTCACTCTTTTCACAGATGATGCAGTTATCTATAATGAAGTACCGTCTGAAAAAAAAACTGCACAAATAGTCAGTCAGATTATAATGATATTCCAAAGTGATGCAAATACTAACAACTTGCTTTAAGTATTCAAAAATGTAAAATTGTGCTCTTCACAAAATGAAAAGACATAGTATTCTATGACTGCGGTATCAACAAGTTATGGTTGGATCAGTCAACTCATACAAATACCTTGACGTAATAATTTTAAGCAATATAAAACGAAATCATCAAATATAGCTCACCCGCAGATAAAGCAAGTGGCAGACTTCGCTTTAATTGTAGAATACCAGGGAAATGCAATCAGTCTACAAAGGATATACCTTACAAATCACTCATGCGACCCAGTCCAGAATATTGCTCAAAAGAATGGGACCTGTAACAAACGGGACTAACAGTGGATACTGAATTTATACAGAAAAGGGCAGCATCAATGGTCACAGGTTTATTTGACTCTTGGGAGAGTGTCACAGAAACTCTGAAGTAACTGACCTGGCAGACACTTGAAAACAGATGCAAACTATTCCGCGAAAGCCTACTTACAAAGTTTCAAGAACAGGCTATAAAATATTTCTCTGGGAATATATCACAAGCCCCTACCTATTGCTCCCATAGGGATCGTGATGAAAAGACTAGATTAATTGCGACACGCACGGACGCATTCAGTCAGTCATTCTTCCATGCTGCATACATAAATGGAACAGATAGAAGCCCTTATAACTGTTACCTGAATCTTCTCAGGAAGGAATTACAACAATTCCTTTCTTGTTATTCTCTCGGTAAAGGATTTTGTGGATGGCTTGTGGTCCGCCGGTGAAAGCGATAGTACAATATTCCATATTTACGAACTTCCAGCATGCTGGAATAATTGCAGGTCAGCAACTTCCATTAATCAGTACAACTGAAACCAGCCAAAGTCGTAAATTTCACTTTTTTTATTTATTTACTTGATGACTAGTTTCGAGATGAGATCCATTTTCAAAGTGGGGTCAACGGAGGCGTCCGATACTACCCGTCGGCTTTGGGCCGTGACGTAAGGGTGTTGTGTTGTGTGACGTCATGACGGTGCGGAGTTTAGTTTATGAGTGTGCTATGTTTGTAGATGTCGTCTTCTTGCGGCTGGTGGTGTCCTCTGGTGGTGTATTTTGTTCATTTGGGTGTAGCAGCTTGCAGTGTACATTTATCGGTCGTGACTGTTATAGAAGAACGGAAATTAGTTTCAGTGAGTTAAGAATTAAGTTTCCGTTGCGTTTATGTTATTGCGGTGTCGTTTGATGTTACTGGTTTGCTGTTTGTCACGCGTTAAGTCGTTTAATTCAATTTGTGGCTTCTTTTGTTAGATATGGATATGGCTTCTAAGTTTAATAGTGCGCGTCTGCGGGCTGAAATGGGGCACGACATGTTGTCCGACATTAAGTTTCTGTAACTTTTTGAGCTTGTGACGGAGATAGTGAAATGCGGCGTATGCAAGCAGAATATGCGAGTTGTGGGTAGTGTGTGGCGCCGGAACTTTTTTATGGTAAGTAGTCGTTTTTTGGGTCTGTTGTTCGCGTGCTATGATGTTGGATGGGGTTTTTATGTGTTGTTGGGTCGGTGTTATTTACTGCATGTGTTGGTGGTTGATGTTTTGGTATCGGCACTTGTGTTTGATTTATGTATCTTAAAGGGAAGTACTGGATTCCAATTTTTTTGGTATCGTCAGTTGGATTTGAGCTGCATACGTCATGGGAAGTGACCGACTGCAATTTGTTGTCGTAGCTATGTGTGTTTTGGTATTGTGAGCTGTTGTTGACCTATATAGATCAAGGAAAGTGTTCGATTCCAATGTGTGGTCGTAGCCTTGTGTGTTTTGGTATCGTGAGTTGCTGTTGACCTGTTTTGGTATCGTCAGTTGCTGTTGACCTATATAGGTTGCTTTAGGTGTTGGTTTTTATTTTGTGGTATCGACAATTGCGGTTGAGCTATGTAGGTGAAGGGAAGTGACCGATTCCTGTCGATATTGTAAGTGTAGCAGACCTTGGGAATGTTGTGGTGTTTTTATGTCGTCGTTTTGTGTGGTTTGTGATCGTGGTGTGTCTGTGTGTGTTTATATTTAGTTTGTCGCCACCCAAAAACACCCAATTTCCCGCGCTGGTCCCGTTAGTCTGATTGTATTTTTGGAGAGAGATGATTGTCTTGGTTTTATATGCATTTTCGTGTTTGTTGTCGTTTATGTAATGACGTCATAGGCGCCATTTTGCAAACGTTGAGAATGGTAGTTTCCGCCATATTGGTGACGTCATGGGTCAAAGCAGACGCGTGGAATCGGACGCTTCCTTATTGCCACGAAGTGCATATGAACAGTCACAGTGCATACAGATAACTGTTATCTGTATGCATTGTATTTTTGGAAAATCAAGTTTGACTACCTGGATGATTTGAAAATGGGTCCCGCCCCGGAACTCATCATCAAGTAAATAAAAAAGTAACATTTGCAACATTGGCTGGTTTCTGTTGTACTAATATTCCATACGTTTTGAGATGGTTAAAACTGAAATCGGCGAAGTCTCGCGATTGTCTCTTTAAGAAGGCTCAGGCGGGACTCCAAATAACTCACTTAACCCTGAAGCGAACTCATGTCACCAATTAATCTGTTCACAAAGCTAATTCACATTTACGCGCGTAACGTGAGCACCTTCCACCTACCCTGCAGGCTTACTCAGGCTCGACTGACTGCCTCACTACTTTAGCGCCAAACCGGACGGTGGGCGCCAGGCTGTACTGTTCTAATAAGATGGTGCTTCCTGTCAGTGACTCTAACTCGCTGGCTCAAAGATGCATAAAGGTAGATACCATTAGTTCAGGATAGTATCGATATCTGCACCCTTACATCTTCTCACTACATGTTTCCGAAATCTGCAAGAATTAAGGATTTTTCGGAAATATAAGGAGAATCCTCCACCTTAATGAAAAGAAGAAGAAAACAACAGAACTGTCCGGCAACGTAATGGAAATATTCCAGAAATAGAAATATAACAATGGATTGCAACGGCCACCTCGTTTTCATATTAGTCGTTTGAATTAAAGACAATATCTTGCAAGAGCACACACATCGCATCAACCCCTACCAACTGATAATTCTTGCACTGTTTGTTTATACATGACATAAACTACATAAACTCTTTAAGAAATACCATAAATTTTACAATCGTATTTAGATTCAGTCAATTTCCAAATCCCTTGGAATATTGTTTTAAAAACACATTAAACACATATATAAAAATTCAAAAGCAGATACTGATGAAATTAGCAAACATCAGAAACAGTTCACACTAGCAGTAAAGTATTTCTGTTTATGGTTCAAATGGCTCTAAGCATTATGGGACTCAACATCTATGGTCATCAGTCCCCTAGAACTTAGAACTACTTAAACCTAACTAACCTAAGGACAGCACACAACACCCAGCCATCACGAGGCAGAGAAAATCCCTGACCCCACCGGGAATCGAACCCAGGAACCTGGGCGTGGGAAGCGAGAACGCTACCGCACGACCACGAGATGCGGGCATTTCTGTTTATGTGCAAAGGCATTAGTCTGGTGCTTTCCAAGCACCCTTACTTAGTGTAATAGTTGCATATTAAGCAAACTTTTAAGACAAGATTTGACAACATGAAAGGATTTGAAAAACTCAGTATTGCTGGAAGGATATTCAAGAAAGAAACACCAGCCATTTCGTGCATTTAGTAGCACATCTTTTCACTGAAAACTTTATGCGCAGGGAGACACTACCGGTTACTATGGGAGCCACACATACGGAACACGCCACCATTGCTGCACTGTCAATTTGGCAATTTACTTACCTTCTCGCACTGATGAGTCTTATTGCACGCAAAGTCACGCGTGACGTCGTTATGACGTGTACAACCTATATCGAAGACGACATTGGTGGCGAATCGACTTTAGTAATCGTTCGAAACGCTAAACTGCAGTAGTCGTTTTTGCAGATGAATTAAAGGAACAGCTCATTATATCCTCAATTGGTATATTCACTGCTATTTTGGAAGCTATTGATGTCTTTATTTTCTTTGAAAATGCGAACCTGCCAACTTTTAGAAAAAAAGAGCTCACAATCTGCACTGTCAACAGTATATTTCTTTTTAAATGCGAAAATTGACGCCTAGTAGCAACGTCGTACGGAGTCCACGTTAAACTCGACGTAAGTAGGGAATTACCTTCAGAAATTCAGTTGTTAAAATTAATGATTGAATACATAGTATCCACCATGTTCTCAACCAATCACAAATATAAATGAAGAACTGCATCAGTGTGTCTGAAGTTGTCCCAATACCTTTAGTTTATTAGTAAGGATTATTGAATCTGACCTATAAACACAGTTTCGAGGCCGGCCAGAGTGGCCGTGCGGTTCTAGGCGCTGCAGTCTGGAACCGCGTGACCGCTACGGTCGCAGGTTCGAATCCTGCCTCGGGCATGGATGTGTGTGATGTCCTTAGGTTAGTTAGGTTTAATTAGTTCTAAGTTCTAGGCGAATGATGACCTCAGAAGTTAAGTCGCATAGTGCTCAGAGCCATTTGAACCATTTGAACAGTTTTGAGATTTCCTTTCTGTGTGCCAGGTGCAGAATTTCTACTAAAAATACGCGACCAAACAGCTTTTTTCTCAAATGCCAGTTTCAAGTGACTATACCGAGCTGACAATTTGTGCAAATGGTCCTTTACATCAGTAAAACGCAAAGTTTTGTTAACATTACTCGGTTGACATTTACTTTCGACACATTTAAAAATTTGCAGGAGTACTTTCATTGCAGTTTCCAAATGATGATAAATACTGGATTGAACAATTCTATTTTCGAGTGAAATGTGATGAAGATATTAAGCTACCTGGAAAAATAATCTGTGGCATGCTATGCCCCTCTTCGCACGCCACTAGGTATGGCGCTATACTGCGCAACTGCAGCGCCGAGGCTGTTCGCTGCTCCGCTCAACTGATCCACGTCGTCCTCCCAAGGCGTCCGGCTGGTTCGATTTCTCCTCTTTCCACTACTTTCCTCCAGGGCTGCCGAAGCTCGGAACACTGCCAACGATTGCCAACCGCTTCCTTGGGCGAGATTTGCTTACAAGGAAAACTGCCCATTGTACCCGCTCAGATTTAATGGTCAAATGGCTCAGAGGATAGCCCGTCAAAAACTGAACAAACATCAAGCATGAAAACAGGAAGAAGGTCTACCGACCTGTGAAAAAGAAGCAAAAATCGAAACAATGATCGATCCAAGCTCAAGATGTGCAGCATCAAGCGAATAGCAAGTATCATGGCGTCGTGGTTGTCGGTCACCGTTGGACTGTGATACTGGAGATCTGTGCTCAAATCTCCCTTGTGTCCCATTTTTTTCCACAAAATTATCAACTTTCCTCCCAGTCAGGCTCTGTTCTCCTTCTGTAGTTTTGCCAGTTATCATACTATACATTGGTTATACAATATGATTCATGTGGTAAGAATATACACTGAAAGGCCAAAGAAACTGGTATAGCCATGCGTATTCAAGTACAGAGATGTGTAAACAGGCAGAATACGGCGCTGCGGTCGGCAACGCCTATATAAGACAAGTGTCTGGCGCAATTGTTAGATCGGTTACCGCTGCTACAATGGCAGGTTATCAAGATTTAAGTGAGTTTCAACGTTGTGCTATAGTTGGAGCACGAGCGATGAGACACAGCATCTCCGAGGTAGCGATGAAGTGGAGATTTTCCCGTACGACCTTTTCAAATGCGTACCGTGAATATCAGGAATCCCAGTAAAATATCAAATCTCTGACATTGCTGCAGCCGGATAAAGATTCTGCAAGAACAGGACCAACGACGACTGAAGAGAATCGTTCAATGTGACAGAAGTGCAACCCTTCCGCAAATTTCAATGCTGAGCCATCAGCAAGTGTCAGTGTGCGAACCATTTACGGAACATCGCCGATATGGGCTTTCGGAGCCGAATGCCCACTTGCATACTCTTGATGACTGCATGGCACAAAGCCTGACGTCTCGACTGGGCCCATCATCTCCGACGTTGGACTGTTGACGACTGGAATCATGTTGCCTGGTCGGACTAGTCTCGTTTCAAATTGTATCGAGCGAATGGACGTATACGGGTGTGGAGACAACCTCACGAATCCATGAACTCTGCATGTCAGCAGGGGACTGTTCAAGCTGGTGGAGGCTCTGTAATGGCGATGGGCGTGTGCAGATGGAGTGATGTGGGACCTCTGATACGTCTGGATGCGACTCTGGCAGGCGACACGTACGTAAGCACCCTGTCTGATCACCCGCTTCCATTCATGTCCATTGTGCATTCCGACGGACTTGGACAATTCCAGCAGGACAATGCGACACCCCACACGTCCAGAATTGCTACAGCATGTTTCCAGGAACACTCTTCTGAGTTTAAACTCTTCCGCTGGCCACCAAACTCCCCAGATATGAACATTGTTGACCATATCTGGGTCGCCTTGCAACGCGCTGTTCAGAAGATATCTCCACCCCTCGTACTCTTACGGATTGATGGGCAGTCCTGCAGGATTCATGGTGTCAGTTCCCTCCAGCACTTCTTCAGATGTTAGTGGAGTCTATGCCACGTCGTGTTGCGGCACTTCTGCGTGCTCGCGGGGGCCCCACACGATATTAGGCAGGTGTACCAGTTAGGCTCTTCAGTGTAGAATATACGTCATGTAGTAAGAATACATTACCATCGCAAGTAAATGCGATGAATAATGAGAGCAGGCGATACGCCGCATAGATCTCTCTCAGGAATGGAAACAACAAATAAACGGGTGTGAACTAAGTAGCAAAAAAGGAGTTCAAGACCAAAAACTTCCAAAGCGGAACGCAAGAGTCATAACGCATGGTACTTCTGTAGAACAAATAGGAGGTACGTACATTTGGAGGTAACTTCCTTACATCCCGCTGTTGCAAACGGACGTTACACCACGACACAGATTTGGCTACAGAGAACAGACACATCAGTGGCCAGACGCACATTTCGTAATTTTGTGAAAAAAAGGGCACGAGGTAGATTGGAACATGGCTCTCCACCTTCGCAATCCAACACCGTGTCCACCTGCCATGGCTATAAAATATAATATGTTCAATGCTACACATTTTTATGGAAAATGCTAGGGCCGTTCAGTGTTTCGATTTTGCTTCTTTTTTCACAGTTCAGTATGCCTTCTACTTGTTTTCGTGCTTGATCTGTGTTTAGTTTTTGACGGGTTATCCGCTGGGTCATGTTACCACTAAATCTGAGATAAGTGTGATGGAGAGTTTCCCTAGTTAGTGTGTACGGGCGGCAAATTGGAGCCGCTGTTGGCCTTGTTTGCGTTTCGATCTAATGGCGGTAACATCAATGCGTTGACGGTTGGTTGCCGTTGGGACTCCTTCCTGGTGTGGACGCCCGGTCGAATGTTCGTAGGCGATTAGTCGCGTCTTTGCAACAGGTGTGTACTTAAATTTTTCAGGGCACACACAAGTCGCACTTAGTATGTTTTATTGACCGATTTCGTTCTTTAATTTAACACGAGCATCACCAGAAATTCTGGAATTTACTGATTAAATTACACTAATTAAATCAAAGAGCGCAACCATTCAATAAAACATACTGAGCGCGACTTGTGGCTATCCAGAAAAACTGAATTTCAACAGTCGCTGTCTCCCCTGCAGGCAATGCGTGCTCTCGCTAAGGGTGTGCATGTATTGTGTATATTGGAGTTTTTTTTTTTCTTTATTGATTTTCAATTCCCCCCAAAGGGGGCGGGCTGGCAGCAGCTTACTACGCTGCTCTACAGCCTACAGACTTTTGTTTAAAAAAAGGAAGAAGAAAGAAACAAGGAAAAACAGGCGATAAAATGGTGATTTAAAGTGTAAAATGGCGTAAAAATGCGGAAAATTAAAACAGAAACCAAAAGGAGTAGGCAATGTTGATAAAATACACAGGAATTAGACAAGTAACATAGTAGACACACAATTAAAAAAAACATGGCGACAGTCTGGTTTCTGTTCGCAAGAGATAAAAAATCACACCCAGCGACAGTATGATGGCTGTTCGCTACACTTCCCAAAAGACACAACACGGAACACTCACTGGAAAAACACACCGTAAAAACACTGCACAAATATGGCACTCCCAATCAAAAGGCAGATGGGGGGGGGGGGGGGGACTCGGAGAAGGGGGAAAAACAAGGAGGGAGGAGAGGAAAAAACGAAAAGGGGGGGGAACCAAGGAGGGAGAGGACTAATAAAGGGGGAGAAGGGCAGACGCGAGAGGGAATGAGAGGAGGCAGAGGAGGGAAATGTAAAAGGACTAGAGGGAGAGAAGGGGGTAGAGAGAGGGGGGGGGGAAGAAAGAGGATGGAAGGGGGGGGAGGGAGCCCGGGAAAAGGACAGAGGAAAGGAGGGGGAGTGAGGATCAGAGTTGATAGGAGGGATAAATGGAGGGAGAGAGGGCATCATCCGGAAGGGGGAGTTGATGGAAGCCACCTTGGGAAAGGAGATGTAGGGTGTAGAGATGGAGGGTAGGGGGGACACAACGGTGAAGACATGACAGGGGGCGGGGATCGGAGAGGAGAGGAGCAACCAGGGGGTGAGGGGGTTCAAGTCGGCAGGAGGTGTAGAGGATGCTGATATGTTCGAGGAATAGGAGCAGATGGGGGAAAGGAATGAGATCATAGAGGATCTGCGTGGGGGACGGGAGGCATATACGGAAGGCGAGGCGGAGTGCATGACGCTCAAGGATCTGGGGGGACTTATAGAATTTGGGGAGGGGGGCAGATATCCAGGCAGGACTGGCATAACATAGGATGGGACAGATTAAGGATTTGTAGGTGTGGAGGATGGTAGAGGGGTGCAACCCCCATGTCCGGCCAGAGAGGAGTTTGAGGAGTCGGAGGCGGTTGTGGGCTTTGGATTGGATGGAGCGGAGATGAGGAATCCAGGTGAGGTGACGGTCAATGTTGAGGCCGAGGTAGGTGAGGGTGGGGGTAAGGTGGACAGGACGGGCGCAGACAGTAAGGGAGAAATCCAGGAGCCGGAAGGAGCGAGTGGTACGACCTACGATGATGGCCTGGGTCTTGGAAGGGTTGAGTTTCAGGAGCCACTGGTTACACCATGCAGCAAAAAGGTCAAGGTGATTCTGGAGAAGGCGTTGGGACCGGTGGAGGGTAGGAGCGAGGGCGAGGAATGCGGTGTCATCAGCATATTGCAAGAGGTGTACTGGAGGAGGGGGGGTTGGGGCATATCTGCCGTGTACAGGAGGTAGAGGAGAGGGGAGAGGACAGAGCCCTGGGGCACACCTGCAGAGGGGTAGAAGGTGTGGGAATTGGCATTATGGATGGTAACATAGGAGGGGCAGTGGGAGAGGAAGGAGGCCACCAGACGGATGTAGTTGATAGGAAGGGCGTAGGTTTGGAGTTTAAAGGGGAGACCGGGATGCCAGACACGGTCGTAGGCCTTTTCGAGGTCAAGGGAGACAAAAATGGCGGAGCGACGGGAGTTAAGCTGGAGGGAGAGGAGATGAGTGAGGGGGAGGAGTTGGTCATCAGCAGAGAAGGAAGGTCGAAAGCCTCATTAGGTGTTTGGGAGGAAGTGGTTGCGGTGGAGATGGTGATGCATGCGCCGGGAAAGGATGGATTCCAAGAGCTTGCTGAACACAGATGTGAGACAGATAGAACGATAGGAAGAGGCATCAGATGGAGGCTTGTTGGGTTTGGAGAACATCAGGATACGGGAGGTTTTCCACAGGTCGGGATAGAAGCCAGTGGCAAGGATGACATTGTAGAGGGTGGCAAGGATTGAAAGGAATATACTGGAGCATAGAGTGGAATATGTAGAGAGCATTAAAGCTAAAGTTTTATCGTGAACGGGAATGTTTATGGCCCCCTACGAACTGCGATTATATGAACAAACTGAAAAGGCGAGACGCTTGGACGGACATAACACAGCTATTAGAAAGTGAAAAAGAAAGAGCTGTCTTTATTGACGATAAGCAGAAATAAACACAGTCTAACGTAACAGTCGCGACACTTCGCCTCGATTTTGTTGCCTACCGCGCCAGCAGCGCGCCAGACGGCCAGTAAATTAAACTGTGAGTTCGGTGCGTTCGTGAAAGCGAATAGTGGTTGTTTATTTTGCTTTCTACAATGGTTTTTACAAGCGGGACAGTTTGTAGCACAATAAATTGCAGCAACAACAGGAAGAAGACACCATAACTGTCTTTTTTTACGTTTCCTAAGGATCCTGAAAGGTCGTATATACCATCATGTTACTAAACTGTATCGCCAGGATTCACTTGCAAACTACATGTGTATTAATGATTAATGTTTCGTTTGAGGAGCAGAAAATGGATAGTTAATAGCAAATGAGAAGACCTTATGAAAAAAGACCCAATTTACCTGTATAATAATATTAGGTTCTGTTCGTTACATTTCGAACAAAACCAGTTCATGAACGCAGACAATAATAAACTCGTGTGGAATGCAGTGCCCACACCGTTTGACATCCCCAATAAGCCGCCTCAGCTGACGATGAAGAGGAAACTGCCACAAAGATTCGACAATCCATCTCTAAAGCTGTAGAACAGTCCTTTGACACAGAAGCAGCCAGTTCAGCTCTCCGTGTATCAGTGCTAGATTCGTGTGAATCGTCAACACGGACCTGCTTTGACGATGAAGTGGTTAGATTAAGTGCAGTTATTCGTGTATTACAAAAGTGTAATGTTTGGTATGTATTTCATTCACTTCTGTTGTTAGTCACTTAATTTTCTTTGCTTTCTTCGTGTGATGACATTATTTTGTTAGCACCTTGTTCACTGACAGATTGTTTGAAAATTATTCAAATATTTGGTTTTGCGTGAAATGTAATGTAATCACCTCATTATAATGTTTTCAACATATTTCATCCGCTATTTGGTAGTTGCTAGTCCCCAAGATGAAGGTCGTACTTGTGGTAACAGGCGACAATGACAAACACAGTAGGCCTACCGAACGATAAATGAGTTGTCAATCGCTTTTGCATGTAGAGGTACATGTCTGTGCTTCTTACGTGTGAATATGTGTGTTTATATTCTTTTGATATCAACGAGGTAAGCTGCAATTCTATCCAACATCACAAGTGTTTCTTCACGAATGTGTTGTAGCTAGCCACACGATTCATGGTTTTTCTCCATACCACCGCTTATTTTAAAATCATTTTTAGAAATACATATGCCTTCTGATACTACTAATTTCGTCAATTACGTAGGAAATGGAAGCAAAACAAACATTATTCTTAAGACGCGTCTGATGTTCACCTTATTCGCCGCTTGGAGCGCTAGTGTCGCCTCATCTGTCAAACGGTAACAACTTTTACAACTTTTACAGCAATGAGTATCGCGACTGTTACGTTAGACTGTGGAAATAAGCAACATTGGGAGTGACTATTATCTTTCTGCTGCAGGTAGAGCTTCCCTAAAGGAAGCGTTATCTCTGGGAATTTCAGGGCATACACAATTCAATAACAACTAGAAATCTATAGCCTTCATTTGGAAATATATATATATATATATATATATATATATATATATATATATATATATATGAAGTAGTCCATATTCCAATTCAGCTTTATGGCAGACATTACTCTGTCCCACCACACTGCTCCCTACTTTTTAAAAGAGAGGTCGTCCATCGGCGTCATTTCTACTTCTTTTCTGATGACCAGCTTCTTGTAGTAAAATAAATGCTGCACATGCGACGACTGTTAAATCTTCTACTTCCCTTGTACTATCGACGTGTAAAATTGTAATTAAAACGCTACTTTGTAACAATAACAAAGCAGGAGCAACGTCGGCAAGTGTGGAGTGTGCTATCTGTGAAAAGTTTGAAGTACCAGTTCATTGAAATTGAGTGGTTAATTCACACTTCACTGGAGTGAAGCGTTCATTTGAACGACTTGTTCACGAGCTCCCCATCACTAGTCGATGGTGTAGAACACCGTGAATCAGTAAAACGAAGTAACAGAAACGTATTGTAGTTTCAATGCCTAAGCAACATTTTATTGCACTTGCGAACTCAAGGGTTGCAACAGTATTAAAACACACAACGGTTTCTCTCCGATACACTATTCTCCCCCTGCTCTGTAATGCAGTTTATAATAATTTGATGAGTACATATTAAAATAAGTCTGAGTGTGGTACTTTGTCCGGCACTGATCGCAATGGAACACGTTTAAAGCAGCAGACACCATGCAACAAGTGTTCACACTGCCATCTGCTGATTATGCGGTAAAACATGTTGGCGGTACACTTAGCTGTCGACAGATGTCAGCTTCAAACGTCTGCCGATCATGTGGTAGAGTAGGTTGGCGGTTAACTTACCTGCCGACAGCTGTCACCCTGAACTGCGCTATTTGACTTCTGGATATAAATTTCAGAAACGAAAGATTGTTATACTGTTAAAAACAAATTAAATTTACTTAAAGTTACACCCGTAACACGTAAAAGTAGATGATTTTCCTCAAAATTGGCAAAAATATGAGTGTTCTCACAATGGGTACGTACAAATACGCCTATCAAGTACCACTTTCGTAAAATCGGGTTCAGGGGTTGAATGGGACCTACTGGTGGCTTTCAGCTAAACCCGAACGTTTTGTTTGGGAAAGCTATTTGGAATACAATTTTTGGAGAGAGGATGAAAGATCCTCTCATATATTCAATTTAAACGATGGTGAATTGTCGTCTATACGCTCTTACAGTGTCTGAGAGTTAAATAGAGCATGGTCGAAGTGGACAAAGGAAAGATAAACAGAGAAATCTGTCACATATTAAGAAGGGATTACATTTAATCTTGCTCGACATTTTCTCATGAAGCGCCCAAAAAAGTCTTTATCCGCCAAGAGAAACCTTATTTGTTGTATTCAGGGACAGAAAACCAGGGCTACCAACGAAATGCAGTCCAACTTTGTTACTTTTAAAATTTAAACCAAAATAGAATGAGTATGTTTACCACTGTTACAAAGTCTATATACCTACGTTAAGTAATTATTCAGAAGTATTCCTGTAGATTTTATTTTTGTTGAGAATAATAACCCTCCAAATTCAAAACGTAAACTCTCACCTGCAGTCATTGGTACGATTTCAGGTAAAATCCCTCTTTATTTTCTTTGGAAAGCAGTTTTTGTGTCTGTTCACTCTTATACAATGGCTAGCAGCTCGCGATCGCGTAAAAGTAGTGAAATTTGGGGTTTCTTCGCCGATTTAAGTGATGGGAAAGCAAAGTGCAATTATTGTTCTAAGTGTATTTCATATAAAGAACGAAATACATTTAATCTAGCGCGTCATGTTCGAGTGCTGCATCCAACAGTGCCATTGTCAGTCACACGCTTAGCGCCCCCTGCTCCTGCATCTTCCGATATTTCTTGGATAAAAAACCCGCACAATCCGGAACTAACATCAGCAAATGCCAGAAGCGAACAGCAGTTGGTGCCAGAAAATAACAGTACCACTTCAGTATCAGAAAGCAGACCTCCATATCACGGAACATTACCCATGTATTTTCCGAAACCTCTTTCTAACAAAAGAAATCAGGAGATAGATTTCGCACTTCTGCAGACTGTTGTAAAGGATTATTTGCCCTTCAACATAGTGGAAAGTAAACATTTCCAAAGTTTTTTAGGCAAACTGAATGGTGCTTACAGAATGCCATCTCGGAAGACCATTTCCAATACGCTGCTACAGCAACAGTACGCCATGATGAAAGAAATTGTGAGAGCCAAAATTAATTCTGCGGAGCGGTTGTGCTGACAATGGATGGGTGGACCTCAACTACAAATGAGAGTTATTTGTCGGTGACAGCACACTACGTTAAAGACCTGGAGCTGGCGTCTTCCCTCCTAGAGTGCTTTAAATACGACGAAAGGCACACGTCAGAAAAACTCTCGGAAGAACTGCTACGTGTCACAAGGGAATGGGGCATTCAAGAAAAAGTCGTCTGTGTTGTCAGCAACAATGCTGCTAACATTGTGGCAGCTATAAGACTCACAGTCTGGAAACACATCCCCTGCTTTGCGCACACACTCAATTTAATTGTTCAGAATGGGCTTCTGCACATTCGACCCATTCTGAATAAAGTAGAAAAAAATGTTGAATTTTTTAAAAGACGTTCGCATGCCTGCACGAAACTGAAAAAGATGCAGGAACAGTTAAAAGAGCCAGTTCTGACACTAAAAAAGGACACTGTTACAAGATGGAATTCAACCTATGATATCCTGTGAAGAATAATCGAGGTTAAGAATTCCCTAATGACAGTTATCACTCTGAATTATCCAGATCTTCCAAATCTGACTGCAGAGGACATTGCAAGTGTAACACAAGCCTGTGACCTGTTGAAAGTTTTCAAAGACTGCACTGAGGAAATGTCAAGTGAAAATGTCACTGCTTCTAAAGTTATGCTACTTAGTCGCTCGTTGAAAAAATGGTGTTGCCGGTTTGTTAATAACACTGAAATTCATGTAGACGTGCAACAGATGGCCGAAAAGTTAGCTGAAGACCTAAAACGACGATTTAGAAATATAGAGGAAAATTCCATTTTCGCGGAAGCAACTGCATTGGATCCCCGGTTCAAATTACATGGTTTTTCTGATAAAAATTCTGCTGAGAAGGTGAAATTAAACCTGATCAGGCACTGTGAGAAATTTGTGACGAACACATCCACTGCTACTGCAACAATCTCAGTTCCAACCACTGAATCAACTTCCAGTCTCTGGCTCGAATTTGATGAAGTGTTTTCCAGGCTGCAGAGTAATCCACACCCGAGAGCTGCTGCAATAGTGGAAGTGGACAAATATTTACAAGAGCCCCTGCTACAGAGACAAGGCAATCCACTTCAGTGGTGGTCTGAACGACTGTCAGTATACCCCTCGCTCTTTGAACTTGCAAAAATACGACTGTGTATTGTCGCAACCTCCACGCCGTATGAAAGAGTGTTCTCGAAGGCAGGACACCTTATAACTGACAGAAGAAATCGCCTGACAGGGAAAAATGTGGAACAAATTATGTTTTAAAACGGAAATCTCTGAAGATTCACCAAATCCGTTGATGTTTATTCACAAATATATATGTGTATTTTTTAAAAAATTTAATTAGGACAATCCTCAAATTGACATTTAGTGTAATTTTTTCAATAATGTGTACGAGATAAACATTCCTACATGAACGATTATCTTTCAAGCGTGGATTCCACGCATGCTTCAGTTCCAGACTCACAAGGTAAGCATTTTATTTTCATGTTGGCTGTGCGTGCTCACACAGCCAGCCTCTTCGTTTGTATTTTAATATTCATTTGTCTGCAAGCGCTGCCAACGGTAGCTTACCCATAGACGCGAAGTATAACTCCACAAATAGTCGCTGGTAATGATGTCAGCACTGCAGGAAGCAGCTGACGCTACCTTCCCCTCGCCCCTCATCGACTGTACCCCTCCTAACCCTATCGTTCCCCAGAAACACCGCGCGATTCGTCGAAGTCGACAGTAGAGGGAGGACTGAAGTGAAGGGACCAAGGGAGAATGAGTGACGTAGCGCCGATATACTGGGGGAGGGAGAGGGGAAGAGAGTGAGTGAACTAGAAAAAAGTGTGGAGTGTGCTATCTGTGAAGAGTTTGAAGTACCAGTTCATTGAAATTGAGTGGTTAATTCACACTTCACTGGAGTGAAGCGTTCATTTGAACGACTCGTTCACGAGCTCCCCATCACTAGTCGATGGTGTAGAACACCGTGAATCAGTAAAACGAAGTAACAGAAACGTATTGTAGTTTCAATGCCGAAGCAACATTTTATTGCACTTGCGAACTCGAGGGTTGCATCAGTATTAAAACACACAACGGTTTCTCTCCGACACACTCTTCTCCCCCTGCTCTGTAATGCAGTTTATAATAATTTGCTGAGTACATAGTAAAATAAGTCTGAGTGTGAGGATGAAAGATCCTCTCATATATGGAATTTAAACGTTAGTGAATTGTCGTCGATGATGTAGAACACCGTGAATCAGTAAAATGAAGTAACAGAAACGTATCGTAGTTTCAGTTTTTTTTTTCCTTTATTGTAATTTTAAACACCTATACAGGCGGGCTGTCAGCAGCATAGTACGCTGCTCTTCAGCCTTAAGTGGAACAATAAACAGGACAGAGAGGTGATATATACAATACAAAAAACGGCGGGCAAAAAATGGGGATACAAAAAAAAACAATAAACAAGAAGCCGTTCACGTTGCATGAAAAGAACACTAACACTTGGAGACACGGCGCACAAAACACGGAGAACGGCGACGGCACATGTGAACAGTTGAGTTGTAACTGCACGAAACACAAACCGATGCACACACACTAAACACTGATGGCGATGATCTCCAGCGCGCGAATGTTCACTGAGCGTGTACGAGTCCGGGGACCTGCCAAGAGAGGAGGTGGAGGAGGAGGAAGGGGAAATGGGAGAGGGGAGAGCAGAGATGCCATGGGCAAAGGAGAGAGGGGGAGGGAGGAAGGGGGAGGGGAAGCCCGGGGGAGAGGGTAGGAGGGAGGGGGGAAAGGAAAGAGAAGGGAAGGGAAAGGGGGGGAGGGAGGGTGCCTAAAGGAAAGGACACAGGAGTTGGGGGGGGAGGATCAAAGTTGATAGGAGGGATAGATGCAGGGGAGGAGGACATCATCAGGGAGGGGGAGCTGGCGGAAGCCACCTTGGGAGAGGGTAAGGAGGGTTGAGAGATGGAGACCGGGTGGGACATGGGAATACAGGCGCGGCAGCGGGCGGGGGTGGGTGAGGATCGGGGAGACGAGCGGGTGAGGAGGGTCGAGTTTACGGGAGGTGTACAGGATCCGTATCCTTTCAAGGAAAAGGAGGAGGTGGGGGAAGGGGATGAGATCATACAGGATCCGCGTGGGGGAGGGGAGACGGATGCGATAGGCAAGGTGGAGAGCATGGCGTTCAAGGATTTGGAGGGATGTATAAAAGGGAGGGGGGGCGGAGATCCAAGCCGGATGGGCATAACAAAGGATAGGGTGGATGAGGGATTTATAGGTGTGGAGGATGGTGGAGGGTTCCAGACCCCACGTACGGCCGGAGAGGAGCTTGAGGAGACTGAGTCGGGAGCGGGCCTTGGCTTGGATTGTCCGGAGGTGGGGATTCCAGGAGAGGCGACGGTCGAGGGTGACGCCAAGGTACTTAAGGGTGGGAGTGAGGGCGATTCGACGGCCATAGATGGTGATGTAGAAATCAAGGAGGCGGAAGGAAGGGATGGTTTTGCCTACAATGATCGCCTGGGTTTTGGAGGGATTGACCTTGAGCAACCACTGGTTGCACCAAGTGGTGAACCAGTCAAGATGGGATTGGAGAAGGTGTTGGGAGCGCTTTAGGGTGGGGGCAAGGGTAAAGGAAGGCGGTGTCATCGGCAAACTGGAGAAGGTGGAGGGGGTTGACGGCGGCAGCATGTCCGCCGTGTACAAAAGGTACAGAAGGGGGGAGAGGACGGAGCCTTGGGGCACACCGGCAGAGGGGAAAAAGGTGTAGGAATCTGACATAGGAAGGACGGCGGGAGAGAAAGGAGCCGATCAGACGGACGTAGTTAATGGAAAGGGCGAAGGTTTGGAGCTTGAAGAGGAGACCGGAATGCCATACGCGGTCATAGGCACGTTTGAGGTCCAGGGAGAGGAAGATTGCGGAGCGACGGGAATTAAGCTGTTCGGAAAGGAGATGAGTGAGGTGAAGGAGAAGATCGTCGGAAGAGAAGGATGGCCGAAAGCCACACTGGGTGACGGGAAGGAGGCGGTGCTGGCGGAGATGCTGGTGGATGCGACGGGTGAGGGTAGATTCCAGGACCTTGCTGAAGACCGAGGTAAGGCTGATGGGGCGGTAGGAGGAGACAGCGGACGGTGGTTTGCCGAGTTTAAGGAACATGAGGATACGGGAGGTTTTGCACAGGTCGGGGTAGTAACCGGTGGACAGGACTACATTGTAGGGCCTGGCCAGGGTGGAGAGGACAGAGACAGGAGCTTCACGAAGGTGACGGTAGGTGACGATCGTGACCAGGAGCGGTGTTGCGTTTTGTGCGGAGTGTAGCAATGAGATCTTGTGTAGTGATAGGGGCATTGAGTTCTGTGTGTGCAATGCTGTCCAAGTACTGGAAACCAGGAGTGAGGTGAGGGGAAGAGGTGTCAGTTCGATCGCGGATATCCGGGAAGAGGGAGTAATCGAAATGGGGATCATCGGGGATGGAAAATACGTCGGAGAGGTAGGAGGCAAAGTGATTGGCCTTACTAAGGGAGTCAGGGAAAGGGTGATCATCATGGAGAAGAGGATAATAGGGGGAGGGTTTAGTTCCGGTAAGGCGACGGAAGGCCGACCAGAACTTAGACGAGTTGATTGGGGGGGTAGCATTTAAACGGGTGCATGTCTGTCGCCAGTCCCGGCGTTTCTTAGCCGCGAGCAAATTACGAATGTGTCGCTGGTGTTGCCGGTGGCGTGTAGTGTGTCCGGGTCACGCGTGCGGAGGAAGGCACGGTAGAGACGACGGGATTCACGGAGGAGGGGAACGGCCTGTGGGGGTAAGGTAGGACGGTGGGGGTGGATGGCGACAGTAGGGACATGGGCCTCCATGGCCTCAGACAAGGTCTGCTGGAGAAAGGAGGCGGCATGGGTGACATCGTCAGGGTGGTGGTAGGTGAGAGGGTGGCTATCGACCTGGGTGGAAAGGGTATCCCGGTAGGTATTCCAGTCGGCTCGGGAATAGTCGTGGACATACTTAGGGGGAGGGTCAGTACGAGGGTCGGGGCGAAGGCGACGACCGTCTGAAATGGTGAGGTGGACAGGGAGATGGTCGCTACCAATAGGCTCCAGGACATCCACCGTTATGCGGCCAAGGAGGTTGGGGGAGGAGAGGATAACATCAGGAGTGGAGTTAGACTCGGGACGGGTGTGCTGGGGGATGGGAATGAGGTCGCCTTGATGGGGGGAGAGGAACCGATGCCACCACCGTAACTGGGCGGCGGAGCGACTATGGATGTTGAGGTCGGCGGCGATCACGTAGGAGGAGAAGGTACGGTCAATGTGGGAGAGGAATGCCAGGGAAGAAGAGACTAAGGATCAGGTGTTCGGTGGGGTCGGGAAGGAGAGTTTGGAGCCGAACGGGGATCTGGCGATGGTGCCCAATGGCAACTCCGCCACGCGCAATTGGGAGGGGATTATCGGAGCGGTGGAGGAGGTAGGGCGTAGTGTGGACGGTGTGGTGGGGTTGGAGGAAGGTTTCATTAAGGAGGAAGGCGTCCACGCGGTGGGTGGCAAGGGTATGGAGAAAGAGGTTCTTGTTGGCAGGAAGGGAGCGGATGTTGTTGAAAAGGATACGTTGCTGTCGCGCCATGACAGGGATTTAAACGAGGGTGTCAAGACGGGAGAAGGTGAAATGGGCCTGGTTGTTAGAGTAGGTGGCGTACATTTTGAGGTGGAAAACGGATCGGGCGGCGAGGGAGATCTGTTGGAGAGTGTGTGGGCGCTGAAAAGGATGTACATTCTGCAGGACAATGGTGAGGAATCAGATGATGTCCTCAGCGGTAGGGGGTGGGCGAAGGGAGTTGCCAGGAGGGGTGGGGGCGTCCAGAGGGCGGACAGGAACGGTGAGTGCAGGTGTGGTAGGAGGGGGTCGGGCCTTACACTTCTGGGAGTAGGTGGGATGAGGGAGGTTACAGGTATTACAGGAGGGGGGGGGGGACTGGAGATTGGGGCACTGCCGTAAAAAGTGGGCTTGCCTACAGTGCGGGCAGGTGGGGGCCTCGCGGCACTCAGAAGTTGGGTGCGCATTATATCGCAAGCACCTTCGGCAGCGGAGGGAATGAGGAGGGGAACGGGAGGGGTCAACTTTATGACGCTGGTTAGAAAGGAGGGCACCCTCCTTCAGGAGATGCTCTATGGAGGGGGCGTGCTCAGAAAAAACGCGCATAAGGCGGGTGGGGCCGGCAGCGTTATGGATCCGGCGAACCGCACGCACCTCCAGATGGGGATGGGCCTGAAGCTCCGCCAACACCTCCTTCTCCGTGATCACTGGACTGAGCCGAGTGATCACAGCAGTGAGGGTCGGCGGGCGACGCGGAGGTTGGGGTTGGCCGGAGGGAGGTGGCGATGGAGCAGGGGTGAGAGAGGCATGAGTGCCAAAGCGGGTGATAGGGATGCGGGAAAGGAGGTCCGTGTGGAGGGTAGGGCTGGGGGAGAAGATGAGTACCGAATCACGGCGAGGAGTGAGGAGGGAGATGGGGGCACCAGGACAATTCTGGCGAAGGAAGAGGGTGAGGGAGGGATCTGGACGGGAGAGGAGGTAGCGGTAGGAGGAGGAGGAGAGGAGGAGGAGGAGGGGGCAGGGACTGGCGGGGAGACATCCATGGCATCAGGGGTGGGGGAAGGGGGACGAGGTGGAGCCTTTTTTGGAGCAGACGAGATAGGAGTGCCACTGGGGCGCTTGACGGCGGCGGAGGAGGTGTGGGGGATGGGAACAACTGGAATGTGGCGGGGAGTGGCAGGTCCCGGGGCTGGAGTCGGCGCCGGAGATGGTGACGGTGACGGTGAAGGCGAAGGCGACGGCGACGATGACGATGACGGTGGCAGTGGCGGCGGTGATGGCGAAGGTGACGGGGAGAGCTGGGCGTGGACAGTGGGCCGACGGGCCACCACCCGAGCCAGAGCTGCAGTGACAGGCTGGGGGAGTGGGGGTAAAGGATCAGAACGAGAGGAACGAGAGGAAGAAGCGGGAGAGGGGGCGACAAAGATAGAGGGTGAAGGGAGTGTGAGGAGAGGTGGGATGGAAGGAGGGGGGTGGGTCTGGGCACACGAAGTTATAGTGGTGGAGGCGGCGGAAGGGGATGTATAGACGATGGCCGTGGTGGTAGTAGTGACGGTGGTGGTGGGGGCGGACATGACGACAGGAAGAAAAAACGCACAGCATGAAAAGGAAAGGACACAAACTGGGAACAGGCGAAGACGCAGACGAACGAAGACCAGGGTCGGACGACCAGGGCGGACGGCGACGGCGGCGGCGAGCACCGGCTGGCGGCAGCGGCGGCGGCGGCGGTGGCGGCGAGCACCGGCTGGCGGCGGCGGCGGCGGCGGCGGCGGCGGCAGCGAGCACCGGCCGGTGGCAGCGGCGGCGGCGGCGGCGGCGGCGGCGAGCAGACGGACGGACAGCAGGCGGCGTCAGCGGCGAACAGACGGACGGACGGACAGCAGGCAGCAGCGGAGACGGACAGGGAGCAGGCAGGCGGACGGACGGACGGACGGACGAACAGCTACAACAGTAAGCGGCGGGCAGACGGGCAGACAGACAGACAGACAGACAGACGAACACAATCTTCGAAAGCGGAGATTCCAACCAGAGAGTAGCCCAGGGTTTGGAATCTGGCGCCTTCGAATGAGGGGATCCAACGCTCTGATGGTAGTTTCAATTCCGAAGCAACATTTTATTGCACATGCAAACTCAAGGGTTGCAACAGTATTAAAACACACAACGGTTTCTCTCCGACACACTCTTCTCCCCCTGCTCTATAATGCAGTTTATAATAATTTGATGAGTACATATTAAAATAAGTCTGAGTGTGATGCTTTGTCTGGCACTGATCGCAATGGAACACGTTTAAAGCAGCAGACACCATGCAACAAGTGTTCACACTGCCATCTGCTGATTATGCAGTAAAACAGGTTGGCGGTACACTTAGCTGCCGACAGATGTCAGCTTCAAACGTCTGCCGTTCATGTGGTAGAGTAGGTTGGCGGTTAACTTACCTGCCGACAGCTGTCACCCTGAACTGCGCTACTTGACTTCTGAATATAAATTTCAGAAACGAAGGATTGTTATACTGTTAAAAACAAATTAAATTTACTTAAGGTTACACCCGTAACACGTAAAAGTAGATGATTTTCCTCAAAATTGGCAAAAATATGAGTGTTCTCACAATGGGTACGTACAAATACGCCTATCAAGTACCACTTTCATCAAATCGGATTCACGATTCGAGGGTTGGATTACCTCTCTTCTTCATCGAAGAGTTTCACTGCCTGGGCTACTCTCAGGGTGCACCTTCGACGTGGAAGATCCCCGCCGTTTCCCTGCCGTGTCTTCTGCTTGCCGTCCATACTGCCTGCCGGTGCTCGCCGCCGCTTGGTCGCCGCCTTCCGGTCCTCGCCGCCGCCGCCGCCGCCGCCGCCGCCGCCGCCGCCGCCGTCGCCGCCTGCCGGGGCTCGCCGCCGCCTGCTGATCGCCGCCGTCGCCATCTGCGCCGCCGTTTGGCCGCCTTCCGGTCCTCGCCGCCGGCGCCGCCGCCGCCGTCGCCTGCCGGTGCTCGCCGCCGCCGTCGCCTGCCAGTGCTCGCCGCCGCCGCCGCCGCCGCCTGCCGGTCGCCGCCGTCGCCGTCTGGTCGCCGCCGCCGCCCCTCTCGCGCGCCGCCGCCATGTCTCAACCCACCACCACCACCACTATCATTTTACCTCTCCCTCCGCTGCTCCAACCACCATCACATGGAGCTCTTCCTCCACCCCACTTCCCGTCCTTCCTTCTCTCCCTGTCCACCCCACCCCTGCACCACTTTCGGCTGTAACCACCCCCAACTCCTCCTCCCCTATCACTGTCGCCCCATCGACAGCTACTGACTTTCCGCCGCTCCCCGCACCGCCTCCGACAGGCTCCAAGCCAGCACGGATCTCTGCTCGACGTTCCACAGTCTCAATGACACCCACGCCCCTTCTGTCTGCGTCATCCGCTGCTCAGGGTGGTCCTGCCCCCCGCCATCTCCCCCTGCAACCCGTACCCCTGCCCCCTCTCCACCCGGTCGTGCCCTCGAAACCTTCAAAGCGCCCGAATGTTGACCCTTTCCCTGCAGTCTCCTCCAAAAAAAAACCCCAGCCCCCGTGACCCACCCACCCCCATGGACGTGGCTCCGACCCCCGCCCCCGCCCCCGCCCCGCCTGCCACCCACACCTTTGTCCTCTCCAATCCTGACCCTCAATTCCTTGATGCCCGCTCCCTCACCCTCGCCATCCGGAAATACTACCCCAATGCTCCAATCTCCCAACTTATTCCTCGCAAGAACTCGGTCCTCATCAAACAACCAGGCCCACTTCACCTTCTCCCCCCTCACCACCCTTGTCTAACTCTCCACTCCCATGGCACAACAACCGTACCGTATCCTGTACCACAACATTCGCTCCCTGCCCACCCACAAACTCCTCTTCCTCCACACCCTACGTCAGCACCGCGTGGATGCCTTCGTCCTAAATGAAACCTTCCTTCAACCCCGTCTCCACGGCTCCTTACACTCTACACCGCACCGATAACCCGTACCCTCTCGCGCGTGGCGGAGTTGCTATTGGCCACCTCAAGCACCTCCCTGTCCGGCCCCAACCTCTCCTTCACAATCCTGCCGAGCATCTCACCCTCAGCCTCTTCTTTCCCACCCTTACCATCACCTGTGCCACCATTTATGTCCGCCCTCGCACCCCCCTCCCGTACGATTTCCTGGCCCACATTGACCGCACCTTCTCCACCTACGTGATTGCCGCTGACCTCAATATCCACAGCCATGATCCTGCCGACCTCCGGCGGTGGCATCAGTTTCTCACCACTCTCCAGGCAGACCTGGTTCCCCTGCCTCAGCACTTCCGGCCCGAATCCAACACCACTCCTGATGTGGTCCTTACCTCTCTAAACCTCCTTGGGCGCATCACCGCGGATGTCCTTGACCTCATTGGCAGTGACCATGCTCCTGTCCTCCTCACTATCTCTAACGGTCGCCATCCCCGCCACGCTCCTCGCCCTGACGTCCCTCCTAAACTTGTCCATGATTACTCCCGTGCCAACTGGGATGCCTACTGGGATTCCATTCACACCCAGGTTGACGGCCACGACCTTACCCTCCAGTCTCCTGATGACATCGCTCGCACTGCTGCCTTCTTGCACCAGACATTGTCTGACGCCGTCGCCACCCATATCCCCACCAAAGCCATCCACCCTCACCGCCCCGCCCTGCCTCCACAGGCCGTCCTTCTCCTTCGAGAGTCCCACCGCCTCTACCGCTCTTTTCTCCACACTCGTGACCAGGATACACTTACCCGCCACCGGCAATTACAGCGACACATCCGCAACCTGCTTGTTGCGAAGAAACGCCGAACCTGGCGCCAGACATGTACACGACTTAACACCACACTCCCCATCAACTCTTCCAAGTATTGATCTGCGTTCCACCGCCTTACTGGGAACCGCCCCACCCCCCCAGTACCCTCTCCTCCTTAATGACCGTCCCTTTCCTGACAACCTCAGTAAGGCCAACCACTTTGCCTCCCACCTCTCTGATGTTTTTTCCATCCCAGATGATCCCCACTTTGATTATTCCCTCTTCCCTGATGTCATGGACCATAAGAATGCCTCTGTTCCTCCCCTTGCTCCTAGCTTCCAGTACTTGGGCCACACCCCACCTTCTGCACTTAACACTCCCATCACTACACAGGACATCAGCCTCACACTCCACACTAAACGCAACACTGCTCCCGGCCACGACTGCGTTACCTACCGCCACCTCACACACTGCCCTCCCTCCTTCCTTTCCCTCCTTGCCACCCTCTACAATGTCATCCTTGCCACTGGCTTCTATCCCGACCTGTGGAAAACCTCCCGTATCCTGATGTTCTCCAAACCCAATAAGCCTCCATCTGATGCCTCTTCCTATCGTCCTATCTGTCTCACATCGGTGTTCAGCAAGCTCTTGGAATCCATCCTTTCCCGGCGCATCCATCTCCACCTCCACCAAAACCACCTCCTCCCATACACCCAATGTGGCTTTCGACCCTCCTTCTCTGCTGATGACCAACTCCTCCGCCTCACTCATCTCCTCTCCCTCCAGCTTAACTCCCGTCGCTCCGCCATTTTTGTCTCACTTGACCTCGAAAAGGCCTACGACCGTGTCTGGCATCCCGGTCTCCTGTTTAAACTCCAAACCTACGCCCTTCCTATCAACTACATCCGTCTGGTGGCCTCCTTCCTCTCCCACCGCCCCTCCTATGTTACCGTCCATCATGCCAATTCCCACACCTCCTACCCCTCTGCCAGTGTGCCCCAGGGCTCTGTCCTCTCCCCTCTCCTCTACCTCCTGTACACGGCAGATATGCCCCAACCCCCTCCTCCAGTACACCTCTTGCAATATGCTGATGACACCGCATTCCTCGCCCACGCTCCTACCCTCCAACGGTCCCAACGCCTTCTCCAGAATCACCTTGACCTTTTTGCTGCATGGTGTAACCAATGGCTCCTGAAACTCAATCCTTCCAAGACCCAGGCAATCATCGTAGGTCGTACCACTCGCTCCTTCCGACTCCTGGATTTCTCCCTTACTGTCTGCGCACGTCCTATTCCCCTCACCCCCACCCTCACCTACCTTGGCCTCACCATTGACCGTCACCTCACCTGGATACCTCATCTCCGCTCCATCCAATCCAAAGCCCACAACCGCCTCCGACTCCTCAAACTCCTCTCTGGCCGGACATGGGGGTTGCACCCCTCTACCATCCTCCACACCTACAAATCCTTCATCCGTCCCATCCTCTGTTATGCCAGTCCTGCCTGGATATCTGCCCCCCCCCCCCAAATTCTATCAGTCCCTCCAGATCCTTGAGCGTCATGCACTCCGCCTCGCCTTCCGTATCCGCCTCCCGTCCCCCACGCGGATCCTCTATTATCTCATTCCTTTCCCCCATCTGCTCCTATTCCTCGAACATATCCGCATCCTCTACACCTCCCGCCGTCTTGAACCCCCTCACCCCCTGGTTGCTCCTCTCCTCTCCCGTCCCTGCCCCCTACCACGTCTTCACCGTTGTGTCCCCCCTACCTTCCATCTCTACACCCTCCATCTCCTTTCCCAAGGTGGCTTCCGTCACCTCCCCCTCCCGGATGATGCCCTCTCTCCCTCATTTTATCCTTCCTATCAACTCTGATCCTCAATCCCACTCCTTTTCCTCTGTCCTTTCCCTGGGCTCCCTCTCCCCCCCTTCTGTCCTGTTTTTCTCCCCACTAAACCTCTCCCTACCTCCCTTCTCCCCCCCAGTCCTTTTGTATTCCCCTCCTCTGCCTACCCCACTCCCTGTCGCGTCTGCCCCCCACCCCTCTTATGGGTCCTCATCCTCCTTCAGCTCCTTTCCCGGCTCCCCCCTTCTTTTTTACTCTCCTTTTCCCCCTTTTTTGTTATCCCATCTTCTGTCCAGTTTCCCCCCACCTGCTCTCGACTGTGGTGTCACATTTGCCAACTTTTTAGTGCAGTGTTCCAGTGACTATTCAGTGTTGTTTGTCTTTCTCGTGTTGCGAACAGAAACCATGCTGTCGCTAGGTGTGAATTTTATGTCCTTTGCGAACAGAATCCAGACTGTCGCCGTGTTTTTTTAATTGTCTATTGCTTTCCCTGTCTGCTTCGTATGTATTTTTATTAGCGTCATCATCCCTATGTTGTTGTTTTAAGTTCCACGATTTCTTTTCGCCTTGTTACTCTCTAAGTCTCCGATTTTATCGCCTGTTTTTTATTATTTGTTCTCTTGATCTAGCTGCTGCCAGCCCGCCCCCTTCGGGGGGAATTGAAATTCAATAAATGAAAAAAAAAAAATCGGATTCAGTGGTTGAATGGGATGTAAAAGTGACATCCAGCTAAACCCGAACGTTTTGTTTGGGAAAGCTATTTGGAAAACAATTTTTGGAGAGAGGATGAAAGATCCTCTCATATATTGAATTTAAACGGTAGTGAATTGTCGTCTTTACGCTCTTACAGTGTCTGAGAGTTAAATAGAGCATGGTCAAAGGGGACAAAGGAAAGATAAACAGAGAAATCTGTCACATATAAAGAAGGGATTACATTTAATCTTGCTCGACATTTTCTCATGAAGCGCCCAAAAAAGTCTTTATCCGCCAAGTGAAACCTTATTTGTTGTATTCATGGACTGAAAACTAGGGCTACCAACGAAATGCAGTCCAATTTTGTTACTTTTAAAATTTAAACCAAAATAGAATGAGTATGTTTACCACTGTTACAAAGTCTATATACCTACGTTAAGTAATTATTCAGAAGTTTTCCTGTAGATTTTATTTTTGTTGAGAATAATAAACCTCCAAATTCAAAACGTAAACTCTCACCTGTAGTCATTGGTACGATTTCAGGTAAAATCCCTCTTTATTTTCTTTGGAAAGCAGTTTTTGTGTCTGTTCACTCTTATACAATGGCTAGCAGCTCGCGATCGCGTAAAAGTAGTGAAATTTGGGGTTTCTTCGCCGATTTAAGTGATGGGAAAGCAAAGTGCAATTATTGTTCTAAGTGTATTTCATATAAAGAACGAAATACATTTAATCTAGCGCGTCATGTTCGAGTGCTGCATCCAACAGTGCCATTGTCAGTCACACGCTTAGCGCCCCCTGCTCCTGCATCTTCCGATATTTCTTGGATAAAAAACCCGCACAATCCGGAACTAACATCAGCAAATGCCAGAAGCGAACAGCAGTTGGTGCCAGAAAATAACAGTACCACTTCAGTATCAGAAAGCAGACCTCCATATCACGGAACATTACCCATGTATTTTCCGAAACCTCTTTCTAACAAAAGAAATCAGGAGATAGATTTCGCACTTCTGCAGACTGTTGTAAAGGATTATTTGCCCTTCAACATAGTGGAAAGTAAACATTTCCAAAGTTTTTTAGGCAAACTGAATGGTGCTTACAGAATGCCATCTCGGAAGACCATTTCCAATACGCTGCTACAGCAACAGTACGCCATGATGAAAGAAATTGTGAGAGCCAAAATTAATTCTGCGGAGCGGTTGTGCTGACAATGGATGGGTGGACCTCAACTACAAATGAGAGTTATTTGTCGGTGACAGCACACTACGTTAAAGACCTGGAGCTGGCGTCTTCCCTCCTAGAGTGCTTTAAATACGACGAAAGGCACACGTCAGAAAAACTCTCGGAAGAACTGCTACGTGTCACAAGGGAATGGGGCATTCAAGAAAAAGTCGTCTGTGTTGTCAGCAACAATGCTGCTAACATTGTGGCAGCTATAAGACTCACAGCCTGGAAACACATCCCCTGCTTTGCGCACACACTCAATATAATTGTTGAGAATGGGCTTCCGCACATTCAACCCATTCTGAATAAAGTAAAAAAAATGATGAATTTTTTAAGTGAAGTTCGCATGCCAACACGAAACAGAAAAATATCCAGGAACAGTTAAAAGAGCCAGTTCTGACACTAAAACAGGACACTGTTACAAGATGGAATTCAACCTATGATATCCTGCGAAGAATAATCGAGGTTAAGAATTCCCTAATGACAGTTATCACTCTGAATTATCCAGATCTTCCAAATCTGACTGCAGAGGACATTGCAAGTGTAACACAAGCCTGTGACCTGTTGAAAGTTTTCAAAGACTGCACTGAGGAAATGTCAAGTGAAAATGTTGTCACTGCTTCTAATGTAATGCTACTTAGTCGCTCGTTGAAAAAATGGTGTTGCCGGTTTGTTAATAACACTGAAATTCATGTAGACGTGCAACAGATGGCCGAAAAGTTAGCTGAAGACCTAAAACGACGATTTAGAAATATAGAGGAAAATTCCATTTTCGCAGAAGCAACTGCATTGGATCCCCGGTTCAAATTACATGGTTTTTCTGATAAAAATTCTGCTGAGAAGGTGAAATTAAACCTGATCAGGCACTGTGAGAAATTTGTGACGAACACATCCACTGCTACTGCAACAATCTCAGTTGCAACCACTGAATCAACTTCCAGTCTCTGGCTCGAATTTGATGAAGTGTTTTCCAGGCTGCAGAGTAATCCACACCCGAGAGCTGCTGCAATAGTGGAAGTGGACAAATATTTACAAGAGCCCTGCTACAGAGACAAGGCAATCCACTTCAGTGGTGGTTTGAACGACTGTCAGTATACCCCTCGCTCTTTGAACTTGCAAAAATTCGACTGTGTATTGTCGCAACCTCCACGCCGTGTGAAAGAGTGTTCTCGAAGGCAGGACACCTTATAACTGACAGAAGAAATCGCCTGACAGGGAAAAAGGTGGAACAAATTATGTTTTTAAACGGAAATCTCTGAAGATTCACCAAATCCGTTGATGTTTATTCATAAATATATATGTGTATTTTTTAAAAAATTTAATTAGGACAATCCTCAAATTGACATTTAGTGTAATTTTTTCAATAATGTGTACGAGATAAACATTCCTACATGAACGATTATCTTTCAAGCGTGGATTCCACGCATGCTTCAGTTCCAGACTCACAAGGTAAGCATTTTATTTTCATGTTGGCTGTGCGTGCTCACACAGCCAGCCTCTTCGTTTGTATTTTAATATTCATTTGTCTGCAAGCGCTGCCAACGGTAGCTTACCCATAGACGCGAAGTATAACTCCACAAATAGTCGATGGTAATGATGTCAGCACTGCAGGAAGCAGCTGACGCTACCTTCCCCTCGCCCCTCACCGACTGCGACCCTCCTAAATGCGGCAGTGAGGACAATAAAAAATTGATTTTTGCTGCAGATGTAGATGTCAGAGCTGTTCATTGTGTTTATGAACTGAAAATTGTAACAATTTACCAAAAAATTAAAGCAATCTACAATTTCAGATTTTTTTCCTTAAAAAGTAGGGACTGCTGAACCTGTTTTTTCATTATGCCACATTTATGTAAGACCATTCAAATTAAAAGTCACTGTGATAAACAAAATGGCTTATTTATCTTTTATAAAGCATCAACGTAAGAGGGTAAAGAGAGATTTGGTAACCCACCCACCCACAGCCCCCAGAATCTTGGTAGTGGTGGCAGACTGATCTGTAATGTAGCCCAAGGTGTATCTTAGTTTTGAACGTGACAATTTGGTTGTGAATTTGTGAAGCCAATGAATGTGAATATGAATTAAAGGCTGTGGTGACAGACTGATCAGTAGTGCAGTCTAATCTCTATGTTTGCACACCATATTTAATGCTCTTTGAAATATTTCACACTTTCCATTATAAAATTTAAAACAGCCAGTGGTGTCACTTTCCTCAACATTGTAGCAGGACAAATGGATGCATTTTAGAGAGATCTTTAATCCAATGTAACACTTGCAGTGCATATTTTTGTAGTATGAAAATATAAATATGAAAATTGCCAAATACAGCGCTTTAGCTTTGCAAACACTTAAATATGGTGGTTTCATGGTTTACTGCCATCTGCTTCTCATCAAAATGAGTCACTCTTAGTACAGCTTGTTGTGTTGAAGTGGTGGGAAATGTCACATCAGCAGCTGAACATAGTACCAAATTCAGAATACATTTATTAGATATTAAACAAATCTGCAATGAATATTTTCATGCATATTATGTACATATAATATACATAAACTACGGAAATGTACTGCGGATGGGGGGGGGAGGTCCTATATGTGACTTTTACCACTTAAAATATTATTTCCGTCTTTTACATTTTCCCACAATTCACACAATTTTTTTGCAAGTTCCTGGAATTGTATAAAAGAGGGGTTTCACTTAGTCAAAGTCTCGAGGTTGTTGCATTTCTTTCTTTTTTTTATCATCTTTCTTATTATCCTCCGGAGCACGTGGATTATTCACTGTGGCTGTTATGTGAGTGACTTATCATAGACTGTTGTGTCTCCATCCATTTTTCAGTTTGTTCGTATATATCAACTTTTCTTGACGTTGCGAAGGTGTTACATGGTTTCATTGTCAACCTGGTGCGCACATCTAGTTGAACATATGTAAATTTGACATTAATCATTTTGAGATTTTTCCAACTTGCCTAGGCAAATGCTAAGCTAGATTTCATTTTGCTTTCTTTTGTTAACAAGCATAAAACATGAATCACTGACATCACGCTACTTCTTTTTTAAAGAGGTAGAGACACACATTTTGCTGTTTTCGAGATTCAAGCACTGGATTATTTCTCTTATTACCACAGTATATTTGTTTCATTAATGCTTTTATTGGTAATTGTTCATGTAAGTGTTCAAGTTTTTCCTTTTATACTAAAAATGGACTGGAATGCTCTCTTTGAAATTCTGAAGGTAACAGGAATAAAATACAGGGAGCAAAAGGCTGTTTACAGGTTGTCCAGAAACCAGACTGCAGTTATAATAGTCAAGGGGCATGAAAGGGAAGCAGTAGTTGAGAAGACAATGAGACAGGTTGTGACAAAGCAAGCTGGGATAATTTTAATTACCCTCTTTTTTTGCCATCTGCCTACTTAAATTCATTTTTCCACTTTTAACTAGTTACCATTAACATAAGCGAATAAAATTGCATTTTCATAAAAGAGAAATGTTGGCTCTTGGTCTTAAAGAATATAACACCAGATCTAATTTTGACTATTCCTAGTTAGTATCTTTCATTATAGGAAAAATCAGTAATTGTTTTGTGACTTAAATTCTATTGTTGACGTATAAACAAATATCAATTATGTAATGTAACATTTGGAAGACAAATACGAGTAATCTTAAAGTATCTATTTGGCTCTCTTCAAAAACATATTAGCAAATCCAGCCCTGAATTAATTCCAAAGTAATTAACAGTTTTATCAAAAGTATTGTTTGTGTAACTATATTTGTTGTCTTCATGATTTAAACAGTTCAGCTTAACCCCTGTAGTAGGAGAAACTGTTAAAAGAAATGAATCTTTTGATGTATTCAGTTAATTTAATGAGTTAAGTTTTAATTGCAATTTCTGTAAATTTAACTTTAAACAATGTGTAGTTTCAGTACCTATTATTGTGATGATATATAAGGGCCTCATTTTTGGTCATGAGACAGTCCACAGCTGAGTTTCAGATGAGAAACCTGTGTTGGTTAGAATGACAACAATGCTTCAAGTTAACTGTAGAATAAGTGTTAAACAATTAGACTGTGTGTAAAAACAATGACAGTGTCTGCTTTCCATATGAACCTATTTATTCTTCAAGAACTGTGTGAATTATGTGGTTATGTTTTTACTGCTCGTAGATGCTCAACAGTAAACTATTGTAGCAGTATGTGGAGGTTCGCCTGCAAACTATTAATGAGGCTTATGGAAAGTTTAAACAGTAGTGCACTGGCTATACATATATAACTGTGTGTTACTGGGGGATAGTGCAAAGTGAAAGTAAAAGTCAGTGAAAAGGAACTGTGCATCTGTCAGCTACATTATTTACCGTAGTCAGCATCCAAATTGCAGATCCCATTTTTCAGCCAGTGTAACTACACAGTATGTCAACACCAAGGACAATCAACAAACAAAGAAAAAAAAGCAGGTTAAACCGCTACAAGGGTTTTGGCCTATCCTCAGTGTTTTCAATCTGTACATTGAACAAACAGTAAAAGAAACCAAAGAAAAATGTGGAGTAGCAATTAAATTTTAGGGAGAAGAAATAAAAACTTTGAGTTTTCCTGCTGACTTTATAATTCTCTCAGGGAGAGCAAAGGACTTGGGAAAGCAGTTAAATGGAATGGATAGTGCCGTGAAAGGAGGATGTAATATGTATTTACTCGAATCTAAGCCGCACTTTTTTTCTGGTTTTTGTAATGCAGAAAACCGCCTGTGGCTTAGAATTGAGTGCAAAGTAAGCGGAAGTTCTGAAAAATGTTGGTAGGTGCCACTACAACTAACTTCTGCCATCGAATATATGTAGCACTATACAGGCATGCTTTCCAGGCACAAAGATAAGTACTGACACACCAAACCTCTGTGTCAGTAAATAAATTAAAAGAAAGGGTAGAAGAATGTAAACATTATGCCATGTATTCTTTTGTGTTTGCTGCTATCTCATTTAAATCCTGCCTGCCTAATAAACTACGAAACTAGAGCGAGACAACAGCAAAAGCAGAAGAATATACATATCAAGTCATGTTTATATTTATATTATTCTTATGCTGAATAGTGATACAGTCAGAAATGAAGCATGGCAATTGACTAGATTTTTATATCTAAGATGAATCTGATTTCTGTGCAGAATGTAATGTACTAAAGAGGCGTCTCCAAAGATTTCCAAATGGAGAAAAATTTTCTCTAAACTCTCGTTCAGAACATCATCTATAATACGCAGTCTATTATTTGGTGCTTGTTGCTCATTATCAAAGAAAGCAGCAGTGTTGGTATCAACAAATAGCAGTCTCTTGCCATTGTTGCGCTTATTAGACAAGTCCTCTCTCTCTTTTTTTTTTAATTGTAAGCCGCAGTAGCGCGCACAAAAGCAAGCCATGTCGTGAGCAGCGACAGGTAGTAAACAAACAATGCATGACACAGTACAATAATGCATTTTCTGCTTAGAGTGATGTAAAAACCTATAACAAAGAAAACGGCACTTACCAGATCAAAATAAGCAACCAATTCTAACCAGACGAAGCACGTCAAAAAGGAAGGGTACTCGTATAAATACGGACGGAGCACCTGACACATAGCAATGGCTGCTTGGTAAAGCTTAACTGTTAAACTTATGACTCGAGCCAAACTACTGTAGCTGTATCTTCATCCCTCCGACTTCAGTTGTGTATCATGTTACAATGGACCAACTTTGTTTCAATTTGGAGGTGCGGTGTAAAACATTTCTCTCCCCTTGAATTTCGAGTCTCAAATTTCAGGTGCAGCTTAGTTTCTGGAAATTATTTTTCCCTTGATTTCGAGTCTCATTTTTCAGGTGCGTCTTAGATTCAAGTGCGGCTTTGATTCGAGTAAATACGGTAAACATCAACAAAAGCGAAATGGATAAAGGAGAGTAGTTGAATTAAATCAGATGATGCTAATAGGATTAGATTAGGAAATGGGACGCTTAAAGTAGTAGATGAGTTTTGCTACCTGTGCAGCAAAGTAACTGATGATGTCAGAAGTAGAGAGGATATAAAAGATAGACTGGCAGTGGTGAGAAAAGCATTCCTGAAGAAGAGAAATGTGTTAACATTGAATATAGATTTAAGTGTTAGAAAGACTTTTCCAAAGGTATTTGTCTGGAGTGCATCCATGTATGGAAATGAAACATGTTCGATAAACTCTTTAGACAAAAAGAGATAGAAGCTTTTGAAATGTGGTGCTGCAGAAGAATGTTGAAGTTTAGATGGGTCAATCATGTAACTAAGGAGGTACTGAATGGAGTTGATGAGAAAAGAAATTTGTAGCACAACTTGACCAAAGGATAGAATTGGTTGATAGGACACATTCTGTGACATCAAGGGATCACCAGTTTAGAATTGGACAAAAGTTTGGGGAGTAAAAATCGTAGAGGGAGACCCAGTAAGCAGTTTAAGAAGGATGTATGTTGCAGTAGTTATTGGGGATGAAGAACCTCGGACAGTATAGGGTAGCATGGAGAGATGCAACAAACCAGTATTCAGACTGAAGACAACAACAACAACTAAAAGATGGCAATAAAATCATAATCCAACATAACCTTTATAGATGGACTATCTGTGGTTGAGTGACCATGTACACTTAACAACACCAAAACTGGCCACAGGAAATTATGGCCAGAGGTGAAGTCCTGTATGATACTGCCACAACAAAATGAAGCATGTCACATTTTCACTTTATAAATTATAGAACTGATCATATTTTAGAAGCATATCTTATAAGGTGAGGACATCAAGGATGTGCAAGTTGGTGGAATTCCAAAACTTGTCATCTGTTCAAATATAGTAAAATTAAAATGTTTCCAAGACTGTGAATTGCACAATTTATTTTGATATCCAGGTCAATAGTCATCTCCAAAGGTTAAAGTCACCTCATTTCATTATCAGTTTATTCTGAGGCCACTCTAAAGAGGAAAAATTACTTGGAATATTATGGAAAACTGGTCCTGTCACTATTCTAGACCTGTATATTCTTTTAAAAAAACTGTAAACAGAATATAGTGTCACTGTTGAAAAATACTCTGCATAGCTACTGATGGTGGTCTTTTCAGTTAAATGGATAACATCATTAATTTCTGCTGATTGGAGTGCAGGTTCAACTCCCATTTTGATTCCCTGATTTTTCTTTATGACACACATTCCTTTCTTTTGACAAGTGTTTGGTGTTTGTTGCTTGCTTTAATTTCCCACAAATCTTCTCTACTTCTCCATGTAAACACTGTCCACTTCTAAGCACTTTTTGTAATGCTCTACTAGCTTCTTCATCTCCTCTGCATAGAAGTTCTTTGTGTGGAAATTGAACCAGTTGACAATATCCATCTTGAGATCCTCATCATCTTCAAACAATTGTTCCAAGTGCAAGAAGAGCTAGTAATTGCTGGATGTGGATCAGAACTGTAGAGTGGTTGTTTGAAAAGTCCCCAACATAAATGCCGGATCTTTACCATTATATGGACAGTGTGTGCACACACATCAAGGAGAAGGCCTATCTCAGATGGCAGTTTCCCACACCATCAATCTTTGATGGCACATCTCAACTTTGTGAGCACTTCGCAATACGTGTCAACAACTATTAACCCATGTTATAAGAAATCAACCAAAGAAGTGTCCTTTTCATCCCAAAAACACTATCCATAATTTCTTGAGTATGCGGATTACTTTAAGTTTTTTGGCTTTGGTGAAGCTTAATGGCACCACTCCATTGCCTGTTGTTTCAACTATGCAATGGTTTAGGATATCCATATATTGTTACCCACAACTGTGTGGAAAACAAATCATCTCCATCCTGTCAATAGTGTTCCAAAAACACCTGCCCTCATGATATGCTTTGACCTTTGTGTCGGTTAAACATTTTTGGTACTAATCCTGCACACAATTTGCAATATCTGAGGCAGTCCCTTGACAGTCTCGTAAACAGGAGTGTGTGCAACACAAGGATACTCATCAGGCAGAGCACCAATTGTGACTCATCAATCAAACTGCAGTATTTGGCTCACGTGTTGAATGATTTCATCGGTCTAGATACTGAACCTGTCACTCTGCTATTCATGATCCACATTTTTACCGCCACTTTTTAAGTCTTAGTTCCTTTGTCTTATCTTTTCTTCATTCATTATTGTAGACCTATAAAGTAGTCAGAACTTCGGATGAATTTGGTCTGTAGTTTCTTTTGCATGCAAAAATCAGATTGCCACCCGTATTTCACAACTTGTTTGAACAACAATTTTTGAAGCCATTGTTTTTTGCTTTCACCCTGTGTCAAATAACCATTGAATCTAAACAATGACTTCTGTGACATTGTAAACAGTTGGTAGAGAGCACTGCATTCATTCTACTTTGTTCCGGGGTGGCAGTATTTAAATATAAGCAGATGGCCCCTGCTTCTCAAATATGTCTCATTATGTGGAACACATTCCTTTTATACCATAATGTACACTTAATTTCCAACACTAGAGGCAATGGTAAGTTGGCTACAAATTGAGGAGGCTCATTTCTGTTGACAGCTTTTTGTAAAACTGGCAACAGTCTAGCAGTTCACTGGCAGCTATTTCTGCTGTTAGACAACCAATGTGAGGTGGCTCCAGCATATGGAAAAAATAATGAAATTATAATAAGAACAATATACTAACAAAATATGAATTTCATTACAGTTAAGTGAAAGGTTGATGGTTTCCAAAAGATGATATTCAGTTTATGCAACAGCAGCAATAATAACACAAAAGATTTTTTTCTATGATTTCGTTACTGAATTCCATTCGGTCATTTTGCAGCTTGATTACAGAAAGAGAAAATATCTGACTTAAATATACTGGTTCTGCAGCAATATTTGAAGTGACTATTACAGTACCCATCATATGTGGAGAAAACATTGTACCACATGGCTAACAGGATACTGCTGTTGCAGATACTCATTTTACTGTAATGGTGGTTAAGGCATATAGCTCATAAACTGAGATTTAAAGTCAGTTGAAATGTGCATATGTGACCATCTTCCTTGAGTCAGAAATTTAAAATTTATAGGCTCAGTTTCAAATCTTATTTGTGAACTAGCTGAGAAACCCAGTGTTGTCCAGGTATTTATTTATAGCTGTGCTCAAGACTTCAAATGCATGTAATTTATTTTTGATTTGTAAAGCTTCTTTGTATATGAAATTTGGAGTAGTATGAGTGGGGCCACGAACAAAGAAATTGTTTGCTTCACTGACAGAGAAGAGAGCTATGTAGAGCTGACCGTGCGAACAGCAACTGGCTGACCCTAAGACCTGTGCCCACACCACACAGCATCTGGCCGTTTGCTTTGTTTATGGTCATGGCATCACATAAGCTCACTGAGTGAAGGGTTTTGAGGAGCGAAAAATGCATTATGCTCTCAACCAGAGTTATGTTGTGCCTCAATTTCAGAAGGAGTTTCCAAAGCAGTTTAAAGCCTGATGTTCTCGAGCCACAGAAAGTCATGCCTCAGGGTCTTCATTGAGTTCTTGAGACCAAATAGTCCTCAGTCTTTTAGCTGTTCTGAGGCATTCAGAGAGACTTGACTGTTTTCTAGGCATTTTTTTGTAGCAATGAAAATGTAATGAGTAAGCACCCAAATCACAGAGCAAAGTTAATAAATTCGATTTTCTCTAGCAAAAAATATAAATAAAACCTATCAAACAAAACAAAGCAATGTCATCAAGTTTTTAATATATAAAGTGAAATCAGTAAATCCGTACATCCTAGACAAGTAAATTCAATATTTGGTTGTATTCATAAAGATAAGACTGCAGTGCTTAATTCTGCCACTGACGTAAACTTCGGAAAATGCTTCTACCACTGTGGTAAATGTAAATGTCATGAGACTAGGGCCTCCCGTTGGGTAGACCGTTTGCCAGGTGCAAGTCTTTCGATTTGATGCCACTTTGGCGACTTGCGCATCGATGGGGATAAAATGATGATGATTAGGACAACACAACACCCAGTCCCTGAGCGGAGAAAATCTCCAACCCAGCCGGAAATCGAACCCGGGCCCTGAGGATTGACACTCTGTCACACTGACCACTCAGCTACCCGGCGCAGTAAAAAACCCTCTCTAAGAAAGATGTCAAATACAAATAAAACTACCAAAGAAAATAAGGCAATATCATTGAGTTTTTAATTCACAAAGCCAAATCAGTAAATCTATATATCCTAACAGAGTAAATTCTCTGTTAGTTTTTATTCATAAAGATCAGATTGCAGTGCTTAAGTCTATCACTGACATAAACTTCCAACAATGCGTCTGTCACTAAGTTTAAAAAAAACTAACAGTGCCATCTATGATGATTAAACATCTGTACTACTAAGCTGAGTCAACAATTTTATGTAAAATGTTAAATTATGATATCTTTTGTTTTTCTGTGATCTGATTTTGATGAAAGAAAGCCTATATGTTGCCCAAGCTATGCTCAAGTCACCTGTGAAAAACTCATGAAAATTTGTCCAGTAGTTTCAGAAATTGGCATGTTCAAATGGACAGATGTGATGGTTTTGGATAAGATTTTAAATTACAATATCTTTTTTGTCTGTGATCTGATTTTGATAGAACTAAAGCCTAAGTGCCCGAAGCTACATTCAAGTTACACCATGAAAATTTGTATAGTTAATAGTTTTGGAAACAAGTGTGTTCAGACAGTTAGACATGACTGTTTTACAGTTTTATTATTAGTACAGATTGTTAACAAACAAAATTTCAAGTGAATTTGTCTGGGTAAATCAGGTTCGCTACAGGAAATGACAATTGCGTTTCTAAATTTTTGTGGGATGTTGCCATATCTTGACTACATTGACAACAGGGAGAATGTCTTCCCATAGCCAACCTATTTTAATTGAGCAGATCCAGAAGTCTTGTGCTACTAAGAATAGCCCATTGTTGTCCAGTCCTCAGAGATGAGGGATAGTCAAACATAAAAAGAAAGAGTGTCAAAATAACAAAAGAGGCTAAAGCTGGCTAGACATAATGTTCAGATGCATTGATGGCAACCTACATCATAAATTAAGAGGTGGTGGTTTACCAAACTGAACAAGGCCTGTGGTTTCTATACAGCTACCCACAGCAGGCTCAGTTTATTCTTAATTTAGTTTCTGATAGTTTCACATTAATAATGTCTTGTAGATTATCAGAACATTTACATAGAATTATCAAGGAGGTGTAATTCTTAGAACTGACTGCTAACATACTCCATCTACAAGTGAAATTTCTGGGAACCAAAGTCTCCTCTATAGGAACCAACATGGGTTCCAAAAATGATCGAGTGAAAACCAAGTTGCTTTGTTCATCCAAGAGACCCAGAAAACAGTAGACACAGATGTCCAGGTAGATGCCGTGTTCCTCAACTTCTGGGAGGCATTTAATACTGTTCCACACTGTTGCCAAATGAACAAAATACGAGCATATGGAATATCAGACCTGGTGTGTTATTGGGTTGAAGGGTTTTTAACTAACAGAACACATCATGTCATTCCGAATGAGAGAAGTCTTCAGACCTAAAAGCACTTTTGATGTGCCCTAAAGCAGTGTTATAGGACCACTGCTTTTCACAATATATATAAATGACCTAGTATATAATTGGAAGTTCCATGAGGCTTTTCACAGATGACACTCTTGTGTAAAAAGTCTCGATGGTAGAAAATTGGTCCTTGACATCGACAAATGTAACATATTGTGAATACATAGACAGAAAGATCCTTTATTGTGTGATTACAAAACTGGAGAACAGTCACTGGAAGCAGTTACTTCCATTAAAAGCCTAGGAGAGTGCTACAGAGCAATTTGAAGTGGAAGTGATGATAAAATTAATCACACATAAGGTAGATGCCAGAATGAGAGTCACTGGAAAAATCCTCAGGAAATGTCCATCAACAAAGGAAGTAGCATCAATATGCAACCCGTACCAGATTGGACTGATAGAGGAAACAGAGGAGACCCAAAGAAAGGCAACTGCAGTTTGTGGTCTAGCGGCTAGCATTGCTGCCTCTGAATCACGGAGTCCCGGGTTTGATTCCCAGCTGGGTTGGGGATTTTCTCTGCCCAGGAACTGGGTCCTTGTGTTGTCCTCATCATTTCATCATCATCATCATCTTTCATGACAGTGGCTAGATCAGACCGTGTAAAAATTGGGACTTTGTACGGGGTCTGATGACCGCGCAGTTGTGCGCCCCAAAAACCATTCATCATCATCATCATCATCATCATCATCATCATCATGACCATTACCACAATCAAAGAAGAGCAGTATGTTTCATTACATATTCATTTAGCAAGTGTGGAAACATCATGGAGATGCTCAGCCAACTTCAGTGGCAGATGCTGCAAGTGAGGCTTTTTGCATCACAGTATTGTCTGCTGTTAAAGTACTGAGAGCATACATTCTTAGAAGAGTCAGTCAGCATATTGCTGTCTCCTATGTATATATTGCGAAAAATCCATCAAGATAAAATTGGAGAGATTCAAGTCCACACGGAGGCATACCACCAATTTATCTTCCCACAAACTGTACGCAACAGGAACAGGAAAAGGGGGAAGTGACACTGGTACACAAAGTACCCTCAGCCACACATCTTAAGGAGGCTTGTGGAGTGTAGATGTAGATTTAGATTGGGAATGCTAATATTAATATCAGTTAGTCCACTAATGACATACTGAATAAATTCCTAACTACTGTGAATGTTGAGTGTCCTGTGGATTTCATCAACTGTTGTGTCAATTTAACTGTTGAAATAATGCAGACAGATGAAAAGTTCTTCGGTTTTATAGTTTGAGGACTCTTATTAGCTGCATGTTACTGGGTACAGTAACTAGTAGAATAGCTAAGTGTTATACTAAGTATTTTCCTACTGTAACATTCAATTTCCAGTATGATTCATAAGTCTTCTGGCTACCTCAATTCAGTATCTGCTAGGCATAGTCATAGGTATCTGCTTTGGCAAAACCAAGTGTGTTTCTTAAACTAAAATACGTATTTTTATCTGATTGCACATTGCTATACCTTGTGTCAACTCATTTGACTGGGAAGAGTGTGTAACACAATTGTTGAAAAATCATAACTGACAAACGCTTGAAAAAGAAAGGTCTCTTACAAACCATGCATAGAAAACTTCACCTACCATCTTTCAGAGTAGAAATTATGAATGTTCTGAAACTTCCCTAAGATATTATGCAGACGAAATGAAATAACTATCAGCTCGTACAGAAGTTTACAAGCAGGCATTCCTCCCATGCTCTATCTACGAATGAAACAGGAAGAAACCTTAATGTACGATACAATGAAAAGTACCTACTGCCATGTGCTTCAAAGTGATTGTGTGGAGTATAGATGAAGATTCATGTGTAAAAACTAGTTTGCTAAAATAAAGTCTTACGATAACATCAGTGACAAGAATTTTGATTTCCTTTGACAATTACAAACAAGGTGTGATAAAAAATTACAAAAGCAATTAATAGGCTGATTTATATCATTTCTTTTCAGTAGATTAAGCAGTAAAAAATGTGGAAATTAGCTCATATCTGCAACAATTGATGTAATTACCTGTCTCTTTGCTTGTTTCTTTTTTAATGTGCATTTTGATTGATTACTGTGTGGCATCAGATAATTTTTAATTAGGTTGAAATATACATTTTCTCCTGCCACCATGTTTCCTCACTGGCACAGATGATCTAAACTGGTACTCATATATGATGCAAAATTGCACTTGAACACAGTCTGTTTCAACATAAAAATTGCACAATATCTCACTGCATTGTGACATTTGCGGTAAGCTTCTTTCGCAGTTATTTACAATATAAGCTAATAATGGTTAATCTGTAATTCATTAGAATTTCAGGTAAAGTTGAATCTGACAACTGATTTTATACTTTAAGATCTCTCCTGCCATGCCCTGTATAGGAAGTTGTCACATTGGTGGTATTAGCAGCCACTAAGTTCTTGGATATTTCCACATGAGGTAACTTCCAGTTCTGGGAAAATACTGGTATACCACTTTTGAAATACTGGTATACCACTTCTTTAAGAACTCAATCATGCACCTCAAATGTTAATGATGTATTATCATTTCTATTGCATGTGTTCCACTCCACACAGTCTTCATTCTGTTTATAGTATAGATTTTCCATAGACAATCACTCAACAAAAAAGCAGGAATCAGAGGCATTTACTGTGATGCAAAGAGCATGACATTGTCGATGGATGTCCCAAACAGCTCTGGTGCATAACTTGTCTCAAGATGGATAGCTAGTTATTTCCTTTGTTTCAAAAATGTTTTTGGACAGAAGTGTTAGCATGCCGAAAAGTTAAGTAAATTATATCATTGCTTTATTGAGATACTCCAAACAGATCTACTGCATCACAAAAACATTAAAGAATGAACAGTCTCAAAAACTGGGTTTGAAAGTTTAATACTACACTCCATTTACTGCTAGATCACTGACATACACAATAGCATACACTGAGGTGATGAAAGTCATGGGGTACACCCAAACATTGTGTTGGTCGTCCTTTTGCCCAATGTAGTGCAGCAACTCAACATGGCATGGACTCACAAAGTTACTGGAAATCCCCTGCAGTAATATTGAGCCATCCTGCCTTTGTAGCCACAGTGCAGCTAGTGCAGGATTTTGTGCACAGAACTGATCCCTCGATGATGTCCCATAAATGTTTGATGGGATTTAAATCGGGTGATCTGGGTGGCCAAACCATTTTCTCAGATTGTTCAGAATTTTCTTCAAACCAATCGCAAACAGTTGTGGGCTGGTGACATGGCGCATTGTCATCCATAAAAATTCCATCATTGTTTGGGAACATGAAGTCTCTGAATGGCTGCAAATGGTCTCCAAGTAGATGAAAATAACCATTTCCAGTCAATGTTTGGTTCGTTCCATGTAAACATAGCCCATTATGGAGCCACCACCAGCTTGCACAGTGTCTTGCTGACAAATTGGGTTCATAGCTTCATGGGGTCTGCACCACACTTGAACCCTGCCATCAGCTCGTACCAACTGCACTCGGGACTCATCTGACCAGGCTATGGCTTTTCAGTCATCTTGGGTCCAACCAATATGGTAATGAGCCCAGGAGAGGCACTGCAGGCGATGTACTGTTAGCAAAGGCACTTGCATCAGTCTGCTGCCTTAGCAAAGGCAGTCTGCTGCCGTAGCCCATTAACGCCAAATTTGGCCGTGCTGCCCTAACGGATACATTCTTCGCGCATCCCACATTGATTTCTGTGTTTATTTCACACAGTGTGGCTCATCTGTTAACACTGACAGCTCTACGCATATCTTGCTGCTCATGGTCGTGAAGTGAAGCCCATCGGCCACTGCGTTGTCTGTGGTGATAGGTAATGCATGAAATTTGGAAGTCTTGACACAGTCTTGATTCTGTGGATTTCAGACTATTGAAGTCTCTAATGATTTCCAAAATGGAATGTCCCATGCACCTAACTCCAACTACCATTCCACGTTCAGCGTCTGTTAAGTCTTGTCGTATGGCTATAATCACATCGGAACCTTTTCATATGAATCACCTGAGTGCAAATGACTACTTCACCCTTTCATACCTTGTGTACGCGATACTACTGCCATCTGTATATGTGCACATCACTATCCCATGACTTTTGTCATGTCAGTGCACTGTTCAGATGGTAGAGAACTGTACAGACTGCTGCTGTCTGCAGCTTATGTGGAAGCAGGACTTAATTGTGAAAGTTAATTGTTGAATTAAGTGATCACCTCTAGCAGCCGGTGGCCAGGATTTTGGATAAAACCTGTGTACATGGTTTCTGAGGCTAGTTGCAATGATGCTGTTTGATAGAAACCATTGAGGTTCACTTCCATTGGCTGTCATAATAAAATTGATTGGAACCTGGAAACTCAGTGTCAGTGTCTTCTGCCCTTAGCCCACTGATAAGGAATGGCTCTGGCTTCTGAAACATTTAAGAATAATAAAATATTGGTGATCTGAGAATTCTTCATTACTGTTCACATGCCACTGTTTAATAATAATAATAATAATAATAATAATAATGGAGCAAAATTAACTTTAATAAAAAAACTAGTAGTTTTAATTGAATATTTCAACCAGTCACAAGACACACCATCAGAAGTAACAGATAACTTGAAGGAAAACCTCAGTACAATAATGTATAGTTTCCACAGGCGAGATATTACTATCAGAAGAGATTTTAACCATGTCAGTAATGTAAAGGTACTTGGGATGAAGTAAAAATTGATGAGACTCTACAGAAGTACAAACCTAGCAAAACAGTTAAGTAGATCCCCCATCCCACAGGTATACAAACAGTATTATGAAGATATACCATAAAATAATGCCTTTTGCACAAGCCATGTAAAGTAAAATGTAGAACTGCAGACAGCTCTGAAAATGGCTACCAGAAGGGCAATGTCTAGTCTTCAGACTTCTATTGTCAAATCTCTCACAAAACCATAAAGCATTTTTAAGTCTGACTATATTATAAAATCTAATATTTTAACACTTGTCCAAAACTGACACCAGATAAATATTAGTTGAAAACAGAATTCTGCTTCTGGTTAAACTTGACAGGGTCTTCAAGTCAGACAAATCCAAGTCAAATACTGTGTGTAATTTTCATTGACTGATAGAGAGGACGTGTTACTCTGACTGAAAGAAGTAATAATAATAATAATAATAATAATAATTCCTGTGGAGGCCCGAGAAAAGAATTGGCCTCCGGTATGTTCTGCCAGTCGTAAAAGGTGACGAAAAGCACAAACCACTAATAGGGCTAACCCCTCTTTTTGTGTGATTACTTGGTTCAGGACAGAACTAAAGAAGCCTCGGACAAGCGCCGTCATGGTCGGGGACGACACTTGAACCCTATGCCCGCCCTCAATGGTAACGACACTGCTAGCCAACTGGAAAATGATTTAAATCCAAATAGAGGTGTTTTGCAGGATATGCTTCCTGCAACCACCCTAGAAGGAAAACAAAGACAGAGGATGAGATGGTCAGATGAAGTTAATCGACACCTCATGTTCTGTTATTACCAAGCAACAAACCTAGGAACCAACACAACTGGATACAGATCACAAGTATACACAACATTTATTACCAGGTACCCGGAATTAAAATTTTTAACATAACAACGACTAGCTGATCAGATCCGTGTAATAATAAAAAAATAACAGGATACCCCAGTCAGATCCCCCTGCGGGTTCGGGGATAAGAATAGGCCCGCGGTATTCCTGCCTGTCGTAAGAGGCGACTAAAAGGAGTCTCAAATGTTTCGGCCTTATGTGATGGTCCCCTCTCGGGTTTGACCTCCATCTTTCTAAATTATTCCGAAGAGCGAGCCAATTGGGGAAGGGCGCCTTACATGGTGCACTGTATCCGTCGTGCGTTTAGACCTTTAGCCGGCTTTTTCGTCGTTGCACTGGGGTCCCGCTCGTTTTCCATCTCATGGGCGAGGATACGTCCCTGGGTGCGATTCCCACGCTGCAATCTGCAGTGTTTCTTTTAACTGCGACGACGACCTTGGACAGTTTTGCACCTAAGATCCAGCACGGTAGCCAGCCCGTTGTGGTGGGGCCGCCATGTACCCTCTTGGTTGTAGCCCCCTGACAACACAGGGATCGCTCTACTGATGCCTGCGCCGTTCACTCCCCACGTATGCCAAGGAGTAGATGCCCATCTCATTGGGGCATCAGGACTCCCGGCAATGGCCGTCCTGCCAGGTGGCTATTGCTGCGGCTGGGTGGCGCCCGTGGGGAGGGCCCTTGGTCGGAGTAGGTGGCATCAGGGCGGATGACCCGCAATGAAGCGTGGTACATCATCTCTCGCTGGCGGCCAGCCGCCAGCAGTCTCTAAGCGTTCTCGGGCTCAATTTAATGCTGAAAAGTACAATCCGAAAACGTTCTCCTCTCTGGCCACCCCGTGGGAGGAACGTAAATCTCAGGATGGCAGTAGCAATTATTCACCCCAATTCTTAGTTTGTACTAGAGCTGATGGGGAGTCTTTTCTCTCCACAAAGCCTCAGTTCTTCGTCGAGCATTTAGAGGACAAGTTTGGGGAGGTGGAGGGCTTGTCAAAAATGCGCTCTGGATCGGTCCTGATCCAAACGGCATCCTCTGCCCAGTCACGATGGTTACTTGCTTGTGACAAGTTGGGGGATGTTGCTGTTACGATCACACCGCATAAGAGTTTAAATATGGTCCAGGGAGTTATTTACCATAAGGACCTTCTTTTGCAGTCTGATGACGAGCTGAGCGCCAACTTAGAGCGCAGAGGTGTACATTTCGTCCGGCGCGTTCATCGGGGTCCGAAGGAAAATCAGATAGCTACCGGTGCCTTCATCTTGGCCTTCGAGGGTGATACGTTACCGGAAAAGGTCAAGGTGATGGTCTACCGATGTGACGTCAGGCCCTATATTCCTCCCCCGATGCGGTGCTTCAAGTGCTGGAAGTTTGGCCATATGTCTTCCCGCTGCACTTCCAGCCTCACATGTCGAGATTGCGGACGCCCGTCTCATCCCGATACTCCATGTGCCCCACCTCCCATCTGTGGCAACTGTGGGGAGCCCCATTCACCTTGCTCGCCAGACTGCAGAATCTTCCAGAAAGAACGCAAAATCATGGAATATAAGACCCTGGACCGACTGACTTATACTGAGGCCAAACAGAAATACGACCGATTACATCCTGTGCGAATGACGTCATCCTACGCCGCCGCTACAACACCTGTGCTCGCCCCATCAGTTTCACGACTTCCGGCCGGATCGCTGAGTGGTACAACTCCTCCTGCCCCCTTGCCCGTGGCGGACTCTACCCACCGGGTTGCTCCTGCGCCACCTACCTCAGGGGCAACACCATCCCCCCCATCAGGGACGTCCGTCCCTGCTTCTAAGCCGGAGAAGTGTCCAACTTCTTCGGCTTCTCACGCTCGCAAGGGGTCCCTCGGGTCCCTCCCTTCCCAGGTTTCCACCAGTGGGAAGGCTGACGACCGACAGTGGCGTAAGTGCCCGCAATCAGCTGGTCGACGGGCTTCACGATCCTCCTCAGTCCCGGAGACTGGATCGGTGAAGCCCTCCCAGCCAGTTAAACCCAAGGAGCAGCGTGAGAAATCAAAGAAGAAAAGCTCTAAGCCCAAGGAACTCGCGGTGGCAGCCACCCCACCGCCACCTTCCAGCTCTGTGTCTGAGGACGAGGTGGAGATCCTGGCGTCCGCTGAGGACCTAGATCTCGCCGGTCCCTCTGACGCCATGGATAGCACTAGCACGGGTGCTCAAGCGGAGGCAGCAGGTGACCCAGCGGCGTAATCTGCCTTCCCCGTCCCATCACGCCTTTCTCCGCCATGGACAATACCATCCTCCAGTGGAACTGCAGCGGTTTCTTCCACCATCTAGCTGAGCTCCGCCAGCTTATCAGCCTTCATCCTTTCCTTTGCATTGCTCTGCAGGAAACTTGGTTTCCGGCAATGTGAACCCCCGCCCTCCGTGGCTATTGGGGTTATTATAAGAACCGAGCAGCTTATGAAAGGCTGTCTGGTGGCGTCTGCATATATGTCCTTCACACTCTGCACAGCGAGTCTATCCCTCTCCAGACGCCTTTAGAAGCTGTCGCTGTACGCGTGTGGACGCCACAGGCTATTACCGTCTGCAGTCTTTACCTTCCACCGGATTGTGATGTCTCGCAGCATGTCCTGGCTGCACTGGTCGCCCAATTGCCGCCACCTTTCTTGCTATTGGGCGACTTCAACGCCCATAACCCTCTGTGGGGTGGGTCAGTGGCCACAGGTCGAGGCATTTCTTGTTGCAGCTCGATCTCTCGCTGTTAAATGATGGTGCCTTCACACACTTCAGTGTGGCGCATGGCACCTACTCCGCCATTGACCTTTCCATCTGTAGCCATAGCCTCTTACCGTCTGTCCAATGGAGTGTGCACGACGACCTGTGTGGTAGTGACCACTTTCCGCTCTTTTTGTCACTACCACAGCGTCACTCTTCTCATAGCCCTAGCAGATGGGCTATGAATAAGGCTGACTGGGATTTGTTCTCCTCCACTGCCGCTTTTGAGCCTCTCTCTACTGATGACATTGATGCGGTGGTTCAATCGGTCACCACCGGCATCGTTACTGCCGCCGCGTCTGCCATTCCCCGTTCTTCTGGGTCCCCTCGGCGGAAGGCAGTGCCTTGGTGGTCCCCTGAGATCGCTGAAGCGATTAAATATCGCCGGCGGGCGCTCCAGCGTCACAAGCGACGTCCCTCCTTAGCCCACCTTATCGCCTTCAAACGGCTGCGTGCGCGGGCCCGCCTCCTCATTCGCCAAGGCAAGAAGGAGTGCTGGGAGCGGTATGTGTCCACCATTGGCCTCCATGTCACTCCCTCGCAGGCCTGGGCCAAGATTCGACGCGTCTACGGCTATCGGACACCTGCCAGCGTCCCTGCGCTCTCACTGAATGGAGCCGTTTGTACTGACTCCGACGTCATTGCAAATCGCTTAGCAGAGCATTTTGCTATGAGTTCCGCTTCTGCGAATTACCCCCAGGCCTTCCGCTCCATTAAAGAGCGGCTGGAACGTCGGAGCCTTTCGTTTCGCACCAACCACCCGGAATCTTACAATGCTCCATTCAGTGAGTGGGAATTTCGCAGTGCCCTAGCTGCTTGCCCTGATACCGCTCCTGGGCCAGATGGCATCCACTGTCAGATGCTGAAACACCTTTCAGTGGCCTGCCAGCGGCGCCTTCTCGATCTTTACAACCGTCTTTGGGTCGAGGGGGAGTTTCCGTCGCAATGGCGGGAAGGCATTGTCATCCCCGTTTTGAAACCTGGAAAGACCCCTCTGGAGGTGGACAGCTACCGTCCCATTAGCCTCACCAACGTTCTTTGCAAGTTGCTTGAACGGATGGTGAGCCGGCGCTTGCATTGGGTACTGGAGTCTCGGGGCCTTCTGGCTCCGTCTCAGGGTGGGTTCCGTAGAGGCCGCTCCGCCACCGACAATCTGGTGAGCCTGGAGTCGGCCATCCGTACTGCTTTTGCCCGCCGTCAGCACCTGGTCGCTGTCTTTTTCGACATGCGGAAGGCGTACGATACGACATGGCGTCATCACATTCTTTCTACGCTTCATGGATGGGGTCTTCGGGGTCCTCTGCCGATTTTTATCCGCAATTTTCTGTCGTGTCGTACCTTCCGCGTGCAAGTCGCGGCCTCGTATAGTTCCTCCCATGTCCAGGAGAACGGTGTGCCACAGGGCTCTGTTTTAAGTGTCTGTCTGTTTTTAATAGCCATTAACGGGCTTGCTGCGGCCGTGGGAAATTCTGTCTCCGCTTCCCTGTATGCTGACGACTTCTGCCTTTACTACAGCTCTACTGGCATTGCAGCTGTTGAACGTCAGCTACAGGGCGCTATCCGTAAGGCGCAGTCTTGGGCTTTAGCGCATGGGTTTCAGTTTTCGGCAGCTAAGACCCGCGTTATGCATTTCTGCCGCCGCCGAACAGTCCATCCTGAGCCGCGGTTTTATCTTGCCGACGAACTCCTTGCTGTGGTGGAGACCCACAGGTTTTTGGGGGTGGTTTTCGATGCCCGGTTGACTTGGCTGCCTCATATCCGGCAGCTTAAACAGACGTGTTGGCGGCATCTAAACGCTCTGAGATGCTTGAGCCACACCCGCTGGGGCGCCGACCGCTCTACCCTGTTGCGGCTCTACCAGGCGTTAATCCAGTCCCGTCTGGATTATGGGAGCCTGGGTTATGGCTCCGCATCCCCATCTGCGTTACGGGTGCTGGACCCAATTCTCCACAGCGGGATACGCCTTGCCACTGGTGCTTTCCGCACCAGCCCTGAGGACAGCGTACTAGTGGAGGCAGGTGTACCTCCACTGCAGTCGGTCGTCCATCTGCCGGACCGTCGGCCCCGGTCGGGTTGTCCGATCGCCGTACGCGTCAAGGAGCTTCTCTGCGGGCTTGGGTTTTTCCCTGTTCTGCCTCCTTTCCAGGCGCCTCTGCGTACACCCCCGTGGTGTGTTCCTCGCCCTTGCCTTCGGCTCGACTTGGCACAGGGCTCGAAGGACTCGGTCCCTCCAGAGGCCTTCCGCCGCCGCTTTTATTCCATCCTTGCCACGTATCAGGGCTCTGGAATTGTTTACACTGACGGTTCGATGGTTGCTGGTCGTGTCGGGTGTGCGCTAACTCTAGGGGACCATTCCGAACAACGGTCCTTGGCGGCTGGCTGCAGCGTTTACACTGCTGAGCTAGTCGCCATCTTTCGAGCCCTACAGTATATCCGCTCCTGCTCAGGTGAGTCCTTCGTGATCTGTAGCGATTCCCTGAGCGGTTTACGAGCTCTCGACCAGTGTTTTCCTCGTTCTCGTCTGGTGATGGCTATGCATGAGTCCCTGCATACTCTTGCGCGTTGCGGCCGCTCTGTGGTCTTTGTGTGGACCCCCGGTCATGTCGGTATCCCGGGCAATGAACATGTTGACCGCCTGGCGAAAGAGGCCACGTGTAAACCATCTCTGGATGTTGGCCTCCCAGAGACTGATTTGCAGGCAGTCCTCCGCCGAAAAGTTTTTGCGCTTTGGGACACTGAATGGCGCGATCGGATTACACCCAATAAACTCCGTGCCATTAAGGAGACAACGACTGTGTGGCGGTCATCCATGCGAGCCAACCACAGGAACTCCGTCGTCCTTTGTCGGCTCCGCATTGGCCACTCCCGGCTAACACACAGTTCTTTACTGCGCCGGGAGGACCCTCCTGTATGTCGCTGCGGGGTGGCTTTGACAGTGGCCCACATTCTGTTGGCCTGCCCCCTTTTAGCTGTGGTCAGGCAGACATTTGCGCTGCCTGATACGCTCCCTGCCCTTTTAACAGACGACTCCACTATGGCTGCCTTAGTTTTACGTTTTATTCGGGCAGGGGGATTTTATCATTTAATCTGAGTGTTTCTGTTTTATTTTATTGTTTTGTGTTGATTCTTGCCTTTGGCCTATGATTTTAAACTGTTTTTTTAATATGTTTCTAAGTGGTTGGCTTTTCCTTTTTTATTTCTATGGTCGGCCAACCACCGTCACACTCTGTGTGGTTTTAGTTCGTTTTGTCTTGTCTTTGTCTCAGTTTCTCTTGTTCTGTATCGTCTGTAATCTCTTCTGTTCCTCGTTTTTATTCTCTGTGAGTGTTCTTTGTCTTTGGAAAAAGGGACCGATGACCATAGCAGTCAGGTCCCTTTAATCCCCCAAACCAACCAACCAGCCAACCCCAGTCAGAATTAGAAAACATCAAACAATAAGTACAACAAATACTGGATCAAAATAATGTGCAATTAGAAGAAGAAGAAAATACAGTAGTGGACTCAAACATCCCAGAGAAAACAAACAAAGAACAAAACGCGTCAATTAAACAACCAGAGGAAAACAAAATCTTAAGACAGCCACCAGAACAAGCACAAATAGAACACGAAGTGACACTCATGTTAGATATAGAAGAAAAAATTTCAGCTGACATATATAGAATACAAAGTCACAAATACAGACATTAGACCATTCTTGCATAGACCACCAAATAACCCTCAAGTCGAAACAACAATAAAAACTATCAACACAATCATACACAACAAAATAAATGGAAAAACAACTATGGAAGAGTTACAACTATTGGTTTATATAGGAGCACTCACTACACTAAATATACACACTAGGCAGAGATCAGAACCAACCAACACACAGAAGAAACCCACAAAACCAGCATGGCAACACAGGCTACAGATCAGAATAGAAAAACTGAGAAAAGACATCGGACAGCTAACACAATTTATAAGAAATGAAATGTCAGAAAAAAAACGAAAAAGGTTAGGTAAAACCTCACAACAAGAAGCGATTGAGCAATTAGATGAAAAGAAGCAGAAATTACAAGCATTGGCCAAATGACTTAGAAGATACAAAAAAACTGAAAATAGAACGAAACAAAACCAAACATTCAACACAAACCAAAAGAGATTTTACCAAACAATAGATAACACACACATTAAAATAGACAATCCATCAAACATAACAGACATGGAACACTTCTGGAGCAACATATGGTCAAACCCGGTACAACATAACAGGCATGCACGGTGGATACAAGCAGAAACAGACTCATACAAGATGATACCACAAATGCCTGAAGTGATAATTTTGCAACATGAAGTCACCCGAGCAATTAATTCTACGCAAAATTGGAAAGCCCCTGGAAATGATAAAATAGCAAATTTCTGGCTAAAGAAGTTCACCTCAACACATTCACAACTAACTAAATTATTTAACAGTTACATTGCAGACCCATACACATTCCCTGATACACTTACACATGGATTAACCTATCTGAAACCTAAAGATCAAGCAAACACAGCAAACCCACCTAAATATCGCCCCATAACATGCCTACCAACAATCTACAAAATATTAACTTCAGTCATTACACAGAAATTAATGACACATACAACACAGAACAAAATTATAAATGAAGAACAAAAAGGCTGCTGCAAAGGAGCACGAGGATGTAAAGAGCAACTGATAATAGATACAGAGGTGACATATCAAGCTAAAACTAAACAAAGGTCGCTACACTACGCATACATTGATTACCAAAAAGCTTTTGATAGTGTACCCCACTCATGGTTACTACAGATATTGGAAATATACAAAGTAGATCCTAAATTGATACAGTTACTAAACATAGTAATGAAAAACTGGAAAACCACACTTAATATCCAAACAAATTCAGATAATATCACATCACAGCCAATACAGATTAAGCGTGGAATATACCAAGGAGACTCATTAAGGCCTTTCTGGTTCTGTCTTGTCTGAACCCACTATCCAACATGCTAAATAATACAAATTATGGCTATAATATTACTGGAACATACCCACACAAAATCACACATTTGCTATACATGGGTGATCTAAAACTACTGGCAGCAACAAATCAACAACTCAACCAATTACTAAAGATAACAGAAGTTTTCAGCAATGATATAAATATGGCTTTTGGAACAGACAAATGTAAGAAAATAGCATAATCAAGGGAAAACACATTAAACAAGAAGATTACATATTGAATAACCACAGTGACTCCATAGAAGCGATGGAAAAAACAGATGCCTATAAATATCTAGGATACAGACAAAAAATAGAAATAGATAATACAAATATTAAAGAAGAACTAAAAGAAAAATATAGACAAAGACTAACAAAAATACTGAAAACTGAATTGACAGCAAGAAACAAGACAAAAACTATAAATACTTATGCTATACCAACCTACTCATTTGGAGTAGTGAAATGGAGTAACACAGACCTAGAAGCACTCAATACACTTACACGTTCACAATGCCACAAATATAGAATACATCACATACATTCAGCAGCAGAAAGATTCACATTAAGCAGAAAGGAAGGAGGAAGGGGATTCATCGACATAAAAAACCTACATTATGGACAGGTAGACAATTTAAGAAAATTCTTTATAGAACGAGCAGAAACTAGCAAAATACACAAAGCAATCAGTCATATAAATACATCGGCTACACCACTGCAATTTCATAACCACTTCTACAACCCTTTAGATCACATAACATCAACAGATATGAAGAAAGTAAATTGGAAAAAGAAAACACTACATGGCAAGCACCCGTATCATCTAACACAGCCACACATTGATCAAGACGCATCTAACACATGGCTAAGAAAAGGCAATATATACAGTGAGATGGAAGGATTCATGATTGCAGTACAGGATCAAACAATAAACACCAGATATTACAGCAAGCATATTATTAAAGATCCCAATACCACAACAGATAAATGCAGACTTTGCAAACAACAAATAGAAACAGTAGATCACATCACAAGTGGATGTACAATACTAGCAAATGCAGAATACCCCAGAAGATATGACAATGTAGCAAAAATAATACATCAACAACTTGCCATAAAACATAAACTAATAAAACAACACGTTCCCACATACAAGTATGCACCACAAAATGTACTGGAGAATGATGAATACAAATTATACTGGAACAGAACCATTATAACAGATAAAACAACACCACATAACAAACCTGACATCATACTCACCAATAAAAAGAAGAAATTAACACAACTAATCGAAATATCCATATCCGATACAACAAACATACAGAAGAAAACAGTAGAAAAAATTGAAAAATACATCCAACTGGCTGAGGAAATCAAGGACATGTGGCATCAGGATAAAGTTGACATTATACCGATTATACTATCAACTACTGGAGTCATACCACACAGTATCCACCAGTACATCAACGCAATACAGCTACATCCAAATGTATACATACAACTACAGAAATCCGTAATTATTGATACGTGTTCAATAACCCGAAAGTTCCTAAATATAATGTAACATATACCGTACAGTTAAAAGGAAGTCACACTTGATCAAGGTCCACGTCACTTTCCATTTTTAACCAGACCTAAGGTCTGAGACAAATAGAAATAATAATAATAATAATAGAACATGAAGTGACACACATGTTAGATATAGAAGAAAAATTTCAGTTGACATATATAGAATACAAAGACACAAATACAGACATTAGACCATTCTTGCATAGACCACCAAATAACCCACAATTCGAAACAACAATAACAACTATCAACACAATCATACACAACAAAATAAATGAAAATACAACTATGGAACGGTTACAACTACTGGTTTATGTAGGAGCACTCACTACACTAAATAAACATTCAGGCAAATGCCGGTATGGTTCCTTTGAAAGGGCACGGCCGATTTCCTTCCCAATCCTTCCCTAACCCGAGCTTGCGCTCCGTCTCTAATGACCTTGTTGTCGACGGGACGTTAAACACTAACCACCACCACCACCACTAAATAAACACACTAGGCAGAGATCAGAACAAACCAACACACAGAAGAAACCCACAAAACCAGCATGGCAACACAGGCTACAGATCAGAATAGAAAAACTGACAAAAGTCATCGGACAGCTAACACAATTTACAAGAAATGAAATATCAGACAAAAAACGAAAAAGGTTGGAAGCAATAGAGCACTTAGATGAAAAGAAGCAGAAATTACAAGCATTGGCCAAACGACTTAGAAGATACAAAAAAACTGAAAATAGAACGAAACAAAACCAAACATTCAACACAAACCAAAAGAAATTTTGCCAGACAATAGATAACACACACATTAAAATAGACAATCCACCAAACATAACAGACATGGAACACTTCTGGAGCAACATATGGTCAAACCCGGTACAACATAACAGGCATGCGCGGTGGATACAAGCAGAAACAGACTCATACAAGATGATACCACAAATGCCTGAAGTGATAATTTTGCAACATGAAGTCACCCGAGCAATTAATTCTACGCACAATTGGAAAGCCCCTGGAAATGATAAAATAGCGAATTTCTGGCTAAAGAAGTTCACCTCAACACATTCACATCTAACTAAATTATTTAACAATTACATTGCAGACCCATACACAGTCCCTGATACACTTACACATGGAATAACTTATCTGAAGCCTAAAGATCAAGCAGACACAGCAAACCCAGCTAAATATCACCCCATAAAATGCCTACCAACAATCTACAAAATATTAACTTCAGTCATTACACAGAAATTAATGACACATACAACACAGAACAAAATTATAAATGAAGAACAAAAAGGCTGCTGCACAGGAGCACGAGGATGTAAAGAGCTACTGATAATAGATACAGAGGTGACATATCAAGCTAAAACTAAACAAAGGTCGCTGCACTACGCATACATTGATTACCAAAAAGCTTTTGATAGTGTACCCCACTCATGGTTACTACAGATATTGGAAATATACGAAGTAGATCCTAAATTGATACAGTTCCTAAACATAGTAATGAAAAATTTGAAAACCACACTTAATATCCAAACAAATTCAGATATCATCACGTCACAGCCAATACAGATTAACCGTGTAATATACCAAGGAGACTCATTAAGTCCTCTCTGGAAGGAGGAAGGGGGTTTATCGACATAAAAAACCTACATTATGGACAGGTAGACAATTTAAGAAAATTCTTTATAGAACGAGCAGAAACTAGCAAAATACACAAAGCAATGACTCATATAAAATATAAATACATTGGCTACACCATTGCAATTTCATAACCACTTCTACAACCCTTTAGATCACATAACATCAACAGATACGAAGAAAGTAAATTGGAAAAAGAAAACACTACATGGTAAGCACCCGTATCATCTAACATAGCCACACATCGATCAAGACGCATCCAACGCATGGCTAAGAAAAGGCAATAATAATAATAATAATAATAATAATTTTATTGTCATTTGGCCATTACAGCAATAGACATCGTCATATACATACTAAAATACAATTAATAGCTTGAAAGAAACAACAGGTTTCTTGTTAACATTATAGTATTATATTACAGTTGATAAATTCTCTTATGTCATAGAATGGGTGGAGGACTAGCCAGTCATGAATTGTTTGTTTGAATAATTGTTCAGGTAATTCTTGAACAGATTGAGGAAGTTTATTAAATAATTTGTACCCCATGATTTCGTAGCTGTTGAGTGACTTTGACAACCTGTGGTAAGGAATATAGACGCACCTATTCCTTCTTGTATTGTGACTGTGTACATTTTCTCTGGTTTTTGTTTCTGGTAATTTCTTCTTCGTATAAATTAGAACATAGTATATGTACAAGTTTATAACAGTCATGATTTTCTGTTCACAGAACAATGGTTTACAGTGTGCCTTATATGCAGAACCTGTAATTATCCTAATAGCTTTTTTTTGCAGTATTAATATGTCATGTACACAGCTAGAGTTCCCCCACAAAATAATTCCATATGTTATTATACTCTGAAAGAATGAAAAATAGGATGTTCTAACATATTTTTCAGGAATACGATCCATAAGTCGCCTTAACAGGTAAATAACTCTAAACAATTTACCACTAATATATTGTACATGTTGACCCCAAGATAACTTATCATCAATGTATACCCCCAAAAATTTGACATGACTTGGATCGTCTGACAGAAGCTTGTCTCTAAGACTACAGACCATCTGCTGTGTTTTGTTTTCATTCAGCAGGAATCCATTAGCCAGTCAGTTGGAAGGATTCATGATTGCAATACAGGATCAAACAAAAAACACCAGATATTACAGCAAGCATATTATTAAGGATCCCAATACCACAACAGATAAATGCAGACTTTGCAAACAACAAATAGAAACAGTAGACCACGTCACAAGCGGATGTACAATACTAGCAAGTACAGAATACCCCAAAAGACATGACAATGTAGCAAAAATAATATATCAACAGCTTGCCATACAACATAAACTAATAAAACAACATGTTCCCACATACAAGTATGCACCACATAATGTACTGGAGAATGATGAATACAAATTATACTGGAACAGAACCATTATAACAGATAAAACAACACCACATAACAAACCTGACATCATACTCACCAATAAAAAGAAGAAATTAACACAACTAATCGAAATATCCATATCCGTTACAACAAACATACAGAAGAAAACAGTAGAAAAAATTGAAAAATACATCCAACTGGCTGAGGAAGTCAAGGACATGTGGCATCAGGATAAAGTTGACATTATACCAATTATACTATCAACTACAGGAGTCATACCACACAGTATCCACCAGTATATCAACGCAATACAGCTACATCCAAACGTATACATACAACTACAGAAATCCGTAATTATTGATACATGTTCAATAACCCGAAAGTTCCTAAATACAATGTAACATATACCGTACAGTTAAAAGGAAGTCACACTTGATCAGGGTCCGCGTCACTTTCCATTTTTAACCAGACATAACGTCTGAGACAGGAAAAAGAAATAATAATAATTGTATAGAGACAACAGAACAAATCCACAGAACCAGCAGCCTGTTATCACTCACAACTATCTGTAAGTTCATACTGTACCAGATTTGTATGTGTTCTTAGCAGTTCGTACTGTACCAAATTTGTGTGTTATTAGCTTTGCCCTTAACCATGATTACCCACAAATCCATTGGGCAGAGACTGGAAACACTAAATACCACTCCCATGGAACTACACCCTATATTGCTCAGCATTGTAATTGTACATGATGAACCCAACTTTACTAACAAAATTTTGTAAGTTGTTAAGGGATATTTTCTGAGCATTTTTTCATAAGGGATCCACAATGTTTGATAGCTCACTACTGAGTAATAATGTAATTATGATGTATTTTGTTTGTCACCCCATTTACTTTTGTTTCTGCAGAAATAACATCATAACATTAAAAAAGCCTACAGTATGAATTCACTAACATATACAATACAAAACTCAAGTTTCTCATAGGCATCTACATGAAGATGCAAAAACTTTAAAATTTGGTTGCCATCACTGTAGGAACAGCTGAGCATAGTATCTGCGTGCACTCTTCTATTTTGTTCAGTGAACCCATTCACAAAGTTCAGTAAACATATCCCTACTGCTGTGAATCACTGTTCACGTACAACTAACACTGCCAGAAAAACAAATGCAACTACATCATAACACCACTGCCTCCAAATTTTACTGTTGGCACTACACACACTGGCAGATGACATTCACTGAGCATTCGCCAAACCCACACCCTGCTGTCAGATCGCCACATTGTGTACTGTCATTTGTCACTCCACACAATGCTTTTCCACTGTTCAGTCATCCAATGTTTATGCTCCTTATGCCAAGTGAGGCGTTGCTTGGCATTTGCCAGCATGATGTGTGCCTTATGAGCAGCCACTCAACCATGAAATCCAAGTTTTCTCATCTCCTGCCTAACTGTCATAGGATCCTGATGCAGTTCGAAATTCCTGTGTGAATGGTCTGGATAGATGTCTGCCTATTACACATTGTGACCGCCTTCAACTGTCGGCGGTCTCTGTCAGTCAACAGATGGTGTCAGCCTGTACGCTTTTGTGCTGTACATGTCCCTTCTCATTTCCACTTCACTATCACATTGGAAACGACCTAGGGATGCTTAGGGGTGTGGAAATCTCACATACAGATGTATGACACAAGTGACACCCAATCACGCGTGACGACATTCGAAGTCTGTGAGTTCCGCGGAGCGCCCCATTCAGCTCTCTCATTAAGTCTAATGACTACTGACATCACTGATATGGAGTACCTGGCAGTAGGTGGCAGCACAATGCACTTAATATGAAAAACTTATGTTTTTGTGGGTGTCCGGATACTTTTGATCACATAGTGTACTTCACAACTTCATCACCAAAACTCCACTTCCATTTCTTGTAATTTCTTCTCATTTATCCTGGAAACTTTCCACAGTTGAGCACCATAGAAAGCAATGTTCTCAACTATAGTTTTGTATATCCCGCTTTTCAAATTATTTGGTGGTGTTTGATTCCAATCATTCGAGGGTTGGATTCCCTCTCTTCCTCATCGAAGAGTTTCACTGCCTGGGCTACTCTCAGGGTGCGCCTTCGACGTGGAAGATCCCTGCCGTGTCGTCTGCTTGCCGCCGCCGCCGCCGCCGCTTGGTCGCCGCCTTCCGGTCCTCGCCGGCGCCGCCGCCGCCGCCGCCGCCGTCGTCGCCTGCCGGGGCTCTCCGTCCCCGCCTGGTCGCCGCCTGCCGGTGCTCGCCGCAGCCGCCTGGTCGCCGCCTGCCGGTGCTCGCCGCCGCCGCCGCCGCCGCCGCCGCCTGCCGCCGCCGCCGCCGCCTGCTGATCGCCGCCGACGCCGCCGCCGCCGTCGCCGCCTGCCGGGGCTCGCCGCCGCCGCCGCCGGTGCCCGCCGCCGCCGCCATCCGGTGCCCGCCACCGCCGCCATCCGGTGCCGCCTGGTCGCCGCCTTCGCCGCCGTCCTGACCCTGGTCTACGGCCGTCTTCGTCTCCATCCGTCTTCGTCTTTGTCTGTCCCCAGTTTCTGTCCTCTCCTCTTCGTTCTGTTCGTGCTTGTTTCTCTCTCCCGTCATGTCCGCCCCCACCACCACTGTCACTACTACCACCACCGCCATTGTCTATACCTCCCCTTCCGCCGCCTCCACCACTATAACTTGGTGTGCCCAGTCCCACCCCCCTCCTTCCATTCCACCTCTCCTCACTCTCCCTTCACCCTCTATCTTTGTCGCCCCCTCTCCCGCTTCTTCCTCCAGCTCCTCTCGTTCTGATCCCTTCCCCCCACTCCCCCAGCCTGTCACTGCAGCTCCGGCTCGGGTGGTGGCCTGTCGGCCACAGCCCACGCCCAGCTCTCCCCGTCACCTTCGCCATCACCGCCGCCACTGCCACCGTCATCGTCATCGTCGCCATCGCCTTCGCCTTCACCGTCACCGTCACCATCTCCGGCGCCGACTCCGGCCCCGGGACCTGCCCCTCCCCGCCACATTCCCGTTGTTCCCATCCCCCACACCACCTCCACCGCCGTCAAGCGCCCCGGTGGCATTCCTGCTTCCTCTGCTTCCAAAAAGGCTGCGCCTCGTCCTCCTTCCCCCACCCATGATGCCATGGAAGTCTCCCCGCCTGTCCCTGCCCCCTCATCCTCCTCCTCTCCCCCTTCCTCCTTCCGCTACCTCCTCTCCCGTCCTGATCCCTCTCTCCTTGAAGCCCGGAACCTCACCCTCTTCCTTCGCCAGCATTGTCCTGGTGCCCCCATCTCCCTCCTCACTCCTCGCCGAGATTCGGTCCTCATCTCCTCCCCCAGCCCAACCCTCCACACCTACCTCCTTTCCCGCATCCCTGTCACCCGCTTTGGCCCTCATGCCTCTCTCACCCCTGCTCCTTCACCACCTCTCTCCCGCCAACCCCAACCTCCGCGTCGCCCGCCAACTCTCACCGCCGTGATCACTCGGCTTAGTCCAGTGATCACGGAGGAGGAGGTGTTGGCGGAGCTCCAGGCGCATCCCCATTTCGGGGTGCGTGCGGTTCGCCGCATACATAACGCTGCCGGCCCCACCCGCCTTATGCGAGTTTTTTCTGAGCACGCCCCCTCCATTGACCGTCTCCTGAAGGAGGGTGCCCTCCTTTTTAACCAGCAGTACAAGGTCGACCCCTCCCGTTCCCCTCCTCAATCCCTGCGCTGCCAGAGGTGTCTACGCTATAACGCGCACCCCACAGCTGAGTGCCGCGAGGCCCCCACCTGCCCGCATTGTCGGCAAGCGCACTTCCTCAGGCAGTGCCCCAACCTCCAATCCCCTCCTTCCTGCAATACCTGCAATCTCCCCCATCCCACCTACTCCCAAAAGTGTAAATCCAACCCCCTCCAACCACTCCTGAACTCACCGTCCCTGTCCGTCCCCTGGACGCCCCCACCCCTCCTGGCAATTCCCTTCGTCCCCCCCCCCACTGCTGAGGACATCATCAGGTTCCTTACCATCGTCCTCCAGAATGTTCATCCCTTTCAGCGCCCACACACCCTCCAACAGATCTCCGTCGCCGCCCGTTCCATATTCCAACTCAAGATGTACGCCACCTACTCCAACAACCAGGCCCATTTCACCTTCTCCCGCCTCGACACCCTCGTCTAAATCCCTATCATAGCGCGACAGCAATGTATCCTTTTCAACAACATCCGCTCCCTACCCGCCAACAGGAACCTCTTCCTGCACACCCTTGGCACCCACCGCGTGGATGCCTTCCTCCTTAATGAAACCTTCCTCCAACCCCACCACACCATTCACACTTCGCCCTACCTCCTCCACCGCTCCGATAATCCCCTCCCGATTGCGCGTGGCGGAGTTGCCATTGGTCACCACCGCCAGATCCCCGTTCGGCTCCAACCTCTCCTTCCCGACCCCACCGAACACCTGATCCTTAGTCTCTTCTTCCCCGGCCTTACCGTTACCTGCGCCACCATCTATGTCCGCCCCAACGCTCCTATTCCCTTCGACTTCCTCTCCCACGTCGATCGTACCTTTTCCTCCTACGTGATCGCCGCCGACCTCAACATCCATAGTCGTTCCGCTGCCCAGTTACGGCGATGGCATCGGTTCCTCTCCACCCTTCAAGGTGACCTCGTCCCCATCCCCCGGCATACCCGTCCTGAATCCAACTCCACTCCTGATGTTATCCTCTCCTCCCCCAACCTCCTTGGCCGCATAAGGGTGGATGTCCTGGAGCCTATTGGTAGCGACCATCTCCCTGTCCTCCTCACCGTTTCAGACGGTCGTTGCCCTCGCCCCGACCCTCGTACTGATCCTCCCCCTAAGTATGTCCACGACTATTCCCGAGCCGACTGGAATGCCTACCGGGATACCCTTTCCACCCAGGTCGATAGCCACCCTCTCACCTACCACCACCCTGACGATGTTACCCATGCCGCCTCCTTTCTCCAGCAGACCTTGTCTGAGGCCGTGGAGGCCCACGTTCCTACTGTCGCCATCCACCCCCACCGTCCTACCTTACCCCCACAGGCCGTTCTCCTCCTCCGTGAATCCCGTCGTCTCTACCGTGCCTTCCTCCGCACGCGTGACCCGGACACACTACGACGCCACCGGCAACTCCAGCGACACGTTCGTAATTTGCTCGCGGCTAAGAAACACCGGGACTGGCGACAGACATGCACCCATTTAAATGCTACCTTACCACTCAACTCGTCCAAGTTCTGGTCAGCCTTCCGTCGCCTTACCGGAACTAAACCCTCCCCCTACTATCCTCTTCTCCACGATGATCACCCCTTCCCTGACACCCTTAGTAAGGCCAATCACTTTGCCTCCTACCTCTCTGATGTCTTCTCCATCCCCGATGATCCCCAGTTTGATTACTCCCTCTTCCCGGATATCCGCGATCGAACTGACCCCTCTGTCCCTCCCCTCGCTCCTGGTTTCCAGTACTTGGACAACATTACACACACGGAACTCAATGCCCCTATCACTACACAGGATCTCATAGATACACTCCGCACAAAACGCAACACCGCTCCTGGTCACGATCGTACCACCTACCATCACCTTCGTGAAGCTCCTGTCTCTTTCCTCTCCACCCTGGCCAGGCTCTACAATATAGTCCTGTCCACCGGTTACTACCCCAACCTGTGGAAAACCTCCCGTATCCTCATGTTCCTTAAACCTGGCAAACCGCCGTCCGCCGTCTCCTCCTACCGTCCCATCAGCCTTACCTCGGTCTTCAGCAAGGTCCTGGAATCTATCCTCACCCGCCGCATCCACCAGCATCTCTGCCAGCACTGCCTCCTTCCCGTCACCCAGTGTGGCTTTCGGCCATCCTTCTCTTCCGACGATCTTCTCCTTCACCTCACTCATCTCCTTTCCGAACAGCTTAATTCCCGTCGCTCCGCAATCTTCCTCTCCCTTGACCTCGAACGTGCATATGACCGCGTATGGCATTCCGGTCTCCTCTTCAAGCTCCAAACCTTTGCCCTTCCCATTAACTACGTCCGTCTGTTCGGTTCCTTTCTCTCCCGCCGTCCTTCCTATGTCACCATCCATAACACCGATTCCTACACCTTTTTCCCCTCCGCCGGTGTGCCCCAAGGCTCCGTCCTCTCCCCCCTTCTGTACCTTTTGTACACGGCGGACATGCCACCGCCGTCGCCCCCCGTCCACCTCCTCCAGTTTGCCGACGACACCGCCTTCCTCGCCCTTGCCCCCACCCTGCAACGCTCGCAACGCCTTCTCCAATCCCATCTTGACCGTTCACCGCTTGGTGTAACCAGTGGTTGCTCAAGGTCAATCCTTCGAAAACCCAGGCGATCATTGTAGGCAAAACCACCCCTTCCTTCCGCCTCCTTGATTTCTATCTCACCGTCTATGGCCGTCCCATCGCCCTCACTCCCACCCTTAAGTACCTTGGCGTCACCCTCGACCGTCGCCTCTCCTGGACTCCCCATCTCCATACAATCCAAGCCAAGGCACGTTCCCGACTCCGTCTCCTCAAGCTCCTTTCCGGCCGTACGTGGGGTCTGGACCCTTACACAATCCTCCACACCTATAAATCCCTCATCCGCCCTATCCTTTGTTATGCCCATCCAGCCTGGATCTCCGCCCCCCCTACTTTTTATAAACCCCTCCAAATCCCTGAATACCATGCTCTCCGCCTCGCCTATCGCATCCGTCTCCCCTGCCCCACGCGGATCCTGTATGATCTCATTCCCTTCCCCCACCTCCTCCTTTTCCTTGAAAGGATACGGATCCTGTACACCTCCCGTAAACTTGATCCTCCTCACCCGCTCGTGTCCCCGATCCTCTCCCACTCCCGCCCACTGCCGCGCTTGTATTCCCACGTCCCACCCGGTCTCCATCTCTCCACCCTCCTTACCCTCTCCCAAGGTGGCTTCCGCCAGCTCCCCCTCCCTGATGATGTCCTTGTCCCCTCCATCTACCCCTCTTATCAAATTTGATCCTCCCCCCCACCTCCTGTGTCCTCTCCTTTAGGCACCCTCCCTCCCTCCCTTCCCTTCCCTCCTCTTTCCTTTCCTTCTCCCTCCTCCCCTCTCCACCGGGCTTCCCCTCCCCCTTCCGCCCTCCCCCTCTCTCCTTTGCCCATGGCATCTCTGCTCCCCCCTCTCCCATTCCCCTTCCCATTCCTCCTCCTCCACCTCCTCTCTTGGCAGGTCCCCGGACTCGAACACGCTCAGTGAACATTCGCGCGCCGGAGATCATCGCCGTCAGTGTTTCGTGTGTGTGCCTTCGTTTGTGTGTAGTGTTGTTCGCCGTCACGCCCCCACCGTTCACGTGCCGTCGCCATCATCCATGTTCTGTGCATCGTGTCGCCCAGTGTTAGTGATGTTTCTCGTCCAGCGTGAACGGCTACATGTTTTTTCGATTTTTAGTGTCTACATTTTTTTTGCCCACCGTTATTACTGTCTACTCTGTGCCACCTTTATGTACTACTTGTTGTAACACTCAAGGCTGAAGAGCGGCGTATTGTGCTGCTGCCAGCCCGCCTTTGTATAAGGTGTTAAAATCACAATAAAGAAAAAAAAAAAAATTGATTCCAATCAACATCCATAGCCGCACTCCTGCTGCCCTTCGGCGGTGGCATCAGTTCCTCTCCACAATCCAGGGTGACCTTGTTCCCATTCCCCAGCACACCCGACCCGAAAGTAACACCACCCCCGATGTTGTCATTGCCTCCGCCAACCTCCTTGGGCGTATCACTGTCGCCGTCCTTGACCCCACAGGTAGCGATCACCTCCCTGTCCTTCTCACCATAACATCTGCAAACCGCCCCCCTCCGGCTCCGCAACCTGCACCCCCTCCCAAGGTCGTCCATGACTATCGCCGTGCCAACTGGGATGCCTACCGGGACTCCATCTCCACCCAGGTCGAAAGCCACCCTCTTACCTATCGCGATCCTGACGACATCATCCGCGCCTCGTCCTTCCTTCAGACGGTAATTACTGACGCCGTGGAGGCCCATGTTCCTACTAAAACCATCCACCCACACCGTCCCACTCTCCCTCCGCGGGCTGTCCTCCTCCTCCGTGAATCCCGCCGCCTCTATCGCTCCTTCCTCCGCATTCGTGACAGGGATACACTCCAACGCCACCGGCAAATACAGCGACACGTACGGAACCTTATTACAGCAACGAAACGCCAGGACTGGCGCCAGACCTGCACACGACTCAATGCCACCCTCCCTATCAACTCCTCCAAGTACTGGTCCGCCTTCCATCGTCTTACTGGTTCCCTTTCCGCTCCCCACTACCCCCTTCTCCATAACGATCGCTCCCTTCCAGACAACCTCAGTAAGGCCAACCACTTCGCTTCCCACCTTTCCGAGGTCTTCTCCATCCCCGATGATCCCCACATTGATTATTCTCTTTTCCCCACCGTCATGGAACGTGCTGATACCTCAGTCGCTCCACTTGCTCCTAGACTCCAGTACTTGGGGCAGTTGCCCCCCTCCGACGTCAACACTCCCGTCACAGCACAAGACATTAAACTTCTCCTCCAGTCAAAACGCAACACGGCCCCTGGTCACGACTGTGTCACCTACCGTCACCTTCGAGAAAGCCCCTATTCCTTCCTAACTGTCCTCGCCCATCTCTATAATGTCATCCTCTCTACTGGCTTCTACCCTGACCTGTGGAAGACCTCCCGCGTCCTCCTATTCCTCAAACCCAACAAACCCCCTTCTGCCGCCTCTTCCTATCGTCCCATCTGCCTCACCTCCGTCTTCAGTAAGGTCCTTGAATCCATCCTCTCCCACCGTATCCATCAGCACCTTGCTCAACACCACCTCCTCCCCCTTACCCAGTGTGGCTTCCGACCCTCCTTCTCTGCTGATGACCAACTCCTCAACCTTGTTCACCTTCTGTCCCTCCAGCTCAACTCCTGTCGCTCTGCCATTTTTGTTTCCCTTGACCTCCAAAATGCCTATGACCGTGTATGGCATCCCGGTCTCCTCTTTAAACCCCAAACCTACGCCCTGCCTATCAATTTTGTCCGTCTGGTCGCTTCCTTCCTCTCGCACCGTCCTTCCTATGTCACCCTCCACAACACCAACTCCCGTATCTTTTATCCCACGGCTGGCGTCCCCCAGGGTTCTGTCCTCTCCCCTCTCCTTTATCTCTTGTATACAGCTGATATGCCCAAGCCACCCCCACCAGTTCACCTTCTCCAATATGCTGATGACACCGCCTTCCTGGCTCTCTATCCTACCCTTCAACGGTCTCAACGTACCCTCCAAACCCACCTTAACCAGTTCACCACTTGGTGTAACCAGTGGCTCCTCCCTCTCAACCCCTCCAAAACCCAGGCAATCATCATAGGCCGTACCACTCGCACCTTTCGCCTCCAAGATTTCTACCTCACCCTTTATGGTCGTCCTATCCAACTCACCCCCACCCTGAAATACCTTGGCCTCACCCTTGACCGACACCTCACCTGGACCCCTCATCTCCTGACCATCCAGCAGAAAGCCCATTCCCGCCTCCGCCTGCTGAAACTCCTGTCCGGCCGGACATGGGGATTGCATCCTTCTACCATCCTCCACACCTTCAAATCCCTCATCCGTCCTATCCTCTGTTATGCCAGCGTCGCCTGGATCTCCGCCCCCACCCGCTTTTACAAAGCTCTCCAAATCCTTGAACGCCATGCGCTCCGCCTTGCCTTCCGTATCCGCCTTCCTTCCCCCACACGGCTCCTGTATGAACTGATCCCCTTCCCCCACCTCCTCTTGTTCCTCCAACATCTCCGCATCCTTTACATTGTTCGCAGGGTTGATCCCCCCCACCCTCTGGTTTCCTCCTTCCTCTCCACCCCTCGCCCGTTGCCGCGCCTCTATCGCTGTATCCCTCCCTCTCTCCACCTCCACACCCTCCATCTCCTTCATCAGGGCAATTTCCAACGCCTCCCCCTCCCAGATGACGAACTTCGCCGTGACATATACCCTTCCTTCCAACTATAACCCGGCCTTGTTCCCCCCCCCCCCCCCCCCTCCCCAGGGCCCCCTTCTCCTCTTTCCTCCTTCTCCCAGAGCGGATTTTCCTCCATCCCCCCCTCCCCTGAGACCCTGCACCCCATACTTGCCTCTCTCCTTCCCACATCCCTCCCTACCTGGCCCTCTTCCGAGCGACCCCCATTCCCCTCTCCCATCTCTTCCCCTCCCCCCCTTCTTCAGGTCTCCCTCATCTCCTTGAACCTGGCAGATCCTCTGTATTGATCATCATCAGTGTGCCACGTCAGTGTTGTGTTTCGTGCTGTTTCTCATGTGCGTCCAGAGGTGTGATTTTAATTGTGTACTGCCTTGAGGTTCGCCGTCAGTGTTACGTTGTGTGCTATGCCATCCGTCAACACCTTTATGCTCCAGTCATACTGTGTTCTTTTAATCGTCGCAGTGTGTGGCTTTTTGTGTGTGCTACTTTTATACAGTTTTTTTCTCTCCATTTTACAGTCACCCCGTTTTTTGTATATTGCCTTCCTTGATGTTCTCCCTTTTTTATATCTATGTTCGCCTTCTTCTCTCCTTTGCTGTTTTTAAATGTCTTCTATTGTTTTGTTCTATGTCTTTCGGCTGAAGAGCAGCGCATATGCTGCTGCCAGCCTGCCCCGATGGGGAATTGAAATACAATAAAGAAAAAAAGAAAAAAAAAAATTGATTCCAAATAATAGAGTTTAGCAGCTTAATTCACACCTTTCCCTTTCCTATTCTATGCTTTATTTCTTTATTGATTCCACCTTTATCCAATATGATTGTCCATAATTATTTATATGATTGACTACACTTTACTGTGGATCCATCATCCATAACAAGAACCCTTCCTGTACCTCCGACAACGAAGTATTCTGTCTTTGTAAAGTTAATTTTCATGCCCCACTGCTCATATTCTTCTTTAAGCTTTCTTAACATGTATGACACATCCTCATCTTCCTTAGTAAAAGTGACATGATTGTCGGCGAAATATGGGGAGAAAAGGATGTCATCACCTACTCAATTCCCATGTTTTTGCACTTTCTTATCCAATTTTCAAAAATACAGGGAGTACATAAAGACCGGGAACACTTTCAATTATTTATTGCACAAGAACCAAACATTATACATATAGCATACATATGTCATTTTGAAAAGAAACCCTGAAAAGTTTTTTTTTTTTCATGTATACTGCCACAGACTAGTTTGGTAATTTGCCAATAATGAGCGACTACACCATAACACCACTGCCTCCAAATTTTACTGTTGGCGGAAACATGGCGAGTTCAGGTGTGGATCCAGCTTTCTGTGTGTTGGAGTTCGACAAAAAAAAGTATGCTACAGCTGTTCATCAGATATTGAGAACCAAGTATGGTAAGAAGCCACCAACAAGGAAGGCCATTTACCACTGGCACAACAAATTCATTACGTCAGGTTGCTTGTGCCCGGCAAAGAGAAGTGGACGTCCCAGTGTGAGTGAAGTGAATGTGGAGGGACATTCATAAGGAGTCCAAAGAAATCGGTGTGTTGTGCATCCTGTGAACTCGAAATGGTTCCAGTGACACTGTGAAAGTCCTGCATGTGAAGTTCATGGGTACCTGAACACGGAGCTGCCGCATCGATGGATCGGCCATGCTACAGAAGGGGACAGCTGTTTCACGAAATGGCCTCCCCGATCACCAGATCTCACTCTGTGTGACTTTTTTCTGTGGGGACACATTAAAGATCTGGTGTATGTACTGCCTCTACCACGTGATGTAGCAGAGCTCCAGGGGAGAATACAGGAAGCGACTGTCACAGTCGACGATGCCATGCCGGCATGGCTATGGCATGAATTCGGTTATCTTATTGACGTGTGCCGAATCACTCATGGTTTGCATATCGAATGTTTGTAAAAAAAACTTTCAGAGTTTCTTTTCAAAATGCAATCTGTATGACATCTGTACAATGTTTATTTCTTGTGCAAAAAATAATTGAAAGTGTTCCTGGACTTTATGTACACCCTGTATTTTAAAGAGGGTAGGAACTAAGCAGCAACTCTTGCTAACCTTAAGTTTCTCTGAGAGTAACTTCCCAACCTTAACACAACAAGTAAGCTTTCTAAAGCATTGTACATAACATTTATGAATGTTCTGGTTGTTCCTTGCTTCCCACATTCTACAAAATGGTACATTGTTGTAGGCCTTCTGCAAGTCTGTAAAAACCATCTCTCTCCAAGTCACGGGCCAGTTGCTCACCAGTCACCTGTCTAATGGCGCAGATATTATTGATACAAAACCTTCATGCCTGAAAGCCACTCTTTTCTTCTACTTCCACAGTTTCTTTCTTACTTCTAGGTTTAAGGGTATTACCATATAGAGTCTGTATAGAATTGAGAACTGTGATGCCTCAGTAAAGCAATCATTGATGCTTCCCTTTTTAAATACATTTGTGATGAACCCTTCTGTAAACTTGATAGGGATTTCCTCTCCACTAAGACAGAGATTAAATAGCTTTGCAAGATGTTCAAACAACATGTTTGGCCTAGTCTTCAATAACTCCATATATACACCTCCAGAACCTGGTGCTTTGTCATTTTTGAATTGTTTAACTGTATCCTGTACTTCCAGTGTTGTTATCTCCTGGATTTCTGTGTCATGTACATTGCCTGCAAAGGGGCATATATCATGAAATTTGGATCAATCTTCTTAAACAGTTCTTTGTAGTATGTCTTCCCTCCATCTATACTCATCAGCTGTAAGTTTATACTACTTCTGTCCTTTATTCATAGCTGTCTTATCATCTTCTTTACTTATTTGTACTTTTAACTTCCTGTGCAGTTATTATTTTCTATACATTTAAAGTCCCACACAGCATTTTTTTGTCTGATTACTGCTTTCTTTGCCCCTCATGTCAGTGTTACATACCTGCTTCTATAATCAGTCTTATTGCTTGTAAGCCATCTGTTATAGGCCTCCATATACTCCTTCACGTTTGCAGCGGTATAATCATCCCACCAATCATTTCAAATTTGCCAGACATGTTCTCAGGTACTCCAAGACTTTCAAAGGCAGCATCATGAGTAGCTCTCACAATTGTCTTATACACTACTTCCACTGTTGTATCATCAGTCTGATGTAGCTTCTCATTCAATCTCAGCTTCTATAAGAAGACAATTGAAGGATCCTGCAGTAAATTTAAATTATACTGTGGTTGGTCCAGTTTCTCTCTATTCTCGTTCGTTATTTGATTTACCAGTTATTCTTCAGCATCTTTCTGTAGCATCACATTTCAAAAGCTTGTATTCTCTTGTCTGAAATGTTGATTGTCCATAATTCTATTCAGTGCAAGGCTATCCTCCAGACAAATACTTTCAGAAAAGACTGAGTGAAGTGGCACAATGGTTAGCACACACAACTTGCATTTGGGAGGATGATGGTTCAAATCTGTTTCCAGCCATTCAGATTTAGGTTTTTTGTGATTTCCCCAAATTGCCCCAAGTAAATGCCAACATGGTTCCTTTGAAATGGCATGGCCAATTTCTTTCCCAGTGACCTTGACCTTGACAGTGTGTTAAACTCTAATCTTTCCTCCTTTCTTCCTTCAGAAAAGACTTCCAAACACTTAGATTTAAGTTTGATGGTAGCAAATTTCATGAAACATGTTTTTAGGAAATGTCGGTGGTCATAAAAATGATTAAAAACATAATGCAGTCTATACTACATAAAACATTTTATTTTAAAAAAAGGGTGACCAGTTTCAACTAATATCTGACCATACTCAGACCATTACATACTCCATACTGACTGCTGGAGCTGGTGGCGTGGAACACCAACTGCTCTTGTCTAGTGTGAAGAACAACTGCTCTGTTTTTAAAATAAAATATTTTATGAGTCTAGACTGTTTCTATTTTATTTTTAATAACAGATTTCTCTTTCTCAGAAATGCTCTTCTTGCTATTGCCAGTCTGCATTTTATATTCTCCCTATCTTGGCCATCATCAGTTATGTTGCTGCCCATAGTAGAATCTAGAACATTTTCTGAAGTGATATCTTAGGAACTCTATTGTGCCCGATGACCTCTTTTATTGCACATGAATAGATTCCAAGAGCTCTTATTACTTATTTTGATTAGATGCTGTGGTGAGTCAGTCTATTGTGACCGCTGCGCAACGGGAGAGTGAATGCCACCTGTTGGTGTTTCGAGCACATAATGTGGTAAGAAAATTATGTAAGTGGAGCAGAGATGAATGGGCAATCTTTGTTGTGATGATATGGTGACAAATGGTGAAATCCTCTGACATAAGCGACTTTGACAAAGACTAAATTTTTATGGCCCAACAGCTTGGAATGAGCATCTCGGTAATGGCAAAGCTTGTCAGCTGTTAGTTTGCTACTGTTTCACCCACATGAATGGCAAGCATGTAAGATGCTGCCGCCCTCTGACAAGTGTTAACCAGCACACACTGCAGCCTGGCTATTGCTGACCTGTCTCTCACTTAGTCACTGAAACCTATAGTCATGTGCCATGGAATAGTAGACTTTTGACCTTGGCTGATATACATTCATGATTTGGATTGCTCTCTGGATTGTTGTATACACTTAAGAGGACTTTGTTACACTCTGGATGTACTTCGCGATCTCTGCTGTCATTTGTTTCTGGAACAGTCATTTTTGTTGTGACGACCTCCATGTTACCATCAATGTGTTATCTTAAACTGTGTTGCACTTGCAGAGAGTAGGACAGAAGAGATACCTGATTTTGTTTTGTTACGTTTGGTAATCGTTAGCTACCTGATTCATTGTGAACTAATCTTTTCTTTGAATATTGACAAGTGATTTCCAGTTGTACTAAACAGTTCAGTGGTCAAGGAACCTACTGGGATATTTGATTTGGACATGTGTAAAGCTTCCCCCTCCGCCCCTCCCCCCTACAGTGATTAGCCATATGATATGTTTGGTGAAAGAGCTCAGTTTGTGCTCCAGTGTTAGGGTTTTTTCTTTGACTTTGTCTTGCAGTGTTCCATAGTACGATCTTGCTGTAATGGATAGTAAATTGTTGTTGTAATAAAGAATACTTTGAGGATGTATTAATAATTTTCTCTTTCAGCATAATATTTACTTGACTTACTAGCAAATTTTCTCTAGTTATCACCCAGTTTGTTTCTGTGTCTATTCACTGCTGTTTGGGCAGTTGGTGAGTGTGATGCCAACTGCACACACAGCTGTTTTTTTACTCTGGGAGTAGTGCTCTTATTCATTTGAAGTACTTGTAATTGACAGTGCCATACACTTTTCCTCATTGGTCTTTCACAAAAGCATGAAGTGTTTTTCAGTAACATCCAGCTTTATTGGTGAGTAGGACAATTGAGGTGCACTGCATCAGCCATCACTGACAAGGGTCCTTTTCTGCATAATAAACTGCTGGATAAATTGCTTAAATTTTTTATGCAAAAGTCATTTTGTTTGCTTACCAGATGTTGCCTGAACAAGACTTGTTTTGAAGCTTCCTGGCAGATTAAAACTGTGTGCCGGACCGAGACTCGAACTCGGGACCTTTGCCTTACGCGGGCAAGTGCTCTACTGACTGAGCTACCCAAGCATGACTTACACCCCGTCCTCACAGCTTTAATTCTGCCAGTACCTCATCCCCTACATTCCAAACTTGACAGAAGCTCTCCTGCGAACCTTGCAGAACTAGCACTCCTGGAAGAAAGGATATTGCGGAGACATGGCTTAGCCACAGCCTGGGGATGTTTCTAGAATGAAATTTTCATTCTACAGTGCAGTGTGCGCTGATATGAAACTTCCTGGCAGATTAAAACTGTGTGCCGGACCGAGACTCGAACTAGGGACCTTTGCCTTTCGCGGGCAAGTGCTCTACCGACTGAGCTACCCAAGCACGACTCACGCCCCATCCTCAGAGCTTTAATTCCACCAGTACCTCGTCTCCTAACTTCCAAACTTCACAGAAGCTTTCCTGGGACTGTATGATGAAATTCTGTGAGTATGACTTAATTTACTGTCAGTGGCACAAAATTTGAAATAAATGGCTGTTTTGAGCCTCTAAGTCCAACAAGAGACATGAACAAGCCCAGTTCTGCATCATATAAATGCAGAGATAATGAAATATGGAATAAGAGTCATAATTATGTTCAGGAATTTACATGGTCATGTAATTGTGGAATTCTGTAATGTCATAAAGCTGGTAACCATAATCCAAAATGGGGTGGATTGTACTGAAAGTTGTCATTTATGTATTCTCTGTTTTTTAAATTAAAGCTCTTATAAGTGCTATTCCAAATATTCTTATACGGTATATTATGTCTCTAAATGCTTCTATATCAGCACATCTCCCCATGTTTTTCTCATCTATGTTATTATTGTGCCTAGAGGAAAAAATACCCCTTGTGAGCCGAGAAAAACTACACATATCAGAAGTTCATTATTTGTCTATTTCTGCTGTTATTTTTATTTTTCAGCCTTTCCTTTCCTTTCCATTCCTTTGTGCAAAACAAACCAGAATTTTCAATAGTTCCTTATCCAAATAAATTTTTCCCTCTCATGTCAAATGTGTTTGATTTTGGTGTTGCTGTGTCATTATATTTCAAAAAATGTGCATGCTGGTGTAGCTGGCAAAGTATACCAGGTGTTAAGTTTAGTTAACGTGGACCTCTTTAGTCTTTTAGGAAAACTGTACTTATGTAAATACATCAAGCAGAATATTTTATGGTCTTTATTTACATTTTTATTTTAGCATATGTTGTGTTTTAAGTGTTGGGCAAGGAAATTTTATACATTAGTTAGTTAAATATCATAAGTGAGCAAATGATTTATGTGACCTCATCTCTGTTTTTATAGCACATAGTAAATACTAGCAAATCATCCTTCTACAACCACACAATAATACTAGCAGATTCCCTACTATTTTTCTATGTTGTATGTAGCTTTAGACAGCAACTCAAAGTAAAATAGGCATGAAGTGAATTGTTGCTCTTAATGCCACATTGTATTAGCCTTCATATTGTTGGGAGGTGTTTCTAGAAATGACCAGAGATCAAACTTTAAAGTTCTGTGGACAGGCATTTACCCTCTGGATCCCCAAATGAGACAGCAAGTAGGATTGTGTACCATATGTGAGTTTATCACTATTTGAGATAAACTGAAATAGTAGCTCTTGCACAGTGAACATGGTTTTATAAATACAAGTGTGTGTGGGGCCATGTTTATTATGTTCATTATTACATTATATAGTCCTCCTAGTTCCATGAATGTTTTATGTTCTCTGTAGCTTTTCAATGTTTAAACTATTATTTGACATATTTGTCTTCTGTTTCATAGTTATATTTTACAAATGATAAGAGAAACATTTATGCCTCTCAACATCTCAGGTTTTTGATAGTTGACCTGTTTTGCTGCATTGCATTTAGAATTTTTAGTACTTTGTATGCTTTTTACGTAAATTTTTTTAATCTTTATGGTTCATTTCTGTTGTAGGGAAGAAACATGAGAATTTAGCAGCAGTTCTGTGATATATTTCCACTGTTTTGTCATTGGACATCAGCTTTTAAGAAAAAGAAAAAAATCTAATTCCAAAAATATTAGTGGTTTGGACAATGCTGACATTGTAAAGTGTCACATTTAGAAGTCATCTACTGATAATTTTTGTCAAACAAAACTGATGTGCTTTCAGGCAATGAAATGACATATTGTCCAGTACATTATTTTGTTTTATTTTCATTTATTAATTAGGTATAACTGTAATTTGAACTTGAGTTTGTTTGGTAGAGCCACCATCACTTGAAAGTCATGTAATTTATGTAACATGCAGAAATAGTGAGAAATTTAAAATTAAGTGTACACTCAAAATATTCCAAAGAAAAATGGTGTCGTACTTATAGCAGGAAGTACGAGGAAAGCTCTAATTAAAACTTGTTTATTAATTGTTGGATTCTACTTAAATTTAATGTGCACTGTTTGGTTGTAATTACCTAAATACTTCTGGAAACAGTTTACCTTACTTAATTTGTTGTGTCAAACTGATTAAATTTCAATAATAAGTTGTACAAGTGACTTAGGAGTCTGTATGATGAAATATGTTGAGTGATACTGTTTTCAATTATTCAGAAATTTATATGAATATCACTGCTTGTGAACAAGATATTAAATTAATCAAGAAGAGTCAGTTGAAAATAATGTTTAGTGTAAGTGCAAGAGGTGGTCATACCACCATACTGTAAGTTAATTTGCTTTTTGTTTCAGTAAATATTTGAATGTTCATAGCATATCTTTTCTGAACATGTTACGATGAAGGTTCAGAGGAATAGTTATGAGATTCACATTTTAGTAGGGGCAGGAGTTTTATTTGCTTTTTGAGTCTTACCTGATAGACAGTCCTGCAATGCAAAATCCGGCATTTGAGTTTCCCAGAGCCTTGTCAGATAGAGTTGCTTACTTTGAGTCTTGCACCTGATGTGTTGGGATTTCCTAATCTGCATAAAGAGGACTGTAGGGGAGTTACACAGGACATACGTAAGTTGTGCCTACTACATTCATTTGGGGTTACGGAATTTCCCTCGACTCTCTATTTGCTTTAGATAGTCTCCCAGGCCAGGTACCATGCTACAAGAAGTCATGGCACCAGGCAGCTCTTTCAGAGAAGTACTATTGGGGGGATGACCAATATGAGTGTTTGCATTCTCCTCCAGATGTTGTGTTTGATGGAAAAGGTGGACTAGGCAGGATTAATTAAAGCTAAAAAATGTCCTTTGTCAATCTTGTTTCCACTACATGTAATAAGTGCATTCAAAATATTAAAAAGATACAAGGGGAAACCAATCAAAAGTGATCATAGAAGTTTACATCAGTGGTACACACCTGACCTCAAAAAATTAAGAACACGTCACTAATCCTTATAACAGATCAAAAAACAGTGAAGAAGATGTACTTCAGTACTTTCAACTATAGAAGAGGTACAGATCAGAAATTATAAAACAGAGACAGATGGAAAATGATAATTGTATGCAGCAATCACAAAACAAATGCAAGGCTGCTTGGAACATTATCAAATCATCTTGGTAATACTAACAGAACTGCATACGATATGACCAGTATCACACCCGATGAAATGAATAACTTCTTTATTAATTCTGGTAACAAAGAACACCCAGCTCTTAATAAACATCTCAGGTGGGGGGGGGGGGGGGGGAAGGGGGGGGGGGGGGAGATATTCGTATTGCACAACAAACCTGCAATATCTACATACCCAGATTCACTGCCTGTGGACAATACTGTGCCCATTGCAACTCCATCCAACACCCCCAGCATCATATGTTCATTTCTTTGTTTAACCTTTGCAGAGAAACAACAGCCTTTCTTCCATATACTGGTGTCCTGTTAGGATCGACTGTATTAAGGAAAATGATACAGTGAACTCATATTCTGCTTTAGATTGTTTGAGGGCAATGTAAAAACTGATTTGGGCTTCTGCAAGTCAGAATTTTACTACATCTCTTGCCAATGCAGTCTGTCATACACATGGTAAACTGTCTGAATTGTGGAAAAACATTGCACTGGACATGATCAGCATGTAAGTTTAGGATTTACAGACAGTTTCAGTAAAGATTGTGATGCTGACCACGGTCTCCTTAAAAAAAAAAATTAAAAATAAACTTAATACCAGAAAATGAGAGTAAAAAAAGCAAATTTCAACCAACAATACATATATAGAAACAGTTAGGATCCAAGAGCAGGAATATGAACCTTCGACAGAATGCTGGTTCGTAACTGCGCTAGCCTGCTGGCATCAGTCCACAACTTACCTGATGATAACAAATCGGTCTGAAGTCTGTTGGAGAGTGTTATATACGCAAATTCCAAGGCATACTGTTAATGAGTAAATGGTAGCAGAAGGCAAGATCATTATATTAATGATTCACTTGGGGTAGATTATGAAGAAGTTAATGACACAGTCATTCAGTTTTCATTCAGGTATGTACTGACATTATTAACAATGATATTGACATGAAAATCTGCTGACAAGGAGTGTAGGTGCCCTCATACCTGCTTCGGTCAGAAGAGTGGATGTTGATCCGTATTACATTTAGGAAGTGTGAAAGATTGGAGAGAGTGATGGTATGAAGGGGAACACTGCTACTAGACATACACGTGTATCTAACTAACGAAAGCAGTCTGATGGTAAGACTAGACCTGTAACTTCCAGGACTGATGACCTCAGAAGTTAAGTCCCATAGTGCTCAGAGCCTTTTGTAACTTCCAGGCAGATTCAAGTCCTGTACGAGACTGGAACTCAATCCAAAAACTCTCCTTTTACAGGCAGTGTTCTTACCAGTTGAGTTATCTGAGCATGACTCACAGTCTGTCCTTCAAAGCTTCACTACTTCCAGTCCCTCCCCCCAACTTTTGAAACTCTTACTTCCTTAAGTGCTCATTCAAAATGGTATGCAGGAGAGCTTCTGTGAAGTTTGGGAAGTAGAGGAGAGGTACTGGCAGAGGTAAAGCTGAAGCTGTACGATCAGAGTTTGTAAGGAACCAAGATTTCGACCAGTTAGAAAAAGTGGACTGTTTGATCTCACTTTTACTAGTGAAGTATTTGTTGCCATCTTAATTTTACAATATGCAATGTATGGGTTTTGTGGAAGAATTTGATACACTGGAGCATTTTCAGCTATTATATTTTTCTTATTTGAAACTAAAGAGAACATTTTTGTAAGCTACAACTTGTGAACATAAAATCCCAGAAAAATAGTCATCCTGTCAGTTTCACTTTAAAAATAGAGAATGGTAAATGGGAACATAGTTTTGAAGAGAAATTGTTGCCAAAAATTATGTAAGCTTGATGATTTAAGTTGCTCAAGTAACAACAAATACCATGTGTACTTACAAAATCTTGAAATTCTATTTGCATTGTTGCAAACTGTAATTTATTATTCATTAGGTAAATCATCTTTCTTTTATGAAAATGTTAACTTCACCAAAAACATTTTTATTTGATACAAAATCATAATATGTAAATAAAATTACATAGATATAACATACTGGAAACTTCAATTTTTGATTCATTGTTGTTTTATATACTTTTTGTAACTATTTTTGCTCTAAGTTTTTTCTGCTAATAAAAACATGTAGTTTTGTCTACGTTTTCACTGATAAGGAAACCAGATGTTAACATAATAATTAGTATATAAAGCTCAGTCTGCATTGCCAATGAACTCTTGAATGCCTGTGCCTTAGAGGCTAAAAGACATGCCTAAAGTGTGTGTGTTTATTTTTGTGTATTTTGTAAAGAAAATTTTTTGTAATACTTTCCCTAAGCAGTTATCATTGACTGTTTAGGTTCACTTTTACTACTAATTATAAAGTTTCTGTTCAATTTTCATACTTCCAATAGCAATATAATTCATCATTTCACCATTACTTCACTTTTCTGACAGGGCTCTAACTCAGATGATTAATTTTACTGTCTTATTTCTGTTCTATTTAGCAGCTTATTATCATATCACTGTTGTTACTCATCACTCGAACCATTCAAAGTGTACACTTTGTTTTTATTTTGTTTATCGTCTTTACAATACTGTTGCATACAGATTATTCTAGCTCTGTTTAGTGAGGTTCTGTTCCTGATACCAGTCAGCTGTTTAATGACCACTGCCAAAGTCTACTGGCCTTGGCCTCCCCTCTCCCTTAATAGACATGCTCCTCTCACTTCTGGGAACCTCTGTTCCCCTTTTGCAGAGTGCCCCGCGATGCAGTGTCCCCGCACCCTCACTAGCCCAGCCCAGCCCTACAGTGGCATCCTTGCAAGCTTTGCAAGTGAGCACACTAAGCTCCATATTACACACCCAAATGTCCAGTCTCTGGCAAATCATCTCGACAAGTTCCATTACATATTTCAAGACATAGACAGCCATCTAATACTTCTGTCGGACACCTGGCTCAAACCAAGTATTCCCACAAGTTCAATAAATCTAGACGGATACATCTTTGTTAGGCACGAAAGATGAGGAGGTGGAGTAGGGGTTTACATATGCCTTGATTTATCACGTACTGTGTTACACATCCAACAATAATGAAAATAAGCAAGTGGAATATATGTTCATAGAGATCAAATCCCTTAATAGAAAGTGCCTAATGCGTGTCCTCTACAAACTTCCTAAAGTTCAAAACTGGTCTTTCAAGTCTCAAACTGAAGCATGAGCAAAGAATTATACCTGTTGACACTAACAAATTTTCTATACAATAGTCCTTTCAGTATGAAATTTAAGCCAATGCTTTCTTCTTAAAATGTGTCGCTACTTCAGCATGTTCCTATCCATCATACGAACAGTAGTCTTGCTCTCATAGATACATTTGCAATGAAATCCCCAAGCTGAGTAATTTATATGTCTCAAATATCTGCACCTGGCATGTCCAGCCATGACATACTCTCTAGAATGTCCAGAAAGAGACTGCAATTTACTACTTACCAAGATTTCAGACTGTGAGGGAAACAGAGGAGCTACTTGATTGAGCAGTAGCGGTTCCAGTCTCTCTAACTGACATACAGCTGGAAGAGCGGTGTGGGTCTCGGGTTCAATTCTGGGCGGAGTTAGGGATTTTCACCTGCCTCGAGATGACAGGATGTTCGTGTTGTCCTTATCATTCATGAAAGTAGTAAGATTGGACTGAGCAAAGGTTGGGAATTTGTATGGGCGCTGATAACTTAGCAGTTGAGTGCCCTACAAACCAATCATCATCATCATCATCCATATCCGCATCCAGTGATGCCTATGAGCTGAGGATGACTTGGCGGCTGGTCAGTACCTTGGGCCTTCATGGCCTGTTTGGGAGGAATTCAGTTTTAGAGATTTCAGACTCATTAATTCGTCTGTTCTTGCAAGTAAGGTACAATAAATAGTTTGGGGGACATCCTCTATTCCTTTCTCAGTCATAAAAAAAAAACTCCATGGGTCTACTTACAAACTTACTCAACTATATGACAAGTAGGCTCCCCTGACGAGCAGAAAAATAAGAAAGAAACATGCACCTTGGTTAACTGAATAACTAAACCAGCTTTTGATTCTCAGAGGTCCTGCATATTGGACATACAAACTAAGTCCCGCATCTGAAAATCATATTGCTTACAAGCAATAGTGTATTCCCATACATTAATCAAGAACAGAAATAGCCCAGCTGTCCTGTGGAAAAACCTGCATGGTCTTGGTACAGGCAAAGTAAAAGCTGCAGCTGATCCCATTGTCGCAGTTGAACTGAAGCAGTACTTCATGTTACCTACAGTCACAATTGAACCACATACGAAAATCTATCTGAAGCATGTTTCTTGCAATACTGTCATGCATGTCAGACCAGCATCTACAGGACGTGATGGCATCACAGTACAAATGATGAATATTATTATTGACCCATGACTGTCCACTATAACAGATATCTTCAAACACTCCTTGACCACAAGTGTTTTTCCTGAGTTCTGGAAACAGCCCCTTAATACCTGAATAAATTGCTACCAGAAAGAAAAATCAAAAATCATATTTTGTAACCAGTAATGAAATATTACAGAGTACATAAGGTCAAATGTAAGATGTGTTGTACCTCTCAGATATAATCAGGTATATCACATATTTGCAGCAACAGGCATTTGAGAAATTGAATACTCACAGGAAATCACTTAGTAAAAGATATTTATTTAACATTTTGATATTACATTGATAGAATTTCTGGTGGCATACATTTCAAATAACAACATAGTCTTATTTGTGAAATTCTGGGATGAATATTAAACGTACTACATACAAAAACTAGTTGCCCTGTAGAATTTGATATTTTATCTCTTTGCCTTGTGTCAGTAACCTGAGGCTAATGACCTAGGTAGACTTACTGGGACCAGTTTTCGTGGACCTTGATGATGCTGTGGTACTTCTGACTTAATACCGGCTGAAGCCTACCTTTTTTCCTTCAGTTCTAGCATATCATATATTGTGTATTATGGGGAAATCTGAAACTGTCACAACCCAGGGTGCATACGACCCAGGACAACCGGGAATTTTACCATCCGGGAGAAAACCGGGAAAAACCCGGGAATTTTTCGGAATTCAGGGAATTTTTCATTGTTTTAGCTTTCAGTTAAATGTTTGTAATTTTGACTGCAGAATTGATTCTCTAGCAAAAAATGTTATTGTATTCTGCTAGTGGAGAATGATACTGCAGCAATAAAACATACATAAGAGGGAAAAAAATAAAACCTTAGTGGCAAAGGAAATATGCAATTTACAACAACAAAAAACCGTGCACGCGCAAGCGTCTGCAAATAGCAAAAATATGTCAAAGGTCTTAGGGCGCAGACTGTAATTCTTCGTAACAATAAACTGCTTGCTATGAGCATGACGTCACAACTGTTCACATAAGGTTCGTTTGACCAATTACCAGCGGTCTGTTGCGCATGCGCATTTGACTCGCGTATGAGCAGTACCTTCTCCCGCTACTTGAGGTTTGGCTGTATCGGTAGTAGCAGCAAGCAGCCAGATGCAAACGAGAAAAATTTTTCTCGCGCCCTAGCTGGCAGATTCACGCTTGCACAGAGTTGTCTGAGTTGTAGTGGGGAGGGGGCTAACCTCCACGTGACCCGTTTTTACGTTCAATGATTTTGCTGCTTCTCTTCGTGTGCAGCTCCCACGTCAAATGAAAACAAAACGGATTTCTGTGGCCGGGAGCCGTCAAGTGAATTAAAATACATCCACATAAGTATGGAGGGCAAAAATATATTATTAATTTCAGTTTCCTGATTTTATTTTATTTTCAAGTTAGTAGCAGTCAAGTATTAATCGCCTTGCAGAACAGTGAAGTTATTTTTGCAAGTTTGCTAAAGAAATTTGGCTTTATTAAACTTTCCGCCGAGGCAATCATTTTATTTGAAACGAAGTGTTTCATTCAACAGCATTGGCTAGTTCCAACTGTTCGCTGAATTTCAAGTGCACGTTATCATCTTCTGCCATATATGGCATTATGCCATAATAAAGAACCAAAAATGAGATCCTAGAGTACTGGTACTCCAAGAAAATGTCCATCCCAAAAACCACACTGAAAAGCTTAATATCAGATGGGACCGACTTCATTGTGAATCTGGAAAAAGCCAATTTGCACTTCAAGCCGAATTATGCATTTTAGTATGGTTTACGAAATTCCAATCCTCTTTGGAATATCCTCTGATGCACTGTTTCTTTTATTGTGTAATGTAAGCTTTCTTAGTGCTTTATACACACGAACATATGGGCTTCCTACGCCACTGCAGTTGCACACGCACAATAATGCATGTTTTCTGTCTCTCTCTGGCAACCGGTAAATTGAACCTATTTCTAACAGTCTCCGGATAGTATTGCGAACGGTGGTTAGAAAAGCGTTACTTTCAAAGTAAATTTCTTTTTACGCAAGATGAGTTATGTTACGAGTGAGAAAGTGGGATGGATAACTAAATCACAGAGCTTTTGAAACTGAACAGTTTGAGGACCAGCCACTTACAAGAATTTCGAGCCGAGACATTTATGTCTTAATTTTAAATTTACTGGCACATTTGTGTGATGTGTCTTAAAGTATAACACACGCAAAAAAGATAAATATTACATGTGAAAGCGTAGCGTCTGTTGTAGCGTGTTAATCTTAGAGACTAACGTATGTGAAAGCTTAGCTTTTCTTGTAGATATACGGTACTGTGTACATTAATGTAAACCGTTAACTTTTCCTCTTGCGTGTTCGTGCTATGTAACCAGTGATCTTGCTAATGGCTGACTATAACACGTGTCCTATGCTCTGAATAGCTGCTGTCATCGGCTGACGAGATCTCGTGGCTTGAGATATGACTCGCTTACAAAAGGACATCGCAACCTCGGTTTCAACGCTCCGGAAACTAATGCGCAGTGTTTGGTGCAATTCGAATTTATAGTTTCGTAATACGAAAATATGCAGCGTATATGTTGCTGCAAATCAAAGGTCTTTCCAAAATTTCTGTCCTTCTTCTTTTTTTTTTTTAAGTCTCTCCAAAACTTCTTTGCCCCGTCTTTTCCTTTTTTTGCGGGAAGTTCTAAGCTATTGTATAACACGTTAACCATTCAAAGGATTGATAAGTTTTACAGTTCCGAGGGAAAATCTACGGAAAACCTACTGTCACTTAGGACAGAAAAAGTGTATTTTCGCCCGAGAAAAAGCATATTTTTTAAACGGGATATCCGGGAGAAATCCGGAAATTTTTTTTCCTTGTCCCCGTATACACCCTGCAGCCACTCTCTGCAAGTGGTAACAAGCTTTGAAATATCAATGTGCATTTCATGGAGCATAAAACCTTGGGGGTCCTTCGATAAGAAAATAAAAGCCTCAGGGTATTAGCAATTCATTAGAATTTCCACATCACCTTAAAAGTGAAATGTTACGAGTCAAAACAGCGTTTATTTTTTTTTTTAAAGTCTCAGTCCTCACAAAGGCTGGAAACAGGACAAGAACGTTCACCTGATTAGACTGAATCAGATTCCATGTCAAGATTCACTTCATCAAAAAAGTTTCATATATTGAATACAAATGTCTGTTTCAATCAGAAAATAAATAAATAAAACATACACTTTATGTGATTAGGGTGTATAAAATCCATTTTCATGAATAAAATTTAATGCTGCGACCACTCCATTGCTAAAATTCTCTTAACACTGATATGATCCCTGTGTGCAAGCTGAATGCCAGGACAGTATAAATCACCCAGTCCCTGTGTCTGCTTTGAGCCAGAACTGATAGAGTGGTATGATGCACTATGGCTTGGCAGAATAGCACGTAAGACCTGCTCATGAGGTCACCAAATATGATTGTGACATCATTCAATTGGTTTACATCTGCAATGTTCAGGTGTGAGACTTATGTATCTGCCCCACAACAGTATGCAGGGTAATGTAGTCATGGAGTCTTAGTTGTACTGAACTGTAAACCTGAAGATAAGAGACATCATTTTTAATATTTTTGTAGCTCAAAGGTTTGGTTGTATTGAATATTAAAATTGCCATTAACCTCATACACAGCTGCTACCACTAATAATGGATAAAGCTAAAAAGAACTGCATGAAAATTTGTGTCAGAAGAGACTCAGAGCCAGATTTGCTGCTTTTCAAATTTTCATTGATACTGTTGATTCCACTCTTAGTTTCAGAACACTACTACCGTAGGTTCTCTCTCGCAGTATGTGGGAGTAGTGGCAATGAGGGAACAAAGTTGATGGAGGAAGCCGGCCGAAGAGGCTGTGCGGTTAAAGGCGCTGCAGTCTGGAACCGCAAGACCGCTACGGTTGTAGGTTCGAATCCTGCCTCGGGCATGGATGTTTGTGATGTCCTTAGATTAGTTAGGTTTAACTGGCTCTAAGTTCTAGGGAAACTAATGACCTCAGCAGTTGAGTCCCATAGTGCTCAGAGCCATTTTTTTTGATGGAGGAATATGACTTACACTGGTACATAGGATATATGTCAGTTCACGGAAATGATATTAATGGAAAAACTGCCTGTAATAACTGTAATTATTCATGGAAATCTGCTTTCCAGGTGAGTAATATAGGTAACTATCGACAGTCACATAGTAAACATCGCCAAGATAAAAAAGAAGCAATGAAAAAACAAGAAACCTAAAAACTCGTCTTGCAAGAGGCCTACTACAAAAAGAGTGCCATGTTGCATTAATAATAGATATGTGGCTGCAGTGGGTAGATAGCCAAAGACAAAGAAGTGTAATTTTGACAATGACTGTATTTCTTTTCCCAGACAATAAATAATTTCAAAAACATACTTTTGACCATAGAAACAGTACGGAAAGCATCTGATGATTTGTGTACACTCAAGTGGGCATAAACTCATAATTGGATCCTTCTAATGACCTCCAGATGCACCTCCAAATGTATCCAAAAACTTTAGAAAAAAAAAAAACAAATTTCAGTAGTACATAAGTTTCCCAATCATATTGTTATTGAGGAGACTTCAATTGTGGCTGTGACAAGACATCCTGCAAAACACTATAAAATGGATTCTCTGAGAACTACCTAGAACAGATTTCTCGGAAGTCCACTTATGATGGAAATATCTAACAGCAACAAATAGACCTGAACCCTTTGAGGATGTCTACATAGAAACTGGTACTAGTGGCCATGAGGCAACTGTAGCTACAATGATTACTAAAGTACACAGGGCAACTAACACAAGTAGAAGGGTTATATTTTCAACAAACTACGTAAAAGGGGCATGCAGAAATGTAGTACCTCAGTAATAACTTAAAACATTTAGCTCCAGAGAGGAGCATGTAAGAGGAACATGGTACAGGTTTAAAAGAGTAGTTCACTGTACATTTGATAGATATGCACCCAGCAGAATAGTTCATGCTGTGAGAGACCCTCCATGGCATACAGTCTCTGTAAAGAAACAGACTACTATACAATAGATATAAAACAGACCATAGGGTTAGAGATAAGGAGATGCTGAATGATACATGTTTGGCACTCTAGAGGCAATGTGTGAAACCTTGAACAACTACTGTAGCTTATTATTATCTGTCACAAAACCCCACGAAATTTTGGTCATGTGTAAAGGCTGTTAGTAGTATGAAAGTTAATGTCTAGATACTCATGGATGAAACGGGGATTGAAATAGAGGTTAGCAAAGCAAAAGCAGAAACTCGCATTTCAAATGCTCCTTCGCAAATGAAAATCAATAGGTACTGCCCTAATTTAGTTCTCGCTCATCTGCAAAGATAAATGATATAGATGTTAGTATCAGTAGTGTTGATAAACAGCTGAAATCGCTAAAATTGAACAAAGCTCCAGGCCCCAATGGAATCCCTATCGGATCCTCTATCAAATTTGTGCCTGATCTAGCTCCTCTTTTAACTATAATCTAGTATAGGTCCCTCGAACAAAAAAACTCTGCCCAGTAGTTGGAAGATAGCGCAGGTCACACCTGTCTACAAGAGTAGTAGTTAAAGTGATGGTACCATCTAGTATCCTTATCATCCATTTGCTGTAGATTCTTAGAACATAATGAGGTACCTCAAACAGAATGGCTGCCTCCATGCCAACCAGCATAGATTCCGAAAACATCAATCATGTGAAACCCAACTCGCACTTTTCCAACATCACATGCTGAAACCCACTTATCAACGCAGTCAAGTAAATGCAGTATATTTCAGAAACGTATTTGACTCCATAGCACATCTACATCATACTCCAGCACAAAACAGTGTGTGGTGGAGGGTACTTGTGATGCCTCCTTCCCTATTTCACTTGCAAATGGCATGTGGGAAGAATGATTGTCAGTAAGCCCCTGTATTATTAGCTCTAGTTTTTCAAATTTTCTCCTCGTGGTCATTTGTGACATGTATGTGAGTGGAAGTAATACTCTGAGGTGACTAAAGTCATGGGACAGCTGCATGAAGATGGCAGTAGTATCGTGTACAGGAAGCATTAAAGGGTAGTGCATTGACAGAGCTGTCATTTGTACTCAAGTGCTTCAAGTGAATTGTTATCGACATGACTATGACCACACGACAGGAACAAATAGACTCTGAACGTGAAATGGTAGTTGGAGCTAGACACATGGGACATTCATTAACAAATTCAATATTCTGAGATACACAGTTTCAAGAATGAATCAAGAATACCAAATTTCAGGTATTACCCTTCACCACAGACAACGCAGTGGCCGACAGCCTTCACTTAATGACAGAGTAGCGGCATTTGCCTAGAGTTGTCAGTGTAAACAGACAATCAACACTGCGCCAATAACAGCAAAAATCAACATGGGGCACATGACGATCGCATCCTTTAGGACAGTGCAGCGAAATTTGGCGTTAATGGGGTATGGCAGCAGGTGATTGATGTGAGTGCCTTTGGTAATAGCACGACATTGGCTGTAGCGCCTCTCCTAGGCTTGTGACTATATATATGTTGGACCCTAGGCGACTGGAAAACCCTGGCCTGGTCAGATAAGTCCTGATTTCAGTTGGTAAGAACTCATTGTAGAGTTCGAGTGTGGCACAGACCCCACAAAGCCATGGACCCAAGTTGTCAGCAAGGCACTGCGCAAGCTGGTAGTGGCTCCATAATGGTGTGGGCTGTGTTTACATGGAATCGACTGCGTCCTCTGATCCAGATGAACTGACTGTTGACTGGAAATGGTTCTGTTCAACTACTTGGATACCATTTGCAGCCATTCATGGACGTCGTGTTCCCAAACAATGGTGGGAATTTTAATGGATGACAATCCACCATGTCACCAGCCCACAGTTGTTTGCAATTGGTTTGAACAACATGCTGGACAATTTTAAGTGAATGGTTTGGCCACCCAGATCGCCTGACATGAATCCCATCGAACATTTTTGTGACATAATCGAGAGATCAATTTGTGCACTAAATCTCTCACCGGCAACGCTATCGCATTGTGGATGACAACAGAGGCAGGATGGCTCAGTATTTCTACAGGGGACTATCAACGACGTGTTGAGTCCATGCCATGTCGAGTTGCTGTCCTACGCTGGGCAAAGGGAGGCCCAAAACGATATTAGGAGGTGTCCATGACTTTCGTCACCTCATTGTATGTTGTCCGACTCTTCTCAGAGAGTATTGTCTCGAAATTTCACTCGTAAACCTCTCCATGATGCACACCACCTCTCTTTTAATGTCTGCACTGGAGTTTGTTGAGCATCTGCCGACTAGACAATCCCATGATAAACCCTCCGGTCTTCGTTGGATCTTCTCTATCCCTTCTATCATTCCTATCTGAAAAGTATCCCAAACTGATAAACAGTACTCTACAATCAGTCAAACTAGCACATTGTTAGCCACTCCCTTCGTGGATGAGTTACATAGATTCTTCCTATGAATCTCACTCTAGCATCAGGATCCTACTATTTGTTTTATGTGGTCATTCCACTTAAAGTCGCCCTGGATATTTACCCCTAGATATGTTACTGTAGATACTTTTTCCAGCAAGTTGTCATCAATAGTGTAGTTTTACAGCAGTGGATTTATTTTCCTATATATGCAAAATATGTTACATTTATTTACATTCAGAGTCATTTGTCAATCATCTATAGGTCATTCTACAAATCGGTACTGTCTACTGGCGTTGCTAAATTCTTGTTGACAACCGCATCACCTGTGAACGGTCTTAAAAAGCTTCAAACACTTTTTAATAGATCATTTACATGCATCGTAAATAGTAACGGTCCTATCACACGTCCTTGGGGTACTACCAAAAATGCTTGTACATCTGTCGATTTTTTCCGTTAAGAGTGACGTGTCGAGATCTATCTGCAAAGAAGTCTTGAAACCAGCCGCAAATGTCGCAGCACTATGTATCTCGTGGAGGAACAGAGCGAACTGAGTTTCACAAAATCTTTGTTTGCACAATTCTCTTGATTCCTATATAGGAGATTTTTGTTCTGCAAAAACTTCATAATTCTTCGGCATAAAACATGTTCCATAATTCAACCAAAGACTGACGTCAGCAATATAGGCCTTAGTATGATGGCCCGTATTACAATCTCCCACTGTGAAAATTTTGAAAGACGAAATTAAGTATTTCAGCCTTCTGTCTGTTATATTACGTTTCGTCGCCAGTATTGTCACTAAGTGACTGAATAGATGGTTTTGAACCGCTTACTGTTTTTACATAAGACCAAAACCGTTGGGCCTTGCCCACTCATCTCGTATCGGGTGCCTAAGGGATGCTGCATTCTTGGAATGCTATACCACAACTCAAGCAAATACCATTAGTAGTTTTTTTTCCTAAACAGCAGATTTGACAATACTTAACTTGAATGTACTACATGTTGTCACAAGCGATGGGCGACAGGCAATATAATTCAGAGTCCCTGGCTATATGCAATGTTCCTGCAAGTTTGACACACAGTTTGTGGATCACTGATAACTGTTCTCATAGCACTCTCTGCGAGGCGAAGCTAATACTCCACTAATGTCAGCCTGAGGCTGGCAGGAGCAGCGCTTATATTTACTTCTCGCAGAGGTCGGCCCTGGCACGGCCGGTCTTTGTGAGTGGGCAATTGGCTGACGTCGCCTCACCGTCTTCTATGGCCTTGCATTCTCCCTCTTCGTTCCGGCGCTTGTGGTTATGCCAGAACATTCTTTCCCTCCAAAGCGATGGCCCATCGTTGTGTAGGGAGTGCGACCACGGTGGGGGAGGCAGGAGTGTGGACATATCGTTGGGCCAGAAGCTGTGGCTCAGGGGTCAAGCTTCCGGCCATACCCCGCCATCTGTCCTGCGCTCTGGCGGAAATGTCCCCCGGAAAACGACCAGAAGGGTACGCGTCCACCTTCTGCTGCCATGAAGCAGATGAAGATGGCGGCGACTGCTGCGGTGTGGGTGGGTCCGGCTCCATTGGTAGGACGAGAGGACGCAGAGGAGGAGAATACCCCATCTCAATGTGGTCGTCCCTCGGTGTCGTGATGACACCCTCTGGCACCTGCTGTGGCCGCGCTGTCCTCTGGACCTGTGAATCTGGAGGAAGATGGACTGAAAGACCATCATGTATACGACAGAGGCGAAGTTGATTTTGATGGTAGCACTGCAAGCCATCGGGACCTGAAAGAAGATACATGCAAGCGCCAAGTCGACGGACGATATCGCCTCGCGCCCACCGTCTGCTACCGCTAAAAACCCTGTGAAAGACAATATCATGCGGCGCGAAGCAATACTTGCGACCTTCCTTCAGATGCTGAGGAGGGTGGAGCAGTATCCGATGGTGGCGGCCGTGAAGCAATTCCACTGGCGATGGTCCATCTCGTGGGTACGAACCATATGAGGCAAGAAACAGTTGCAATGCTTGATCCCTAGTGTGAGCGGAGCGAAGTTTGGTCATCTGCTGCGTGAAGGTTCTAACGAAACGATCCGCATCACCGTTTCACTGTGGATGGAATGGTGCATTAGTGAGATGCTGTATGTCATTGCGTTCACAGGATGTTTCAAATTCATTGCACCTGAACTGAGGGCCGTTGCCTGTCACTATTACTTCAGGTAAACGTTCTAGGCAAAAAAAAAAAAAATCGATGATAACACCTGAACTGTGCTACGTGACGTTGTCGAGTTCGTTGAGACAGAAAAAGGAAACTTGCTATATGAGTCAACCACAGTCAACCAGCGAGTGTTCCAAAAAGGTCCCACAAAGTCTGTGTGCACATGTTACCATGGCGATTGCCACTTAGGTGAAGCAGAGAATTTTTGCGGCAGAGCGGACTGATTTTCCGCACATGCGTGACACTGTGACGTAATCTGTTCTATTTGGACGTCCATACCCTGCCAAGTACAGTGTCGACACACCAACTGTTTCGTACAAACAATCCCCCAGTGTCCTTGGTGGAGTAACTGCAACACTTCTTTTTGCAAAGCTTTAGGGATCAACACACATGACTGTCCACTATCATTTTGAACAAGATTCACACCTTTCTGTTCAGCGAGGCTGTGCTGACGTACAAAGTATCGTCGCACTACAGAGCTTTTTATGCTATTCAACGAGTGAGGCCAAGATGTGCGATTATAATTGGGCAAAATGTTCAAATCTGAATCAGCGTCCATGGCCTGTGCAATTTTCTTATAGTTCAGCGGAAACGACCGAAGCAATTCAGAATCCTGAGCATCGATGTGACATCAAGATGCAGCAGAAGCGTCAAAGACAGGGCCAATCAAAAGATGTGAAAGTGCGCCCGCATTAGTATGTTGAGCTGTCGGACGATACACAATATCACACTGCTATTGAGACAAGAAGAAAGCACGTCTTTGCACTTTTTGGACAGTTTGTACAGGAACCGGTTTCGTTGGATGAAACAAGGACTGCAAAGCCTTGTGATCCGTTACTAACTAGAATTTTCTGCTGTACAAATAGTGGTGGAATTTGATGACACCATACACAATAGCCAAAGCCTCTTTTTCAATTTGTGAATAGTTACATCGAGCTTTGGGCAACACTTTTGATGGGAAAGCAATAGGCATGTTTTTATCACCAATTCTGTGCGAAAGCACTGCACCGATTCCTTAAGAGGAAGCATCAGCTTGCAATACAACGGGTTTGTCAGGATCAAAGTGAACTAAGCATCGATCACTGAACAATGTATCTTTAAGTTTTTGAAAAGCTACTTGGCACTCATCTGTCCAAACAAAGGGGACATTCTTGTCGCGCAAGCGAGGAGCTATGATTTGTGCAGCATTCGGTATGAACCGAATATAATTGTTCATTTTCCCTAAGACTGACTGCAATTCTGTGACATTGCAAGGAACTGGCAAGTCTTGTATGGCTAACAATGCAACTGAAAAGGATGTATACTTTGACTGTTTATGACATGAGCAAGATACTGCAACTTAGGTTTACAAAAATCGCACTTGTCCAGTCTACACTTCAGTCAGGCATCAGATAACACACGAAACAAAGCACATAAATTTGCAATATGTTCTTCAGGTGTCCGACCTGCTACTACAATATCGTCCAAGTTTGAGCAGTTTGGCACTTGTGCAGTCAGCTGTTCCAAATATCATTGGGAAAATGGCGGGTGTGCAAGCACTGCCAAAAGGCAAATGCAAATATTTAAACAAGTCCAAATGAGTATTTACTAGACACACTTTTTGAGATTCTTCATCGAGTGGTATCTGAAGATATGCGTCACGCAAATCAGTTTTTGAAAAGTAGCGTCCAGCGCCTAATTTGTCCATGAGATCTTCTGGGTGTGGCAATGGATAAGTATCAATAACAGTTTGTGGGTTGACTGTAGACTTGAAGTCAACACAGAGGTGAATGCGACCTGAAGGTTTGGGGAGCAAACCCAGTGGACTTGCCCATTGACTAGCTTGTATGAGCGCAATAACCCCACAATCTTGCTATTCTTTTCAGTTCAGCAGCGACTTTGTCCCGTAATGCGATGGGAACAGTTCTGGCCCGGAAAAATTTCGGCTGATCATTGTGTTTCATAGTAATATGGACAACAAAATTGTTAGCTCTGCCTAAACCTTCAGAAAAGAGTTCTGGGAATTCTTTTAGCAAGCTAGCTACACTGTCTTTTGCACTGCATGTGGATACTGACAAAACATTGTCCTGAATGTTAAAGCCAAACAAATTAAATGAATCAAGACCAAATATGTTCTCACACTTGCGTGATTTTAGCTCTGTAAAAGTCACTGTTTGCGTATGCGAGTGATACATAGCAGGCAAATTACATGTTCTGAGAACGGGAAGGTTTTGTCCATTACAAGCCGTCAGTTGCGTGCTGGTTTTAGACAGGCATGGGTAGCCTAACAGTTCATATGTGTGACGATTTAGCAATGTGACAGAGGCACCCATGTCCAATTGAAATTTGCCACAAATGAGTAAATGAACAAAAAGTTCGTTTGACTGGCGTATCACGGTCGCAGGTTCGCATCCTGCCTCGGGCATGGATGTGTGTGATGTCCTTAGGTTAGTTAGGTTTAAGTAGTTCTAAGTTCTAGGGGACTGATGACCTCAGAAGTTAAGTCCCATAGTGCTCAGAGCCATTTGAACCATTTTTTGACTGGCGTATCACTAACGAAATGCATGCTTGCTAGTTGCAGTCTTGGAGTATACTGCATTAATGACATAGGCCTTGTGGCAAGAGTTTTGTGAGTAGTCTGAATTCTTATGTTTGTTCCATTGCAAATACGGATTGTACATGTCCTTTCCTACCACAAGCGTAACACTAAGCTTGTCAGGAGGGGCAGTCTTGGCGTTTGTGCCGTAACACCTAGGGCAAGACTTAATTTTGTTACCCTGTATAGCTGTCTGTTTAGCAAACTCCTTATGCGGCGTGGAACGTTGTTTAGTTGGCACGGCTAACGCACGCTGTCGGTGCGTAATGGGGCGATCACAAGCAAGGAACTCAACCTGACAAGTAGCTGGCCGCTCAAATGTATGAGCTGACAAGGCACCAGAATCGTACTGATCTAGTACTTGCACTACCTGCTGAAATTATGGACCTGACTGTTTCAAAATCCGTTGTCTGATTTTGACGTCAGGCACATTGTACATGATCGCATCATGCAACATAACGTCTGAATAGATATCACCGCAAGCACATTTGAATTTGCATTTCCTTTTCATACCCTGCAAATCAGTTACCCACTCGTGATAAATTTGTTCTGACCATTTTTTGCACACACGCTTAACGAATGCCATCCTGACACACCAACACTTCCCTGACTTTTGGAAGGCGGCCAAGGTCCTGATGTTCAGGAAGCCAGGGAAAAACCACTCCCTCCCACAAAATTACCGACCCATCAGTCTGCTGTGTTCGCTCAGCAAGATTGTTGAGAAGGTAATACTGAAATGTATCACTAGGCATTGCATCGCCAACGACACCCTAAGACCGGAGCAATTCGGCTTTAGGAATCACCACTCAACAACACAACAACTCCTCCGCGTAGTCGAACATATAACACACGGCTACGACATGAGCAAAGCCACAGGGGCCGTGTACCTAGACATCGAAAAGGCTTTCGATCGTCTCTGGCACAACGGACTCATACGCAAACTAAGCGAAGCTGGATTCCCAGACGGACTCGTACGTATCATACACTCATATCTCACGAACAGATGTTACAACACTAACGTGCAGGATAAACAATCAACACAACACGGTATCCAAGCTGGAGTACCCCAAGGGAGCATCCTAGGGCCCATCTTGTTTAACCTGTACATTAATGACTTCCCAGCGACACAAAACACGACGTTAGCCGTCTACGCGGATGACACAGCCATCCTCGCGCAAGACTGGAAAGTGTCGAACATCAATTCACGAATACAGACAGCACTCAGAACAGCTGAGCCTTGGTTGGAGCGATGGCGTATTAAAGTAAACGTCGACAAGTGCGAAGCAGTTCTGTTCACACGCAGACCGAAACTACTGCGCAAACACCAACACTGTAGACCAATAACACTACATACACGCCCAATACGTTTCCGAGAGAAAGTCAGGTACCTTGGTGTCTGGCTGGACCGGAAACTTACATGGGGGGACCACATCGAATACGTTGCCAACCGAGCGCACGCGAGGCTCAAACAGCTCTACCCAATGCTCAACAGGGAAAGCACACTGAATAGGAGGGTGTCGAGGTCCTTATACATGACACTGATTAGACCTCTGATGACGTACGCAGCTCCCGTCTGGGGATATGCAGCTCCCACACGACTGCGCCACCTGCAGATCATACAGATCAAGGTGCTACGAATCATTAGCAATGCTCCACGCTACACACGCACCGTGAATCTTCACCATGAATACCGCCTTGATACCCTCAAGGAAGTATTCAAAAAACACGCCACACGACTATACAGGAACTCGAGACACTCGAACAATCCTTTCATCCTCACTCTGGGAAACTACGATCACAACCACAGGTGGAAACACAAGCGGCCAAAGACACTGCTAGCTAGGGCATAGCCACCTATGGTTAACTAACATACGCAAACAGCGACAAACGTCGCAAGCCCCTGCATATCAGCAACACTGACTGGCAACTACCAGCTGCTATTAGTGCCGACCAACAGGCCACAGCAGGGACACCGACGAGCTCGCCCACAGACGCACAAACAATCTGCCAACATTCCCTCACACTGTGCCTCCGGTATATGACCTATCGGACACAAGATCGATAACAAACCTAACTGTTGCAGGATGCTAACGCTGAACGAGGACTCTGTACCAGCACCCAGCGCCAGCCGCCGAGCAGCACAAACGCACAACGTCAAGGTATCGACATGCATGATACCCACTACTAACAAAGCCTATCCTTACACAACCTATCGCAGGCAGCAAGACAACTGCTACTGCTCTTGCCGCCCGACCTAACTTTCGCAGAGGTTTTTTTCCCTTGGCCCTTGCCTTGGCACTTTTTTTCCTCTGCCCTTCAAACCACTACCATACGTCAGATTTCGACCAATCTACACTCCTGGAAATTGAAATAAGAACACCGTGAATTCATTGTCCCAGGAAGGGGAAACTTTATTGACACATTCCTGGGGTCAGATACATCACATGATCACACTGACAGAACCACAGGCACATAGACACAGGCAACAGAGCATGCACAATGTCGGCACTAGTACAGTGTATATCCACGTTTCGCAGCAATGCAGGCTGCTATTCTCCCATGGAGACGATCGTAGAGATGCTGGATGTAGTCCTGTGGAACGGCTTGCCATGCCATTTCCACCTGGCGCCTCAGTTGGACCAGCGTTCGTGCTGGACGTGCAGACCGCGTGAGACGACGCTTCATACAGTCCCAAACATGCTCAATGGGGGACAGATCCGGAGATCTTGCTGGCCAGGGTAGTTGACTTACACCTTCTAGAGCACGTTGGGTGGCACGGGATACATGCGGACGTGCATTGTCCTGTTGGAACAGCAAGTTCCCTTGCCGGTCTAGGAATGGTAGAACGATGGGTTCGATGACGGTTTGGATGTACCGTGCACTATTCAGTGTCCCCTCGACGATCACCAGTGGTGTACGGCCAGTGTAGGAGTTCGCTCCCCACACCATGATGCCGGGTGTTGGCCCTGTGTGCCTCGGTCGTATGCAGTCCTGATTGTGGCGCTCACCTGCACGGCGCCAAACACGCATACGACCATCATTGGCACCAAGGCAGAAGCGACTCTCATCGCTGAAGACGACACGTCTCCATTCGTCCCTCCATTCACGCCTGTCGCGACACCACTGGAGGCGGGCTGCACGATGTTGGGGCGTGAGCGGAAAACGGCCTAACGGTGTGCGGGACCGTAGCCCAGCTTCATGGAGACGGTTGCGAATGGTCCTCGCCGATACCCCAGGAGCAACAGTGTCCCTAATTTGCTGGGAAGTGGCGGTGCGGTCCCCTAAGGCACTGCGTAGGATCCTACGGTCTTAGCGTGCAGCCGTGCGTCGCTGCGGTCCGGTCCCAGGTCGACGGGCACGTGCACCTTCCGCCGACCACTGGCGACAACATCGATGTACTGTGGAGACCTCACGCCCCACGTGTTGAGCAATTCGGCGGTACGTCCACCCGGCCTCCCGCATGCCCACTATACGCCCTCGCTCAAAGTCCGTCAACTGCACATACGGTTCACGTCCACGCTGTCGCGGCATGCTACCAGTGTTAAAGACTGCGATGGAGCTTCGTATGCCACGGCAAACTGGCTGACACTGACGGCGGCGGTGCACAAATGCTGCGCAGCTAGCGCCATTCGACGGCCAACACCGCGGTTCCTGGTGTGTCCGCTGTGCCGTGCATGTGATCATTGCTTGTACAGCCCTCTCGCAGTGTCCGGAGCAAGTATGGTGGGTCTGACACACCGGTGTCAATGTGTTCTTTTTTCCATTTCCAGGAGTGTATCTCCAGATGAGCGCCTATTTTATCACATCCACAAGAAAACCTAAATCGGGCAAGGTAGAAGAATCTTTTTTACCCATTCGCCAAGTGTACAAGTTAGGTGGGTCGACAACATATTCCTGTCATGTGACGCACATGCCGTCACCAGTGGCCTATAGAATATATCAGATGTGTTTTCCTGTGGAGGAATCGGTTGACCTATGACCTTTCGATCAAATGTTTTCGGTTCCGATTGGAGAAGCACGTCCTTTCGTCTACTAATCGCACGGTTTTGCGATGCGGTCGCAAAACACAGATACTAAACTTATTACAGTGAACAGAGACGTCAATGAACGAACGGACAGATATAACTATGCGAAAATACTGAAAGTAAAATTTTAGCTTGTGCGAAGACTTGAACCAAGGATCTCTCCTTCTGCAGCTGCTCAAGCTACCACGAGACCACGGCGTTCCTGAGCTCACGTGCTCCTTGATGCTGCCTATGTAGCCCATGGACTACTCAGTTTGTATATTTTGATTATTTTTTCACAGTTTCACACAACTTCTTCCTGTTTTCTCAATTGATCTGTGTTCTGTTTATCAAGGCCTATCCACTGTGCCAAGTTATAATTAAATCTGAGGGGGGTGCGATGGGGAGGTTCCATTGCTAGTGTATTGGTTTCTTGGTAGGGAGCATGTTATGTTGGATGGAGAGTCAACGACGGATGTAACAATAACTTCGAATGCGCCCCAGGGGATTGCATAGGGGCCATTGCTTTTCATGTTGTGTATTAACGATCTTACAGACAATATATGGTAGGTCTTTCCCATCCCTTAAGACCGTGCTTGGAACGTGCTTGTTTAAAGCATATTGTACCATGCTTCTCATTTTTTCTATTCATGCTTATTTATCAAATGTAAGATTGTAAGGGGTATCAAGCGAAATTTGTGACTGGCTTGATGATTTATTTGTAGGGAGGGCACAGTGCGTCATGTTGGGTGAAGAGTCAACAACAGATGTAGCAGTAACTTCGAGCGTCGTCCAGGAAATTGCATTGGGGCCCTTTCCATTCATGTCGTGTAATAACGATCTTGCAGACAATATTACTACTAACCTCACTCTTTTCACAGATGATGCAGTTATCTATAATGAAGTACCGTCTCAAAAAAAAAACTGCACATATAGTCAGTCAGATTATAATGATATTCCAAAGTGATGCAAATACTAACAACTTGCTTTAAGTATTCAAAAATGTAAAATTGTGCTCTTCACAAAATGAAAAGACATGACTGCGGTATCAACAAGTTATGGTTGGATCAGTCAACTCATACAAATACCTTGACGTAATAATTTTAAGCAATATAAAACGAAATCATCAAATATAGCTCACCCGCAGATAAAGCAAGTGGCAGACTTCGCTTTAATTGTAGAATACCAGGGAAATGCAATCAGTCTACAAAGGATATACCTTACAAATCACTCATGCGACCCAGTCCAGAATATTGCTCAAAAGAATGGGACCTGTAACAAACGGGACTAACAGTGGATACTGAATTTATACAGAAAAGGGCAGCATCAATGGTCACAGGTTTATTTGACTCTTGGGAGAGTGTCACAGAAACTCTGAAGTAACTGACCTGGCAGACACTTGAAAACAGATGCAAACTATTCCGCGAAAGCCTACTTACAAAGTTTCAAGAACAGGCTATAAAATATTTCTCTGGGAATATATCACAAGCCCCTACCTATTGCTCCCATAGGGATCGTGATGAAAAGACTAGATTAATTGCGTCACGCATGGACGCATTCAGTCAGTCATTCTTCCATGCTGCATACATAAATGGAACAGATAGAAGCCCTTATAACTGTTACCTGAATCTTCTCAGGAAGAAATTACAACAATTCCTTTCTTGTTATTCTCTCGGTAAAGGATTTTGTGGATGGCTTGTGGTCCGCCGGTGAAAGCGATAGTACAATATTCCATATTTACGAACTTCCAGCATGCTGGAATAATTGCAGGTCAGCAACTTCCATTAATCAGTACAACTGAAACCAGCCAAAGTCGTAAATTTCACTTTTTTTATTTATTTACTTGATGACTAGTTTCGAGATGAGATCCATTTTCAAAGTGGGGTCAACAGAGGCGTCCGATACTACCCGTCGGCTTTGGGCCGTGACGTAGGCTAGGCGCAAATTGAGACGCGTATAGCGCGTGTGACGCGACGCAGCGCAGCCCGTGTTTTTGTAACATCGCAGGTTCAAATGGGAACGCGCAAATTGCGACGCGACGCGACTGGGACGCGACACGCGCCTGCGCCAGGTCGCGCGGCGTTGTGGTTGAGGCACAGTTTCTCGCGCCGCGGGTCGCGCTTGCGTCGCTAGCACCGTGGGAAATTTGAGGCGGGCAGCGGAAATGTAGCACGGCCATATGCTCACATCGGAACGGCGCATATGAGCAGCGGTAATATTGCCCATACGATAAATTTTGCCTTACTGTGTACTGAATTTTATTGCCTTTGTGTAGTATTTCGTTTTTCGCCATTTAAACGCTCCAGCTTTCTTAGTTAGCACGTTATAATTTTCTGTTACTTATATGTGCATAGTTTTGTTTTGTTTTTCTTCTGTCAAAAAAAATGTATACTTCAGTAACTGATGAGCCAGTGGCCACTGGAATTGCACCATATTGCCTCCGCGATGTTTTCAGATCGCAAGAAGGGACAGAAGGTAGTGAATAAGGAAGCAAGGAATATTATAAAATCATGTGATTAAGAATCAAGGCAGGAAAGTAAAGCAAGGTTATCTTCTCGCTGCCTAGTAAGCTAGCGTATCTGTACGATCTGTTACAAAAATTTAGAAAGGGATAATCTCCACAGGTGTGATCCCTTTGTGCATCTGGTAAAAAGCGTCCAAAATCTGAAGTATAGAAGTTTCACTGTGATTACTCTGATATGGATGTAATAATGTAATACGGCACACTGTACTATATGCATGTGAGCAACATATTTCCACTGCAAGCTAGAAACAGTCGAAAAGCAGTCACAAATAACAATGTTTTAATTGGTTCGCCGTGATGAGAAAAAGCATTTCAATTGTTGCATGGACATTATCAGCATTGATAAACTAATTATACAACAGTCTACACAAATGAAGAAAATGGTTGGTATTATTACGAAAGTAGGAATATCCTAAAAGAGTGTTATAATTAGATGTATTTAATTTGTTGAAATGTGCTGCTGACAAAGCCGGATCTACTTTCATGACAATGTTTTTCGAACTCCATCTCACAAGGCACACATGGCTAGCTTGTGCATTCCTGTCACGCGCATTGTCCTTCGCTGCTGACAATACACTCACCATTGTGTTGTGCGACAGATCAATTATTTACTTTTCTCAGTAACAACTATTTTATTCGCGATCACGCATTGTCAGTTTGGCAAGCCCTAGGTGAGTAAACAGTATCTGGCATGTGCCTATCATTCCGCCTGAAGGAACGCTCGTCACTATTTTAATACTGCTCAGATCAAGAGAAGGAATAAAATCCTTTGGTAAGTTTCCATTCCAGTCGCTCAGTGTTAAAAATACGATGGGTTACGGGGATTCCACCAAAATTCCAACAGAATTGCCAATCTGTTTTTGTGTGAGTTGTTAACTTTTTCTCAATCGAAGAAGCATCATCATTTATGAGTAAAGGCCACATTTCTCTTGGTGACTGGTTTAATTGTACTTCCTTTGTCACAATGTAATTTGCCAAACTCATCTCACATCAGCTATTGAGACAGAATTCCGAATCGGAGGGACTCATTAAACAAGTAATTGGCAATCACAGAGCTCAATAGTTTACGAAAAACCTCGTAGTATCGGTTTGCAGTAACAGAAAGGAAAAAATTTTATGTTTATTTTCAAACTAGGAAGCTCTTGTTTCGCTAGCTGTCGATAACTCTTAAAAAATTACAGTCACTGGAGTGAAATAAATAAAAAAAGAAGTATAAGTAGTGATATATCGCCACAGATAAGAAAGTTTCGTGTGTTTAATAATTCGCAAAATACTCTCCTCCCTGTGTGCTATCATTCGCCAAACTTTCGTTTCGATGTCTCGAGCGGTTTAGGAGATATGAGAAATGTTGCGGGTATTTCATTCTCGTGGGCGTGAGATCGGAAGTGAGCGCGCTACATGGGATCCATTTTCTTGAGACCTGAGGCAGATAGAGATCTCCTCCAAAGTCTAAACAAAAATTCAGCATGTTAGCTGAATTTCATACGCAGCAACATATGGTGTAACACGCACCAAACGCAAAATCATAACGACCCCTAATTTTCGTTGCAAACTTTTTGAGTTTTGCGTAGTGTCTCACTAAAATGTGTACATCACAATAAGAATGGTCAGTAGCGAGGTGATGGGCACTTCGTCACGAAGCTGACATATAAACGCTACAAGTAAGGAAAAAATCATATATTTTCAGAGAATAGTTTCTGTAAAGTCGTTTGAGAAAGATAAAGAGGTTGCGCGCGCTTCGGTTCAGTCAGCGCAGAGCGTCGCCAGTCGGCGCGTGCGAAGTATGGTGTACGCGTCGCAATATGCGGTGGACCCGCGCGACCCGTGCGGCACGTGCGTGTCACGCTGTAGTCTAGTGTCACGTCACACGTGCTATACGCTTCTCAATTTGCGCCTAGCCTAAGGGTGTTGTGTTGTGTGACGTCATGACGGTGCGGAGTTTAGTTTATGAGTGTGCTATGTTTGTAGATGTCGTCTTCTTGCGGTTGGTGGTGTCCTCTGGTGGTGTATTTTGTTCATTTGGGTGTAGCAGCTTGCAGTGTACATTTATCGGTCGTGATTGTTACAGAAGAACGGAAATTAGTTTCAGTGAGTTAAGAATTAAGTTTCCGTTGCGTTTATGTTATTGCAGTGTCGTTTGATGTTACTGGTTTGCTGTTTGTCACGCGGTAAGTCGTTTAATTCAATTTGTGGCTTCTTTTGTTAGATATGGATATGGCTTCTAAGTTTAATAGTGCGCGTCTGCGGGCTGAAATGGGGCACGACATGTTGTCCGACATTAAGTTTCTGTAACTTTATGAGCTTGTGACGGAGATAGTGAAATGCGGCGTATGCAAGCAGAATATGCGAGTTGGGGGTAGTGTGTGGCGCCGGAACTTTTTTATGGTAAGTAGTCGTTTTTTGGGTCTATTGTTCGCGTGCTATGATGTTCGATGGGGTTTTTATGTGTTGTTGGGTCGGTGTTATTTACTGCATGTGTTAGTGGTTGATGTTTTGGTATCGGCACTTGTGTTTGATTTATGTATCTTAAAGGGAAGTACTGGATTCCAATTTTTTTGGTATCGTCAGTTGGATTTGAGCTGCATACGTCATGGGAAGTGACCGACTGCAATTTGTTGTCGTAGCTATGTGTGTTTTGGTATTGTGAGCTGTTGTTGACCTATATAGATTAAGAAAAGTGTTCGATTCCAATGTGTGGTCGTAGCCTTGTGTGTTTTGGTATCGTGAGTTACTGTTGACGTGTTTTGGTATCGTCAGTTGCTGTTGACCTATATAGGTTGCTTTAGGTGTTGGTTTTTATTTTGTGGTATCGACAATTGCGGTTGAGCTATGTAGATGAAGGGAAGTGACCGATTCCTGTCGATATTGTAAGTGTAGCAGACCTTGGGAATGTTGTGGTGTTTTTATGTCGTCGTTTTGTGTGGTTTGTGATCGTGGTGTGTCTGTATGTGTTTATATTTGGTTTTATATGCATTTTCGTGTTTGTTGTCGTTTATGTAATGACGTCATAGGCGCCATTTTGCAAACGTTGAGAATGGTAGTTTCCGCCATATTGGTGACGTCATGGGTCAAAGCAGATGCGTGGAATCGGACGCTTCCTTATTGCCACGAAGTGCATATGAACAGTCACAGTGCATACAGATAACTTATCTGCATGCATTGTATTTTTGGAAAATCAAGTTTGACTACCTGGATGATTTGAAAATGGGTCCCGCCCCGGAACTCATCATCAAGTAAATAAAAAAGTAACATTTGCAACATTGGCTGGTTTCTGTTGTACTAATATTCCATACGTTTTGAGATGGTTAAAACTGAAATCGGCGAAGTCTCGCGATTGTCTCTTTAAGAAGGCTCAGGCGGGACTCCAAATAACTCACTTAACCCTGAAGCAATATCATGTCATCAATTAATCTGTTCACAAAGCTAATTCACATTTACGCGCGTAACGTGAGCACCTTCCACCTACCCTGCAGGCTTACTCAGGCTCGACTGACTGCCTCACTACTTTAGCGCCAAACCGGACGGTGGGCGCCAAGCTGTACTCTTCTAATAAGATGGTGCTTCCTGACAGTGACTCTAACTCGCTGGCTCAAAGATGCATAAAGGTAGATACCATTAGTTCAGGATAGTATCGATATCTGCACCCTTACATCTTCTCACTACATGTTTCCGAAATCTGCAAGAATTAAGGATTTTCGGAAATATAAGGAGAATCCTCCACCTTAATGAAAGGAAAAAGAAAACAACAGAATTGTCCGGCAACGTAATGAAAATATTCCAGAAGTAGAAGTATAGTAATGGATTGCAACGGCCACCTCGTTTTCATATCAGTCGTTTGAATTACAGACAATATCTTGCAAGAGCACACACATCGCATCAACCCCTACCAAGTGATAATTCTTACACTGTTTGTTTATACATGACATAAACTACATAAACTCTTTAAGAAATACCATAAATTTTACAATCGTATTTAGATTCAGTCCATTTCCAAATCTCTTGGAATATTGTTTTAAAAACACATATATAAAAATTCAAAAGCAGATACTGATGAAATTAGCAAACATCAGAAACAGTTCACACTAGCAGTAAAGTATTTCTGTTTATGTGCAAAGGCATTAGTCTGGTGCTTTCCAAGCACCCTTACTTAGTGTAATAGTTGCATATTAAGCAAACATTTAAGACAAGATTTGACAACGTGAAAGGATTTGAAAAATTCAGTATTGCTGGAAGGATATTCAAGAAAGAAACACCAGCCATTTCGTGCATTTAGTAGCACATCTTGTCACTGAAAACTTTATGCGCAGGGAGACACTACCAGTTACTATGGGAGCCACACACACGGAACACGCCACCATTGCTGCACTGTCAATTTGGCAATTTACTTACCTTCTCGCACTGATGAGTCTTATTGCACGCGAAGTCACGCGTGACGTCGTTATGACGTGTACACCCTATATCGAAGACGACATTGGCGGCGAATCGACTTTAGTAAACGTTCGAAACGCTAAACTGCAGTAGTCGTTTTTGCAGATGAATTAAAGGAACAGCTCATTATATTCTCAATTGGTATATTCACTGCTATTTTGGAAGCTATTGATGTCTTTATTTTCTTTGAAAATGCGAACCTGCCAACTTTTAGAAAAAAGGAGCTCACAATCTGCACTGTCAACAGTATATTTCTTTTTAAATGCGAAAATTGACGCCTAGTAGCAACGTCGTACGGAGTCCACGTTAAACTCGACGTAAGTAGGGAATTACCTTCAGAAATTCAGTTGTTATAATTAATGATTGAATACATAGTATCCACCATGTTCTCAACCAATCACAAATATAATTGAAGAACTGCATCAGTGTGTCTGAAGTTGTCCCAATACCTTTAGTTTATTAGTAAGGATTATTGAATCTGACCTATAAACACAGTTTCGAGGCCGGCCAGAGTGGCCGTGCGGTTGTAGGCGCTGCAGTCTGGAACCGCGTGACCGCTACGGTCGCAGGTTCGAATTCTGCCTCGGGCATGGATGTGTGTGATGTCCTTAGGTTAGTTAGGTTTAATTAGTTCTAAGTTCTAGGCGACTGATGACCTCAGAAGTTAAGTCGCATAGTGCTCAGAGCCATTTGAACCATTTGAACAGTCTCGAGATTTCCTTTCTGTGTGCCAGGATCAGAATTTCTACTAAAAATACGCGACCAAACAGCTTTTTTCTCAAATGCCAGTTTCAAGTGACTATACCGAGCTGACAATTTGTGCAAATGGTCCTTTACATCAGTAAAACGCAAAGTTTTGTTAACATTACTCGGTTGACATTTACTTTCGACACATTTAAAAATTTGCAGGAATACTTTCATTGCAGTTTCCAAATGCTGATAAATACTGGATTGAACAATTCTATTTTCGAGTGAAATGTGATGAAGATATTAAGCTACCTGGAAAAATAATCTGTGGCATGCTATGCCCTTCTGGATCTATGCTTCCTATGCCCCTCTTCGCACGCCACTAGGTATGGCGCTATACTGCGCAACTGCAGCGCCGAGGCTGTTCGCTGCTCCGCTCAACTGATCCACGTCGTCCTCCCAAGGCGTCCGGCTGGTTCGATTTCTCCTCTTTCCACTACTTTCCTCCAGGGCTGCCGAAGCTCGGAACACTGCCAACGATTGCCAACCGCTTCCTTGGGCGAGATTTGCTTACAAGGAAAACTGCCCATTGTACCCGCTCAGATTTAATGGTCAAATGGCTCAGAGGATTGCACGTCAAAAGCTGAACAAACATCAAGCATGAAAACAGGAAGAAGGTCTACCGACCTGTGAAAAAGAAGCAAAATCGAAACAATGATCGATCCAAGCTCAAGATGTGCAGCATCAAGCGAATAGCAAGTATCATGGCGTCGTGGTTGTCGGTCACCGTTGGACTGTGATACTGGAGATCTGTGCTCAAATCTCCCTTGTGTCCCATTTTTTTCCACAAAATTATCAACTTTCCTCCCAGTCAGGCTCTGTTCTCCTTCTGTAGTTTTGTCAGTTATCATACTATACATTGGTTATACAATATGATTCATGTGGTAAGAATATACACTGAAAGGCCAAAGAAACTGGTATAGCCATGCGTATTCAAGTACAGAGATGTGTAAACAGACAGAATACGGCGCTGCGGTCGGCAACGCCTATATAAGACAAGTGTATGGCGCAATTGTTAGATCGGTTACCGCTGCTACAATGGCAGGTTATCAAGATTTAAGTGAGCTTCAACGTTGTGCTATAGTTGGAGCACGAGCGATGAGACACAGCATCTCCGAGGTAGCGATGAAGTGGAGATTTTCCCGTACGACCTTTTCAAATGCGTACCGTGAATATCAGGAATCCCAGTAAAATATCAAATCTCTGACATTGCTGCAGCCGGATAAAGATTCTGCAAGAACAGGACCAACGACGACTGAAGAGAATCGTTCAATGTGACAGAAGTGCAACCCTTCCGCAAATTGCTGCAGATTTCAATGCTGAGCGATCAGCAAGTGTCAGTGTGCGAACCATTTACGAAACATCGCCGATATGGGCTTTCGGAGCCGAATGCCCACTTGCATACTCTTGATGACTGCATGACACAAAGCCTGACGTCTCGACTGGGCCCATCATCTCCGACGTTGGACTGTTGATGACTGGAATCATGTTGCCTGGTCGGACTAGTCTCGTTTCAAATTGTATCGAGCGAATGGACGTATACGGGTGTGGAGACAACCTCACGAATCCATGAACTCTGCATGTCAGCAGGGGACTGTTCAAGCTGGTGGAGGCTCTGTAATGGCGAGGGGCGTGTGCAGATGGAGTGATATGGGACCTCTGATACGTCTGGATACGACTCCGGCAGGCGACACGTACGTAAGCACCCTGTCTGATCACCCGCTTCCATTCATGTCCATTGTGCATTCCGACGGACTTGGACAATTCCAGCAGCACAATGCGACACCCCACACGTCCAGAATTGCTACAGCATGTCTCCAGGAACACTCTTCTGAGTTTAAACTCTTCCGCTGGCCACCAAACTCCCCAGACATGAACATTGTTGACCATATCTGGGTCGCCTTGCAACGCGCTGTTCAGAAGATATCTCCACCCCTCGTACTCTTACGGATTGATGGGCAGTCCTGCAGGATTCATGGTGTCAGTTCCCTCCAGCACTTCTTCAGATGTTAGTGGAGTCTATGCCACGTCGTGTTGCGGCACTTCTGCGTGCTCGCGGGGGCCCTACACGATATTAGGCAGGTGTACCAGTTAGGCTCTTCAGTGTAGAATATAAGTCATGTAGTAAGAATACATTACCATCGCAAGTAAATGCGATGAATAATGAGAGCAGGCGATACGCCGCATAGATCTCTCTCAGGAATGGAAACAACAAATAAACGGGTGTGAACTATGTAGCAAACACTTCCAAAACGGAACGCAAGAGTCATAACGCATGGTACTTCTGTAGAACAAATAGGAGGTACGTACATTTGGAGGTAACTTCCTTACATCCCGCTGTTGCAAACGGACGTTACACCACGACACAGATTTGGCTACAGAGAACAGCCACATCAGTGGCCAGACGCACATTTCATAATTTTGTGAAAAAAAGGGCACGAGGTAGATTGGAACATGGCTCTCCACCTTCGCAATCCAACACCGTGTCCACATGCCATGGCTATAAAATATAATATGTTCAATGCTACACATTTTTATGGAAAATGCTTGGGCCGTTCAGTGTTTCGATTTTGCTTCTTTTTTCACAGTTCAGTATGCCTTCTACTTGTTTTCGTGCTTGATCTGTGTTTAGTTTTTGACGGGATATCCGCAGGGTCATGTTACCACTAAATCTGAGATAAGTGTGATGGAGAGTTTCCCTAGTTAGTGTGTACGGGCGGCAAATTGGAGCCGCTGTTGGCCTTGTTTGCGTTTCGATCTAATGGCGGTAACATCAATGCGTTGACGGTTGGTTGCCGTTGGGACTCCTTCCTGGTGTGGACGCCCGGTCGAATGTTCGTAGGCGATTAGTCGTGTTTTTGCAACAGGTGTGTACTTAAATTTTTCAGGGCACACACAAGTCGCACTTAGTATGTTTTATTGACCGATTTCGTTCTTTAATTTAACACGAGCATCACCAGAAATTCTGGAATTTACAGATTAAATTACACTAATTAAATCAAAGAGCGCAACCATTCAATAAAACATACTGAGCGCGACTTGTGGCTATCCAGAAAAACTGAATTTCAACAGTCGCTGTCTCCCCTGCAGGCAATGCGTGCTCTCGCTAAGGGTGTGCATGTATTGTGTATATTGGAGTTTTTTTTCCTTTACTGATGTTCAATTCCCCCCCAAAGGGGGCGGGCTGGCAGCAGCTTACTACGCTGCTCTACAGCCTACAGACTTTTGTTTAAAAAAAGGAAGAAGAAAGAAACAAGGAAAAACAGGCGATAAAATGGTGATTTAAAGTGTAAAATGGCGTAAAAATGCGGAAAATTAAAAGAGAAAACAAAAGGGGTAGGCAATGTTGATAAAATACACAGGAATTAGACAAGTAACATAGTAGACACACAATTAAAAAAAACATGGTGACAGTCTGGTTTCTGTTCACAAGAGATAAAAAATCACACCCAGCGACAGTATGATGGCTGTTCGCTACACTTCCCAAAAGACACAACACGGAACACTCACTGGAAAAACACACCGTAAAACACTGCACAAATATGGCACTCCCAATCAAAAGGCAGATGGGGGGGGAGGGGACTCGGAGAAGGGGGAAAACAAGGAGGGAGGAGAGGAAAAAACGAAAAGGGGGGGGGGGAACCATGGAGGGAGAGGACTAATAAAGGGGGAGAAGGGCAGACGCGAGAGGGAATGAGAGGAGGCAGAGGAGGGAAATGTAAAAGGACTCGAGGTTGAGAAGGGGGCAGAGAGAGGGGAGGGGGGGAAGAAAGAGGATGGAAGGGGGGTAGAGGGAGCCTGGGAAAAGGACTGAGGAAAGGAGCGGGAGTGAGGATCAGAGTTGATAGGACGGATAAATGGAGGGAGAGAGGGCATCATCCGGGAGGGGGAGTTGATGGAAGCCACTTTGGGAAACGAGATGTAGGGTGTAGAGATGGAGGGTAGGGGGGACACAACGGTGAAGACGTGACAGGGGGCGGGGATCGGAGAGGAGAGGAGCAACCAGGGGGTGAGGGGGTTCAAGTCGGCAGGAGGTGTAGAGGATGCTGATATGTTCGAGGAATAGGAGCAGATGGGGGAAAAGAATGAGATCATAGAGGATCTGCGTGGTGGACGGGAGGCATATACGGAAGGCGAGGCGGAGTCCATGACGCTCAAGGATCTGGAGGGACTTATAGAATTTGGGGAGGGGGGCAGATATCCAGGCAGGACTGGCATCACATAGGATGGGACAGATTAAGGATTTGTAGGTGTGGAGGATGGTAGAGGGGTGCAACCCCCATGTCCGGCCAGAGAGGAGTTTGAGGAGTCGGAGGCGGTTGTGGGCTTTGGATTGGATGGAGCGGAGATGAGGAATCCAGGTGTGGTGACGGTCAATGGTGAGGCCAAGGTAGGTGAGGGTGGGGGTAAGGTGGACAGGACGGGCGCAGACAGTAAGGGAGAAATCCAGGAGCCGGAAGGAGCGAGTGGTACGACCTACGATGATGGCCTGGGTCTTGGAAGGGTTGAGTTTCAGGAGCCACTGGTTACACCATGCAGCAAAAAGGTCAAGGTGATTCTGGAGAAGGCGTTGGGACCGGTGGATGGTAGGAGCAAGGGCGAGGAATGCGGTGTCATCAGCATATTGCAAGAGGTGTGCTGGAGGACAGGGGTTGGGGCATATCTGCCGTGTACAGGAGGTAGAGGAGAGGGGAGAGGACAGAGCCCTGGGGCACACCGGCAGAGGGGTAGAAGGTGTGGGAATTGGCATTATGGATGGTAACAAAGGAGGGGCAGTGGGAGAGGAAGGAGGCCACCAGACGGATGCAGTTGATAGGAAGGGCGTAGGTTTGGAGTTTAAACGGGAGACCGGGATGCCAGACACGGTCGTAGGCCTTTTCGAGGTCAAGTGAGACAAAAATGGCGGAGCGACGGGAGTTAAGCTGGAGGGAGAGGAGATGAGTGAGGGGGAGGAGTTGGTCATCAGCAGAGAAGGAAGGTCGAAAGCCTCATTGGGTGTTTGGGAGGAAGTGGTTGCGGTGGAGGTGGTGATGGATGCGCCGGGAAAGGATGGATTCCAAGAGCTTGCTGAACACAGATGTGAGACAGATAGGACGATAGGAAGAGGCATCAGATGGAGGCCTGTTGGGTTTGGAGAACATCAGGATACGGGAGGTTTTCCACAGGTCGGGATAGAAGCCAGTGGCAAGGATGACATTGTAGAGGGTGGCAAGGATTGAAAGGAATATACTGGAGCATAGAGTGGAATATGTAGAGAGCATTAAAGCTAAAGTTTTATCGTGAACGGGAATGTTTATGGCCCCCTACGAACTGCGATTATAAGAACAAACTGAAAAGGCGAGACGCTTGGACGGACATATCACAGTTATTAGAAAGTGAAAAAGAAAGAGCTGTCTTTATTGACGATAAGCAGAAATAAACACAGTCTAACATAACAGTCGCGACACTTCGCCTCGATTTTGTTGCCTACCACGCCAGCAGCGCGCCAGACGGCCAGTAAATTAAACTGTGAGTTCGGTGCGTTCGTGAAAGCGAATAGTGGTTGTTTATTTTGCTTTCTACAATGGTTTTTACAAGCGGGACAGTTTGTAGCACAATAAATTGCAGCAACAACAGGAAGAAGACACCATAACTGTCTTTTTTTACGTTTCCTAAGGATCCTGAAAGGTACGAGGGCAGTTCAATAAGTAATGCAACACATTTTTTTTCTGAAACAGGGGTTGTTTTATTCAGCATTGAAATACACCAGGTTATTCCCCAATCTTTTAGCTACACAGCACTATTTTTCAACGTAATCTCCATTCAATGCTACGGCCTTACGCCACTTTGAAATGAGGGCCTGTGTGCCTGCACGGTACCATTCCACTGGTCGATGTCGGAGCCAACGTCGTACTGCATCAATAAATTCTTCATCATCCGCGTAGTGCCTCCCACGGATTGCGTCCTTCATTGGGCCAAACATATGGAAATCTGACGGTGCGAGATCGGGGCTGTAGGGTGCATGAGGAAGAACAATCCACTGAAGTTTTGTGAGCTCCTCTCGGGTGCGAAGACTTGTGTGAGGTCTTGCGTTGTCATGAAGAAGGAGAAGTTCGTTCAGATTTTTGTGCCTACGAACACGCTGAAGTCGTTTCTTCAATTTCTGAAGAGTAGCACAAAACACTTCAAAGTTGATCGTTTGACCATGGGGAAGGACATAGAACAGAATAACCCCTTCAGCGTCCCAGAAGACTGTAACCATGACTTTACCGGCTGAGGGTATGGCTTTAAGCTTTTTCTTGGTAGGGGAGTGGGTGTGGCGCCACTCCATTGATTGCCGTTTTGTTTCAGGTTCGAAGTGATGAACCCATGTTTCATCGCCTGTAACAATCTTTGACAAGAAATTGTCACCCTCAGCCACATGACAAGCAAGCAGTTCCGCACAGATGGTTCTCCTTTGCTCTTTATGGTGTTCGGTTAGACAACGAGGGACCCAGCGGGAACAAACCTTTGAATATCCCAACTGGTGAACAATTGTGAGAGCACTACCAACAGAGATGTCAAGTTGAGCACTGAGTTGTTTGATGGTGATCCGTCGATCATCTCGAACGAGTGCGTTCGCACGCTCCGCCATTGCAGGAGTCACAGCTGTGCACGGCCGGCCCACACGCGGGAGATCAGACAGTCTTGCTTGACCTTGCGGCGATGATGACACACGCTTTGCCCAACGACTCACCGTGCTTTTGTCCACTGCCAGATCACCGTAGACATTCTGCAAGCGCCTATGAATATCTGAGATGCCCTGGTTTTCCGCCAAAAGAAACTTGATCACTGCCCGTTGTTTGCAACGCACATCCGTTACAGACACCATTTTAACAGCTCCGTACAGCGCTGCCACCTGTCGGAAGTCAATGAAACTATACGCGACGAAGCGGGGATGTTTGAAAATATTCCACGAGAAATTTCCGGTTTTTCAACCAAAATTGGCTGAGAATATAAATGTGTTGCATTACTTATTGAACTGCCCTCGTATATACCATCATGTTACTAAACTGTATCGCCAGGATTCACTTGCAAACTACATGTGTATTAATGATTAATGTTTCGTTTTAGGAGCAGAAAATGGATAGTTAATAGCAGACGAGAAGACCTTATGAAAAAAGACCCAGTTTACCTGTATAATAATATTAGGTTCTGTTCGTTACATTTCGAACAAAACCAGTTCATGAACGCAGACAATAATAAACTCGTGTGGAATGCAGTGCCCACACCGTTTGACATCCCCAATAAGCCGCCTCAGCTGACGATGAAGAGGGAACTGCCACAAAGAGTCGACAATCCATCTCTAAAGCTGTAAAACAGTCCTTTGACACAGAAGCAGCCAGTTCAGCTCTCCGTGTATCAGTGCTAGATTCGTGTGAATCGTCAACACAGACCTGCTTTGACGATGAAGTGGTTAGATTAAGTGCAGTTATTCGTGTATTACAAAAGTGTAATGTTTGGTATGTATTTCATTCACTTCTGTTGTTAGTCACTTAATTTTCTTTGCTTCCTTCGTGTGATGACATTATTTTGTTAGCACCTTGTTCACTGACAGATTGTTTGAAAATTATTCAAATATTTGGTTTTGCGTGAAATGTAATGTAATCACCTCATTATAATGTTTTCAACATATTTCATCCGCTATTTGGTAGTTGCTAGTCCCCAAGATGAAGGTCGTACTTGTGGTAACAGGCGACAATGACAAACACAGTAGGCCTACCGAACGATAAATGAGTTGTCAATCGCTTTTACATGTAGAGGTACATGTCTGTGCTTCTTACGTGTGAATATGTGTGTTTATATTCTTTTGATATCAACGAGGTAAGCTCCAATTCTATCCAACATCACAAGTGTTTCTTCACGAATGTGTTGTAGCTAGCCACACGATTCATGGTTTTTCTCCATACTTGCGCTTATTTGAAAATCATTTTTAGAAATACATATGCCTTCTGATACTACTAATTTCGTCAGTTACGTAGGAAATGGAAGCAAAACAAACATTATTCTTAAGACGCGTCTGACGTTCACCTTATTCGCCGCTTGGAGCGCTAGTGTCGCCTCATCTGTCAAACGGTAACAACTTTTACAACTTTTACAGCAATGAGTATCGCGACTGTTACGTTAGACTGTGGAAATAAGCAACACTGGGAGTGACTATTATCTTTCTGCTGCAGGTAGAGCTTCCCTAAAGGAAGCGTTATCTCTGGGAATTTCAGGGCATACACAATTCAATAACAACTAGAAATCTATAGCCTTCATTTGGAAAAAAATATATATATATATATGAAGTAGTCCATATTCCAAATCAGCTTCAAGGTAGACATTACTCTGTCCCACCAGACTGCTCGCTACTTTTTAAAAGAGAGGTCGTCCATCGGCGTCATTTCTTCTTCTTTTCTGATGACCAGCTTTTTGTAGTAAAATAAATGCTGCACATGCGACGACTGTTAAATCTTCTACTTCCCTTGTACTATCGACGGGTAAAATTGTAATTAAAACGCTACTTTGTAACAATAACAAAGCAGGAACAACGTCGGCAAGTGTGGAGTGTGCTATCTGTGAAGAGTTTGAAGTACCAGTTCATTGAAATTGAGTGGTTAATTCACACTTCACTGGAGTGAAGCGTTCATTTGAACGACTCATTCACGAGCTCCCCATCACTAGTCGATGGTGTAGAACACCGTGAATCAATAAAACGAAGTAACAGAAACGTATTGCAGTTTCAATGACGAAGCAACATTTTATTGCACTTGCGAACTCGAGGGTTGCATCAGTATTAAAACACACAACGGTTTCTCTCCGACACACTCTTCTCCCCCTGCTCTGTAATGCAGTTTATAATAATTTGATGAGTACATATTAAAATAAGTATGAGTGTGATACTTTGTCCGGCACTGATCGCAATGGAACACGTTTAAAGCAACAGACATCATGCAACAAGTGTTCACACTGCCATCTGCTGATTATGCGGTAAAACAGGTTGGCGGTACACTTAGCTGCCGACAGATGTCAGCTTCAAACGTCTGCCGATCATGTGGTAGAGTAGGTTGGCGGTTAACTTACCTGCCGACAGCTGTCACCCTGAACTGCGCTATTTGACTTCTGGATATAAATTTCAGAAACGAAGGATTGTTATACTGTTAAAAACAAATTAAATTTACTTAAAGTTACACCCGTAACACGGAAAAGTAGATGATTTTCCTCAAAATTGGCAAAAATATGAGTGTTCTCACAATGGGTACGTGCAAATACGCCTATCAAGTACCACTTTCGTCAGGACTCAGCGGTTGGAGGGCCCTGCTGGTGGCTTTCAGCTAAACCCGAACGTTTTGTTTGGGAAAGCTATTTGGAATACAATTTTTGGAGAGAGGATGAAAGATCCTCTCATACATTGCATTTAAACATTAGTGAATTGTCGTCTTTACGCTCTTCCAGTGTCTGAGAGTTAAATAGAGCATGGTCGAAGGGGACAAAGGAAAGATAAACAGAGAAATCTGTCACATATAAAGAAGGGATTACATTTAATCTTGCTCGACATTTTCTCATGAAGCGCCCAAAAAAGTCTTTATCCGCCAAGTGAAACCTTATTTGTTGTATTCATGGACTGAAAACTAGAGCTACCAACGAAATGCAGTCCAATTTTGTTCCTTTTAAAATTTAAACCAAAATAGAATGACACTGTTACAAAGTCTATATACCTACGTTAAGTAATTATTCAGAAGTTTTCCTGTAGATTTTATTTTTGTTGAGAATAATAACCCTCCAAATTCAAAACGTAAACTGTCACCTGTAGTCATTGGTACGATTTCAGGTAAAATCCCTCTTTATTTTCTTTGGAAAGCAGTTTTTGTGTCTGTTCACTCTTATACAATGGCTAGCAACTCGCAATCGCGTAAAAGTAGTGAAATTTGGGGTTTCTTCGCCGATTTAGGTGATGGGAAAGCAAAGTGCAATTATTGTTCTAAGTGTATTTCATATAAAGGAGGAAATACATTTAGTCTGGCGCGTCATGTTCGAGTGCTGCATCCAACAGTGCCATTGTCAGTCAGACACTTAGCGCCCCCTGCTCCTGCATCTTCCGATATTTCTTGGATAAAAAACCCGCACAATCCGGAACTAACATCAGCAAATGCCAGAAGCGAACAGCAGTTGGTGCCAGAAAATAACAGTACCACTTCAGTATCAGAAAGCAGACCTCCAAATCACGGAACATTACCCATGTATTTTTCGAAACCTCTTTCTAACAAAAGAAATCAGGAGATGGATTTCGCACTTCTGCAGACTGTTGTAAAGGGTTATTTGTCCTTCAACATAGTGGAAAGTAAACATTTCCAAAGTTTTTTAGGCAAACTGAATGGTGCTTACAGAATGCCATCTCGGAAGACCATTTCCAATACGCTGCTACAGCAACAGTACGCCATGATGAAAGAAATTGTGAGAGCCAAAATTAATTCTGCGGAAGCGGTTGTGCTGACAATGGATGGGTGGACCTCAACTACAAATGAGAGTTATTTGTCGGTGACAGCACACTACGTTAAAGACCTGGAGCTGGCGTCTTCCCTCCTAGAGTGCTTTAAATACGACGAAAGGCACACGTCAGAAAAACTCTCGGAAGAACTGCTACGTGTCACAAGGGAATGGGGCATTCAAGAAAAAGTCGTCTGTGTTGTCAGCAACAATGCTGCTAACATTGTGGCAGCTATAAGACTCACAGCCTGGAAACACATCCCCTGCTTTGCGCACACACTCAATGTAATTGTTCAGAATGGGCTTCCGCACATTCAACCCATTCTGAATAAAGTAGAAAAAAATGTTGAATTTTTTAAAAGACGTTCGCATGCCTGCACGAAACTGAAAAAGATGCAGGAACAGTTAAAAGAGCCAGTTCTGACACTAAAACAGGACACTGTTACAAGATGGAATTCAACCTATGATATCCTGCGAAGAATAATCGAGGTTAAGAATTCCCTAATGACAGTTATCACTCTGAATTATCCAGATCTTCCAAATCTGACTGCAGAGGACATTGCAAGTGTAACACAAGCCTGTGACCTGTTGAAAGTTTTCAAAGACTGCACTGAGGAAATTTCAAGTGAAAATGTTGTCACTGCTTCTAAAGTTATGCTACTTAGTCGCTCGTTGAAAAAATGGTGTTGCAGGTTTGTTAATAACACTGAAATTCATGTAGACGTGCAACAGATGGCCGAAAAGTTAGCTGAAGATCTAAAACGACGATTTAGAAATATAGAGGGAAATTCCATTTTCGCGGAAGCAACTGCATTGGATTCCCGGTTCAAATTACATGGTTTTTCTGATAAAAATTCTGCTGAGAAGGTGAAATTAAACCTGATCAGGCACTGTGAGAAATTTGTGACGAACACATCCACTGCTACTGCAACAATCTCAGTTGCAACCACTGAATCAACTTCCAGTCTCTGGCTCGAATTTAATGAAGTGTTTTCCAGGCTGCAGAGTAATCCACACCCGAGAGCTGCTGCAATAGTGGAAGTGGACAAATATTTACAAGAGCCCCTGCTACAGAGACAAGGCAATCCACTTCAGTGGTGGTCTGAACGACTGCAGTATACCCCTCGCTCTTTGAACTTGCAAAAATACGACTGTGTATTGTCGCAACCTCCACGCCGTGTGAAAGAGTGTTCTCGAAGGCAGGACACCTTATAACTGACAGAAGAAATCGCCTGACAGGGAAAAAAGTGGAACAAATTATGTTTTTAAACGGAAATCTCTGAAGATTCACCAAATCCGTTGATGTTTATTCATAAATATATATGTGTATTTTTAAAAAAATTTATTTAAGACAATCCTCAAATTGATATTTAGTGTAATTTTTTCAATAATGTGTACGAGATAAACATTCCTACATGAACGATTATCTTTCAAGCGTGGATTCCACGCATGCTTCAGTTCCAGACTCACAAGGTAAGCATTTTATTTAATCCTCAAATTGACATTTAGTGTAATTTTTTCAATAATGTGTACGAGATAAACATTCCTACATGAACGATTATCTTTCAAGCGTGGATTCCACGCATGCTTCAGTTCCAGACTCACAAGGTAAGCATTTTATTTTCATGTTGGCTGTGCGTGCTCACACAGCCAGCCTCTTCGTTTGTATTTTAATATTCATTTGTCTGCAAGCGCTGCCAACGGCAGCTTACCCGTAGACGCGAAGTATAACTCCACAAATAGTCGCTGGTAATGATGTGAGCACTGCAGGAAGCAGCTGACGCTACCTTCCCCTCGCCTCTCACCGACTGTACCCCTCATAAATGCGGCAGCGAGGACAATAAAAAATTGATTTTTGCTGCAGATGTAGATGTCAGAGCTGTTCATTGTGTTTATGAACTGAAAATTGTAACAATTCACCAAAAAATTAAAGCAATCTACAATTTCAGATTTTTTTCCTTAAAAAGTAGGGACTGGTGAACCTGTTTTTTCATTATGCCACATTTATGTAAGACCATTCAAATTAAAAGTCAGTGTGATAAACAAAATGGCTTATTTATCTTTTATAAAGCATCAACGTATGAGGGTAAAGAGAGATTTGGTAATCCACCCACCCACAGCCCCCAGAATCTTGGTAGTGGTGGCAGACTGATCTGTAATGTAGCCCAAGGTGTATCTTAGTTTTGAACGTGACAATTTGGTTGTGAATTTGTGAAGCCAATGAATGTGAATATGAATTAAAGGCTGTGGTGACAGACTGATCAGTAGTGCAGTCTAATCTCTATGTTTGCACACCATATTTAATGCTCTTTGAAATATTTCACACTTTCCATTATAAAATTTAAAACAGCCAGTGGTGTCACTTTCCTCAACATTGTAGCAGGACAAATGGATGCATTTTAGAGAGATCTTTAATCCAATGTAACACTTGCAGTGCATATTTTTGTAGTATGATAATATAAATACGAAAATTGCCAAATACAGTGCTTTATCTTTGCAAACACTTAAATATGGTGGTTTCATGGTTTACTGCCATCTGCTTCTCACCAAAATGACTCACTCTTAGTACAGCTTGTTGTGTTGAAGTGGTGGGAAATGTCACATCAGCAGCTGAACATAGTACCAAATTCAGAATACATTTATTAGATATTAAACAAATCTGCAATGAATATTTTCATGCATATTATGTACATATAATATACATAAACTATGGAAATGTACTCCGGATGGGGGGGGGGGAGGTCCTATATGTGACTTTTACCACTTAAAATATTATTTCCGTCTTTTACATTTTCCCACAATTCACACAATTTTTTTGCAAGTTCCTGGAATTGTGTAAAAGAGGGGTTTCACTTAGTCAAAGTCTCGAGGTTGTTGCATTTCTTTCTTTTTTTTATCATCTTTCTTATTATCCTCTGGAGCACGTGGATTATTCACTGTGGCTGTTATGTGAGTGACTTGTCATAGACTGTTGTGTCTCCATCCATTTTTCAGTTTGTTCGTATATATCAACTTTTCTTGACGTTGCGAAGGTGTTACATGGTTTCATTGTCAAACTGGTACGCACATCTAGTTGAACACATGTAAATTTGACGTTAATCATTTTTAGATTTTTCCAACTTGCCTAGGCAAATGCTAAGCTAGATTTCATTTTGCTTTCTTTTGTTAACGAGCATAAAACATGAATCACTGAGATCAAGCTACTTCTTTTTTAAAGAGGTAGAGACACACATTTTGCTGTTTTCGAGATTCAAGCACTGGATTATTTCTCTTATTACCACAGTATATTTGTTTCATTAATGCTTTTATTGGTAATTGTTCATGTAAGTGTTCAAGTTTTTCCTTTTATACTAAAATTGGACTGGAATACTCTCTTTGAAATTCTGAAGTTAACACGAATAAAATACAGGGAGCAAAAGGCTGTTTACAGCTTGTCCAGAAACCAGGCTGCAGTTATAATAGTCAAGGGGCATGAAAGGGAAGCAGTAGTTGAGAAGACAATGAAACAGGTTGTGACAAAGCAAGCTGGGATAATTTTAATTGCCCTCTTTTTTTGCCATCTGCCTACTTAAATTCATTTTTCCACTTTTAACTAGTTACCATTAACATAAGCGAATAAAATTGCATTTTCATAAAAGAGAAATGTTGGCCCTTAGTCTTAAAGAATATAACACCAGATCTAATTTTGACTATTCCTAGTTAGTATCTTTCATTATAGGGAAAAATCAGTAATTGTTTTGTGACTTAAATTCTATTGTTGACGTATAAACAAATATCAATTATGTTATGTAACATTTGGAAGACAAATGCGAGTAATCTTAAAGTATCTATTTGGCTCTCTTCAAAAACATATTAGCAAATCCAGCCCTGAATTAATTCCAAAGTAATTAACAGTTTTATCAAAAGTATTGTTTGTGTAACTATATTTGTTGTCTTCATGATTTAAACAGTTCAGCTTAACCCCTGTAGTAGGAGAAACTGTTAAAAGACATGAATCTTTTGATGTATTCAGTTAATTTAATGAGTTAAGTTTTAATTGCAATTTCTGTAAATTTAACTTTAAACAATGTGTAGTTTCAGTGCCTATTATTGTGATGATATATAAGGGCCTCATTTTTGGTCATGAGACAGTCCACAGCTGAGTTTCAGATGAGAAACCTGTGTTGGTTAGAATGACAACAATGCTTCAAGTTAACTGTAGAATAAGTGTTAAACAATTAGACTGTGTGTAAAAACAATGACAGTGTCTGCTTTCCATATGAACCTATTTATTCTTCAAGAACTGTGTGAATTATGTGGTTATGTTTTTACTGCTCGTAGATGTTCAACAGTAAACTATTGTAGCAGTATGTGGAGGTTCGCCTGCAAACTATTAATGAGGTTTATGGAAAGTTTAAACAGTAGTGCACTGGCTATACATATATAACTGTGTGTTACTGGGGGATAGTGCAAAGTGAAAGTAAAAGTCAGTGAAAAGGAACTGTGCATCTGTCAGCTACATTATTTACCGTAGTCAGCATCCAAATTGCAGATCCCATTTTTCAGCCAGTGTAACAACACAGTACGTCAACACCAAGGACAATCAACAAACAAAGAAAAAAAAGCAGGTGGAACCGCTACAAGGGTTTTAGCCTATCCTCAGTGTTTTCAATCTGTACATTGAACAAACAGTAAAAGAAACCAAAGAAAAATGTGGAGTAGCAATTAAATTTTAGGGAGAAGAAATAAAAACTTTGAGGTTTCCTGCTGACTTTATAATTCTCTCAGGGAGAGCAAAGGACTTGGGAAAGCAGTTAAATGGAAAGTATAGTGCCGTGAAAGGAGGATGTAATACGTATTTACTCGAATCTAAGCCGCACTTTTTTTCTGGTTTTTGTAATGCAGAAAACCGCCTGTGGCTTAGAATCGAGTGCAAAGTAAGCGGAAGTTCTGAAAAATGCCGGCCGAAGTGGCCGTGCGGTTAAAGGCGCTGCAGTCTGGAACCGCAAGACCGCTACGGTCGCAGGTTCGAATCCTGCCTCGGGCATGGATGTTTGTGATGTCCTTAGGTTAGTTAGGTTTAACTAGTACTAAGTTCTAGGGGACTAATGACCTCAGCAGTTGAGTCCCATAGTGCTCAGAGCCATTTGAACCATTTCTGAAAAATGTTGGTAGGTGCCACTACAACTAACTTCTGCCATCGAATATATGTAGCACTATACAGGCATGCTTTCCAGGCACAAAGATAAGTACTGACACACCAAACCTCTGCGTCAGTAAATAAATTAAAAGAAAGGGTAGAAGAATGTAAACATTATGCCATGTATTCATTTGTGTTTGCTGCTATCTCATTTAAATCCTGCCTGCCTAATGAACTACGAAACTAGAGCGAGACAACAGCAAAAGCAGAAGAATATACATATCAAATCATGTTTATATTTATATTATTCTTATGCTGAATAGTGATACAGTCAGAAATGAAGCATGGCAATTGACTAGATTTTTAAATCTAAGATGAATCTGATTTCTGTGCAGAATGTAATGTACTAAAGAGGCGTCTCCAAAGATTTTCAAATGGAGAAAAATTTTCTCTAAACTCTCGTTCAGAACATCATCTATAATACGCAGTCTATTATTCGGTGCTTGTTGCTCATTATCAAAGAAAGCAACAGTGTTGGTATCGACAAATAGCAGTCTCTTGCCATTGTTTTGCTTATTAGACAAGTCCTCTCTCTCTTTTTTTTTTTAATTGTAAGCCGCAGTAGCGCGCACAAAAGCAAGCCATGCCGCGAGCAGCGACAGGTCGTAAACAAACAATGCATGACACAGTACAATAATGCATTTTCCGCTTAGAGTGATGTAAAAACCTATAACAAAGAAAACGGCACTTACCAGATCAAAATAAGCAACCAATTCTAACCAGACGAAGCACGTCAAAAAGGAAGGGTACCCGTATAAATACGGATGGAGCACCTGACACATAGCAATGGCTGCTTGGTAAAGCTTAACTGTTAAACTTATGACTCGAGCCAAACTACTGTAGCTGTATCTTCATCCCTCCGACTTCAGTTGTGTATCATGTTACAATGGACCAAATTTGTTTCAATTTGGAGGTGCGGTCTAAAACATTTCTCTCCCCTTGAATTTCGAGTCTCAAATTTCAGGTGCAGCTTAGTTTCTGGAAATTATTTTTCCCTTGATTTCGAGTCTCATTTTTCAGGTGCGTCTTAGATTCGAGTGTGGCTTTGATTCGAGTAAATACGGTAAACATCAACAAAAGCGAAATGGATAAAGGAGAGTAGTTGAATTAAATCAGATGATGCTAATAGGATTAGATTAGGAAATGGGACGCTTAAAGTAATAGATGAGTTTTGCTACCTGTGCAGCAAAGTAACTGATGATGTCAGAAGTAGAGAGGATATAAAAGATAGACTGGCAGTGGTGAGAAAAGCATTCCTGAAGAAGAGAAATGTGTTAACATTGAATATAGATTTAAGTGTTAGAAAGACTTTTCCAAAGGTATTTGTCTGGAGTGCATCCATGTATGGAAATGAAACATGTTCGATAAACACTTTAGACAAAAAGAGATAGAAGCTTTTGAAATGTGGTGCTGCAGAAGAATGTTGAAGATTAGATGGGTCAATCATGTAACTAAGGAGGTACTGAATGGAGTTGATGAGAAAAGAAATTTGTAGCACAACTTGACCAAAGGATGGGATTGGTTGATAGGACACATTCTGTGACATCAAGGGATCACCAGTTTAGAATTGGACAAAAGTTTGGGGAGTAAAAATCGTAGAGGGAGACCCAGTAAGCAGTTTAAGAAGGATGTATGTTGCAGTAGTTATTGGGGATGAAGAACCTCGGACAGTATAGGGTAGCATGGAGAGATGCAACAAACCAGTATTCAGACTGAAGACAACAACAACAACAACAACAACAACAACAACAACAACAACAACTAAAAGATGGCAATAAAATCATAATCCAACATAACCTTTGTAGATGGACTATCTGTGGTTGAGTGACCATGTACACTTAACAACACCAAAACTGGCCACAGGAAATTATGGCCAGAGGTGAAGTCCTGTATGATACTGCCACAACAAAATGAAGCATGTCACATTTTCACTTTATAAATTATAGAACTGATCATATTTTAGAAGCATATCTTATAAGGTGAGGACATCAAGGATGTGCAAGTTGCTGGAATTCCAAAACTTGTCATCTGTTCAAATATAGTAAAATTAAAATGTTTCCAACACTGTGAATTGCACAATTTATTTTGATATCAAGGTCACTAGTCATCTCCAAAGGTTAAAGTCACCTCATTTCATTTTCAGTTTATTTTGAGGCCACTCTAAAGAGGAAAAATTACTTGGAATATTATGGAAAACTGGTCCTGTCACTATTCTAGACCTGTATATTCTTTTAAAAAAAAACTGTAAACTGAATATAGTGTCACTGTCGAAAAATACTCTACATAGCTACTGATGGTGGTCTTTTCAGTTAAATGGATAACATCATTAATTTCTGCTGATTGGAGTGCAGGTTCAACTCCCATTTTGATTCCCTGATTTTTCCTTATGGCACACATTCCTTTCTTTTGACAGTCCACTGTGTCTGACATCTTCCATAATAATATGAGGCAAATTCAGAAGTAAGGGCTGTTTGCTCATAAAAATATGTGTATTCATTAGAAAAAGTGTTTGGTGTTTGTTGCTTGCTTTAATTTCCCACAAATCTTCTCTACTTCTCCATGTAAACACTGTCCACTTCTAAGCACTTTTTGTAATGCTCTACTAGCTTCTTCATCTCCTCTGCATAGAAGTTCTTTGCCTGGAAATTGAACCAGTTGACAATATCCATCTTGAGATCCTCATCATCTTCAAACAATTGTTCCAAGTGCAAGAAGAGCTAGTAATTGCTGGATGTGGGTCAGAACTGTAGAGTGGTTGTTTGAAAAGTCTCCAACATAAATGCCGGATCTTTACCGTTATATGGACAGTGTGTGCACACACATCAAGGAGAGGGCCTATCTCAGATGGCAGTTTCCCACACCATCAATCTTTGATGGCACATCTCAACTTTGTGAGCACTTCGCAATACGTGTCAACAACTATTAACCCATGTTATATGAAATCAACCAAAGAAGTGTCCTTCTCATCCCAAAAACACTATCCATAATTTCTTGAGTATGCGGATTACTTTAAGTTTTTTGGCTTTGGTGAAGCTTAATGGCACCACTCCATTGCCTGTTGTTTCAACTATGCAATGGTTTAGGATATCCATATATTGTTACCCACAACTGTGTGGAAAACAAATCATCTCCATCTTGTCAATAGTGTTCCAAAAACACCTGCCCTCGTGATATGCTTTGACCTTTGTGTCGGTTAAACATTTTTGGTACTAATCCTGCACACAATTTGCAATATCTGAGGCAGTCCCTTGACAGTCTCGTAAACAGGAGTGTGTGCAACACAAGGATACTCATCAGGCAGAGCACCAATTGTGACTCATCAATCAAACTGCAGTATTTGGCTCACGTGTTGAATGATTTCATCGGTCTAGATACTGAACCTGTCACTCTGCTATTCATGATCCACATTTTTACCACCACTTTTTAAGTCTTAGTTCCTTTGTCTTATCTTTTCTTCATTCATTATTGTAGACCTATAAAGTAGTCAGAACTTCGGATGAATTTGGTCTGTAGTTTCTTTTGCATGCAAAAATCAGACTGCCACCCGTATTTCACAACTTGTTTGAACAACAATTTTTGAAGCCATTGTTTTTTGCTTTCACCCTGTGTCAAACAACCATTGAATCTAAACAATGACTTCTGTGACATTGTAAACAGTTGGTAGAGAGCACTGCATTCATTATACTTTGTTCCGGGGTGGCAGTATTTTAATATAAGCTGATAGCCCCTGCTTCTCAAATATGTCTCATTATGTGGAACACATTCCTTTTATACCATAATGTACACTTAATTTCTAACACTAGAGGCAATGGTAAGTTGGCTACAAATTGAGGAGGCTCATTTCTGTTGACAGCTTTTTGTAAAATTGGCAACAGTCTAGCAGTTCACTGGCAGCTATTTCTGCTGTTAGACAACCAATGTGAGGTGGCTCCAGCATATGGAAAAAATAATGAAATTATAATAAGAATAATATACTAACAATATATGAATTTCATTACAGTTAAGTGAAAGGTTGATGGTTTCCAAAAGATGATATTCAGTTTATGCAACAGCAGCAATAATAACACAAAAGATTTTTTTCTATGATTTCGTTACTGAATTCCATTCGGTCATTTTGCAGCTTGATTACAGAAAGAGAAAATATCTGACTTAAATATATTGGTTCTGCAGCAATATTTGAAGTGACTATTACAGTACCCATCATATGTGGAGAAAACATTGTACCACATGGCTAACAGGATACTGCTGTTGCAGATACTCATTTTACTGTAATGGTGGTTAAGGCAGATAGCTCATAAACTGAGATTTAAAGTCAGTTGAAATGTGCATATGTGACCATCTTCCTTGAGTCAGAAATTTAAAATTTATAGGCTCAGTTTCAAATCTTATTTGTGAACTAGCTGAGAAACCCAGTGTTGTCCAGGTATTTATTTATAGCTGTGCTCAAGACTTCAAATGCATGGAATTTATTTTTGATTTGTAAAGCTTCTTTGTATATGAAATTTGGAGTAGTATGAGTGGGGCCACGAACAAAGAAATTGTTTGCTTCACTGACAGAGGAGAGAGCTATGTAGAGCTGACCATGCGAACAGCAACTGGCTGACCCTAAGACCTGTGCCCACACCACACAGCATCTGGCCGTTTGCTTTGTTTATGGTCATGGCATCACATAAGCTCACTGAGTGAAGGGTTTTGAGGAGCGAAAAATGCCTTATGCTCTCAACCAGAGTTATGTTGTGCCTCAATTTCAGAAGGAGTTTCCAAAGCAGTTTAAAGCCTGATGTTCTCGAGCCGCAGAAAGTCATGCCTCAGGGTCTTCATTGAGTTCTTGAGACCAAATAGTCCTCAGTCTTTTAGCTGTTCTGAGGCATTCAGAGAGACTTGACTGTTTTCTAGGCATTTTTTTGTAGCAATGAAAATGTAATGAGTAGGCACCCAAATCACAGAGCAAAGTTAATAAATTCATTTTTTTCTAGCAAAAAATATAAATAAAACCTATCAAACAAAACAAAGCAGTGTCATCAAGTTTTTAATATATAAAGTGAAATCAGTAAATCCGTACATCCTAGACAAGTAAATTCAATATTTGTTTGTATTCATAAAGATAAGACTGCAGTGCTTAATTCTGCCACTGACGTAAACTTCGGAAAATGCTTCTACCACTGTGGTAAATGTAAATGTCATGTGACTAGGGCCTCCCATTGGGTAGACCGTTCGCCAGGTGCAAGTCTTTCGATTTGATGCCACTTTGGCAACTTGCGCATCGATGGGGTTAAAATGATGATGATTAGGACAACACAACACCCAGTCCCTGAGCGGAGAAAATCTACAACCCAGCCGGGAATCGAACCCGGGCCCTGAGGATTGACAGTCTGTCACACTGACCACTCAGCTACCCGGGGCAGTAAAAAACCCTCACTAAGAAAGATGTCAAATACAAATAAAACTACCAAAGAAAATAAGGCAATATCATTGAGTTTTTAATTCACAAAGCCAAATCAGTAAATCTATATATCCTAACAGAGTAAATTCTCTGTTAGTTTTTATTCATAAAAATCAGATTGCACTGCTTAAGTCTATCACTGACATTAACTTCCAACAATGTGTCTGTCACTAAGTTTAAAAAAAACTAACAGTGCCATCTATGATGATTAAACATCTGTACTACCAAGCTGAGTCAACAATTTTATGTAAAATGTTAAATTATGATATCTTTTGTTTTTCTGTGATCTGATTTTGATGAAAGAAAGCCTATATGTTGCCCAAGCTATGCTCAAGTCACCTGTGAAAAACTCATGAAAATTTGTCCAGTAGTTTCAGAAATTGGCATGTTCAAATGGACAGATGTGATGGTTTTGGATAAAATTTTAAATTACAATATCTTTTTTTTCTGTGATCTGATTTTGATAGAATTAAAGCCTAAGTGCCCGAAGCTACATTCAAGTTACCCCATGAAAATTTGTATAGTTAATAGTTTTGGAAACAAGTGTGTTCAGACAGTTAGACATGACTGTTTTACAGTTTTATTATTAGTACAGATTGTTAACAAACAAAATTTCAAATGAATTTGTCTGGGTAAATCAGGTTCGCTACAGGAAATGACAATTGGGTTTCTAAATTTTTGTGGGATGTTGCCATATCTTGACTACATTGACAACAGGGAGAATGTCTTCCCATAGCCAACCTATTGTAATTGAGCAGATCCGGAAGTCTTGTGCTGCTAAGAATAGCCCATTGTTGTCCAGTCCTCAGAGATGAGGGATAGTCAAACATAAAAAAGAAAGAGTGTCAAAATAACAAAAGAGGCTAAAGCTGGCTAGACATAATGTTCAGATGCATTGATGGCAACCTACATCATAAATTAAGAGGTGGTGGTTTACCAAACTGAACAAGGCCTGTGGTTTCTATACAGCAACCCACAGCAGGCTCAGTTTATTCTTAATTTAGTTTCTGATAGTTTCACATTAATAATGTATTGTAGATTATCAGAACACTTACATAGAATTATCAAGGAGGTGTAATTCTTAGAACTGACTGCTAACATACTCCATCTACAAGTGAAATTTCTGGGAACCAAAGTCTCCTCTATAGGAACCAACATGGGTTCCAAAAATGATCGGGTGAAACCCAAGTTGCTTTGTTCATCCAAGAGACCCAGAAAACAGTAGACACAGATGTCCAGGTAGATGCCGTGTTCCTCAACTTCTGGAAGGCATTTAATACTGTTCCACACTGTTGCCAAATGAACAAAATACGAGCATATGGAATATCAGACCTGGTGTGTTATTGGGTTGAAGGGTTTTTAACTAACAGAACACATCATGTCATTCCGAATGAGAGAAGTCTTCAGACCTAAAAGCACTTTTGATGTGCCCTAAAGCAGTGTTATAGGACCACTGCTTTTCACAATATATATAAATGACCTAGTATATAATTGGAAGTTCCATGAGGCTTTTCACAGATGACACTCTTGTGTAAAAAGTCACGATGGTAGAAAATTGGTCCTTGACATCAACAAATGTAACATATTGTGAATACATAGACAGGAAGATCCTTTATTGTGTGATTACAAAACTGGAGAACAGTCACTGGAAGCAGTTACTTCCATTAAAAGCCTAGGAGAGTGCTACAGAGCAATTTGAAGTGGAAGTGACGATAAAATTAATCACACATAGGGTAGATGCCAGAATGAGAGTCACTGGAAAAATCCTCAGGAAATGTCCATCAACAAAGGAAGTAGCATCAATATGCAACCCGTACCAGATTGGACTGATAGAGGAAACATAGGAGACCCAAAGAAGGGCCCCTGCAGTTTGTGGTCTAGCGGCTAGCATTGCTGCCTCTGAATCACGGGGTCCCGGGCTCGATTCCCAGCTGGGTTGGGGATTTTCTCTGCCCAGGAACTGGGTCCTTGTGTTGTCCTCATCATTTCATCATCATCATCATCTTTCATGACAGTGGCTAGATCAGACTGTGTAAAAATTGGGACTTTGTACGGGGTCTGATGACCGCGCAGTTGAGCGCCCCAAAAATCATTCATCATCATCATCATCATCATCATCATCATCATGACCATTACCACAATCAAAGAAGAGCAGTATGTTTCATTACATATTCATTTAGCAAGTGTGGAAACATCATGGAGATGCTCAGCCAACTTCAGTGGCAGATGCTGCAAGTGAGGCTTTCTGCATCACAGTATTGTCTGCTGTTAAAGTACTGAGAGCATACATTCTTAGAAGAGTCAGTCAGCATATTGCTGTCTCCTATGTATATATCACGAAAAATCCATCAAGATAAAATTGGAGAGATTCAAGTCCACACGGAGGCATACCACCAATTTATCTTCCCACAAACTGTACGCAACAGGAACAGGAAAAGCGGGAAGTGACACTGGTACACAAAGTACCCTCAGCCACGCCACACATCTTAAGGAGGCTTGTGGAGTGTAGATGTAGATTTAGATTGGGAATGCTAATATTAATTTCAGTTATTCCACTAATGACATACTGAATAAATTCCTAACTACTGTGAATGTTGAGTGTCCTGTGGATTTCATCAACTGTTGTGTCAATTTAACTGTTGAAATAATGCAGACAGATGAAAAGTTCTTCGGTTTTATAGTTTGAGGACTCTTCTTAGCTGCATGTTACTGGGTACCGTAACTAGTAGAATAGCTAAGTGCTATATTAAGTATTTTCCTACTGTAACATTCAATTTCCAGTATGATTCATAAGTCTTCTGGCTACATCAATTCAGTATCTGCTAGGCATAGTCATAGGTATCTGCTTTTGGCAAAACCAAGTGTGTTTCTTTAATCTAAAATACGTATTTTTATCTGATTGCACATTGCTATACCTTGTGTCAATTCATTTGACTGGGAAGAGTGTGTAACACAATTGATGAAAAATCATAACTGACAAACGCTTGAAAAAGAAAATTCTCTTACAAACCATGCATAGAAAACTTCACCTACCATCTTTCAGAGTAGAAATTATGAATGTTCTGAAACTTCCCTAAGATATTATGCAGATGAAATTAAATAACTATCAGCTCGTACAGAAGTTTACAAGCAGGCATTCCTCCCATGCTCTATCTACGAATGAAACAGGAAGAAACCTTAATGTACGATACAATGAAAAGTACCTACTGCCATGTGCTTCAAAGTGATTGTGTGGAGTATAGATGAAGATTCATGTGTAAAAACTAGTTTGCTAAAATAAAGTCTTACGATAACATCAGTGACAAGAATTTTGATTTCCTTTGACAATTACAAACAAGGTGTGATAAAAAATTACAAAAGCAATTAATAGGCTGATTTATATAACTTCTTTTCAGTAGATTAAGCAGTAAAAAATGTGGAAATTAGCTCATATCTGCAACAATTGATGTAATTACCTGTCTCTTTGCTTGTTTCTTTTTTAATGTGCATTTTGATTGTGGCATCAGATAATTTTTAATTAGGTTGAAATATACATTTTCTCCTGCCACCATGTTTCCTCACTGGCACAGATGATCTAAACTGGTACTCATATATGATGCAAAATTGCACTTGAACACAGTCTGTTTCAACATAAAAATTGCACAACATCTCACTGCATTGTGACATTTGCGGTAAGCTTCTTTCGCAGTTATTTACAATATAAGCTAATAATGGTTAATCTGTAATTCATTAGAATTTCAGGTAAAGTTGAATCTGACAACTGATTTTATACTTTAAGATCTCTCCTGCCATGCCCTGTATAGGAAGTTGTCACATTGGTGGTATTAGCAGCCACTAAGTTCTTGGATATTTCCACATGAGGTAACTTCCAGTTCTGGGAAAATACTGGTATACCACTTTTGAAACACTGGTATACCACTTCTTTAAGAACTCAATCATACACCTCAAACATTAATGATGTATTATCATTTCTATTGCATGTGTTCCACTCCACACAGTCTTCATTCTGTTTATAGTATAGATTTTCCATAGACAATCACTCAACAAAAAAGCAGGAATCAGAGGCATTTACTGTGATGCAAAGAGCATGACATTGTTGATGGATGTCCCTAACAGCTCTGGTGCATAAGTTGTCTCAAGATGGATACCTAGTTATTTCCTTTGTTGCCAATATGTTTTTGGACAGAAGTGTCAGCATGCCGAAAAGTTAAGTAAATTATATCATTGCTTCATTGAGATACTCCAAACAGATCTACTGCATCACAAAAACATTAAAGAATGAACAGTCTCAAAAACTGGGTTTGAAAGTTTAATACTACACTCCATTTACTGCTAGATCACTGACATACACAATAGCATACACTGAGGTGATAAAAGTCATGGGGTACACCCAAATATTGTGTTGGTCGTCCTTTTGCCCAATGTAGTGCAGCAACTCAACATGGCATGGACTCACAAAGTTACTGGAAATCCCCTGCAGTAATATTGAGCCATCCTGCCTTTGTAGCCAAAGTGCAGCTAGTGCAGGATTTTGTGCACAGAACTGATCCCTCCCTCGATGATGTCCCATAAATGTTTGATGGGATTTAAATCGGGTGATCTGGGTGGCCAAACCATTTTCTCAGATTGTTCAGAATTTTCTTCAAACCAATCGCAAACAGTTGTGGGCCGGTGACATGGCGCATTGTCATCCATAAAAATTCCATCATTGCTTGGGAACATGAAGTCTCTGAATGGCTGCAAATGGTCTCCAAGTAGATGAAAATAACCATTTCCAGTCAATGTTTGGTTCGTTCCATGTAAACATAGCCAATTATGGAGCCACCACCAGCTTGCACAGTGTCTTGCTGACAAATTGGGTCCATAGCTTCATGGGGTCTGCACCACACTTGAACCCTGCCATCAGCTCGTACCAACTGCACTCGGGACTCATCTGACCAGGCTATGGCTTTCCAGTCATCTTTGGTCCAACAAATATGGTAATGAGCCCAGGAGAGGCACTGCAGCCGATGTGCTGTTAGCAAAGGCACTCGCATCAGTCAGCTGCCTTAACAAAGGCAGTCTGCTGCCGTAGCCCATTAACGCCAAATTTGGCCGTGCTGCCCTAACGGATACATTCTTCGCGCATCCCACATTGATATCTGTGTTTATTTCACACAGTGTGGCTCATCTGTTAACACTGACAGCTCTACACATATCTTGCTGCTCATGGTCGTGAAGTGAAGTCCATCGGCCACTGCGTTGTCTGTGGTGATAGGTAATGCATCAAATTTGGAAGTCTTGACACAGTCTTGATTCTGTGGATTTCAGACTATTGAAGTCTCTACCGATTTCCAAAATGGAATGTCCCATGCACCTAACTCCAACTACCATTCCACGTTCAGCGTCTGTTAAGTCTTGTCGTATGGCTATAATCACATCGGAACCTTTTCATATGAATCAGCTGAGTGCAAATGACTACTTCACCCTTTCATACCTTGTGTACGCGATACTACTGCCATCTGTATATGTGCACATCACTATCCCATGACTTTTGTCATGTCAGTGCACTGTTCAGATGGTAGAGAACTGTACAGACTGCTGCTGTCTGCAGCTTATGTGGAAGCAGGACTTAATTGTGAAAGTTAATTGTTGAATTAAGTGATCACCTCTAGCAGCTGGTGGCCAGGATTTTGGATAAAACCTGTGTACATGGTTTCTGAGGCTAGTTGCAATGATGCTGTTTGATAGAAACCATTGAGGTTCACTTCCATTGGCTGTCATAATAAAATTGATTGGAACCTGGAAACTCAGTGTCAGTGTCTTCTGCCCTTAGCCCACTGATAAGGAATGGCTCTGGCTTCTGAAACATTTAAGAATAATAAAATATTGGTGATCTGAGAATTCTTCATTACTGTTCACATGCCACTGTTTAATAATAATAATAATAATAATAATAATAATAATGGATCAAAATTAACTTTAATAAAAAAACTAGTAGTTTTAATTGAATATTTCAACCAGTCACAAGACACACCTTCAGAAGTAACAGATAACTTGAAGGAAAACCTCAGTACAATAATGTATAGTTTCCACAGGCGAGATATTACTATCAGAAGAGATTTTAACCATGTCAGTAATGTAAAGGAACTTGGGATGAAGTAAAAATTGATGAGACTCTACAGATATATACACCTAGCAAACCAGTTAAGTAGATCCCCTATCCCACAGGTATACAAACAGTGTTATGAAGATATACCATAAAATAATGCCTTTTGCACAAGCCATGTAAAGTAAAATGTAGAACTGCAGACAGATCTAAAAATGGCTACCAGAAGGGCAATGTCTAGTCTTCAGACTTCTATTGTCAAATCTCTCACAAAACCATAAAGCATTTCTAAGTCTGACTATATTATAAAATCTAATATTTTAACACTTGTCCAAAACTGACACCAGATAAATATTAGTTGAAAACATAATTCTGCTTCTGGTTAAACTTGACAGGGTCTTCAAGTCAGACAAATCCAAGTCAAATACTGTGTGTAATTTTCATTGACTGATAGAAAGGACGTGTTACCCTGACTGAAAGAAGTAATAATAATAATTCCCGTGGAGGCCCGGGAAAAGAATAGGCATCCGGTATGTTCTGCCAGTCGTAAAAGGCAACGAAAAGAACAAACCACTAATAGGGCTAACCCCCCTTTTTGTGTGATTACTTGGTTCAGGACAGAACTAAAGAAGCCTCGGACAAGCGCCGTCATGGTCGGGGACGACGCTTGAACCCTATGCCCGCCCACAATGGTAACAACACTGCTAGCCAACTGGAAAATGATTTAAATCCAAATAGAGGTGTTTTGCAGGATATGCTTCCTGCAACCACCCTAGAAGGAAAACAAAGACAGAGGATGAGATGGTCAGATGAAGCTAATCGACACCTCATGTTCTGTTATTACCAAGCAACAAACCTAGGAACCAACACAATTGGATACAGATCACAAGTATACACAACATTTATTACCAGATACCCGGAATTAAAATTTTTAACAGAACAACGACTAGCTGATCAGATCCGTGTAATAATAAAAAATAACAGGATACCCCAGTCAGAATTATAAAACATCAAACAAACAGTACAACAAATAGTGGAACAAAATAATGTGCAATTAGAAGAAGAAGAAAATACAGTAGTGGACTCAAACATCCCATAAAAAACAAACAAAGAACAAAACGCGTCAATTAAACAACCAGAGGAAAACAAAATCTTTAGACAGCCACCAGAACAAGCACAAATAGAACACGAAGTGACACTCATGTTAGATATAGAAGAAAAAATTTCAGCTGACATGTATAGAATACAAAGACACAAATACAGACATTAGACCATTCTTGCATAGACCACCAAATAACCCACAAGTCGAAACAACAATAAAAACTATCAACACAATCATACACAACAAAATAAATGAAAAAACAACTATGGAAGAGTTACAACTACTGGTTTATATAGGAGCACTCACTACACTAAATATACACACTAGGCAGAGATCAGAACCAACCAACACACAGAAGAAACCCACAAAACCAGCATGGCAACACAGGCTACAGATCAGAATAGAAAAACTGAGAAAAGACATAGGACAGCTAACACAATTTATAAGAAATAAAATACCAGAAAAAAATGAAAAAGGTTAGGTAAAACCTCACAACAAGAAGCGATTGAGCAATTAGATGAAAAGAAACAGAAATTTCAAGCATTGGCCAAACGACTTAGAAGATACAAAAAAAGTGGAAATAGAAGGAAACAAAACCAAACATTCAACACAAACCAAAAGAGATTTTACCAAACAATAGATAACACACACATTAAAATAGACAATCCATCAAACATAACAGACATGGAACACTTCTGGAGCAACATATGGTCAAACCCGGATACAAGCAGAAACAGACTCATACAAGATGATACCACAAATGCCTGAAGTGATAATTTTGCAACATGAAGTCACCCGAGCAATTAATTCTATGCACAATTGGAAAGCCCCTGGAAATGATAAAATAGCAAATTTCTGGCTAAAGAAGTTCACCTCAACACATTCACATCTAACTTAATTATTTAACAGTTACATTGCAGACCCATACACAGTCCCTGATACACTTACACATGGAATAACTTATCTGAAGCCTAAAGATCAAGCAGACACAGCAAACCCAGCAAAATATCGCCCCATAACATGCCTACCAACAATCTACAAAATATTAACTTCAGTCATTACACAGAAATTAATGACACATACAACACAGAACAAAATTATAAATGAAGAACAAAAAGGCTGCTGCAAAGGAGCACGAGGATGTAAAGAGCAACTGATAATAGATACAGAGGTGACATATCAAGCTAAAACTAAACAAAGTTCGCTACACTACGCATACATTGATTACCAAAAAGCTTTTGATAGTGTACCCCACTCATGGTTACTACAGATATTGGAAATATACAAAGTAGATCCTAAATTAATACAGTTCCTAAACATAGTAATGAAAAATTTGAAAACCACACTTAATATCCAAACAAATTCAGATAATATCACGTCACAGCCAATACAGATTAAGCGTGGAATATACCAAGGAGACTCATTAAGTCCTCTCTGGTTCTGCCTTGCTCTGAACCCACTGTCCAACATGCTAAATAATACAAATTATGGCTATAATATTACTGGAACATACCCACACAAAATGACACATTTGCTATACATGGATGATCTAAAACTACTGGCAGCAGCAAATCAACAACTCAACCAATTACTAAAGATAACAGAAGTATTCAGCAATGATATAAATATGGCTTTTGGAACAGACAAATGTAAGAAAAATAGCATAGTCAAGGGAAATCACACTAAACAAGAAGATTACATGTTGGATAACCACAGCGACTACATAGAAGCGATGGAAAAAACAGATGCCTATAAATATCTAGGATACAGACAAAAAATAGGAATAGATAATACAAATATTAAAGAAGAACTAAAAGAAAAATATAGACAAAGACTAACAAAAATACTGAAAACAGAATTGACAGCAAGAAACAAGACAAAAACTATAAATACCTGTGCTGTACCAATATTGACCTACTCATTTGGCGTGGTGAAATGAAGTAGCACAGGCCTAGAAGCACTCAATACACTTACACGATCACAGTGCCACAAATATAGAATACATCACATACATTCAGCAACAGAAAGATTCACATTAAGCAGAAAGGAAGGGGATTTATCAACATAAAAAACCTACATTATGGACAGGTAGACAATTTAAGGAAATTCTTTATAGAACGAGCAGAAACTAGCAAAATACACAAAGCAGTCACTCATATAAAATATAAATACATCGGCTACACCATTGCAATTTCATAACCACTTCTACAACCCTTTAGATCACATAACATGAACAGATACAAAGAAAGTAAATTGGAAAAAGAAAACACTACATGGTAAGCACCCGTATCATCTAACACAGCCACACATCGATCAAGACGCATCCAACGCATGGCTAAGAAAAGGCAAGATATACAGTGAGATGGAAGGATTCATGATTGCAATACTGGATCAAACAATAAACACCAGATATTACAGCAAGCATATTATTAAAGATCCCAATACCACAACAGATAAATGCAGACTTTGCAAACAATAAATAGAAACAGTAGACGTCGTCACAAGCGGATGTAGAATACTAGCAAGTACAGAATACCCCAAAAGACATGACAATGTAGCAAAAATAATATATCAACAGCTTGCCATAAAACATAAACTAATAAAACAACATGTTCCCACATACAAGTATGCACCGCATAATGTACTGGAGAATGATGAATACAAATTATACTGGAACAGAACTATTATAACAGATAAAACAACACCACATAACAAACCTGACATCATACTCACCAATAAAAAGAAGAAATTAACACAACTAATCGAAATATCCATATCCGATACAACAAATATACAGAAGAAAACAGGAGAAAAAATTGAAAAATACATCCAACTGGCTGAGGAAGTCAAGGACATGTGGCATCAGGATAAAGTTGACATTGTACCAATTATACTATCAACTACAGGAGTCATACCACACAGTATCCAGCAGTACATCAACGCAATACAGCTACATCCAAACATATGTATGCAACTACAGAAATCTGTAATTATTGATACATGTTCAATTACCCGAAAGTTCCTAAATGCAATGTATCATATACCGTACAGTTAAAAGGAAGTCACACTTGATCAAGGTCCGCGTCACTTTCCATTTTTAACCAGACATAACGTCTGAGACAGGAAAAAGAAATAATAATAATTGTATAGAGACAACAGAACAAGTCCACAGAACCAGCTGCCTGTTATCACTCACAACTATCTGTAAGTTCATACTGTACCAGATTTGTATGTGTTCTTAGCAGTTCGTACTGTACCAAATTTGTGTGTGTTATTACCTTTGCCCTTAACCATGATTACCCACAAATCCATTGGGCAGAGACTGGAAACACTAAATACCACTCCCGTGTAACTACACCCTATATTGCTCAGCATTGTAATTGTACATGATCAACCCAACTTTACTAACAAAATTTTGTAAGTTGTTAAGGGATATTTTCTGAGCATTTTAATCATAAGGAACCCACAATGTTTGATAGCTCATTACTGAGTAATAATGTAATTATGATGTATTTTGTTTGTCACCCCATTTACTTTTGTTTCTGCAGAAATAACTTCATAACATTAAAAAAGCCTACAGTATGAATTCACTAAAATATACAATACAAAACTCAAGTTTCTCATAGGCATCTACATGAAGATGCAAAAACTTTAAAATTTGGTTGCCATCACTGCAGGAACAGCTGAGCATAGTATCTGCGTGCACTCTTTTATTTTGTTCAGTGAACCCATTCACAAAGTTCAGTAAACATATCCCTACTGCTGTGAATCACTGTTCACGTATAACTAACACTGCCAGAAAAACAAACCTGAGACAGAACCAGACAGAGCCAAATGCAGACTGAGAGTAAAGAGTAAAGTGGGCATTACTGTCATCATGGAGGGCTCCAGTGCCATATTTTAGATGGCCATCTTTCCTTGGGCATCCTTCTAAGATGTCCATAGCATGTTAACCATTTATTTTCACTTGTCTCTACAATATCCATTGTAACTCTGATCTGTTCTGATAACACTTCATTTCTTATTTTGCCACGTCTTGTTACACTATGTGAGCAGAAGTATCCGGACACCTGTCTGAAAATGACTTAAAAGTTCATGGCACCCTCCATCGGTAATTCTGGAATTCAATATGCTGTTGGCCCACCCTTAGCCTTGATGACAGCTTCCACTGTCGCAGGCATACATTCAATCAGGTGCTGGAAGGTTTCTTGGGGAATGACAGCCCATTCTTCATGGAATTCTGCACTGAGGACAGGGTGTCAATGTTGGTCAGTGAGGCTTGGCACAAAGTCGGCATTCCAAAACATCCCAAAGGTGTTCAATAGGATTCAGGTCTGGACTCTGTGCAGGCCAGCCCATTACAGGGATGTTATGGTCGTGTAACCACTCCCCCACAGGCCGTGCATTATGAACAGGTACTCGATCGTGTTGAAAGGTGCAATTGCCATCCTCGAATTGCTCTTCAACAGTGGGAAGCAAGAAGGTACTTACAACATCAATGTAGGCCTGTGCTGTGATAGTGCCACACAAAACAACAAGGGGTGGAAGCCCCCTCCATGGAAAATGCAACTACATCATAACACCACTGCCTCCAAATTTTACTGTTGGCACTACACACACTGGCAGATGACATTCACCGAGCATTCGCCAAACCCACACCCTGCTGTCAGATCGCCACATTGTGTACTGTCATTTGTCACTGCACACAATGCTTTTCCACTGTTCAGTCATCCAATGTTTACGCTCCTTACGCCAAGTGAGGCGTTGTTTGGCATTTGCCAGCATGATGTGTGCCTTATGAGCAGCCACTCAACCATGAAATCCAAGTTTTCTCATCTCCTGCCTAACTGTCATAGGATCCTGATGCAGTTCGAAATTCCTGTGTGAATGGTCTGGATAGATGTCTGCCTATTACACATTGTGACCGCCTTCAACTGTCGGCGGTCTCTGTCAGTCAACAGATGATGTCAGCCTGTACACTTTTGTGCTGTACATGTCCCTTCTCATTTCCACTTCACTATCACATTGGAAACGACCTAGGGATGCTTAGGGGTGTGGAAATGTCACATACAGATGTATGACACAAGTGACACCCAATCACGCGTGATGACGTTCGAAGTCTGTGAGTTCCGCGGAGCGCCCCATTCTGCTCTCTCATTAAGTCTGATGACTACTGACATCACTGATATGGAGTACCTGGCAGTAGGTGGCAGCACGATTCACCTAATATGAAAAACGTATTTTTTTGTGGGTGTCCGGATACTTTTGATCACATAGTGTACTTCACAACTTCATCACCAAAACTCCACTTCCATTTCTTGTAATTTCTTCTCATTTATCCTGGAAACTTTCCACAGTTGAGCACCATAGAAAGCAATGTTCTCAACTATAGTTTTGTATATCCCGCTTTTCAAACTATTTGGTTTTGTTTGATTCCAAGCTGCTGCCAGCCCGCCTTGTATGAGGTGCTGAAAATTACAATAAAGGAAAAAAAAAAAAATTTGATTCCAAATAATAGAGTTTAGCAGCTTAATTCACACCTTTCCCTTTCCTATTCTATGCTTTATTTCTTTATTGATTCCACCTTTATCCAAAATGATTGTCCATAATTATTTATATGATTGACTACACTTTACTGTGGATCCATCATCCATAACAAGATCCCTTCCTGTGCTTCCGACAACGAAGTATTCTGTCTTTGTAAAGTTAATTTTCATGCCCCACTGCTCATATTCTTCTTTAAGCTTTCTTAACATGTATGACACATCCTCATCTTCCTTAGCAAAAGTGACATGATTGTCGGCGAAATATGGGGAGAAAAGGATGTCATCACCTACTCAATTCCCATGTTTTTGCACTTTCTTATCCAATTTTCAAAAATACAGGGAGTACATAAAGACCGGGAACACTTTCAATTATTTATTGCACAAGAACCAAACATTATACATATAACATACATATGTCATTTTGAAAAGAAACCCTGAAAGGTTTGTTTTTTCATGTATAGTATACTGCCACAGACTAGTTTGGTAATTTGCCAGTAATGAGCGACTACACCATAACACCACTGCCTCCAAATTTTACTGTTGGCAGAAACATGGCGAGTTCAGGTGTGGATCGAGCTTTCTGTGTGTTGGAGTTCGACAAAAAAAAGTATGCTACAGCTGTTCATCAGATATTGAGAACCAAGTACGGTAAGAAGCCACCAACAAGGAAGGCCATTTACCACTGGCACAACAAATTCATTACGTCAGGTTGCTTGTGCCTGGCAAAGAGAAGCGGACGTCCCAGTGTGAGTGAAGTGAATGTGGAGGGACATTCATAAGGAGTCCAAAGAAATCGGTGTGTTGTGCATCCTGTGAACTCGAAATGGTTCCAGTGACAGTGTGAAAGTCCTGCATGTGAAGTTCGTGGGTACCTGAACACGGAGCTGCCGCATCAATGGATCAGCCGTGCTACAGAAGGGGACAGCTGTTTCACGAAATGGCCTCCCCGATCACCAGATCTGACTCTGTGTGACTTTTTTCTGTGGGGACACATTAAAGATCTGGTGTATGTACTGCCTCTACCACGTGATGTAGCAGAGCTCCAGGAAAGAATACAGGAAGCGACTGTCACAGTCGACGATGCCATGCCGGCATGGCTATGGCAAGAATTCGGTTATCTTATTGACGTGTGCCGAATCACTCATGGTTTTCATATCGAATGTTTGTAAAAAAAACTTTCAGAGTTTCTTTTCAAAATGTAATATGTATGACATCTGTACAATGTTTAGTTCTTGTGCAAAAAATAATTGAAAGTGTTCCTGGACTTTATGTACACCCTGTATTTTAAAGAGGGTAGGCACTAAGCAGCATCTCTTGCTAACCTTAAGTTTCTGTGAGAGTAGCTTCCCAACTTTAACACAACAAGTAAGCTTTCTAAAGCATTGTACAAAGTGGTACATTGTTGTAGGCCTTCTGCAAGTCTGCAAAAACCATCTCTCTCCAAGTCACGGGCCAGTTGCTCGCCAGTCACCTGCCTAATGGCGCAGATATTATTGATACAAAACCTTCATGCCTGAAAGCCACTCTTTTCTTCTACTTCCTCAGTTTCTTTCTTACTTCTAGTTTTGAGGGTATTACCATATAGAGTCTGTATAGCATTGAGAACTGTGGTGCCTCAGTAAAGCAATCATTGATGCTTCCCTTTTTAAATACATTTGTGATGAACCCTTCTTTAAACTTGATAGGGATTTCCTCTCCACTAAGACAGAGATTAATTAGCTTTGCAAGGTGTTCAAACAACATGTTTGGCCTAGTCTTGACTAACTCCATATATACGGCTCCAGAACCTGGTGCTTTGTCATTTTTGAATTGTTTAACTGTATCCTGTACTTCCAGTGTTGTTATCTCCTGGATTTTTGTATCATGTACATTGCCTGCAAAGGGGCATATATCATGAAATTTGGATCAATCTTCTTAAACAGTTCTTTGTAGTGTGTCTTCCCTCTATCTATACTCATCAGCTGTAAGTTTATACTACTTCTGTCCTTTATTCATAGCTGTCTTATCATCTTCTTTACTTATTTGTACTTTTAACTTCCTGTGCAGTTATTAATTTCTATACATTTAAAGTCCCACACAGCATTTTTTTTGTCTGATTACTACTTTCTTTGCCCCTCATGTCAGTGTTACATACCTGCTTCTATAATCAGTCTTATTGCTTGTAAGCCATCTGTTATAGGCCTCCATATACTCCTTCACTTTTGCAGCGGTATAATCATCCCACCAATCATTTCAAATTTGCCAGACATGTTCTCAGGTACTCCAAGACTTTCAAAGGCAGCATCATGAGTAGCTCTCACAATTGTCTTATACACTACTTCCACTGTTGTATCATCAGTCTGATGTAGCTTCTCATTCAATCTCAGCTTCTATAAGAAGACAATTGAAGGATCCTGCAGTAAATTTAAATTATACTGTGGTTGGTCCAGTTTCTCTCTATTCTCGTTCGTTATTTGATTTACCAGTTATTCTTCAGCATCTTTCTGTAGCACCACATTTCAAAAGCTTCTGTTCTCTTGTCTGAAATGTTGATTGTCCATAATTCTCTTCAGTGCAAGGCTATCCTCCAGACAAATACTTTCAGAAAAGACTGAGTGAAGTGGCACAATGGTTAGCACACACAACTTGCATTTGGGAGGATGATGGTTCAAATCTGTTTCCAGCCATTCAGATTTAGGTTTTCGGTGATTTCCCCAAATTGCCCCAAGTAAATGCCAACATGGTTCCTTTGAAATGGCATGGCCAATTTCTTTCCCAGTGACCTTGACCTTGACAGTGTGTTAAACTCTAATCTTTCCTCCTTTCTTCCTTCAGAAAAGACTTCCAAACACTTAGATTTAAGTTCGATGGTAGCAAATTTCATGAAACATGTTTTTAAAAAATGTCAGTGGTCATAAAAATGATTAAAAACATAACACAGTCTATACAACATAAAACATTTTATTTCAAAGAAAGGGTGACCAGTTTCAACTAATATCTGACCATACTCAGACCGTTACATACTCCATACTGACTGCTGGAGCTGGTGGCGTGAAACACTAACTGCTCTTGTCTAGTGTGAAGAACAACTGCTCTGTTTTTAAAATAAAATATTTTATGAGTCTAGACTGTTTCTATTTTATTTTTAATAACAGATTTCTCTTTCTCAGAAATGCTCTTCTTGCTATTGCCAGTCTGCATTTTATATGCTCCCTACCTTGGCCATCATCAGTTATGTTGCTGCCCATAGTAGAATCTAGAACATTTTCTGAAGTGATATCTTAGGAACTATATTGTGTCCGATGACCTCTTTTATTGCACATGAATAGATTCCAAGAGCTCTTATTACTTATTTTGATTAGATGCTGTGGTGAGTCAGTCTATTGTGACCGCTGTGCAACGGGAGAGTGAATGCCACCTGTTGGTGTTTCGAGCACATAACGTGGTAAGAAAATTATGTAAGTGGCGCAGAGATGAATGGGCAATCTTTGTTGTGATGATATGGTGACAAATGGTGAAATCCTCTGACATAAGTGACTTTGACAAAGACTAAATTTTTATGGCTCAACAGCTTGGAATGAGCATCTCGGTAATGGCAAAGCTTGTTAGCTGTTAGTTTGCTACTGTTGTGAACATGCACAGGAAGTTGTTGATAGTGAAACTACAATTACGTAACGAGATGTTGGTCGTCCACACCTCATCACAGGATGTGCAGGCCTCTGACCACCTCGTTCTGTGCTGAGGCATGGAGATCAGGGGCTTGCCCACTCTGTAAAACAGGGTATATGGTGCTCTGTTGCAAATCTGAAGACAGAATACAATGCTGGTGCAGGCACAAATGTTTTAGAGCACACGAGCACACCATTCAGTGCACATTCTTGAACATGGGGCTCCACAGCAGATGACCCCCCTACATTTTCCCATGTTTACCCATTGGTATTGCCAGTTAAGATTACAGTAGGCATGAGAGCATCAAGATGAGACCATGAATCAGTGGAAATGTGTCGCTTGATAAGATGAATTACATTATTGTTTCTCCAGGTTGATGGTTATGTATGGATACGCTGTCATCTGTGTGAATGAGTGCTCGCAATATACAGAGCCATGTATAGAGACATTCATTTGGGCTCCCATGGAAACTGCAGTACTAATTGGTTTCATCATGAAGGCTGTAGACTATGTAGACATTATTGTGGACCATCTACACCCCTTCGTGCATGATGTCTTCTCCAATGGCAATGACATCTTCCATCAGTATAATTGTTGACATTACAAGGCCAGAATTATGCTACATTGGTTTGAGGAGCAAGATAGTGAACACACATTGAGGTTTTGTCCACCAATTTCACCTGACTTGAACCCTATGGAACATATCCCGGATACTATAGAGTGCCAGATCCTTGTCCACAAACCACTGGTCTGTAGTTTACTGGAATTGCATGATGTGTGTAGACATCAAGTGCTGCATACCTCCAAAAACCTACCAAGGACTTTTCAAATCCATACCATGCATAATCACTGCTGTATTGCATCCAAAAGTAGATCAACATGCTATTAAGCAAGTGGTCAGAATGTTTTGGCTCATCGTTGCATTTGGAAGTGCCATCTAAACATCCCCCCTACAAAACCCCTTCCCCCACCCCACCCTCACCACACCCCGAAAAGATCAATCTATTGCAGAAATTGACTCGAGCTCTAAATGTCAAAGAATGTAAATTTATCTTTATCATAGACCATGAAACAACATTATTTATGAGTTGCAAGTGCTCATGTACCTGCATGTGCAAATTATGTGACACTGATAGTCATGACAGTATTCTTTTAATGATCTGATGATGTCAGCAAGCTGAAACTGGTCATTGTAGACTCTATAATAATGTGCAATCAAGATGAACATTTATGAATAATTCATATTACGCCATGATGGCAGGTGGTGCACGTAGCAGGTATTGTGGATCCACGATACCTGCTCCATTCACCAACGCAGGCCATAATGGTGTAACATGGTCTGAAGATGGTCACATTTGGATCAAAACCAGTTACCATCGCCAGTAAATAATTTATGAATAAAGTGCCAAACATAATTGTGGCCTCATTTATAAACTTCATGTCTTCAATTGATAAATTTCGTGTGTGTGCTAATAATCTGTGCTGGTCAACACTTAGAAGGAGCATACCAAAACCTGTTTAAGATGTGTTAATATCATTCTGCCCTCTTATGTTTCTGTCATGTAGAGACTGGTTTACAAAAAGTCAGTCTTTACATCCCCCACTTAGGAATGGGACAAAAAGAAACCTGAATACACATACAATAAAAAGTACTCTATGGTATGCATAGTACAGTGATTTTCAAGCTTTATATGTTGAGCAATGTAGTAATGTGGTGCATACTTCGTATGCATATGTGCATTGCCGGGTCTGTATGTATCAGTTTAGGGATTTGCATAAAATCTCTACATGTTTTCAAACCGGATTTCCAAAGACTTTGTGTTTATAAAACTAACTAAAATTGTGGAATTGATACTGTTCTTTGTGTCACTAAACTTTTCCTCTCACTGTTCATTTTGTTCACTCCAACTTAAATTCGTAAAAAGGATTTATTAAAAAATCCTTCTCCTCTGGATTGTATTATTAATCTCTTACAATAATATATTATTATCTGCAACAGACTGTAATATTTGCACTATAATCCTCATAGACAATTTTCATTTTCAGAATTTGATACTTTAGTATCCGGTGTGATTCAGATACCCCACCTGGCCTGAGTATCGATAGGAAGAACATGTCAGATATACTTGGGCTCCAGAAAGCAGCCATGAATTTCACCCACATGAATGGCAAGCATGTAAGATGCTGCCACCCTCTGACAAGTGTTAACCAGCACACACTGCAGCCTGGCTATTGCTGACCTGTCTCTCACTTAGTCACTGAAACCTATAGTCATGTGCCATGGAATAGTAGACTTTTGACCTTGGCTGATATACATTCATGATTTGGATTGCTCTCTGGATTGTTGTATACACTTAAGAGGACTTTGCTACACTCTGGACGTACTTCGCGATCTCTGCTGTCATTTGTTTCTGGAACAGTCATTTTTGTTGTGACGACCTCCATGCTACCATCAGTGTGTTATCTTAAACTGTGTTGTACTTGCTGAGAGTAGGACAGAAGAGATACCTGATTTTGTTTTGTTACGTTTGGTAATCGTTAGCTACCTGATTCGTTGTGAACTTATCTTTTCTTTGAATATTGACAAGTGATTTCCAGTTGTACTAAACAGTTCAGTGGTCAAGGAACCTACTGGGATATTTGATTTGGACATGTGTAAAGCTTCCCCCTCCGCCCCTCCCCCGTACAGCTGATTAGCCACATGATATGTTTGGTGAAAGGGCTCAGTTTGTGCTCCAGTGTTAGGGTTTTTTCTTTGACTTTGTCTTGCAGTGTTCCATAGTACGATCTTGCTGTAATGGATAGTAAATTGTTGTTGTAATAAAGAATACTTTGAGGATGTATTAATAATTTTCTCTTTCAGCATAATATTTACTTGACTTACTAGTAAATTTTCTCTAGTTATCATCCAGTTTGTTTCTGTGTCTATTCACTGCTGTTTGGGCAGTTGGTGAGTGTGATGCCAACTGCACACACAGCTGTTTTTTTACTCTGGGAGTAGTGCTCTTATTCATTTGAAGTACTTGTAATTGACAGTGCCATACACTTTTCCTCATTGGTCTTTCACAAAAGCATGAAGAGTTTTTCAGTAACATCCAGCATTATTGGTGAGTAGGACAATTGAGGTGCACTGCATCAGCCATCACTGACAAGGGTCCTTTTCTGCATAATAAATTGTTGGATAAATTGCTTAAATTTTTTATGCAAAAGTCATTTTGTTTGCTTACCGGATGTTGCCTGAACAAGTCTTGTTTTGAGACTTCCTGGCAGATTAAAACTGTGTGCCGGACCGAGACTCGAACTCGGGACATTTGCCTTACGCGGACAAGTGCTCTACTGACTGAGCTACCCAAGCATGACTTACACCCCGTCCTCACAGCTTTAATTCCGCCAGTACCTCATCTCCTACCTTCCAAACTTGGCAGAAGCTCTCCTGCAAACCTTGCAGAACTAGCACTCCTGGAAGAAAGGATATTGTGGAGACATGGCTTCGCCACAGCCTGGGGATGTTTCTAGAATGAAATTTTCACTCTACAGTGCAGTGTGCGCTGATATGAAACTTCCTGGCAGATTAAAACTGTGTGCCAGACCGAGTCTCGAACTCGGGACCTTTGCCTTTCGCGGGCAAGTGCTCTACTGACTGAGCTACCCAAGCATGACTCACGCCCCATCCTCACAGCTTTAATTCCACCAGTACCTCGTCTCCTAACTTCCAAACTTCACAGAAGCTTTTCTGGGAAGAGGAGAGTTTCTGTGAAGTTTGGAAGGTAGGAGACGAGGTACTGGTGGAATTAAAGCTGTGAGGACGGGGCCTGAGTCGTGCTTGGGTAGCTCAGTCGGTAGAACACTTGCCCGTGAAAGGCAAGGTTCCGAGTTTGAGTCTTGGTCCAGCACACAGTTTTAATGTGCCAGGAAGTTTCATATCAGCGTACACTCCGCTGTAGAGTGAAAATTTCATTCTAAGTCTTGTTTTCCTGACAGTGTTCCTCATACCTAAATTTCTGGCACTGTATGATGCAATTCTGTGAGTATGACTTAATTTACTGTCAGTGGCACAAAATTTGAAATAAATGGCTGTTTTGAGCCTCTAAGTCCAACAAGAGACATGAACAAGCCCAGTTCTGCATCATATAAATGCCGAGATAATGAAATATGGAATAAGAGTCATAATTATGTTCAGGAATTTACATGGTCATGTAATTGTGGAATTCTGTAATGTCATAAAGCTGGTAACCATAATCCAAAATGGGGTTGATTGTACTGAAAGTTGTCATTTATGTATTCTCTGTTTTTTAAATTAAAGCTCTTATAAGTGCTATTCCAAATATTCTTATACGGTATATTATGTCTCTAAATGCTTCTATATCAGCACATCTCCCCATGTTTTTCTCATCTATGTTATTATTGTGCCTAGAGGAAAAAATACCCCTTGTGAGCCGAGAAAAACTACACATATCAGAAGTTCATTATTTGTCTATTTCTGCTGTTATTTTTATTTTTCAGCCTTTCCTTTCCTTTCCTTTCCTTTGTGCAAAACAAACCAGAATTTTCAATAGTTCCTTATCCAAATAAATTTTTCCCTCTCATGTCAAATGTGTTTGATTTTGGTGTTGCTGTGTCATTATATTTCAAAAAATGTGCATGCTGGTGTAGCTGGCAAAGTATACCAGGTGTTAAGTTTACTTAACGTGGACCTCTTTAGTCTTTTAGGAAAACTGTACTTATGTAAATACATAAAGCAGAATATTTTATGGTCTTTATTTACATTTTTATTTTAGCATATGTTGTGTTTTAAGTGTTGGGCAAGGAAATTTTATACATTAGTTAGTTAAATATCATAAGTGGGTAAATGATTTATGTGACCGCATCTCTGTTTTTATAGCACATAGTAAATACTAGCAAATAATCCTTCTACAACCACACAATAATACTAGCAGATTCCCTACTATTTTTCTATGTTGTATGTAGCTTTAGACAGCAACTCAAAGTAAAATAGGCATGAAGTGAATTGTTGCTCTTAATGCCACATTGTATTAGCCTTCATATTGTTGGGAGGTGTTTCTAGAAATGACCAGAGATCAAACTTTAAAGTTCTGTGGACAGGCATTTACCCTCTGGATCCCCAAGTGAGACAGCAAGTAGGATTGTGTACCGTATGTGAGTTTATCACTATTTGAGATATACTGAAATAGTAGCTCTTGCACAGTGACCATGGTTTTATAAATACAAGTGTGTGTGGGGCCATGTTTATTATGTTCAGTAATACATTATATAGTCTTCCTAGTTCCATGAATGTTTTATGTTCTCTGTAGCTTTTCAATGTTTAAACTATTATTTGACATATTTGTCTTCTGTTTCATTGTTATATTTTACAAATGATAAGAGAAACATTTATGCCTCTCAACATCTCAGGTTTTTTATAGTTGACCTGTTTTGCTGCATTGCATTTAGAATTTTTAGTACTTTGTATTCTTTTTACGTAATTTTTTTTAATCTTTATGGTTCATTTCTGTTGTAGGGAAGAAACATGAGAATTTAGCAGCAGTTCTGTGATATATTTCCACTGTTTTGTCATTGGACATCAGCTTTTAAGAAAAAGAAAAAAATCTAATTCCAAAAATATTAGTGGTTTGGACAATGCTGACATTGTAAAGTGTCACATTTAGAAGTTATCAACTGATAATTTTTGTCAAAACTGATGTGCTTTCAGGCAATGAAATGACATATTGTCCAGTACATTATTTTGTTTTATTTTCATTTGTTAATTAGGTATAACTGTAATTTGAACTTGAGTTTGTTTGGTAGAGCCACCATCACTTGAAAGTCATGTAATTTATGTAACATGCAGAAATAGTGAGAAATTTAAAATTAAGTGTACACTCAAAATGTTCCAAAGAAAAATGGTGTCGTACTTGTAGCGGGAAGTACAAGAAAAGCTCTAATTAAAACTTGTTTATTAATTGTTGGATTCTACTTAAATTTAATGTGCACTGTTTGGTTGTAATTACCTAAATACTTCTGGAAACAGTTTACCTTACTTAATTTGTTGTGTCACACTGATTAAATTTCAATAATAAGTTGTACAAGTGACTTAGGAGTCTGTATGATGAAATATGTTGAGTGATACTATTTTCAATTATTCAGAAATTTATATGAATATCACTGCTTGTGAACAAGATATTAAATTAATCAAGAAGAGTCAGTTGAAAATAATGTTTAGTGTAAGTGCAAGAGGTGGTCATACCACCATACTGTAAGTTAATTTGCTTTTTGTTTCAGTAAATATTTGTATGATCATAGCATATCTTTTCTGAACATGTTAGGATGAAGGTTCAGAGGAATAGTTATGAGATTCAGATTTTAGTAGGGGCAGGAGTTTTATTTGCTTTTTGAGTCTTACCTGATAGACAGTCCTGCAATGCAAAATCCGGCATTTGAGTTTCCCAGAGCCTTGTCAGATAGAGTTGCTTACTTTGAGTCTTGCACCTGATGTGTTGGGATTTCCTAATCTGCATAAAGTGGACTGTAGGGGAGTTACACAGGACATACTTAAGTTGTGCCTACTACTTTCATTTGGGGTTACGGAATTTCCCTTTACTCTCTATTTGCTTTAGATAGTCTCCCAGGCCAGGTACCATGCTACAAGAAGTCATGGCACCAGGCAGCTCTTTCAGAGAAGTACTATTGGGGGGATGACCAATATGAGTGTTTGCATTCTCCTCCAGATGTTGTGTTTGATGGAAAAGGTGGACTAGGCAGGATTAATTAAAGCTAAAAAATGTCCTTTGTCAATCTTGTTTCCACTGCACGTAATAAGTGCATTCAAAATATTAAAAAGATACAAGGGGAAACCAATCAAAAGTGATCATAGAAGTTTACATCAATGGTACACACCTGACCTCAAAAAAATTAAGAACACGTCATTAATCTTTATAACAGATCAAAGAACAGTGAAGAAGATGTACTTCAGTACTTTCAACTATAGAAGAGGTACAGATCAGAAATTATAAAACAGAGACAGATGGAAAATGATAATTGTATGCAGCAATCACAAAACAAATGCAAGGCTGCTTGGAACATTATCAAATCATCTTGGTAATACTAACAGAACTGCATATGATATGACCAGTATCACACACGATGAAATGAATAACCTCTTTATTAATTCTGGTAACAAAGAACACCCAGCTCTTAATAAACATCTCAGGGGGGGAGATATTCGTATTGCACAACAAACCTGCAATATCTACATACCTAGATTCACTGCCTGCGGACAATACTGTGCCCATTACAACTCCATCCAACACCCCCAGCATAATATGTTCATTTCTTTGTTTAACCTTTGCAGAGAAACAACAGCCTTTCTTCCATATACTGGTGTCCTGTTAGGATCGACTGTATTAAGGAAAATGATACAGTGAACTCATATTCTGCTTTAGATTGTTTGAGGGCAATGTAAAAACTGATTTGGGCTTCTGCAAGTCAGAATTTTACTACATCTCTTGCCAATGCAGTCTGTCATACACATGGTAAACTGTCTGAATTGTGGAAAAACATTGCACTGGACATGAGCAGCACGTAAGTTTAGGATTTACAGACAGTATCAGTAAAGATTGTGATGCTGACCACGGTCTCCTTAAAAAAAAAAATTAAAAATAAACTTAATACCAGAAAAAGAGAGTAAAAAAGCAAATTTCAACCAACAATACATATATAGAAACAGTTAGGATCCAAGAGCTGGAATATGAACCTTCGACAGAATGCTGGTTCGTAACTGCGCTAGCCTGCTGGCATCAGTCCACAACTTACCTGATGATAACAAATCGGTCTGAAGTCCAAATATTTTAAAAGTTTGCCGCAATGATTCACCTGAGAATGTTTCAATCTGCTCTGTTGTAACTTGGAAGTATAAGTGACCTAGTCATAACATTACAGGTATTTCGCTGCACTCATTGTACACTTCTTTCTGTTTAACATAGTGGTGATGTGACTACATTTCTTTTGGAAGAGACTTTTTTTCAAATCGTAGACTGAGAGTATTGACATCTGGAAAACAGCAGTGCATTTAACTGTATTGCCGTAGATACTGTGTACATTTTTTATCATTGTTGGAGATTGTTATACACGCAAATTCCAAGGCATACTGTTAATGAGTAAATGGTAGCAGAAGGCAAGATCATTATATTAATGATTCACTTGGGGTAGATTATGAAGAAGTTAATGACACAGTCATTCAGTTTTCATTCAGGTATGTACTGCCATTGTTAACAATGATATTGACATGAAAATCTGCTGACAAGGAGTGTAGGTGCCCTCATACCAGCTTCGGTCAGAAGAGTGGATGTGGATCCGTATTACATTTAGGAAGTGTGTAAGATTGGAGAGAGTGATGGTATGAAGGGGAACACTGCTACTAGACATACACGTGTATCTAACTAACGAAAGCAGTCTGATGGTAAGACTAGACCTGTAACTTCCAGGACTGATGACCTCAGAAGTTAAGTCCCATAGTGCTCAGAGCCTTTTGTAACTTCCAGGCAGATTCAAGTCCTGTACGAGACTGGAACTCAATCCAAAAACTCTCCTTTTACAGGCAGTGTTCTTACCAGTCGAATTATCTGAGCATGACTCACAGTCTGTCCTTCAAAGCTTCACTACTTCCAGTCCCTCCCCCCAACTTTTGAAACTCTTACTTCCTTAAGTGCTCATTCAAAATGGTATGCAGGAGAGCTTCTGTGAAGTTTGGGAAGTAGAGGAGAGGTACTGGCAGAGGTAAAGCTGAAGCTGTAAGATCAGAGTTTGTAAAGAACCAAGATTTCGACCAGTTAGAAAAAGTGGACTGTTTGATCTCACTTTTACTAGTGAAGTATTTGTTGCCATCTTAATTTTACAATATGCAATGTATGGGTTTTGTGGAAGAATTTGATACACTGGAGCATTTTCAGCTATTATATTTTTCTTACTTGACACTAATGAGAACATTTTTGTAAGCTACAACTTGTGAACATAAAATCCCAGAAAAATAGTCATCCTATCAGTTTCACTTTAAAAATAGAGAATGGTAAATGGGAACATAGTTTTGAAGAGAAATTGTTGCCAAAAATAATGTAAGCTTGATAATTTAAGTTGCTCAAATAACAACAAATACCATGTATACTTACAAAATCTTGAATTTCTATTTGCATTGTTGCAAACTGTAATTTTTTATCCATTAGGTAAATCATCTTTCTTTTATGAAAAATGTTAACTTCACCAAAAACATTTTTATTTGATACAAAATTATATGTAAATAAAATTACATAGATATAACATACTGGAAACTTCAATTTTTGATTCATTGTTGTTTTATATACTTTTTGTAACTATTTTTGCTCTAAGTTTTTCCTGCTAATAAAAACACATAGTTTTGTCTACATTTTCACTGATAAGGAAACCAGATGTTAACATAACAATTAGCATATAAAGCTCAGTCTGCATTGCCAATGAACTCTTGAATGCCTGTGCCTTAGAGGCTAAAAGACATGCCTAAAGTGTGTGTGTTTATTTTTGTGTATTTTGTAAAGAAAAAAATTTTGTAATACTTTCCTTAAACAGTTATCATTGACTGTTTAGGTTCACTTTTACTACTAATTATAAAGTTTCTGTTCAATTTTCATACTTCCAATAGCAATGTAATTCATCATTTCACCATTACTTCACTTTTCTGACAGAGCTCTAACTCAGATGATTAATTTTACTGTCTTATTTCTGTTCTATTTAGCAGCTTATTATCATATCACTGTTGTTACTCATCACTCGAACCATTCAAAGTGTACACTTTGTTTTTATTTTGTTTATCGTCTTTACCATACTGTTGCATACAGATTATTCTAGCTCTGTTTAGTGAGGTTCTGTTCCTGATACCAGTCAGCTGTTTAATGACCACTGCCAAAGTCTACTGGCCTTGGCCTCCCCTCTCCCTTAATAGACATGCTCCTTTCACTTCTGGGAACCTCTGTTCCCCTTTTGCAGAGTGCCCCGCGATGCAGTGTTCCCGCACCCTCACTAGCGCAGCCCAGCCCTACAGTGGCATCCTTGCAAGCTTTGCAAGTGAGCACACTAAGCTCCATATTACACACCCAAATGTCCAGTCTCTGGCAAATCATCTCGACAAGTTCCATTACATATTTCAAGACATAGACAGCCATCTAATACTTCTGTCGGACACCTGGCTCAAACCAAGTATTCCCACAAGTTCAATAAATCTAGACGGTTACATCTTTGTTAGGCACGAAAGATGAGGAGGTGGAGTAGGGGTTTACATATGCCTTGATTTATCACGTACTGTGTTACACATCCAACAATAATGAAAATAAGCAAGTAGAATATATGTTCATAGAGATCAAATCCCTTAATAGAAAGTGTCTAATGCGTGTCCTCTACAAACTTCCTAAAGTTCAAAACTGGTCTTTCAAGTCTCAAACTGAAGCATGAGCATAGAATTATACCTGTTGACACTAACAAATTTTCTATACAATAGTCCTTTCAGTATGAAATTTAAGCCAATGCTTTCTTCTTAAAATGTGTCGCTACTTCAGCATGTTCCTATCCATCATACGAACAGTAGTCATGCTCTCATAGATACATTTGCAATGAAATCCCCAAGCTGAGTAATTTATATGTCTCAAATATCTGCACCTGGCATGTCCAGCCATGACATACTCTCTAGAATGTCCAGAAAGAGACTGCAATTTACTACTTACCAAGATTTCAGACTGTGAGGCAAACAGAGGAGCTACTTGATTGAGCAGTAGCGGTTCCAGTCTCTCAAACTGACATACAGCTGGGAGAGCAATGTGGGTCTCGGGTTCAATTCTCGGCGGAGTCAGGGATTTTCACCTGCCTCGAGATGACTGGATGTTTGTGTTGTCCTTATCATTCATGAAAGTGGTAAGATTGGACTGAGCAAAGGTTGGGAATTTGTATGGGCTCTGATAACTTAGCAGTTGAGTGCCCTACAAACCAATCATCATCATCATCATCCATATCCGCATCCAGTGATGCCTATGAGCTGAGGATGACTTGGCGGCTGGTCAGTACCTTGGGCCTTCATGGCCTGTTTGGGAGGAATTTAGTTTTAGAGATTTCAGACTCATTAATTCGTCTGTTCTTGCAAGTAAGGTACAATAAATAGTTTGGGGGACATCCTCTATTCCTTTCTCATTCATAAAAAAAAAACTCCATGGGTCTACTTACAAACTTACTCAACTATATGACAAGTAGGCTCCCCTGATGAGCAGAAAAATAAGAAAGAAACATGCACCTTGGTTAACTGAATAACTAAACCAGCTTTTGATTCTCAGAGATCCTGCATATTGGACATACAAACTAAGTCCCGCATCTGAAAATCATATTGCTTACAAGCAATAGTGTATTCCCATACATTAATCAAGAACAGAAATAGCCCAGCTGTCCTGTGGAAAAACCTGCATGGTCTTGGTACAGGCAAAGTAAAAACTGCAGCTGATCCCATTGTCGCAGTTGAACTGAAGCAGTACTTCATGTTACCTACAGTCACAATTGAACCACATACGAAATAGACACATGTTGATTACTTGTGGTTTTGTGGGATTTAAGGGACCAGACTGCTACAGTCATCGGTCCATTGATTACTTCATGAGGTTAAATGACTGTAGCAACAAAAAATTCTATCTGAAGCATGTTTCTTGCAATACTGTCATGCATGTCAGACCAGCATCTACAGGACGTGATGGCATCACAGTACAAATGATGAATATTATTATTGACCCATGACTGTCCACTATAACAGATATCTTCAAACACTCCTTGACCACAAGTGTTTTTCCTGAGTTCTGGAAACAGCCCCTTAATACCTGAATAAATTGCTACCAGAAAGAAAAATCAAATTTTGTAACCAGTAATGAAATATTACAGAGTACATAAGGTCAAATGTAAGATGTGTTGTACCTCTCAGATATAATCAGGTATATCACATATTTGCGACAACAGGCATTTGAGAAATTGAATACTCACAGGAAATCACTTAGTAAAAGATATTTATTTAACATTTTGATGTTACATTGATAGAATTTCTGGTGGCATACATTTCAAATAACAACATAGTCTTATTTGTGAAATTCTGGGATGAATATTAAACGTACTACATACAAAAACTAGTTGCCCTGTAGAATTTGATATTTTATCTCTTTGCCTTGTGTCAGTAACCTGAGGCTAATGACCTAGGTAGACTTACTGGGACCAGTGTTCGTGGACCTTGATGATGCTGTGGTAGTTCTGCCTTTATACAGGCTGAAGCCTACCTTTTTTTCCTTCAGTTGTAGCATATCATATATTGTGTATTATGGGGAAATCTGAAACTGTCACAGCCCAGGGTGCATACGACCCAGGACAACCGGGAATTTTTTCATCCGGGAGAAAACCGGGAAAAACACGGGAATTTTTCGGAATTCCAGGAATTTTTCATTGTTTTAGCTTTCAGTTAAATGTTTGTAATTTTGACTGCAGAATTGATTCTCTAGCAAAGAATGTTATTGTATTCTGCTAGTGGAGAATGATACTGCAGCAATAAAACATACATAAGAGGGAAAAAAATAAAACTTTAGTGGCAAAGGAAATATGCAATTTACAACAACAAAAAACCGTGCACGCACAAGCGTCTGCAAATAGCAAAAATATGTCAAAGGTCTTAGGGCGTAGACTGTAATTCTTCGTAACAATAAACTGCTTGCTATGAGCATGACGTCACAACTGTTCACATAAGGTTCGTTTGACCAATTGCCAGCGGTGTGTTGCGCATGCGCATTTGACTTGCGTATGAGCAGTACCTTCTCCCGCTACTTGAAGTTTGGCTGTTAGCTGTATCGATAGTAGCAGCAAGCAGCCAGATGCAAACGAGAAAAATTTTTCTCGCGCGCCCTAGCTGGCAGATTCACGCTTGCACAGAGTTGTCTGAGTTGTAGTGGGGATGGGGTTAACCTCCACGTGACCCGTGTTTACGTTCAGTGATTTCGCTGCTTCTCTTCGTGTGCAGCTCCCACGTCAAATGAAAACAAAACGGATTTCTGTGGCCGGGAGCTGTCAAGTGAATTAAAATACATCCACATAATTACGGAGGGCAAAAATATATTATTAATTTCAGTTTTCTGATTTTATTTTATTTCCAAGTTAGTAGCAGTCAAGCATTAATCGCCTTGCAGAACAGTGTAGTTATTTTTGCAAGTTTGGTAAGGAAATTTGGCTTTATTAATATTTCCGCCGAGGCAATCATTTTATTTGAAACGAAGTGTTTCATTCAACAGCATTGGCTAGTTCCAACTGTTCGCTGAATTTCAAGTGCACGTTATCATCTTCTGCCATATATGGCATTATGCCATAATAAAGAACCAAAAATGAGATCCTAGAGTACTGGTACTCTGCCGGCCGCGGTGGTCTCGTGGTTCTAGGCGCGCAGTCCGGAACCGTGAGACTGCTTCTGTTGCAGGTTCGAATCCTGCCTCGGGCATGGATGTGTGTGATGTCCTTAGGTTAGTTAGGTTTAAGTAGTTCTAGGGGACTGATAACCACAGCAGTTGAGTCCCATAGTGCTCAGAGCCATTTTTGAGTACTGGTACTCCAAGAAAATGTCCATCCCAAAAACCACACTGAAAAGCTTAATATCAGATGGGACCGACTTCATTGTGAATCTGGAAAAAGCCAATTTGCACTTCAAGCCGAATTATGCATTTTAGTATGGTTTACGAAATTCCGATCCTCTTTGGAATATCCTCTGATGCACTGTTTCTTTTATTGTGTAATGTAAGCTTTCTTAGTGCTTTATACACACGAACATATGGGCTTCCTACGCCACTGCAGTTGCACACGCACAATAATGCCTGTTTTCTGGCTCTCTCTGGCAACCGGTAAATTGAACCTATTTCTAACAGTCTCCGGATAGTATTGCGAACGGTGGTTAGAAAAGCGTTACATTCAAAGTAAATTTCTTTTTACGCAAGATGAGTTATGTTACGAGTGAGAAAGTGGGATGGATATCTAAATCACAGAGCGATCGAAACTGAACAGTTTGAGGACCAGCCACTTACAAGAATTTCGAGCCGAGACATTTATGTCATAATTTTAAATTTACTGGCACATTTGTGTGATGTGTCTTAAAGTATATCACACGCAAAAAAGATAAATATTACATGTGAAAGCGTAGCGCCTGTTGTAGCGTGTTAATCTTAGAGACTAACGTATGTGAAAGCTTAGCTTTTCTTGTAGATATACGGTACTGTGTACATTAATGTAAACCGTTAACTTTTCCTCTTGCGTGTTCGTGCTATGTAACCAGTGATCTTGCTATTGGCTGACTATAACACGTGTCCTATGCTCTGAATAGCTGCTGTCATCGGCTGACGAGATCTCGTGGCTTGAGATATGACTCGCTTACAAAAGGACATCGCAACCTCGGTTTCAACGCTCCGGAAACTAACGCGCAGTGTTTGGTGCAATTCGAATTTATAGTTTCGTAATACGAAAATATGCAGCGTATATGTTGCTGCAAATCAAAGGTCTTTCCAAAACTTCTCTCCCCTTTTTTTTTTTTTTTTTTTTTTTTTTTTTTTAAGTCTCTCCAAAACTTCTTTGCCCCGTCTTTTCCTTTTTTTCCGGGAGGTTCTAAGCTATTGTATAAAACGTTAACCATTCAAAGGATTGATAAGTTTTACAGTTCCGAGGGAAAATCTACGGAAAACCTACTGTCACTTAGGACAGAAAAAGTGTATTTTCGCCCGAGAAAAAGCATATTTTTTAAACGGGATATCCGGGAGAAATCCGGGAATTTTTTTTCCTTGTCCCCGTATACACCCTGCAGCCACTCTCTGCAAGTGGTAACAAGCTTTGAAATATCAATGTGCATTTCATGGAGCATAAAACCTTGGGGGTCCTTCGATAAGAAAATAAAAGTCTCAGGGTATTAGCAATTCATTAGAATTTCCACATCACCTTAAAAGTGAAATGTTACGAGTCAAAACAGTGTTTATTTTTTTTAAAAGTCTCAGTCCTTCACAAAAGCTGGGAACAAGACAAGAACGTTCACCTGATTAGACTGAATCAGATTCCATATCAAGATTCACTTTATCAAAAAAGTTTCATATATTGAATACAAATGTCTGTTTCAATCAGAAAATAAATAAATAAAACATACACTTTATGTGGTTAGGGTGTATAAAATCCATTTTCATGAATAAAATTTAATGCTGCGACCACTCCATTGCTAAAATTCTCTTAACACTGATATGATCCCTGTGTGCAAGCTGAATGCCAGGACAGTATAAATCACCCAGTCCCTGTGTCTGCTTTGAGCCAGAACTGATAGAGTGGTATGATGCACTATGGCTTGGCAGAATAGCACATAAGACCTGCTCATGAGGTCACCAAATATGATTGTGACATCATTCAATTGGTTTACATCTGCAATGTTCAGGTGTGAAACTTATGTATCTGCCCCACAACAGTATGCAGGGTAATGTAGTCATGGAGTCTTAGTTGTACTGAACTGTAAACCTGAGGATGAGAGACATCATTTTTAATATTTTTGTAGCTCAAAGGTTTGGTTGTATTGAATATTAAAATTGCCATTAACCTCATACACAGCTGCTACCACTAATAATGGATAAAGCTAAAAAGAACTGCATATGTTATTACTAATGAAAATTTGACTCAGAAGAGACTCAGAGCCAGATTCGCTGCTTTTCAAATTTTCACTGATACTGTTGATTCCACTCTTAGTTTCAGAACACTACTACCATAGGTTCTCTCTCGCAGTATGTGGGAGTAGTGGTAATGAGGGAACAAAGTTGATGAAGGAATATGACTTACACTGATACATAGGATATATCTCAGTTCACGGAAATGATATTAATGGAAAAACTGCCTGTAATAACTGTAATTATTCGCGGAAATCTGCTTTCCAGGTGAGTAATATAGGTAACTATCGACAGTCACATGGTAAACATCGCCAAGATAAAAAAGAAACAATGAAAAAACAAGAAACCTAAAAACTCGTCTTGCAAGAGGCCTACTACAAAAAGAGTGCCATGTTGCATTAATAATAGATATGTGGCTGCAGTGGGTAGATAGCCAAAGACAAAGAAGTGTAATTTTGACAATGACTGTATTTCTTTTCCCAGACAATAAATAATTTCAAAAACATACTTTTGACCATAGAAACAGTACGGAAAGCATCTGATGATTTGTTTACACTCAAGTGGGCATAAACTCATAATTGGATCCTTCTAATGACCTCCAGATGCACCTCCAAATGTATCCAAAAACTTTAGAAAAAAAAACAAATTTCAGTAGTACATAAGTTTCCCAATCATATTGTTATTGAGGAGACTTCAATTGTGGCTGTGACAAGACATCCTGCAAAACACTATAAAATGGATTCTCTGAGAACTACCTAGAACAGATTTCTCGGAAGTCCACTTATGATGGAAATATCTAACAGCAACCAATAGACCTGAACCCTTTGAGGATGTCTACATAGAAACTGGTACTAGTGGCCATGAGGCAACTGTAGCTACAATGATTACTAAAGTACACAGGGCAACTAACACAAGTAGAAGGGTTATATTTTCAACTAACTAGGTAAAAGGGGCATGCAGTAATGTAGTACCTCAGTAATAACTTGAAACATTTAGCTCCAGAGAGGAGCATGTAAGAGGAACATGGTACAGGTTTACAAGAGTAGTTCACTGTACATTTGATAGATATGCACCCAGCAGAATAGTTCATGATGCGAGAGACCCTCCATGGCATACAGTCTCTGTAAAGAAACAGACTACTATACAATAGATATAAAACAGACCATAGGGTTAGAGATAAGGAGATGCTGAATGATACATGTTTGGCACTCTAGAGGCAATGTGTGAAACCTTGAACAACTACTGTAGCTTATTATTATCTGTCACAAAACCCCGCGAAATTTTGGTCATGTGTAAAGGCTGTTAGTAGAATGAAAGTTAATGTCTAGATACTCATGGATGAAACGGGGATTGAAATAGAGGTTAGCAAAGCAAAAGCAGAAACTCGCATTTCAAATGCTCCTTTGCAAATGAAAATCAATAGGTACTGCCCTAATTTAGTTCTCGCTCATCTGCAAAGATAAATGATATAGATGTTAGTATCAGTAGTGTTGATAAACAGCTGAAATCGCTAAAATTGAACAAAGCTCCAGGCCCCAATGGAATCCCTATCGGATCCTCTATCAAATTTGTGCCTGATCTAGCTCCTCTTTTAACTATAATCTAGTATAGGTCCCTCGAACAAAAAAACTCTGCCCAGTAGTTGGAAGATAGCGCAGGTCACACCTGTCTACAAGAGTAGTAGTTAAAGTGATGGCACCATCTAGTATCCTTATCATCCATTTGCTGTAGATTCTTAGAACGTAATGAGGTACCTCAAACACAATGGCTGCCTCCATGCCAACCAGCATAGATTCCGAAAACATCAATCATGTGAAACCCAACTCGCACTTTTCCAACATGACATGATGAAACCCACTTATCAACGCAGTCAAGTAAACGCAGTATATTTCAGAAACGTATTTGACTCCATAGCACATCTACATCATACTCCAGCACAAAACTGTGTGTGGTGGAGGGTACTTGTGATGCCTCCTTCCCTATTTCACTTGCAAATGGCATGTGGGAAGAATGTTTGTCAGTAAGCCCCTGTATTATTAGCTCTAGTTTTTCAAATTTTCTCCTCGTGGTCATTTGTGACATGTATGTGGGTGGAAGTAATACTCTGAGGTGACTAAAGTCATGATACAGCTGCATGGAGATGGCAGTAGTATCGTGTACAGGAAGCATTAAAGGGTAGTGCATTGACAGAGCTGTCATTTGTGCTTCAAGTGAATTGTTATCGACATGACTATGACCACACGACAGGAACTAATAGACTCTGAACGTGAAATGGTAGTTGGAGCTAGACACATGGGACATTCATTAACAAATTCAATATTCTGAGATACACAGTTTCAAGAATGAATCAAGAATACCAAATTTCAGGCATTACCCTTCACCACAGACAACGCAGTGGCCGACAGCCTTCACTTAATGACAGAGTAGCGGCATTTGCCTAGAGTTGTCAGTGTAAACAGACAATCAACACTGCGCCAATAACAGCAAAAATCAACATGGGGCACATGACGATCGCATCCTTTAGGACAGTGCAGCGAAATTTGGCGTTAATGGGGTATGGCAGCAGGTGATTGATGTGAGTGCCTTTGGTAATAGCACGACATTGGCTGTATCGCCTCTCCTAGGCTTGTGACTATATATATGTTGGACCCTAGGCGACTGGAAAACCCTGGCCTGGTCAGATAAGTCCTGATTTCAGTTGGTAAGAACTCATTGTAGAGTTCGAGTGTGGCACAGACCCCACAAAGCCATGGACCCAAGTTGTCAGCAAGGCACTGCGCAAGCTGGTAGTGGCTCCATAATGGTGTGGGCTGTGTTTACATGGAATCGACTGCGTCCTCTGATCCAGATGAACTGACTGTTGACTGGAAATGGTTCTGTTCAACTACTTGGATACCATTTGCAGCCATTCATGGACGTCGTGTTCCCAAACAATGGTGGGAATTTTTATGGATGACAATCCACCATGTCACCAGCCCACAGTTGTTTGCAATTGGTTTGAACAACATGCTGGACAATTTTAAGTGAATGGTTTGGCCACCCAGATCGCCTGACATGAATCCCATCGAACATTTTTGTGACATAATCGAGAGATCAATTTGTGCACTAAATCTCTCACCGGCAACGCTATCGCATTGTGGATGACAATAGAGGCAGGATGGCTCAGTATTTCTACAGGGGACTATCAACGACGTGTTGAGTCCATGCCATGTCGAGTTGCTGTCCTACGCTGGGCAAAGGGAGGCCCAAAACGATATTAGGAGGTGTCCATGACTTTCGTCACCTCATTGTATGTTGTCCGACTCTTCTCAGAGAGTATTGTCTCGAAATTTCACTCGTAAACCTCTCCATGATGCACACCACCTCTCTTTTAATGTCTGCACTGCAGTTTGTTGAGCATCCGCCGACTAGACAATCCCATGATAAACCCACCAGTCTTCGTTGGATCTTCTCTATCTCTTCTATCATTCCTATCTGAAAAGTATCCCAAACTGATAAACAGTACTCTACAATCAGTCAAACTAGCGCATTGTTAGCCACTCCCTTCGTGGATGAGTTACATAGATTCTTCCTATGAATCTCACTCTAGCGTCAGGATCCTACTATTTGTTTTATGTGGTCATTCCACTTAAAGTTGCCCTGGATATTTACCCCTAGATATGTTACTGTAGATACTTTTTCCAGCAAGTTGTCATCAATAGTGTAGTTTTACAGCAGTGGATTTTTTTTCCTATATATGCAAAATATGTTACAATTATTTACATTCAGAGTCATTTGTCAATCATCTATAGGTCATTCTACAAATCGTTACTGTCTACTGGCGTTGCTAAATTCTTGTTGACAACCGCATCACCTGTGAACGGTCTTAAAAAGCTTCAAACACTTTTTAATAGATCATTTACATGCATCGTAAATAGTAACGGTCCTATCACACGTCCTTGGGGTACTACCAAAAATGCTTGTACATCTGTCGATTTTTTCCGTTAAGAGTGACGTGTCGAGATCTATCTGCAAGGAAGTCTTGAAACCAGCCGCAAATGTCGCAGCACTATGTATCTCGTGGAGGAACAGAGCGAACTGAGTTTCACAAAATCTTTGTTTGCACAATTCTCTTGATTCCTATATAGGAGATTTTTGTTCTGCAAAAACTTCATAATTCTTGGGCATAAAACATGTTCCATAATTCAACCAAAGACTGACGTCAGCAATATAGGCCTTAGTATGATGGCCCGTATTACAATCTCCCACTGTGAAAATTTTGAAAGACCAAAGTAAGTATTTCAGCCTTCTGTCTGTTATATTACGTTTCGTCGCCAATATTGTCACTAAGTGACTGAATAGATGGTTTTGAACCGCTTACTGTTTTTACATAAGACCAAAACCGTTGGGCCTTGCCCACTCATCTCGTATCGGGTGCCTAAGGGATGCTGCATTCTCGGAATGCTATACCACAATTCAAGCAAATACCATTAGTAGTTTTTTTTTCCTAAACAGCAGATTTGACAATACTTAACTTGAATGTACTACATGTTGTCACAAGCGATGGGCGACAGGCAATATAATTCAGAGTCCCTGGCTATATGCAATGTTCCTGCAAGTTTGACACACAGTTTGTGGATCACTGATAACTGTTCTCATAGCACTCTCTGCGAGGCGAAGCTAATACTCCACTAATGTCAGCCTGAGGCTGGGAGGAGCAGCGCTTATATTTACTTCTTGCAGAGGTCGGCCCTGGCACGGCCGGTCTTTGTGAGTGGGCAATTGGCTGACGTCGCCTCACCGCCTTTTATGGTCTTGCATTCTTCCTCTTCGTTCCGGCGCTTGTGGTTACGCCAGAACATTCTTTCCCCCCAAAGCGATGGCCCATCGTTGTGTAGGGAGTGCGACCACGGTGGGGGAGGCAGGAGTGTGGACACATCGTTGGGCCAGAAGCTGTGGCTCAGGGGTCAAGCTTCCGGCCATACCCCGCCATCTGTCCTGCGCTCTGGCGGAAATGTCCCCCAGAAAACGACCAGAAGGGTACGCGTCCACCTTCTGCTGCCATGAAGCAGATGAAGATGGCGGCGACTGCTGCGGTGTGGGTGAGTCCGGCTCCATTGGTAGGACGAGAGGACGCAGAGGAGGAGAATACCCCATCTCAATGTGGTCGTCCCTCGGTGTCGTGATGACACCCTCTGGCACCTGCTGTGGCCGCGCTGTCCTCTGGACCTGTGAATCTGGAGGAAGATGGACTGAAAGACCATCATGTATACGACAGAGGCGAAGTTTATTTTGATGGTAGCACTGCAAGCCATCGGGACCTGAAAGAAGATACATGCAAGCGCCAAGTCGACGGACGATATCGCCTCGCGCCCACCGTCTGCTACCGCTAAAAACCCTGTGAAATACAATATCATGCGGCGCAAAGCAATACTTGCGACCTTCCTTCAGATGCTGAGGAGGGTGGAGCAGTATCCGATGGTGGCGGCCGTGAAGCAATTCCACTGGCGATGGTCCATCTCGTGGGTACGAACGATATGAGGCAAGAAACAGTTGCAATGCTTGATCCCTAGTGTGAGCGGAGCGAAGTTTGGTCATCTGCTGCTTGAAGGTTCTAACAAAACGATCCGCATCACCGTTTCACTGTGGATGGAATGGTGCATTAGTGAGATGCTGTATGCCATTGCGTTCACAGGATGTTTCAAATTCATTGCACCTGAACTGAGGACCGTTGCCTGTCACTATTCATTCAGGTAAACGTTCTAAGCAAAAAAAAAAAAAAAAAAAAAAAAAAAAAAAAAAAAAAAAAAAAAAAAAAAAAAAAAAAAAAAAAAAATCGATGATAACACCTGAACTGTGCTACGTGACGTTGTCGAGTTCGTTGAGACAGAAAAAGGAAACTTGCTATATGAGTCAACCACAGTCAACCAGCGTGTGTTCCAAAAAGGTCCCACAAAGCCTGTGTGCACATGTTACCATGGCGATTGCCACTTAGGTGAAGCAGAGAATTTTTGTGGCAGAGCGGACTGATTTTCCGCACATGCGTGACACTGTGACGTAATCTGTTCTATTTGGACTTCCATACCCTGCCAAGTACAGTGTCGACGCACCAACTGTTTCGTACAAACAATCCCCCAGTGTCCTTGGTGGAGTAACTGCAACACGTCTTTTTGCAAAGCTTTAGGGATCAACACACATGACTGTCCACTATCATTTTGAACAAGATTCACACCATTCTATTCAGCGAGGCTGTGCTGACGTACTAAGTATCGCCGCACTTCAGAGCTTTTTATGCTACTCAACGAGTGAGGCCAAGATGTGCGATTATAATTGAGCAAAATGTTCAAATCTGAATCAGCGTCCGTGGCCTGTGCAATTTTCTTATAGTTCAGCGGAAACGACCGAAGCAATTCAGAATCCTGAGCATCGATGTGACATCAAGATGCAGCAGAAGCGTCAAAGACAGGGCCAATCAAAAGATGTGAAAGTGCGCCCGCATTAGTATGTTGAGCTGTCGGACGATACACAATATCACACTGCTATTGAGACAAGAAGAAAGCACGTCTTTGCACTTTTTGGACAGTTTGTACAGGAACCGGTTTCGTTGGATGAAACAAGGACTGCAAAGCCTTGTGATCCGTTACTAACTAGAATTTTCTGCCGTACAAATAGTGGTGGAATTTGATGACACCATACACAATAACCAAAGCCTCTTTTTCAATTTGTGAATAGTTACGTCGAGCTTTGGACAACACTTTTGATGGGAAAGCAATAGGCATGTTTTTATCACCGATTCTGTGCAAAAGCACTGCACCGATTCCTTAAGAGGAAGTGTCAGCTTGCAATACAACGGGTTTGTCAGGATCAAAGTGAACTAAGCATCGATCACTGAAAAATGTATCTTTAAGTTTTTGAAAAGCTACGTGGCACTCATCTGTCCAAACAAAGGGGACATTCTTGTCGCGCAAGCGAGGAGCTATGATTTGTGCAGCATTCGGTATGAACCGAATATAATTGTTCATTTTCCCTAAGACTGACTGCAATTCTGTAAACATTGCAAGGAACTGGCAAGTCTTGTATGGCTAACAATGCAACTGAAAAGGATGTATACTTTGACTGTTTATGACATGAGCATGATACTGCAACTTAGGTTTACAAAAATCGCACTTGTCCAGTCTACACTTCAGTCAGGCATCAGATAACACACGAAACAAAGCACATAAATTTGCAATATGTTCTTCAGGTGTCCGACCTGCTACTACAATATCGTCCAAGTTTGAACAGTTTGGCACTTGTGCAGTCAGCTGTTCCAAATATCATTGGGAAAATGGCGGGTGTGCAAGCACTGCCAAAAGGCAAATGCAAATATTTAAACAAGTCCAAATGAGTATTTACTAGACACACTTTTTGAGATTCTTCATCGAGTGGTATCTGAAGATATGCGTCACGCAAATCAGTTTTTGAAAAGTAGCGTCCAGCGCCTAATTTGTCCATGAGATCTTCTGGGTGTGGCAATGGATAAGTATCAATAACAGTTTGTGGGTTGACTGTAGACTTGAAGTCAACACAGAGGTGAATGCGACCTGAAGGTTTGGGGAGCAAACCCAGTGGACTTGCCCATTGACTAGCTTGTATGAGCGCAATAACCCCACAATCTTGCTATTCTTTTCAGTTCAGCAGCGACTTTGTCCCGTAATGCGATGGGAACAGTTCTGGCCCGGCAAAATTTCGGCTGATCATTGTGTTTCATAGTAATATGGGCAACAAAATTGTTAGCTCTGCCTAAACCTTCAGAAAAGAGTTCTGGGAATTCTTTTAGCAAGCTAGCTACACTGTCTTTTGCACTGCATGTGGATACTGACAAAACATTGTCCTGAATGTTAAAGCCAAACAAATTAAATGAATCAAGACCAAATATGTTCTCACACTTGCGTGATTTTAGCTCTGTAAAAGTCACTGTTTGCGTATGCGAGCGATACATAGCAGGCAAATTACATGTTCTGAGAACGGGAAGGTTTTGTCCATTACAAGCCGTCAGTTGCGTGCTGGTTTTAGACAGGCCTGGGGAGCCTAACAGTTCATATGTGTGACGATTTAGCAATGTGACAGAGGCACCCATGTCCAATTGAAATTTGCCACAAATGAGTAAATGAACAAAAAGTTCGTTTGACTGGCGTATCACGGTCACAGGTTTGAATCCTGCCTCGGGCATGGATGTGTGTGATGTCCTTAGGTTAGTTAGGTTTAAGTAGTTCTAAGTTCTAGGGGACTTATGACCACAGCAGTTGAGTCCCATAGTGCTCAGAGCCATTTGAACCATTTTTTGACTGGCGTATCACTAACGAAATGCATGCTTGCTAGTTGCAGTCCTGGAGTATACTGCATTAATGACATAGGCCTTGTGGCAAGAGTTTTGTGAGTAGTCTGAATTCTTATGTTTGTTCCATTGCAAATACGGATTGTACATGTCCTTTCCTACCACAAGCGTAACACTAAGCTTGTCAGGACGGGCAGTCTTGGCGTTTGTGCCGTAACACCTAGGGCAAGACCTAATTTTGTTACCCTGTATAGCTGTCTGTTTAGCAAACTCCTTATGGGGCGTGGAACGTTGTTTAGTTGGCACGGCTAATGCACGCTGTCGGTGCGTAATGGGGCAATCACAAGCAAGGAACTCAACCTGACTAGTAGCTGGCCGCTCAAATGTATGAGCTGACAAGGCACCAGAATCGTACTGATCTAGTACTTGCACTACCTGCTGAAATGATGGACCTGACTGTTTCAAAATCCGTTCTCTGATTTTGACGTCAGGCACATTGTACATGATCGCATCACGCAACGTAACGTCTGAATATATATCACCGCAAGCACATTTGAATTTGCATTTCCTTTTCATACCCTGCAAATCAGTTACCCACTCGTGATAAATTTGTTCTGACCATTTTTTGCACACACACTTAACGAATGCCATCCTGACACACCAACACTTCCCTGACTTTTGAAAGGCGGCCAAGGTCCTGATGTTCAGGAAGCCAGGGAAAGACCACTCCCTCCCACAAAATTACCGACCCATCAGTCTGCTGTGTTCGCTCAGCAAGATTGTTGAGAAGGTAATACTGAAATGTATCACTAGGCATTGCATCGCCAACGACACCCTAAGACCGGAGCAATTCGGCTTTAGGAATCACCACTCAACAACACAACAACTCCTCCGCGTAGTCGAACATATAACACACGGCTACGACATGAGCAAAGCCACAGGGGCCGTGTTCCTAGACATCGAAAAGGCTTTCGATCGTCTCTGGCACAACGGACTCATACGCAAACTAAGCAAAGCTGGATTCCCAGACGGACTCGTACGTATCATACACTCATATCTCACGAACAGATGTTTCAACACTAACGTGCAGGATAAACAATCAACACAACACGGTATCCAAGCTGGAGTACCCCAAGGGAGCATCCTAGGGCCCATCTTGTTTAACCTGTACATTAATGACTTCCCAGCGACACAAAACACGACGTTAGCCGTCTACGCGGATGACACAAACCATCCTCGCGCAAGACTGGAAAGCGTCGAACATCAATTCACCAATACAGACAGCACTCAGAACAGCTGAGCCTTGGTTGGAGCGATGGCGTATTAAAGTAAACGTCGACAAGTGCGAAGCAGTTCTGTTCACACGCAGACCGAAACTACTGCGCAAACACCAACACTGTAGACCAATAACACTACATACACGCCCATTACGTTTCCGAGAGAAAGTCAGATACCTTGGTGTCTGGCTGGACCGGAAACTTACGTGGGGGGACCACATCGAATACGTTGCCAACCGAGCGCACGCGAGGCTCAAACAGCTCTACCCAATGCTCAACAGGGAAAGCACACTGAATAGGAGGGTGTCGAGGTCCTTATACATGACACTGATTAGACCTCTGATGACGTACGCAGCTCCCGTCTGGGGATATGCAGCTCCCACACGACTGCGCCGCCTGCAGATCATACAGAACAAGGTGCTACGAATCATTAGCAATGCTCCACGCTACACACGCACCATGGATCTTCACCATGAATACCGCCTTGATACCCTCTAGGAAGTATTCAAAAAGCACGCCACACGACTATACAGGAACTCGAGACACTCGAACAATCCTTTCATCCTCATTCTGGGAAACTACGATCACAACCACAGGTGGAAACACAAGCGGCCACCTATGGTTAACTAACATACGCAAACAGCGACAAACGTCGGCAAGCCCCTGCATATCAGCAACACTGACTGGCAACTACCAGCTGCTATTAGTGCCGACCAACAGGCCACAGCAGGGACACCGACGAACTCGCCCACAGACGCACAAACAATCTGCCAACATTCCCTCACACTGTGCCTCCGGTATATGACCTATCGGACACAAGATCGATAACAAACCTAACTGTTGCAGGATGCTGACGCTGAACGAGGACTCTGTATCAGCACCCAGCGCCAGCCGCCGAGCAGCACTAACGCACAACGTCAAGGTATCGACATGCATGATACCCACTACTAACAAAGCCTATCCTTACACAACCTATCGCAGGCAGCAAGACAACTGCTACTGCTCTTGCCGCCCGACCTAACTTTCGCAGAGGTTTTTTTCCCTTGGCCCATGCCTTGGCACTTTTTTTCCTCTGCCCTTCAAACCACTACCCTTCGTCAGATTTCGACCAATCTATCTCCAGATGAGCGCGTATTAATGGTTAATCCTAACCAGACGTACGCAAACATCGCAGTACCCACATCCTGCGACACCTCACTTTAGTGAATACTAACCCTTATGCAGAGATGGCAGTAGACCTTTTGTGTTGGCCATCATGTCATGCCAGTGTGGGCGTGGAAGGGCTCCACCTCTAAAAAAAAAAAAAAAAAAAAAAAAAAAAAAAAAAAAAAAAAAAAAAAAAAAAATATTTGCAATTAAAGAATTGATACCTAGCTGCTACCACATTCAGTTGTTGGTCATAATAGCTAGTCAGTGAAGTGATAACAATGTCATACGCAAGTTCACGTAGAGTGGCGTTAGGAAAGAGATTTTGAATTAATCTGAACACTACACTTCCTACTGTGGATAATAGATATGGAAGTTTTACAGTACCTGGGATGTTTTGGGCTAGCATATGGGCGTCGAACTGGCGCAGCTACTCGGGCCATTCCTCGTCTTGGTCACTAAACTGTCGAAAAGGTGATATAGCAGCGTCCCGGCGGAGGTTCCAGTCCTACCTTGGGCATGGGTGTGTGTGTCTTTGTCCTTACGATAATTTAGGTTAAGTAGTGTGTAAGCTAAGGGACTGATGACCTCAGCAGTCCCATAAGATTTCACACGCATTTGAACATTTGATGTAGCAGCTGTAGTAGGTGGTGCTTGTTCCATCGGGCGCGCAGAGTTGGTGAGTAGTTGGTGCACCGTGTTGAGTAGTGCTCAGAGCTGCTGCGTCTGAAACTGAAACATCTGCGTTAGCTATGTGGCATCTAATGCTTGCAGCTATGGCGCGTGAGTAGCAAGAACGACAAGAAACTGTGAAAGAAATTAAGCGCCCCCGCAAAGTAAAGACAAGAGGGAATTAAGGCGTCAGCACATACACTGTTGGCCATTAAAATAGCTACACCACGAAGATGACGTGCTACAGACGCGAAGTTTGACCGACAGGAAGAAGATGCTGTGATATGCATATGATTACCTTTTCAGAGCATTCACACAAGGTTGGCGCCGGTGGCGACACCTACAACGTGCTGACATGAGGAAAGTTTCCAACCGATTTCTCATACACAAACAGCAGTTGACCGACGTTGCCTAGTGAAACGTAGTTGTGATGCCTCGTGTAAGGAGGAGAAATGCGTACCATCACGTTTCCGACATTGATAAAGGTCGAATTGTAGCCTATCGCGATTGCGGTTTATCGTATCGCGACATTGCTGCTCGCGTTGGTCGAGATCCAGTGACTGTTAGCAGAATATGGAATCGGTGGGTTCAGGAGGGTAATACGGAACGCCTTGCTGGATCCCAACGGCCTCGCATCACTAGCAGTCAAGATGACAGGCATCTTATCCGCATGGCTGTAACGGATCGTGCAGCCACGTCTCGATCCCTGAGTCAACAGGTGGGGACGTTTCCAAGACAACAACCATCTGCACGAACAGTTCGACGACGTTTGCAACAGCATGGACTATCAGCTCGGAGACCATGGCTGCGGTTACCCTGGACGCTGCATCACAGACAGGAGCCCCTGCGATGGTGTACTCAACGACGAACCTGGGTGCACGAATAGCAAAACGTAATTTTTTCGGATGAATCCAGGTTCTGTTGACAGCATCATGATTGTCGCATCCGTGTTTGGCGACATCACGGTGAACGCACATTGTAAGCGTGTATTCGTCACCTGGCGTGATGGTATGGGGTGCCATTGGTTACACGTCCCGGTCACCTCTTGTTCCCATTGACGGCACTCTGAACAGTGGACGTTACATTTCAGATGTGTTACGACCCGTGGCTCCACCCTTCTTTCGATACTTGCAAAACCCTACATTTCTGCAGGATAATGCACGACCGCATGTTGCAGGTCCTGTACGGGCCTTTCTGGATATAGAAAATGTTCGACTGCTCCCTGGCCAGCACATTCTCCAGATCTCTCACGAATTGAAAACGTCTGGTCAATGGTGGCCGAGCAACTGGCTCGTCACAATACGCCAGTCACTGCTCTTGATGAACTGTGGTATCGTGTTGAAGCTGCATGGGGAGCTGTACCTGTACATGCCATCCAAGCTCTGTTTGACTCAATGCCCAGGCGTATCAAGGCCGTTATTACGGCCAGAGGTGGCTGCTCTGGGTACTGATTTCTCAGGATCTATGCATCCAAATTGCGTGAAAATGTAATCACATGTCAGTTCTAGCATAATATATTTGGCCAATGAATACCCGTTTATCACCTGCATTTCTTCTTGGTGTAGCAATTTTAATGGCCAGTAGTGTAAAAAAAAAAAAAGTGCCGTGGGCTTTGGGCACTGGGTTTGGAGGATACTCGTCGCCAGTTGTTGGGTTTGCCCTTTCGCCTCATGTAGGGTGCCTAAGGGATGCTGCATTCTTGAAAAGCTATACAACATTTCAAGCAAATAACATTAGTAGCTTTATTTCTATAAAGCAGATTTGACACTACTTAACTTGAATGTACTACATGTTGTCGCAAACAATGGGCGACAGGCAATATAGTTCAGAGTCCTTGGCTATATGCAGCGTTCCTGCAAGTTTGACACACTGTTTGTGGAGCACTGATAACTGTTCTCATAGCACTCTCGGCTAAGCCGAGCTAATACTCCACTAATTTCCGGCCGAGCCTGGCACGAGCGGCACTTAAATTCCAGGTCGCTCATAGTGCAGCACGGTCCTTATCAGCAGGCTATTGGCTGACATCGCCTCACCGCCTTCTCTGGTCTTGCGTTCCTCCTCTTCGTTCTCGCACTTGTGGTTATGGCAGAACAAAAACCTCTTAGGGCCGGCCAGAGTGGTCGTGCGGTTCTAGGCGCTACAGTCTGGAACCGAGCGACCGCTACGGTCGCAGGTTCGAATCCTGCCTTGGGCATGTCCTTAGGTTCATTAGGTTTAATTAGTTCCAAGTTCTAGGCGACTGATGACCTCAGAAGTTAAGTCGCATAGTGCTCAGAGCCATTTGAACCATTTTTGAAAACCTCTTAGGGTTTTTAGTCAGATTGGTTGACAATATTTTACAATAAGAGTCATCGAATGCTTCTCTCATTGCCCTCATTATGCTCATTTTCACTTCGTTCAGCTTTTGTTTGTCAGCTAGGTTTTGAATTCTCTTGAATCTGTTTGTTTACGTAGCAGTTTTGTAACATGGATATTAAAGCATTGTGGGTCTTTCGCATACATTAAGACCTTGCTTGAAACGTGCTTGTCTAAGGCATATTGAACGATGTTTCTGAATTTTTTCTGTTTCGCTTATTTATCAAACGTAACATTGTGAGGGGGTATCAAGCGAAATTTGTGACTGGTTTGAGGGTTTCTTGGTTGTTGTTGTTGTTGTGGTCTTCAGTCCTGAGACTGGTTTGATGCAGCTCTCCACGCTACCCTATCCTCTGCAAGCTTCTTCATCTCCCAGTACTTACTGCAAACTGCATCATTCTGAATCTGCTTAGAAGGGAACCTCCCCATCGCACCCCCCTCAGATTTAGTTATAAGTTGGCACATTGGATAGGCCTTGAAAAACTGAACACAGATCAATTGAGAAAACAGGAAGAAGTTGTGTGGAACTATGAAAAAATAAGGAAAACATACAAACTGAGTAGTTTATGGGATGATAGACAACATCAAGGACCCTGGGATTGCAGGAGCGCCGTGGTCTCGTGGTAACGTGAGCAGCTGCGGAACGAAAGGTCCATGGTTCAAATCATCCATCGAGTGGAAACTTTAATTTTTTATTTTCAGTTTATGTGACAAACTCTTACGTTTTCATTACTTTTTTGGGAGTGATTATCACATCCACAAGAAAACCTAAATCGGGCAAGGTAGAAGAATCTTTTTACCCATTCGCCAAGTGTACAAGTTAGGTGGGTCAACAACATATTCCTGTCATGTGACGCACATGCCGTCACCAGTGGCCTATAGAATATATCAGATGTGTTTTCCTGTGGAGGAATCGGTTGACCTATGACCTTTCGATCAAATGCTTTCGGTTCCGATTGGAGAAGCACGTCCTTTCGTCTACTAATCGCACGGTTTTGCGATGCCGTCGCAAAACACAGACACTAAACTTATTACAGTGAACAGAGACGTCAATGAACGAACGGACAGATATAACTATGCAAAAATAATGAAAGTAAAATTTTCGCTTGTGCGAAGTCTTGAATCAAGGACCTCTCCTTCTGCAGCAGCTCACGCTACCACGTGACCACGGCGTTCCTCAGCTCACGAGCTCCTTGATGTTGCCTATGTAGCCCATGGACTACTCAGTTTGTATATTTTGCTTATTTTTTCACAGTTTCACACAACTTCTTCCTGTTTTCTCAATTGATCTGTGTTCGGTTTATCAAGGCCTATCCACTGTGCCAAGTTATAACTAAATCTGAGGGGGGTGCGATGGGGAGGTTCCCTTGTTAGTGTACTGGTTTCTTGGTAGGGAGCATGTTATGTTGGATGGAGAGTCAACGACGGATGTAACAATAACTTCGAATGCGCCCCAGGGGATTAAATTGGGGCCATTGCTTTTCATGTTGTGTATTAACGATCTTACAGACAATATATGGTAGGTCTTTCCCATCCCTTAAGACCGTGCTTGGAACGTGCTTGTTTAAAGCATATTGTACCATGCTCCTCATTTTTTCCATTCATGCTTATTTATCAAATGTAAGATTGTAAGGGGTATCAAGCGAAATTTGTGACTGGCTTGATGATTTATTTGTAGGGAGGGCACAGTGCGTCATGTTGGGTGGAGAGTCAACAACAGATGTAGCAGTAACTTCGAGCGTCGTCCAGGAAATTGCATTGGGGCCCTTTCCATTCATGTCGTGTAATAACGATCTTGCAGACAATATTACTACTAACCTCACTCTTTTCACAGATGATGCAGTTATCTATAATGAAGTACCGTCTGAAAAAAAAACTGCACAAATAGTCAGTCAGATTATAATGATATTCCAAAGTGATGCAAATACTAACAACTTGCTTTAAGTATTCAAAAATGTAAAATTGTGCTCTTCACAAAATGAAAAGACATAGTATTCTATGACTGCGGTATCAACAAGTTATGGTTGGATCAGTCAACTCATACAAATACCTTGACGTAATAATTTTAAGCAATATAAAACGAAATCATCAAATATAGCTCATCCGCAGATAAAGCAAGTGGCAGACTTCGCTTTAATTGTAAAATACCAGGGAAATGCAATCAGTCTACAAAGGATATACCTTACAAATCACTCATGCGACCCAGTCCAGAATATTGCTCAAAAGAATGGGACCTGTAACAAACGGGACTAACAGTGGATACTGAATTTATACAGAAAAGGGCAGCATCAATGGTCACAGGTTTATTTGACTCTTGGGAGAGTGTCACAGAAACTCTGAAGTAACTGACCTGGCAGACACTTGAAAACAGATGCAAACTATTCCGCGAAAGCCTACTTACAAAGTTTCAAGAACAGGCTATAAAATATTTCTCTGGGAATATGTCACAAGCCCCTACCTATTGCTCCCATAGGGATCGTGATGAAAAGACTAGATTAATTGCGTCACGCACGGACGCATTCAGTCAGTCATTCTTCCATGCTGCATACATAAATGGAACAGATAGAAGCCCTTATAACTGTTACCTGAATCTTCTCAGGAAGGAATTACAACAATTCCTTTCTTGTTATTCTCTCGGTAAAGGATTTTGTGGAGGGCTTGTGGTCCGCCGGTGAAAGCGATAGTACAATATTTCATATTTACGAACTTCCAGCATGCTGGAATAATTGCAGGTCAGCAACTTCCATTAATCAGTACAACTGAAACCAGCCAAAGTCGTAAATTTCACTTTTTTAATTTATTTACTTGATGACTAGTTTCGAGATGAGATCCATTTTCAAAGTGGGGTCAACGGAGGCGTCCGATACTACCCGTCGGCTTTGGGCCATGACGTAAGGGTGTTGTGTTGTGTGACGTCATGACGGTGCGGAGTTTAGTTTATGAGTGTGCTATGTTTGTAGATGTCGTCTTCTTGCGGTTGGTGGTGTCCTCTGGTGGTGTATTTTGTTCATTTGGGTGTAGCAGCTTGCAGTGTACATTTATCGGTCGTGACTGTTATAGAAGAACGGAAATTAGTTTCAGTGAGTTAAGAATTAAGTTTCCGTTGCGTTTATGTTATTGCGGTGTCGTTTGATGTTACTGGTTTGCTGTTTGTCACGCGGTAAGTCGTTTAATTCAATTTGCGGCTTCTTTTGTTAGATATGGATGTGGCTTCTAAGTTTAATAGTGCGCGTCTGCGGGCTGAAATGGGGCACGACATGTTGTCCGACATTAAGTTTCTGTAACTTTTTGAGCTTGTGACGGAGATAGTGAAATGCAGCGTATGCAAGCAGAATATGCGAGTTGGGGGTAGTGTGTGGCGCCGGAACTTTCTTATGGTAAGTAGTCGTTTTTTGGGTCTATTGTTCGCGTGCTATGATGTTCGATGGGGTTTTTATGTGTTGTTGGGTCGGTGTTAGTTACTGCATGTGTTGGTGGTTGATGGTTTGGTATCGTCAGTTGGATATGAGCTGCATACGTCATGGGAAGTGACCGACTGCAATTTGTTGTCGTAGCTATGTGTGTTTTGGTGTTGTGAGCTGTTGTTGACCTATATAGATCAAGGAAAGTGTTCGATTCCAATGTGTGGTCGTAGCCTTGTGTGTTTTGGTATCGTGAGTTGCTGTTGACGTGTTTTGGTATCGTCAGTTGCTGTTGACCTATATAGGTTGCTTTAGGTGTTGGTTTTTATTTTGTGGTATCGACAATTGCGGTTGAGCTATGTAGGTGAAGGCAAGTGACCGATTCCTGTCGATATTGTAAGTGTAGCAGACCTTGGGAATGTTGTGGTGTTTTTATGTCATCGTTTTGTGTGGTTCGTGATCGTGGTGTGTCTGTATGTGTTTATATTTAGTTTCTCGCCACCCAAAAACCCCCAATTTCCCGCGCTGGTCTCGTTAGTCTGATCGTATTTTTGGAGAGAGATGATTGTTTTGGTTTTATATGCATTTTCGTGTTTGTTGTCGTTTATGTAATGACGTCATCGGCGCCATTTTGCAAACGTTGAGAATGGTAGTTTCCGCCATATTGGTGACGTCATGGGTCAAAGCAGACGCGTGGAATCGGACGCTTCCTTATTGCCACGAAGTGCATATGAACAGTCACAGTGCATACAGATAACTGTTATCTGTATGTATTGTATTTTTGGAAAATCAAGTTTGACTACCTGGATGATTTGAAAATGGGTCCCGCCCCGGAACTCATCATCAAGTAAATAAAAAAGTAACATTTGCAACATTGGCTGGTTTCTGTTGTAATAATATTCCATACGTTTTGAGATGGTTAAAACTGAAATCGGCGAAGTCTCGCGATTGTCTCTTTAAGAAGGCTCAGGCGGGACTCGAAATAACTCACTTAACCCTGAAGCGATATCATGTCACCAATTAATCTGTTCACAAAGCTAATTCACATTTACGCGCGTAACGTGAGCACCTTCCACCTACCCTGCAGGCTTACTCAGGCTCGACTGACTGCCTCACTACTTTAGCGCCAAACCGGACGGTGGGTGCCAAGCTGTACTCTTCTAATAAGATGGTGCTTCCTGTCAGTGACTCTAACTCGCTGGCTCAAAGATGCATAAAGGTAGATACCATTAGTTCAGGATAGTATCGATATCTGCACCCTTACATCTTCTCACTACATGTTTCCGAAATCTGCAAGAATTAAGGATTTTCAGAAACATAAGGAGAATCCTCCACCTTAATGAAAAGAAGAAGAAAACAACAGAATTGTCCGGCAACGTAATGGAAATATTCCAGAAATAGAAATATAATAATGGATTGCAACGGCCACCTCGTTTTCATATCAGTCGTTTGAATTACAGACAATATCTTGCAAGAGCACACACATCGCATCAACCCCTACCAACTGATAATTCTTACACTGTTTGTTTATAATGACATAAACTATATAAACTCTTTAAGAAATACCATAAATTTTACAATCGTATTTAGATTCAGTCCATTTCCAAATCTCTTGGAATATTGTTTTAAAAACACATTAAACACATATATAAAAATTCAAAAGCAGATACTTATGAAATTAGCAAACATCAGAAACAGTTCACACTAGCAGTAAAGTATTTCTGTTTATGTGCAAAGGCATTAGTCTGGTGCTTTCCAAGCACCCTTACTTAGTGTAATAGTTGCATATTAAGCAAACATTTAAGACAAGATTTGACAACATGAAAGGATTTGAAAAACTCAGTATTGCTGGAAGGATATTCAAGAAAGAAACACCAGCCATTTCGTGCATTTAGTAGCACATCTTTTCACTGAAAACTTTATGCGCAGGGAGACACTACCGGTTACTATGGGAGCCACACACACGGAACACGCCACCATTGCTGCACTGTCAATTTGGCAATTTACTTACCTTCTCGCACTGATTAGTCTTATTGCACGCGAAGTCACGCGTGACGTCGTTATGACGTGTACACCCTATATCGAAGACGACATTGGCGGCGAATCGACTTTTGTAATCGTTCGAGACGCTAAACTGCAGTAGTCGTTTTTGAAGAAGAATTAAAGGAACAGCTTATTATATCCTCCTTTGGTATATTCACTGCTATTTTGGAAGCTATTGATGTCTTTATTTTCTTTGAAAATGCGAACCTGCCAACTTTTAGAAAAAAAGAGCTCACAATCTGCACTGTCAACAGTAAATTTGGACGCGCTCGGAACCACGTCACAGTGGCTCAGTTGAATGATGTTCCTTGGGGACACAGGTACTACGTTCGAAACTACTGAGAGTATATTTCTTTTTAAATGTGAAAATTGACGCCTAGTAGCAACGTCGCACGGAGTCCACGTTAAACTCGACGTAAGTAGAGAATTACCTTCAGAAATTCAGTTGTTAAAATTAGTGATTGAATACATAGTATCCACCATGTTCTCAACCAATCACAAATATAATTGAAGAACTGCATCAGTGTGTCTGAAGTTGTCCCAATACCTTTAGTTTATTAGTAAGGATTATTGAATCTGACCTATAAACACAGTTTCGAGGCCGGCCAGAGTGGCCGTGCGGTTGTAGGCGCTGCAGTCTGGAACCGCGTGACCGCTACGGTCGCAGGTTCGAATCCTGCCTCGGGCATGGATGTGTGTGATGTCCTTAGGTTAGTTACGTTTAATTAGTTCTAAGTTCTAGGCGACTGATGACCTCAGAAGTTAAGTCGCATAGTGCTCAGAGCCATTTGAACCATTTGAACAGTTTCGAGATTTCCTTTCTGTGTGCCAGGTGCAGAATTTCTACTAAAAATACGCGACCAAACAGCTTTTTTCTCAAATGCCAGTTTCAAGTGACTATACCGAGCTGACAATTTGTGAAAATGGTCCTTTACATCAGTAAAACGCAAAGTTTTGTTAACATTACTCGGTTGACATTTACTTTCGACACATTTAAAAATTTGCAGGAGTAGTTTCATTGCAGTTTCCAAATGATGATAAATACTGGATTGAACAATCCTATTTTTGAGTGAAATGTGATGAAGATATTAAGCTACCTGGAAAAATAATCTGTGGCATGCTATGCCCTTCTGGATCTATGCTTCCTATGCCCCACTTCGCACGCCACTAGGTATGGCGCTATACTGCGCAACTGCAGCGCCGAGGCTGTTCGCTGCTCCGCTCAACTGATCCACATCGTCCTCCCAAGGCGTCCGGCTGGTTCGATTTCTCCTCTTTCCACTACTTTCCTCCAGGGCTGCCGAAGCTCGGAACACTGCCAACGATTGCCAACCGCTTCCTTGGGCGAGATTTGCTTACAAGGAAAACTGCCCATTGTACCCGCTCAGATTTAATGGTCAAATGGCTCAGAGGATAGCCCGTCAAAAACTGAACAAACATCAAGCATGAAAACAGGAAGAAGGTCTACCGACCTGTGAAAAAGAAGCAAAATCGAAACAATGATCGATCCAAGCTCAAGATGTGCAGCATCAAGCGAATAGCAAGTATCATGGCGTCGTGGTTGTCGGTCACCGTTGGACTGTGATACTGGAGATCTGTGCTCAAATCTCCCTTGTGTCCCATTTTTTCGACAAAATTATCAACTTTCCTCCCAGTCATGCTCTGTTCTCCTTCTGTAGTTTTGTCAGTTATCATACTATACATTGGTTATACAATATGATTCATGTGGTAAGAATATACACTGAAAGGCCAAAGAAGCTGGTATAGCCATGCGTATTCAAATACAGAGATGTGTAAACAGATAGAATACGGCGCTGCGGTCGGCAACGCCTATATAAGACAAGTGTCTGGCGCAATTGTTAGATCGGTTACCGCTGCTACAATGGCAGGTTATCAAGATTTAAGTGAGTTTCAACGTTGTGCTATAGTTGGAGCACGAGCGATGAGACACAGCATCTCCGAGGTAGCGATGAAGTGGAGATTTTCCCGTACGACCTTTTCAAATGCGTACCGTGAATATCAGGAATCCCAGTAAAATATCAAATCTCTGACATTGCTGCAGCCGGATAAAGATTCTGCAAGAACAGGACCAACGACGACTGATGAGAATCATTCAATGTGACTGAAGTGCAACCCTTCCGCAAATTGCTGCGGATTTCAATGCTGAGCCATCAGCAAGTGTCAGTGTGCGAACCATTTACGGAACATCGCCGATATGGGCTTTCGGAGCCGAATGCCCACTTGCATACTCTTGATGACTGCATGACACAAAGCTATACGCCTCACCTGGGCCCGTCATCTCCGACGTTGGACTGTTGACGACTGGAATCATGTTGCCTGGTCGGACTAGTCTCGTTTCAAATTGTATTGAGCGAATGGACATATACGGGTTTGGAGACAACCTCACGAATCCATGAACTCTGTATGTCAGCAGGGGACTGTTCAAGCTGGTGGAGGCTCTGTAATGGCGAGGGGCGTGTGCAGATGGAGTGATGTGGGACCTCTGATACGTCTGGATGCGACTCTGGCAGGCGACACGTACGTAAGCACCCTGTCTGATCTCCCGCTTCCATTCATGTCCATTGTGCATTCCGACGGACTTGGACAATTCCAGCAGGACAATGCGACACCCCACACGTCCAGAATTGCTACAGCATGTCTCCAGGAACACTCTTCTGAGTTTAAACTCTTCCGCTGGCCACCAAACTCCCCAGACATGAACATTGTTGACCATATCTGGGTCGCCTTGCAACGCGCTGTTCAGAAGATATCTCCACCCCTCGTACTCTTACGGATTGATGGGCAGTCCTGCAGGATTCATGGTGTCAGTTCCCTCCAGCACTTCTTCAGATGTTAGTGGAGTCTATGCCACGTCGTGTTGCGGCACTTCTGCGTGCTCGCGGGGGCCCTACACGATATTAGGCAGGTGTACCAGTTAGGCTCTTCAGTGTAGAATATAAGTCATGTAGTAAGAATACATTACCATCGCAAGTAAATGCGATGAATAATGAGAGCAGGCGATACGCCGCATAGATCTCTCTCAGGAATGGAAACAACAAATAAACGGGTGTGAACTATGTAGCAAACACTTCCAAAACGGAACGCAAGAGTCATAACGCATGGTACTTCTGTAGAACAAATAGGAGGTACGTACATTTGGAGGTAACTTCCTTACATCCCGCTGTTGCAAACGGACGTTACACCACGACACAGATTTGTATACTGAGAACAGACACATCAGTGGCCAGACGCACATTTCATAATTTTGTGAAAAAAAGGGCACGAGGTAGATTGGAACATGGCTCTCCACCTTCGCAATCCAACACCGTGTCCACATGCCATGGCTATAAAATATAATATGTTCAATGCTACACATTTTTATGGAAAATGCTTGGGCCGTTCAGTGTTTCGATTTTGCTTCTTTTTTCACAGTTCAGTATGCCTTCTACTTGTTTTCGTGCTTGATCTGTGTTTAGTTTTTGACGGGTTATCCGCTGGGTCATGTTACCACTAAATCTGAGATAAGTGTGATGGAGAGTTTCCCTAGTTAGTGTGTACGGGCGGCAAATTGGAGCCGCTTTTGGCCTTGTTTGCGTTTCGATCTAATGGCGGTAACATCAATGCGTTGACGGTTGGTTGCCGTTGGGACTCCTTCCTGGTGTGGACGCCCGGTCGAATGTTCGTAGGCGATTAGTCGTGTCTTTGGAACAGGTGTGTACTTAAATTTTTCAGGGCACACACAAGTCGCACTTAGTATGTTTTATTGACCGATTTCGTTCTTTAATTTAACACGAGCATCACCAGAAATTCTGGAATTTACTGATTAAATTACACTAATTAAATCAAAGAGCGCAACCATTCAATAAAACATACTGAGTGCGACTTGTGGCTATCCAGAAAAACTGAATTTCAACAGTCGCTGTCTCCCCTGCAGGCAATGCGTGCTCTCGCTAAGGGTGTGCATGTATTGTGTATATTGGAGTTTTTTTTTCCTTTATTGATTTTCAATTCCCCCCAAAGGGGGCGGGCTGGCAGCAGCTTACTACGCTGCTCTACAGCCTACAGACTTTTGTTTAAAAAAAGGAAGAAGAAAGAAACAAGGAAAAACAGGCGATAAAATGGTGATTTAAAGTGTAAAATGGCGTAAAAATGCGGAAAATTAAAAGAGAAAACAAAAGGGGTAGGCAATGTTGATAAAATACACAGGAATTAGACAAGTAACATAGTAGACACACAATTAAAAAAAACATGGCGACAGTCAGGTTTCTGTTCGCAAGAAATAAAAAATCACACCCAGCGACAGTATGATGGCTGTTCGCTACACTTCCCAAAAGACACAACACGGAACACTCACTGGAAAAACACACCGTACAACACTGCACAAATATGGCACTCCCAATCAAAAGGCAGATGGGGGGGTGGGACTCGGAGAAGGGGGAAAAACAAGGAGGGAGGAGAGGAAAAAACGAAAAGGGGGGGGGGGAACCAAGGAGGGGGAGGACTAATAAAGGGGGAGAAGGGCAGATGCGAGAGGGAATGAGAGGAGGCAGAGGAGGGAAATGTAAAAGGACTCGAGGGAGAGAAGGGGGCAGAGAGAGGGGAGGGGGGGAAGAAAGAGGATGGAAGTGGGGGAGAGGGAGCCTGGGAAAAGGACAGAGGAAGGGAGGGGGATTGAGGATCAGAGTTGATAAATGGAGGGAGAGAGGGCATCATCCGTGAGGGGGAGTTGATGGAAGCCACCTTGGGAAAGGAGATGTAGGGTGTAGAGATGGAGGGTAGGGCGGACACAACGGTGAAGACGTGACAGGGGGTGGGGATGGGAGAGGAGAGGAGCAACCAGGGGGTGAGGGGGTTCAAGTCGGCAGGAGGTGTAGAGGATGCTGATATGTTCGAGGAATAGGAGCAGATGGGGGGAAGGAATGAGATCATAGAGGATCTGCATGGGGGACGGGAGGCATATACGGAAGGCGAGGCGGAGTGCATGACGCTCAGGGATCTGGAGGGACTTATAGAATTTGGGGAGGGGGGCAGATATCCAGGCAGGACTGGCATAACATAGGATGGGACAGATTAAGGATTTGTAGGTGTGGAGGATGGTAGAGGGGTGCAACCCCCATGTCCGGCCAGAGAGGAGTTTGAGGAGTCGGAGGCGGTTGTGGGCTTTGGATTGGATGGAGCGGAGATGAGGAATCCAGGTGAGGTGACGGTCAATGGTGAGGCCAAGGTAGGTGAGGGTGGGGGTAAGGTGGACAGGACGGGCGCAGACAGTAAGGGAGAAATCCAGGAGCCGGAAGGAGCGAGTGGTACGACCTACGATGATGGCCTGGGTCTTGGAAGGGTTGAGTTTCAGGAGCCACTGGTTACACCATGCAGCAAAAAGGTCAAGGTGATTCTGGAGAAGGCGTTGGGACCGGTGGAGGGTAGGAGCGAGGGCGAGGAATGCGGTGTCATCAGCATATTGCAAGAGGTGTACTGGAGGAGGGGGGGTTGGGGCATATCTGCCGTGTACAGGAGGTAGAGGAGAGGGGAGAGGACAGAGCCCTGGGGCACACCTGCAGAGGGGTAGAAGGTGTGGGAATTGGCATTATGGATGGTAACATAGGAGGGGCAGTGGGAGAGGAAGGAGGCCACCAGACGGATGTAGTTGATAGGCAGGGCGTAGGTTTGGAGTTTAAACGGGAGACCGGGATGCCAGACACGGTCGTAGGCCTTTTCGAGGTCAAGGGAGACAAAAATGGCGGAGCAACGGGAGTTAAGCTGGAGGGAGAGGAGATGAGTAAGGGGGAGGAGTTGGTCATCAGCAGAGAAGGAAGGTCGAAAGCCTCATTAGGTGTTTGGGAGGAAGTGGTTGCGGTGGAGGTGGTGATGGATGCGCCGGGAAAGGATGGATTCCAAGAGCTTGCTGAACACAGATGTGAGACAGATAGGACGATAGGAAAAAGCATCAGATGGAGGCTTATTGGGTTTGGAGAACATCAGGATACGGGAGGTTTTCCACAGGTCGGGATAGAAGCCAGTGGCAAGGATGACATTGTAGAGGGTGGAAAGGATTGAAAGGAATATACTGGAGCATAGAGTGGAATATGTAGAGAGCATTAAAGCTAAAGTTTTATCGTGAACGGGAATGTTTATGGCCCCCTACGAACTGCGATTATAAGAACAAACTGAAAAGGCGAGACGCTTGGACGAACATAACACAGCTATTAGAAAGTGAAAAAGAAAGAGCTGTCTTTATTGACGATAAGCAGAAATAAACACAGTCTAACATAACGGTCGCGACACTTCGCCTCGATTTTGTTGCCTACCGCGCCAGCAGCGCGCCAGACGGCCAGTAAATTAAACTGTGAGTACGGTGCGTTCGTGAAAGCGAATAGTGGTTGTTTATTTTGCTTTCTACAATGGTTTTTACAAGCGGGACAGTTTGTAGCACAATAAATTGCAGCAACAACAGGAAGAAGACACCATAACTGTCTTTTTTTACGTTTCCATCATGTTACTAAACTGTATCGCCAGGATTCACTTGCAAACTACATGTGTATTAATGATTAATGTTTCGTTTTAGGAGCAGAAAATGGATAGTTAATAGCAGACGAGAAGACCTTATGAAAAAAGACCCAGTTTACCTGTATAATAATATTAGGTTCTGTTCGTTACATTTCGAACAAAACCAGTTCATGAACGCAGACAATAATAAACTCGTGTGGAATGCAGTGCCCACACCGTTTGACATCCCCAATAAGCCGCCTCAGCTGACGATGAAGAGGAAACTGCCACAAAGATTCGACAATCCATCTCTAAAGCTGTAAAACAGTCCTTTGACACAGAAGCAGCCAGTTCAGCTCTCCGTGTATCAGTGCTAGATTCGTGTGAATCGTCAACACGGACCTGCTTTGACGATGAAGTGGTTAGATTAAGTGCAGTTATTCGTGTATTACAAAAGTGTAATGTTTGGTATGTATTTCATTCACTTCTGTTGTTAGTCACTTAATTTTCTTTGCTTCCTTCGTGTGATGACATTATTTTGTTAGCACCTTGTTCACTGACAGATTGTTTGAAAATTATTCAAATATTTGGTTTTGCGTGAAATGTAATGTAATCACCTCATTATAATGTTTTCAACATATTTCATCCGCTATTTGGTAGTTGCTAGTCCCCAAGATGAAGGTCGTACTTGTGGTAACAGGCGACAATGACAAACACAGTAGGCCTACCGAACGATAAATGAGTTGTCAATCGCTTTTGCATGTAGAGGTACATGTCTGTGCTTCTTACGTGTGAATATGTGTGTTTATATTCTTTTGATATCAACGAGGTAAGCTGCAATTCTATCCAACATCACAAGTGTTTCTTCACGAATGTGTTGTAGCTAGCCACACGATTCATGGTTTTTCTCCATACTTGCGCTTATTTTAAAATCATTTTTAGAAATACATATGCCTTCTGATACTACTAATTTCGTCAATTACGTAGGAAATGGAAGCAAAACAAACATTATTCTTAAGACGCGTCTGATGTTCACCTTATTCGCCGCTTGGAGCGCTAGTGTCGCCTCATCTGTCAAACGGTAACAACTTTTACAACTTTTACAGCAATGAGTATCGCGACTGTTACGTTAGACTGTGGAAATAAGCAACATTGGGAGTGACTATTATCTTTCTGCTGCAGGTAGAGCTTCCCTAAAGGAAGCGTTATCTCTGGGAATTTCAGGGCATACACAATTCAATAACAACTAGAAATCTATAGCCTTCATTTGGAAAAAAATATATATATATATATATATATATATATGAAGTAGTCCATATTCCAATTCAGCTTTAAGGTAGACATTACTCTGTCCCACCACACTGCTCCCTACTTTTTAAAAGAGAGGTCGTCCATCGGCGTCATTTCTTCTTCTTTTCTGATGGCCAGCTTTTTGTAGTAAAACAAATGCTGCACATGCGACGACTGTTAAATCTTCTACTTCCCTTGTACTATCGACGGGTAAAATTGTAATTAAAACGCTACTTTGTAACAATAACAAAGCAGGAGCAACGTCGGCAAGTGTGGAGTGTGCTATCTGTGAAGAGTTTGAAGTACCAGTTCATTGAAATTAAGTGGCTAATTCACACTTCACTGGAGTGAAGCGTTCATTTGAACGACTCATTCAAGAGCTCCCCATCACTAGTCGATGGTGTAGAACACCGTGAATCAGTAAAACGAAGTAACAGAAACGTATTGTAGTTTCAATTTTTTTTTTTTACTTTATTGTTATTTTAAAACCTGTACAACTCAGGTAGGCTGGCAGCGGCACACTACGCCGCTCTTCAGCCATAGCGTTTTACAAGAGTATAAAAAATGGTGAATGACAATGAACAAAGTGACGGGCAAAAGAGAGAGGTCACAGAGACACAAAAAACACGGAGTCGTTCACATGTGACGATAACAACACTGAAAACACGTTTGCACGGCTCACAAAACACTGATGAGTCCGACGGCACAAGTGAACGTAGGGGTGGGACGGCGGACACCAAAAACACTATACGATGTCACACACACGAAACACAGAAGGCGACGATCTCCGGCGCGCAAATGTTCACTATGCGTGTGCGAGTCCGGGGACCTGCCAAGAGAGGAGGAGGAGGAAGGGGAGTGGGAGAGCAAGATGGGAGAGCAGAGATGCCACGGGCAGGGGAGATAGGGGGGAGGGAGGAAGGGGGAGAGGAAGCGCGGGGGAAGAGGGGGAAGGCAGGGGACGGGGAGATGGAAAAAGAAGGGAAGAGAAGAGAAGGGAGGGAGGGTGCCGAAAGGAAAGGACACGGGAAGTGGGGGGCGGGGCAGGGTCAAAGTTGATAGGAGGGGTAGATGGAGGGGACGAGGACATCATCAGGGAGAGGGAGCTGGCGGAAGCCACCTTGGGAGAGGGTAAGGAGGGTGGACAGATGGAGACCGGGTGGGACGTGGGAATACAGGCGCGGCAGCGGGCGGGGGTGGGAGAGGATCGGGGAGACGAGCGGGTGAGGAGGATCAAGTTTACGGGAGGTGTACAGGATCCGTATCCTTTCGAGGAAAAGGAGGAGGTGGGGGAAGGGGTTGAGATCGTACAGGATCCACGTGGGGGAGGGGAGACGGATGCGATAGGCGAGGCGGAGAGTATGGTGTTCAAGGATTTGAAGGGATTTATAAAAGGAAGGGGGGGTGGAGATCCAGGCTGGATGAGGGATTTATAGGTGTGGAGGATTGTGGAAGGGTCCAGACCCCACATACGGCCGGAAAGGAGCTTGAGGAGACGGAGTCAGGAACGTGCCTTGGCTTGGATTGTACAGAGATGGGGAGTCCAGGAGAGGCGACGGTCGAGGGTGACGCCAAGGTACTTAAGGGTGCGAGTGAGGGCGATGGGACGGCCATAGACAGTGAGATAGAAATCAAGGAGGCGGAAGGAAGGGGTGGTTTTGCCTACAATGATCGCCTGGGTTTTCGAAGGATTGACCTTGAGCAACCACTGGTTACACCAAGCGGTGAATCGGTCAAGATGGGATTGGAGAAGGCGTTGGGAGCGTTGCAGGGTGGGGGCAAGGGCAAGGAAGGCGGTGTCATCGGCAAACTGGAGGAGGTGGACGGGGGGTGACGGCGGCGGCATTTCCGCCGTGTACAAAAGATACAGGAGGGGGGAGAGGACGGAGCCTTGGGGCACACCGGCGGAGGGGAAAAAGGTGTAGGAATCCGTGTTATGGATGGTGACATAGGAAGGACGGCGGGAGAGAAAGGAGCCGGTCAGACGGACGTAGTTAATGGGAAGGGCGAAGGTTTGGACCTTGAAGAGGAGACCGGAATGCCATACGCGGTCATATGCACGTTCGAGGTCCAGGGAGAGGAACATTGCGGAGCGACGGGAATTAAGCAGTTCAGAAAGGAGATGAGTGAGGTGAAGGAGAAGGTCGTCGGAAGAGAAGGATGGCCGAAAGCCACACTGGGTAACGGGAAGAAGGCGGTGCTGGCGGAGATGCTGGTGGATGCGTCGGGTGAGGATAGATTCCAGGACCTTGCTGAAGACCGAGGTAAGGCAGATGGGATGGTAGGTGGAGACGACGGACGGCGGTTTGCCAGGTTTAAGGAACATGAGGATACGGGAGGTTTTCCACAGGTCGGGGTAGTAACCGGTGGACAGGACTACATTGTAGAGCCTGGCCAGGATGGAGAGGAAAAGGACAGGAGCTTCACGAAGGTGACGGTAGGTGACACGATCGTGACCGGGAGCGGTGTTGCGTTTTGTGTGGAGTGTAGCAATGAGATCCTGTGTAGTGATAGGGGCATTGAGTTCCGTGTGTGCAATGTTGTCCAAGTACTGGAAACCAGGAGCGAGGGGAGGGGAAGAGGTGTCAGTTCGATCGCGGATATCCGGGAAGAGGGAGTAATCGAAATGGGGATCATCGGGGATGGAAAATACATCGGAGAGGTAGGAGGCAAAGTGATTGGCCTTACTGAGGGAGTCAGGAAAAGGGTGATCAGCACGGAGAAGAGGATAATAGGGGGAGGGTTTAGTTCCGGTAAGGCGACGGAAGGCCGTCCAGAACTTGGACAAGTTGATTGGTAGGGTAGCATTTAAACGGGTGCAAGTCTGCCTCCAGTCCCGGCGTTTCTTAGCTGCGAGCAAATTACGAATGTGTCGCTGGAGTTGCCGGTGGCGTCGTAGTGTGTCCGGGTCACGCGTGCGGAGGAAGGCACGGTAGAGACGACGGGATTCACGGAGGAGGAGAACGGCCTGTGGGGGTAAGGTAGGACAGTGGGGGTGGATGGCGACAGTAGGGACGTGGGCCTCCACGGCCTCAGACAAGGTCTGCTGGAGAAAGGAGGCGGCTTGGGTGACATCGTCTGGGTGGTGGTAGGTGAGAGGGTGGCTATCGACCTGGGTGGAAAGGGTGTCCCGGTAGGCATTCCAGTCGGCGCGGGAATAGTCGTGGACATACTTAGGGGGAGGGTCAGTACGAGGGTCGGGGTGAGGGCGACGACCGTCTGATATGGTGAGGAGGACAGGGAGATGGTCGCTACCAATAGGCTCCAGGACATCCACCGTGATGCGGCCAAGGAGGTTGGGGGAGGAAAGGATAACATCAGGAGTGGAGTTGGATTCGGGATGGGTGTGCTGGGGGATGGGAATGAGGTCGCCTTGAAGGGAGGAGAGGAACCGATGCCACCGCCGTAACTGGGCGGCGGAACGACTATGGATGTTGAGGTCGGCGGCGATCACGTAGGAGGAGAAGGTACGGTCAATGTGGGAGAGGAAGTCGAAGGGAATCGGGGCGTTAGGGCGGACATAGATGGTGGCGCAGGTAACGGTAAGGCCAGGGAAGAAGAGACTAAGGATCAGGTGTTCGGTGGGGTCGGGAAGGAGAGTTTGGAGCCGAACGGGGATCTGGCGATGGTGCCCAATGGCAACTCCGCCATGCGCAATTGGTAGGGGATTGTCGGAGCGTTGTAGTTTCAATACCGAAGCAATATTTTATTGCACTTGCGAACTCGAGGGTTGCATCAGTATTAAAACACACAACAGTTTCTCTCCGACACACTCTTCTCCCCCTGCTCTGTAATGCAGTTTATAATAATTTGATGAGTACATATTAAAATAAGTCTGAATGTGATACTTTGTCCGCCACTGATCGCAATGGAACACGTTTAAAGCAGCAGACATCATGCAACAAGTGTTCACACTGCCATCTGCTGATTATGCGGTAAAACAGGTTGGCGGTACACTTAGCTGCCGACAGATGTCAGCTTCAAACGTCTGCCGATCATGTGGTAGAGTAGGTTGGCGGTTAACTTACCTGCCGACAGCTGTCACCCTGAACTGCGCTATTTGACTTCTGGATATAAATTTCAGAAACGAAGGAGTGTTATACTGTTAAAAACAAATTAAATTTACTTAAAGTTACACCCGTAACACGTAAAAGTAGATGATTTTCCTGAAAATTGGCAAAAATATGAGTGTTCTCACAATGGGTACGTGCAAATACGCCTATCAAGTACCACTTTCGTCAAATCGGATTCAGCCTCCTCACTATCTCTAACGGTCGCCATCCCCGCCACGCTCCTCGCCCTGACGTCCCTCCTAAACGTGTCCATGATTACTCCCGTGCCAACTGGGATGCCTACCGGGATTCCATTCACACCCAGGTTGACGGCCATGACCTTACCCTCCAGTCTCCTGATGGCATCGCTCGCGCTGCTGCCTTCCTGCACCAGACATTGTCTGACGCCGTCGCCACCCATATCCCCACCAAAGCCATCCACCCTCACCGCCCCGCCCTGGCTCCACAGGCCGTCCTTCTCCTTCGAGAGTCCCGCTGCCTCTACCGCTCTTTTCTCCACACTCGTGACCGGGATACACTTACCCGCCACCGGCAATTACAGCGACACATCCGCAACCTGCTTGTTGCGAAGAAACGCCGAGCCGGCGCCAGACATGTACACGACTCAACACCACACTCCCCATCAACGCTTCCAAGTATTGGTCTGCCTTCCACCGCCTTACTGGGAACCGCCCCACCCCCCAGTACCCTCTCCTCCTTAATGACCGTCCCTTTCCTGACAACCTCAGTAAGGTCAACCACTTTGCCTCCCACCTCTCTGATGTTTTTTCCATCCCAGATGATCCCCACTTTGATTATTCCCTCTTCCCTGATGTCATGGACCGTACGAATACCTCTGTTCCTCCCCTTGCTCCTAGCTTCCATTACTTGGGCCACACCCCACCTTCTGCACTTAACACTCCCATCACTACACAGGACATCAGCCTCACAGTCCGCACTAAACGCACCACTGCTCCCGGCCACGACTGCGTTACCTACCGCCACCTCAAACACTGCCCTCCCTCCTTCCTTTCCCTCCTTGCCACCCTCTACAATGTCATCCTTGCCACTGGCTTCTATCCCGACCTGTGGAAAACCTCCCGTATCCTGATGTTCTCCAAACCCAATAAGCCTCCATCTGATGCCTCTTCCTATCGTCCTATCTGTCTCACATCGGTGTTCAGCAAGCTCTTGGAATCCATCCTTTCCCAGCGCATCCATCTCCACCTCCACCAAAACCACCTCCTCCCAAACACCCAATGTGGCTTTCGACCCTCCTTCTCTGCTGATGACCAACTCCTCCGCCTCACTCATCTCCTCTCCTCCAGCTTAACTCCCGTCGCTCCGCCATTTTTGTCTCCCTTGACCTCGAAAAGGCCTACGACCGTGTCTGCCATCCCGGTCTCCTGTTTAAACTCCAAACCTACGCCCTTCCTATCAACTACATCCGTTTGGTGGCCTCCTTCCTCTCCCACCGCCCCTCCTATGTTACCGTCCATCATGCCAATTCCCACACCTTCTACCCCTCTGCCGGTGTGCCCCAGGGCTCTGTCCTCTCCCCTCTCCTCTACCTCCTGTACACGGCAGATATGCCCCAAACCCCGCCTCCAGTACACCTCTTGCAATATGCTGATGACACCGCATTCCTCGCCCTCGCTTCTACCCTCCAACGGTCCCAACGCCTTCTCCAGAATCACCTTGACCTTTTTGCTGCATGGTGTAACCAATGGCTCCTGAAACTCAATCCTTCCAAGACCCAGGCAATCATCGTAGGTCGTACCACTCGCTCCTTCCGCCTCCTGGATTTCTCCCTTACTGTCTGCGCACGTCCTGTTCGCCTCACCCCCACCCTCACCTACCTTGGCCTCACCATTGACCGTCACCTTACCTGGATACCTCATCTCCGCTCCATCCAATCCAAAGCCCACAACCGCCTCCGACTCCTCAATCTCCTCTCTGGCCGGACATGGGGGTTGCACCCCTCTACCATCCTCCACACCTACAAATCCTTCATCCGTCCCATCCTCTGTTATGCCAGTCCTGCCTGGATATCTGCCCCCCCCCCCCCCAAATTCTATCAGTCCCTCCAGATCCTTGAGCGTCATGCTCTCCGCCTCACCTTCTGTATCCGCCTCCCGTCCCCCACGCGGATCCTCTATGATCTCATTCCTTTCCCCCATGTGCTCCTATTCCTCGAACATATCCGCATCCTCTACACCTCCCGCCGTCTTGAACCCCCTCACCCCCTGGTTGCTCCTCTCCTCTCCCGTCCCCGCCCCCTGCCACGTCTTCACCGTTGTGTCCCCCCTACCCTCCATCTCTACACCCTCCATTTCCTTTCCCAAGATGGCTTATGTCACCTCCCCCTCCCGGATGATGCCCTCTCTCCCTCCATTTATCCTTCCTATCAACTCTGATCCTCCATCCCCCTCCTTTCCTCTGTCCTTTCCCTGGGCTCCCTCTCCCCCCCCTTCTGTCCTGTTTTTCTCCCACTAAACCTCTCCCTACCTCCCTTCTCCCCCCCAGTCCTTTTGTATTCCCCTCCTCTGCCTATCCCACTCCCTGTCGCGTCTGCCCCCTACCACTCTTATGGGTCCTCATCCTACTTCAGCTCGTTTCCCGGCTCCCCCCATCGCTTTTACTCTCCTTTCCCCCCCTTTTTCGTTTTCCCATCTTCTGTCCAGTTTCCCCCCACCTGCTCTCGACTGTGGTGTCATGGTGTCACATTTGCCAACTTTTTAGTGAAGTGTTCCAGTGACTATTCAGTGTTGTTTGTCTTTCTCGTGTTGCGAACAGAAGCCATGCTGTCGCTCGGTGTGAATTTTATTTCCTTTGCGAACAGAATCAAGACTGTCGCCGTGTTTTTTAATTGTCTATTGTTTTCCTGGTCTACTTCGTATGTATTTTTACTAGCGTCATCATCCCTGTGTTGTTGTTTTAAGTTCCACGATTTCTTTTCGCCTTGTTACTCTCTAAGTCTCCGATTTTATCGCCTGTTTTTTTTTTTTTTTATTATTTGGTCTCTTGCTCTTTGTCACAAAATCTGTCGGCTGAAGAGCGGCGTACTAAGCTGCTGCCAGGCCGCCCCCTTCGGGGGGAATTGAAATTCAATAAATGAAAAAAAATGAAAAAAAAATCGGATTCAGCGGTTGAATGGGACGTAAAAGTGACATTCAGCTAAACCCGAACGTTTTGTTTGGGAAAGCTATTTGGAAAACAATTTTTGGAGAGAGGATGAAAGATCCTCTCATATATTGAATTTAGATAGTTAATTGTCGTCTTTACGCTCTTACAGTGTCTGAGAGTTAAATAGAGCATTGTCGAAGGGGACAAAGGAAAGATAAACAGAGAAATCTGTCACATATAAAGAAGGGATTACATTTAATCTTGCTCGACATTTTCTCATGAAGCGCCCAAAAAAGTCTTTATCTGCCAAGTGAAACCTTATTTGTTGTATTCATGGACTGAAAACTAGGGCTACCAACGAAATGCAGTCCAATTTTGTTCCTTTTAAAATTTAAACCAAACTAGAATGAGTATGTTTACCACTGTTACAAAGTCTATATACCTACGTTAAGTAATTATTCAGAAGTTTTCCTGCAGATTTTATTTTTGTTGAGAATAATAACCCTCCAAATTCAAAACGTAAACTGTCACCTGTAGTCATTGGTACGATTTCAGGTAAAATCCCTCTTTATTTTCTTTGGAAAGCAGTTTTTGTGTCTGTTCACTCTTATACAATGGCTAGCAACTTGCGATCGCGTAAAAGTAGTGAAATTTGGGGTTTCTTCGCCTTTTTTGGTGATGGGAAAGCAAAGTGCAATTATTGTTCTAAGTGTATTTCATATAAGGGAGGAAATACATTTAATCTAGCGCGTCATGTTCGAGTGCTGCATCCAACAGTGCCATTGTCAGTCAGACGCTTAGCGCCCCCTGCTCCTGCATCTTCCGATATTTCTTGGATAAAAAACCCGCACAATCCGGAACTAACATCAGCAAATGCCAGAAGCGAACAGCAGTTGGTGCCAGAAAATAACAGTACCACTTGAGTATCAGAAAGCAGACCTCCATATCACAGAACATTACCCATGTATTTTCCGAAACCTCTTTCTAACAAAAGAAATCAGGAGATAGATTTCGCACTTCTGCAAACTGTTGTAAAGGATTATTTGCCCTTCAACATAGTGGAAAGTAAACATTTCCAAAGTTTTTTAGGCAAACTGAATGGTGCTTACAGAATGCCATCTCGGAAGACCATTTCCAATACGCTGCTACAGCAACAGTACGCCATGATGAAAGAAATTGTGAGAGCCAAAATTATTTCTGCGGAAGCGGTTGTGCTGACAATGGATGGGTGGACCTCAACTACAAATGAGAGTTATTTGTCGGTGACAGCACACTACGTTAAAGACCTGGAGCTGGCGTCTTCCCTCCTAGAGTGCTTTAAATACGACGAAAGGCACATGTCAGAAAAACTCTCGGAAGAACTGCTACGTGTCACAAGGGAATGGGGCATTCAAGAAAAAGTCGTCTGTGTTGTCAGCAACAATGCTGCTAACATTGTGGCAGCTATAAGACTCACAGCCTGGAAACACATCCCCTGCTTTGCGCACACACTCAATTTAATTGTTCAGAATGGGCTTCCGCACATTCAACCCATTCTGAATAAAGTAAAAAAAAAAATGTTAAATTTTTAAAAGAAGTTCACATGCCTGCACGAAACTGAAAAAGATGCAGGAACAGTTAAAAGAGCCAGTTCTGACACTAAAACAGGACACTGTTACAAGATGGAATTCAACCTATGATATCCTGTGAAGAATAATCGAGGTTAAGAATTCCCTAATGACAGTTATCACTCTGAATTAGCCAGATCTTCCAAATCTGACTGCAGAGGACATTGCAAGTGTAACACAAGCCTGTGACCTGTTGAAAGTTTTCAAAGACTGCACTGAGGAAATGTCAAGTGAAAATCTTGTCACTGCTTCTAATGTTATGCTACTTAGTTGCTCGTTGAAAAAATGGTGCTGCCGGTTTGTTAATAACACTGAAATTCATGTAGACGTGCAACAGATGGCCGAAAAGTTAGCTGAAGACCTAAAACGACGATTTAGAAATATAGAGGGAAATTCCATTTTCGTGGAAGCAACTGCATTGGATCCCCGGTTCAAAAACATGGTTTTTCTGATAAAAATTCTGCTGAGAAGGTGAAATTAAACCTGATCAGGCACTGTGAGAAATTTGTGACGAACACATCCACTGCTACTGCAACAATCTCAGTTGCAACCACTGAATCAACTTCCAGTCTCTGGCTCGAATTTGATGAAGTGTTTTCCAGGCTGCAGAGTAATCCACACCCGAGAGCTGCTGCAATAGTGGAAGTGGACAAATATTTACAAGAGCCCCTGCTACAGAGACAAGGCAATCCACTTCAGTGGTGGTCTGAACGACTGTCAGTATACCCCTCGCTCTTTGAACTTGCAAAAATACGACTGTGTATTGTCGCAACCTCCACGCCGTGTGAAAGAGTGTTCTCGAAGGCAGGACACCTTATAACTGACAGAAGAAATCGCCTGACAGGGAAAAAAGTGGAACAAATTATGTTTTTAAACGGAAATCTCTGAAGATTCACCAAATCCGTTGATGTTTATTCATAAATATATATGTGTATTTTTTTAAAAAATTTAATTAGGACAATCCTCAAATTGACATTTAGTGTAACTTTTTCAATAATGTGTACGAGATAAACATTCCTACATGAACGATTATCTTTCACGCGTGGATTCCACGCATGCTTCAGTTCCAGACTCACAAGGTAAGCATTTTATTTTCATGTTGGCTGTGCGTGCTCACACAGCCAGCCTCTTCGTTTGTATTTTAATATTCATTTGTCTGCAAGCGCTGCCAACGGTAGCTTACCCATAGACGCGAAGTATAACTCCACAAATAGTCGCTGGTAATGATGTGAGCACTGCAGGAAGCAGCTGACGCTACCTTCCCCTCGCCTCTCACCGACTATACCACGCCTACATGCGGCAGTGAGGACAATAAAAAATTGATTTTTGCTGCAGATGTAGATGTCAGAGCTGTTCATTGTGTTTATGAACTGAAAATTGTAACAATTCACCAAAAAATTAAAGCAATCTACAATTTCAGATTTTTTTCCTTAAAAAGTAGGGACTGCTGAACCTGTTTTTTCATTATGCCACATTTATGTAAGACCATTCAAATTAAAAGTCAGTGTGATAAACAAAATGGCTTATTTATCTTTTATAAAGCATCAACGTAAGAGGGTAAAGAGAGATTTGGTAACCCACCCACCCACAGCCCCCAGAATCTTGGTAGTGGTGGTAGACTGATCTGTAATGTAGCCCAAGGTGTATCTTAGTTTTGAACGTGACAATTTGGTTGTGAGTTTGTGAAGCCAATGAATGTGAATATGAATTAAAGGCTGTGGTGACAGACTGATCGGTAGTGCAGCCTAATCTCTATGTTTGCACACCATATTTAAAGCTCTTTGCAATATTTCACACTTTCCATTATAAAATTTAAAACAGCCAGTGGTGTCACTTTCCTCAACATTGTAGCAGGACAAATGGATGCATTTTAGAGAGATCTTTAATCCAATGTAACACTTGCAGTGCATATTTTTGTAATATGAAAATATAAATACGAAAATTGCCAAATACAGTGCTTTATCTTTGCAAACACTTAAATATAGTGGTTTCATGGTTTACTGCCATCTGCTTCTCACCAAAATGAGTCACTCTTAGTACAGCTTGTTGTGTTGAAGTGGTGGGAAATGTCACATCAGCAGCTGAACATAGTACCAAATTCAGAATACATTTATTAGATATTAAACAAATCTGCAATGAATATTTTCATGCATATTATGTACATATAATATACATAAACTACGGAAATGTACTGCGGATGGGGAGGGGGGAGGTCCTATATGTGACTTTTACCACTTAAAATATTATTTCCGTTTTTTACATTTTCCCACAATTCACACAATTTTTTTGCAAGTTCCTGGAATTGTGTAAAAGAGGGGTTTCACTTAGTCAAAGTCTCGAGGTTGTTGCATTTCTTTCTTTTTTTTATCATCTTTCTTATTATCCTCTGGAGCACGTGGATTATTCACTGTGGCTGTTATGTGAGTGACTTGTCATAGACTGTTGTGTCTCCATCCATTTTTCAGTTTGTTCGTATATATCAACTTTTCTTGACGTTGCGAAGGTGTTACATGGTTTCATTGTCAAACTGGTACGCACATCTAGTTGAACACATGTAATATTGACGTTAATCATTTTGAGATTTTTCCAACTTGCCTAGGCAAATGCTAAGCTAGATTTCATTTTGCTTTCTTTTGTTAACAAGCATAAAACATGAATCACTGACATCAAGCTACTTCTTTTTTAAAGAGGTAGAGACACACATTTTGCTGTTTTCGAGATTCAAGCACTGGATTATTTTTCTTATTACCACAGTATATTTGTTTCATTAATTCTTTTATTGGTAATTGTTCATGTAAGTGTTCAAGTTTTTCCTTTTGTACTAAAATTGGACTGGAATGCTCTCTTTGAAATTCTGAAGGTAACAGGAATAAAATACAGGGAGCAAAAGGCTATTTACAGCTTGTCCAGAAACCAGACTGCAGTTATAATAGTCAAGGGGCATGAAAGGGAAGCAGTAGTTGAGAAGACAATGAGACAGGTTGTGACAAAGCAAGCTGGGATAATTTTAATTACCCTCTTTTTTTGCCATCTGCCTACTTAAATTCATTTTTCCACTTTTAACTAGTTACCATTAACATAACCGAATAAAATTGCATTTTCATAAAAGAGAAATGTTGGCCCTTAGTCTTAAAGAATATAACACCAGATCTAATTTTGACTATTCCTAGTTAGAATCTTTCATTATAGGGAAAAATCAGTAATTGTTTTGTGACTTAAATTTTATTGTTGACGCATAAACAAATATCAATTATGTAATGTAACATTTGGAAGACAAAATGCGAGTAATCTTAAAGTATCTATTTGGCTCTCTTCAAAAACATATTAGCAAATCCAGCCCTGAATTAATTCCAAAGTAATTAACAGTTTTATCAAAAGTATTGTTTGTGTAACTATATTTGTTGTCTTCATGATTTAAACAGTTCGGCTTAACCACTGTAGTAGGAGAAACTGTTAAAAGAAATGAATCTTTTGATGTATTCAGTTAATTTAATGAGTTAAGTTTTAATTGCAATTTCTGTAAATTTAACTTTAAACAATGTGTAGTTTCAGTACCTATTATTGTGATGATATATAAGGGCCTCATTTTTGGCCATGAGGCAGTCCACAGCTGAGTTTCAGATGAGAAACCTGTGTTGGTTAGAATGACAACAATGCTTCAAGTTAACTGTAGAATAAGTGTTAAACAATTAGACTGTGTGTAAAAACAATGACAGTGTCTGCTTTCCATATGAACCTATTTATTCTTCAAGAACTGTGTGAATTATGTGGTTATGTTTTTACTGCTCGTAGATGTTCAACAGTAAACTATTGTAGCAGTATGTGGAGGTTCGCCTGCAAACTATTAATGAGGTTTATGGAAAGTTTAAACAGTAGTGCACTGGCTATACATATGTAACTGTGTGTTACTGGGGGATAGTGCAAAGTGAAAGTAAAAGTCAGTGAAAAGGAACTGTGCATCTGTCAGCTACATTATTTACCGTAGTCAGCATCCAAATTGCAGATCCCATTTTTCAGCCAGTGTAACAACACAGTACGTCAACACCAAGGACAATCAACAAACAAAGAAAAAAAAGCAGGTGGAACCGTTACAAGGGTTTTAGCCTATCCTCAGTGTTTTCAATCTGTACATTGAACAAACAGTAAAAGAAACCAAAGAAAAATGTGGAGTAGCAATTAAATTTTAGGGAGAAGAAATAAAAACTTTGAGGTTTCCTGCTGACTTTATAATTCTCTCAGGGAGAGCAAAGGACTTGGGAAAGCAGTTAAATGGAATGGATAGTGCTGTGAAAGGAGGATGTAATACGTATTTACTCGAATCTAAGCCGCACTTTTTTTCTGGTTTTTGTAATGCAGAAAACCGCCTGTGGCTTAGAGTCGAGTGCAAAGTAAGCGGAAGTTCTGAAAAATGTTGGTAGGTGCCGCTACAACTAACTTCTGCCATCGAATATGTGTAGCACTATACAGGCATGCTTTCCAGGCACAAAGATAAGTACTGACACACCAAACCTCTGTATCAGTAAATAAATTAAAAGAAAGGGTAGAAGAATGTAAACATTATGCCATGTATTCTTTTGTGTTTGATGCTATCTCATTTAAATCCTGCCTGCCTAATAAACTACGAAACTAGAGCGAGACAACAGCAAAAGCAGAAGAATATACATATCAAGTCATGTTTATATTTATATTATTCTTATACTGAATAGTGATACAGTCAGAAATGAAGCGTGGCAATTGACTAGATTCTTAAATCTAAGATGAATCTGATTTCTGTGCAGAATGTAATGTACTAAAGAGGCGTCTCCAAAGATTTTCAAATGGAGAAAAATTTTCTCTAAACTCTCATTCAGAACATCATCTATAATACGCAGTCTATTATTCGGTGCTTGTTGCTCATTATCAAAGAAAGTAGCAGTGTTGGTATCAACATATAGCAGTCTCTTGCTATTGTTGCACTTATTTGACAAGTCCTCTCTCTCTTTTTTTTTTTAATTGTAAGCCGCAGTAGCACGCACAAAAGCAAGCCATGCCGCGAGCAGCGACAGGTCGTAAACAAACAATGCATGACACAGTACAATAATGCATTTTCCGCTTAAAGTGATGTAAAAACCTATAACAAAGAAAACGGCACTTACCAGATCAAAATAAGCAACCAATTCTAACCAGACGAAGCACATCAAAAAGGAAGGGTACCCGTATAAATATGGACGGAGCACCGGACACATAGCAATGGCAGCTTGGTAAAGCTTAACTGTTAAACTTATGACTCGAGCCAAACTACTGTAGCTGTATCTTCATCCCTCTGACTTCAGTTGTGTATCATGTTACAATGGACCAACTTTGTTTCAATTTGGAGGTGCGGTCTAAAACATTTCTCTCCCCTTGAATTTCGAGTCTCAAATTTCAGGTGCAGCTTAGTTTCTGGACATTATTTTTCCCTTGATTTCGAGTCTCATTTTTCAGGTGCGTCTTAGATTCGAGTGTGGCTTTGATTCGAGTAAATACGGTAAACATCAACAAAAGCGAAATGGATAAAGGAGAGTAGTTGAATTAAATCAGATGATGCTAATAGGATTAGATTAGGAAATGGGACGCTTAAAGTAGTAGATGAGTTTTGCTACCTGTGCAGCAAAGTAACTGATGATGTCAGAAGTAGAGAGGATATAAAAGATAGACTGGCAGTGGTGAGAAAAGCATTCCTGAAGAAGAGAAATGTGTTAGAAAGACTTTTCCAAAGGTATTTGTCTGGAGTGCATCCATGTATGGAAATGAAACATGTTCGATAAACACTTTAAACAAAAAGAGATAGAAGCTTTTGAAATGTGGTGCTGCAGAAGAATGTTGAAGATTAGATGGGTCAATCATGTAACTAAGGAGGTACTGAATGGAGTTGATGAGAAAAGAAATTTGTAGCACAACTTGACCAAAGGATGGGATTGGTTGATAGGACACATTCTGTGACATCAAGGGATCACCAGTTTAGAATTGGACAAAAGTTTGGGGAGTAAAAATCGTAGAGGGAGACCCAGTAAGCAGTTTAAGAAGGATGTATGTTGCAGTAGTTATTGGGGATGAAGAACCTCGGACAGTATAGGGTAGCATGGAGAGCTGCAACAAACCAGTATTCAGACTGAAGACAACAACAACAACAACAACAACAACAACTAAAAGATGACAAGAAAATCGTAATCCAACATAACCTTTATAGATGGACTATCTGTGGTTGAGTGACCATGTACACTTAACAACACCAAAACTGGCCACAGGAAATTATGGCCAGAGGTGAAGTCCTGTATGATACTGCCACAACAAAATGAAGCATGTCACATTTTCACTTTATAAATTATAGAACTGATCATATTTTAGAAGCATATCTTATAAGGTGAGGACATCAAGGATGTGCAAGTTGCTGGAATTCCAAAACTTGTCATCTGTTCAAATATAGTAAAATTAAAATGTTTCCAAGACTGTGACTTGCACAATTTATTTTGATATCAAGGTCACTAGTCATCTCCAAAGGTTAAAGTCACCTCATTTCATTTTCAGTTTATTCTGAGGCCACTCTAAAGAGGAAAAATTACTTGGAATATTATGGAAAACTGGTCCTGTCACTATTCTAGACCTGTATATTCTTTAAAAAAAACTGTAAACAGAATATAGTGCCACTGTCGAAAAATACTCTGCATAGCTACTGATGGTGGTCTTTTCAGTTAAATGGATAACATCATTAATTTCTGCTGATTGGAGTGCAGGTTCAACTCCCATTTTGATTCCCTGATTTTTCCTTATGACACACATTCCTTTCTTTTGACAGTCCACTGTGTCTGACATCTTCCACAATAATATGAGGCAAATTCAGAAGTAAGGGCTGCTTGCTCATAAAAATATGTGTATTCATTAGAAAAAGTGTTTGGTGTTTGTTGCTTGCTTTAATTTCCCACAAATCTTCTCTACTTCTCCATGTAAACACTGTCCACTTCTAAGCACTTTTTGTAATGCTCTACTAGCTTCTTCATCTCCTCTGCATAGAAGTTCTTTGCCTGGAAATTGAACCAGTTGACAATATCCATCTTGAGATCCTCATCATCTTCAAACAATTGTTCCAAGTGCAAGAAGAGCTAGTAATTGCTGGATGTGGATCAGAACTGTAGAGTGGTTGTTTGAAAAGTCCCCAACATAATTGTCGGATCTTTACCATTATATGGACAGTGTGTGCACACACATCAAGGAGAAGGCCTATCTCAGATGGCAGTTTCCCACACCATCAATCTTTGATGGCACATCTCAACTTTGTGAGCACTTCGCAATACGTGTCAACAACTATTAACCAATGTTATATGAAATCAACCAAAGAAGTGTCCTTTTCATCCCAAAAACACTATCCATAATTTCTTGAGTATGCGGATTACTTTAAGTTTTTTGGCTTTGGTGAAGCTTAATGGCACCACTCCATTGCCTGTTGTTTCAACTATGCAATGGTTTAGGATATCCATATATTGTTACCCACAACTGTGTGGAAAACAAATCATCTCCATCTTGTCAATAGTGTTCCAAAAACACCTGCCCTCATGATATGCTTTGACCTTTGTGTCGGTTAAACATTTTTGGTACTAATCCTGCACACAATTTGCAATATCTGAGGCAGTCCCTTGATAGTCTCGTAAACAGGAGTGTGTGCAACACAAGGATACTCATCAGGCAGAGCACCAATTGTGACTCATCAATCAAACTGCAGTATTTAGCTCACGTGTTGAATGATTTCATTGGTCTAGATACTGAACCTGTCACTCTGCTATTCATGATCCACATTTTTACCACCACTTTTTAAGTCTTAGTTCCTTTGTCTTATCTTTTCTTCATTCATTATTGTAGACCTATAAAGTAGTCAGAACTTTGGATGAATTTGGTCTGTAGTTTCTTTTGCATGCAAAAATCAGATTGCCACCCGTATTTCACAACTTGTTTGAACAACTGTTTTTGAAGCCATTGTTTTTTGCTTTCACCCTGTGTCAAATAACCATTGAATCTAAACAATGACTTCTGTGACATTGTAAACAGTTGGTAGAGAGCACTGCATTCATTCTACTTTGTTCCGGGGTGGCAGTATTTAAATATAAGCAGATAGCCCCTGCTTCTCAAATATGTCTCATTATGTGGAACACATTCCTTTTATACCATAATGTACACTTAATTTCCAACACTAGAGGCAATGGTAAGTTGGCTACAAATTGAGGAGGCTCATTTCTGTTGATAGCTTTTTGTAAAACTGGCAACAGTCTAGCAGTTCACTGGCAGCTATTTCTGCTGTTAGACAACCAATGTGAGGTGGCTCCAGCATATGGAAAAAATAATGAAATTATAATAAGAACAATATACTAACAATATATGAATTTCATTACAGTTAAGTGAAAGGTTGATGGTTTCCAAAAGATGATATTCAATTTATGCAACAGCAGCAATAATAACACAAAAGATTTTTTTCTATGATTTCGTTACTGAATTCCATTCGGTCGTTTTGCAGCTTGATTACAGAAAGAGAAAATATCTGACTTAAATATATTGGTTCTGCAGCAATATTTGAAGTGACTATTGCAGTACCCAACATATGTGGAGAAAACATTGTACCACATGGCTAACAGGATACTGCTGTTGCAGATACTTATTTTACTGTAATGGTGGTTAAGGCAGATAGCTCATAAACTGAGATTTAAAGTCAGTTGAAATGTGCATATGTGACCATCTTCCTTGAGTCAGAAATTTAAAATTTATAGGCTCAGTTTCAAATCTTATTTGTGAACTAGCTGAGAAACCCAGTGTTGTCCAGGTATTTATTTATAGCTGTGCTCAAGACTTCAAATGCATGGAATTTATTTTTGATTTGTAAAGCTTCTTTGTATATGAAATTTGGAGTAGTATGAGTGGGGCCACGAACAAAGAAATTGTTTGCTTCACTGACAGAGGAGAGAGCTATGTAGAGCTGACCATGCGAACAGCAACTGGCTGACCCTAAGACCTGTGCCCACACCACACAGCATCTGGCTGTTTGCTTTGTTTATGGTCATGGCATCACATAAGCTCACTGAGTGAAGGGTTTTGAGGAGCGAAAAATGCCTTATGCTCTCAACCAGAGTTATGTTGTGCCTCAATTTCAGAAGGAGTTTCCAAAGCAGTTTAAAGCCTGATGTTCTCGAGCCGCAGAAAGTCATGCCTCAGGGTCTTCATTGAGTTCTTGAGACCAAATAGTCCTCAGTCTTTTAGCTGTTCTGAGGCATTCAGAGAGACTTGACTGTTTTCTAGGCATTTTTTTGTAGCAATGAAAATGTAATGAGTAGGCACCCAAATCACAGAGCAAAGTTAATAAATTCATTTTTTTCTAGCAAAAAATATAAATAAAACCTATCAAACAAAACAAAGCAGTGTCATCAAGTTTTTAATATATAAAGTGAAATCAGTAAATCCGTACATCCTAGACAAGTAAATTCAATATTTGTTTGTATTCATAAAGATAAGACTGCAGTGCTTAATTCTGCCACTGACGTAAACTTCGGAAAATGCTTCTACCACTGTGGTAAATGTAAATGTCATGTGACTAGGGCCTCCCGTTGGGTAGATCGTTGGCCAGGTGCAAGCCTTTCGATTTGATGCCACTTTGGCGACTTGCGCATCGATGGGGATAAAATGATGATGATTAGGACAACACAACACCCAGTCCCTGAGCGGAGAAAATCTCCAACCCAGCCGGGAATCGAACCCGGGCCCTGAGGATTGACAGTCTGTCACACTGACCACTCAGCTACCCAGGGCAGTAAAAAACCCTCTCTAAGAAAGATGTCAAATACAAATAAAACTACCAAAGAAAATAAGGCAATATCATTGAGTTATTAATTCACAAAGCCAAATCAGTAAATCTATATATCCTAACAGAGTAAATTCTCTGTTAGTTTTTATTCATAAAGATCAGATTGCAGTGCTTAAGTCTATCACTGACATAAACTTCCAACAATGCGTCTGTCACTAAGTTTAAAAAAAAACTAACTGTGCCATCTATGATGATTAAAATGTTAAATTATGATATCTTTTGTTTTTCTATGATCTGATTTTGATGAAAGAAAGCCTATATGTTGCCCAAGCTATGCTCAAGTCACCTGTGAAAAACTCATGAAAATTTGTCGAGTAGTTTCAGAAATTGGCATGTTCAAATGGACAGATGTGATGGTTTTGGATAAAATTTTAAATTACAATATCTTTTTTTTCTGTGATCTGATTTTGATAGAACTAAAGCCTAAGTGCCCGAAGCTACATTCAAGTTACCCCATGAAAATTTGTATAGTTAATAGTTTTGGAAACAAGTGTGTTCAGACAGTTAGACATGACTGTTTTACAGTTTTATTACTAGTACAGATTGTTAACAAACAAAATTTCAAATGAATTTGCCTGGGTAAATCAGGTTCGCTACAGGAAATGACAATTGGGTTTCTAAATTTTTGTGGGATGTTGCCATATCTTGACTACATTGACAACAGGGAGAATGTCTTCCCATAGCCAACCTATTTTAATTGAGCAGATCCAGAAGTCTTGTGCTGTTAAGAATAGCCCATTGTTGTCCAGTCCTCAGAGATGAGGGATAGTCAAACATAAAAAAGAAAGAGTGTCAAAATAACAAAAGAGGCTAAAGCTGGCTAGACATAATGTTCAGATGCAATGATGGCAACCTACATCATAAATTAAGAGGTGGTGGTTTACCAAACTGAACAAGGCCTGTGGTTTCTATACAGCAATCCACAGCAGGCTCAGTTTATTCTTAATTTAGTTTCTGATAGTTTCACATTAATAATGTATTGTAGATTATCAGAACATTTACATAGAATTATCAAGGAGGTGTAATTCTTAGAACTGACTGCTAACATACTCCATCTACAAGTGAAATTTCTGGGAACCAAAGTCTCCTCTATAGGAACCAACATGGGTTCCAAAAATGATCGAGTGAAACCCAAGTTGCTTTGTTCATCCAAGAGACCCAGAAAACAGTAGACACAGATGTCCAGGTAGATGCCGTGTTCCTCAACTTCTGGAAGGCATTTAATACTGTTCCACACTGTTGCCAAATGAACAAAATACGAGCATATGGAATATCAGACCTGGTGTGTTATTGGGTTGAAGGGTTTTTAACTAACAGAACACATCATGTCATTCCGAATGAGAGAAGTCTTCAGACCTAAAAGCACTTTGGATGTGCCCTAAAGCAGTGTTATAGGACCACTGCTTTTCACAATATATATAAATGACCTAGTATATAATTGGAAGTTCCATGAGGCTTTTCACAGATGACACTCTTGTGTAAAAAGTCACATTGGTAGAAAATTGGTCCTTGACATCAACAAATGTAACATATTGTGAATACATAGACAGAAAGATCCTTTATTGTGTGATTACAAAACTGGAGAACAGTCACTGGAAGCAGTTACTTCCATTAAAAGCCTAGGAGAGTGCTACAGAGCAATTTGAAGTGGAAGTGACGATAAAATTAATCACACATAAGGTAGATGCCAGAATGAGAGTCACTGGAAAAATCCTCAGGAAATGTCCATCAACAAAGGAAGTAGCATCAATATGCAACCCGTACCAGATTGGACTGATAGAGGAAACATAGGAGACCCAAAGAAGGGCCCCTGCAGTTTGTGGTCTAGCGGCTAGCGTTGCTGCCTCTGAATCACGGGGTCCCGGGTTCGATTCCCAGCTGGGTTGGGGATTTTCTCTGCCCAGGAACTGGGTCCTTGTGTTGTCCTCATCATTTCATCATCATCATCATCTTTCATGACAGTGGCTAGATCAGACTGTGTAAAAATTGGGACTTTGTACGGGGTCTGATGACCGCGCAGTTGAGCGCCCCAAAAATCATTCATCATCATCATCATCATCATCATCATCATCATCATCATCATCATCTTCATGACCATTACCACAATCAAAGAAGAGCAGTATGTTTCATTACATATTCATTTAGCAAGTGTGGAAACATCATGGAGATGCTCAGCCAACTTCAGTGGCAGATGCTGCAAGTGAGGCTTTCTGCATCACAGTATTGTCTGCTGTTAAAGTACTGAGAGCATACATTCTTAGAAGAGTCAGTCAGCATATTGCTGTCTCCTATGTATATATTGCGAAAAATCCATCAAGATAAAATTGGAGAGATTCAAGTCCACACGGAGGCATACCACCAATTTATCTTCCCACAAACTGTACGCAACAGGAACAGGAAAAGGGGGAAGTGACACTGGTACACAAAGTACCCTCAGCCACGCCACACATCTTAAGGAGGCTTGTGGAGTATAGATGTAGATTTAGATTGGGAATGCTAATATTAATTTCAGTTAGTCCACTAATGACATACTGAATAAATTCCTAACTACTGTGAATGTTGAGTGTCCTGTGGATTTCATCAACTGTTGTGTCAATTTAACTGTTGAAATAATGCAGACAGATGAAAAGTTCTTCGTTTTTATAGTTTGAGGACTCTTCTTAGCTGCATGTTACTGGGTACAGTAACTAGTAGAATAGCTAAGTGCTATACTAAGTATTTTCCTATGGTAACATTCAATTTCCAGTATGATTCATAAGTCTTCTGGCTACCTCAATTCAGTATCTGCTAGGCATAGTCATAGGTATCTGCTTTTGGCAAAACCAAGTGTGTTTCTTTAATCTAAAATATGTATTTTTTTCTGATTGTACATTGCTATACCTTGTGTCAACTCATTTGACTGCGAAGAGTGTATAACACAATTGATGAAAAACCATAACTGACAAAACGCTTGAAAAAGAGAGGTATCTAACAAACCATGCATAGAAAACTTTACCTACCGTCTTTCAGAGTAGAAATTATGAATGTTCTGAAACTCCCCTAAGATATTATGCAGATGAAATTAAATAACTATCAACTGATACAGAAGTTTATAAGCAGGCATTCCTCCCATGCTCTATCTACGAATGAAGCAGGAAGAAACCTTAATGTACGATACAATGAAAAGTACCTACTGCCACGTGCTTCAAAGTGATTGTGTGGAGTATAGATGAAGATTCATGTGTAAAAACTAGTTTGCTAAAATAAAGTCTTACGATAACATCAGTGACAAGAATTTTGATTTCCTTTGACAATTACAAACAAGGTGTGATAAAAATTTACAAAAGCAATTAATAGGCTGATTTATATCACTTCTTTTCAGTAGATTAAGCAGTAAAAAATGTGGAAATTAGCTCATATCTGCAACAATTGATGTAATTACCTGTCTCTTTGTTTGTTTCTTTTTTGATGTGCATTTTGATTGATTACTGTGTGGCATCAGATAATTTTTAATTAGGTTGAAATATACATTTTCTCCTGCCACCATGTTTCCTCACTGGCACAGATGATCTAAACTGGTACTCATATATGATGCAAAATTGCACTTGAACACAGTCTGTTTCAACATAAAAATTGCACAATATCTCACTACATTGTGACATTTGCGGTAAGCTTCTTTCGCAGTTATTTACAATATAAGCTAATAATGGTTAATCTGTAATTCATTAGAATTTCAGGTAAAGTTGAATCTGACAACTGATTTTATACTTTAAGATCTCTCCTGCCATGCCCTGTATAGGAAGTTGTCACATTGGTGGTATTAGCAGCCACTAAGTTCTTGGATATTTGCACATGAGGTAACTTCCAGTTCTGGGAAAATACTGGTATACCACTTTTGAAATACTGGTATACCACTTCTTTAAGAACTCAATCATGCACCTCAAACGTTAATGATGTATTATCATTTCTATTGCATGTGTTCCACTCCACACAGTCTTCATTCTGTTTATAGTATAGATTTTCCACAGACAATCACTCAACAATAAAGCAGGAATCAGAAGCATTTACTGTGATGCAAAGAGCATGACATTGTCGATGGATGTCCCAAACAGCTCTGGTGCATAACTTGTCTCAAGATGGATAGCTAGTTATTTCCTTTGTTGCAAAAATGTTTATGACAGATGTGTTAGCATGCCGAAAAGTTAAGTAAATTATTTCATTGCTTTAGTGAGATACTCCAAACAGATCTACTGCATCACAAAAACATTAAAGAATGAACAGTCTCAAAAACTGGGTTTGAAAGTTTAATACTACACTCCATTTACTGCTAGATCACTGACATACACAATAGCATACACTGAGGTGATAAAAGTCATGGGGTACACCCAAACATTGTGTTGGTCGTCCTTCTGCCCAATGTAGTGCAGCAACTCAACATCGCATGGACTCACAAAGTTACTGGAAATCCCCTGCAGTAATATTGAGCCATCCTGCCTTTGTAGCCAAAGTGCAGCTAGTGCAGCATTTTGTGCACTGAACTGATCCCTCGATGATGTCCCATTATGGAGCCACCGCCAGCTTGCACAGTGTCTTGCTGACAAATTGGGTCCATAGCTTCATGGGGTCTGCACCACACTTGAACCCTGCCATCAGCTCGTACCAACTGCACTCGGGACTCATCTGACCAGGCTATGGCTTTCCAGTCATCTTGGGTCCAACCAATATGGTAATGAGCCCAGGAGAGGCACTGCAGGCGATGTGCTGTTAGCAAAGGCACTCACATCAGTCTGCTGCCTTAGCAAAGGCAGTCTGCTGCTGTAGCCCATTAACGCCAAATTTGACCGTGCTGCCCTAACGGATACATTCTTCGCGCATCCCACATTGATTTCTGTGTTTATTTCACACAGTGTGGCTCATCTGTTAACACTGACAGCTCTACACATATCTTGCTGCTCATGGTCGTGAAGTGAAACCCATCGGCCACTGCGTTGTCTGTGGTGATAGGTAATGCATGAAATTTGGAAGTCTTGATACAGTCTTGATTCTGTGAATTTCAGACTATTGAAGTCTCTGATTTCCAAAATGGAATGTCCCATGCACCTAACTCCAACTACCATTCCACGTTCAGCGTCTGTTAAGTCTTGTCGTGTGGCTGTAATCACATCGGAACCGACCGAGCGAGGTGGCGCAGTGGTTAGCACACTGGACTCGCATTCGGGAGGACGACGGTTCGACGACGGTTCAATCCCGTCTCCGGCCATCCTGATTAAGGTTTTCCGTGATTTCCCTAAATCATTTCAGGCAAATGCTGGGATGGTTCCTTAGAAAGGGCACGGCCGATTTCCTTCCCAATCCTTCCCTAACCCGAGCTTGCGCTCCTTCTCTAATGACCTCGTTGTCGACGGGACGTTAAACACTAACCACCACCACCACATCGGAACCTTTTCATATGAATCACCTGAGTGCAAATGACTACTTCACCCTTTCATACCTTGTGTACGCGATACTACTGCCATCTGTATATGTGCACATCACTATCCCATGACTTTTGTCATGTCAGTGCACTGTTCAGATGGTAGAGAACTGTATAGACTGCTGCTGTCTGCAGCTTATGTGGAAGCAGGACTTAATTGTGAAAGTTAATTGTTGAATTAAGTGATCACCTCTAGCAGCCGGTGGCCAGGATTTTGGATAAAACCTGTGTACATGGTTTCTGAGGCTAGTTGCAATGATGCTGTTTGATAGAAACCATTGAGGTTCACTTCCAGTGGCTGTCATAATAAAATTGATTGGAACCTGGAAACTCAGTGTCAGTGTCTTCTGTCCTTAGCCCACTGATAAGGAATGGCTCTGGCTTCTGAAACATTTAAGAATAATAAAATGTTGGTGATCTGAGAATTCTTCATTATGTTCACATGCCACTGTTTAATAATAATAATAATAATAATAATAATGGAGCAAAATTAACTTTAATAAAAAAACTAGTAGTTTTAATTGAATATTTCAACCAGTCACAAGACACTCCTTCAGAAGTAACAGATAACTTGAAAGAAAACCTCAGCACAATAATGTATAGTTTCCACAGGCGAGATATTACTATCAGAAGAGATTTTAACCATGTCAGTAATGTAAAGGAACTTGGGATGAAGTAAAAATTGATGAGACTCTACAGAAACATACACCTAGCAAAACAGTTAGGTGGATCCCCCATCCCACAGGTATACAAACAGTATTATGAAGATATACCATAAAATAATGCCTTTTGCACAAGCCATGTAAAGTAAAATGTAGAACTGCAGATAGATCTAAAAATGGCTACCAGAAGGGCAATGTCTAGTCTTCAGACTTCTATTGTCAAATCTCTCACAAAACCATAAAGCATTTTTAAGTCTGACTATATTATAAAATCTAATATTTTAACACTTGTCCAAAACTGACACCAGATAAATATTAGTTGAAAACAGAATTCTGCTTCTGGTTAAACTTGACAGGGTCTTCAAGTCAGACAAATCCAAGTCAAATACTGTGTGTAATTTTCATTGACTGATAGAGAGAACGTGTTACCCTGACTGAAAGAAGTAATAATAATAATAATAATTCCTGTGGAGGCCCGGGAAAAGAATAGGCCTCCGGTATGTTCTGCCAGTCGTAAAAGGCGACGAAAAGAACAAACCACTAATAGGGCTAACCCCCCTTTAAGTGTGATTACTTGGTTCAGGACAGAACTAAAGAAGCCTCGGACAAGCGCCGTCATGGTCGGGGATGACGCTTGAACCCTATGCCCACCCACAATGGTAACGACACTGCTAGCCAACTGAAAAATGATTTAAATCCAAATAGAGGTGTTTTTCAGGATATGCTTCCTGCAACCATCCTAGAAGGAAAACAAAGACAGAGGATGAGATGGTCAGATGAAGTTAATCGACACCTCATGTTCTGTTATTACCAAGCAATAAACCTAGGAACCAACACAACTGGATACAGATCACAAGTATACACAACATTTATTACCAGATACCCGGAATTAAAATTTTTAACAGAACAACGACTAGCTGATCAGATCCGTGTAATAATAAAAAGTAACGGGATACCCCAGTCAGAATTAGAAAACATCAAACAACAAGTACAACAAATAGTGGAACAAAATAATGTGCAATTAGAAGAAGAAGAAAATACAGTAGTGGACTCAAACATCCCAGAGAAAAAAAACAAAGAACAAAACGCGTCAATTAAACAACCAGAGGAAAACAAAATCTTTAGACAGCCACCAGAACAAGCACAAATAGAACACGAAGTGACGCTCATGTTCGATATAGAAGAAAATATTTCAGCTGACATATATAGAATACAAAGACACAAATACAGACATTAGACCATTCTTGCATAGACCACCAAATAACCCACAAGTCGAAACAACAATAAAAACTATCAACACAATCATACACAACAAAATAAATGAAAAAACAGCTATGGAAGAGTTACAACTACTGGTTTATATAGGAGCACTCACTACACTAAATATACACACTAGGCAGAGATCAGAACCAACCAACACACAGAAGAAACCCACAAAACCAGCACGGCAACACAGGCTACAGATCAGAATAGAAAAACTGAGAAAAGACATCGGACAGCTAACACAATTTATAAGAAATGAAATGTCAGAAAAAAAACCAAAAAGGTTAGGTAAAACCTCACAACAAGAAGCGATTGAGCAATTAGATGAAAAGAAGCAGAAATTACAAGCATGGGCCAAACGACTTAGAAGATACAAAAAAAGTGAAAATAGAAGGATACAAAACCAAACATTCAACACAAACCAAAAGAGATTTTACCAAACAATAGATAACACACACATTAAAATAAACAATCCATCAAACATAACAGACATGGAACACTTCTGGAGCAACATACGGTCAAACCCGGTACAACATAACAGGCATGCACGGTGGATACAAGCAGAAACAGACTCATACAAGATGATACCACAAATGCCTGAAGTGATAATTTTGCAACATGAAGTCACCCGAGCAATTAATTTTACGCACAATTGGAAAGCCCCTGGAAATGATAAAATAGCAAATTTCTGGCTAAAGAAGTTCACCTCAACACATTCACATCGAACTAAATTATTTAACAGTTACGTTGCAGACCCATACACATTCCCTGATACACTTACACATGGAATAACCTATCTGAAACCTAAAGATCAAGCAAACACAGCAAACCCAGCTAAATATCGCCCCATAACATGCCTACCAACAATCTACAAAATATTAACTTCAGTCATTACACAGAAATTAATGACACATACAACACAGAACAAAATTATAAATGAAGAACAAAAAGGCTGCTGCACAGGAGCACGAGGATGTAAAGAGCAACTTATAATAGATACAGAGGTGACATATCAAGCTAAAACTAAACAAAGGTCGCTACACTACGCATACATTGATTACCAAAAAGCGTCTGATAGTGTACCCCACTCATGGTTACTACAGATATTCGAAATATACAAAGTAGGTCCTAAATTGATACAGTTCCTAAACATAGTAATGAAAAACTGGTAAACCACACTTAATATCCAAACAAATTCAGATAATATCACATAACAGCCAATACAGATTAAGCGTGGAATATACCAAGGAGACTCATTAAGGCCTTTCTGGTTCTATCTTGTCTGAACCCACTACCCAACATGCTAAATAATACAAATTATGGCTATAATATTACTGGTACATACCCACACAAAATCACACATTTGCTATACATGGATGATCTAAAACTACTGGCAGCAACAAATCAACAACTCAACCAATTACTAAAGATATCAGAAGTATTCAGCAATGATATAAATATGGCTTTTGGAACAGACAAATGTAAGAAAAATAGCATAATCAAGGGAAAACACATTAAACAAGAAGATTACATATTGAATAACCACAGTGGCTCCATAGAAGCGATGGAAAAAACAGATTCCTATAAATAACTAGGATACAGACAAAAAATAGGAATAGATAATACAAATGTTAAAGAAGAACTAAAAGAAAAATATAGACAAAGACTAACAAAAATACTGAAAAAAGAATTGACAGCAAGAAACAAGACAAAAACTATAAATACTTATGCTATACCAATATTGACCTACTCATTTGGAGTAGTGAAATGGAGTAACACAGACCTAGAAGCACTCAATACACTTACACGTTCACAATGCCACAAATATAGAATATATCACATACATTCAGCAACAGAAAGATTCACATTAAGCAGAAAGGAAGGAGGAAGGGGATTCATCGACATAAAAAACCTACATTATGGACAGGTAGACAATTTAAGAAAATTCTTTCTAGAACGAGCAAAAACTAGCAAAATACACAAAGCAATCACTCATATAAATACATCAGCTACACCACTGCAATTTCATAACCACTTCTACAACCCTTTAGATCACATAACATCAACAGATACGAAGAAAGTAAATTGGAAAAAGAAAACACTATAAGGCAAGCACCCGTATCATCTAACACAGCCACACATTGATCAAGACGCATCCAGCACATGGCTAAGAAAAGGCAATATATACAGTGAGATGGAAGGATTCATGATTGCAATACAGGATCAAACAATAAACACCAGATATTACAGCAAGCATATTATTAAAGATCCCAATACCACAACAGATAAATGCAGACTTTGCAAACAACAAATAGAAACAGTAGATCACATCACAAGTGGATGTACAATACTAGCAAATACAGAATACCCCAGAAGACATGACAATGTAGCAAAAATAATACATCAACAACTTGCCATAAAACATAAACTAATAAAACAACACGTTCCCACATACAAGTATGCACCACAAAATGTACTGGAGAATGATGAATACAAATTATACTGGAACAGAACCATTATAACAGATAAAACAACACCACATAACAAACCTGACATCATACTCACCAATAAAAAGAAGAAATTAACACAACTAATCGAAATATCCATATCCAATACAACAAACATACAGAAGAAAACAGTAGAAAAAATTGAAAAGTACATCCAACTGGCTGAGGAAGTCAAGGACATGTGGCATCAGGATAAAGTTGACATTATACCGATTATACTATCAACCACAGGAGTCATACCACACAGTATCCACCAGTACATCAATGCAATACAGCTACATCCAAACGTATACATACAACTACAGAAATCCGTAATTATTGATATGTGTTCAATAACCCGAAAGTTCCTAAATGCAATGTAACATATACCATACAGTTAAAAGGAAGTCACACTTGATCAAGGTCCGCGTCACTTTCCATTTTTAACCAGACCTAAGGTCTGAGAAAAATAGAAATAATAATAATAATAATAGAACATGAAGTGACACACTTGTTAGATATAGAAGAAAAATTTCAGTTGACATATATAGAATACAAAGACACAAATACAGACATTAGACCATTCTTGCATAGACCACCAAATAACCCACAATTCGAAACAACAATAACAACTATCAACACAATCATACACAACAAAATAAATGAAAATACAACTATGGAAGAGTTACAACTACTGGTTTATGTAGGAGCACTCACTACACTAAATAAACATTCAGGCAAATGCCGGGATGGTTCCTTTGAAAGGGCACGGCCGATTTCCTTCCCAATCCTTCCCTAACCCGAGCTTGCGCTCCATCTCTAATGACCTCGTTGTCGATGGGACGTTAAACACTAACCACCACCACCATCACTAAATAAACACACTAGGCAGAGATCAGAACCAACCAACACACAGAAGAAACCCACAAAACCAGCATGGCAACACAGGGTACAGATCAAAATAGAAAAACTGAGAAAAGACATCGGACAGCTAACACAATTTATAAGAAATGAAATATCAGACAAAAAACGAAAAAGGTTGGAAGCAATAGCGCAATTAGATGAAAAGAAGCAGAAATTACAAGCATTGGCCAAACGACTTAGAAGATACAAAAAAAGTGAAAATAGAAGGAAACAAAACCAAACATTCAACACAAACCAAAAGAAATATTGCCAGACAATAGATAACACACACATTAAAATAGACAATCCACCAAACATAACAGACATGGAACACTTCTGGAGCAACATATGGTCAAACCCGGTACAACATAACAGACATGCACGGTGGATAAAAGCAGAAACAGGCTCATACAAGATGATACCACAAATGCCTGAAGTGATAATTTTGCAACATGAAGTCACCCGAGCAATTAATTCTACGCACAATTGGAAAGCCCCTGGAAATGATAAAATAGCAAATTTCTGGCTAAAGAAGTTCACCTCAACACATTCACATCTAACTTAATTATTTAACAGTTACATTGCAGACCCATACACAGTCCCTGATACACTTACACATGGAATAACTTATCTGAAGCCTAAAGATCAAGCAGACACAGCAAACCCAGCTAAATATCGCCCCATAACATGCCTACCAACAATCTACAAAAAATTAACTTCAGTCATTACACAGAAATTAATGACACATACAACACAGAACAAAATTATAAATGAAGAACAAAAAGGCTGCTGCACAGGAGCACGAGGATGTAAAGAGCAACTTATAATAGATACAGAGGTGACATATCAAGCTAAAACTAAACAAAGGTCGCTGCACTACGCATACATTGATTACCAAAAAGCTTTTGATAGTGTACCCCACTCATGATTACTACAGATATTGGAAATATACAAAGTAGATCCTAAATTAATACAGTTCCTAAACAAAGTAATGAAAAATTTGAAAACCACACTTAATATCCAAACAAATTCAGATAATATCACGTCACAGCCAATACAGATTAAGCGTGGAATATATCTAGGAGACTCATTAAGTCCTCTCTGGTTCTGCCTTGCTCTGACCCCACTGTCCAACATGCTAAATAATACAAATTATGGCTATAATATTACTGGAACATACCCACACAAAATCACACATTTGCTATACATGGATGATCTAAAACTACTGGCAGCAACAAATCAACAACTCAACCAATTACTAAAGATAACAGAAGTATTCAGCAATGATATAAATATGGCTTTTGGGACAGGCAAATGTAAGAAAAATAGCATAATCAAGGGAAAACACATTAAACAAGAAGATTACATATTGAATAACCACAGTGGCTCCATAGAAGCGATGGAAAAAACAGATGCCTATAAATAACTAGGATACAGACAAAAAAGAGGAATAGATAATACAAATATTAAAGAAGAACTAAAAGAAAAATATAGACAAAGACTAACAAATAAACTGAAAACAGAATTGACAGCAAGAAACAAGACAAAAACTATAAATACTTATGCTATACCAGTATTGACCTACTCATTTGGAGTAGTGAAATGGAGTAACACAGACCTAGAAGCACTCAATACACTTACACGTTCACAATGCCACAAATATAGAATACATCACATACATTCAGCAACCGAAAGATTCACATTAAGCAGAAAGGAAGGAGGAAGGGGATTCATCGACATAAAAAACCTACATTATGGACAGGTAGACAATTTAAGGAAATTCTTTATAGAACGAGCAGAAACTAGCAAAATACACAAAGCAATCACTCATATAAATACATCAGCTACACCACTGCAATTTCATAACCACTTCTACAACCCTTTAGATCACATAACATCAACAGATACTAAGAAAGTAAATTGGAAAAAGAAAACACTACATGGCAAGCACCCGTATCATCTAACACAGCCACACAGCGATCAAGACGCATCCAACGCATGGCTAAGAAAAGGCAATATACACAGTGAGATGGAAGGATTCATGATTGCAATACAGGATCAAACAATAAACACCAGATATTACAGCAAGCATATTATTAAAGATCCCAATACCACAACAGATAAATGCAGACTTTGCAGACAACAAATAGAAACAGCAGACCACGTCACAAGCAGATGTACAATACTAGCAAGTACAGAATACCCCAAAAGACATGACAGTGTAGCAGAAATAATATATCAACAGCTTGCCATACAACATAAACTAAAAAAACAACATGTTCCCACATACAAGTATGCACCACATAATGTACTGGAGAATGATGAATACAAATTATACTGGAACAGAACCATTATAACAGATAAAACAACACCACATAACAAACCTGACATCATACTCACCAATAAAAAGAAGAAATTAACACAACTAATCGAAATATCCATATCCGATACGACAAATATACAGAAGAAAACAGGAGAAAAAATTGAAAAATACATCCAACTGGCTGAGGAAGTCAAGGACATGTGGCATCAGGATAAAGTTGACATTGTACCAATTATACTATCAACTACTGGAGTCACACCGCACAGTATCCACCAATACATCAACGCAATACAGCTACATCCAAACATATGTATGCAACTACAGAAATCTGTAATTATTGATACATGTTCAATTACCCGAAAGTTCCTAAATGCAATGTATCATATACCGTACAGTTAAAAGGAAGTCACACTTGATCAAGGTCCGCGTCACTTTCCATTTTTAACCAGACATAACGTCTGAGACAGGAAAAAGAAATAATAATAATTGTATAGAGACAACAGAACAAGTCCACAGAACCAGCAGCCTGTTATCACTCACAACTATCTGTAAGTTCATACTGTACCAGATTTGTATGTGTTCTTAGCAGTTCGTACTGTACCAAATTTGTGTGTGTTATTAGCTTTGCCCTTAACTATGATTACCCACAAATCCATTGGGCAGAGACTGGAAACACTAAATACCACTCCCGTGGAACTACACCCTATATTGCTCAGCATTGTAATTGTACATGATGAACCCAACTTTACTAACAAAATTTTGTAAGTTGTTAAGGCATATTTTCTGAGCATTTTTTCATAAGGGATCCACAATGTTTGATAGCTCATTACTGAGTAATAATGTAATTATGATGTATTTTGTTTGTCACCACATTTACTTTTGTTTCTGCAGAAATAACTTCATAACATTATAAAAGCCTACAGTATGAATTCACTAAAATAAACAATACAAAACTCAAGTTTCTCATAGGCATCTACATGAAGATGCAAAAACTTTAAAATTTGGTTGCCATCACTGTAGGAACAGCTGAGCATAGTATCTGCGTGCACTCTTTTATTTTGTTCAGTGAACCCATTCACAAAGTTCAGTAAACATATCCCTACTGCTGTGAATCACTGTTCACGTACAACTAACACTGCCAGAAAAACAAACCTGAGACAGAACCAGACAGAGCCAAATGCAGACTGAGAGTAAAGAGTAAAGTGGGCATTACTTTTGTCATGGAGGTCTCCAGTGCCATATTTTAGATGGCCATCTTTCCTTGGGCATCCTTCTAAGATGTCCATACGATGTTAACCATTTATTTTCACTTGTCTCTACAATATCCGTTGTAACTCTGATCTGTTCTGGTAACACTTCATTTCTTATTTTGCCACTTCTTGTTACACTATGTGAGCAGAAGTATCCGGACACCTGTCTGAAAATGACTTAAAAGTTCATGGCGCCCTCCATCGGTAATTCTGGAATTCAATATGCTGTTGACCCACCCTTAGCCTTGATGACAGCTTCCACTGTCACAGGCATACATTCAATCAGGTGCTGGAAGGTTTCTTGGGGAATGACAGCCCATTCTTCGTGGAATTCTGCACTGAGGAGAGGGTGTCAATGTTGGTCAGTGAGGCTTGGCACAAAGTCGGCATTCCAAAACATCCCAAAGGTGTTCAATAGGATTCAGGTCTGGACTCTTTGCAGGCCAGTCCATTACAGGGATGTTATGGTCGTGTAACCACTCCCCCACAGGCCGTGCATTATGAACAGGTACTCGATCGTGTTGAAAGGCGCAACTGCCATCCTCGAATTGCTCTTCAACAGTGGGAAGCAAGAAGGTACTTACAACATCAATGTAGGCCTGTGCTGTGATAGTGCCACACAAAACAACAAGGGGTGGAAGCCCACTCCATGGAAAATGCAACTACATCATAACACCACTGCCTCCAAATTTTACTGTTGGCACTACACACACTGGCAGATGACATTCACTGAGCATTCGCCAAACCCACACCCTGCTGTCAGATCGCCACATTGTGTACTGTCATTTGTCACTCCACACAATGCTTTTCCACTGTTCAGTCATCCAATGTTTACGCTCCTTACGCCAAGTGAGGTGTTGTTTGGCATTTGCCAGTATGATGTGTGCCTTATGAGCAGCCACTCAACCATGAAATCCAAATTTTCTCATCTCCTTCCTAACTGTCATAGGATCCTGATGCAGTTCGAAATTCCTGTGTGAATGGTCTGGATAGATGTCTGCCTATTACACATTGTGACCGCCTTCAACTGTCGGCGGTCTCTGTCAGTCAACAGATGGTGTCAGCCTGTACGCTTTTGTGCTGTACATGTCCCTTCTCATTTCCACTTCACTATCACATTGGAAACGACCTAGGGATGCTTAGGGGTGTGGAAATGTCACATACAGATGTATGACACAAGTGACACCCAATCACGCGTGACGACGTTCGAAGTCTGTGAGTTCCGCGGAGCGCCCCATTCTGCTCTCTCACTAAGTCTAATGACTACTGACATCACTGATATGGAGTACCTGGCAGTAGGTGGCAGCACAATGCACCTAATATGAAAAACGTATGTTTTTGTGGGTGTCCGGATACTTTTGATCACATACTGTACTTCACAACTTCATCACCAAAACTCCACTTCCATTTCTTGTAATTTCTTCTCATTTATCCTGGAAACTTTCCACAGTTGAGCACCATAGAAAGCAATGTTCTCAACTATAGTTTTGTATATCCCACTTTTCAAATTATTTGGTGTTGTTTGATTCCAAAGCCTCCTACCTCTCCGATGTCTTCTCCATCCCCGACGATCCCCAGTTCGATTACTCCCTCTTCCCGGATATCCGGGATCGAACTGACACCTCTGTCCCTCCCCTCGCTCCTGGTTTCCAGTACTTGGACAACATTACACACACGGAACTCAATGCCCCTATCACTACACAGGATCTCATTGTTACACTCCGCACCAAACGCAACACCGCTCCTGGTCACGATCGTGTCACCTACCGTCACCTTCGTGAAGCTCCTGTCTCTTTCCTCTCCACCCTGGCCAGGCTCTACAATGTAGTCCTGTCCACCGGTTACTACCCCGACCTGTGGAAAACCTCCCATATCCTCATGTTCCTTAAACCTGGCAAACCGCCGTCCGCCGTCTCTTCCTACCGTCCCATCAGCCTTACCTCGGTCTTCAGCAACTTCCTGGAATCTATCCTCACCCGTCGCATCCACCAGCATCTCCGCCAGCACCGCCTCCTTCCCGTCACCCAGTGTGGCTTTCGGCCGTCCTTCTCTTCCGACGACCTTCTCCTTCACCTCACTCATCTCCTTTCCGAACAGCTTAATTCCCGTCACTCCGCAATCTTCCTCTCCCTGGACCTCGAACGTGCATATGACCGCGTATGGCATTCCGGTCTCCTCTTCAAGCTCCAAACCTTCGCCCTTCCCATCAACTACGTCCGACTGATCGGCTCCTTTCTCTCCCGCCGTCCTTCCTATGTCACCATCCATAACACCGATTCCTACACCTTTTTCCCCTCCGCCGGTGTGCCCCAAGGCTCCGTCCTCTCCCCCCTTCTGTACCTGTTGTACACGGCGGACATGCCGCCGAAGTCACCCCCCGTCCACCTTCTCCAATTTGCCGATGACACCGCCTTCCTTGCCCTTGCCCCCACCCTACAGCGCTCCCAACGCCTTCTCCAATCCCCTCTTGACCGGTTCACCGCTTGGTGCAACCAGTGGTTGCTCAAGGTCAATCCTTCCAAAACCCAGGCGATCATTGTAGGCAAAACCACCCCTTCCTTCCGCCTCCTTTATTTCTATCTCACTGTCTATGGCCGTCCCATCGCCCTCACTCCCACCCTTAAGTACCTTGGCGTCACCCTCGACCGTCGCCTCTCCTGGACTCCCCATCTCCAGCCAATCCAAGCCAAGGCATGTTCCCGCCTCCGTCTCCTCAAGCTCCTTTCCGGCCGTACGTGGGGTCTGGACCCCTCCACCATCCTCCACACCTATAAATCCCTCATCCGCCCCATCCTTTGTTATGCCCATCCAGCGTGGATCTCCGCTCCCCCTACCTTTTATAAATCCCTCCAAATCCTTGAACGCCATGCTCTCCGCCTCGCCTATCGCATCCGTCTCCCCTCCCCCACGCGGATCCTCTACGATCTCATCCCCTTCCCCCACCTCCTCCTTTTCCTTGAGAGGATACGGATCCTGTACACCTCCCGCAGACTCGATCCTCCTCACCCGCTCGTCTCCCCGATCCTCTCCCACCCCCGCCCGCTGCCGCGCCTGTATTCGCACGTCCCACCCGGTCTCCATCTCTCCACCCTCCTTACCCTCTCCCAAGGTGGCTTCCGCCAGCTCCCCCTCCCTGATGATGCCCTCCTCCCTTCCATCTACCCCTCCTACCAACTTTGATCCTCCCGCCCTCCTCCTGTACTTATTCCTCCGGGCACCCTCCCTCCCTCCTCTCCCTTTTCCCTCCCTCCTCCTTTTCTCCCCCCCTCCTCCCCCGGGCGTCCCCTCCCCGGTTCCTCTCCTCCTGCCCCCGACTCCTTAGCCATTGGCATCCTTTTTCTCCCCTCTCCCCCACCTCCCCCTTCTACCCCTCTTGGCAGGTCCCCGGACTCGCACACGTTACGTGGACATTCGCGTGCCGGAGGTCGCCGCCATCAGTGTTTTGTGTTTTTAGTGTTTAGTGTTTACCGTCCCCTCCACCGTTCACCAGTGCCATCATCATGTTCAGTGGTTGTGCGTCGTCTCCTCAGCTAGCAGTGTGGATTATCGACGAGTGTGAACGGCTCCGTGATTGTCTCTATGTGTCTCCTGTTTTATTGCCCACCGCTCTGTGACTTATGTGTCTTCTCCCTGTTTTTGCTGCTTGTGTCTTCTATGGCTGAAGAGCAGCGTAGTGTGCTGCTGCCAGCCTGCCTGTTGTACAGGTTATAAAATAACAATAAAGTAAAAAAAAAAAAAAAAAATTTGATTCCAACATGCATTCGAGGGTTGGATTCCCTCTCTTCTTCATCGAAGAGTTTCACTGCCTGGGCTACTCTCAGGGTGCGCCTTCGACGTAGAAGATCCCTGCCGTGTCGTCTGCCTGCCGCCGCCGCCGCGGCCGCCGCCGCCGCTTGGTCGCCGCCTTCCGGTCCTCGCCGCCGCCGCCGCCGTCGCCGCCTGCCGGGGCTCGCCGCCCCCGCCTGGTCGCCGCCTGCCGGTGCTCGCCGCCGCCGCCGACGCCGCCTGCCGCCGCCGCCGCCGCCGCCGCCGCCTGCTGATCGCCGCCGCCGACGCCGCCGCCGCCGTCGCCGCCTGCCGGGGCTCGCCGCCGCCGCCGCCGGTGCCCGTCGCCGCCGCCGCCATCCGGTGCCCGCCGCCGCCGCCATCTGGTGCCGCCTGGTCGCCGCCATCGCCGCCGTCCTGACCCTGGTCTACGGCCGTCTTCGTCTCCATCCGTCTTCGTCTTTGTCTGTCCCCAGTTTCTGTCCTCTCCTCTTCATTCTGTTCGTTCTTGTTTCTCTCTCCCGTCATGTCCGCCCCCACCACCACTGTCACTACTACCACCACCGCCATTGTCTATACCTCCCCTTCCGCCGCCTCCACCACTGTAACTTGGTGTGCCCAGTCCCACCCCCCTCCTTCCATTCCTCCTCTCCTCACTCTCCCTTCACCCTCTATCTTTGTCGCCCCCTCTCCCGCTTCTTCCTCCCGCTCCTCTCGATCTGATCCCTTCCCCCCACTCCCCCAGCCTGTCACTGCAGCTCCGGCTCGGGTGGTGGCCCATCGGGCCACTGCCCACGCCCAGCTCTCCCCGTCACCTTCGCCAGCACCGCCGCCACTGCCACCGTCGTCGTCATCGTCGCCGTCGCCTTCGCCTTCACCGTCACCGTCACCATCTCCGGCGCCGACTCCGGCCCCGGGACCTGCCCCTCCCCGCCACATTCCCGTTGTTCCCATCCCAACCACCTCCTCCACCGCCGTCAAGTGCCCCGGTGGCACTCCTGCTTCCTCTGCTTCCAAAAATGCTGCGCCTCGTCCTCCTTCCCCCACCCATGATGCCCTGGAAGTCTCCCCGCCTGTCCCTGCCCCCTCATCCTCCTCCTCACCCCCTTCCTCCTGCCGCTACCTCCTCTCCCGTCCTGATCCCTCTCTCCTTGAAGCCCGGAACCTCACCCTCTTCCTTCGCCAGCATTGTCCTGGTGCCCCCATCTCCCTCCTCACTCCTCGCCGAGATTCGGTCCTCATCTCCTCCCCCAGCCCCAGCCTCCACACCTACCTCCTTTCCCGCATCCCTGTCACCCGCTTTGGCCCTCATGCCTCTCTCACCCCTGCTCCTTCAGCACCTCCCTCCCGCCAACCCCAACCTCCGCGTCGCCCGCCAACTCTCACCGCCGTGATCACTCGGCTTAGTCCAGTGATCACGGAGGAGGAGGTGTTGGCGGAGCTCCAGGCGCATCCCCATTTGGAGGTGCGTGCGGTTCGCCGCATACATAACGCTGCCGGCCCCACCCGCCTTATGCGGGTTTTTTCTGAGCACGCCCCCTCCATTGACCGTCTCCTGAAGGAGGGTGCCCTCCTTTTTAACCAGCGGTACAAGGTCGACCCCTCCCGTTCCCCTCCTCAATCCCTGCACTGCCAGAGGTGTCTACGCTATAACGCGCACCCCACAGCTGAGTGCCGCGAGGCCCCCACCTGCCCGCATTGTCGGCAAGCGCACTTCCTCAGGCAGTGCCCCAACCTCCAATCCCCTCCTTCCTGCAATACCTGAATCTCCCCCATCCCACCTACTCCCAAAAGTGTAAAGCTCGACCCCCTCCAACCACTCCTGAACTCACCGTCCCTGTCCGTCCCCTGGACGCCCCCACCCCTCCTGGCAATTCCCTTCGTCCCCCCCCCACCGCTGAGGACATCATCAGGTTCCTTACCATCGTCCTCCAGAATGTTCATCCCTTTCAGCGCCCACACACCCTCCAACAGATCTCCCTCGCCGCCCGTTCCATATTCCAACTCAAGATGTACGCCACCTACTCCAACAACCAGGCCCATTTCACCTTCTCCCGCCTCGACACCCTCGTCTAACTCCCTATCATGGCGCGACAGCAACGTATCCTTTTCAACAACATCCGCTCCCTACCCACGAACAGGAACCTCTTCCTGCACACCCTTGCCACCCACCGCGTGGATGCCTTCCTCCTTAATGAAACCTTCCTCCAACCCCACCACACCATTCACACTTCGCCCTACCTCCTCCACCGCTCCGATAATCCCCTCCCGATTGCGCGTGGCGGAGTTGCCATTGGTCACCACCGCCAGATCCCCGTTCGGCTCCAACCTCTCCTTCCCGACCCCACCGAACACCTGATCCTTAGTCTCTTCTTCCCCGGCCTTACCGTTACCTGCGCCACCATCTATGTCCGCCCCAACGCTCCTATTCCCTTCGACTTCCTCTCCCACGTCGATCGTACCTTTTCCTCCTACGTGATCGCCGCCGACCTCAACATCCATAGTCGTTCCGCTGCCCAGTTACGGCGATGGCATCGGTTCCTCTCCACCCTTCAAGGTGACCTTGTCCCCATCCCCCGGCATACCCGTCCTGAATCCAACTCCACTCCTGATGTTATCCTCTCCTCCCCCAACCTCCTTGGCCGCATAACGGTGGATGTCCTGGAGCCTATTGGTAGCGACCATCTCCCTGTCCTCCTCTCCGTTTCAGACGGTCGTCGCCCTCGCCCCGACCCTCGTACTGACCCTCCCCCTAAGTATGTCCACGACTATTCCCGAGCCGACTGGAATGCCTACCGGGATACCCTTTCCACCCAGGTCGATAGCCACCCTCTCACCTACCACCACCCTGACGATGTCACCCATGCCGCCTCCTTTCTCCAGCAGACCTTGTCTGAGGCCGTGGAGGCCCACGTTCCTACTGTCGCCATCCACCCCCACCATCCTACCTTACCCCCACAGGCCGTTCTCCTCCTCCGTGAATCCCGTCGTCTCTACCGTGCCTTCCTCCGCACGCGTGACCCGGACACACTACGACGCCACCGGCAACTCCAGCGACACATTCGTAATTTGCTCGCGGCTAAGAAACGCCAGGACTGGCGACAGACATGCACCCGTTTAAATGCCACCTTACCAATCAACTCGTCCAAGTTCTGGTCGGCCTTCCGTCGCCTTACCGGAACTAAACCCTCCCCCTACTATCCTCTTCTCCACGATGATCACCCCTTCCCTGACACCCTTAGTAAGGCCAATCACTTTGCCTCCTACCTCTCCGATGTCTTCTCCATCCCCGACGATCCCCAGTTCTATTACTCCCTCTTCCCAGATATCTGCAATCGAACTGACCCCTCTGTCCCTCCCCTCGCTCCTGGTTTCCAGTACTTGGACAACATTACACACACGGAACTCAATGCCCCTATCACTACACAGGATCTCATTGATACACTCCGCACAAAACGCAACACCGCTCCTGTTCACGATCGTGCCACCTACCGTCACCTTCGTGAAGCTGCTGTCTCTTTCCTCTCCACCCTGGCCAGGCTCTATAATGTAGTCCTGTCCACCGGTTACTACCCCGACCTGTGGAAAACCTCCCGTATCCTCATGTTCCTTAAACCTGGCAAACCGCCATCCGCCGTCTCCTCCTACCGTCCCATCAGCCTTACCTCGATCTTCAGCAAGGTCCTGGAATCTATCCTCACCCGCCACATCCACCAGCATCTCCGCCAGCACCGCCTCCTTCCCGTCACCCAGTGTGGCTTTCGGCCATCCTTCTCTTCCGACGATCTTCTCCTTCACCTCACTCATCTCCTTTCCGAACAGCTTAATTCCCGTCGCTCCGCAATCTTCCTCTCCCTTGACCTCGAACGCGCTTATGACCGCGTCTGGCATTCCGGCCTCCTCTTCAAGCTCCAAACCTTTGCCCTTCCCATTAACTACGTCCGTCTGATCGGTTCCTTTCTCTCCCGCCGTCCTTCCTATGTCACCATCCATAACACAGATTCCTACCCCTTTTTCCCCTCCGCCGGTGTGCCCCAAGGCTCCGTCCTCTCCCCCCTTCTGTACTTTTTGTACACGGCGGACATGCCGCCGCCGTCGCCCCCCGTCCACCTCCTCCAGTTTGCCGATGACACCGCCTTCCTCGCCCTTGCCCCCACCCTGCAACGCTCCCAATGCCTTCTCCAATCCCATCTCGACCGATTCACCGCTTGGTGTAACCAGTGGTTGCTCAAGGTCAATCCTTCGAAAACCCAGGCGATCATTGTAGGCAAAACCACCCCTTCCTTCCGCCTCCTTGATTTCTATCTCACCGTCTATGGCCGTCCCATCGCCCTCACTCCCACCCTTAAGTACCTTGGCGTCACCCTCGACCGTCGCCTCTCCTCGACTCCCCATCTCCATACAATCCAAGCCAAGGCACGTTCCCGACTCCGTCTCCTCAAGCTCCTTTCCGGCCGTACGTGGGGTCTGGACCCTTACACAATCCTCCACACCTATAAATCCCTCATCCGCCCTATCCTTTGTTATGCCCATCCAGCCTGGATCTCCGCCCCCCCTACCTTTTATAAATCCCTCCAAATCCTTGAACGCCATGCTCTCCGCCTCGCCTATCGCATCCGTCTCCCCTCCCCCGCGCGGATCCTGTATGATCTCATCCCCTTCCCCCACCTCCTCCTTTTCCTTGAAAGGATACGGATCCTGTACACCTCCCGTAAACTCGATCCTCCTCACCCGCTTGTCTCCCCAATCCTCTCCCATCCCCGCCCGCTGCCGCGCCTGTATTCCCACATCCCGCCCGGTCTCCATCTCTCCACCCTCCTTACTCTCTCCAAAGGTGGCTTCCGCCAGCTCCCCCTCCCTGATGATGTCCTCCTCCCCTCCATCTACCCCTCCTATAAACTTTGACCCTGCCCCACCACCCACTTCCGGTGTCCTTTCCTTTAGGCACCCTCCCTCCCTCCCTTCTCTTCCCTTCCCTCCCCTTCTCTTTCCTTTTCCCCCGTCCCCTCCCTCCACCACTCTTCCCCCCCGGGCTTCCCCTCCCCCTTCCTCCCTCCCCCCTTTCTCCTTTGCCCGTGGCATCTCCGCTCTCTCCTCTCCCTCTCCCACTCCCCTTCCTCCTCCTCCTCTCTTGGCAGGTCCCCGGACTCGCACACGCATGGTGAACATTCGCGCGCCGGAGATCATCGCCGTCAGTGTCTAGTGTGTGTGCTTCGTTTTGTGTTTCGTGCAGTTACAACTCCACTGTTCACATGTGCCGCCGCAGCTCTCCGTGTTTTGTGCGCCGTGTCAACAAGTGTTAGTGTTCTTTCGTCCAACGTGAACGGCTTCTTGTTTTTTTGTTTTTTTTGTTTTTTTGTAACTACTTTCTTTGCCCGCCATTTTTTGTATTTTCTGTGTCACCTATCTCATATTATTGTACCCCATACGGCTGAAGAGCGGCGTATTAAGCTGCTGCCAGCACGCCTTGTATGAGGTGCTGAAAATTACAATAAAGGAAAAAAAAAAAAATTTGATTCCAAATAATAGAGTTTAGCAGCTTAATTCACACCTTTCCCTTTCCTATTCTATGCTTTATTTCTTTATTGATTCCACCTTTATCCAAAATGATTGTCCATAATTATTTATATGATTGACTACACTTTACTGTGGATCCATCATCCATAACAAGATCCCTTCCTGTACCTCCGACAAGGAAGTATTCTGTCTTTGTAAAGTTAATTTTCATGCCCCACTTCTCATATTCTTCTTTAAGCTTTCTTAACATGTATGACACATCCTCATCTTCCTTAGCAAAAGTGACATGATTGTCGGCGAAATATGGGGAGAAAAGGATGTCATCACCTACTCAATTCCCATGTTTTTGCACTTTCTTATCCAATTTTCAAAAATACAGGGAGTACATAAAGACCGGGAACACTTTCAATTATTTATTGCACAAGAACCAAACATTATACATATAGCATACATATGTCATTTTGAAAAGAAACCCTGAAAAGTTTTTTTTTTCATGTATACTGCCACAGACTAGTTTGGTAATTTGCCAATAATGAGCGACTACACCATAACACCACTGTCTCCAAATTTTACTGTCAGCGGAAACATGGCGAGTTCAGGTGTGGATCGAGCTTTCTGTGTGCTGGAGTTCGATAAAAAAAAGTATACTACAGCTGTTCATCAGATATTGAGAACCAAGTACGGTAAGAAGCCACCAACAAGGAAGGCCATTTACCACTGGCACAACAAATTCATTACGTCAGGTTGCTTGTGCCCGGCAAAGAGAAGCGGATGTCCCAGTGTGAGTGAAGTGAATGTGGAGGGACATTCATAAGGAGTCCAAAGAAATCGGTGTGTTGTGCATCCTGTGAACTCGAAACGGTTCCAATGACAGTGTGAAAGTCCTGCATGTGAAGTTCGGGGGTACCTGAACACGTAGCTGCCGCTTCGATGGATCAGCCGTGCTACAGAAGGGGACAGCTGTTTCACGAAATGGGCTCCCCGATCACCAGATCTCACTCTGTGTGACTTTTTTCTTTGGGGACACAATAAAGATCTGGTGTATGTACTGCCTCTACCACGTGATGTAGCAGAGCTCCAGGAGAGTATACAGGAAGCGACTGTCACAGTCGATGATGCCATGCCGGCATGGCTATGGCAAGAATTCGGTTACCTTATTGACATGTGCCGAATCACTCATGGTTTGCATATCGAATGTTTGTAAAAAAAACTTTCAGAGTTTCTTTTCAAAATGGAATATGTATGACATCTGTACAATGTTTAGTTCTTGTGCAAAAAATAATTGAAAGTGTTCCTGGACTTTATGTACACCCTGTATTTTAAAGAGGGTAGGCACTAAGCAGCATCTCTTGCTAACCTTAAGTTTCTGTGAGAGTAACTTCCCAACTTAACACAACAAGTAAGCTTTCTAAAGCATTGTACATAACATTTATGAATGTTCTGGTTGTTCCTTGCTTCCCACATTCTACAAAGTGGTACATTGTTGTAGGCCTTCTGCAAGTCTGTAAAAACCATCTCTCTCCAAGTCACGGGCCAGTTGCTCGCCAGTCACCTGTCTAATGGCACAGATATTATTGATACAAAACCTTCATGCCTGAAAGCCACTCTTTTCTTCTACTTCCTCAGTTTCTTTCTTACTTCTAGTTTAAAGGGTATTACCATATAGAGTCTGTATAGAATTGAGAACTGTGATGCCTCAGTAAAGCGATCATTGATGCTTCCCTTTTTAAATACATTTGTGATGAACCCTTCTTTAAACTTGATAGGGATTTCCTCTCCACTAAGACAGAGATTAAATGTTCAAACAACATGTTTGGCCTAGTCTTCAATAACTCCATATATACAGCTCCAGAACCTGGTGCTTTGTCATTTTTGAATTGTTTAACTGTATCCTGTACTTCCAGTGTTGTTATCTCCTGGATTTCTGTGTCATGTACATTGCCTGCAAAGGGGCATATATCATGAAATTTGGATCAATCTTCTTAAACAGTTCTTTGTAGTATGTCTTCCCTCCATCTATACTCATCAGCTGTAAGTTTATACTACTTCTGTCCTTTATTCATAGCTGTCTTATCATCTTCTTTACTTATTTGTACTTTTAACTTCCTGTCCAGTTATTAATTTCTATACATTTAAAGTCCCACACAGCATTTTTTTGTCTGATTACTGCTTTCTTTGCCCCTCATGTCAGTGTTACATACCTGCTTCTACAATCAGTCTTATTGCTTGTAAGCCATCTGTTATAGGCCTCCATATACTCCTTCACTTTTGCAGCGGTATAATCATCCCACCAATCATTTCAAATTTGCCAGACATGTTCTCAGGTACTCCAAGACTTTCAAAGGCAGCATCATGAGTAGCTCTCACAATTGTCTTATACACTACTTCCACTGTTGTATCATCAGTCTGATGTAGCTTCTCATTCAATCTCAGCTTCTATAAGAAGACAATTGAAGGATCCTGCAGTAAATTTAAATTATACTGTGGTTGGTCCAGTTTCTCTCTATTCTCGTTCGTTATTTGATTTACCAGTTATTCTTCAGCATCTTTCTGTAGCACCACATTTCAAAAGCTTCTGATCTCTTGTCTGAAATGTTGATTGTCCATAATTCTCTTCAGTGCAACGCTATACTCCAGACAAATACTTTCAGAAAAGACTGAGTGAAGTGGTACAATGGTTAGCACACACAACTTGCATTTGGGAGGATGATGGTTCAAATCTGTTTCCTGCCATTCAGATTTAGGTTTTCGGTGATTTCCCCAAATTGCCCCAAGTAAATGCCAACATGGTTCCTTTGAAATGGCATGGCCAATTTCTTTCCCAGTGACCTTGACCTTGACAGTGTGTTAAACTGTAATCTTTCCTCCTTTCTTCCTTCAGAAATGACTTCCAAACACTTAGATTTAAGTTCGATGGTAGCAAATTTCATGAAACATGTTTTTAGGAAATGTCAGTGGCCATAAAAATGATTAAAAACATAACACAGTCTATACTACATAAAACATTTTATTTTAAAAAAAGGGTGACCAGTTTCAACTAATATCTGACCATACTCAGACCGTTACATACTCCATACTGACTGCTGGAGCTGGTGGTGTGGAACACTAACTGCTCTTGTCTAGTGTGAAGAACAACTGCTCTGTTTTTAAAATAAAATATTTTATGAGTCTAGACTGTTTCTATTTTATTTTTAATAACAGATTTCTCTTTCTCAGAAATGCTCTTCTTGCTATTGCCAGTTTGCATTTTATATTCTCCCTACCTTGGCCATCATCAGTTATGTTGCTGCCCATAGTAGAATCTAGAACATTTACTGAAGTGATATCTTAGGAACTGTATTGTGCCCGATGACCTCTTTTATTGCACATGAATAGATTCCAAGAGCTCTTATTACTTATTTTGATTAGATGCTGTGGTGAGTCAGTCTATTGTGACCGCTGCGCAACAGGAGAGTGAATGCCACCTGTTGGTGTTTCGAGCACATAACGTGGTAAGAAAATTATGTAAGTGGAGCAGAGATGAATGGGCAATCTTTGTTGTGATGATATGGTGACAAATGGTGAAATCCTCTGACATAAGCGACTTTGACAAAGACTAAATTTTTATGGCCCAACAGCTTGGAATGAGCATCTAGGTAATGGCAAAGCTTGTCAGCTGTTAGTTTGCTACTGTTGTGAACATGCACAGGAAGTTGTTGATAGTGAAACTACAATTACGTAACGAGATGTTGGTCGTCCACACCTCATCACAGGATGTGCAGGCCTCTGACCACCTCGTTCTGTGCTGAGGCATGGAGATCAGGGGCTTGCCCACTCTGTAAAACAGGGTATATGGTGCTCTGTTGCAAATCTGAAGACAGAATACAATGCTGGTGCAGGCACAAATGTTTTAGAGCACACGAGCACACCATTCAGTGCACATTCTTGAACATGGGGCTCCACAGCAGATGACCCCCCTACATTTTCCCATGTTGACCCATTGGTATTGCCAGTTAAGATTACAGTAGGCATGAGAGCATCAAGATGAGACCATGAATCAGTGGAAATGTGTCGCTTGATAAGATGAATTACATTATTGTTTCTCCAGGTTGACGGTTATGTATGGATACACTGTCATCTGTGTGAATGAGTGCTCGCAATATACAGAGCCATGTATAGAGGCCAAAGGTGGCAATATTACACTATGGGGGACATTCATTTGGGCTCCCATGGAACCTGCAGTACTAATTGGTTTCATCATGAAGGCTGTAGACTATGTAGACATTATAGTGGACCATCTACACCCCTTCATGCATGATATCTTCTCCAATGGCAATGATGTCTTCCATCAGTATAATTGTTGAAACCACAAGGCCAGAATTATGCTACATTGGTTTGAGGAGCAAGATAGTGAACACGCATTGAGGTTCTGTCCACCAATTTCACCTGACTTGAACCCTATGGAACATACCCCGGATACTATCGAGTGCCAGATCCTTGTCCACAAACCACTTGTCTGTAATTTACTGGAATTGCATGATGTGTGTAGACATCAAGTGCTGCATACCTCCAAAAACCTACCAAGGACTTTTCAAATGCATACCATGCATAATCACTGCTGTATTGCATCCAAAAGTAGATCAACATGCTATTAAGCAAGTGGTCAGAATGTTTTGGCTCATCGTTGCATTTGGAAGTGCCATCTAAACATCCCGCCGACAAAACCCCTTCCCCCACCCCACCCCCACCCCACCCCGAAAAGATCAATCTATTGCAGAAATTGACTCGAGCTCTAAATGTCAAAGAATGTTAATTTATCTTTATCATAGAACATGAAACAACATTATTTATGAGTTGCAAGTGCTCATGTACCTGCATGTGCAAATTATGTGACACTGATACTCTTGACAGCATACTTTTAATGATCTGATGATGTCAGCAAGCTGAAACTGGTCATTGTAGACTCTATAATGATGTGCAATCAAGATGACCATTTATGAACAATTCATATTACGCCATGATGGCAGGTGGTGCACGTAGCAGGTATTGTGGATCCACGATACCTGCTCCATTCACCAACGCAGGCCATAATGGTGTCACATGGTCTGAAGATGGTCACATTTGGATCAAAACCAGTTTCCATCGCCAGTAAATAATTTATGAATAACGTGCCAAACATGATTGTGGCCTCATTTATAAACTTCATGTCTTCAATTGATAAATTTCATGTGTGTGCTAATAATCTGTGCTGGTCAACACTTAGAAGGAGTATACCAAAACCTGTTTAAGATGTGTTAATATCATTCTGCCCTCTTATGTTTCTGTCATGTAGAGACTGGTTTACAAAAAGTCAGTCTTTCCATCCCCCACTTAGGAATGGGACAAAAAGAAACCTGAAAACACATACAATAAAAAGTACTCTATGGTATGCATAGTACAGTGATTTTCAAGCTTTATATGTTGAGCAATGCAGTAATGTGGTGCATACTTCATATGCAGATGTGCATTGCCGGGTCTGTATGTATCAGTTTAGGGATATGCATAAAATCTCTACATGTTTTCTAACCGGATTTCCAAAGACTTTGTGTTTATAAAACTAACTAAAATTGTGGAATTGATACTGTTCTTTGTGTCACTAAACTTTTCCTCTCACTGTTCATTTTGTTCACTCCAACTTAAATTCATAAAAAGGATTTATTAAAAAATCCTTCTCCTCTGGATTGTATTATTAATCTCTTACAATAATCTATTATTATCTGCAACAGACTGTAATATTTGCACTATAATCCTCATAGACAATTTTCATTTTCAGAATTTGATACTTTAGTATCCAGTGTGATTCAGATACCCCACCTGGCCTGAGTATCGATAGGAAGAACATGTCAGATATACTTGGGCTCCAGAAAGCAGCCATGAATTTCACCCACGTGAATGGCAAGCATGTAAGATGCTGCCACCCTCTGACAAGTGTTAACCGGCACACACTGCAGCCTGGCTATTGCTGACCTGTCTCTCACTTAGTCACTGAAACCTACAGTCATGTGCCATGGAATAGTAGACTTTTTACCTTGGCTGATATACATTCATGATTTGGATTGCTCTCTGGATTGTTGTATACACTTAAGAGGACTTTGCTACACTCTGGACATACTTCGCGATCTCTGCTGCCATTTGTTTCTGGAACAGTCATTTTTGTTGTGACGACCTCCATGTTACCATCAGTGTGTTATCTTAAACTGTGTTGTACTTGCAGAGAGTAGGACAGAAGAGATACCTGATTTTGTTTTGTTACGTTTGGTAATCGTTAGCTACCTGATTCGTTGTGAACTTATCTTTTCTTTGAATATTGACAAGTGATTTCCAGTTGTACTAAACAGTTCAGTGGTCAAGGAACCTACTGGGATATTTGATTTGGACATGTGTAAAGCTTCCCCCTCCGCCCCTCCCCTGTACAGCTGATTAGCCACATGATATGTTTGGTGAAAGAGCTCAGTTTGTGCTCCAGTGTTAGGGATTTTTCTTTGACTTTGTCTTGCAGTGTTCCATAGTACGATCTTGCTGTAATGGATAGTAAATTGTTGTTGTAATAAAGAATACTTTGAGGATGTATTAATAATTTTCTCTTTCAGCATAATATTTACTTGACTTACTAGCAAATTTTCACTACTTATCACCCAGTTTGTTTCTGTGTCTATTCACTGCTGTTTGGGCAGTTGGCGAGTGTGATGCCAACTGCACACACAGCTGTTTTTTTACTCTGGGAGTAGTGCTCTTATTCATTTGAAGTACTTGTAATTGACAGTGCCATACACTTTTCCTCATTGGTCTTTCACAAAAGCATGAAGAGTTTTTCAGTAACATCCAGCATTATTGGTGAGTAGGACAATTGAGGTGCACTGCATCAGCCGTCACTGACAAGGGTCCTTTTCTGCATAATAAATTGCTGGATAAATTGCTTAAATTTTTTATGCAAAAGTCATTTTGTTTGCTTACCGGATGTTGCCTGAACAAGTCTTGTTTTGAGACTTCCTGGCAGATTAAAACTATGTGCCGGACCGAGACTCGAACTCGGGACCTTTGCCTTACGAGGGCAAGTGCTCTACTGACTGAGCTACCCAAGCATGGCTTACACCCCGTCCTCACAGCTTTAATTCCGCCAGTACCTCATCTCCTACCTTCCAAACTTGACAGAAGCTCTCCTGCGAACCTTGCAGAACTAGCACTCCTGGAAGAAAGGATATTGCTGAGACGTGGCTTAGCCACAGCCTGGGGATGTTTCTAGAATGAAATTTTCACTCTGCAGTGCAGTGTGTGCTGATATGAAACTTCCTGGCAGATTAAAACTGTGTGCCGGACCGAGACTCGAACTCGGGACCTTTGCCTTTCGCGGGCAAGTGCTCTACTGACTGAGCTACCCAAGCACGACTCACGCCCCATCCTCACAGCTTTAATTCCACCAGTACCTCGTCTCCTAACTTCCAAACTTCACAGAAGCTTTTCTGGGAAGAGGAGAGTTTCTGTGAAGTTTGGAAGGTAGGAGACGAGGTACTGGTGGAATTAAAGCTGTGAGGGCGGGGCCTGAGTCGTGCTTGGGTAGCTCAGTCGGTAGAGCACTTGCCCGTGAAAGGCAAGGTTCCGAGTTTGAGTCTTGGTCCAGCACACAGTTTTAATGTGCCAGGAAGTTTCATATCAGCGCACACTCCGCTGTAGAGTGAAAATTTCATTCTAAGTCTTGTTTTCCTGACAGTGTTCCTCATACCTAAATTTCTGGCACTGTATGATGAAATTCTGTGAGTATGACTTAATTTACTGTCAGTGGCACAAAATTTGAAATAAATGGCTGTTTTGAGCCTCTAAGTCCAACAGGAGACATGAACAAGCCCAGTTCTGCATCATATAAATGCAGAGATAATGAAATATGGAATAAGAGTCATAATTATGTTCAGGAATTTACATGGTCATGTAATTGTGGAATTCTGTAATGTCATAAAGCTGGTAACCATAATCCAAAATAGGATTGATGGTACTGAAAGTTGTCATTTATGTATTCTCTGTTTTTTTAATTAAAGCTCTTATAAGTGCTATTCCAAATATTCTTATACGGTATATTATGTCTCTAAATGCTTCTATATCAGCACATCTCCCCATGTTTTTCTCATCTATGTTATTATCTTGCCTAGAGGAAAAAATACCCCTTGTGAGCCGAGAAAAACTACACATATCAGAAGTTCATTATTGGTCTATTTCTGCTGTTATTTTTATTTTTCAGCCTTTCCTTTCCTTTCCTTTGTGCAAAACAAACCAGAGATTTCAATAGTTCCTTATCCAAATAAATTTTTCCCTCTCATGTCAAATGTGTTTGATTTTGGTGTTGCTGTGTCATTATATTTCAAAAAATGTGCATGCTGGTGTAGCTGGCAAAGTATACCAGGCGTTAAGTTTACTTAAGGTGGACCTCTTTAGTCTTTTAGGAAAACTGTACTTATGTAAATACATAAAGCAGAATATTTTATGGTCTTTATTTACATTTTTATTTTAGCATATGTTGTGTTTTAAGTGTTGGGCAAGGAAATTTTATACATTAGTTAGTTAAATATCATAAGTGGGTAAATGATTTATGTGACCTCATCTCTGTTTTTATAGCACATAGTAAATACTAGCAAATAATCCTTCTATAACCACACAATAATACTAGCAGATTCCCTACTATTTTTGTATGTTGTATGTAGCTTTAGACAGCAACTCAAAGTAAAATAGGCATGAAGTGAATTGTTGCTCTTAATGCCACATTGTATTAGCCTTCATATTGTTGGGAGGTGTTTCTAGAAATGACCAGAGATCAAACTTTAAAGTTCTGTGGACAGGCATTTATCCTCTGGATCCCCAAGTGAGACAGCAAGTAGGATTGTGTACCGTATGTGAGTTTATCACTATTTGAGATAAACTGAAATAGTAGCTCTTGCACAGTGAACATGGTTTTATAAATACAAGTGTGTGTGGGGCCATGTTTATTATGTTCAGTATTACATTATATAGTCTTCCTAGTTCCACGAATGTTTTATGTTCCCTGCAGCTTTTCAATGTTTAAACTATTATTTGACATATTTGTCTTCTGTTTCATTGTTATATTTTACAAATGATAAGAGAAACATTTATGCCTCTCAACATCTCAGGTTTTTTATAGTTGACCTGTTTTGCTGCATTGCATTTAGAATTTTTAGTACTTTGTATTCTTTTTACGTAATTTTTTTTAATCTTTATGGTTCATTTCTGTTGTAGGGAAGAAACATGAGAATTTAGCAGCAGTTCTGTGATATATTTCCACTGTTTTGTCATTGGACATCAGCTTTTAAGAAAAAGAAAAAAATCTAATTCCAAAAATATTAGTGGTTTGGACAATGCTGACATTGTAAAGTGTCACATTTAGAAGTTATCAACTGATAATTTTTGTCAAAACTGATGTGCTTTCAGGCAATGAAATGACATATTGTCCAGTACATTATTTTGTTTTATTTTCATTTGTTAATTAGGTATAACTGTAATTTGAACTTGAGTTTGTTTGGTAGAGCCACCATCACTTGAAAGTCATGTAATTTATGTAACATGCAGAAATAGTGAGAAATTTAAATTTAAGTGTACACTCAAAATGTTCCAAAGAAAAATGGTGTCATACTTGTAGCAGGAAGTACAAGAAAAGCTCTAATTAAAACTTGTTTATTAATTGTTGGATTCTACTTAAATTTAATGTGCACTGTTTGGTTGTAATTACCTAAATACTTCTGGAAACAGTTTACCTTACTTAATTTGTTGTGTCACACTGATTAAATTTCAATAATAAGTTGTACAAGTGACTAAGGAGTCTGTATGATGAAATATGTTGAGTGATACTATTTTCAATTATTCAGAAATTTATATGAATATCACTGCTTGTGAACAAGATATTAAATTAATCAAGAAGAGTCAGTTGAAAATAATGTTTAGTGTAAGTGCAAGAGGTGGTCATACCACCATACTGTAAGTTAATTTGCTTTTTGTTTCAGTAAATATTTGAATGATCATAGCATATCTTTTCTGCACATGTTAGGATGAAGGTTCAGAGGAATAGTTATGAGATTCAGATTTTAGTAGGGGCAGGAGTTTTATTTGCTTTTTGAGTCTTACCTGATAGACAGTCCTGCAATGCAAAATCTGGCATTTGAGTTTCCCAGAGCCTTGTCAGATAGAGTTGCTTACTTTGAGTCTTGCACCTGATGTGTTGGGATTTCCTAATCTGCATAAAGTGGACTGTAGGGGAGTTACACAGGACATACTTAAGTTGTGCCTACTACATTCATTTGGGGTTACGGAATTTTCCTTTACTCTCTATTTGCTTTAGATAGTCTCCCAGGCCAGGTACCATGCTACAAGAAGTCATGGCACCAGGCAGCTCTTTCAGAGAAGTACTATTGGGGGGATGACCAATATGAGTGTTTGCATTCTCCTCCAGATGTTGTGTTTGATGGAAAAGGTGGACTAGGCAGGATTAATTAAAGCTAAAAAATGTCCTTTGTCAATCTTGTTTCCACTACATGTAATAAGTGCATTCAAAATATTAAAAAGATACAAGGGGAAACCAATCAAAAGTGATCATAGAAGTTTACATCAATGGTACACACCTGACCTCAAAAAATTGAGAACACGTCATTAATCTTTATAACAGATCAAAGAACAGTGAAGAAGATGTACTTCAGTACTTTCAACTATAGAAGAGGTACAGATCAGAAATTATAAAACAGAGACAGATGGAAAATGATAATTGTATGCAGCAATCACAAAACAAATGCAAGGCTGCTTGGAACATTATCAAATCATCTTGGTAATACTAACAGAACTGCATATGATATGACCAGTATCACACCCGCTGAAGTGAATAACTTCTTTATTAATTCTGGTAACAAAGAACACCCAGCTCTTAATCAACATCTCAGGGGGGGGGGGGGGGGGGGGGGGAGATATTCGTATTGCACAACAAACCTGCAATATCTACATACCTAGATTCACCGCCTGCGGACAATACTGTGCCCATTACAACTCCATCCAACACCCCCAGCATCATATGTTCATTTCTTTGTTTAACCTTAGCAGAGAAACAACAGCCTTTCTTCCATATACTGGTGTCCTGTTAGGATCGACTGTATTAAGGAAAATGATACAGTGAACTCATATTCTGCTTTAGATTGTTTGAGGGCAATGTAAAAACTGATTTGGGCTTCTGCAAGTCAGAATTTTACTACATCTCTTGCCAATGCAGTCTGTCATACACATGGTAAACTGTCTGAATTGTGGAAAAACATTGCACTGGACATGAGCAGCACGTAAGTTTAGGATTTACAGACAGTGTCAGTAAAGATTGTGATGCTGACCACGGTCTCCTTAAAAAAAAAAAAAAAAAAAAAAAAAAAAAAAAAAAAAAAAAACTTAATACCAGAATATGAGAGTAAAAAAAGCAAATTTCAACCAACAATACATAAATAGAAACAGTTAGGATCCAAGAGCTGGAATATGAACCATCGACAGAATGCTGGTTCGTAACTGCGCTAGCCTCCTGGCATCAGTCCACAACTTACCTGATGATAACAAATCGGTCTGAAGTCCAAATATTTTAAAAGTTTGCCGCAATGATTCACCTGAGAATGTTTCAATCTGCTCTGTTGTAACTTGGAAGTATAAGTGACCTAGTCATAACATTACAGGTATTTCGCTGCACTCATTGTACGCTTCTTTCTGTTTAACATAGTGGTGATGTGACTACATTTCTTTTGGAAGAGACTTTTTTTCAAATCGTAGACTGAGAGTATTGACATCTGGAAAACAGCAGTGCATTTAACTGTATTGACGTAGATACTGTGTACATTTTTTATCATTGTTGGAGATTGTTATACACGCAAATTCCAAGGCATACTGTTAATGAGTAAATGGTAGCAGAAGGCAAGATCATTATATTAATGATTCACTTGGGGTAGATTATGAAGAAGTTAATGACACAGTCATTCAGTTTTCATTCAGGTATGTACTGCCATTGTTAACAATGATATTGACATGAAAATCTGCTGACAAGGAGTGTAGGTGCCCTCATACCAGCTTCGGTCAGAAGAGTGGATGTGGATCCGTATTACATTTAGGAAGTGTGAAAGATTGGAGAGAGTGATGGTATGAAGGGGAACACTGCTACTAGACATACACGTGTATCTAACTAACGAAAGCAGTCTGATGGTAATACTAGACCTGTAACTTCCAGGACTGATGACCTCAGAAGTTAAGTCCCATAGTGCTCAGAGCCATTAGTAACTTCCAGGCAGATTCAAGTCCTGTACCAGACTGGAACTCAATCCAAAAACTCTCCTTTTACAGGCAGTGTTCTTACCAGTCGAGTTATCTGAGCATGACTCACAGTCTGTCCTTCAAAGCTTCACTACTTCCAGTCCCTCCCCCCAACTTTTGAAACTCTTACTTCCTTAAGTGCTCATTCAAAATGGTATGCAGGAGAGCTTCTGTGAAGTTTGGGAAGTAGAGGAGAGGTACTGGCAGAGGTAAAGCTGAAGCTGTACGATCAGAGTTTGTAAAGAACCAAGATTTCGACCAGTTAGAAAAAGTGGACTGTTTGATCTCACTTTTACTAGTGAAGTATTTGTTGCCATCTTAATTTTACAATATGCAATGTATGGGTTTTGTGGAAGAATTTGATACACTGGAGCATTTTCAGCTATTATATTTTTCTTATTTGAAACTAATGAGAACATTTTTGTAAGCTACAACTTGTGAACATAAAATCCCAGGAAAATAGTCATCCTATCAGTTTCACTTTAAAAATAGAGAATGGTAAATGGGAACATAGTTTTGAAGAGAAATTGTTCCCAAAAAAAATGTAAGCTTGATAATTTAAGTTGCTCAATTAACAACAAATACCATGTATACTTACAAAATCTTGAAATTCTATTTGCATTGTTGCAAACTGTAATTTTTTTTTCATTAGGTAAATCATCTTTCTTTTATGAAAAATGTTAACTTCACCAAAAACATTTTTATTTGATACAAAATCATAATATGTAAATAAAATTACATAGATATAACATACTGGAAACTTCAATTTTTGATTCATTGTTGTTTTATATACTTTTTGTAACTATTTTTGCTCTAAGTTTTTCCTGCTAATAAAAACACATAGTTTTGTCTACATTTTCACTGATAAGGAAACCAGATGTTAACATAATAATTAGTATATATAGCTCAGTCTGCATTGCCAATGAACTCTTGAATGCCTGTGCCTTAATGGCTAAAAGACATGCCTAAAGTGTGTGTGTTTATGTTTGTGTATTTTGTAAAGAAAAAATTTTTGTAATACTTTCCTTAAACAGTTATCATTGACTGTTTAGGTTCACTTTTACTACTAATTATAAAGTTTCTGTTCAATTTTCATACTTCCAATAGCAATGTAATTCATCATTTCACCATTACTTCACTTTTCTGACAGAGCTCTAACTCAGATGATTAATTTTACTGTCTTATTTCTGTTCTATTTAGCAGCTTATTATCATATCACTGTTGTTACTCATCACTCGAACCATTCAAAGTGTACACTTTGTTTTTATTTTGTTTATCGTCTTTACCATACTGTTGCATACAGATTATTCTAGCTCTGTTTAGTGAGGTTCTGTTCCTGATACCAGTCAGCTGTTTAATGACCACTGCCAAAGTCTACTGGCCTTGGCCTCCCCTCTCCCTTAATAGATATGCTCCTTTCATTTCTGGGAACCTTTGTTCCCCTTTTGCAGAGTGCCCCGCGATGCAGTGTCCCCCACCCTCACTAGCCCAGCCCAGCCCTACAGTGGCATCCTTGCAAGCTTTGCAAGTGAGCACACTAAGCTCCATATTACACACCCAAATGTCCAGTCTCTGGCAAATCATCTCGACAAGTTCCATTACATATTTCAAGACATAGACAGCCATCTAATACTTCTGTCGGACACCTGGCTCAAACCAAGTATTCCCACAAGTTCAATAAATCTAGACGGTTACATCTTTGTTAGGCACGAAAGATGAGGAGGTGGAGTAGGGGTTTACATATGCCTTGATTTATCACGTACTGTGTTACACATCCAACAATAATGAAAATAAGCAAGTGGAATATATGTTCATAGAGATCAAATCCCTTAATAGAAAGTGCCTAATGCGTGTCCTCTACAAACTTCCTAAAGTTCAAAACTGGTCTTTCAAGTCTCAAACTGAAGCATGAGCATAGAATTATACCGGTTGACACTAACAAATTTTCTATACAATAGTCCTTTCAGTATGAAATTTAAGCCAATGCTTTCTTCTTAAAATGTGTCGCTACTTCAGCATGTTCCTATCTATCATACGAACAGTAGTCATGCTCTCATAGATACATTTGCAATGAAATCCCCAAGCTGAGTAATTTATATGTCTCAAATATCTGCACCTGGCATGTCCAGCCATGACATACTCTCTAGAATGTCCAGAAAGAGACTGCAATTTACTACTTACCAAGATTTCAGACTGTGAGGCAAACAGAGGAGCTACTTGATTGAGCAGTAGCGGTTCCAGTCTCTCAAACTGACATACAGTTGGGAGAGCGGTGTGGGTCTCGGGTTCAATTCTCGGCGGAGTCAGGGATTTTCACCTGCCTCGAGATGACTGGATGTTTGTGTTGTCCTTATCATTCATGAAAGTGGTAAGATTGGACTGAGCAAAGGTTGGGAATTTGTATGGGCTCTGATAACTTAGCAGTTGAGTGCCCTACAAACCAATCATCATCATCATCATCCATATCCGCATCCAGTGATGCCTATGAGCTGAGGATGACTTGGCGGCTGGTCAGTACCTTGGGCCTTCATGGCCTGTTTGGAAGGAATTTAGTTTTAGAGATTTCAGACTCATTAATTCGTCTGTTCTTGCAAGTAAGGTACAATAAATAGTTTGGGGGACATCCTCTATTCTTTTCTCAGTCATAAAAAAATCTCCATGGGTCTACTTACAAACTTACTCAACTATATGACAAGTAGGCTCCCCTGACGAGCAGAAAAATAAGAAAGAAACATGCACCTTGGTTAACTGAATAACTAAACCAGCTTTTGATTCTCAGAGGTCCTGCATATTGGACATACAAACTAAGTCCCGCATCTGAAAATCATATTGCTTACAAGCAATAGTGTATTCCCATACATTAATCAAGAACAGAAATAGCCCAGCTGTCCTGTGGAAAAACCTGCATGGTCTTGGTACAGGCAAAGTAAAAGCTGCAGCTGATCCCATTGTCGCAGTTGAACTGAAGCAGTACTTCATGTTACCTACAGTCACAATTGAACCACATACGAAATAGAACATGTTGATTACTTGTGGTTTTGTGGGATTTAAGGGACCAGACTGCTACAGTCATCGGTCCATTGATTAGTTCATGAGGTTAAATGACTGTAGCAACAAAAAATTCTATCTGAAGCATGTTTCTTGCAATACTGTCATGCATGTCAGACCAGCATCTACAGGACGTGATGGCATCACAGTACAAATGATGAATATTATTATTGACCCATGACTGTCCACTATAACAGATATCTTCAAACACTCCTTGACCACAAGTGTTTTTCCTGAGTTCTGGAAACAGCCCCTTAATACCTGAATAAATTGCCACCAGAAAGAAAAATCATATTTTGTAACCAGTAATGAAATATTACAGAGTACATAAGGTCAAATGTAAGATGTGTTGCACCTCTCAGATATAATCAGGTATATCACATATTTGCGACAACAGGCATTTGAGAAATTGAATACTCACAGGAAATCACTTAGTAAAAGATATTTATTTAACATTTTGATGTTACATTGATAGAATTTCTGGTGGCATACATTTCAAATAACAACATAGTCTTATTTGTGAAATTCTGGGATGAATATTAAACGTACTACATACAAAAACTAGTTGCCCTGTAGAATTTGATATTTTATCTCTTTGCCTTGTGTCAGTAACCTGAGGCTAATGACCTAGGTAGACTTACTGGGACCAGTGTTCGTGGACCTTGATGATGCTGTGGTAGTTCTGCCTTTATACAGGCTGAAGCCTACCTTTTTTTCCTTCAGTTGTAGCATATCATATATTGTGTATTATGGGGAAATCTGAAACTGTCACAGCCCAGGGTGCATACGACCCAGGACAACCGGGAATTTTTTCATCCGGGAGAAAACCGGGAAAAACCCGGGAATTTTTCGGAATTCCAGGAATTTTTCATTGTTTTAGCTTTCAGTTAAATGTTTGTAATTTTGACTGCAGAATTGATTCTCTAGCAAAGAATGTTATTGTATTCTGCTAGTGGAGAATGATACTGCAGCAATAAAACATACATAAGAGGGAAAAAAATAAAACTTTAGTGGCAAAGAAATATGCAATTTACAACAACAAAAAACCGTGCACGCACAAGCGTCTGCAAATAGCAAAAATATGTCAAAGGTCTTAGGGCGCAGACTGTAATTCTTCGTAACAATAAACTGCTTGCTATGAGCATGACGTCACAACTGTTCACATAAGGTTCGTTTGACCAACTGCCAGCGGTGTGTTGCGCATGCGCATTTGACTCGCGTATGAGCAGTACCTTCTCCCGCTACTTGAAGTTTGGCTGTTAGCTGTATCGATAGTAGCAGCAAGCAGCCAGATGCAAACGAGAAAATTTTTTCTCGCGTGCCCTAGCTGGCAGATTCACACTTGCACAGAGTTGTCTGAGTTGTAGTGGGGATGGGGTTAACCTCCACGTGACCCGTGTTTACGTTCAGTGATTTCGCTGCTTCTTTTCGTGTGCAGCTCCCACGTCAAATGAAAACAAAACGGATTTCTGTGGCCGGGAGCTGTCAAGTGAATTAAAATACATCCACATAATTACGGAGGGCAAAAATATATTATTAATTTCAGTTTTCTGATTTTATTTAATTTCCAAGTTAGTAGCAGTCAAGCATTAATCGCCTTGCAGAACAGTGAAGTTATTTTTGCAAGTTTGCTAAGGAAATTTGGCTTTATTAATCTTTCCGCCGAGGCAATCATTTTATTTGAAACGAAGTGTTTCATTCAACAGCATTGGCTAGTTCCAACTGTTCGCTGAATTTCAAGTGCACGTTATCATCTTCTGCCATATATGGCATTATGCCATAATAAAGAACCAAAAATGAGATCCTAGAGTACTGGTACTCCAAGAAAATGTCCATCCCAAAAACCAAACTGAAAAGCTTAATATCAGATGGGACTGACTTCATTGTGAATCTGGAAAAAGCCAATTTGCACTTCAAGCCGAATTATGCATTTTAGTATGGTTTACGAAATTCCGATCCTCTTTGGAATATCCTCTGATGCACTGTTTCTTTTATTGTGTAATGTAAGCTTTCTTAGTGCTTTATACACACGAACATATGGGCTTCCTACGCCACTGCAGTTGCACACGCACAATAATGCCTGTTTTCTGTCTCTCTCTGGCAACCGGTAAATTGAACCTATTTCTAACAGTCTCCGGATAGTATTGCGAACGGTGGTTAGAAAAGCGTTACTTTCAAAGTAAATTTCTTTTTACGCAAGATGAGTTATGTTACGAGTGAGAAAGTGGGATGGATATCTAAATCACAGAGCGTTCGAAACTGAACAGTTTGAGGACCAGCCACTTACAAGAATTTCGAGCCGAGACATTTATGTCATAATTTTAAATTTACTGGCACATTTGTGTGATGTGTCTTAAAGTATATCACACGCAAAAAAGATAAATATTACATGTGAAAGCGTAGCGCCTGTTGTAGCGTGTTAATCTTAGAGACTAACGTATGTAAAGGCTTAGCTTTTCTTGTAGATATACGGTACTGTGTACATTAATGTAAACCGTTAACTTTTCCTCTTGCGTGTTCGTGCTATGTAACCAGTGATCTTGCTATTGGCTGACTATAACACGTGTCCTATGCTCTGAATAGCTGATGTCATCGGCTGATGAGATCTCGTGGCTTGAGATATGACTCGCTTACAAAAGGACATCGCAACCTCGGTTTCAACGCTCCGGTTTTTAAGTCTCTCCAAAACTTCTTTGCCCCGTCTTTTCCTTTTTTTCCGGGAAGTTCTAAGCTATTGTATAAAACGTTAACCATTCAAAGGATTGATAAGTTTTACAGTTCCGAGGGAAAATCTACGGAAAGCCTACTGTCACTTAGGACAGAAAAAGTGTATTTTCGCCCGCGAAAAAGCATATTTTTTAAACGGGATATCCGGGAGAAATCCGGGAATTTTTTTCCTTGTCCCCGTATACACCCTGCAGCCACTCTCTGCAAGTGGTAACAAGCTTTGAAATATCAATGTGCATTTCATGGAGCATAAAACCTTGGGGGTCCTTCGATAAGAAAATAAAAGCCTCAGGGTATTAGCAATTCATTACAATTTCCGCATCACCTTAAAAGTGAAATGTTACGAGTCAAAACAGTGTTTTTTTTTTTTTTTTTTTTTAAAGTCTTAGTCCTTCACAAAAGCTGGGAACAAGACAAGAATGTTCACCTGATTAGACTGAATCAGATTCCATATCAAGACTCACTTTATCAAAAAAGTTTCATATATTGAATACAAATGTCTGTTTCAATCAGAAAATAAATAAATAAAACATACACTTTATGTGGTTAGGGTGTATAAAATCCATTTTCATGAATAAAATTTAATGCTGCGACCACTCCATTGCTAAAATTCTCTTAACACTGATATGATCCCTGTGTGCAAGCTGAATGCCAGGACAGTATAAATCACCCAGTCCCTGTGTCTGCTTTGAGCCAGAACTGATAGAGTGGTATGATGCACTATGGCTTGGCAGAATAGCACATAAGACCTGCTCATGAGGTCACCAAATATGATTGTGACATCATTCAATTGGTTTACATCTGCAATGTTCAGGTGTGAAACTTATGTATCTGCCCCACAACAGTATGCAGGGTAATGTAGTCATGGAGTCTTAGTTGTACTGAACTGTAAACCTGAGGATGAGAGACATCATTTTTAATATTTTTGTAGCTCAAAGGTTTGGTTGTATTGAATATTAAAATTGCCATTAACCTCATACACAGCTGCTACCACTAATAATGGTACATAGGATATATCTCAGTTCACGGAAATGATATTAATGGAAAAACTGCCTGTAATAACTGTAATTATTCGTGGAAATCTGCTTTCCAGGTGGGTAATATAGGTAACTATCGACAGTCACATGGTAAACATCGCCAAGATAAAAAAGAAACAATGAAAAAACAAGAAACCTAAAAACTCGTCTTGCAAGAGGCCTACTACAAAAAGAGTGCCATGTTGCATTAATAATAGATATGTGGCTGCAGTGGGTAGATAGCCAAAGACAAAGAAGTGTAATTTTGACAATGACTGTATTTCTTTTCCCAGACAATAAATAATTTCAAAAACATACTTTTGACCATTGAAACAGTACGGAAAGCATCTGATGATTTGTTTACACTCAAGTGGGCATAAACTCATAATTGGATCCTTCTAATGACCTCCAGATGCACCTCCAAATGTATCCAAAAACTTTAGAAAAAAAAAACAAATTTCAGTAGTACATAAGTTTCCCAATCATATTGTTATTGAGGAGACTTCAATTGTGGCTGTGACAAGACATCCTGCAAAACACTATAAAATGGATTCTCTGAGAACTACCTAGAACAGATTTCTCGGAAGTCCACTTATGATGGAAATATCTAACAGCAACCAATAGACCTGAACCCTTTGAGGATGACCCTCCATGGCATACAGTCTCTGTAAAGAAACAGACTACTATACAATAGATATAAAACAGACCATAGGGTTAGAGATAAGGAGATGCTGAATGATACATGTTTGGCACTCTAGAGGCAATGTGTGAAACCTTGAACAACTACTGTAGCTTATTATTATCTGTCACAAAACCCCACGAAATTTTGGTCATGTGTAAAGGCTGTTAGTAGTATGAAAGTTAATGTCTAGATACTCATGGATGAAACGGGGATTGAAATAGAGGTTAGCAAAGCAAAAGCAGAAACTCGCATTTCAAATGCTCCTTCGCAAATGAAAATCAATAGGTACTGCCCTAATTTAGTTCTCGCTCATCTGCAAAGATAAATGATATAGATGTTAGTATCAGTAGTGTTGATAAACAGCTGAAATCGCTAAAATTGAACAAAGCTCCAGGCCCCAATGGAATCCCTATCGGATCCTCTATCAAATTTGTGCCTGATCTAGCTCCTCTTTTAACTATAATCTAGTATAGGTCCCTCGAACAAAAAAACTCTGCCCAGTAGTTGGAAGATAGCGCAGGTCACACCTGTCTACAAGAGTAGTAGTTAAAGTGATGGTACCATCTAGTATCCTTATCATCCATTTGCTGTAGATTCTTAGAACATAATGAGGTACCTCAAACAGAATGGCTGCCTCCATGCCAACCAGCATAGATTCCGAAAACATCAATCATGTGAAACCCAACTCACACTTTTCCAACATGACATGCTGAAACCCACTTATCAACACAGTCAAGTAAATGCAGTATATTTCAGAAACGTATTTGACTCCATAGCACATCTACATCATACTCCAACACAAAACAGTGTGTGGTGGAGGGTACTTGTGATGCCTCCTTCCCTATTTCACTTGCAAATGGCATGTGGGAAGAATGATTGTCAGTAAGCCCCTGTATTATTAGCTCTAGTTTTTCAAATTTTCTCCTCGTGGTCATTTGTGACATGTATGTGGGTGGAAGTAATACTCTGAGGTGACTAAAGTCATGATACAGCTGCATGGAGATGGCAGTAGTATCGTGTACAGGAAGCATTAAAGGGTAGTGCATTGACAGAGCTGTCATTTGTGCTTCAAGTGAATTGTTATCGACATGACTATGACCACACGACAGGAACTAATAGACTCTGAACGTGAAATGGTAGTTGGCGCTAGACACATGGGACATTCATTAACAAATTCAATATTCTGAGATACACAGTTTCAAGAATGAATCAAGAATACCAAATTTCAGGCATTACCCTTCACCACAGACAACGCAGTGGCCGACAGCCTTCACTTAATGACAGAGTAGCGGCATTTGCCTAGAGTTGTCAGTGTAAACAGACAATCAACACTGCGCCAATAACAGCAAAAATCAACATGGGGCACATGACGATCGCATCCTTTAGGACAGTGCAGCGAAATTTGGCGTTAATGGGGTATGGCAGCAGGTGATTGATGTGAGTGCCTTTGGTAATAGCACGACATTGGCTGTAGCGCCTCTCCTAGGCTTGTGACTATATATATATGTTGGACCCTAGGCGACTGGAAAACCCTGGCCTGGTCAGATAAGTCCTGATTTCAGTTGGTAAGAACTCATTGTAGAGTTCGAGTGTGGCACAGACCCCACAAAGCCATGGACCCAAGTTGTCAGCAAGGCACTGCACAAGCTGGTAGTGGCTCCATAATGGTGTGGGCTGTGTATACATGGAATCGACTGCGTCCTCTGATCCAGATGAACTGACTGTTGACTGGAAATGGTTCTGTTCAACTACTTGGATACCATTTGCAGCCATTCATGGACGTCGTGTTCCCAAACAATGGTGGGAATTTTTATGGATGACAATCCACCATGTCACCAGCCCACAGTTGTTTGCAATTGGTTTGAACAACATGCTGGACAATTTTAAGTGAATGGTTTGGCCACCCAGATCGCCTGACATGAATCCCATCGAACATTTTTGTGACATAATCGAGAGATCAATTTGTGCACTAAATCTCTCACCGGCAACGCTATCGCATTGTGGATGACAATAGAGGCAGGATGGCTCAGTATTTCTACAGGGGACTATCAACGACGTGTTGAGTCCATGCCATGTCGAGTTGCTGTCCTACGCTGGGCAAAGGGAGGCCCAAAACGATGTTAGGAGGTGTCCATGACTTTCGTCACCTCATTGTATGTTGTCTGACTCTTCTCAGAGAGTATTGTCTCGAAATTTCACTCGTAAACCTCTCCATGATGCACACCACCTCTCTTTTAATGTCTGCACTGGAGTTTGTTGTGCATCCGCCGACTAGACAATCCCATGATAAACCCACCAGTCTTCGTTGGATCTTCTCTATCTCTTCTATCATTCCTATCTGAAAAGTATCCCAAACTGATAAACAGTACTCTACAATCAGTCAAACTAGCGCATTGTTAGCCACTCCCTTCGTGGATGAGTTACATAGATTCTTCCTATGAATCTCACTCTAGCATCAGGATCCTACTATTTGTTTTATGTGGTCATTCCACTTAAAGTTGCCCTGGATATTTACCCCTAGATATGTTACTGTAGATACTTTTTTCCAGCAAGTTGTCATCAATAGTGTAGTTTTACAGCAGTGGATTTCTTTTCCTATACATGCAAAATATGTTACATTTATTTACATTCAGAGTCATTTGTCAATCATCTATAGGTCATTCTACAAATCGGTACTGTCTACTGGCGTTGCTAAATTCTTGTTGACAACCGCATCACCTGTGAACGGTCTTAAAAAGCTTCAAACACTTTTTAATAGATCATTTACATGCATCGTAAATAGTAACGGTCCTATCACACGTCCTTGGGGTACTACCAAAAATGCTTGTACATCTGTCGATTTTTTCCGTTAAGAGTGACGTGTCGAGATCTATCTGCAAGGAAGTCTTGAAACCAGCCGCAAATGTCGCAGCACTATGTATCTCGTGGAGGAACAGAGCGGACTGAGTTTCACAAAATCTTTGTTTGCACAATTCTCTTGATTCCTATATAGGAGATTTTTGTTCTGCAAAAACTTCATAATTCTTAAGCATAAAACATGTTCCATAATTCAACCAAAGACTGACGTCAGCAATATAGGCCTTAGTATGATGGCCCGTATTACAATCTCCCACTGTGAAAATTTTGAAAGACCAAATTAAGTATTTCAGCCTTCTGTCTGTTATATTACGTTTCGTCGCCAATATTGTCACTAAGTGACTGAATAGATGGTTTTGAACCGCTTACTGTTTTTACATAAGACCAAAACCGTTCGGCCTTGCCCACTCATCTCGTATCGGGTGCCTAAAGGATGCTGCATTCTCGGAATGCTATACCACAATTCAAGCAAATACCATTAGTAGTTTTTTTTTCTAAACAGCAGATTTGACAGTACTTAACTTGAATGTACTACATGTTGTCACAAGCGATGGGCGACAGGCAATATAATTCAGAGTCCCTGCCTATATGCAGTGTTCCTGCAAGTTTGACACACAGTTTGTGGATCACTGATAACTGTTCTCATAGCACTCTCTGCGAGGCGAAGCTAATACTCCACTAACGTCAGCCTGAGGCTGGCAGGAGCAGCGCTTATATTTACTTCTTGCAGAGGTCGGCCCTGGCACGGCCGGTCTTTGTGAGTGGGCAATTGGCTGACGTCGCCTCACCGCCTTCTATGGTCTTGCATTCTTCCTCTTCGTTCCGGCGCTTTTGGTTACGCCAGAACATTCTTTCTCTCCAAAGCGATGGCCCATCGTTGTGTAGGGAGTGCGACCACGGTGGGGGAGGCAGGAGTGTGGACACATCGTTGGGCCAGAAGCTGTGGCTCAGGGGTCAAGCTTCCGGCCATACCCCGCCATCTGTCCTGCGCTCTGGCGGAAATGTCCCCCAGAAAACGACCAGAAGGGTACACGTCCACCTTCTGCTGCCATGAAGCAGATGAAGATGGCGGCGACTGCTGCGGTGTGGGTGGGTCCGGCTCCATTGGTAGGACGAGAGGACGCAGAGGAGGAGAATACCCCATCTCAATGTGGTCGTCCCTCGGTGTCGTGATGACACCCTCTGGCACCTGCTGTGGCCGCGCTGTCCTCTGGACCTGTGAATCTGGAGGAAGATGGACTGAAAGACCATCATGTATACGACAGAGGCGAAGTTTATTTTGATGGTAGCACTGCAAGCCATCGGGACCTGAAAGAAGATACATGCAAGCGCCAAGTCGACGGACGATATCGCCTCGCGCCCACCGATATAATCTTCACAAGGATTTAAAGTCACTTAGTCTTGTACAAAAAGGTGTGCATTATTCAGGAACACACATTTTCAATAACTTGCCAGCAGCCATAAAAAGCTTAACAACCAATGAAATTCAGTTTAAGAGAAGCCTAAAGGATTTATTGGTGGCCAACTCCTTCTACACCATTGATGAATTTCTGAGGAAAACCAACTGATTTGTATATAAGTACAACATAACTTCTGCACAATTTCAGTGCAGTAATGTGTTCACTGAAAATTTGTGTGTGTGTGTGTGTGTGTGTGTGTGTGTGTGTGTGTGTGTGTGTGTGTGTGTGTGTAAGTATAATCTAACTTCTGCACCATTTCAGTGCAGTAATGTGTTCATTGTAAATAAGTATTACAGTAGTTGTATTACATGTTTCTTACCTTATAAATAAATATAAAACTTTTTTATTTTAAATTCAGTGCAATAGTATTTGTAAAATGACTCTTAGTGTTCATTAAAAAATGACGATCATTCCACTTGGGACCTGTGGAATGGTACATTAGCTTATTTGTTTTAGTTTAAATATTTGTCATGTATTGTTGTTTTGCTGACATGTTCCACATCCTGGAGGACCTCCTCACTACGGATCAATTGGAATGAAAGTAAATCTAATCTAATCTAATCTAAAGTCTGCTACCGCTAAAAACCCTGTGAAAGACAATATCATGCGGCGCGAAGCAATACTTGCGACCTTCCTTCAGATGTTGAGGAGGGTGGAGCAGTATCCGATGGTGGCGGCCGTGAAGCAATTCCACTGGCGATGGTCCATCTCGTGGGTACGAACGATATGAGGCAAGAAACAGTTGCAATGCTTGATCCCTAGTGTGAGCGGAGCGAAGTTTGGTCATCTGCTGCTTGAAGGTTCTAACAAAACGATCCGCATCACCGTTTCACTGTGGATGCAATGGTGCATTAGTGAGATGCTGTATGCCATTGCGTTCACAGGATGTTTCAAATTCATTGCACCTGAACTGAGGGCCGTTGCCTGTCACTATTACTTCAGGTGAACCTCCTAGGCAAAAAAAAAAAAAAAAAAAAAAAAAAAAAAAAAATCGATGATAACACCTGAACTGTGCTACGTGACGTTGTCGAGTTCGTTGAGACAGAAAAAGGAAACTTGCTATATGAGTCAACCACAGTCAACCAGCGTGTGTTCCAAAAAGGTCCCACAAAATCTGTGTGCACATGTTACCATGGCGATTGCCACTTAGGTGAAGCAGAGAATTTTTGTGGCAGAGCGGACTGATTTTCCGCACATGCGTGACACTGTGACGTAATCTGTTCTATTTGGACGTCCATACCCTGCCAAGTACAGTGTCGACGCACCAGCTGTTTCGTACAAACAATCCCCCAGTGTCCTTGGTGGAGTAACTGCAACACTTCTTTTTGCAAAGCTATAGGGATCAACACACATGACTGTCCACTATCATTTTGAACAAGATTCACACCTTTCTGTTCAGCGAGGCTGTGCTGACGTACAAAGTATCGTCGCACTACAGAGCTTTTTATGCTATTCAACGAGTGAGGCCAAGATGTGCGATTATAATTGAGCAAAATGTTCAAATCTGAATCAGCGTCCGTGGCCTGTGCAATTTTCTTATAGTTCAGCGGAAACGACCGAAGCAATTCAGAATCCTGAGCATCGATGTGACATCAAGATGCAGCAGAAGCGTCAAAGACAGGGCCAATCAAAAGATGTGAAAGTGCGCCTGCATTAGTATGTTGAGCTGTCGGACGATACACAATATCACACTGGTATTGAGACAAGAAGAAAGCCCGTCTTTGCACTTTTGGGACAGTTTGTACAGGAACCGGTTTCGTTGGATGAAACAAGGACTGCAAAGCCTTGTGATCCGTTACTAACTAGAATTTTCAGCCATACAAATAGTGGTGGAATTTGATGACACCTTACACAATAGCCAAAGCCTCTTTTTCAATTTGTGAATAGTTACGTCGAGCTTTGGACAACACTTTTGATGGGAAAGCAATAGGCATGTTTTTATCACCAATTCTGTGCGAAAGCACTGCACCGATTCCTTAAGAGGAAGCGTCAGCTTGCAATACAACGGGTTTGTCAGGATCAAAGTGAACTAAGCATCGATCACTGAACAATGTATCTTTAAGTTTTTGAAAAGCTACGTGGCACTCATCTGTCCATACAAAGGGGACATTCTTGTCGCGCAAGCGAGGAGCTATGATTTGTGCAGCATTCGGTATGAACCGAATATAATTGTTCATTTTCCCTAAGACTGACTGCAATTCCGTGACATTGCAAGGAACTCGCAAGTCTTGTATGGCTAACAATGCAACTGAAAAGGATGTATACTTTGACTGTTTATGACATGAACAAGATACTGCAACTTAGGTTTACAAAAATCGCACTTGTCCAGTCTACACTTCAGTCAGGCATCAGATAACACACGAAACAAAGCACATAAATTTGCAATATGTTCTTCAGGTGTTCGACCTGCTACTACAATATCGTCCAAGTTTGAACAGTTTGGCACTCGTGCAGTCAGCTGTTCCAAATATCATTGGGAAAATGGCGGGTGTGCAAGCACTGCCAAAAGGCAAATGCAAATATTTAAACAAGTCCAAATGAGTATTTACTAGACACACTTTTTGAGATTCTTCATCGAGTGGTATCTGAAGATATGCGTCACGCAAATCAGTTTTTGAAAAGTAGCGTCCAGCGCCTAATTCGTCCATGAGATCTTCTGGGTGTGGCAATGGATAAGTATCAATAACAGTTTGTGGGTTGACTGTAGACTTGAAGTCAACACAGAGGTGAATGCGACCTGAAGGTTTGGGGAGCAAACCCAGTGGACTTGCCCATTGACTAGCTTGTATGAGCGCAATAACCCCACAATCTTGCTATTCTTTTCAGTTCAGCAGCGACTTTGTCCCGTAATGCGATGGGAACAGTTCTGGCCCGGCAAAATTTCGGCTGATCATTGTGTTTCATAGTAATATGGACGACAAAATTGTTAGCTCTGGCTAAACCTTCAGAAAAGAGTTCTGGGAATCCTTTTAGCAAGCTAGCTACACTGTCTTTTGCACTGCATGTGGATACTGACAAAACATTGTCCTGAATGTTAAAGCCAAACAAATTAAATGAATCAAGACCAAATATGTTCTCACACTTGCGTGATTTTAGCTCTGTAAAAGTCACTGTTTGCGTATGCGAGCGATACATAGCAGGCAAATTACATGTTCTGAGAACGGGAAGGTTTTGTCCATTACAAGTCGTCAGTTGCGTGCTGGTTTTAGACAGGCCTGGGGAGCCTAACAGTTCATATGTGTGACGATTTAGCAATGTGACAGAGGCACCCATGTCCAATTGAAATTTGCCACAAATGAGTAAATGAACAAAAAGTTCGTTTGACTGGCGTATCACGGTCGCAGGTTCGAATCCTGCCTCGGGCATGGATGTGTGTGATGTCCTTAGGTTAGTTAGGTTTAAATAGTTCTAAGTTCTAGGGGACTGATGACCTCAGAAGTTAAGTCCCATAGTGCTCAGAGCCATTTGAACCATTTTTTGACTGGCGTATCACTAACGAAATGCATGCTTGCTAGTTGCAGTCTTGGAGTATACTGCATTAATGACATAGACCTTGTGGCAAGAGTTTTGTGAGTAGTCTGAGGTGGTGGTGGTTAGTGTTTAACGTCCCGTCGACAACGAGGTCATTAGACACGGAGCGCAAGCTCGGGTTAGGGAAGGATTGGGAAGGAAATCGGCCGTGCCCTTTCAAAGGAACCATCCCGGCATTTGCCTGAAACGATTTAGGGAAATCACGGAAAACCTAAATCAGGATGGCCGGAGACGGGATTGAACCGTCGTCCTCCCGAATGCGAGTCCAGTGTGCTAACCTCTGCGCCACCTCGCTCGGTCATGAGTAGTCTGAATTCTGATGTTTGTTCCATTGCAAATACGGATTGTACATGTCCTTTCCTACCACAAGCGTAACACTAAGCTTGTCAGGAGGGGCAGTCTTGGAGTTTGTGCCGTAACACCTAGGGCAAGACTTAATTTTGTTACCCTGTATAGCTGTCTGTTTAGCAAACTCCTTATGGGGCGTGGAACGTTGTTTAGTTGGCACGGCTAACGCACGCTGTCGGTGCGTAATGGGGCGATCACAAGCAAGGAACTCAACCTGACAAGTAGCTGGCCGCTCAAATGTATGAGCTGACAAGGCACCAGAATCGTACTGATCTAGAACTTGCACTACCTGCTGAAATGATGGACCTGACTGTTTCAAAATCCGTTCTCTGATTTTGACGTCAGGCACATTGTACATGATCGCATCACGCAACATAACGTCTGAATATATATCACCGCAAGCACATTTGAATTTGCATTTCCTTTTCATGCCCTGCAAAACAGTTACCCACTCCTGATAAATTTGTTCTGACCATTTTTTGCACACACACTTAACGAATGCCATCCTGACACACCAACACTTCCCTGACTTTTGGAAGGCGGCCAAGGTCCTGATGTTCAGGAAGCCAGGGAAAGACCACTCCCTCCCACAAAATTACCGACCCATCAGTCTGCTGTGTTCGCTCAGCAAGATTGTTGAGAAGGTAATACTGAAATGTATCACTAGGCATTGCATCGCCAACGACACCCTAAGACCGGAGCAATTCGGCTTTAGGAATCACCACTCGACAACACAACAACTCCTCCGCGTAGTTGAACATATAACACACGGCTACGACATGAGCAAAGCCACAGGGGCCGTGTTCCTAGACATCGAAAAGGCTTTCGATCGTCTCTGGCACAACGGACTCATACGCAGACTAAGCGAAGCTGGATTCCCAGACGGACTCGTACGTATCATACACTCATATCTCACGAACGGATGTTTCAACACTAACGTGCAGGATAAACAATCAACACAACACGGTATCCAAGCTGGAGTACCCCAAGGGAGCATCCTAGGGCCCATCTTGTTTAACCTGTACATTAATGACTTCCCAGCGACACAAAACACGACGTTAGCCGTCTACGCGGATGACACAGCCATCCTCGCGCAAGACTGGAAAGCGTCGAACATCAATTCACGAATACAGACAGCACTCAGAACAGCTGAGCCTTGGTTGGAGCGATGGCGTATTAAAGTAAACGTCGACAAGTGCGAAGCAGTTCTGTTCACACGCAGACCGAAACTACTGCGCAAACACCAACACTGTAGACCAATAACACTACATACGCGCCCAATACGTTTCCGAGAGAAAGTCAGGTACCTTGGTGTCTGGCTGGACCGGAAACTTACATGGGGGGACCACATCGAATACGTTGCCAACCGAGTGCACGCGAGGCTCAAACAGCTCTACCCAATGCTCAACAGGGAAAGCACACTGAATAGGAGGGTGTCGAGGTCCTTATACATGACACTGATTAGACCTCTGATGACGTACGCAGCTCCCGTCTGGGGATATGCAGCTCCCACACGACTGCGCCGCCTGCAGATCATACAGAACAAGGTGCTACGAATCATTAGCAATGCTCCACGCTACACACGCACCGTGGATCTTCACCATGAATACCGCCTTGATACCCTCAAGGAAGTATTCAAAAAAAACGCCACACGACTATACAGGAACTCGAGACACTCGAACAATCCTTTCATCGTCACTCTGGGAAACTACGATCACAACCACAGGTGGAAACATAAGCGGCCAAAGACACTGCTAGCTAGGGCATAGCCACCTATGGTTAACTAACATACGCAAACAGCGACAAACGTCGGCAAGCCCCTGCATATCAGCAACACTGACTGGCAACTACCAGCTGCTATTAGTGCCGACCAACAGGCCACAGCAGGGACACCGACGAGCTCGCCCACAGACGCACAAACAATCTGCCAACATTCCCTCACACTGTGCCTCTGGTATATGACCTATCGGACACAAGATCGATAACAAACCTAACTGTTGCAGGATGCTGACGCTGAACGAGGACTCTGTACCAGCACCCAGCGCCAGCCGCCGAGCAGCACTAACGCACAACGTCAAGGTATCGACATGCATGATACCCACTACTAACAAAGCCTATCCTTACACAACCTATCGCAGGCAGCAAGACAACTGCTACTGCTCTTGCCGCCCGACCTAACTTTCGCAGAGGTTTTTTTCCCTTGGCCCTTGCCTTGGCACTTTTTTTCCTCTGCCCTTCAAACCACCACCCTTCGTCAGATTTCGACCAATCTATCTCCAGATGAGCGCGTATTTTATCACATCCACAAGAAAACCTAAATCGGGCAAGGTAGAAGAATGTTTTTTACCCATTCGCCAAGTGTACAAGTTAGGCGGGTCGACAACATATTCCTGTCATGTGACGCACATGCCGTCACCAGTGTCCTATAGAATATATCAGATGTGTTTTCCTGTGGAGGAATCGGTTGACCTATGACCTTTCGATCAAATGTTTTCGGTTCCGAGTGGAGAAGCACGTCCTTTCGTCTACTAATCGCACGGTTTTGCGATGCGGTCGCAAAACACAGATACTAAACTTATTACAGTGGACAGAGACGCCAATGAACGAACGGACAGATATAACTATGCAAAAATAATGAAAGTAAAATTTTCGCTTGTGCGAAGACTTGAACCAAGGACCTCTCCTTCCGCAGCTGCTAAAGCTACCACGAGACCACGGCGTTCCTGTGCCCATGTGCTCCTTGATGTTGCGTATGTAGCCTATGGACTACTCAGTTTGTATATTTTGCTTATTTTTTCACAGTTTCACACAACTTCTTCCTGTTTTCTCAATTGATCTGTGGTCGGTTTATCAAGGCCTATCCACTGTGCCAAGTTATAACTAAATCTGAGGGGGGTGCGATGGGGAGGTTCCATTGTTAGTGTATTGGTTTCTTGGTAGGGAGCATGTTATGTTGGATGGAGAGTCAACGACGGATGTAACAATAACTTCGAATGCGCCCCAGGGGATTGCATTGGGGCCATTGCTTTTCATGTTGTGTATTAACGATCTTACAGACAATATATGGTAGGTCTTTCCCATCCCTTAAGACCGTGCTTGGAACGTGCTTGTTTAAAGCATATTGTACCATGCTTCTCATTTTTTCTATTCATGCTTATTTATCAAATGTAAGATTGTAAGGGGTATCAAGCGAAATTTGTGACTGGCTTGATGATTTATTTGTAGGGAGGGCACAGTGCGTCATGTTGGGTGAAGAGTCAACAACAGATGTAGCAGTAACTTCGAGCGTCGTCCAGGAAATTGCATTGGGGCCCTTTCCATTCATGTCGTGTAATAACGATCTTGCAGACAATATTACTACTAACCTCACTCTTTTCACAGATGATGCAGTTATCTATAATGAAGTACCGTCTGAAAAAAAAAACTGCACAAATAGTCAGTCAGATTATAATGATATTCCAAAGTGATGCAAATACTAACAACTTGCTTTAAGTATTCAAAAATGTAAAATTGTGCTCTTCACAAAATGAAAAGACATAGTATTCTATGACTGCGGTATCAACAAGTTATGGTTTGATCAGTCAACTCATACAAATACCTTGACGTAATAATTTTAAGCAATATAAAACGAAATCATCAAATATAGCTCACCCGCAGATAAAGCAAGTGGCAGACTTCGCTTTAATTGTAGAATACCAGGGAAATGCAATCAGTCTACAAAGGATATACCTTACAAATCACTCATGCGACCCAGTCCAGAATATTGCTCAAAAGAATGGGACCTGTAACAAACGGGACTAACAGTGGATACTGAATTTATACAGAAAAGGGCAGCATCAATGGTCACAGGTTTATTTGACTCTTGGGAGAGTGTCACAGAAACTCCGAAGTAACTGACCTGGCAGACACTTGAAAACAGATGCAAACTATTCCGCGAAAGCCTACTTACAAAGTTTCAAGAACAGGCTATAAAATATTTCTCTGGGAATATATCACAAGCCCCTACCTATTGCTCCCATAGGGATCGTGATGAAAAGACTAGATTAATTGCGTCACGCATGGACGCATTCAGTCAGTCATTCTTCCATGCTGCATACATAAATGGAACAGATAGAAGCCCTTATAACTGTTACCTGAATCTTCTCAGGAAGGAATTACAACAATTCCTTTCTTGTTATTCTCTCGGTAAAGGATTTTGTGAATGGCTTGTGGTCCGCCGGTGAAAGCGATAGTACAATATTCCATATTTACGAACTTCCAGCATGCTGGAATAATTGCAGGTCAGCAACTTCCATTAATCAGTACAACTGAAACCAGCCAAAGTCGTAAATTTCACTTTTTTTATTTATTTACTTGATGACTAGTTTCGAGATGAGATCCATTTTCAAAGTGGGGTCAACGGAGGCGTCCGATACTACCCGTCGGCTTTGGGCCGTGACGTAGGCTAGGCGCAAATTGAGACGCGTATAGCGCGTGTGACGCGACGCAGCGCAGCGCGTGTTTTTGTAACATTACAGGTTCAAATGGGAACGCGCAAATTGCGACGCGACGCGACTGGGACGCGACACGCGCCTGCGCCAGGTCGCGCGGCGTTGTGGTTGAGGCACAGTTTCTCGCGCCGCGGGTCGCGCTTGCCTCGCTAGCACCGTGGGAAATTTGAGGCGGGCAGCGGAAAAGTAGCACGGCCATATGCTCACATCGGAACGGCGCATATGAGCAGTGGTAATATTGCCCATACGATAAATTTTGCCTTACTGTGTACTGAATTTTATTGCCTTTGTGTAGTATTTCGTTTTTCGCCATTTAAACGCTCCAGCTTTCTTAGTTAGCACGTTATAATTTTCTGTTACTTATATGTGCATAGTTTTGTTTTGTTTTTCTTCTGTCAAGAAAAATGTATACTTCAGTAACTGATGAGCCAGTGGCCACTGGAATTGCACCATATTGCCTCCGCGATGTTTTCAGATCGCAAGAAGGGACAGAAGGTAGTGAATAAGGAAGCAAGGAATATTATAAAATCTAGTGATTAAGAATCAAGGCAGGGAAGTAAAGCAAGGTTATCTTCTCGCTGCCTAGTAAGCTAGCGTATCTGTACGATCTGTTACAAAAATTTAGAAAGGGATAATCTCCACAGGTGTGATCCCTTTGTGCATCTGGTAAAAAGCGTCCAAAATCTGAAGTATAGAAGTTTCACTGTGATTACTCTGATATGGATGTAATAATGTAATACGACACACTGTACTACATGCATGTGAGCAACATATTTCCACTGCAAGCTAGAAACAGTCGAAAAGCAGTCACAAATAACAATGTTTTAATTGGTTCGCCATGATGAGAAAAAGCATTTCAATTGTTGCATGGACATTATCAGCATTAATAAACTAATTATACAACAGTCTACATAAATGAAGAAAATGGTTGGTATTATTACGAAAGTAGGAATATCCTAAAAGAGTGTTATGATTAGATGTATTTAATTTGTTGAAATGTGCTGCTGACAAAGGCGGATCTACTTTCATGACAATGTTTTTCGAACTCCATCTCACAAGGCACACATGGCTAGCTTGTGCATTCCTGTCACGCGCATTGTCCTTCGCTGCTGACAATACACTCACCATTGTGTTGTGCGACAGATCAATTATTTACTTTTCTCAGTAACAACTATTTTATTCGCGATCACGCATTGTCAGTTTGGCAAGCCCTAGGTGAGTAAACAGTATCTGGCATGTGCCTATCATTCCGCCTGAAGGAACGCTCGTCACTATTTTAATACTGCTCAGATCAAGAGAAGGAATAAAATCCTTTGGTAAGTTTCCATTCCAGTCGCTCAGTGTTAAAAATACGATGGGTTACGGGGATTCCACCAAAATTCCAACAGAATTGCCAATCTGTTTTTGTGTGAGTTGTTAACTTTTTCTCAATCGAAGAAGCATCATCATTTATGAGTAAAGGCCACATTTCTCTTGGTGACTGGTTTAATTGTACTTCCTTTGTCACAATGTAATTTGCCAAACTCATCTCACATCAGCTATTGAGACAGAATTCCGAAACGGAGGGACTCATTAAACAAGTAATTGGCAATCACAGAGCTCAAAAGCTTACGAAAAACCTCGTAGTATCGGTTTGCAGTAACAGAAAGGAAAAAATTTTATGTTTATTTTCATACTAGGAAGCTCTTGATTCGCTAGCTGTCGATAACTCTTAAAAAATTACAGTCACTGGAGTGAAATAAATAAAAAAAGAAGTATAAGTAGTGATATATCGCCACAGATAAGAAAGTTTCGTGTGTTTAATAATTCGCAAAATACTCTCCTCCCTGTGTGCTATCATTCGCCAAACTTTCGTTTCGATGTCTCGAGCGGTTTAGGAGATATGAGAAATGTTGCGGGTATTTCATTCTCGTGGGCGTGAGATCGGAAGTGAGCGCGCTACATGGGATCCATTTTCTTGATACCTGAGGCAGATAGAGATCTCCTCCAAAGTCTAAACAAAAATTCAGCATGTTAGCTGAATTTCATACGCAGCAACATATGGTGTAACACGCACCAAACGCAAAATCATAACGACCCCTAATTTTCGTTGCAAACTTTTTGAGTTTTGCGTAGTGTCTCACTAAAATGTGTACATCACAATAAGAATGGTCAGTAGCGAGGTGATGGGCACTTCGTCACGAAGCTGACATATAAACGCTACAAGTAAGGAAAAAATCATATATTTTCAGAGAATAGTTTCTGTAAAGTCGTTTGAGAAAGATAAGAGGTTGCGCGCTCTTCGGTTCAGTCAGCGCAGAGCGTCGCCAGTCGGCGCGTGCGAAGTATGGTGTACGCGTCGCAATATGCGGTGGACCCGCGCGACCCGTGCGGCACGTGCGTGTCGCGCTGTAGTCTAGTGTCACGTCACACGTGCTATACGCTTCTCAATTTGCGCCTAGCCTAAGGGTGTTGTGTTGTGTGACGTCATGACGGTGCGGAGTTTAGTTTATGAGTGTGCTATGTTTGTAGATGTCGTCTTCTTGCGGTTGGTGGTGTCCTCTGGTGGTGTATTTTGTTCATTTGGGTGTAGCAGCTTGCAGTGTACATTTATCGGTCGTGACTGTTATAGAAGAACGGAAATTAGTTTCAGTGAGTTAAGAATTAAGTTTCCGTTGCGTTTATGTTATTGCGGTGTCGTTTGATGTTACTGGTTTGCTGTTTGTCACGCGGTAAGTCGTTTAATTCAATTTGTGGCTTCTTTTGTTGGATATGGATATGGCTTCTAAGTTTAATAGTGCGCGTCTGCAGGCTGAAATGGAGCACGACATGTTGTCCGACATTAAGTTTCTGTAACTTTTTGAGCTTGTGACGGAGATAGTGAAATGCGGCGTATGCAAGCAGAATATGCGAGTTGGGGGTAGCGTGTGGCGCCGGAACTTTTTTATGGTAAGTAGTCGTTTTTTGGGTCTATTGTTCGCGTGCTATGATGTTCGATGGGGTTTTTATGTGTTGTTGGGTCGGTGTTATTTACTGCATGTGTTGGTGGTTGATGTTTTGGTATCGGCACTTGTGTTTGATTTATGTATCTTAAAGGGAAGTACTGGATTCCAATTTTTTTGGTATCGTCAGTTGGATTTGAGCTGCATACGTCATGGGAAGTGACCGACTGCAATTTGTTGTCGTAGCTATGTGTGTTTTGGTATTGTGAGCTGTTGTTGACCTATATAGATCAAGGAAAGTGTTCGATTCCAATGTGTGGTCGTAGCCTTGTGTGTTTTGGTATCGTGAGTTGCTGTTGACGTGTTTTGGTATCGTCAGTTGCTGTTGACCTATATAGGTTGCTTTAGGTGTTGGTTTTTATTTTGTGGTATCGACAATTGCGGTTGAGCTATGTAGGTGAAGGGAAGTGACCGATTCCTGTCGATATTGTAAGTGTAGCAGACCTTGGGAATGTTGTGGTGTTTTTATGTCGTCGTTTTGTGTGGTTTGTGATCGTGGTGTGTCTGTATGTGTTTATATTTAGTTTGTCGCCACCCAAAAACCCCCAATTTCCCGCGCTGGTCTCGTTAGTCTGATTGTATTTTTGGAGAGAGATGATTGTCTTGGTTTTATATGCATTTTCGTGTTTGTTGTCGTTTATGTAATGACGTCATAGGTGCCATTTTGTAAACGTTGAGAATATTGGTGACGTCAAGGGGCAAAGCAGACGCGTGGAATCGGACGCTTCCTTATTGCCACGAAGTGCATATGAACAGTCACAGTGCATACAGATAACTTATCTGCATGCATTGTATTTTTGGAAAATCAAGTTTGACTACCTGGATGATTTGAAAATGGGTCCCGCCCCGGAACTCATCATCAAGTAAATAAAAAAGTAACATTTGCAACATTGGCTGGTTTCTGTTGTACTAATATTCCATACGTTTTGAGATGGTTAAAACTGAAATCGGCGAAGTCTCGCGATTGTCTCTTTAAGAAGGCTCAGGCGGGACTCCAAATAACTCACTTAACCCTGAAGCGATATCATGTCACCAATTAATCTGTTCACAAAGCTAATTCACATTTACGCGCGTAACGTGAGCACCTTCCACCTACCCTGCAGGCTTACTCAGGCTCGACTGACTGCCTCACTACTTTAGCGCCAAACCGGACGGTGGGCGCCAAGCTGTTCTCTTCTAATAAGATGGTGCTTCCTGACAGTGACTCTAACTCGCTGGCTCAAAGATGCATAAAGGTAGATACCATTAGTTCAGGATAGTATCGATATCTGCACCCTTACATCTTCTCACTACATGTTTCCGAAATCTGCAAGAACTAAGGATTTTCGGAAATATAAGGAGAATCCTCCACCTTAATGAAAAGAAGAAGAAAACAACAGAATTGTCCGGCAACGTAATGGAAATATTCCAGAAATAGAAATATAATAATGGATTGCAACGGCCACCTCATTTTCATATCAGTCGTTTGAATTACAGACAATATCTTGCAAGAGCACACACATTGCATCAACACCTACCAACTGATAGTTCTGACACTGTTTGTTTATACATGACATAAACTACATAAACTCTTTAAGAAATACCATAAATTTTACAATCGTATTTAGATTCAGTCCATTTCCAAATCTCTTGGAATATTGTTTTAAAAACACATTAAACACATATATAAAAATTCAAAAGCAGATACTGATGAAATTAGCAAACATCAGAAACAGTTCACACTAGCAGTAAAGTATTTCTGTTTATGTGCAAAGGCATTAGTCTGGTGCTTTCCAAGCACCCTTACTTAGTGTAATAGTTGCATATTAAGCAAACATTTAAGACAAGATTTGACAACATGAAAGGATTTGAAAAACTCAGTATTGCTGGAAGGATATTCAAGAAAGAAACACCAGCCATTTCGTGCATTTAGTAGCACATCTTTTCACTGAAAACTTTATGCGCAGGGAGACACTACCGGTTACTATGGGAGCCACACACACGGAACACGCCACCATTGCTGCACTGTCAATTTGGCAATTTACTTACCTTCTCGCACTGATGAGTCTTATTGCACGCGAAGTCACGCGTGACGTCGTTATGACGTGTACACCCTATATCGAAGACGACATTGGCGGCGAATCGACTTTAGTAATCGTTCGAAACGCTAAACTGCAGTAGTCGTTTTTGCAGATGAATTAAAGGAACAGCTCATTATATCCTCAATTGGTATATTCACTGCTATTTTGGAAGCTATTGATGTCTTTATTTTCTTTGAAAATGCGAACCTGCCAACTTTTAGAAAAAAAGAGCTCACAATCTGCACTGTCAACAGTATATTTCTTTATAAATGCGAAAATTGACGCCTAGTAGCAACGTCGTACGGAGTCCACGTTAAACTCGACGTAAGTAGGGAATTACCTTCAGAAATTCAGTTGTTAAAATTAATGATTGAATACATAGTATCCACCATGTTCTCAACCAATCACAAATATAATTGAAGAACTGCATCAGTGTGTCTGAAGTTGTCCCAATACCTTTAGTTTATTAGTAAGGATTATTGAATCTGACCTATAAATACAGTTTTGAGGCCGGCCAGAGTGGCCGTGCGGTTCTAGGCGCTGCAGTCTGGAACCGCGTGACCGCTACGGTCGCAGGTTCGAATCCTGCCTCGGGCATGGATGTGTGTGATGTCCTTAGGTTAGTTACGTTTAATTAGTTCTAAGTTCTAGGCGACTGATGACCTCAGAAGTTAAGTCGCATAGTGCTCAGAGCCATTTGAACCATTTGAACAGTTTTGAGATTTCCTTTCTGTGTGCCAGGTGCAGAATTTCTACTAAAAATACGCGACCAAACAGCTTTTTTCTCAAATGCCAGTTTCAAGTGACTATCCCGAGCTGACAATTTGTGAAAATGGTCCTTTACATCAGTAAAACGCAAAGTTTTGTTAACATCACTCGGTTGACATTTACTTTCGACACATTTAAAAATTTGCAGGAGTACTTTCATTGCAGTTTCCAAATGATGATAAATACTGGATTGAACAATTCTATTTTCGAGTGAAATGTGATGAAGATATTAAGCTACCTGGAAAAATAATCTGTGGCATGCTATGCCCTTCTGGATCTATGCTTCCTATGCCCCTCTTCGCACGCCACTAGGTATGGCGCTATACTGCACAACTGCAGCGCCGAGGCTGTTCGCTGCTCCGCTCAACTGATCCACGTCGTCCTCCCAAGGCGTCCGGCTGGTTCGATTTCTCCTCTTTCCACTACTTTCCTCCAGGGCTGCCGAAGCTCGGAACACTGCCAACGATTGCCAACCGCTTCCTTGCGCGAGATTTGCTTACAAGGAAAACTGCCCATTGTACCCGCTCAGATTTAATGGTCAAATGGCTCAGAGGATAGCCCGTCAAAAACTGAACAAACATCAAGCATGAAAACAGGAAGAAGGTCTACCGACCTGTGAAAAAGAAGCAAAATCGAAACAATGATCGATCCAAGCTCAAGATGTGCAGCATCAAGCGAATAGCAAGTATCATGGCGTCGTGGTTGTCGGTCACCGTTGGACTGTGATACTGGAGATCTGTGCTCAAATCTCCCTTGTGTCCCATTTTTTTCCACAAAATTATCAACTTTCCTCCCAGTCAGGCTCTGTTCTCCTTCTGTAGTTTTGTCAGTTATCATACTATACATTGGTTATACAATATGATTCATGTGGTAAGAATATACACTGAAAGGCCAAAGAAACTGGTATAGCCATGCGTATTCAAGTACAGAGATGTGTAAACAGACAGAATACGGCGCTGCGGTCGGCAACGCCTATATAAGACAAGTGTCTGGCGCAATTGTTAGATCGGTTACCGCTGCTACAATGGCAGGTTATCAAGATTTAAGTGAGTTTCAACGTTGTGCTATAGTTGGAGCACGAGCGATGAGACACAGCATCTCCGAGGTAGCGATGAAGTGGAGATTTTCCCGTACGACCTTTTCAAATGCGTACCGGGAATATCAGGAATTTCCAGTAAAATATCAAATCTCTGACATTGCTGCAGCCGGATAAAGATTCTGCAAGAACAGGACCAACGACGACTGAAGAGAATCGTTCAATGTGACAGAAGTGCAATCCTTCCGCAAATTGCTACAGATTTCAATGCTGAGCCATCAGCAAGTGCCAGTGTGCGAACCATTTACGGAACATCGCCGATATGGGCTTTCGGAGCCGAATGCCCACTTGCATACTCTTGATGACTGCATGACACAAAGCCTGACGTCTCGACTGGGCCCTCATCTCCGACGTTGGACTGTTGACGACTGGAATCATGTTGCCTGGTCGGACTAGTCTCGTTTCAAATTGTATCGAGCGAATGGACGTATACGGGTGTGGAGACAACCTCACGAATCCATGAACTCTGCATGTCAGCAGGGGACTGTTCAAGCTGGTGGAGGCTCTGTAATGGCGAGGGGCGTGTGCAGATGGAGTGATATGGGACCTCTGATACGTCTGGATACGACTCTGGCAGGCGACACGTACGTAAGCACCCTGTCTGATCACCCGCTTCCATTCATGTCCATTGTGCATTCCGACGGACTTGGACAATTCCAGCAGGACAATGCGACACCCCACACGTCCAGAATTGCTACAGCATGTTTCCAGGAACACTCTTCTGAGTTTAAACTCTTCCGCTGGCCACCAAACTCCCCAGACATGAACATTGTTGACCATATCTGGGTCGCCTTGCAACGCGCTGTTCAGAAGATATCTCCACCCCTCGTACTCTTACGGATTGATGGGCAGTCCTGCAGGATTCATGGTGTCAGTTCCCTCCAGCACTTCTTCAGATGTTAGTGGAGTCTATGCCACGTCGTGTTGCGGCACTTCTGCGTGCTCACGGGGGCCCTACACGATATTAGGCAGGTGTACCAGTTAGGCTCTTCAGTGTAGAATATAAGTCATGTAGTAAGAATACATTACCATCGCAAGTAAATGCGATGAATAATGAGAGCAGGCGATACGCCGCATAGATCTCTCTCAGGAATGGAAACAACAAATTAACGAGTGTGAACTATGTAGCAAAAAAGGAGTTCAAGACCAAAAACTTCCAAAACGGAACGCAAGAGTCATAACGCATGGTACTTCTGTAGAACAAATAGGAGGTACGTACATTTGGAGGTAACTTCCTTACATCCCGCTGTTGCAAACGGACGTTACACCACGACACAGATTTGGATACAGAGAACAGACACATCAGTGGCCAGACGCACATTTCATAATTTTGTGAAAAAAAGGGCACGAGGTAGATTGGAACATGGCTCTCCACCTTCGCAATCCAACACCGTGTCCACATGCCATGGCTATAAAATATAATATGTTCAATGCTACACATTTTTATGGAAAATGCTTGGGCCGTTCAGTGTTCCGATTTTGCTTCCTTTTTCGCAGTTCAATATGCCTTCTACTTGTTTTCGTGCTTGATCTGTGTTTAGTTTTTGACGGGTTATCCGCTGGGTCATGTTACCACTAAATCTGAGATAAGTGTGATGGAGAGTTTCCCTAGTTAGTGTGTACGGGCGGCATATTGGAGCCGCTGTTGGCCTTGTTTGCGTTTCGATCTAATGGCGGTAACATCAATGCGTTGACGGTTGGTTGCCGTTGGGACTCCTTCCTGGTGTGGTCGCCCGGTCGAATGTTCGTAGGCGATTAGTCGTGTCTTTGCAACAGGTGTGTACTTAAATTTTTCAGGGCACACACAAGTCGCACTTAGCATGTTTTATTGACCGATTTCGTTCTTTAATTTAACACGAGCATCACCAGAAATTCTGGAATTTACTGATTAAATTACACTAATTAAATCAAAGAGCGCAACCATTCAATAAAACATACTGAGCGCGACTTGTGGCTATCCAGAAAAACTGAATTTCAACAGTCGCTGTCTCCCCTGCAGGCAATGCGTGCTCTCGCTAAGGGTGTGCATGTATTGTGTATATTGGAGTTTTTTTTTTCTTTATTGATTTTCAATTCCCCCCAAAGGGGGCGGGCTGGCAGCAGCTTACTACGCTGCTCTACAGCCTACAGACTTTTGTTTAAAAAAAGGAAGAGGAAAGAAACAAGGAAAAACAGGCGATAAAATGGTGATTTAAAGTGTAAAATGGCGTAAAAATGCGGAAAATTAAAACAGAAAGCAAAAGGGGTAGGCAATGTTGATAAAATACACAGGAATTAGACAAGTAATATAGTAGACACACAATTAAAAAAAACATGGCGACAGTCTGGTTTCTGTTCGCAAGAGATAAAAAATCACACCCAGCGACAGTATGATGGCTGTTCGCTACACTTCCCAAAAGACACAACACGGAACACTCACTGGAAAAACACACCGTAAAACACTGCACAAATATGACACTCCCAATCAAAAGGCAGAAGGGGGGGGAGGGACTCGGAGAAGGGGGAAAAACAAGGAGGGAGGAGAGGAAAAAACGAAAAGGGGGGGGGAGCCAAGGAGGGAGAGAACTAATAAAGGGGGAGAAGGGCAGACGCGAGAGGGAATGAGAGGAGGCAGAGGAGGGAAATGTAAAAGGACTCGAGGGAGAGAAGGGGGCAGAGAGAGGGGAGGGGGGGAAGAAAGAGGATGGAAGGGGGGGAGAGGGAGCCCGGGAAAAGGACCGAGGAAAGGAGGGGGAATGAGGATCAGAGTTGATAAATGGAGGGAGAGAGGGCATCATCCAGGAGGGGGAGTTGATGGAGGCCACCTTGGGAAAGGAGATGTAGGGTATAGAGATGGAGGGTAGGGGGGACACAATGGTGAAGACGTGACAGGGGGCGGGGATCGGAGAGGAGAGGAGCAACCAGGGGGTGAGGGGGTTCAAGTCGGCAGGAGGTGTAGAGGATGCTGATATGTTCGAGGAATAGGTGCAGATGGGGGATAGGAATGAGATCATAGAGGATCTGCGCGGGGGACAGGAGGCATATACGGAAGGCGAGGCAGAGTGCATGACGCTCAAGGATCTGGAGGGACTTATAGAATTTGGGGAGGGGGGCAGATATCCAGGCAGGACTGGCATAACATAGGATGGGACAGATTAAGGATTTGTAGGTGTGGAGGAAGGTAGAGGGGTGCAACCCCCATGTCCGACCAGAGAGGAGTTTGAGGAGTCGGAGGCGGTTGTGGGCTTTGGATTGGATGGAGCGGAGATGAGGAATCCAGGTGAGGTGACGGTCAATGGTGAGGCCAAGGTAGGTGAGGGTGGGGGTAAGGTGGACAGGACGGGCGCAGACAGTAAGGGAGAAATCCAGGAGCCGGAAGGAGCGAGTGGTACGACCTACGATGATGGCCTGGGTCTTGGAAGGGTTGAGTTTCAGGAGCCACTGGTTACACCATGCAGCAAAAAGGTCAAGGTGATTCTGGAGAAGGCGTTGGGACCGGTGGAGGGTAGGAGCGAGGGCGAGGAATACGGTGTCATCAGCATATTGCAAGAGGTGTACTGGAGGAGGGGGGGTTGGGGCATATCTGCCGTGTACAGGAGGTAGAGGAGAGGGGAGAGGACAGAGCCCTGGGGCACACCTGCAGAGGGGTAGAAGGTGTGGGAATTGGCATTATGGATGGTAACATAGGAGGGGCAGTGGGAGAGGAAGGAGGCCACCAGACGGATGTAGTTGATAGGAAGGGCGTAGGTTTGGAGTTTAAACGGGAGACCGGGATGCCAGACACGGTCGTAGGCCTTTTCGAGGTCAAGGGAGACAAAAATGGCGGAGCGACGGGAGTTAAGCTGGAGGGGGAGGAGATGAGTGAGGGGGAGGAGTTGGTCATCAGCAGAGAAGGAAGGTCGAAAGCCTCATTGGGTGTTTGGGAGGAAGTGGTTGCGGTGGAGGTGGTGATGGATGCGCCGGGAAAGGATGGATTCCAAGAGCTTGCTGAACACAGATGTGAGACAGATAGGACGATAGGAAGAGGCATCAGATGGAGGCTTGTTGGGTTTGGAGAACATCAGGATACGGGAGGTTTTCCACAGGTCGGGATAGAAGCCAGTGGCAAGGATGACATTGTAGAGGGTGGCAAGGATTGAAAGGAATATACTGGAGCATAGAGTGGAATATGTAGAGAGCATTAAAGCTAAAGTTTTATCGTGAACGGGAATGTTTATGGCCCCCTACGAACTGCGATTATAAGAACAAACTGAAAAGGCGAGACGCTTGGACGGACATAACACAGCTATTAGAAAGTGAAAAAGAAAGAGCTGTCTTTATTGACGATAAGCAGAAATAAACCCAGTCTAACATAACAGTCGCGACACTTCGCCTCGATTTTGTTGCCTACCGCGCCAGCAGCGCGCCAGACGGCCAGTAAATTAAACTGTGAGTTCGGTGCGTTCGTGAAAGCGAATAGTGGTTGTTTATTTTGCTTTCTACAATGGTTTTTACAAGCGGGACAGTTTGTAGCACAATAAATTGCAGCAACAACAGGAAGAAGACACCATAACTGTCTTTTTTTACGTTTCCTAAGGATCCTGAAAGGTACGAGGGCAGTTCAATAAGTAATGCAACACATTTTTTTTCTGAAACAGGGGTTGTTTTATTCAGCATTGAAATACACCAGGTTATTCCCCAATCTTTTAGCTACACAACACTATTTTTCAACGTAATCTCCATTCAATGCTACGGCCTTACGCCACCTTGAAATGAGGGCCTGTATGCCTGCACGGTACCATTCCACTGGTCGATGCCGGAGCCAACGTCGTACTGCATCAATAACTTCTTCATCATCCGCGTAGTGCCTCCCACGGATTGCGTCCTTCATTGGGCCAAACATATGGAAATCTGACGGTGCGAGATCGGGGCTATAGGGTGCATGAGGAAGAACAATCCACTGAAGTTTTGTGAGCTCCTCTCGGGTGCGAAGACTTGTGTGAGGTCTTGCGTTGTCATGAAGAAGGAGAAGTTCGTTCAGATTTTTGTGCCTACGAACACGCTGAAGTCGTTTCTTCAATTTCTGAAGAGTAGCACAAAACACTTCAGAGTTGATCGTTTGACCATGGGGAAGGACATCGAACAGAATAACCCCTTCAGCGTCCCAGAAGACTGTAACCATGACTTTACCGGCTGAGGGTATGGCTTTAAACTTTTTCTTGGTAGGGGAGTGGGTGTGGCGCCACTCCATTGATTGCCGTTTTGTTTCAGGTTCGAAGTGATGAACCCATGTTTCATCGCCTATAACAATCTTTGACAAGAAATTGTCACCCTCAGCCACATGATGAGCAAGCAATTCCGCACAGATGGTTCTCCTTTGCTCTTTATGGTGTTCGGTTAGACAACGAGGGACCCAGCGGGAACAAACCTTTGAATATTCCAACTGGTGAACAATTGTGAGAGCACTACCAACAGAGATGTCAAGCTGAGCACTGAGTTGTTTGATGGTGATCCGTCGATCATCTCGAACGAGTGTGTTCGCACGCTCCGCCATTGCAGGAGTCACAGCTGTGCACGGCCGGCCCGCACGCGGGAGATCAGACAGTCTTGCTTGACCTTGCGGCGATGATGACACACGCTTTGCCCAACGACTCACCGTGCTTTTGTCCACTGCCAGATCACCGTAGACATTCTGCAAGCGCCCTGGTTTTCCGCCAAAAGAAACTCGATCACTGCCCGTTGTTTGCAACGCACATCCGTTACAGACGCCATTTTAACAGCTCCGTACAGCGCTGCCACCTGTCGGAAGTCAATGAAACTATACGAGACGAAGCGGGAATGTTTGAAAATATTCCACAAGAAATTTCCGGTTTTTTCAACCAAAATTGGCCGAGAAAAAAAATGTGTTGCATTACTTATTGAACTGCCCTCGTATATACCATCATGTTACTAAACTGTATCGCCAGGATTCACTTGCAAGCTACATGTGTATTAATGATTAATGTTTCGTTTTAGGAGCAGAAAATGGATAGTTAATAGCAGACGAGAAGACCTTATGAAAAAAGACCCAGTTTACCTGTATAATAATATTAGGTTCTGTTCGTTACATTTCGAACAAAACCAGTTCATGAACGCAGACAATAATAAACTCGTGTGGAATGCAGTGCCCACACCGTTTGACATCCCCAATAAGCCGCCTCAGCTGACGATGAAGAGGAAACTGCCACAAAGATTCGACAATCCATCTCTAAAGCTGTAAAACAGTCCTTTGACACAGAAGCAGCCAGTTCAGCTCTCCGTGTATCAGTGCTAGATTCGTGTGAATCGTCAACACGGACCTGCTTTGACGATGAAGTGGTTAGATTAAGTGCAGTTAATCGTGTATTACAAAAGTGTAATGTTTGGTATGTATTTCATTCACTTCTGTTGTTAGTCACATAATTTTCTTTGCTTCCTTCGTGTGATGACATTATTTTGTTGGCACCTTGTTCACTGACAGATTGTTTGAAAATTATTCAAATATTTGGTTTTGCGTGAAATGTAATGTAATCACCTCATTATAATGTTTTCAACATATTTCATCCGCTATTTGGTAGTTGCTAGTCCCCAAGATGAAGGTCGTACTTGTGGTAACAGGCGACAATGACAAACACAGTAGGCCTACCGAACGATAAATGAGTTGTCAATCGCTTTTGCATGTAGAGGTACATGTCTGTGCTTCTTACGTGTGAATATGTGTGTTTATATTCTTTTGATATCAACGAGGTAAGCTGCAATTCTATCCAAAATCACAAGTGTTTCTTCACGAATGTGTTGTAGCTAGCCACACGATTCATGGTTTTTCTCCATACTTGCGCTTATTTTAAAATCATTTTTAGAAATACATATGCCTTCTGATACTACTAATTTCGTCAATTACGTAGGAAATGGAAGCAAAACAAACATTATTCTTAAGACGCGTCTGATGTTCACCTCATTCGCCGCTTGGAGCACTAGTGTCGCCTCATCTGTCAAACGGTAACAACTTTTACAACTTTTACAGCAATGAGTATCGCGACTGTTACGTTAGACTGTGGAAATAAGCAACATTGGGAGTGACTATTATCTTTCTGCTGCAGGTAGAGCTTCCCTAAAGGAAGCGGTATCTCTGGGAATTTCAGGACATACACAATTCAATAACTACTAGAAATCTATAGCCTTCATTTGGAAAAAAATATATATGAAGTAGTCCATATTACAATTCAGCTTTAAGGTAGACATTACTCTGTCCCACCACACTGCTCCCTACTTTTTAAAAGAGAGGTCGTCCATCGGCGTCATTTCTTCTTCTTTTCTGATGACCAGCTTTTTGTAGTAAAATAAATGCTGCACATGCGACGACTGTTAAATCTTCTACTTCCCTTGTACTATCGACGGGTAAAATTGTAATTAAAACGCTACTTTGTAACAATAACAAAGCAGGAGCAACGTCGGCAAGTGTGGAGTGTGCTATCTGTGAAGAGTTTGAAGTACCAGTTCATTGAAATTGAGTGGTTAATTCACACTTCGCTGGAGTGAAGCGTTCATTTGAACGACTCATTCACGAGCTCCCCATCACTAGTCGATGGTGTAGAACACCGTGAATCAGTAAAACGAAGTAACAGAAACGTATTGTAGTTTTAATGCCGAAGCAACATTTTATTGCACTTGCAAACTCAAGGGTTGCATCAGTATTAAAACACACAACGGTTTCTCTCCGACACACTCTTCTCCCCCTGCTCTGTAATGCAGTTTATAATAATTTGATGAGTACATATTAAAATAAGTCTGAGTGTGATACTTTGTCCAGCACTGATCGCAATGGAACACGTTTAAAGCAGCAGACACCATGCAACAAGTGTTCACACTGCCATCTGCTGATTATGCGGTAAAACAGGTTGGCGGTACACTTAGCTGCCGACAGATGTCAGCTTCAAACGTCTGCCGATCATGTGGTAGAGTAGGTTGGCGGTTAACTTACCTGCCGACAGCTGTCACCCTGAACTGCGCTATTTGACTTCTGGATATAAATTTCAGAAACGAAGGATTGTTATACTGTTAAAAACAAATTAAATTTACTTAAAGTTACACCCGTAACACGTAAAAGTAGATGATTTTCCTCAAAATTGGCAAAAATATGAGTGTTCTCACAATGGGTACGTACAAATACGCCTATCAAGTACCACTTTCGTAACATCAGATTCGCTTCTATCTCACCGTCTATGGCCGTCCTATCGCCCTCACTCCCACCCTTAAGTACCTTGGCGTCACCCTCGACCATCGCCTCTCCTGGACTCCCCATCTCCAGACAATCCAAGCCAAGGCACGTTCCTGACTCCGTCTCCTCAAGCTCCTTTCCGGCCGTACGTGGGGTCTGGACCCCTCCACAATCCTCCACACCTATAAATCCCTCATCCGCCCTATCCTTTGTTATGCCCATCCAGCCTGGATCTCCGCCCCCCCTCCCATTTATAAATCACTCCAAATCCTTGAACGCCATGCTCTCCGCCGCGCCTATCGCATCTGTCTCCCCTCCCCCACGCGGATCCTGTATGATCTCATCCCCTTCCCCCACCTCCTCCATTTCCTTGAAAGGATACGTATCCTGTACACCTCACGTAAACTTGATCCTCCTCACCCGCTCATTTCCCCGATCCTCTCCCACCCCCGCCCGCTGCCGCGCCTGTACTCCCATGTCCCACCTGGTCTCCATCTCTCCACCCTCCTTACCCTCTCCCAAGGTGGCTTCCGCCAGCTCCCCCTCCCTGATGATGTCCTCCTCCCCTGCATCTACCCCTCCTATCAACTTTCATCCTCCCCCCCCTTCTGTGTCCCTTCCTTCAGGCACCCTCCCTCCCCCCCCCCTTTTCCCTTCCCTTCTCTTTCCTTTCCCCCCTCCCTCCTACCCTCTCCTCCGGGCTTCACTCCCCTTTCCTCCCTCCCCCTCTCTCCTTTGCCCATGGCATCTCTGCTCTCCCCTCTCCCATTTCCCCTTCCTCCTCCTCCACCTCCTCTCTTGGCAGGTCCCCGGACTCGTACACGCTGAGTGGACATTCGCGCGCCGGAGATCATCGCCATCAGTGTCTCGTGAGTGCCGTCGTGTTTCGTGTTCAGTGTTCCCGTCATACTCCATCGTTCACCTGTGCCATCGCCATCTTCGGTGTTAGTGCGTCGTGACAACAGTTTGTAGTGAATTTTCGTCAAGTGTGAACGGCTCCGTGTTTGTCTTTATGTTTCTACTGTTTTATTACCCACCGTTATGTCACATTTGTGTATTCTTTCTGTTCTCTCTTTATCTCCTCTACGGCTGAAGAGCGGCGTACCATGCTGCTGACAGCCTGCCTGTTTGTACGGGTTTGAAAATAACAATAAAGAAAAAAAAAAAAAAAACATCAGATTCGCTTCTATCTCACCGTCTATGGCCGTCCTATCGCCCTCACTCCCACCCTTAAGTACCTTGGCGTCACCCTCGACCGTCGCCTCTCCTGGACTCCCCATCTCCAGACAATCCAAGCCAAGGCACGTTCCCGACTCCGTCTCCTCAAGCTCCTTTCCGGCCGCGAGTGGGGTCTGGACCCCTCCACAATCCTCCACACCTATAAATCCCTCATCCGCCCTATCCTTTGTTACGCCCATCCAGCCTGGATCTCCGCCCCCCCTCCCTTTTATAAATCACTCCAAATCCTTGAACGCCATGCTCTCCGCCTCGCCTATCGCATCCGTCTCCCCTCCCCCACGCGGATCCTGTATGATCTCATCCCCTTCCCCCACCTCCTCCTTTTCCTTGAAAGGATACGTATCCTGTACACCTCACGTAAACTTGATCCTCCTCACCCGCTCATTTCCCCGATCCTCTCCCACCCCCGCCCACTGCCGCGCCTGTATTCCCACGTCCCACCCTGTCTCCATCTCTCCACCCTCCATACCCTCTCCCAAGGTGGCTTCCGCGAGCTCCCTTCCCTGATGATGTCCTCGTCCCCTCCATCTACCCCTCCTATCAACTTTGACCCTGCCCCGCCCCCCACTTCCGGCGCGCCGGAGATCGTCGCCTTTTGTGTCTTGTGTGTGTGACGTTGTATAGTGTTTTTGGTGTCCGCCGTCCCACTCCTACGTTCACTTGTGCCGTCGGACTCATCAGTGTTTTGTGCGCCGTGCCAACGTGTTTTCAGTGTTGTTATCGTCACATGTGAACGACTCCGTGTTTTTTATGTCTCTGTGACCTCTATCTTTTGCCCGTCACTTTGTTCATTGTCATTCACCATGTTTTATACTCTTGTAAAACGCTATGGCTGAAGAGCGGCGTAGTGTGCCGCTGCCAGCCTACCTGAGTTGTACAGGTTTTAAAATAACAATAAAGTAAAAAAAAAAAAAAAAAAAAAAAAAAAAAAATCAGATTCGCCGGCCCCACCAGCCTTATGCGGGTTTTTTCTGAGCACGCCCCCTCCATTGACCGTCTCCTGAAGGAGGGTGCCCTCCTTTTTAACCAGCGGTACAAGGTCGACCCCTTCCGTTCCCCTCCTCAATCCCTGCGCTGCCAGAGATGTCTGCGCTATAACGCGCACCCCACAGCTGAGTGCCGCGAGGCCCCCACCTGCCCGCATTGCCGGCAAGCGCACTTCCTCAGGCAGTGCCCTAACCTCCAATCCCCTCCTTCCTGCAATACCTGCAATCTCCCCCATCCCACCTACTCCCAAAAGTGTAAAGCCCGACCCCCTCCAACCACTCCTGAACTCACCGTCCCTGTCCGTCCCCTGGACGCCCACACCCCTCCTGGCAATTCCCTTCGTCCCCCCCCCCACCGCTGAGGACATCATCAGGTTCCTTACCATCGTCCTCCAGAATGTTCATCCCTTTTAGCGCCCACACACCCTCCAACAGATCTCCCTCGCCGCCCGTTCCATATTCCAACTCAAGATGTACGCCACCTACTCCAACAACCAGGCCCATTTCACCTTCTCCCGCCTCGACACCCTCGTCTAAATCCCTATCATGGCGCGACAGCAGCGTATCCTTTTCAACAACATCCGCTCCCTACCCGCCAACAGGAACCTCTTCCTGCACACCCTTGCCACCCACCGCGTGGATGCCTTCCTCCTTAATGAAACCTTCCTCCAACCCCACCACACCATTCACACTTCGCCCTACCTCCTCCACCGCTCCGATAATCCCCTCCCAATTGCGCGTGGCGGAGTTGCCATTGGTCACCACCGCCAGATCCCCGTTCGGCTCCAACCTCTCCTTCCCGACCCCACCGAACACCTGATCCTTAGTCTCTTCTTCCCCGGCCTTACCGTTACCTGCGCCACCATCTATGTCCGCCCCAACGCTCCTATTCCCTTCGACTTCCTCTCCCACGTCGATCGTACCTTTTCCTCCTACGTGATCGCCGCCGACCTCAACATCCATAGTCGTTCCGCTGCCCAGTTACGGCGATGGCATCGGTTCCTCTCCACCCTTCAAGGTGACCTCGTCCCCATCCCCCGGCATACCCGTCCTGAATCCAACTCCACTCCTGATGTTATCCTCTCCTCCCCCAACTTCCTTGGCCGCATAACGGTGGATGTCCTGGAGCCTATTGGTAGCGACCATCTCCCTGTCCTCCTCTCCGTTTCAGACGGTCGTCGCCCTCGCCCCGACCCTCGTACTGACCCTCCCCCTAAGTATGTCCACGACTATTCCCGAGCCGACTGGAATGTCTACCGGGATACCCTTTCCACCCAGGTCGATAGCCACCCTCTCACCTACCACCACCCTGACGATGTCACCCATGCCGCCTCCTTTCTCCAGCAGACCTTGTCTGAGGCCGTGGAGGCCCACGTTCCAACTGTCGCCATCCACCCCCACCGTCCTACCTTACCCCCACAGGCCGTTCTCCTCCTCCGTGAATCCCGTCGTCTCTACCGTGCCTTCCTCCGCACGCCTGACCCGGACACACTACGACGCCACCGGCAACTCCAGCGACACGTTCGTAATTTGCTCGCGGCCAAGAAACGCCGGGACTGGCGCCAGACATGCACCCGTTTAAATGCTACCCTACCAATCAACTCGTCCAAGTTCTGGTCGGCCTTCCGTCGCCTTACCGGAACTAAACCCTCCCCCTACTATCCTCTTCTCCACGATGATCACCCCTTCCCTGACACACTTAGTAAGGCCAATCACTTTGCCTCCTACCTCTCCGATGTCTTCTCCATCCCCGACGATCCCCAGTTCGATTACTCCCTCTTCCCGGATATCCGCGATCGCACTGACACCTCTGTCCCTCCCCTCGCTTCTGGTTTCCAGTACTTGGACAACAGTACACACACGGAACTCAATGCCCCTATCACTACACAGGATCTCATTGATACACTCCGCACAAAACGCAACAGCGCTCCTGGTCACGATCGTGCCACCTACCGTCACCTTCGTGAAGCTGCTGTCTCTTTCCTCTCCACCCTGGCCAGGCTCTACAATGTCGTCCTGTCCACCGGTTACTACCCCGACCTGTGGAAAACCTCCCGTATCCTCATGTTCCTTAAACCTGGCAAACCGCCGTCCGGCGTCTCCTCCTACCGTCCCATCAGCCTTACCTCGGTCTTCAGCAAGGTCCTGGAATCTATCCTCACCCGACGCATCCACCAGCATCTCCGCCAGCACCGCCTCCTTCCCGTCACCCAGTGTGGCTTTCGGCCATCTTTCTCTTCCGACGATCTTCTCCTTCACCTCACTCATCTCCTTTCCGAACAGCTTAATTCCCGTCGCTCCGCAATCTTCCTCTCCCTTGACTTCGAACGCGCTTATGACCGCGTCTGGCATTCCGGTCTCCTCTTCAAGCTCCAAACCTTTGCCCTTCCCATTAACTACGTCCGTCTGATCGGTTCCTTTCTCTCCCGCCGTCCTTCCTATGTCACCATCCATAACACAGATTCCTACACCTTTTTCCCCTCCGCCGGTGTGCCCCAAGGCTCCGTCCTCTCCCCCCTTCAGTACCTTTTGTACACGGCGGGCATGCCGCCGCTGTCGCCCCCCGTCCACCTCCTCCAGTTTGCCGATGACACCGCCTTCCTCGCCCTTGCCCCCACCCTGCAACGCTCCCAACGCCTTCTCCAATCCCATCTTGACCGATTCACCGCTTGGTGTAACCACTGGTTGCTCAAGGTCAATCCTTCGAAAACCCAGGCGATCATTGTAGGCAAAACCACCCCTTCCTTCCGCCTCCTTGATTTCTATCTCACCGTCTATGGCCGTCCCATCGCCCTCACTCCCACCCTTAAGTACCTTGGCGTCACCCTCGACCGTCGCCTCTCCTGGACTCCCCATCTCCATACAATCCAAGCCAAGGCGCGTTCCCGACTCCGTCTCCTCAAGCTCCTTTCCGGCCGTACGTGGGGTCTGGACCCTTACACAATCCTCCACACCTATAAATCCCTCATCCGCCCTATCCTTTGTTATGCCCATCCAGCCTGGATCTCCGCCCCCCCTACCTTTTATAAATCCCCCCAAATCCTTGAACACCATGCTCTCCGCCTCGCCTATCGCATCCGTCTCCCCTCCCCCACGCGGATCCTGTATGATCTCATCCCCTTCCCCCACCTCCTCCTTTTCCTTGAAAGGATACGGATCCTGTACACCTCCCGTAAACTCGATCCTCCTCACCCGCTCATCTCCCCAATCCTCACCCATCCCCGCCCACTGCCGCGCCTGTATTCCCACGTCCCGCGCGGTCTCCATCTCTCCACCCTCCTTACTCTCTCCCAAGGTGGCTTGAGCCAGCTCCCCCTCCCTGATGATGTCCTCCTCCCCTCCATCTACCCCTCCTATCAATTTTGACCCTGCCCCACCACCCACTTCCGGTGTCCTTTCCTTTAGGCACCCTCCCTCCCTCCCTTCTCTTCCCTTCCCTCCCCTTCTCTTTCCTTTTCCCCCATCCCCTCCCTTCACCACTCTTCCCCCCGGGCTTCCCCTCCCCCTTCCTCCCTCCCCCCTTTCTCCCCTGTCCGTGGCATCTCTGCTCTCCCCTCTCCCTCTCCCACTCCCCTTCCTCCTCCTCCTCTCTTGGCAGGTCCCCGGACTCGCACACGCGCGCCGGAGATCATCGCCATCAGTGTCTAGTGTGTGCTGTCGTGTTTAGTGTTCAGTGTTCCCCGTCACACTCCCTCGTTCACCAGTGCCATCGTCATCTTCAGAGTTTGTGCGTCGTCTCATCAGTTAGCAGTGTGGATTATCGATGAGTGTGAACGGCTCCGTGTTTGTCTCTATGTGTCTCCTGTTTTATTGCCCACATTCTGTAACTTATGTGTCTTCTCCTGCTTTCTCTGCTTACATATTCTATGGCTCAAGAGCAGCGTAGTGTGCTGCTGACAGCGCTCCTGAAAGAAAGGATATTGCAGAGACATGGCTTAGCCACAGCAAGGATCGCAGGAGAGCTTCTGTAAAGTTTGGAAGGTTGGAGACGAGGTACTGGCAGAAGTAAAGCTGTGAGTACCGGGCGTGAGTCGTGCTTCGGTAGCTCAGTTGGTAGAGCGCTTGCCCGCGAAAGGCAAAGGTCCCGAGTTCGAGTCTCGGTCGGGCACACAGTTTTAATCTGCCAGGAAGTTTCATATCAGTGCACACTCTGCTGCAGAGTGAAAATCTCATTCTGGAAACATCCCCCAGGCTGTGGCTAAGCCATGTCTCTGCAATATCCTTTCTTTCAGGAGTGCTAGTTCTGCAAGGATCGCACGAGAGCTTCTGTAAAGTTTGGAAGGTTGGAGACGAGGTACTGGCAGAAGTAAAGCTGTGAGTACCGGGCGTGAGTCGTGCTTCGGTAGCTCAGTTGGTAGAGCGCTTGCCCGAGAAAGGCAAAGGTCCCGAGTTCGAGTCTCGGTCGGGCACACAGTTTTAATCTGCCAGGAAGTTTCATTTCAGCGCACACTCCACTGCAGAGTGAAAATCTCATTCTGGAAACATCCCCCAGGCTGTGGCTAAGCCATGTCTCTGCAATATCCTTTCTTTCAGGAGTGCTAGTTCTGCAAGGATCGCAGGAGAGCTTTTGTAAAGTTTGGAAGGTTGGAGACGAGGTACTGGCAGAAGTAAAGCTGTGAGTACCGGGCGTGAGTCGTGCTTCGGTAGCTCATTTGGTAGAGCGCTTTCCCGCGAAAGGCAAAGGTCCCGAGTTCGAGTCTCGGTCGGGCACACAGTTTTAATCTGCCAGGAAGTTTCATATCAGCGCACACTCCGCTGCAGAGTGAAAATCTCATTCTGAATTATTCAGAAGTTTTCCTGTAGATTTTATTTTTGTTGAGAATAATAACCTTCCAAATTCAAAACGTAAACTGTCACCTGTAGTCATTGGTACACTTTTAGGTAAAATCCCTCTTTATTTTCTTTGGAAAGCAGTTTTTGTGTCTGTTCACTCTTATACAATGGCTAGCAACTCGCGATCGCGTAAAAGTAGTGAAATTTGGGGTTTCTTCGCCGATTTAGGTGATGGGAAAGCAAAGTGCAATTATTGTTCTAAGTGTATTTCATATAAAGGAGGAAATACATTTAATCTAGCGCGTCATGTTCGAGTGCTGCATCCAACAGTGCCATTGTCAGCCAGACGCTTAGCGCCCCCTGCTCCTGCATCTTCCGATATTTCTTGGATAAAAAACCCGCACAATCCGGAACTAACATCAGCAAATGCCAGAAGCGAACAGCAGTTGGTGCCAGAAAATAACAGTACCACTTCAGTATCGGAAAGCAGACCTCCATATCACGGAACATTACCCATGTATTTTCCGAAACCTCTTTCTAACAAAAGAAATCAGGAGACAGATTTCGCACTTCTGCAGACTGTTGTAAAGGATTATTTGTCCTTCAACATAGTGGAAAGTAAACATTTCCAAAGTTTTTTAGGCAAACTGAATGGTGCTTACAGAATGCCATCTCGGAAGACCATTTCCAATACGCTGCTACAGCAACAGTGCGCCATGATGAAATAAATTGTGAGAGCCAAAATTAATTCTGCGGAAGCGGTTGTGCTGACAATGGATGGGTGGACCTCAACTACAAATGAGAGTTATTTGTCGGTGACAGCACACTACGTTAAAGACCTGGAGCTGGCGTCTTCCCTCCTAGAGTGCTTTAAATACGACGAAAGGCACACGTCAGAAAAACTCTCGGAAGAACTGCTACGTGTCACAAGGGAATGGGGCATTCAAGAAAAAGTCGTCTGTGTTGTCAGCAACAATGCTGCTAACATTGTGGCAGCTATAAGACTCACAGCCTGGAAACACATCCCCTGCTTTGCGCACACACTCAATTTAATTGTTCAGAATGGGCTTCCGCGCATTCAACCCATTCTGAATGAAGTAAAAAAAAATGTTGAATTTTTTAAAAGAAGTTCGCATGCCTGCACGAAACTGAAAAAGATGCAGGAACAGTTAAAAGAGCCAGTTCTGACACTAAAACAGGACACTGTTACAAGATAGAATTCAACCTATGATATCCTGCGAAGAATAATTGAGGTTAAGAATTCCCTAAAGACAGTTATCACTCTGAATTATCCAGATCTTCCAAATCTGACTGCAGAGGACATTGCAAGTGTAACACAAGCCTGTGACCTGTTGAAAGTTTTCAAAGACTGCACTGAGGAAATGTCAAGTGAAAATGTTGTCACTGCTTCTAAAGTTATGCTACTTAGTCGCTCGTTGAAAAAATGGTGTTGCTGGTTTGTTAATAACACTGAAATTCATGTAGACGTGCAACAGATGGCCGAAAAGGTAGCTGAAGACCTAAAACGACGATTTAGAAATATAGAGGAAAATTCCATTTTCGCGGAAGCAACTGCATTGGATCCCCGGTTCAAATTACATGGTTTTTCTGATAAAAATTCTGCTGAGAAGGTGAAATTAAACCTGATCAGGCACTGTGAGAAATTTGTGACGAACACATCCACTGCTACTGCAACAATCTCAGTTCCAACCACTGAATCAACTTCCAGTCTCTGGCTCGAATTTGATGAAGTGTTTTCCAGGCTGCAGAGTAATCCACACCAGAGAGCTGCTGCAATAGTGGAAGTGGACAAATATTTACAAGAGCCCCTGCTACATAGACAAGGCAATCCACTTCAGTGGTGGTCTGAACGACTGTCAGTATACCCCTCGCTCTTTGAACTTGCAAAAATACGACTGTGTATTGTCGCAACCTCCACGCCGTGTGAAAGAGTGTTCTCGAAGGCAGGACACCTTATAACTGACAGAAGAAATCGCCTGACAGGGAAAAAAGTGGAACAAATTATGTTTTTAATCGGAAATCTCTGAAGATTCACCAAATCCGTTGATGTTTATTCATAAATATATATGTGTATTTTTTAAAAAATTTAATTAGGACAATCCTCAAATTGACATTTAGTGTAATTTTTTCAATAATGTGTACGAGATAAACATTCCTACATGAACGATTATCTTTCAAGCGTGGATTCCACGCATGCTTCACTTCCAGACTCACAAGGTAAGCATTTTATTTTCATGTTGGCTGTGCGTGCTCACACAGCCAGCCTCTTCGTTTGTATTTTAATATTCATTTGTCTGCAAGTGCTGCCAACGGTAGCTTACCCGTAGACGCGAAGTATAACTCCACAAATAGTCGCTGGTAATGATGTGAGCACTGCAGGAAGCAGCTGACGCTACCTTCCCCTCGCCCCTCATCGACTGTACCCCTCCTAACCCTATCGTTCCCCAGAAACACCGAGCGATTCGTCGAAGTCGACAGTAGAGGGAGGACTGAAGTGAAGGGACCAAGGGAGAATGAGTGACGTAGCGCCGATGTACTGGGGGAGGGAGAGGGGAAGAGAGTGAGTGAACTAGAAAAAAGTGTGGAGTGTGCTATCTGTGAAGAGTTTGAAGTACCAGTTCATTGAAATTGAGTGGTTAATTCACACTTCACTGGAGTGAAGCGTTCATTTGAACGACTCGTTCACGAGCTCCCCATCACTAGTCGATGGTGTAGAACATCGTGAATCAGTAAAACGAAGTAACAGAAACGTATTGTAGTTTCAATGCCGAAGCAACATTTTATTGCACTTGCGAACTCGAGGGTTGCATCAGTATTAAAACACACAACGGTTTCTCTCCGACACACTCTTCTCCCCCTGCTCTGTAATGCAGTTTATAATAATTTGCTGAGTACATAGTAAAATAAGTCTGAGTGTGAGGACGAAAGATCCTCTCATATATGTAATTTAAACGTTAGTGAATTGTCGTCGATGATGTAGAACACCGTGAATCAGTAAAACGAAGTAACACAAACGTATTGTAGTTTCTATTTTTTCTTTTTTTTTTTACTTTATTGTTATTTTAAAACCTGTACAACTCAAATAGGCGGGCAGCGGCACACTACGCCGCTCTTCAGCCATAGCGTTTTACAAGAGTATAAAAAATGGTGAATATAAAATGAACAAAGTGACGGGCAAAAGAGAGAGGTCACAGAGACACAAAAAACACGGAGTCGTTCACATGTGACGATAACAACACTGAAAACACGTTGGCACGGCGCACAAAACACTGATGAGTCCGACGGCACAAGTGAACGTAGGAGTGAGACGGCGGACACCAAAAACACTATACGACGTCACACACACGAGACACAGAAGGCGACAATCTCCGGCGCGCAAATGTTCACTATGCGTGTGCGAGTCCGGGGACCTGCCAAGAGAGGAGGAGGAGGAGGATGGGGAGTGGGAGAGCGAGAGGGGAGAGCAGAGATGCCACGGACAGGGGAGATAGGGGGGAGGGAGGAAGGGGGAGAGGAAGCCCAGGGGAAGAAGGGGAAGGGAGGGGACGGGGAGATGGAAAAAGAAGGGAAGATAAGAGAAGGGAGGGAAGGTGCCGAAAGGAAAGGACACGGGAAGTGGGGGGCGGGGCAGGGTCAAAGTTGATAGGAGGGGTAGATGGAGGGGACGAGGACATCATCAGGGAGAGGGAGCTGGCGGAAGCCACCTAGGGAGAGGGTAAGGAGGGTGGACAGATGGAGACCGGGTGAGACGTGGGAATACAGGCGCGGCAGCGGGCGGGGGTGGGAGAGGATCGGGGAGACGAGCGGGTGAGGAGGATCATGTTTACGGGAGGTGTACAGGATCCGTATCCTTTCAAGGAAAAGGAGGAGGTGGGGGAAGGGGATGAGATCGTATAGGATCCGCGTGGGGGAGGGGAGACGGATGCGATAGGCGAGGCGGAGAGCATGGCGTTCAAGGATTTGGAAGGATTTTTAAAAGGTAGGGGGGGGGGGGGCGGACATCCAGGCTGGATGGGCATAACAAAGGATAGGGCGGATGAGGGATTTATAGGTGTGGAGGAATGTGGAAGGGTCCAGACCCCACGTACGGCCGGAAAGGAGCTTGAGGAGACGGAGTCGGGAACGTGCCTTGGCTTGGATTGTACGGAGATGGGGAGTCCAGGAGAGGCGACGGTCGAGGGTGACGCCAAGGTACTTAAGGGTGGGAGTGAGGGCGATGGGACGGCCATAGACGGTGAGATAGAAATCAAGGAGGCGGAAGGAAGGGGTGGTTTTGCCTACAATGATCGCCTGGGTTTTCGAAGGATTGACCTTGAGCAACCACTGGTTACACCAAGTGGTGAATCGGTCAAGATGAGATTGTAGAAGGCGTTGGGAGCGTTGCAGGGTGGGGGCAAGGGCAAGGAAGGCGGTGTCATCGGCAAACTGGAGAAGGTGGACGGGGGGTGACGGCGGCGGCATGTCCGCCGTGTACAAAAGATACAGGAGGGGGGAGAGGACGGAGCCTTGGGGCACACCGGCGGAGGGGAAAAAGGTGTAGGAATCCGTGTTATGGATGGTGACATAGAAAGGACGGCGGGAGAGAAAGGAGCCGATCAGACGGACGTAGTTAATGGGAAGGGCGAAGGTTTGGAGCTTGAAGAGGAGACCGGAATGCCAGACGCGGTCATATGCACGTTCGAGGTCCAGGGAGAGGAAGATTGCGGAGTGACGGGAATTAAGCTGTTCAGAAAGGAGATGAGTGAGGTGAAGGAGAAAGTCGTCGGAAGAGAAGGACGGCCGAAAGCCACACTGGGTAACGGGAAGGAGGCGGTGCTGGCGGTGATGCTGGTGGATGCGTCGGGTGAGGATAGATTCCAGGACCTTGCTGAAGACCGAGGTAAGGCAGATGGGACGGTAGGAGGAGACGGCGGACGGCGGTTTGCCAGGTTTAAGGAACATGAGGACACGGGAGGTTTTCCACAGGTCGGGGTAGTAACCGGTGGACAGGACTACATTGTAGAGCCTGGCCAGGGTGGAGAGGAAAAGGACAGGAGCTTCACGAAGGTGACGGTAGGTGACACGATCGTGACCAGGAGCGGTATTGCGTTTTGTGCGGAGTGTAGCAATGAGATCCTGTGTAGTGATAGGGGCATTGAGTTCCGTGTGTGCATTGTTGTCCAAGTACTGGAAACCAGGAGCGAGGGGAGGGGAAGAGGTGTCAGTTCGATCGTGGATATCCGGGAAGAGGGAGTAATCGAACTGGGGATCATCGGGGACGGAAAATACATCGGAGAGGTAGGAGGCAAAGTGATTGGCCTTACTAAGGGAGTCAGGGAAAGGGTGATCAGCATGGAGAAGAGGATAATAGGGGGAGGGTTTAGTTCCGGTAAGGCGACAGAAGGCCGACCAGAACTTAGACGAGTTGATTGGTAGGGTAGCATTTAAACGGGTGCATGTCTGCCGCCAGTCCCGGCGTTTCTTAGCCACGAGCAAATTACGAATGTGTTGCTGGAGTTGCCGGTGGCGTCGTAGTGTGTCCGGGTCACGCGTGCGGAGGAAGGCACGGTAGAGACGACGGGATTCACGGAGGAGGAGAACGGCCTGTGGGGGTAAGGTAGGACGGTGGGGGTGGATGGCGACAGTAGGGACGTGGGCCTCCACGGCCTCAGACAAGGTCTGCTGGAGAAAGGAGGCGGCTTGGGTGACATCGTCTGGGTGGTGGTAGGTGAGAGGGTGGCTATCGACCTGGGTGGAAAGGGTATCCCGGTAGGCATTCCAGTCGGCGCGGGAATAGTCGTGGACATACTTAGGGGGAGGGTCAGTACGAGGGTCGGGGTGAGGGCGACAACCGTCTGAAACGGTGAGGAGGACAGGGAGATGGTCGCTACCAATAGGCTCCAGGACATCCACCGTGATGCGGCCAAGGAGGTTGGGGGAGGAGAGAATAACATCAGGAGTGGAGTTGGATTCGTGATGGGGGTGCTGGGGGATGGGAATTAGGTCGCCTTGAAGGGAGGAGAGGACCCGATGCTACTGCCGTAACTGGGCGGCAGAACGACTATGGATGTTGAGGTCGGCAGCGATCACATACGAGGAGAAGGTACGGTCAATGTGGGAGAGGAAGTCGAAGGCAATTGGGGCGTTAGGGCGGACATAGATGGTGGCGCAGGTAACGGTAAGGCCAGGGAAGAAGAGGCTAAGGATCAGGTGTTCGGTGGGGTCGGGAAAGAGAGGTTGGAGCCGAACGGGGATCTGGCGATGGTGCCCAATGGCAACTCCGCCAAGCGCAATTGGGAGGGGATTGTCGGAGCGGTGGAGGAGGTAGGGCAAAGTGCGGACGGTGTGGTGGGGTTGGAGGAAGGTTTCATTTAGGAGGAAGGCGTCCACGCGGTGGGTGGGAAGGGTATGGAGAAAGAGGTTCTTGTTGGCGGGTAGGGAGCGGATGTTGTTGAAAAGGATACGGTGCTGTCACGCCATGACAGGGATTTAAATGAGGGTGTCAAGACGGGAGAAGGTGAAATGGGCCTGGTTGTTGGAGTAGGTGGCGTACATTTTGAGGTGGAAAACGGATCGGGCGGCGAGGGAGATCTGTTGGAGGGTGTGTGGGCGCTGAAAAGGATGTACATTCTGCAGGACAATGGTGAGGAATCGGATGATGTCCTCAGCGGTAGGGGGTGGGCGAAGGGAGTTGCCGGGAGGGGTGTGGGCGTCCAGAGGGCGGACAGGAACGGTGAGTTCAGGTGTGGTAGGAGGGGGTCGGGCCTTACACTTCTGGGAGTAGGTGGGATGAGGGAGGTTACAGGTATTACAGGAGGGGGGGGACTGGAGATTGGGGCACTGCCGTAAAAAGTGGGCTTGCCTACAGTGCGGGCAGGTGGGGGCCTCGCGGCACTCAGATGTTGGGTGCGGATTATATCGCAAGCACCTTTGGCAGCGGAGGGATTGAGGAGGGGAACGGGAGGGGTCAACTTTATGACGCTGGTTAAAAAGGAGGGCACCCTCCTTCAGGAGACGGTCTATGGAGGGGGCGTGCTCAGAAAAAACGTGCATAGGGCGGGTGGGGCCGGCAGCGTTATGGATCCGGCGAACCGCACGCACCTCCAGATGGGGATGGGCCTGAAGCTCCGCCAACACCTCCTCCTCCATGATCACTGGACTGAGCCGAGTGATCACGGTGGTGAGTGTCGGCGGGCGACGTGGAGGTTGGGGTTGGCGGGAGGGAGGTGGCGAGGGAGCAGGGGTGAGAGAGGCATGAGGGCCAAAGCGGGTGACAGGGATGCCGGAAAGGATGTCCGTGTGGAGGGTAGGGCTGGGGGAGGAGAGGAGTACCGAATCACGGCGAGGAGTGAGGAGGGAGATGGGGGCACCAGGACAATTCTGACGAAGGAAGAGGGTGAGGTTCCAGGCTTCAAGGAGGGAGGGATCCGGACGGGAGAGGAGGTAGCGGTAGGAGGAGGGGGTAGAGGAGGAGGAGGAGGGGGCAGGGACGGGCGGGGAGACATCCATGGCATCAGGGGTGGGGGAAGGGGGACGAGGCAGAGCCTTTTTGGGAGCAGACGAGACAGGAGTGCCACTGGGGCGCTTGACGGCGGCGGAGGAGGTGTGGGGGATGGGAACAACTGGAATGTGGCGGGGAGTGGCAGGTCCCGGGGCTGGAGTCGGCGCCGGAGATGGTGACGGCGACGGTGAAGGTGAAGGCGACGGCGTCGATGACGATGACGGTGGGAGTGGCGGCGGTGATGGCGAAGGTGACGGGGAGAGCTGGGCGTGGGCAGTGGCCCGACGGGCCACCACCCGAGTCGGAGCTGCAGTGACAGGCTGGGGGAGTGGGGGGAAGGGATCAGAACGAGAGGAGCGGGAGGAAGAAGTGGGAGAGGGGGCGACAAAGATAGAGGGTGAAGGGAGAGTGAGGAGAGGTGGGATGGAAGGAGGGGGGTGGGACTGGGCACACCAAGTTATAGTGGTGGAGGCGGCGGAAGGGGATGTATAGACGATGGCGGTGGTGGTAGTAGTGACAGTGGTGGTGGCGGCGGACATGACGACAGGAAGAAAAAACGCACAGCACGAAAAGGAAAGGACACAAACTGGGAAACGGCGAAGACGCAGACAGACGAGGACCGGCGAAGACGCAGACGGACGCAGACCAGGGTCGGACGACCAGGGCGGACGGCGGCGGCGGCGGCGGCGGCGAGCACCGGCTGGCGGCGGCGGCGGCGAACAGACGGACGGACGGACGGACAGCAGGCGGCGGCGGCGAACAGACGGACGGACGTACAGCAGGCGAGACGGACAGCGAGCAGGCAGGCAGGCGGACGGACGGACGGACGAACGAACAGCTACAACAGTAAGCGGCGGGCGGGCAGACAGACAGACAGACACAATCTTCGAAAGCGAAGATTCCAACCAGGGAGTAGCCCAGGCCTTGGAAACTGGCGCCTTCAAATGAGGGAATCCAACCCTCTGATAGTAGTTTCAATGCCGAAGCAACATTTTATTGCACTTGCAAACTCAAGGGTTGCAACAGTATTAAAACACACAACGGTTTCTCTCCGACACACTCTTCTCCCCCTGCTCTGTAATGCAGTTTATAATAATTTGATGAGTACATATTAAAATAAGTCTGAGTGTGATACTTTGTCCGGCACTGATCGCAATGGAACACGTTTAAAGCAGCAGACATCATGCAACAAGTGTTCACGCTGCCATCTGCTGATTATGCGGTAAAACAGGTTGGCGGTACACTTAGCTGCCGACAGATGTCAGCTTCAAACGTCTGCCGATCATGTGGTAGAGTAGGTTGGCGGTTAACTTACCTGCCGACAGCTGTCACCCTGAACTGCGCTATTTGACTTCTGGATATAAATTTCAGAACGAAAGATTGTTATACTGTTAAAAACAAATTAAATTTACTTAAAGTTACACCCGTAACACGTAAAAGTAGATGATTTTCCTCAAAATTAGCAAAAATATGAGTGTTCTCACAATGGGTACGTACAAATACGCCTATCAAGTACCACTTTCGTCAAACCGGATTCACAGCACATTCGAGGGTTGGATTCCCTCTCTTCTTCGTCGAAGAGTTTCACTGCCTGGGCTACTCTCAGGGTGCGCCTTCGACGTGGAAGATCCTTGCCGTGTCGTCTGTTTGCCGCCGCCGCCGCCGCCGCTTGGTCGTCGCCTTCCGGTCCTTGCCGCCGCCGCCGCCGCCGACTGCCGGGGCTCGTCGCCCGTCGCCCCCGCCTGGTCGCCGCCTGCCGGGGCTCGCCGCCCCCGCCTGGTCGCCGCCTGCAGGTGCCCGCCGCCGCCGCCTGCCGGTGCTCGCCGCCGCCGCCGCCGCCGCCGCCGCCGCCGCCGCCGGTGCCCGCCGCCTGCCGGTGCTCGCCGCCGCCGCCGCCGCCATCCGGTGCCGCCTGGTCGCCACCATCGCCGCCGTCCTGACCCTGGTCTACGGCCGTCTTCGTCTTCATCCGTCTTCGTCTTTGTCTGTCCCCGGTTTCTGTCCTCTCCTCTTCGTTCTGTTCGTTCTTGTTTCTCTCTCCCGTCATGTCCGCCCCCACCACCACTGTCACTACTACCACCACCGCCATTGTCTATACCTCCCCTTCCGCCGCCTCCACCACTATAACTTGGTGTGCCCAGTCCCACCTCCCTCCTTCCATTCCACCTCTCCTCACTGTCCCTTCACCCTCTATCTTTGTCGCCCCCTCTCCCGCTTCTTCCTCCCGCTCCTCTCGTTCTGATCCCTTCCCCCCACTCCCCCAGCCTGTCACTGCAGCTCCAGCTCGGGTGGTGGCCCGTCGGGCCACTGCCCACGCCCAGCTCTCCCCGTCACCTTCGCCATCACCGCCGCCACTGCCGCCGTCATCGTCATCGTCGCCTTCACCGTCACCGTCACCATCTCCGGCGCCGACTCCGGCCCCGGGACCTGCCCCTCCCCGCCACATTCCCGTTGTTCCCATCCCCCACACCTCCTCCACCGCCGTCAAGCGCCCCGGTGGCACCCCTGCTTCCTCTGCTTCCAAAAAGGCTGCACCTCGTCCTCCTTCCCCCACCCTTGATGCCATGGAAGTCTCCCCGCCTGTCCCTGCCCCCTCATCCTCCTCCTCTCTCCCTTCCTCCTACCGCTACCTCCTCTCCCGTCCTGATCCCTCTCTCCTTGAAGCCCGGAACCTCACCCTCTTCCTTCGCCAGCATTGTCCTGGTGCCCCCATCTCCCTCCTCACTCCTCGCCAAGATTCTGTTCTCATCTCCTCCCCCAGCCCAACCCTCCATACTGACATCCTCTCCCGTCTCCCCATCACCCGTTTTGGTCCCACCGCCAGCCTTACCCCTGCTCCTTCTCCATCTCCTACCCGCCAACCCCAACCCCCGCGTCGCCCGCCGACCCTCACCGCCGTGATCACGCGGCTCAGTCCGTCGATCACGGAGGAGGAGGTGTTGGCGGAGCTCCAGGCCCATCCCACGCTGGAGGTGCGGGCGGTTCGCCGCATTTTCAACTCGGCCGGCCCCACCCGCCTTATGCGGGTTTTCTCTGAGGACGCCCCCTCCATTGACCGTCTCCTGAAGGAGGGTGCCCTCCTCTTCCACCAGCGGTACAAGGTCGACCCTTCCCGTTCCCCTCCTCAATCCCTGCGCTGCCAGAGGTGTCTGCGCTATAATGCGCACCCCACAGCTGAGTGCCGCGAGGCCCCCACCTGCCCGCATTGTCGGCAGGCGCACTTCCTCCGGCAGTGCCCTAACCTCCAATCCCCTCCCTCCTGTAATACCTGCAATCTCCCTCATCCCACCTACTCCCAAAAGTGTAAAGCCCGACCCCCTCCAACCACTCCTGAACTCACTGTACCTGTCCGTCCTCTGGACGCCCCCACCCCTCCTGGCAATTCCCTTCGTCCCCCACCCACCGCTGAGGACATCATCAGGTTCCTCACCATCGTCCTCCAGAATGTTCATCCCTTTCAGCGCCCTCACACCCTCCAGCAGATCTCCCTGGCTGCCCGTTCCATCTTCCAACTCAAGATGTACGCCACCTACTCCAACAACCAGGCCCATTTCACCTTCTCCCGTCTTGACACCCTCGTTTAAATCCCAGTCATGGCGCGACAGCAACGTATCCTTTTCAACAACATACGCTCCCTTCCCGCCAACAAAAACCTGTTCCTGCACACCCTTGCCACCCACCGCGTGGATGCCTTCCTCCTCAATGAAACCTTCCTGCAACCCCACCACACAGTCCACACTTCGCCCTACCTCCTCCACCGCTCCGATAATCCCCTCCCGATTGCGCGTGGCGGAGTTGCCATTGGTCACCACCGCCAGATCCCCGTTCGGCTCCAACCTCTCCTTCCCGACCCCACCGAACACCTGATCCTTAGTCTCTTCTTCCCCGGCCTTACCGTTACCTGCGCCACCATCTATGTCCGCCCCAACGCTCCTATTCCCTTCGACTTCCTCTCCCACGTCGATCGTACCTTTTCCTCCTACGTGATCGCCGCCGACCTCAACATCCATAGTCGTTCCGCTGCCCAGTTACGGCGATGGCATCGGTTCCTCTCCACCCTTCAAGGTGACCTCGTCCCCATCCCCCGGCATACCTGTCCTGAATCCAACTCCACTCCTGATGTTATCCTCTCCTCCCCCAACCTCCTTGGCCGCATCACGGTGGATGTCCTGGAGCCTATTGGTAGCGACCATCTCCCTGTCCTCCTCACCGTTTCAGACGGTCGTCGCCCTCGCCCCGACCCTCGTACTGACCCTCCCCCTAAGTATGTCCACGACTATTCCCGAGCCGACTGGAATGCCTACCGGGATACCCTTTCCACCCAGGTCGATAGCCACCCTCTCACCTACCACCACCCTGACGATGTCACCCATGCCGCCTCCTTTCTCCAGCGGACCTTGTCTGAGGCCGTGGAGGCCCACGTTCCTACTGTCGCCATCCACCCCCACCGTCCTACCTTACCCCCACAGGCCGTTCTCCTCCTCCGTGAATCCCGTCGTCTCTACCGTGCCTTCCTCCGCACGCGTGACCCGGACACACTACAACGCCACCGGCAACTCCAGCGACACGTTCGTAATTTGCTCGCGGCTAAGAAACGCCGGGACTGGCGACAGACATGCACCCGTTTAAATGCAACCCTACCAATCAACTCGTCCAAGTTCTGGTCGGCCTTCCGTCGCCTTACCGGAACTAAACCCTCCCCCTATTATCCTCTTCTCCATGATGATCACCCTTTCCCTGACTCCCTTAGTAAGGCCAATCACTTTGCCTCCTACCTCTCCGATGTATTTTCCGTCCCCGATGATCCCCAGTTCGATTACTCCCTCTTCCCAGATATCCGCGATCGAACTGACACCTCTTCCCCTCCCCTCTCTCCTGGCTTCCAGTACTTGGACAACATTACACACACGGAACTCAATGCCCCTATCACTACACAGGATCTCATTGCTACACTCCGCACAAAACGCAACACCGCTCCTGGTCACGATCGTGCCACCTACCGTCACCTTCGTGAAGCTCCTGTCTCTTTCCTCTCCACCCTGGCCAGGCTCTACAATGTAGTCCTGTCCACCGGTTACTACCCCGACCTGTGGAAAACCTCCCGTATCCTCATGTTCCTTAAACCTGGCAAACCGCCGTCCGCCGTCTCCTCCTACCGTCCCATCAGCCTTACCTCGGTCTTCAGCAAGGTCCTAGAATCTATCCTCACCCGCCGCATCCACCAGCATCTCCGCCAGCACCGCCTCCTTCCCGTCACCCAGTGTGGCTTTCGGCCATCCTTCTCTTCCGACGATCTTCTCCTTCACCTCACTCATCTCCTTTCCGAACAGCTTAATTCCCGTCGCTCCGCCATCTTCCTCTCACTTGACCTCGAACGCGCTTATGACCGCGTCTGGCATTCCGGTCTCCTCTTCAAGCTCCAAACCTTTGCCCTTCCCATTAACTACGTCCGTCTGATCGGTTCCTTTCTCTCCCGCCGTCCTTCCTATGTCACCATCCATAACACCGATTCCTACACCTTTTTCCCCTCCGCCGGTGTGCCCCAAGGCTCCGTCCTCTCCCCCCTTCTGTACCTTTTGTACACGGCGGACATGCCGCCGCCGTCGCCCCCCGTCCACCTTCTCCAGTTTGCCGATGACACCGCCTTCCTCGCCCTTGCCCCCACCCTGCAACGCTCCCAACGCCTTCTCCAATCCCATCTTGACCGGTTCACCGCTTGGTGCAACCAGTGGTTGCTCAAGGTCAATCCCTCCAAAACCCAGGCGATCATTGTAGGCAAAACCACCCCTTCCTTCCGCCTCCTTGATTTCTATCTCACCGTCTATGGCCGTCCTATCACCCTCACTCCCACCCTTAAGTACCTTGGCGTCACCCTCGACCGTCGCCTCTCCTGGACTCCCCATCTCCAGACAATCCAAGCCAAGGCACGTTCCCGACTCCGTCTCCTCAAGCTCCTTTCCGGCCGCACGTGGGGTCTGGACCCCTCCACAATCCTCCACACCTATAAATCCATCATCCGCCCTATCCTTTGTTACGCCCATCCAGCCTGGATCTCCGCCCCCCCTACCTTCTATAAATCCCTCCAAATCCTTGAACGCCATGCTCTCCGCCTTGCCTATCGCATCCGTCTCCCCTCCCCCACACGGATCCTGTATGATCTCATCCCCTTCCCCCACCTCCTCCTTTTCCTTGCAAGGATACGTATCCTGTACACCTCACGTAAACTTGATCCTCCTCACCCGCTCGTTTCCTCGCTCCTCTCCCACCCCCGCCCGCTGCCGCGCCTGTATTCGCACGTCCCACCCGGTCTCCATCTCTCCACCCTCCATACCCTCTCCCAAGGTGGCTTCCGCCAGCTCCCTCTCCCTGATGATGTCCTCGTCCCCTCCATCTACCCCTCCTATCAACTTTGACCCTGCCCCACCCCCCACTTCCCGTGTCCTTTCCTTTCGGCACCCTCCCTCCCTTCTCTTCTCTTCCCTTCTTTTTCCATCTCCCTGTCCCCTCACTTCCCCCTCTTCCCCCGGGCTTCCTCTCCCCCTTCCTCCCTCCCCCCTATCTCCCCTGCCCGTGGCATCTCTGCTCTCCCCTCTCGCTCTCCCACTCCCCTTCCTCCTCCTCCTCTCTTGGCAGGTCCCCGGACTCGCACACGTATAGTGAACATTCGCGCGCCGGAGATCGTCGCCTTTTGTGCTTCGTGTGTGTGACGTCATATAGTGTGTTTGGTGTCCGCCATCCCACTCCTACGTTCACTTGTGCCGTCGGACTCACCAGTGTTTTGTGCGCCGTGCCGACGTGTTTTCCGTGTTGTTATCGTCACATGTGAACGACTCCGTGCTTTTTATGTCTCTGTGACCTCTCTCTTTTGCCCGTCACTTTGTTCATTGTTATTCACCATGTTTTATACTCTTGTAAAACGTTATGGCTGAAGCGCGGCGTAGTGTGCCGCTGCCAGCCTACCTGAATTGTACAGGTTTTCAAATAACAATAAAGTAAAAAAAAAAAAAAAAAAAAAAAAACCGGATTCAGCGGTTGGGACGTAAGAGTGGCTTTCTGCTAAACCCGAACGTTTTGTTTGGGAAAGCTATTTGGATGACAATTTTTGGAGAGAGGATGAAAGATCCTCTCATACATTGAATTTAAACGATAGTGAATTGTTGTCTTTACGCTCTTGCAGTGTCTGAGAGTTAAATAGAGCATGGTCGAAGGGGACAAAGGAAAGATAAACAGAGAAATCTGTCACATATAAAGAAGGGATTACATTTAATCTTGCTCGACATTTTCTCATGAAGCGCTCAAAAAAGTCTTTATCCGCCAAGTGAAACCTTATTTGTTGTATTCATGGGCTGAAAACTAGGGCTACCAACGAAATGCAGTCCAATTTTGTTCCTTTTAAAATTTAAACCAAAATAGAATGAGTATGTTTACCACTGTTACAAAGTCTATATACCTACGTTAAGTAATTATTCAGAAGTTTTCCTGTAGATTTTATTTTTGTTGAGAATAATAACCCTCCAAATTCAAAACGTAAACTGTCACCTGTAGTGATTGGTACACTTTTAGGTAAAATCCCTCTTTATTTTCTTTGGAAAGCAGTTTTTGTGTCTGTTCAGTCTTATACAATGGCTAGCAACTTGCGATCGCGTAAAAGTAGTGAAATCTGGGGTTTCTTCGCCGATTTAGGTGATGGGAAAGCAAAGTGCAATTATTGCTCTAAGTGTATTTCATATAAAGGAGGAAATACATTTAATCTAGCGCGTCATGTTCGAGTGCTGCATCCAACAGTGCCATTGTCAGCCAGACGCTTAGCGCCCCCTGCTCCTGCATCTTCCGATATTTCTTGGATAAAAAACCCGCACAATCCGGAACTAACATCAGCAAATGCCAGAAGCGAACAGCAGTTGGTGCCAGAAAATAACAGTACCACTTCAGTATCAGAAAGCAGACCTCCATATCACGGAACATTACCCATGTATTTTCCGAAACCTCTTTCTAACAAAAGAAATCAGGAGACAGATTTCGCACTTCTGCAGACTGTTGTAAAGGATTATTTGCCCTTCAACATAGTGGAAAGTAAACATTTCCAAAGTTTTTTAGGCAAACTGAATGGTGCTTACAGAATGCCATCTCGGAAGACCATTTCCAATACGCTGCTACAGCAACAGTGCGCCATGATGAAATAAATTGTGAGAGCCAAAATTAATTCTGCGGAAGCGGTTGTGCTGACAATGGATGGGTGGACCTCAACTACCAATGAGAGTTATTTGTCGGTGACAGCACACTACGTTAAAGACCTGGAGCTGGCGTCTTCCCTCCTAGAGTGCTTTAAATACGACGAAAGGCACACGTCAGAAAAACTCTCGGAAGAACTGCTACGTGTCACAAGGGAATGGGGCATTCAAGAAAAAGTCGTCTGTGTTGTCAGCAACAATGCTGCTAACATTGTGGCAGCTATAAGACTCACAGCCTGGAAACACATCCCCTGCTTTGCGCACACACTCAATTTAATTGTTCAGAATGGGCTTCTGCACATTCAACCCATTCTGAATAAAGTAAAAAAAAATGTTGAATTTCTTAAAAGAAGTTCGCATGCCTGCACGAAACTGAAAAAGATGCAGGAACAGTTAAAAGAGCCAGTTCTGACACTAAAACAGGACACTGTTACAAGATGGAATTCAACCTATGATATCTTGCGAAGAATAATCGAGGTTAAGAATTCCCTAACGACAGTTATCACTCTGAATTATCCAGATCTTCCAAATCTGACTGCAGAGGACATTGCAAGTGTAACACAAGCCTGTGACCTGTTGAAAGTTTTCAAAGACTGCACTGAGGAAATGTCAAGTGAAAATGTTGTCACTGCTTCTAATGTTATGCTACTTAGTTGCTCGTTGAAAAAATGGTGCTGCCGGTTTGTTAATAACACTGAAATTCATGTAGATGTGCAACAGATGGCCGAAAAGTTAGCTGAAGACCTAAAACGACGATTTAGAAATATAGAGGAAAATTCCATTTTCGCGGAAGCAACTGCATTGGATCCCCGGTTCAAATTACATGGTTTTTCTGATAAAAATTCTGCTGAGAAGGTGAAATTAAACCTGATCAGGCACTGTGAGAAATTTGTGACGAACACATCCACTGCTACTGCAACAATCTCAGTTCCAACCACTGAATCAACTTCCAGTCTCTGGCTCGAATTTGATGAAGTGTTTTCCAGGCTGCAGAGTAATCCACACCAGAGAGCTGCTGCAATAGTGGAAGTGGACAAATATTTACAAGAGCCCCTGCTACAGAGACAAGGCAATCCACTTCAGTGGTGGTCTGAACGACTGTCAGTATACCCCTCGCTCTTTGAACTTGCAAAAATACGACTGTGTATTGTCGCAACCTCCACGCCGTGTGAAAGAGTGTTCTCGAAGGCAGGACACCGTATAACTGACAGAAGAAATCGCCTGACAGGGAAAAAAGTGGAACAAATTATGTTTTTAAACGGAAATCTCTGAAGATTCACCAAATCCGTTGATGTTTATTCATAAATATACATGTGTATTTTTTAAAAAAGTTAATTAGGACAATCCTCAAATTGACATTTAGTGTAATTTTTTCAATAATGTGTACGAGATAAACATTCCTACATGAACGATTATCTTTCAAGCGTGGATTCCACGCATGCTTCAGTTCCAGACTCACAAGTTAAGAATTTTATTTTCATGTTGGCTGTGCGTGCTCACACAGCCAGCCTCTTCGTTTGTATTTTAATATTCATTTGTCTGCAAGCGCTGCCAACGGTAGCTTACCAATAGACGCGAAGTATAACTCCACAAATAGTCGCTGGTAATGATGTCAGCACTGCAGGAAGCAGCTGACGCTACCTTCCCCTCGCCCCTCACCGACTGTACCACTCCTAAATGCGGCAGTGAGGACAATAAAAAATTGATTTTTGCTGCAGATGTAGATGTCAGAGCTGTTCATTGTGTTTATGAACTGAAAATTGTAACAATTCACCAAAAAATTAAAGCAATCTACAATTTCAGATTTTTTTCCTTAAAAAGTAGGGAGTGCTGATCCTGTTTTTTCATTATGCCACATTTATGTAAGACCATTCAAATTAAAAGTCAGTGTGATAAACAAAATGGCTTATTTATCTTTTATAAAGCATCAACGTAAGAGGGTAAAAAGAGATTTGGTAACCTACCCACCCACAGCCCCCAGAATCTTGGTAGTGGTGGCAGACTGATCTATAATGTAGCCCAAGGTGTATCTTAGTTTTGAACGTGACAATTTGGTTGTGAGTTTGTGAAGCCAATGAATGTGAATATGAATTAAAGGCTGTGGTGACAGACTGATCAGTAGTGCAGCCTAATCTCTATGTTTGCACACCATATTTAAAGCTCTTTGCAATATTTCACACTTTCCATTATAAAATTTAAAACAGCCAGTGGTGTCACTTTCCTCAACATTGTAGCAGGACAAATGGATGCATTTTAGAGAGATCTTTAATCCAATGTAACACTTGCAGTGCATATTTTTGTAGTATGAAAATATAAATATGAAAATTGCCAAATACAGTGCTTTATCTTTGCAAACACTTAAATATGGTGGTTTCATGGTTTACTGCCATCTGCTTCTCACCAAAATGAGTCACTCTTAGTACAGCTTGTTGTGTTGAAGTGGTGGGAAATGTCACATCAGCAGCTGAACATAGTACCAAATTCAGAATACATTTATTAGATATTAAACAAATCTGCAATGAATATTTTCATGCATATTATGTACATATAATATACATAAACTACGGAAATGTACTGCGGATGGGGGGGGGGGAGGTCCTATATGTGACTTTTACCACTTAAAATATTATTTCCGTCTTTTACATTTTCCCACAATTCACCCAATTTTTTTGCAAGTTCCTGGAATTGTGTAAAAGAGGGGTTTCACTTAGTCAAAGTCTCGAGGTTGTTGCATTTCTTTTTTTTTTTATCATCTTTCTTATTATCCTGTGGAGCACGTGGATTATTCACTGTGGCTGTTATGTGAGTGACTTGTCATAGACTGTTGTGTCTCCATCCATTTTTCAGTTTGTTCGTATATATCAACTTTTCTTGACATTGCGAAGGTGTTACATGGCTTCATTGTCAAACTGGTACGCACATCTAGTTGAACACATGTAAATTTGACGTTAATCATTTTGAGATTTTTCCAACTTGCCTAGGCAAATGCTAAGCTAGATTTCATTTTGATTTCTTTTGTTAACAAGCATAAAACATGAATCACTGACATCAAGCTACTTCTTTTTTAAAGAGATAGAGACACACATTTTGCTGTTTTCGAGATTCAAGCACAGGATTATTTCTCTTATTACCACAGTATATTTGTTTCATTAATGCTTTTATTGGTAATTGTTCATGTAAGTGTTCAAGTTTTTCCTTTTACACTAAAATTGGACTGGAATGCTCTCTTTGAAATTCTGAAGGTAACAGGAATAAAATTCAGGGAGCAAAAGGCTGTTTACAGCTTGTCCAGAAACCAGACTGCAGTTATAATGGTCAAGGGGCATGAAAGGGAAGCAGTAGTTGAGAAGACAATGAGACAGGTTGTGACAAAGCAAGCTGGGATAATTTTAATTACCCTCTTTTTTTGCCATCTGCCTACTTATATTCATTTTTCCACTTTTAACTAGTTACCATTAACATAACCGAATAAAATTGCATTTTCATAAAAGAGAAATGTTGGCCCTTAGTCTTAAAGAATATAACACCAGATCTAATTTTGACTATTCCTAGTTAGTATCTTTCATTATAGGGAAAAATCAGTAATTGTTTTGTGACTTAAATTCTATTGTTGACGTATAAACAAATATCAATTATGTAATGTAACATTTGGAAGACAAATGCGAGTAATCCGTAAAGTATCTATTTGGCTCTCTTCAAAAACATATTAGCAAATCCAGCCCTGAATTAATTCCAAAGTAATTGACAGTTTTATCAAAAGTATTGTTTGTGTAACTATATTTGTTGTCTTCATGATTTAAACAGTTCGGCTTAACCCCTGTAGTAGGAGAAACTGTTAAAAGAAATGAATCTTTTGATGTATTCAGTTAATTTAATGAGTTAAGTTTTAATTGCAATTTCTGTAAATTTAACTTTAAACAATGTGTAGTTTCAGTACCTATTATTGTGATGATATATAAGGGCCTCATTTATGGTCACGAGACAGTCCACAGCTGAGTTTCAGATGAGAAACCTGTGTTGGTTAGAATGACAACAATGCTTCAAGTTAACTGTAGAATAAGTGTTAAACAATTAGACTGTGTGTAAAAACAATGACAGTGTCTGCTTTCCATATGAACCTATTTATTCTTCAAGAACTGTGTGAATTATGTGGTTATGTTTTTACTGCTCGTAGATGTTCAACAGTAAACTATTGTAGCAGTATGTGGAGGTTCGCCTGCAAACTATTAATGAGGCTTATGGAAAGTTTAAACAGTAGTGCACTGGCTATACATATATAACTGTGTGTTACTGAGGGATAGTGCAAAGTGAAAGTAAAAGTCAGTGAAAAGGAACTGTGCATCTGTCAGCTACATTATTTACCGTAGTCAGCATCCAAATTGCAGATCCCATTTTTCAGCCAGTGTAACAACACAGTACGTCAACACCAAGGGCAATCAACAAACAAAGAAAAAAAAGCAGGTGGAACCGCTACAAGGGTTTTAGCCTATCCTCAGTGTTTTCAATCTGTACATTGAACAAACAGTAAAAGAAACCAAAGAAAAATGTGGAGTAGCAATTAAATTTTAGGGAGAAGAAATAAAAACTTTGAGGTTTCCTGCTGACTTTATAATTCTCTCAGGGAGAGCAAAGGACTTGGGAAAGCAGTTAAATGGAATGGATAGTGCCGTGAAAGGAGGATGTAATACGTATTTACTCGAATCTAAGCCGCACTTTTTTTCTGGTTTTTGTAATGCAGAAAACCGCCTGTGGCTTAGAATCGAGTGCAAAGTAAGCGGAAGTTCTGAAAAATGTTGGTAGGTGCCACTACAACTAACTTCTGCCATCGAATATATGTAGCACTATACAGGCATGCTTTCCAGGCACAAAGATAAGTACTGACACACCAAACCTCTGTGTCAGTAAATAAATTAAAAGAAAGGGTAGAAGAATGTAAACATTATGCCATGTATTCTTTTGTGTTTGCTGCTATCTCATTTAAATCCTGCCTGCCTAATAAACTACGAAACTAGAGCGAGACAACAGCAAAAGCAGAAGAATATACGTATCAAGTCATGTTTATATTTATATTATTCTTATGCTGAATAGTGATACAGTCAGAAATGAAGCATGGCAATTGACTAGATTTTTAAATCTAAGATGAATCTGATTTCTGTGCAGAATGTAATGTACTAAAGAGGCGTCTCCAAAGATTTTCAAATGGAGAAAAATTTTCTCTAAACTCTCGTTCAGAACATCATCTATAATACGCAGTCTATTATTCGGTGCTTGTTGCTCATTATCAAAGAAAGCAGCAGTGTTGGTATCAACAAATAGCAGTCTCTTGCCATTGTTGCGCTTATTAGACAAGTCCTCTCTCTCTTTTTTTTTTTTAATTGTAAGCCGCAGTAGCGCGCACAAAAGCAAGCCATGCCGCGAGCAGCGACAGGTCGTAAACAAACAATGCATGACACAGTACAATAATGCATCTTCCGCTTAGAGTGATGTAAAAACCTATAACAAAGAAAACGGCACTTACCAGATCAAAATAAGCAACCAATTCTAACCAGACGAAGCACGTCAAAAAGGAAGGGTACCCGTATAAATACGGACGGACCACCTGACACATAGCAATGGCTGCTTGGTAAAGCTTAACTGTTAAACTTATGACTCGAGCCAAACTACTGTAGCTGTATCTTCATCCCTCCGACTTCAGTTGTGTATCATGTTACAATGGACCAACTTTGTTTCAATTTGGATGTGCGGTCTAAAACATTTCTCTCCCCTTGAATTTCGAGTCTCAAATTTCAGGTGCAGCTTAGTTTCTGGAAATTATTTTTCCCTTGATTTCGAGTCTCATTTTTCAGGTGCGTCTTAGATTCGAGTGTGGCTTTGATTCGAGTAAATACGGTAAACATCAACAAAAGCGAAATGGATAAAGGAGAGTAGTTGAATTAAATCAGATGATGCTAATAGGATTAGATTAGGAAATGGGACGCTTAAAGTAGTAGATGAGTTTTGATACCTGTGCAGCAAAGTAACTGATGATGTCAGAAGTAGAGAGGATATAAAAGATAGACTGGAAGTGGTGAGAAAAGCATTCCTGAAGAAGAGAAATGTGTTAACATTGAATATACATTTAAGTGTTAGAAAGACTTTTCCAAAGGTATTTGTCTGTAGTGCATCCATGTATGGAAATGAAACATGTTCGATAAACACTTTAGACAAAAAGAGATAGAAGCTTTTGAAATGTGGTGCTGCAGAAGAATGTTGAAGATTAGATGGGTCAATCATGTAACTAAGGAGGTACTGAATGGAGTTGATGAGAAAAGAAATTTGTAGCACAACTTGACCAAAGGATGGGATTGGTTGATAGGACACATTCTGTGACATCAAGGGATCACCAGTTTAGAATTGGACAAAAGTTTGGGGAGTAAAAATCGTAGAGGGAGACCCAGTAAGCAGTTTAAGAAGGATGTATGTTGCAGTAGTTATTGGGGATGAAGAACCTCGGACAGTATAGGGTAGCATGGAGAGCTGCAACAAACCAGTATTCAGACTGAAGACAACAACAACAACAACAACAACAACAACTAAAAGATGACAAGAAAATCGTAATCCAACATAACCTTTATAGATGGACTATCTGTGGTTGAGTGACCATGTACACTTAACAACACCAAAACTGGCCACAGGAAATTATGGCCAGAGGTGAAGTCCTGTATGATACTGCCACAACAAAATGAAGCATGTCACATTTTCACTTTATAAATTATAGAACTGGTCATATTTTAGAAGCATATCTTATAAGGTGAGGATATCAAGGAAGTGCAAGTTGCTGGAATTCCAAAACTTGTCATCTGTTCAAATATAGTAAAATTAAAATGTTTCCAAGACTGTGAATTGCACAATTTATTTTGATATCAAGGTCACTAGTCATCTCCAAAGGTTAAAGTCACCTCATTTCATTTTCAGTTTATTCTGAGGCCACTCTAAAGAGGAAATATTACTTGGAATATTATGGAAAACTGGTCCTGTCACTATTCTAGACCTGTATATTCTTTAAAAAAAACTGTAAACAGAATATAGTGTCACTGTCGAAAAATACTCTACATAGCTACTGATGGTGGTCTTTTCAGTTAAATGGATAACATCATTAATTTCTGCTGATTGGAGTGCAGGTTCAACTCCCATTTTGATTCCCTGATTTTTCCTTATGACACACATTCCTTTCTTTTGACATTCCACTGTGTCTGACATCTTCCACAATAATATGAGGCAAATTCAGAAGTAAGGGCTGCTTGCTCATAAAAATATGTGTATTCATTAGAAAAAGTGTTTGGTGTTTGTTGCTTGCTTTAATTTCCCACAAATCTTCTCTACTTCTCCATGTAAACACTGTCCACTTCTAAGCACTTTTTGTAATGCTCTACTAGCTTCTTCATCTCCTCTGCATAGAAGTTTTTTGCCTGGAAATTGAACCAGTTGACAATATCCATCTTGAGATCCTCATCATCTTCAAACAATTGTTCCAAGTGCAAGAAGAGCTAGTAATTGCTGGATGTGGGTCAGAACTGTAGAGTGGTTGTCTGAAAAGTCCCCAACATAAATGCCGGATCTTTACCGTTATATGGACAGTGTGTGCACACACATCAAGGAGAAGGCCTATCTCAGATGGCAGTTTCCCACACCATCAATCTTTGATGGCACATCTCAACTTTGTGAGCACTTCGCAATACGTGTCAACAACTATTAACCCATGTTATATGAAATCAACCAAAGAAGTGTCATTTTCATCCCAAAAACACTATCCATAATTTCTTGAGTATGCGGATTACTTTAAGTTTTTTGGCTTTGGTGAAGCTTAATGGCACCACTCCATTGCCTGTTGTTTCAACTATGCAATGGTTTAGGATATCCATATATTGTTACCCACAACTGTGTGGAAAACAAATCATCTCCATCTTGTCAATAGTGTTCCAAAAACACCTGCCCTCATGATATGCTTTGACCTTTGTGTTGGTTAAACATTTTTGGTACTAATCCTGCACACAATTTGCAATATCTGAGGCAGTCCGTTGACAGTCTCATAAACAGGAGTGTGTGCAACACAAGGATACTCATCAGGCAGAGCACCAATTGTGACTCATCAATCAAACTGCAGTATTTGGCTCACGTGTTGAATGATTTCATCGGTCTAGATACTGAACCTGTCACTCTGCTATTCATGATCCACATTTTTACCACCACTTTTTAAGTCTTAGTTCCTTTGTCTTATCTTTTCTTCATTCATTATTGTAGACCTATAAAGTAGTCAGAACTTTGGATGAATTTGGTCTGTAGTTTCTTTTGCATGCAAAAATCAGATTGCCACCCATATTTCACAACTTGTTTGAACAACAATTTTTGAAGCCATTGTTTTTTGCTTTCACCCTGTGTCAAATAACCATTGAATCTAAACAATGACTTCTGTGACATTGTAAACAGTTGGTAGAGAGCACTGCATTCATTCTACTTTGTTCCGGGGTGGCAGTATTTAAATATAAGCAGATAGCCCCTGCTTCTCAAATATGTCTCATTATGTGGAACACATTCCTTTTATACCATAATGTACACTTAATTTCCAACACTAGAGGCAATGGTAAGTTGGCTACAAATTGAGGATTCTCATTTCTGTTGACAGCTTTTTGTAAAACTGGCAACAGTCTAGCAGTTCACTGGCAGCTATTTCTGCTGTTAGACAACCAATGTGAGGTGGCTCCAGCATATGGAAAAAATAATGAAATTATAATAAGAACAATATACTAACAATATATGAATTTCATTACAGTTAAGTGAAAGGTTGATGGTTTCCAAAAGATGATATTCAGTTTATGCAACAGCAGCAATAATAACACAAAAGATTTTTTTCTATGATTTCGTTACTGAATTCCATTCGGTCGTTTTGCAGCTTGATTACAGAAAGAGAAAATATCTGACTTAAATATATTGGTTCTGCAGCAATATTTGAAGTGACTATTACAGTACCCATCATATGTGGAGAAAACATTGTACCACATGGCTAACAGGATACTGCTGTTGCAGATACTCATTTTACTGTAATGGTGGTTAAGGCAGATAGCTCATAAACTGAGATTTAAAGTCAGTTGAAATGTGCATATGTGACCATCTTCCTTGAGTCAGAAATTTAAAATTTATAGGCTCAGTTTCAAATCTTATTTGTGAACTAGCTGAGAAACCCAGTGTTGTCCAGGTATTTATTTATAGCTGTGCTCAAGACTTCAAATGCATGGAATTTATTTTTGATTTGTAAAGCTTCTTTGTATATGAAATTTGGAGTAGTATGAGTGGGGCCACGAACAAAGAAATTGTTTGCTTCACTGACAGAGGAGAGAGCTATGTAGAGCTGACCATGCGAACAGCAACTGGCTGACCCTAAGACCTGTGCCCACACCACACAGCATCTGGCCGTTTGCTTTGTTTATGGTCATGGCATCACATAAGCTCACTGAGTGAAGGGTTTTGAGAAGCGAAAAATGCCTTATGCTCTCAACCAGAGTTATGTTGTGCCTCAATTTCAGAAGGAGTTTCCAAAGCAGTTTAAAGCCCGATGTTCTCGAGCCGCAGAAAGTCATGCCTCAGGGTCTTCATTGAGTTCTTGAGACCAAATAGTCCTCAGTCTTTTAGCTGTTCTGAGGCATTCAGAGAGACTTGACTTTTTTCTAGGCATTTTTTTGTAGCAATGAAAATGTAATGAGTAGGCACCCAAATCACAGAGCAAAGTCAATAAATTCATTTTTTTCTAGCAAAAAATATAAATAAAACCTATCAAACAAAACAAAGCAGTGTCATCAAGTTTTTAATATATAAAGTGAAATCAGTAAATCCGTACATCCTAGACAAGTAAATTCAATATTTGTTTGTATTCATAAAGATAAGACTGCAGTGCTTAATTCTGCCACTGACGTAAACTTCGGAAAATGCTTCTACCACTGTGGTAAATGTAAATGTCATGTGACTAGGGCCTCCCGTTGGGTAGACCGTTCGCCAGGTGCAAGTCTTTCGATTTGATGCCACTTTGGCGACTTGCGCATCGATGGGGATAAAATGATGATGATTAGGACAACACAACACCCAGTCCCTGAGCGGAGAAAATCTCCAACCCAGCCGGAAATCGAACCCGGGCCCTGAGGATTGACAGTCTGTCACACTGACCACTCAGCTACCCGGGGCAGTAAAAAACCCTCTCTAAGAAAGATGTCAAATACAAATAAAACTACCAAAGAAAATAAGGCAATATCATTGTGTTTTTAATTCACAAAGCCAAATCAGTAAATCTATATATCCTAACAGAGTAAATTCTCTGTTAGTTTTTATTCATAAAGATCAGATTGCAGTGCTTAAGTCTATCACTGACATAAACTTCCAACAATGCGTCTGTCACTAAGTTTAAAAAAAACTAACAGTGCCATCTATGATGATTAAACATCTGTATTACTAAGCTGAGTCAACAATTTTATGTAAAATGTTAAATTATGATATCTTTTGTTTTTCTGTGATCTGATTTTGATGAAAGAAAGCCTATATGTTGCCCAAGCTATGCTCAAGTCACCTGTGAAAAACTCATGAAAATATGTCGAGTAGTTTCAGAAACAGGCATGTTCAAATGGACAGATGTGATGGTTTTGGATAAAATTTTAAATTACAAAATCTTTTTTTTCTGTGATCTGATTTTGATAGAACTAAAGCCTAAGTGCCGGAAGCTACATTCAAGTTACCCCATGAAAATTTGTATAGTTAATAGTTTTGGAAACAAGTGTGTTCAGATAGTTAGACATGACTGTTTTACAGTTTTATTATTAGTACAGATTGTTAACAAACAAAATTTCAAATGAATTTGTCTGGGTAAATCAGGTTCGCTACAGGAAATGACAATTGGGTTTCTAAATTTTTTTGGGATGTTGCCTTATCTTGACTACATTGACAACAGGGGGAATGTCTTCCCATAGCCAACCTATTTTAATTGAGCAGATCCAGAAGTCTTGTGCTGCTAAGAATAGCCCATTGTTGTCCAGTCCTCAGAGATGAGGGATAGTCAAACATAAAAAAGAAAGAGTGTCAAAATAACAAAAGAGGCTAAAGCTGGCTAGACATAATGTTCAGATGCATTGATGGCAACCTACATCACCAAACTGAACAAGGCCTGTGGTTTCTATACAGCAACCCACAGCAGGCTCAGTTTATTTTTAATTTAGTTTCTGATAGTTTCACATTAATAATGTCTTGTAGATTATCAGAACATTTACATAGAATTATCAAGGAGGTGTAATTCTTAGAACTGACTGCTAACATACTCCATCTACAAGTGATATTTCTGGGAACCAAAGTCTCCTCTATAGGAACCAACATGGGTTCCAAAAATGATCGAGTGAAACCCAAGTTGCTTTGTTCATCCAAGAGACCCAGAAAACAGTAGACACAGATGTTCAGGTAGATGCCATGTTCCTCAACTTCTGGAAGGCATTTAATACTGTTCCACACTGTTGCCAAATGAACAAAATACGAGCATATGGAATATCAGACCTGGTGTGTTATTGGGTTGAAGGGTTTTTAACTAACAGAACACATCATGTCATTCCGAATGAAAGAAGTCTTCAGACCTAAAAGCACTTTGGATGTGCCCTAAAGCAGTGTTATAGGACCACTGCTTTTCACAATATATATAAATGACATAGTATATAATTGGAAGTTCCATGAGGTTTTTCACAGATGACACTTTTGTGTAAAAAGTCACGATGGTAGAAAATTGGTCCTTGACATCAACAAATGTAACATACTGTGAATACATAGACAGAAAGATCCTTTATTGTGTGATTACAAAACTGGAGAACAGTCACTGGAAGCAGTTACTTCCATTAAAAGCCTAGGAGAGTGCTACAGAGCAATTTGAAGTGGAAGTGATGATAAAATTAATCACACATAAGGTAGATGCCAGAATGAGAGTCACTGGAAAAATCCTCAGGAAATGTCCATCAACAAAGGAAGTAGCATCAATATGCAACCCGTACCAGATTGGACTGATAGAGGAAACATAGGAGACCCAAAGAAGGGCACCTGCAGTTTGTGGTCTAGCGGCTAGTGTTGCTGCCTCTGAATCACGGGGTCCCGGGTTCGATTCCCAGCTGGGTTGGGGATTTTCTCTGCCCAGGAACTGGGTCCTTGTGTTGTCCTCATCATTTCATCATAATCATCATCTTTCATGACAGTGGCTAGATCAGACTGTGTAAAAATTGGGACTTTGTACGGGGTCTGATGACCGCGCAGTTGAGCGCCCCAAAAACCATTCATCATCATCATCATCATCATGACCATTACCACAATCAAAGAAGAGCAGTATGTTTCATTACATATTCATTTAGCAAGTGTGGAAACATCATGGAGATGCTCAGCCAACTTCAGTGGCAGATGCTGCAAGTGAGGCTTTCTGCATCACAGTATTGTCTGCTGTTAAAGTACTGAGAGCATACATTCTTAGAAGAGTCAGTCAGCATATTGCTGTCTCCTATGTATATATCGCAAAAAATCCTTCAAGATAAAATTGGAGAGATTCAAGTCCACACGGAGGCATACCACCAATTTATCTTCCCACAAACTGTACGCAACAGGAACAGGAAAAGGGTTAAGTGACACTGGTACACAAAGTACCCTCAGCCACACATCTTAAGGAGGCTTGTGGAGTGTAGAGGTAGATTTAGATTGGGAATGCTAATATTAATTTCAGTTAGTCCACTAATGACATACTGAATAAATTCCTAACTACTGTGAATGTTGAGTGTCCTGTGGATTTCATCAACTGTTGTGTCAATTTAACTGTTGAAATAATGCAGACAGATGAAAAGTTCTTCGTTTTTATAGTTTGAGGACTCTTCTTAGCTGCATGTTACTGGGTACAGTAACTAGTAGAATAGCTAAGTGCTATACTAAGTATTTTCCTACTGTAACATTCAATTTCCAGTATGATTCATAAGTCTTCTGGCTACCTCAATTCAGTATCTGCTAGGCATAGTCATAGGTATCTGCTTTTGGCAAAACCAAGTGTGTTTCTTTAATCTAAAATACGTATTTTTATCTGATTGCACATTTCTATACCTTGTGTCAACTCATTTGACTGGGAAGAGTGTGTAACACAATTGTTGAAAAATCATAACTGACAAACGCTTGAAAAAGAAAGGTCTCTTACAAACCATGCATAGAAAACTTCACCTACCATCTTTCAGAGTAGAAATTATGAATGTTCTGAAACTTCCCTAAGATATTATGCAGATGAAATTAAATAACTATCAGCTCGTACAGAAGTTTACAAGCAGGCATTCCTCCCATGCTCTATCTACAAATGAAACAGGAAGAAACCTTAATGTACGATACAATGAAAAGTACCTACTGCCATGTGCTTCAAAGTGATTGTGTGGAGTATAGATGAAGATTCATGTGTAAAAACTAGTTTGCTAAAATAAAGTCTTACGATACCATCAGTGACAAGAATTTTGATTTCCTTTGACAATTACAAAAAAGGTGCGATAAAAAATTACAAAAGCAATTAATAGGCTGATTTATATCACTTCTTTTCAGTAGATTAAGCAGTAAAAAATGTGGAAATTAGCTCATATCTGCAACAATTGATGTAATTACCTGTCTCTTTGTTTGTTTCTTTCTTGATGTGCATTTTGATTGATTACTGTGTGGCATCAGATAATTTTTAATTAGGTTGAAATATACATTTTCTCCTGCCACCATGTTTCCTCACTGGCACAGATAATCTAAACTGGTACTCATATATGATGCAAAATTGCACTTGAACACAGTCTGTTTCAACATAAAAATTGCGCAATATCTCACTGCATTGTGACCTTTGCGGTAAGCTTCTTTCGCAGTTATTTACAATATAAGCTAATAATGGTTAATCTGTAATTCATTAGAATTTCAGGTAAAGTTGAATCTGACAACTGATTTTATACTTTAAGATCTCTCCTGCCATGCCCTGTATAGGAAGTTGTCACATTGTTGGTATTAGCAGCCACTAAGTTCTTGGATATTTCCACATGAGGTAACTTCCAGTTCTGGGAAAATATTGGTATACCACTTTTGAAACACTGGTATACCACTTCTTTAAGAACTCAATCATACACCTCAAACATTAATGATGTATTATCATTTCTATTGCATGTGTTCCACTCCACACAGTCTTCATTCTGTTTATAGTATAGATTTTCCATAGACAATCACTCAACAAAAAAGCAGGAATCAGAGGCATTTACTGTGATGCAAAGAGCATGACATTGTTGATGGATGTCCCAAACAGCTCTGGTGCATAACTTGTCTCAAGATGGATAGCTAGTTATTTCCTTTGTTGCAAAAATGTTTTTGGACAGAAGTGTTAGCATGCCGAAAAGTTAAGTAAATTATATCCTTGCTTTATTGAGATACTCCAAACAGATCTACTGCATCACAAAAACATTAAAGAATGAACAGTCTCAAAAACTGGGTTTGAAAGTTTAATACTACACTCCATTTACTGCTAGATCACTGACATACACAATAGCATACACTGAGGTGATAAAAGTCATGGGGTACACCCAAATGTTGTGTTGGTCGTCCTTTTGCCCAATGTAGTGCAGCAACCCAACATGGCATGGACTCACAAAGTTACTGGAAATCCCCTGCAGTAATATTGAGCCATCCTGCCTCTGTAGCCAAAGTGCAGCTAGTGCAGGATTTTGTGCACAGAACTGATCCCTCGATGATGTCCCATAAATGTTTGATGGGATTTAAATCGGGTGATCTGGGTGGCCAAACCATTTTCTCAGATTGTTCAGAATTTTCTTCAAACCAATCGCAAACAGTTGTGGGCCGGTGACATGGTGCATTGTCATCCATAAAAATTCCATCATTGTTTGGGAACATGAAGTCTCTGAATGGCTGCAAATGGTCTCCAAGTAGATGAAAATAACCATTTCCAGTCAATGTTTGGTTCGTTCCATGTAAACATAGCCAATTATGGAGCCACCACCAGCTTGCACAGTGTCTTGCTGACAAATTGGGTCCATAGCTTCATGGGGTCTGCACCACACTTGAACCCTGCCATCAGCTCGTACCAACTGCACTCGGGACTCATTTGACCAGGCTATGGCTTTCCAGTCATCTTGGGTCCAACCAATATGGTAATGAGCCCAGGAGAGGCACTGCAGGCAATGTGCTGTTAGCAAAGGCACTTGCATCAGTCTGCTGCCTTAGCAAAGGCAGTCTGCTGCCGTAGCCCATTAACGCCAAATTTGGCCATGCTGCCCTAACGGATACATTCTTCGTGCATCCCACATTGATTTCGGTGTTTATTTCACACAGTGTGGCTCATCTGTTAACACTGACAGCTCTACACATATCTTGCTGCTCATGGTCGTGAAGTGAAGCCCATCGGCCACTGCGTTGTCTGTGGTGATAGGTAATGCATGAAATTTGGAAGTCTTGACACAGTCTTGATTCTGTGGATTTCAGACTATTGAAGTCTCTAACGATTTCCAAAATGGAATGTCCCATGCACCTAACCCCAACTACCATTCCACGTTCAGCGTCTGTTAAATCTTGTCGTGTGGCTATAATCACATCGGAACCTTTTCATATGAATCACCTGAGTGCAATTGACTACTTCACCCTTTCATACCGTGTGTACGCGATACTACTGCCATCTGTATATGTGCACATCACTATCCCATGACTTTTGTCATGTCAGTGCACTGTTCAGATGGTAGAGAACTGTACAGACTGCTGCTGTCTGCAGCTTATGTGGAAGCAGGACTTAATTGTGAAAGTTAATTGTTGAATTAAGTGATCACCTCTAGCAGCCGATGGCCAGGATTTTGGATAAAACCTGTGTACATGGTTTCTGAGGCTAGTTGCAGTGATGCTGTTTGATAGAAACCATTGAGGTTCACTTCCATTGGCTGTCATAATAAAATTGATTGGAACCTGGAAACTCAGTGTCAGTGTCTTCTGCCCTTTGCCCACTGATAAGGAATGGCTCTGGCTTCTGAAACATTTAAGAATAATAAAACATTGGTGATCTGAGAATTCTTCATTACTGTTCACATCCCACTGTTTAATAATAATAATAATAATAATAATAATAATAATAATAATGGAGCAAAATTAACTTTAATAAAAAAAACTAGTAGTTTTAATTGAATATTTCAACCAGTCACAAGACACACCTTCAGAAGTAATGGATAACTTGAAGGAAAACCTCAGTACAATAATGTATAGTTTCCACAGGCGAGATATTACTATCAGAAGAGATTTTAACCATGTCAGTAATGTAAAGGAACTTGGGATGAAGTAAAAATTGATGAGACTCTACAGAAATATACACCTAGCAAAACAGTTAAGTAGATCCCCCATCCCACAGGTATACAAACAGTATTATGAAGATATACCTTTTGCACAAGCCATGTAAAGTAAAATGTAGAACTGCAGACAGATCTAAAAATGGCTACAGAAGGGCAATGTCTAGTCTTCAGACTTCTATTGTCAAATCTCTCACAAAACCATAAAGCATTTTTAAGTCTGACTATATTATAAAATCTAATATTTTAACACTTGTCCAAAACTGACACCAGATAAATATTAGCTGAAAACAGAATTCTGCTTCTGGTTAAACTTGACAGGGTCTTCAAGTCAGACAAATCCAAGTCAAATACTGTGTGTAATTTTCATTGACTGATAGAGAGGACGTGTTACCCTGACTGAAAGAAGTAATAGTAATAATAATAATAATAATAATAATAATAATAATAATAATAATTCCCGTGCCCGCCCACAATGGTAACGACACTGGTAGCCAACTGGAAAATGATTTAAATCCAAATAGAGGTGTTTTGCAGGATATGCTTCCTGCAACCACCCTAGAAGGAAAACAAAGACAGAGGATGAGATGGTCAGATGAAGTTAATCGACACCTCATGTTCTGTTATTACCAAGCAACAAACCTAGGAACCAACACAACTGGATACAGATCATAAGTATACACAACATTTATTACCAGATATCCGGAATTAAAATTTTTAACAGAACAACGACTAGCTGATCATATCCGTGTAATAATAAAAAATAACAGGATATCCCAGTCAGAATTAGAAAACGTCAAACAACAAGTACAACAAATACTGGAACAAAATAATGTGCAATTAGAAGAAGAAGAAAATACAGTAGTGGACTCAAACATCCCAGAGAAAACAAACAAAGAACATAACGCGTCAATTAAACAACCAGAGGAAAACAAAATCTTAAGACAGCCGCCAGAACAAGCACAAATAGCACGAAGTGACACTCATGTTAGATATAGAAGAAAAAATTTCAGCTGACATATATAGAATACAAAGACACAAATACAGACATTAGACCATTCTTGCGTAGACCACCAAATAACCCACAAGTCGAAACAACAATAAAAACTATCAACACAATCATACACAACAAAATAAATGAAAAAACAACTATGGAAGAGTTACAACTACTGGTTTATATAGGAGCACTCACTACACTAAATATACACACTAGGCAGAGATCAGAACCAACCAACACACAGAAGAAACCCACAAAACCAGCATGGCAACACAGGCTACAGATCAGAATAGAAAAACTGAGAAAAGACATCGGACAGCTAACACAAATTATAAGAAATGAAATGTCAGAAAAAAAACGAAAAAGGTTAGGTAAAACCTCACAACAAGAAGCGATTGTGCAATTAGATGAAAAGAAGCAGAAATTACAAGCATTGGCCAAACGACTTAGAAGATACAAAAAAAAGTGAAAATAGAAGGAAACAAAACCAAACATTGAACACAAACCAAAAGAGATTTTACCAAACAATAGATAACACACACATTAAAATAGACAATCCATCAAACATAACAGACATGGAACACTTCTGGAGCAACACATGGTCAAACCCGGTACAACATAACAGGCATGCACGGTGGATACAAGCAGAAACAGACTCATACAAGATGATACCACAAATGCCTGAAGTGATAATTTTGCAACATGAAGTCACTCGAGCAATTAGTTCTACGCACAGTTGGAAAGCCCCTGGAAATGATAAAATAGCAAATTTCTGGCTAAAGAAGTTCACCTCAACACATTCACATCAAACTAAATTATTTAACAGTTACATTGCAAACCCATACACATTCCCTGATACACTTACACATGGAATAACCTATCTGAAACCTAAAGATCAAGCAAACACAGCAAATGCAGCTAAATATCGCCCCATAACATGCCTACCAACAATCTACAAAATATTAACTTCAGTCATTACACAGAAATTAATGACACATACAACACAGAACAAAATTATAAATGAAGAAGAAAAAGGCTGCTGCAAAGGAGCACGAGGATGTAAAGAGCAACTGATAATAGATACAGAGGTGACATATCAAGATAAAACTAAACAAAGGTCGCTACACTACGCATAAATTGATTACCAAAAAGCTTTTGATAGTGTACCCCGCTCATGGTTACTACAGATATTGGAAATATACAAAGTAGATCCTAAATTGATACAGTTCCTAAACATAGTAATGAAAAACTGGAAAACCACACTTAATATCCAAACAAATTCAGATAATATCACATCACAGCCAATACAGATTAAGCGTGGAATATACCAAGGAGACTCATTAAGGCCTTTCTGGTTCTGTCTTGTCTTAACCCACTATCCAACATGCTAAATAATACAAATTATGGCTATAATATTACTGGAACATACCCACACAAAATCACACATTTGCTATACATGGATGATCTAAAACTACTGGCAGCAACAAATCAACAACTCAACCAATTACTAAAGATAACAGAAGTATTCAGCAATGATATAAATATGGCTTTTGGAACAGACAAATGTGAGAAAAATAGCATAGTCAAGGGAAAACACACTAAACAAGAAGATTACATGTTGGATAACCACAGCGACTACATGGAAGCGATGGAAAAAACAGATGCCTATAAATATCTAGGATACAGACAAAAAATAGGAATAGATAATACAAATATTAAAGAAGAACAAAAAGAAAAATATAGACAAAGACTAACAAAAATACTGAAAACAGAATTGACAGCAAGAAACAAGACAAAAACTATAAATACCTATGCTGTACCAATATTGACCTACTCATTTGGAGTAGTGAAATGGAGTAACACAGACCTAGAAGCACTCAATACACTTGCACGTTCACAATGCCACAAATATAGAATACATCACATACATTCAGCAACAGAAAGATTCACATTAAGCAGAAAGGAAGGAGGAAGGGGATTCATCGACATAAAAAACCTACATTATGGACAGGTAGACAATTTAAGAAAATTCTTTATAGAACGAGCAGAAACTAGCAAAATACACAAAGCAATCACTCATATAAATACATCGGCTACACCACTGCAATTTCATAACCACTTCTACAACCCTTTAGATCACATAACATCAACAGATACGAAGAAAGTAAATTGGAAAAAGAAAACACTACATGGTAAGCGCCCGTATCATCTAACACAGCCACACATCGATCAAGACGCATCCAACGCATGGCTAAGAAAAGGCAATATATACAGTGAGATGGAAGGATTCATGATTGCAAAACAGGATCAAATAATAAACACCAGATATTACAGCAAAATTTTGTAAGTTGTTAAGGGATATTTTCTGAGCATTTTTTCATAAGGGACCCACAATGTTTGATAGCTCATTACTGAGTAATAATGTAACTATGATGTATTTTGTTTGTCACCACATTTACTTTTGTTTCTGCAGAAATAACTTCATAACATTAAAAAAGCCTACAGTATGAATTCACTAAAATATACAATACAAAACTCAAGTTTCTCATAGGCATCTACATGAAGATGCAAAAAATTTAAAATTTGGTTGCCATCACTGCAGGAACAGCTGAGCATAGTATCTGCGTGCACTCTTTTATTTTGTTCAGTGAACCCATTCACAAAGTTCAGTAACCATATCCCTACTGCTGTGAATCACTGTTCACGTATAACTAACACTGCCAGAAAAACAAACCTGAGACAGAACCAGACAGAGCCATTTATTTTCACTTGCCTCTACAATATCCATTGTAACTCTGATCTGTTCTGGTAACACTTCATTTCTTATTTTGCCACTTCTTGTTACACTATGTGAGCAGAAGAATCCGGACATCTGTCTGAAAATGACTTAAAAGTTCATGGCACCCTCCATCGGTAATTCTGGAATTCAATATGCTGTTGGCCCACCCTTAGCCTTGATGGCAGCTTCCACTGTCCCAGGCATACATTCAATCAGGTGCTGGAAGGTTTCTTGGGGAATGACAGCCCATTCTTCATGGAATTCTGCACTGAGGAGAGGGTGTCAATGTTGATCAGTGAGGCTTGGCACAAAGTCGGCATTCCAAAACATCCCAAAGGTGTTCAATAGGATTCAGGTCTGGACTCTGTGCAGGCCAGTCCATTACAGGGATGTTATGGTCGTGTAACCACTCCCCCACAGGCCATGCATTATGAACAGGTACTCGATCGTGTTGAAAGGTGCAATTGCCATCCTCGAATTGCTCTTCAACAGTGGGAAGCAAGAAGGTACTTACAACATCAATGTAGGCCTGTGCTGTGATAGTGCCACACAAAACACCAAGGGGTGGAAGCCCCCTCCATGGAAAATGCAACTACATCATAACACCACTGCCTCCAAATTTTACTGTTGGCACTACACACACTGGCAGATGACATTCACCAAGCATTCGCCAAACCCACACCCTGCTGCCAGATCGCCACATTGTGTACTGTCATTTGTCACTCCACACAATGCTTTTCCACTGTTCAGTCATCCAATGTTTACGCTCCTTACGCCAAGTAAGGCGTTGTTTGGCATTTGCCAGCATGATGTGTGCCTCATGAGCAGCCACTCAACCATGAAATCCAATTTTTCTCATCTCCTGCCTAACTGTCATAGGATCCTGATGCAGTTCGAAATTCCTGTGTGAATGGTCTGGATAGATGTCTGCCTATTACACATTGTGACCGCCTTCAACTGTCGGCGGTCTCTGTCAGTCAACAGATGATGTCAGCCTGTACGCTTTTGTGCTGTACATGTCCCTTCTCATTTCCACTTCACTATCACATTGGAAACAACATAGGGATCCTTAGGGGTGTGGAAATCTCACATACAGATGTATGACACAAGTGACACCCAATCACGCGTGACGACGTTCGAAGTCTGTGAGTTCCGCGGAGTGCCCCATTCTGCTCTCTCATTAAGTCTAATGACTACTGACATCACTGATATGGAGTACCTGCCAGTAGGTGGCAGCACAATGCACCTAATATGAAAAACGTATGTTTTTGTGGTTGTCCGGATACTTTTGATCACATAGTGTACTTCACAACTTCATCACCAAAACTCCACTTCCATTTCTTGTAATTTCTTCTCATTTATCCTGAAAACTTTCCACAGTTGAGCACCATAGAAAGCAATGTTCTCAACTATAGTTTTGTATATCCCGCTTTTCAAATTATTTGGTGTTGTTTGATTCCACATTCGAGGGTTGGATTCCCTCTCTTCTTCATCGAAGAGATTCACTGCCTGGGCTACTCTCAGGGTGCACCTTCGACGTGGAAGATCCCCGCCGTTTCCCTGCCGTGTCGTCTCCTTGCCGTCCATACTGCCTGCCGGTGCTCGCCGCCACCGCCGCTGTCGCCGCCTGCCGGGGCTCGCCGCCGCAGTCGCCTGCCGGTGCTCGCCGCCGCCGCCGCCGCCGCCTGCCGGTCGCCGCCGTCGCTGTCTGGTCGCCGCCGCCGCCCTTCTCGCGCGCCGCCGCCGTGTCCCAACCGACCACCACCACCACTATCATTTTCACCTCTCCCTCCGTTGCTCCAACCACCATCACATGGAGCTCTTCCTCCACCCCACTTCCCGTCCTTCCTTCTCTCCCTGTCCACCCCACCCCTGCACCACTTTCGGCTGTAACCACCCCCAACTCCTCCTCCCCTATCACTGCCGCCCCATCGACAGCTACTGACTTTCCGCCGCTCCCCGCACGGCCTCCGACAGGCTCCAAGCCAGCACGGATCTCTGCTCGACGTTCCACAGTCTCAGTGACACCCACGCTCCCTCCGTCTGCGTCATCCGCTGCTCAGGGTGGTCCTGCCCCCCGCCATCTCCCCCTGCAGCCCGTACCCCTGCCCCCTCTCCACCCGGTCGTGCCCACGAAACCTTCAAAGCGCCCGAATGATGACCCTTCCCCTGCAGTCTCCTCCAAAAAAACCCCCAGCCCCCGTGACCCACCCACCCCCATGGACGCGGCTCCGACCCCCGCCCCCGCCCCGCCTGCCACCCACACCTTTGTCCTCTCCAATCCTGACCCTCAATTCCTTGATGCCCGCTCCCTCACCCTCGCCATCCGGAAATACTACCCCAATGCTCCCATTTCCCAACTGATTCCTCGCAAGGACTCGGTCCTCATCAAATCCCCCAGTGCTTCCCTCCACACCGATCTCCTCTCCCGCATTCCCCGTATCCAATTTGGCCAACGTGCAACCCTCACCCCCTACCACACCCCGTCCTCTCCCCGTCAGCCTCAATCTCCCCGGCGTCCGCCAACCTTCACCGCTGTGATCACGAAGCTTAGCCCCGTGATCACGGAGGCTGAGGTGTTGGCGGAACTCAACTCCCGGCCCGACATTGAAATCCGCTCGGCCCGTCGCATCTTCAATGATGCCGGGCCGACTTTTCTCATGCGGATATTCACCGAATCCTCCTCCTCCATTGACCGCCTCCTCACCGAGGGAGCCCTCATCTACAATCAGCGCCATAAGGTGGACCCCTCCCGCTCCCCCGTCCAATCCTACCGCTGCCAACGCTGTTTCACCTACAATAACCACGTTACCTCTGCCTGCAGGAACCTCCCTACTTGTCCCCACTGCAAAGCTTCCCACTTCCTCAAGCATTGCCCCAACCTCACCTCTCCCCCCTCCTGCAACACTTGCAATGAACCACATCCTACCTACTCCTCGAAGTGTAAAGCGAAACCTCCACCAGTAACCCCTGACCTCACCGTGCCCGTCCGTCCTGTTGATGCCCCCTACCACCCCAACAACTCGCTCCGCCCTCCCCCTACTGCTGAGGACATCATCCGTTTCACCACCATTGTGCTCCAAAACATCCACCCCTTCCAGCGCTCACACACTCTTTCCCAAATCGCCCTCGCTGCCCGTTCCATCTTCCATCTTACCACCTATGCCACATACTCCCACAACCAGGCCCACTTCACCTTCACCCCCCTCACCACCCTTGTCTAACTCTCCACTCCCATGGCACAACAACCGTACCGTATCCTGTACCACAACATTCGCTCCCTGCCCACGCACAAACTCCTCTTCCTCCACACCCTACGTCAGCACCGCGTGGATGCCTTCGTCCTAAATGAAACCTTCCTTCAACCCCGTCTCTCCATCTCCACGGCTGCTTACACTCTGCACCGCACCGATAACCCGTACCCTCTCGCGCGTGGCGGAGTTGCTATAGGCCACCTCAAGCACCTCCCTGTCCGGCCCCAACCTCTCCTTAACAATCCTGCCGAGCATCTCACCCTCAGCCTCTTCTTCCCCACCCTTACCATCACCTGTGCCACCAATTATGTCCGCCCTCGCACCCCCATCCCGTACGATTTCCTGGCCCACATTGATCGCACCTTCTCCACCTACGTGATTGCCGCTGACCTCAATATCCACAGCTGTGATCCTGCTGACCTCCGGCGGTGGCATCAGTTTCTCACCACTCTCCAGGGAGACTTGGTTCCCCTGCCTCAGCACACCCGGCCCGAATCCAACACCACTCCTGATGTGGTCCTTGCCTCTCCAAACCTCCTTGGGCGCATCACCGCGGATGTCCTTGACCTCATTGGCAGTGACCATGCTCCTGTCCTCCTCACTATCTCTAACGGTCGCCATCCCCACCACGCTCCTCACCCTGACGTCCCTCCTAAACTTGTCCATGATTACTCCCGTGCCAATTGGGATGCCTACCGGGATTCCATTCACACCCAGGTTGACGGCCACGAACTTACCCTCCAGTCTCCTGATGACATCGCTCGCGCTGCTGCCTTCCTGCACCAGACATTGTCTGACGCCGTCGCCACCCATTTCCCCACCAAAGCCATCCACCCTCAACGCCCCGCCCTGCCTCCACAGGCCGTCCTTCTCCTTCGAGAGTCCCGCCGCCTCTACCGCTCTTTTCTCCACACTCGTGACCGGGATACACTTACCCGCCACCGGCAATTACAGCGACACATCCGCAACCTGCTTGTTGCGAAGAAACGCCTAGCCTGGCGCCAGACATGTACACGATTCAACACCACACTCCCCATCAACTCTTCCAAGTATTGGTCTGCGTTCCACCGCCTTACTGGGAACCGCCCCACCCCCCAGTACCCTCTCCTCCTTAATGACCGTCCCTTTCCTGACAACCTCAGTAAGGCCAACCACTTTGCCTCCCACCTCTCTGATGTTTTTTCAATCCCAGATGATCCCCACTTTGATTATTCCCTCTTCCCTGATGTCATGGACCGTACGAATACCTCCGTCCCTCCCCTTGCTCCTAGCTTCCAGTACTTGGGCCACACCCCACCTTCTGCACTTAACACTCCCATCACTACACAGGACATCAGCCTCACACTCCGCACTAAACGCAACACTGCTCCCGGCCACGACTGCGTTACCTACCGCCACCTCAAACACTGCCCTCCCTCCTTCCTTTCCCTCCTTGCCACCCTCTACAATGTCATCCTTGCCACTGGCTTCTATTCCGACCTGTGGAAAACCTCCCGTATCCTGATGTTCTCCAAACCCAATAAGCCTCCATCTGATGCCTCTTCCTATCGTCCTATCTGTCTCACATCGGTGTTCAGCAAGCTCTTGGAATCCATCCTTTCCCGGCGCATCCATCTCCACCTCCACCAAAACCACCTCCTCCCAAACACCCAATGTGGCTTTCGACCCTCCTTCTCTGCTGATGACTCATCTCCTCTCCCTCCAGCTTAACTCCCGTCGCTCCGCCATTTTTGTCTCACTTGACCTCGAAAAGGCCTACGACCGTGTCTGGCATCCCGGTCTCCTGTTTAAACTCCAAACCTACGCTCTTCCTTTCAACTACATCCGTCTGGTGGCCTCCTTCCTCTCCCACCGCTCCTCCTATGTTACCGTCCATCATGCCAATTCCCACACCTTCTACCCCTCTGCCGGTGTGCCCCAGGGCTCTGTCCTCTCCCCTCTCCTCTACCTCCTGTACACGGCAGATATGCCCCAACCCCCCCCCCCCTCCAGTGCACCTCTTGCAATATGCTGCTGACACCGCATTCCTCGCCCTCGCTCCTACCCTCCAACGGTCCCAACGCCTTCTCCAGAATCACCTTGACCTTTTTGCTGCATGGTGTAACCAATGGCTCCTGAAGCTCAATCCTTCCAAGACACAGGCAATCATCGTAGGTCATACCAATCGCTCCTTCCACCTCCTGGATTTTTCCCTTACTGTCTGCGCACGTCCTGTTCGCCTCACCCCCACCCTCACCTACCTTGGCCTCACCATTGACCGTCACCTCACCTGGATACCTCATCTCCGCTCCATCCAATCCAAAGCCCACAACCGCCTCCGACTCCTCAAACTCCTCTCTGGCCGGACATGGGGGTTGCACCCCTCTACCATCCTCCACACCTACAAATCCTTCATCCGTCCCATCCTCTGTTATGCCAGCCCTGCCTGGATATCTGCCCCCCCCAAATTCTATCAGTCCCTCCAGATCCTTGAGCGTCATGCACTCCGCCTCGCCTTCCGTATTCGCCTCCCGTCCCCCACGCGGATCCTCTATGATCTCATTCCTTTCCCCCATCTGCTCCTATTCCTCGAACATATCCGCATCCTCTACACCTCCCGCCGTCTTGAACCCCCTCACCCCCTGGTTGCTCCTCTCCTCTCCCGTCCCCGCCCCCTGCCACGTCTTCACCGTTGTGTCCCACCTACCCTCCATCTCTACACCCTCCATCTCCTTTCCCAAGGTGGCTTCCGTCACCTCCCCCTCCCGGATGATGCCCTCTCTCCCTCCATTTATCCTTCCTATCAACTCTGATCCTCCATCCCCCTCATTTCCTCTGTCCTTTCCCTGGGCTCCCTCTCCCCCCCCCCCCCCCTCCTGTCCTGTTTTTCTCCCCACTAAACCTCTCCCTACCTCCCTTCTCCCCCCCAGTCCTTTTGTATTCCCCTCCTCTGCCTACCCCACTCCCTGTCGCGTCTGCCCCCCACCCCTCTTATGGGTCCTCATCCTCCTTCAGCTCCTTTCCCGGCTCCCCCCTTCTTTTTTACTCTCCTTTCCCCCCTTTTTTGTTTTCCCATCTTCTGTCCAGTTTCCCCCCACCTGCTCTCGACTGTGGTGTCACATTTGCCAACTTTTTAGTGCAGTGTTCCAGTGACTATTCAGTGTTGTTTTTTTTCTCGTGTTGCGAACAGAAACCATGCTGTCGCTAGGTGTGAATTTTATGTCCTTTGCGAACAGAATCCAGACTGTCGCCGTGTTTTTTAATTGTCTATTGTTTTCCCTGTCTGCTTTGTATGTATTTTTATTAGCGTCATCATCCCTATGTTGTTGTTTTAAGTTCCACGATTTCTTTTCGCCTTGTTACTCTCTCAGTCTCCAATTTTATCGCCTGTATTTTATTATTTGTTCTCTTGATCTTTGTCACAAAATCTGTCGGCTGAAGAGCGGCATACTAAGCTGCTGCCAGCTTCAATAAATGAAAAAAAAATTTGATTCCAAATAATAGAGTTTAGCAGCTTAATTCACACCTTTCCCTTTCCTATTCTATGCTTTATTTCTTTATTGATTCCACCTTTATCCAAAATGATTGTCCATAATTATTTATATGATTGACTACACTTTACTGTGGATCCATCATCCATAAGATCCCTTCCTGTGCCTCCGACAACGAAGTATTCTGTCTTTGTAAAGTTAATTTTCATGCCCCACTGCTCATATTCTTCTTTAAGCTTTCTTAACATGTATGACACATCCTCATCTTCCTTAGCAAAAGTGACATGATTGTCGGCGAAATATGGGGAGAAAAGGATGTCATCACCTACTCAATTCCCATGTTTTTGCACTTTCTTATCCAATTTTCAAAAATACAGGGAGTACATAAAGACCGGGAACACTTTCAATTATTTATTGCACAAGAACCAAACATTATACATATAGCATACATATGTTATTTTGAAAAGATACCCTGAAAGGTTTAGTTTTGTTTTTCCATGTATACTGCCACAGACTAGTTTGGTAATTTGCCAATAATGAGCGACTACACCATAACACCACTGCCTCCAAATTTTACTGTTGGCGGAAACATGGCGAGTTCAGGTGTGGATCAAGCTTTCTGTGTGTTGGATTTCGACAAAAAAAAGTATGCTACAGCTGTTCATTAGATATTGAGAACCAAGTACGGTAAGAAGCCACCAACAAGGAAGGCCATTTACCACTGGCACAACAAATTCATTACGTCAGGTTGCTTGTGCCCGGCAAAGAGAAGCGGACGTCCCAGTGTGAGTGAAGTGAATGTGGAGGGACATTCATAAGGAGTCCAAAGAAATCAGTGTGTTGTGCGTCCTGTGAACTCGAAATGGTTCCAATGACAGTGTGAAAGTCCTGCATGTGAAGTTCGTTGGTACCTGAACACGGAGCTGCTGCATCGATGGATCGGCCGTGCTACAGAAGGGGACAGCTGTTTCACGAAATGGCCTCCCCGATCACCAGATCTCACTCTGTGTGACTTTTTTCTGTGGGGACACATTAAAGATCTGGTGTATGTACTGCCTCTACCACCTGATGTAGCAGAGCTCCAGGAGAGAATACTGTCACAGTCGACGATGCCATGCCGGCATGGCTATGGCAAGAATTCGGTTACCTTATTGACGTGTGCCGAATCACTCATGGTTTGCATATCGAATGTTTGTAAAAAAACCTTTCAGAGTTTCTTTTCAAAATGCAATATGTATGACACCTGTACAATGTTTAGTTCTTGTGCAAAAAATAATTGAAAGTGTTCCTGGACTTTATGTACACCCTGTATTTTAAAGAGGGTAGGCACTAAGCAGCATCTCTTGCTAACCTTAAGTTTCTGTGAGAGTAACTTCCCAACTTTAACACAACAAGTAAGCTTTCTAAAGCATTGTACATAACATTTATGAATGTTCTGGTTGTTCCTTGCTTCCCACATTCTACAAAGTGGTACATTGTTGTAGGTCTTCTGCAAGTCTGTAAAAACCATCTCTCTCCAAGTCACGGGCCAGTTGCTCGCCAGTCACCTGTCTAATGGCGCAGATATTATTGATACAAAACCTTCATGCCTGAAAGCCACTCTTTTCTTCTACTTCCTCAGTTTCTTTCTTACTTCTAGTTTTAAGGGTATTACCATATAGAGTCTGTATAGAATTGAGAACTGTGATGCCTCAGTAAAGCAATCATTGATGCTTCCCTTTTTAAATACATTTGTGATGAACCCTTCTTTAAACTTGATAGGGATTTCCTCTCCACTAAGACAGAGATTAAATAGCTTTGCAAGATGTTCAAACAACATGTTTGGCCTAGTCTTCAATAACTCCATATATACAGCTCCAGAAACTGGTGCTTTGTCATTTTCGAATTGTTTAACTGTATCCTGTACTTCCAGTGTTGTTATCTCCTGGATTTCTGTGTCATGTACATTGCCTGCAAAGGGGCATATATCATGAAATTTCGATCAATCTTCTTAAACAGTTCTTTGTAGTATGTCTTCCCTCTATCTATACTCATCAGCTGTAAGTTTATACTACTTCTGTCCTTTATTCATAGCTGTCTTATCATCTTCTTTACTTATTTGTACTTTTAACTTCCTGTGCAGTTATTAATTTCTATACATTTAAAGGCCCACACAGCATTTTTTTGTCTGATTACTGCTTTCTTTGCCCCTCATGTCAGTGTTACATACCTTGCTCTTATTACTTATTTTGATTAGATGCTGTGGTGAGTCAGTCTATTGTGACCGCTGCGCAACGGGAGAGTGAATGCCACCTGTTGGTGTTTCGAGCACATAACGTGGTAAGAAAATTATGTAAGTGGAGCGGAGATGAATTGGCAATCTTTGTTGTGATGATATGGTGACAAATGGTGAAATCCTCTGACATAAGCGACTTTGACAAAGACTAAATTTTTATGGCCCAACAGCTTGGAATGAGCATCTCGGTAATGGCAAAGCTTGTCAGCTGTTAGTTTGCTACTGTTGTGAACATGCACAGGAAGTTGTTGATAGTGAAACTACAATTACGTAACGAGATGTTGGTCGTCCACACCTCATCACAGGATGTGCAGGCCTCTGACCACCTCGTTCTGTGCTGAGGCATGGAGATCACGGGCTTACCCACTCTGTAAAACAGGGTATATGGTGCTCTGTTGTAAATCTGAAGACAGAATACAATGCTGGTGCAAGCGCAAATGTTTTAGAGCACACGAGCGCACCATTCAGTGCACATTTTTGAACATGGGGCTCCACAGCAGATGACCCCCTACATTTTCCCATGTTGACCCATTGGTATTGCCAGTTAAGATTACAGTAGGCATGAGAGCATCAAGATGTGACCATGAATCAGTGGAAATGTGTCGCTTGATAAGATGAATCACATTATTGTTTCTCCAGGTTGACAGTTGTGTCTGGATACACTGTCATCTGTGTGAATGAGTGCTCGCAATATACAGAGCCATGTATAGAGGCCAAAGGTGGCAATATTACACTATGGGGGACATTCATTTGGGCTCCCATGGAACCTGCAGTACTAATTGGTTTCATCGTGAAGGCTGTAGACTATGTAGACATTATTGTGGACCATCTACATCCCTTCATGCATGATGTCTTCTCCAATGGCAATGACGTCTTCCATCAGTATAATTGTTGACATCACAAGGCCAGAATTATGCTACATTGGTTTGAGGAGCAAGATAGTGAACACGCATTGAGGTTTTGTCCACCAATTTCACCTGATTTGAACCCTATGGAACATATCCCGGATACTATCGAGTACCAGATCCTTGTCCACAAACCACTGGTCTGTAATTTACTGGAATTGCATGATGTGTGTAGACACCAAGTGCTGCATACCTCCAAAAACCTACCAAGGACTTTTCAAATCCATACCATGCATAATCACTGCTGTATTGCATCCAAAAGTAGATCAACATGCTATTAAGCAAGTGGTCAGAATGTTTTGGCTCATCGTTGCATTTGGAAGTGCCATCTAAACACCCCCCTACAAAACCCCTTCCCCCACCCCACCCCCACCCCACCCCGAAAAGATCAATCTATTGCAGAAATTGACTCTAGCTCTAAATGTCAAAGAATGTAAATTTATCTTTATCATAGAACATGAAACAACATTATTTATGAGTTGCAAGTGCTCATGTACCTGCATGTGCAAATTATGTGACACTGATACTCATGACAGTATACTTTTAATGATCTGATGATGTCAGCAAGCTGAAACTGGTCATTGTAGACTCTATAATAATGTGCAATCAAGATGAACATTTATGAATAATTCATATTATGCCATGATGGCAGGTGGTGCACGTAGCAGGTATTGGGGATCCACGATACCTGCTCCATTCACCAACGCAGGCCATAATGGTGTAACATGGTCTGAAGATGGTCACATTTGGATCAAAACCAGTTACCATTGCCAGTAAATAATTTATGAATAAAGTGCCAAACATGATTGTGGCCTCATTTATAAACTTCATGTCTTCAATTGATAAATTTCATGTGTGTGATAATAATCTGTGCTGGTCAACACTTACAAAGAGCATACCAAAACCTGTTTAAGATGTGTTAATATCATTCTGCCCTCTTATGTTTCTGTCATGTAGAGACTGGTTTACAAAAAGTCAGTCTTTACATCCCCCACTTAGGAATGGGACAAAAAGAAACCTGAAAACACATACAATAAAAAGTACTCTATGGTATGCATAGTACAGTGATTTTCAAGCTTTCTATGTTGAGCAATGCAGTAATGTGGTGCATACTTCATATGAGTATGTGCATTGCTGGGTCTGTATGTATCAGTTTAGGGATTTGCATAAAATCTCCACATGTTTTCAAAACGGATTTCCAAAGACTTTGTGTTTATAAAACTAACTAAAATTGTGGAATTGATACTGTTCTTTGTGTCACTAAACTTTTCCTCTCACTGTTCATTTTGTTCACTCCAACTTAAATTCAAAAAAAGGATTTATTAAAAAATCCTTCTCCTCTGGATTGTATTATTAATCTCTTACAATAATATATTATTATCTGCAACAGACTGTAATATTTGCACTATAATCCTCATAGACAATTTTCATTTTCAGAATTTGATACTTTAGTATCCGGTGTGATTCAGATATCCCACCTGGCCTGAGTATTGATAGGAAGAACATGTCAGATATACTTGGGCTCCAGAAAGCAGCCATGAATTTCACCCACGTGAATGGCAAGCATGTAAGATGCTGCCACCCTCTGACAAGTGCTAACCAGCACACACTGCAGCCTGGCTATTGCTGACCTGTCTCTCACTTAGTCACTGAAACCTATAGTCATGTGCCATGGAATAGTAGACTTTTGACCTTGGCTGATATACATTCATGATTTGGATTGCTCTCTGGATTGTTGTATACACTTAAGAGGACTTTGCTACACTCTGGACGTACTTCGCGATCTCTGCTGTCATTTGTTTCTGGAACAGTCATTTTTGTTGTGAAGACCTCCATGTTACCATAAGTGTGTTATCTTAAACTGTATTGTACTTGCAGAGAGTAGGACAGAAGAGATACCTGATTTTGTTTTGTTATGTTTGGTAATCGTTAGCTACCTGATTCGTTGTGAACTTATCTTTTCTTTGAATATTGACAAGTGATTTCCAGTTGTACTAAACAGTTCAGTGGTCAAGGAACCTACTGGGATATTTGATTTGGACATGTGTAAAGCTTCCCCCTCCGCCCCTCCCCCCTACAGCTGATTAGCCACATGATATGCTTGGTGAAAGAGCTCAGTTTGTGCTCCAGTGTTAGGGATTTTTCTTTGACTTTGTCTTGCAGTGTTCCATAGTACGATCTTGCTGCAATGGATAGTAAATTGTTGTTGTAATAAAGAATACTTTGAGGATGTATTAATAATTTTCTCTTTCAGCATAATATTTACTTGACTTACTAGCAAATTTTCACTAGTTATCACCCAGTTTGTTTCTGTGTCTATTCACTGCTGTTTGGGCAGTTGGTGAGTGTGGTGCCAACTGCACACACAGCTGTTTTTTTACTCTGGAAGTAGTGCTCTTATTCATTTGAAGTACTTGTAATTGACAGTGCCACACACTTTTTCTCATTGGTCTTTCACAAAAGCATGAAGAGTTTTTCAGTAACATCCAGCATTATTGGTGAGTAGGACAATTGAGGTCCACTGCATCAGCCATCACTGACAAGGGTCCTGTTTCTGCATAATAAATTGCTGGATAAATTGCTTAAATTTTTTATGCAAAAGTCATTTTGTTTGCTTACCAGATGTTGCCTGAACAAGTCTTGTTTTGAAACTTCCTGGCAGATTAAAACTGTGTGCCGGACCGAGACTCAAACTCGGGACCTTTGCCTTACGCGGGCAAGTGCTCTGCTGACTGAGCTACCCAAGCATGACTTACACGCCGTCCTCACAGCTTTAATTCCACCAGTACCTCATCTCCTACCTTCCAAACTTGACAGAAGCTCTCCTGCGAATCTTGCAGAACTAGCACTCCTGGAAGAAAGGATATTGCGGAGACATGGCTTAGCCACAGCCTGGGGATGTTTCTAGAATGAAATTTTCACTCTACAGTGCAGTGTGCGCTGATATGAAACTTCCTGGCAGATTAAAACTGTGTGCCGGACCGAGACTCAAACTCGGGACCTTTGCCTTTCGCGGGCAAGTGCTCTACCGACTGAGCTACCCAAGCACGACTCACGCCCCATCCTCACAGCTTTAATTCCACCAGTACCTCGTCTCCTAACTTCCACATTTCACAGAAGCTTTCCTGGGAAGAGGAGAGTTTCTGTGAAGTTTGGAAGGTAGGAGACGAGGTACTGGTGGAATTAAAGCTGTTAGGACAGGGCCTGAGTCGTGCTTGGGTAGCTCAGTCGGTAGAGCACTTGCCCGCGAAAGGCAAGGTTCCGAGTTTGAGTCTTGGTCCAGCACACAGTTTTAATGTGCCAGGAAGTTTCATATCAGCGCACACTCCGCTGTAGAGTGAAAATTTCATTCTAAGTCTTGTTTTCCTGACAGTGTTCCTCATACCTAAATTTCTGGCACTGTATGATGAAATTCTGTGAGTATGACTTAATTCACTGTCAGTGGCACAAAATTTGAAATAAACGGCTGTTTTGAGCCTCTAAGTCCAACAAGAGACATGAACAAGCCCAGTTCTGCATCATATAAATGCAGAGATAATGAAATATGGAATAAGAGTCATAATTATGTTCAGGAATTTACATGGTCATGTAATTGTGGAATTCTGTAATGTCATAAAGCTGGTAACCATAATCCAAAATAGGGTTGATGGTACTGAAAGTTGTCATTTATGTATTCTCTGTTTTTTTTTTTAATTAAAGCTCTTATAAGTGCTATTCCAAATAGTCTTATACGGTATATTATGTCTCTAAATGCTTCTATATCAGCACATCTCTCCATGTTTTTCTCATCTATGTTATTATCTTGCCTAGACGAAAAAATACCCCTTGTGAGCCGAGAAAAACTACACATATCAGAAGTTCATTATTTGTCTATTTCTGCCGGCCGAAGTGGCCGTGCGGTTAAAGGCGCTGCAGTCTGGAACCGCAAGACCGCTACGGTCGCAGGTTCGAATCCTGCCTCGGGCATGGATGTTTGTGATGTCCTTAGGTTAGTTAGGTTTAACTAGTTCTAAGTTCTAGGGGACTAATAACCTCAGCAGTTGAGTCCCATAGTGCTCAGAGCCATTTTGTCTATTTCTGTTGTTATTTTCATTTTTCAGCCTTTCCTTTCCTTTCCTTTGTGCAAATCAAACCAGAATTTTCAATAGTTCCTTATCCAAATAAATTTTTCCCTCTCATGTCAAATGTGTTTGATTTTGGTGTTGCTGTGTCATTATATTTCAAAAAATGTGCATGCTGGTGTAGCTGGCAAAGTATACCAGGCGTTAGGTTTACTTAAGGTGGACCTCTTTAGTCTTTTAGGAAAACTGTACTTACGTAAATACATAAAGCAGAATATTTTATGGTCTTTATTTACATTTTTATTTTAGCATATGTTGTGTTTTAAGTGTTGGGCAAGGAAATTTTATACATTAGTTAGTTAAATATCATAAGTGGGTACATAATTTATGTGACCTCATCTCTGTTTTTATAGCACATAGTAAATACTAGCAAATCATCCTTCTACAACCACACAATAATACTAGCAGATTCCCTACTATTTCTCTATGTTGTATGTAGCTTTAGACAGCAACTCAAAGTAAAATAGGCATGAAGTGAATTGTTGCTCTTAATGTCACATTGTATTAGCCTTCATATTGTTGGGAGGTGTTTCTAGAAATGACCAGAGATCAAACTTTAGACTCAAAGTTCTGTGGACAGGCATTTACCCTCTGGATCCCCAAGTGAGACAGCAAGTAGGATTGTGTACCGTATGTGAGTTTATCACTATTTGAGATAAACTGAAATAGTAGCTCTTGCACAGTGAACATGGTTTTATAAATACAAGTGTGTGTGGGGCCATGTTTATTATTTTCAGTATTACATTATATAGTCTTCCTAGTTCCATGAATGTTTTATGTTCTCTGTAGCTTTTCAATGTTTAAACTATTATTTGACATATATGTCTTCTGTTTCATTGTTATATTTTACAAATGATAAGAGAAACATTTATGCCTCTCAACATCTCAGGTTTTTGATAGTTGACCTGTTTTGCTGCATTGCATTTAGAATTTTTAGTACTTTGTATGCTTTTTACGTAAATTTTTTTAATCTTTATGGTTCATTTCTGTTGTAGGGAAGAAACATGAGAATTTAGCAGCAGTTCTGTGATATATTTCCACTGTTTTGTCATTGGACATCAGCTTTTAAGAAATAGAAAAAAATCTAATTCCAAAAATATTAGTGGTTTGGACAATGCTCACATTGTAAAGTGTCACATTTAGAAGTCATCAACCGATAATTTTTGTCAAACAAAACTGATGTGCTTTCAGGCAATGAAATGACATATTGTCCAGTACATTATTTTGTTTTATTTTCATTTGTTAATTAGGTGTAACTGTAATTTGAACTTGAGTTTGTTTGGAAGAGCCACCATCACTTGAAAGTCATGTAATTTATGTAACATGCAGAAATAGTGAGAAATTTAAAATTAAGTGTACACTCAAAATATTCCAAAGAAAAATGGTGTCATACTTATAGAAGGAAGTACAAGAAAAGCTCTAATTAAAACTTGTTTATTAATTGTTGGATTCTACTTAAATTTAATGTGCACTGTTTGGTTGTAATTACCTAAATACTTCTGGAAACAGTTTACCATACTTAATTTGTTGTGTCAAACTGATTAAATTTCAATAACAAGTTGTACAAGTGACTTAGGAGTCTGTATGATGAAATATGTTGAGTGATACTGTTTCCAATTATTCAGAAATTTATATGAATATCACTGCTTGTGAGCAAGATATTAAATTAATTAAGAAGAGTCAGTTGAAAATAATGTTTAGTGTAAGTGCAAGAGGTGGTCATACCACCATACTGTAAGTTAATTTGCTTTTTGTTTCAGTAAATATTTGAATGTTCATAGCATATCTTTTCTGAACATGTTAGGATGGAGGTTCAGAGGAATAGTTATGAGATTCACATTTTAGTAGGGGCAGGAGTTTTATTTGCTTTTTGAGTCTTACCTGATAGACAGTCCTGGAATGCAAAATCCGGCATTTGAGTTTCCCAGAGCCTTGTCAGATAGAGTTGCTTACTTTGAGTCTTGCACCTGATGTGTTGGGATTTCCTAATCAGCATAAAGTGGACTGTAGGGGAGTTACACAGGAGATACTTAAGTTGTGCCTATTACATTCATTTGGGGTTACGGAATTTCCCTTGACTCTCTATTTGCTTTAGATAGTCTCCCAGGCCAGGTACCATGCTACAAGAAGTCATGGCACCAGGCAGCTCTTTCAGAGAAGTACTATTGGGGGGATGACCAATATGAGTGTTTGCATTCTCCTCCAGATGTTGTGTTTGATGGAAAAGGTGGACTAGGCAGGATTAATTAAAGCTAAAAAATGTCCTTTGTCAATCTTGTTTCCACTACATGTAATAAGTGCATTCAAAATATTAAAAAGATACAAGGGGAAACCAATCAAAAGTGATCATAGAAGTTTACACCAATGGTAACACCTGACCTCAAAAAATTAAGAACACATCATTAATCTTTATAACAGATCAAAGAACAGTGAAGAAGATGTACTTCAGTACTTTCAACTATAGAAGAGGTACAGATCAGAAATTATAAAACAGAGACAGATGGAAAATGATAATTGTATGCAGCAATCACAAAACAAATGCAAGGCTGCTTGGAACACTATCAAATCATCTTGGTAATACTAACAGAACTGCATATGATATGACCAGTATCACACCCGATGAAATGATTAACTTCTTTATTAATTCTGGTAACAAAGAACACCCAGCTCTTAATAAACATCTCAGGGGGGGAGGGGGGGGGGGGAGATATTCGTATTGCACAACAAACCTGCAATATCTACATACCTAGATTCACTGCCTGCGGACAATACTGTGCCCATTACAACTCCATTCAACACCCCCAGCATCATATGTTCATTTCTTTGTTTAACCTTTGCAGAGAAACAACAGCCTTTCTTCCATATACTGGTGTCCTGTTAGGATCGACTGTATTAAGGAAAATGATACAGTGAACTCATATTCTGCTTTAGATTGTTTGAGGGCAATGTAAAAACTGATTTGGGCCTCTGCAAGTCAGAATTTTACTACATCTCTTGCCAATGCAGTCTGTCATACACATGGTAAACTGTCTGAATTGTGGAAAAACATTGCACTGGACATGAGCAGCACGTAAGGTTAGGATTTACAGACAGCGTCAGTAAAGATTGTGATGCTGACCACAGTCTCCTTAAAAAAAAAAAATTAAAAATAAACTTAATACCAGAAAATGAGAGTAAAAAAAGCAAATTTCAACCAACAATACATATATCGAAACAGTTAGGATCCAAGAGCTGGAATATGAACCTTCGACATAATGCTGGTTCGTAACTGCGCTAGCCTCCTGGCATCAGTCCACAACTTACCTGATGATAACAAATCGGTCTGAAGTCCAAATATTTTAAAAGTTTGCCGCAATGATTCACCTGAGAATGTTTCAATCTGCTCTGTTGTAACTTGGAAGTATAAGTGACCTAGTCATAACATTACAGGTATTTCGCTGCACTCATTGTACACTTCTTTCTGTTTAACATAGTGGTGATGTGACTACATTTCTTTTGGAAGAGACTTTTTTTCAAATCGTAGACTGAGAGTATTGACATCTGGAAAACAGCAGTGCATTTAACTGTATTGACGTAGATACTGTGTACATTTTTTATCATTGTTGGAGATTGTTATACACGCAAATTCCAAGGCGTACTGTTAATGAGTAAATGGTAGCAGAAGGCAAGATCATTATATTTATGATTCACTTGGGGTAGATTATGAAGAAGTTAATGACACAGTCATTCAGTTTTCATTCAGGTATGTACTGCCATTGTTAACAATGATATTGACATGAAAATCTGCTGACAAGGAGTGTAGGTGCCCTCATACCAGCTTCGGTCAGAAGAGTGGATGTGGATCCGTATTACATTTAGGAAGTGTGAAAGATTGGAGAGAGTGATGGTATGAAGGGGAACACTGCTACTAGACATACACGTGTATCTAACTAACGAAAGCAGTCTGATGGTAAGACTAGACCTGTAACTTCCAGGACTGATGACCTCAGAAGTTAAGTCCCATAGTGCTCAGAGCCATTTGTAACTTCCAGGCAGATTCAAGTCCTGTACCAGACTGGATCTCAATCCAAAAACTCTCCTTTTACAGGCAGTGTTCTTACCAGTCGAGTTATCTGAGCATGACTCACAGTCTGTCCTTCAAAGCTTCACTACTTCCAGTCCCTCCCCCCAACTTTTGAAACTCTTACTTCCTTAAGTGCTCATTCAAAATGGTATGCAGGAGAGCTTCTGTGAAGTTTGGGAAGTAGAGGAGAGGTACTGGCAGAGGTAAAGCTGAAGCTGTGCGATCAGAGTTTGTAAAGAACCAAGATTTCGACCAGTTAGAAAAAGTGGACTGTTTGATCTCACTTTTACTTGGAGCATTTTCAGCTATTATATTTTTCTTATTTGAAACTAATGAGAACACTTTTGTAAGCTACAACTTGTGAACATAAAATCCCAGAAAAATAGTCATCCTATCAGTTTCACTTTAAAAATAGAGAATGGTAAATGGGAACATAGTTTTGAAGAGAAATTGTTGCCAAAAATAATGTAAGCTTGATAATTTAAGTTGCTCAAGTAACAACAAATACCATGTGTACTTACAAAATCTTGAAATTCTATTTGCATTGTTGCAAACTGTAATTTATTATTCATTAGGTAAATCATCTTTCTTTTATGAAAATGTTAACTTCACCAAAAACATTTTTATTTGATACAAAATCATAATATGTAAATAAAATTACATAGATATAACATACTGGAAACTTCAATTTTTGATTCATTGTTGTTTTATATACTTTTTGTAACTATTTTTGCTCTAAGTTTTTTCTGCTAATAAAAACACATAGTTTTGTCTACATTTTCACTGATAAGGAAACCAGATGTTAACATAATAATTAGTATATAAAGCTCAGTCTGCATTGCCAATGAACTCTTGAATGCCTGTGCCTTAGAGGCTGAAAGACATGCCTAAACTATGTGTGTTTATTTTTGTGTATTTTGTAAAGAAAAAATTTTTGTAATACTTTCCTTAAACAGTTATCATTGACTGTTTAGGTTCACTTTTACTACTAATTATAAAGTTTCCGTTCAATTTTCATACTTCCAATAGCAATATAATTCATCATTTCACCATTACTTCACTTTTCTGACAGGGCTCTACCTCAGCTGATCAATTTTACTGTCTTATTTCTGTTCTATTTAGCAGCTTATTATCATATCACTGTTGTTACTCATCACTCGAACCATTCAAAGTGTACACTTTGTTTTTATTTTATTTATCATCTTTACCATACTGTTGCATACAGATTATTCTAGCTCTGTTTAGTGAGGTTCTGTTCCTGATACCAGTCAGCTGTTAAATGACCACTGCCAAAGTCTACTGGCCTTGGCCTCCCCTCTCCCTTAATAGACATGCTCCTTTCACTTCTGGGAACCTTTGTTCCCCTTTGCAGAGTGCCCCGCGATGCAGTGTCCCCCCACCCTCACTAGCCCAGCCCAGCCCTACAGTGGCATACTTGCAAGCTTTGCAAGTGAGCACACTAAGCTCCATATTACACACCCAAATGTCCAGTCTCTGGCAAATCATCTCGACAAGTTCCATTACATATTTCAAGACATAGACAGCCATCTAATACTTCTGTCGGACACCTGGCTCAAACCAAGTATTCCCACAAGTTCAATAAATCTAGACGGTTACATCTTTGTTAGGCACGAAAGATGAGGAGGTGGAGTAGGGGTTTACATATGCCTTGATTTATCACGTACTGTGTTACACATCCAACAATAATGAAAATAAGCAAGTGAAATATATATTCATAGAGATCAAATCCCTTAATAGAAAGTGCCTAATGCGTGTCCTCTACAAACTTCCTAAAGTTCAAAACTGGTCTTTCAAGTCTCAAACTGAAGCATGAGCATAGAATTATACCTGTTGACACTAACAAATTTTCTATATGATAGTCCTTTCAGTATGAAATTTAAGCCAATGCTTTCTTCTTAAAATGTGTCGCTACTTCAGCCTGTTCCTATCCATCATACGAACAGTAGTCATGCTCTCATAGATACATTTGCAATGAAATCCCCAGGCTGAGTAATTTATATGTCTCAAATATCTGCACCTGGCATGTCCAGCCATGACATACTCTCTAGAATGTCCAGAAAGAGACTGCAATTTACTACTTACCAAGATTTCAGACTGTGAGGCAAACAGAGGAGCTACTTGATTGAGAAGTAGCGGCTCCAGTCTCAAACTGACATACAGCCGGGAGAGCGGTGTGCTGATGACATGCCCCTCCATATCCGCACGGGGTCTCGGGTTCAATTCTCGGTGGAGTCAGGGATTTTCACTTGCCTCGAGATGTTTGGATGTTTGTGTTGTCCTTATCACTCATGAAAGTGGTAAGATTGGACTGAGCAAAGGTTGGGAATTTGTATGGGCGCTGATAACTTAGCAGTTGAGTGCCCTACAAACCAGTCATCATCATCATCATCCATATCCGCATCCAGTGATGCCTATGAGCTGAGGATGACACGGCGGCTGGTCAGTACCTTGGGCCTTCATGGCCTGTTCGGGAGGAATTTAGTTTTAGAGTTTTCAGACTCATTAATTCGTCTGTTCTTGCAAGTAAGGTACAATAAATAGTTTGGGGGACATCCTCTATTCCTTTCTCAGTCATAAACAAAAAACTCCATGGGTCTACTTACAAACTTACTCAACTATATGACAAGTAGGCTCCCCTGACGAGCAGAAAAATAAGAAAGAAACATGCACCTTGGTTAACTGAATAACTAAACCAGCTTTTGATTCTCAGAGGTCCTGCATATTGGACATACAAACTAAGTCCCGCATCTGAAAATCATATTGCTTACAAGCAATAGTGTAACAGCCTGTCAGGCTGTGAGAAATGCAAAACTGACGCATTCCCATACATTAATCAAGAACAAAAATAGCCCACCTGTCCTGTGGCAAAACCTGCATGGTCTTGGTACTGGCAAAGTAAAAGCTGCAGCTGATCCCATTGTCGCAGTTGAACTGAAGCAGTACTTATGTTACCCACAGTCACAATTGAATCACATACGAAATAGACACACGTTGATTACTTGTGGTTTCGTAGGATTGAAGGGACCAGACTGCTACGGTCATTGGTCCATTGATTACTTCATAAGGGTAAATGACTGTAGCAACAAAAAATTCTATCTGAACCATGTTTCTTGCAATATGGTCATGCATGTCAGACCAGGATCTACAGGACGTGATGGCATCACAGTCCAAATGATGAATATTATTATTGACCCACGACTGTCCACTATAACAGATACCTTCAAACACTCCTTGACCACAAGTGTTTTTCCTGAGTTCTGGAAACAGCCCCTTAATACCTGAATAAATTGCTACCAGAAAGAAAAATCATATTTTGTAACCAGTAATGAAATATTACAGAGTACATAAGGTCAAATGTAAGATGTGTTGTACCTCTCAGATATAATCAGGTATATCACATATTTGCGACAACAGGCATTTGAGAAATTGAATACTCACAGGAAATCACTTAGTAAAAGATATTTATTTAACATTTTGATGTTACATTGATAGAATTTCTGGTGGCATACATTTCAAATAACAACATAGTCCTATTTGTGAAATTCTGGGATGAATATTAAACGTACTACATACAAAAACTAGTTGCCCTGCAGAATTTGATATTTTATCTCTTTGCCTTGTGTCAGTAACCTGAGGCTAATGACCTAGGTAGACTTACTGGGACCAGTGTTCGTGGACCTTGATGATGCTGTGGTAGTTCTGCCTTTGTACAGGCTGAAGCCTACCTTCTTTTCCTTCAGTTGTAGCATATCATATATTGTGTATTATGGGGAAATCTGAAACTGTCACAGCCCAGGGTGCATACGACCCAGGACAACCGGGAATTTTTTCATCCGGGAAAAACCCGGTTTTTTTTCGGAATTCCGGGAATTTTTCATTGTTTTAGCTTTTAGTTAAATGTTTGTAATTTTGACTGCAGAATTGATTCTCTAGCAAAGAATGTTATTGTATTCTGCTAGTGGAGAATGATACTGCAGCAATAAAACATACATAAGAGGGAAAAAAAATAAAACTTTAGTGGCAAAGGAAATATGCAATTTACAACAACAAAAAACCGTGCACGCACAAGCGTCTGCAAATAGCAAAAATATGTCAAAGGACTTAGGGCGCAGACTGTAATTCTTCGTAACAATAAACTGCTTGCTATGAGCATGACGTCACAACTGTTCACATAAGGTTCGTTTGACCAATTGCCAGCGGTCTGTTGCGCATGCGCATTTGACTCGCGTATGAGCAGTACCTTCTCCCGCTACGTGAAGTTTGGCTGTTAGCTGTATCGGTAGTAGCAGCAAGCAGCCAGATGCAAACGAGAAAAATTTTTCTCGCGCGCCGTAGCTGGCAGATTCACGCTTGCACAGAGTTGTCTGAGTTGTAGTGGGGAGGGGGTTAACCTCCACGTGACCCGTGTTTACGTTCAGCGATTTCGCTGCTTCTCTTCGTGTGCAGCTCCCACGTCAAATGAAAACAAAACGGATTTCTGTGGCCGGGAGCTGTCAAGTGAATTAAAATACATCCACATAATTACGGAGGGCAAAAATATATTATTAATTTCAGTTTTCTGATTTGATTTTATTTCCAAGTTAGTAGCAGTCAAGTATTAATCGCCTCACAGAACAGTGAAGTTATTTTTGCAAGTTTGCTAAAGAAATTTGGCTTTATTAATCTTTCCGCCGAGGCAATCATTTTATTTGAAACGAAGTGTTTCATTCAACAGCATTGGCTAGTTCCAACTGTTCGCTGAATTTCAAGTGCACGTTATCATCTTCTGCCATATATGGCATTATCCCATAATAAAGAACCAAAAATGAGATCCTAGAGTACTGGTACTCCAAGAAAATGTCCATCCAAAAACCACACTGAAAAGCTTAATATCAGATGGGACCGACTTCATTGTGAATCTGGAAAAAGCCAATTTGCACTTCAAGCCGAATTATGCATTTTAGTATGGTTTACGAAATTCCGATCCTCTTTGGAGTATCCTCTGATGCACTGTTTCTTTTATTGTGTAATGTAAGCTTTCTTAGTGCTTTATACACACGAACATATGGGCTTCATACGCCACTGCAGTTGCACACGCACAATAATGCCTGTTTTCTGGCTCTCTCTGGCAACCGGTAAATTGAACCTATTTCTAACAGTCTCCGGATAGTATTGCGAACGGTGGTTAGAAAAGCGTTACTTTCAAAGTAAATTTCTTTTTACGCAAGATGAGTTATGTTACGAGTGAGAAAGTGGGATGGATATCTAAATCACAGAGCGTTCGAAACTGAACAGTTTGAGGACCAGCCACTTACAAGAATTTCGAGCCGAGACATTTATGTCATAACTTTAAATTTACTGGCACATTTGTGTGATGTGTCTTAAAGTATAACTAACGTATGTGAAAGCTTAGCTTTTCTTGTAGATATACGGTACTGTGTACATTAATGTAAACCGTTAACTTTTCCTCTTGCGTGTTCATGCTATGTAACCAGTGATCTTGCTATTGGCTGACTATAACACGTGTCCTATGCTCTGAATAGCTGCTGTCATCGGCTGACTAGATCTCGTGGCTTGAGATATGACTCGCTTACAAAAGGACATCGCAACCTCGGTTTCAACACTCCGGAAACTAATGCGCAGTGTTTGGTGAAATTCGAATTTATAGTTTTGTAATACGAAAATATGCAGTTCTAAGCTATTGTATAAAACGTTAACCATTCAAAGGATTGATAAGTTTTACAGTTCCGAGGGAAAATCTACGGAAAACCTACTGTCACTTGGGACAGAAAAAGTGTATTTTCGCCCGCGAAAAAGTATATTTTTTAAACGGGATATCCGGGAGAAATCCGGGAATCTTTTTTCCTTGTCCCCGTATACACCCTGCAGCCACTCTCTGCAAGTGGTAACAAGCTTTGAAATATCAATGTGCATTTCATGGAGCATAAAACCTTGGGGGTCCTTCGATAAGAAAATAAAAGCCTCAGGGTATTAGCAATTCATTAGAATTTCCACATCACCTTAAAAGTGAAATGTTACGAGTCAAAACAGTGTTTTTTTTTTTTTTTAAAGTCTCAGTCCTTCACAAAAGCTGGGAACAAGACAAGAATGTTCACCTGATTAGACTGAATCAGATTCCATATCAAGATTCACTTTATCAAAAAAGTTACATATATTGAATACAAATGTCTGTTTCAATCAGAAAATAAATAAATAAAATATACACTTTATGTGGTTAGGGTGTATAAAATCCATTTTCATGAATAAAATTTAATGCTGCGACCACTCCATTGCTAAAATTCTCTTAACACTGATATGATCCCTGTGTGCAAGCTGAATGCCAGGACAGTATAAATCACCCAGTCCCTGTGTCTGCTTTGAGCCAGAACTGATAGAGTGGTATGATGCACTATGGCTTGGCAGAATAGCACATAAGACCTGCTCATGAGGTCACCAAATATGATTGTGACATCATTCAATTGGTTTACATCTGCAATGTTCAGGTGTGAATCTTATGTATTTGCCCCACAACAGTATGCAGGGTAATGTAGTCATGGAGTCTTAGTTGTACTGAACTGTAAACCTGAAGATGAGAGACATCATTTTTAATATTTTTGTAGCTCAAAGGTTTGGTTGTATTGAATATTAAAATTGCCATTAACCTCATACACAGCTGCTACCACTAATAATGGATAAAGCTAAAAAGAACTGCATATGTTATTATTAATGAAAATTTGTGTCAGAAGAGACTCAGAGCCAGATTCGCTGCTTTTCAAATTTTCAGAACACTACTACCGTAGGTTCTCTCTCGCAATATGTGGGAGTAGTGGTAATGAGGGAACAAAGTTTATGGAGGAATATGACTTACACTGGTACATAGGATATATGTTAGTTCACGGAAATGATATTAATGGAAAAACTGCCTGTAATAACTGTAATTATTCGTGGAAATCTGCTTTCCAGGTGAGTAATATAGGTAACTATCGACAGTCACATGGTAAACATCGCCAAGATAAAAAAGAAGCAATGAAAAAACAAGAAACCTAAAAACTCGTCTTGCAAGAGGCCTACTACAAAAAGAGTGCCATGTTGCATTAATAATAGGTATGTGGCTGCAGTGGGTAGATAGCCAAAGACAAAGAAGTATAATTTTGACAATGACTGTATTTCTTTTCCCAGACAATAAATAATTTCAAAAACATACTTTTGACCATAGAAACAGTACGGAAAGCATCTGATGATTTGTTTACACTCAAGTGGGCATAAATTCATAATTGGATCCTTCTAATGACCTCCAGACGCACCTCCAAATGTATCCAAAACTTTAGAAAAAAAAACAAATTTCAGTAGTACATAAGTTTCCCAATCATACTGTTATTGAGGAGACTTCAATTGTGGCTGTGACAAGACATCCTGCAAAACACTATAAAATGGATCCTCTGAGAACTACCTAGAACAGATTTCTCGGAAGTCTACTTATGATGGAAATATCTAACAGCAACCAATAGACCTGAACCCTTTGAGGATGTCTACATAGAAACTGGTACCAGTGGCCATGAGGCAACTGTAGCTACAATGATTACTAAAGTACACAGGGCAACTAACACAAGTAGAAGGGTTATATTTTCAACAAACTAGGTAAAAGGGGCATGCAGTAATGTAGTACCTCAGTAATAACTTGAAACATTTAGCTCCAGAGAGGAGCATGTAAGAGGAACATGGTACAGGTTTACAAGAGTAGTTCACTGTACATTTGATAGATATGCACCCAGCAGAACAGTTCATGGCATACAGTCTCTGTAAAGAAACAGACTACTATACAATAGATATAAAACAGACCATAGGGTTAGAGATAAGGAGATGCTGAATGATACATGTTTGGCACTCTAGAGGCAATGTGTGAAACCTTGAACAACTACTGTAGCTTATTATTATCTGTCACAAAACCTCACGAAATTTTGGTCATGTGTAAAGGCTGTTAGTAGAATGAAAGTTAATGTCTAGATACTCATGGATGAAACGGGGATTGAAATAGAGGTTAGCAAAGCAAAAGCAGAAACTCGCATTTCAAATGCTCCTTCGCAAATGAAAATCAATAGGTACTGCCCTAATTTAGTTCTCGCTCATCTGCAAAGATGAATGATATAGATGTTAGTATCAGTAGTGTTGATAAACAGCTGAAATCGCTAAAATTGAACAAAGCTCCAGGCCCCAATGGAATCCCTATCGGATCCTCTATCAAATTTGTGCCTGATCTAGCTTCTCTTTTAACTATAATCTAGTATAGGTCCCTCGAACAAAGAACCTCTGCCCAGTAGTTGGAAGATAGCGCAGGTCACACCTGTCTACAAGAGTAGTAGTTAAAGTGATGGTACCATCTAGTATCCTTATCATCCATTTGCTGTAGATTCTTAGAACATAATGAGGTACCTCAAACAGAATGGCTGCCTCCATGCCAACCAGCATAGATTCCGAAAACATCAATCATGTGAAACCCAACTTGCACTTTTCCAACATGACATGCTGAAACCCACTTATCAATGCAGTCAAGTAAATGCAGTATATTTCAGAAACGTATTTGACTCCATAGCACATCTACATCATACTCCAGCACAAAACAGTGTGTGGTGGAGGGTACTTGTGATGCCTCCTTCCCTATTTCACTTGCAAATGGCATGTGGGAAGAATGATTGTCAGTAAGCCCCTGTATTATTAGCTCTAGTTTTTCAAATTTTCTCCTCGTGGTCATTTGTGACATGTATGTGAGTGGAAGTAATACTCTGAGGTGACTAAAGTCATGGGACAGCTGCATGGAGATGGCAGTAGTATCGTGTACAGGAAGCATTAAAGGGTAGTGCATTGACAGAGCTGTCATTTGTACTCAAGTGCTTCAAGTGAATTGTTATCGACATGACTATGACCACACGACAGGAACTAATAGACTCTGAACGTGAAATGGTAGTTGGAGCTAGACACATGGGACATTCATTAACAAATTCAATATTCTGAGATACACAGTTTCAAGAATGAATCAAGAATACCAAATTTCAGGTATTACCCTTCACCACAGACAACGCAGTGGCCGACAGCCTTCACTTAATGACAGAGTAGCGGCATTTGCCTAGAGTTGTCAGTGTAAACAGACAATCAACACTGCGCCAATAACAGCAAAAATCAACATGGGGCATATGACGATCGCATCCTTTAGGACAGTGCAGCGAAATTTGGCGTTAATGGGGTATGGCAGCAGGTGATTGATGTGAGTGCCTTTGGTAATAGCACGACATCGGCTGTAGCGCCTCTCCTAGGCTTGTGACTATATATATGTTGGACCCTAGGCGACTGGAAAACCCTGGCCTGGTCAGATAAGTCCTGATTTCAGTTGGTAAGAACTCATTGTAGAGTTTGAGTGTGGCACAGACCCCACAAAGCCATGGACCCAAGTTGTCAGCAAGGCACTGTGCAAGCTGGTAGTGGCTCCATAATGGTGTGGGCTGTGTTTACATGGAATCGACTGCGTCCTCTGATCCAGATGAACTGACTGTTGACTGGAAATGGTTCTGTTCAACTACTTGGATACCATTTGAAGCCATTCATGGACGTCATGTTCCCAAACAATGGTGGGAATTTTTATGGATGACAATCCACCATGTCACCAGCCCACAGTTGTTTGCAATTGGTTTGAACAACATACTGGACAATTTTAAGTTTATGGTTTGGCCATCCAGATCGCCTGACATGAATCCCATCGAACATTTTTGTGACATAATCGAGAGATCAATTTGTGCACTAAATCTCTCACCGGCAATGCTATCGCATTGTGGATGACAATAGAGGCAGGATGGCTCAGTATTTCTACAGGGGACTATCAACGACGTGTTGAGTCCATGCCATGTCGAGTTGCTGTCCTACGCTGGGCAAAGGGAGGCCCAAAACGATATTAGGAGGTGTCCATGACTTTCGTCACCTCATTGTATGTTGTCCGACTCTTCTCAGAGAGTATTGTCTCGAAATTTCACTCGTAAACCTCTCCATGATGCACACCACCTCTCTTTTAATGTCTGCACTGGAGTTTGTTGAGCATCCGCCGACTAGACAATCCCATGATAAACCCACCAGTCTTCGTTGGATCTTCTCTATCTCTTCTATCATTCCTATCTGAAAAGTATCCCAAACTGATAAACAGTACTCTACAATCAGTCAAACTAGCGCACTGTTAGCCACTCCCTTCGTGGATGAGTTACATAGATTCTTCCTATGAATCTCACTCCAGCATCAGGATCCTACTATTTGTTTTATGTGGTCATTCCACTTAAAGTTGCCCTGGATATTTACCCCTAGATATGTTACTGTAGATACTTTTTCCAGCAAGTTGTCATCAATAGTGTAGTTTTACAGCAGTGGATTTATTTTCCTACACTCCTGGAAATTGAAATAAGAACACCGTGAATTCATTGTCCCACGAAGGGGAAACTTTATTGACACATTCCTGGGGTCAGATACATCACATGATCACACTGACAGAACCACAGGCACATAGACAAAGGCAACAGAGCATGCACAATGTCGGCACTAGTACAGTGTATATCCACCTTTCGCAGCAATGCAGGCTGCTATTCTCCCATGGAGACGATCGTAGAGATGCTGGATGTAGTCCTGTGGAACGGCTGGCCATGCCATTTCCACCTGGCGCCTCAGTTGGACCAGCGTTCGTGCTGGACGTGCAGAGCGCGTGAGACGACGCTTCATCCAGTCCCAAACATGCTCAATGGGGGACAGATCCGGAGATCTTGCTGGCCAGGGTAGTTGACTTACACCTTCTAGAGCACGTTGGGTGGCACGGGATACATGCGGACGTGCATTGTCCTGTTGGAACAGCAAGTTCCCTTGCTGGTCTGGGAATGGTAGAACCATGGGTTCGATGACGGTTTGGATGTACCGTGCACTATTCAGTGTCCCCTCGACGATCACCAGTGGTGTACGGCCAGTGTAGGAGATCGCTCCCCACACCATGATGCCGGGTGTTGGCCCTGTGTGCCTCGGTCGTATGCAGTCCTGATTGTGGCGCTCACCTGCACGGCGCCAAACACGCATACGACCATCATTGGCACCAAGGCAGAAGCGACTCTCATCGCTGAAGACGACACGTCTCCATTCGTCCCTCCATTGACACCTGTCGCGACACCACTGGAGGCGGGCTGCACGATGTTGGGGCGTGAGCGGAAGACGGCCTAACGGTGTGCGGGACCGTAGCCCAGCTTCATGGAGACGGTTGCGAATGGTCCTCTCCGATACCCCAGGAGCAACAGTGTCCCTAATTTGCTGGGAAGTGGCGGTGCGGTCCCCTACGGCACTGCGTAGGATCCTACGGTCTTGGCGTGCATCCGTGCGTCGCTGCGGTCCGGTCCCAGGTCGACGGGCACGTGCAGCTTCCGCCGACCACTGGCGACAACATCGATGTACTGTGGAGACCTCACGCCCCACGTGTTGAGCAATTCGGCGGTACGTCCACCCGGCCTCCCGCATGCCCACTATACGCCCTCGCTCAAAGTCCGTCAACTGCACATACGGTTCACGTCCACGCTGTCGCGGCATGCTACCAGTGTTAAAGACTGCGATGGAGCTCCGTATGCCACGGCAAACTGGCTGACACTGACGGCGGCGGTGCACAAATGCTGCGCAGCTAGCGCTATTCGACGGCCAACACCGCGGTTCCTGGTGTGTCCGCTGTGCCGTGCGTGTGATCATTGCTTGTACAGCCCTCTCGCAGTGTCCAAAGCAAGTATGGTGGGTCTGACACACCGGTGTCAATGTGTTCTTTTTTCCATTTCCAGGAGTGTATATATGCAAAATATGTTACATTTATTTACATTCAGAATCATTTGTCAATCATCTATAGGTCATTCTACAAATCGGTACTGTCTACTGGCGTTGCTAAATTCTTGTTGACAACCGCATCACCTGTGAACGGTCTTAAAAAGCTTCAAACACTTTTTAATCGATGGCCCATCGTTGTGTAGGGAGTGCGACCACGGTGGGGGAGGCAGGAGTGTGGACACATCGTTGGGCCAGAAGCTGTGGCTCAGGGGTCAAGCTTCCGGCCATACCCCGCCATCTGTCCTGCGCTCTGGCGAAAATGTCCCCCGGAAAACGACCAGAAGGGTACGCGTCCACCTTCTGCTGCCATGAAGCAGATGAAGATGGCGGCGACTGCTGCGTTGTGGGTGGGTCCGGCTCCGTTGGTAGGACGAGAGGACGCAGAGGAGGAGAATACCCCATCTCAATGTGGTCGTCCCTCGGTGTCGTGATGACACCCTCTGGCACCTGCTGTGGCCGCGCTGTCCTCTGAACCTGTGAAGATGGACTGAAAGACCATCATGTATACGACAGAGGCGAAGTTTATTTTGATGGTAGCACTGCAAGCCATCGGGACCTGAAAGAAGATACATGCAAGCGCCAAGTCGACGGACGAGATCGCCTCGCGCCCACCGTCTGCTACCGCTAAAAACCCTGTGAAAGACAATATCATGCGGCGCGAAGCAATACTTGCGACCTTCCTTCAGATGCTGAGGAGGGTGGAGCAGTATCCGATGGTGGCGGCCGTGAAGCAATTCCACTGGCGATGGTCCATCTCGTGGGTACGAACGATATGAGGCAAGAAACAGTTGCAATGCTTGATCCCTAGTGTGAGCGGAGCAAAGTTTGGTCATCTGCTGCTTGAAGGTTCTAACAAAACGATCCGCATCACCGTTTCACTGTGGATGGAATGGTGCATTAGTGAGATCCTGTATGCCATTGCGTTCACAGGATGTTTCAAATTCATTGCACCTTAACTGAGGGCCGTTGCCTGTCACTATTACTTCAGGTAAAAGTTCTAGGCAAAAAAAAAAAAAAAAAAAAATCGATGATAACACCTGAACTGTGCTACGTGACGTTGTCGAGTTCGTTGAGACAGAAAAAGGAAACTTGCTATATGAGTCAACCACAGTCAACCAGCGAGTGTTCCAAAAAGGTCCCACAAAGACTGTGTGCACATGTTACCATGGCGATTGCCACTTAGGTGAAGCAGAGAATTTTTGTGGCAGAGCGGACTGATTTTCCGCACATGCGTGACACTGTGACGTAATCTGTTCTATTTGGACGTCCATACCCTGCCAAGTACAGTGTCGACGCACCAACTGTTTCGTACAAACAATCCCCCAGTGTCCTTGGTGGAGTAACTGCAACACTTCTTTTTGCAAAGCTTTAGGGATCAACACACATGACTGTCCACTATCATTTTGAACAAGATTCACACCTTTCTGTTCAGCGAGGCTGTGCTGACGTACAAAGTATCGTCGCACTACAGAGCTTTTTATGCTATTCAACGAGTGAGGCCAAGATGTGCGATTATAATTGAGCAAAATGTTCAAATCTGAATCAGCGTCCGTGGCCTGTGCAATTTTCTTACAGTTCAGCGGAAACGACCGAAGCAATTCAGAATCCTGAGCATCGATGTGACATCAAGATGCAGCAGAAGCGTCAAAGACAGGGCCAATCAAAAGATGTGAAAGTGCGCCCGCATTAGTATGTTGAGCTGTCGGACGATACACAATATCACACTGGTATTGAGACAAGAAGAAAGCACGTCTTTGCACTTTTTGGACAGTTTGTACAGGAACCGGTTTCGTTGGATGAAACAAGGACTGCAAAGCCTTGTGATCCGTTACTAACTAGAATTTTCTGCCGTACAAATAGTGGTGGAATTTGATGACACCATACACAATAGCCAAAGCCTCTTTTTCAATTTGTGAATAGTTACGTCGAGCTTTGGACAACACTTTTGATGGGAAAGCAATAGGCATGTTTTTATCACCAATTCTGTGCGAAAGCACTGCACCGATTCCTTAAGAGGAAGCGTCAGCTTTTAATACAACGGGTTTGTCAGGATCAAAGTGAACTAAGCATCGATCACTGAACAATGTATCTTTAAGTTTTTGAAAAGCTACTTGGCACTCATCTGTCCAAACAAAGGGGACATTCTTGTCGCACAAGCGAGGAGCTATAATTTGTGCATCATTCGTTATGAACCGAATATAATTGTTCATTTTCCCTAAGACTGACTGCAATTCTGTGACATTGCAAGGAACTGGCAAGTCTTGTATGGCTAACAATGCAACTGAAAAGGATGTATACTTTGACTGTTTATGACATGAGCAAGATACTGCAACTTAGGTTTAGAAAAATCGCACTTGTCCAGTCTACACTTCAGTCAGGCATCAGATAACACACGAAACAAAGCACACAAATTTGCAATATGTTCTTCAGGTGTCCGACCTGCTGCTACAATATCGTCCAAGTTTGAACAGTTTGGCACTTGTGCAGTCAGCTGTTCCAAATATCATTGGGAAAATGGCGGGTGTGCAAGCACTGCCAAAAGGCAAATGCAAATATTTAAACAAGTCCAAATGAGTATTTACTAGACACACTTTTTGAGATTCTTCATCGAGTGGTATCTGAAGATATGCGTCACGCAAATCTGTTTTTGAAAAGTAGCGTCCAGCGCCTAATTTGTCCATGAGATCTTCTGGGTGTGGCAATGGATAAGTATCAATAACAGTTTGTGGGTTGACTGTAGACTTGAAGTCAACACAGAGGTGAATGCGACCTGAAGGTTTGGGGAGCAAACCCAGTGGACTTGCCCATTGACTAGCTTGTATGAGCGCAATAACCCCACAATCTTGCTATCCTTTTCAGTTCAGCAGCGACTTTGTCCCGTAATGCGATGGGAACAGTTCTGGCCCGGAAAAATTTCGGCTGATCATTGTGTTTCATAGTAATATGGACAACAAAATTGTTAGCTCTGCCTAAACCTTCAGAAAAGAGTTCTGGGAATCCTTTTAGCAAGCTAGCTACACTGTCTTTTGCACTGCATGTGGATACTGACAAAACATTGTCCTGAATGTTAAAGCCAAACAAATTAAATGAATCAAGACCAAATATGTTCTCACACTTGCGTGATTTTAGCTCTGTAAAAGTCACTGTTTGCGTATGCGAGCGATACATAGCAGGCAAATTACATGTTCTGAGAACGGGAAGGTTTTGTCCATTACAAGCCGTCAGTTGCGTGCTGGTTTTAGACAGGCCTGGGGAGCCTAACAGTTCATATGTGTGACGATTTAGCAATGTGACAGAGGCACCCATGTCCAATTGAAATTTGCCACAAATGAGTAAATGAACAAAAAGTTCGTTTGACTGGCGTATCACGGTCGCAGGTTCGAATCCTGCCTCGGGCATGGATGTGTGTGATGTCCTTAGGTTAGTTAGGTTTAAGTAGTTCTAAGTTCTAGGGGACTGATGACCTCAGAAGTTAAGTCCCATAGTGCTCAGAGCCATTTGAACCATTTTTTGACTGGCGTATCACTAACGAAATGCATGCTTGCTAGTTGCAGTCTTGGAGTATACTGCATTAATGACATAGGCCTTGTGGCAAGAGTTTTGTGAGTAGTCTGAATTCTTATGTTTGTTCCATTGCAAATACGGATTGTACATGTCCTTTCCTACCACAGGCGTAACACTAAGTCTTGGCGTTTGTGCCGTAACACCTAGGGCAAGACTTAATTTTGTTACCCTGTATAGCTGTCTGTTTAGCAAACTCCTTATGCGGCGTGGAACGTTGTTTAGTTGGCACGGCTAACGCACACTGTCGGTGCGTAATTGGGCGATCACAAGCAAGGAACCTGACAAGTAGCTGGCCGCTCAAATGTATGAGCTGACAAGGCACCAGAATCGTACTGATCTAGAACTTGCACTACCTGCTGAAATGATGGACCTGACTGTTTCAAAATCCGTTCTCTGATTTTGACGTCAGGCACATTGTACATGATCGCATCACGCAACATAACGTCTGAATATATATCACCGCAAGCACATTTGAATTTGCATTTCCTTTTCATACCCTGCAAATCAGTTACCCACTCCTGATAAATTTGTTCTGACCATTTTTTGCACACACACTTAACGAATGCCATCCTGACACACCAACACTTCCCTGACTTTTGGAAGGCGGCCAAGGTCCTGATGTTCAGGAAGCCAGGGAAAAACCACTCCCTCCCACAAAATTACCGACCCATCAGTCTGCTGTGTTCGCTCAGCAAGATTGTTGAGAAGGTAATACTGAAATGTATCACTAGGCATTGCATCGCCAACGACACCCTAAGACCGGAGCAATTCGGCTTTAGGAATCACCACTCGACAACACAACAACTCCTCCGCGTAGTCGAACATATAACACACGGCTACGACATGAGCAAAGCCACAGGGGCCGTGTTCCTAGACATCGAAAAGGCTTTCGATCGTCTCTGGCACAACGGACTCATACGCAAACTACGCAAAGCTGGATTCCCAGACGGACTCGTACGTATCACACACTCATATCTCACGAACAGATGTTTCAACACTAACGTGCAGGATAAACAATCAACACAACACGGTATCCAAGCTGGAGTACCCCAAGGGAGCATCCTAGGGCCCATCTTGTTTAACCTGTACATTAATGACTTCCCAGCGACACAAAACACGACGTTAGCCGTCTACGCGGATGACACAGCCATCCTCGCGCAAGACTGGAAAGCGTTGAACATCAATTCACGAATACATACAGCACTCAGAACAGCTGAGCCTTGGTTGGAGCGATGGCGTATTAAAGTAAACGTCGACAAGTGCGAAGCAGTTCTGTTCACACGCAGACCGAAACTACTGCGCAAACACCAACACTGTAGACCAATAACACTACATACACGCCCAATACGTTTCCGAGAGAAAGTCAGGTACCTTGGTGTCTGGCTGGACCGGAAACTTACGTGGGGGGACCACATCGAATACGTTGCCAACCGAGCGCACGCGAGGCTCAAACAGCTCTACCCAATGCTCAACAGGGAAAGCACACTGAATAGGAGGGTGTCGAGGTCCTTATACATGACACTGATTAGACCTCTGATGACGTACACAGCTCCCGTCTGGGGATATGCAGCTCCCACACGACTGCGCCGCCTGCAGATCATACAGAACAAGGTGCTACGAATCATTAGCAATGCTCCACGCTACACACGCACCGTGGATCTTCACCATGAATACCGCCTTGATACCCTCAAGGAAGTATTCAAAAAAGCCGGCCGCGGTGGTCTCGCGGTTAAGGCGCTCAGTCCGGAACCGCGCGACTGCTACGGTCGCAGGTTCGAATCCTGCCTCGGGCATGGATGTGTGTGATGTCCTTAGGTTAGTTAGGTTTAAGTAGTTCTAAGTTCTAGGGGACTGATGACCACAGTAGTTAAGTCCCATAGTGCTCAGAGCCATTTTTTTTTGAAGTATTCAAAAAACACGCCACACGACTATACAGGAACTCGAGACACTCGAACAATCCTTTCATCGTCACTCTGGGAAACTACGATCACAACCACAGGTGGAAACACAAGCGGCCAAAGACACTGCTAGCTAGGGCATAGCCACCTATGGTTAACTAACATACGCAAACAGCGACAAACGTCGGCAAGCCCCTGCATATCAGCAACACTGACTGGCAACTACCAGCTGCTATTAGTGCCGACCAACAGGCCACAGCAGGGACACCGACGAGCTCGCCCACAGACGCACAAACAATCTGCCAACATTCCCTCACACTGTGCCTCCGGTATATGACCTATCGGACACAAGATCGATAACAAACCTAACTGTTGCAGGATGCTGACGCTGAACGAGGACTCTGTACCAGCACCCAGCGCCAGCCGCCGAGCAGCACTAACGCACAACGTCAAGGTATCGACATGCATGATACCCACTACTAACAAAGCCTATCCTTACACAACCTATCGCAGGCAGCAAGACAACTGCTACTGCTCTTGCCGCCCGACCTAACTTCCGCAGAGGTTTTTTTCCCTTGGCCCTTGCCTTGGCACTTTTTTTCCTCTGCCCTTCAAACCACTACCCTTCGTCAGATTTCGACCAATCTATCTCCAGATGAGCGCGTATTTTATCACATCCACAAGAAAACCTAAATCGGGCAAGGTAGAAGAATCTTTTTTACCCATTCGCCAAGTGTACAAGTTAGGTGGGTCGACAACATATTCCTGTCATGTGACGCACATGCCGTCACCAGTGTCCTATAGAATATATCAGATGTGTTTTCCTGTGGAGGAATCGGTTGACGATCAAATGTTTTCGGTTCCGATTGGAGAAGCACGTCCTTTCGTCTACTAATCGCACGGTCTTGCGATGCGGTCGCAAAACACAGATACTAAACTTATTACAGTGAACAGAGACGTCAATGAACGAACGGACAGATATAACTATGCAAAAATAATGAAAGTAAGATTTTCACTTGTGCGAAGACTTGAACCAAGGATCTCTCCTTCTGCAGCTGCTCACGCTACCACGAGGCCACGGCGTTCCTGAGCTCACGTGCTCCTTGATGCTGCCTATGTAGCCCATGGACTACTCAGTTTGTATATTTTGCTTATTTTTTCACAGTTTCACACAACTTCTTCCTGTTTTCTCAATTGATCTGTGTTCGGTTTATCAAGGCCTATCCACTGTGCCAAGTTATAATTAAATCTGAGGGGGGTGCGATGGGGAGGTTCCATTGCTAGTGTATTGGTTTCTTGGTAGGGAGCATGTTATGTTGGATGGAGAGTCAACGACGGATGTAACAATAACTTCGAATGCGCCCCAGGGGATTGCATAGGGGCCATTGCTTTTCATGTTGTGTATTAACGATCTTACAGACAATATATGGTAGGTCTTTCCCATCCCTTAAGACCGTGCTTGGAACGTGCTTGTTTAAAGCATATTGTACCATGCTTCTCATTTTTTCTATTCATGCTTATTTATCAAATGTAAGATTGTAAGGGGTATCAAGCGAAATTTGTGACTGGCTTGATGATTTATTTGTAGGGAGGGCACAGTGCGTCATGTTGGGTGAAGAGTCAACAACAGATGTAGCAGTAACTTCGAGCGTCGTCCAGGAAATTGCATTGGGGCCCTTTCCATTCATGTCGTGTAATAACGATCTTGCAGACAATATTACTACTAACCTCACTCTTTTCACAGATGATGCAGTTATCTATAATGAAGTACCGTCTCAAAAAAAAAACTGCACATATAGTCAGTCAGATTATAATGATATTCCAAAGTGATGCAAATACTAACAACTTGCTTTAAGTATTCAAAAATGTAAAATTGTGCTCTTCACAAAATGAAAAGACATGACTGCGGTATCAACAAGTTATGGTTGGATCAGTCAACTCATACAAATACCTTGACGTAATAATTTTAAGCAATATAAAACGAAATCATCAAATATAGCTCACCCGCAGATAAAGCAAGTGGCAGACTTCGCTTTAATTGTAGAATACCAGGGAAATGCAATCAGTCTACAAAGGATATACCTTACAAATCACTCATGCGACCCAGTCCAGAATATTGCTCAAAAGAATGGGACCTGTAACAAACGGGACTAACAGTGGATACTGAATTTATACAGAAAAGGGCAGCATCAATGGTCACAGGTTTATTTGACTCTTGGGAGAGTGTCACAGAAACTCTGAAGTTTCTGGCAGACACTTGAAAACAGATGCAAACTATTCCGCGAAAGCCTACTTAAAAAGTTTCAAGAACAGGCTATAAAATATTTCTCTGGGAATATATCACAAGCCCCTACCTATTGCTCCCATAGGGATCGTGATGAAAAGACTAGATTAATTGCGTCACGCACGGACGCATTCAGTCAGTCATTCTTCCATGCTGCATACATAAATGGAACAGATAGAAGCCCTTATAACTGTTATCTGAATCTTCTCAGGAAGAAATTACAACAATTCCTTTCTTGTTATTCTCTCGGTAAAGGATTTTGTGGATGGCTTGTGGTCCGCCGGTGAAAGCGATAGTACAATATTCCATATTTACGAACTTCCAGCATGCTGGAATAATTGCAAGTCAGCAACTTCCATTAATCAGTACAACTGAAACCAGCCAAAGTCGTAAATTTCACTTTTTTTATTTATTTACTTGATGACTAGTTTCGAGATGAGATCCATTTTCAAAGTGGGGTCAACGGAGGCGTCCGATACTACCCGTCGGCTTTGGGCCGTGACGTAAGGGTGTTGTGTTGTGTGACGTCATGACGGTGCGGAGTTTAGTTTATGAGTGTGCTATGTTTGTAGATGTCGTCTTCTTGCGGTTGGTGGTGTCCTCTGGTGGTGTATTTTGTTCATTTGGGTGTAGCAGCTTGCAGTGTACATTTATCGGTCGTGACTGTTATAGAAGAACGGAAATTAGTTTCAGTGAGTTAAGAATTAAGTTTCCGTTGCGTTTATGTTATTGCGGTGTCGTTTGATGTTACTGGTTTGCTGTTTGTCACGCGGTAAGTCGTTTAATTCAATTTGTGGCTTCTTTTGTTAGATATGGATATGGCTTCTAAGTTTAATAATGCGCGTCTGCGGGCTGAAATGGGGCACGACATGTTGTCCGACATTAAGTTTCTGTAACTTTTTGAGCTTGTGACGGAGATAGTGAAATGCGGCGTATGCAAGCAGAATATGCGAGTTGGGGGTAGTGTGTGGCGCCGGAACTTTTTTATGGTAAGTAGTCGTTTTTTGGGTCTATTGTTCGCGTACTATGATGTTCGATGGGGTTTTTATGTGTTGTTGGGTCGGTGTTATTTACTGCATGTGTTGGTGGTTGATGTTTTGGTATCGTCACTTGTGTTTGATTTATGTATCTTAAAGGGAAGTACAGGATTCCAATTTTTTTGGTATCGTCAGTTGGATTTGAGCTGCATACGTCATGGGAAGTGACCGACTGCAATTTGTTGTCGTAGCTATGTGTGTTTTGGTATTGTGAGCTGTTGTTGACCTATATAGATTAAGGAAAGTGTTCGATTCCAATGTGTGGTCGTAGCCTTGTGTGTTTTGGTATTGTGAGTTGCTGTTGACGTGTTTTGGTATCGTGAGTTGCTGTTGACGTGTTTTGGTATGGTCAGTTGCTGTTGACCTATATAGGTTGCTTTAGGTGTTGGTTTTTATTTTGTGGTATCGACAATTGCGGTTGAGCTATGTAGATGAAGGGAAGTGACCGATTCCTGTCGATATTGTAAGTGTAGCAGACCTTGGGAATATTGTGGTGTTTTTATGTCGTCGTTTTGTGTGGTTTGTGATCGTGGTGTGTCTGTATGTGTTTATATTTAGTTTGTCGCCACCCAAAAACCCCCAATTTCCCGCACTTATCTCGTTAGTCTGATTGTATTTTTGGAGAGAGATGATTGTCTTGGTTTTATATGCATTTTCGTGTTTGTTGTCGTTTATGTAATGACGTCATAGGTGCCATTTTGCAAACGTTGAGATTGGTAGTTTCCGCCATATTGGTGACGTCAAGGGGCAAAGCAGACGCGTGGAATCGGACGCTTCCTTATTGCCACGAAGTGCATATGAACAGTCACAGTGCATACAGATAACTGTTATCTGCATGCATTGTATTTTTGGAAAATCAAGTTTGACTACCTGGATGATTTGAAAATGGGTCCCGCCCCGGAACTCATCATCAAGTAAATAAAAAAGTAACATTTGCAACATTGGCTGGTTTCTGTTGTACTAATATTCCATACGTTTTGAGATGGTTAAAACTGAAATCGGCGAAGTCTCGCGATTGTCTCTTTAAGAAGGCTCAGGCGGGACTCCAAATAACTCACTTAACCCTGAAGCGATATCATGTCACCAATTAATCTGTTCACAAAGCTAATTCACATTTACGCGCGTAACGTGAGCACCTTCCACCTACCCTGCAGGCTTACTCAGGCTCGACTGACTGCCTCACTACTTTAGCGCCAAACCGGACGGTGGGCGCCAAGCTGTTCTCTTCTAATAAGATGGTGCTTCCTGACAGTGACTCTAACTCGCTGGCTCAAAGATGCATAAAGGTAGATACCATTAGTTCAGGATAGTATCGATATCTGCACCCTTACATCTTCTCACTACATGTTTCCGAAATCTGCAAGAACTAAGGATTTTCGGAAATATAAGGAGAATCCTCCACCTTAATGAAAAGAAGAAGAAAACAACAGAATTGTCCGGCAACGTAATGGAAATATTCCAGAAATAGAAATATAATAATGGATTGCAACGGCCACCTCATTTTCATATCAGTCGTTTGAATTACAGACAATATCTTGCAAGAGCACACACATTGCATCAACACCTACCAACTGATAGTTCTGACACTGTTTGTTTATACATGACATAAACTACATAAACTCTTTAAGAAATACCATAAATTTTACAATCGTATTTAGATTCAGTCCATTTCCAAATCTCTTGGAATATTGTTTTAAAAACACATTAAACACATATATAAAAATTCAAAAGCAGATACTGATGAAATTAGCAAACATCAGAAACAGTTCACACTAGCAGTAAAGTATTTCTGTTTATGTGCAAAGGCATTAGTCTGGTGCTTTCCAAGCACCCTTACTTAGTGTAATAGTTGCATATTAAGCAAACATTTAAGACAAGATTTGACAACATGAAAGGATTTGAAAAACTCAGTATTGCTGGAAAGATATTCAAGAAAGAAACACCAGCCATTTCGTGCATTTAGTAGCACATCTTTTCACTGAAAACTTTATGCGCAGGGAGACACTACCGGTTACTATGGGAGCCACACACACGGAACACGCCACCATTGCTGCACTGTCAATTTGGCAATTTACTTACCTTCTCGCACTGATGAGTCTTATTGCACGCGAAGTCACGCGTGACGTCGTTATGACGTGTACACCCTATATCGAAGACGACATTGGCGGCGAATCGACTTTAGTAATCGTTCGAAACGCTAAACTGCAGTAGTCGTTTTTGCAGATGAATTAAAGGAACAGCTCATTATATCCTCAATTGGTATATTCACTGCTATTTTGGAAGCTATTGATGTCTTTATTTTCTTTGAAAATGCGAACCTGCCAACTTTTAGAAAAAAAGAGCTCACAATCTGCACTGTCAACAGTATATTTCTTTTTAAATGCGAAAATTGACGCCTAGTAGCAACGTCGTACGGAGTCCACGTTAAACTCGACGTAAGTAGGGAATTACCTTCAGAAATTCAGTTGTTAAAATTAATGATTGAATACATAGTATCCACCATGTTCTCAACCAATCACAAATATAATTGAAGAACTGCATCAGTGTGTCTGAAGTTGTCCCAATACCTTTAGTTTATTAGTAAGGATTATTGAATCTGACCTATAAACACAGTTTCGAGGCCGGCCAGTGTGGCCGTGCGGTTCTAGGCGCTGCAGTCTGGAACCGCGTGACCGCTACGGTCACAGGTTCGAATCCTGCCTCGGGCATGGATGTGTGTGATGTCCTTAGGTTAGTTACGTTTAATTAGTTCTAAGTTCTAGGCGACTGATGACCTCAGAAGTTAAGTCGCATAGTGCTCAGAGCCATTTGAACCATTTGAACAGTTTCGAGATTTCCTTTCTGTGTGCCAGGTGCAGAATGTCTACTAAAAATATGCGACCAAACAGCTTTTTTCTCAAATGCCAGTTTCAAGTGACTATACCGAGCTGACAATTTGTGCAAATGGTCCTTTACATCAGTAAAACGCAAAGTTTTGTTAACATTACTCGGTTGACATTTACTTTCGACACATTTAAAAATTTGCAGGAGTACTTTCATTGCAGTTTCCAAATGATGATAAATACTGGATTGAACAATTCTATTTTCGAGTGAAATGTGATGAAGAAATTAAGCTACCTAGAAAAATAATCTGTGGCATGCTATGCCCTTCTGGATCTATGCTTCCTATGCCCCTCTTCGCACGCCACTAGGTATGGCGCTATACTGCGCAACTGCAGCGCCGAGGCTGTTCGCTGCTCCACTCAACTGATCCACGTCGTCCTCCCAAGGCGTCCGGCTGGTTCGATTTCTCCTCTTTCCACTACTTTCCTCCAGGGCTGCCGAAGCTCGGAACACTGCCAACGATTGCCAACCGCTTCCTTGCGCGAGATTTGCTTACAAGGAAAACTGCCCATTGTACCCGCTCAGATTTAATGGTCAAATGGCTCAGAGGATAGCCCGTCACAAACTGAACAAACATCAAGCATGAAAACAGGAAGAAGGTCTACCGACCTGTGAAAAAGAAGCAAAATCGAAACAATGATCGATCAAAGCTCAAGATGTGCAGCATCAAGCGAATAGCAAGTATCATGGCGTCGTGGTTGTCGGTCACTGTTGGACTGTGGTACTGGAGATCTGTGCTCAAATCTCCCTTGTGTCCCATTTTTTTCCACAAAATTATCAACTTTCCTCCCAGTCAGGCTCTGTCCTCCTTCTGTAGTTTTGTCAGTTATCATACTATACATTGGTTATACAATATGATTCATGTGGTAAGAATATACACTGAAAGGCCAAAGAAACTGGTATAGCCATGCGTATTCAAGTACAGAGATGTGTAAACAGACAGAATACGGCGCTGCGGTCGCCAACGCCTATATAAGACAAGTGTCTGGCGCAATTGTTAGATCGGTTACCGCTGCTACAATGGCAGGTTATCAAGATTTAAGTGAGTTTCAACGTTGTGCTATAGTTGGAGCACGAGCGATGAGACACAGCATCTTCGAGGTAGCGATGAAGTGGAGATTTTCCCGTACGACCTTTTCAAATGCGTACCGTGAATATCAGGAATCCCAGTAAAATATCAAATCTCTGAGATTGCTGCAACCGGATAAAGATTCTGCAAGAACAGGACCAACGACGGCTGAAGAGAATCGTTCAATGTGACAGAAGTGCAACCCTTCCACAAATTGCTGCAGATTTCAATGCTGAGCCATCAGCAAGTGTCAGTGTGCGAACCATTTACGGAACATCGCCGATATGGGCTTTCGCAGCCGAATGCCCACTTGCATACTCTTGATGACTGCATGACACAAAGCCTGACGTCTCGACTGGGCCCATCATCTCCGACGTTGGACTGTTGACGACTGGAATCATGTTGCCTGGTCGGACTAGTCTTGTTTCAAATTGTATCGAGCGAATGGACGTATACGGGTGTGGAGACAACCTCACGAATCCATGAACTCTGCATGTCAGCAGGGGACTGTTCAAGCTGGTGGAGGCTCTGTAATGGCGAGGGGCGTGTGCAGATGGAGTGATATGGGACCTCTGATACGTCTGGATACGACTCTGGCAGGCGACACGTACGTAAGCACCCTGTCTGATCACCCGCTTCCATTCATGTCCATTGTGCATTCCGACGGACTTGGACAATTCCAGCAGGACAATGTGACACCCCACACGTCCAGAATTGCTACAGCATGTCTCCAGGAACACTCTTCTGAGTTTAAACTCTTCCGCTGGCCGCCAAACTCCCCAGACATGAACATTGTTGACCATATCTGGGTCGCCTTGCAACGCACTGTTCAGAAGATATCTCCACCCCTCGTACTCTGACGGATTGATGGGCAGTCCTGCAGGATTCATGGTGTCAGTTCCCTCCAGCACTTCTTCAGATGTTAGTGGAGTCTATGCCACGTCGTGTTGCGGCACTTCTGCGTGCTCGCGGGGGCCCTACACGATATTAGGCAGGTGTACCAGTTAGGCTCTTCAGTGCAGAATATAAGCCATGTAGTAAGAATACATTACCATCGCAAGTAAATGCGATGAATAATGAGAGCAGGCGATACGCCGCATAGATCTCTCTCAGGAATGGAAACAACAAATAAACGGGTGTGAACTATGTAGCAAAAAAGGAGTTCAAGACCAAAAACTTCCAAAACGGAACACAAGAGTCATAACGCATGGTACTTCTGTAGAACAAATAGGAGGTACGTACATTTGGAGGTAACTTCCTTACATCCCGCTGTTGCAAACGGACGTTACACCACGACACAGATTTGGATACAGAGAACAGACACATCAGTGGCCAGACGCACATTTCATAATTTTGTGAAAAAAAGGGCACGAGGTAGATTGGAACATGGCTCTCCACCTTCGCAATCCAACACCGTGTCCACATGCCATGGCTATAAAATATAATATGTTCAATGCTACACATTTTTATGGAAAATGCTTGGGCCGTTCAGTGTTTCGATTTTGCTTCTTTTTTCACAGTTCAGTATGCCTTCTACTTGTTTTCGTGCTAGATCTGTGTTTAGTTTTTGACGGGTTATCCGCTGGGTCATGTTACCACTAAATCTGAGATAAGTGTGATGGAGAGTTTCCCTAGTTAGTGTGTACGGGCGGCAAATTGGAGCCGCTGTTGGCCTTGTTTGCGTTTCGATCTAATGGCGGTAACATCAATGCGTTGACGGTTGGTTGCCGTTGGGACTCCTTCCTGGTGTGGACGCCCGGTCGAATGTTCGTAGGCGATTAGTCGTGTCTTTGCAACAGGTGTGTACTTAAATTTTTCAGGGCACACACAAGTCGCACTTAGTATGTTTTATTGACCGATTTCGTTCTTTAATTTAACACGAGCATCACCAGAAATTCTGGAATTTACTGATTAAATTACACTAATTAAATCAAAGAGCGCAACCATTCAATAAAACATACTGAGCGCGACTTGTGGCTATCCAGAAAAACTGAATTTCAACAGTCGCTGTCTCCCCTGCAGGCAATGCGTGCTCTCGCTAAGGGTGTGCATGTATTGTGTATATTGGAGTTTTTTTTTTCTTTATTGATTTTCAATTCCCCCCAAAGGGGGCGGGCTGGCAGCAGCTTACTACGCTGCTCTACAGCCTACAGACTTTTGTTTAAAAAGAGGAAGAAGAAAGAAACAAGGAAAAACAGGCGATAAAATGGTGATTTAAAGTGTAAAATGGCGTAAAAATGCGGAAAGTTAAACCAGAAAGCAAAAGGGGTAGGCAATGTTGATAAAATACACAGGAATTAGACAAGTAACATAGTAGACACACAGTTAAAAAAAACATGGCGACAGTCTGGTTTCTGTTCGCAAGAGATAAAAAATCACACCCAGCGACAGTATGATGGCTGTTCGCTACACTTCCCAAAAGACACAACACGGAACACTCACTGGAAAAACACACCGTAAAACACTGCACAAATATGGCACTCCCAATCAAAAGGCAGATGGGGGGGGGGGGGGACTCGGAGAAGAGGGAAAAACAAGGAGGGAGGAGAGGAAAAAATAAAAGGGGGGGGAACCAAGGAGGGAGAGGACTAATAAAGGGGGAGAAGGGCAGACGCGAGAGGGAATGAGAGGAGGCAGAGGAGGGAAATGTAAAAGGACTCGAGGGAGAGAAGGGGGCAGAGAGAAGGGAGGGGGGAAGAAAGAGGATGGAAGGGGGGGAGAGGGAGCCCGGGAAAAGGACAGAGGAAAGGAGGGGGAGTGAGGATCAGAGTTGATAGGAGGGACAAATGGAGGGAGAGAGGGCATCATCCGGGAGGGGGAGTTGATGGAAGCCACCTTGGGAAAGGAGATATAGGGTGTAGAGATGGAGGGTAGGGGGGACACAACGGTGAAGACGTGACAGGGGGCGGGGATCGGAGAGAAGAGGAGCAACCAGGGGGTGAGGGGGTTCAAGTCGGCAGGAGGTGTAGAGGATGCTGATATGTTCGAGGAATAGGAGCAGATGGGGGAAAGGAATGAGATCATAGAGGATCTGCATGGGGGACGGGAGGCATATACGGAAGGCGAGGCGGAGTGCATGACGCTCAAGGATCTGGAGGGACTTATAGATATTGGGGAGGGGGGCAGATATCCAGGCAGGACTGGCATAACATAGGATGGGACAGATTAAGGATTTGTAGGTGTGGAGGATGGTAGAGGGGTGCAACCCCCATGTCCGGCCAGAGAGGAGTTTGAGGATTCGGAGGCGGTTGTGGGCTTTGGATTGGATGGAGCGGAGATGAGGAATCCAGCTGAGGTGACAGCCAATGGTGAGGCCAAGGTAGGTGAGGGTGGGGGTAAGGTGGACAGGACGGGTGCAGACAGTAAGGGAGAAATCCAGGAGCCGGAAGGAGCAAGTGGTACGACCTACGATGATGGCCTGGGTCTTGGAAGGGTTGAGTTTCAGGAGCCACTGGTTACACCATGCAGCAAAAAGGTCAAGGTGATTCTGGAGAAGGCGTTGGGACCGGTGGAGGGTAGGAGCGAGGGCGAGGAATGCGGTGTCATCAGCATATTGCAAGAGGTGTACTGGAGGAGGGGGGGTTGGGGCATATCTGCCGTGTACAGGAGGTAGAGGAGAGGGGAGAGGACAGAGCCCTGGGGCACACCTGCAGAGGGGTAGAAGGTGTGGGAATTGGCATTATGGATGGTAACATAGGAGGGGCAGTGGGAGAGGAAGGAGGCCACCAGACGGATGTAGTTGATAGGAAGGGCGTAGGTTTGGAGTTTAAACGGGAGACCGGGATGTCAGACACAGTCGTAGGCCTTTTCGAGGTCAAGGGAGAAAAAATGGCGGAGCGACGGGAGTTAAGCTGGAGGGAGAGGAGATGAGTGAGGGGGAGGAGTTGGTCATCAGCAAAGAAGGAAGGTCGAAAGCCTCATTAGGTGTTTGGGAGGAAGTGGTTGCGGTGGAGGTGGTGATGGATGCGCCGGGAAAGGATGGATTCCAAGAGCTTGCTGAACACAGATGTGAGACAGATAGGACGATAGGAAGAGGCATCAGATGGAGGCTTGTTGGGTTTGGAGAACATCAGGATACGGGAGGTTTTCCACAGGTCGGGATAGAAGCCAGTGGCAAGGATGACATTGTAGAGGGTGGCAATGATTGAAAGAAATATACTAGAGCATAGAGTGGAATATGTAGAGAGCATTAAAGCTAAAGTTTTATCGTGAACAGGAATGTTTATGGCCCCCTAGGAACTGCGATTATAAGAACAAACTGAAAAGGCGAGACGCTTGGACGGACGTAACACAGCTATTAGAAAGTGAAAAAGAAAGAGCTGTCTTTATTGACGATAAGCAGAAATAAACACAGTCTAACAAAACAGTCGCGACACTTTGCCTCGATTTTGTTGCCTACCGCGCCAGCAGCGCGCCAGACGGCCAGTAAATTAAACTGTGAGTTCGGTGCGTTCGTGAAAGCGAATAGTGGTTGTTTAGTTTGCTTTCTACAATGGTTTTTACAAGCGGGACAGTTTGTAGCACAATAAATTGCAGCAACAACAGGAAGAAGACACCATAACTGTCTTTTTTTACGTTTCCTAAGGATCCTGGAAGGTACGAGGGCAATTCAATAAGTAATGCAACACATTTTTTTTCTGAAACAGGGGTTGTTTTATTCAGCATTGAAATACACCAGGTTATTCCCCAATCTTTTAGCTACACAACACTATTTTTCAACGTAATCTCCATTCAATGCTACGGCCTTACGCCAGCTTGAAATGAGGACCTGTATGCCTGAACGGTACCATTCCACTAGTCGATGTCGGAGCCAACGTCGTACTGCATCAATAACTTCTTCATCATCCGCGTAGTGCCTCCCACGGATTGCGTCCTTCATTGGGCCAAACATATGGAAATCTGACGGTGCGAGATCGGGGCTGTAGGGTGCATGAGGAAGAACAATCCACTGAAGTTTTGTGAGCTCCTCTCGGGAGCGAAGACTTGTGTGAGGTCTTGCGTTGTCATGAAGAAGGAGAAGTTCGTTCAGATTTTTGTGCCTACGAACACGCTGAAGTCGTTTCTTCAATTTCTGAAGAGTAGCACAAAACACTTCAGAGTTGATCGTTTGACCATGGGGAAGGACATAGAACAGAATAACCCCTTCAGCGTCCCAGAAGACTGTAACCATGACTTTACCGGCTGAGGGTATGGCTTTAAACTTTTTCTTGGTAGGGGAGTGGGTGTGGCGCCACTCCATTGATTGCCGTTTTGTTTCAGGTTCGAAGTGATGAACCCATGTTTCATCGCCTGTAACAATCTTTGACAAGAAATTGTCACCCTCAGCCACATGACGAGCAAGCAGTTCCGCACAGATGGTTCTCCTTTGCTCTTTATGGTGTTCGGTTAGACAACGAGGGACCCAGCGGGAACAAACCTTTGAATATTCCAACTGGTGAACAATTGTGAGAGCACTACCAACAGAGATGTCAAGATGAGCACTGAGTTGTTTGATGGTGATCCGTCGATCATCTCGAACGAGTGTGTTCGCACGCTCCGCCATTGCAGGAGTCACAGCTGCGCACGGCCGGCCCGCGCGCGGGAGATGAGACAGTCTTGCTTGACCTTGCGGCGATGATGACACACGCTTTGCCCAACGACTCACCGTGCTTTTGTCCACTGCCAGATCACCGTAGACATTCTGCAAGCGCCTATGAATATCTGAGATGCCCTGGTTTTCTGCCAAAAGAAACTCGATCACTGCCCGTTGTTTGCAACGCACATCCGTTACAGACGCCATTTTAACAGCTCCGTACAGCGCTGCCACCTGTCGGAAGTCAATGAAACTATACGAGACGAAGCGGGAATGTTTGAAAATATTCCACAAGAAATTTCCGGTTTTTTCAACCAAAATTGGCCGAGAGAAAAAATGTGTTGCATTACTTATTGAACTGCCCTTGTATATACCATCATGTTACTAAACTGTATCGCCAGGATTCACTTGCAAACTACATGTGTATTAATGATTAATGTTTCGTTTTAGGAGCAGAAAATGGATAGTTAATAGCAGACGAGAAGACCTTATGAAAAAAGACCCAGTTTACCTGTATAATAATATTAGGTTCTGTTCGTTACATTTCGAACAAAACCAGTTCATGAACGCAGACAATAATAAACTCGTGTGGAATGCAGTGCCCACACCGTTTGACATCCCCAATAAGCCGCCTCAGCTGACGATGAAGAGGAAACTGCCACAAAGATTCGACAATCCATCTCTAAAGCTGTAAAACAGTCCTTTGACACAGAAGCAGCCAGTTCAGCTCTCCGTGTATCAGTGCTAGATTCGTGTGAATCGTCAACACGGACCTGCTTTGACGATGAAGTGGTTAGATTAAGTGCAGTTATTCGTGTATTACAAAAGTGTAATGTTTGGTATGTATTTCATTCACTTCTGTTGTTAGTCACTTAATTTTCTTTGCTTCCTTCGTGTGATGACATTATTTTGTTAGCACCTTGTTCACTGACAGATTGTTTGAAAATTATTCAAATATTTGGTTTTGCGTGAAATGTAATGTAATCACCTCATTATAATGTTTTCAACATATTTCATCCGCTATTTGGTAGTTGCTAGTCCCCCAAGATGAAGGTCGTACTTGTGGTAACAGGCGACAATGACAAACACAGTAGGCCTACCGAACGATAAATGAGTTGTCAATCGCTTTTGCATGTAGAGGTACATGTCTGTGCTTCTTACGTGTGAATATGTGTGTTTATATTCTTTTGATATCAACGAGGTAAGCTGCAATTCTATCCAACATCACAAGTGTTTCTTCACGAATGTGTTGTAGCTAGCCACACGATTCATGGTTTTTCTCCATACTTGCGCTTATTTTAAAATCATTTTTAGAAATACATATGCCTTCTGATACTACTAATTTCGTCAATTACGTAAGAAATGGAAGCAAAACAAACATTATTCTTAAGACGCGTCTGATGTTCACCTTATTCGCCGCTTGGAGCGCTAGTGTCGCCTCATCTGTCAAACGGTAACAACTTTTACAACTTTTACAGCAATGAGTATCGCGACTGTTACGTTAGACTGTGGAAATAAGCAACATTGGGAGTGACTATTATATTTCTGCTGCAGGTAGAGCTTCCCTAAAGGAAGCGTTATCTCTGGGAATTTCAGGGCATACACAATTCAATAACAACTAGAAATCTATAGCCTTCATTTGGAAAAAAAAAATATATATATATGAAGTAGTCCACATTCCAATTCAGCTTTAAGGTAGACATTACTCTGTCCCACCACACTGCTCCCTACTTTTTAAAAGAGAGGTCGTCCATCGGCGTCATTTCTTTTTCTTTTCTGATGACCAGCTTTTTGTGAGTAAAATAAATGCCGCACATGCGACGACTGTTAAATCTTCTACTTCACTTGTACTATCGACAGGTAAAATTGTAATTAAAACGCTACTTTGTAACAATAACAAAGCAGGAGCAACGTCGGCAAGTGCGGAGTGTGTTATCTGTGAAGAGTTTGAAGTACCAGTTCATTGAAATTGAGTGGTTAATTCACACTTCACTGGAGTGAAGCGTTCATTTGAACGACTCATTCACGAGCTCCCCATCACTAGTCGATGGTGTAGAACACCGTGAATCAGTAAAACGAAGTAACAGAAACGTATTGTAGTTTCAATGCCGAAGCAACATTTTATTGCACTTGCGAACTCGAGGGTTGCATCAGTATTAAAACACACAACGGTTTCTCTCCGACACACTCTTCTCCCCCTGCTCTGTAATGCAGTTTATAATAATTTGCTGAGTACATAGTAAAATAAGTCTGAGTGTGAGGACAAAAGATCCTCTCATATATGGAATTTAAACGTTAGTGAATAGTCGTCGATGATGTAGAACACCGTGAATCAGTAAAATGAAGTAACAGAAACGTATCGTAGTTTCAATTTTTTTTTTTCTTTATTGTGATTTCATGCAACTGCCCCATACGGGCAGGGGAGGGTTGTCAGCAGCACAATCCGCCGCTCTTCAGCCGAGTGACATGACAACTAAAACAAGAATAAAATAATACATACATAAGGAGGTAAAAAAGGGGAACATAAAACAGAGTAAGGGGAGAAAATGGAGGTAAAAATACACTGACATGTAGACGTTCATTGGGGACAGTTAAAAAAATCACCAGAAAGTTAAAAAAAAACACAGTTGGCGATTCATAAAACACAGAGAAGACACTGGATGCACATGCACAGGTTAAAAGTTGGCCACAGAATTAAAAACACTCCGAAACAACACACTTAAAACCCACTGGGAGCACTAACGACGAAGAATAAAATTACCAGGCGGGACCTGCCGAGGGAAACGTCAGAGAGGATGGAAAAGGAGCGGAGAGCATGGGGCAGCTGGGGAAGCGGCGGGATGAAGGAAGGAGGGGCAACCGTGGGTTCACGAAGAGGCAGGAGACACATGGGGCGGGAGAGGAAAAGGGAAGACAGGGCAGGAGGGAGCGCAGAGACACTGAAAGAAGGCACAAGAGATGGATGGGGAGTAGGAGGGGAAATCGGCTCAGAAGGAGGGAGGGGGAGGAGAGGGAGCCCTGAGGAGGAGGCAGGAAGAGGGAGTTAGAGTTGGTAGGAAGGGTAGATGTCAGGGCGAAGCTCATCATCCGGGAGTGATGTAGTTTCAATGCCGAAGCAACATTTTATTGCACTTGCAAACTCAAGGGTTGCAACAGTATTAAAACACACAATGGTTTCTCTCCGACACACTCTTCTCCCCCTGCTCTGTAATGCAATTTATAATAATTTGATGAGTACATATTAAAATAAGTCTGAGTGTGATACTTTGTCCGGCACTGATCGCAATGGAACACGTTTAAAGCAGCAGACACCATGCAACAAGTGTTCACACTGCCATCTGCTGATTATGCGGTAAAACAGGTTGGCGGTACACTTAGCTGCCGACAGATGTCAGTTTCAAACGTCTGCCGATCATGTGGTAGAGTAGGTTGGCGGTTAACTTACCTGCCGACAGCTGTCACCCTGAACTGCGCTATTTGACTTCTGGATATAAATTTCAGAAACGAAAGATTGTTATACTGTTAAAATCATATTAAATTTACTTAAAGTTACACCCGTAACACGTAAAAGTAGATGATTTTCCTCAAAATTGGCAAAAATATGAGTGTTCTGACAATGGGAACGTACAAATACGCCTATCAAGTACCACTTTCGGAAAATCGGATTCAGCGGTTGAATGGGACCTAAATGTGGCATTCAGCTAAACCCGAACGTTTTGTTTGGGAAAGCTATTTGGAAGGCAATTTTTGGAGAGAGGATGAAAGATCCTCTCATACATTGAATTTAATCGATAGTGAATTGTCGTCTTTACGCTCTTACAGTGTCTGAAAGTTAAATAGAGCATGGTCGAAGGGGACAAAGGAAAGATAAACAGAGAAATCTGTCACATATTAAGAAGGGATTACATTTAATCTTGCTCGACATTTTCTCATGAAGCGCCCAAAAAAGTCTTTATCCGCCAAGTGAAACCTTATTTGTTGTATTCATGGACTGAAAACTAGGGCTACCAACGAAATGCAGTCCAATTTTGTTCCTTTTAAAATTTAAACCAAAATAGAATGAGTATGTTTACCACTGTTACAAAGTCTATATACCTACGTTAAGTAATTATTCAGAAGTTTTCCTGTAGATTTTATTTTTGTTGAGAATAATAACCCTCCAAATTCAAAACGTAAACTGTCACCTGTAGTCATTGGTACGATTTCAGATAAAATCCCTCTTTATTTTCTTTGGAAAGCAGTTCTTGTGTCTGTTCAGTCTTATACAATGGCTAGCAACTCGCGATCGCGTAAAAGTAGTGAAATTTGGGGTTTCTTCGCCGATTTAAGTGATGGGAAAGCAAAGTGCAATTATTGTTCTAAGTGTATTTCATATAAAGGAGGAAATACATTTAATCTAGCGCGTCATGTTCGAGTGCTGCATCCAACAGTGCCATTGTCAGTCAGACGCTTAGCGCCCCCTGCTCCTGCATCTTCCGATATTTCTTGGATAAAAAACCCGCACAATCCGGAACTAACATCAGCAAATGCCAGAAGCGAACAGCAGTTGGTGCCAGAAAATAACAGTACCACTTCAGTATCAGAAAGCAGACCTCCATAACACGGAACATTACCCATGTATTTTCCGAAACCTCTTTCTAACAAAAGAAATCAGGAGACAGATTTCGCACTTCTGCAGACTGTTGTAAAGGATTATTTGCCCTTCAACATAGTGGAAAGTAAACATTTCCAAAGTTTTTTAGGCAAACTGAATGGTGCTTACAGAATGCCATCTCGGAAGACCATTTCCAATACGCTGCTACAGCAACAGTGCGCCATGATGAAATAAATTGTGAGAGCCAAAATTAATTCTGCGGAAGCGGTTGTGCTGACAATGGATGGGTGGACCTCAACTACAAATGAGAGTTATTTGTCGGTGACAGCACACTACGTTAAAGACCTGGAGCTGGCGAGTTCCCTCCTAGAGTGCTTTAAATACGACGAAAGGCATACGTCAGAAAAACTCTCGGAAGAACTGCTACGTGTCACAAGGGAATGGGGCATTCAAGAAAAAGTCGTCTGTGTTGTCAGCAACAATGCTGCTAACATTGTGGCAGCTATAAGACTCACAGCCTGGAAACACATCCCCTGCTTTGCGCACACATTCAATTTAATTGTTCAGAATGGGCTTCCGCACATTCAACCCATTCTGAATAAAGTAGAAAAAAATGTTGAATTTTTTAAAAGAAGTTCGCATGCCTGCACGAAACTGAAAAAGATGCAGGAACAGTTAAAAGAGCCAGTTCTGACACTAAAACAGGACACTGTTACAAGATGGAATTCAACCTATGATATCCTGTGAAGAATAATTGGGGTTAAGAATTCCCTAATCACAGTTATCACTCTGAATTATCCAGATCTTCCAAATCTGACTGCAGAGGACATTGCAAGTGTAACACAAGCCTGTGACCTGTTGAAAGTTTTCAAAGACTGCACTGAGGAAATGTCAAGTGAAAATGTTGTCACTGCTTCTAATGTTATGCTACTTAGTTGCTCGTTGAAAAAATGGTGCTGCCGGTTTGTTAATAACACTGAATTCATGTAGATGTGCAACAGATGGCCGAAAAGTTAGCTGAAGACCTAAAACGACGATTTAGAAATATAGAGGAAAATTCCATTTTCGCGGAAGCAACTGCATTGGATCCCCGGTTCAAAAACATGGTTTTTCTGATAAAAATTCTGCTGAGAAGGTGAAATTAAACCTGATCAGGCACTGTGAGAAATTTGTGACGAACACATCCACTGCTACTGCAACAATCTCAGTTCCAACCACTGAATCAACTTCCAGTCTCTGGCTCGAATTTGATGAAGTGTTTTCCAGGCTGCAGAGTAATCCACACCTGAGAGCTGCTGCAATAGTGGAAGTGGACAAATATTTACAAGAGCCCCTGCTACAGAGACAAGGCAATCCACTTAAGTGGTGGTCTGAACGACTGACAGTATACCCCTCGCTCTTTGAACTTGCAAAAATACGACTGTGTATTGCCGCAACCTCCACGCCGTGTGAAAGAGTGTTCTCGAAGGCAGGACACCTTATAACTGACAGAAGAAATCGCCTGACAGGGAAAAAAGTGGAACAAATTATGTTTTTAAACGGAAATCTCTGAAGATTCACCAAATCCGTTGATGTTTATTCACAAATATATATGTGTATTTTTTAAAAAATTTAATTAGGACAATCCTCAAATTGACATTTAGTGTAATTTTTTCAATAATGTGTACGAGATAAACATTCCTACATGAACGATTATCTTTCAAGCGTGGATTCCACGCATGCTTCAGTTCCAGACTCACAAAGTAAGAATTTTATTTTCATGTTGGCTGTGCGTGCTCACACAGCCAGCCTCTTCGTTTGTATTTTAATATTCATTTGTCTGCAAGTGCTGCCAACGGTAGCTTACCCGTAGATGTGAAGTATAACTCCACAAATAGTCGCTGGTAATGATGTGAGCACTGCAGGAAGCAGCTGACGCTACCTTCCCCTCGCCCCTCATCGACTGTACCCCTCCTAACCCTATCGTTCCCCAGAAACACCGCGCGATTCGTCGAAGTCGACAGTAGAGGGAGGACTGAAGTGAAGGGACCAAGGGAGAATGAGTGACGTAGCGCCGATGTACTGGGGGAGGGAGAGGGGAAGAGAGTGAGTGAACTAGAAAAAAGTGTGGAGTGTGCTATCTGTGAAGAGTTTGAAGTACCAGTTCATTGAAATTGAGTGGTTAATTTTTTTTTTTTTTATTTATTGTATTTCAGTTCCCCATCGGGGCGGGCTGGCAGCAGCATATGCGCTGCTCTTCAGCCGAAAGACATAGAACAAAACAATAGAAGACATTTAAAAACAGCAAAGGAGAGAAGAAGGCGAACATAGATATAAAAAAGGGGAACAACATGGAAGGCAATAGACAAAAAATGGGGTGACTAAAATGGAGATAAAAAACTGTTTAAATCTAGCACACACAAAAAGCCACACACTGCGACGATTAAAAGAACACAAGGCACAGTATGACTGGAGCATAAAGGTGTTGACGGGTGGCATAGCACATAACGTAACACTGACGGCGAACCTCACCGCAGTACACAATTAAAATCACACCTCTTGACGCACACGAGAAACAGCACTAAACACAACACTGATGTGGCACACTGATGATGATCAATACAGAGGATCTGCCAGGTTCTAGGAGATGAGGGAGACCTGAAGAAGGGAGGGAGGGGAAGAGATGGGGGAGGGGAATGGGGGGCGCGCGGAAGAGGGCCAGGTAGGGAGGGATGTGGGAAGGAGAGAGGCAAGTATGGGGTGCAGGGTCTCAGGGGAGAGGGGGATGGAGGAAAATCCGCTATGGGAGAAGGAGGAAAGAGGAGAAGGGGGCCCTGGGGAGGGGGGGGGGGGAACAAGGCCGGGTTATAGTTGGAAGGAAGGGTATATGTCACGGCGAAGTTCGTCATCCGGGAGGGGGAGGCGTTGGAAATTGCCCTGATGAAGGAGATGGAGGGTGTGGAGGTGGAGAGAGGAAGGGATACAGCGATAGAGGCGCGGCAACGGGCGGGGGGTGGAGAGGAAGGAGGAAACCAGAGGGTGGGGGGGATCAACCCTGAGAACAATGTAAAGGATGCGGAGATGTAGGAGGAACAAGAGGAGGTGGGGGAAGGGGATCAGTTCATACAGGAGCCGAGTGGGGGAAGGAAGGCGGATACGGAAGGCAAGGTGGATCGCATGGCGTTCAAGGATTTGGAGGGCCTTGTAAAAGCGGGTGGGGGCGGAGATCCAGGCAACGCTGGCATAACAGAGGATAGGACGGATGAGGGATTTGGAGGTGTGGAGGATGGTAGAAGGATGCAATCCCCATGTCCGGCCGGACAGGAGTTTCAGCAGGCGGAGGCGGGAATGTGCTTTCTGCTGGATGGTCAGGAGATGAGGGGTCCAGGTGAGGTGTCGGTCAAGGGTGAGGCCAAGGTATTTCAGGGTGGGGGTGAGAGGTTTATTCACACTTCACTGCAGTGAAGCGTTCATTTGAACGACTCATTCACGAGCTCCCCATCACTAGTCGATGGTGTAGAACACCGTGAATCAGTAAAACGAAGTAACAGAAACGTATTGTAGTTTCAATGCCGAAGCAACATTTTATTGCACTTGCGAACTCGAGCGTTGCATCAGTATTAAAACACACAACAGTTTCTCTCCGACACACTCTTCTCCCCCTGCTCTGAAATGCAGTTTATAATAATTTGCTGAGTACATAGTAAAATAAGTCTGAGTGTGAGGACGAAAGATCCTCTCATATATGTAATTTAAACGTTAGTGAATTGTCGTCGAAGATGTAGAACAAAGTGAATCAGTAAAATGAAGTAACAGAAACGTATCGTAGTTTCATTTTTATTTTAATTTTTTTTTTTCTTTATTGAATTTCAATTCCCCCCAAAGGGGGCGGGCTGGCAGCAGCTTAGGACGCCGCTCTGCAGCCTACAGATTTTCTGACAAAGAGCAGGAGAATAAATAATAATAAAAAACAGGCGATAAAATCGGGGACTTAGTGAGTAACAAGGTGAAAAGAAAATGGGGAAATTAAAACAAGCAACAGAGGGATGATGAAGCGAATAAAAATACATACGGAGCAGACAGAGAAAACAATAGACATCTAAAAAAAAAAAAACACGGCGACAGTCTGGATTCTGTTCGCAAAGTATATAAAATTCACACCCAGCGACAGCATGGTTTCTGTTCGCAACACAACACTGAATAGGCACTAGAGCACAGCACGAAAAAGTCGGCAAAGGTGACACCACAGTCGAGAGCAGGTGGGGGGAAACTGGACAGGAGATGGGAAAACAAAAGGGGGGAAAGGAGAGTAAAAGCGAAGGGGGGGGGGGGGGGGGGAACCGGGAAAGGAGCTGATGGAGGATGAGGACCCATAAGAGGGGTAGGGGGCAGACGCGACAGGGAGGGGGGTAGGTAGAGGATGGGAATACAAAAGGACTGGGGGGGAGAAGGGAGGTAGGGAGAGCCATAGTGGGGAGGAAACAGGAAGGAAGGGGGGGGGGGAAGAGGGAGCCCAGGGAAAGGACAGAGGAAAGGTGGGGGAGGGAGGATCAGAGTTGATAGGAAGGATAAATGGAGGGAGAGAGGGCATCATCCGGGAGGGGGAGTTGACGGAAGCCACCTTGGGAAAGGAGATGGAGGGTGTAGAGATGGAGGGTAGGGGGGACACAATGGTGAAGACGTGGCAGGGGGCGGGGATGGGAGAGGAGAGGAGCAACCAGGGGGTGAGGGGGTCCAAGACAGCGGGAGGTGTAGAGGATGCGGATATGTTCGAGGAATAGGAGCAGATGGGGGAAAGGAATGAGATCATAGAGGATCCGCGTGGGGGACGGGAGGCGGATACGGAAGGCGAGGCGGAGTGCATGACGCTCAAGGATCTGGAGGGACTGATAGAATTTGGGGGGGGGGCAGATATCCAGGCAGGACTGGCATAACAGAGGATGGGACGGATGAAGGATTTGTAGGTGTGGAGGATGGTAGAGGGGTGCAACCCCCATGTCCGGCCAGAGAGGAGTTTGAGGAGTCGGAGGCGGTTGTGGGCTTTGGATTGGATGGAGCGGAGATGAGGTATCCAGGTGAGGTGACGGTCAATGGTGAGGCCAAGGTAGGTGAGGGTGGGGGTGAGGCGGACAGGATGTGCGCAGACAGTAAGGGAGAAATCCAGGAGCCGGAAGGAGCGAATAGTACGACCTACGATGATTGCCTGGGTCTTGGAAGGATTGAGTTTCAGGAGCCATTGGTTACACCAAGCAGCAAAAAGGTCAAGGTGATTCTGGAGAAGGCGTTGGGAACGTTGGAGGGTAGGAGCGAGGGCGAGGAATGCGGTGTCATCAGCATATTGCAAGAGGTGTACTGGAGGGGGGGGTTGGGGCATATCTGCCGTGTACAGGAGGTAGAGGAGAGGGGAGAGGACCGAGCCCTGGGGCACACCGGCAGAGGGGTAGAAGGTGTGAGAATTGGCATGATGGATGGTAACATAGGAGGGGCGGTGGGAGAGGAAGGAGGCCACCAGATGGATGTAGTTGAGAGGAAGGGCGTAGGTTTGGAGTTTAAACAGGAGACCGGGATGCCAGACACGGTCGTAGGCCTTTTCGAGGTCAAGTGAGACAAAAATGGCGGAGCGACGGGAGTTAAGCTGGAGGGAGAGGAGATGAGTGAGGCGGAGGAGTTGGTCATCAGCAGAGAAGGAAGGTCGAAAGCCAAATTGGGTGTTTGGGAGGAGGTGGTTTTGGTGGAGGTGGAGATGGATGCGCCGGGAAAGGATGGATTCCAAGAGCTTGCTGAACACCGATGTGAGACAGATAGGATGATAGGAAGAGGCATCAGATGGAGGCTTATTGGGTTTGGAGAACATCAGGATACGGGAGGTTTTCCACAGGTCGGGATAGAAGCCAGTGGCAAGGATGACATTGTAGAGGGTGGCAAGGAGGGAAAGGAAGGAGGGAGGGCAGTGTTTGAGGTGGCGGTAGGTAACGCAGTCGTGGCCGGGAGCAGTGTTGCGTTTAGTGCGGAGTGTGAGGCTGATGTCCTGTGTAGTGATGGGAGTGTTAAGTGCAGAAGGTGGGGTGTGGTCCAAGTACTGGAAGCTAGGAGCAAGGGGAGGAACAGAGGTATTCGTACGGTCCATGACATCAGGGAAGAGGGAATAATCAAAGTGGGGATCATCTGAGATGGAAAAAACATCAGAGAGGTGGGAGGCAAAGTGGTTGGCCTTACTGAGGTTGTCAGGAAAGGGACGGTCATTAAGGAGGAGAGGGTACTGGGGGGTGGGGCGGTTCCCAGTAAGGCGGTGGAAAGCAGACCAATACTTGGAAGAGTTGATGGGGAGCGTGGTGTTGAGTTGTGTACATGTCTGGCGCCAGGCTCGGCGTTTCTTCGCAACAAGCAGGTTGCGGATGTGTCGCTGTAATTGCCGGTGGCGGGTAAGTGTATCCCGGTCACGAGTGCGGAGAAAAGAGCGGTAGAGGCGGCGGGACTCTCGAAGGAGAAGGACGGCCTGTGGAGGCAGGGCGGGGCGGTGAGGGTGGATGGCTTTGGTGGGGATATGGGTGGCGACAGCGTCAGACATTGTCTGGTGCAGGAAGGCAGCAGTGCGAGCGATGTCATCAGGAGACTGGAGGGTAAGGTCGTGGCCGTCAACCTGGGTGTGAATGGAATCCCGGTAGGCATCCCAGTTGGCACGGGAGTAATCATGGACAAGTTTAGGAGGGACGTCAGGGCAAAGAGCGTGGCGGGGATGGCGACCAGTAGAGATAGTGAGGAGGACAGGAGCATGGTCACTGCCAATGAGGTCAAGGACATCCGCGGTGATGCGCCCAAGGAGGTTAGGAGAGGCAAGGACCACATCAGGAGTGGTGTTGGATTTGGGCCGGGTGTGCTGAGGCAGGGGAACCAGGTCTCCCTGGAGAGTGGTGAGAAACTGATGCCACCGCCAGAGGTCGGCAGGATCACGGCTGTGGATACTGAGGTCGGTGGCAATCACGTAGGTGGAGAAGGTGCGGTCAATGTGGGCCAGGAAATCGTACGGGATGGCGGTGTGAGGGCGGACATAAATGGTGGCACAGGTGATGGTAAGGGTGGGGAAGAAGAGGCTGAGGGTGAGATGCTCGGCAGGATTGTTAAGGAGAGGTTGGGGCCGGACAGGGAGGTGCTTGAGGTGGCCTATAGCAACTCCGCCACGCGCGAGAGGGTACGGGTTATCGGTGCGGTGTAGAGTGTAAGGAGCCGTGGAGACGGAGAGACGGGGTTGAAGGAAGGTTTCATTTAGGACGAAGGCATCCACGCGGTGCTGACGTAGGGTGTGGAGGAAGAGGAGTTTGTGGGTGGGCAGGCAGCGAATGTTGTGGTACAGGTGATCACGGGGCTAAGCTTCGTGATCACAGCGGTGAAGGTTGGCGGACGCCGGGGAGGTTGAGGCTGACGGTGAGAGGACGGGGTGTGGTAGGGGGTGAGGGTTGCACGTTGGCCAAATTGGATACGGGGGATGCGGGAGAGGAGATCGGTGTGGAGGGAAGCACTGGGGGATTTGATGAGGACCGAGTCCTTGCAAGGAATCAGTTGGGAGATGGGAGCATTGGGGTAATAATTCCGGATGGCGAGGTTGAGGGAGCGGGCATCAAGGAATTGAGGGTCAGGATTGGAGAGGACAAAGGTGTGGGTGGCAGGCGGGGCGGGGGCGGGGGTCGGAGCCGCGTCCATGGGGGTGGGTGGGTCACGGGGGTTGGGGGTTTTTTTGGAGGAGACTGCGGGAGAAGGGTCAACATTCGGGTGCTTTGAAGGTTTCGTGGGCACGACCGGGTGGAGAGGGGGCAGGGGTACGGGTTGCAGGGGGAGATGGCGGGGGGCAGGACCACCCTGAGCAGCGGATGACGCAGACGGAGGGGGCGTGGGTGTCAGTGAGTCTGTGGAACATCGAGCAGAGATCCGTGCTGGCTTGGAGCCTGTCGTAGGCAGTGCGGGGAGCGGCGGAAAGTCAGTAGCTGTCGATGGGGCGACAGTGATAGGGGAGGAGGAGTTGGGGGTGGTTACAGCCGAAAGTGGTGCAGGGGTGGGGTGGACAGGGAGAGAAGGAAGGACGGGAAGTGGGGTGGAGGAGGAGTTCCATGTGATGGTGGTTGGAGCAGCGGAGGGAGAGGTGAAAATGATAGTGGTGGTGGTGGTGGGTTGGGACATGGCGGCGGCGCGCGAGAAGGGCGGCGGCGGCGACCAGACGGCGACGGCGGCGACCGGCAGGCGGCGGCGGCGGCGGCGGCGGCGGCGACCAGCGGCAGGCGGCAGGCGACGGCGGCGAGCACCGGCAGGCGGTGACCAGGCGGCGGCGGCGAGCCCCGGCAGGCGGCGACGGCGGCGGCGGCGGCGGCGGCGAGGACCGGAAGGCGGCGACCAAACGGCGGCGCAGACGGCGACGGCGGCGACCGGCAGGCGGCGGCGGCGGCGGCGGCGGCGGCGGCGGCGAGCACCGGCAGGCGGCAGGCGACGGCGGCGAGCACCGACAGGCGGCGACCAGGCGTCGGCGGCGAGCCCCGGCAGGCGGCGACGGCGGCGGCGGCGGCGGCGGCGGCGAGGACCGGAAGGCGGCGACCAAGCGGCGGCGGCGGCGAGCACCGGCAGGCGGCGGCGAGGAGGGCCGGACGGCGAGCAGTAAGGACGGCAAGCAGACGACACGGCAAGGAAACGGCGGGAATCTTCCACGTCGAAGTTGCACCCTGAGAGTAGCCCAGGCAGTGAAACTCTTCGATGAAGAAGAGAGGGAATCCAACCCTCGAATGCTGCAACTAACTTCTGCCATCGAATATATGTAGTACTATACAGGCATGCTTTCCAGGCACAAAGGTAAGTACTGACACACCAAACCTCTGTGTCAGTAAATAAATTAAAAGAAAGGGTAGAAGAATGTAATCATTATGCCATGTATTCTTTTGTGTTTGCTGCTATCTCATTTAAATCCTGCCTGCCTAATGAACTACGAAACTAGAGTGAGACAACAGCAAAAGCAGAAGAATATACATATCAAGTCATGTTTATATTTATATTATTCTTATGCTGAATAGTGATACAGTCAGAAATGAAGCATGGCAATTGACTAGATTTTTAAATCTAATATGACTCTGATTTCTGTGCGTCTCCAAAGATTTTCAAATGGAGAAAAATTTTCTCTAAACTCTCGTTCAGAACATCATCTATAATACGCAGTCTATTATTCGGTGCTTGTTGCTCATTATCAAAGAAAGCAGCAGTGTTGGTATCAACAAATAGCAGTCTCTTGCCATTGTTGCGCTTATTAGACAAGTCCTCTCTCTCTTTTTTTTTTAATTGTAAGCCGCAGTAGCGCACACAAAAGCAAGCCATGCCGCGAGCAGCGACAGGTCGTAAACAAACAATGCATGACACAGTACAATAATGCATTTTCCGCTTAGAGTGATGTAAAAACCTATAACAAAGAAAACGGCACTTACCAGATCAAAATAAGCAACCAATTCTAACCAGACGAAGCACGTCAAAAAGGAAGGGTACCCGTATAAATACGGATGGAGCACCTGACACATAGCAATGGCTGCTTGGTAAAGCTTAACTGTTAAACTTATGACTCGAGCCAAACTACTGTAGCTGTATCTTCATCCCTCCGACTTCAGTTGTGTATCATGTTACAATGGACCAACTTTGTTTCAATTTGGAGGTGCGGTCTAAAACATTTCTCTCCCCTTGAATTTCGAGTCTCAAATTTCAGGTGCAGCTTAGTTTCTGGAAATTATTTTTCCCTTGATTTCGAGTCTCATTTTTCAGGTGCGTGTTAACATTGAATATAGATTTAAGTGTTAGAAAGACTTTTCCAAAGGTATTTGTCTGTAGTGCATCCATGTATGGAAATGAAACATGTTCGATAAACACTTTAGACAAAAAGAGATAGAAGCTTTTGAAATGTGGTGCTGCAGAAGAATGTTGAAGATTAGATGGGTCAATCATGTAACTAAGGAGGTACTGAATGGAGTTGATGAGAAAAGAAATTTGTAGCACAACTTGACCAAAGGATGGGATTGGTTGATAGGACACATTCTGTGACATCAAGGGATCACCAGTTTAGAATTGGACAAAAGTTTGGGGAGTAAAAATCGTAGAGGGAGACCCAGTAAGCAGTTTAAGAAGGATGTATGTTGCAGTAGTTATTGGGGATGAAGAACCTCGGACAGTATAGGGTAGCATGGAGAGCTGCAACAAACCAGTATTCAGACTGAAGACAACAACAACAACAACAACAACAACAACTAAAAGATGGCAATAAAATCGTAATCCAACATAACCTTTATAGATGGACTATCTGTGGTTGAGTGACCATGTACACTTAACAACACAAAAACTGGCCACAGGAAATTATGGCCAGAGGTGAAGTCCTGTATGATACTGCCACAACAAAATGAAGCATGTCACATTTTCACTTTATAAATTATAGAACTGATCATATTTTAGAAGCATATCTTATAAGGTGAGGACATCAAGGATGTGCAAGTTGCTGGAATTCCAAAACTTGTCATCTGTTCAAATATAGTAAAATTAAAATGTTTCCAAGACTGTGAATTGCACAATTTATTTTGATATCAAGGTCACTAGTCATCTCCAAAGGTTAAAGTCACCTCATTTCATTTTCAGTTTATTCTGAGGCCACTCTAAAGAGGAAAAATTACTTGGAATATTATGGAAAACTGGTCCTGTCACTATCCTAGACCTGTATACTCTTTAAAAAAAACTGTAAACAGAATATAGTGTCACTGTCGAAAAATACTCTGCATAGCTACTGATGGTGGTCTTTTCAGTTAAATGGATAACATCATTAATTTCTGCTGATTGGAGTGCAGGTTCAACTCCCATTTTGATTCCCTGATTTTCCTTACGACACACATTCCTTTCTTTTGACAGTCCACTGTGTCTGACATCTTCCACAATAATATGAGGCAAATTCAGAAGTAAGGGCTGTTTGCTCATAAAAATATGTGTATTCATTAGAAAAAGTGTTTGGTGTTTGTTGCTTGCTTTAATTTCCCACAAATCTTCTCTACTTCTCCATGTAAACACTGTCCACTTCTAAGCACTTTTTGTAATGCTCTACTAGCTTCTTCATCTCCTCTGCATAGAAGTTTTTTGCCTGGAAATTGAACCAGTTGACAATATCCATCTTGAGATCCTCATCATCTTCAAACAATTGTTCCAAGTGCAAGAAGAGCTAGTAATTGCTGGATGTGGGTCAGAACTGTAGAGTGGTTGTCTGAAAAGTCCCCAACATAAATGCCGGATCTTTACCGTTATATGGACAGTGTGTGCACACACATCAAGGAGAAGGCCTATCTCAGATGGCAGTTTCCCACACCATCAATCTTTGATGGCACATCTCAACTTTGTGAGCACTTTGCAATACGTGTCAACAACTATTAACCCATGTTATATGAAATCAACCAAAGAAGTGTCCTTTTCATCCCAAAAACACTATCCATAATTTCTTGAGTATGCAGATTACTTTAAGTTTTTTGGCTTTGGTGAAGCTTAATGGCACCACTCCATTGCCTGTTGTTTCAACTATGCAATGGTTTAGGATATCCATATATTGTTACCCACAACTGTGTGGAAAACAAATCATCTCCATCTTGTCAATAGTGTTCCAAAAACACCTGCCCTCATGATATGCTTTGACCTTTGTGTTGGTTAAACATTTTTGGTACTAATCCTGCACACAATTTGCAATATCTGAGGCAGTCCGTTGACAGTCTCATAAACATGAGTGTGTGCAACACAAGGATACTCATCAGGCAGAGCACCAATTGTGACTCATCAATCAAACTGCAGTATTTGGCTCACGTGTTGAATGATTTCCTCGGTCTAGATACTGAACCTGTCACTCTGCTATTCATGATCCACATTTTTACCACCACTTTTTAAGTCTTAGTTCCTTTGTCTTATCTTTTCTTCATTCATTATTGTAGACCTATAAAGTAGTCAGAACTTCGGATGAATTTGGTCTGTAGTTTCTTTTGCATGCAAAAATCAGATTGCCACCCATATTTCACAACTTGTTTGAACAACAATTTTTGAAGCCATTGTTTTTTGCTTTCACCCTGTGTCAAATAACCATTGAATCTAAACAATGACTTCTGTGACATTGTAAACAGTTGGTAGAGAGCACTGCATTCATTCTACTTTGTTCCGGGGTGGCAGTATTTAAATATAAGCAGATAGCCCCTGCTTCTCAAATATGTCTCATTATGTGGAACACATTCCTTTTATACCATAATGTACACTTAATTTCCAACACTAGAGGCAATGGTAAGTTGGCTACAAATTGAGGAGGCTCATTTCTGTTGACAGCTTTTTGTAAAACTGGCAACAGTCTAGCAGTTCACTGGCAGCTATTTCTGCTGTTAGACAACCAATGTGAGGTGGCTCCAGCATATGGAAAAAATAATGAAATTATAATAAGAACAATATACTAACAATATATGAATTTCATTACAGTTAAGTGAAAGGTTGATGGTTTCCAAAAGATGATATTCAGTTTATGCAACAGCGGCAATAATAACACAAAAGATTTTTTTCTATGATTTCGTTACTGAATTCCATTCGGTCGTTTTGCAGCTTGATTACAGAAAGAGAAAATATCTGACTTAAATATATTGGTTCTGCAGCAATATTTGAAGTGACTATTACAGTACCCATCATATGTGGAGAAAACATTGTACCACATGGCTAACAGGATACTGCTGTTGCAGATACTCATTTTACTGTAATGGTGGTTAAGGCAGATAGCTCATAAACTGAGATTTAAAGTCAGTTGAAATGTGCATATGTGACCATCTTCCTTGAGTCAGAAATTTAAAATTTATAGGCTCAGTTTCAAATCTTATTTGTGAACTAGCTGAGAAACCCAGTGTTGTCCAGGTATTTATTTACAGCTGTGCTCAAGACTTCAAATGCATGGAATTTATTTTTGATTTGTAAAGCTTCTTTGTATATGAAATTTGGAGTAGTATGAGTGGGGCCACGAACAAAGAAATTGTTTGCTTCACTGACAGAGGAGAGAGCTATGTAGAGCTGACCATGCGAACAGCAACTGGCTGACCCTAAGACCTGTGCCCACACCACACAGCATCTGGCCGTTTGCTTTGTTTATGGTCATGGCATCACATAAGCTCACTGAGTGAAGGGTTTTGAGAAGCGAAAAATGCCTTATGCTCTCAACCAGAGTTATGTTGTGCCTCAATTTCAGAAGGAGTTTCCAAAGCAGTTTAAAGCCCGATGTTCTCGAGCCGCAGAAAGTCATGCCTCAGGGTCTTCATTGAGTTCTTGAGACCAAATAGTCCTCAGTCTTTTAGCTCTTCTGAGGCATTCAGAGAGACTTGACTGTTTTCTAGGCATTTTTTGTAGCAATGAAAATGTAATGAGTAGGCACCCAAATCACAGAGCAAAGTCAATAAATTCATTTTTTTCTAGCAAAAAATATAAATAAAACCTATCAAACAAAACAAAGCAGTGTCATCAAGTTTTTAATATATAAAGTGAAATCAGTAAATCCGTACATCCTAGACAAGTAAATTCAATATTTGTTTGTATTCATAAAGATAAGACTGCAGTGCTTAATTCTGCCACTGACGTAAACTTCGGAAAATGCTTCTACCACTGTGGTAAATGTAAATGTCATGTGACTAGGGCCTCCCGTTGGGTAGACCGTTAGCCAGGTGCAAGTCTTTCGATTTGATGCCACTTTGGCGACTTGCGCATCGATGGGGATAAAATGATGATGATTAGGACAACACAACACCCAGTCCCTGAGCGGAGAAAATCTCCAACCCAGCCGGAAATCGAACCCGGGCCCTGAGGATTGACAGTCTGTCACACTGACCACTCAGCTACCCGGGGCAGTAAAAAACCCTCTCTAAGAAAGATGTCAAATACAAATAAAACTACCAAAGAAAATAAGGCAATATCATTGAGTTTTTAATTCACAAAGCCAAATCAGTAAATCTATATATCCTAACAGAGTAAATTCTCTGTTAGTTTTTATTCATAAAGATCAGATTGCAGTGCTGAAGTCTATCACTGACATAAACTTCCAACAATGCGTCTGTCACTAAGTTTAAAAAAAACTAACAGTGCCATCTATGATGATTAAACATCTGTATTACTAAGCTGAGTCAACAATTTTATGTAAAATGTTAAATTATGATATCTTTTGTTTTTCTGTGATCTGATTTTGATGAAAGAAAGCCTATATGTTGCCCAAGCTATGCTCAAGTCACCTGTGAAAAACTCATGAAAATATGTCGAGTAGTTTCAGAAATTGGCATGTTCAAATGGACAGATGTGATGGTTTTGGATAAAATTTTAAATTACAAAATCTTTTTTTTCTGTGATCTGATTTTGATAGAACTAAAGCCTAAGTGCCGGAAGCTACATTCAAGTTACCCCATGAAAATTTGTATAGTTAATAGGTTTGGAAACAAGTGTGTTCAGACAGTTAGACATGACTGTTTTACAGTTTTATTATTAGTACAAATTGTTAACAAACAAAATTTCAAATGAATTTGTCTGGGTAAATCAGGTTTGCTACAGGAAATGACAATTGGGTTTCTAAATTTTTTTGGGATGTTGCCATATCTTGACTACATTGACAACAGGGAGAATGTCTTCCCATAGCCAACCTATTTTAATTGAGCAGATCCAGAAGTCTTGTGCTGCTAAGAATAGCCCATTGTTGTCCAGTCCTCAGAGATGAGGGATAGTCAAACATAAAAAAGAAAGAGTGTCAAAATAACAAAAGAGGCTAAAGCTGGCTAGACATAATGTTCAGAGGCATTGATGGCAACCTACATCATAAATTAAGAGGTGGTGGTTTACCAAACTGAACAAGGCCTGTGGTTTCTATACAGCAACCCACAGCAGGCTCAGTTTATTCTTAATTTAGTTTCTGATAGTTTCACATTAATAATGTCTTGTAGATTATCAGAACATTTACATAGAATTATCAAGGAGGTGTAATTCTTAGAACTGACTGCTAATATACTCCATCTACAAGTGATATTTCTGGGAACCAAAGTCTCCTCTATATGAACCAACATGGGTTCCAAAAATGATCGAGTGAAACCCAAGTTGCTTTGTTCATCCAAGAGACCCAGAAAACAGTAGACACAGATGTCCAGGTAGATGCCGTGTTCCTCAGCTTCTGGAAGACATTTAATACTGTTCCACACTGTTGCCAAATGAACAAAATACGAGCATATGGAATATCAGACCTGGTGTGTTATTGGGTTGAAGGGTTTTTAACTAACAGAACACATCATGTCATTCCGAATGAGAGAAGTCTTCAGACCTAAAAGCACTTTGGATGTGCCCTAAAGCAGTGTTATAGGACCACTGCTTTTCACAATATATATAAATGACCTAGTATATAATTGGAAGTTCCATGAGGCTTTTCACAGATGACACTCTTGTGTAAAAAGTCACGATGGTAGAAAATTGGTCCTTGACATCAACAAATGTAACATATTGTGAATACATAGACAGAAAGATCCTTTATTGTGTGATTACAAAACTGGAGAACAGTCACTGGAAGCAGTTACTTCCATTAAAAGCCTAGGAGAGTGCTACAGAGCAATTTGAAGTGGAAGTGATGATAAAATTAATCACACATAAGGTAGATGCCAGAATGAGAGTCACTGGAAAAATCCTCAGGAAATGTCCATCAACAAAGGAAGTAGCATCAATATGCAACCCGTACCAGATTGGACTGATAGAGGAAACAGAGGAGACCCAAAGAAGGGCACCTGCAGTTTGTGGTCTAGCGGCTAGCGTTGCTGCCTCTGAATCACGGGGTCCCGGGTTCGATTCCCAGCTGGGTTGGGGATTTTCTCTGCCCAGGAACTGGGTCCTTGTGTTGTCCTCATCATTTCATCATCATCATCATCTTTCATGACAGTGGCTAGATCAGTCTGTGTAATAATTGGGACTTTGTACGGGGTCTGATGACCGCGCAGTTGAGCGCCCCACAAACCATTCATCATCATCATCATCATCATCATCATCATCGTCATCATCATCATGACCATTACCACAATCAAAGAAGAGCAGTATGTTTCATTACATATTCATTTAGCAAGTGTGGAAACATCATGGAGATGCTCAGCCAACTTCAGTGGCAGATGCTGCAAGTGAGGCTTTCTGCATCACAGCATTGTCTGCTGTTAAAGTACTGAGAGCATACATTCTTAGAAGAGTCAGTCAGCATATTGCTGTCTCCTATGTATATATCGCGAAAAATCCATCAAGATAAAATTGGAGAGATTCAAGTCCACACGGAGGCATACCACCAATTTATCTTCCCACAAACTGTACGCAACAGGAACAGGAAAAGGGGGAAGTGACGCTGGTACACAAAGTACCCTCAGCCACACATCTCAAGGAGGCTTGTGGAGTGTAGAGGTAGATTTAGATTGGGAATGCTAATATTAATTTCAGTTAGTCCACTAATGACATACTGAATAAATTCCTAACTACTGTGAATGTTGAGTGTCCTGTGGATTTCATCAACTGTTGTGTCAATTTAACTGTTGAAATAATGCAGACAGATGAAAAGTTCTTCGTTTTTATAGTTTGAGGACTCTTCTTAGCTGCATGTTACTGGGTACAGTAACTAGTAGAATAGCTAAGTGCTATACTAAGTATTTTCCTACTGTAACATTCAATTTCCAGTATGATTCATAAGTCTTCTGGCTACCTCAATTCAGTATCTGCTAGGCATAGTCATAGGCATCTGCTTTTAGCAAAACCAAGTGTGTTTCTTTAATCTAAAATATGTATTTTTATCTGATTGCACGTTGCTATACCTTGTGTCAACTCATTTGACTGGGAAGAGTGTGTAACACAATTGTTGAAAAATCATAACTGACAAACGCTTGAAAAAGAAAGGTCTCTTACAAACCATGCATAGAAAACTTCACCTACCATCTTTCAGAGTAGAAATTATGAATGTTCTGAAACTTCCCTAAGATATTATGCAGATGAAATTAAATAACTACAGAAGTTTACAAGCAGGCATTCCTCCCATGCTCTATCTACGAATGAAACAGGAAGAAACCTTAATGTACGATACAATGAAAAGTACCTACTGCCATGTGCTTCAAAGTGATTGTGTGGAGTATAGATGAAGATTCATGTGTAAAAACTAGTTTGCTAAAATAAAGTCTTACGATAACATCAGTGACAAGAATTTTGATATCCTTTGACAATTACAAAAAAGGTGCGATAAAAAATTACAAAAGCAATTAATAGGCTGATTTATATCACTTCTTTTCAGTAGATTAAGCAGTAAAAAATGTGGAAATTAGCTCATATCTGCAACAATTGATGTAATTACCTGTCCCTTTGTTTGTTTCTTTTTTGATGTGCATTTTGATTGATTACTGTGTGGCATCAGATAATTTTTAATTAGGTTGAAATATACATTTTCTCCTGCCACCATGTTTCCTCACTGGCACAGATGATCTAAACTGGTACTCATATATGATGCAAAATTGCACTTGAACACAGTCTGTTTCAACATAAAAATTGTGCAATATCTCACTGCATTGTGACATTTGCGGTAAGCTTCTTTCGCAGTTATTTACAATATAAGCTAATAATGGTTAATCTGTAATTCATTAGAATTTCAGGTAAAGTTGAATCTGACAACTGATTTTACACTTTAAGATCTCTCCTGCCATGCCCTGTATAGGAAGTTGTCACATTGGTGGTATTAGCAGCCACTAAGTTCTTGGATATTTCCACATGAGGTAACTTCCAGTTCTGGGAAAATACTGGTATACCACTTTTGAAACACTGGTATACCACTTCTTTAAGAACTCAATCATACACCTCAAACATTAATGATGTATTATCATTTCTATTGCATGTGTTCCACTCCACACAGTCTTCATTCTGTTTATAGTATAGATTTTCCATAGACAATCACTCAACAAAAAAGCAGGAATCAGAGGCATTTACTGTGATGCAAAGAGCATGACATTGTCGATGGATGTCCCAAACAGCTCTGGTGCATAACTTGTCTCAAGATGGATAGCTAGTTATTTCCTTTGTTGCAAAAATGTTTTTGGACAGAAGTGTTAGCATGCCGAAAAGTTAAGTAAATTATATCCTTGCTTTATTGAGATACTCCAAACAGATCTACTGCATCACAAAAACATTAAAGAATGAACAGTCTCAAAAACTGGGTTTGAAAGTTTAATACTACACTCCATTTACTGCTAGATCACTGACATACACTGAGGTGATAAAAGTCATGGGGTACACCCAAATGTTGTGTTGGTCGTCCTTTTGCCCAATGTAGTGCAGCAACCCAACATGGCATGGACTCACAAAGTTACTGGAAATCCCCTGCAGTAATATTGAGCCATCCTGCCTTTGTAGCCAAAGTGCAGCTAGTGCAGGATTTTGTGCACAGAACTGATCCCTCGATAATGTCCCATAAATGTTTGATGGGATTTAAATTGGGTGATCTGGGTGGCCAAACCATTTTCTCAGATTGTTCAGAATTTTCTTCAAACCAATAGCAAACAGTTGTGGGCCGGTGACATGGTGCATTGTTGTCCATAAAAATTCCATCATTGTTTGGGAACATGAAGTCTCTGAATGGCTGCAAATGGTCTCCAAGTAGATGAAAATAACCATTTCCAGTCAATGTTTGGTTCGTTCCATGTAAACATAGCCAATTATGGAGCCACCACCAGCTTGCACAGTGTCTTGCTGACAAATTGGGTCCATAGCTTCATGGGGTCTGCACCACACTTGAACCCTGCCATCAGCTCGTACCAACTGCACTCGGGACTCATCTGACCAGGCTATGGCTTTCCAGTCATCTTGGGTCCAACCAATATGGTAATGAGCCCAGGAGAGGCACTGCAGGCGATGTGCTGTTAGCAAAGGCACTTGCATCAGTCTGCTGCCTTAGCAAATGCAGTCTGCTGCCGTAGCCCATTAATGCCAAATTTGGCCGTGCTGCCCTAACGGATACATTCTTCGTGCATCCCACATTGATTTCTGTGTTTATTTCACACAGTGTGGCTCATCTGTTAACACTGACAGCTCTACACATATCTTGCTACTCATGGTCGTGAAGTGAAGCCCATCGGCCACTGCGTTGTCTGTGGTGATAGGTAATGCATGAAATTTGGAAGTCTTGACACAGTCTTGATTCTGTGGATTTCAGACTATTGAAGTCTCTAACGATTTCCAAAATGGAATGTCCCATGCACCTAACTCCAACTACCATTCCACGTTCAGCGTCTGTTAAATCTTGTCGTGTGGCTATAATCACATCGGAACCTTTTCATATGAATCACCTGAGTGCAAATGACTACTTCACCCTTTCATACCTTGTGTACGCGATACTACTGCCATCTGTATATGTGCACATCATTATCCCATGACTTTTGTCATGTCAGTGCACTGTTCAGATGGTAGAGAACTGTACAGACTGCTGCTGTCTGCAGCTTATGTGGAAGCAGGACTTAATTGTGAAAGTTAATTGTTGAATTAAGTGATCACCTCTAGCAGCCGGTGGCCAGGATTTTGGATAAAACCTGTGTACATGGTTTCTGAGGCTAGTTGCAGTAATGCTGTTTGATAGAAACCATTGAGGTTCACTTCCATTGGCTGTCATAATAAAATTGATTGGAACCTGGAAACTCAGTGTCAGTGTCTTCTGCCCTTAGCCCACTGATAAGGAATGGCTCTGGCTTCTGAAACATTTAAGAATAATAAAATATTGGTGATCTGAGAATTCTTCATTACTGTTCACATGCCACTGTTTAATAATAATAATAATAATAATAATAATGGAGCAAAATTAACTTTAATAAAAAAAACTAGTAGTTTTAATTGAATATTTCAACCAGTCACAAGACACACCTTCAGAAGTAATGGATAACTTGAAGGAAAACCTCAGTACAATAATGTATAGTTTCCACAGGCGAGATATTACTATCAGAAGAGATTTTAACCATGTCAGTAATGTAAAGGAACTTGGGATGAAGTAAAAATTGATGAGACTCTACAGAAATATACACCTAGCAAAACAGTTAAGTAGATCCCCCATCCCACAGGTATACAAACAGTATTATGAAGATATACCATAAAATAATGCCTTTTGCACAAGCCATGTAAAGTAAAATGTAGAACTGCAGACAGATCTAAAAATGGCTACCAGAAGGGCAATGTCTAGTCTTCAGACTTCTATTGTCAAATCTCTCACAAAACCATAAAGCATTTTTAAGTCTGACTATATTATAAAATCTAATATTTCAACACTTGTCCAGAACTGACACCAGATAAATATTAGCTGAAAACAGAATTCTGCTTCTGGTTAAACTTGACAGGGTCTTCAAGTCAGACAAATCCAAGTCAAATACTGTGTGTAATTTTCATTGACTGATAGAGAGGACGTGTTACCCTGACTGAAAGAAGTAATAATAATAATAATAATAATAATAATAATTCCCGTGGAGGCCCAGGAAAAGAATAGGCCTCCGGTATGTTCTGCCAGTTGTGAAAGGCGACGAAAAGAACAAACCACTAATAGGGCTAACCCCCCTTTTAGTGTGATTACTTGGTTCAGGACAGAACTAAAGAAGCCTCGGACAAGCGCCGTCATGGTCGGGGACGACGCTTGAACCCTATGCCCGCCCACAATGGTAACGACACTGGTAGCCAACTGTAAAATGATTTAAATCCAAATAGAGGTGTTTTGCAGGATATGCTTCCTGCAACCACCCTAGAAGGAAAACAAAGACAGAGGATTAGATGGTCAGATGAAGTCAACCGACACCTCATGTTCTGTTATTACCAATCAACAAACCTAGGAACCAACACAACTGGATACAGATCACAAGTATACACAACATTTATTACCAGATATCCGGAATTAAAATTTTTAACAGAACAACGACTAGCTGATCATATCCGTGTAATAATAAAAAATTACAGGATATCCCAGTCAGAATTAGAAAACATCAAACAACAAGTACAACAAATACTGGAACAAAATAATATGCAATTAGAAGAAGAAGAAAATACAGTAGTGGACTCAAACATCCCAGGGAAAACAAACAAAGAACAAAACGCGTCAATTAAACAACCAGAGGAAAACAAAATCTTAAGACAGCCACCAGAACAAGCACAAATAGAACACGAAGTGACACTCATGTTAGATATAGAAGAAAAAATTTCAGCTGACATATATAGAATACAAAGACACAAATAGAGACATTATACCATTCTTGCATAGACCACCAAATAACCCACAAGTCGAAACAACAATAAAAACTGTCAACACAATCATACACAACAAAATAAATGAAAAAACAACTATGGAAGAGTTACAACTACTGGTTTATATAGGAGCACTCACTACACTAAGTATACACACTACGCAGAGATCAGAACCAACCAACTCACAGAAGAAACCCACAAAACCAGCATGGCAACACAGGCTACAGATCAGAATAGAAAAACTGAGAAAAGACATCGGACAGCTAACACAAATTATAAGAAATGAAATGTCAGAAAAAAAAACGAAAAAGGTTAGGTAAAACCTCACAACAAGAAGCGATTGAGCAATTAGATGAAAAGAAGCAGAAATTACAAGCATTGGCCAAACGACTTAGAAGATACAAAAAAAAGTGAAAATAGAAGGAAACAAAACCAAACATTCAACACAAACCAAAAGAGATTTTACCAAACAATAGATAACACACACATTAAAATAGACAATCCATCAAACATAACAGACATGGAACACTTCTGGAGCAACATATGGTCAAACCCGGTACAACATAACAGGCATGCACGGTGGATACAAGCAGAAACAGACTCATACAAGATGATACCACAAATGCCTGAAGTGATAATTTTGCAACATGAAGTCACTCGAGCAATTAGTTCTACGCACAGTTGGAAAGCCTCTGGAAATGATAAAATAGCAAATTTCTGGCTAAAGAAGTTCACCTCAACACATTCACATCGAATTAAATTATTTAACAGTTACATTGCAGACCCATACACATTCCCTGATACACTTACACATGGAATAACCTATCTGAAACCTAAAGATCAAGCAAACACAGCAAACCCAGCTAAATATCGCCCCATAACATGCCTACCAACAATCTACAAAATATTAACTTCAGTCATTACACAGAAATTAATGACACATACAACACAGAACAAAATTATAAATAAAGAACAAAAAGGCTGCTGCAAAGGAGCACGAGGATGTAAAGAGCAACTGATAATAGATACAGAGGTGACCTATCAAGATAAAACTAAACAAAGGTCGCTACACTACGCATACATTGATTACCAAAAACTTTTGATAGTGTACCCCGCTCATGGTCACTACAGATATTGGAAATATACGAAGTAGATCCTAAATTGATACAGTTCCTAAACATAGTAATGAAAAACTGGAAAACCACACTTAATATCCAAACAAATTCAGATAATATCACATAACAGCCAATACAGATTAAGCGTGGAATATACCAAGGAGACTCATTAAGGCCTTTCTGGTTCTGTCTTGTCTTAACCCACTATCCAACATGCTAAATAATACAAATTATGGCTATAATATTACTGGAACATACCCACACAAAATCACACATTTGCTATAAATGGATGATCTAAAACTACTGGCAGCAACAAATCAACAACTCAACCAATTACTAAAGATAACAGAAGGATTCAGCAATGATTTAAGTATGGCTTTTGGAACAGACAAATGTAAGAAAAATAGCATAGTCAAGGGAAAACACACTAAACAAGAAGATTACATGTTGGATAACCACAGCGACTACATGGAAGCGATGGAAAAAACAGATGCCTATAAATATCTAGGATACAGACAAAAAATAGGAATAGATAATACAAATATTAAAGAAGGACTAAAAGAAAAATATAGACAAAGACTAAAAAAAATACTGAAAACAGAATTGACAGCAAGAAACAAGACAAAAACTATAAATACCTATGCTGTACCAATATTGACCTACTCATTTGGAGTAGTGAAATGGAGTAACACAGACCTAGAAGCACTCAATACACTTGCACGTTCACAATGCCACAAATATAGAACACATCACATACATTCAGCAACAGAAAGATTCACATTAAGCAGAAAGGAAGGAGGAAGGGGATTCATCGTCATAAAAAACCTACATTATGGACAGGTAGACAATTTAAGAAAATTCTTTATAGAACGAGCAGAAACTAGCAAAATACACAAAGCAATCACTCATATAAATACATCAGCTACACCACTGCAATTTCATAACCACTTCTACAACCCTTTAGATCACATAACATCAATAGATACAAAGAAAGTAAATTGGAAAAAGAAAACACTACATGGTAAGCACCCGTATCATCTAACACAGCCACACATCGATCAAGACGCATCCAATGCATGGCTAAGAAAAGGCAATATATACAGTGAGATGGAAGGATTCATGATTGCAAAACAGGATCAAACAATAAACACCAGATATTACAGCAAGCATATTATTAAAGATCCCAATACCACAACAGATAAATGCAGACTTTGCAAACAACAAATAGAAACAGTAGACCACGTCACAAGCGAATGTACAATACTAGCAAGTACAGAATACCCCAAAAGACATGACAATGTAGCAAAAATAATATATCAACAGCTTGCCATACAACATAAACTAATAAAACAACATGTTCCCACATACAAGTATGCACCACATAATGTACTGGAGAAAGATGAATACAAATTATACTGGAACAGAACCATTATAACAGATAAAACAATACCACATAACAAACCTGACATCATACTCACCAATAAAAAGAAGAAATTAACACAACTAATCGAAATATCCATATTCTATACAACAAATATACAGAAGAAAACAGGGGAAAAAATTGAAAAATACCTCCAACTGACTGAGGCAGCCAAGGACATGTGGCATCAGGATAAAGTTGACATTGTACCAATTATACTATCAACTACAGGAGTCATACCACACAGTATCCACCAGTACATCAACGCAATACAGCTACATCCAAACATATGTATGCAACTATAGAAATCTGTAATTATTGATACATGTTCAATTACCCGAAAGTTCCTAAATGCAATGTATCATATACCGTACAGTTAAAAGGAAGTCACACTTGATCAAGGTCCGCATCACTTTCCATTTTTAACCAGACATAACGTCTGAGACAGGAAAAAGAAATAATAATAATTGTATAGAGACAACAGAACAAATCCACAGAACCAGCAGCCTGTTATCACTCACAACTATCTGTAAGTTCATACTGTACCAGATTTGTGTGTGTTCTTAGCAGTTTGTACTGTACCAAATTTGTGTGTTTTATTAGCTTTGCCCTTAACCATGATTACCCACAAATCCATTGGGCAGAGACTGGAAACACTAAATACCACTCCCGTGGAACTACACCCTATATTGCTCAGCATTGTAATTGTACATGATGAACCCAACTTTACTAACAAAATTTTGTAAGTTGTTAAGGGATATTTTCTGAGCATTTTTTCATAAGGGACCCACAATGTTTGATAGCTCATTACTGAGTAATAATGTAATTATGATGTATTTTGTTTGTCACCCCATTTACTTTTGTTTCTGCAGAAATAACTTCATAACATTAAAAAAGCCTACAGTATGAATTCACTAAAATATACAACACAAAACTCAAGTTTCTCATAGGCATCTACATGAAGATGCAAAAACTTTAAAATTTCGTTGCCATCACTGCAGGAACAGCTGAGCATAGTATCTGCGTGCACTCTTTTATTTTGTTCAGTGAACCCATTCACAAAGTTCAGTAAACATATCCCTACTGCTGTGAATCACTGTTCACGTATAACTAACACTGCCAGAAAAACAAACCTGAGACAGAACCAGACAGAGCCAAATGCAGACTGAGAGTAAAGAGTAAAGTGGGCATTACTGTCGTCATGGAGGTCTCCAGTGCCATATTTTAGATGGCCATCTTTCCTTGGGCATCCTTCTAAGATGTCCATACCATGTTAACCATTTATTTTCACTTGCCTCTACAATATCCATTGTAACTCTGATCTGTTCTGGTAACACTTCATTTCTTATTTTGCCACTTCTTGTTACACTATGTGAGCAGAAGTATCCGGACACCTGTCTGAAAATGACTTAAAAGTTCATGGCGCCCTCCATCGGTAATTCTGGAATTCAATATCCTGTTGGCCCACCCTTAGCCTTGATGACAGCTTCCACTGTCGCAGGCATACATTCAATCAGGTGCTGGAAGGTTTCTTGGGGAATGACAGCCCATTCTTCGTGGAATTCTGCACTGAGGAGAGGGTGTCAATGTTGATCAGTGAGGCTTGGCACAAAGTCGGCATTCCAAAACATCCCAAAGGTGTTCAATAGGATTCAGGTCTGGACTCTGTGCAGGCCAGTCCATTACAGGGATGTTATTGTTGTGTAACCACTCCCCCACAGGCCGTGCATTATGAACAGGTACTCGATCGTGTTGAAAGGTGCAATTGCCATCCTCGAATTGCTCTTCAACAGTGGGAAGCAAGAAGGTACTTACAACATCAATGTAGGCCTGTGCTGTGATAGTGCCACACAAAACACCAAGGGGTGGAAGCCCCCTCCATGGAAAATGCAACTACATCATAACACCACTGCCTCCAAATTTTACTGTTGGCACTACACACACTGGCAGATGACATTCACCGAGCATTCGCCAAACCCACACCCTGCTGCCAGATCGCCACATTGTGTACTGTCATTTGTCACTCCACACAATGCTTTTCCACTGTTCAGTCATCCAATGTTTACGCTCCTTACGCCAAGTAAGGCGTTGTTTGGCATTTGCCAGCATGATGTGTGCCTTATGAGCAGCCACTCAACCATGAAATCCAAGTTTTCTCATCTCCTGCCTAACTGTCATAGGATCCTGATGCAGTTCGAAATTCCTGTGTGAATGGTCTGGATAGATGTCTGCCTATTACACATTGTGACCGCCTTCAGCTGTCGGCGGTCTCTGTCAGTCAACAGATGATGTCAGCCTGTACGCTTTTGTGCTGTACATGTCCCTTCTCATTTCCACTTCACTATCACATTGGAAACAACCTAGGGATGCTTAGGGGTGTGGAAATCTCACATACAGATGTATAACACAAGTGACACCCAATCACCCGTGATGACGTTCGAAGTCTGTGAGTTCCGCGGAGCGCCCCATTCTGCTCTCTCATTAAGTCTAATGACTACTGACATCACTGATATGGAGTACCTGGCAGTAGGTGGCAGCACAATGCACCTAATATGAAAAACGTATGTTTTTGTGGTTGTCCGGATACTTTTGATCACATAGTGTACTTCACAACTTCATCACCAAAACTCCACTTCCATTTCTTGTAATTTCATCTCATTTATTCTGGAAACTTTCCACAGTTGAGCACCATAGAAAGCAATGTTCTCAACTATAGTTTTGTATATCCCGCTTTTCAAATTATTTGGTGTTGTTTGATTCCAACATCTCCGGCGGTACACCGCAAGGTTACCGCCCTTCGATAGTGCCATTTTCGCGCTAATCGAAGTGCTAGGGGTTACAGGTGCCAGCCAGCCAGCAGCAGCAGCAGCAGCAGCAGCAGCAGCAGCAGCAGCAGCAGCAGCAGTAGTAGTAGCAGCAGTTCCCCGTCCCGGCCTGCAGCAGTGGTCCCGCAGCCAGCCAGCCAGCCAGCCAGCCAGCCAGCCAGCCAGCCCTCCGGTGGCAGCAGCAGCAGCAGCAGCAGCAGCAGCAGCCGCCGCCGCCGCCGCCCCGGCCCCGTCCGCGGCAGCAGCGTCCCTGCCTCTCGCCGTCGCCGTCGCCGTCGCCGTCGCCGTCGCCGTCGCCGTCGCCGTCGCCGTCGCCGTCGCCGTCGCCGTCGCCGTCGCCGTCGCCGTCGCCGTCGTCTCCCAGTGTGTGTCCTGTCCTTTTAGTGCTGTGTTTTTCTTTCTTCTTCTTGTCGTCATGTCCGCCCCCACCACCACCGTCACTACTACCACCACCGCCATCGTGTATACGTCCCCTTCCGCCGCCTCCACCACTATCACTTGGTGTGCCCAGTCCCACCCCCCTCCTTCCATCCCTCCCCTCCTCTCTATCCCTTCGCCCTCGCTCTTTGTCGCCCCCTCTCCCGCCTCTTCCTCTCGTTCTGATCCTTTCCCCCCACTCCCCCAGCCTGTCACTGCAGCTCCGGCTAGGGTGGTGGCCCGTCGGGCCACTGCCCACGCCCAGCTCTCCCCGTCGCCATCGCCATCGCCATCGCCATCACCGCCGCCACCGCCACCGCCACCGCCACCGCCACCGCCACCGCCACCGCCACCACCGTCATCATTGTCACCATCACCATCACTGCCACATTCGCCTGCACCGTCACAGTCACTATCTCCGGCGCCGACTGCTGCGTCCGTGCCGGGACCTGTCCCTTCCCGCCACCTCCCCATCGTTCCCGTCCCTCATGTCACCACCCGATCATCTGCCGCTGTCAAACGCCCTAGTGGCGCCTCCACTTCCTCTGCTCCTAAAAAGGCTCCACCCCGCCCCCCATCCCCACCCCAAAATGCCATGGACGTCTCCTCACCAGGCCCCGCTCCCTCCTCCTCCTCCTCCCCACCCGGTCTCTACAAATATCTCCTGTCTCGTCCCGATCCTTCCTTCCTCGAGGCCCGGAATCTCTCCCTCCTCCTCCGCCAACATTTCCCTGGCGCCCCCATCTCTCTCCTTACTCCCAGACGGGATTCTGTTCTTATCTCCTCCCCCAGCCCAACCCTCCATACTGACATCCTCTCCCGCCTCCCCATCACCCGTTTTGGTCCTCACGCCTCCCTCACCCCTGCTCCCTCCTCATCTCCTACCCGCCAACCCCAACCCCCGCGTCGCCCGCCGACCCTCACCGCCGTGATCACTCGGCTTAGCCCGTCCATCAACGCGACCGGCCCCACCCGCCTTATGCGGGTTTTCTCTGAGGACGCCCCCTCCATTGACGGTCTCCTGAAGGAGGGTGCCCTCCTCTTCAATCAACGGTACAAGGTCGACCCCTCCCATTCCCCCCCTCAATCCTTGCGCTGCCAGAGATGTCTGCGCTACAATGCACATCCAACAGCAGAGTGCCGCGAGGCCCCCACCTGCCCGCATTGTCGGCAAGCGCACTTCCTCCGGCAGTGCCCCAACCTCCAATCCCCTCCCTCCTGTAATACCTGCAGCCTCCCCCACCCCACCTACTCCCAAAAGTGTAAAGCCCGACCCCCTCCCACCACTCCTGAACTCACCGTACCTGTCCGTCCCCTAGACACCCCCACCCCTCCTGGCAATTCCCTTCGTCCCCCCCCCACTGCTGAGGACATCATCAGGTTCCTCACCATTGTCCTCCAAAACGTCCATCCCTTTCAGCGCCCCCACACCTTACAACAGATCTCCCTCGCCGCCCGTTCCATATTCCACCTTAAAATGTACGCCACCTTTTCCAATAACCAGGCCCATTTCACCTTCTCCCGCCTTGACACCCTCGTATAAGTCCTTATCATGGCGTGACAGCATTGTATCCTTTTCAACAATATCCGCTCCCTTCCCGCCAACAAGCACCTCTTCCTACACACCCTTGCTACCCACCGCGTGGATGCCTTCCTCCTCAATGAAACCTTCCTCCAACCCCACCACTCCATCCACACCTCCCCCTATCTCCTCCACCGCTCCAATAATCCCCTCCCAGTTGCGCGTGGCGGAGTTGCCATTGGCCACCACCGCCAGATCCCCGTTCGGCTCCAGCCTCTCCTTCCCGACCCCACCGAACACCTGATCCTTAGTCTCTTCTTCCCCGGCCTTACCATTACCTGTGCCACCATCTATGTCCGCCCCAACGCCCCTCTTCCTTTCGACTTCCTCTCCCACATCGACCGTACCTTCTCCTCCTATGTGATCGCCGCCGACCTCAACATCCATAGTCGCTCCGCTGCCCAGTTACGGCGGTGGCATCGGTTCCTCTCCTCCCTTCAAGGCGACTTCATCCCCATCCCCCAGCACACCCGTCCCGAATCCAACTCCACTCCCGATGTTATCCTCTCCTCCCCCAACCTCCTTGGTCGCATTACGGTGGATGTCCTGGAGCCTATTGGTAGCGACCATCTCCCTGTCCTCCTCACCGTTTCAGATGGCCGTCGCCCCCGCCCCGACCCTCGTCATGACTCTCCCCCTAAGTACATCCATGACTATTCCCGTGCCAACTGGAATGCCTACCGGGATACCCTCTCCACTCAGGTCGATAGCCACCCTCTCGCCTACCGCCGTCCCGATGATGTCACCCATGCCGCCTCCTTTCTCCAGCAGACCTTGTCTGAGGCCGTGGAGGCCCACGTCCCTACTGTTGCCATCCACCCCCACCGTCCTACCTTACCACCACAGGCCGTCCTCCTCCTCCGTGAATCCCGTCGTCTCTACCGTGCCTTCCTCCGCACGCGTGACCCGGACACCCTACGACGCCACCGGCAACTACAGCGACACATTCGACATTTGCTCACGGCCAAGAAACGCCGGGACTGGCGACAGACATGCACCCGTTTAAATGCTACCCTCCCTATAAACTCGTCCAAGTTCTGGACCGCCTTCCGTCGCCTTACCGGAACTAAACCCTCCCCCTACTATCCTCTTCTCCACGATGATCACCCCTTCCCTGACGCCCTTAGTAAGGCCAATCACTTTGCCTCCTACCTGTCCGATGTGTTTTCCATCCCTGATGATCCCCAGTTCGATTACTCCCTCTTCCCAGATATCCGCGATCGAACTGACACCTCTGTCCCTCCCCTCGCTCCTGGTTTCCAGTACTTGGACAACATTCCACACACTTACCTTAATGCCCCCATCACCACACAGGATCTCATCAATACACTCCGCACCAAACGCAACACCGCTCCTGGTCACGATCGTGTCACCTACCGTCACCTTCGTGAAGCTCCTGTCTCTTTTCTCTCCACCCTGGCCAGGCTCTACAATGTAGTCCTGTCCACCGGTTACTATCCCGACCTGTGGAAAACCTCCCGTATCCTCATGTTCCTCAAACCTGGCAAACCGCCGTCCACCGCCTCCTCCTACCGTCCCATCAGCCTTACCTCGGTCTTCAGCAAGGTCCTGGAATCTATCCTCACCCGCCGCATCCACCAGCATCTCCGCCAGCACCGCCTCCTCCCCGTTACCCAGTGTGGCTTTCGGCCGTCCTTCTCTTCCGACGATCTTCTCCTTCACCTCACTCATCTCCTTTCCGAACAGCTCAATTCCCGTCGCTCCGCAATCTTCCTCTCTCTTGACTTCGAACGCGCATATGACCGCGTATGGCATTCCGGTCTCCTCTTCAAGCTCCAAACCTTCGCCCTTCCCATTAACTACGTTCGTCTGATCGGTTCCTTTCTCTCCCGCCGTCCTTCCCATGTCACCATCCATAATACCGATTCCTACACCTTTTTCCCCTCCGCCGGTGTGCCCCAAGGCTCCGTCCTCTCCCCCCTTCTGTACTTGTTGTACACGGCGGATATGCCGCCGCCGTCACCCCCCGTCCACCATCTCCAGTTTGCCGATGACACCGCCTTCCTTGCCCTTGCCACCACCCTGCAACGCTCCCAACACCTTCTCCAATCCCATCTTGACCGGTTCACCGCTTGGTGCAACCAATGGTTGCTCAAGGTCAATCCTTCCAAAACCCAGGCGATCATTGTAGGCAAAACCACTCCCTCCTTCCGCCTCCTTGATTTCTATCTCACCGTTTATGGCCGTCCCATCGCTCTCACCCCCACCCTTAAGTACCTTGGCGTCACCCTCGACCGTCGCCTCTCCTGGACTCCCCATCTCCAGACAATCCAAGCCAAGGCACGTTCCCGACTCCGTCTCCTCAAGCTCCTTTCCGGCCGGACGTGGGGTCTGGACCCCTCCACCATCCTATACACCTATAAGTCCCTTATCCGCCCTATCCTCTGTTACGCCCATCCAGCCTGGATCTCCGCCCCCCCTTCCTTTTATAAATCCCTCCAAATCCTTGAACGCCATGCTCTCCGCCTTGCCTATCGCATCCGTCTCCCTTCCCCCACGCGGATCCTGTATGACCTTATCCCCTTCCCCCACCTCCTCCTCTTCCTCGAAAGGATACGAATCCTATACACCTCCCGTAAACTCGATCCACCTCACCCGCTCGTCTCCCCGGTCCTCTCCCACCCCCGCCCGCTGCCGCGCCTGTACTGCCATGTCCCTCCCGGTCTCCATCTCTCCACCCTCCTTACCCTCTCCCAAGGTGGCTTCCGCCAGCTCCCCCTCCCTGATGATGTCCTCCTCCCCTGCATCTACCCCTCCTATCAACTTTGATCCTCCCCCCCCTCCTGTGTCCTTTCCTTCAGGCACCCTCCCTCCCCCCCCTTTTCCCTTCCCTTCTCTTTCCTTTCCCCCCTCCCTCCTACCCTCTCCTCCGGGCTTCACTCCCCCTTCCTCCCTCCCCCTCTCTCCTTTGCCCATGGCATCTCTGCTCTCCCCTCTCCCATTTCCCCTTCCTCCTCCTCCACCTCCTCTCTTGGCAGGTCCCCGGACTCGTACACGCTGAGTGGACATTCGCGCGCCGGAGATCATCGCCATCAGTGTCTCGTGAGTGCCGTCGTGTTTCGTGTTCAGTGTTCCCGTCATACTCCATCGTTCACCTGTGCCATCGCCATCTTCAGTGTTAGTGCGTCGTGACAACAGTTTGTAGTGAATTTTCGTCAAGTGTGAACGGCTCCGTGTTTGTCTTTATGTGTCTACTGTTTTATTACCCACCGTTATGTCACATTTGTGTATTCTTTCTGTTCTATCTTTATCTCCTCTACGGCTGAAGAGCGGCGTACCATGCTGCTGACAGCCTGCCTGTTTGTACGGGTTTGAAAATAACAATAAAGAAAAAAAAAAAAAAAAAATTGATTCCGAATAATAGAGTTTAGCAGCTTAATTCACACCTTTCCCTTTCCTATTCTATGCTTTATTTCTTTATTGATTCCACCTTCATCCAAAATGATTGTCCATAAGTATTTATATGATTGACTACACTTTACTGTGGATCCATCATCCATAACAAGATCCCTTCCTGTATCTCCCACAACGAAGTATTCTGTCTTTGTAAAGTTAATTTTCATGCCCCACTGCTCATATTCTTCTTTAAGCTTTCTTAACATGTATGACACATCCTCATCTTCCTTAGCAAAAGTGACATGATTGTCGGCGAAATATGGGGAGAAAAGGATGTCATCACCTACTCAATTCCCATGTTTTTGCACTTTCTTATCCAATTTTCAAAAATACAGGGAGTACATAAAGACCGGGAACACTTTCAATTATCTATTGCACAAGAACCAAACATTATACATATAGCATACATATGTCATTTTGAAAAGAAACCCTGAACGGTTTAGTTTTGTTTTTCCATGTATACTGCCACAGACTAGTTTGGTAATTTGCCGATAATGAGCGACTACACCATAACACCACTGCCTCCAAATTTTACTGTTGGCGGAAACATGGCGAGTCCAGGTGTGGATCAAGCTTTCTGTGTGTTGGAGTTCGACAAAAAAAAGTATGCTACAGCTGTTCATCAGATATTGAGAACCAAGTACGGTAAGAAGCCACCAACAAGGAAGGCCATTTACCACTGGCACAACAAATTCATTACGTCAGGTTGCTTGTGCCCGGCAAAGAGAAGCGGACGTCCCAGTGTGAGTGAAGTGAATGTGGAGGGACATTCATAAGGAGTCCAAAGAAATCGGAGTGTTGTGCATCCTGTGAACTCGAAATGGTTCCAATGACAGTGTGAAAGTCCTGCATGTGAAGTTCGTGGGTACCTGAACACGGAGCTGCTGCATCGATGGATCGGCCGTGCTACAGAAGGGGACAGCTGTTTCACGAAATGGCCTCCCCGATCACCAGATCTCACTCTGTGTGACTTTTTTCTGTGGGGACACATTAAAGATCTGGTGTATGTACTGCCTCTACCACGTGATGTAGCAGAGCTCCAGGAGAGAATACAGGAAGCGACTGTCACAGTCGACGATGCCATGCCGGCATGGCTATGGCAAGAATTCGGTTACCTTATTGACGTGTGCCGAATCACTCATGGTTTGCATATCGAATGTTTGTAAAAAAACCTTTCAGAGTTTCTTTTCAAAATGCAATATGTATGACATCTGTACAATGTTTAGTTCTTGTGCAAAAAATAATTGAAAGTGTTCCTGGACTTTATGTACACCCTGTATTTTAAAGAGGGTAGGCACTAAGCAGCATCTCTTGCTAACCTTAAGTTTCTGTGAGAGTAACTTCCCAACTTTAACACAACAAGTAAGCTTTCTAAAGCATTGTACATAACATTTATGAATGTTCTGGTTGTTCCTTGCTTCCCACATTCTACAAAGTGGTACATTGTTGTAGGCCTTCTGCAAGTCTGTAAAAACCATCTCTCTCCAAGTCACGGGCCTGTTGCTCGCCAGTCACCTGTCTAATGGCGCAGATATTATTGATACAAAACCATCATGCCTGAAAGCCACTCTTCTCTTCTACTTCCTCAGTTTCTTTCTTACTTCTAGTTTTAAGGGTATTACCATATAGAGTCTGTATAGAATTGAGAACTGTGATGCCTCAGTAAAGCAATCATTGATGCTTCCCTTTTTAAATACATTTGTGATGAACCCTTCTTTAAACTTGATAGGGATTTCCTCTCCACTAAGACAGAGATTAAATAGCTTTGCAAGATGTTCAAACAACATGTTTGGCCTAGTCTTCAATAACTCCATATATACAGTTCCAGAACCTGGTGCTTTGTCATTTTTGAATTGTTTAACTGTATCCTGTACTTCCAGTGTTGTTATCTCCTGGATTTCTGTGTCATGTACATTGCCTGCAAAGGGGCATATATCATGAAATTTGGATCAATCTTCTTAAACAGTTCTTTGTAGTATGTCTTCCCTCTATCTATACTCATCAGCTGTGAGTTTATACTACTTCTGTCCTTTATTCATAGCTGTCTTATCATCTTCTTTACTTATTTGTACTTTTAACTTCCTGTGCAGTTATTAATTTCTATACATTTAAAGTCCCACACAGCATTTTTTTTTGTCTGATTACTGCTTTCTTTGCCCCTCATGTCAGTGTTACATACCTGCTTCTATAATCAGTCTTATTGCTTCTAAGCCATCTGTTATAGGCCTCCATATACTCCTTCACTTTTGCAGCAGTATAATCATCCCACCAATCATTTCAAATTTGCCAGACATGTTCTCAGGTACTCCAAGACTTTCAAAGGCAGCATCATGAGTAGCTCTCACAATTGTCTTATACACTACTTCCACTGTTGTATCATCAGTCTGATGTAGCTTCTCATTCAATCTCAGCTTCTATAAGAAGACAATTGAAGGATCCTGCAGTAAATTTAAATTATACTGTGGTTGGTCCAGTTTCTCTCTATTCTTGTTCGTTATTTGATTTACCAGTTATTCTTCAGCACCTTTCTGTAGCACCACATTTCAAAAGCTTCTGTTCTCTTGTCTGAAATGTTGATTGTCCATAATTCTCTTCAGTGCAAGGCTATCCTCCAGACAAATACTTTCAGAAAAGACTGAGTGAAGTGGCACAATGGTTAGCACACACAACTTGCATTTGGGAGGATGATGGTTCAAATCTGTTTCCAGCCATTCAGATTTAGGTTTTCGGTGATTTCCCCAAATTGCCCCAAGTAAATGCCAACATGGTTCCTTTGAAATGGCATGGCCAATTTCTTTCCCAGTGACCTTGACCTCGACAGTGTGTTAAACTCTAATCTTTCCTCCTTTCTTCCTTCAGAAAAGACTCACAAACACTTAGATTTAAGTTCGATGGTAGCAAATTTCATGAAACATGTTTTTAGGAAATGTCAGTGGTCATAAAAATGATTAAAAACATAACACAGTCTATACTACATAAAACAGTTTATTTTAAAAAAAAGGGTGACCAGTTTCAACTAATATCTGACCATACTCAGACCGTTACATACTCCATGCACACTGGACTCGCATTCGGGAGGACGACGGTTCAATCCCGTCTCCGGCCATCCTGATTTAGGTTTTCCGTGATTTCCCTAAATCGTTTCAGGCAAATGCCGGGATGGTTCCTTTGAAAGGGCACGGCCGATTTCCTTCCCAATCCTTCCCTAACCCAAGCTTGCGCTCCGTCTCTAATGACCTCGTTGTCGACGGGACGTTAAACACTAACCACCACCACCACATACTCCATACTGACTGCTGGAGCTGATGGCGTGGAACACTAACTGCTCTTGTCTAGTGTGAAGAACAACCGCTCTGTTTTTAAAATAAAATATTTTATGAGTCTAGAGTGTTTCTATTTTATTTTTAATAACAGATTTCTCTTTCTCAGAAATGCTCTTCTTGCTATTGCCAGTCTGCATTTTATATTCTCCCTACCTTGGCCATCATCAGTTATGTTGCTGCCCATAGTAGAATCTAGAACATTTTCTGAAGTGATATCTTAGGAACTGTATTGTGCCCGATGACCTCTTTTATTGCACATGAATAGATTCCAAGAGCTCTTATTACTTATTTTGATTAGATGCTGTGGTGAGTCAGTCTATTGTGACCGCTGCGCAACGGGAGAGTGAATGCCACCTGTTGGTGTTTCGAGCACATAACGTGGTAAGAAAATTATGTAAGTGGAGCAGAGATGAATGGGCAATCTTTGTTGTGATGATATGGTGACAAATGGTGAAATCCTCTGACATAAGCGACTTTGACAAAGACTAAATTTTTATGGCCCAACAGCTTGGAATGAGCATCTCGGTAATGGCAAAGCTTGTCAGCTGTTAGTTTGCTACTGTTGTGAACATGCACAGGAAGTTGTTGATAGTGAAACTACAATTACGTAACGAGATGTTGGCCGTCCACACCTCATCACAGGATGTGCAGGCCTCTGACCACCTCGTTCTGTGCTGAGGCATGGAGATCAGGGGCTTACCCACTCTGTAAAACAGGGTATATGGTGCTCTGTTGTAAATCTGAAGACAGAATACAATGCTGGTGCAAGCGCAAATGTTTTAGAGCACACGAGCGCACCATTCAGTGCACATTTTTGAACATGGGGCTCCACAGCAGATAAGCCCCTACATTTTCCCATGTTGACCCATTGGTATTGCCAGTTAAGATTACAGTAGGCATGAGAGCATCAAGATGAGACCATGAATCAGTGGAAATGTGTCGTTTGATAAGATGAATCACATTATTGTTTCTCCAGGTTGACAGTTGTGTCTGGATACACTGTCATCTGTGTGAATGAGTGCTCGCAATATATAGAGCCATGTATAGAGGCCAAAGGTGGCAATATTACACTGTGGGGGACATTCATTTGGGCTCCCATGGAACCTGCAGTACTAATTGGTTTCATCGTGAAGGCTGTAGACTATGTAGACATTATTGTGGACCGTCTACATCCCTTCATGCATGATGTCTTCTCCAATGGCAATGACGTCTTCCATCAGTATAATTGTTGACATCACAAGGCCAGAATTATGCTACATTGGTTTGAGGAGCAAGATAGTGAACACGCATTGAGGTTTTGTCCACCAATTTCACCTGATTTGAACCCTATGGAACATATCCCGGATACTATCGAGTACCAGATCCTTGTCCACAAACCACTGGTCTGTAATTTACTGGAATTGCATGATGTGTGTAGACATCAAGTGCTGCATACCTCCAAAAACCTACCAAGGACTTTTCAAATCCATACCATGCATAATCACTGCTGTATTGCATCCAAAAGTAGATCAACATGCTGTTAAGCAAGTGGTCAGAATGTTTTGGCTCATCGTTGCATTTGGAAGTGCCATCTAAACACCCCCCCACAAAACCCCTTCCCCACCCCACCCCCACCCCACCACGAAAAGATCAATCTATTGCAGAAATTGACTCTAGCTCTAAATGTCAAAGAATGTAAATTTATCTTTATCATAGAACATGACAATTTTCATTTTCAGAATTTGATACTTTAGTATCCGGTGTGATTCAGATATCCCACCTGGCCTGAGTATTGATAGGAAGAACATGTCAGATATACTTGGGCTCCAGAAAGCAGCCATGAATTTCACCCACGTGAATGGCAAGCATGTAAGATGCTGCCACCCTCTGACAAGTGCTAACCAGCACACACTGCAGCCTGGCTATTGCTGACCTGTCTCTCACTTAGTCACTGAAACCTATAGTCATGTTCCATGGAATAGTAGACTTTTGACCTTGGCTGATATACATTCATGATTTGGATTGCTCTCTGGATTGTTGTATACACTTAAGAGGACTTTGCTACACTCTGGACGTACTTCGCGATCTCTGCTGTCATTTGTTTCTGGAACAGTCATTTTTGTTGTGACGACCTCCATGTTACCATCAGTGTGTTATCTTAAACTGTATTGTACTTGCAGAGAGTAGGACAGAAGAGATACCTGATTTTGTTTTGTTATGTTTGGTAATCGTTAGCTACCTGATTCGTTGTGAACTTATCTTTTCTTTGAATATTGACAAGTGATTTCCAGTTGTACTAAACAGTTCAGTGGTCAAGGAACCTACTGGGATATTTGATTTGGACATGTGTAAAGCTTCCCCCTCCGCCCCTCCCCCCTACAGCTGATTAGCCACATGATATGCTTGGTGAAAGAGCTCAGTTTGTGCTCCAGTGTTAGGGTTTTTTCTTTGACTTTGTCTTGCAGTGTTCCGTAGTACGATCTTGCTGCAATGGCTAGTAAATTGTTGTTGTAATAAAGAATACTTTGAGGATGTATTAATAATTTTCTCTTTCAGCATAACATTTACTTGACTTACTAGCAAATTTTCACTAGTTATCACCCAGTTTGTTTCTGTGTCTATTCACTGCTGTTTGGGCAGTTGGTGAGTGTGATGCCAACTGCACACACAGCTGTTTTTTTACTCTGGGAGTAGTGCTCTTATTCATTTGAAGTACTTGTAATTGACAGTGCCACACACTTTTTCTCATTGGTCTTTCACAAAAGCATGAAGAGTTTTTCAGTAACATCCTGCATTATTGGTGAGTAGGACAATTGAGATGCACTGCATCAGCCATCACTGACAAGGGTCCTGTTTCTGCATAATAAATTGCTGGATAAATTGCTTAAATTTTTTATGCAAAAGTCATTTTGTTTGCTTACCAGATGTTGCCTGAACAAGTCTTGTTTTGAAACTTCCTGGCAGATTAAAACTGTGTGCCGGACCGAGACTCAAACTCGGGACCTTTGCCTTACGCGGGCAAGTGCTCTACTGACTGAGCTACCCAAGGATGACTTACACCCCATCATCACAGCTTTAATTCCACCAGTACCTCATCTCCTACCTTCCAAACTTGACAGAAGCTCTCCTGCGAACCTTGCAGAACTAGCACTCCTGGAAGAAAGGATATTGCGGAGACATGGCTTAGCCACAGCCTGGGGATGTTTCTAGAATGAAATTTTCACTCTACAGTGCAGTGTGCGCTGATATGAAACTTCCTGGCAGATTAAAACTGTGTGCCGGACCGAGACTCGAACTCGGGACCTTTGCCTTTCGCGGGCAAGTGCTCTACCGACTGAGCTACCCAAGCACGACTCACGCCCCATCCTCACAGCTTTAATTCCACCAGTACCTCGTCTCCTAACTTCCAAATTTCACAGAAGCTTTCCTGGGAAGAGGAGAGTTTCTGTGAAGTTTGGAAGGTAGGTGACGAGGTACTGGTGGAATTAAAGCTGTGAGGACAGGGCCTGAGTCGTGCTTGGGTAGCTCAGTCGGTAGAGCACTTGCCCGCGAAAGGCAAGGTTCTGAGTTTGAGTCGTGGTCCAGCACACAGTTTTAATGTGCCAGGAAGTATCATTTCAGCGCACACTCCGCTGTAGAGTGAAAATTTCATTCTAAGTCTTGTTTTCCTGACAGTGTTCCTCATACCTAAATTTCTGGCACTGTATGATGAAATTCTGTGAGTATGACTTAATTTACTGTCAGTGGCACAAAATTTGAAATAAATGGCTGTTTTGAGCCTCTAAGTCCAACAAGAGACATGAACAAGCCCAGTTCTGCATCATATAAATGCAGAGATAATGAAATATGGAATAAGAGTCATAATTATGTTCAGGAATTTACATGGTCATGTAATTGTGGAATTCTGTAATGTCATAAAGCTGGTAACCATAATCCAAAATAGGGTTGATGGTACTGAAAGTTGTCATTTATGTATTCTCTGTTTTTTTAATTAAAGCTCTTATAAGTGCTATTCCAAATATTCTTATACGGTATATTATGTCTCTAAATGCTTCTATATCAGCACATCTCTCCATGTTTTTCTCATCTATGTTATTATATTGCCTAGAGGAAAAAATACCCCTTGTGAGCTGAGAAAAACTACACATATCAGAAGTTCATTATTTGTCTATTTCTGCTGTTATTTATATTTATCAGCCTTTCCTTTCCTTTCCTTTCCTTTGTGCAAAACAAACCAGAATTTTCAATAGTTCCTTATCCAAATAAATTTTTCCCTCTCATGTCAAATGTGTTTGATTTCGGTGTTGCTGTGTCATTATATTTCAAAAAATGTGCATGCTGGTGTAGCTGGCAAAGTATACCAGGCGTTAAGTTTACTTAAGGTGGACCTCTTTAGTCTTTTAGGAAAACTGTACTTATGTAAATACATAAAGCAGAATATTTTATGGTCTTTATTTACATTTTTATTTTAGCATATGTTGTGTTTTAAGTGTTGGGCAAGGAAATTTTATACATTAGTTAGTTAAATATCATAAGTGGGTAAATGATTTATGTGACCTCATCTCTGTTTTTATAGCACATAGTAAATACTAGCAAATCATCCTTCTACAACCACACAATAATACTAGCAGATTCCCTACTATTTTTCTATGTTGTATGTAGCTTTAGACAGCAACTCAAAGTAAAATAGGCATGAAGTGAATTGTTGCTCTTAATGCCACATTGTATTAGCCTTCATATTGTTGGGAGGTGTTTCTAGAAATGACCAGAGATCAAACTTTAAAGTTCTGTGGACAGGCATTTACCCTCTGGATCCCCAAGTGAGACAGCAAGTAGGATTGTGTACCGTATGTGAGTTTATCACTATTTGAGATAAACTAAAATAGTAGCTCTTGCACAGTGACCATGGTTTTATAAATACAAGTGTGTGTGGGGCCATGATTATTATTTTCAGCAATACATTATATAGTCTTCCTAGTTCCATGAATGTTTTATGTTCTCTGTAGCTTTTCAATGTTTAAACTATTATTTTACATATTTGTCTTCTGTTTCATTGTTATATTTTACAAATGATAAGAGAAACATTTATGCCTCTCAACATCTCAGGTTTTTGATAGTTGACCTGTTTTGCTGCATTGCATTTAGAATTTTTAGTACTTTGTATGCTTTTTACGTAAATTTTTTTAATCTTTATGGTTCATTTCTGTTGTAGGGAAGAAACATGAGAATTTAGCAGCAGTTCTGTGATATATTTCCACTGTTTTGTCATTGGACATCAGCTTTTAAGAAAAAGAAAAAAATCTAATTCCAAAAATATTAGTGGTTTGGACAATGCTCACATTGTAAAGTGTCACATTTAGAAGTCATCAACTGATAATTTTTGTCAAACATAACTGATGTGCTTTCAGGCAATGAAATGACATATTGTCCAGTACATTATTTTGTTTTATTTTCATTTGTTAATTAAGTATAACTGTAATTTGAACTTGAGTTTGTTTGGTAGAGCCACCATCACTTGAAAGTCATGTAATTTATGTAACATGCAGAAATAGTGAGAAATTTAAAATTAAGTGTACACTCAAAATATTCCAAAGAAAAATGGTGTCGTACTTATAGCAGGAAGTACAAGAAAACCTCTAATTAAAACTTGTTTATTAATTGTTGGATTCTACTTAAATTTAATGTGCACTGTTTGGTTGTAATTACCTAAATACTTCTGGAAACAGTTTACCATACTTAATTTGTTGTGTCAAACTGATTAAATTTCAATAATAAGTTGTACAAGTGACTTAGGAGTCTGTATGATGAAATATGTTGAGCGATACTATTTTCAATTATTCAGAAATTTGTATGAATATCACTGCTTGTGAACAAGATATTAAATTAATCAAGAAGAGTCAGTTGAAAATAATGTTTAGTGTAAGTGCAAGAGGTGGTCATACCACCATACTGTAAGTTAATTTGCTTTTTGTTTCAGTAAATATTTGAATGTTCATAGCATATCTTTTCTGAACATGTTAGGATGAAGGTTCAGAGGAATAGTTATGAGATTCAGATTTTAGTAGGGGCAGGAGTTTTATCTGCTTTTTGAGTCTTACCTGATAGACAGTCCTGCAATGCAAAATCCGGCATTTGAGTTTCCCAGAGCCTTGTCAGATAGAGTTGCTTACTTTGAGTCTTGCACCTGATGTGTTGGGATTTCCTAATCTGCATAAAGTGGACTGTAGGGGAGTTACACAGGACATACTTAAGTTGTGCCTATTACATTCATTTGGGGTTACGGAATTTCCCTTGACTCTCTATTTGCTTTAGATAGTCTCCCAGGCCAGGTACCACGCTATAAGAAGTCATGGCACCAGGCAGCTCTTTCAGAGAAGTACTATTGGGGGGATGACCAATATGAGTGTTTGCATTCTCCTCCAGATGTTGTGTTTGATGGAAAAGGTGGACTAGGCAGGATTAATTAAAGCTAAAAAATGTCCTTTGTCAATCTTGTTTCCACTACATGTAATAAGTGCATTCAAAATATTAAAAAGATACAAGGGGAAACCAATCATAAGTGATCATAGAAGTTTACATCAATGGTACACACCTGACCTCAAAAAATTAAGAACACGTCATTAATCTTTATAACAGATCAAAGAACAGTGAAGAAGATGTACTTCAGTACTTTCAACTATAGAAGAGGTACAGATCAGAAATTATAAAACAGAGACAGATGGAAAATGATAATTGTATGCAGCAATCACAAAACAAATGCAAGGCTGCTTGGAACATTATCAAATCATCTTGGTAATACTAGTAGAACTGCATATGATATGACCAGTATCACACCCGATGAAATAAATAACTTCTTTATTAATTCTGGTAACAAAGAACACCCAGCTCTTAATAAACATCTCGGTGTGGGGGGGGGGGGGGGGGGGGGGGAGATATTCGTATTGCACAACAAACCTGCAATATCTACATACCTAGATACACTGCCTGTGGACAATACTGTGCCCATTACAACTCCATCCAACACCCCCAGCATCATATGTTCATTTCTTTGTTTAACCTTTGCAGAGAAACAACAGCCTTTCTTCCATATACTGGTGTCCTGTTAGGATCGACTGTATTAAGGAAAATGATACAGTGAACTCATATTCTGCTTTAGATTGTTTGAGGGCAATGTAAAAACTGATTTGGACTTCTGCAAGTCAGAATTTTACTACATCTCTTGCCAATGCAGTCTGTCATACACATGGTAAACTGTCTGAATTGTGGAAAAACATTGCACTGGACATGAGCAGCACGTAAGGTTAGGATTTACAGACAGCGTCAGTAAAGATTGTGATGCTGACCACGGTCTCCTTAAAAAAAAAAAATTAAAAATAAACTTAATACCAGAAAATGAGAGTAAAAAAGCAAATTTCAACCAACAATACATATATCGAAACAGTTAGGATCCAAGAGCTGGAATATGAACCTTCGAAAGAATGCTGGTTCGTAACTGCGCTAGCCTCCTGGCATCAGTCCACAACTTACCTGATGATAACAAATTGGTCTGAAGTCCAAATATTTTAAAAGTTTGCCGCAATGATTCGCCTGAGAATGTTTCAATCTGCTCTGTTGTAACTTGGAAGTATAAGTGACCTAGTCATAACATTACAGGTATTTCGCTGCACTCATTGTACACTTCTTTCTGTTTAACATAGTGGTGATGTGACTACATTTCTTTTGGAAGAGACTTTTTTTCAAATCGTAGACTGAGAGTATTGACATCTGGAAAACAGCAGTGCATTTAACTGTATTGACGTAGATACTGTGTACATTTTTTATCATTGTTGGAGATTGTTATACACGCAAATTCCAAGGCATACTGTTAATGAGTAAATGGTAGCAGAAGGCAAGATCATTATATTAATGATTCACTTGGGGTAGATTATGAAGAAGTTAATGACACAGTCATTCAGTTTTCATTCAGGTATGTACTGCCATTGTTAACAATGATATTGACATGAAAATCTGCTGACAAGGAGTGTAGGTGCCCTCATACCAGCTTCGGTCAGAAGAGTGGATGTGGATCCGTATTACATTTAGGAAGTGTGAAAGATTGGAGAGAGTGATGGTATGAAGGGGAACACTGCTACTAGACATACACGTGTATCTAACTAACGAAAGCAGTCTGATGGTAAGACTAGACCTGTAACTTCCAGGATTGATGACCTCAGAAGTTAAGTCCCATAGTGCTCAGAGCCATTTGTAACTTCCAGGCAGATTCAAGTCCTGTACCAGACTGGATCTCAATCCAAAAACTCTCCTTTTACAGGCAGTGTTCTTACCAGTCGAGTTATCTGAGCATGACTCACAGTCTGTCCTTCAAAGCTTCACTACTTCCAGTCCCTCCCCCCAACTTTTGAAACTCTTACTTCCTTAAGTGCTCATTCAAAATGGTATGCAGGAGAGCTTCTGTGAAGTTTGGGAAGTAGAGGAGAGGTACTGGCAGAGGTAAAGCTGAAGCTGTGCGATCAGAGTTTGTAAAGAACCAAGATTTCGACCAGTTAGAAAAAGTGGACTGTTTGATCTCACTTTTACTTGGAGCATTTTCAGCTATTATATTTTTCTTATTTGAAACTAATGAGAACATTTTTGTAAGCTACAACTTGTGAACATAAAATCCCAGAAAAATAGTCATCCTATCAGTTTCACTTTAAAAATAGAGAATGGTAAATGGGAACATAGTTTTGAAGAGAAATTGTTGCCAAAAATAATGTAAGCTTGATAATTTAAGTTGCTCAAGTAACAACAAATACCATGTGTACTTACAAAATCTTGAAATTCTATTTGCATTGTTGCAAACTGTAATTTATTATTCATTAGGTAAATCATCTTCCTTTTATGAAAATGTTAACTTCACCAAAAACATTTTTATTTGATACAAAATCATAATATGTAAATAAATTTACATAGATATAACATACTGGAAACTTCAATTTATGATTCATTGTTGTTTTATATACTTTTTGTAACTATTTTTGCTCTAAGTTTTTTCTGCTAATAAAAACACATAGTTTTGTCTACATTTTCACTGATAAGGAAACCAGATGTTAACATAATAATTAGTATATAAAGCTCAGTCTGCATTGCCAATGAACTCTTGAATGCCTGTGCCTTAGAGGCTAAAAGACATGCCTAAACTATGTGTGTTTATTTTTGTGTATTTTGTAAAGAAAAAATTTTTGTAATACTTTCCTTAAACAGTTATCATTGACTGTTTAGGTTCACTTTTACTACTAATTATAAAGTTTCTGTTCAATTTTCATACTTCCAATAGCAATATAATTCATCATTTCACCATTACTTCACTTTTCTGACAGGGCTCTAACTCAGCTGATTAATTTTACTGTCTTATTTCTGTTCTATTTAGCAGCTTATTATCATATCACTGTTGTTACTCATCACTCGAACCATTCAAAGTGTACACTTTGTTTTTATTTTGTTTATCGTCTTTACAATACTGTTGCATACAGATTATTCTAGCTCTGTTTAGTGAGGTTCTGTTCCTGATACCAGTCAGCTGTTAAATGACCACTGCCAAAGTCTACTGGCCTTGGCCTCCCCTCTCCCTTAATAGACATGCTCCTTTCACTTCTGGGAACCTTTGTTCCCTTTTTGCAGAGTGTCCCGCGATGCAGTGTCCCCCCACCCTCACTAGCCCAGCCCAGCCCTACAGTGGCATCCTTGCAAGCTTTGCAAGTGAGCACACTAAGCTCCATATTACACACCCAAATGTCCAGTCTCCGGCAAATCATCTCGACAAGTTCCATTACATATTTCAAGACATAGACAGCCATCTAATACTTCTGTCGGACACCTGGCTCAAACCAAGTATTCCCACAAGTTCAATAAACCTAGACGGTTACATCTTTCTTAGGCACGAAAGATGAGGAGGTGGAGTAGGGGTTTACACATGCCTTGATTTATCACGTACTGTGTTGCACATCCAACAATAATGAAAATAAGCAAGTGAAATATACAGTGGCGGTCACAATAATAGAGCCACCTGGCAAAGGTTTGGAATAAAGTGCACATTTATTACTTGACATGTTTGAACTATGATGGAAACCATTACAACCGAGTCACATTGTACTATAGTCAGTTATATCGATAACACAACACAAAATAATCAGTAAAAATCGATAATATTCAAAAGAATACCAGACCACAGGGTCAAAAAAATAGAGCCAATTGAAACAAATATATTGTACTTGATCTCAGTCTTATGAAACGTACAGGAACAGTCTTTTTTGCATAGGACTGCATTAGTACTTCGTGGGGTAACCCTTATTTTTGGGGATTGCCCTGCACCTCTTACCCATAGAGTCTACTAAACGCCTGCATTCGTCACTACTGATCGCATACCAGGCTCTCTGGATTTCTTCCCACAGTTTTTCTGACGATGTAGCTTTTGAGCGGTCAATTCTCTTGTCTAAGATCTCCCATAAGTTCTCAATGGGTGATGCGTCAGGGGACTGAGGTGGCCACTCTAATACTTCGATATTGTGCTCTTGAACAAACTGCCTTATGATCCTTGCAGTATGCTTTGGATCGTTATCGTGCTGAAATTTCCATTTCAGCGGCATTTCCTCTTCAGCATAAGGCAGCATCACATTTGCCAAGATGTCTTTGTACATTTCTGCGTTCATTATGCCGTTGATACGGTGTATTGGACCAATGCCGTACCACGAAAAACATCCCCATACCATAACACTTCCGCCACCGTATTTCACAGTTTTTAAAGTGTACTTGGGATTAAATTCCTGGTTTGGTGGGCGGCGCACATAGACTTTTCCGTCTGAGGCAAACCTATTAAACTTGGATTCATCGGACCAAAGGATGTTCCTCCACCAAGTATTAGGTTTTTGTTCATTTCTCCGGGCAAAGGCTAACCTTTTCCGAACATTAGCCTGTGAAACATGTGGCTTCTTTCTTGCAATGCGCCCATTCAATTTTGCAGATCTCAGTCGTCTTTGAATCGTTGAGGTTGATGGTTGAACATCATGTTCGTCGCTAAACAAAATGGCTTTCAGTCGTGGTGTTGACAAAAATGGGTCTTTCTTCACTTCCCTAGTGATGAGTCTGTCCACGCGAGGAGTAGTTACACGAGGTCGCCCCCTGTTCTCCACCTGCGGCTTTGTTTGTTTTGACCGTCTCATGGCGTTCTGGACTCGTTTTCGCGAAACGTGCAAGACATTGGCTATTTTATTCATGGACATCCCACTTTTGAACATCCGGAACATTACTATACGCTCATCTTCACTGGTATGCTTTGCTCTGCCCATCTAGACGAATGTAAACAAAACCACACGTCAATTTACATACAAAACAACTGCATAAAAATCAATTTAAAGGCACATGTGTAAAGCGGCTCTATTATTTTGACCCATAAGATTCTTACCTTTATGCCTCTTTTCACACGTCTAGCTCAAACGCTTCCTTTCGGACGACTAAAGATAGCAGCAACGTCTTCCCTGATGTTGTCTACAAGGGACTGACAACACGGCACTCGTGGCGATTTCGCGAACTAATAGATATCCTAGTTCTTATTCTCGTCAATAGAGGTGGCTCTATTATTTCGACCGCCACTGTATGTTCATAGAGATCAAATCCCTTAAGAGAAAGTGCCTAATGCGTGTCCTCTACAAACTTCCCAAAGTTCAAAACTGGCCTTTCACGTCTCAAACTGAAGCATGAGCATAGAATTATACCTGTTAACACTAACAAATTTTCTGTACAATAGTCCTTTCAGTATGAAATTTAAGCCAATGCTTTCTTCTTAAAATGTGTCGCTACTTCAGCCTGTTCCCATCCATCATACGAACAGTAGTCATGCTCTCATAGATACTTTTGCAATGAAATCCCCAAGCTGAGTAATTTATATGTCTCAAATATCTGCACCTGGCATGTCCAGCCATGACATACTCTCTAGAATGTCCAGAAAGAGACTGCAATTTACTACTTACCAAGATTTCAGACTGTGAGGCAAACAGAGGAGCTACTTGATTGAGAAGTAGCGGCTCCAGTCTCAAACTGACATACAGCCGGGAGAGCGGTGTACTGATGACATGCCCATCCATATCCGCACGGGGTCTCAGGTTCAATTCTCGGCGGAGTCAGGGATTTTCACTTGCCTCGAGATGTTTGGGTGTTTGTGTTGTCCTTATCATTCATGAAAGTGGTAAGATTGGACTGAGCAAAGGTTGGGAATTTGTATGGGCGCAGATAACTTAGCAGTTGAGTGCCCTACAAACCAATCATCATCATCATCATCCATATCCGCATCCAGTGATGCCTATGAGCTGAGGATGACACGGCGGCTGGTCAGTACCTTGGGCCCTCATGGCCTGTTCGGGAGGAATTTAGTTTTAGAGATTTCAGTCTCATTAATTCGTCTGTTCTTGCAAGTAAGGTACAATAAATAGTTTGGGGGACATCCTCTATTCCTCTCTCAGTCATAAACAAAAAACTCCATGGGTCTACTTACAAATTTACTCATCTATATGACAAGTAGGCTCCCCTGACGAGCAGAAAAATAAGAAAGAAACATGCACCTTGGTTAACTGAATAACTAAACCAGCTTTTGATTCTCAGAGGTCCTGCATATTGGACATACAAACTAAGTCCCGCATCTGAAAATCATATTGCTTACAAGCAATAGTGTAACAGCCTGTCAGGCTGTGAGAAATGCAAAACTGAGGCATTCCCATACATTAATCAAGAACAGAAATAGCCCAGCTGTCCTGTGGAAAAACCTGCATGGTCTTGGTACAGGCAAAGTAAAAGCTGCAGCTGATCCCATTGTCGCAGTTGAACTGAAGCAGTACTTATGTTACCCACAGTCACAATTGAACCACATACGAAATAGACACACGTTGATTACTTGTGGTTTTGTAGGATTGAAGGGACCAGACTGCTACGGTCATCGGTCCATTGATTACTTCATAAGGGTAAATGACTGTAGCAACAAAAAATTCTATCTCAAGCATGTTTCTTGCAATACGGTCATGCATGTCAGACCAGGATCTACAGGACGTGATGGCATCACAGTCCAAATGATGAATATTATTATTGACCCACGACTGTCCACTATAACAGATACCTTCAAACACTCCTTGACCACAAGTGTTTTTCCTGAGTTCTGGAAACAGCCCCTTAATACCTGAATAAATTGCTACCAGAAAGAAAAATCATATTTTGTAACCAGTAATGAAATATTACAGAGTACATAAGGTCAAATGTAAGATGTGTTGTACCTCTCAGATATAATCAGGTATATCACATATTTGCGACAACAGGCATTTGAGAAATTGAATACTCACAGGAAATCACTTAGTAAAAGATATTTATTTAACATTTTGATGTTACATTGATAGAATTTCTGCTGGCATACATTTCAAATAACAACATAGTCTTATTTGTGAAATTCTGGGATGAATATTAAACGTACTACATACAAAAACTAGTTGCCCTGTAGAATTTGATATTTTATCTCTTTGCCTTGTGTCAGTAACCTGAGGCTAATGACCTAGGTAGACTTACTGGGACCAGTGTTCGTGGACCTTGATGATGCTGTGGTAGTTCTGCCTTTATACATGCTGAAGCCTACCTTTTTTTCCTTCAGTTGTAGCATATCATATATTGTGTATTATGGGGAAATCTGAAACTGTCACAGCCCAGGGTGCATACGACCCAGGACAACCGGGAATTTTTTCATCCGGGAAAAACCCGGGAATTTTTCGGAATTCTGGGAATTTTTCATTGTTTTAGCTTTTAGTTAAATGTTTGTAATTTTGACTGCAGAATTGAATCTCTAGCAAAGAATGTTATTGTATTCTGCTAGTGGAGAATGATACTGCAGCAATAAAACATACATAAGAGGGAAAAAAATAAAACTTTAGTGGCAAAGGAAATATGCAATTTACAACAACAAAAAACCATGCACGCACAAGCGTCTGCAAATAGCAAAAATATGTCAAAGGACTTAGGGCGCAGACTGTAATTCTTCGTAACAATAAACTGCTTGCTATGAGCATGACGTCACAACTGTTCACATAAGGTTCGTTTGACCAATTGCCAGCGGTCTGTTGCGCATGCGCATTTGACTCGCGTATGAGCAGTACCTTCTCCCGCTACGTGAAGTTTGGCTGTTAGCTGTATCGGTAGTAGCAGCAAGCAGCCAGATGCAAACGCGAAAAATTTTTCTCGCGTGCCCTAGCTGGCAGATTCATGCTTGCACAGAGTTGTCTGAGTTGTAGTGGGGAGGGGGTTAACCTCCACGTGACCCGTGTTTACGTTCAGCGATTTCGCTGCTTCTCTTCGTGTGCAGCTCCCACGTCAAATGAAAACAAAACGGATTTCTGTGGCCTAGAGCTGTCAAGTGAATTAAAATACATCCACATAGTTACGGAGGGCAAAAATTTATTATTAATTTCAGTTTTCTGATTTGATTTTATTTCCAAGTTAGTAGCAGTCAAGCATTAATCGCCTTACAGAACAGTGAATTTAATTTTGCAAGTTTGCTAAAGAAATTTGGCTTTATTAATCTTTCCGCCAAGGCAATTATTTTATTTGAAACGAAGTGTTTCATTCAACAGCATTGGCTAGTTCCAACTGTTTGCTGAATTTCAAGTGCACGTTATCATCTTCTGCCATATATGGCATTATGCCATAATAAAGAACCAAAAATGAGATCCTAGAGTACTGGTACTCCAAGAAAATGTCCATCCCAAAAACCACACTGAAAAGCTTAATATCAGATGGGACCGACTTCATTGTGAATCTGGAAAAAGCCAATTTGCACTTCAAGCCGAATTATGCATTTTAGTATGGTTTACGAAATTCCGATCCTCTTTGGAGTATCCTCTGATGCACTGTTCCTTTTATTGTGTAATGTAAGCTTTCTTAGTGCTTTATACACACGAACATATGGGCTTCATACGCCACTGCAGTTGCACACGCACAATAATGCCTGTTTTCTGGCTCTCTCTGGCAACCGGTAAATTGAACCTATTTCTAACAGTCTCCGGATAGTATTGCGAACGGTGGTTAGAAAAGCGTTACTTTCAAAGTAAATTTCTTTTTACGCAAGATGAGTTATGTTACGAGTGAGAAAGTGGGATGGATATCTAAATCACAGAGCGTTCGAAACTGAACAGTTTGAGGACCAGCCACTTACAAGAATTTCGAGCCGAGACATTTATGTCATAACTTTAAATTTACTGGCACATTTGTGTGATGTGTCTTAAAGTATAACACACGCAAAAAAGATAAATATTACATGTGAAAGCGTAGCGTCTGTTGTAGCGTGTTAATCTTAGAGACTAACGTATGTGAAAGCTTAGCTTTTCTTGTAGATATACGGTACTGTGTACATTAATGTAAACCGTTAACTTTTCCTCTTGCGTGTTCGTGCTATGTAACCAGTGATCTTGCTATTGGCTGACTATAACACGTGTCCTATGCTCTGAATAGCTGCTGTCATCAGCTGACTAGATCTCGTGGCTTGAGATATGACTCGCTTACAAAAGGACATCGCAACCTCGGTTTCAACACTCCGGAAACTAATGCGCAGTGTTTGGTGCAATTCGAATTTACAGTTTCGTAATACGAAAATATGCAGCGTATATGTTGCTGCAAATCAAAGGTCTTTCCAAAACTTCTCTCCCTATTTTTTTTTTTTTTTTTTTTTTAAAGTCTCTCCAAAACTTCTTTGCCCCGTCTTTTCCTTTTTTTGCGGGAAGTTCTAAGCTATTGTATAAAACGTTAACCATTCAAAGGATTGATAAGTTTTACAGTTCCGAGGGAAAATCTACGGAAAACCTACTGTCACTTAGGACAGAAAAAGTGTATTTTCGCCCGCGAAAAAGTATATTTTTTAAACGGGATATCCGGGAGAAATCCGGGAATTTTTTTTCCTTGTCACCGTATACACCCTGCAGCCACTCTCTGCAAGTGGTAACAAGCTTTGAAATATCAATGTGCATTTCATGGAGCATAAAACCTTGGGGGTCCTTCGATAAGAAAATAAAAGCCTCAGGGTACTAGCAATTCATTACAATTTCCACATCACCTTAAAAGCGAAATGTTACGAGTCAAAACAGTGTTTATTTTTTTTTTAAAGTCTCAGTCCTTCACAAAACCTGGGAACAAGACAAGAACGTTCACCTGATTAGACTGAATCAGATTCCATATCAAGATTCACTTTATCAAAAAAGTTTCATATATTGAATACAAATGTCTGTTTCATTCAGAAAATAAATAAATAAAACATACACTTTATGTGGTTAGGGTGTATAAAATCCATTTTCATGAATAAAATTTAATGCTGCGACCACTCCATTGCTAAAATTCTCTTAACACTGATATGATCCCTGTGTGCAAGCTGAATGCCAGAACAGTATAAATCACCCAGTCCCTGTGTCTGCTTTGAGACATAACTGATAGAGTGGTATGATGCACTATGGCTTGGCAGATTAGCACATAGGACCTGCTCATGAGGTCACCAAATATGATTGTGACATCATTCAATTGGTTTACATCTGCAATGTTCAGGTGTGAAACTTATGTATTTGCCCCACAACAGTATGCAGGGTAATGTAGTCATGGAGTCTTAGTTGTACTGAACTGTAAACCTGAAGATGAGAGACATCATTTTTAATATTTTTGTAGCTCAAAGGTTTGGTTGTATTGAATATTAAAATTGCCATTAATCTCATACACAGCTGCTACCACTAATAATGGATAAAGCTAAAAAGAACTGCATATGTTATTATTAATGAAAATTTGTGTCAGAAGAGACTCAGAGCCAGATTCGCTGCTCTTCAAATTTTCATTGATACTGTTGATTCCACTCTTAGTTTCAGAACACTACTACCGTAGGTTCTCTCTCGCAGTATGTGGGAGTAGTGGTAATGAGGGAACAAAGTTTATGGAGGAATATGACTTACACTGGTACATAGGATATATGTTAGTTCACGGAAATGATATTAATGGAAAAACTGCCTGTAATAACTGTAATTATTCGTGGAAATCTGCTTTCCAGGTGAGTAATATAGGTAACTATCGACAGTCACATGGTAAACATCGCCAAGATAAAAAAGAAGCAATGAAAAAACAAGAAACCTAAAAACTCGTCTTGCAAGAGGCCTACTACAAAAAGAGTGCCATGTTGCATTAATAATAGGTATGTGGCTGCAGTGGGTAGATAGCCAAAGACAAAGAAGTATAATTTTGACAATGACTGTATTTCTTTTCCCAGACAATAAATAATTTCAAAAACATACTTTTGACCATAGAAACAGTACGGAAAGCATCTGATGATTTGTTTACACTCAAGTGGGCATAAATTCATAATTGGATCCTTCTAATGACCTCCAGATGCACCTCCAAACGTATCCAAAACTTTAGAAAAAAAAACAAATTTCAGTAGTACGTAAGTTTCCCAATCATATTGTTATTGAGGAGACTTCAATTGTGGCTGTGACAAGACATCCTGCAAAACACTATAAAATGGATCCTCTGAGAACTACCTAGAACAGATTTCTCGGAAGTCTACTTATGATGGAAATATCTAACAGCAACCAATAGACCTGAACCCTTTGAGGATGTCTACATAGAAACTGGTACCAGTGGCCATGAGGCAACTGTAGCTACAATGATTACTAAAGTACACAGGGCAACTAACACAAGTAGAAGGGTTATATTTTCAACAAACTAGGTAAAAGGGGCATGCAGTAATGTAGTACCTCAGTAATAACTTGAAACATTTAGCTCCAGAGAGGAGCATGTAAGAGGAACATGGTACAGGTTTACAAGAGTAGTTCACTGTACATTTGATAGATATGCACCCAGCAGAACAGTTCATGATGCGAGAGACCCTCCATGGCATACAGTCTCTGTAAAGAAACAGACTACTATACAATAGATATAAAACAGACCATAGGGTTAGAGATAAGGAGATACTGAATGATACATGTTTGGCACTCTAGAGGCAATGTGTGAAACCTTGAACAACTACTGTAGCTTATTATTATCTGTCACAAAACCTCACAAAATTTTGGTCATGTGTAAAGGCTGTTAGTAGAATGAAAGTTAATGTCTAGATACTCATGGATGAAACGGGGATTGAAATAGAGGTTAGCAAAGAAAAAGGAGAAACTTGCATTTCAAATGATCCTTCGCAAATGAAAATCAATAGGTACTGCCCTAATTTAGTTCTCGCTCATCTGCAAAGATAAATGATATAGATGTTAGTATCAGTACTGTTGATGAACAGCTGAAATCGCTAAAATTGAACAAAGCTCCAGGCCCCAATGGAATCCCTATCGGATCCTCTATCAAATTTGTGCCTGATCTAGCTTCTCTTTTAACTATAATCTAGTATAGGTCCCTCGAACAAAAAAACTCTGCCCAGTAGTTGGAAGATAGCGCAGGTCACACCTGTCTACAAGAGTAGTAGTTAAAGTGATGGTACCATCTAGTATCCTTAACATCCATTTGCTGTAGATTCTTAGAACATAATGAGGTACCTCAAACAGAATGGCTGCCTCCATGCCAACCAGCATAGATTCCGAAAACATCAATCATGTGAAACCCAACTCGCACTTTTCCAACATGACATGCTGAAACCCACTTATCAATGCAGTCAAGTAAATGCAGTATATTTCAGAAACGTATTTGACTCCATAGCACATCTACATCATACTCCAGCACAAAACAGTGTGTGGTGGAGGGTACTTGTGATGCCTCCTTCCCTATTTCACTTGCAAATGGCATGTGGCAAGAATGATTGTCAGTAAGCCCTTGTATTATTAGCTCTAGTTTTTCAAATTTTCTCCTCGTGGTCATTTGTGACATGTATGCGAGTGGAAGTAATACTCTGAGGTGACTAAAGTCATGGGACAGCTGCATGGAGATGGCAGTAGTATCGTGTACAGGAAGCATTAAAGGGTAGTGCATTGACAGAGCTGTCATTTGTACTCAAGTGCTTCAAGTGAATTGTTATCGACATGACTATGACCACACGAGAGGAACAAATAGACTCTGAACGTGAAATGGTAGTTGGAGCTAGACACATGGGACATTCATTAACAAATTCAATATTCTGAGATACACAGTTTCAAGAATGAATCAAGAATACCAAATTTCAGGTATTACCCTTCACCACAGACAATGCAGTGGCCGACAGCCTTCACTTAATGACAGAGTAGCGGCATTTGCCTAGAGTTGTCAGTGTAAACAGACAATCAACACTGCGCCAATAACAGCAAAAATCAACATGGGGCATATGACGATCGCATCCTTTAGGACAGTGCAGCGAAATTTGGCGTTAATGGGGTATGGCAGCAGGTGATTGATGTGAGTGCCTTTGGTAATAGCACGACATCGGCTGTAGCGCCTCTCCTAGGCTTGTGACTATATATATGTTGGACCCTAGGCGACTGGAAAACCCTGGCCTGGTCAGATAAGTCCTGATTTCAGTTGGTAAGAACTCATTGTAGAGTTTGAGTGTGGCACAGACCCCACAAAGCCATGGACCCAAGTTGTCAGCAAGGCACTGTGCAAGCTGGTAGTGGCTCCATAATGGTGTGGGCTGTATTTACATGGAATCGACTGCGTCCTCTGATCCAGATGAACTGACTGTTGACTGGAAATGGTTCTGTTCAACTACTTGGATACCATTTGAAGCCATTCATGGACGTCGTGTTCCCAAACAATGGTGGGAATTTTTATGGATGACAATCCACCATGTCACCAGCCCACAGTTGTTTGCAATTGGTTTGAACAACATACTGGACAATTTTAAGTGAATGGTTTAGCCACCCAAATCGCCTGACATGAATCCCATCGAACATATTTGTGACATAATCGAGAGATCAATTTGTGCACTAAATCTCTCACCGGCAACGCTATCGCATTGTGGATGACAATAGAGGCAGGATGGCTCAGTATTTCTACAGGGGACTATCAACGACGTGTTGAGTCCATGCCATGTCGAGTTGCTGTCCTACGCTGGGCAAAGGGTGGCCCAAAACGATATTAGGAGGTGTCCATGACTTTCGTCACCTCATTGTATGTTGTCCGACTCTTCTCAGAGAGTATTGTCTCGAAATTTCACTCGTAAACCTCTCCATGATGCACACCACCTCTCTTTAATGTCTGCACTGGAGTTTGTTGAGCATCCGCCGACTAGACAATCCCATGATAAACCCACCAGTCTTCGTTGGATCTTCTCTATCTCTTCTATCATTCCTATCTGAAAAGTATCCCAAACTGATAAACAGTACTCTACAATCAGTCAAACTAGCGCATTGTTAGCCACTCCCTTCGTGGATGAGTTACATAGATTCTTCCTATGTATCTCACTCTAGCATCAGGATCCTACTATTTGTTTTATGTGGTCATTCCACTTAAAGTTGCCCTGGATATTTACCCCTAGATATGTTACTGTAGATACTTTTTCCAGCAAGTTGTCATCAATAGTGTAGTTTTACAGCAGTGGATTTATTTTCCTATATATGCAAAATATGTTACATTTATGTACATACAGAGTCATTTGTCAATCATCTATAGGTCATTCTACAAATCGGTACTGTCTACTGGCGTTGCTAAATTCTTGTTGACAACCGCATCACCTGTGAACGGTCTTAAAAAGCTTCAAACACTTTTTAATAGATGGCCCATCGTTGTGTAGGGAGTGCGACCACGGTGGGGGAGGCAGGAGTGTGGACACATCGTTGGGCCAGAAGCTGTGGCTCAGGGGTCAAGCTTCCGGCCATACCCCGCCATCTGTCCTCCGCTCTGGCGGAAATGTCCCCCGGAAAACGACCAGAAGGGTACGCGTCCACCTTCTGCTGCCATGAAGCAGATGAAGATGGCGGCGACTGCTGCGGTGTGGGTGGGTCCGGCTCCATTGGGAGGACGAGAGGACGCAGAGGAGGAGAATACCCCATCTCAATGTGGTCGTCCCTCGGTGTCGTGATGACACCCTCTGGCACCTGCTGTGGCCGCGCTGTCCTCTGGACCTGTGAATCTGGAGGAAGATGGACTGAAAGACCATCATGTATACGACAGAGGCGAAGTTTATTTTGATGGTAGCACTGCAAGCCATCGGGACCTGAAAGAAGATACATGCAAGCGCCAAGTCGACGGACGATATCGCCTCGCGCCCACCGTCTGCTACCGCTAAAAACCCTGTGAAAGACAATATCATGTGGCGCGAAGCAATACTTGCGACCTTCCTTCAGATGCTGAGGAGGGTGGAGCAGTATCCGATGGTGGCGGCCGTGAAGCAATTCCACTGGCGATGGTCCATCTCGTGGGTACGAATGATATGAGGCAAGAAACAGTTGCAATGCTTGTCCCCTAGTGTGAGCGGAGCAAAGTTTGGTCATCTGCTGCTTGAAGGTTCTAACAAAACGATCCGCATCACCGTTTCACTGTGGATGGAATGGTGCATTAGTGAGATGCTGTATGCCATTGCGTTCACAGGATGTTTCAAATTCATTGCACCTGAACTGAGGGCCGTTGCCTGTCACTATTACTTCAGGTAAACGTTCTAGGCAAAAAAAAAAAAAAAAAATCGATGACAACACCTGAACTGTGCTACGTGACGTTGTCGAGTTCGTTGAGACAGAAAAAGGAAACTTGCTATATGAGTCAACCACAGTCAACCAGCGTGTGTTCCAAAAAGGTCCCACAAAGTCTGTGTGCACATGTTACCATGGCGATTGCCACTTAGGTGAAGCAGAGAATTTTTGTGGCAGAGCGGACTGATTTTCCGCACATGCGTGATACTGTGACGTAATCAGTTCTATTTGGACGTCCATCCTGCCAAGTACAGTGTCGACGCACCAACTGTTTCGTACAAACAATCCCCCAGTGTCCTTGGTGGAGTAACTGCAACACTTCTTTTTGCAAAGCTTTAGGGATCAACACACATGACTGTCCACTATTATTTTGAACAAGATTCACACCTTTCTGTTCAGCGAGGCTGTGCTGACGTACAAAGTATCGTCGCACTACAGAGCTTTTTATGCTATTCAACGAGTGAGGCCGAGATGTGCGATTATAATTGAGCAAAATGTTCAAATCTGAATCAGCGTCCGTGGTCTATGCAATTTTCTTATAGTTCAGCGGAAACGGCCGAAGCAATTCAGAATCCTGAGCATCGATGTGACATCAAGATGCAGCAGAAGCGTCAAAGACAGGGCCAATCAAAAGATGTGAATGTGCGCCCGCATTAGTATGTTGAGCTGTCGGACGATACACAATATCACACTGGTATTGAGACAAGAAGAAAGCCCGTCTTTGCACCTTTTGGACAGTTTGTACAGGAACCGGTTTCGTTGGATGAAACAAGGACTGCAAAGCCTTGTGATCCGTTACTAACTAGAATTTTCTGCCGTACAAATAGTGGTGGAATTTGATGACACCATACACAATAGCCAAAGCCTCTTTTTCAATTTGTGAATAGTTACGTCGAGCTTTGGACAACACTTTTGATGGGAAAGCAATAGGCATGTTTTTATCACCAATTCTGTGCGAAAGCACTGCACCGATTCCTTAAGAGGAAGCGTCAGCTTGCAATACAACGGGTTTGTCAGGATCAAAGTGAACTAAGCATCGATCACTGAACAATGTATCTTTAAATTTTTGAAAAGCTACTTGGCACTCATCTGTCCAAACAAAGGGGACATTCTTGTCGCGCAAGCGAGGAGCTATGATTTGTGCAGCATTCGGTATGAACCGAATATAATTGTTCATTTTCCCTAAGACTGACTGCAATTCTGTGACATTGCAAGGAAGTGGCAAGTCTTGTATGGCTAACAATGCAACTGAAAAGGATGTATACTTTGACTGTTTATGACATGAGCAAGATACTGCAACTTAGGTTTACAAAAATCGCACTTGTCCAGTCTACACTTCAGTCAGGCATCAGATAACACACGAAACAAAGCACATAAATTTGCAATATGTTCTTCAGGTGTCCGACCTGCTACTACAATATCGTCCAAGTTTGAACAGTTTGGCACTTGTGCAGTCAGCTGTTCCAAATATCATTGGGAAAATGGCGGGTGTGCAAGCACTGCCAAAAGGCAAATGCAAATATTTAAACAAGTCCAAATGAGTATTTACTAGACACACTTTTTGAGATTCTCCAAAAAATGGTTCAAATGGCTCTGAGCACTATGGGACTCAACTTCTGAGGTCATTAGTCCCCTAGAACTTAGAACTAGTTAAACCTAACTAACCTAAGGACGTTACAAACATCCATGCCCGAGGCAGGATTCGAACCTGCGACCGTAGCGGTCTTGCGGTTCCAGACTGCAGCGCCTTTAACCGCACGGCCGCTTCGGCCGGCTGAGATTCTTCATCGAGTGGTATCTGAAGATATGCGTCACGCAAATCAGTTTTTGAAAAGTAGCGTCCAGCGCCTAATTTGTCCATGAGATCTTCTGGGTGTGGCAATGGATAAGTATCAATAACAGTTTGTGGGTTGACTGTAGACTTGAAGTCAACACAGAGGTGAATGTGACCTGAAGGTTTGGGGAGCAAACCCAGTGGACTTGCCCATTGACTAGCTTGTATGAGCGCAATAACCCCACAATCTTGCTATCCTTTTCAGTTCAGCAGCGACTTTGTCCCGTAATGCGATGGGAACAGTTCTGGCCCGGCAAAATTTCGGCTGATTATTGTGTTTCATAGTAATATGGACAACAAAATTGTTAGCTCTGCCTAAACCTTCAGAAAAGAGTTCTGGGAATCCTTTTAGCAAGCTAGCTACACTGTCTTTTGCACTGCATGTGGATACTGACAAAACATTGTCCTGAATGTTAAAGCCAAACAAATTAAATGAATCAAGACCAAATATGTTCTCACACTTGCGTGATTTTAGCTCTGTAAAAGTCACTGTTTGCGTATGCGAGCGATACATAGCAGGCAAATTACATGTTCTGAGAACGGGAAGGTTTTGTCCATTACAAGCCGTCAGTTGCGTGCTGGTTTTAGACAGGCCTGGGGAGCCTAACAGTTCATATGTGTGACGATTTAGCAATGTGACAGAGGCACCCATGTCCAATTGAAATTTGCCACAAATGAGTAAATGAATAAAAAGTTCGTTTGACTGGCGTATCACGGTCGCAGGTTCGAATCCTGCCTCGGGCATGGATGTGTGTGATGTCCTTAGGTTAGTTAGGTTTAAGTAGTTCTAAGTTCTAGGGGACTGATGACCTCAGAAGTTAAGTCCCATAGTGCTCAGAGCCATTTGAACCATTTTTTGACTGGCGTATCACTAACGAAATGCATGCTTGCTAGTTGCAGTCTTGGAGTATACTGCATTAATGACATAGGCCTTGTGGCAAGAGTTTTGTGAGTAGTCTGAATTCTGATGTTTGTTCCATTGCAAATACGGATTGTACATGTCCTTTCCTACCACAAGCGTAACACTAAGCTTGTCAGGAGGGGCAGTCTTGGCGTTTGTGCCGTAACACCTAGGGCAAGACTTAATTTTGTTACCCTGTATAGCTGTCTGTTTAGCAAACTCCTTATGCGGCGTGGAACGTTGTTTAGTTGGCACGGCTAACGCACGGTGTCGGTGCGTAATGGGGCGATCACAAGCAAGGAACTCAACCTGACAAGTAGCTGGCCGCTCAAATGTATGAGCTGACAAGGCACCAGAATCGTACTGATCAGCGCCGGCTTTAGGGTGGGGCGACTCGGGCGGTCGCCCAGGGCGCCGGGGCCCAAGGGGCGCCACGTATTAAACGCATGTAAAAAAAAATTACAATTTACAATCACCCATTTCGCGAAACTAAAATATTATTCAGTCTCATTCAACATACGTCGCTAATCTCATGAATGCGCGATGAATTCGGGGTAGCAGAAGAGAAATCATGCTGAATGCAATCTTCGTATTGTCTGCAACCATCCGTGTTTGACGCGGGCTAGCACGGGCTCTACCAAAGCGCCTCTCTTATTTGTTTCAAGAACTGCAACAAGGAAGAGCCCATGCAGCCGCACCATCTCTCGTTTACAACAGAAACTACCGGTCGCTCCAAATAAAAGAAAATACAGACTGTGAAATATACATTACATTATGATTTAATTAATACGAATGTATTTATATCGAATATTTGTGACTTAATGACTCATGTACATTAATTAATAGATCATGCAATGCGTGCACTGCATTCATAGAGAATTCTCCCCTAACTTACTGAAATAATACAGCGCCACACAATGTTTGTTAGACTGCATATGTTGGCAGCGCTACGATTTGCACCCGCATGTCAGTAATTGTCAGTAAGAGTCGGAGGCAGCGGTCATGTTTTCATGGCTGAATAATTGTGAGTGAAACGAGTGTCGTGACTGTGTCAACATTTTAATTTTCTGGTAGGTGCGAAAAACATTTTTATCTTTCAGTTCAGGTTTTTTTCTAGTTACGTCTACTGATAGGTGAATTTCTTTATTTGTTATAGATCGAATATTGTGGTCGCGAAATAGAGCAGTGTCCAAGCAATAATTTGTCAAATTATTAAATCATGCCAGAAGAGAAGGAAATGATTAAAAAAAAGCTTTCTGGTTCAGAAAATCGGAAAAGAAAAGCTGAAAAAGAAAAAGTTATTGAAGAAACTAAAAAGCACATGAATATTTATAAGTACCTTAAAGGAAATTCTAAGGCAAATACTTCAGATATTGAATCAAAAGTCCATGTATCAGCAAATATTTCTTCAGACTGTGAACAATTATACACAAAAAATATACAATCACCTATTGAAGGTGATCAAATTGACCAGCGCAGTACATCTTTGCATGAATCCTCTGGTATTTCTCCAAGTCAAAATCAACACATGACATCTATGGTCGATGAAAGTATCAACGTTCTTGCAATAAAAGAATACAATGTTTCTGATGTAGATACGTGGCCAAAAGTACTTAATGCTAGAGATATAGATCGCATTATAATATGTGGACCCTCACAAGTATGTCTAAATAACTTTCCAAAAGATGAAAATGGACGTCATTTCTCTTCAACTCATTACACAAGAAAACTATCAAACGAAGAAACTATCAGACGACGGTGGCTAGTTTATTCTGTATCAAACGACAGTGTCTTTTGCTTTTGTTGTCGACTGTTTGATTTAAAGTCAACTACTAATTTGTCTACCACTGTGGGTTTCAGAAATTGGAAACATTTAAGTGAAGCTCTGAAACTGCATGAAAATAGTCCTAACCACAAAAAAGCATTTACTCAATGGACTGAAGCTGAAATCAGGTTTAAAGCTGGATTAACTATTGACAAGGAAGAACAAAAGCTAATTTCTAAAGAAAGTTTACGATGGAGCAATGTGCTTCAAAGATTGATGCACATTACTTTGTATTTGGCTGAAAATAATATGGCATTCAGAGGGTTATCAGATAAATTATTTACCCCAAATAATGGAAAATTCTTAGGTCTTGTACAGTTATTGGCAAAGTTTGATCCAATCATGGAAGAGCACGTCAGACTGGCATTGAATGGTGATTTGGCTGACCATTATTGCGGCAAAAATATACAAAATGAATGAATAGAACTCATGGCATCACACGTTATGTCTACAATCGTATCCCGCATAAAGGGTTCAAAGTGTTATGCAATCATGGCTGACTGTACTCCAGATATAAGCCACAAAGAACAACTTTCGATAATTTTAAGATGCGCCGACACAACAGAGGATGGCGTAAGTGTAAAAGAACATTTCATCTCATTTCTGCAAATAGATGATACAACCGGTGAAGGCCTCACAGAAAGCATTTTAAAAACATTGAGTGATCTTGACCTTAACATTAATGACTGCAGAGGACAGGGCTACGATAACGGCGCGAACATGAAGGGGAAAAATAAAGGCGTCCAGAACAGAATTAAGAAGTTAAATCCACTAGCTTTTTTTGTGCCATGTGGATGCCATAGTTATAATTTGGTATTGTGTGATGCGGCAAAATCATCAGTAAAATCCGTGACACTGTTCGGAATGTTACAAAAAATGTTTAATCTATTTGCTGGATCGGTAAATAGATGGAAAATTTTGACCGACCATTTGGAGATATACACCCTGAAAAATGTAAGTGTCACACGCTGGGAAGCTCGAATTGATAGCGTCAAAGCGGTTCGTTATCAATTATGCAAAATGCATGACGCTTTGGTTTCCTTGGCCGATGCTACTGAACAAAGCGATGCTGCGGTGTCACACGAAGCGACAACACTAGGAGGACAATTAAAAGACTTCAGCTTCATTGTTTCTCTCGTGACATGGTATGGTGTTCTGTTTCAAATTAACGTTGTGAGTAAAGCAAGTCAGTCACCCACAATCAACTTTGTCGAGTTTATGGGAATCCTTGACAAATGTTGCTCTTATTTGGAAACATATAGACAAACAGGTTTCGAACAAGCTATTGTAACAGCAACTGAACTGGCTTCCGATCTTGATACGCAGCCATTATTTAAACCACAAATGCGATTAAGACGTATTAAATGCAGGCCGGGTGAAGAGGCTGTTGATGATCAAATAACTGACCCAAAAAAGAAGTTTAAAGTAGAGTTTTTCAATGCACTGTTGGACACCGTCCACATATCCATGAAAGAAAGATTTGAACAGATGCAAGAATTTTCTGTGATGTGGAGTTTCTTGTTTGACATTTAAAAAAATCAAAATAAAGAAGAACTAATACAATGCTGTTCTAAATTACAAGAAAAGTTAACTGTCAACATGAAGTCAGATATTGATGGAAATTTGCTGTGCGACGAAATTTTAGGCCTGCAACACTATCTCGAAGACAGCCAGGCAACGCCTATTGAAGCCTTAAACTTCATAAAAAAGCATAATCTTCAAGAGTTATATCCCAACATCTGGATAACGTTACGTATTTTGCTAACAATACCAGTGACTGTCGCAAGCGGCGAACGCAGTTTTTCCAAACTGAAGTTGATAAAAACGTACTTGCGGTCTACAATGTCTCAAACAAGACTAACCAGTTTGGCCTCACTGTCCATTGAAAATGAAGTTGCAGAAAACCTGGACTTTGCTAATCTGATCAGAGACTTTGCCGACAGAAAAGCGAGAAAAGTAAAATTTTAGTCGTTTATAATTGTTTTTCATTAGGCGTAATATGTTTTGTGTTCAGATGACTGACAGAAAATATAGGTTTATGGCTTATAGTTATATTAAATTCAATAAAAATATGGTACCCAATTCAAAATTAGTGTTTTTTCGTTATACATATTACCTCCTATATATAAAAATCAATTGTTGTGTGTTAGTCTCACCAAAACAAAGAAATGGCTTGATCAATTTGAATAATTTTTGTTTTGTTTTGTTCGCTTTAGTACAGGGGTGCTTCAGAAAAGAAAAGAAATATTTGGGATATACAAGCCTGTTTCAACCACATTTTACGCATCTTTTCTTTGTGTGGAACACGCAAAAACAATTTTCTGGAGTTGTTGTAGATGTACAGTGCAGTACTACGCAATATTTTTAGACAATTTCCCAAAACGTGAATGCCCAAACAATATATCACTGCTATACTGACTGTTACGGCAGCGACAGCAGCATGCTGGACTGATGTCACAGGCTACACAAGACTCACATGGAGCGTCTTAGCGGGCTTTCAGATTATTTGGATTTCATTTCCATTTAAAAAAATAAAATACTCAAATTTACGATGGAAAAAACCATGTTATGATCATAAGATGACGCCATTAACCACTTAAGACGATTTCTAGAAAACAGTCAAATACCGTGTTGCAAAGCACTGCCAGGTTCGCTATTTATACAATAAAGGGCGCCAACTGGACGACTCGCCCGGGGCACCTGGATGGCTAAGGCCGGCCCTGGTACTGATCTAGTACTTGCACTACCTGCTGAAATGATGGGCCTGACTGTTTCAAAATCCGTTCTCTGATTTTGACGTCAGGCACATTGTACATGATCGCATCACGCAACATAACGTCTGAATATATATCACCGCAAGCACATTTGAATTTGCATTTCCTTTTCATACCCTGCAAATCAGTTACCCACTCCTGATAAATTTGTTCTGACCATTTTTTGCACACACACTTAACGAATGCCATCCTGACACACCAACACTTCCCTGACTTTTGGAAGGCGGCCAAGGTCCTGATGTTCAGGAAGCCAGGGAAAGACCACTCCCTCCCACAAAATTACTGACCCATCAGTCTGCTGTGTTCGCTCAGCAAGATTGTTGAGAAGGTAATACTGAAATGTATCACTAGGCATTGCATCGCCAACGACACCCTAAGACCGGAGCAATTTGGCTTTAGGAATCACCACTCGACAACACAACAACTCCTCCGCGTAGTCGAACATATAACACACGGCTACGACATGAGCAAAGCCACAGGGGCCGTGTTCCTAGACATCGAAAAGGCTTTCGATCGTCTCTGGCACAACGGACTCATACACAAACTAAGCGAAGCTGGATTCCCAGACGGACTCGTACGTATCATACACTCATATCTCACGAACAGATGTTTCAACACTAACTTGCAGGATAAACAATCAACACAACACGGTATCCAGCTGGAGTACCCCAAGGGAGCATCCTAGGGCCCATCTTGTTTAACCTGTACATTAATGACTTCCCAGCGACACAAAACAAGACGTTAGCCGTCTACGCGGATGACACAACCATCCTCGCGCAAGACTGGAAAGCGTCGAACATCAATTCACGAATACAGACAGCACTCAGAACAGCTGAGCCTTGGTTGGAGCGATGGCGTATTAAAGTAAACGTCGACAAGTGCGAAGCAGTTCTGTTCACACGCAGACCGAAACTACTGCGCAAACACCAACACTGTAGGCCAATAACACTACATATACGCCCAATACGTTTCCGAGAGAAAGTCAGGTACCTTGGTGTCTGGCTGGACCGGAAACTTACATGGGGGGACCACATCGAATACGTTGCCAACCGAGTGCACGCGAGGCTCAAACAGCTCTACCCAATGCTCAACAGGGAAAGCACACTGAATAGGAGGGTGTCGAGGTCCTTATACATGACACTGATTAGACCTCTAATGACGTACGCAGCTCCCGTCTGGGGATATGCAGCTCCCACACGACTGCGCCGCCTGCAGATCATACAGAACAAGGTGCTACGAATCATTAGCAATGCTCCACGCTACACACGCACCGTGGATCTTCACCATGAATACCGCCTTGATACCCTCAAGGAAGTATTCAAAAAACACGCCACACGACTATACAGGAACTTGAGACACTCGAACAATCCTTTCATCGTCACTCTGGGAAACTACGATCACAACCACAGGTGGAAACACAAGCGGCCAAAGACACTGCTAGCTAGGGCATAGCCACCTATGGTTAACTAACATACGCAAACAGCGACAAACGTCGGCAAGCCCCTGCATATCAGCAACACTGACTGGCAACTACCAGCTGCTATTAGTGCCGACCAACAGGCCACAGCAGGGACACCGACGAGCTCGCCCACAGACGCACAAACAATCTGCCAACATTCCCTCACACTGTGCCTCCGGTATATGACCTATCGGACACAAGATCGATAACAAACCTAACTGTTGCAGGATGCTGACGCTGAACGAGGACTCTGTACCAGCACCCAGCGCCAGCCGCCGAGCAGCACTAACGCACAACGTCAAGGTATCGACATGCATGATACCCACTACTAACAAAGCCTATCCTTACACAACCTATCGCAGGCAGCAAGACAACTGCTACTGCTCTTGCCGCCTGACCTAACTTTCGCAGAGGTTTTTTTCCCTTGGCCCTTGCCTTGGCACTTTTTTTCCTCTGCCCTTCAAACCACTACCCTTCGTCAGATTTCGACCAATCTATCTCCAGATGTGCGCGTATTTTATCACATCCACAAGAAAACCTAAATCGGGCAAGGTATAAGTATCTTTTTTACCCATTCGCCGAGTGTACAAGTTAGGTGGGTCGACAACATATTCCTGTCATGTGACGCACATGCCGTCACCAGTGTCCTATAGAATATATCAGATGTGTTTTCCTGTGGAGGAATCGGTTGACCTATGACCTTTCGATCAAATGTTTTCGGTTCCGATTGGAGAAGCACGTCCTTTCGTCTACTAATCGCACGGTTTTGCGATGCGGTCGCAAAACACAGATACTAAACTTATTACAGTGAACAGAGACGTCAATGAACGAACGGACAGATATAACTATGCAAAAATAATGAAAGTAAAATTTTCGTTTGTGCGAAGACTTGAACCAAGGACCTCTCCTTCTGCAGCTGCTCACGCTACCACGAGACCATGGCGTTCCTGAGCTCCCGTCTTCCTTGATGTTACCTATGTAGCCCATGGACTACTCAGTTTGTATATTTTGCTTATTTTTTCACAGTTTCACACAACTTCTTCCTGTTTTCTCAATTGATCTGTGTTCGGTTTATCAAGGCCTATCCACTGTGCCAAGTTATAACTAAATCTGAGGGGGGTGCGATGGGGAGGTTCCATTGTTAGTGTATTGGTTTCTTGGTAGGGAGAATGTTATGTTGGATGGAGAGTCAACGACGGATGTAACAATAACTTCGAATGCGCCCCAGGGGATTGCATTGGGGCCATTGCTTTTCATGTTGTGTATTAACGATCTTACAGACAATATATGGTAGGTCTTTCCCATCCCTTAAGACCGTGCTTGGAACGTGCTTGTTTAAAGCATATTGTACCATGCTTCTCATTTTTTCTATTCATGCATATTTATCAAATGTATGATTCTAAGGGGTATCAAGCGAAATTTGTGACTGGCTTGATGATTTATTTGTAGGGAGGGCACAGTGCGTCATGTTGGGTGAAGAGTCAACAACAGATATAGCAGTAACTTCGAGCGTCGTCCAGGAAATTGCATTGGGGCCCTTTCCATTCATGTCGTGCAATAACGATCTTGCAGACAATATTACTACTAACCTCACTCTTTTCACAGATGATGCAGTTATCTATAATGAAGTACCGTCTGAAAAAAAAACTGCACAAATAGTCAGTCAGATTATAATGATATTCCAAAGTGATGCAAATACTAACAACTTGCTTTAAGTATTCAAAAATGTAAAATTGTGCTCTTCACAAAATGAAAAGACATAGTATTCTATGACTGCGGTATCAACAAGTTATGGTTGGATCAGTCAACTCATACAAATACCTTGACGTAATAATTTTAAGCAATATAAAACGAAATCATCAAATATAGCTCACCCGCAAATAAAGCAAGTGGCAGACTTCGCTTTAATTGTAGAATACCAGGGAAATGCAATCAGTCTACAAAGGATATACCTTACAAATCACTCATGCGACCCAGTCCAGAGTATTGCTCAAAAGAATGGGACCTGTAACAAACGGGACTAACAGTGGATACTGAATTTATACAGAAAAGGGCAGCATCAATGGTCACAGGTTTATTTGACTCTTGGGAGAGTGTCTACATCTATACTCCGCGAGCCACCTTACGGTGTGTGGCGGAGGGTACTTATTGTACCACTATCTGATCCCCCCTTCCCTGTTCCATTCACGAATTGTGCGTGGGAAGAACGACTGCTTGTAAGTCTCCGTATTTGCTCTAATTTCTCGGATCTTTTCGTTGTGATCATTACGCGAGATATATGTGGGCGGTAGTAATATGTTGCCCATCTCTTCCCGGAATGTGCTCTCTCGTAATTTCGATAATAAACCTCTCCGTATTGCGTAACGCCTTTCTTGAAGTGTCCGCCACTGGAGCTTGTTCAGCATCTCCGTAACGCTCTCGCGCTGACTAAATGTCCCCATGACGAATCGCGCTGCTTTTCGCTGGATCATGTCTATCTCTTCTATTAATCCAACCTGGTAAGGGTCCCATACTGATGAGCAATACTCAAGAATCGGACGAACAAGCGTTTTGTAAGCTACTTCTTTCGTCGATGAGTCACATTTTCTTAGAATTCTTCCTATGAATCTCAACCTGGCGCCTGCTTTTCCCACTATTTGTTTTATGTGATCATTCCACTTCAGATCGCTCCGGATAGTAACTCCTAAGTATTTTACGGTCGTTACCGCTTCCAATGATTTACCACCTATGGCATAATCGTACTGGAATGGATTTCTGCCCCTATGTATGCGCATTATATTACATTTATCTACGTTTAGGGAAAGCTGCCAGCTGTCGCACCATGCATTAATCCTCTGCAGGTCCTCCTGGAGTACGTACGAGTCTTCTGATGTTGCTACTTTCTTGTAGACAACCGTGTCATCTGCAAATAGCCTCACGGAGCTACCGATGTTGTCAACTAAGTCATTTGTGTATATTGTAAACAATAAAGGTCCTATCACGCTTCCCTGCGGTACTCCCGAAATTACCTCTACATCTGCAGATTTTGAACCGTTAAGAATGACATGTTGTGTTCTTTCTTCTAGGAAATCCTGAATCCAATCACAAACCTGGTCCGATATTCCGTAAGCTCGTATTTTTTTCACTAAACGTAAGTGCGGAACCGTATCAAATGCCTTCCTGAAGTCCAGGAATACGGCATCAATCTGCTCGCCAGTGTCTACGCCACTGTGAATTTCTTGGGCAAATAGGGCGAGCTGAGTTTCACATGATCTCTGTTTGCGGAATCCATGTTGGTTATGATGAAGGAGATTTGTATTATCTAAGAACGTCATAACACGAGAACACAAAACATGTTCCATTATTCTACAACAGATTGACGTAAGCGAAATAGGCCTATAATTATTCGCATCTGATTTATGACCCTTCTTGAAAATGGGAACGACCTGCGCTTTCTTCCAGTCGCTAGGTACTTTACGTTCTTCCAGCGATCTACGATAAATTGCTGATAGAAAGGGGGCAAGTTCTTTAGCATAATCACTGTAGAATCTTAAGGGTATCTCGTCTGGTCCGGATGCTTTTCCGCTACTAAGTGATAGCAGTTGTTTTTCAATTCCGATATCGTTTATTTCAATATTTTCCATTTTGGCGTCCGTGCGACGGCTGAAGTCAGGGACCGTCTTACGATTTTCCGCAGTGAAACAGTTTCGGAACACTGAATTCAGTATTTCTGCCTTTCTTCGGTCGTCCTCTGTTTCGGTGCCATCGTGGTCAACGAGTGACTGAATAGGGGATTTAGATCCGCTTACCGATTTTACATATGACCAAAACTTTTTAGGGTTCTTGTTTAGATTGTTTGCCAATGTTTTATGTTCGAATTCGTTGAATGCTTCTCTCATTGCTCTCTTTACGCTCTTTTTCGCTTCGTTCAGCTTTTCCTTATCAGCTATGATTCGACTACTCTGAAACCTATGATGAAGCTTTCTTTGTTTCCGTAGTACCTTTCGTACATGATTGTTATACCACGGTGGATCTTTCCCCTCGCTTTGGACCTTAGTCGGTACGAACTTATCTAAGGCGTACTGGACGATGTTCCTGAAATTTTTCCATTTTTGTTCCACATCCTCTTCCTCAGAAATGAACGTTTGATGGTGGTCACTCAGATATTCTGCGATTTGTGCCCTATCACTCTTGTTAAGCAAATATATTTTCCTTCCTTTCTTGGCATTTCTTATTACACTTGTAGTCATTGATGCAACCACTGACTTATGATCACTGATACCCTCTTCTACATTCACGGAGTCAAAAAGTTCCGGTCTATTTGTTGCTATGAGGTCTAAAACGTTAGCTTCACGAGTTGGTTCTCTAACTATCTGCTCGAAGTAATTCTCGGACAAGGCAGTCAGAATAATGTCACAAGAGTCTCTGTCCCTGGCTCCAGTTCTGATTGTGTGACTATCCCATTCTATACCTGGTAGATTGAAGTCTCCCCCTATTACAATAGTATGATCACGAAACTTCTTCACGACGTTCTGCAGGTTCTCTCTGAGGCGCTCAACTACTACGGTTGCTGATGCAGGTGGTCTATAGAAGCATCCGACTATCATATCTGACCCACCTTTGATACTTAACTTAACCCAGATTATTTCACATTCGCATTCGCTAATAACTTCACTGGATATTATTGAATTCTTTACTGCTATAAATACTCCTCCACCATTGGCGTTTATCCTATCCTTGCGGTATATATTCCATTCTGTGTCTAGGATTTCGTTACTGTTCACTTCCGGGTTTAACCAACTTTCCGTTCCTAATACTATATGCGCACTATTTCCTTCAATAAGAGATACTAATTCAGGAACCTTGCCCTGGATACTCCTGCAGTTTACCAATATTACGTTAACTTTTCCTGTTTTTGGTCTCTGAGGACGGACGTTCTTTATCAACGATGATAATGTCCTCTCTGGTAAGCCGTCAGGTATTTTATCGTTTCGCCCAAGGGGGGGTCCCTCTAACCTAAAAAACCCCCGTGTGCACGCCACACGTACTCTGCTACCCTAGTAGCTGCTTCCGGTGTGTAGTGCACGCCTGACCTGTCTAGGGGGGCCCTACAGTTCTCCACCCAATAACGGAGGTCGATGAATTTGCAACCATTATAGTCGCAGAGTCGTCTGAGCCTCTGGTTTAGACCCTCCACACGGCTCCAAACCAGAGGACCGCGATCGACTCTGGGCACTATGCTGCAGATATTAAGCTCAGCTTGCACTCCGCGTGCGATGCTGGTTGTCTTCACCAAATCAGCCAGCCGCCGGAAGGAACCAAGGATGGCCTCAGAACCCAAGCGGCAGGCGTCATTCGTTCCGACATGTGCTACTATCTGCAGCCGGTCACACCCAGTGCGTTCAATAGCTGCCGGAAGGGCCTCCTCCACATTACGGACGAGACCCCCCGGCAAGCACACCGAGTGCACACTGGCACACAGAAACTCTGAAGTAACTGACCTGGCAGACACTTGAAAACAGATGCAAACTATTCCACGAAAGCCTACTTACAAAGTTTCAAGAACAGGCTATAAAATATTTCTCTGGGAATATATCACAAGCCCCTACCTATTGCTCCCATAGGGATCGTGATGAAAAGACTAGATTAATTGCGTCACGCACGGACGCATTCAGTCAGTCATTCTTCCATGCTGCATACATAAATAGAACAGATAGAAGCCCTTATAACTGTTACCTGAATCTTCTCAGGAAGGAATTACAACAATTCCTTTCATGTTATTCTCTCGGTAAAGGATTTTGTGGATGGCTTGTGGTCCGCCGGTGAAAGCGATAGTACAATATTCCATATTTACGAACTTCCAGCATGCTGGAATAATTGCAGGTCAGCAACTTCCATTAATCAGTACAACTGAAACCAGCCAAAGTCGTAAATTTCACTTTTTTTATTTATTTACTTGATGACTAGTTTCGAGATGAGATCCATTTTCAAAGTGGGGTCAACGGAGGCGTCCGATACTACCCGTCAGCTTTGGGCCGTGACGTAAGGGTGTTGTGTTGTGTGACGTCATGAAGGTGCGGAGTTTAGTTTATGAGTGTGCTATGTTTGTAGATGTCGTCTTCTTGCGGTTGGTGGTGTCCTCTGGTGGTGTATTTTGTTCATTTGGGTGTAGCAGCTTGCAGTGTACATTTATCGGTCGTGACTGTTATAGAAGAACGGAAATTAGTTTCAGTGAGTTAAGAATTAAGTTTCCGTTGCGTTTATGTTATTGCGGTGTCGTTTGATGTTACTGGTTTGCTGTTTGTCACGCGGTAAGTCATTTAATTCAATTTGTGGCTTCTTTTGTTAGATATGGATATGGCTTCTAAGTTTAATAGTCTGCGTCTGCGGGCTGAAATGGGGCACCACATGTTGTCCGACATTAAGTTTCTTCTAATAAGATGGTGCTTCCTGTCAGTGACTCTAACTCGCTGCTCAAAGATGCTTAAAGGTAGATACCATTAGTTCAGGATAGTATCGATATCTGCACCCTTACATCTTCTCACTACATGTTTCCGAAATCTGCAAGAATTAAGGATTTTCGGAAGTATAAGGAGAATCCTCCACCTTAATGAAAAGAAGAAGAAAACAACAGAATTGTCCGGCAACGTAATGGAAATATTCCAGAAATAGAAATATAATAATGGATTGCAACGGCCACCTCGTTTTCATATCAGTCGTTTGAATTACAGACAATATCTTGCAAGAGCACACACATCGCATCAACCCCTACCAACTGATAATTCTTACACTGTTTGTTTATACATGACATAAACTACATAAACTCTTTAAGAAATACCATAAATTTTACAATCGTATTTAGATTCAGTCCATTTCCAAATCTCTTGGAATATTGTTTTAAAAACACATTAAACACATATATAAAAATTCAAAAGCAGATACTGATGAAATTAGCAAACATCAGAAACAGTTCACACTAGCAGTAAAGTATTTCTGTTTATGTGCAAAGGCATTAGTCTGGTGCTTTCCAAGCACCCTTACTTAGTGTAATAGTTGCATATTAAGCAAACATTTAAGACAAGATTTGACAACATGAAAGGATTTGAAAAACTCAGTATTGCTGGAAGGATATTCAAGAAAGAAACACCAGCCATTTCGTGCATTTAGTAGCACATCTTTTCACTGAAAACTTTATGCGCAGGGAGACACTACCGGTTACTATGGGAGCCACACACACGGAACACGCCACCATTGCTGCACTGTGAATTTGGCAATTTACTTACCTTCTTGCACTGATGAGTCTTATTGCACGCGAAGTCACGCGTGACGTCGTTATGACGTGTACACCCTATATCGAAGACGACATTGGCGGCGAATCGACTTTAGTAATCGTTCGAAACGCTAAACTGCAGTAGTCGTTTTTGCAGATGAATTAAAGGAACAGCTCATTATATCCTCAATTGGTATATTCACTGCTATTTGGGAAGCTATTGATGTCTTTATTTTCTTTGAAAATGCGAACCTGCCAACTTTTAGAAAAAAAGAGCTCACAATCTGCACTGTCAACAGTATATTTCTTTTTAAATGCGAAAATTGACGCCTAGTAGCAACGTCGTACGGAGTCCACGTTAAACTCGACGTAAGTAGGGAATTACCTTCAGAAATTCAGTTGTTAAAATTAATGATTGAATACATAGTATACACCATGTTCTCAACCAATCACAAATATAATTGAAGAACGGCATCAGTGTGTCTGAAGTTGTCCCAATACCTTTAGTTTATTAGTAAGGATTATTGAATCTGACCTATAAACACAGTTTTGAGGCCGGCCAGAGTGGCCGTGCGGTTCTAGGCGCTGCAGTCTGGAACCGCGTGACCGCTACGGTCGCAGGTTCGAATCCTGCCTCGGGTATGGATGTGTGTGATGTCCTTAGGTTAGTTAGGTTTAATTAGTTCTAAGTTCTAGGCGACTGATGACCTCAGAAGTTAAGTCGCATAGTGCTCAGAGCCATTTGAACCATTTGAACAGTTTCGAGATTTCCTTTCTGTGTGCCAGGTGCAGAATGTCTACTAAAAATATGCGACCAAACAGCTTTTTTCTCAAATGCCAGTTTCAAGTGACTATACCGAGCTGACAATTTGTGCAAATGGTCCTTTACATCAGTAAAATGCAAAGTTTTGTTAACATTACTCGGTTGACATTTACTTTCGACACATTTAAAAATTTGCAGGAGTACTTTCATTGCAGTTTCCAAATGATGATAAATACTGGATTGAACAATTCTATTTTCGAGTGAAATGTGATGAAGAAATTAAGCTACCTAGAAAAATAATCTGTGGCATGCTATGCCCTTCTGGATCTATGCTTCCTATGCCCCTCTTCGCACGCCACTAGGTATGGCGCTATACTGCGCAACTGCAGCGCCGAGGCTGTTCGCTGCTCCGCTCAACTGATCCACGTCGTCCTCCCAAGGCGTCCGGCTGGTTCGATTTCTCCTCTTTCCACTACTTTCCTCCAGGGCTGCCGAAGCTCGGAACACTGCCAACGATTGCCAACCGCTTCCTTGGGCGAGATTTGCTTACAAGGAAAACTGCCCATTGTACCCGCTCAGATTTAATGGTCAAATGGCTCAGAGGATAGCCCGTCACAAACTGAACAAACATCAAGCATGAAAACAGGAAGAAGGTCTACCGACCTGTGAAAAAGAAGCAAAATCGAAACAATGATCGATCCAAGCTCAAGATGTGCAGCATCAAGCGAATAGCAAGTATCATTGCGTCGTGGTTGTCGGTCACCGTTGGACTGTGATACTGGAGATCTGTGCTCAAATCTCCCTTGTGTCCCATTTTTTTCCACAAAATTATCAACATTCCTCCCAGTCAGGCTCTGTTCTCCTTCTGTAGTTTTGTCAGTTATCATACTATACATTGGTTATACAATATGATTCATGTGGTAAGAATATACACTGAAAGGCCAAAGAAACTGGTATAGCCATGCGTATTCAAGTACAGAGATGTGTAAACAGACAGAATACGGCGCTGCGGTCGGCAACGCTTATATAAGACAAGTGTCTGGCGCAATTGTTAGATCGGTTACCGCTGCTACAATGGCAGGTTATCAAGATTTAAGTGAGTTTCAACGTTGTGCTATAGTTGGAATACGAGCGATGAGACACAGCATCTCCAAGGTAGCGATGAAGTGGAGATTCTCCCGTATGACCTTTTCAAATGCGTACCGTGAATATCAGGAATCCCAGTAAAATATCAAATCTCTGACATTGCTGCAGCCGGATAAAGATTCTGCAAGAACAGGACCAACGACGACTGAACAGAATCGTTCAATGTGACAGAAGTGCAACCCTTCCGCAAATTGCTGCAGATTTCAATGCTGAGCCATCAGCAAGTGTCAGTGTGCGAACCATTTACGGAACATCGCCGATATGGGCTTTCGCAGCCGAATGTCCACTTGCATACTCTTGATGACTGCATGACACAAAGCCTGACGTCTCGACTGGGCCCATCATCTCCGACGTTGGACTGTTGACGACTGGAGTCATGTTGCCTGGTCGGACTAGTCTCGTTTCAAATTGTATCGAGCGAATGGACGTATACGGGTTTGGAGACAACCTCACGAATCCATGAACTCTGCATGTCAGCAGGGGACTGTTCAAGCTGGTGGAGGCTCTGTAATGGCGAGGGGCGTGTGCAGATGGAGTGATATGGGACCTCTGATACGTCTGGATACGACTCTGGCAGGCGACACGTACGTAAGCACCCTGTCTGATCACCCGCTTCCATTCATGTCCATTGTGCATTCCGACGGACTTGGACAATTCCAGCAGGACAATGCGACACCCCACACGTCCAGAATTGCTACAGCATGTCTCCAGGAACACTCTTCTGAGTTTAAACTCTTCCGCTGGCCACCAAACTCCCCAGACATGAACATTGTTGACCATATCTGGGTCGCCTTGCAACGCACTGTTCAGAAGATATCTCCACCCCTCGTACTCTTACGGATTGATGGGCAGTCCTGCAGGATTCATGGTGTCAGTTCCCTCCAGCACTTCTTCAGATGTTAGTGGAGTCTATGCCACGTCGTGTTGCGGCACTTCTGCGTGCTCGCGGGGGCCCTACACGATATTAGGCAGGTGTACCAGTTAGGCTCTTCAGTGTAGAATATAAGTCATGTAGTAAGAATACATTACCATCGCAAGTAAATGCGATGAATAATGAGAGCAGGCGATACGCCGCATAGATCTCTCTCAGGAATGGAAACAACAACTAAACGGGTGTGAACTATGTAGCAAAAAAGGAGTTCAAGACCAAAAACTTCCAAAACGGAACGCAAGAGTCATAACGCATGGTACTTCTGTAGAACAAATAGGAGGTACGTACATTTGGAGGTAACTTCCTTACATCCCGCTGTTGCAAACGGACGTTACACCACGACACAGATTTGGATACAGAGAACAGACACATCAGTGGCCAGACGCACATTTCATAATTTTGTGAAAAAAAGGGCACGAGGTAGATTGGAACATGGCTCTCCACCTTCGCAATCCAACACCGTGTCCACATGCCATGGCTATAAAATATAATATGTTCAATGCTACACATTTTTATGGAAAGTGCTTGGGCCGTTCAGTGTTTCGATTTTGCTTCTTTTTTCACAGTTCAGTATGCCTTCTACTTGTTTTCGTGCTTGATCTGTGTTTAGTTTTTGACGGGTTATCCGCTGGGTCATGTTACCACTAAATCTGAGATAAGTGTGATGGAGAGTTTCCCTAGTTAGTGTGTACGGGCGGCAAATTGGAGCCGCTGTTGGCCTTGTATGCGTTTCGATCTAATGGCGGTAACATCAATGCGTTGACGGTTGGTTGCCGTTGGGACTCCTTCCTGGTGTGGACGCCCGGTCGAATGTTCGTAGGCGATTAGTCGTGTCTTTGCAACAGGTGTGTACTTAAATTTTTCAGGGCACACACAAGTCGCACTTAGTATGTTTTATTGACCGATTTCGTTCTTTAATTTAACACGAGCATCACCAGAAATTCTGGAATTTACTGATTAAATTACACTAATTAAATCAAAGAGCGCAACCATTCAATAAAACATACTGAGCGCGACTTGTGGCTATCCAGAAAAACTGAATTTCAACAGTCGCTGTCTCCCCTGCAGGCAATGCGTGCTGCCGCTAAGGGTGTGCATGTATTGTGTATATTGGAGTTTTTTTTTCTTTATTGATTTTCAATTCCCCCCAAAGGGGGCGGGCTGGCAGCAGCTTACTACGCTGCTCTACAGCCTACAGACTTTTGTTTAAAAAAAGGAAGAAGAAAGAAGCAAGGAAAAACAGGCGATAAAATGGTGATTTAAAGTGTAAAATGGCGTAAAAATGCGGAAAATTAAAACAGAAAGCAAAAGGGGTAGGCAATGTTGATAAAATACACAGGAATTAGACAAGTAACATAGTAGACACACAATTTAAAAAAACATGGCGACAGTCTGGTTTCTGTTCGCAAGAGATAAAAAATCACACCCAGCGACAGTATGATGGCTGTTCGCTAAACTTCCCAAAAGACACAACACGGAACACTCACTGGAAAAACACACCGTAAAACACTGCACAAATATGGCACTCCCAATCAAAAGGCAGATGGGGGGGGGGGGACTCGGAGAAGGGGGAAAAACAAGGAGGGAGGAGAGGAAAAAACGAAAAGGGGGGGGGACCAAGGAGGAAGAGGACTAATAAAGGGGGAGAAGGGCAGACGCGAGAGGGAATGAGAGGAGGCAGAGGAGGGAAAAGTAAAAGGACTCTTGGAAGAGAAGGGGGCAGAGAGAGGGGAGGGGGGGAAGAAAGAGGATGGAAGGGGGGGAGAGGGAGCCCGGGAAAAGGACAGAGGAAAGGAGGGGGAGTGAGGATCAGAGTTGATAGGAGGGATAAATGGAGGGAGAGAGGGCATCATCCGGGAGGGGGAGTTGATGGAAGCCACCTTGGGAAACGAGATGTAGGGTGTAGAGATGGAGGGTAGGGGGGACACAACGGTGAAGACGTGACAGGGGGCGGGGATCGGAGAGGAGAGGAGCAATCAGGGGGTGAGGGTGTTCAAGTCGGCAGGAGGTGTAGAGGATGCTGATATGTTCGAGGAATAGGAGCAGATGGGGGAAAGGAATGAGATCATAGAGGATCTGCGTGGGGGACGGGAGGCATATACGGAAGGCAAGGCGGAGTGCATGACGCTCAAGGATCTGGAGGGACTTATAGAATTTGGTGAGGGGGGCAGATATCCAGGCAGGACTGGCATAACATAGGATGGGACAGATTAAGGATTTGTAGGTGTGGAGGATGGTAGAGGGGTGCAACCCCCATGTCCAGCCAGAGAGGAGTTTGAGGAGTCGGAGGCGGTTGTGGGCTTTGGATTGGATGGAGCGGAGATGAGGAATCCAGGTGAGGTGACGGTCAATGGTGAGGCCAAGGTAGGTGAGGGTGGGGGTAAGGTGGACAGGACGGGCGCAGACAGTAAGGGAGAAATCCAGGAGCCGGAAGGAGCGAGTGGTACGACCTACGATGATGACCTGGGTCTTGGAAGGGTTGAGTTTCAGGAGCCACTGGTTACACCATGCAGCAAAAAGGTCAAGGTGATTCTGGAGAAGGCGTTGGGACCGGTGGAGGGTAGGAGCGAGGGCGAGGAATGCGGTGTCATCAGCATATTGCAAGAGGTGTACTGGAGGAGGGGGGGTTGGGGCATATCTGCCGTGTACAGGAGGTAGAGGAGAGTGGAGAGGACAGAGCCCTGGGGCACACCTGCAGAGGGGTAGAAGGTGTGGGAATTGGCATTATGGATGGTAACATAGGAGGGGCGGTGGGAGAGGAAGGAGGCCACCAGATGGATGTAGTTGATAGGAAGGGCGTAGGTTTGGAGTTTAAACGGGAGACCGGGATGCCAGACACGGTTGTAGGCCTTTTCGAGGTCAAGGGAGACAAAAATGGTGGAGCGATGGGAGTTAAGCTGGAGGGAGAGGAGATGAGTGAGGGGGAGGAGTTGGTCATCAGCAGAGAAGGAAGGTCGAAAGCCTCATTGGGTGTTTGGGAGGAAGTGGTTGCGGTGGAGGTGGTGATGGATGCGCCGGGAAAGAATGGATTCCAAGAGCTTGCTGAACACAGATGTGAGACAGATAGGACGATAGGAAGAGGCATCAGATGGAGGCTTGTTGGGTTTGGAGAACATCAGGATACGGGAGGTTTTCCACAGGTCAGGATAGAAGCCAGTGGCAAGGATGACATTGTAGAGGGTGGCAAGGATTGAAAGGAATATACTGGAGCATAGAGTGGAATATGTAGAGAGCATTAAAGCTAAAGTTTTATCGTGAACTGGAATGTTTATGGCCCCCTACGAACTGCCATTATAAGAACAAACTGAAAAGGCGAGACGCTTGGACGTACATAACACAGCTATTAGAAAGTGAAAAAGAAAGAGCTGTCTTTATTGACGATAAGCAGAAATAAACACAGTCTAACATAACAGTCGCGACACTTCGCCTCGATTTTGTTGCCTACCGCGCCAGCAGCGCGCCAGACGGCCAGTAAATTAAACTGTGAGTTCGGTGCGTTCGTGAAAGCGAATAGTGGTTGTTTATTTTGCTTTCTACAATGGTTTTTACAAGCGGGACAGTTTGTAGCACAATAAATTGCAGCAACAACAGGAAGAAGACACCATAACTGTCTTTTTTTACGTTTCCTAAGGATCCTGAAAGGTACGAGGGCAGTTCAATAAGTAATGCAACACATTTTTTTTCTGAAACAGGGGTTGTTTTATTCAGCATTGAAATACACCAGGTTATTCCCCAATCTTTTAGCTACACAACACTATTTTTCAACGTAATCTCCATTCAATGCTACGGCCTTACGCCACGTTGAAATGAGGGCCTGTATGCCTGCACGGTACCATTCCACTGGTCGATGTCGGAGCCAACGTCGTACTGCATCAATAACTTCTTCATCATCCGCGTAGTGCCTCCCACGGATTGCGTCCTTCATTGGGCCAAACATATGGAAATCTGACGGTGCGAGATCGGGGCTGTAGGGTGCATGAGGAAGAACAATCCACTGAAGTTTTGTGAGCTCCTCTCGGGTGCGAAGACTTGTGTGAGGTCTTGCGTTGTCATGAAGAAGGAGAAGTTCGTTCAGATTTTTGTGCCTACGAACACGCTGAAGTCGTTTCTTCAATTTCTGAAGAGTAGCACAAAACACTTCAGAGTTGATCGTTTGACCATGGGGAAGGACATCGAACAGAATAACCCCTTCAGCGTCCCAGAAGACTGTAACCATGACTTTACCGGCTGAGGGTATGGCTTTAAACTTTTTCTTGGTAGGGGAGTGGGTGTGGCGCCACTCCATTGATTGCCGTTTTGTTTCAGGTTCGAAGTGATGAACCCATGTTTCATCGCCTGTAACAATCTTTGACAAGAAATTGTCGCCCTCAGCCACATGACGAGCAAGCAGTTCCTCACAGATGGTTCTCCTTTGCTCTTTATGGTGTTCGGTTAGACAACGAGGGACCCAGCGGGAACAAACCTTCGAATATCCCAACTGGTTAACAATTGTGAGAGCACAACCAACAGAGATGTCAAGTTGAGCACTGAGTTGTTTGATGGTGATCCGTCGATCATCTCGAACGAGTGTGTTCGCACGCTCCGCCATTGCAGGAGTCACAGCTGTGCACGGCCGGCCCGCACGCGGGAGATCAGACAGTCTTGCTTGACCTTGCGGCGATGATGACACACGCTTTGCCCAACGACTCACCGTGCTTTTGTCCACTGCCAGATCACCGTAGACATTCTGCAAGCGCCTATGAATATCTGAGATGCCCTGGTTTTCCGCCAAAAGAAACTCGATCACTGCCCGTTGTTTGCAACGCACATCCGTTACAGACGCCATTTTAACAGCTCCGTACAGCGCTGCCACCTGTCGGAAGTCAATGAAACTATACGAGACGAAGCGGGAATGTTTGAAAATATTCCACAAGAAATTTCCGGTTTTTTCAACCAAAATTGGCCGAGAAAAAAAATGTGTTGCATTACTTATTGAACTGCCCTCGTATATACCATCATGTTACTAAACTGTATCGCCAGGATTCACTTGCAAACTACATGTGTATTAATGATTAATGTTTCGTTTTAGGAGCAGAAAATGGATAGTTAATAGCAGACGAGAAGACCTTATGAAAAAAGACCCAGTTTACCTGTATAATAATATTAGGTTCTGTTCGTTACATTTCGAACAAAACCAGTTCATGAACGCAGACAATAATAAACTCGTGTGGAATGCAGTGCCCACACCGTTTGACATCCCCAATAAGCCGCCTCAGCTGACGATGAAGAGGAAACTGCCACAAAGATTCGACAATCCATCTCTAAAGCTGTAAAACAGTCCTTTGACACAGAAGCAGCCAGTTCAGCTCTCCGTGTATCAGTGCTAGATTCGTGTGAATCGTCAACACGGACCTGCTTTGACGATGAAGTGGTTAGATTAAGTGCAGTTATTCGTGTATTACAAAAGTGTAATGTTTGGTATGTATTTCATTCACTTCTGTTGTTAGTCACTTAATTTTCTTTGCTTCCTTCGTGTGATGACATTATTTTGTTAGCACCTTGTTCACTGACAGATTGTTTGAAAATTATTCAAATATTTGGTTTTGCGTGAAATGTAATGTAATCACCTCATTATAATGTTTTCAACATATTTCATCCGCTATTTGGTAGTTGCTAGTCCCCAAGATGAAGGTCGTACTTGTGGTAACAGGCGACAATGACAAACACAGTAGGCCTACCGAACGATAAATGAGTTGTCAATCGCTTTTGCATGTAGAGGTACATGTCTGTGCTTCTTACGTGTGAATATGTGTGTTTATATTCTTTTGATATCAACGAGGTAAGCTGCAATTCTATCCAACATCACAAGTGTTTCTTCACGAATGTGTTGTAGCTAGCCACACGATTCATGGTTTTTCTCCATACTTGCGCTTATTTTAAAATCATTTTTAGAAATACATATGCCTTCTGATACTACTAATTTCGTCAATTACGTAGGAAATGGAAGCAAAACAAACATTATTCTTAAGACGCGTCTGATGTTCACCTTATTCGCCGCTTGGAGCGCTAGTGTCGCCTAATCTGTCAAACGGTAACAACTTTTACAACTTTTACAGCAATGAGTATCGCGACTGTTACGTTAGACTGTGGAAATAAGCAACATTGGGAGTGACTATTATCTTTCTGCTGCAGGTAGAGCTTCCCTAAAGGAAGCGTTATCTCTGGGAATTTCAGGGCATACACAATTCAATAACAACTAGAAATCTATAGCCTTCATTTGGAAAAAAAAAAAAATTTATATATATATATATATATATGAAGTAGTCCATATTCCAATTCATCAGAGGGTTGGATCCCCTCAGTCGACGACGTCAGGTTGCAACGCCTGGGCTACTCTCAGGTTGTAATCTCCGTCTTCGGCGGTTGTGTCTGTCTGCCTGTCTGTCTGCCTGCCCGTCGCTTCCTGCTGTCGCTGATCGTCCATCTGTCCGCCTGCCTGCTCGCTGTCCGCCGCCGCCGCTGCTGCCTGCTGTCCGTCCGTCCGTCCGTCCGTCTGCCTGTTCGCCGCCGTCTGCTGTCCGTCCGTCCGTCTGTTCGTCGCCGCCGCCAGCCGGTGCCCGCCGCCGCCGGTGCCCGCCGCCGCCGCCGCCGCCGCCGCCGCCAGCCGGTGCCCGCCGCCGCCGCCATCCGGTGCCCGCCGCCGCCGCCGCCGCCGCCGCCGCCGCCGCCGCCGTTGCCGCCTGATCGCCGCCGTCGCCGCCGTCCTGACCCTGGTCTACGGCCGTCTTCGTCTTCATTCGTCTTTGTCTGTCCCCAGTTTCTGTCCTTTCCTCTTCGTTCTGTTCGTTATTGTTTCTCTCTACCGTCATGTCCGCCCCCACCACCGCTGCCACCGCTACCACCACCGCCATAGTTTATACTTCCCCTTCCGCCGCCTCCACCACTATAACTTGGTGTGCCCAGTCCCACCCCCCTCCTTCCATCCCACCTCTCCTCACGCTCCCTTCACCCTCTATCTTTGTCGCCCCCTCTCCCGCTTCTTCCTCTCGCTCCTCTCGTTCTGATCCTTTCCCCCCACTCCCCCAGCCTGTCACTGCAGCTCCGGCTCGGGTGGTCCCATCGGGCCACTGCCCACGCCCAGCTCTCCCCGTCACCTTCGCCATCACCGCCGCCACTGCCACCGTCATCGTCATCGACGCCGTCGCCTTCACCTTCACCGTCGCCGTCACCATCTCCGGCGCCAACTCCAGCCCCGGGACCTGCCCCTCCCCGCCACATTCCCGTTGTTCCCATCCCCCACACCTCCTCCACCGCCGTCAAGCGCCCCAGTGGCACCCCTGCTTCCTCTGCTTCCAAAAAGGCTCATTCTCGTCCTCCTTCCCCCACCCATGATGCCATGGATGCCTCCCCGCCTGTCCCTGCCCCCTCATCATCCTCCTCTACCCCGTCCTCCTACCGCTACCTCCTCTCCCGTCCTGATCCCTCTCTCCTTGAAGCCCGGAACCTCACCCTCTTCCTTCGCCAGCATGGTCCTGGTGCCCCCATCTCCCTCATCACTCCTCGCCGTGATTCGGTCCTCATCTCCTCCCCCAGCCCAACCCTCCACACATACCTCCTTTCCCGCATCCCTGTCACCTGCTTTGGCCCTCATGCCTCTCTCACCCTTGCTCCTTCACCACCTCCTTCCCGCCAACCCCAATCTCCGCGTCGCCCGCCAACTCTCACCGCCGTGATCACTCGGCTTAGTCCGTCGATCACGGAGGAGGAGGTGTTGGCGGAGCTCAAGGCGCATCCCCATTTGGAGGCGCGTGCGGTTCGCTGCATACATAACGCTACCGGCCCCACCCGCCTTATGCGGGTTTTTTCTGAGCACGCCCCCTCCATTGACCGTCTCCTGAAGGAGGGTGCCCTCCTTTTTAACCAGCGGTACAAGGTCGACCCCTCCCGTTCCCCTCCTCAATCCCTGCGCTGCCAGAGGTGTCTGCGCTATAACTCGCACCCCACAGCTGAGTGCCACGAGGCCCCCACCTGCCCGCATTGTCGGCAAGCGCACTTCCTCAGGCAGTGCCCTAACCTCCAATCCCCTCCTTCCTGCAATACCTGCAATGTCCCCCATCCCACCTACTCCCAAAAGTGTAAAGCCCGACCCCCTCCAACCACTCCTGAACTCACCGTCCCTGTCCGTCCCCTGGACGCCCCCACCCCTCCTGGCAATTCCCTTCGTCCCCCCCCCCCCCACCGCTGAGGACATCATCAGGTTCCTTACCATCATCCTCCAGAATGTTCATCCCTTTCAGCGCCCCCACACCCTCCAGCAGATCTCCCTTGCCGCCCGTTCCATATTCCAACTCAAGATGTACGCCACCTACTCCAACAACCAGGCCCATTTCACCTTCTCCCGCCTTGACACCCTCGTCTAAATCCCTATCATGGTGCGACAGCAACGTATCCTTTGCAACAACATCCGCACCCTACCCGCCAACAGGAACCTCTTCCTGCACACCCTTGCCACCCACCACGTGGATGCCTTCCTCCTTAATGAAACCTTCCTCCAACCCCACCACACCATTCACACTTCGCCCTACCTCCTCCACCGCTCCGATAATCCCCTCCCAATTGCGCGTGGCGGAGTTGCCATTGGTCACCACCGCCAGATCCCCGTTTGGCTCCAACCTCTCCTTCCCGACCCCACCGAACACCTGATCCTTAGTCTCTTCTTCCCCGGCCTTACCGTTACCTGCGCCACCATCTATGTCCGCCCCAACCTTCCTATTCCCTTCGACTTCCTCTCCCACATCGATCGTACCTTTTCCTCCTACGTGATCGCCGCCGACCTCAACATCCATAGTCGTTCCGCTGCCCAGTTACGGCGGTGGCATCGGTTCCTCTCCACCCTTCAAGGCGACCTGGTCCCCATCCCCCAGCATACCCGTCCCGAATCCAACTCCACTCCTGATGTTATCCTCTCCTCCCCCAACCTCCTTGGCCGCATAACGGTGGATGTCATGGACCCTATTGGTAGAGACCATCTCCCTGTCCTCCTCACTGTTTCAGACGGTCGTCGCCCTCGCCCCGACCCTCGTACTGACCCTCCCCCTAAGTTTGTCCACGACTATTCCCGTGCCGACTGGAATGCCTACCGGGCTACCCTTTCCACCCAGGTCGATAGCCACCCCTTCCCCTACCACCACCCTGACGATGTCACCCATGCCGCCTCCTTTCTCCAGCAGACCTTGTCTGAGGACGTGGAGGCCCACGTCCCTACTGTCGCCATCCACCCCCACCGTCCTACCTTACCCCCACAGGCTGTTCTCCTCCTCCGTGAATCCCGTCGTCTCTACCGTGCCTTCCTCCGCACGCGTGACCCGGACACACTACGACGCCACCAGCAACTCCAGCGACACATTCGTAATTTGCTCGCGGCTAAGAAACGCCAGGACTGGCGACAGACATGCACCCGTTTAAATGCTACCCTGCCAATCAACTCGTCCAAGTTCTGGTCGGCCTTCCGTCGCCTTACCGGAACTAAACCCTCCCCCTATTATCCTCTTCTGCATGATGATCACCCTTTCCCTGACACCCTTAGTACACCCTCCTACCTCTCCGATGTCTTTTCCATCCCCAATGATCCCCAGTTCGATTACTCCCTCTTCCCGGATGTCCGCGATCGAACTGGCACCTCCGTCCCTCCCCTCGCCCCGGGTTTCCAGTACTTGGACAATATTGCACACATGGAACTCAATGCCCCTATCACTACACAGGATCTCATTGCTACACTCCGCACAAAACGCAACACCGCTCCTGGTCACGATCGTGTCACCTACCGTCACCTTCGTGAAGCTCCTGTCTCTTTCCTCTCCACCCTGGCCAGGCTCTACAATGTAGTCCTGTCCACCGGTTACTACCCCGACCTGTGGAAAACCTCCCATATCCACAAGTTCCTTAAACCTGGCAAACCGCCATCCGCCGTCTCCTCCTACCGTCCCATCTGCCTTACCTCGGTCTTCAGCAAGGTCCTGGAATCTATCCTCTCCCGACGCATCCACCAGCATCTCCGCCAGCACCGCCTCCTTCCCGTTACCCAGTGTGGCTTTCGGCCGTCCTTCTCTTCCGACGACCTTCTCCTTCAACTCACTCATCTCCTTTCTGAACAGCTTAATTCCCGTCGCTCCGCAATCTTCCTCTCCCTGGACCTCGAACGTGCATATGACCGCGTATGGCATTCCGGTCTCCTCTTCAAGCTCCAAACCTTCGCCCTTCCCATTAACTACGTCCGTCTGATTGGCTCCTTTCCCTCCCGCCGTCCTTCCTATGTCACCATCCATAACACGGATTCCTACACCTTTTTCCCCTCCGCCGGTGTGCCCCAAGGCTCCATCCTCTCCCCCCTCCTGTATCTTTTGTACACGGCGGACATGCCGCCGCCGTCACCCCCCGTCCACCTTCTCCAGTTTGCCGATGACACCGCCTTCCTTGCCCTTGCCCCCACCCTGCAACGCTCCCAACGCCTTCTACAATCCCATCTTGACCGATTCACCACTTGGTGTAACCAGTGGTTGCTCAAGGTCAATCCTTCGAAAACCCAGGCGATCATTGTAGGCAAAACCACCCCTTCCTTCCGCCTCCTTGATTTCTATCTCACCGTCTATGGCCGTCCCATCGCCCTCACTCTCACCCTTAAGTACCTTGTCGTCACCCTCGACCGTCGCCTCTCCTGGACTCCCCATCTCCGTACAATCCAAGCCAAGGCGCGTTCCCGACTCCGCCTCCTCAAGCTCCTTTCCGGCCGTACGTTGGGTCTGGACCCTTCCACAATCCTCCACACCTATAAATCCCTCATCCGCCCTATCCTTTGTTATGCCCATCCAGCCTGGATCTCCGCCCCCCTACCTTCTATAAATCCCTCCAAATCCTTGAACGCCATGCTCTCCGCCTTGCTTATCGCATCCGTCTCCCGTCCCCCACGCGGATCCTGTATGATCTCATCCCCTTCCCCCACCTCCTCCTTTTCCTTGAAAGGATACGGATCCTGTACACCTCCCGTAAACTTGATCCTCCTCACCCGCTCGTGTCCCCGATCCTCTCCCACCCCCGCCCATTGCCGCGCCTGCATTCCCACGTCCCACCCGGTCTCCATCTCTCCATCCTTCTTACCCTCTCCCAAGGTGGCTTCCGCCAGCTCCCCCTCCCTGATGATGTCCTCGTCCCCTCCATCTACCCCTCTTATCAACTTTGATCCTCCCCCCCACCTCCTGTGTCCTCTCCTTTAGGCACCCTGCCTCCCTCCCTTCCCTTCCCTGCTCTTTCCTTTCCCCCCTCCCTCCTCCCCTCTCCACCGGGCTTCCCCTCCCCCTTCCTCCCTCCCCCTCTCTCCTTTGCCCATGGCATCTCTGCTCCCCCCTCTCCCATTCCCCTTCCCATTCCTCCTCCTCCACCTCCTCTCTTGGCAGGTCCCCGGACTCGTACACGCTCAGTGAACATTCGCGCGCCGGAGATCATCGCCGTCAGTGTTTCGTGTGTGTGCCTTCGTTTGTGTGTAGTGTTGTTCGCCGTCACGCCCCCACCGTTCACGTGCCGTCGCCATCATCTATGTTCTGTGCATCGTGTCGCCCAGTGTTAGTGATGTTTCTCGTCCAGCGTGAACGGCTACATGTTTTTTCGATTTTTAGTGTCTACATTTTTTTTTTGCCCACCGCTTTTACTGTCTACTCTGTGCCACCTTTATGTACTACTTGTTGTAACACTCAAGGCTGAAGAGCGGCGTATTGTGCTGCTGCCAGCCCGCCATTGTATAAGGTGTTAAAATCACAATAAAGAAAAAAAAAAAAAAATCGGATGCAGATTTCTATCTCACCGTCTATGGCCGTCCTATCGCCCTCACTCCCACCCTTAAGTACCTTGGCGTCACCCTCGACCGTCGCCTCTCCTGGACTCCCCATCTCCAGACGATCCAAGCCAAGGCACGTTCCCGACTCCGTCTCCTCAAGCTCCTTTCCGGCCGCACGTGGGGTCTGGACCCCTCCACAATCCTCCACACCTATAAATCCCTCATCCGCCCTATCCTTTGTTATGCCCATCCAGCCTGGATCTCCGCCCCCCCTACCTTCTATAAATCCCTCCAAATCCTTGAACGCCATGCTCTCCACCTTGCCTATCGCATCCGTCTCCCCTCCCCCACGCGGATCCTGTATGATCTCATCCCCTTCCCCCACCTCCTCCTTTTCCTTGAAAGGATACAGATCCTGTACACCTCCCGTAAACGTGATCCTCCTCACCCGCTCGTGTCCCCGATCCTCTTCCACCCCCGCCCGCTGCCGCGCCTGTATTCCCACGTCCCACCCGGTCTCCATCTCTCCACCCTCCTTACCCTCTCCCAAGGTGGCTTCCGCCAGCTCCCCCTCCCTGATGATGTCCTCGTCCCCTCCATCTACCCCTCTTATCAACTTTGATCCTCCCCCCCACCTCCTGTGTCCTCTCCTTTAGGCACCCTGCCTCCCTCCCTTCCCTTCCCTCCTCTTTCCTTTCCCCCCTCCCTCCTCCCCTCTCCAACGGGCTTCCCCTCCCCCTTCCTCCCTCCCCCTCTCTCCTTTGCCCATGGCATCTCTGCTCCCCCCTCTCCCATTCCCCTTCCCATTCCTCCTCCTCCACCTCCTCTCTTGGCAGGTCCCCGGACTCGTACACGCTCAGTGAACATTCGCGCGCCGGAGATCATCGCCGTCAGTGTTTCGTGTGTGTGCCTTCGTTTGTGTGTAGTGTTGTTCGCCGTCACGCCCCCACCGTTCACGTGCCGTCGCCATCATCCATGTTCTGTGCATCGTGTCGCCCAGTGTTAGTGATGTTTCTCGTCCAGCGTGAACGGCTACGTGTTTTTTCGATTTTTAGTGTCTACATTCTTTTGCCCACCACTTTTACTGTCTACTCTGTGCCACCTTTATGTATTACTTGTTGTAACACTCAAGGCTGAAGAGCGGCGTATTGTGCTGCTGCCAGCCCGCCTTTGTATAAGGTGTTAAAATCACAATAAAGAAAAAAAAAAAGAAATCGGATGGAGATTCGAGGGTTGGATTCCCTCTCTTCTTCATCGAAGAGTTTCACTGCCTGGGCTACCCTCAGGGTGCAACTTCGACGTGGAAGATTCCCGCCGTTTCCTTGGCGTGTCGTCTGCTTGCCGTCCATACTGCTCGCCGTCCGTCCCTTCTCGCCGCCGCCGCCGCTTGGTCGCCGCCTTCCGGTCCTCGCCTCCGCCGCCGCCGCCGCCGCCGCCGCCGCCGTCGCCGCCTGCCGGGGCTCGCCGCCGCTGTCGCCTGCCGCCTGCCGTTGCTCGCCGCCGCCGTCGCCTGCCGCCTGCCGCCTGCCGGTCGCCGCCGTCGCCGTCTGGTCGCCGCCGCCGCCCTTCTCGCGCGCCGCCGCCATGTCCCAACCCACCACCACCACCACTATCATTTTCACCTCTCCCTCCGCTGCTCCAACCACCATCACATGGAGCTCCTCCTCCACCCCATTTCCCGTCCTTCCTTCTCTCCCTGTCCACCCCACCCCTGCACCACTTTCGGCTGTAACAACCCCCAACTCCTCCTCCCCTCTCACTGTCGCCCCATCGACAGCTACTGACTTTCCGCCGCTCCCCGCACCGCCTCCGACAGGCTCCAAGCCAGCACGGATCTCTGCTCGACGTTCCACAGTCTCAGTGACACCCACGCCCCCTCCGTCTGCGTCATCCGCTGCTCAGGGTGGTCCTGCCCCCCGCCATCTCCCCCTGCAACCCGTACCCCTGCCCCCTCTCCACCCGGTCGTGCCCTCGAAACCTTCAAAGTGCCCGAATGTTGACCCTTCCCCCGCAGTCTCCTCCAAAAAAACCCCCAACCCCGTGACCCACCCACCCCCATGGACGCGGCTCCGACCCCCGCCACCACCCCGCCTGCCACCCACACCTTTGTCCTCTCCCATCCTGACCCTCAATTCCTTGATGCCCGCTCCCTCACCCTCGCCATCCGGAAATACTACCCCAATGCTCCCATCTCCCAACTGATTCCTCGCAAGGACTCGGTCCTCATCAAATCCCCCAGTGCTTCCCTCCACACCGATCTCCTCTCCCGCATCCCCCGTATCCAATTTGGCCAACGTGCAACCCTCACCCCCTACCACACCCTGTCCTCTCCCCGTCAGCCTCAACCTCCCCGGCGTCCGCCAACCTTCACCGCTGTGATCATGAAGCTTAGCCCCGTGATCACGGAGGCTGAGGTGTTGGTGGAACTCAACTCCCGGCCCGACATTGAAATCCGCTCGGCCCGTCGCATCTTCAATGATGCCGTGCCGACTTTTCTCATGCGGATATTCACCGAATCCTCCTCCTCCATTGACCGCCTCCTCACCGAGGGAGCCCTCATCTACAATCATCGCCATAAGGTGGACCCCTCCCTTTCCCCCGTCCAATCCTACCGCTGCCAACGCTGTCTCACCTACAACGACCACATTACCTCTGCCTGCAGGAACCCCCCTACTTGTCCCCACTGCAAAGCTTCCCACTTCCTCAAGCATTGCCCCAACCTCACCTCTCCCCCCTCCTGCAACACTTGCAATGAACCACATCCTACCTACTCCTCGAAGTGTAAAGCGAAACCTCCACCAGTAACCCCTGAGCTCACCGTGCCTGTCCGTCCTGTTGATGACCCCATCCACCCCAACAACTCGCTCCGCCCTCCCCCTACTGCTGAGGACATCATCCGTTTCACCACCATTGTGCTCCAAAACATCCACCCCTTCCAGCGCTCACACACTCTTTCCCAAATCGCCCTCGCTGCCCGTTCCATCTTCCATCTTACCACCTATGCCACATACTCCCACAACCAGGCCCACTTCACCTTCACCCCCCTCACTACCCTTGTCTAACTCTCCACTCCCATGGTACAACAACCGTACCGTATCCTGTACCACAACATTCGCTCCCTGCCCACCCACAAACTCCTCTTCCTCCACACCCTACGTCAGCACCGCGTGGATGCCTTCGTCCTAAATGAGACCTTCCTTCAACCCCGTATCTCCGTCTCCACGGCTCCTTACACTCTACACCGCACCGATAACCCGTACCCTCTTGCGCGTGGCGGCGTTGCTATAGGCCACCTCAAGCACCTCCCTGTCCGGCCCCAACCTCTCCTTAACAATCCTGCCGAGCATCTCACCCTCAGCCTCTTCTTCCCCACCATTACCGTCACTTGTGCCACCATTTATGTCCGCCCTCGCACCCCCATCCCGTACGATTTCCTGGCCCACATTGACCGCACCTTCTCCACCTACGTGATTGCCGCCGACCTCAATATCCACAGCCGTGATCCTGCCGACCTCCGGCGGTGGCATCAGTTTCTCACCACTCTCCAGGGAGACCTGGTTCCCCTGCCTCAGCACACCCGGCCCAAATCCAACACCACTCCTGATGTGGTCCTTGCCTCTCCAAACCTCCTTGGGCGCATCACCGCGGATGTCCTTGACCTCATTGGCAGTGACCATGCTCCTGTCCTCCTCACTATCTCTACCGGTCGCCATCCCCGCCACGCTCCTCGCCCTGACGTCCCTCCTAAACTTGTCCATGATTACTCCCGTGCCAACTGGGATGCCTACCGGGATTCCATTCACACCCAGGTTGACGGCCACGACCTTACCCTCCAGTCTCCTGATGACATCGCTCACACTGCTGCCTTCCTGCACCAGACCTTTTCTGACGCCGTCGCCACCCATATCCCCACCAAAGCCATCCACCCTCACCGCCCCGCCCTGCCTCCACAGGCCGTCCTTCTCCTTCGAGAGTCCCGCCGCCTCTACCGCTCTTTTCTCCACACTCGTGACCGGGATACACTTACCCGCCACCGGCAATTACAGCGACACATCCGCAACCTGCTTATTGCGAAGAAACGCCGAGCCTGGCGCCAGACATGTACACGACTCAACACCACACTCCCCATCAACTCTTCCAAGTATTGGTCTGCGTTCCACCGCCTTACTGGGAACCGCCCCACCCCCCAGTACCCTCTCCTCCTTAATGACCGTCCCTTTCCTGACAACCTCAGTAAGGCCAACCACTTTGCCTCCCACCTCTCTGATGTTTTTTCAATCCCAGATGATCCCCACTTTGATTATTCCCTCTTCCCTGATGTCATGGACCGTACGAATACCTCCGTCCCTCCCCTTGCTCCTAGCTTCCAGTACTTGGGCCACACCCCACCTTCTGCACTTAACACTCCCATCACTACACAGGACATCAGCCTCACACTCCGCACTAAACGCAACACTGCTCCCGGCCACGACTGCGTTACCTACCGCCACCTCAAACACTGCCCTCCCTCCTTCCTTTCCCTCCTTGCCACCCTCTACAATGTCATCCTTGCCACTGGCTTCTATCCCGACCTGTGGAAAACCTCCCGTATCCTGATGTTCTCCAAACCCAATAAGCCTCCATCTGATGCCTCTTCCTATCGTCCTATCTGTCTCACATCAGTGTTCAGTTAGCTCTTGGAATCCATCCTTTCCCGGCGCATCCATCTCCACCTCCACCAAAACCACCTCCTCCTGAACACCCAATGTGGCTTTCGACCTTCCTTCTCTGCTGATGACCAACTCCTCCGCCTCACTCATCTCCTCTCCCTCACTCATCTCCTCTCCCTCCAGCTTAACTCCCATCGCTCCGCCATTTTTGTCTCACTTGACCTCGAAAAGGCCTACGACTGTGTCTGGCATCCCGGTCTCCTATTTAAACTCCAAATCTACGCCCTTCCTATCAACTACATCCGTCTGGTGGCCTCCATCCTCTCCCACCGCCCCTCCTATGTTATCATCCATCATGCCAAATCCCACACCTTCTACCCCTCTGCCGGTGTGCCCCAGGGCTCTGTCCTCTCCCCTCTCCTCTACCTCCTGTACACGGCAGATATGCCCCAACCCCCCCCTCCAGTACACCTCTTGCAATATGCTGATGACACCGCATTCCTCGCCCTCGCTCCTACCCTCCAACGGTCCCAACGCCTTCTCCAGAATCACCTTGACCTTTTTGCTGCATGGTGTAACCAATGGCTCCTGAAACTCAATCCTTCCAAGACCCAGGCAATCATCGTAGGTCATACCACTCGCTCCTTCCGGCTCCTGGATTTGTCCCTTACTGTCTGCGCACATCCTGTCCGCCTCTCCCCCACCCTCACCTACCTTGGCCTCACCATTGACCGTCACCTCACCTGGATACCTCATCTCCGCTCCATCCAATCCAAAGCCCACAACCGCCTCCGACTCCTCAAACTCCTCTCTGGCCGGACATGGGGGTTGCACCCCTCTACCATCCTCCACACCTACAAATCCTTCATCCGTCCCATCCTCTGTTATGCCAGTCCTGCGTGGATATCTGCCCCCCCCAAATTCTATCAGTCCCTCCAGATCCTTGAGCGTCATGCACTCCGCCTCGCCTTCCGTATCCGCCTCCCGTCCCCCACGCGGATCCTCTATGATCTCATTCCTTTCCCCCATCTGCTCCTATTCCTCGAACATATCCGCATCCTCTACACCTCCCGCCGTCTTGAACCCCCTCACCCCCTGGTTGCTCCTCTCCTCTCCCTTCCCCGCCCCCTGCCACGTCTTCACCGTTGTGTCCCCCCTACTCTCCATCTCTACACCCTCCATCTCCTTTCCCAAGGTGGCTTCCGTCAACTCCCCCTCCCGGATGATGCCCTCTCTCCCTCCATTTATCCTTCCTATCAACTCTGATCCTCAATCCCCCTCCTTTCCTCTGTCCTTTCCCTGGGCTCCCTCTTCCCCCCCCCCCTTCCGTCCTGTTTTTCTCCCCACTAAACCTCTCCCTACCTCCCTTCTCCCCCCCAGTCCTTTTATATTCCCCTCCTCTGCCTACCCCACTCCCTGTCGCGTCTGCCCCCCACCCCTCTTATGGGTCCTCATCCTCCTTCAGCTCCCTTCCCGGCTCCCCCCTTCGCTTTTACTCTCCTTTCCCCCCTTTTTTGTTTTCCCCTCTTCTGTCCAGTTTCCCCCCACCTGCTCTCGACTGTGGTGTCACATTTGCCAACTTTTTAGTGCAGTGTTCCAGTGACTATTCAGTGTTGTTTGTCTTTCTCGTGTTGCGAACAGAAACCATGCTGTCGCTAGGTGTGAATTTTATGTCCTTTGCGAACAGAATCCAGACTGTCGCCGTGTTTTTTAATTGTCTATTGTTTTCCCTGTCTACTTCGTATGTACTTTTATTAGCGTCATCATCCCTGTGTTGTTGTTTTAAGTTCCACGATTTCTTTTCGCCTTGTCGCCTAAGTCTCCGATTTTATCGCCTGTTTTTTATTATTTGTTCTCTTGATCTTTGTCACAAAATCTGTCGGCTGAAGAGCGGCGTACTAAGCTGCTGCCAGCCCGCCCCCTTCGGGGGGAATTGAAATTCAATAAATGAAAAAAAAAAAAAAATCGGATGCAAATCTAGAGGGTTGGATCCCCTCCTTCGAAAGCGTCAGATTGCAAAGCCTGGGCTACTCTCAGGGTGGAATCTCCGTCTTCGAAGACTGTGTGTGTTTGTCTGTCTGTCTGTCTGTCTGTGTGTATGCCTGCCCGCTGCTGTCGTCCGTCTGTCCGTCCGTCCGTCCGCCTGCCTGCCTGCTTGCTGTCCATCGCCGTCGTCGTAACCGCTGCCGCCGCCGCCGCCGCCGCCGCCGCCGCCGCCGCCGCCGCCGCCTGCTGTTCGTCCGTCTGTTCGCCGCCGACGCCGACGCCGCCTGCTGTTCGTCCGTCTATTCGCCGCTGCCCATAGCCGACGCCGACGACGCCGACGACGCCGCCGCCGCCGCCTGCTGCACGTCCGTCTGTCCGTCGCCGTTCGTCTGCAATGAGTACTCCCACCTCCACCTTCATCTACATCTCCCCCACCCCCTCTCCCACAGTCACTTCCTGGAGTGCCGCCTCTGGCCTCCCTCCTTCCACCTCCCCTTCCCTTCCCCCACTTACCCATCCCCCTATCTCCTCCTTCTCTGCTGACGACGAACTCCACAACCTTGTTCACCTTCTGTCCCTCCAGCTCAACTCCCGTCGCTCCGCCATTTTTGTTTCCCTTGACCTCCAAAATGCCTATGACCGTGTATGGCATCCCGGTCTCCTCTTTGAACTCCAAACCTACGCCCTGCCTATCAATTTTGTCCGTCTGGTCGCTTCCTTCCTCTCGCACCGTCCTTCCTATGTCACCCTCCACAACACCAACTCCCGTATCTTTTATCCCACGGCTGGCGTGCCCCAGGGTTCTGTCCTCTCCCCTCTCATTTATCTCTTGTATACAGCTGATATGCCCAAGCCACCCCCACCAGTCCACCTTCTCCAATATGCTGATGACACCGCCTTCCTGGCTCTCTATCCTACCCTTCAACGGTCTCAACGTACCCTCCAAACCCACCTTAACCAGTTCACCACTTGGTGTAACCAGTGGCTCCTCCGTCTCAACCCCTCCAAAACCCAGGCAATCATCATAGGCCGCACCACTCGCTCCTTTCGCCTCCATGATTTCTACCTCACCCTTTATGGTCGTCCTATCCAACTCACCCCCACCCTGAAATACCTTGGCCTCACCCTTGACCGACACCTCACCTGGACCCCTCATCTCCTGACCATCCAGCAGAAAGCCCATTCCCGCCTCCGCCTGCTGAAACTCCTGTCCGGCCGGACATGGGGATTGCATCCTTCTACCATCCTCCACACCTACAAATCCCTCATCCGTCCTATCCTCTGTTATGCCAGCGTCGCCTGGATCTCCGCCCCCACCCGCTTTTACAAGGCCCTCCAAATCCTTGAACGCCATGCACTCCGCCTTACCTTCCGTATCCGCCTTCCTTCACCCACACGGCTCCTGTATGAACTGATCCCCTTCCCCCACCTCCTCTTGTTCCTCCAACATCTCCGCATCCTTTACATTGTTCGCAGGGTTGATCCCCCCCACCCTCTGGTTTCCTCCTTCCTCTCCACCCCCCGCCCATTGCCGCGCCTCTATCGCTGTATCCCTCCCTCTCTCCACCTCCACACCCTCCATCTCCTTCATCAGGGCAATTTCCAACGCCTCCCCCTCCCGGATGACGAACTTCGCCGTGACATCTACCCTTCCTTCCAACTATAACCCGGCCTTGTTCCCCCCCCCCTCCCCAGGGCCCCCTTCTCCTCTTTCCTCCTTCTCCCAGAGCGGATTTTCCTCCATCCCCCCCTCCCCTGAGACCCTGCACCGCATACTTGCCTCTCTCCTTCCCACATCCCTCCCTACCTGGCCCTCTTCCGCGCGCCCCCCATTCCCCTCCCCCATCTCTTCCCCTCCCTCCCTTCTTCAGGTCTCCCTCATCTCCTTGAACCTGGCAGATCCTCTGTCTTGATCATCATCAGTGTGCCACATCAGTGTTGTGTTTAGTGCTGTTTCTCGTGTGCGTCAAGAGGTGTGATTTTAATTGTGTACTGCCTTGAGGTTCGCCGTCAGTGTTACGTTGTGTGCTATGCCATCCGTCAACACCTTTATGCTCCAGTCATACTGTGCCTTGTGTTCTTTTAATCGTCGCAGTGTGTGGCATTTTGTGTGTGCTACTTTTAAACAGTTTTTTATCTCCATTTTACAGTCACCCCGTTTTTTGTCTATTGCCTTCCATGATGTTCTCCCTTTTTTATATCTATGTTCGCCTTCTTCTCTCCTTTGCTGTTTTTACATGTCTTCTATTGTTTTGTTCTATGTCTTTCGGCTGAAGAGCAGCACATATGCTGCTGCCAGCCCGCCCCGATGGGGAATTGAAATACAATAAAGGAAAAAAAAAAAAAAAAGAAATCGGATGCACACTCCCTGTCGCGTCTGCTGCCCCCCACCCCTCTTATGGGTCCTCATCCTCCTTCAGCTCCTTTCCCGGCTCCCCCCTTCACTTTTACTCTCCTTTCCCCCCTCTTTTGTTTTCCCCTCTTCTGTCCAGTTTCCCCCCACCTGCTCTCGACTGTGGTGTCACATTTGCCAACTTTTTAGTGCAGTGTTCCAGTGACTATTCAGTGTTGTTTGTCATTCTCGTGTTGCGAACAGAAACCATGCTGTCGCTAGGTGTGAATTTTATGTCCTTTGCGAACAGAATCCAGACTGTCGCCGTGTTTTTTAATTGTCTATTGTTTTCCCTGTCTGCTTCGTATGTATTTTTCTTAGCATCATCATCCCTCTGTTGTTGTTTTAAGTTCCACGATTTCTTTTCGCCTTGTTACTCTCTAAGTCTCCGATTTTATCGCCTGTTTTTTATTATTTGTTCTCTTCATCTTTGTCACAAAATCTGTCGGCGGAAGAGCGGCATACTAAGCTGCTGCCAGCCCGCCCCCTTCGGGGGGAATTGAAATTCAATAAATGAAAAAAAAAAAAAAATCGGATTCACGGTTCCTCACCGTCGTCCTGCGGAACATCCACCCCTTCCAGCGCCCCCACACACTCCAGCAGATTTCCCTCGCTGCCCGCTCTGTTTTCCACTTAAACACGTACGCCACACACTCCCACAACCAGGCCCACTTTTCCTTCACCCGCCTAGACACCCTCGTTTAAGCCCCTCTCTCCCCTTCCCACACCCTTCCCACACCCAACGCCATGGCTGGTCACGTCTCCTCTACCTCAACATTCGCTCCCTCCCTGCAAACAAATGCCTCTTCATGCATACCCTCTCCCAGCACCAGGTTGACTCCTTCATCCTTAATGAAACCTTCCTCCAACCCCACCATGTGGTCCGCATCTCCCCTTATCTCCTTCACCGCACTGACACTCCCCTTCCCCTAGCTCGAGGCGGGGTCGCTATCCGCCACCTCAGGCATCTCCCTGTCCGGCCACAACCCCTCCTCAATGACCCAACTGAACACCTTCTCCTCAGCCTCTTTTTTCCCTCCCTCAACGTCACCTGTGCCACTATCTATATTCGCCCCGCAGCTCCTCTCCCCTTTGACTTCATTTCCCATGTTGACCGTACCTTCTCCACCTATGTGATCGCCGCTGACCTCAACATCCACAGCCATGACCCTGCCACCCTTCGGCGGTGGCATCAGTTCCTTGCCACCCTCCATGGTGACCTTGTTCCTCTCCCACAGCACACCCGTCCTGAAAGTAACTCCACCACCGATGTTATCCTCGCTTCCCCCAAACTCCTTGGTCGCATTGCCGTTGATGTCCTTGATCCCGTCGGTAGTGACCATCTCCCTGTCCTTCTCACCATCTCCTCTACCCGTCCTGCCACTGCAGCCACCCGCCCACCTGCCCCTCCAAAATCTGTCCATGACTACCACCGTGCCAATTGGGATGCCTACCGGGAATCCATTGCCTTACAGGTCGAAAGCCACCCCCTCACTTTCCACCACCCTGATGACATCACCCATGCCTCTTCCTTCCTTCAGAAGACCATCACTGACGCTGTGGAGGCTCATGTCCCTACCAAACTCATCCACCCTCACCGCCCTACGCTTCCTCCACAGGCCATCCTTCTTCTGTGTGAATCCCGCAGGCTCTACCGCTCCTTCCTCTGCACTCGTGACCGGGATACTCTCACCCGCCACCGGCAATTACAGCAACATATCCAGAACCTCCTTACAGCAAAGAAACGCCGGGACTGGCGTCAGACATGCACGCGCCTCAACTCCACCCTCCCTGTCAACTTCTCCCAGTACTGGTCAGCCTTCCACCGCCTTACTGGTAGCCATCCCACCCCACATTACCCCATCCTCCAAGACGATCGACCCTTTCCCGACAACCTCAGTAAGGCTAACCATTTTGCTTCCCACCTGTCCGAGGTCTTCTCCATTCCTGACGATCCCCATTTTGATTACTCCCTCTTCCCCACTGTCCTTGACCGCACTGCCACTTCTGTCCCCTCGCTCGCCCCTAGCTTCCAGTACTTGGATCGGCTACCCCCCTCCGACATCAACACTCCCATCACCATGCAAGATATCACACTCGTCCTCCGCTCCAATCGCAACACCGCCCCTGGTCATGATGGTGTCACCTACCGTCACCTCAAGGAATCCCCTCCATCCTTCCTGTCTGTCCTTGCTACCCTGTACAATGTCCTCCTCTCCACTGGATTTTACCCTGACCTGTGGAAGACTTCCCGTGTCCTGCTGTTCCCTAAGCCTAACAAACCCCCCTCTGCTACCTCTTCCTATCGTCCCATCTGCCTCACCTCCATGTTCAGTAAGGTCTTTGAGGCCATCCTCTTTCGCCGTATCCACCGCCACCTTAACCAGCACCGCCTCCTTCCTCTTACCCAATGTGGCTTCCGGCCTTCTTTCTCTGCTGACGACCAGCTCCTTAACCTTACCCATCTTCTTTCCCTCCAACTTAACTCCCGTCGCTCTGCTATCTTTGTTTCCCTCGATCTCCAGAACTTCTATGACCGTGTCTGGCATCCCGGGCTCCTTTTCAAACTCCAGACCTATGCTCTCCCCATCAACTTCGTCCGTCTCGTTGCTTCCTTCCTCTCCCATCGTCCCTCCTATGTGACTATCCACAATTCCAACTCCCGTACTTTCTACCCCTCTGCCGGCGTGCCCCAAGGTTCTGTCCTTTCCCCTCTCCTCTATCTCCTGTACACTGCTGATATGCCCAAACCTCCCCCTCCTGTTCATCTTCTCCAGTTCGCTGATGACACCGCCTTCCAAGCCCTTTATCCTACCCTTCAACGGTCCCAACGTACCCTCCAAACCCACCTTGACCAATTCACCGCTTGGTGCAACCAGTGGTTCCTCCGTGTTAATCCCTCCAAGACCCAGGCGATCATCATAGGCCGCACCACCCGCTCCTTCCGCCTCCATGATTTCTACCTCACCATTTACGGCCGTCCTATCCACCTCACTCCTACCCTCAAATACCTTGGCCTCACACTCGACCGCCACCTCACCTGGACTCCCCATCTCCTTACCATCCAAAACCAAGCTCACAACCGCCTCCGCCTCCTGAAACTCCTGTCCGGCCGGATGTGGGGTCTGCATCCTTCCACCATCCTTCACACCTACAAATCCATGATCCGCCCCATCCTTTGTTATGCCAGCATCGCTTGGATTTCTGCCCCTCCCCGGTTCTATACAGCCCTCCAAATCCTCGAACGCCATGCACTCCGCCTCGCCTTCCGCATCCGTCTTCCGTCCCCCACGCGCATCCTCTATGACCTCATCCCCTTCCCCCACCTTCTCTTTTTCCTTGAACACATCTGCACACTATATATTGTCCGCCGCCTTGATCCCCCTCACCCCCTGGTGTCTCCCTTCCTCTCCACTCCCAACCAGTTGCCGCGCCTTTACCGTTGTGTCCCTCCCTCTCTCCATCTCCACACCCTCCATCTCCTTTCCCAACACAACTTCCACCGTCTACCACTCCCGGATGATGAGCTTCGCCCTGACATCTACCCTTCCTACCAACTCTAACCCCCTCTTCCTGCCTCCTCCTCAGGGCTCCCTTTCCTCCCCCTCCCTCCTTCTGAGCGGATTTCCCGTCCTACTCCCCGTCCATCTCTCGTGCCATCTTTCAGTGTCTCTGTGCTCCCTCCTGCCCTGTCTTCCCTTTTCCTCTCCCGCCCCATGTGTCTCCTGCCTCTTCATGAACCCACGGTTGCCCCTCCTTTCTTCATCCCGCCGCTTCCCCAGCTGCCCCATGCTCTCCCCTCCTTTTCCATCCTCTCTGACCTTTCCCTCGGCAGGTCCCGCCTGGTAGTTTTATTCTTCGTCGTGTGTGCTCCCAGTGGGTTTTAAGTGTGTTGTTTCGGAGTGTTTTTAATACTGTGGTCAACTTTTAACCTGTGCATGCACATCCAGTGTCTTCTCTATGTTTTACGAATCGCCAACTGTGTTTTTTTTTTTTAACTTTCTGGTGACGTTTTTAACTGTCCCCAATGAATGTCTACATGTCAGTGTACTTTTACCTCCATTTTCTCCCCTTACTCTGTTTTATGTTCCCCTTTTTTACCTCCTTATGTATGTATTATTTTATTCTTGTTTTAGTTGTCATGTCACTCGGCTGAAGAGCGGCGGATTGTGCTGCTGACAGCCCTGCCCTGCCCATATGGGGCAGGGGCATGAAATCACAATAAAGAAAAAAAAAAAAAAATCGGATTCAGCGGTTGAATGTGACGTAAAAGTGACATCCAGCTAAACCCGAACGTTTTGTTTGGGAAAGCTATTTGGAAAACAATTTTTGGAGAGAGGATGAAAGATCCTCTCATACATTGAATTTAAACGATAGTGAATTGTCGTCTTTGCGCTCTTACAATGTCTGAGAGTTAAATAGAGCATGGCCGAAGGGGACAAAGGAAAGATAAACAGAGAAATCTGTCACATATAAAGAAGGGATTACATTTAATCTTGCTCGACATTTTCTCATGAAGCGCCCAAAAAAGTCTTTATCCGCCAAGTGAAACCTTATTTGTTGTATTCATGGACTGAAAACTAGGGCTACCAACGAAATGCAGTCCAATTTTGTTCCTTTTAAAATTTAAACCAAAATAGAATGAGTATGTTTACCACTGTTACAAAGTCTATATACCTACGTTAAGTAATTATTCAGAAGTTTTCCTGTAGATTTTATTTTTGTTGAGAATAATAACCCTCCAAATTCAAAACGTAAACTGTCACCTGTAGTCATTGGTACGATTTCAGGTAAAATCCCTCTTTATTTTCTTTGGAAAGCAGTTTTTGTGTCTGTTCACTCTTATACAATGGCTAGCAACTCGCGATCGCGTAAAAGTAGTGAAATTTGGGGTTTCTTCGCCGATTTAGGTGATGGGAAAGCAAAGTGCAATTATTGTTCTAAGTGTATTTCAGATAAAGGAGGAAATACATTTAATCTAGCGCGTCATGTTCGAGTGCTGCATCCAACAGTGCCATTGTCAGTCAGACGCTTAGCGCCCCCTGCTCCTGCATCTTCCGATATTTCTTGGATAAAAAACCCGCACAATCCGGAACTAACATCAGCAAATGCCAGAAGCGAACAGCAGTTGGTGCCAGAAAATAACAGTACCACTTCAGTATCAGAAAGCAGACCTCCATATCACGGAACATTACCCATGTATTTTCCGAAACCTCTTTCTAACAAAAGAAATCAGGAGATAGATTTCGCACTTCTGCAGACTGTTGTAAATGATTGTTTGCCCTTCAACATAGTGGAAAGTAAACATTTCCAAAGTTTTTTAGGCAAACTGAATGGTGCTTACAGAATGCCATCTCGGAAGACCATTTCCAATACGCTGCTACAGCAACAGTACACCATGATGAAAGAAATTGTGAGAGCCAAAATTAATTCTGCGGAAGCAGTTGTGCTGACAATGGATGGGTGGACCTCAACTACAAATGAGAGTTATTTGTCGGTGACAGCACACTACGTTAAAGACCTGGAGCTGGCGTCTTCCCTCCTAGAGTGCTTTAAATACGACCAAAGGCACACGTCAGAAAAACTCTCGGAAGAACTGCTACGTGTCACAAGGGAATGGGGCATTCAAGAAAAAGTCGTCTGTGTTGTCAGCAACAATGCTGCTAACATTGTGGCAGCTATAAGACTCACAGCCTGGAAACACATCCCCTGCTTTGCGCACACACTCAATTTAATTGTTCAGAATGGGCTTCCGCACATTCAACCCATTTTGAATAAAGTAGAAAAAAATGTTGAATTTTTTAAAAGAAGTTCGCATGCATGCACGAAACTGAAAAAGATGCAGGAACAGTTAAAAGAGCCAGGTCTGACACTAAAACAGGACACTGTTACAAGATGGAATTCAACCTATGATATCCTGCGAAGAATAATCGAGGTTAAGAATTCCCTAATGACAGTTATCACTCTGAATTATCCAGATCTTCCAAATCTGACTGCAGAGGACATTGCAAGTGTAACACAAGCCTGTGACCTGTTGAAAGTTTTCAAAGACTGCACTGAGGAAATGTCAAGTGAAAATGTTGTCACTGCTTCTAAAGTTATGCTACTTAGTCGCTCGTTGAAAAAATGAAATTCATGTAGACGTGCAACAGATGGCCGAAAAGTTAGCTGAAGACCTAAAACGACGATTTAGAAATATAGAGGAAAATTCCATTTTCGCGGAAGCAACTGCATTGGATCCCCGGTTCAAATTACATGGTTTTTGTGATAAAAATTCTGCTGAGAAGGTGAAATTAAACCTGATCAGGCACTGTGAGAAATTTGTGACGAACACATCCACTGCTACTGCAACAATCTCGGTTCCAACCACTGAATCAACTTCCAGTCTCTGGCTCGAATTTGATGAAGTGTTTTCCAGGCTGCAGAGTAATCCACACCCGAGAGCTGCTGCAATAGTGGAAGTGGACAAATATTTACAAGAGCCCCTGCTACAGAGACAAGGCAATCCACTTCAGTGGTGGTCTGAACGACTGTCAGTATACCCCTCGCTCTTTGAACTTGCAAATGTACGACTGTGTATTGTCGCAACCTCCACGCCGTGTGAAAGAGTGTTCTCGAAGGCAGGACACTTTATAACTGACAGAAGAAATCACCTGACAGGGAAAAAAGTGGAACAAATTATGTTTTTAATCGGAAATCTCTGAAGATTCACCAAATCCGTTGATGTTTATTCATAAATATATATGTGTATTTTTTTTAAAATTTAATTAGGACAATCCTCAAATTGACATTTAGTGTAATTTTTACAATAATGTGTACGAGATAAACATTCCTACATGAACGATTATCTTTCAAGCGTGGATTCCACGCATGCTTCAGTTCCAGACTCACAAGGTAAGAATTTTATTTTCATGTTGGATGTGCGTGCTCACACAGCCAGCCTCTTCGTTTGTATTTTAATATTCATTTGTCTGCAAGCGCTGCCAACCGTAGCTTACTCGTAGACGCGAAGTATAACTCCACAAATAGTCGCTGGTAATGATGTCAGCACTGCAGGAAGCAGCTGACGCTACCTTCCCCTCGCCCCTCACCGACTGTACCCCTCCTAAATGCGTCAGTGAGGACAATAAAAAATTGATTTTTGCTGCAGTTGTAGATGTCAGAGCTGTTCATTGTGTTTATGAACTGAAAATTGTAACAATTCACCAAAAAATTAAAGCAATCTACAATTTCAGATTTTTTTCCTTAAAAAGTAGGGACTGCTGAACATGTTTTTTCATTATGCCACATTTATGTAAGACCATTCAAATTAAAAGTCAGTGTGATAAACAAAATGGCTTATTTATCTTTTATAAAGCATCAACGTAAGAGGGTAAAGAGAGATCTGGTAACCCACCCACCCACAGCCCCCAAAATCTTGGTAGTGGTGGCAGACTGATCTGTAATGTAGCCCAAGGTGTATCTTAGTTTTGAACGTGACAATTTGGTTGTGAGTTTGTGAAGCCAATGAATGTGAATATGAATTAAAGGCTGTGGTGACAGACTGATCAGTAGTGCAGCCTAATCTCTATGTTTGCACACCATATTTAAAGCTCTTTGCAATATTTCACACTTTCCATTATAAAATTTATAACAGCCAGTGGTGTCACTTTCCTCAACATTGTAGCAGGACAAATGGATGCATTTTACAGAGATCTTTAATCCAATGTAACACTTGCAGTGCATATTTTTGTAGTATGAAAATATAAATATGAAAATTGCCAAATACAGTGCTTTAGCTTTGCAAACACTTAAATATGGTGGTTTCATGGTTTACTGCCATCTGCTTCTCACCAAAATGAGTCACTCTTAGTACAGCTTGTTGTGTTGAAGTGGTGGGAAATGTCACATCAGCAGCTGAACATAGTACCAAATTCAGAATACATTTATTAGATATTAAACAAATCTGCAATGAATATTTTCATGCATATTATGTACATATAATATACATAAACTTCGGAAATGTACTGCGGATGGGGGGGGGGGGGGAGGTCCTATATGTGACTTTTACCACTTAAAATATTATTTCCGTCTTTTACATTTTCCCACAATTCACACAATTTTTTTGCAAGTTCCTGGAATTGTGTAAAAGAGGGGTTTCACTTAGTCAAAGTCTCGAGGTTGTTGCATTTCTTTCTTTTTTTTATCATCTTTCTTATTATCCTCTGGAGCACGTGGATTATTCACTGTGGCTGTTATGTGAGTAACTTGTCATAGACTGTTGTGTCTCCATCCATTTTTCAGTTTGTTCGTATATATCAACTTTTCTTGACGTTGCGAAGGTGTTACATGGCTTCATTGTCAAACTGGTACGCACATCTAGTTGAACACATGTAAATTTGACGTTAATCATTTTGAGATTTTTCCAACTTGCCTAGGCAAATGCTAAGCTAGATTTCATTTTGCTTTCTTTTGTTAACAAGCATAAAACATGAATCACTGACATCAAGCTACTTCTTTTTTAAAGAGGTAGAGACACAAATTTTGCTGTTTTCGAGATTCAAGCACTGGATTATTTCTCTTATTACCACAGTATATTTGTTTCATTAATGCTTTTATTGGTAATTGTTCATGTAAGTGTTCAAGTTTTTCCTTTTATACTAAAATTGGACTGGAATGCTCTCTTTGAAATTCTGAAGGTAACAGGAATAAAATACAGGGAGCAAAAGTCTGTTTACAGCTTGTCCAGAAACCAGACTGCAGTTATAATAGTCAAGGGGCATGAAAGGGAAGCAGTAGTTGAGAAGACAATGAGACAGGTTGTGACAAAGCAAGCTGGGATAATTTTAATTACCCTCTTTTTTTGCCATCTGCCTACTTAAATTCATTTTTCCACTTTTAACTAGTTACCATTAACATAAGCGAATAAAATTGCATTTTCATAAAAGAGAAATGTTGGGCCTTAGTCTTAAAAAATATAATACCAGATCTAATTTTGACTATTCCTAGTTAGTATCTTTCATTATAGGGAAAAATCAGTAATTGTTTTGTGACTTAAATTCTATTGTTGACGTATAAACAAATATCAATTATGTTATGTAACATTTGGAAGACAAATGCGAGTAATCTTAAAGTATCTATTTGGCTCTCTTCAAAAACATATTAGCAAATCCAGCCCTGAATTAATTCCAAAGTAATTAACAGTTTTATCAAAAGTATTGTTTGTGTAACTATATTTGTTGTCTTCATGATTTAAACAGTTCGGGTTAACCCCTGTAGTAGGAGAAACTGTTAAAAGAAATGAATCTTTTGATGTATTCAGTTAATTTAATAAGTTAAGTTTTAATTGCAATTTCTGTAAATTTAACTTTAAACAATGTGTAGTTTCAGTACCTATTATTGTGATGATATATAAGGGCCTCATTTTTGGTCATGAGACAGTCCACAGCTGAGTTTCAGATGAGAAACCTGTGTTGGTTAGAATGACAACAATGCTTCAAGTTAACTGTAGAATAAGTGTTAAACAATTAGACTGTGTGTAAAAACAATGACAGTGTCTGCTTTCCATATGAACCTATTTATTCTTCAAGAACTGTGTGAATTATGTGGTTATGTCTTTACTGCCAACAGAATTTTCGCTAAGATATGTCGAGGTTATCCTAATGCTACATACGTTGGGATAAATAGTGATTGCAGAGAGCATTTTACAGAGCATGGACTTCACAGAAACATGAAAGGGAAAGAAGCCATGAGTGCTGAAATATCGAATGCTATTAAAGACTCTAAAGTAGAACGAAACACTATTACACTGTCTGAAAACGGCCTTATTAAAGTATCAACATTAGTGGAAACAGGAAGAGCTGATGTCCCACAATCATTGGTAGCAACAGAAGATTCTTTGACGTTAGAAGAAGTAAAAAAATCTGAAGGGGCGTCCAGTACAGCAGCCACATCAGCCAAATTGTCAGTAGTGTCGAAATCATCAAAAAGAGCTGAACCATTATCATCAGCAGCAGATGTACCACCCTCCCCAGCAGGTTCAAAATCAAGTCCAGAATCTGTGACTAGTCCATCAATCAGAAGAACAGAGGCAAGAACAGTGGTACAAAATGCCACGCAGATATCATCAACAGAAGAAAAATCAACACCATCGGAGCATCATTTATCAGCTTCATACGCAGCTTCAACGTCCACAGTAACGTCAGTGCCAACTGTAGTTCAAGATTTAAACGAAAATACAGTTTCAGCAAAAGTTCCAGTATCAATTGGAACATCACTTACAAAACCAGATTCAGCATCAAAACTGGCAGCATCTCCAACATCCACTGAATCATCAGCTTCAGAAACACCTCCAGCATCCAGTGAAACAGCAGCTACAACTACAGATACAACAAGTATGGTGACACGTCCAGGGGTAAGAAATACAAGGAGCAGGAAACGTGTAATTCTTAAGGATTTTTGGTACTCAGCCTCAGCAAGGAACAGCCGGTAACATTGGGAAACATGAGTACAAACTCCTCTCAATATAATGTCAATAATTTAAAAATAATGAGCCTTAACATACAGTGCATTAAAAATAAAATATTAGAACTTGAGATTGCAGCCAGTGAAGCTAGTATAGATTGTATTTGCATTCAAGAACATTGGTGCATGAGTTATGAACTGGAAAATATTTGCATTTCTCCATACAAATTAGTAAGCCATTTTTGCAGGAAGGAAACAAGACATGGTGGTGTTTGCATTTATGTAAAACCTGGAGTAAAGGTTAAAAATATGACTGTAACTGAATCCTTGAATGAAGAAAAACATTTTGAGGCTGCAGCAATACAGTTGAATATGCAAAAGAGTAAATTAATAATAATGTCAGTGTACAGATCACCATGTGGTGATCCTGAAATTTTTAGAAATAAGTTAGAGGCATTGCTCAAAATATTACATCATAAAAAATCAACAATAATTATAAGTGGAGATTTTAATGTCAACTTATTGACTGAAGGTGCATCCAAAGATCAGTTCCTGAATGTTTTACATAGCTTCAATTTGTATCCACATATAACCAACCCTACAAGAATAACAAACTCTTCAAAAAGTCTCATAGATAATATCTTCACAAATATAGATGCCACAGATATAGATGTAATAAATGTTGACCTAGGAATATCTGATCACAATGCACTTATCCTTAAATTTTCCATAGCCCCTGTGACCAAAAATAGTTCATACCAAATGTACAAAAGAACCTTCTCCACAAATAGTTGCAGTCACTTCATAAATACACTGACTAACCAATCATGGGCAGAAGTACTGTTACAAACTAGCACAAACACTGCATATAATGTTTTTTCTTCCCTGTTTATGTTGGATTTTGAAATGTGTTTTCCTAAGAAACTTGTCAAAACAAACACATTTGGGCATACACATGCTAACTCCTGGATCACAACAGGTATTATAAATTCCTCCAGGACCATGAAAATGCTTAACTATAGACTGAAAAGTTGGACTGACCCCAAGTTTAAAGAATATGTAACAAATTACAAAAAAATATATAGAAAAGTAATTACAAAAGCAAAATTACTAAGCAATGATAAATTAATAAGAAAATCAGACAATAAATCAAAAACTATTTGGGAAATTGTGAAAAGGGAAACAGGTAAGGGCCTCAAGGACCAGGAAATAGTACTAAAAAATAGTGAAAATATTGAATTAAAAGATGAAACTCTGGCAAATTACATTAATAATTACTTTTTAAGTGTACCAGTGTCATTAAGTAAAAACTTTACCAAACATGAGACTTTAACAGCCCCAAAAGTAGACAGTAGTATGTTGTTAACTCCCACAAATGATAATGAAATATTAAAGGTGATAAAGAGTCTAAAATCAAAAATGTCTGCAGGTGTGGATGAAGTGCCTGTGTCAATAATAAAAAAAGTTGCCAAACAAATTATAAAGCCCCTGGTACATATTGCCAATTTGTCTTTCAGTGAAGGTGTTTTTCCTGAGAGGTTGAAAATCTCTAAGGTTAGACCTCTGTTTAAAAAAGGAGATCCATACAAGGTAGAAAATTATAGACCAATATCCCTCCTCCAATCATTTTCATAAATTCTAGAGAAATTAATGAAAACCAGACTCATAAATTACTTAGATGCTCACAAACTTCTAAACTGCAATCAACATGGCTTTCGCTCGGGCCACAGCACAGAATCAGCTATCCATGCCTATACCAAAGAGATTGTCAGGAGTCTCGACACTAAAAAATGTGTAGTGGGAATTAACTTAGATTTATCTAAAGCTTTTGATACAGTAAATCACAAAATTCTGTTAAACAAGATGGAGGCAATAGGTGTAAGGGGAGTTGTGAAGCAGTGGTTTGAATCTTACCTTCAAGATAGAACTCAGGTAGTAGAAATCATCGCAGAACATAAAAATCAGAAAATCAAGTGGGTCTCAGATGCAAAGAAATTGGAAATAGGTGTCCCACAGGGCAGTGTTCTTGGTCCCTTATTATTCTTGCTTTATATAAATGACATAAAAAATCCTAATATTTCTACCAAAATAATGTTGTTCGCAGATGACACTAGCATAATTATAAGTGATGATAAAAAATCATTAACTACCACAACTGATATAGTCCTGAAATATATTCAACATTGGTTTAATGCTAATGAGTTAACACTTAATCTAAGTAAAACAAATTATATACAGTATGGCAAAGCAACTCAAGATATGGACCTCCAGTTAAAACTAATGGATAAGAAGATAGAGAGTGTACAATCCACAAAGTTTTTGGGAATGCACATTGATCAAAACTTAAGCTGGAAAGACCATCTCAAGTACTTATCCCAAAGGCTCAATTCGGCATGTTTTGCATTGAGGATATTATCTAGAGTATGCAGCACAGACTGTACTAGACTAGTGTATTTTGCTTACTTTCAGTCCATCGTGTCTTACGGCATAGTGTTCTGGGGTAAAACTAAATCAAGCTTAACAGATATCTTCAAATTTCAGAAAAGAGCAATACGAATCATAACACATAACTCTCCAAGAACTCATTGTAGGCCCCTTTTCAAAGAACTGCAAATACTCACAATACCATCACTGTATATTTTTAAAAGCATTCTGTGTACAAGAGCACATATGAAAAATCTACGTACAAATGAGGACTGCCATAATTATAATACTAGAACTTGTAAGAATTTGTATGTAGAAAGGGTAAGGACAACACAAACCCAAAAGCATGTAAGTTATTTTGGAATAAAAGTCTACAATGCTCTGCCAGTGTACATGAAGGCAATAATAGATGAAGCAAAATTTAAGACTGAGCTTAAAAATTACCTTTTAAGCAAAACTTTCTATGATGTAGATGAGTACTTTGATTGTGTGTAAATTTATTGCCAAAAAATTTAATTTATATGTCTAAATTTGTACTTTTAAAAAAATGCCTTGAAAGTGATATTCCATTATTATGTCTGTAGTACTTGTACTAGTATGATAACTTTGTTGTGACAATTCCTACATCATGTAAATGATATACAGGAAGATAATAAAATGAAATGAAAATGAAAAAATGAAATGATGTTCAACAGTAAACTATTGTAGCAGTATGTGGAGGTTCGCCTGCAAACTATTAATGAGGCTTATGGAAAGTTTAAACAGTAGTGCACTGGCTATACATATATAACTGTGTGTTACTGGGGGATAGTGCAAAGTGAAAGTAAAAGTCAGTGAAAAGGAACTGTGCATCTGTCAGCTACATTATTTACCGTAGTCAGCATCCAAATTGCAGATCCCATTTTTCAGCCAGTGTAACAACACAGTACGTCAACACCAAGGACAATCAACAAACAAAGAAAAAAAAGCAGGTGGAACCGCTACAAGGGTTTTAGCCTATCCTCAGTGTTTTCAATCTGTACATTGAACAAACAGTAAAAGAAACCAAAGAAAAATGTGGAGTAGCAATTAAATTTTAGGGAGAAGAAATAAAAACTTTGAGGTTTCCTGCTGACTTTATAATTCCTCAGGGAGAGCAAAGGACTTGGGAAAGCAGTTAAATGGAATGGATAGTGCCGTGAAAGGAGGATGTAATACGTATTTACTCGAATCTAAGCCGCACTTTTTTTCTGGTTTTTTGTAATGCAGAAAACCGCCTGTGGCTTAGAATCGAGTGCAAATTAAGCGGAAGTTCTGAAAAATGTTGGTAGGTGCCGCTACAACAATTTTTTTTTTTTTTTTCATTTATTGAATTTCAATTCCCCCCGAAGGGGGCGGGCTGGCAGCAGCTTAGTATGCCGCTCTTCAGCCGACAGTTTTTGTGACAAAGATCAAGAGAACAAATAATAAAAAACAGGCGATAAAATCGGAGACTTAGAGAGTAACAAGGCGAAAAGAAATCGTGGAACTAAAAACAACAACACAGGGATGATGACGCTAATAAAAATACATACGAAGCAGACAGGGAAAACAATAGAGAAATTAAAAAAAACACGGCGACAGTCATGATTCTGTTCGCAAAGGACATAAAATTCACACCCAGCGACAGCATGGTTTCCGTTCGCAACACGAGAAAGACAAACAACACGGAATAGTCACTGGAACACTGCACTAAAAAGTTGGCAAATGTGACACCACAGTCGAGAGCAGGTGGGGGGAAACTGGACAGAAGATGGGAAAACAAAAAAGGGGGGAAAGGAGAGGAAATGCGAAGGGGGGAGCCGGGAAAGGAGCTGAAGGAGGATGAGGACCCATAATAGGGGTGGGGGCAGACGCGACAGGGAGTGGGGTAGGCAGAGGAGGGGAATACAAAAGGACTGGGGGGGGAGAAGGGAGGTAGGGAGAGGTGTAGTGGGGAGAAAACAGGACGGAAGGGGGGGGGGAAGAGGGAGCCCAGGGAAAGGACAGAGGAAAGGAGGGGGATTGAGGATCAGAGTTGATAGGAAGGATAAATGGAGGGAGAGAGGGCATCATCCGGGAGGGGGAGTTGACGGAAGCCACCTTGGGAAAGGGGATGGAGGGTGTAGAGATGGAGGGTAGGGGGGACACAATGGTGAAGACGTGGCAGGGGGTGGGGATGGGAGAGGAGAGGAGCAACCAGGGGGTGAGGGGGTTCAAGACGGCGGGAGGTGTAGAGGATGCGGATATGTTCGAGGAATAGGAGAAGATGGGGGAAAGGAATGAGATCATAGATTATCCGCGTGGGGGACGGGAAGCGGATACGGAAGGCGAGGCGGAGTGCATGACGCTCAAGGATCTGGAGGGACTGATAGAATTTGGGTGGGGGGGGCAGATATCCAGGCAGGACTGGCATAACAGAGGATGGGACGGATGAAGGATTTGTAGGTGTGGAGGATGGTAGAGGGGTGCAACCCCCATGTCCGGCCAGAGAGGAGTTTGAGGAGTCGGAGGCAGTTGTGGGCTTTGGATTGGATGGAGCGGAGATAAGGTATCCAGGTGAGGTGACGGTCAATGGTAAGGCCAAGGTAGGTGAGGGTGGGGGTGAGGCGGACAGGATGTGCGCAGACAGTAAGGGAGAAATCCAGGAGCCGGAAGGAGTGAATAGTACGACCTACGATGATTGCCTGGGCCTTGGAAGGATTGAGTTTCAGGAGCCATTGGTTACACCATGCAGCAAAAAGGTCAAGGTGATTCTGGAGAAGGCGTTGGGAACGTTGGAGGGTAGGAGCGAGGGCGAGGAATGCGGTGTCATCAGCATATTGCAAGAGGTGTACTGGAGGGGGGGGTTGGGGCATATCTGCCGTGTACAGGAGGTAGAGGAGAGGGGAGAGGACAGAGCCCTGAGGCACACCGGCAGAGGGGTAGAAGGTGTGAGAATTGGCATGATGGATGGTAACATAGGAGGGGCGGTGGGAGAGGAACTAGGCCACCAGACGGATGTAGTTGAGAGGAAGGGCGTAGATTTGGAGTTTAAACAGGAGACCGGGATGCCAGACACGGTCGTAGGCCTTTTTGAGGTCAAGTGAGACAAAAATGGCGGAGCGACGGGAGTTAAGCTGGAGGGAGAGGAGATGAGTGAGGCGGAGGAGTTGGTCATCAGCAGAGAAGGAAGATCGAAAGCCACATTGGGTGTTTGGGAGGAGGTGGTTTTGGTGGAGGTGGAGATGGATGCGCCGGGAAAGGATGGATTCCAAGAGCTTGCTGAACACCGATGTGAGACAGATAGGACGATAGGAAGAGGCATCAGATGGAGGCTTATTGGGTTTGGAGAACATCAGGATACGGGAGGTTTTCCACAGGTCGGGATAGAAGCCAGTGGCAAGGATGACATTGTAGAGGGTGGCAAGGAGGGAAAGGAAGGAGGGAAAGGAAGGAGGGAGGGCAGTGTTTGAGGTGGCAGTAGGGAACGCAGTCGTGGCCGGGAGCAGTGTTGCGTTTAGTGCGGAGTGTGAGGCTGATGTCCTGTGTAGTGATGGGAGTGTTAAGTGCAGAAGGTGGGGTGTGGCCCAAGTACTGGAAGCTAGGAGCAAGGGGAGAAACAGAGGTATTCTGGTTTTTGTAATGCAGAAAACCGCCTGTGGCTTAGAATCGAGTGCAAAGTAAGCGGAAGTTCTGAAAAATGTTGGTAGGTGCCGCTACAACTAACTTCTGCCATCGAATATATGTAGTACTATACAGGCATGCTTTCCAGGCACAAAGATAAGTACTGACACACCAAACCTCTGTGTCAGTAAATAAATTAAAAGAAAGGGTAGAAGAATGTAAACATTATGCCATGTATTCTTTTGTGTTTGCTGCTATCTCATTTAAATCCTGCCTGCCTAATAAACTACGAAACTAGAGCGAGACAACAGCAAAAGCAGAAGAATATACATATCAAGTCATGTTTATATTTATATTATTCTTATGCTGAATAGTGATACAGTCAGAAATGAAGCATGGCAATTGACTAGATTTTTAAATCTAAGATGAATCTGATTTCTGTGCAGAATGTAATGTACTAAAGAGGCGTCTCCAAAGATTTTCAAATGGAGAAAAATTTTCTCTAAACTCTCGTTCAGAACATCATCTATAATACGCAGTCTATTATTCGGTGCTTGTTGCTCATTATCAAAGAAAGCAGCAGTGTTGGTATCAACAAATAGCAGTCTCTTGCCATTATTTCGCTTATTAGACAAGTCCTCTCTCTCTTTTTTTTTTTAATTGTAAGCCGCAGTAGCGCGCACAAAAGCAAGCCATGTTGCGAGCAGCGACAGGTCGTAAACAAACAATGCATGACACAGTACAATAATGCATTTTCCGCTTAGAGTGATGTAAAAACCTATAACAAAGAAAACGGCACTTACCAGATCAAAATAAGCAACCAATTCTAACCAGACGAAGCACGTCAAAAAGGAAGGGTACCCGTATAAATACGGACGGAGCACCTGACACATAGCAATGGCTGCTTGGTAAAGCTTAACTGTTAAACTTATGACTCGAGCCAAACTACTGTAGCTGTATCTTCATCCCTCCGACTTCAGTTGTGTATCATGTTACAATGGACCAACTTTGTTTCAATTTGGAGGTGCGGTCTAAAACATTTCTCTCCCCTTGAAGTTCGAGTCTCAAATTTCAGGTGCAGCTTAGTTTCTGGAAATTATTTTTCCCTTGATTTCGAGTCTCATTTTTCAAGTGCGTCTTAGATTCGAGTGCGGCTTTGATTCGAGTAAATACGGTAAACATCAACAAAAGCGAAATGGATAAAGGAGAGTAGTTGAATTAAATCAGATGATGCTAATAGGATTAGATTAGGAAATGGGACGCTTAAAGTAGTAGATGAGTTTTGCTACCTGTGCAGCAAAGTAACTGATGATGTCAGAAGTAGAGAGGATATAAAAGATATACTGGCAGTGGTGAGAAAAGCATTCCTGAAGAAGAGAAATGTGTTAACATTGAATATAGATTTAAGTGTTAGAAAGACTTTTCCAAAGGTATTTGTCTGGAGTGCATCCATGTATGGAAATGAAACATGTTCGATAAACACTTTCGACAAAAAGAGATAGAAGCTTTTGAAATGTGGTGCTGCAGAAGAATGTTGAAGATTAGATGGGTCAATCATGTAACTAAGGAGGTACTGAATGGAGTTGATGAGAAAAGAAATTTGTAGCACAACTTGACCAAAGGATGGGATTGGTTGATAGGACACATTCTGTGACATCAAGGGATCACCAGTTTAGAATTGGACAAAAGTTTGGGGAGTAAAAATCGTAGAGGGAGACCCAGTAAGCAGTTTAAGAAGGATGTATGTTGCAGTAGTTATTGGGGATGAAGAACCTCGGACAGTATAGGGTAGCATGGAGAGCTGCAACAAACCAGTATTCAGACTGAAGACAACAACAACAACAACAACATCAACAACTAAAAGATGGCAATAAAATCGTAATCCAACATAACCTTTATAGATGGACTATCTGTGGTTGAGTGACCATGTACACTTAACAACACCAAAACTGGCCACAGGAAATTATGGCCAGAGCTGAAGTCGTGTATGATACTGCCACAACAAAATGAAGCATGTCACATTTTCACTTTATAAATTATAGAACTGATCATATTTTAGAAGCATATCTTATAAGGTGAGGACATCAAGGATGTGCAAGTTGCTGGAATTCCAAAACTTGTCATCTGTTCAAATATAGTAAAATTAAAATGTTTCCAAGACTGTGAATTGCACAATTTATTTTGATATCAAGGTCACTAGTCATCTCCAAAGGTTAAAGTCACCTCATTTCATTTTCAGTTTATTCTGAGGCCACTCTAAAGAGGAAAAATTACTTGGAATATTATGGAAAACTGGTCCTGTCACTATCCTAGACCTGTATACTCTTTAAAAAAAACTGTAAACAGAATATAGTGTCACTGTCGAAAAATACTCTGCATAGCTACTGATGGTGGTCTTTTCAGTTAAATGGATAACATCATTAATTTCTGCTGATTGGAGTGCAGGTTCAACTCCCATTTTGATTCCCTGATTTTTCCTTATGACACACATTCCTCTCTTTTGACAGTCCACTGTGTCTGACATCTTCCACAATAATATGAGGCAAATTCAGAAGTAAGGGCTGTTTGCTCATAAAAATATGTGTATTCATTAGAAAAAGTGTTTGGTGTTTGTTGCTTGCTTTAATTTCCCACAAATCTTCTCTACTTCTCCATGTAAACACTGTCCACTTCTAAGCACTTTTTGTAATGCTCTACTAGCTTCTTCATCTCCTCTGCATAGAAGTTCTTTGCCTGGAAATTGAACCAGTTGACAATATCCATCTTGAGATCCTCATCATCTTCAAACAATTGTTCCAAGTGCAAGAAGAGCTAGTAATTGCTGGATGTGGATCAGAACTGTAGAGTGGTTGTTTGAAAAGTCCCCAACATAAATGCCGGATCTTTACCATTATATGGACAGTGTGTGCACACACATCAAGGAGAAGGCCTATCTCAGATGGCAGTTTCCCACACCATCAATCTTTGATGGCACATCTCAACTTTGTGAGCACTTCGCAATACGTGTCAACAACTATTAACCCATGTTATATGAAATCAACCAAAGAAGTGTCCTTTTCATCCCAAAAACACCATCCATAATTTCTTGAGTATGCGGATTACTTTAAGTTTTTTGGCTTTGGTGAAGCTTAATGGCACCACTCCATTGCCTGTTGTTTCAACTATGCAATGGTTTAGGATATCCATATATTGTTACCCACAACTGTGTGGAAAACAAATCATCTCCATCTTGTCAATAGTGTTCCAAAAACACCTGCCCTCATGATATGCTTTGACCTTTGTGTCGGTTAAACAGTTTTGGTACTAATCCTGCACACAATTTGCAATATCTGAGGCAGTCCCTTGACAGTCTCGTAAACAGGAGTGTGTGCAACACAAGGATACTCATCAGGCAGAGCACCAATTGTGACTCATCAATCAAACTGCAGTATTTGGCTCACGTGTTGAATGATTTCATCGGTCTAGATACTGAACCTGTCACTCTGCTATTCATGATTCACATTTTTACCACCACTTTTTAAGTCTTAGTTCCTTTGTCTTATCTTTTCTTCATTCATTATTGTAGACCTATAAAGTAGTCAGAACTTCGGATGAATTTGGTCTGTAGTTTCTTTTGCATGCAAAAATCAGATTGCCACCCATATTTCACAACTTGTTTGAACAACAATTTTTGAAGCCATTGTTTTTTGCTTCCACCCTGTGTCAAATAACCATTGAATCTAAACAATGACTTCTGTGACATTGTAAACAGTTGGTAGAGAGCACTGCATTCATTCTACTTTGTTCCGGGGTGGCAGTATTTAAATATAAGCAGATAGCCCCTGCTTCTCAAATATGTCTCATTATGTGGAACACATTCCTTTTATACCATAATGTACACTTAATTTCCAACACTAGAGGCAATGGTAAGTTGGCTACAAATTGAGGAGGCTCATTTCTGTTGACAGCTTTTTGTAAAACTGGCAACAGTCTAGCAGTTCACTGGCAGCTATTTCTGCTGTTAGACAACCAATGTGAGGTGGCTCCAGCATATGGAAAAAATAATGAAATTATAATAAGAACAATATACTAACAATATATGAATTTCATTACAGTTAAGTGAAAGGTTGATGGTTTCCAAAAGATGATATTCAGTTTATGCAACAGCAGCAATAATAACACAAAAGATTTTTTTCTATGATTTCGTTACTGAATTCCATTCGGTCGTTTTGCAGCTTGATTACAGAAAGAGAAAATATCTGACTTAAATATATTGGTTCTGCAGCAATATTTGAAGTGACTATTACAGTACCCATCATATGTGGAGAAAACATTGTACCACATGGCTAACAGGATACTGCTGTTGCAGATACTCATTTTACTGTAATGGTGGTTAAGGCATATAGCTCATAAATTGAGATTTAAAGTCAGTTGAAATGTGCATATGTGACCATCTTCCTTGAGTCAGAAATTTAAAATTTATAGGCTCAGTTTCAAATCTTATTTGTGAACTAGCTGAGAAACCCAGTGTTGTCCATGTATTTATTTATAGCTGTGCTCAAGACTTCAAATGCATGGAATTTATTTTTGATTTGTAAAGCTTCTTTGTATATGAAATTTGGAGTAGTATGAGTGGGGCCACGAACAAAGAAATTGTTTGCTTCACTGACAGAGGAGAGAGCTATGTAGAGCTGACCATGCAAACAGCAACTGGCTGACCCTAAGACCTGTGCCCACACCACACAGCATCTGGCCATTTGCTTTGTTTATGGTCATGGCATCACATAAGCTCACTGAGTGAAAGGTTTTGAGGAGCGAAAAATGCCTTATGCTCTCAACCAGAGTTATGTTGTGCCTCAATTTCAGAAGGAGTTTCCAAAGCAGTTTAAAGCCTGATGTTCTCGAGCCGCAGAAAGTCATGCCTCAGGGTCTTCATTGAGTTCTTGAGACCAAATAGTCCTCAGTCTCTTAGCTGTTCTGAGGCATTCAGAGAGACTTGACTGTTTTCTAGGCATTTTTTTGTAGCAATGAAAATGTAATGAGTAGGCACCAAAATCACAGAGCAAAGTTAATAAATTCATTTTTTCTAGCAAAAAATATAAATAAAACCTATCAAACAAAACAAAGCAGTGTCATCAAGTTTTTAATATATAAAGTGAAATCAGTAAATCCGTACATCCTAGACAAGTAAATTCAATATTTGTTTGTATTCATAAAGATAAGACTGCAGTGCTTAATTCTGCCACTGACGTAAACTTCGGAAAATGCTTCTACCACTGTGGTAAATGTAAATGTCATGTGACTAGGGCCTCCCGTTGGGTAGACCGTTCGCCAGGTGCAAGTCTTTCGATTTGATGCCACTTTGGCGACTTGTGCATCGATGGGGTAAAATGATGATGATTAGGACAACACAACACCCAGTCCCTGAGTGGAGAAAATCTCCAACCCAGCCGGGAATCGAACCCGGGCCCTGAGGATTGACAGTCTGTCACACTGACCACTCAGCTACCCGGGGCAGTAAAAAACCCTCTCTAAGAAAGATGTCAAATACAAATAAAACTACCAAAGAAAATAAGGCAATATCATTGAGTTTTTAATTCACAAAGCCAAATCAGTAAATCTATATATCCTAACAGAGTAAATTCTCTGTTAGTTTTTATTCATAAAGATCAGATTCAGTGCTTAAGTCTATCACTGACATAAACTTCCAACAATGCGTCTGTCACTAAAAAAACTAACAGTGCCATCAATGATGATTAAACATCTGTACTACTAAGCTGAGTCAACAATTTTATGTAAAATGTTAAATTATGATATCTTTTGTTTTTCTGTGATCTGATTTTGATGAAAGAAAGCCTATATGTTGCCCAAGCTATGCTCAAGTCACCTGTGAAAAACTCATGAAAATTTGTCGAGTAGTTTCAGAAATTGGCATGTTCAAATGGACAGATGTGATGGTTTTGGATAAAATTTTAAATTACAATATCTTTTTTTTCTGTGATCTGATTTTGATAGAACTAAAGCCTAAGTGCCCGAAGCTACATTCAAGTTACCCCATGAAAATTTGTATAGTTAATAGTTTTGGAAACAAGTGTGTTCAGACAGTTAGACATGACTGTTTTACAGTTTTATTATTAGTACAGATTGTTAACAAACGAAATTTCAAATGAATTTGTCTGGGTAGATCAAGTTTGCTACAGGAAATGACAATTGGGTTTCTAAATTTTTTTGGGATGTTGCCATATCTTGACTACATTGACAACAGGGAGAATGTCTTCCCATAGCCAACCTATTTTAATTGAGCAGATCCAGAAGTCTTGTGCTGCTAAGAATAGCCCATTGTTGTCCAGTCCTCAGAGATGAGGGATAGTCAAACATAAAAAAGAAAGAGTGTCAAAATAACAAAAGAGGCTAAAGCTGGCTAGACATAATGTTCAGATGCATTGATGGCAACCTACATCATAAATTAAGAGGTGGTGGTTTACCAAACTGAACAAGGCCTGTGGTTTCTATACAGCAACCCACAGCAGGCTCAGTTTATTCTTAATTTAGTTTCTGATAGTTTCACATTAATAATGTCTTGTAGATTATCAGAACATTTACATAGAATTATCAAGGAAGTGTAATTCTTAGAACTGACTGCTAACATACTCCATCTACAAGTGATATTTCTGGGAACCAAAGTCTCCTCTATAGGAACCAACATGGGTTCCAAAAATGATCGAGTGAAACCCAAGTTGCTTTGTTCATCCAAGAGACCCAGAAAACAGTAGACACAGATGTCCAGGTAGATGCCGTGTTCCTCAACTTCTGGAAGGCATTTAATACTGTTCCACACTGTTGCCAAATGAACAAAATACGAGCATATGGAATATCAGACCTGGTGTGTTATTGGGTTGAAGGGTTTTTAACTAACAGAACACATCATGTCATTCCGAATGAGAGAAGTCTTCAGACCTAAAATCACTTTGGATGTGCCCTAAAACAGTGTTATAGGAGCACTGCTTTTCACAATATATATAAATGCCCTAGTATATAACTGGAAGTTCCATGAGGCTTTTCACAGATGACACTCTTGTGTAAAAAGTCACGATGGTAGAAAATTGGTCCTTGACATCAACAAATGTAACATATTGTGAATACATAGACAGAAAGATCCTTTATTGTGTGATTACAAAACTGGAGAACAGTCACTGGAAGCAGTTACTTCCATTAAAAGCCTAGGAGAGTGCTACAGAGCAATTTGAAGTGGAAATGATGATAAAATTAATCACACATAAGGTAGATGCCAGAATGAGAGTCACTGTCACTGTCTTGTGACAGCCAGAGCGAGAGCACCAGCAGCAGCGAGTACTGTTTGTATAAAGCGTTTATTTTGCATTTTGTTTACGACCTTCCACTAAGGAAGGGATTCTATTTGTGTTTATCTGCTCTGCATAGTAACTAACAGTTCTTGATAAAACTTTACGTAGTTTTCGTGTTAGATTTCTTAGTGTTTTCTTGATCGTTTAGAACAGAAAGCGCCCTAAAACCGTCTTTTGTTTGTTTCGCGGCCGTTAGCCACTAGTCACTTGAATCAGCAGTTGTCTTGTGACAGCCAGAGCGAGAGCACCAGCAGCAGCGAGTACTGTTTGTATAAAGCGTTTATTTTGCATTTTGTTTACGACCTTCCACTAAGGAAGGGATTCTATTTGTGTTTATCTGCTCTGCATAGTAACTAACAGTTCTTGATAAAACTTTACGTAGTTTTCGTGTTAGATTTCTTAGTGTTTTCTTGATCGTTTAGAACAGAAAACGCCCTAAAACCGTCTTTTGTTTGTTTCGCGGCAGTTAGCCACTAGTCACTTGAATCAGCAGTTGTCTTGTGACAGCCAGAGCGAGAGCACCAGCAGCAGCGAGTACTGTTTGTATAAGGCGTTTTTGTACTTATTTGCTGCGCTTAGCTTTTAAATAGTTTTTCTGGGAAAACCTAGCGTAGTTTTCGCGTCTCGTATTTCAGTGAGTGTTTCTTGATTATCAGAGTAGCTTATCAGAAGATTATCTTGGGAATTTGTCACCGTATAGAGTAGGGTAAACATAGTCATGTGTAGGGACTGTGGTTGTTGTGAGCGGACGCAAGGAGAATTGGCCACTCTTCGGGGGCAGGTGGAGGCTTTGTCTGTTAGGCTCATCGAGCTCGAGGCGCAGGCGTCGGCTCGTAGTGGCGTTGGGGCAGCTGTGGTGAGACCTATGCCTACTTCGGTGGCCTTGGAATCACATGGAACCCCTGATGTCGCTGCGTCTTCCGGCAGTGAGCATCTTACCGGTCAGCCATCACTCCAGGGTGAATGGCGGACAGTGGTGGGCTCGCGCGTGTCTGGCCGAAAGGCGAAGGTGGGATCTGGCCGCGTGGCAGCTGCCTTACCCCTTTCCAACAGGTACGGGGTGCTTCCTAGTGGTGATGACATCGTTTCCGACCCACCACAGGATGCCTCGCCTGTTGGGCCAGTGGCCGATTCTCCGGCAAGGTTCCGACAGTCACAGAGGGCGGGCCTATTAGTTATAGGGAGCTCCAACGTTAGGCGGGTTATGGAGCCCCTCAGGAAAATAGCGGGTAGGTCGGGGAAGAATGCCAGTGTGCACTCGGTGTGCTTGCCGGGGGGTCTCGTCCGTAATGTGGAGGAGGCCCTTCCGGCAGCTATTGAACGCACTGGGTGTGACCGGCTGCAGATAGTAGCACATGTCGGAACGAATGACGCCTGCCGCTTGGGTTCTGAGGCCATCCTTGGTTCCTTCCGGCGGCTGGCTGATTTGGTGAAGACAACCAGCATCGCACGCGGAGTGCAAGCTGAGCTTAATATCTGCAGCATAGTGCCCAGAGTCGATCGCGGTCCTCTGGTTTGGAGCCGTGTGGAGGGTCTAAACCAGAGGCTCAGACGACTCTGCGACTATAATGGTTGCAAATTCATCGACCTCCGTTATTGGGTGGAGAACTGTAGGGCCCCCCTAGACAGGTCAGGCGTGCACTACACACTGGAAGCAGCTACTAGGGTAGCAGAGTATGTGTGGCGTGCACACGGGGGTTTTTTTGGTTAGAGGGACCCCCCCCTTGGGCGAAACGATAAAATACCTGACGGCTTACCAGAGAGGACATTATCATCGTTGATAAAGAACGTCCGTCCTCAGAGACCAAAAACAGGAAAAGTTAACGTAATATTGGTAAACTGCAGGAGTATCCAGGGCAAGGTTCCTGAATTAGTATCTCTTATTGAAGGAAATAGTGCGCATATAGTATTAGGAACGGAAAGTTGGTTAAAACCGGAAGTGAACAGTAACGAAATCCTAGACACAGAATGGAATATATACCGCAAGGATAGGATAAACGCCAATGGTGGAGGAGTATTTATAGCAGTAAAGAATTCAATAATATCCAGTGAAGTTATTAGCGAATGTGAATGTGAAATAATCTGGGTTAAGTTAAGTATCAAAGGTGGGTCAGATATGATAGTCGGATGCTTCTATAGACCACCTGCATCAGCAACCGTAGTAGTTGAGCGCCTCAGAGAGAACCTGCAGAACGTCGTGAAGAAGTTTCGTGATCATACTATTGTAATAGGGGGAGACTTCAATCTACCAGGTATAGAATGGGATAGTCACACAATCAGAACTGGAGCCAGGGACAGAGACTCTTGTGACATTATCCTGACTGCCTTGTCCGAGAATTACTTCGAGCAGATAGTTAGAGAACCAACTCGTGAAGCTAACGTTTTAGACCTCATAGCAACAAATAGACCGGAACTTTTCGACTCCGTGAATGTAGAAGAGGGTATCAGTGATCATAAGTCAGTGGTTGCATCAATGACTACAAGTGTAATAAGAAATGCCAAGAAAGGAAGGAAAATATATTTGATTAACAAGAGTGATAGGGCACAAATCGCAGAATATCTGAGTGACCACCATCAAACGTTCATTTCTGAGGAAGAGGATGTGGAACAAAAATGGAAAAAATTCAGAAACATCGTCCAATACGCCTTAGATAAGTTCGTACCGACTAAGGTCCAAAGCGAGGGGAAAGATCCACCGTGGTATAACAATCATGTACGAAAGGTACTACGGAAACAAAGAAAGCTTCATCATAGGTTTAAGAGTAGTCGAATCATAGCTGATAAGGAAAAGCTGAACGAAGCGAAAAAGAGCGTAAAGAGAGCAATGAGAGAAGCATTCAACGAATTCGAACATAAAACATTGGCAAACAATCTAAACAAGAACCCTAAAAAGTTTTGGTCATATGTAAAATCGGTAAGCGGATCTAAATCCCCTATTCAGTCACTCGTTGACCACGATGGCACCGAAACAGAGGACGACCGAAGAAAGGCAGAAATACTGAATTCAGTGTTCCGAAACTGTTTCACTGCGGAAAATCGTAACACGGTCCCTGACTTCGGCCGTCGCACGGACGCCAAAATGGAAAATATTGAAATAAACGATATCGGAATTGAAAAACAACTGCTATCACTTAGTAGCGGAAAAGCATCCGGACCAGACGAGATACCCTTAAGATTCTACAGTGATTATGCTAAAGAACTTGCCCCCTTTCTATCAGCAATTTATCGTAGATCGCTGGAAGAACGTAAAGTACCTAGCGACTGGAAGAAAGCGCAGGTCGTTCCCATTTTCAAGAAGGGTCATAAATCAGATGCGAATAATTATAGGCCTATTTCGCTTACGTCAATCTGTTGTAGAATAATGGAACATGTTTTGTGTTCTCGTATTATGACGTTCTTAGATAATACAAATCTCCTTCATCATAACCAACATGGATTCCGCAAACAGAGATCATGTGAAACTCAGCTCGCCCTATTTGCCCAAGAAATTCACAGTGCCGTAGACACTGGCGAGCAGATTGATGCCGTATTCCTGGACTTCAGGAAGGCATTTGATACGGTTCCGCACTTACGTTTAGTGAAAAAAATACGAGCTTACGGAATATCGGACCAGGTTTGTGATTGGATTCAGGATTTCCTAGAAGAAAGAACACAACATGTCATTCTTAACGGTTCAAAATCTGCAGATGTAGAGGTAATTTCGGGAGTACCGCAGGGAAGCGTGATAGGACCTTTATTGTTTACAATATACACAAATGACTTAGTTGACAACATCGGTAGCTCCGTGAGGCTATTTGCAGATGACACGGTTGTCTACAAGAAAGTAGCAACATCAGAAGACTCGTACGTACTCCAGGAGGACCTGCAGAGGATTAATGCATGGTGCGACAGCTGGCAGCTTTCCCTAAACGTAGATAAATGTAATATAATGCGCATACATAGGAGCAGAAATCCATTCCAGTACGATTATGCCATAGGTGGTAAATCATTGGAAGCGGTAACGACCGTAAAATACTTAGGAGTTACTATCCGGAGCGATCTGAAGTGGAATGATCACATAAAACAAATAGTGGGAAAAGCAGGCGCCAGGTTGAGATTCATAGGAAGAATTCTAAGAAAATGTGACTCATCGACGAAAGAAGTAGCTTACAAAACGCTTGTTCGTCCGATTCTTGAGTATTGCTCATCAGTATGGGACCCTTACCAGGTTGGATTAATAGAAGAGATAGACATGATCCAGCGAAAAGCACCGCGATTCGTCATGGGGACATTTAGTCAGCGCGAGAGCGTTACGGAGATGCTGAACAAGCTCCAGTGGCGGACACTTCAAAAAAGGCGTTACGCAATACGGAAAGGTTTATTATCGAAATTACGAGAGAGCACATTCCGGGAAGAAATGGGCAACATATTACTACCGCCCACATATATCTCGCGTAATGATCACAACGAAAAGATCCGAGAAATTAGAGCAAATACGGAGACTTACAAGCAGTCGTTCTTCCCACGCACAATTCGTGAATGGAACAGGGAAGGGGGGATCAGATAGTGGTACAATAAGTACCCTCCGCCACACACCTTAAGGTGGCTCGTGGAGTATAGATGTAGATGTAGATGTAGATCCTCAGGAAATGTCCATCAACAAAGGAATTAGCATCAATATGCAACCCGTACCAGATTGGACTGATAGAGGAAACAGAGGAGACCCAAAGAAGGGCACCTGCAGTTTGTGGTCTAGCGGCTAGCGTTGCTGCCTCTGAATCACGGGGTCCCGGGTTCGATTCCCAGCTGGGTTGGGGATTTTCTCTGTCCAGGAACTGGGTCCTTGTGTTGTCCTCATCATTTCATCATCATCATCATCATCTTTCATGACAGTGGCTAGATCAGACTGTGTAAAAATTGGGACTTTGTACCGCGCAGTTGAGTACCCCAAAAACCATTCATCATCATCATCATCATCATCATCATCATCATCACCATCATGACCATTACCACAATCAAAGAAGAGCAGTATGTTTCATTACATATTCATTTAGCAAGTGTGGAAACATCATGGAGATGCTCAGCCAACTTCAGTGGCAGATGCTGCAAGTGAGGCTTTCTGCATCACAGTATTGTCTGCTGTTAAAGTACTGAGAGCATACATTCTTAGAAGAGTCAGTCAGCATATTGCTGTCTCCTATGTATATATCGCGAAAAATCCATCAAGATAAAATTGGAGAGATTCAAGTCCACACGGAGGCATACCACCAATTTATCTTCCCACAAACAGTACGCAACAGGAACAGGAAAAGGGGGAAGTGACACTGGTACACAAAGTACCCTCAGCCACACATCTTAAGGAGGCTTGTGGAGTGTAGATGTAGATTTAGATTGGGAATGCTAATATTAATTTCAGTTAGTCCACTAATGACATACTGAATAAATTCCTAACTACTGTGAATGTTGAGTGTCCTGTGGATTTCATCAACTGATGTGTCAATTTAACTGTTGAAATAATGCAGACAGATGAAAAGTTCTTCGTTTTTATAGTTTGAGGACTCTTCTTAGCTGCATGTTACTGGGTACAGTAACTAGTAGAATAGCTAAGTGCTATACTAAGTATTTTCCTACTGTAACATTCAATTTCCAGTATGATTCATAAGTCTTCTGGCTACCTCAATTCAGTATCTGCTAGGCATAGTCATAGGTATCTGCTTTTGGCAAAACCAAGTGTGTTTCTTTAATCTAAAATACGTATTTTTATCTGATTGCACATTGCTATACCTTGTGTCAACTCATTTGACTGGGAAGAGTGTGCAACACAATTGTTGAAAAATCATAACTGACAAACGCTTGAAAAAGAAAGGTCTCTTACAAACCATGCATAGAAAACTTCACCTACCATCTTTCAGAGTAGAAATTATGAATGTTCTGAAACTTCCCTAAGATATTATGCAGATGAAATTAAATAACTATCAGCTCGTACAGAAGTTTACAAGCAGGCATTCCTCCCATGCTCTATCTATGAATGAAACAGGAAGAAACCTTAATGTACGATACAATGAAAAGTACCTACTGCCATGTGCTTCAAAGTGATTGTGTGGAGTATAGATGAAGATTCATGTGTAAAAACTAGTTTGCTAAAATAAAGTCTTACAATAACATCAGTGACAAGAATTTTGATTTCTTTGACAATTACAAACAAGGTGTGATAAAAAATTACAAAAGCAATTAATAGGCTGATTTATATCACTTCTTTTCAGTAGATTAAGCAGTAAAAAATGTGGAAATTAGCTCATATCTGCAACCATTGATGTAATTACCTGTCTCTTTGTTTGTTTCTTTTTTGATGTGCATTTTGATTGATTACTGTGTGGCATCAGATAATTTTTAATTAGGTTGAAATATACATTTTCTCCTGCCACCATGTTTCCTCACTGGCACAGATGATCTAAACTGGTACTCATATATGATGCAAAATTGCACTTGAACACAGTCTGTTTCAACATAAAAATTGCACAATATCTCACTGCATTGTGACATTTGCGGTAAGCTTCTTTCGCAGTTATTTACAATATAAGCTAATAATGGTTAATCTGTAATTCATTAGAATTTCAGGTAAAGTTGAATCTGACAACTGATTTTATACTTTAAGATCTCTCCTGCCATGCCCTGTATAGGAAGTTGTCACATTGGTGGTATTAGTAGCCACTAAGTTCTTGGATATTTCCACATGAGGTAACTTCCAGTTCTGGGAAAATACTGGTATACCACTTTTGAAACACTGGTATACCACTTCTTTAAGAACTCAATCATACACCTCAAACGTTAATGATGTATTATCATTTCTATTGCATGTGTTCCACTCCACACAGTCTTCATTCTGTTTATAGTATAGATTTTCCATAGACAATCACTCAACAAAAAAGCAGGAATCAGAGGCATTTACTGTGATGCAAAGAGCATGACATTGTCGATGGATGTCCCAAACAGCTCTGGTGCATAACTTGTCTCAAGATGGATAGCTAGTTATTTCCTTTGTTGCAAAAATGTTTTTGGACAGAAGTGTTAGCATGCCGAAAAGTTAAGTAAATTATATCCTTGCTCTATTGAGATACTCCAAACAGATCTACTGCATCACAAAAACATTAAAGAATGAACAGTCTCAAAAACTGGGTTTGAAAGTTTAATACTACACTCCATTTACTGCTAGATCACTGACATACACAATAGCATACACTGAGGTGATAAAAGTCATGGGGTACACCCAAATGTTGTGTTGGTCATCCTTTAGCCCAATGTAGTGCAGCAACTCAACATCGCATGGACTCACAAAGTTACTGGAAATCCCCTGCAGTAATATTGACCCATCCTGCCTTTGTAGCCAAAGTGCAGCTAGTGCAGGATTTTGTGCACAGAACTGATCCCTCGATGATGTCCCATAAATGTTTGATGGGATTTAAATCGGGTGATCTGGGTGGCCAAACCATTTTCTCAGATTGTTCAGAATTTTCTTCAAACCAATCGCAAACAGTTGTGGGCCGGTGACATGGCGCATTGTCATCCATATAAATTCCATCATTGTTTGGGAACATGTAGTCTCTGAATGGCTGCAAATGGTCTCCAAGTAGATGAAAATAACCATTTCCAGTCAATGATTGGTTCGTTCCATGTAAACATAGTCAATTATGGAGCCACCTCCAGCTTGCACAGTGTCTTGCTGACAAATTGGGTCCATAGCTTCATGGGGTCTGCACCACACTTGAACCCTGCCATCAGCTCGTACCAACTGCACTCGGGACTCATCTGACCAGGCTATGGCTTTCCAGTCATCTTGGCTCCAACCAATATGGTAATGAGCCCAGGAGAGGCACTGCAGGCGATGTGCTGTTAGCAAAGGCACTTGCATCAGTCTGCTGCCTTAGCAAAGGCAGTCTGCTGCCGTAGCCCATTAACGCCAAATTTGGCCGTGCTGCCCTAACGGATACATTCTTCGTGCATCCCACATTGATTTCTGTGTTTATTTCACACAGTGTGGCTCATCTGTTAACACTGACAGCTCTACACATATCTTGCTGCTCATGGTCGTGAAGTGAAGCCCATCGGCCACTGCGTTGTCTGTGGTGATAGGTAATGCATGAAATTTGGAAGTCTTGACACAGTCTTGATTCTGTGGATTTCAGACTATTGAAGTCTCTAACGATTTCCAAAATGGAATGTCCCATGCACCTAACTCCAAGTACCATTCCACGTTCAGCGTCTGTTAAGTCTTGTCGTATGGCTATAATCACATCGGAACCTTTTCATATGAATCACCTGAGTGCAAATGACTACTTCACCCTTTCATACCTTGTGTACGCGATACTACTGCCATCTGTATATGTGCACATCACTATCCCATGACTTTTGTCATGTCAGTGCACTGTTCAGATGGTAGAGAACTGTACAGACTGCTGCTGTCTGCAGCTTATGTGGAAGCAGGACTTAATTGTGAAAGTTAATTGTTGAATTAAGTGATCACCTCTAGCAGCCAGTGGCCAGGATTTTGGATAAAACCCGTGTACATGGTTTCTGAGGCTAGTTGCAATGATGCTGTTTGATAGAAACCATTGAGGTTTACTTCCATTGGCTGTCATAATAAAATTGATTGGAACCTGGAAACTCAGTGTCAGTGTTGGTTGGTTGTTTTGGGGAAGGAGACCAGACAGCGTGGTCATCGGTCTCATCGGATTAGGGAAGGATGGCGAAGGAAGTCGGCCGTGCCCTTTCAGAGGAACCATCCTGGCATTTGCCTGGACAGTGTCAGTGTCTTCTGCCCTTAGCCCACTGATAAGGAATGGCTCTGGCTTCTGAAACTTTTAAGAATAATAAAATATTGGTGATCTGAGAATTCTTCATTACTGTTCACATGCCACTGTTTAATAATAATAATAATAATAATAATAATAATAAAAATGGAGCAAAATTAACTTTAATAAAAAAACTAGTAGTTTTAATTGAATATTTCAACCAGTCACAAGACATACCTTCAGAAGTAATGGATAACTTGAAGGAAAACCTCAGTACAATAATGTATAGTTTCCACAGGCGAGATATTACTATCAGAAGAGATTTTAACCATGTCAGTAATGTAAAGGAACTTGGGATGAAGTAAAAATTGATGAGACTCTACAGAAATACACACCTAGCAAAACAGTTAAGTAGATCCCCCAACCCACAGGTATACAAACAGTATTATGAAGATATACCATAAAATAATGCCTTTTGCACAAGCCATGTAAAGTAAAATGTAGAACTGCAGGCATATCTAAAAATGGCTACCAGAAGGGCAATGTCTAGTCTTCAGACTTCTATTGTCAAATCTCTCACAAAACCATAAAGCATTTTTAAGTCCGACTATATTATAAAATCTAATATTTTAACACTTGTCCAAAACTGACACCAGATAAATATTAGTTGAAAACAGAATTCTGCTTCTGGTTAAACTTGACAGGGTCTTCAAGTCAGACAAATCCAAGTCAAATACTGTGTGTAATTTTCATTGACTGATAGAAAGGACGTGTTAGCCTGACTGAAAGAAGTAATAATAATAATAATAATAATTCCTGTGGAGGCCCGGGAAAAGAATAGACCTCCGGTATGTTCTGCCAGTCGTAAAAGGCGACGAAAAGAACAAACCACTAATAGGGCTAACCCCCCTTTTAGTGTGATTACTTGGTTCAGGACAGAACTAAAGAAGCCTCGGACAAGCGCCGTCATGGTCAGGGACGACGCTTGAACCCTATGCCAGCCCACAATGGTAACGACACTGCTAGCCAACTGGAAAATGATTTAAATCCAAATAGAGGTGTTTTGCAGGATATGCTTCCTGCAACCACCCTAGAAGGAAAACAAAGACAGAGGATGAGATGGTCAGATGAAGTTAATTGACACCTCATGTTCTGTTATTACCAAGCAACAAACCTAGGAACCAACACAACTGGATACAGATCACAAGTATACACAACATTTATTACCAGAAATTTCAGCTGACATATATAGAATACAAAGACACAAATACAGACATTAGACCATTCTTGCATAGACCACCAAATAACCCACAAGTCGAAACAACAATAAAAACTATCAACACAATCATACACAACAAAATAAATGAAAAAACAACTATGGAAGAGTTACAACTACTGGTTTATATAGGAGCACTCACTACACTAAATATACACACTAGGCAGAGATCAGAACCAACCAACACACAGAAGAAACCCACAAAACCAGCATGGCAACACAGGCTACAGATCAGAATAGAAAAACTGAGAAAAGACATCGGATAGCTAACACAATTTATAAGAAATGAAATGTCAGAAAAAAATTGAAAAAGGTTAGGTTAAACCTCACAACAAGAAGCGATTGAGCAATTAGATGAAAAGTAGCAGAAATTACAAGCATTGGCCAAACAACTTACAAGATACAAAAAAAGTGAAAATAGAATGAAACAAAACCAAACATTCAACACAAACCAAAAGAGATTTTACCAAACAATAGATAACACACACATTAAAATAGACAATCCATCAAACATAACAGACATGGAACACTTCTGGAGCAACATATGGTCAAACCCGGTACAACATAACAGACATGCACGGTGGATACAAGCAGAAACAGACTCATACAAGATGATACCACAAATGCCTGAAGTGATAATTTTGCAACATGAAGTCACCCGAGCAATTAATTCTACGCACAATTGGAAAGCCCCTGGAAATAATAAAATAGCAAATTTCTGGCTAAAGAAGTTCACCTCAACACATTCACATCTAACTAAATTATTTAACAGTTACATTGCAGACCCATACACATTCCCTGATACGCTTACACATGGAATAACCTATCTGAAACCTAAAGATCAAGCAGACACAGCAAACCCAGCTAAATATCGCCCCATAACATGCCTACCAACAATCTACAAAATATTAACTTCAGTCATTACACACAAATTAATGACACATACAACACAGAACAAAATTATAAATGAAGAACAAAAAGACTGCTGCAAAGGAGCACGAGGATGTAAAGAGCAACTGATAATAGATACAGAGGTGACATATCAAGCTAAAACTAAACAAAGGTCGCTACACTATGCATACATTGATTACCGAAAAGCTTTTGATAGTGTACCCCACTCATGGTTACTACAGATATTGGAAATATACAAAGTAGATCCTAAATTGATACAGTTCCTAAACATAGTAATGAAAAACTGGAAAAACACACTTAATATGCAAACAAATTCAGATAATATCACATCACAGCCAATACAGATTAAGCGTGGAATATACCAAGGAGACTCATTAAGGCCTTTCTCTTTCTGTCTTGTCTGAACCCACTGTCCAACATGCTAAATAATACAAATTATGGCTATAATATTACTGGAACATACCCACACAAAATCACACATTTGCTATACATGGATGATCTAAAACTACAGGCAGCAACAAATCAACAACACAACCAATTACTAAAGATAACAGAAGTATTCAGCAATGATATAAATATGGCTTTTGGAACAGACAAATGTAAGAAAAATAGCATAGTCAAGGGAAAACACACTAAACAAGAAGATTACATGTTGGATAACTACAGCGAGTACATAGAAGCGATGGAAAAAACAGATGCCTATAAATATCTAGGATAGAGACAAAAAATAGGAATAGATAATACAAATATTAAAGAAGAACAAAAAGAAAAATATAGACAAAGACTAACAAAAATACTGAAAACAGAATTGACAGCAAGAAACAAGACAAAAACTATAAATACCTATGCTGTACCAATATTGACCTACTCATTTGGAGTAGTGAAATGGAGTAACACAGACCTAGAAGCACTCAATACACTTACACGATCACAGTGCCACAAATATAGAATACATCACATACATCTACATCTACATCTACATCGATACTCCGCAAGCCACCCAACGGTGTGTGGCGGAGGGCACTTTACGTGCCACTGTCATTACCTCCCTTTCCTGTTCCAGTCGCGTATGGTTCGCGGGAAGAACGACTGTCTGAAAGCCTCCGTGCGCGCTCTAATCTCTCTAATTTTACATTCGTGATCTCCTCGGGAAGTATAAGTAGGGGGAAGCAATATATTCGATACCTCATCCAGAAACGCATCCTCTCGAAACCTGGCGAGCAAGCTACACCGCGATGCAGAGCGCCTCTCTTGCAGAGTCTGCCACTTGAGTTTATTAAACATCTCCGTAACGCTATCACGGTTACCAAATAACCCAGTGACGAAACGCGCCGCTCTTCTTTGGATCTTCTCTATCTCCTCCGTCAACCCGACCTGGTACGGATGCCACACTGATGAGCAATACTCAAGTATAGGTCGAACGAGTGTTTTGTAAGCCACCTCCTTTGTTGATGGACTACATTTTCTAAGCACTCTCCCAATGAATCTCAACCTGGTACCCGCCTTACCAACAATTAGTTTTATATGATCATTCCACTTCAAATCGTTCCATACGCATACTCCCAGATATTTTACAGAAGTAACTGCTACCAGTGTTTGTTCCGCTATCATATAATCATACATTAAGGGATCCTTCTTTCTATGTATTCGCAATACATTACATTTGTCCATGTTAAGGGTCAGTTGCCACTCCCTGCACCAAGTGCCTATCCGCTGCAGATCTTCCTGTATTTCGCTACAATTTTCTAATGCAGCAACTTCTCTGTATACTACAGCATCATCCGCGAAAAGCCGCATGGAACTTCCGACACTATCTACTAAGTCATTTATATATATTGTGAAAAGCAATGGTCCCATAACACTCCCCTGTGGCACGCCAGAGGTTACTTTAACGTCTGTAGACGTCTCTCCATTGATAACAACATGCTGTGTTCTGTTTGCTAAAAACTCTTCAATCCAGCCACACAGCTGGTCTGATATTCCGTAGGCTCTTACTTTGTTTATCAGGCGACAGTGCGGAACTGTATCGAACGCCTTCCGGAAGTCAAGAAAAATAGCATCTACCTGGGAGCCTGTATCTAATATTTTCTGGGTCTCATGAACAAATAAGGCGAGTTGGGTCTCACACGATCGCTGTTTCCGGAATCCATGTTGATTCCTACATAGTAGATTCTGGGTTTCCAGAAATGACATGATACGCGAGCAAAAAACATGTTCTAAAATTCTACAAGAGATCGACGTAAGAGATATAGGTCTATAGTTTTGCGCATCTGCTCGACGACCCTTCTTGAAGACTGGGACTATCTGTGCTCTTTTCCAATCATTTGGAACCCTCCGTTCCTCTAGAGACTTGCGGTACACGGCTGTTAGAAGGGGGGCAAGTTCTTTCGCGTACTCTGTGTAGAATCGAATTGGTATCCCGTCAGGTCCAGTGGACTTTCCTCTATTGAGTGATTCCAGTTGCTTTTCTATTCCTACATTCAGCAACAGAAAGATTCACATTAAGCAGAAAGGAAGGAGGAAGGGGATTTATCGACATAAAAAACCTACATTATGGACAGGTAGACAATTTAAGAAAATTCTTTATAGAATGAGCGGAAACTAGCAAAATACACAAAGCAATCACTCATATAAATACATCGGCTACACCACTGCAATTTCATAACCACTTCTACAACCCTTTCGATCACATAACATCAACAAATACGAAGAAAGTAAATTGGAAAAAGAAAACACTACATGGTAAGCACCTGTATCATCTAACACAGCCACACATCGATCAAGACGCATCCAATGCATGGCTAAGAAAAGGCAAGATATACAGTGAGATGGAAGGATTCATGATTGCAATACAGGATCAAACAATAAACACCAGATATTACAGCAAGCATATTATTAAAGATCCCAATACCGCAACAGATAAATGCAGACTTTGCAAACAACAAATAGAAACAGTAGACCACGTCACAAGCGGATGTACAATACTAGCAAGTACAGAATACCCCAAAAGACATGACAATGTAGCAAAAATAATATATCAACAGCTTGCCATAAAACATAAACTAATAAAACAACATGTTCCCACATACAAGTATGCACCACATAATGTACTGGAGAATGATGAAAACAAATTATACTGGAACAGAAACATTATAACAGATAAAACAACACCACATAACAAACCTGACATCATACTCACCAATAAAAAGAAAAAAATAACACAACTAATCGAAATATCCATATCCGATACAACAAATATACAGAAGAAAACAGGAGAAAAAATTGAAAAATACATCCAACTGGCTGAGGAAGTCAAGGACATGTTGCATCAGGATAAAGTTGACATTGTACCAATTATACTATCAACTACAGGAGTCATACCACGCAGTATCCAGCAGTACATCAACACAATACAGCTACATCCAAACATATGTATGCAACTACAGAAATCTGTAATTATTGATACATGTTCAATTACCCGAAAGTTCCTAAATGCAATGTATCATATACCGTACAGTTAAAAGGAAGTCACACTTGATCAAGGTCTGCATCACTTTCCATTTTTAACCAGACATAATGTCTGAGACAGGAAAAAGAAATAATAATAATTGTATAGAGACAACAGAACAAATCCACAGAACCAGCAGCCTGTTATCACTCACAACTATCTGCAAGTTCGTACTGTACCAGATTTGTATGTGTTTTTAGCAGTTCGTACTATACCAAATTTGTGTGTGTTATTAGCTTTGCCCTTAACCATGATTACCCACAATTCCATTGGGCAGAGACTGGAAACACTAAATACCACTCCCGTGGAACTACACCCTATATTGCTCAGCATTGTAATTGTACATGATGAACCCAACTTTACTAACAAAATTTTGTAAGTTGTTAAGGGATATTTTCTGAGCATTTTTTCATAAGGGACCCACAATGTTTGATAGCTCATTACTGAGTAATAATGTAATTATGATGTATTTTGTTTGTCACCCCATTTACTTTTGTTTCTGCAGGAGTAACTTCATAACATTAAAAAAGCCTACAGTATGAATTCACTAAAATATACAATACAAAACTCAAGTTTCTCATAGGCATCTACATGAAGATGCAAAAACTTTAAAATTTGGTTACCATCACTGCAGGAACAGCTGAGCATAGTATCTGCGTGCACTCTTTTATTTTGTTCAGTGAACCCATTCACAAAGTTCAGTAACCATATCCCTACTGCTGTGAATCACTGTTCACGTATAACTAACACTGCCAGAAAAACAAACCTGAGACAGAACCAGACAGAGCCAAATGCAGACTGAGAGTAAAGAGTAAAGTGGGCATTACTGTCGTCATGGAGGTCTCCAGTGCCATATTTTAGATGGCCATCTTTCCTTGGGCATCCTTCTAAGATGTCCATACCATGTTAACCATTTATTTTCACTTGCCTCTACAATATCCATTGTAACTCTGATCTGTTCTGGTAACACTTCATTTCTTATTTTGCCACTTCTTGTTACACTATGTGAGCAGAAGAATCCGGACATCTGTCTGAAAATGACTTAAAAGTTCATGGCACCCTCCATCGGTAATTCTGGAATTCAATATGCTGTTGGCCCACCCTTAGCCTTGATGGCAGCTTCCACTGTCCCAGGCATACATTCAATCAGGTGCTGGAAGATTTTTTGGGGAATGACAGGCCATTCTTCATGGAATTCTGCACTGAGGAGAGGGTGTGAATGTTGGTGAGTGAGGCTTGGCACAATGTCGGCATTCCAAAACATCCCAAAGGTGTTCAGTAGGATTCAGGTCTGGACTCTGTGCAGGCCAGTCCATTACAGGGATATTATGGTCATGTAACCACTCCCCCACAGGCCGTGCATTATGAACAGGTACTCGATCGTGTTGAAAGGTGCAATTGCCATCCTCGAATTGCTCTTCAACAGTGGGAAGCAAGAAGGTACTTACAACATCAATGTAGGCCTGTGCTGTGATAGTGCCACACAAAACAACAAGGGGTGGAAGCCCCCTCAATGGAAAATGCAACTACATCATAACACCACTGCCTCCAAATTTTACTGTTGGCGCTACACACACTGGCAGATGACATTCACCGAGCATTCGCCAATCCACACCCTGCTGTCAGATCGCCACATTGTGTACTGTCATTTGTTACTCCACACAATGCTTTTCCACTGTTCAGTCATCCAATGTTTACACTCCTTACGCCAAGTGAGGCGTTGTTTGGCATTTGCCAGCATGATGTGTGCCTTATGAGCAGCCACTCAACCATGAAATCCAAGTTTTCTCATCTCCTGTGTAACTGTCATAGGATCCTGATGCAGTTCGAAATTCCTGTGTGAATGGTCTGGATAGATGTCTGCCTATTACACATTGTGACCGCCTTCAACTGCCGGCGGTCTCTGTCAGTCAACAGATGATGTCAGCCTGTACGCTTTTGTGCTGTACATGTCCCTTCTCATTTCCACTTCACTATCACATTGGAAACGACCTAGGGATGCTTAGGGGTGTGGAAATCTCACATACAGATGTATGACACAAGTGACACCCAATCACGCGTGACGACGTTCGAAGTCTGTGAGTTCCGCGGAGCGCCCCATTCAGCTCTCTCATTAAGTCTAATGACTACTGACATCACTGATATGGAGTACCTGGCAGTAGGTGGCAGCACAATGCACCTAATATGAAAAACTTATGTTTTTGTGGGTGTCCGGATACTTTTGATCACATAGTGTACTTCACAACTTCATCACCAAAACTCCACTTCCATTTCTTGCAATTTCTTCTCATTTATCCTGGAAACTTTCCACAGTTGAGCACCAAAGAAAGCAATGTTTTCAACTATAGTTTTGTATATCCCGCTTTTCAAATTATTTGGTGGTGTTTGATTCCAAATAATAGAGTTTAGCAGCTTAATTCACACCTTTCCCTTTCCTATTCTATGATTTATTTCTTTATTGATTCCACCTTTATCCAAAATGATTGTCCATAATTATTTATATGATTGACTACACTTTACTGTGGATCCATCATCCATAACAAGAACCCTTCCTGTACCTCCGACAACGAAGTATTCTGTCTTTGTAAAGTTAATTTTCATGCCCCACTGCTCATATTCTTCTTTAAGCCTTCTTAACATGTATGACACATCCTCATCTTCCTTAGCAAAAGTGACATGATTGTCGGCGAAATATGGGGAGAAAAGGATGTCATCACCTACTCAATTCCCATGTTTTTGCACTTTCTTATCCAATTTTCAAAAATACAGGGAGTACATAAAGACCGGGAACACTTTCAATTATCTATTGCACAAGAACCAAACATTATACATATAGCATACATATGTCATTTTGAAAAGAAACCCTGAAAGTTTTTTTTTTAAATATAATGTATATATACTGCCACAGACTAGTTTGGTAATTTGCCAATAATGAGCGACTACACCATAACACCACTGCCTCCAAATTTTACTGTTGGCGGAAACATGGCGAGTTCAGGTGTGGATCGAGCTTTCTGTGTGTTGGAGTTCGACAAAAAAAAGTATGCTACAGCTGTTCATCAGATATTGAGAACCAAGTACGGTAAGAAGCCACCAACAAGGAAGGCCATTTACCACTGGCACAACAAATTCATTACGTCAGGTTGTTTGTGCCCGGAAAAGAGAAGTGGACGTCCCAGTGTGAGTGAAATGAATGTGGAGGGACATTCATAAGGAGTCCAAAGAAATCGGTGTGTTGTGCATCCTGTGAACTCGAAAGGGTTCCAGTGACACTGTGAAAGTCCTGCATGTGAAGTTCATGGGTACCTGAACACGGAGCTGCCGCATCGATGGATCGGCCATGCTACAGAAGGGGACAGCTGTTTCACGAAATGGCCTCCCCGATCACCAGATCTCACTCTGTGTGACTTTTTTCTGTGGGGACACATTAAAGATCTGGTGTATGTACTGCCTCTACCACGTGATGTAACAGAGCTCCAGGAGAGAATACAGGAAGCGACTGTCACAGTCGACGATGCCATGCCGGTATGGCTATGGCAAGAATTCGGTTATCTTATTGACGTGTGCCGAATCACGCATGGTTTGCATATCGAATTTCTGTAAAAAAAAATTTCAGAGTTTCTTTTCAAAATGCAATCTGTATGAGATCTGTACAATGTTTATTTCTTGTGCAAAAAATAATTGAAAGTGTTCCTGGACTTTATGTACACCCTGTATTTTAAAGAGGGTAGGCACTAAGCAGCATCTCTTGCTAACCCTAAGTTTCTGTGAGAGTAACTTCCCAACTTTAACACAACAAGTAAGCTTTCTAAAGCATTGTACATAACATTTATGAATGTTCTGGTTGTTCCTTGCTTCCCACATTCTACAAAGTGGTACATTGTTGTAGGCCTTCTGCAAGTCTGTAAAAACCATCTCTCTCCAAGTCATGGGCCAGTTGCTCGCCAGTCACCTGTCTAATGGCGCAGATATTATTGATACAAAACCTTCATGCCTGAAAGCCACTCTTTTCTTCTACTTCCTCAGTTTCTTTCTTACTTCTAGGTTTAAGGGTATTACCATATAGAGTCTGTATAGAATTGAGAACTGTGATGCCTCAGTAAAGCAATCATTGATGCTTCCCTTTTTAAATACATTTGTGATGAACCCTTCTTTAAACTTGATAGGGATTTCCTCTCCACTAAGACAGAGATTAAATAGCTTTGCAAGATGTTCAAACAACATGTTCGGCCTAGTCTTCAATAACTCCATATATACAGCTCCAGAACCTGGTGCTTTGTCATTTTTGAATTGTTTAACTGTATCCTGTACTTCCAGTGTTGTTATCTCCTGGATTTCTGTGTCATGTACATTGCCCGCAAAGGGGCATATATCATGAAATTTGGATCAATCTTCTTAAACAGTTCTTTGTAGTATGTCTTCCCTCCATCTATACTCATCAGCTGTAAGTTTATACTACTTCTGCCCTTTATTCATAGCTGTCTTATAATCTTCTTTACTTATTTGTACTTTTAACTTCCTGTGCAGTTATTAATTTCTATACATTTAAAGTCCCACACAGCATTTTTTTGTCTGATTACTGCTTTCTTTGCCCCTCATGTCAGTGTTACATACCTGCTTCTATAATCAGTCTTATTGCTTCTAAGCCATCTGTTATAGGCCTCCATATACTCCTTCACTTTTGCAGCAGTATAATCATCCCACCAATCATTTCTAATTTGCCAGACATGTTCTCAGGTACTCCAAGACTTTCAAAGGCAGCATCATGAGTAGCTCTCACAATTGTCTTATACACTACTTCCACTGTTGTATCATCAGTCTGATGTAGCTTCTCATTCAATCTCAGCTTCTATAAGAAGACAATTGAAGGATCCTGCAGTAAATTTAAATTATACTGTGGTTGGTCCAGTTTCTCTCTATTCTCTTTCGTTATTTGATTTACCAGTTATTCTTCAGCATCTTTCTGTAGCATCACATTTCAAAAGCTTCTGTTCTCTTGTCTGAAATGTTGATTGTCCATAATTCTCTTCAGTGCAAGGCTATCCTCCAGACAAATACTTTCAGAAAAGACTGAGTGAAGTGGCACAATGGTTAGCACACACAACTTGCATTTGGGAGGATGATGGTTCAAATCTGTTTCCAGCCATTCAGATTTAGGTTTTCGGTGATTTCCCCAAATTGCCCCAAGTAAATGCCAAGATGGTTCCTTTGAAATGGCATGGCCAATTTCTTTCCCAGTGACCCTGACCTTGACAGTATGTTAAACTCTAATCTTTCCTCCTTTCTTCCTTCAGAAAAGACTTCCAAACACTTAGATTTAAGTTCGATGGTAGCAAATTTCATGAAACATGTTTTTAGGAAATGTCGGTGGTCATAAAAATGATTAAAAACATAACGCAGTCTATACTACATAAAACATTTTATTTTAAAAAAAGGGTGACCAGTTTCAACTAATATCTGACCATACTCAGACCATTACATACTCCATACTGACTGCTGGAGCTGGTGGCGTGGAACACTAACTGCTCTTGTCTAGTGTGAAGAACAACTGCTCTGTTTTTAAAATAAAATATTTTATGAGTCTAGACTGTTTCTATTTTATTTTTAATAACAGATTTCTCTTTCTCAGAAATGCTCTTCTTGCTATTGCCAGTCTGCATTTTATATTCTTCCTACCTTGGCCATCATCAGTTATGTTGCTGCCCATAGTAGAATCTAGAACATTTTCTGAAGTGATATCTACATCTACATCTACATTGATACTCCGCAAGCCACCCAACGGTGTGTGGCGGAGGCCACTTTACGTGCCACTGTCATTACCTCCCTTTCCTGTTCCAGTCGCGTATGGTTCGCGGGAAGAACGACTGTCTGAAAGCCTCCGTGCGCGCTCTAATCTCTCTAATTTTACATTCGTGATCTCCTCGGGAAGTATAAGTAGGGGGAAGCAATATATTCGATACCTCATCCAGAAACGCACCCTCTCGAAACCTGGCGAGCAAGCTACACCGCGATGCAGAGCGCCTCTCTTGCAGAGTCTGCCACTTGAGTTTATTAAACATCTCCATAACGCTATCACGGTTACCAAATAACCCAGTGACGAAACGCGCCGCTCTTCTTTGGATCTTCTCTATCTCCTCCGTCAACCCGACCTGGTACGGATCCCACACTGATGAGCAATACTCAAGTATAGGTCGAACGAGTGTTTTGTAAGCCACCTCCTTTGTTGATGGACTACATTTTCTAAGCACTCTCCCAATGAATCTCAACCTGGTACCCGCCTTACCAACAATTAGTTTTATATGATCATTCCACTTCAAATCGTTCCGTACGCATACTCCCAGATATTTTACAGAAGTAACTGCTACCAGTGTTTGTTCCGCTATCATATAATCATACAATAAAGGATCCTTCTTTCTATGTATTCGCAATACATTACATTTGTCTATGTTAAGGGTCAGTTGCCACTCCCTGCACCAAGTGCCTATCCGCTGCAGATCTTCCTGTATTTCGCTACAATTTTCTAATGCAGCTACTTCTCTGTATACTACAGCATCATCCGCGAAAAGCCGCATGGAACTTCCGACACTATCTACTAAGTCATTTATATATATTGTGAAAAGCAATGGTCCCATAACACTCCCCTGTGGCACGCCAGAGGTTACTTTAACGTCTGTAGACGTCTCTCCATTGATAACAACATGCTGTGTTCTGTTTGCTAAAAACTCTTCAATCCAGCCACACAGCTGGTCTGATATTCCGTAGGCTCTTACTTTGTTTATCAGGCGACAGTGCGGAACTGTATCGAACGCCTTCCGGAAGTCAAGAAAAATAGCATCTACCTGGGAGCCTGTATCTAATATTTTCTGGGTCTCATGAACAAATAAGGCGAGTTGGGTCTCACACGATCGCTGTTTCCGGAATCCATGTTGATTCCTACATTGTAGCTTCTGGGTTTCCAGAAATGACATGATACGCGAGCAAAAAACATGTTCTAAAATTCTACAAGAGATCGACGTAAGAGATATAGGTCTATAGTTTTGCGCATCTGCTCGACGACCCTTCTTGAAGACTGGGACTATCTGTGCTCTTTTCCAATCATTTGGAACCCTCCGTTCCTCTAGAGACTTGCGGTACACGGCTGTTAGAAGGGGGGCAAGTTCTTTCGCGTACTCTGTGTAGAATCGAATTGGTATCCCGTCAGGTCCAGTGGACTTTCCTCTATTGAGTGATTCCAGTTGCTTTTCTATTCCTTGGACACTTATTTCGATGTCAGCCATTTTTTCGTTTGTGCGAGGATTTACAGAAGGAACTGCAGTGCGGTCTTCCTCTGTGAAACAGCTTTGGAAAAAGGTGTTTAGTATTTCAGCTTTACGCGTGTCATCCTCTGTTTCAATGCCATCATCATCCCGTAGCGTCTGGATATGCTGTTTCGAGCCACTTACTGATTTAACGTAAGACCAGAACTTCCTAGGATTTTCTGTCAAGTCGGTACATAGAATTTTACTTTCGAATTCAATGAACGCTTCACGCATAGCCCTCCTTACGCTAACTTTGACATCGTTTAGCTTCTGTTTGTCTGAGAGGTTTTGGCTGCGTTTAAACTTGGAGTGGAGCTCTCTCTGCTTTCGCAGTAGTTTCCTAACTTTGTTGTTGTACCACGGTGGGTTTTTCCCGTCCCTCACAGTTTTACTCGGCACGTACCTGTCTAAAACGCATTTTACGATTGCCTTGAACTTTTTCCATAAACACTCAACATTGTCAGTGTCGGAACAGAAATTTTCGTTTTGATCTGTTAGGTAGTCTGAAATCTGCCTTCTATTACTCTTGCTAAACAGATAAACCTTCCTCCCTTTTTTTATATTCCTATTAACTTCCATATTCAGGGATGCTGCAACGGCCTTATGATCACTGATTCCCTGTTCTGTACATACAGATTCGAAAAGTTCGGGTCTGTTTGTTATCAGTAGGTCCAATATGTTATCTCCACGAGTCGGTTCTCTGTTTAATTGCTCGAGGTAATTTTCGGATAGTGCACTCAGTATAATGTCACTCGATGCTCTGTCCCTACCACCCGTCCTAAACATCTGAGTGTCCCAGTCTATATCTGGTAAATTGAAATCTCCACCTAAGACTATAACATGCTGAGAAAATTTATGTGAAATGTATTCCAAATTTTCTCTCAGTTGTTCTGCCACTAATGCTGCTGAGTCGGGAGGTCGGTAAAAGGAGCCAATTATTAACCTAGTTCGGTTGTTTAGTGTAACCTCCACCCATAATAATTCACAGGAACTATCCACTTCTACTTCACTACAGGATAAACTACTACTAACAGCGATGAACACTCCACCACCGGTTGCATGCAATCTATCCTTTCTAAACACCGTCTGTACCTTTGTAAAAATTTCGGCAGAATTTATCTCTGGCTTAAGCCAGCTTTCTGTACCTATAACGATTTCAGCTTCGGTGCTTTCTATCAGCGCTTGAAGTTCCGGTACTTTACCAACGTAGCTTCGACAGTTGACAATTACAATACCGATTGCTGCTTGGTCCCCGCATGTCCTGACTTTGCCCCGCACCCGTTGCCCTTTCTGTACTTGCCCAAGGCCATCTAACCTAAAAAACCGCCCAGCCCACGCCACACAACCCCTGCTACCCGTGTAGCCGCTTGTTGCGTGTAGTGGACTCCTGACCTATCCAGCGGAACCCGAAACCCCACCACCCTATGGCGCAAGTCGAGGAATCTGCAGCCCACACGGTCGCAGAACCGTCTCAGCCTCTGTTTCAGACCCTCCACTCGGCTCTGTACCAAAGGTCCGCAGTCAGTCCTGTCGACGATGCTGCAGATGGTGAGCTCTGCTTTCATCCCGCTAGCGAGACTGGCAGTCTTCACCAAATCGGATAGCCGCCGGAAGCCAGAGACGATTTCCTCCGATCCATAGCGACACACATCATTGGTGCCGACATGAGCGACCACCTGCAGATGGGTGCACCCTGTACCCTTCATGGCATCCGGAAGGACCCTTTCCACATCTGGAATGACTCCCCCTGGTATGCACACGGAGTGCACATTGGTTTTCTTCCCCTCTCTTGCTGCCATTTCCCTAAGGGGCCCCATTACGCGCCTGACGTTGGAGCTCCCAACTACCAGTAAGCCCACCCTCTGCGACTGCCCAGATCTTGCAGACTGAGGGGCAACCTCTGGAACAGGACAAGCAGCCATGTCAGGCCGAAGATCAGTATCAGCCTGAGACAGAGCCTGAAACCGGTTCGTCAGGCAAACTGGAGAGGCTTTCCGTTCAGCCCTCCGGAATGTCTTTCGCCCCCTGCCACACCTTGAAACGACCTCCCACTCCACCACAGGTGAGGGATCAGTCTCAATGCGGGCAGTATCCCGGGCAACCACAGTCGTAGTCCGATCAGGGGATGCGTGGGACGAGCTGGCCGTCCCCGACAAACCCCCATCCCGACCCCCACAGTGATGCCCATTGGCAACAGCCTGCCTGAGCGAAGGGATGCCAACTCAGCCTGCATCCGAACACAGCAGTTGCAGTCCCTATCCATGCTAAAAACTGTTTTGCTAAGAACGTCTGAACTAATCTACAGAGAGCGCAAACAAATCGACAAAATTTAAACGGTTATTAAAATACAAGATTGCCTAGTAAATGCAGTAATGCTGCTACTTGCGCACTGCTGACACTGCTCGGCGGCGGAAGGAGACTAAGCGAAATTACACTATTCAGGTACTAAAACACGATGCTACACTCTCAAATACTATAATACGCCCGAAATTTATGAATTAAACAATGCAAGAACCAAAAACACGCAAAGAAATTAAGAATTAAACTATGTAACAAATGAGTGAGCTAGGAGTATACGACTTGCTGCTCAGCTGCTTATCCAACGGCGGCAGGGAGCACACTGACTGCGACCAACCGACACTGGCCGTTCAAAACAAAACAGTAGACAAACGACTACGCGAATTTACACTATTCAGGTACTAAAACGCGATGCTACAACTCTCAAATACTATAATACGCTCGAAATTTATGAATTAAACAATGCAAGTACCAAAAACACGCAAAGAAATTAAGAATTAAACTATGTAACAAATGAGTGAGCTAGGAGTATACGACTTGCTGCTGCAGCTGCTTATCCAACGGCGGCAGGGAGCACACTTAGGAACTGTATTGTGTCCGATGACCTCTTTCATTGCACATGAATAGATTCCAAGAGCTCTTATTACTTATTTTGATTAGATGCTGTGGTGAGTCAGTCTATTGTGACCGCTGCGCAACGGGAGAGTGAATGCCACCTGTTGGTGTTTCGAGCACATAACGTGGTAAGAAAATTATGTAAGTGGAGCAGAGATGAATGGGCAATCTTTGTTGTGATGATATGGTGACAAATAGTGAAATCCTCTGACATAAGCGACTTTGACAAAGACTAAATTTTTATGGCCCAACAGCTTGGAATGAGCATCTCGGTAATGGCAAAGCTTGTCAGCTGTTAGTTTGCTACTGTTGCGAACATGCACAGGAAGTTGTTGATAGTGAAACTACAATTATGTAACGAGATGTTGGTCGTCCACACCTCATCACAGGATGTGCAGGCCTCTGACCACCTCGTTCTGTGCTGAGGCATGGAGATCAGGGGCTTGCCCACTCTGTAAAACAGGGTATATGGTGCTCTGTTGCAAATCTGAAGACAGAATACAATGCTGGTGCAAGCGCAAATGTTTTAGAGCACACGAGCACACCATTCAGTGCACATTCTTGAACATGGGGCTCCACAGCAGATGACCCCCTACATTTTCCCATGTTGACCCATTGGTATTGCCAGTTAAGATTACAGTAGGCATGAGAGCATCAAGATGAGACCATGAATCAGTGGAAATGTGTCGCTTGATAAGATGAATCACATTATTGTTTCTCCAGGTTGACAGTTGTGTCTGGATACACTGTCATCTATGTGAATGAGTGCTCGCAATATACAGAGCCATGTATAGAGGCCAAAGGTGGCAATATTTCACTATGGGGGACATTCATTTGGGCTCCCATGGAACCTGCAGTACTAATTGGTTTCATCATGAAGGCTGTAGACTATGTAGACATTATTGTGGACCATCTACATCTCTTCATGCATGATGTCTTCTCCAATGGCAATGGCATCTTCCATCAGTATAATTGTTGACATCACAAGGCCAGAATTATGCTACATTGGGTTGAGGAGCAAGATAGTGAACACGCATTGAGGTTTTGTCCACCAATTTCACCCGACTTGAACCCTATGGATCATATCCCGGATACTATCGAGTGCCAGATCCTTGTCCACAAACCACTGGTCTGTAATTTACTGGAATTGCATGATGTGTGTAGACATCAAGTGCTACATACCTCCAAAAACCTACCAAGGACTTTTCAAATCCATACCATGCATAATCACTGCTGTATTGCATCCAAAAGTAGATCAACATGCTATTAAACAAGTGGTCAGATTGTTTTGGCTCATCGTTGCATTTGGAAGTGCCATCTAAACATCCCCCCTACAAAACCCCTTCCCCCACCCCACCCCACCCCGAAAAGATCAATCTATTGCAGAAATTGACTCGAGCTCTAAATGTCAAAGAATGTAAATTTATCTTTATCATAGAACATGAAACAACATTATTTATGAGTTGCAAGTGCTCATGTACCTGCATGTGCAAATTATGTGACACTGATACTCATGACAGTATACTTTTAATGATCTGATGATGTCAGCAAGCTGAAACTGGTCATTGTAGACTCTATAATAATGTGCAATCAAGATGAACATTTATGAATAATTCATATTACGCCATGATGGCAGGTGGTGCACGTAGCAGGTATTGTGGATCCACGATACCTGCTCCATTCACCAACGCAGGCCATAATGGTGTAACATGGTCTGAAGATGGTCACATTTGGATCAAAACCAGTTACCATCGCCAGTAAATAATTTATGAATAAAGTGCCAAACATGATTGTGGCCTCATTTATAAACTTCATGTCTTCAATTGATAAATTTCATGTGTGTGCTAATAATCTGAGCAGGTCAACACTTAGAAGGAGCATACCAAAACCTGTTTAAGATGTGTTAATATCATTCTGCTCTCTTATGTTTCTGTCATGTAGAGACTGGTTTACAAAAAGTCAGTCTTTCCATCCCCCACTTAGGAATGGGACAAAAAGAAACCTGAATACACATACAATAAAAAGCACTCTATGGTATGCATAGTACAGTGATTTTCAAGCTTTATATGTTGAGCAATGCAGTAATGTGGTGCATACTTCATATGCATATGTGCATTGCCGGGTCTGTATGTATCAGTTTAGGGATTTGCATAAAATCTCTACATGTTTTCTAACCGGATTTCCAAAGACTTTGTGTTTATAAAACTAACTAAAATTGTGGAATTGATACTGTTCTTTGTGTCACTAAACTCTTCCTCTCACTGTTCATTTTGTTCACTCCAACTTAAATTCATAAAAAGGATTTATTAAAAAATCCTTCGCCTCTGGATTGTATTATTAATCTCTTACAATAATATATTATTATCTGCAACAGACTGTAATATTTGCACTATAATCCTCATAGACAATTTTCATTTTCAGAATTTGATACTTTAGTATCTGGTGTGATTCAGATACCCCACCTGGCCTGAGTATCGATAGGAAGAACATGTCAGATATACTTGGGCTCCAGAAAGCAGCCATTAATTTCACCCACGTGAATGGCAAGCATGTAAGATGCTGCCACCCTCTGACAAGTGTTAACCAGCACACACTGCAGCCTGGCTATTGCTGACCTGTCTCTCACTTAGTCACTGAAACCTATAGTCATGTGCCATGGAATAGTAGACTTTCGACCTTGGCTGATATACATTCATGATTTGGATTGCTCTCTGGATTGTTGTATACACTTAAGAGGACTTTGCTACACTCTGGACGTACTTCGCGATCTCTGCTGTCATTTGTTTCTGGAACAGTCATTTTTGTTGTGACGACCTCCATGTTACCATCAGTGTGTTATCTTAAACCGTGTTGTACTTGCAGAGAGTAGGACAGAAGAGATACCTGATTTTGTTTTGTTACGTTTGGTAATCGTTAGCTACCTGATTCGTTGTGAACTTATCTTTTCTTTGAATATTGACAAGTGATTTCCAGTTGTACTAAACAGTTCAGTGGTCAAGGAACCTACTGGGATATTTGATTTGGACATGTGTAAAGCTTCCCCCTCCGCCCCTCCCCCTTACAGCTGATTAGCCACATGATATGCTTGGTGAAAGAGCTCAGTTTGTGCTCCAGTGTTAGGGTTTTTTCTTTGACTTTGTCTTGCAGTGTTCCATAGTATGATCTTGCTGTAATGGATAGTAAATTGTTGTTGTAATAAAGAATACTTTGAGGATGTATTAATAATTTTCTCTTTCAGCGTAATATTTACTTGACTTACTAGCAAATTTTCACTAGTTATCACCCAGTTTGTTTCTGTGTCTATTCACTACTGTTTGGGCAGTTGGTGAGTGTGATGCCAACTGCACACACAGCTGTTTTTTTACTCTGGGAGTAGTGCTCTTATCCATTTGAAGTACTTGTAATTGACAGTGCCATACACTTTTTCTCATTGGTCTTTCACAAAAGCATGAAGAGTTTTTCAGTAACATCCAGCTATATTGGTGAGTAGGACAATTGAGGTGCACTGCATCAGCCATCACTGACAAGGGTCCTGTTTCTGCATAATAAATTGCTGGATAAATTGCTTAAACTTTTTATGCAAAAGTCATTTTGTTTGCTTACCAGATGTTGCCTGAACAAGTCTTGTTTTGAAACTTCCTGGCAGATTAAAACTATGTGCCGGACCAAGACTCGAACTCGGGACCTTTGCCTTACGCGGGCAAGTGCTCTACTGACTGAGCTACCCAAGCATGACTTACACCCCGTCCTCACAGCTTTAATTCCGCCAGTACCTCATCTCCTACCTTCCAAACTTGACAGAAGCTCTCCTGCGAACCTTGCAGAACTAGCACTCCTGGAAGAAAGGATATTGCGGAGACATGGCTTAGCCACAGCCTGGGGATGTTTCTGGAATGAAATTTTCACTCTACAGTGCAGTGTGCGCTGATATGAAACTTCCTGGCAGATTAAAACTGTGTGCCGGGCTGAGACTCGAACTCGGGACCTTTGCCTTTCGCGGGCAAGTGCTCTACCGACTGAGCTACCCAAGCACGACTCACGCCCCATCCTCACAGCTTTAATTCCACCAGTACCTCGTCTCCTAACTTCCAAACTTCACAGAAGGTTTCCTGGGAAGAGGAGACAGCAATTTACTACTTACCAAGATTTCAGACTGTGAGGCAAACAGAGGAGCTACTTGATTGAGAAGTAGCGGTTCCAGTCTCTCAAACTGACATACAGCTGGGAGAGCGGTGTGGGTCTCGGGTTCAATTCTCGGCGGAGTCAGGGATTTTCACCTGCCTCGAGATGACTGGACGTTTGTGTTGTCCTTATCATTCATGAAAGTGGTAAGATTGGACTGAGCAAAGGTTGGGAATTTGTATGGGCGCTGATAACTTAGCAGTTGAGTGCCCTACAAACCAATCATCATCATCCACATCCGCATCCAGTGATGCCTATGAGCTGAGGATGACTTGGCGGCTGGTCAGTAACTTGGGCCTTCATGGCCTGTTTGGGAGGAATTTAGTTTTAGAGATTTCAGACTCATTAATTCGTCTGTTCTTGCAAGTAAGGTACAATAAATAGTTTGGGGGACATCCTCTATTCCTTTCTCAGTCATAAACAAAAAACTCCATGGGTCTACTTACAAACTTACTCATTTATATGACAAGTAGGTTCCCCTGACGAGCAGAAAAATAAGAAAGAAACATGCACCTTGGTTAACTGAATAACTAAACCAGCTTTTGATTCTCAGAGGTCTTGCATATTGGACATACAAACTAAGTCCCGCATCTGAAAATCATATTGCTTACAAGCAATAGTGTATTCCCATACATTAATCAAGAACAGAAATAGCCCAGCTGTCCTGTGAAAAAACCTGCATGGTCTTGGTACAGGCAAAGTAAAAGCTGCAGCTGATCCCATTGTCACAGTTGAACTGAAGCAGTACTTCATGTTACCTACAGTCACAATTGAACCACATACGAAATAGACACATGTTGATTACTTGTGGTTTTGTGGGATTGAAGGGACCAGACTGCTGCGGTCATCGGTCCATTGATTACTTCATGAGGGTAAATGACTGTAGCAACAAAAAATTCTATCTGATGCATGTTTCTTGCAATACTGTCATGCATGTCAGACCAGCATCTACAGGATGTGATGGCATCACAGTACAAATGATGAATATTATTATTGACCCATGACTGTCCACTATAGCTGATATCTTCAAACACTCCTTGACCACAAGTGTTTTTCCTGAGTTCTGGAAACAGCCCCTTAATACCTGAATAAATTGCTACCAGAAAGAAAAATCAAAAATCATATTTTGTAACCAGTAATGAAATATTACAGAGTACATAAGGTCAAATGTAAGATGTGTTGTACCTCTCAGATATAATCTGGTATATCACATATTTGCGACAACAGGCATTTGAGAAATTGAATACTCACAGGAAATCACTTAGTAAAAGATATTTATTTAACATTTTGATGTTACATTGATAGAATTTCTGGTGGCATACATTTCAAATAACAACATAGTCTTATTTGTGAAATTCTGGGATGAATATTAAACTACTACATACAAAAACAAGTTGCCCTGTAGAATTTGATATTTTATCTCTTTGCCTTGTGTCAGTAACCTGAGGCTAATGACCTAGGTAGACTTACTGGGATCAGTTTTCGTGGACCTTGATGATGCTGTGGTAGTTCTGCCTTTATACAGGCTGAAGCCTACCTTTTTTTCCTTCAGTTCTAGCATATCATATATTGCGTATTATGGGTAAATCTGAAACTGTCACAGCCCAGGGTGCATACGACCCAGGGCAACCGGGAATTTTTTCATCTGGGAAAAACCCGCGAATTTTTCGGAATTCCGGGAATTTTTCATTGTTTTAGCTTTCAGTTAAATGTTTGTAATTTTGACTGCAGAATTGATTCTCTAGCAAAGAATGTTATTGTATTCTGCTAGTGGAGAATGACTGCAGCAATAAAACATGCATAAGAGGGAAAAAAATAAAACTTTAGTGGCAAAGGAAATATGCAATTTACAACAACAAAAAACCGTGCACGCACAAGCGTCTACAAATAGCAAAAATATGTCAAAGGTCTTAGGGCGAAGACTGTAATTCTTCCTAACAATAAACTGCTTGCTATGAGCATGACGTCACAACTGTTCACATAAGGCTCGTTTGACCAATTGCCAGCGGTCTGTTGCGCATGCGCATTTGACTCGCGTATGAGCAGTACCTTCTCCCGCTACTTGAAGTTTGGCTGTTAGCTGTATCGTTAGTAGCAGCAAGCAGCCAGATGCAAACGAGAAAAATTTTTCTCGCGCGCCGTAGCTGGCAGATTCACGCTTGCACAGAGTTGTCTGAGTTGTAGTGGGGAGGGGGTTAACCTCCACGTGACCCGTGTTTACATTCAGTGATTTCGCTCCTTCTCTTCGTGTGCAGCTCCCACGTCAAATGAAAACAAAACGGATTTCTGTGGCTGGGAGCTGTCAAGTGAATTAAAATACATCCACATAATTACGGAGGGCAAAAATATATTATTAATTTCAGTTTTCTGATTTTCTTTTATTTCCAAGTTAGTAGCAGTCAAGCATTAATCGCCTTGCAGAACAGTGAAGTTATTTTTGCAAGTTTGCTAAAGAAATTTGGCTTTATTAACCTTTCCGCCGAGGCAATCATTTTATTTGAAACGAAGTGTTTCATTAAACAGCATTGGCTAGTTCCAACTGTTAGCTGAATTTCAAGTGCACGTTATCATCTTCTGCCATATATAGCATTATGCCATAATAAAGAACCAAAAATGAGATCCTAGAGTACTGGTACTCCAAGAAAATGTCCATCCCAAAAACCACACTGAAAAGCTTAATATCAGATGGGACCGACTTCATTGTGAATCTGGAAAAAGCCAATTTGCACTTCAAGCCGAATTATGCATTTTAGTATGGTTTACGAAATTCCGATCCTCTTTGGAGTATCCTCTGATGCACTGTTTCTTTTATTGTGTAATGTAAGCTTTCTTAGTGCTTTATACACACGAATATATGGGCTTCCTACGCCACTGCAGTTGCACACGCACAATAATGCCTGTTTTCTGGCTCTCTCTGGCAACTGGTAAACTGAACCTATTTCTAACAGTCTCCGGATAGTATTGCGAACGGTGGCTAGAAAAGCGTTACTTTCAAAGTAAATTTCTTTTTACGCAAGATGAGTTATGTTACGAGTGAGAAAGTGGGATGGATATCTAAATCACAGAGCGTTCGAAACTGAACAGTTTGAGGACCAGCCACTTACAAGAATTTCGAGCCGAGACATTTATGTCATGATTTTAAATTTACTGGCACATTTGTATGATGTGTCTTAAAGTATAACATACGCAAAAAAGATAAATATTACACGTGAAAGCGTAGCGTCTGTTGTAGCGTGTTAATCTTAGAGACTAACATATGTGAAAGCTTAGCTTTTCTTGTAGATATACGGTACTGTGTACATTAATGTAAACCGTTAACTTTTCCTCTTGCGTGTTCGTGCTATGTAACCAGTGATCTTGCTATTGGCTGACTATAGCACGTGTCCTATGCTCTGAATAGCTGCTGTCATCGGCTGACGAGATCTCGTGGCTTGAGATATGACTCGCTTGCAAAAGGACATCGCAACCTCGGTTTCAACGGTCCGGAACCTAACGCGCAGTGTTTGGTGCAATTCGAATTTATAGTTTCGTAATACGAAAATATGCAGCGTATATGCTGCTGCAAATCAAAGGTCTTTCCAAAACTTCTCTCTCTCTCTTTTTTTTTTTAAGTCTCTCCAAAACTTCTTTGCCCCGTCTTTTCCTTTTTTTCCGGGAAGTTCTAAGCTATTGTATAAAACGTTAACCATTCAAAGGATTGATAAGTTTTACAGTTCCAGGAGAAATCCGGGAATTTTTTTTTACCTTGTCCCCATATACACCCTGCAGCCACTCTACAAGTGGTAACAAGCTTTGAAATATCAATGTGCATTTCATGGATCATAAAACCTTGGGGGTCCTTCGATAAGAAAATAAAAGTCTCAGGGTATTAGCAATTCATTAGAATTTCCACATCACCTTAAAAGCGAAATGTTACGAGTCAAAACAGTGTTTATTTTTTTTTAAAGTCTCAGTCCTTCACAAAAGCTGGGAACAAGACAAGAACGTTCACCTGATTAGACTGAATCAGATTCCATATCAAGATTCACTATATCAAAAAAGTTTCATATATTGAATACAAATGTCTGTTTCAATCAGAAAATAAATAAATAAAACATACACTTTATGTGGTTAGGGTGTATAAAATCCATTTTCATGACTAAAATTTAATGCTGCGACCACTCCATTGCTAAAATTCTCTTAACACTGATATGATCCCTGTGTGCAAGCTGAATGCCAGGACAGTATAAATCACCCAGTCCCTGTGTCTGCTTTGAGCCATAACTGATAGAGTGGTATGATGCGCTATGGCTTGGCAGAATAGCACATAAGACCTGCTCATGAGGTCACCAAATATGATTGTGACATCATTCAATTGGTTTACATCTGCAATGTTCAGGTGTGAAACTTATGTATCTGCCCCACAACAGTATGCAGGGTAATGTAGTCATGGAGTCTTAGTTGTACTGAACTGTAAACCTGAAGATGAGAGACATCATTTTTAATATTTTTGTAGCTCAAAGGTTTGGTTGTATTCAATATTAAAATTGCCATTAACCTCATACACAGCTGCTACCACTAATAATGGATAAAGCTAAAAAGAAAATTTGTGTCAGAAGAGACTCAGAGCCAGATTTGCTGCTTTTCAATTTTTCATTGATACTGTTGATTCCACTCTTAGTTTCAGAACACTACTACCATAGGTTCTCTCTCGCAGTATGTGGGTGTAGTGGTAATGAGGGAACAAAGTTGATGGAGGAATATGAGTTACACTGGTACATAGGATATATGTCAGTTCACGGAAATGATATTAATGGAAAAACTGCCTGTAATAACTGTAATTATTCGTGGAAATCTGCTTTCCAGGTGAGTAATATAGGTAACTATCGACAGTCACATGGTAAACATCGCCAAGATAAAAAAGAAGCAATGAAAAAACAAGAAACATAAAAACTCGTCTTGCAAGAGGCCTACTACAAAAAGAGTGCCATGTTGCATTAATAATAGGTATGTGGCTGCTGTGGGTAGATAGCCAAAGACAAAGAAGTGTAATTTTGACAATGACTGTATTTCTTTTCCCAGACAATAAATAATTTCAAAAACATACTTTTGACCATAGAAACAGTACGGAAAGCATCTGATGATTTGTTTACACTCAAGTGGGCATAAACTCATAATTGGATCCTTCTAATGACCTCCAGATGCACCTCCAAATGTATCCAAAAACTTTAGAAAAAAAAACAAATTTCAGTAGTACATAAGTTTCCCAATCATATTATTGTTATTGAGGAGACTTCAATTGTGGCTGTGACAAGACATCCTGCAAAACACTATAAAATGGATTCTCTGAGAACTACCTAGAACAGATTTCTCGGAAGTCCACTTATGATGGAAATATCTAACAGCAACAAATAGACCTGAACCCTTTGAGGATGTCTACATAGAAACTGGTACCAGTGGCCATGAGGCAACTGTAGCTACAATGATTACTAAAGTACACAGGGCAACTAACACAAGTAGAAGGGTTATATTTTCAACAAACTAGGTAAAAGGGGCATGCAGTAATGTAGTACCTCAGTAATAACTTGAAACATTTAGCTCCAGAGAGGAGCATGTAAGAGGAACATGGTACAGGTTTACAAGAGTAGTTCACTGTACATTTGATAGATATGCACCCAGCAGAACAGTTCATGATGCGAGAGACCCTCCATGGCATACAGTCTCTGTAAAGAAACAGACTACTATACAATAGATATAAAACAGACCATAGGGTTTGAGATAAGAAGATGCTGAATGATACATGTTTGGCACTCTAGAGGCAATGTGTGAAACCTTGAACAACTACTGTAGCTTATTATTATCTGTCACAAAACCTCACGAAATTTTGGTCATGTGTAAAGGCTGTTAGTAGTATGAAAGTTAATGTCTAGATACTCATGGATGAAACGGGGATTGAAATAGAGGTTAGCAAAGCAAAAGCAGAAACTCGCATTTCAAATGCTCCTTCGCAAATGAAAATCAATAGGTACTGCCCTAATTTAGTTCTCGCTCATCTGCAAAGGTAAATGATATAGATGTTAGTATCAGTAGTGTTGATAAACAGCTGAAATCGCTAAAATTGAACAAAGCTCCAGGCCCCAATGGAATCCCTATCGGATCCTCTATCAAATTTGTGCCTGATCTAGCTCCTCTTTTAACTATAATCTAGTATAGGTCCCTCGAACAAAAAAACTCTGCCCAGTAGTTGGAAGATAGCGCAGGTCACACCTGTCTACAAGAGTAGTAGTTAAAGTGATGGTACCATCTAGTATCCTTATCATCCATTTGCTGTAGATTCTTAGAACATAATGAGGTACCTCAAACAGAATGGCTGCCTCCATGCCAACCAGCATAGATTCCGAAAACATCAATCATGTGAAACCCAACTCGCACTTTTCCAACATGACATGCTGAAACCCACTTATCAATGCAGTCAAGTAAATGCAGTATATTTCAGAAACGTATTTGACTCCATAGCACATCTACATCATACTCCAGCACAAAACAGTGTGTGGTGGAGGGTACTTGTGATGCCTCCTTCCCTATTTCACTTGCAAATGGCATGTGGGAAGAATGATTGTCAGTAAGCCCCTGTATTATTAGCTCTAGTTTTTCAAATTTTCTCCTTGTGGTCATTTGTGACATGTATGTGAGTGGAAGTAATACTCTGAGGTGACTAAAGTCATGGGACAGCTGCATGGAGATGGCAGTAGTATCGTGTACAGGAAGCATTAAAGGGTAGTGCATTGACAGAGCTGTCATTTGTGCTTCAAGTGAATTGTTATCGACATGACTATGACCACACGACAGGAACTAATAGACTCTGAACGTGAAATGGTGGTTGGAGCTAGACACATGGGACATTCATTAACAAATTCAATATTCTGAGATACACAGTTTTAAGAATGAATCAAGAATACCAAATTTCAGGTATTACCCTTCACCACAGACAACGCAGTGGCCGACAGCCTTCACTTAATGACAGAGTAGCGGCATTTGCCTAGAGTTGTCAGTGTAAACAGACAATCAACACTGCGCCAATAACAGCAAAAATCAACATGGGGTACATGACGATCGCATCCTTTAGGACAGTGCAGCGAAATTTGGCGTTAATGGGGTATGGCAGCAGGTGATTGATGTGAGTGCCTTTGGTAATGGCACGACATCGGCTGTAGCGCCTCTCCTAGGCTTGTGACTATATATATGTTGGACCCTAGGCGACTGGAAAACCCTGGCCTGGTCAGATAAGTCCTTATTTCAGTTGGTAAGAACTCATTGAAGAGTTCGAGTGTGGCACAGACCCCACAAAGCCATGGACCCAAGTTGTCAGCAAGGCACTGCGCAAGCTGGTAGTGGCTCCATAATGGTGTGGGCTGTGTTTACTTGGAATCGACTGCGTCCTCTGATCCAGATGAACCGACTGTTGACTGGAAATGGTTCTGTTCAACTACTTGGATACCATTTGAAGCCATTCATGGACGTCGTGTTCCCAAACAATGGTGGGAATTTTTATGGATGACAATCCACCATGTCACCAGCCCACAGTTGTTTGCAATTGGTTTGAACAACATGCTGGACAATTTAAGTGAATGGTTTGGCCACCCAGATCGCCTGACATGAATCCCATCGAACATTTTTGTGACATAATCGAGAGATCAATTTGTGCACTAAATCTCTCACCGGCAACGCTATCGCATTGTGGATGACAATAGAGGCAGGATGGCTCAGTATTTCTACAGGGGACTATCAACGACGTGTTGAGTCCATGCCATGTCGAGTTGCTGTCCTACGCCGGGCAAAGGGAGGCCCAACACGATATTAGGAGGTGTCCATGACTTTCGTCACCTCATTGTATGTTGTCCGACTCTTGTCAGAGAGTATTGTCTCGAAATTTCACTCGTAAACCTCTCCATGATGCACACCACCTCTCTTTTAATGTCTGCACTGGAGTTTGTTGAGCATCCGCCGACTAGACAATCCCATGATAAACCCACCAGTCTTCGTTGGATCTTCTCTATCTCTTCTATCATTCCTATCTGAAAAGTATCCCAAACTGATAAACAGTACTCTACAATCAGTCAAACTAGCGCATTGTTAGCCACTCCCTTCGTGGATGAGTTACATAGATTCTTCCTATGAATCTCACTCTAGCATCAGGATCCTACTATTTGTTTTCTGTGCTCATTCCACTTAAAGTCGCCCTGGATATTTACCCCTAGATATGTTACTGTAGATACTTTTTCCAGCAAGTTGTCATCAATAGTGTAGTTTTACAGCAGTGGATTTTTTTTCCTATATATGCAAAATATGTTACATTTATTTACATTCAGAGTCATTTGTCAATCATCTATAGGTCATTCTACAAATCGGTACTGTCTACTGGCGTTGCTAAATTCTTGTCGACAACCGCATCACCTGTGAATGGTCTTAAAAAGCTTCAAACACTTTTTAATAGATCATTTACATGCATCGTAAATAGTAACGGTCCTATCACACGTCCTTGGGGTACTACCAAAAATGCTTGTACATCTGTCGATTTTTTCCGTTAAGAGTGACGTGTCGAGATCTATCTGCAAGGAAGTCTTGAAACCAGTCGCAAATGTCGCAGCACTATGTATCTCGTGGAGGAACAGAGCGAACTGAGTTTCACAAAATCTTTGTTTGCACAATTCTCTTGATTCTTATATAGGAGATTTTTGTTCTGCAAAAACTTCATAATTCTTGGGCATAAAACATGTTCCATAATTCAACCAAAGACTGATGTCAGCAATATAGGCCTTAGTATGATGGCCCGTATTACAATCTCCCACTGTGAAAATTTTGAAACACCAAATTAAGTATTTCAGACTTCTGTCTGTTATATTACGTTTCGTCGCCAGTATTGTCACTAAGTGACTGAATAGATGGTTTTGAACCGCTTACTGTTTTTACATAAGACCAAAACCGTTGGGCCTTGCCCACTCATCCCGTATCGGGTGCCTAAGGGATGCTGCATTCTCGGAATGCTATACCACAACTCAAGCAAATACCATTAGTAGTTTTTTTTTCTAAACAGCAGATTTGACAATACTTAACTTGCATGTACTACATGTTGTCACAAGCGATGGGCGACAGGCAATATAATTCAGAGTCCCTGGCTATATGCAATGTTCCTGCAAGTTTGACACACAGTTTGTGGATCACTGATAACTGTTCTCATAGCACTCTCTGCGAGGCGAAGCTAATACTCCACTAATGTCAGCCTGAGGCTGGCAGGAGCAGCGCTTATATTTACTTCTTGCAGAGGTCGGCCCTGGCACGGCCGGTCTTTGTGAGTGGGCAATTGGCTGACGTCGCCTCACCGCCTTCTATGGTCTTGCATTCTTCCTCTTCGTTCCGGCGCTTGTGGTTACGCCAGAACATTCTTTCCCCCCAAAGCGATGGCCCATCGTTGTGTAGGGAGTGCGACCACGGTGGGGGAGGCAGGAGTGTGGACACATCGTTGGGCCAGAAGCTGTGGCTCAGGGGTCAAGCTTCCGGCCATACCCCGCCATCTGTCCAGCGCTCTGGCGAAAATGTCCCCCGGAAAACGACCAGAAGGGTACGCGTCCGCCTTCTGCTGCCATGAAGCAGATGAAGATGGCGGCGACTGCTGCGGTGTGGGTGGGTCCGGCTCCATTGGTAGGACGAGAGGACGCAGAGGAGGAGAATACCCCATCTCAATGTGGTCGTCCCTCGGTGTCGTGATGACACCCTCTGGCACCTGCTGTGGCCGCGCTGTCCTCTGGACCTGTGAATCTGGAGGAAGATGGACTGCAGACCATCATGTATACGACAGAGGCGAAGTTTATTTTGATGGTAGCACTGCAAGCCATCGGGACCTGAAAGAAGATACATGCAAGCGTCAAGTCGATGGACGATATCGCCTCGCGCCCACCGTTTCACTGTGGATGGAATGGTGCATTAGTGAGATGCTGTATGCCATTGCGTTCACAGGATGTTTCAAATTCATTGCACCTGAACTGAGGGCCGTTGCCTGTCACTATTACTTCAGGTAAACGTTCTAGGCAACCACAGTCAACCAGCGTGTGTTCCAAAAAGGTCCCACAAAGTCTGTGTGCACATGTTACCATGGCGATTGCCACTTAGGTGAAGCAGAGAATTTTTGTGGCAGAGCGGACTGATTTTCCGCACATGCGTGACACTGTGACGTAATCTGTTCTATTTGGACGTCCATACCCTGCCAAGTACAGTGTCGACGCACCAACTGTTTCGTACAAACAATCCCCCAGTGTCCTTGGTGGAGTAACTGCAACACTTCTTTTTGCAAAGCTTTAGGGATCAACACACATGACTGTCCACTATCATTTTGAACAAGATTCACACCTTTCTGTTCAGCGAGGCTGTGCTGACGTACAAAGTATCGTCGCACTACAGAGCTTTTTATGCTATTCAACGAGTGAGGCCAAGATGTGCGATTATAATTGAGCAAAATGTTCAAATCTGAATCAGCGTCAGTGGCCTGTGCAATTTTCTTATAGTTCAGCGGAAACGACCGAAGCAATTCAGAATCCTGAGCATCGATGTGACATCAAGATGCAGCAGAAGCGTCAAAGACAGGGCCAATCAAAAGATGTGAAAGTGCGCCCGCATTAGTATGTTGAGCTGTCGGACGATACACAATATCACACTGGTATTGAGACAAGAAGAAAGCCCGTCTTTGCACTTTTTGGACAGTTTGTACAGGAACCGGTTTCGTTGGATGAAACAAGGACTGCAAAGCCTTGTGATCCGTTACTAACTAGAATTTTCTGCCGTACAAATAGTGGTGGAATTTGATGACACCATACACAATAGCCAAAGCCTCTTTTTCAATTTGTGAATAGTTACGTCGAGCTTTGGACAACACGTTTGATGGGAAAGCAATAGGCATGTTTTTATCACCAATTCTGTGCGAAAGCACTGCACCGATTCCTTAAGAGGAAGCGTCAGCTTGCAATACAACGGGTTTGTCAGGATCAAAGTGAACTAAGCGTCGATCACTGAACAATGTATCTTTAAGTTTTTGAAAAGCTACTTGGCACTCATCTGTCCAAACAAAGGGGACATTCTTGTCACGCAAGCGAGGAGCTATGATTTGTGCAGCATTCGGTATGAACCGAATATAATGTTTCATTTTCCCTAAGACTGACTGCAATTCTGTGACATTGCAAGGAACTGGCAAGTCTTGTATGGCTAACAATGCAACTGAAAAGGATGTATACTTTGACTGTTTATGACATGAGCAAGATACTGCAACTTAGGTTTACAAAAATCGCACTTGTCCAGTCTACACTTCAGTCAGGTATCAGATAACACACGAAACAAAGCACATAAATTTGCAATATGTTCTTCAGGTGTCCGACCTGCTACTACAATATCGTCCAAGTTTGAATAGTTTGGCACTTGTGCAGTCAGCTGTTCCAAATATCATTGGGAAAATGGCGGGTGTGCAAGCACTGCCAAAAGGCAAATGCAAATATTTAAACAAGTCCAAATGAGTATTTACTAGACACACTTTTTGAGATTCTTCATCGAGTGGTATCTGAAGATATGCGTCACGCAAATCAGTTTTTGAAAAGTAGCGTCCAGCGCCTAATTTGTCCATGAGATCTTCTGGGTGTGGCAATGGATAAGTATCAATAACAGTTTGTGGGTTGACTGTAGACTTGAAGTCAACACAGAGGTGAATGCGACCTGAAGGTTTGGGGAGCAAACCCAGTGGACTTGCCCATTGACTAGCTTGTATGAGCGCAATAACCCCACAATCTTGCTATTCTTTTCAGTTCAGCAGCGACTTTGTCCCGTAATGCGATGGGAACAGTTCTGGCCCGGCAAAATTTCGGCTGATCATTGTGTTTCATAGTAATATGGACAACAAAATTGTTAGCTCTGCCTAAACCTTCAGAAAAGAGTTCTGGGAATCCTTTTAGCAAGCTAGCTACACTGTCTTTTGCACTGCATGTGGATACTGACAAAACATTGTCTTGAATGTTAAAGCCAAACAAATTAAATGAATCAAGACCAAATATGTTCTCACACTTGCGTGATTTTAGCTCTGTAAAAGTCACTGTTTGCGTATGCGAGCGATACATAGCAGGCAAATTACATGTTCTGAGAACGGGAAGGTTTTGTCCATTACAAGCCGTCAGTTGCGTGCTGGTTTTAGACAGGCCTGGGGAGCCTAACAGTTCATATGTGTGACGATTTAGCAATGTGACAGAGGCACCCATGTCCAATTGAAATTTGCCAGAAATGAGTAAATGAACAAAAAGTTCGTTTGACTGGCGTATCACGGTCGCAGGTTCGAATCCTGCCTCGGGCATGGATGTGTGTGATGTCCTTAGGTTAGTTAGGTTTAAGTAGTTCTAAGTTCTAGGGGACTGATGACCTCAGAAGTTAAGTCCCATAGTGCTCAGAGCCATTTGAACCATTTTTTGACTGGCGTATCACTAACGAAATGCATGCTTGCTAGTTGCAGTCTTGGAGTATACTGCATTAATGACATAGGCCTTGTGGCAAGAGTTTTGTGAGTAGTCTGAATTCTGATGTTTGTTCCATTGCAAATACGGATTGTACATGTCCTTTCCTACCACAAGCGTAACACTAAGCTTGTCAGGAGGGGCAGTCTTGGCGTTTGTGCCGTGACACCTAGGGCAAGACTTAATTTTGTTACCCTGTATAGCTGTCTGTTTAGCAAACTCCTTATGCGGCGTGGAACGTTGTTTAGTTGGCACGGCTAACGCATGCTGTCGGTGTGTAATGGGGCGATCACAAGCAAGAAACTCAACCTGACAAGTAGCTGGCCGCTCAAATGTATGAGCTGACAAGGCACCAGAATCGTACTGATCTAGTACTTGCACTACCTGCTGAAATGATGGACCTGACTGTTTCAAAATCCGTTCTCTGATTTTGACGTCAGGCACATTGTACATGATCGCATCACGCAACATAACGTCTGAATATATATCACCGCAAGCGCATTTGAATTTGCATTTCCTTTTCATACCCTGCAAATCAGTTACCCACTCCTGATAAATTTGTTCTGACCATTTTTTGCACACACACTTAACGAATGCCATCCTGACACACCAACACTTCCCTGACTTTTGGAAGGCGGCCAAGGTCCTGATGTTCAGGAAGCCAGGGAAAGACCACTCCCTCCCACAAAATTACCGACCCATCAGTCTGCTGTGTTCGCTCAGCAAGATTGTTGAGAAGGTAATACTGAAATGTATCACTAGGCATTGCATCGCCGACGACACCCTAAGACCGGAGCAATTAGGCTTTAGGAATCACCACTCGACAACACAACAACTCCTCCGCGTAGTCGAACATATAACACACGGCTACGACATGAGCAAAGCCACAGGGGCCGTGTTCCTAGACATCGAAAAGGCTTTCGATCGTCTCTGGCACAACGGACTCATACGCAAACTAAGCGAAGCTGGATTCCCAGACGGACTCGTACGTATCATACACTCATATCTCACGAACAGATGTTTCAACACTAACGTGCAGGATAAACAATCAACACAACACGGTATCCAAGCTGGAGTACCCCAAGGGAGCATCATAGGGCCCATCTTGTTTAACCTGTACATTAATGACTTCCCAGCGACACAAAACACGACGTTAGCCGTCTACGCGGATGACACAGCCATCTTCGCGCAAGACTGGAAAGCGTCGAACATCAATTCACGAATACAGACAGCACTCAGAACAGCTGAGCCTTGGTTGGAGCGATGGCGTATTAAAGTAAACGTCGACAAGTGCGAAGCAGTTCTGTTCACACGCAGACCGAAACTACTGCGCAAACACCAACACTGTAGACCAATAACACTACATACACGCCCAATACGTTTCCGAGAGAAAGTCAGGTACCTTGGTGTCTGGCTGGACCGGAAACTTACATGGGGGGACCACATCGAATACGTTGCCAACCGCGTGCACGCGAGGCTCAAACAGCTCTACCCAATGCTCAACAGGGAAAGCACACTGAATAGGAGGGTGTCGAGGTCCTTATACATGACACTGATTAGACCTCTGATGACGTACGCAGCTCCCGTCTGGGGATATGCAGCTCCCACACGACTGCGCCGCCTGCAGATCATACAGAACAAGGTGCTACGAATCATTAGCAATGCTCCACGCTACACACGCACCGTGGATCTTCACCATGAATACCGCCTTGATACCCTCAAGGAAGTACTCAAAAAACACGCCACACGACTATACAGGAACTCGAGACACTCGAACAATCCTTTCATCGTCACTCTGGGAAACTACGATCACAACCACAGGTGGAAACACAAGCGGCCAAAGACACTGCTAGCTAGGGCATAGCCACCTATGGTTAACTAACGTACGCAAACAGCGACAAACGTCGGCAAGCCCCTGCATATCAGCAACACTGACTGGCAACTACCAGCTGCTATTAGTGCCGACCAACAGGCCACAGCAGGGACACCGACGAGCTCGCCCACAGACGCACAAACAATCTGCCAACATTCCCTCACACTGTGCCTCCAGTATATGACCTATCGGACACAAGATCGATAGCAAACCTAACTGTTGCAGGATGCTGACGCTGAACGAGGACTCTGTACCAGCACCCAGCGCCAGCCGCCGAGCAGCGCAAACGCACAACGTCAAGGTATCGACATGCATGATACCCACTACTAACAAAGCCTATCCTTACACAACCTATCGCAGGCAGCAAGACAACTGCTACTGCTCTTGCCGCCCGACCTAACTTTCGCAGAGGTTTTTTTCCCTTGGCCCTTGCCTTGGCACTTTTTTTCCTCTGCCCTTCAAACCACTACCCTTCGTCAGATTTCGATCAATCTATCTCCAGATGAGCGCGTATTTTATCACATCCACAAGAAAACCTAAATCGGGCAAGGTAGAAGAATCTTTTTTACCCATTCGCCAAGTGTACAAGTTAGGTGGGTCGACAACATATTCCTGTCATGTGACGCACATGCCGTCACCAGCGTCCTATAGAATATATCAGATTTGTTTTCCTGTGGAGGAATCGGTTGACCTATGACCTTTCGATCAAATGTTTTCGGTTCCGATTGGAGAAGCACGTCCTTTCGTCTACTAATCGCACGGTTTTGCGATGCGGTCGCAAAACACAGATACTAAACTTATTACAGTGAACATTGACGTCAATGAACGAACGGACAGATATAACTACGTAAAAATAATGAAAGTAAAATTTTCGGTTGTGCGAAGACTTGAACCAAGGACCTCTACATCCACAGCTGCTCGCGCTACCACGAGTAATAGTTAAAAACTTCAAATAATAAGGCAAGGCAATCACATGAGGAACAGGAAAAATTAACCAAGACAAAAGACTACCACCAAAAACAGCAACAAACAATAAACCAATTATACCAAAAGAAATATAATAACCCTTATCGTCAAAAGAAAATGTAGAATAAAAATTATTGTCACCAGATATTGAATAATAAAAAAGACGAAAAGAATAAGAAGCAGTTAAACCAGTAGAAAAGAAATAAAGAAAAAAAATCAAACAATTAATTCATCTTAAACAAACCATCTCAAGAATTAAATCCTTTGAATAAAAACCTGCTAAAAATGGTATACCACACAAAGATAAACTAGAAACATTAAAACAAACTGAAGTTAAAGGCATAAAATTAACAATTGAACCTATAAAACGAATATCCTGAGAATCCTTTAAATTATGAATTATTGAACCTGCACACATAAACAATAAAGCCTTAAATAAAGCATGAGCTAATAAATGAAAAAATGCAAGTTTTGGATAGCCCATAGCCAAAATTCTTATTATTAAACCAAGTTGTCTTAAAGTAGAAAGAGCAATAATTTTCTTCAAATCAAATTCAAAATTTGCACCCAAACCGGCCATAAACATAGTTATACAACCAATTAAAAGTAAGAATCAACCACAATTATAAGTATCTAATATTGGTCTAAAACGAATTAATAAATAAACCCCAGCAGTAACAAGAGTAGAAGAATGAACCAAAGCAGAAACAGGAGTAGGGGCAGCCATAGCAGCAGGAAGTCAAGAAGAAAAGGGAATTTGAGCTCTTTTAGCTATAGCTGCTAAAACAAATAATATAGTAATAAGCTTTATTTCAAAAGAATTAGAAATAAAATCATAATAATAAATATAATTTCAACCGCCAAAATTCAATATTCAAGCAATAGAAATTGAAATAGCAACATCACCAATACGATTAGAAAGTGCAGTTAACATACCCGCACTATAAGATTTTACATTTTGATAATAAATAACTAAACAATAAGAAACTAAACCTAAACCATCCCATCCTAATAAAATTCTAATCAAATTAGGACTAATAATTAAAAACCCTATAGAAAGAATAAATATTAAAACAATAATAATAAAACGATTTATATTCTTTTCTCCTGATATATAATCCTCTCTATAATAAATAACCAAAGAAGAAATATACATAACAAAAGATATAAAAATAAGAGACATTCAATCCAAAATTAAAGTCATAACAACCATAGAACCATTTAAATTAAAAAGCTCTCATTCAACAAAAACTCTATAATCAATTATTAAATAATAAATACCCAAAATAAAAATTATAGTTCTAGAAAAAAATAAAGAAAAAAAACTCAAAGAACAAATTGAAAACAAATTCACGGCCTAAGATGAAAAAATTCATATCATTGATTCCACAAAACAACATTTTTAATTAAAATACTTAAGCAAACTAAACAAAAAAATACTCCCCCTTTAAACAAAGAATATTTAAAGGCAATCAATGTAAAAGTAAAAGATGATATTCACGAAAATAACCAAGAGAACAAGTATAAACACCAGAATAATAATTACCATGCTGAGAATAAGAATACATATATAAAGTATAAACAGCTCTAAAAAAAGACAAAAAAATTAAAGCAAGAAATCTAAAAGAAGATCAAGACATAATTCTATTTAATAATCTAAGTTCACCTACCAAATTTAAAGAAGGAGGAGCGGCTATATTAGAAGATCTCAAAAGAAATCATCATAAAGCCATTCTTGGCATTAAATTAATTATACCCTTGTTAATTAATAATCTTCGTCTACCTAAACGCTCATAAATAATATTAGATAGACAAAATAAACCAGAAGAACACAAACCATGACCAACCATTAAAGAAAGAGAACCTATACAACCTCATCAATTCATAGTTATCAATCCTCCAATAACCATTCTTATATGAGCAACAGAAGAATAAGCAATTAAAGACTTTAAATCAACCTGACGAAAACAAATAAATCTAACAATAACCCCACCGGATAAGCCTAAAGACAATCAAAAATAATTAAACTTTAAACCCAAATAAGAAATAACCTTTATAACACGAAAAATACCATAACCACCTAACTTTAATAAAACACCAGCAAGAATTATTCTACCTGAAATAGGGGCCTCAACATGGGCCTTAGGAAGCCACAAATGAACCAAAAATATTGGCATCTTAACTAAAAAAGCAAGAATTATAAAAACATAAAACACAAAATAATAAGAACCAAAATCAACCAATAAAGGAAAGTATAAAGTATTAGAAAAATCATAAACCCTAAATAACACTAATAATAAAGGCAATCTAGCAACCAAAGTATAAAAAATTAAATAAACACCAGCCTGCAACCGTTCAGGTTGATAGCCCCAACCCAAAATCAAAAGTAAAGTAGGAACCAATCTAGCCTCAAAAAAAATATAAAAAGAAAGAAGACTCAATCTAGCAAATGAACAATAAAGCATAATCATTAAAAACAAAACTAGACAGAAACATTAAAGAATGAACCAACCATCAACAATTATTAACTAAACAAAGAGGGATCAAAAAAATAGTTATAAATAAATACTTTAACATAAAGATAAACCAAAAGAATTAAACAAATCATTACCATGAGAACGAATTATTGAAACTAAAATAGAAAGACCTAAAGCACCTTCACAAACAGAAAAAACCAAAAAAATAACAGGAAAAAAAATAATCATAATCAAACTCAATAAGAAAAACAATAACCAACATAAATAAAGAAAGAACAATATATTCTAATCTCAAAAGAACCATTAATAAATGCTTACGTTTAGAAGAAAAAACATAAACACCAGCAAAATAAATTAATAAAGAAGTAAAGACAGAGAATATAAACATTAGTTTTAATAGTTTAAAAAAAACGCCGGTCTTGTAAACCGGAAATAAGTCTGGCCCCTGCTTTTAAAACTTCAGAGGTGGAAAGCTTTCCATCATCGGTCCCCAAAACCGATATTTTAAATAAACTAACGCCTGAAATGATCAAAATAATAATTATATCACTATCAAATGTAATAAATATTAATTTTATTAAATTAAGATACCCAATATCAATAATGCTTTTCATTATCCTACAAACTTTTTTAGTTGGACTAATAACAGGAACATTAATGGAAAGATATTGGTTATCATATATTTTATTTTTAACATTTCTTGGTGGTATATTAGTTCTATTTATTTATATTACGAGAATTGCATCAAACGAAATATTTCAACCTAAATCAATTACAATAATTATTACCTTAACAATATGAATATTTATCATATCAACATTAATTATTTTAGATATAACAATATTAATAGACTTTTTCAAAAATACTGAAACTATAAATATTGATAATTCAATCAATTATCAAGAAATAACAATATCTTTAGAAAAACTATATAATAGACCAACATTCATTATTACAATAATAATAATAGTTTATTTATTTTTAGCACTATTAGCAGTTGTTAAAATCACCAACATTAACCAGGGTCCTATTCGTAAAATAAGATAATTTACTAATGAATAAACCCTTACGATTGAGACATCCTTTAATTAAAATCATTATTAACTCTTTAGTTGATTTACCCGCACCAACAAATATTTCATTTTGATGGAATTTTGGGTCCCTACTAGGGCTATGTTTGGTAATTCAAATTGTAACTGGACTATTTTTAGCTATACATTATACATCAAATATTGAAATAGCATTTAGTAGTGTAGTTCACATCTGCCGAGATGTAAATAATGGCTGAATTATTCGAACCTTACATGCAAATGGAGCTTCTATATTTTTTATTTGTATTTATTTGCATGTAGGACGAGGAATTTACTACGGATCTTATATATACATACACACCTGAATAATTGGTACAGTAATCCTATTTTTAGTTATAGCAACTGCATTTATAGGATACGTTTTACCTTGAGGTCAAATATCATTCTGAGGTGCAACAGTAATTACTAATTTATTATCAGCAATCCCATACTTAGGAACAGATTTAGTTCAATGAGTGTGAGGAGGATTTGCTGTTGATAATGCAACATTAAATCGATTCTTTACATTTCATTTTGTACTACCATTTATTATTGCTGCAATAGCTGCAATTCATTTATTTTTCCTTCACCAAACAGGGTCTAATAACCCTTTAGGACTAAATGGAGATATTGAAAAAATTCCATTTCACCCATACTTTACTTTCAAGGACTCTATTACATTTGTATTAATAACATCATTATTAATTATATTGTGCTTGATTAATCCTTACCTCCTAGGGGATCCGGATAATTTTGTACCTGCCAACCCATTAGTAACTCCTGTCCATATTCAACCAGAATGGTACTTCTTATTTGCATATGCAATTCTTCGGTCAATCCCTAATAAACTCGGAGGTGTTATTGCATTATTCTTATCAATTTGAATCTTAATAATTTTACCATTTTATAATAAAACACCATTCCGAGGTATTCAATTCTATCCTATCAACCAGATTTTATTCTGAATTATAGTAGTTGTTGTATGCTTATTAACATGAATTGGAAAACGGCCTGTTGAAGAACCTTATATTATAACAGGACAAATCTTAATAATTATTTACTTTACATACTTCTTAATTAATGTGCATGTTGCAAACGCATGAGATAAACTAATTAAGGAATAATAAGTTAATTAGCTTAGGAAAAGCATATGTTTTGAAAACATAAAACTAGAAGTTTAACTCTTCTATTAACTTTTCTTAAAAAATTTCACTAAATAAATGAAATAAATAAAATCTTTAAACCAACAAAGAAAATAAAAAAATTTAAAGATAATGGCAAAAAACTTTTTCAAGCTAAGTACATTAACTTATCGTAACGAAAACGTGGTAATGTACCACGAACTCAAATAAAACCAAAGGACATAACAGCAAGCTTAATAAAAAATATAAAAGAATAAAAATCACCACCTAAAAAAATTAAAGCTAATAACATTCTTATAAAAACAATTCTAGTATACTCAGCTAAAAAAATTAAAGTAAAACCTCCTGCACCATATTCAATATTAAAACCTGAAACTAACTCAGATTCACCCTCGGCAAAGTCAAAAGGAGTACGGTTAGTTTCAGCTAAACAAGAAGCAAAACAAGCTAAAGCTAAAGGAAAAGAAACAATAATAAATCAACAATAAAGCTGATAGTTTATAAAATCAAACATGTTAAAACTACCAATTAAAATAATTAAAGATAATAAAATTAAAGCCAAACTAACTTCATATGAAATTGTTTGAGCAACAGAACGAAGAGAACCTAGTAAAGAATAATTTGAATTACATGTGGTGCGTGGTTGGAATGAACTCAGTGACAAATTTAAAGTGTACAGTGAGAACTATTACGTGTGCAACAACGAGGATGCAGTGGGAATCCATTTACATCGTTTGGATGAACGTTATAGAAACAATCACTCGAAACCGACGTTTCACGTAAGTCACATGCAACAAAAATCTGCAACGCAACCATCTGTGTGTGGCGTGTTTGTAATTGTGTTTTATTTATATTTTAGGACAATTAATCTGTAAAAAACACACCAAATGTAGAAAGAAAGCGTGTAAACCGTCTGATGATGAATCGCAACGATTCGAAACCGGTAACGGTTTCCTTTGAATAAAGGCACTCAAAGTAAATTTGTGGCTGGTTGCTGTCCTAACACGATCAATAATTTGAATTAGAAGACCAACCAGCAATTATAACAGTATAAACACCTAATCTAGTACAGCATAAAAAAAAACAAAAATCCATAAGAAAAAGAACATATATAAGTTAAGTAGGGGAAAATCACTCAAACAGCCAAGGAAATTATTAAATTAAAAACAGGAGAAAAGTAATAAAGTAAATAATTAGATATAATAGGAATTGGCTGCTCCTTACAAATTAACTTGATAGCATCACTAAAGGGTTGAGGAATTCCGACAAAACCTACTTTATTTGGACCCTTTCGAATTTGAATATAACCTAAAACCTTACGCTCTAATAAAGTTAAAAAAGCAACACTAATTAAAACACAAATAACTAATAAAAGAAAATTCAAAATAAACATAAATAAATCAGAAAGTATCAATACTATTTGTAGAAAAAATCTACATAAATGAATTCTAAATTCAACACATTAATCTGTCAAAATAGTAATTTAATTAGTATTAATCAACAAAATAAAAAATATTTCAACCATATGGTCCTTTCGTACTAATATGAATTAATAATCTTAGGATAGAAACCGACCTGGCTCACGCCGGTCTGAACTCAGATCATGTAAGAATTTAAAGGTCGAACAGACCTAATTACTGGGCTACTGCACCCAAAGTTTTTCTTAATCCAACATCGAGGTCGCAATCTGCTTTGTCGATATGAGCTCTCAAAAACAATTACACTGTTATCCCTAAGGTAACTTAATCTTATGATCATAAATTATGGATCAAAACAACAAACATAAATAAATGATATAATAATGAAGAGTTTGTTTATTCTTCATGTCACCCCACAAAACATCATCATTAAATATAGAAAGACAAACAAAAAACTATATAAAAATAAAATGTTAAGCTCTATAGGGTCTTCTCGTCCTAAAGAAAAATTTAAGCCTTTTGACTCAAAAGTTAAATTCAAAAATTTATTAAGAGACAGTTGATTTCTCATCAAGCCATTCATTCCAGCCACTAATTAAGAGACTAATGATTATGCTACCTTTGCACGGTCAAAATACCGCGGCTCTTTAAAAGTTTGCTCAGTGAGCAGGCCAGACCTCAAAGTATTTTCTAGAGGACATGTTTTTGATAAACAGGCGGGTATCAATTTTGCCTAGTTCCTTATAATAAATTAACAAGGTAAAAATTATATACAAATAAATATACTAATTCTATCATTATTACAAAAATTTCAAAATTAAATTTATAATCTTAATAAAAAACCTAAAAAAATTATAAAATCAAAAATAAAAATAATGAACTAAAACGTAATCTTAAAGATAGCTGGTTTAAAGCTTACTATTATATTTTATTAAAACAAATTATCGGTTATTAACTTCAAAGCTTATCCCTTAAAGAATAAATAAGTTAATATTTATACCTAAAAAATTAAATAAAAACAATTAACTTCAAAAAATTAAATTTTTTCTTAAGAAACTAGATATCTTGGGAAACGATTAACATCTCATTTCTATAAATAATTTAATAATAATTATGATACATTAACTATAAATTATTTATAAATCAACCCAAATCGAGACAAGTAAAGTAAATACTAAAATTTTGATAAACCCTGATACAAAAGGTACAATAAATAAAATCTACTTTTAAAAATTTAAAATAATATTTCATAAAGCAATTACATTACCAATAAACTATAATATAAAAATCAATTCTACAAAATATACTAAGACAAAATTCAACAAAATTATTTTTATTAAATAATTAAATAAACAAAAAATAAATATAATAAAATAAATAATCAAGATATCCTGATTTGCACAGAAAAATTTTCAGTGTAAATGAAACACTTTACTAATAAGTTATATCTTGAAACTCTTCCTAGATACACTTTCCAGTACATCTACTATGTTACGACTTATCTCATCTAAATTGAAGCTAAATTAAAGTAATAAAATAGAATAATCAATAATGAGAGCGACGGGCGATGTGTACACACCTCAGAGCCAATATCAGTTAAATTAAATAAATTAAATTACTATCAAATCCACCTTCATTAATAGTATTTCACCATCAAATCCGTTATAAACAAAAATCTATTGTAACCCACCTCCTCTTAATTATAAGCTGCACCTTGACCTGAAATACTTTATAATTATAAATCTTGAGAATTATAACTCTAAAAAGATTCTCTGATAACGGAGATATACAAACAAATAAATTAAGTAGAGTAAATCGTGTATTATCAATCATGAGGTAGGTTCCTCTGAATGGAATGAGATACCGCCAAATTCTTTGGGTTTAAAGACCTTAACTAATAGTACCCAGGTAAATATAATTAACATTTAAAATAATAGGGTATCTAATCCTAGTTTATTATTCAAATTTCACAGATTCATAAAAAGAGCTATAAATAAATTTTAACATTTCACCTTACAAATTTATATTTTAACCCTAAAAATATAAATAACTGTTTTAACCAATAATATTCACTTGTATCAATCGTATAACCGCGGCTGCTGGCACGAATTATGCCGATACTAAATCAACTGCTAAATCCAAAATCACTTAATAATTAAATCAAATTACTGCAAAATATAACATTTAGTTTAACAAAACTTACATATAATACAAAGAAAAAGTGAATAAATAAGCAAGAATAAAACTTTTGGAAACAAAATAAGAAATTTAAAAATTTATAAAAATAAGAAAAAATAAACGATTCAAATATTTAAAGAAAAACAAAAGAAAAGAAACACAAAAATAACAAAAAAAAAAGAAACGCACCCTAGAATGACCACAACAACCTCTCTATTATATATAAATAAAGATTAATATGGAACATGTATACCGATAAATGTATTATATTCTTTCTTATTTAATCTTGCTTTTCACTAATAATAAAGAAAGATTAAATAATATAATAAATATATTTAATATAATTATGTAAATTAATGTAATATGTTATTAATATAAAATTAACTTTATATTAAGTTAACTTAAATATTAATTAGTTAAATAATTTAATTATAGATAATATATTAAATTATATTATTATAATTAATATAATTAATTATATTAATATAAAATTTTATATTTAATAATATTAATTATATTTATTATATCCATTTATAATAATATTTAATATTAATTTACATATTATTATATAATTTATAATATAATAACCTATTTTAAGCTAAAAACATAAGTAGCTATAATCCTAGGTAAATAAATGTATTAAAATAATCATTTAATAATTATAAAATAACATTATAAGTATTTAAATTTAATTAAATGTAATATATAAATATAAATTATTTATTATATATAATATATATTCAGATTATCCTAACCGAGATAAATTAATTAGAAATAACCAAAATAATACATAAACAAATTTCTAAAAAAAAATTTTAATTTATATATTAAATATAAATGAAGTGCCTGATTAAAGGGTTACCTTGATAGGGTTAAATCAAGTAAATAAAATTACCTTCATTAAAACTTACATAAGACAGAATTAAACTACCTCCTTTAGTATCAAAAACTAACGTGCATCATACACCTTAATGTAAAAAGGTAAGCTAAACAAGCTAATGGGTTCATACCCCATTTATAGAGTTATCAATCCTCTCCTTTTTAATGACCAACAACTCTACAAAACTTCTCTTCCTATCAACATTAATGATAGGAACGATCCTGTCCATTTCATCAAACTCCTGATTCGGAGTTTGAATAGGACTTGAGATCAACTTACTTTCATTTATTCCGCTCCTAACAAGAAATAAAAATATAATAATAAATGAATCATCAATTAAATATTTTATTGTACAAGCAATAGCATCGACAATACTATTATTTTCAATTTTGCTGATTCAAATAAAGTATCCAATAGGATGAGAAACAGAATTTATTCCATCAATAATAATTAGATCTAGATTATTATTAAAGATTGGGGCTGCACCCTTTCATTTCTGATTTCCAGAAGTAATAGGAGCTTCAAGATGAAATAACTGTTTAACACTAATAACATGACAAAAAATTGCCCCAATAATAGTATTATCTTATTGTATTCAACTAAGAACTTTCATTTGAACAATTATTATTCTAAGAATTATTATTGGGGCAATAGGTGGTTTAAATCAAACATCGCTACGACAACTTCTAGCATATTCCTCAATTAGACATTTAGGGTGAATAATTAGATCCCTAACAGTTAGAGAAAACATTTGAGAACTATACTTTATTATTTATTCACTATTAAGATTAATTATGGTCCTATTATTTAAGCAAATAAATCTATTTTTTATAAATCAGATCTATTCAGCTAGAAATATAAAAACTGAAATTAAATTCATAATATTCTTATCCCTTTTATCATTAGGTGGTTTACCACCATTTCTTGGATTTCTACCAAAATGAATTGTAATACAATCATTGATGGAAAATAACATAACAACTGTTATAACAATTATGGTTGTATTAACTACAATCACACTTTATTATTATATACGTATTAGATTCTCAGCCCTAATTATATCATACACAGAAAATTCGTGATCTATAAAAATAAAGTCTCAAAAATCAAGAATTATTCTTCCTATAACAGTAATAATTTCAACAATAGGATTAATCTCAACATCAACCTTAATCTCATTATACTAAGGACTTAAGTTAAACAAACTAATAACCTTCAAAGTTATAATTAAATGAATAATCTTTTAGGCCTTAGTAAAATTTTACACCTCTAGAATTGCAGTCTAGAATCATAATTGAATATAAGACCTAAAGTATGGTAAGAGAGAAACATCTCATAAGTAGATTTACAGTCTACCACCTTAAATTCAGCCATCTTACCGCAAAAATGATTATTCTCAACAAACCATAAGGATATTGGTACTTTATATCAACACCTATTCTGATTCTTTGGGCACCCAGAAGTTTACATTTTAATTCTACCGGGGTTCGGGATTATTTCTCACATTGTATGTCAAGAAAGAGGAAAAATTGAATCATTTGGAACATTAGGTATAATTTATGCTATATTATCAATTGGACTAATAGGATTTATTGTATGAGCACATCATATATTCACAGTAGGAATAGACGTTGACACACGAGCATACTTTACATCAGCAACAATAATTATTGCTGTACCTACAGGAATCAAGGTATTCAGATGATTAGCTACACTATATGGAACTAAATTCAAATTCAATCCACCGTTATTATGAGCTTTAGGATTTATTTTTCTATTTACAATTGGTGGACTAACAGGATTAGTATTAGCAAATTCATCACTTGACATCGTATTACATGATACATATTATGTAGTAGCCCACTTCCATTATGTGTTATCCATAGGAGCAGTATTTGCAATCATAGGAGGTGTTATTCAATGATACCCATTATTTACAGGATTAACTATAAATAATACATGATTAAAAATCCAATTTACAATTATATTTATTGGAGTAGACTTAACATTTTTCCCTCAGCACTTCCTAGGACTAGCAGGAATACCACGACGGTATTCAGACTACCCAGACGCATATACATCATGAAATGTAGTATCAAGAATTGGGTCCACAATTTCTATTGTAGGAATCATTATATTCATTGTAATTATATGAGAAAGAATGGTTACAAACCGGGTAATCATATTTAGAGCTAATATAAGATCAACAGAATGACTACAAAATAACCCACCTGCGGAACACAGTTACTCAGAGCTACCATTAATTTCTAGATTCTAATATGGCAGATTAGTGCAGTAGATTTAAGCTCTACAAATAAAGGTTTGACCTTTTATTAGAAAAATTAATTAATGGCAACATGATCAAATTTATCCCTTCAAGATGGAGCTTCACCATTAATGGAGCAACTATCATTCTTCCATGATCATACTATGGTCGTATTATTATTAATTACAGTAATTATAGGCTATGCCCTAAGTTACATATTATTCATTGCCTATACAAACCGAAACATACTTCACGGGCATTTAATTGAAACAATCTGAACAGCACTACCAGCAATTACACTAATTTTTATTGCACTACCATCATTACGACTTCTATATTTACTTGATGATTCAGTAGACGCAATAATTACGATTAAAACAATTGGACGACAATGATATTGAAGATATGAATATTCAGACTTTATAGATGTAGAATTTGACACTTATATAACACCAGAACAAGACCTAGAAAACGACGGATTTCGACTTCTAGATGTAGATAACCGAACAATTTTACCAATAAATACAGAAGTACGAGTATTAACAAGAGCATCAGACGTTCTACATTCATGAGCAGTGCCTGCATTAGGAGTTAAAATTGACGCAACGCCAGGTCGACTAAACCAAGGAACATTTACAATAAACCGGCCTGGACTATTCTTTGGACAATGCTCAGAAATCTGTGGAGCAAACCACAGATTTATACCAATTGTAATTGAAAGAACTTCAGTAAACTTATTTATCAAGTGATTATCTAAGATAATCTAAGGAGTTAGTTAAAATATATAACATTAGAGTGTCAATCTAAAATAACTAAATAATTAGTACACCTTGAAATACATCAGATGACTGAAAGTAAGTAATGGTCTCTTAAACCAAAAAATAGTAAATTAACGACTACTTCTGATGGGGAATTCAATCCAAATCCCTCAAATATCCCCTCTCATATGATTCTCCCTATTTATTATATTTTCGACTACATTAATTTTATTTAATCAAATAAACTTTTTCTCATTTAAACCAAACCTTATTAAAAGAGCAGAAAAAAGAACAATTGATATAAAGAACTTGAATTGAAAATGATAACAAACTTATTTTCAACATTTGATCCATCAACTAATATCTTCAATTTATCATTAAATTGAACTAGAACATTCCTAGGATTATTATTAATCCCATCAATATTTTGACTTACACCATCACGAATTAATATTATTTGAAATAAACTAAACTTAACCTTACACAATGAATTTAAAACATTGCTAGGACCAAAATCATTTAATGGAACAACATTCATCTTCATTTCAATCTTTATTATAATACTATTTAATAATTTCATAGGATTATTCCCTTACATCTTTACTAGAACAAGACCTATAGCATTAACATTTGCAATTGCTCTACCTATATGATTAAGATTTATATTATTTGGATGAATTAATCATACAAATCACATATTTGCACACCTTGTTCCACAAGGAACACCACCTGCATTAATATCATTTATAGTATTAATTGAAACAATTAGAAATGTCATTCGACCAGGTACACTAGCAGTACGACTAGCAGCAAATATAATTGCAGGGCACTTACTATTAACGTTACTAGGAAATACAGGACCATCTATGGCAATAAACTTAATTTCACTATTAATTATTGGACAAATACTTCTATTAATTCTAGAATCAGCAGTAGCAATAATTCAGGCCTATGTTTTCTCAATTTTAAGAACTTTATATTCTAGAGAAGTATACTAAACTTATGTTAACAACTCACTCAAACCACCCATTCCACTTAGTAGATTACAGACCTTGACCATTAACAGGAGCAATTGGAGCAATAGTTCTAGTATTAGGATTAGCAAAATGATTTCACCTATTTAACATTAACTTATTTATAATTGGATTTGGAATTACACTTCTAACTATAATCCAATGATGACGAGATGTAGTCCGAGAAGGAACATACCAAGGACTACATACGGGATTTGTATCAATTGGATTACGATGAGGAATAATTTTATTTATTGCATCAGAAGTACTATTCTTTGTTTCATTTTTCTGAGCATTTTTTAGAAGAAGACTAGCACCTACTATTGAACTAGGAATATTATGACCCCCAATAGGAATTCAACCTTTCAATCCTATACAAATTCCATTACTTAATATAGCTATTCTTTTAGCGTCAGGAGTAACAGTAACATGAGCACATCATAGTCTAATAGAATCTAATCATACTCAAGCATTACAAGGATTATTCTTCACAGTACTACTAGGACTATACATCACTATACTTCCAGCATATGAATATTGAGAAGCACCCTTCACCATTGCAGATGCAGTTTATGGATCAACATTCTTTGTTGCAACAGGATTTCATGGTCTACATGTAATTATCGGAACAATTTTCTTATCAACATGTCTACTTCGACATTCCATAAATCAATTCTCACCAAGACACCACTTTGGGTTTGAAGCAGCAGCATGATACTGACACTTTGTAGACGTAGTATGATTATTCTTATATATTTCTATTTATTGATGAGGTAGATAATTGTTTTTCTAGTATAAATAGTACATTTGACTTCCAATCAAAAAGCTTGATATAAATCAAGAAAAACAATCCTAATTTTATCTACAAGAATTTTTATTAGATTTATTATTCCAATAATTGTTATAATCCTTGCAACAACATTATCAAAAAAATTAATTAATGACCGAGAAAAAAGATCACCATTTGAGTGTGGATTTGACCCAAAAAGATCAGCACGAATACCATTCTCACTTCGATTCTTCTTAATTGCAGTAATTTTCTTAATTTTTGATGTAGAAATCGCATTAATCCTTCCAATTGTAATTATTTTTAAAACTTCAGACATTATAATCTGAACAGTATCAACAATATTTTTTATTATAGTATTATTAGGCGGACCATACCATGAATGAAATCAAGGAGCCTTACAATGAGCAGAATAAAGGGTTGTAGTTAACTATAACATTTGGGTTGCATTCAAAAAGTATTGATATAATCAATCAACCTTAAATAGAATAAGAAGCGAAGTATTGCAGTCAGTTTCGACCTGGAAGATTGGTAAATAAAATACCCTTATTCTTATTAATTGAAGCCAAAAAGAGGCGTATTACTGTTAATAATATAATTGAACTATAAAGTTCCAATTAAGGAAATGTAAAGCCAATATGAAAGCTGCTAACTTTTTATATTAGCGGTTAAACTCCGTTAACATTTCTAAAATTTATATAGTTTAAATAAAACATTACATTTTCACTGTAAAAATAATATATGTATATTTATAAATACCTAAAAGTAAAAATACTTCCTTAACATCTTCAGTGTCACGCTCTAATTATAAGCTATTTAAGTAAACGAAAAATAATACCACCAAAATAAATATTCAAAAAATAAAAGTTAAAAGATAAATCTTAAAATTAGAATCATATCAACCCTGTATATAACTAATTAAATAAATAAATAGTCTATATAAACCTTGACCACCAAATAATTCACCTCAACCATAATCAAATGACTTTGATGAATAATAACCCAATTTTAAAGGAAAATATCTAATAAACTTAGTTGAAATGAAAGGTATAAACCACATAGAACCAGCAAATCTAACAAAAGAAAGCATACTTAAAGAAAATAAATTTTGAGAAAAATCAAAATTAGAAATAAGATAACCCAAATAAGTGCCCATGGACTACTCAGTTTGTATATTTTGCTTATTTTTTCACAGTTTCACACAACTTCTTCCTGTTTTCTCAATTGATCTGTGTTCGGTTTATCAAGGCCTATCCACTGTGCCAAGTTATAACTAAATCTGAGGGGGGTGCGATGGGGAGGTTCCATTGTTAGTGTATTGGTTTCTTGGTAGGGAGCATGTTATGTTGGATGGAGAGTCAACGACGGATGTAACAATAACTTCGAATGCGCCCCAGGGGATTGCATTGGGGCCATTGCTTTTCATGTTGTGTATTAACGATCTTACAGACAATATATGGTAGGTCTTTCCCATCCCTTAAGACCGTGCTTGGAACGTGCTTGTTTAAAGCATATTGTACCATGCTTCTCATTTTTTCTAATCATGCTTATATATCAAATGTGAGATTGTAAGGGGTATCAAGCGAAATTTGTGACTGGCTCGATGATTTATTTGTAGGGAGGGCACAGTGCGTCATGTTGGGTGAAGAGTCAACAACAGATGTAGCAGTAACTTCGAGCGTCGTCCAGGAAATTGCATTGGGGGCCTTCCCATTCATGTCGTGTAATAACGATCTTGCAGACAATATTACTACTAACCTCACTCTTTTCACAGATGATGCAGTTATCTATAATGAAGTACCGTCTGAGAAAAAAAACTGCACAAATAGTCAGTCAGATTATAATGATATTCCAATGTGATGCAAATACTAACAACTTGCTTTAAGTATTCAAAAATGTAAAATTGTGCTCTTCACAAAATGAAAAGACATAGTATTCTATGACTGCGGTATCAACAAGTTATGGTTGGATCAGTCAACTCATACAAATACCTTGACGTAATAATTTTAAGCAATATAAAACGAAATCATCAAATATAGCTCACCCGCAGATAAAGCAAGTGGCAGACTTCGCTTTAATTGTAGAATACCAGGGAAATGCAATCAGTCTACAAAGGATATACCTTACAAATCACTCATGCGACCCAGTCCAGAATATTGCTCAAAAGAATGGGACCTGTAACAAACGGGACTAACAGTGGATACTGAATTTATACAGAAAAGGCCAGCATCAATGGTCACAGGTTTATTTGACTCTTGGGAGAGTGTCACAGAAACTCTGAAGTAACTGACCTGGCAGACACTTGAAAACAGATGCAAACTATTCCGCGAAAGCCTACTTACAAAGTTTCAAGAACAGGCTATAAAATATTTCTCTGGGAATATATCACAAGCCCCTACCTATTGCTCCCATAGGGATCGTGATGAAAAGACTAGATTAATTGCGTCACACGTGGACGCATTCAGTCAGTCATTCTTCCATGCTGCATACATAAATGGAACAGATAGAAGCCCTTATAACTGTTACCTGAATCTTCTCAGGAAGGAATTACAACAATTCCTTTCTTGTTATTCTCTCGGTAAAGGATTTTGTGGATGGCTTGTGGTCCGCCAGTGAAAGCGATAGTACAATATTCCATATTTACGAACTTCCAGCATGCTGGAATAATTGCAGGTCAGCAACTTCCATTAATCAGTACAACTGAAACCAGCCAAAGTCGTAAATTTCACTTTTTTTATTTATTTACTTGATGACTAGTTTCGAGATGAGATCCATTTTCAAAGTGGGGTCAACGGAGGCGTCCGATACTACCCGTCGGCTTTGGGCCGTGACGTAAGGGTGTTGTGTTGTGTGACGTCATGACGGTGCGGAGTTTAGTTTATGAGTGTGCTATGTTTGTACATGTCGTCTTCTTGCGGTTGGTGGTGTCCTCTGGTGGTGTATTTTGTTCATTTGGGTGTAGCAGCTTGCAGTGTACATTTATCGGTCGTGACTGTTATAGAAGAACGGAAATTAGTTTCAGTGAGTTAAGAATTAAGTTTCCGTTGCGTTTATGTTATTGCGGTGTCGTTTGATGTTACTGGTTTGCTGTTTGTCACGCGGTAAGTCGTTTAATTCAATTTGTGCCTTCTTTTGTTAGATATGGATATGGCTTCTAAGTTTAATAATGCGCGTCAGCGGGCTGAAATGGGGCACGACATGTTGTCCGACATTAAGTTTCTGTAACTTTTTGAGCTTGTGATGGAGATAGTGAAATGCGGCGTATGCAAGCAGAATATGCGAGTTGGGGGTAGTGTGTGGCGCCGGAACTTTTTTATGGTAAGTAGTCGTTTTTTGGGTCTATTGTTCGCGTGCCATGATATTCGATGGGGTTTTTATGTGTTGTTGGGTCGGTGTTATTTACTGCATGTGTTGGTGGTTGATGTTTTGGTATCGGCACTTGTGTTTGATTTATGTATCTTAAAGGGAAGCACTGGATTCCTATTTTTTTGGTATCGTCAGTTGGATTTGAGCTGCATACGTCATGGGAAGTGACCGACTGCAATTTGTTGTCGTAGCTATGTGTGTTTTGGTATTGTGAGCTGTTGTTGACCTATATAGATTAAGGAAAGTGTTCGATTCCAGTGTGTGGTCGTAGCCTTGTGTGTTTTGGTATCGTGAGTTGCTGTTGACGTGTTTTGGTATCGTGAGTTGCCGTTGACGTGTTTTGGTATGGTCAGTTGCTGTTGACCTATATAGGTTGCTTTAGGTGTTGGTTTTTATTTTGTGGTATCGACAATTGCGGTTGAGCTATGTAGATGAAGGGAAGTGACCGATTCCTGTCGATATTGTAAGTGTAGCAGACCTTGGGAATGTTGTGGTGTTTTTATGTCGTCGTTTTGTGTGGTTTGTGATCGTGGTGTGTCTGTATGTGTTTATATTTAGTTTGTCGCCACCCAAAAACCCCCAATTTCCCGCGCTGGTCTCGTTAGTCTGATTGTATTTTTGGAGAGAGATGATTGTCTTGGTTTTATATGCATTTTCGTGTTTGTTGTCGTTTATGTAATGACGTCATAGGTGCCATTTTGCAAACGTTGAGAATGGTAGTTTCCGCCATATTGGTGACGTCAAGGGGCAAAGCAGACGCGTGGAATCGGACGCTTCCTTATTGCCACGAAGTGCATATGAACAGTCACAGTGCATACAGATAACTGTTATCTGCATGCATAGTATTTTTGGAAAATCAAGTTTGACTACCTGGATGATTTGAAAATGGGTCCCGCCCCGGAACTCATCATCAAGTAAATAAAAAAGTAACATTTGCAACATTGGCTGATTTCTGTTGTACTAATATTCCATACGTTTTGAGATGGTTAAAACTGAAATCGGCGAAGTCTCGCGATTGTCTCTTTAAGAAGGCTCAGGCGGGACTCCAAATAACTCACTTAACACTGAAGCGATATCATGTCACCAATTAATCTGTTCACAAAGCTAATTCACATTTACGCGCGTAACGTGAGTACCTTCCACCTACCCTGCAGGCTTACTCAGGCTCGACTGACTGCCTCACTACTTTAGCGCCAAACCGGATGGTGGGCGCCAAGCTGTACTCTTCTAATAAGATGGTGCTTCCTGTCAGTGACTCTAACTCGCTGGCTCAAAGATGCATAAAGGTAGATACCATTAGTTCAGGATAGTATCGATATCTGCACCCTTACATCTTCTCACTACATGTTTCCGAAATCTGCAAGAACTAAGGATTTTCGGAAATATAAGGAGAATCCTCCACCTTAATGAAAAGAAGAAGAAAACAACAGAATTGTCCGGCAACGTAATGGAAATATTCCAGAAATAGAAATATAATAATGGATTGCAACGGCCACCTCGTTTTCATATCAGTCGTTTGAATTACAGACAATATCTTGCAAGAGCACACACATCGCATCAACCCCTACCAACTGATAATTCTTACACTGTTTGTTTATACATGACATAAACTACATAAACTCTTTAAGAAATACCATAAATTTTACAATCGTATTTAGATTCAGTCCATTTCCAAATCTCTTGGAATATTGTTTTAAAAACACATTAAACACATATATAAAAATTCAAAAGCAGATACTGATGAAATTAGCAAACATCAGAAACAGTTCACACTAGCAGTAAAGTATTTCTGTTTATGTGCAAAGGCATTAGTCTGGTGCTTTCCAAGCACCCTTACTTAGTGTAATAGTTGCATATTAAGCAAACATTTAAGACAAGATTTGACAACATGAAAGGATTTGAAAAACTCAGTATTGCTGGAAGGATATTCAAGAAAGAAACACCAGCCATTTCGTGCATTTAGTAGCACATCTTTTCACTGAAAACTTTATGCGCAGGGAGACACTACCAGTTACTATGGGATCCACACACACGGAACACACCACCATTGCTGCACTGTCAATTTGGCAATTTACTTACCTTCTTGCACTGATGAGTCTTATTGCACGCGAAGTCACGCGTGACGTCGTTATGACGTGTACACCCTATATCGAAGACGACATTGGCGGCGAATCGACTTTAGTAATCGTTCGAAACGCTAAACTGCAGTAGTCGTTTTTGCAGATGAATTAAAGGAACAGCTCATTATATCCTCAATTGGTATATTCACTGCTATTTGGGAAGCTATTGATGTGTTTATTTTCTTTGAAAATGCGAACCTGCCAACTTTTAGAAAAAAAGAACTCACAATCTGCACTGTCAACAGTATATTTCTTTTTAAATGCGAAAATTGACGCCTAGTAGCAACGTCGTACGGAGTCCACGTTAAACTCGACGTAAGTAGGGAATTACCTTCAGAAATTCAGTTGTTAAAATTAATGATTGAATACATAGTATCCACCATGTTCTCAACCAATCACAAATATAATTGAAGAACTGCATCAGTGTGTCTGAAGTTGTCCCAATACCTTTAGTTTATTACTAAGGATTATTGAATCTGACCTATAAACACAGTTTCGAGGCCGGCCAGAGTGGCCGTGCGGTTCTAGGCGCTGCAGTCTGGAACCGCATGACCGCTACGGTCGCAGGTTCGAATCCTGCCTCGGGCATGGATGTGTGTGATGTCCTTAGGTTAGTTAGGTTTAATTAGTTCTAAGTTCTAGGCGACTGATGACCTAAGAAGTTAAGTCGCATAGTGCTCAGAGCCATTTGAACCATTTGAACAGTTTCGAGATTTCCTTTCTGTGTGCCAGGTGCAGAATTTCTACCAAAAATACGCGACCAAACAGTTTTTTTCTCAAATGCCAGTTTCAAGTGACTATACCGAACTGACAATTTGTGCAAATGGTCCTTTACATCAGTAAAACGCAAAGTTTTGTTAACATTACTCGGTTGACATTTCCTTTCGACACATTTAAAAATTTGCAGGAGTACTTTCATTGCAGTTTCCAAATGATGATAAATACTGGATTGAACAATTCTATTTTCGAGTGAAATGTGATGAAGATATTAAGCTACCTGGAAAAATAATCTGTGGCATGCTATGCCCTTCTGGATCTATGCTTCCTATGCCCCTCTTCGCACGCCACTAGGTATGGCGCTATACTGCGCATCTGCAGCGCCGAGGCTCCGCTCAACTGATCCACGTCGTCCTCCCAAGGCGTCCGGCTGGTTCGATTTCTCCTCTTTCCACTACTTTCCCCCAGGGCTGCCGAAGCTCGGAACACTGCCAACGATTGCCAACCGCTTCCTTGGGCGAGATTTGCTTACAAGGATAACTGCCCATTGTACCCGCTCAGATTTAATGGTCAAATGGCTCAGAGGATAGCACGACAAAAACTGAACAAACATCAAGCATGAAAACAGGAAGAAGGTCTACCGACCTGTGAAAAAGAAGCAAAACCGAAACAATGATCGATCCAAGCTCAAGATGTGCAGCATCAAGCGAATAGCAAGTATCATGGCGTCGTGGTTGTCGGTCACCGTTGGACTGTGATACTGGAGATCTGTGCTCAAATCTCCCTTGTGTCCCATTTTTTTCCACAAAATTATCAACTTTCCTCCCAGTCAGGCTCTGTTCTCCTTCTGTAGTTTTGTCAGTTATCATACTATACATTGGTTATACAATATGATTCATGTGGTAAGAATATACACTGAAAGGCCAAAGAAACTGGTATAGCCATGCCTATTCAAGTACAGAGATGTGTAAACAGACAGAATACGGCGCTGCGGTCGGCAACGCTTATATAAGACAAGTGTCTGGCGCAATTGTTAGATCGGTTACCGCTGCTACAATGGCAGGTTATCAAGATTTAAGTGAGTTTCAACGTTGTGCTATAGTTGGAGCACGAGCGATGAGACACAGCATCTCCGAGGTAGCGATGAAGTGGAGATTTTCCTGTACGACCTTTTCAAATGCGTAGCGTGAATATCAGGAATCCCAGTAAAATATCAAATCTCTGAGATTGCTGCAGCCGGATAAAGATTCTGCAAGAACAGGACCAACGACGACTGAAGAGAATCGTTCAATGTGACAGAAGTGCAACCCTTCCGCAAATTGCTGCAGATTTCAATGCTGAGCCATCAGCAAGTGTCAGTGTGCGAACCATTTACGAAACGTCGCCGATATGGGCTTTCGGAGCCGAATGCCCACTTGCATACTCTTGATGACTGCATGACACAAAGCCTGACGTCTCGACTGGGCCCATCATCTCCGACGTTGGACTGTTGACGACTGGAATTATGTTGCCTGGTCGGACTAGTCTCGTTTCAAATTGTATCGAGCGAATGGACGTATACGGGTGTGGAGACAACCTCACGAATCCATGAACTCTGCATGTCAGCAGGGGACTGTTCAAGCTGGTGGAGGCACTGTAATGGCGAGGGGCGTGTGCAGATGGAGTGATATGGGACCTCTGATACGTCTGGATACGACTCTGGCAGGCGACACGTACGTAAGCACCCTGTCTGATCACCCGCTTCCATTCATGTCCATTGTGCATTCCGACGGACGTGGACAATTCCAGCAGGACAATGCGACATCCCACACGTCCAGAATTGCTACAGCATGTCTCCAGGAACACTCTTCTGAGTTTAAACTCTTCCGCTGGCCACCAAACTCCCCAGACATGAACATTGTTGACCATATCTGGGTCGCCTTGCAACGCGCTGTTCAGAGGATATCTCCACCCCTCGTATTCTTACGGATTGATGGGCAGTCCTGCAGGATTCATGGTGTCAGTTCCCTCCAGCACTTCTTCAGATGTTAGTGGAGTCTATGCCACGTCGTGTTGCGGCACTTCTGCGTGCTCGCGGGGGCCCTACACGATATTAGGCAGGTGTACCAGTTAGGCTCTTCAGTGTAGAATATAAGTCATGTAGTAAGAATACATTACCATCGCAAGTAAATGCGATGAATAATGAGAGCAGGCGATACGCCGCATAGATCTCTCTCAGGAATGGAAACAACAAATAAACGGGTGTGAACTATGTAGCAAAAAAGGAGTTCAAGACCAAAAACTTCCAAAACGGAACGCAAGAGTCATAACGCATGGTACTTCTGTAGAACAAATAGGAGGTACGTACATTTGGAGGTAACTTCCTTACATCCCGCTGTTGCAAACGGACGTTACACCACGACACAGATTTGGATACAGAGAACAGACACATCAGTGGCCAGACGCACATTTCATAATTTTGTGAAAAAAAGGGCACGAGGTAGATTGGAACATGGCTGTCCACCTTCGCAATCCAACACCGTGTCCACATGCCATGGCTGTAAAATATAATATGTTCAATGCTACACATTTTTATGGAAAATGCTTGGGCCGTTCAGTGTTTCGATTTTGCTTCTTTTTTCACAGTTCAGTATACCTTCTACTTGTTTTCGTGCTTGATCTGTGTTTAGTTTTTGACGGGTTATCCGCTGGGTCATGTTACCACTAAATCTGAGATAAGTGTGATGGAGAGTTTCCCTAGTTAGTGTGTACGGGCGGCAAATTGGAGCCGCTGTAGGCCTTGTTTGCGTTTCGATCTAATGGCGGTAACATCAATGCGTTGACGGTTGGTTGCCGTTGGGACTCCTTCCTGGTGTGGACGCCCGGTCGAATGTTCGTAGGCCATTAGTCGTGTCTTTGCAACAGGTGTGTACTTAAATTTTTCAGGGCACACACAAGTCGCACTTAGTATGTTTTATTGACCGATTTCGTTCCTTAATTTAACACGAGCATCACCAGAAATTCTGGAATTTACTGATTAAATTACACTAATTAAATCAAAGAGCGCAACCATTCAATAAAACATACTGAGCGCGACTTGTGGCTATCCATAAAAACTGAATTTCAACAGTCGCTGTCTCCCCTGCAGGCAATACGTGCTCTCGCTAAGGGTGTGCATGTATTGTGTATATTGGAGTTTTTCTTTTTTCTTTATTGATTTTCAATTCCCCCCAAAGGGGGCGGGCTGGCAGCAGCTTACTACGCTGCTCTACAGCCTACAGACTTTTGTTTAAAAAAAGGAAGAAGAAAGAAACGAGGAAAAACAGGCGATAAAATGGTGATTTAAAGTGTAAAATGGCGTAAAAATGCGGAAAATTAAAACAGAAAGCAAAAGGGGTAGGCAATGTTGATAAAATACACAGGAATTAGACAAGTAACATAGTAGACACACAATTAAAAGAAACATGGCGACAGTCTGGTTTCTGTTCGCAAGAGATAAAAAATCACACCCAGCGACAGTATGATGGCTGTTCGCTACACTTCCCAAAAGACACAACACGGAACACTCACTGGAAAAACACACCGTAAAACACTGCACAAATATGGCACTCCCAATCAAAAGGCAGATGGGGGGGGGACTCGGAGAAGGAGGAAAAACAAGGAGGGAGGAGAGGAAAAAACGAAAAGGGGGGGGGGAACCAAGGAGGGAGAGGACTAATAAAGGGGGAGAAGGGCAGACGCGAGAGGGAATGAGAGGAGGCAGAGGAGGGAAATGTAAAAGGACTGAAGGGAGAGAAGGGGGCAGAGAGAGGCGAGGGGGGGAAGAAAGAGGATGGAAGGGGGAGAGAGGGAGCCCGGGAAAAGGACAGAGGAAAGGAGGGGGAGTGAGGATCAGAGTTGATAGGAGGGATAAATGGAGGGAGAGAGGGCATCATCCGGGAGGGGGAGTTGATGGAAGCCACCTTGGGAAAGGAGATGTAGGGTGTAGAGATGGAGGGTAGGGGGGACACAACGGTGAAGACGTGACAGGGGGCGGGGATTGGAGAGGAGAGGAGCAACCAGGGGGTGAGGGGGTTCAAGTCGGCAGGAGGTGTAGAGGATGCTGATATGTTCGAGGAATAGGAGCAGATGGGGGAAAGGAATGAGATCATAGAGGATCTGCATGGGGGACGGGAGGCATATACGGAAGGCGAGGCGGAGTGCATGACGCTCAAGGATGACGCCCTGCCTATCATCCGGGAGGGGGAGGCGTTGGAAATTGCCCTGATGAAGGAGATGGAGGGTGTGGAGGTGGAGAGAGGGAGGGATACAGCGATAGAGGCGCGGCAACGGGCGAGGGGTGGAGAGGAAGGAGGAAACCAGAGGGTGGGGGGGATCAACCCTGCGAACAATGTAAAGGATGCGGAGATGTTGGAGGAACAAGAGGAGGTGGGGGAAGGGGATCAGTTCATACAGGAGCCGTGTGGGGGAAGGAAGGCGGATACGAAGGCAAGGCGGAGCACATGGCGTTCAAGGAATTGGAGGGCCTTGTAAAAGCGGGTGATGGCGGAGATCCAGGCGACACTGGCATAACAGAGGATAGGACGGATGTGGGATTTGTAGGTGTGGAGGATGGTAGAAGGATGCAATCCCCATGTCCGGCCGGACATGAGTTTCAGCAGGCGGAGGCGGGAATGGGCTTTCTGCTGGATGGTCAGGAGATGAGGGGTCCAGGTGAGGTGTCGGTCAAGGGTGAGGCCAAGGTATTTCAGGGTGGGGGTGAGTTGGATAGGACGACCATAAAGGGTGAGGTAGAAATCATGGAGGCGAAAGGAGCGAGTGGTGCGGCCTATGATGATTGCCTGGGTTTTGGAGGGGTTGAGACGGAGGAGCCACTGGTTACACCAAGTGGTGAACTGGTTAAGGTGGGTTTGGAGGGTACGTTGAGACTGTTGAAGGGTAGGATAGAGAGCCAGGAAGGCGGTGTCATCAGCATATTGGAGAAGGTGGACTGGTGGGGGTGGCTTGGGCATATCAGCTGTAAACAAGAGATAAAGGAGAGGGGAGAGGACAGAACCCTGGGGGACGCCAGCCGTGGGATAAAAGATACGGGAGTTGGTGTTGTGGAGGGTGACATAGGAAGGATGGTGCGAGAGGAAGGAAGCGACCAGACGGACTAAATTGATAGGCAGGGCGTAGGTTTGGAGTTTAAAGAGGAGACCGGGATGCCATACACGGTCATAGGCATTTTGGAGGTCAAGGGAAACAAAAATGGCGGAGCGACGGGAGTTGAGCTGGAGGGACAGAAGGTGAACAAGGTTGAGGAGTTGGTCGTCAGCAGAAAAGGAGGGTCAGAAGCCACACTGGGTAAGGGGGAGGAGGTGGTGTTGAGCAAGGTGCCGATGGTTACGGTGGGAGAGGATGGATTCAAAGACATTACTGAAGACGGAGCTGAGGCAGATGGGACAATAGGAAGAGGCAGCAGAAGGGGGTTTGTTGGGTTTGAGGAATAGGAGGACGCGGGAGGTCTTCCACAGGTCAGGGTAGAAGCCAGTAGAGAGGATGACATTATAGAGATGGGCGAGGACAGTTAGGAAGGAATAGGGGCTTTCTCGAAGGTGACGGTGGGTGACACAGTCGTGACCAGGGGCCGTGTTGCGTTTGGACTGGAGGAGAAGTTTAATGTCTTGTGCTGTGATGGGAGTGTTGATGTCGGAGGGGGGGCAACTGCCCCAAGTACTGGAGACTAGGAGCAAGTGGAGCGACTGAGGTATCAGCACGTTCCATGACGGTGGGGAAAAGAGAATAATCAAAGTGGGGATCATCGGGGATGGAGAAGACCTCGGAAAGGTGGGAAGCGAAGTGGTTGGCCTTACTGAGGTTGTCTGGAAGGGGGCGATCGTTATGGAGAAGGGGGTAGTGGGGAGCGGAAAGGGAACCAGTAAGACGATGGAAGGTGGACCAGTACTTGGAGGAGTTGATAGGGAGGGTGGCATTGAGTCGTGTGCAGGTCTGGCGCCAGTCCCGGCGTTTCGTTGCTGTAATAAGGTTCCGTACGTGTCGCTGTATTTGCCGGTGGCGTTGGAGTGTATCCCTGTCACGAGTGCGGAGGAAGGAGCGATAGAGGCGGCGGGATTCACGGAGGAGGAGGACAGCCCGCGGAGGTAGAGTGGGATGGTGTGGGTGGATGGTTTTAGTAGGAACATGGGTTTCCACGGCGTCAGTAATTACCGTCTGAAGGAAGGATGAGGCGCGGATGATGTCGTCAGGATGGCGATAGGTAAGAGGGTGGCTTTCGACCTGGGTGGAGATGGAGTTCCGGTAGGCATCCCAGTTGGCACGGCGATAGTCATGGACTACCTTGGGAGGGGGTGCAGGTTGCGGAGCCGGAGGGGGGCGGTTTGCAGACGTAATGGTGAGAAGGACAGGGAGGTGATCGCTACCTGTGGGGTCAAGGACGGCGACAGTGATACGCCCAAGGAGGTTGGCGGAGGCAATGACAACATCGGGGGTGGTGTTACTTTCGGGTCGGGTGTGCTGGGGAATGGGAACAAGGTCACCCTGGATTGTGGAGAGGAACTGATGCCACCGCCGAAGGGCAGCAGGAGTGCGGCTATGGATGTTGAGGTCGGCGGCAATCACATAGGTGGAGAAGGTGTGGTCAATGTGTGAGATGAAGTCATAAGGAAGAGGAGCAGTGGAGCGGACATAGATGGTGGCACAGGTAATGGCGAGGGAGGGGAAGAAGACGCTAAGGATAAGGTGTTCAGTGGGGTCATTGAGGAGAGGCTGTGGCCGGACGGGGATATGCTTAAGGTGGCCAATCGCGACTCCACCCTGCGCACGAGGACCAGGAGCATCAGTGCGGTGGAGGATATAGGGGGAGGTGCGGATAGAATGGTGGGGCTGGAGAAAGGTTTCGTTCAAGAGGAAGGTGTCGACCTGGTGGTGGGAGAGGGTGTGCATGAGGAGGTATTTGTTGGAGCGGAAGGAGCGAATGTTCTGGAAGAGGATGCGAGACTCATGCCGCGCCATAACAGGAAGGAGGGGGGGAAGAGAGGGAAGGGAAGAGACTTAAACTAAGGTGTCGAGGCGGGTGAAGGTGAAGTGGGCTTGGTTGTGGGAGTAAGTGGCGAAGGTGTTCAGGTGGAAAACAGAGCGAGCAGCAAGGGATATTTGTTGGAAGGTGTGCGGGCGCTGAAAAGGGTGAATGTTTTGGAGTACGACGGTAATGAACCGGATGATGTCCTCGGCCGTGGGGGGTGGACGGAGGGAATTGTTAGGATGGACAGGAGGATCGACGGGACGAACTGGGACTGTAAGTTCAGGGGTGGCTGGAGGGGGTTTACCTTTACACTTGTGGGAGTATGTGGGATGGGGGCCATTGCAGGTATTACAGGAAGGAGGAGCAGCGAGGTTGGGGCAGTTCTTGAGAAAGTGGGAGGCCTTGCAATGGGGACAGGTGGGGGGGTTTTTGCAGTTGGGAGTCAGGTGGTCATTGTACATCAGGCACCGCTGGCAACGGTAGGATTGGGGAGGGGATTTGGAGGATTCAACAGGGTGGCGACGGTGGTATATCAGGGCACCCTGGGTGAGGAGATGGTCTATGGATGGGGCGGACTCTGAGAATACCCGCATGAGGTAGGTGGGACCAGAGGCATTGTGGATACGGCGGGCAGAGCGGATTTCCAAGTCCGGGTGGGAGTTCAGTTCTACCAACACTTCATCCTCTGTGATCACCGGGCTGAGCTTGGTGATCACAGCGGTGTAGGTTGGGGGGGGCGACGGGGAGGCTGGGGCTGACGAGGAGTGGAAGCAGAAAGGAAGGGTGTCAGAGAGGCGTGGGGGCCAAACATAACTCGTGGGAGTTTTCGCAGGAGGTCTGTGTGAAGGGATGGGGACGGGGACTTGATAAGGACTGAGTCCCTGCGGGGAATGAGTTGGGAGATGGGAGCACCAGGAAAGTACTTTCATATTTCCTTGGTGAGGGTACGAGCGTCGAGGAACTTAGGATCAGGAGTTGACAGGACAAAGGTGTGGAGGGTGGGGGCCAAGGTAGCGGTGGCAGGAGGAGGGGTGGTGTCCATGGTGACGGCAGGGGGAGGGGGAGGTGGTGTTGATTTTTTGTGGGAAGTGGCGGGAGCAGAGTCGGTAAGGACGCGCTTTTGGGGTTTTTTGGAGACTGGAGGCTGGGAGGAGGGGAGAGGGACGGGGAGGAGAGGGAGGTGGCGGGTGGCAGATCCCTGTGGCGTAGTGGAGGCACCGGGAGAAGCAGCTGGTTCAGTGGTGGCGATGGTGTCTCGGCGCGACGTGATGCGTGCGGGAGATGCAGAAGACGAAGCGACGGGGTCGGTGAGAGAGGGGAAGCCAACCACCTGAGGGGCGGCAGCAGAGGCGGCAACAGAGGCGTACGTGAGGGCGGGGGTAGTAGTGGGAGCTGTTGAGGGTGTCGAGGCTGGAGGAAGGGTGTAGAGGTGTGGGTATACAGCAGGGGAGGAGATAGGGGGGCAGGTAAGTGGGGGAAGGGAAGGGGAGGTGGAAGGAGGGAGGCCAGAGGCGGCACTCCAGGAAGTGACTGTGGGAGAGGGGGAGGGGGAGGTGTAGATGACGGTGGAGGTGGGAGTACTCATTGCAGACGAACGGCGACGGACAGACGGACGTGCAGCAGGCGGCGTCGGCGTCGGCGATGGGCAGCGGCGAACAGACGGACAAACAGCAGGCGGCGTCGGCGTCGGCGGCGAACAGACGGACGAACAGCAGGCGGCGGCGGCGGCAGCGGTTACGACGACGGCGATGGACAGCCAGCAGGCAAGCGGACGGACGGACGGACGGACGGACGGACGGACGAACAGCGACAGCAGCAAGCGGCGGGCAGACAGACAGACAGACAGACAAACACACACAATCTTCGAAGACGGAGATTCCACCCTGAGAGTAGCCCAGGCATTACAATCTGACGCTTTCGAAGGAGGGGATCCAACCCTCTAGATTTTTTTTTTTTTCTTTATTGTAATTTGAACACCCCATACAAGGTGGGCTGGCAGCGGAAAAGTGTACTCCGCTCTTCAGCCATAAGTAGTACAATAAAAGTGAAATGGAGACAGAAAAGTAACAGACTGGTGGCTTAAAAAACAGTAGATACAATAATTAAAAAACATGAAGTCGTTCACACTCGACCAAACAAACAAGAAAACTGTCGGCACTATGCACAAACACTGACGAGTTAGACGACACTTGTGAACGAAGGAGCGTGGACGGCGAAAAACACTGATGCACAAACACGACGGCACAGACACTAAACCGAGGGCGATGATCTCCGGCGCGCGAATGTTCACTATGCGTGTGCGAGTCCGGGGACCTGCCAAGAGAGGAGGAGGAGGAAGGGGAGTGGGAGAGGGAGAGGGGAGAGCAGAGATGCCACGGGCAGGGGAGAAAGGGGGGGGGGAGGAAGGGCGAGGGGAAGCCTGGGGGTTAGAGGGGTGGAGCGAGGGGACGGGGGAGGAGGAAAGAGAAGGGGGGGGAAGGGAAGAGAAGGGAGGGAGGGAGGGTGCCTAAAGGAAGGGACACCGTAAGTGGGGGGTGGGGCAGGGTCAAAGTTGATAGGAGGGGTAGGTGGAGGGGAGGAGGACATCATCAGGGAGGGGGAGCTGGCGGAAGCCACCTTGGGAGAGAGTAAGGAGGGTGGAGAGATGGAGACCGGGCGGGACGTGGGAATACAGGCGCGGCAGCGGGCGGGGATGGGAGAGGATCGGGGATACGAGCGGGTGAGGAGGATCAAGTTTACGGGAGGTGTACAGGATCTGTATCCTTTCAAGGAAAAGGAGGATGTGGGGGAAGGGGATGAGATCATACAGGATCCGCGTGGGGGAGGGGAGACGGATGCGATAGGCAAGGCGGAGAGCATGGTGTTCAAGGATTTGGAGGGATTTATAAAAGGTAGGGGGGCGGAGATCCAGGCTGGATGGGCATAACAAAGGATAGGGCGGATGAGGGATTTATAGGTGTGGAGGATTGTGGAAGGGTCCAGACCCCACGTACGGCCGGAAAGGAGCTTGAGGAGACGGAGTCGGGAACGTGCCTTGGCTTGGATTGTACGGAGATGGGGAGTCCAGGAGAGGCGACGGTCGAGGGTGACGCCAAGGTACTTAAGGGTGGGAGTGAGGGCGATGGGACGGCCATAGACGGTGAGATAGAAATCAAGGAGGCGGAAGGAAGGGGTGGTTTTTGCCTACAATGATCGCCTGGGTTTTCGAAGGATTGACCTTGAGCAACCACTGGTTACACCAAGCGGTGAATCGGTCAAGATGGGATTGGAGAAGGCGTTGGGAGCGTTGCAGGGTGGGGGCAAGGGCAAGGAAGGCAGTGTCATCGGCAAACTGGAGAAGGTGGATGGGGGGTGACGGCGGCGGCATGTCCGCCGTGTACAAAAGATACAGGAGGGGGAGAGGACGGAGCCTTGGGGCACACCGGCGGAGGGGAAAAAGGTGTAGGAATCTGTGTTATGGATGGTGACATAGGAAGGACGGCGGGAGAGAAAGGAGCCGATCAGACGGACGTAGTTAATGGGAAGGGCGAAGGTTTGGAGCTTGAAGAGGAGACCGGAATGCCATACGCGGTCATATGCACGTTCGAGGTCCAGGGAGAGGAAGATTGCGGAGCGACGGGAATTAAGCTGTTCAGAAAGGAGATGAGTGAGGTGAAGGAGAAGGTCGTCGGAAGAGAAGGACGGCCGAAAGCCACACTGGGTAACGGGAAGGAGGCGGTGCTGGCGGAGATGCTGGTGGATGCATCGGGTGAGGATAGATTCCAGGACCTTGCTGAAGACCGAGGTAAGGCAGATGGGACGGTAGGATGAGACGGCGGACGGCGGTTTGCCAGGTTTAAGGAACATGAGGATACGGGAGGTTTTCCACAGGTCGGGGTAGTAACCGGTGGACAGGACTACATTGTAGAGCCTGGCCAGGGTGGAGGGGAAAGAGACAGGAGCTTCACGAAGGTGACGGTAGGTGACACAATCGTGACCAGGAGCGGTGTTGCGTTTTGTGCGAAGTGTAGCAATGAGATCCTGTGTAGCGATAGGGGCATTGAGTTCCGTGGGTGCAATGTTGTCCAAGTACTGGAAACCCGTGGCGAGGGGAGGGACGGAGGTGTCAGTTCGATCGCGGACATCCGGGAAGAGGGAGTAATCGAACTGGGGATCATCGGGGATGGAAAAGACATCGGAGAGGTAGGAGGCAAAGTGATTGGCCTTACTAAGGGTGTCAGGGAAAGGGTGATCATCATGGAGAAGAGGATAATAGGGGGAGGGTTTAGTTCCGGTAAGGCGACGGAAGGCCGACCAGAACTTAGACGAGTTGATTGGCAGGGTAGCATTTAAACGGGTGCATGTCTGTCGCCAGTAACGGCGTTTCTTAGCCGCGAGCAAATTACGAATGTGTCGCTGGAGTTGCCGGTGGCGTCGTAGTGTGTCCGGGTCACGCGTGCGGAGGAAGGCACGGTAGAGACGACGGGATTCACGGAGGAGGAGAACAGCCTGTGGGGGTAAGGTAGGAAGGTGAGGGTGGATGGCGACAGTAGGGACGTGGGCCTCCACGGCCTCAGACAAGGTCTGCTGGAGGAAGGAGGTGGCATGGGTGACATCATCAGGGTGGTGATAGCGGAAGGGGTGGCTATCGACCTGGGTGGAAAGGGTATCCCGGTAGGCATTCCAGTCGGCACGGGAATAGTCGTGGACAAACTTAGGGGGAGGGTCAGTACGAGGGTCGGGGCGAGGGCGACGACCGTCTGAAACGGTGAGGAGGACAGGGAGATGGTCGCTACCAATAGGCTTCAGGACATCCACCGTTATGCAGCCAAGGAGGTTGGGGGAGGAGAGGATAACATCAGGAGTGGAGTTGGATTCGGGACGGGTATGCTGGGGGATGGGGACGAGGTCGCCTTGAAGGGTGGAGAGGAACCGATGCCACCGCCGTAACCGGGCAGCGGAACGACTATGGATGTTGAGGTCAGCGGCGATCACGTAGGAGGAGAAGGTACGATCGACGTGGGAGAGGAAGTCGAAGGGAATAGGAGCGTTGGGGCGGACATAGATGGTGGCGCAGGTAACGGTAAGGCCGGGGAAGAAGAGACTAAGGAGCAGGTGTTCGGTGGGGTCGGGAAGGGGTGGTTGGAGCCGAACGGGGATCTGGCGGTGGTGAACAACGGCAACTCTGCCATGCGCAATTGGGAGGGGATTATCGGAGCGGTGGAGGAGGTAGGGCGAAGTGGGAATGGTGTGGTGGGGTTGGAGGAAGGTTTCATTAAGGAGGAAGGCATCCACGCGGTGGGTGGCAAGGGTGTGCAGGAACAGGTTCCTGTTGGCGGGTAGGGAGCGGATGTTATTGAAAAGGATACGGTGCTGTTGCGCCATGATAGGCATTTAGACGAGGGTGTCAAGGCGGGAGAAGGTGAAATGGGCCTGGTGTTTGGAGTAGGTGGCATACATCTTGAGTTGGAATATGGAATGGGCGGCAAGGGAGAACTGCTGGAGGGTGTGGGGGCGCTGAAAGGGATGAACATTCTGGAGGACGATGGTAAGGAACCTGATGATGTCCTCAGCGGTGGGGGGGGGACGAAGGGAATTGTCAGGAGGGGTGGGGGCGTCCAGGGGACGGACAGGGACGGTGAGTTCAGGAGTGGTTGGAGGGGGTTGGGCTTTACACTTTTGGGAGTAGGTGGGATGGGGGAGATTGCAGGTATTGCAGGAAGGAGGGGATTGGAGGTTAGGGCACTGCCTGAGGAAGTGCACTTGCCGACAATTCGGGCAGGTGGGGGCCTCGCGGCACTCAGCTGTGGGGTGCGCGTTATAGTGCAGACACCTCTGGCAGCGCAGGGATTGAGGAGGGGAACGGGAGGGGTCAACCTTATAACGCTGGTTAAAAAGGAGGGTACCCTCCTTCAGGAGACGGTCAATGGAGGGGCATCCTCAGAGAAAACCCTCATAAGGCGGGTGGGGCCGGCCGAGTTGAAAATGCAGCGGACAGCCCGCACCTCCAGCGTGGGATGGGCCTTGAGCTACGCCAACACCTCCTCCTCCGTGATCGACAGACTGAGCCGAGTGATCACTGCGGTGAGGGTCGGCGGGCGACACGGGGGTTGGGGTTGGCGGGTAGGAGATGGAGAAGGAGCAGGGGTAAGGGAGGCATGAGGGCCAAAGCAGGTGACAGGGATGCGGGAAAGGAGGTATGTGTGGAGGGTTGGGCTGGGGGAGGAGATGAGGACCGAATCACGGCGAGGAGTGAGGAGGGAGATGGGGGCACCAGGACAATGCTGGCGAAGGAAGAGGGTGAGGTTCCGGGCTTCAAGGAGAGAGGGATCAGGACGGGAGAGGAGGTAGCAGTAGGAGGAGGGGGTAGAGGAGGAGGATGAGGGGGCAGGGACGGGTGGGGAGACATCCATGGCATCATGGGTGGGGGAAGGAGGACGAGGCGGAGTCTTTTTGGAAGCAGAGGAGGCAGGGGTGCCACTGGGGCGCTTGACGGCGGTGGAGGAGGTGTGGGGGATGGGAACAACTGGAATGTGGCGGGGAGGGGCAGGTCCCGGGGCCGGAGTCGGCGCCGGAGATGGTGACGGTGACGGTGAAGGCGAAGGCGACGGTGAAGACGGCGGTGGCAGGGGCGGCGGCGATGGCGGGGAAAGGATCAGATCGAGAGGAAGAAGCTGGAGAGGGGGCGACAAAGAGTGAGGGTGAAGGGAGAGTGAGAAGAGGAGGGATGGAAGGAGGGGGGTGGGACTGGGCACACCAGGTGATAGTGGTGGAGGCGGCGGAAGGGGAAGTATAAACTATGGCGGTGGTGGTAGCGGTGGCAGCGGTGGTGGGGGCGGTCATGACGGTAGGGAGAAACAATAACGAACAGAACGAAGAGGAAAGGACAGAAACTGGGGACAGACAAAGACGAAGACGGAAGAAGACGAAGACGGCCGTAGACCAGGGTCAGGACGGCGGCGACGGCGGCGACCAGGCGGCAACGGCGGCGGCGGCGGGCACCGGCTGGCGGCGGCGGCGGCGGCGGCGGGCACCGGCTGGCGGCGGCGGCGGCGGTGGCGGCGGGCACCGGCTGGCGGCGGCGACGAACCGACGGACGGCGGCGAACAGACGGACGGACGGACAGCAGGCGGCGGAGGCGGCGGCGGCGTCGGCGGGCACCGGCCGGCGGCGGCGGCGAACAGACGGACGGACGGACAGCAGACGGCGGCGAACAGGTAGACGGACGGACGGACGGACGGACAGCAGGCACCAGCGGCGGCGGCGGACAGCGAGTGGGCAGGCGGACAGACGGACGAACAGTTACAGCAGGAAGCGACGGGCAGGCAGACAGACAGACAGACACAACCGTCGAAGACGGAGATTACAACCTGAGAGTAGCCCAGCGTTGCAACCAGACGTCGTCGACTGAGGGGATCCAACCCTCTGATGCTACAACTAACTTCTGCCATCGAATATATGTAGTACTATACAGGCATGCTTTCCAGGCACAAAGATAAGTACTGACACACCAAACCTCTGTGTCAGTAAATAAATTAAAAGAAAGGGTAGAAGAATGTAAACATTATGCCATGTATTCTTTCGTGTTTGCTGCTATCTCATTTAAATCCTGCCTGCCTAATAAACTACGAAACTAGAGCGAGACAACAGCAAAAGCAGAAGAATATACATATCAAGTCATGTTTATATTTATATTATTCTTATGCTGAATAGTGATACAGTCAGAAATGAAGCATGGCAATTGACTAGATTTTTAAATCTAAGATGAATCTGATTTCTGTGCAGAATGTAATGTACTAAAGAGGCGTCTCCAAAGATTTTCAAATGGAGAAAAATTTTCTCTAAACTCTCGTTCAGAACATCATCTGTAATACGCAGTCCATTATTCGGTGCTTGTTGCTCATTATCAAAGAAAGCAGCAGTGTTGGTATCAACAAATAGCAGTCTCTTGCCATTGTTGCGCTTATTAGACAAGTCCTCTCTCTCTTTTTTTTTTTTTTTTTTTTTTTTTTTTTGTAAGCTGCAGTAGCGCACACAAAAGCAAGCCATGCCGCGAGCAGCGACAGGTCATAAACAAACAATGCATGACACAGTACAATAATGCATTTTCCGCTTAGAGTGATGTAAAAACCTATAACAAAGAAAACGGCACTTACCAGATCAAAATAAGCAACCAATTCTAACCAGACGAATCACGTTAAAAAGGAAGGGTACCCATATAAATACGGACGGAGCACCTGACACATAGCAATGGCTGCTTGGTAAAGCTTAACTGTTAAACTTATGGCTCGAGCCAAACTACTGTATCTGTATCTTCATCCCTCCGACTTCAGATGTGTATCATGTTACAATGGACCAACTTTGTTTCAATTTGGAGGTGCGGTCTAAAACATTTCTCTCCCCTTGAATTTTGAGTCTCAAATTTCAGGTGCAGCTTAGTTTCTGGTAATTATTTTTCCCTTGATTTCGAGTCTCATTTTTCAGGTGCATCTTAGATTCGAGTGCGGCTTTGATTTGAGTAAATACGGTAAACTTCAACAAAAGCAAAATGGATAAAGGAGAGTAGTTGAATTAAATCAGATGATGCTAATAGGATTAGATTAGGAAATGGGACGCTTAAAGTAGTAGATGAGTTTTGCTACCTGTGCAGCAAAGTAACTGATGATGTCAAAAGTAGAGAGGATAGAAAAGATAGACTGGCAGTGGTGAGAAAAGCATTCCTGAAGAAGAGAAATGTGTTAACATTGAATATAGATTTAAGTGTTAGAAAGACTTTTCCAAAGGTATTTGTCTGGAGTGCATCCATGTATGGAAATGAAACATGTTCGATTAACACTTTAGTCAAAAAGAGATAGAAGCTTTTGAAATGTGGTGCTGCAGAAGAATGTTGAAGATTAGATGGGTCAATCATGTAATTAAGGAGGTACTGAATGGAGTTGATGAGAAAAGAAATTTGTAGCACAACTTGACCAAAGGATGGGATTGGTTGATAGCACACATTCTGTGACATCAAGGGATCACCAGTTTAGTATTGGACAAAAGTTTGGGGAGTAAAAATCGTAGAGGGAGACCCAGTAAGCAGTTTAAGAAGGATGTATGTTGCAGTAGTTATTGGGGATGAAGAACCTCGGACAGGATAGGGTAGCATGGAGAGCTGCTTCAAACCAGTATTCAGATTGAAGACAACAACAACAACTAAAAGATGGCAATAAAATCATAATCCAACATAACCTTTATAGATGGACTATCTGTGGTTGAGTGACCATGTACACTTAACAACACCAAAACTGGCAACAGGAAATTATGGCCAGAGGTGAAGTCCTGTATGATACTGCCACAACAAAATGAAGCATGTCACATTTTCAGTTTATAAATTATAGAACTGATCATATTTTAGAAGCATATCTTATAAGGTGAGGACATCAAGGATGTGCAAGTTGCTGGAATTCCAAAACTTCTCATCTGTTCAAATATAGTAAAATTAAAATGTTTCCAACACTGTGAATTGCACAGTTTATTTTGACATCAAGGTCACTAGTCATCTCCAAAGGTTAAAGTCACCTCATTTCATTTTCAGTTTATTCTGAGGCCACTCTAAAGAGGAAAAATTACTTGGAATATTATGGAAAACTGGTCCTGTCACTATTCTAGACCTGTATATTCTTTTAAAAAAAAACTGTAAACAGAATATAGTGTCACTGTCGAAAAATACTCTGCATAGCTACTGATGGTGGTCTTTTCAGTTAAATGGATAACATCATTAATTTCTGCTGATTGGACTGCAGGTTCAACTCCCATTTTGATTCCCTGATTTTTCCTTATGGCACACATTCCTTTCTTTTGACAGTCCACTGTGTCTGACATCTTCCACAATAATATGAGGCAAATTCAGAAGTAAGGGCTGTTTGCTCATAAAAATATGTGTATTCATTAGAAAAAGTGTTTGGTGTTTGTTGCTTGCTTTAATTTCCCACAAATCTTCTCTACTTCTCCATGTAAACACTGTCGACTTCTAAGCACTTTTTGTAATGCTCTACTAGCTTCTTCATCTCCTCTGCATAGAAGTTCTTTGCCTGGAAATTGAACCAGTTGACAATATCCATCTTGAGATTCTCATCATCTTCAAACAATTGTTCCAAGTGCAAGAAGAGCTAGTAATTGCTGGATGTGGGTCAGAACTGTAGAGTGGTTGTTTGAAAAGTCCCCAACATAAATGCTGGATCTTTACCGTTATATGGACAGTGTGTGCACACACATCAAGGAGAAGGCCTATCTCAGATGGCAGTTTCCCACACCATCAATCTTTGATGGCACATCTCAACTTTGTGAGCACTTCGCAATACGTGTCAACAACTATTAACCCATATTATATGAAATCAACCAAAGAAGTGTCCTTTTCATCCCAAAAACACTATCCATAATTTCTTGAGTATGCGGATTACTTTAAGTTTTTTGGCTTTGGTAAAGCTTAATGGCACCACTCCATTGCCTGTTGTTTCAACTATGCAATGGTTTAGGATATCCATATATTGTTACCCACAACTGTGTGGAAAACAAATCATCTCCATCTTGTCAATAGTGTTCCAAAAACACCTGCCCTCATGATATGCTTTGACCTTTGTGTTGGTTAAACATTTTTGGTACTAATCCTGCACACAATTTGCAATATCTGAGGCAGTCCGTTGACAGTCTCATAAACATGAGTGTGTGCAACACAAGGATACTCATCAGGCAGAGCACCAATTGTGACTCATCAATCAAACTGCAGTATTTGGCTCACGTGTTGAATGATTTCCTCGGTCTAGATACTGAACCTGTCACTCTGCTATTCATGATCCACATTTTTACCACCACTTTTTAAGTCTTAGTTCCTTTGTCTTATCTTTTCTTCATTCATTATTGTAGACCTATAAAGTAGTCAGAACTTCGGATGAATTTGGTCTGTAGTTTCTTTTGCATGCAAAAATCAGATTGCCACCCATATTTCACAACTTGTTTGAACAACAATTTTTGAAGCCATTGTTTTTTGCTTTCACCCTGTGTCAAATAACCATTGAATCTAAACAATGACTTCTGTGACATTGTAAACAGTTGGTAGAGAGCACTGCATTCATTCTACTTTGTTCCGGGGTGGCAGTATTTAAATATAAGCAGATAGCCCCTGCTTCTCAAATATGTCTCATTATGTGGAACACATTCCTTTTATACCATAATGTACACTTAATTTCCAACACTAGAGGCAATGGTAAGTTGGCTACAAATTGAGGAGGCTCATTTCTGTTGACAGCTTTTTGTAAAACTGGCAACAGTCTAGCAGTTCACTGGCAGCTATTTCTGCTGTTAGACAACCAATGTGAGGTGGCTCCAGCATATGGAAAAAATAATGAAATTATAATAAGAACAATATACTAACAATATATGAATTTCATTACAGTTAAGTGAAAGGTTGATGGTTTCCAAAACATGATATTCAGTTTATGCAACAGCAGCAATAATAACACAAAAGATTTTTTTCTATGATTTCGTTACTGAATTCCATTCGGTCGTTTTGCAGCTTGATTACAGAAAGAGAAAATATCTGACTTAAATATATTGGTTCTGCAGCAATATTTGAAGTGACTATTACAGTACCCATCATATGTGGAGAAAACATTGTACCACATGGCTAACAGGATACTGCTGTTGCAGATACTCATTTTACTGTAATGGTGGTTAAGGCAGATAGCTCATAAACTGAGATTTAAAGTCAGTTGAAATGTGCATATGTGACCATCTTCCTTGAGTCAGAAATTTAAAATTTATAGGCTCAGTTTCAAATCTTATTTGTGAACTAGCTGAGAAACCCAGTGTTGTCCATGTATTTATTTATAGCTGTGCTCAAGACTTCAAATGCATGGAATTTATTTTTGAATTGTAAAGCTTCTTTGTATATGAAATTTGGAGTAGTATGAGTGGGGCCACGAACAAAGAAATTGTTTGCTTCACTGACAGAGGAGAGAGCTATGTAGAGCTGACCATGCGAACAGCAACTGGCTGACCCTAAGACCTGTGCCCACACCACACAGCATCTGGCCGTTTGCTTTGTTTATGGTCATGGCATCACATAAGCTCACTGAGTGAAGGGTTTTGAGGAGCGAAAAATGCCTTATGCTCTCAACCAGAGTTATGTTGTGCCTCAATTTCAGAAGGAGTTTCCAAAGCAGTTTAAAGCCTGATGTTCTCGAGCCACAGAAAGTCATGCCTCAGGGTCTTCATTGAGTTCTTGAGACCAAATAGTCCTCAGTCTTTTAGCTGTTCTGAGGCATTCAGAGAGACTTGACTGTTTTCTAGGCTTTTTTTGTAGCAATGAAAATGTAATGAGTAGGCACCCAAATCACAGAGCAAAGTTAATAAATTCATTTTTTTCTAGCAAAAAATATAAATAAAACCTATCTAACAAAACAAAGCAGTGTTATCAAGTTTTTAATATATAAAGTGAAATCAGTAAATCTGTACATCCTAGACAAGTAAATTCAATATTTGTTTGTATTCATAAAGATAAGCCTGCAGTGCTTAATTCTGCTACTGACGTAAACTTCGGAAAATGCTTCTACCACTGTGGTAAATGTAAATGTCATGTGACTAGGGCCTCCCGTTGGGTAGACCGTTCGCCAGGTGCAAGTCTTTCGGTTTGATACCACTTTGGCGGCTTGCGCATTGATGGGGATAAAATGATGATGATTAAGACAACACAACACCCAGTCCCTGAGCGGAGAAAATCTCCAACCCAGCCGGAAATCGAACCCGGGCCCTGAGGATTGACAGTCTGTCACACTGACCACTCAGCTACCTGGGGCAGTAAAAAACCCTCTCTAAGAAAGATGTCAAATACAAATAAAACTACCAAAGAAAATAAGGCAATATCATTGAGTTTTTAATTCACAAAGCCAAATCAGTAAATTTATATACCCTAACAGAGTAAATTCTCTGTTAGTTTTTATTCATAAAGATGAGATTGCAGTGCTTAAGTCTATCACTGGCATAAACTTCCAACAATGCGTCTGTCACTGAAAAAACTAACAGTGCCATCAATGATGATTAAACATCTGTACTACTAAGCTGAGTCAACAATTTTATGTAAAATGTGAAATTATGATATCTTTTGTTTTCCTGTGATCTGATTTTGATGAAAGAAAGCCTATATGTTGCCCAAGCTATGCTCAAGTCACCTCTGAAAAACTCATGAAAATTTGTCGAGTAGTTTCAGAAATTGGCATGTTCAAATGGACAGATGTGATGGTTTTGGATAAAATTTTAAATTACAATATCTTTTTTTTCTGTGATCTGATTTTGATAGAACTAAAGCCTAAGTGCCGGAAGCTACATTCAAGTTACCCCATGAAAATTTGTATAGTTAATAGTTTTGGAAACAAGTGTGTTCAGACAGTTAGACATGACTGTTTTACAGTTTTATTATTAGTACAGATTGTTAACAAACAAAATTTCAAATGAATTTGTCTGGGTAAATCAGGTTCGCTACAGGAAATGACAATTGGGTTTCTAAATTTTTTTGGGATGTTGCCATATCTTGACTACATTGACAACAGGGAGAATGTCTTCCCATAGCCAACCTATTTTAATTGAGCAGATCCAGAAGTCTTGTGCTGCTAAGAATAGCCCATTGTAGTCCAGTCCTCAGAGATGAGGGATAGTCAAACATAAAAAAGAAAGAGTGTCAAAATAACAAAAGAGGCTAAAGCTGGCTAGACATAATGTTCAGATGCATTGATGGCAACCTACATCATAAATTAAGAGGTGGTGGTTTACCAAACTGAACAAGGCCTGTGGTTTCTATACAGCAACCCACAGCAGGCTCAGTTTATTTTTAATTTAGTTTCTGATAGTTTCACATTAATAATGTCTTGTAGATTATCAGAACATTTACATAGAATTATCAAGGAGGTGTAATTCTTAGAACTGACTGCTAACATACTCCATCTACAAGTGAAATTTCTGGGAACCAAAGTCTCCTCTATAGGAACCAACATGGGTTCCAAAAATGATCGAGTGAAACCCAAGTTGCTTTGTTCATCCAAGAGACTCAGAAAACAGTAGACACAGATGTCCAGGTAGATGCCGTGTTCCTCAACTTCTGGAAGGCATTTAATACTGTTCCACACTGTTGCCAAATGAACAAAATACAAGCATATGGAATATCAGACCTGGTGTGTTATTGGGTTGAAGGGTTTTTAACTAACAGAACACATCATGTCATTCCGAATGAGAGAAGTCTTCAGACCTAAAAGCACTTTGGATGTGCCCTAAAGCAGTGTTATAGGACCACTGTTTTTCACAATATATATAAATGACCTAGTATATAATTGGAAGTTCCATGAGGCTTTTCACAGATGACACTCTTGTGTAAAAAGTCACAATGGTAGAAAATTGGTCCTTGACATCAACAAATGTAACATATTGTGAATACATAGACAGAAAGATCCTTTATTGTGTGATTACAAAACTGGAGAACAGTCACTGGAAGCAGTTACTTCCATTAAAAGCCTAGCAGAGTGCTACAGAGCAATTTGAAGTGGAAGTGATGATAAAATTAATTACACATAAGGTAGATGCCAGAATGAGAGTCACTGGAAAAATCCTCAGGAAATGTCCATCAACAAAGGAAGTAGCATCAATATGCAACCCGTACCAGATTGGACTGATAGAGGAAACAGAGGAGACCCAAAGAAGGGCACCTGCAGTTTGTGGTCTAGCGGCTTGCGTTGCTGCCTCTGAATCACGGGGTCCCGGGTTCAATTCCCAGCTGGGTTGGGGATTTTCTCTGCCCAGTAACTGGGTCCTTGTGTTGTCCTCATCATTTCATCATCATCATCATCTTTCATGACAGTGGCTAGATCAGACTGTGTAAAAATTGGGACTTTGTATGGGGTCTGATGACCGCGCAGTTGAGCACCCCAAAAACCATTCATCATCATCATCATCATCATCATCATCATCATCATGACCATTACCACAATCAAAGAAGAGCAGTATGTTTCATTACATATTCATTTAGCAAGTGTGGAAACATCATGGAGATGCTCAGCCAACTTCAGTGGCAGATGCTGCAAGTGAGGCTTTCTGCATCACAGTATTGTCTGCTGTTAAAGTACTGAGAGCATACATTCTTAGAAGAGTCAGTCAGCATATTGCTGTCTCCTATGTATATATTGCGAAAAATCCATCAAGATAAAATTGGAGAGATTCAAGTCCACACGGAGGCATACCACCAATTTATCTTCCCACAAACTGTACGCAACAGGAACAGGAAAAGGGGGAAGTGACACTGGTACACAAAGTACCCTCAGCCACGCCACACATCTTAAGGAGGCTTGTGGAGTATAGATGTAGATTTAGATTGGGAATGCTAATATTAATTTCAGTTAGTCCACTAATGACATACTGAATAAATTCCTAACTACTGTGAATGTTGAGTGTCCTGTGGATTTCATCAACTGTTGTGTCAATTTAACTGTTGAAATAATGCAGACAGATGAAAAGTTCTTCGTTTTTATAGTTTGAGGACTCTTCTTAGCTGCATGTTACTGGGTACAGTAACTAGTAGAATAGCTAAGTGCTATACTAAGTATTTTCCTACTGTAACATTCAATTTCCAGTATGATTCATAAGTCTTCTGGCTACCTCAATTCAGTATCTGCTAGGCATAGTCATAGGTATCTGCTTTTGGCAAAACCAAGTGTGTTTCTTTAATCTAAAATACGTATTTTTATCTGATTGCACATTGCTATACCTTGTGTCAACTCATTTGACTGGGAAGAGTGTGTAACACAATTGTTGAAAAATCATAACTGACAAACGCTTGAAAAAGAAAGGTCTCTTACAAACCATGCATAGAAAACTTCACCTACCATCTTTCAGAGTAGAAATTATGAATGTTCTGAAACTTCCCTAAGATATTATGCAGATAAAATTAAATAACTATCAGCTCGTACAGAAGTTTACAAGCAGGCATTCCTCCCATGCTCTATCTACGAATGAAACAGGAAGAAACCTTAATGTACGATACAATGAAAAGTACCTACTGCCATGTGCTTCAAAGTGATTGTGTGGAGTATAGATGGAGATTCATGTGTAAAAACTAGTTTGCTAAAATAAAGTCTTACAATAACATCAGTGACAAGAATTTTGATTTCCTTTGACAATTACAAACAAGGTGTGATAAAAAATTACAAAAGCAATTAATAGGCTGATTTATATCACTTCTTTTCAGTAGATTAAGCAGTAAAAAATGTGGAAATTAGCTCATATCTGCAACAATTGATGTAATTACCTGTCTCTTTGTTTGTTTCTTTTTTGATGTGCATTTTGATTGATTACTGTGTGGCATCAGATAATTTTTAATTAGGTTGAAATATACATTTTCTCCTGCCACCATGTTTCCTCACTGGCACAGATGATCTAAACTGGTACTCATATATGATGCAAAATTGCACTTGAACACAGTCTGTTTCAACATAAAAATTGCGCAATATCTCACTGCATTGTGACATTTGCGGTAAGCTTCTTTCGCAGTTATTTACAATATAAGCTAATAATGGTTAATCTGTAATTCATTAGAATTTCAGGTAAAGTTGAATCTGACAACTGATTTTATACTTTAAGATCTCTCCTGCCATGCCCTGTATAGGAAGTTGACACATTGGTGGTATTAGCAGCCACTAAGTTCTTGGATATTTCCACATGAGGTAACTTCCAGTTCTGGGAAAATACTGGTATACCACTTTTGAAACACTGGTATACCACTTCTTTAAGAACTCAATCATACACCTCAAATGTTAATGATGTATTATCATTTCTATTGTATGTGTTCCACTCCACACAGTCTTCATTCTGTTTATAGTATAGATTTTCCATAGACAATCACTCAACAATAAAGCAGGAATCAGAGGCATTTACTGTGATGCAAAGAGCATGACATTGTCGATGGATGTCCCAAACAGCTCTGGTGCATAACTTGTCTCAAGATGGACAGCTAGTTATTTCCTTTGTTGCAAAAATGTTTTTGGACAGAAGTGTTAGCATGCCGAAAAGTTAAGTAAATTATATCATTGCTTTATTGAGATACTCCAAACTGATCTACTGCATCACAAAAACATTAAAGAATGAACAGTCCCAAAAACTGGGTTTGAAAGTTTAATACTACACTCCATTTACTGCTAGATCACTGACATACACAATAGCATACACTGAGGTGATAAAAGTCATGGGGTACACCCAAATGTTGTGTTGGTTGTCCTTTTGCCCAATGTAGTGCAGCAACTCAACATGGCATGGACTCACAAAGTTACTGGAAATCCCCTGCAGTAATATTGAGCCATCCTGCCTTTGTAGCCAAAGTGCAGCTAGTGCAGGATTTTGTGCACAGAACTGATCCCTCGATGATGTCCCATAAATGTTTGATGGGATTTAAATCGGGTGATCTGGGTGGCCAAACCATTTTCTCAGATTGTTCAGAATTTTCTTCAAACCAATCGCAAACAGTTGTGGGCCGGTGACATGGCGCATTGTCATCCATCAAAATTCCATCATTGTTTGGGAACATGAAGTCTCTGAATGGCTGCAAATGGTCTCCAAGTAGATGAAAATAACCATTTCCAGTCAATGATTGGTTCGTTCCATGTAAACATAGCCCATTATGGAGCCACCACCAGCTTGCACAGTGTCTTGCTGACAAATTGGGTCCATAGCTTCATGGGGTCTGCACCACACTTGAACCCTGCCATCAGCTCGTACCAACTGCACCCGGGACTCATCTGACCAGGCTATGGCTTTCCAGTCATCTTGGGTCCAACCAATATGGTAATGAGCCCAGGAGAGACACTGCAGGCGATGTGCTGTTAGCAAAGGCACTTGCATCAGTCTGCTGCCTTAGCAAAGGCAGTCTGCTGCCGTAGCCCATTAACGCCAAATTTGGCCGTGCTGCCCTAACGGATACATTCTTCGCGCATCCCACATTGATTTCTGTGTTTATTTCACACAGTGTGGCTCATCTGTTAACACTGACAGCTCTACACATATCTTGCTGCTCATGGTTGTGAAGTGAAGCTCATCGGCCACTGCGTTGTCTGTGGTGATAGGTAATGCATGAAATTTGGAAGTCTTGACACAGTCTTGATTCTGTGGATTTCAGACTATTGAAGTCTCTAACGATTTCCAAAATGGAATGTCCCGTGCACCTAACTCGAACTACCATTCCACGTTCAGCGTCTGTTAAGTCTTGTCGTGTGGCTATAATCACATCGGAACCTTTTCATATGAATCACCTGAGTGCAAATGACTACTTCACCCTTTCATACCTTGTGTACGCGATACTACTGCCATCTGTATATGTGCACATCACTATCCCATGACTTTTGTCATGTCAGTGCACTGTTCAGATGGTAGAGAACTGTACAGACTGCTGCTGTCTGCAGCTTATGTGGAAGCAGGACTTAATTGTGAAAGTTAATTGTTGAATTAAGTGATCACCTCTAGCAGCCGGTGGCCAGGATTTTGGATAAAACCTGTGTACATGGTTTCTGAGGCTAGTTGCAATGATGCTGTTTGATACAAACCATTGAGGTTCACTTCCATTGGCTGTCATAATAAAATTGATTGGAACCTGGAAACTCAGTGTCAGTGTCTTCTGCCCCTAGCCCACTGATAAGGAATGGCTCTGGCTTCTGAAACATTTAAGAATAATAAAATATTGGTGATCTGAGAATTCTACATTACTGTTCACATGCCACTGTTTAATAATAATAATAATAATAATAATGGAGCAAAATTAACTTTAATTAAAAAACTAGTAGTTTTAATTGAATATTTCAACCAGTCACAAGACACACCTTCAGAAGTAACGGTTAACTTGAAGGAAAACCTCAGTACAATAATGTATAGTTTCCACAGGCGAGATATTACTATCAGAAGAGATTTTAACCATGTCAGTAATGTAAAGGAACTTGGGATGAAGTAAAAATTGATGAGACTCTACAGAAATATACACCTAGTAAAACAGTCAAGTAGATCCCCCATCCCACAGGTATACAAACAGTATTATGAAGATATACCACAAAATAATGCCTTTTAGACAAGCCATGTAAAGTAAAATGTAGAACTGCAGACAGATCTAAAAATGGCTACCAGAAGGGCAATATCTAGTCTTCAGACTTCTATTGTCAAATCTCTCACAAAACCATAAAGCATTTTTAAGTCTGACTATATTATAAAATCTAATATTTTAACACTTGTCCAAAACTGACACCAGATAAATATTAGTTGAAAACAGAATTCTGCTTCTGGTTAAACTTGACAGGGTCTTCAAGTCAGACAAATCCAAGTCAAATACTGTGTGTAATTTTCATTGACTGATAGAGAGGACATGTTACCCTGACTGAAAGAAGTAATAATAATAATAATTATTATTATTATTATTATTCCCGTGGAGGCCCGGGAAAAGAATAGGCCTCCGGTATGTTCTGCCAGTCGTAAAAGGCGACGAAAAGAACAAACCACTAATAGGGCTAACCCCCCTTTTAGTGTGATTACTTGGTTCAGGACAGAACTAAAGAAGCCTCAGACAAGCGCCGTCATGGTCGGGGATGACGCTTGAACCCTATGCCCGCCCACAATGGTAACGACACTGCTAGCCAACTGGAAAATGATTTAAATCCAAATAGAGGTGTTTTGCAGGATATGCTTCCTGCAAACACCCTAGAAGGAAAACAAAGACAGAGGATGAGATGGTCAGATGAAGTTAATCGACACCTCATGTTCTGTTATTACCAAGCAACAAACCTAGGAACCAACACAACTGGATACAGATCACAAGTATACACAACATTTATTACCAGATACCCGGAATTAAAATTTTTAACAGAACAACGACTAGCTGATCAGATCCGTGTAATAATAAAAAATAACAGGATACCTCAGTCAGAATTAGAAAACATCAAACAACAAATACAACAAATACTGGAACAAAATAATGTGCAATTAGGAGAAGGAGAAAATACAGTAGTGGACTCAAACATCCCAGAGAAAACAAACAAAGAACAAAACGTGTCAATTAAACAACCAGAGGAAAACAAGATCTTAAGACAGCCACCAGAACAAGCACAAATAGAACACGAAGTGACACTCATGTTAGATATAGAAGAAAAAATTTCAGCTGACATATATAGAATACAAAGACACAAATACAGACATTAGACCATTCTTGCATAGACCACCAAATAACCCACAAGTCGAAACAACAATAAAAACTATCAACACAATCATACACAACAAAATAAATGAAAAAACAGCTATGGAAGAGTTACAACTACTGGTTTATATAGGAGCACTCACTACACTAAATATACGCACTAGACAGAGATCAGAACCAACCAACACACAGAAGAAACCCACAAAACCAGCATGGCAACACAGGCTACAGATCAGAATAGAAAAACTGAGAAAAGACATCGGACAGCTAACACAATTTATAAGAAATGAAATGTCAGAAAAAAAACGAAAAAGGTTAGGTAAAACCTCACAACAAGAAGCGATTGAGCAATTAGATGAAAAGAAGCAGAAATTACAAGCATTGGCCAAACGACTTACAAGATACAAAAAAAGTGAAAATAGAAGGAAACAAAACCAAACATTCAACACAAACCAAAAGAGATTTTACCAAACAATAGATAACACACACATTAAAATAGACAATCCATCAAACATAACAGACATGGAACACTTCTGGAGCAACATAACAGGCATGCACGGTGGATACAAGCAGAAACAGACTCATACAAGATGATACCACAAATGCCTGAAGTGATAATTTTGCAACATGAAGTCACCCGAGCAATTAATTCTACGCACAATTGGAAAGCCCCTGGAAATGATAAAATAGCAAATTTCTGGCTAAAGAAGTTCACCTCAACACATTCACATCTAACTAAATTATTTAACAGTTACATTGCAGACCCATACACATTCCCTGATACACTTACACATAGAATAACCTATCTGAAACCTAAAGTTCAAGCAAACACAGCAAACCCAGCTAAATATCGCCCCATAACATGCCTACCAACAATCTACAAAATATTGACTTCAGTCATTACACAGAAATTAATGACACATACAACACAGAACAAAATTATAAATGAAGAACAAAAAGGCTGCTGCAAAGGAGCACGAGGATGTAAAGAGCAACTGATAATAGATACAGAGGTGACATATCAAGCTAAAACTAAACAAAGGTCGCTACACTACGCATACACTGATTACCAAAAAGCTTTTGATAGTGTACCCCACTCATGGTTACTACAGATATTGGAAATATACAAAGTAGATCCTAAATTGATGCAGTTCCTAAACATAGTAATGAAAAATTTGTAAACCACACTTAATATCCAAACAAATTCAGATAATATCACGTCACAGCCAATACAGATTATGCGTGTAATATACCAAGGAGACTCATTAAGTCCTCTCTGCTTCTGCCTTGCTCTGAACCCACTGTCCAACATGCTAAATAATACAAATTATGGCTATAATATTACTGGAACATACCCACACAAGATCAGACATTTGCTATACATGGATGATCTAAAACTACTGGCAGCAACAAATCAACAACTCAACCAATTACTAAAGATAACAGAAGTATTCAGCAATGATATAAATATGGCTTTTGGAACAGACAAATGTAAGAAAAATAGCATAGTCAAGGGAAAACACATTAAACAAGAAGATTACATATTGAATAACCACAGTGACTCCATAGAAGCGATGGAAAAAACAGATGCCTATAAATATCTAGGATACAGACAAAAAATAGGAATAGATAATACAAATATTAAAGAAGGACTAAAAGAAAAATATAGACAAAGACTAACAAAAATACTGAAAACAGAATTGACAGCAAGAAACAAGACAAAAACTATAAATACTTGTGCTATACCAATATTGACCTACTCATTTGGAGTAGTGAAATGGAGTAACACAGACCTAGAAGCACTCAATACACTTACACGTTCACAATGCCACAAATATAGAATACATCACATACATTCAGCAACAGAAAGATCCACATTAAGCAGAAAGGAATGAGGTAGGGGATTCATCGACATAAAAAACCTACATTATGGACAGGTAGACAATTTAAGAAAATTCTTTCTAGAATGAGCAGAAACTAGCAAAATACACAAAGCAATCACTCATATAAATACATCGGCTACACCACTGCAATTTCATAACAACTTCTACAACCCTTTAGATCACATAACATCAACAGATATGAAGAAAGTAAATTGGAAAAAGAAAACACTACATGGCAAGCACTCGTACCATCAAACACAGCCACACATTGATCAAGACGCATCCAACACATGGCTAAGAAAAGGCAATATATACAGTGAGACAGAAGGATACATGATTGCGATACAGGATCAAACAATAAACACCAGATATTACAGCAAGCATATTATTAAAGATCCCAATACCACAACAGATAAATGCAGACTTTGCAAACAACAAATAGAAACAGTAGACCACGTCACAAGCGGATGTACAATACTAGCAAGTACAGAATACCCCAAAAGACATGACAATGTAGCAAAAATAATATATCAACAGCTTGCCATACAACATAAACTAATAAAACAACATGTTCCCACATACAAGTATGCGCCACAAAATGTACAGGAGAATGAAGAATACAAATTATACTGGAACAGAACCATTATAACAGATAAAACAACACCACATAACAAACCTGATATCATACTCACCAATAAAAAGAAGAAATTAACACAACTAATCGAAATATCCATATCCGATACAACAAATATACAGAAGAAAACAGTAGAAAAAATTGAAAAATACACCCAACTGGCTGACGAAGTCAAGGACATGTGGCATCAGGATAAAGTTGACATTATACCGATTATACTATCAACTGCAGGAGTCATACCACACAGTATCCACCAGTACATCAACGCAATACAGCTACATCGAAACGTATACATACAGGGTGTTTCAAAAATGACCGGTATATTTGAAACGGCAATAAAAACTAAACGAGCAGCGATAGAAATACACCGTTTGTTGCAATATGCTTGGGACAACAGTACATTTTCAGGCAGACAAACTTTCGAAATTACAGTAGTTACAATTTTCAACAACAGATGGCGCTGCACGTGATGTGAAAGATATAGAAGACAACGCAGTCTGTGGGTGCGCCATTCTGTACATCGTCTTTCTGCTGTAAGCGTGTGCTGTTCACAATGTGCAAGTGTGCTGTAGACAACATGGTTTATTCCTTAGAACAGAGGATTTTTCTGGTGTTGGAATTCCACCGCCTAGAACACAGTGTTGTTGCAACAAGACGAAGTTTTCAACGGAGGTTTAACGTAACCAAAGGACCGAAAAGCGATACAATAAAGGATCTGTTTGAAAAATTTCAACGGACTGGGAACGTGACGGATGAACGTGCTGGAAAGGTAGGGCGATCGCGTACGGCAACCACAGAGGGCAACGCGCAGCTAGTGCAGCAGGTGATCCAACAGCGGCCTCAGGTTTCCATTCGCCATGTTGTAGCTGCGGTCCAAATGACGCCAATGTCCACGTATCGTCTCATGCGCCAGAGTTTACACCTCTATCCATAAAAAATTTAAACGCGGCAACCCCTCAGTGTCGCTACCATTGCTGCACGAGAGACATTCGCTAACGATATGGTGCACAGGATTGATGACGGCGATATGCATGTGCACAGCATTTGGTTTACTGACGAAGCTTATTTTTACCTGGATGGCTTCGTCAATAAACAGAACTCGCGTATATGGGGAACCGAAAAGCCCCATGTTGCAGTCCCATCGTCCCTGCATCCTCAAAAAGTACTGGTCTGGGCCGCCATTTCTTCCAAAGGAATCATTGGCCCATTTTTCAGATCCGAAACGATTACTGCATCACGCTATCTGGACATTCTTCGTGAATTTGTGGCGGTACAAACTGCCTTAGATGACACTGCGAACACCTCGTGGTTTATGCAAGATGGTGCCTGGCCACATCGCACGGCCGACGTCCTTAATTTCCTGAATGAATATTTCGATGATCGTGTTATTGCTTTGGGCTATCCGAAACGTACAGGAGGCGGCGTGGATTGGCCTTCCTATTCGCCAGACATGAACCCCTGTGACTTCTTTCTGTGGGGACACTTGAAAGACCAGGTGTACCGCCAGAATCCAGAAACAATTGAACAGCTGAAGCAGTACATCTCATCTGCATGTGAAGCCATTCCGCCAGACACGTCAAAAGTTTCGGGTAATTTCATTCAGAGACTACGCCATATTATTGCTACGCATGGTGGATATGTGGAAAATATCGTACTATAAAGTTTCCCAGACCGCAGCGCCATCTGTTGTTGACAATTGTAACTACTGTAATTTCGAAAGTTTGTCTGCCTGAAAATGTACTGTTGTCCCAAGCATATTGCAACAAACGGTGTATTTCTATCGCTGCTCGTTTAGTTTTTATTGCCGTTTCAAATATACCGGTCATTTTTGAAACATCCTGTACAACTACAGAAATCCATAATTATTCATATGTGTTCAATAACCCGAAAGTTCCTAAATACAATGTAACATATACCGTACAGTTAAAAGGAAGTCACACTTGATCAAGGTCCGCGTCACTTTCCATTTTTAACCAGACCTAAGGTCTGAGAAAAATAGAAATAATAATAATAGTAGAACATGAAGTGACACACATGTTAGATATAGAAGAAAAATTTCGGTTGACATATATAGAATACAAAGACACAAATACAGACATTAGACCATTCTTGCATAGACCACCAAATAACCCACAATTCGAAACAACAATAACAACTATCAACACAATCATACACAACAAAATAAATGAAAATACAACTATGGAAGAGTTACAACTACTGGTTTATGTAGGAGCACTCACTACACTAAATAAACATTCAGGCAAATGCCGGGATGGTTCCTTTGAAAGGGCACGGCCGATTTCCTTCCCAATCCTGCCCTAACCCGAGCTTGCGCTCAGTCTCTAATGACCTCATTGTCGACGGGACGTTAAACACTAACCACCACCACCACCACTAAATAAACACACTAGGCAGAGATCAGAACCAACCAACACACAGAAGAAACCCACAAAACCAGCATGGCATCACAGGGTACAGATCAGAACAGAAAAACTGACAAAAGACATCGGACAGCTAACACAATTTATAAGAAATGAAATATCAGACAAAAAACGAAAAAGGTCTGAAGCAATAGAGCAATTAGATGAAAAGAAGCAGAAATTACAAGCATTGGCCAAACGACTTAGAAGATACAAAAAAAGTGAAAATAGAAGGAAACAAAACCAAACATTCAACACAAACCAAAAGAAATTTTACCAGACAATAGATAACACACACATTAAAGTACACAATCCACCAAACATAACAGACATTGAACACTTCTGGAGCAACATATGGTCAAACCCGGTACAACATAACAGACATGCATGGTGGATACAAGCAGAAACAGACTCATACAAGATGATACCACAAATGCCTGAAGTGATAATTTTGCAACATGAAGTCACCCGAGCAATTAATTCTACGCACAATTGGAAAGCCCCTGGAAATTCTAAAATAAAATAGCAAATTTCTGGCTAAAGAAGTTCACCTCAACACATTCACATCTATCATAACTATTTAACAGTTACATTGCAGACCCATACACAGTCCCTGATACACTTACACATGGAATAACTTATCTGAAGCCTAAAGATCAAGCAGACACAGCAAACCCAGCAAAATATCGCCCTATAACATGCCTACCAACAATCTACAAAATATTAACTTCAGTCATTACACAGAAATTAATGACACATACAACACAGAACAAAATTATAAATGAAGAACAAAAAGGCTGCTGCACAGGAGCACGAGGATGTAAAGAGCAACTGATAATAGATACAGAGGTGACATATCAAGCTAAAACTAAACAAAGGTCGCTGCACTACGCATACATTGATTACCAAAAAGCTTTTGATAGTGTACCCCACTCATGGTTACCACAGATATTGGAAATATACAAAGTAGATCCTAAATTAATACAGTTCCTAAACATAGTAATGAAAAATTTGTAAACCACACTTAATATCCAAACAAATTCAGATAATATCACGTCACAGCCAATACAGATTATGCGTGTAATATACCAAGGAGACTCATTAAGTCCTCTCTGCTTCTGCCTTGCTCTGAACCCACTGTCCAACATGCTAAATAATACAAATTATGGCTATAATATTACTGGAACATACCCACACAAAATCACACATTTGCTATACATGGATGATCTAAAACTACTGGCAGCAACAAATCAACAACTCAACCAATTACTAAAGATAACAGAAGTATTCAGCAATGATATAAATATGGCTTTTGGAACAGGCAAATGTAAGAAAAATAGCATAGTCAAGGGAAAACACACTAAACAAGAAGATTATGTGTTGGATAACCACAGCGACTACATAGAAGCGATGGAAAAAAAACAGATGCCTATAAATATCTAGGAAACAGACAAGAAATAGGAATAGATAATACAAATATTAAAGAAGGACTAAAAGAAAAATATAGACAAAGACTAACAAAAATACTGAAAACAGAATTGACAGCAAGAAACAAGACAAAAACTATAAATACCTATGCTGTACCAATATTGACCTACTCATTTGGAGTAGTGAAATGGAGTAACACAGACCTAGAAGCACTCAATACACTTACACGTTCACAATACCACAAATATACAATACATCACATACATTCAGCAACAGAAAGATTCACATTAAGCAGAAAGGAAGGAGGAAGGGGATTCATCGACATAAAAAAACCTACATTATGGACAGGTAGACAATTTAAGAAAATTCTTTCTAGAATGAGCAGAAACTAGCAAAATACACAAAGCAATCACTCATATAAATACATCGGCTACACCACTGCAATTTCATAACCACTTCTACAACCCTTTAGATCACATAACATCAACAGATACGAAGAAAGTAAATTGGAAAAAGAAAACACTATATGGTAAGCACCCGTATCATCCAACACAGCCACACATCGATCAAGACGCATCCAACGCATGGCTAAGAAAAGGCAATATATATAGTGAGATGGAAGGATTCATGATTGCAATACAGGATCAAACAATAAACACCAGATATTACAGCAAGCATACTATTAAAGGTCCCAATACCACAACAGATAAATGCAGACTTTGCAAACAACAAATAGAAACAGTAGACCACGTCACAAGCGGATGTACAATACTAGCAAGTACAGAATACCCCAAAAGACATGACAATGTAGCAAAAATAATATATCAACAGCTTGCCATACAACATAAACTAATAAAACAACATGTTCCCACATACAAGTATGCGCCACAAAATGTACAGGAGAATGAAGAATACAAATTATACTGGAACAGAACCATTATAACAGATAAAACAACACCACATAACAAACCTGATATCATACTCACCAATAAAAAGAAGAAATTAACACAACTAATTGAAATATCCATATCCGATACAACAAATATACAGAAGAAAACAGGAGAAAAAATTGAAAAATACATCCAACTGGTTGAGGAAGTCAAGGACATGTGGCATCAGGATAAATTTGACATTATACCGATTATACTATCAACTACAGGAGTCATACCACACAGTATCCAGCAGTACATCAATGCGATACAGCTACATCCAAACATATGTATGCAACTACAGAAATCTGTAATTATTGATACATGTTCAATTACCCGAAAGTTCCTAAATGCAATGTATCATATACCGTACAGTTAAAAGGAAGTCACACTTGATCATGGTCCGTGTCACTTTCCATTTTTAACCAGACATAACGTCTGAGACAGGAAAAAGAAATAATAATAATTGTATAGAGACAACAGAACAAATCCACAGAACCGGCAGCCTGTTATCACTCACAACTATTTGTAAGTTCATACTGTACCAGATTTGTATGTGTTCTTAGCAGTTCGTACTGTACCAAATTTGTGTGTGTTATTAGCTTTGCCCGGTAGCGTTCTCGCTTCCCACTCCTCGGGTTCCCGGGTTCGATTCCCGGCAGGGTCAGGGATTTTCTCTGCCTCGTGATGGCTGGGTGTTGTGTGATGTCCTTAGGTTAGTTAGGTTTAAGTAGTTCTAAGTTCTAGGGGACTGATGACCTAAGATGTTAAGTCCCATAGTGCTCAGAGCCATTTGAACCATTTGAACCATTAGCTTTGCCCTTAACCATGATTACCCACAAATCCATTGGGCAGAGACTGGAAACACTAAATACCACTCCCGTGGAACTACACCCTATATTGCTCAGCATTGTAATTGTACATGATGAACCCAACTTTACTAACAAAATTTTGTAAGTTGTTAAGGGATATTTTCTGAGCATTTTTTCATAAGGGACCCACAATGTTTGATAGCTCATTACTGAGTAATAATGTAATTATGATGTGTTTTGTTTGTCACCCCATTTACGTTTGTTTCTGCAGAAATAACTTCATAACATTAAAAAAGCCTACAGTATGAATTCACTAAAATATACAATACAAAACTCAAGTTTCTCATAGGCATCTACATGAAGATGCAAAAACTTTAAAATTTGGTTGCCATCACTGCAGGAACAGCTGAGCATAGTATCTGCGTGCACTCTTTTATTTTGTTCAGTGAACCCATTCACAAAGTTCAGTAAACATATCCCTACTGCTGTGAATCACTGTTCATGTATAACTAACACTGCCAGAAAAACAAACCTGAGACAGAACCAGACAGAGCCAAATGCAGACTGAGAGTAAAGAGTAAAGTGGGCATTACTGTCGTCATGGAGGTCTCCAGTGCCATATTTTAGATGGCCATCTTTCCTTGGGCATCCTTCTAAGATGTCCATTCCATGTTAACCATTTATTTTCACTTGTCTCTACAATATCCGTTGTAACTCTGATCTGTTCTGGTAACACTTCATTTCTTATTTTGCCACTTCTTGTTACACTATGTGAGCAGAAGTATCCGGACACCTGTCTGAAAATGACTTAAAAGTTCATGGCGCCCTCCATCGCTAATTCTGGAATTCAATATGCTGTTGGCCCAGCCTTAGCCTTGATGACAGCTTCCACTGTCGCAGGCATACATTCAATCAGGTGCTGGAAGGTTTCTTAGGGAATGACAGCCCATTCTTCATGGAATTCTGCACTGAGGAGAGGGTGTCAATGTTGGTCAGTGAGGCTTGGCACAAAGTCGGCATTCCAAAACATCCCAAAGGTGTTCAATACGATTCAGGTCTGGACTCTGTGCAGACCAGTCCATTACAGGGATGTTATGGTCGTGTAACCACTCCCCCACAGGCCGTGCATTATGAACAAGTATGCACCACATAATGTACTGGAGAATGATGAATACAAATTATACTGGAACAGAACCATTATAACAGATAAAACAACACCACATAACAAACCTGACATCATACTCACCAATAAAAAGAAGAAATTAACACAACTAATCGAAATATCCATATCCGATACAACAAATATACAGAAGAAAACAGTAGAAAAAATTGAAAAATACATCCAACTGGCTGACGAAGTCAAGGACATGTGGCATCAGGATAAAGTTGACATTATACCGATTATACTATCAACTGCAGGAGTCATACCACACAGTATCCACCAGTACATCAACGCAATACAGCTGCATCCAAACGTATACATACAGGGTGTTTCAAAAATGACTGGTATATTTGAAACGGCAATAAAAACTAAACGAGCAGCGATAGAAATACACCGTTTGTTGCAATATGCTTGGGACAACAGTACATTTTCAGGCAGACAAACTTTCGAAATTACAGTAGTTACAATTTTCAACAACAGATGGCGCTGCACGTGATGTGAAAGATATAGAAGACAACGCAGTCTGTGGGTGCGCCATTCTGTACATCGTCTTTCTGCTGTAAGCGTGTGCTGTTCACAATGTGCAAGTGTGCTGTAGACAACATAGTTTATTCCTTAGAACAGAGGATTTTTCTGGTGTTGGAATTCCACCGCCTAGAACACAGTGTTGTTGCAACAAGACGAAGTTTTCAACGGAGGTTTAATGTAACCAAAGGACCGAAAAGCGATACAATAAAGGATCTGTTTGAAAAATTTCAACGGACTGGGAACGTGACGGATGAACGTGCTGGAAAGGTAGGGCGATCGCGTACGGCAACCACAGAGGGCAATGCGCAGCTAGTGCAGCAAGTGATCCAACAGCGGCCTCAGGTTTCCGTTCGCCATGTTGTAGCTGCGGTCCAAATGACGCCAATGTCCACGTATCGTCTCATGCGCCAGAGTTTACACCTCTATCCATACAAAATTCAAACGCGGCAACCCCTCAGCGTCGCTACCATTGCTGCACGAGAGACATTCGCTAACGATATGGTGCACAGGATTGATGACGGCGATATGCATGTGCACAGCATTTGGTTTACTGACGAAGCTTATTTTTACCTGGATGGCTTCGTCAATAAACAGAACTGGCGCATATGGGGAACCGAAAAGCCCCATGTTGCAGTCCCATCGTCCCTGCATCCTCAAAAAGTACTGGTCTGGGCCGCCATTTCTTCCAAAGGAATCATTGGCCCATTTTTCAGATCCGAAACGATTACTGCATCACGCTATCTGGACATTCTTCGTGAATTTGTGGCGGTACAAACTGCCTTAGATGACACTGCGAACACCTCGTGGTTTATGCAAGATGGTGCCTGGCCACATCGCACGGCCGACGTCCTTAATTTCCTGAATGAATATTTTGATGATCGTGTTATTGCTTTGGGCTATCCGAAACGTACAGGAGGCGGTGTGGATTGGCCTTCCTATTCGCCAGACATGAACCCCTGTGACTTCTTTCTGTGGGGACACTTGAAAGACCAGGTGTACCGCCAGAATCCAGAAACAATTGAACAGCTGAAGCAGTACATCTCATCTGCATGTGAAGCCATTCCGCCAGACACGTCAAAGGTTTCGGGTAATTTCATTCAGAGACTACGCCATATTATTGCTACGCATGGTGGATATGTGGAAAATATCGTACTATAAAGTTTCCCAGACCGCAGCGCCATCTGTTGTTGACAATTGTAACTACTGTAATTTCGAAAGTCTGTCTGCCTGAAAATGTACTGTTGTCCCAAGCATATTGCAACAAACGGTGTATTTCTATCGCTGCTCGTTTAGTTTTTATTGCCGTTTCAAATATACCGGTCATTTTTGAAACATCCTGTACAACTACAGAAATCCATAATTATTCATATGTGTTCAATAACCCGAAAGTTCCTAAATACAATGTAACATATACCGTACAGTTAAAAGGAAGTCACACTTGATCAAGGTCCGCGTCACTTTCCATTTTTAACCAGACCTAAGGTCTGAGAAAAATAGAAATAATAATAATAGTAGAACATGAAGTGACACACATGTTAGATATAGAAGAAAAATTTCGGTTGACATATATAGAATACAAAGACACAAATACAGACATTAGACCATTCTTGCATAGACCACCAAATAACCCACAATTCGAAACAACAATAACAACTATCAACACAATCATACACAACAAAATAAATGAAAATACAACTATGGAAGAGTTACAACTACTGGTTTATATAGGAGCACTCACTACACTAAATAAACATTCAGGCAAATGCCGGGATGGTTCCTTTGAAAGGGCACGGCCGATTTCCTTCCCAATCCTTCCCTAACCCGAGCTTGCGCTCAGTCTCTAATGACCTCATTGTCGACGGGACGTTAAACACTAACCACCACCACCACCACTAAATAAACACACTAGGCAGAGATCAGAACCAACCAACACACAGAAGAAACCCACAAAACCAGCATGGCATCACAGGGTACAGATCAGAACAGAAAAACTGACAAAAGACATCGGACAGCTAACACAATTTATAAGAAATGAAATATCAGACAAAAAACGAAAAAGGTCTGAAGCAATAGAGCAATTAGATGAAAAGAAGCAGAAATTACAAGCATTGGCCAAACGACTTAGAAGATACAAAAAAAGTGAAAATAGAAGGAAACAAAACCAAACATTCAACACAAACCAAAAGAAATTTTACCAGACAATAGATAACACACACATTAAAGTACACAATCCACCAAACATAACAGACATTGAACACTTCTGGAGCAACATATGGTCAAACCCGGTACAACATAACAGACATGCATGGTGGATACAAGCAGAAACAGACTCATACAAGATGATACCACAAATGCCTGAAGTGATAATTTTGCAACATGAAGTCACCCGAGCAATTAATTCTACGCACAATTGGAAAGCCCCTGGAAATTCTAAAATAAAATAGCAAATTTCTGGCTAAAGAAGTTCACCTCAACACATTCACATCTATCATAACTATTTAACAGTTACATTGCAGACCCATACACAGTCCCTGATACACTTACACATGGAATAACTTATCTGAAGCCTAAAGATCAAGCAGACACAGCAAACCCAGCAAAATATCGCCCTATAACATGCCTACCAACAATCTACAAAATATTAACTTCAGTCATTACACAGAAATTAATGACACATACAACACAGAACAAAATTATAAATGAAGAACAAAAAGGCTGCTGCACAGGAGCACGAGGATGTAAAGAGCAACTGATAATAGATACAGAGGTGACATATCAAGCTAAAACTAAACAAAGGTCGCTGCACTACGCATACATTGATTACCAAAAAGCTTTTGATAGTGTACCCCACTCATGGTTACCACAGATATTGGAAATATACAAAGTAGATCCTAAATTAATACAGTTCCTAAACATAGTAATGAAAAATTTGTAAACCACACTTAATATCCAAACAAATTCAGATAATATCACGTCACAGCCAATACAGATTATGCGTGTAATATACCAAGGAGACTCATTAAGTCCTCTCTGCTTCTGCCTTGCTCTGAACCCACTGTCCAACATGCTAAATAATACAAATTATGGCTATAATATTACTGGAACATACCCACACAAAATCACACATTTGCTATACATGGATGATCTAAAACTACTGGCAGCAACAAATCAACAACTCAACCAATTACTAAAGATAACAGAAGTATTCAGCAATGATATAAATATGGCTTTTGGAACAGACAAATGTAAGAAAAATAGCATAGTCAAGGGAAAACACACTAAACAAGAAGATTACATGTTGGATAACCACAGCGACTACATAGAAGCGATGGAAAAAAACAGATGCCTATAAATATCTAGGAAACAGACAAGAAATAGGAATAGATAATACAAATATTAAAGAAGGACTAAAAGAAAAATATAGACAAAGACTAACAAAAATACTGAAAACAGAATTGACAGCAAGAAACAAGACAAAAACTATAAATACCTATGCTGTACCAATATTGACCTACTCATCTGGAGTAGTGAAATGGAGTAACACAGACCTAGAAGCACTCAATACACTTACACGTTCACAATGCCACAAATATACAATACATCACATACATTCAGCAACAGAAAGATTCACATTAAGCAGAAAGGAAGGAGGAAGGGGATTCATCGACATAAAAAAACCTACATTATGGACAGGTAGACAATTTAAGAAAATTCTTTCTAGAATGAGCAGAAACTAGCAAAATACACAAAGCAATCACTCATATAAATACATCGGCTACACCACTGCAATTTCATAACCACTTCTACAACCCTTTAGATCACATAACATCAACAGATATGAAGAAAGTAAATTGGAAAAAGAAAACACTACATGGCAAGCACTCGTACCATCAAACACAGCCACACATTGATCAAGATGCATCCAACACATGGCTAAGAAAAGGCAATATATACAGTGAGACAGAAGGATTCATGATTGCGATACAGGATCAAACAATAAACACCAGATATTACAGCAAGCATATTATTAAAGATCCCAATACCACAACAGATAAATGCAGACTTTGCAAACAACAAATAGAAACAGTAGACCACGTCACAAGCGGATGTACAATACTAGCAAGTACAGAATACCCCAAAAGACATGACAATGTAGCAAAAATAATATATCAACAGCTTGCCATACAACATAAACTAATAAAACAACATGTTCCCACATACAAGTATGCGCCACAAAATGTACAGGAGAATGAAGAATACAAATTATACTGGAACAGAACCATTATAACAGATAAAACAACACCACATAACAAACCTGATATCATACTCACCAATAAAAAGAAGAAATTAACACAACTAATTGAAATATCCATATCCGATACAACAAATATACAGAAGAAAACAGGAGAGAAAATTGAAAAATACATCCAACTGGTTGAGGAAGTCAAGGACATGTGGCATCAGGATAAATTTGACATTATACCGATTATACTATCAACTACAGGAGTCATACCACACAGTATCCAGCAGTACATCAATGCGATACAGCTACATCCAAACATATGTATGCAACTACAGAAATCTGTAATTATTGATACATGTTCAATTACCCGAAAGTTCCTAAATGCAATGTATCATATACCGTACAGTTAAAAGGAAGTCACACTTGATCAAGGTCCGTGTCACTTTCCATTTTTAACCAGACATAACGTCTGAGACAGGAAAAAGAAATAATAATAATTGTATAGAGACAACAGAACAAATCCACAGAACCGGCAGCCTGTTATCACTCACAACTATCTGTAAGTTCATACTGTACCAGATTTGTATGTGTTCTTAGCAGTTCGTACTGTACCAAATTTGTGTGTGTTATTAGCTTTTCCCTTAACCATGATTACCCACAAATCCATTGGGCAGAGACTGGAAACACTAAATACCACTCCCGTGGAACTACACCCTATATTGCTCAGCATTGTAATTGTACAAGATGAACCCAACTTTACTAACAAAATTTTGTAAGTTGTTAAGGGATATTTTCTGAGCATTTTTTCATAAGGGACCCACAATGTTTGATAGCTCATTACTGAGTAATAATGTAATTATGATGTGTTTTGTTTGTCACCCCATTTACGTTTGTTTCTGCAGAAATAACTTCATAACATTAAAAAAGCCTACAGTATGAATTCACTAAAATATACAATACAAAACTCAAGTTTCTCATAGGCATCTACATGAAGATGCAAAAACTTTAAAATTTGGTTGCCATCACTGCAGGAACAGCTGAGCATAGTATCTGCGTGCACTCTTTTATTTTGTTCAGTGAACCCATTCACAAAGTTCAGTAAACATATCCCTACTGCTGTGAATCACTGTTCATGTATAACTAACACTGCCAGAAAAACAAACCTGAGACAGAACCAGACAGAGCCAAATGCAGACTGAGAGTAAAGAGTAAAGTGGGCATTACTGTCGTCATGGAGGTCTCCAGTGCCATATTTTAGATGGCCATCTTTCCTTGGGCATCCTTCTAAGATGTCCATTCCATGTTAACCATTTATTTTCACTTGTCTCTACAATATCCGTTGTAACTCTGATCTGTTCTGGTAACACTTCATTTCTTATTTTGCCACTTCTTGTTACACTATGTGAGCAGAAGTATCCGGACACCTGTCTGAAAATGACTTAAAAGTTCATGGCGCCCTCCATCGCTAATTCTGGAATTCAATATGCTGTTGGCCCAGCCTTAGCCTTGATGACAGCTTCCACTGTCGCAGGCATACATTCAATCAGGTGCTGGAAGGTTTCTTAGGGAATGACAGCCCATTCTTCATGGAATTCTGCACTGAGGAGAGGGTGTCAATGTTGGTCAGTGAGGCTTGGCACAAAGTCGGCATTCCAAAACATCCCAAAGGTGTTCAATACGATTCAGGTCTGGACTTTGTGCAGACCAGTCCATTACAGGGATGTTATGGTCGTGTAACCACTCCCCCACAGGCCGTGCATTATGAACAAGTATGCACCACATAATGTACTGGAGAATGATGAATACAAATTATACTGGAACAGAACCATTATAACAGATAAAACAACACCACATAACAAACCTGACATCATACTCACCAATAAAAAGAGGAAATTAACACAACTAATCGACAGCGAAATGCAGGAAGATCTGCAGCGGATAGGCACTTGGTGCAGGGAGTGGCAACTGCCCCTTAACATAGACAAATGTAATGTATTGTGAATACATAGAAAGAAGGATCCTTTATTGTATGATTATATGATAGTGGAACAAACACTTGGTAGCAGTTACTTCTGTAAAATATCTGGGAGTATGCATGCGGAACGATTTGAAGTGGAATGATCATATAAAATTAATTGTTGGTAAGGCGGGTACCAGGTTGAGATTCATTGGGAGAGTGCTTAGAAAATGTAGTCCATCAACAAAGGAGGTGGCTTACAAAACACTCGTTCGACCTATACTTGAGTATTGCTCATCAGTGTGGGATCCGTACCAGATCGGTTTGACGGAGGAGATAGAGAAGACCCAAAGAAGAGCGGAGCGTTTCGTCACAGGGTTATTTGGTAACCGTGATAGCGTTACAGAGATGTTTAATAAACTCAAGTGGCAGACTCTGCAAGAGTGGCGCTCTGCATCGCGGTGTAGCTTGCTCGCCAGGTTTCGAGAGGGTGCGTTTCTGGATGAGATATAGAATATATTGCTTCCCCCTACTTATACCTCCCGAGGAGATCACGAATGTAAAATTAGAGAGATTAGAGCACGCACGGAGGCTTTCAGACAGTCGTTCTTCCCACGAACCATACGCGACTGGAACAGGAAAGGGAGGTAATGACAGTGGCATGTAAAGTGCCCTCTGCCACACACCATTGGGTGGCTTGCGGAGTATAAATGTAGATGTAGATGTAGAACAGGTACTCGATCGTGTTGAAAGGTGCAATTACCATCCTCGAATTGCTCTTCAACAGTGGGAAGCAAGAAGGTACTTACAACATCAATGTAGGCCTGTGCTGTGATAGTGCCACACAAAACAACAAGGGGTGGAAGCCCCCTCCATGGAAAATGCAACTACATCATAACACCACTGCCTCCAAATTTTACTGTTGGCACTACACACACTGGCAGATGACATTCACCGCGCATTCGCCAAACCCACACCCTGCTGTCAGATCGCCACATTGTGTACTGTCATTTGTCACTCCACACAATGCTTTTCCACTGTTCAGTCATCCAATGTTTATGCTCCTTACGCCAAGTGAGGCGTTGTTTGGCATTTGCCAGCATGATGTGTGCCTTATGAGCAGCCACTCAACCATGAAATCCAAGTTTCCTCATCTCCTGCCTAACTGTCATAGGATCCTTATGCAGTTCGAAATTCCTGTGTGAATGGTCTGGACAGATGTTTGCCTATTACACATTGTGACCGCCTTCAACTGTCGGCGGTCTCTGTCAGTCAACAGATGATGTCAGCCTGTATGCTTTTGTGCTGTACATGTCCCTTCTCATTTCCACTTCACTATCACATTGGAAACGACCTAGGGATGCTTAGGGGTGTGGAAATCTCACATACAGATGTATGACACAAGTGACACCCAATCACGCGTGACGACGTTTGAAGTCTGTGAGTTCCGCGGAGCGCCCCATTCTGCTCTCTCATTAAGTCTAATGACTACTGACATCACTGATATGGAGTACCTGGCAGTAGGTGGTAGCACAATGCACCTAATATGAAAAACATATGTTTTTGTGGGTGTCCGGATACTTTTGATCACATAGTGTACTTCACAACTTCATCACCAAAACTCCACTTCCATTTCTTGTAATTTCTTCCCATTTATCCTGGAAACTTTCCACAGTTGAGCACCATAGAAAGCAATGTTCTCAACTATAGTTTTGTATATCCCACTTTTCAAATTAATTGGTGTTGTTTGATTCCAAATAATAGGGTTTAGCAGCTTAATTCACACCTTTCCCTTTCCTATTCTATGCTTTATTTCTTTATTGATTCCACCTTTATCCAAAATGATTGTCCATAATTATTTATATGATTGACTACACTTTACTGTGGATCCATCATCCATAACAAGATCCCTTCCTGTACCTCCGACAAGGAAGTATTCTGTCTTTGTAAAGTTAATTTTCATGCCCCACTGCTCATATTCTTCTTTAAGCTTTCTTAACATGTATGACACATCCTCATCTTCCTTAGCAAAAGTGAGATGATTGTCAGCGAAATATGGGGAGAAAAGGATGTCATCACCTACTCAATTGCCATGTTTTTGCACTTTCTTATCCAATTTTCAAAAATACAGGGAGTACATAAAGACCGGGAACACTTTCAATTATTTATTGCACAAGAACCAAACATTATACATATAGCATAAATATGTCATTTTGAAAAGAAACCCTGAAAGGTTTTTTTTTCCATGTATACTGCCACAGACTAGTTTGGTAATTTGCCAATAATGAGCGACTACACCATAACACCACTGCCTCCAAATTTTACTATTGGCAGAAACATGGCGAGTTCAGGTGTGGATCGAGCTTTCTGTGTGTTGGAGTTCGACAAAAAAAAGTATGCTACAGCTGTTCATCAGATATTGAGAACCAAGTACGGTAAGAAGCCACCAACAAGGAAGCCATTTACCACTGGCACAACAAATTCATTACGTCAGGTTGCTTGTGCCCGGCAAAGAGAAGCAGACGTCCCAGTGTGAGTGAAGTGAATGTGGAGGGACATTCATAAGGAGTCCAAAGAAATCGATGTGTTGTGCATCCTGTGAACTCGAAATGGTTCCAATGACAGTGTGAAAGTCCTGCATGTGAAGTTCGTGGGTACCTGAACACGGAGCTGCCGCATCGATGGATCGGCCGTGCTACAGAATGGGACAGCAGTTTCACGAAATGGCCTCCCCGATCACCAGATCTCACTCTGTGTGACTTTTTTCTGTGGGGACACATTAAAGATCTGGTGTATGTACTGCCTCTACCACGTGATGTAGCAGAGCTCCAGGAGAGAATACAGGAAGCGACTGTCACAGTCGACGATGCCATGCCGGCATGGCTATGGCAAGAATTTGGTTATCTTATTGACGTGTGCCAAATCACTCATGGTTTGCATATCGAATGTTTGTAAAAAAAACTTTCAGAGTTTCTTTTCAAAATGCAATATGTATGACATCTTTACAATGTTTAGTTCCTGTGCAAAAAATAATTGAAAGTGTTCCTGGACTTTATGTACACCCTGTATTTTAAAGAGGGTAGGCACTAAGCAGCATCTCTTGCTAACCTTAAGTTTCTGTGAGAGTAACTTCCCAACTTTAACACAACAAGTAAGCTTTCTAAAGCATTGTACATAAAATTTATGAATGTTCTGGTTATTCCTTGCTTCTCACATTCTACAAAGTGGTACATTGTTGTAGGCCTTCTGCAAGTCTGTAAAAACCGTCTCTCTCCAAGTCACGGGACAGTTGCTCGCCAATCACCTGTCTAATGGCGCAGATTTTATTGATACAAAACCTTCATGCCTGAAAGCCACTCTTTTCTTCTACTTCCTCAGTTTCTTTCTTACGTCTAGTTTTGAGGGTATTACCATATAGAGTCTGTATAGAATTGATAACTGTGATGTCTCAGTAAAGCAATCATTGATGCTTCCCTTTTTAAATACATTTGTGATGAACCCTTCTTTAAACTTGATAGGGATTTCCTCTCCACTAAGACAGAGATTAAATAGCTTTGCAAGATGTTCAAACAACATGTTTGGCCTAGTCTTCAATAACTCCATATATACAGCTCCAGAACCTGGTGCTTTGTCATTTTTGAATTGTTTAACTGTATCCTGTACTTCCAGTGTTGTTATCTCCTGGATTTCTGCGTCATGTACATTGCCTGCAAAGGGGCATATATCATGAAATTTGGATCAATCTTCTTAAACAGTTCTTTGTAGTATGTCTTCCCTCTATCTATACTCATCTGCTGTAAGTTTATACTACTTCTGTCCTTTATTCATAGCTGTCTTATCATCTTCTTTACTTATTTGTACTTTTAACTTCCTGTGCAGTTATTAATTTCTATACATTTAAAGTCCCACACAGCATTTTTTTGTCTGATTACTGCTTTCTTTGCCCCTCATGTCAGTGTTACATACCTGCTTCTATAATCAGTCTTATTGCTTGTAAGCCATCTGTTATAGGCCTCCATATACTCCTGCACTTTTGCAGCAGTATAATCATCCCACCAATCATTTCAAATTTGCCAGACATGTTCTCAGGTACTCCAAGACTTTCAAAGGCAGCATCATGAGTAGCTCTCACAATTGTCTTATACACTACTTCCACTGTTGTATCATCAGTCTGATGTAGCTTCTCATTCAATCTCAGCTTCTATAAGAAGACAATTGAAGGATCCTGCAGTAAATTTAAATTATACTGTGGTTGGTCCAGTTTCTCTCTATTCTCGTTCGTTATTTGATTTACCAGTTATTCTTCAGCATCTTTCTGTAGCACCACATTTCAAAAGCTTCTGTTCTCTTGTCTGAAATGTTGATTGTCCATAATTCTCTTCAGTGCAAGGCTATCCTCCAGACAAATACTTTCAGAAAAGACTGAGTGAAGTGGCACAATGGTTAGTACACACAACTTGCATTTGGGAGGATGATGGTTCAAATCTGTTTCCAGCCATTCAGATTTAGGTTTTCGGTGATTTCCCCAAATTGCCCCAAGTAAATGCCAACATGGTTCCTTTGAAATGGCATAGCCAATTTCTTTCCCAGTGACCTTGACCTTGACAGTGTGTTAAACTCTAATCTTTCCTCCTTTCTTCCTTCAGAAAAGACTTCCAAACACTTAGATTTAAGTTCGATGGTAGCAAATTTCATGAAACATGTTTTTAGGAAATGTCAGTGGTCATAAAAATGATTAAAAACATAACACAGTCTATACTACATAAAACATTTTATTTTAAAAAAAGGGTGACCAGTTTCAACTAATACCTGACCATACTCAGACCGTTACATACTCCATGCTGACTGCTGGAGCTGGTGGCGTGGAACACTAACTGCTCTTGTCTAGTGTGAAGAACAAGAGTCTAGACTGTTTCTATTTTATTTTTAATAACAGATTTCTCTTTCTCAGAAATGCTCTTCTTGCTATTGCCAGTCTGCATTTTATATTCTCCCTACCTTGGCCATTATCAGTTATGTTGCTGCCCATAGTAGAATCTAGAACATTTTCTGAAGTGATATCTTAGGAACTGTATTGTGCCCGATGACCTCTTTTATTGCACATGAATAGATTCCAAGAGCTCTTATTACTTATTTTGATTAGATGCTGTGGTGAGTCAGTCTATTGTGACCGCTGCGCAACGGGAGAGTGAATGCCACCTGTTGGTGTTTCGAGCACATAACATGGTAAGAAAATTATGTAAGTGGAGCAGAGATGAATGGGCAATCTTTGTTGTGATGATATGGTGACAAATGGTGAAATCCTCTGACATAAGTGACTTTGACAAAGACTAAATTTTTATGGCCCAACAGCTTGGAATGAGCATCTCTGTAATGGCAAAGCTTGTCAGCTGTTAGTTTGCTACTGTTGTGAACATGCACAGGAAGTTGTTAATAGTGAAACTACAATTACGTAACGAGATGTTGGTCGTCCACACCTCATCACAGGATGTGCAGGCCTCTGACCACCTCGTTCTGTGCTGAGGCATGGAGATCAGGGGCTTGCCCACTCTGTAAAACAGGGTATATGGTGCTCTGTTGCAAATCTGAAGACAGAATACAATGCTGGTGCAAGCGCAAATGTTTTAGGGCACACGAGCACACCATTCAGTGCACATTCTTGAACATGGGGCTCCACAGCAGATGACCCCCTACATTTTCCCATGTTGACCCATTGGTATTGCCAGTTAAGATTACAGTAGGCATGAGAGCATCAAGATGAGACCATGAATCAGTGGAAATGTGTCGCTTGATAAGATGAATCACATTATTGTTTCTCCAGGTTGACAGTTGTGTCTGGATACACTGTCATCTGTGTGAATGAGTGCTCGCAATATACAGAGCCATGTATAGAGGCCAAAGGTGGCAATATTACACTATGGGGGACATTCATTTGGGCTCCCATGGAACCTGCAGTACTAATTGGTTTCATCATGAAGGCTGTAGACTATGTAGACATTATTGTGGACCATCTACATCCCTTCATGCATGATGTCTTCTCCAATGGCAATGACGTCTTCCATCAGTATAATTGTTGATATCACAAGGCCAGAATTATGCTACATTGGTTTGAGGAGCAAGATAGTGAACACGCATTGAGGTTTTGTCCACCAATTTCACCTGACTTGAACCCTATGGAACATATCCCGGATACTATCGAGTGCCAGATCCTTGTCCACAAACTACTGGTCTGTAATTTACTGGAATTGCATGATGTGTGTAGACATCAAGTGCTGCATACCTCCAAAAAGCTACCAAGGACTTTTCAAATCCATACCATGCATAATGACTGCTGTATTGCATCCAAAAGTAGATCAACATGCTATTAAGCAAGTGGTCAGAATGTTTTGGCTCATCGTTGCATTTGGAAGTGCCATCTAAACAATCCCCTACAAAACCCCTTCCCCCACCCCACCCCGAAAAGGTCAATCTATTGCAGAAATTGACTCTAGCTCTAAATGTCAAAGAATGTAAATTTATCTTTATCATAGAACATGAAACAACATTATTTATGAGTTGCAAGTGCTCATGTACCTGCATGTGCAAATTATGTGACACTGATACTCATGACAGTATACTTTTAATGATCTGATGATGTCAGCAAACTGAAACTGGTCACTGTAGACTCTATAATAATGTGCGATCAAGATGAACATTTATGAATAATTCATATTACGCCATGATGGCAGGTGGTGCACATAGCAGGTATTGTGGATCCACGATACCTGCTCCATTCACCAACGCAGGCCATTATGGTGTAACATGATCTGAAGATGGTCACATTTGGATCAAAACCAGTTACCATCGCCAGTAAATAATTTATGAATAAAGTGCCAAACATGATTGTGGCCTCATTTATAAACTTCATGTCTTCAATTGATAAATTTCATGTGTGTGCTAATAATCTGTGCTGGTCAACACTTAGAAGGAGCATACCAAAACCTGTTTACGATGTGTTAATATCATTCTGCCCTCTTATGTTTCTGTCATGTAGAGACTAGTTTACAAAAAGTCAGTCTTTCCATCCCCCATTTAGGAATGGGACAAAAAGAAACCTGAATACACATACAATAAAAAGTACTCTATGGTATGCAAGGTACAGTGATTTTCAAGCTTTATATGTTGAGCAATGCAGTAATGTGGTGCATACTTCATATGCATATGTGCATTGCCGGGTCTTTATGCATCAGTTTAGGGATTTGCATAAAATCTCTACATGTTTTCAAAATGGATTTCCAAAGACTTTGTGTTTATAAAACTAGCTAAAATTGTGGAATTGATACTGTTCTTTGTGTCACTAAACTTTTCCTCTCACTGTTCATTTTGTTCACTCCAACTTCAATTCATAAAAAGGATTTATTAAAAAATCCTTCTCCTCTGGATTTTATTATTAATCTCTTACAATAATATAGTATTATCTGCAACAGACAGTAATATTTGCACTATAATCCTCATAGACAATTTTCATTTTCAGAATTTGATACTTTAGTATCCGGTGTGATTCAGATACCCCACCTGGCCTGAGTATCGATAGGAAGAACATGTCAGATATACTTGGGCTCCAGAAAGCAGCCATGAATTTCACCCACATGAATGGCTAGCATGTAAGATGCTGCCACCCTCTGACAAGTGTTAACCAGCACACACTGCAGCCTGGCTATTACTGACCTGTCTCTAACTTAGTCACTGAAACCTATAGTCATGTGCCATGGGATAGTAGACTTTTGACCTTGGCTGATATACATTCATGATTTGGATTGCTCTCTGGATTGTTGTATACACTTAAGAGGAGTCCATGCCATGTCGAGTTGCTATCCTACGCTGGGCAAAGGGAGGCCCAACACGATATTAGGAGGTGTCCATGACTTTCGTCACATCATTGTATGTTGTCCGACTCTTCTCAGAGAGTATTGTCTCGAAATTTCACTCGTAAACCTCTCCATGATGCACACCACCTCTCTTTTAATGTCTGCACTGGAGTTTGTTGACCATCCGCCGACTAGACAATCCCATGATAAACCCACCAGTCTTCGTTGGATCTTCTCTATCTCTTCTATCATTCCTATCTGAAAAGTATCCCAAACTGATAAACAGTACTCTACAATCAGATGGTTTTGAACCGCTTACTGTTTTTACATAAGACCAAAACTGTTGGGCCTTGCCCACTCATCTCGTATCGGGTGCCTAAGGGATGCTGCATTCTCGGAATGCTATACCACAATTCAAGCAAATAACATTAGTAGTTTTTTTTTCTAAACAGCAGATTTGACAATACTTAACTTGAATGTACTACATGTTGTCACAAGCGATGGGCGACAGGCAATATAATTCAGAGTCCCTGGCTATATCCAATGTTCCTGCAAGTTTGACACACAGTTTGTGGATCACTGATAACTGTTCTCATAGCACTCTCTGCGAGGCGAAGCTGATACTCCACTAATGTCAGCCTGAGGCTGGCAGGAGCAGCGCTTATATTTACTTCTTGCAGAGGTCGGCCCTGGCACGGCCGGTCTTTGTGAGTGGGCAATTGGCTGACGTCGCCTCACCACCTTCTATGGTCTTGCATTCTTCCTCTTCGTTCCGGCATTTGTGGTTACGCCAGAACATTCTTTCCCCCCAAAGCGATGGCCCATCGTTGTGTAGGGAGTGCGACCACGGTGGGGGAGGCAGGAGTGTGGACACATCGTTGGGCCAGAAGCTGTGGCTCAGGGGTCAAGCTTCCGGCCATACCCCGCCATCTGTCCTGCGCTCTGGCGAAAATGTCCCCCGGAAAACGACCAGAAGGGTACGCGTCCACCTTCTGCTGCCATGAAGCAGATGAAGATGGCGGCGACTGCTGCGTTGTGGGTGGGTCCGGCTCCATTGGTAGGACGAGAGGACGCAGAGGAGGAGAATACCCCATCTCAATGTGGTCGTCCCTCGGTGTCGTGATGACACCCTCTGGCACCTGCTGTGGCCGCGCTGTCCTCTGAACCTGTGAAGATGGACTGAAAGACCATCATGTATACGACAGAGGCGAAGTTTATTTTGATGGTAGCACTGCAAGCCATCGGGACCTGAAAGAAGATACATGCAAGCGCCAAGTCGACGGACGAGATCGCCTCGCGCCCACCGTCTGCTACCGCTAAAAACCCTGTGAAAGACAATATCATGCGGCGCGAAGCAATACTTGCGACCTTCCTTCAGATGCTGAGGAGGGTGGAGCAGTATCCGATGGTGGCGGCCGTGAAGCAATTCCACTGGCGATGGTCCATCTCGTGGGTACGAACGATATGAGGCAAGAAACAGTTGCAATGCTTGATCCCTAGTGTGAGCGGAGCAAAGTTTGGTCATCTGCTGCTTGAAGGTTCTAACAAAACGATCCGCATCACCGTTTCACTGTGGATGGAATGGTGCATTAGTGAGATCCTGTATGCCATTGCGTTCACAGGATGTTTCAAATTCATTGCACCTTAACTGAGGGCCGTTGCCTGTCACTATTACTTCAGGTAAACGTTCTAGGCAAAAAAAAAAAAAAAAAATCGATGATAACACCTGAACTGTGCTACGTGACGTTGTCGAGTTCGTTGAGACAGAAAAAGGAAACTTGCTATATGAGTCAACCACAGTCAACCAGCGAGTGTTCCAAAAAGGTCCCACAAAGACTGTGTGCACATGTTACCATGGCGATTGCCACTTAGGTGAAGCAGAGAATTTTTGTGGCAGAGCGGACTGATTTTCCGCACATGCGTGACACTGTGACGTAATCTGTTCTATTTGGACGTCCATACCCTGCCAAGTACAGTGTCGACGCACCAACTGTTTCGTACAAACAATCCCCCAGTGTCCTTGGTGGAGTAACTGCAACACTTCTTTTTGCAAAGCTTTAGGGATCAACACACATGACTGTCCACTATCATTTTGAACAAGATTCACATCTTTCTGTTCAGCGAGGCTGTGCTGACGTACAAAGTATCGTCGCACTACAGAGCTTTTTATGCTATTCAACGAGTGAGGCCAAGATGTGCGATTATAATTGAGCAAAATGTTCAAATCTGAATCAGCGTCCGTGGCCTGTGCAATTTTCTTATAGTTCAGCGGAAACGACCGAAGCAATTCAGAATCCTGAGCATCGATGTGACATCAAGATGCAGCAGAAGCGTCAAAGACAGGGCCAATCAAAAGATCTGAAAGTGCGCCCGCATTAGTATGTTGAGCTGTCGGACGATACACAATATCACACTGCTACTGAGGCAAGAAGAAAGCCCGTCTTTGCACTTTTTGGACAGTTTGTACAGGAACCGGTTTCGTTGGATGAAACAAGGACTGCAAAGCCTTGTGATCCGTTACTAACTAGAATTTTCTGCCGTACAAATAGTGGTGGAATTTGATGACACCATACACAATAGCCAAAGCCTCTTTTTCATTTTGTGAATAGTTACGTCGAGCTTTGGACAACACTTTTGATGGGAAAGCAATAGGCATGTTTTTATCACCAATTCTGTGCGAAAGCACTGCACCGATTCCTTAAGAGGAAGCGTCAGCTTGCAATACAACGGGTTTGTCAGGATCAAAGTGAACTAAGCATCGATCATTGAACAATGTATCTTTAAGTTTTTGAAAAGCTACTTGGCACTCATCTGTCCAAACAAAGGGGACATTCTTGTCGCGCAAGGGAGGAGCTATAATTTGTGCAGCATTCGGTATGAACCGAATATAATTGTTCATTTTCCCTAAGACTGACTGCAATTCTGTGACATTGCAAGGAACTGGCAAGTCTTGTATGGCTAACAATGCAACTGAAAAGGATGTATACTTTGACTGTTTATGACATGAGCAAGATACTGCTACTTAGGTTTACAAAAATTGCACTTGTCCAGTCTACACTTCAGTCAGGCACCAGATAACACACGAAACAAAGCACATAAATCTGCAATATGTTCTTCAGGTGTCCGACCTGCTACTACAATATCGTCCAAGTTTGAACAGTTTGGCACTTGTGCAGTCAGCTGTTCCAAATATCATTGGGAAAATGGCGGGTGTGCAAGCACTGCCAAAAGGCAAATGCAAATATTTAAACAAGTCCAAATGAGTATTTACTAGACACACTTTTTGAGATTCTTCATCGAGTGGTATCTGAAGATATGCGTCACGCAAATCAGTTTTTGAAAAGTAGCGTCCAGCGCCTAATTTGTCCATGAGATCTTCTGGGTGTGGCAATGGATAAGTATCAATAACAGTTTGTGGGTTGACTGTAGACTTGAAGTCAACACAGAGGTGAATGCGACCTGAAGGTTTGGGGAGCAAACCCAGTGGACTTGCCCATTGACTAGCTTGTATGAGCGCAATAACCCCACAATCTTGCTATTCTTTTCAGTTCAGCAGCGACTTTGTCCCGTAATGCGATGGGAACAGTTCTGGCCCGGAAAAATTTCGGCTGATCATTGTGTTTCATAGTAATATGGACAACAAAATTGTTAGCTCTGCCTAAACCTTCAGAAAAGAGTTCTGGAAATCCTTTTAGCAAGCTAGCTACACTGTCTTTTGCACTGCATGTGGATACTGACAAAACATTGTCCTGAATGTTAAAGCCAAACAAATTAAATGAATCAAGACCAAATATGTTCTCACACTTGCGTGATTTTAGCTCTGTAAAAGTCACTGTTTGCGTATGCGAGCGATACATAGCAGGCAAATTACATGTTCTGAGAACGGGAAGGTTTTGTCCATTACAAGCCGTCAGTTGCGTGCTGGTTTTAGACAGGCCTGGGGAGCCTAACAGTTCATATGTGTGACGATTTAGCAATGTGACAGAGGCACCCATGTCCAATTGAAATTTGCCACAAATGAGTAAATGAACAAAAAGTTCGTTTGACTGGCGTATCACGGTCGCAGGTTCGAATCCTGCCTCGGGCATGGATGTGTGTGATGTCCTTAGGTTAGTTAGGTTTAAGTAGTTCTAAGTTCTAGGGGACTGATGACCTCAGAAGTTAAGTCCCATAGTGCTCAGAGCCATTTGAACCATTTTTTGACTGGCGTATCACTAACGAAATGCATGCTTGCTAGTTGCAGTCTTGGAGTATACTGCATTAATGACATAGGCCTTGTGGCAAGAGTTTTGTGAGTAGTCTGAATTCTTATGTTTGTTCCATTGCAAATACGGATTGTACATGTCCTTTCCTACCACAAGCGTAACACTAAGCTTGTCAGGAGGGGCAGTCTTGGCGTTTGTGCCGTAACACCTAGGGCAAGACTTAATTTTGTTACCCTGTATAGCTGTCTGTTTAGCAAACTCCTTATGCGGCGTGGAACGTTGTTTAGTTGGCACGGCTAACGCACGCTGTCGGTGCGTAATGGGGCGATCACAAGCAAGGAACTCAACCTGACAAGTAGCTGGCCGCTCAAATGTATGAGCTGACAAGGCACCAGAATCGTACTGATCTAGTACTTGCACTACCTGCTGAAATGATGGACCTGACTGTTTCAAAATCCGTTCTCTGATTTTGACGTCAGGCACATTGTACATGATCGCATCACGCAACATAACGTCTGAATATATATCACCGCAAGCACATTTGAATTTGCATTTCCTTTTCATACCCTGCAAATCAGTTACCCACTCGTGATAAATTTGTTCTGACCATTTTTTGCACACACACTTAACGAATGCCATCCTGACACACCAACACTTCCCTGACTTTTGGAAGGCGGCCAAGGTCCTGATGTTCAGGAAGCCAGGGAAAGACCACTCCCTCCCACAAAATTACCGACCCATCAGTCTGCTGTGTTCGCTCAGCAAGATTGTTGAGAAGGTAATACTGAAATGTATCACTAGGCATTGCATCGCCAACGACACCCTAAGACCAGAGCAATTCGGCTTTAGGAATCACCACTCGACAACACAACAACTCCTCCGCGTAGTCGAACATATAACACACGGCTACGACATGAGCAAAGCCACAGGGGCCGTGTTCCTAGACATCGAAAAGGCTTTCGATCGTCTCTGGCACAACGGACTCATACGCAAACTAAGCGAAGCTGGATTCCCAGACGGACTCGTACGTATCATACACTCATATCTCACGAACAGATGTTTCAACACTAACGTGCAGGATAAACAATCAACACAACACGGTATCCAAGCTGGAGTACCCCAAGGGAGCATCCTAGGGCCCATCTTGTTTAACCTGTACATTAATGACTTCCCAGCGACACAAAACACGACGTTAGCCGTCTACGCGGATGACACAGCCATCCTCGCACAAGACTGGAAAGCGTCGAACATCAATTCACGAATACAGACAGCACTCAGAACAGCTGAGCCTTGGTTGGAGCGATGGCGTATTAAAGTAAACGTCGACAAGTGCGAAGCAGTTCTGTTCACACGCAGACCGAAACTACTGCGCAAACACCAACACTGTAGACCAATAACACTACATACACGCCCAATACGTTTCCGAGAGAAAGTCAGGTACCTTGGTATCTGGCTGGACCGGAAACTTACATGGAGGGACCACATCGAATACGTTGCCAACCGAGCGCACGCGAGGCTCAAACAGCTCTACCCAATGCTCAACAGGGAAAGCACACTGAATAGGAGGGTGTCGAGGTCCTTATACATGACACTGATTTGACCTCTGATGACGTACGCAGCTCCCGTCTGGGGATATGCAGCTCCCACACGACTGCGCCGCCTGCAGATCATACAGAACAAGGTGCTACGAATCATTAGCAATGCTCCACGCTACACACGCACCGTGGATCTTCACCATGAATACCGCCTTGATACCCTCAAGGAAGTATTCAAAAAACACGCCACACGACTATACAGGAACTCGAGACGCTCGAACAATCCTTTCATCGTCACTCTGGGAAACTACGATCACAACCACAGGTGGAAACACAAGCGGCCAAAGACACTGCTAGCTAGGTCATAGCCACCTATGGTAAACTAACATACGCAAACAGCGACAAACGTCGGCAAGCCCCTGCATATCAGCAACACTGACTGGCAACTACCAGCTGCTATTAGTGCCGACCAACAGGCCACAGCAGGGACACCGACGAGCTCGCCCACAGACGCACAAACAATCTGCCAACATTCCCTCACACTGTGCCTCCGGTATATGACCTATCGGACACAAGATCGATAACAAACCTAACTGTTGCAGGATGCTGACGCTGAACGAGGACTCTGTACCAGCACCCAGCGCCAGCCGCCGAGCAGCACAAACGCACAACGTCAAGGTATCGACATGCATGATACCCACTACTAACAAAGCCTATCCTTACACAACCTATCGCAGGCAGCAAGACAACTGCTACTGCTCTTGCCGCCCGACCTAACTTCCGCAGAGGTTTTATTTCCCTTGGCCCTTGCCTTGGCACTTTTTTTCCTCTGCCCTTCAAACCACTACCCTTCGTCAGATTTCGACCAATCTATCTCCAGATGAGCGCGTATTTTATCACATCCGCAAGAAAACCTAAATCGGGCAAGGTAGAAGAATCTTTTTTACCCATTCGCCAAGTGTACAAGTTAGGTGGGTCGACAACATATTCCTGTCATGTGACGCACATGCCGTCACCAGTGTCCTATAGAATATATCAGATGTGTTTTCCTGTGGAGGAATCGGTTGACCTATGACCTTTCGATCAAATGTTTTCGGTTCCGGTTGGAGAAGCACGTCCTTTCGTCTACTAATCGCACGGTTTTGCGATGCGGTCGCAAAACACAGATACTAAACTTATTACAGTGAACAGAGACGTCAATGAACGAACGGACAGATATAACTAAGCAAAAACAATGAAAGTAAAATTTTCGCTTGTGCAAAGACTTAAACCAAGGGCCTCTCCTTCTGCAGCTGCTCACGCTACCACGAGACCACGACGTTCCTGAGCTCACGTGCTCCTTGATGTTGCCTATGTAGCCCATGGACTACTCAGTTTGTATATTTTGCTTATTTTTTCACAGTTTCACACAACTTCTTCCTGTTTTCTCAATTGATCTGTGTTCGGTTTATCAAGGCCTATCCACTGTGCCAAGTTATAACTAAATCTGAGGGGGGTGCGATGGGAAGGTTCCATTGTTAGTGTATTGGTTTCTTGGTAGGGAGCATGTTATGTTGGATGGAGAGTCAACGACGGATGTAACAATAACTTCGAATGCGCCCCAGGGGATTGCATTGGGGCCATTGCTTTTCATGTTGTGTATTAACTATCTTACAGACAATATATGGTAGGTCTTTCCCATCCCTTAAGACCGTGCTTGGAACGTGCTTGTTTAAAGCATATTGTACCATGCTTCTCATTTTTTCTATTCATGCTTATTTATCAAATGTAAGATTGTAAGGGGTATCAAGCGAAATTTGTGACTGGCTTGATGATTTATTTGTAGGGAGGGCACAGTGCGTCATGTTGGGTGAAGAGTCAACAACAGATGTAGCAGTAACTTCGAGCGTCGTCCAGGAAATTGCATTGGGGCCCTTTCCATTCATGTCGTGTAATAACGATCTTGCAGACAATATTACTACTAACCTCACTCTTTTCACAGATGATGCAGTTATCTATAATGAAGTACCGTCTGAAAAAAAAACTGCACAAATAGTCAGTCAGATTATAATGATATTCCAAAGTGATGCAAATACTAACAACTTGCTTTAAGTATTCAAAAATGTAAAATTGTGCTCTTCACAAAATGAAAAGACATAGTATTCTATGACTGCGGTATCAACAAGTTATGGTTGGATCAGTCAACTCATACAAATACCTTGACGTAATAATTTTAAGCAATATAAAACGAAATCATCAAATATAGCTCACCCGCAGATAAAGCAAGTGGCAGACTTCGCTTTAATTGTAGAATACCAGGGAAATGCAATCAGTCTACAAAGGATATACCTTACAAATCACTCATGCGACCCAGTCCAGAATATTGCTCAAAAGAATGGGACCTGTAACAAACGGGATTAACAGTGGATACTGAATTTATACAGAAAAGGCCAGCATCAATGGTCACAGGTTTATTTGACTCTTGGGAGAGTGTCACAGAAACTCTGAAGTAACTGACCTGGCAGACACTTGAAAACAGATGCAAACTATTCCGCGAAAGCCTACTTACAAAGTTTCAAGAACAGGCTATAAAATATTTCTCTGGGAATATATCACAAGCCCCTACCTATTGCTCCCATAGGGATCGTGATGAAAAGACTAGATTAATTGCGTCACGCACGGACGCATTCAGTCAGTCATTCTTCCATGCTGCATACATAAATGGAACAGATAGAAGCCCTTATAACTGTTACCTGAATCTTCTCAGGAAGGAATTACAACAATTCCTTTCTTGTTATTCTCTCGGTAAAGGATTTTGTGGATGGCTTGTGGTCCGCCGGTGAAAGCGATAGTACAATATTCCATATTTACGAACTTCCAGCATGCTGGAATAATTGCAGGTCAGCAACTTCCATTAATCAGTACAACTGAAACCAGCCAAAGTCGTAAATTTCACTTTTTTTATTTATTTACTTGATGACTAGTTTCGAGATGAGATCCATTTTCAAAGTGGGGTCAACGGAGGCGTCCGATACTACCCGTCGGCTTTGGGCCGTGACGTAAGGGTGTTGTGTTGTGTGACGTCATGACGGTGCGGAGTTTAGTTTATGAGTGTGCTATGTTTGTACATGTCGTCTTCTTGCGGTTGGTGGTGTCCTCTGGTGGTGTATTTTGTTCATTTGGGTGTAGCAGCTTGCAGTGTACATTTATCGGTCGTGACTGTTATAGAAGAACGGAAATTAGTTTCAGTGAGTTAAGAATTAAGTTTCCGTTGCGTTTATGTTATTGCGGTGTCGTTTGATGTTACTGGTTTGCTGTTTGTCACGCGGTAAGTCGTTTAATTCAATTTGTGGCTTCTTTTGTTAGATATGGATATGGCTTCTAAGTTTAATAATGCGCGTCTGCGGGCTGAAATGGGGCACGACATGTTGTCCGACATTAAGTTTCTGTAACTTTTTGAGCTTGTGACGGAGATAGTGAAATGCGGCGTATGCAAGCAGAATATGCGAGTTGGGGGTAGTGTGTGGCGCCGGAACTTTTTTATGGTAAGTAGTCGTTTTTTGGGTCTATTGTTCGCGTGCTATGATGTTCGATGGGGTTTTTATGTGTTGTTGGGTCGGTGTTATTTACTGCATGTGTTTGTGGTTGATATTTTGGTATCGGCACTTGTGTTTGATTTATGTATCTTAAAGGGAAGTACTGGATTCCAATTTTTTTGGTATCGTCAGTTGGATTTGAGCTGCATACGTCATGGGAAGTGACCGACTGCAATTTGTTGTCGTAGCTATGTGTGTTTTGGTATTGTGAGCTGTTGTTGACCTATATAGGTTAAGGAAAGTGTTCGATTCCAATGTGTGGTCGTAGCCTTGTGTGTTTTGGTATCGTGAGTTGCTGTTGACGTGTTTTGGTATCGTCAGTTGCTGTTGACCTATATAGGTTGCTTTAGGTGTTGGTTTTTATTTTGTGGTATCGACAATTGCGGTTGAGCTATGTAGGTGAAGGGAAGTGACCGATTCCTGTCTATATTGTAAGTGTAGCAGACCTTGGGAATGTTGTGGTGTTTTTATGTCGTCGTTTTGTGTGGTTTGCGATCGTGGTGTGTCTGTATGTGTTTATATTTAGTTTGTCGCCACCCAAAAACCCCCAATTTCCCGCGCTGGTCTCGTTAGTCTGATTGTATTTTTGGAGAGAGATGATTGTCTTGGTTTTATATGCATTTTCGTGTTTGTTGTCGTTTATGTAATGATGTCATAGGTGCCATTTTGCAAACGTTGAGAATGGTAGTTTCCGCCATATTGGTGACGTCAAGGGGCAAAGCAGACGCGTGGAATTGGACGCTTCCTTATTGCCACGAAGTGCATATGAACAGTCACAGTGCATACAGATAATATCTGCATGCATTGTATTTTTGGAAAATCAAGTTTGACTACCTGGATGATTTGAAAATGGGTCCCACCCCGGAACTCATCATCAAGTAAATAAAAAAGTAACATTTGCAAATTTGGCTGGTTTCTGTTGTACTAATATTCCATACGTTTTGAGATGGTTAAAACTGAAATCGGCGAAGTCTCGCGATTGTCTCTTTAAGAAGGCTCAGGCGGGACTCCAAATAACTCACTTAACCCTGAAGCGATATCATGTCACCAATTAATCTGTTCACAAAGCTAATTCACATTTACGCGCGTAACGTGAGCACCTTCCACCTACCCTGCAGGCTTACTCAGGCTCGACTGACTGCCTCACTACTTTAGCGCCAAACCGGACGGTGGGCGCCAAGCTGTACTCTTCTAATAAGATGGTGCTTCCTGTCAGTGACTCTAACTCGCTGGCTCAAAGATGCATAAAGGTAGATACCATTAGTTCAGGATAGTATCGATATCTGCACCCTTACATCTTCTCACTACATGTTTCCGAAATCTGCAAGAATTAAGGATTTTCGGAAATATAAGGAGGATCCTCCATCTTAGTGAAAAGAAGAAGAAAACAACAGAATTGTCCGGCAACGTAATGGAAATATTCCAGAAATAGAAATATAATAATGGATTGCAACGGCCACCTCGTTTTCATATCAGTCGTTTGAATTACAGACAATATCTTGCAAGAGCACACACATCGCATCAACCTCTACCAACTGATAATTCTTACACTGTTTGTTTATACATGACATAAACTACATAAACTCTTTAAGAAATACCATAAATTTTACAATCGTATTTAGATTCAGTCCATTTCCAAATCTCTTGGAATATTGTTTTAAAAACACGTTAAACACATATATAAAAATTCAAAAGCAGATACTGATGAAATTAGCAAACATCAGAAACAGTTCACACTAGCAGTAAAGTATTTCTGTTTATGTGCAAAGGCATTAGTCTGGTGCTTTCCAAGCACCCTTACTTAGTGTAATAGTTGCATATTAAGCAAACATTTAAGACAAGATTTGACAACATGAAAGGATTTGAAAAACTCAGTATTGCTGGAAGGATATTCAAGAAAGAAACACCAGCCATTTCGTGCATTTAGTAGCACATCTTTTCACTGAAAACTTTATGCGCAGGGAGACACTACCGGTTACTATGGGAGCCACACACACGGAACACGCCACCATTGCTGCACTGTCAATTTGGCAATTTACTTACCTTCTCGCACTGATGAGTCTTATTGCACGCGAAGTCACGCGTGACGTCGTTATGACGTGTACACCCTATATCGAAGACGACATTGGCGGCGAATCGACTTTAGTAATCGTTCGAAACGCTAAACTGCAGTAGTCGTTTTTGCAGATGAATTAAAAGAACAGCTCATTATATCCTCAATTGGTATATTCACTGCTATTTTGGAAGCTATTGATGTCTTTATTTTCTTTGAAAATGCGAACCTACCAACTTTTAGACAAAAAGAGCTCACAATCTGCACTGTCAACAGTATATTTCTTTTTAAATGCGAAAATTGACGCCTAGTAGCAACGTCGTACGGAGTCCACGTTAAACTCGACGTAAGTAAGGAATTACCTTCAGAAATTCAGTTGTTAAAATTAATGATTGAATACATAGTATCCACCATGTTCTCAACCAATCACAAATATAATTGAAGAACTGCATCAGTGTGTCTGAAGTTGTCCCAATACCTTTAGTTTATTACTAAGGATTATTGAATCTGACCTATAAACACAGTTTCGAGGCCGGCCAGAGTGGCCATGCGATTCTAGGCGCTGCAGTCTGGAACCGCGTGACCGCTACGGTCGCAGGTTCGAATCCTGCCTCGGGCATGGATGTGCGTGATGTCCTTAGGTTAGTTAGGTTTAATTAGTTCTAAGTTCTAGGCGACTGATGACCTCAGAAGTTAAGTCGCATAGTGCTCAGAGCCATTTGAACCATTTGAACAGTTTCGAGATTTCCTTTCTGTGTGCCAGGAGCAGAATTTCTACTAAAAATACGCGACCAAACAGCTTTTTTCTCAAATGCCAGTTTCAAGTGACTATACCGAGCTGACAATTTGTGCAAATGGTCCTTTACATCAGTAAAACGCAAAGTTTTGTTAACATTACTCGGTTGACATTTACTTTCGACACATTTAAAAATTTGCAGGAGTACTTTCATTGCAGTTTCCAAATGATGATAAATACTGGATTGAACAATTCTATTTTCGAGTGAAATGTGATGAAGATATTAAGCTACCTGGAAAAATAATCTGTGGCATGCTATGCCCTTCTGGATCTATGCTTCCTATGCCCCTCTTCGCACGCCACTAGGTATGGCGCTATACTGCGCAACTGCAGCGCCGAGGCTGTTCGCTGCTCCGCTCAACTGATCCACGTCGTCCTCCCAAGGCGTCCGGCTGGTTCGATTTCTCCTCTTTCCACTACTTTCCTCCAGGGCTGCCGAAGCTCGGAACACTGTCAACGATTGCCAACCGCTTCCTTGGGCGAGATTTGCTTACAAGGAAAACTGCCCATTGTACCCGCTCAGATTTAATGGTCAAATGGCTCAGAGGATAGCACGTCAAAAACTGAACAAACATCAAGCATGAAAACAGGAAGAAGGTCTACCGACCTGTGAAAAAGAAGCAAAATCGAAACAATGATCGATCCAGGCTCAAGATGTGCAGCATCAAGCGAATAGCAAGTATCATGGCGTCGTGGTTGTCGGTCACCGTTGGACTGTGATACTGGAGATCTGTGCTCAAATCTCCCTTGTGTCCCATTTTTTTCGACAAAATTATCAACTTTCCTCCCAGTCAGGCTCTGTTCTCCTTCTGTAGTTTTGTCAGTTTTCATACTACACATTGGTTATACAATATGATTCATGTGGTAAGAATATACACTGAAAGGCCAAAGAAACTGGTATAGCCATGCGTATTCAAGTACAGAGATGTGTAAACAGACAGAATACGGCGCTGCGGTCGGCAACGCCTATATAAGACAAGTGTCTGGCGCAATTGTTAGATCGGTTACCGCAGCTACAATGGCAGGTTATCAAGATTTAAGTGAGTTTCAACGTTGTGCTATAGTTGGAGCACGAGCGATGAGACACAGCATCTCCGAGGTAGCGATGAAGTGGAGATTTTCCCGTACGACCTTTTCAAATGCGTACCGTGAATATCAGGAATCCCAGTAAAATATCAAATCTCTGACATTGCTGCAGCCGGATAAAGATTCTGCAAGAACAGGACCAACGACGACTGAACAGAATCGTTCAATGTGACAGAAGTGCAACCCTTCCGCAAATTGCTGCAGATTTCAATGCTGAGCCATCAGCAAGTGTCAGTGTGCGAACCATTTACGGAACATCGCCGATATGGGCTTTCGGAGCCGAATGCCCACTTGCATACTCTTGATGACTGCATGACACAAAGCCTGACGTCTCGACTGGGCCCATCATCTCCGACGTTGGACTGTTGACGACTGGAATCATGTTGCCTGGTCGGACTAGTCTTGTTTCAAATTGTATCGAGCGAATGGACGTATACGGGTGTGGAGACAACCTCACGAATCCATGAACTCTGCATGACAGCAGGGGACTGTTCAAGCTGGTGGAGGTTCTGTAATGGCGAGGGGTGTGTGCAGATGGAGTGATATGGGACCTCTGATACGTCTGGATACGACTCTGGCAGGCGACACGTACGTAAGCACCCTGTCTGATCACCCGCTTCCGTTCATGTCCATTGTGCATTCCGACGGACTTGGACAATTCCAGCAGGACAATGCGACACCCCACACGTCTAAAATTGCTACAGCATGTCTCCAGGAACACTCTTCTGAGTTTAAACTCTTCCGCTGGCCACCAAACTCCCCAGACATGAACATTGTTGACCATATCTGGGTCGCCTTGCAACGCGCTGTTCAGAAGATATCTCCACCCCTCGTACTCTTACGGATTGATGGGCAGTCCTACAGGATTCATGGTGTCAGTTCCCTCCAGCACTTCTTCAGATGTTAGTGGAGTCTATGCCACGTCGTGTTGCGGCACTTCTACGTGCTCGCGGGGGCCCTACACGATATTAGGCAGGTGTACCAGTTAGGCTCTTCAGTGTAGAATATAAGTCATGTAGTAAGAATACATTACCATCGCAAGTAAATGCGATGAATAATGAGAGCAGGCGATACGCCGCATAGATCTCTCTCAGGAATGGAAACAACAAATAAACGGGTGTGAACTATGTAGCAAAAAAGGAGTTCAAGACCAAAAACTTCCAAAACGGAACGCAAGAGTCATAACGCATGGTACTTCTGTAGAACAAATAGGAGGTACGTACATTTGGAGGTAACTTCCTTACATCCCGCTGTTGCAAACGGACGTTACACCACGAGACAGATTTGGATACAGAGAACAGACACATCAGTGGCCAGACGCACATTTCATAATTTTGTGAAAAAAAGGGCACGAGGTAGATTGGAACATGGCTCTCCACCTTCGCAATCCAACACCGTGTCCACATGCCATGGCTATAAAATATAATATGTTCAATGCTACACATTTTTATGGAAAATGCTTGGGCCGTTCAGTGATTCGATTTTGCTTCTTTTTTCACAGTTCAGTATGCCTTCTACTTGTTTTCGTGCTTGATCTGTGTTTAGTTTTTGACGGGTTATCCGCTGGGTCATGTTACCACTAAATCTGAGATAAGTGTGATGGAGAGTTTCCCTAGTTAGTGCGTACGGGCAGCAAATTGGAGCCGCTGTTGGCCTTGTTTGCGTTTCGATCTAATGGCGGTAACATCAATGCGTTGACGGTTGGTTGCCGTTGGGACTCCTTCCTGGTGTGGACGCCCGGTCGAATGTTCGTAGGCCATTAGTCGTGTCTTTGCAACAGGTGTGTACTTAAATTTTTCAGGGCACACACAAGTCGCACTTAGTATGTTTTATTGACCAATTTCGTTCTTTAATTTAACACGAGCATCACCAGAAATTCTGGAATTTACTGATTAAATTACACTAATTAAATCAAAGAGCGCAACCATTCAATAAAACATACTGAGCGCGACTTGTGGCTATCCAGAAAAACTAAATTTCAACAGTCGCTGTCTCCCCTGCAGGCAATGCGTGCTCTCGCTAAGGGTGTGTATGTGTTGTGTATATTGGAGTTTTTTTTTTCTTTATTGATTTTCAAATCCCCCCAAAGGGGGCGGGCTGGCAGCAGCTTACTACGCTGCTCTACAGCCTACAGACTTTTGTTTAAAAAAAGGAAGAAGAAAGAAACAAGGAAAAACAGGCGATAAAATGGTGATTTAAAGTGTAAAATGGCGTAAAAATGCGGAAAATTAAAACAGAAAGCAAAAGGGGTAGGCAATGTTGATAAAATACACAGGAATTAGACAAGTAACATAGTAGACACACAATTAAAAAAAACATGGCGACAGTCTGGTTTCTGTTCGCAAGAGATAAAAAATCACACCCAGCGACAGTATGATGGCTGTTCGCTACACTTCCCAAAAGACACAACATGGAACACTCACTGGAAAAACACACCGTAAAACACTGCACAAATATGGCACTCCCAATCAAAAGGCAGATGGGGGGGGGGACTCGAAGAAGGGGGAAAAACAAGGAGGGAGGAGAGGAAAAAACGAAAAGGGGTGGGGAACCTAGGAGGGAGAGGACTAATAAAGGGGGAGAAGGGCAGACGCGAGAGGGAATGAGAGGTGGCAGAGGAGGGAAATGTAAAAGGACTCGAGGGAGAGAAGGGGGCAGAGAGAGGGGAGGGGGGGAAGAAAGAGGATGGAAGTGGGGGAAAGGGAGCCCGGGAAAAGGACAGAGGAAAGAAGGGGGAGTGAGGATCAGAGTTGATAGGAGGGATAAATGGAGGGAGAGAGGGCATCATCCGGGAGGGGGAGTTGATGGAAGCCACCTTGGGAAACAAGATGTAGGGTGTAGAGATGGAGGGTAGGGGGGACACAACGGTGAAGACGTGACAGGGGGCGGGGATCGGAGAGGAGAGGAGCAACCAGGGGGTGAGGGGGTTCAAGTCGGCAGGAGGTGTAGAGGATGCTGATATGTTCGAGGAATAGGAGCAGATGGGGGAAAGGAATGAGATCATAGAGGATCCGCGTGGGGGACGGGAGGCGGATACGGAAGGCGAGGCGGAGTGCATGACGCTCAAGGATCTGGAGGGATATATAGAATTTGGGGAGGGGGGCAGATATCCAGGCAGGACTGCCATAACATAGGATGGGACAGATTAAGGATTTGTACGTGGGGAGGATGGTAGAGGGGTGCAACCCCCATGTCCGGCCAGAGAGGAGTTTGAGGAGTCGGAGGCGGTTGTGGGCTTTGGATTGGATGGAGCGGAGATGAGGAATCCAGGTGAGGTGACGGTCAATGGTGAGGCCAAGGTAGGTGAGGGTGGGGGTAAGGTGGACAGGACGGGCGCAGACAGTAAGGGAGAAATCCAGGAGCCGGAAGGAGCGAGTGGTACGACCTACGATGATGGCCTGGGTCTTGGAAGGGTTGAGTTTCAGGAGCCACTGGTTACACCATGCAGCAAAAAGGTCAAGGTGATTCTGGAGAAGGCGTTGGGACCGGTGGAGGGTAGGAGCGAGGGCGAGGAATGCGGTGTCATCAGCATATTGCAAGAGGTGTACTGGAGGAGGGGGGGTTGGGGCATATCTGCCGTGTACAGGAGGTAGAGGAGAGGGGAGAGGACAGAGCCCTGGGGCACACCTGCAGAGGGGTAGAAGGTGTGGGAATTGGCATTATGGATAGTAACATAGGAGGGGCAGTGGGAGAGGAAGGAGGCCACCAGACGGATGTAGTTGATAGGAAGGGCGTAGGTTTGGAGTTTAAACGGGAGACCGGGATGCCAGACACGGTCGTAGGCCTTTCCGAGGTCAAGGGAGACAAAAATGGCGGAGCGACGGGAGTTAAGCTGGAGGGAGAGGAGATGAGTGAGGGGGAGGAGTTGGTCATCAGCAGAGAAGGAAGGTCGAAAGCCTCATTAGGTGTTTGGGAGGAAGTGGTTGCGGTGGAGGTGGTGATGGATGCGCCGGGAAAGGATGGATTCCAAGAGCTTGCTAAACACAGATGTGAGACAGATAGGACGATAGGAAGAGGCATCAGATGGAGGCTTGTTGGGTTTGGAGAACATCAGGATACGGGAGGTTTTCCACAGGTCGGGATAGAAGCCAGTGGCAAGGATGACATTGTACAGGGTGGCAAGGATTGAAAGGAATATACTGGAGCATAGAGTGGAATATGTAGAGACCATTAAAGCTAAAGCTTTATCGTGAACGGGAATGTTTATGGCCCCCTACGAACTGCGATTATAAGAACAAACTGAAAAGGCGAGACGCTTGGACGGACATAACACAGCTATTAGAAAGTGAAAAAGAAAGAGCTGTCTTTATTGACGATAAGCAGAAATAAACACAGTCTAACATAACAGTCGCGACACTTCGCCTCGATTTTGTTGCCTACCGCGCCAGCAGCGCGCCAGACGGCCAGTAAATTAAACTGTGAGTTCGGTGCGTTCGTGAAAGCGAATAGTGGTTGTTTATTTTGCTTTCTACAATGGTTTTTACAAGCGGGACAGTTTGTAGCACAATAAATTGCAGCAACATCAGGAAGAAGACACCATAACTGTCTTTTTTTACGTTTCTTAAGGATCCTGAAAGGTCGTATATACCATCATGTTACTAAACTGTATCGCCAGGATTCACTTGCAAACTACATGTGTATTAATGATTAATGTTTCGTTTGAGGAGCAGAAAATGGATAGTTAATAGCAGATGAGAAGACCTTATGAAAAAAGACCCAGTTTACCTGTATAATAATATTAGGTTCTGTTCGTTACATTTCGAACAAAACCAGTTCATGAACGCAGACAATAATAAACTCGTGTGGAATGCAGTGCCCACACCGTTTGACATCCCCAGTAAGCCGCCTCAGCTGACGATGAAGAGGAAACTGCCACAAAGATTCGACAATCCATCTCTAAAGCTGTAAAACAGTCCTTTGACACAGAAGCAGCCAGTTCAGCTCTCCGTGTATCAGTGCTAGATTCGTGTGAATCGTCAACACGGACCTGCTTTGACGATGAAGTGGTTAGATTAAGTGCAGTTATTCGTGTATTACAAAAGTGTAATGTTTGGTATGTATTTCATTCACTTCTGTTGTTAGTCACTTAATTTTCTTTGCTTCCTTCGTGTGATGACATTATTTTGTTAGCACCTTGTTCACTGACAGATTGTTTGATGCTAGTCCCCAAGATGAAGGTCGTACTTGTGGTAACAGGCGACAATGACAAACACGGTAGGCCTACCGAACGATAAATGAGTTGTCAATCGCTTTTGCATGTAGAGGTACATGTCTGTGCTTCTTACATGTGAATATGTGTGTTTATATTCTTTTGATATCAACGAGGTAAGCTGCAATTCTATCCAACATCACAAGTGTTTCTTCACGAATGTGTTGTAGCTAGCCACACGATTCATGGTTTTTCTCCATACTTGCGCTTATTTTAAAATCATTTTTAGAAATACATATGCCTTCTGATACTACTAATTTCGTCAATTACGTAGGAAATGGAAGCAAAACAAACATTATTCTTAAGACGCGTCTGATGTTCACCTTATTCGCCGCTTGGAGCGCTAGTGTCGCCTCATCTGTCAAACGGTAACAACTTTTACAACTTTTACAGCAATGAGTATCGCGACTGTTACGTTAGACTGTGGAGATAAGCAACATTGGGAGTGACTATTATCTTTCTGCTGCAGGTAGAGCTTCCTTAACGGAAGCGTTATCTCTGGGAATTTCAGGGCATACACAATTCAATAACAACTAGAAATCTATAGCCTTCATTTGGAAAAAAAAAAAATAGATATATGAAGTAGTCCATATTCCAATTCAGCTTTAAGTTAGACATTACTCTGTCCCACCACACTGCTCCCTACTTTTCAAAAGAGAGGTCGTCCATCGGCGTCATTTCTTCTTCTTTTCTGATGACCAGCTTTTTGTAGTAAAATAAATGCTGCATATACGACGACTGTTATATCTTCTACTTCCCTTGTACTATCGACGGGTAAAATTGTAATTAAAACGCTACTTTGTAACAATAACAAAGCAGGAGCAATGTCGGCAAGTGTGGAGTGTGCTATCTGTGAAGAGTTTGAAGTACCAGTTCATTGAAATTGAGTGGTTAATTCACACTTCACTGGAGTGAAGCGTTCATTTGAACGACTCATTCACGAGCTCCCCATCACTAGTCGATGGTGTAGAACACCGTGAATCAGTAAAACGAAGTAACAGAAACGTATTGTAGTTTCAATGCCGAAGCAACATTTTATTGCACTTGCGAACTCGAGGGTTGCATCAGTATTAAAACACACAACGGTTTCTCTCCGACACACTCTTCTCCCCCTGCTCTGTAATGCAGTTTATAATAATTTGATGAGTACATATTAAAATAAGTCTGAGTGTGAGGACGAAAGATCCTCTCATATATGTAATTTAAACGTTAGTGAATTGTCGTCGATGATGTAGAACACCGTGAATCAGTAAAACGAAGTAACAGAAACGTATTGTAGTTTCAATTTTTTTTTTTTTTTCTTTATTGTATTTCAATTCCCCATCGGGGCGGGCTGGCACCAGCATATGCGCTGCTCTTCAGCCGAAAGACATAGAACAAAACAATAGAAGACATTTAAAAACAGCAAAGGAGAGAAGAAGGCGAACATAGATTTAAAATGGGAGAACATCATGGAAGGCAATAGACAAAGAAAAAAAAAAAGGGGTGACTGTAAAATGGAGATAAAAAACTGTTTAAAAGTAGCACACACAAATAGCCACACACTGCGACGATGAAAAGAACACAAGGCACAGTATGACTTGAGCATAAAGGTGTTGACGGATGGCATAGCACACAACGTAAACTGGCGGCGAACCTCAAGGCAGTACACAATTAAAATCACACCTCTTGACGCACACGAGAAACAGCACTAAACACAACACTGATGTGGCACACTGATGATGATGATTTGTCCAGCACTGATCGCAATGGAACACGTTTAAAGCAGCAGACACCATGCAACAAGTGTTCACACTGCCATCTGCTGATTATGCGGTAAAACAGGTTGGCGGTACACTTAGCTGCCGACAGATGTCAGGTTCAAACGTCTGCCGATCATGTGGTAGAGTAGGTTGGCGGTTAACTTACCTGCCGACAGCTGTCACCCTGAACTGCGCTATTTGACTTCTGGATATAAATTTCAGAAACGAAAGATTGTTATACTGTTAAAAACAAATTAAATTTACTTAAAGTTACACCCGTAACACGTAAAAGTAGATGATTTTCCTCAAAATTGGCAAAAATATGAGTGTTCTCACAATGGGTACGTACAAATAGGCCTATCAAGTACCACTTTCGTAAAATCGGAGTCAGTTCTATCTCACCGTTTATGGCCGTCCCATCGCTCTCACCCCCACCCTTAAGTACCTTGGCGTCACCCTCGACCGTCGCCTCTCCTGGACTCCCCATCTCCAGACAATCCAAGCCAAGGCACGTTCCCGCCTCCGTCTCCTCAAACTCCTTTCCGGCCGCACGTGGGGTCTGGACCCCTCCACCATCCTCCACACCTATAAGTCCCTTATCCGCCCTATCCTCTGTTACGCCCATCCAGCCTGGATCTCCGCCCCCCCTTACTTTTATAAATCCCTCCTAATCCTTGAACGCCATGCTCTCCGCCTTGCCTATCGCATCCGTCTCCCTTCCCCCACGCGGATCCTGTATGACCTTATCCCCTTCCCCCACCTCCTCCTCTTCCTCGAAAGGATACGAATCCTATACACCTCCCGTAAACTCGATCCCCCTCACCCGCTCGTCTCCCCGATCCTCTCCCACCCCCGCCCGCTGCCGCACCTGTACTCCCATGTCCCACCCGGTCTCCATCTCTCCACCCTCCTTACCCTCTCCCAAGGTGGCTTCCGCCAGCTACCCCTCCCTGATGATGCCCTCCTCCCCTCCATCTACCCCTCCTAATAACTTTGATCCTCCCGCCCTCCTCCTGTGCTTGCTCCTCCGGGCACCCTCCCTCCCCTCTCTCCCTTTTTCCCTCCCTCCTCCTTTTCTCTCCCCTCCTCCCCCGGGCCTCCCCTCCCCTCCCCTGTCCCTCCCCTTCCTGGCCCCGTCTCCTCCGCCATTGGCGTCCTTTTCTCCTCTCTCCCCCACCTCACCCCTGTTCCCCTCTTGGCAGGTCCCCGGACTCGCACACGCTACGTGGACTTTCGCGCGCCGGAGATCACTGCCATCAGTGTCTTGTGTGTGCCGTCGTGTTTAGTGTTCAGTGTTCACCGTCACACTCCATCGTTCGCCAGTGCCATCGTCTCCTTCAGTGTTCGTGCGTCGTCTCAACAGTTTGCAGTGTGGCTTATCGTCGAGTGTGAACGGCTCCGTGTTTGTTTCTCTATGTCTCCTGTTTATTGCCCACCATTTTGTAACCTTTATGCTTTTCTCCTGTTTTTGCTGTTTGTATCGTCTATGGCTGAAGAGCAGCGTAGTATGCTGCTGCCAGCCTGCCTGCTGTACAGGCTTTAAAATAACAATAAAGTAAAAAAAAAAAAAAAAAAAAAAAAAAAAATCGGAGTCAGCGGTTGAATGGGACCTACTGGTGGCTTTCAGCTAAACCCGAACGTTTTGTTTGGGAAAGCTATTTGGAATACAATTTTTGGAGAGAGGATGAAAGATCCTCTCATATATTCAATTTAAACGATGGTGAATTGTCGTCTATACGCTCTTACAGTGTCTGAGAGTTAAATAGAGCATGGTCGAAGGGGACAAAGGAAAGATAAACAGAGAAATCTGTCACATATTAAGAAGGGATTACATTTAATCTTGCTCGACATTTTCTCATGAAGCGCCCAAAAAAGTCTTTATCCGCCAAGTGAAACCTTATTTGTTGTATTCAGGGACTGAAAACTAGGGCTACCAACGAAATGCAGTCCAACTTTGTTACTTTTAAAATTTAAACCAAAATAGAATGAGTATGTTTACCACTGTTACAAAGTCTATATACCTACGTTAAGTAATTATTCAGAAGTTTTCCTGTAGATTTTATTTTTGTTGAGAATAATAACCCTCCAAATTCAAAACGTAAACTGTCACCTGCAGTCATTGGTACGATTTCAGGTAAAATCCCTCTTTATTTTCTTTGGAAAGCAGTTTTTGTGTCTGTTCACTCTTATACAATGGCTAGCAACTCGCGATCGCGTAAGAGTAGTGAAATTTGGGGTTTCTTCGCCGATTTAGGTGATGGGAAAGCAAAGTGCAATTATTGTTTCTTAGTGTATTTCATATAAAGGAGGAAATACATTTAATGTAGCGCGTCATGTTCGAGTGCTGCATCCAACAGTGCCATTGTCAGTCAGACGCTTAGCGCCCCCTGCTCCTGCATCTTCCGATATTTCTTGGATAAAAAACCCGCACAATCCGGAACTAACATCAGCAAATGCCAGAAGCGAACAGCAGTTGGTGCCAGAAAATAACAGTACCACTTCAGTATCAGAAAGCAGACCTCCATATCACGGAACATTACCCATGTATTTTCCGAAACCTCTTTCTAACAAAAGAAATCAGGAGATAGATTTCGCACTTCTGCAGACTGTTGTAAAGGATTATTTGCCCTTCAACATAGTGGAAAGTAAACATTTCCAAAGTTTTTTAGGCAAACTGAATGGTGCTTATAGAATGCCATCTCGGAAGACCATTTCCAATACGCTGCTACAGCAACAGTACGCCATGATGAAAGAAATTGTGAGAGCCAAAATTAATTCTGCGGAAGCGGTTGTGCTGACAATGGATGGGTGGACCTCAACTACAAATGAGAGTTTTTTGTCGGTGACAGCACACTACGTTAAAGACCTGGAGCTGGCGTCTTCCCTCCTAGAGTGCTTTAAATACGACGAAAGGCACATGTCAGAAAAACTCTCGGAAGAACTGCTACGTGTCACAAGGGAATGGGGCATTCAAGAAAAAGTCGTCTGTGTTGTCAGCAACAATGCTGCTAACATTGTGGCAGCTATAAGACTCACAGCCTGGAAACACATCCCCTGCTTTGCGCACACACTCAATTTAATTGTTCAGAATGGGCTTCCGCACATTCAACCCATTCTGAATAAAGTAAAAAAAAAAAAGTTGAATTTTTTAAAAGAAGTTCGCATGCCTGCACGAAACTGAAAAAGATGCAGGAACAGTTAAAAGAGCCAGTTCTGACACTAAAACAGGACACTGTTACAAGATGGAATTTAACCTATGATATCCTGCGAAGAATAATTGAGGTTAAGAATTCCCTAATGACAGTTATCACTCTGAATTATCCAGATCTTCCAAATCTGACTTCAGAGGACATTGCAAGTGTAACACAAGCCTGTGACCTGTTGAAAGTTTTCAAAGACTGCACTGAGGAAGTGTCAAGTGAAAATGTTGTCACTGCTTCTAAAGTTATGCTACTTAGTCGCTCGTTGAAAAAATGGTGTTGCAGGTTTGTTAATAACACTGAAATTCATGTAGACGTGCAACAGATGGGCGAAAAGTTAGCTGAAGACCTAAAACGACGATTTAGAAATATAGAGGAAAATTCCATTTTCGCGGAAGCAACTGCATTGGATCCCCGGTTCAAATTACATGGTTTTTCTGATATAAATTCTGCTGAGAAGGTGAAATTAAACCTGATCAGGCACTGTGAGAAATTTGTGGCGAACACATCCACTGCTATTGCAACAATCTCAGTTCCAACCACTGAATCAACTTCCAGTCTCTGGCTCGAATGTGATGAAGTGTTTTCCAGGCTGCAGAGTAATCCACACCCAAGAGCTGCTGCAATAGTGGAATTGGACAAATATTTACAAGAGCCCCTGCTACAGAGACAAGGCAATCCACTTCAGTGGTGGTCTGAACGACTGTCAGTATACCCCTCGCTCTTTGAACTTGCAAAAATACGACTGTGTATTGTCGCAACCTCCACACCATGTGAAAGAGTGTTCTCGAAGGCAGGACACCTTATAACTGACAGAAGAAATTGCCTGACAGGGAAAAAGGTGGAACAAATTATGTTTTTAAACGGAAATCTCTGAAGATTCACCAAATCCGTTGATGTTTATTCATAAATATATATGTGTATTTTTAAAAAAATTTAATTAGGACAATCCTCAAATTGACATTTAGTGTAATTTTTTCAATAATGTGTACGAGATAAACATTCCTACATGAACGATTATCTTTCAAGCGTGGATTCCACGCATGCTTCAGTTCCAGACTCACAAGGTAAGCATTTTATTTTCATGTTGGCTGTGCGTGCTCACACAGCCAGCCTCTTCGTTTGTATTTTAATATTCATTTGTCTGCAAGTGCTGCCAACGGTAGCTTACCCGTAGACGCGAAGTATAACTCCACAAATAGTCGCTGGTAATGATGTCAGCACTGCAGGAAGCAGCTGACGCTACCTTCCCCTCGGCCCTCATCGACTGTACCCCTCCTAACCCTATCGTTCCCCAGAAACACCGCGCGATTCGTCGAAGTCGACAGTAGAGGGAGGACTGAAGTGAAGGGACCAAGGGAGAATGAGTGACGTAGCGCCGATGTACTGGGGGAGGGAGAGGGGATGAGAGTGAGTGAACTAGAAAAAAGTGTGGAGTGTGCTATCTGTGAAGAGTTTGAAGTACCAGTTCATTGAAATTGAGTGGTTAATTCACACTTCACTGGAGTGAAGCGTTCATTTGAACGACTCATTCACGAGCTCCCCATCACTAGTCGATGGTGTAGAACACCGTGAATCAGTAAAACGAAGTAACAGAAACGTATTGTAGTTTCAATGCCGAAGCAACATCTTATTGCACTTGCGAACTCGAGGGTTGCATCAGTATTAAAACACACAACGGTTTCTCTCCGACACACTCTTCTCCCCCTGCTCTGTAATGCAGTTTATAATAATTTGCTGGGTACATAGTAAAATAAGTCTGAGTGTGAGGACGAAAGATCCTCTCATATATGTAATTTAAACGTTAGTGAATTGTCGTCGATGATGTAGAACACCGTGAATCAGTAAAACGAAGTAACAGAAACGTATTGTAGTTTCAATTTTTTTTTTTTTTTCTTTATTGTATTTCAATTCCCCATCGGGGCGGGCTGGCACCAGCATATGCGCTGCTCTTCAGCCGAAAGACATAGAACAAAACAATAGAAGACATTTAAAAACAGCAAAGGAGAGAAGAAGGCGAACATAGATTTAAAATGGGAGAACATCATGGAAGGCAATAGACAAAGAAAAAAAAAAAGGGGTGACTGTAAAATGGAGATAAAAAACTGTTTAAAAGTAGCACACACAAATAGCCACACACTGCGACGATGAAAAGAACACAAGGCACAGTATGACTTGAGCATAAAGGTGTTGACGGATGGCATAGCACACAACGTAAACTGGCGGCGAACCTCAAGGCAGTACACAATTAAAATCACACCTCTTGACGCACACGAGAAACAGCACTAAACACAACACTGATGTGGCACACTGATGATGATCAATACAGAGGATCTGCCAGGTTCAAGGAGATGAGGGAGACCTGAAGAAGGGAGGGAGGGGAAGAGATGGGGGAGGGGAATGGGGAGCGCGCGGAAGAGGGCCAGGTAGGGAGGGATGTGGGAAGGAGAGAGGCAAGTATGGGGTGCAGGGTCTCAGGGGAGGGGGGGATGGAGGAAAATAAGCTCTGGGAGAAGGAGGTAAGAGGAGAAGGGGGCCCTGGCGAGGGGGGGGGGGAACAAGGCCGGGTTGTAGTTGGAAGGAAGGGTATATGTCACGGCGAAGTTCGTCATCCGGGAGGGGGAGGCGTTGGAAATTGCCCTGATGAAGGAGATGGAGGGTGTGGAGGTGGAGAGAGGGAGGGATACAGCGATAGAGGCGCGGCAACGGGTGGGGGGTGGAGAGGAAGGAGGAAACCAGAGGGTGGGGGGGATCAACCCTGAGAACAATGTAAAGGATGCGGAGATGTAGGAGGAACAAGAGGAGGTGGGGGAAGGGGATCAGTTCATACAGGAGCCGTGTGGGGGAAGGAAGGCGGATACGGAAGGCTAGGCGGAGCGCATGGCGTTCAAGGATTTGGGGGGCCTTGTAAAAGCGGGTGGGGGCGGAGATCCAGGCGACACTGGCATAACAGAGGATAGGACGGATGTGGGATTTGTAGGTGTGGAGGATGGTAGAAGGATGCAATCCCCATGTCCGGCCGGACAGGAGTTTCAGCAGGCGGAGGCGGGAATGGGCTTTCTGCTGGATGGTCAGGAGATGAGGGGTCCAGGTGAGGTGTCGGTCAAGGGTGAGGCCAAGGTATTTCAGGGTGGGGGTGAGTTGGATAGGACGACCATAAAGGGTGAGGTAGAAATCATGGAGGCGAAAGGAGCGAGTGGTGCGGCCTATGATGATTGCCTGGGTTTTGGAGGGGTTGAGACGGAGGAGCCACTGGTTACACCAAGTGGTGAACTGGTTAAGGTGGGTTTGGAGGGTACGTTGAGACCGTTGAAGGGCAGGATAGAGAGCCAGGAAGGCGGTGTCATCAGCATATTGGAGAAGGTGGACTGGTGGGGGTGGCTTGGGCATATCAGCTGTATACAAGAGATAAAGGAGAGGGGAGAGGACAGAACCCTGGGGGACACCAGCTGTGGGATAAAAGATACGGGAGTTGGTGTTGTGGAGGGTGACATAGGAAGGATGGTGCGAGAGGAAGGAAGCGACCAGATGGACAAAATTGATAGGCAGGGCATAGGTTTGGAGTTTAAAGAGGAGACCGGGATGACATACACGGTGATAGGCATTTTGGAGGTCAAGGGAAACAAAAATGGCGGAGCGACGGGAGTTGAGCTGGAGGGACAGAAGGTGAACAAGGTTGAGGAGTTGGTCGTCAGCAGAAAAGGAGGGTCGGAAGCCACACTGGGTAAGGGGGAGGAGGTGGTGTTGAGCAAGGTGCCGATGGATACGGTGGGAGAGGATGGATTCAAAGACCTTACTGAAGACGGAGGTGAGGCAGATGGGACGATAGGAAGAGGCAGCAGAAGGGGGTTTGTTGGGTTTGAGGAAGAGGAGGACGCGGGAGGTCTTCCACAGGTCAGGGTAGAAGCCAGTAGAGAGGATGACATTATAGAGATGGGCGAGGACAGTTAGGAAGGAATAGGGGCTTTCTCGAAGGTGACGGTAGGTGACACAGTCGTGACCAGGGGCCGTGTTGCGTTTGGACTGGAGGAGAAGTTTAATGTCTTCTGCTGTGATGGGAGTGTTGACGTCGGAGGGGGGCAACTGCCCCAAGTACTGGAGACTAGGAGCAAGTGGAGCGACTGAGGTATCAGCACGTTCCATGGCGGTGGGGAAAAGAGAATAATCAAAGTGGGGATCATCGGGGATGGAGAAGACCTCGGAAAGGTGGGAAGCGAAGTGGTTGGCCTTACTGAGGTTGTCTGGAAGGGGGCGATCGTTATGGAGAAGGGGGTAGTGGGGAGCGGAAAGGGAACCAGTAAGACGATGGAAGGTGGACCAGTACTTGGAGGAGTTGATAGGGAGGGTGGCATTGAGTCGTGTGCAGGTCTGGCGCCAGTCCCGGCGTTTCGTTGCTGTAATAAGGTTCCGTACGTGTCGCTGTATTTGCCGGTGGCGTTGGAGTGTATCCCTGTCACGAGTGCGGAGGAAGGAGCGATAGAGGCGGCGGGATTCACGGAGGAGGAGGACAGCCCACGGAGGGAGAGTGGGACGGTGTGGGTGGATGGTTTTAGTAGGAACATGGGCCTCCACGGCGTCAGTAATTACCGTCTGAAGGAAGGATGAGGCGCGGATGATGTCGTCAGGATGGCGATAGGTAAGAGGGTGGCTTTCGACCTGGGTGGAGATGTAGTCCCGGTAGGCATCCCAGTTGGCACAGCGATAGTCATCGACGACCTTGGGAGGGGGTGCAGGTTGCGGAGCCGGAGGGGGGCGGTTTGCAGACGTTATGGTGAGAAGGACAGGGAGGTGATCGCTACCTGTGGGGTCAAGGACGGCGACAGTGATACGCCCAAGGAGGTTGGCGAAGGCAATGACAACATCGGGGGTGGTGTTACTTTCGGGTCGGGTGTGCTGGGGAATGGGAACAAGGTCAGCCTGGTTGTGGAGAGGAACTGATGCCACCGCCGAAGGGCAGCAGGAGTTCGGCTATGGATGTTGAGGTCGGCGGCAATCACATAGGTGGAGAAGGTGTGGTCAATGTGTGAGATGAAGTCATAAGGAAGAGGAGCAGTGGAGCGGACATAGATGGTGGCACAGGTAATGGCGAGGGAGGGGAAGAAGACGCTAAGGATAAGGTGTTCAGTGGGGTCATTGAGGAGAGGTTGTGGCCAGACGGGGATATGCTTAAGGTGGCCAATCGCGACTCCACCCTGCGCACGAGGACCAGGAGCATCAGTGCGGTGGAGGATATAGGGGGAGGTGCGGATAGAATGGTGGGGCTGGAGAAAGGTTTTGTTCAAGAGGAAGGTGTCGACCTGGTGGTGGGAGAGGGTGTGCATGAGGAGGTATTTGTTGGAGCGGAAGGAGCGAATGTTCTGGAAGAGGATGCGAGACTCATGCCGCGCCATGACGGGAAGGAGGGGGGGAAGAGAGGGAAGGGAAGAGACTTAAACTAAGGTGTCGAGGCGGGTGAAGGTGAAGTGGGCTTGGTTGTGGGAGTAAGTGGCGAAGGTGTTCAGGTGGAAAACAGAGCGAGCAGCAAGGGATATTTGTTGGAAGGTGTGCGGGCGCTGAAAAGGGTGAATGTTTTGGAGTATGACGGTAATGAACCGGATGATGTCCTCGGCCGTGGGGGGTGGACGGAGGGAATTGTTAGGATGGACAGGAGGATCGACGGGACGAACTGGGACTGTAAGTTCAGGGGTGGCTGGAGGGGGTTTAGCTTTACACTTGTGGGAGTATGTGGGATGGGGGCCATTGCAGGTATTACAGGAAGGAGGAGCAGCGAGGTTGGGGCAGTTCTTGAGAAAGTGGGAGGCCTTGCAATGGGGACAGGTGGGGGGGTTTTTGCAGTTGGGAGTCAGGTGGTCATTGTACATCAGGCACCGCTGGCAACGGTAGGATTGGGGAGGGGATTTGGAGGATTCAACAGGGTGGCGACAGTGGTATATCAGGGCACCCTGGGTGAGGAGATGGTCTATGGATGGGGCGGACTCTGAGAATACCCGCATGAGGTAGGTGGGACCAGAGGCATTGTGGATACGGCGGGCAGAGCGGATTTCCAAGTCCGGGTGGGAGTTCAGTTCTACCAACACTTCATCCTCTGTGATCACCGGGCTGAGCTTGGTGATCACAGCGGTGTAGGTGGGGGGGCGACGGGGAGGCTGGGGCTGACGAGGAGTGGAAGCAGAAAGGAAGGGTGTCAGAGAGGCGTGGGGGCCAAACATAACTCGTGGGAGTTTTCGCAGGAGGTCTGTGTGAAAGGATGGGGACGGGGACTTGATAAGGACTGAGTCCCTGCGGGGAATGGGTTGGGAGATGGGAGCACCAGGTAAGTACTTTCGTATTTCCTTGGTGAGGGTACGAGCGTCGAGGAACTTAGGATCGGGAGTTGACAGGACAAAGGTGTGGAGGGTGGGGGCCAAGGTAGGGGTGGCAGGAGGAGGGGTGGTGTCCATGGTGACGGCAGGGGGAGGGGGAGGTGGTGTTGATTTATTGTGGGAAGTGGCGGGAGCAGAGTCGGTAAGGACGCGCTTTTGGGGTTTTTTGGAGACTGGAGGCTGGGAGGAGGGGAGAGGGACGGGGAGGAGAGGGAGGTGGCGGGTGGCAGATCCCTGTCGCGTAGTGGAGGCACCGGGAGAAGCAGCTGGTTCAGTGGTGGCGATGGTGTCTCGGCGCGACGTGATGCGTGTGGGAGATGCAGAAGACGAAGCGACGGGGTCGGTGAGAGAGGGGAAGCCAACCACCTGAGGGGCGGCAGCAGAGGCGGCAACAGAGGCGTACGTGAGGGCGGGGGCAGTAGTGGGAGCTGTTGAGGGTGTGGAGGCTGGAGGAAGGGTGTAGAGGTGTGGGTATACAGCAGGGGAGGAGATAGGGGGGCGGGTAAGTGGGGGAAGGGAAGGGGAGGTGGAAGGAGGGAGGCCAGAGGCGGCACTCCAGGAAGTGACTGTGGGAGAGGGGGAGGGGGAGGTGTAGATGACGGTGGAGGTGGGAGTACTCATTGCAGATGAACGGCGACGGACAGATGGACTTGTAGCAGGCGGCGTCGGCGTCGGCGATGGGCAGCGGCGAACAGACGGACGAACAGCAGGCGGCGTCGGCGCCGGCGGCGAACAGACGGACGAACAGCAGGCGGCGGCGGCGGCAGCGGTTACGACGCCGGCGATGGACAGCCAGCAGGCAAGCGGATGGACGGACGGACGGACGGACGGACGGACGAACAGCGACAGCAGCAAGCGGCGGGCAGACAGACAGACAGACAGACAAACACACACAATCTTCGAAGACGGAGATTACACCCTGAGAGTAGCCCAGGCTTTGCAATCTGACGCTTTCGAAGGAGGGGATCCAACCCTCTAGATTTTTTTTTTTTCTTTATTGTAATTTGAACACCCCATACAAGGTGGGCTGGCAGCGGAAAAGTGTACTCCGCTCTTCAGCCATAAGTAGTACAATAAAAGTGAAATGGAGACAGAAAGGTAACAGACTGGCGGCTCAAAAAACAGTAGATACAATAATTAAAAAACATGAAGCCGTTCACACTCGACGAAACAAACAAGAAAACTGTCGGCACTATGCACAAACACTGACGAGTTAGACGACACATGTGAACGAAGGAGCGTGGACGGCGAAAAACACAGATGCACAAACATGACGGCACAGACACTAAACCGAGGGCGATGATCTCCGGCGCGCGAATGTTCACTATGCGTGTGCGAGTCCGGGGACCTGGCAAGAGAGGAGGAGGAGGAAGGGGAGTGGGAGAGGGAGAGGGGAGAGCAGAGATGCCATGGGCAGGGGAGAAAGGGGGAGGGAGGAAGGGCGAGGGGAAGCCCGGGGGGAAGAGGGGTGGAGGGAGGGGACGGTGGAAGAGGAAAGAGAAGGGGGGGAAGGGAAGAGAAGGGAGGGAGGGAGGGTGCCTAAAGGAAAGGACACCGGAAGTGGGGGGTGGGGCAGGGTCAAAGTTGATAGGAGGGGTAGATGGAGGGGAGGAGGACATCATCAGGGAGGGGGAGCTGGCGGAAGCCACCTTGGGAGAGAGTAAGGAGAGTGCAGAGATGGAGACCGGGCGGGAAGTGGGAATACAGGCGCGGCAGCGGGTGGGGATGGGAGAGGATCGGGGATACGAGCAGGTGAGGAGGATCAAGTTTACGGGAGGTATACAGGATCCGTATCCTTTCAAGGAAAAGGAGGAGGTGGGGGAAGGGGATGAGATCATACAGGATCCGCGTGGGGGAGGGGAGACGGATGCGATAGGCAAGGCGGAGAGCATGGTGTTCAAGGATTTGGAGGGATTTATAAAAGGTAGGGGGGGCGGAGATCCAGGCTGGATGGGCATAACAAAGGATAGGGCGGATGGGGGATTTATAGGTATGGAGGATTGTGGAAGGGTCCAGAGCCCACGTACGGCCGGAAAGGAGCTTGAGGAGACGGAGTCGGGAACGTGCCTTGGCTTGGATTGTACGGAGATGGGGAGTCCAGGAGAGGCGACGGTCGAGGGTGACGCCAAGGTACTTAAGGGTGGGAGTGAGGGCGATGGGACGGCCATAGACGGTGAGATAGAAATCAAGGAGGCGGAAGGAAGGGGTGGTTTTGCCTACAATGATCGCCTGGGTTTTCGAAGGATTGACCTTGAGCAACCACTGGTTACACCAAGCGGTGAATCAGTCAAGATGGGATTGGAGAAGGCGTTGGGAGCGTTGCAGGGTGGGGGCAAGGGCAAGGAAGGCAGTGTCATCGGCAAACTGGAGAAGGTGGATGGGGGGTGACGGTGGCGGCATGTCCGCCGTGTACAAAAGATACAGGAAGGGGGAGAGGACGGAGCCTTGGGGCACACCGGCGGAGGGGAAAAAGGTGTAGGAATCTGTGTTATGGATGGTGACATAGGAAGGACGGCGGGAGAGAAAGGAGCCAATCAGACGGACGTAGTTAATGGGAAGGGCGAAGGTTTGGAGCTTGAAGAGAAGACCGGAATGCCATCCGCGGTCATATGCACGTTCGAGGTCCAGGGAGAGGAAGATTGCGGAGCGACGGGAATTAAGCTGTTCAGAAAGGAAATGAGTGAGGTGAAGGAGAAGGTCGTCGGAAGAGAAGGACGGCCGAAAGCCACACTGGGTAACGGGAAGGAGGCGGTGCTGGCGGAGATGCTGGTGGATGCGTCGGGTGAGGATAGATTCCTGGACCTTGCTGAAGACCGAGGTAAGGCAGATGGGATGGTAGGAGGAGACGGCGGACGGCGGTTTGACAGGTTTAAGGAACATGAGGATGCGGGAGGTTTTCCACAGGTTGGGGTAGTAACCGGTGGACAGGACTACATTGTAGAGCCTGGCCAGGGTGGAGGGGAAAGAGACAGGAGCTTCACGAAGGTGACGGTAGGTGACACGATCGTGACCAGGAGCGGTGTTGCGTTTTGTGCGAAGTGTAGGCGGCATGGGTGACATCATCAGGGTGATGATAGGGGAAGGGGCGGGTATCGACCTGGGTGGAAAGGGTATCCCGGTAGGCATTCCAGTCGGCACGGGAATAGTCATGGACAAACTTAGGGGGAGGGTCAGTACGAGGGTCGGGGCGAGGGCGACGACCATCTGAAACGGTGAGGAGGACAGGGGGATGGTCGCTACCAATAGGCTCCAGGACATCCACCGTTATGCAGCCAAGGAGGTTGGGGGAGGAGAGGATAACATCAGGAGTGGAGTTGGATTCGGGACGGGTATGCTGGGGGATGGGGACGTGGTCGCCTTGAAGGGTGGAGAGGAATCGATGCCACCGCAGTAACCGGGCAGCGGAACGACTATGGATGTTGAGGTCAGCGGCGATCACGTAGGAGGAGAAGGTACGATCGACGTGGGAGAGGAAGTCGAAGGGAATAGGAGCGTTGGGGCGGACATAGATGGTGGCGCAGGTAACGGTAAGGCCGGGGAAGAAGAGACTAAGGAGCAGGTGTTCGGTGGGGTAGGGAAGGGGTGGTTGGAGCCGAACGGGGATCTGGCGGTGGTGACCAATGCCAACTCCGCCACGCGCAATTGGGAGGGGATTATCGGAGCGGTGGAGGAGGTAGGGCGAAGTGTGAATGGTGTGGTGGGGTTGGAGGAAGGTTTCATTAAGGAGGAAGGCATCCACGCGGTGGGTGGCAAGGGTGTGCAGGAACAGGTTCCTGTTGGCGGGTAGGGAGCGGATGTTATTGAAAAGGATACGGTGCTGTCACGCCATGATAGGGATTTAGACGAGGATGTCAAGGCGGGAGAAGGTGAAATGGGCCTGGTTGTTGGAGTAGGTGGCATACATCTTGAGTTGGAATATGGAACGGCCGCCAAGGGAGATCTGCTGGAGGGTGTGGGGGCGCTGAAAGTGATGAACATTCTGGAGGACGATGGTAAGGAACCTGATGATGTCCTCAGCGGTGGGGGGGGGGGACGAAGGGAATTGCCAGGTGGGGTAGGGGCGTCCAGGGGACGGACAGGGACATTGAGTTCAGGAGTGGTTGGAGGGGGTTGGGCTTTACACTTTTGGGAGTAGGTGGGATGGGGGAGATTGCAGGTAATGCAGGAAGGAGGGGATTGGAGGTTAGGGCACTGCCTGAGGAAGTGCACTTGCCGACAATGCGGGCAGGTGGGGGCCTCGCGGCACTCAGCTGTGGGGTGCGCGTTATAGTGCAGACACCTCTGGCAGCGCAGGGATTGAGGAGGGGAACGGGAGGGGTCAACCTTATAACGCTGGTTAAAAAGGAGGGCACCCTCCTTCAGGAGACGGTCGATGGAGGGGCGTCCTCAAAGAAAACCCTCATAAGGCGGGTGGGGCCGGCCGAGTTGAAAATGCGGCGGACCGCCCGCACCTCCAGCGTGGGATGGGCCTTGAGCTCCGCCAACACCTCCTCCTCCGTGATCGACGGACTGAGCCGAGTGATCACGGCGGAGAGGGTCGGCGGGCGACACGGGGGTTGGGGTTGGCGGGTAGGAGATGGAGAAGGAGCAGGGGTAAGGGAGGCATGAGGGCCAAAGCGGGTGACAGGGATGTGGGAAAGGAGGTATGTGTGGAGGGTTGGGCTGGGGGAGGAGATGAGGACCGAATCACGGCGAGGAGTGAGGAGGGAGATGGGGGCACCAGGACAATGCTGGCGAAGGAAGAGGGTGAGGTTCCGGGCTTCAAGGAGAGAGGGATCAGGACGGGAGAGGAGGTAGCGGTAGGAGGAGGGGGTAGAGGAGGAGGATGAGGGGGCAGGGACGGGTGGGGAGACATCCATGGCATCATGGGTGGGGGAAGGAGCACGAGGCGGAGTCTTTTTGGAAGCAGAGGAGGCAGGGGTGCCACTGGGGCGCTTGACGGCGGTGGAGGAGGTGTGGAGAATGGGAACAACTGGAATGTGGCGGGGAGGGGCAGGTCCCGGGGCTGGAGTCGGCGCCGGAGATGGTGACGGTGACGGTGAAGGCGAAGGCGACGGTGACGACGGCGGTGGCGGGGGCGGCGGCGATGGCGAAGGCGACGGGGAGAGCTGGGCATGGACAGTGGCCCGACGGGCCACCACCCGAGCCGGAGCTGCAGTGACAGGCTGGGGGAGTGGGGGGAAAGGATCAGATCGAGAGGAAGAAGCTGGAGAGGGGGCGACAAAGAGTGAGGGCGAAGGGAGAGTGAGAAGAGGAGGGATGGAAGGAGGGGGGTGGGACTGGGCACACCAGGTGATAGTGGTGGAGGCGGCGGAAGGGGAAGTATAAACTATGGCGGTGGTGGTAGCGGTGGCAGCGGTGGTGGGGGCGGACATGACGGTAGGGAGAAACAATAACGAACAGAACGAAGAGGAAAGGACAGAAACTGGGGACAGACAAAGACGAAGACGGAAGAAGACGAAGACGGCCGTAGACCAGGGTCAGGACGGCGGCGACGGCGGCGACCAGGCGGCAACGGCGGCGGCGGCGGGCACCGGCTGGCGGCGGCGGCGGCGGCGGCGGGCACCGGCTGGCGGCGGCGGCGGCGGCGGCGGTGGCGGCGGGCACCGGCTGGCGGCGGCGACGAACAGACGGACGGCGGCGAACAGACGGACGGACGGACAGCAGGCGGCGGAGGCGGCGGCGGCGGCGGCGGGCACCGGCCGGCGGCGGCGGCGAACAGACGGACGGACGGACAGCAGACGGCGGCGAACAGGCAGACGGACGGACGGAGGGACGGACAGCAGGCAGCAGCGGCGGCGGCGGACAGCGAATGGGCAGGCGGACAGACGGACGAACAGCTACAGCAGGAAGCGACGGGCAGGCAGACAGACAGACAGACAGACACAACCGTCGAAGACGGAGATTACAACCTGAGAGTAGCCCAGGCGTTGCAACCAGACGTCGTCGACTGAGGGGATCCAACCCTCTGATGCTACAACTAACTTCTGCCATCGAATATATGTAGTACTATACAGGCATGCTTTCCAGGCACAAAGATAAGTACTGACACACCAAACCTCTGTGTCAGTAAATAAATTAAAAGAAAGGGTAGAAGAATGTAAACATTATGCCATGTATTCTTTCGTGTTTGCTGCTATCTCATTTAAATCCTGCCTGCCTGATAAACTACGAAACTAGAGCGAGACAACAGCAAAAGCAGAAGAATATACATATCAAGTCATGTTTATATTTATATTATTCTTATGCTGAATAGTGATACAGTCAGAAATGAAGCATGGCAATTGACTAGATTTTTAAATCTAAGATGAATCTGATTTCTGTGCAGAATGTAATGTACTAAAGAGGCGTCTCCAAAGATTTTCAAATGGAGAAAAATTTTCTCTAAATTCTCGTTCAGAACATCATCTATAATACGCAGTCCATTATTCGGTGCTTGTTGCTCATTATCAAAGAAAGCAGCAGTGTTGGTATCAACAAATAGCAGTCTCTTGCCATTGTTGCGCTTATTAGACAAGTCCTCTCTCTCTTTTTTTTTTTTAATTGTAAGCCGCAGTAGCGCGCACAAAAGCAAGCCATGCCGCGAACAGCGACAGGTCGTAAACAAACAATGCATGACACAGTACAATAATGCATTTTCCGCTTAGAGTGATGTAAAAACCTATAACAAAGAAAACAGCACTTACCAGATCAAAATAAGCAACCAATTCTAACCAGACGAAGCACGTCAAAAAGGAAGGGTACCCGTATAAATACGGACGGAGCACCTGACACATAGCAATGGCTGCTTGGTAAAGCTTAGCTGTTAAACTTATGACTCGAGCCAAACTACTGTAGCTGTATCTTCATCCCTCCGACTTCAGTTGTGTATCATGTTGCAATGGACCAACTTTGTTTCAATTTGGAGGTGCGGTCTAAAGCATTTCTCTCCCCTTGAATTTCGAGTCTCAAATTTCGGGTGCAGCTTAGTTTCTGGAAATTATTTTTCCCTTGATTTCGAGTCTCATTTTTCAGGTGCATCTTAGATTCGAGTGCGGCTTTGATTCGAGTAAATATGGTAAACATCTACAAAAGCGAAATGGATAAAGGAGAGTGTTTGAATTAAATCAGATGATGCTAATAGGATTAGATTAGGAAATGGGACGCTTAAAGTAGTAGATGAGTTTTGCTACCTGTGCAGCAAAGTAACTGATGATGTCAGAAGTAGAGAGGATATAAAAGATAGACTGGCAGTGGTGAGAAAAGCATTCCTGAAGAAGAGAAATTTGTTAACATTGAATATAGATTTAAGTGTTAGAAAGACTTTTCCAAAGGTATTTGTCTGGAGTGCATCCATGTATGGAAATGAAACATGTCCGATAAACACTTTAGACAAAAAGAGATAGAAGCTTTTGAAATGTGGTGCTGCAGAAGAATGTTGAAGATTAGATGGGTCAATCATGTAACTAAGGAGGTACTGAATGGAGTTGATGAGAAAAGAAATTTGTAGCACACCTTGACCAAAGGATGGGATTGGTTGATAGGACACATTCTGTGACACCAAGGGATCACCAGTTTAGAATTGGACAAAAGTTTGGGGAGTAAAAATCGTAGAGGGAGACCCAGTAAGCAGTTAAAGAAGGATGTATGTTGCAGTAGTTATTGGGGATGAAGAACCTCGGACAGTATAGGGTAGCATGGAGAGCTGCAACAAACCAGTATTCAGACTGAAGACAACAACAACAACAACAACAACTAAAAGATGGCAATAAAATCATAATCCAACATAACCTTTATAGATGGACTATCTGTGGTTGAGTGACCATGTACACTTAACAACACCAAAACTGGCCACAGGAAATTATGGCCAGAGCTGAAGTCGTGTATGATACTGCCACAACAAAATGAAGCATGTCACATTTTCACTTTATAAATTATAGAACTGATCATATTTTAGAAGCATATCTTATAAGGTGAGGACATCAAGGATGTGCAAGTTGCTGGAATTCCAAAACTTGTCATCTGTTCAAATACAGTAAAATTAAAATGTTTCCAAGACTGTGAATTGCACAATTTATTTTGATATCAAGGTCACTAGTCATCTCCAAAGGTTAAAGTCACCTCATTTCATTTTCAGTTTATTCTGAGGCCACTCTAAAGAGGAAAAATTACTTGGAATATTATGGAAAACTGGTCCTGTCACTATTCTAGACCTGTATATTCTTTTAAAAAAAAACTGTAAACAGAATATAGTGTCACTGTCGAAAAATACTCTGCATAGCTACTGATGGTGGTCTTTTCAGTTAAATGGATAACATCATTAATTTCTGCTGATTGGACTGCAGGTTCAACTCCCATTTTGATTCCCTGATTTTTCCTTATGACACACATTCCTTTCTTTTGACAGTCCACTGTGTCTGACATCTTCCACAATAATATGAGGCAAATTCAGAAGTAAGGGCTGTTTGCTCATAAAAATATGTGTATTCATTAGAAAAAGTGTTTGGTGTTTGTTGCTTGCTTTAATTTCCCACAAATCTTCTCTACTTCTCCATGTAAACACTGTCCACTTCTAAGCACTTTTTGTAATGCTCTACTAGCTTCTTCATCTCCTCTGCATAGAAGTTCTTTGCCTGGAAATTGAACCAGTTGACAATATCCATCTTGAGATCCTCATCATCTTCAAACAATTGTTCCAAGTGCAAGAAGAGCTAGTAATTGCTGGATGTGGATCAGAACTGTAGAGTGGTTGTTTGAAAAGTCCCCAACATAAATGCCGGATCTTTACCATTATATGGACAGCGTGTGCACACACATCAAGGAGAAGGCCTATCTCATATGGCAGTTTCCCACACCATCAATCTTTGATGGCACATCTCAACTTTGTGAGCACTTCGCAATACGTGTCAACAACTATTAACCCATGTTATAAGAAATCAACCAAAGAAGTGTCCTTTTCATCCCAAAAACACTATCCATAATTTCTTGAGTATGCGGATTACTTTAAGTTTTTTGGCTTTGGTGAAGCTTAATGGCACCACTCCATTGCCTGTTGTTTCAACTATGCAATGGTTTAGGATATCCATATATTGTTACCCACAACTGTGTGGAAAACAAATCATCTCCATCTTGTCAATAGTGTTCCAAAAACACCTGCCCTCATGATATGCTTTGACCTTTGTGTCGGTTAAACATTTTTGGTACTAATCCTGCACACAATTTGCAATATCTGAGGCAGTCCCTTGACAGTCTCGTAAACAGGAGTGTGTGCAACACAAGGATACTCATCAGGCAGAGCACCAATTGTGACTCATCAATCAAACTGCAGTATTTGGCTCACGTGTTGAATGATTTCATCGGTCTAGATACTGAACCTGTCACTCTGCTATTCATGATCCACATTTTTACCACCACTTTTTAAGTCTTAGTTCCTTTCTCTTATCTTTTCTTCATTCATTATTGTAGACCTATAAAGTAGTCAGAACTTTGGATGAATTTGGTCTGTAGTTTCTTTTGCATGCAAAAATCAGATTGCCACCCGTATTTCACAACTTGTTTGAACAACAGTTTTTGAAGCCATTGTTTTTTGCTTTCACCCTGTGTCAAACAACCATTGAATCTAAACAATGACTTCTGTGACATTGTAAACAGTTGGTAGAGAGCACTGCATTCATTCTACTTTGTTCCGGGGTGGCAGTATTTAAATATAAGCAGATAGCCCCTGCTTCTCAAATATGTCTCATTATGTGGAACACATTCCTTTTATACCATAATGTACACTTAATTTCCAACACTAGAGGCAATGGTAAGTTGGCTACAAATTGAGGAGGCTCATTTCTGTTGATAGCTTTTTGTAAAACTGGCAACAGTCTAGCAGTTCACTGGCAGCTATTTCTGCTGTTAGACAACCAATGTGAGGTGGCTCCAGCATATGGAAAAAATAATGAAATTATAATAAGAACAATATACACTCCTGGAAATGGAAAAAAGAACACATTGACACCGGTGTGTCAGACCCACCATACTTGCTCCGAACACTGCGAGAGGGCTGTACAAGCAATGATCACACGCACGGCACAGCGGACACACCATGAACCGCGGTGTTGGCCGTCGAATGGCGCTAGCTGCGCAGCATTTGTGCACCGCCGCCGTCAGTGTCAGCCAGTTTGCCGTGGCATACGGAGCTCCATCGCAGTCTTTAACACTGGTAGCATGCCGCGACAGCGTGGACGTGAACCGTATGTGCAGTTGACGGACTTTGAGCGAGGGCGTATAGTGGGCATGCGGGAGGCCGGGTGGACGTACCGCCGAATTGCTCAACACGTGGGGCGTGAGGTCTCCACAGTACATCGATGCGGAAGGTGCACGTGCCCGTCGACCTGGGACCGGACCGCAGCACCGCACGGATGCGCGCCAAGACCGTAGGACCCTACGCAGTGCCGTAGGGGACCGCACCGCCACTTCCCAGCAAATTAGGGACAATGTTGCTCCTGGGGTATCGGCGAGGACCATTCGCAACCGTCTCCATGATGCTGGGCTACGGTCCCGTACACCGTTAGGCCGTTTTCCGCTCACGCACCAACATCGTGCAGCCCGCCTCCAGTGGTGTCGCGACAGGCGTGAATGGAGGGACGAATGGAGACGTGTCGTCTTCAGCGATGAGAGTCGCTTCTGCCTTGGTGCCAATGATGGTCGTATGTGTGTTTGGCGCCGTGCAGGTGAGCGCCACAATCAGGACTGCATACGACCGAGGCACACAGGGTCAACACCCGGCATCATGGTGTGGGGAGCGATCTCCTACACTGGCCGTACACCACTGGTGATCGTCGAGGGGACACTGAATAGTGCACGGTACATCCAAACCGTCATCGAACCCATCATTCTACCATTCCTAGACCGGCAAGGGAACTTGCTGTTCCAACAGGACAATGCACGTCCGCATGTATCTCGTGCCACCCAACGTGCTCTAGAAGGTGTAAGTCAACTACCCTGGCCAGCAAGATCTCCGGATCTGTCCCCCATTGAGCATGTTTGGGACTGGATGAAGCGTCGTCTCACGCGGTCTGCACGTCCAGCACGAACGCTGGTCCAACTGAGGCGCCAGGTGGAAATGGCATGGCAAGCCGTTCCACAGGACTACATCCAGCATCTCTACGATCGTCTCCATGGGAGAATAGCAGCCTGCATTGCTGCGAAAGGTGGATATACACTGTACTAGTGCCGACATTGTGCATGCTCTGTTGCCTGTGTCTATGTGCCTGTGGTTCTGTCAGTGTGATCATGTGATGTATCTGACCCCAGGAATGTGTCAATAAAGTTTCCCCTTCCTGGGACAATGAATTCACGGTGTTCTTATTTCAATTTCCAGGAGTGTACTAACAATATATGAATTTCATTACAGTTAAGTGAAAGGTTGATTGTTTCCAAAAGATGATATTCAGTTTATGCAACAGCAGCAATAATAACACAAAAGATTTTTTTCTATGATTTCGTTACTGAATTCCATTCGGTCGTTTTGCAGCTTGATTACAGAAAGAGAAAATATCTGACTTAAATATATTGGTTCTGCAGCAATATTTGAAGTGACTATTACAGTACCCATCATATGTGGAGAAAACATTGTACCACATGGCTAACAGGATACTGCTGTTGCAGATACTCATTTTACTGTAATGGTGGTTAAGGCATATAGCTCATAAACTGAGATTTAAAGTCAGTTGAAATGTGCATATGTGACCATCTTCCTTGAGTCAGAAATTTAAAATTTATAGGCTCAGTTTCAAATCTTATTTGTGAACTAGCTGAGAAACCCAGTGTTGTCCAGGTATTTATTTATAGCTGTGCTCAAGACTTCAAATGCATGGAATTTATTTTTGATTTGTAAAGCTTCTTTGTATATGAAATTTGGAGTAGTATGAGTGGGGCCAGGAACAAAGAAATTGTTTGCTTCACTGACAGGGGAGAGAGCTATTTAGAGCTGACCGTGCGAACAGCAACTGGCTGACCCTAAGACCTGTGCCCACACCACACAGCATCTGGCCGTTTGCTTTGTTTATGGTCATGGCATCACATAAGCTCACTGAGTGAAGGGTTTTGAGGAGCGAAAAATGCCTTATGCTCTCAACCAGAGTTATGTTGTGCCTCAATTTCAGAAGGAGTTTCCAAAGCAGTTTAAAGCCTGATGTTCTCGAGCCACAGAAAGTCATGCCTCAGGGTCTTCATTGAGTTCTTGAGACCAAATAGTCCCCAGTCTTTTAGCTGTTCTGAGGCATTCAGAGAGACTTGACTGTTTTCTAGGCATTTTTTTGTAGCAATGAAAATGTAATGAGTAGTCACCCAAATCACAGAGCAAAGTTAATAAATTCATTTTTTCTAGCAAAAAATATAAATAAAACCTATCAAACAAAACAAAGCAGTGTCATCAAGTTTTTAATATATAAAGTGAAATCAGTAAATCCGTACATCCTGGACAAGTAAATTCAATATTTGTTTGTATTCATAAAGATAAGACTGCAGTGCTTAATTCTGCCACTGACGTAAACTTCGGAAAATGCTTCTACCACTGTGGTAAATGTAAATGTCATGTGACTAGGGCCTCCCATTGGGTAGACCGTTCGCCAGGTGCAAGTCTTTCGATTTGATGCCACTTTGGCGACTTGCGCATCGATGGGGTTAAAATGATGATGATTAGGACAACACAACACCCAGTCCCTGAGCAGAGAAAATCTCCAACCCAGCCGGGAATCGAACCCGGGCCCTGAGGATTGACAGTCTGTCACACTGACCACTCAGCTACCCGGGGCAGTAAAAAACCCTCCCTAAGAAAGATGTCAAATACAAATAAAACTACCAAAGAAAATAAGGCAATATCATTGAGTTTTTAATTCACAAAGCCAAATCAGTAAATCTATATATCCTAACAGAGTAAATTCTCTGTTAGTTTTTATTCATAAAGATCAGATTTCAGTGCTTAAGTCTATCACTGACATAAACTTCCAACAATGCGTCTGTCACTAAGTTAAAAAAAAACTAACAGTGCCATCAATGATGATTAAACATCTGTACTACTAAGCTGAGTCAACAATTTTATGTAAAATGTTAAATTATGATATCTTTTGTTTTTCTGTGATCTGATTTTGATGAAAGAAAGCCTATATGTTGCCCAAGCTATGCTCAAGTCACCTGTGAAAAACTCATGAAAATTTGTCCAGTAGTTTCAGAAATTGGCGTGTTCAAATGGACAGATGTGATGGTTTTGGATAAAATTTTAAATTACAATATCTTTTTTTTCTGTGATCTGATTTTGATAGAACTAAAGCCCAAGTGCCCGAAGCTACATACAAGTTACCCCATGAAAATTTGTATAGTTAATAGTTTTGGAAACAAGTGTGTTCAGACAGTTAGACATGACTGTTTTACAGTTTTATTATTAGTACAGATTGTTAACAAACAAAATTTCAAATGAATTTGTCTGGGTAAATCAGGTTCGCTACAGGAAATGACAATTGTGTTTCTAAATTTTTTTGGGATGTTGCCATATCTTGACTACATTGACAACAGGGAGAATGTCTTCCCATAGCCAACCTATTTTAATTGAGCAGATCCAGAAGTCTTGTGCTGCTAAGAATAGCCCATTGTTGTCCAGTCCTCAGAGATGAGGGATAGTCAAACATAAAAAAGAAAGAGTGTCAAAATAACAAAAGAGGCTAAAGCTGGCTAGACATAATGTTCAGATGCATTGATGGCAACCTACATCATAAATTAAGAGGTGGTGGTTTACCAAACTGAACAAGGCCTGTGGTTTCTATACAGCAACCCACAGCAGGCTCAGTTTATTCTTAATTTAGTTTCTGATAGTTTCACATTAATAATGTCTTGTAGATTATCAGAACATTTACATAGAATTATCAAGGAAGTGTAATTCTTAGAACTGACTGCTAACATACTCCATCTACAAGTGAAATTACTGGGAACCAAAGTCCCCTCTATAGGAACCAACATGGGTTCCAAAAATGATCGAGTGAAACCCAAGTTGCTTTGTTCATCCAAGAGACCCAGAAAACAGTAGACACAGATGTCCAGGTAGATGCCGTGTTCCTCAACTTCTGGAAGGCATTTAATACTGTTCCACACTGTTGCCAAATGAACAAAATACGAGCATATGGAATATCAGACCTGGTGTGTTATTGGGTTGAAGGGGTTTTAACTAACAGAACACATCACGTCATTCCGAATGAGAGAAGTCTTCAGACTTAAAAGCACTTAGGATGCGCTCTAAAGCCATGTTATAGGACCACTGCTTTTCACAATATATATAAATGACCTAGTATATAATTGGAAGTTCCATGAGGCTTTTCACAGATGACACTCTTGTGTAAAAAGTCGCGATGGTAAAAATTGGTCCTCGACATCAACAAATGTAACATATTGTGAATACATAGACAGAAAGATCCTTTATTGTGTGATTACAAAACTGGAGAACAGTCACTGGAAGCAGTTACTTCCATTAAAAGCCTAGGAGAGTGCTACAGAGCAATTTGAAGTGGAAATGATGATAACATTAATCACACATAAGGTAGATGCCAGAATGAGAGTCACTGGAAAAATCCTCAGGAAATGTCCATCAACAAAGGAAGTAGCATCAATATGCAACCTGTACCAGATTGGACTGATAGAGGAAACAGAGGAGACCCAAAGAAGGGCACCTGCAGTTTGTGGTCTAGCGGCTAGTGTTGCTGCCTCTGAATCACGGGGTCCCGGGTTCGATTCCCAGCTGGGTTGGGGATTTTCTCTGCCCAGGAACTGGGTCCTTGTGTTGTCCTCATCATTTCATCATCATCATCATCTTTCATGACAGTGGCTAGATCAGACTGTGTAGAAATTGGGACTTTGTACGGGGTCTGATGACCGCGCAGTTGAGCGCCCCAAAAACCATTCATCATCATCATCATCATCATGACCATTACCACAATCAAAGAAGAGCAGTATGTTTCATTACATATTCATTTAGCAAGTGTGGAAACATCATGGAGATGCTCAGCCAACTTCAGTGGCAGATGCTGCAAGTGAGGCTTTCTGCATCACAGTATTGTCTGCTGTTAAAGTACTGAGAGCATACATTCTTAGAAGAGTCAGTCAGCATATTGCTGTCTCCTATGTATATATCGCGAAAAATCCATCAAGATAAAATTGGAGAGATTCAAGTCCACACGGAGGCATACCACCAATTTATCTTCCCACAAACTGTACGCAACAGGAACAGGAAAAGGGGGAAGTGACACTGGTACGCAAAGTACCCTCAGCCACACATCTTAAGGAGGCTTGTGGAGTGTAGATGTAGATTTAGATTGGGAATGCTAATATTAATTTCAGTTAGTCCACTAATGACATACTGAATAAATTCCTAACTACTGTGAATGTTGAGTGTCCTGTGGATTTCATCAACTGTTGTGTCAATTTAACTGTTGAAATAATGCAGACAGATGAAAAGTTCTTCGTTTTTATAGTTTGAGGACTCTTATTAGCTGCATGTTACTGGGTACAGTAACTAGTAGAATAGCTAAGTGCTATACTAAGTATTTTCCTACTGTAACATTCAATTTCCAGTATGATTCATAAGTCTTCTGGCTACCTCAATTCAGTATCTGCTAGGCATAGTCATAGGTATCTGCTTTGGCAAAACCAAGTGTGTTTCTTTAATCTAAAATACGTATTTTTATCTGATTGCACATTGCTATACCTTGTGTCAACTCATTTGACTGGGAAGAGTGTGTAACACAATTGTTGAAAAATCATAACTGACAAACGCTTGAAAAAGAAAGGTCTCTTACAAACCATGCATAGAAAACTTCACCTACCATCTTTCAGAGTAGAAATTATGAATGTTCTGAAACTTCCCTAAGATATTATGCAGACGGAATTAAATAACTATCAGCTCGTACAGAAGTTTACAAGCAGGCATTCCTCCCATGCTCTATCTACGAATGAAACAGGAAGAAACCTTAATGTACGATACAATGAAAAGTACCTACTGCCATGTGCTTCAAAGTGATAGTGTGGAGTATAGATGAAGATTCATGTGTAAAAACTAGTTTGCTAAAATAAAGTCTTACGATAACATCAGTGACAAGAATTTTGATTTCCTTTGACAATTACAAACAAGGTGCGATAAAAAATTACAAAAGCAATTAATAGGCTGATTTATATCACTTCTTTTCGGTAGATTAAGCAGTAAAAAATGTGGAAATTAGCTCATATCTGCAACAATTGATGTAATTACCTGTCTCTTTGTTGTTTTTTTTTTTAATGTGCATTTTGATTGATTACTGTGTGGCATCAGATAATTTTTAATTAGGTTGAAATATACATTTTCTCCTGCCACCATGTTTCCTCACTGGCACAGATGATCTAAACTGGTACTCATATATGATGCAAAATTGCACTTGAACACAGTCTGTTTCAACATAAGACTTGCACAATATCTCACTGTATTGTGACATTTGCGGTAAGCTTCTTTCGCAGTTATTTACAATAGAAGCTAATAATGGTTAATCTGTAATTCATTAGAATTTCAGGTAAAGTTGAATCTGACAACTGATTTTATACTTTAAGATCTCTCCTGCCATGCCCTGTATAGGAAGTTGTCACATTGGTGGTATTAGCAGCCACTAAGTTCTTGGATATTTCCACATGAGGTAACTTCCAGTTCTGGGAAAATACTGGTATACCACTTTTGAAACACTGGTATACCACTTCTTTAAGAACTCAATCATACACCTCAAACGTTAATGATGTATTATCATTTCTATTGCATGTGTTCCACTCCACACAGTCTTCATTCTGTTTATAGTATAGATTTTCCATAGACAATCACTCAACAAAAAAGCAGGAATCAGAGGCATTTACTGTGATGCAAAGAGCATGACATTGTTGATGGATGTCCCAAACAGCTATGGTGCATAACTTGTCTCAAGATGGATAGCTAGTAATTTCCTTTGTTGCAAAAATATTTTTGGACAGAAGTGTTAGCATGCCGAAAAGTTAAGTAAATTATATCATTGCTTTAGTGAGATACTCCAAACAGATCTACTGCATCACAATAACATTAAAGAATGAACAGTCTCAAAAACTGGGTTTGAAAGTTTAATACTACACTCCATTTACTGCTAGATCACTGACATACACAATAGCATACACTGAGGTGATAAAAGTCATGGGGTACACCCAAATATTGTGTTGGTCGTCCTTTTGCCCAATGTAGTGCAGCAACTCAACATGGCATGGACTCACAAAGTTACTGGAAATCCCCTGCAGTAATATTGAGCCATCCTGCCTTTGTAGCCAAAGTGCAGCTAGTGCAGCATTTTGTGCACAGAACTGATCCCTTGATGATGTCCCATAAATGTTTGATGGGATTTAAATCGGGTGATCTGGGTGGCCAAACCATTTTCTCAGATTGTTCAGAATTTTCTTCAAACCAATCGCAAACAGTTGTGGGCCGGTGACATGGCGCATTGTCATCCATAAAAATTCCATCATTGTTTGGGAACATGAAGTCTCTGAATGGCTGCAAATGGTCTCCAAGTAGATGAAAATAACCATTTCCAGTCAATGATTGGTTCATTCCATGTAAACATAGCCAATTATGGAGCCACCACCAGCTTGCACAGTGTCTTGCTGACAAATTGGGTCCATAGCTTCATGGGGTCTGCACCACACTTGAACCCTGCCATCAGCTCATACCAACTGCACTCGGGACTCATCTGACCAGGCTATGGCTTTCCAGTCATCTTGGCTCCAACCAATATGGTAATGAGCCCAGGAGAGGCACTGCAGGCGATGTGCTGTTAGCAAAGGCACTTGCATCAGTCTGCTGCCTTAGCAAAGGCAGTCTACTGCCATAGCCCATTAACGCCAAATTTGGCCGTGCTGCCCTAACGGATACATTCTTTGTGCATCCCACATTGATTTCTGTGTTTATTTCACACAGTGTGGCACATCTGTTAACACTGACAGCTCTACACATATCTTGCTGCTCATGGTCGTGAAGTGAAGCCCATCGGCCACTGCGTTGTCTGTGGTGATAGGTAATGCATGAAATTTGGAAGTCTTGACACAGTCTTGATTCTGTGGATTTCAGACTATTGAAGTCTCTACCGATTTCCAAAATGGAATGTCCCATGCACCTAACTCCAACTACCATTCCACGTTCAGCGTCTGTTAAGTCTTGTCGTGTGGCTATAATCACATCGGAACCTTTTCATATGAATCACCTGAGTGCAAATGACTACTTCACCCTTTCATACCTTGTGTACGCGATACTACTGCCATCTGTATATGTGCACATCACTATCCCATGACTTTTGTCATGTCAGTGCACTGTTCAGATGGTAGAGAACTGTACAGACTGCTGCTGTCTGCAGCTTATGTGGAAGCAGGACTTAATTGTGAAAGTTAATTGTTGAATTAAGTGATCACCTCTAGCAGCCAGTGGCCAGGATTTTGGATAAAACCTGTGTACATGGTTTCTGAGGCTAGTTGCAATGATGCTGTTTGATAGAAACCATTGAGGTTTACTTCCATTGGCTGTCATAATAAAATTGATTGGAACCTGGAAACTCAGTGTCAGTGTCTTCTGCCCTTAGCCCACTGATAAGGAATGGCTCTGGCTTCTAAAACATTTAAGAATAATAAAATATTGGTGATCTGAGAATTCTTCATTACTGTTCACATGCCACTGTTTAATAATAATAATAATAATAATAATAATAATGGAGCAAAATTAACTTTAATTAAAAAACTAGTAGTTTTAATTGAATATTTCAACCAGTCACAAGACACACCTTCAGAAGTAACGGATAACTTGAAGGAAAACCTCAGTACAATAATGTATAGTTTCCACAGGCGAGATATTACTATCAGAAGAGATTTTAACCATGTCAGTAATGTAAAGGAACTTGGGATGAAGTAAAAATTGATGAGACTCTACAGAAATATACACCTAGCAAAACAGTTAAGTAGATCCCCCATCCCACAGGTATACAAACTGTATTATGAAGATATACCATAAAATAATGCCTTTTGCACAAGCCATGTAAAGTAAAATGTAGAACTGCAGACAGATCTAAAAATGGCTACCAGAAGGGCAATGTCTAGTCTTCAGACTTCTATTGTCAAATCTCTCACAAAACCATAAAGCATTTTTAAGTCTGACTATATTATAAAATCTAATATTTTAACACTTGTCCAAAACTGACACCAGATAAATATTAGTTGAAAACATAATTCTGCTTCTGGTTAAACTTGACAGGGTCTTCAAGTCAGACAAATCCAAGTCAAATACTGTGTGTAATTTTCATTGACTGATAGAGAGGACGTGTTACCCTGACTGAAAGAAGTAATAATAATAATAATAATTCCCGTGGAGGCCCGGGAAAAGAATAGGCCTCCGGTATGTTCTGCCAGTTGTAAAAGGCGACGAAAAGAACAAACCACTAATAGGGCTAACCCCCCTTTTAGTGTGATTACTTGGTTCAGGACAGAACTAAAGAAGCCTCGGACAAGCGCCGTCATGGTCGGGGACGACGCTTGAACCCTATGCCAGCCCACAATGGTAACGACACTGCTAGCCAACTAGAAAATGATTTAAATCCAAATAGAGGTGTTTTGCAGGATATGTTTCCTGCAACCACCCTAGAAGGAAAACAAAGACAGAGGATGAGATTGTCAGATGAAGTTAATCGACATCTCATGTTCTGTTATTACCAAGCAACAAACCTAGGAACCAACACAACTGGATACAGATCACAAGTATACACAACATTTATTACCAGATACCCGGAATAAAAATTTTTAACACAACAACAACTAGCTGATCAGATCCGTGTAATAATAAAAAATAACAGGATACCCCAGTCAGAATTAGAAAACATCAAATAACAAGTACAACAAATACTGGAACAAAATAATGTGCAATTAGAAGAAGAAGAAAATACAGTAGTGGACTCAAACATCCCAGAGAAAACAAACAAAGAACAAAACGCGTCAATTAAACAACCAGAGGAAAACAAAATCGTAAGACAGCCACCAGAACAAGCACAAATAGAACACGAAGTGACACTCATGTTAGATATTGAAGAAAAAATTTCAGCTGACATATATAGAATATAAAGACACAAATACAGACATTAGACCATTCTTGCATAGACCACCCAATAACCCACAAGTCGAAACAACAATAAAAACTATCAACACAATCATACACAACAAAATAAATGAAAAAACAACTATGGAAGAGTTACAACTACTGGTTTATATAGGAGCACTCACTACACTAAATATACACACTAGGCAGAGATCAGAACCAACCAACACACAGAAGAAACCCACAAAACCAGCATGGCAACACAGTCTACAGATCAGAATAGAAAAACTGAGAAAAGACATCGGACAGCTAACACAATTTATAAGAAATGAAATATCAGGAAAAAAACGAAAAAGGTTAGGTTAAACCTTACAACAAGAAGCGATTGAGCAATTAGATGAAAAGAAGCAGAAATTACAAGCATTGGCCAAACGACTTAGAAGATACAAAAAAAGTGAAAATAGAAGGAAACAAAACCAAACATTCAACACAAACCAAAAGAGATTTTACCAAACAATAGATAACACACACATTAAAATAGACAATCCATCAAACATAACAGACATGGAACACTTCTGGAGCAACATATGGTCAAAACCCGGTACAACATAACAGACATGCACGGTGGATACAAGCAGAAACAGACTCATACAAGATGATACCACAAATGCCTGAAGTGATAATTTTGCAACATGAAGTCACCCGAGCAATTAATTCTACGCACAATTGGAAAGCCCCTGGAAATGATAAAATAGCAAATTTCTAGCTAAAGAAGTTCACCTCAACACATTCACATCTAACTAAATTATTTAACAGTTACATTGCAGACACATACACAGTCCCTGATACACTTCCACATGGAATAACCTATCTGAAACCTAAAGATCAAGCAGACGCAGCAAACCCAGCTAAATATCGCCCCATAACATGCCTACCAACAATCTACAAAATATTAACTTCAGTCATTACACAGAAATTAATGACACATACAACACAGAACAAAATTATAAATGAAGAACAAAAAGGCTGCTGCAAAGGAGCACGAGGATGTAAAGAGCAACTGATAATAGATACAGAGGTGACATATCAAGCTAAAACTAAACAAAGGTCGCTGCACTACGCATACATTGATTACCAAAAAGCTTTTGATAGTGTACCCCACTCATGGTTACTACAGATATTGGAAATATACAAAGTAGGTCCTAAATTGATACAGTTCCTAAACATAGTAATGGAAAACTGGAAAAACACACTTAATATCCAAACAAATTCAGATAATATCACATCACAGCCAATACAGATTAAGCGTGGAATATACCAAGGAGACTCATTAAGGCCTTTCTCTTTCTGTCTTGTCTGAACCCACTATCCAACATGCTAAATAATACAAATTATGGCTATAATATTACTGGAACATACCCACACAAAATCACACATTTGCTATACATGGATGATCTAAAACTACTGGCAGCAACAAATCAACAACTCAATCAATTACTAAAGATAACAGAAGTATTCAGCAATGATATAAATATGGCTTTTGGAACAGACAAATGTAAGAAAAATAGCAAAGTCAAGGGAAAACACATTAAACAAGAAGATTACATATGCCTATAAATATCTAGGATACATACAAAAAATAGGAATAGATAATAGAAATATTAAAGAAGAACTAAAAGAAAAATATAGACAAAGACTAACAAAAATACTGAAAACAGAATTGACAGCAAGAAACAAGACAAAAACTATAAATACCTATGCTGTACCAATATTGACCTACTCATTTTGAATAGTAGTGAAATGGAGTAACAAAGACCTAGAAGCACTCAATACACTTGCACGTTCACAATGCCACAAATATAGAATACATCACATACATTCAGCAACAGAAAGATTCACATTAAGCAGAAAGGAAGGAGGAAGGGGATTCATTAACATAAAAAACCTACATTATGGACAGGTAGACAATTTAAGAAAATTCTTTCTAGAATGAGCAGAAACTAGCAAAATACACAAAGCAATCACTCATATAAATACATCGGCTACACCACTGCAATTTCATAACCACTTCTACAACCCTTTAGATCACATAACATCAACAGATACGAAGAAAGTAAATTGGAAAAAGAAAACACTACATGGCAAGCACCCGTATCATCTAACACAGCCACACATTGATCAAGACGCATCCAACACATGGCTAAGAAAAGGCAATATATACAGTGAGACGGAAGGATTCATGATTGCAATACAGGATCAAACAATAAACACCAGATATTACAGCAAACATATTATTAAAGATCCCAATACCACAACAGATAAATGCAGACTTTGCAAACAACAAACAGAAACAGTAGATCACATCACAAGTGGATGTACAATACTAGCAAATACAGAATACCTCAGAAGACATGACAATGTAGCAAAAATAATACATCAACAACTTGCCATAAAACATAAACTAATAAAACAACACGTTCCCACATACAAGTATGCACCACAAAATGTACTGGAGAATGATGAATACAAATTATACTGGAACAGAACCATTGTAACAGATAAAACAACACCACACAACAAACCTGACATCATACTCACCAATAAAAAGAAGAAATTAACACAACTAATCGAAATATCCATATCCAATACAACAAACATACAGAAGAAAACAGGAGAAAAAAAATTGAAAAATACATCCAACTGGCTGAGGAAGTCAAGGACATGTGGCATCAGGATAAAGTTGACATTATACCGATTATACTATCAACTACAGGAGTCATACCACACAGTATCCACCAGTACATCAACGCAATACAGCTACATCCAAACGTATACATACAACTACAGAAATCCGTAATTATTGATACGTGTTCAATAACCCGAAAGTTCCTAAATACAATGTAACATATACCGTACAGTTAAAAGGAAGTCACACTTGATCAAAGTCTGCGTCACTTTCCATTTTTAACCAGACATAACGTCTGAGACAGGAAAAAGAAATAATAATAATTGTATAGAGACAACAGAACAAATCCACAGAACCAGCAGCCTGTTATCACTCACAACTATCTGTAAGTTCGAACTGTACCAGATTTGTATGTGTTCTTAGCAGTACGTACTATACCAAGTTTGTGTGTGTTGTTAGCTTTGCCCTTAATAATGATTACCCACAATTCCATTGGGCAGAGACTGGGAACACTAAATACCACTCCCGTGGAACTACACCCTATATTGCTCAGCATTGTAATTGTACATGATGAACCCAACCATACTAACAAAATTTTGTAAGTTGTTAAGGGATATTTTCTGAGCATTTTTTCATAAGGGACCCACAATGATTGATAGCTCATTACTGAGTAATAATGTAATTATGATGTACTTTGTTTGTCACCCCATTTACTTTTGTCTCTGCAGAAATAACTTCATAACATTAAAAAAGCCTACAGTATGAATTCACTAAAATATACAATACAAAACTCAAGTTTCTCATAGGCATCTACATGAAGATGCGAAAACTTTAAAATTTGGTTACCATCACTGCAGGAACAGCTGAGCACAGTATCTGCGTGCACTCTTTTATTTTGTTCAGTGAACCCATTCACAAAGTTCAGTAACCATATCCATACTGCTGTGAATCACTGTTCACGTATAACTAACACTGCCAGAAAAACAAACCTGAGACAGAACCAGACAGAGCCAAATGCAGACTGAGAGTAAAGAGTAAAGTGGGCATTACTTTCGTCATGGAGGTCTCCAGTGCCATATTTTAGATGGCCATCTTTCCTTGGGCATCCTTCTAAGATGTCCATACCATGTTAACCATTTATTTTCACTTGTCTCTACAATATCGGTTGTAACTATGATCTGTTCTGGTAACTCTTCATTTCTTATTTTGCCACTTCTTGTTACACTATGTGAGCAGAAGTATCTGGACACCTGTCTGAAAATGACTTAAAAGTTCATGGCACCTTCCATCGGTAATTCTGGAATTCAATATGCTGTCGGCCCACCCTCAGCCTTGATGACAGCTTCCACTGTTGCAGGCATACATTCAATCAGGTCCTGGAAGGTTTCTTGGGGATTGACAGCCCATTCTTCATGGAATTCTGCACTGAGGTGCAATTGCCATCCTTGAATTGCTCTTCAACAGTGGTAAGCAAGAAGGTACTTACAACATCAATGTAGGCCTGTGCTGTGATAGTGCCACACAAAACAACAAGGGGTGGAAGCCCCGTCCATGGAAAATGCAACTACATCATAACACCACTGCCTCCAAATTTTACTGTTGGCACTACACACACTGGCAGATGACATTCACCGAGCATTCGCCAAACCCACACCCTGCTGTCAGATCGCCACATTGTGTACTGTCATTTGTCACTCCACACAATGCTTTTCCACTGTTCAGTCATCCAATGTTTATGCTCCTTACGCCAAGTGAGGCGTTGTTTGGCATTTGCCAGCATGATGTGTGCCTTATGAGCAGCCACTCAACCATGAAATCCAAGTTTTCTCATCTCCTGCCTAACTGTCATAGGATCCTTATGCAGTTCGAAATTCCTGTGTGAATGGTCTGGACAGATGTTTGCCTATTACACATTGTGACCGCCTTCAACTGTCGGCGGTCTCTGTCAGTCAACAGATGATGTCAGCCTGTACGCTTTTGTGCTGTACATGTCCCTTCTCATTTCCACTTCACTATCACATTGGAAACGACCTAGGGATGCTTAGGGGTGTGGAAATCTCACATACAGATGTATGACACAAGTGACACCCAATCACGCGTGACGACGTTCGAAGTCTGTGAGTTCCGCGGAGTGCCCCATTCAGCTCTCTCATTAAGTCTAATGACTACTGACATCACTGATATGGAGTACCTGGCAGTAGGTGGCAGCACAATGCACCTAATATGAAAAACTTATGTTTTTGTGGGTGTCCGGATACTTTTGATCACATAGTGTACTTCACAACTTCATCACCAAAACTCCACTTCCATTTCTTGTAATTTCTTCTCATTTATCCTGGAAACTTTCCACAGTTGAGCACCATAGAAAGCAATGTTCTCAACTATAGTTTTGTATATCCCGCTTTTCAAATTATTTGGTGTTGTTTGATTCCAAGATCTAGAGGGTTGGATCCCCTCCTTCGAAAGCGTCAGATTGCAAAGCCTGGGCTACTCTCAGGGTGGAATCTCCGTCTTCGAAGATTATGTGTGTCTGTCTGTCTGTCTGCCCGCTGCTGTCGCTGTTCGTTCGTTCGTTCGTCCGTCCGTCCGTCCGTCCGTCCCCCTGCTGGTTGTTCATCGCCGTCGTCGCAACCGCTGCCGCCGCCGCCGCCGCCGCCGCCGCCTGCTGTTCGTCCGTCTGTTCGCCGCCGACGCCGCCTGCTGTTCGCCGCTGCCCATCGCCGACGCCGACGCCGCCTGCATCACGTCCGTCTGTCCGTCGCCGTTCATCTGCAATGAGTACTCCCTCCTCCACCGTCATCTACACCTCCCCCTCCCCCTCTCCCACAGTCACTTCCTGGAGTGCCGCCTCTGGCCTCCCTCCTTCCACCTCCCCTTCCCTTCCTCCACTTACCCACCCCCCTATCTCCTCCCCTGCTGTATACCCACACCTTTACACCCTTCCTCCAGCCTCCACACCCTCAACAGCTCCCACTACTACCCCCGCCCTCACGTACGCCTCTGTTGACGCCTCTGCTGCCGCCCCTCAGGTGGTTGGCTTCCCCTCTCTCACCGACCCCGTCGCGTCGTCTTCTGCATCTCCCGCACGCATCACGTTGCGCCGAGCCACCATCGCCACCACTGAACCAGCTGCTTCTCCCGGTGCCTCCACTACGCCACAGGGATCTGCCACCCGCCACCTCCCTCTCCTCCCCGTCCCTCTCCCCTCCTCCCAGCCTCCAGTCTCCAAAAAACCCCAAAAGCGCGTCCTTACCGACTCTGCTCCCGCCACTTCCCGCAAAAAATCAACGCCACCTCCCCCTCCCCCTGCCGTCACCATGGACACCACCCCTCCTCCTGCCACCCCTACCTTGGCCCCCACCCTCCACACCTTTGTCCTGTCAACTCCCGATCCTAAGTTCCTCGACGCTCGTACCCTCACCAAGGAAATATGAAAGTACTTACCTGGTGCTCCCATCTCCCAACTCATTCCCCGCAGGGACTCAGTCCTTATCAAGTCCCCGTCCCCATCATTTCACACAGACCTCCTGCGAAAACTCCCACGAGTTATGTTTGGCCCCCACGTCTCTCCGACACCCTTCCTTTCCGCTTCCACTCCTTGTCAGCCCCAGCCTCCCCGTCGCCCCCCCACCTACACCGCTGTGATCACCAAGCTCTGCCCGGTGATCACAGAGGATGAAGTGTTGGTAGAACTGAACTCCCACCCGGACTTGGAAATCCGCTCTGCCCGCCGTATCCACAATGCCTCTGGTCCCACCTACCTCATGCGGGTATTCTCAGAGTCCGCCCCGTCCATAGACCATCTCCTCACCCAGGGTGCCCTGATATACCACCGTCGCCACCCTGTTGAATCCTCCAAATCCCCTCCCTAATCCTACCGTTGCCAACGGTGCCTGATGTACAATGACCACCTGACTCCCAACTGCAAAAACCCCCCCACCTGTCCCCATTGCAAGGCCTCCCACTTTCTCAAGAACTGCCCCAACCTCGCTGCTCCTCCTTCCTGTAATACCTGCAATGGCCCCCATCCCACATACTCCCACAAGTGTAAAGCTAAACCCCCTCCAGCCACCCCTGAACTTACAGTCCCAGTTCGTCCCGTCGATCCTCCTGTCCATCCTAACAATTCCCTCCGTCCACCCCCCACGGCCGAGGACATCATCCGGTTCATTACCGTTGTACTCCAAAACATTCACCCTTTTCAACGCCCGCACACCTTCCAACAAATATCCCTTGCTGCTCGCTCTGTTTTCCACCTGAACACCTTCGCCACTTACTCCCACAACCAAGCCCACTTCACCTTCACCCGCCTCGACACCCTAGTTTAAGTCTCTTCCCTTCCCTCTCTTCCCCCCCTCCTTCCCGTCATGTCGCGGCACGAGTCTCGCATCCTCTTCCAGAACATTCGCTCCTTCCGCTCCAACAAATACCTCCTCATGCACACCCTCTCCCACCACCAGGTCGACACCTTCCTCTTGAACGAAACCTTTCTCCAGCCCCACCATTCTATCCGCACCTCCCCCTATATCCTCCACCGCACTGATGCTCCTGGTCCTCATGCGCAGGGTGGAGTCGCGATTGGCCACCTTAAGCATATCCCCGTCCGGCCACAACCTCTCCTCAATGACCCCACTGAACACCTTATCCTTAGCGTCTTCTTCCCCTCCCTCACCATTACCTGTGCCACCATCTATGTCCGCTCCACTGCTCCTCTTCCTTATGACTTCATCTCACACATTGACCACACCTTCTCCACCTATGTGATTGCCGCCGACCTCAACATCCATAGCCGCACTCCTGCTGCCCTTCGGCGGTGGCATCAGTTCCTCTCCACAATCCAGGGTGACCTTGTTCCCATTCCCCAGCACACCCGACCCGAAAGTAACACCACCCCCGATGTTGTCATTGCCTCCGCCAACCTCCTTGGGCGTATCACTGTCACCGTCCTTGACCCCACAGGTAGCGATCACCTCCCTGTCCTTCTCACCATAACGTCTGCAAACCGCCCCCCTCCGGCTCCGCAACCAGCACCCCCTCCCAAGGTCGTCCATGACTATCGCCGTGCCAACTGGGATGCCTACCGGGACTCCATCTCCACCCAGGTCGAAAGCCACCCTCTTACCTATCGCCATCCTGATGACATCATCCGCGCCTCGTCCTTCCTTCAGACGGTAATTACTGACGCCGTGGAGGCCCATGTTCCTACTAAAACCATCCACCCACACCGTCCCACTCTCCCTCCGCGGGCTGTCCTCCTCCTCCGTGAATCCCGCCGCCTCTATCGCTCCTTCCTCCTCACTCGTGACAGGGATACACTCCAACAGTGTGTGGCTTTTTGTGTGTGCTACTTTTAAACAGTTTTTTATCTCCATTTTACAGTCACCCCGTTTTTTTGTATATTGCCTTCCATGATGTTCTCCCTTTTTTATATCTATGTTCGCCTTCTTCTCTCCTTTGCTGTTTTTAAATGTCTTCTATTGTTTGTTTCTATGTCTTTCGGCTGAAGAGCACCGCATATGCTGCTGCCAGCCCGCCCCGATGGGGAATTGAAATACAATAAAGAAAAAAAAAAAAAAAAAAAAAATTGATTCCAAATAATAGAGTTTAGCAGCTTAATTCACACCTTTCCCTTTCCTATTCTATGCTTTATTTCTTTATTGATTCCACCTTTATCCAAAATGATTGTCCATAATTATTTATATGATTGACTACACTTTACTGTGGATCCATCATCCATAACAAGAACCCTTCCTATACCTCCGACAACGAAGTATTCTGTCTTTGTAAAGTTAATTTTCATGCCCCACTGCTCATATTCTTCTTTAAGCTTTCTTAACATGTATGACACATCCTCATCTTCCTTAGCAAAAGTGACATGATTGTCGGCGAAATATGGGGAGAAAAGGATGTCATCACCTACTCAATTCCCATGTTTTTGCACTTTCTTATCCAATTTTCAAAAATACGGGGAGTACATAAAGACCGGGAACACTTTCAATTATCTATTGCACAAGAACCAAACATTATACATATAGCATACATATGTCATTTTGAAAAGAAACCCTGAAAGTTATATATATATATATTATTATTATTATTATTATTATGTGCGATTGGACCCATACGGATCACGCAAAGCTTTTCCGATTCAATTTTTTAATTCTCCAAACTTCTCTCATTCTTTCCCCATGAATTCTCTTTCTTTCCTCTGTCCATTTTGGCCCCTGTCTCTTGCAAACTTCATTCTCGGGTTGTACTTTCCAACTATTGTTTTTTTGCCTGTATACATTTCTGTTTATAACTTCTGAAGAATTTATTTGTGCATTTGCTAGATCTTTTTTGGTTTCTTGTATCCAGGGTATGGTTTTCAATTTTTCAATGTATATTAAAATTTTGTGGGAGAGTCTGGGTGTTGGGAGTCTGTGGATATGACCGTAAAATTTTAGTCTTCTTTTCCGGATGTCTGCAGCGAGGTTAGATAATTTTTCTGTAGTTTTCCAAGACTGTAACCTGTATCCATCTTCCGTTCTTTTTGGGCCAAGAATCTTTCTGATAATTTTGCGTTCCTCTTTCAGGATGCCTTCCAGGTCGCCTTTTCTATGGAGTGTGAGTGTTTCGCTGGCATATAGTGCTTCGGGCTTGATTACTGTATTGTAGTGTCGTATTTTTGAGTGAATGGAGAGACACTTTTTATTGTAGATGTTGTGGGTTTTCCAGTATGCTCTTTTCAGTTTTTGCAGTCGAACTTTTTGTGCAGTTTTCTCTCCCCCTGTGGGTTCTAGGACCTCGCCTAAGTATTTAAAGAATGGAACTCTCTCAATTTGTCCATATTTTGTAGTCAGTTTTTGAGTTTCAAATTTTGAGCAGATGAATTTGGTTTTTTGGAAGGAAATTTGCAGCCCAACTTTTTCGGCGCATTCTTTGAGAATGTCTATCTGTTTAATTGCTGTGGTCTCGTTTTCTGCTAGAATGGCCACGTCATCTGCAAATGCCAAGCATGAAATTTTAATACCATCTTTAGATCTTCCTAGGTGTATAGGCTTCCAGTAATTTTGATTCTTCAGTTCTTTTTCCCATTCTCGGATGACTTTGTCTAAGACAAGGTTGAAGAGGCGTGGAGACAAGCCGTCACCTTGTCTGACGCCGGTTTTGATCAGGAAGGGCTCTGATATTTCACCCAGGAATTTTATCTTAGAAGTTGTGTTTGTGAGCGTTTCTTTGATAAGGTTTAGGGTTTTCGGATCGAGTCCTAGCTCCTCAAGGATAATAAAGAGAGATTGCCTATCGATTGAATCATAAGCCTTTGCGAAATCAACAAAGGAACAAATAATCGGACTGTTTCTGACTGCTTTGTATTTTAGTGTTGTCTTCAAATTGAAAATTTGTTCTGCACAGGATCGGTGAGGGCGAAAGCCAGCTTGGTGTTCACCAATACTGTGTTCGAGTTGTTCTTGTGTTCGTTGAAGAAGACAAGCTGAGAGGATTTTATAAGTGACTTGGAGAAGGGAGATTCCTCGATAGTTGTTTATATCTGCCGTGTCTCCCTTTTTATGCAGTGGATGAATTAGGGCGCATTTCCAATCTTCTGGTAGTTTTTCTGTCTGCCAAATGTCTGTGATGATTTGAGTGAGTTCTTTGAGGGAATTTGGTCCAAGATTTTTAAGTAGTTCTGCAGTGATATTATCTTCTCCGGATGCCTTGTTGTTTTTCAGTCTATGAATATGTCTTTGGATCTCCTCTAGTGTAGGTGGTGGGGATTCTGGATTTGTGTAGATAGCAGTTTCTTGAGGGAATCTTGAAGAAGGTTCAGGGCAATTGAGGAGTCCGGAAAAGTATCTTGCCAGCTCCTCACAATTTTCCCGATTTGTGAGCGCTAGTTTTCCATCTGGTTTTCTGAAACATAGACTAGTTTGGTAATTTGCCAATAATGAGCGACTACACCATAACACCACTGCCTCCAAATTTTACTGTTGGCGGAAACATGGTGAGTTCAGGTGTGGATCGAGCTTTCTGTGTGTTGGAGTTCGACAAAAAAAAGTATGCTACAGCTGTTCATCAGATATTGAGAACCAAGTATGGTAAGAAGCCACCAACAAGGAAGGCCATTTACCACTGGCACAACAAATTCATTACGTCAGGTTGCTTGTGCCCGGCAAAGAGAAGTGGACGTCCCAGTGTGAGTGAAGTGAATGTGGAGGGACATTCATAAGGAGTCCAAAGAAATTGGTGTGTTGTGCATCCTGTGAACTCGAAATGGTTCCAGTGACACTGTGAAAGTCCTGCATGTGAAGTTCGTGGGTACCTGAACACGGAGCTGCCGCATCGATGGATCGGCCATGCTACAGAAGGGGACAGCTGTTTCACGAAATGGCCTCCCCGATCACCAGATCTCACTCTGTGTGACTTTTTTCTGTGGGGACACATTAAAGATCTGGTGTATGTACTGCCTCTACCACGTGATGTAGCAGAGCTCCAGGAGAGAATACAGGAAGCGACTGTCACAGTCGACGATGCCATGCCGGCATGGCTATGGCAAGAATTAGGTTATCTTATTGACGTGTGCCGAATCACTCATGGTTTGCATATCGAATGTTTGTAAAAAAAACTTTCAGAGTTTCTTTTCAAAATGCAATCTGTATGGTATCTGTACAATGTTTATTTCTTGTGCAAAAAATAATTGAAAGTGTTCCTGGACTTTATGTACACCCTGTATTTTAAAGAGGGTAGGCACTAAGCAGCATCTCTTGCTAACCTTAAGTTTCTGTGAGAGTAACTTCCCAACCTTAACACAACAAGTAAGCTTTCTAAAGCATTGTACATAACATTTATGAATGTTCTGGTTGTTCCTTGCTTCCCACATTCTACAAAATGGTACATTGTTGTAGGCCTTCTGCAAGTCTGTAAAAACCATCTCTCTCCAAGTCACGGGCCAGTTGCTCACCAGTCACTTGTCTAATGGCGCAGATATTATTGATACAAAACCTTCATGCCTGAAAGCCACTCTTTTCTTCTACTTCCACAGTTTCTTTCTTACTTCTAGGTTTAAGGCTATTACCATATAGAGTCTGTATAGAATTGAGAACTGTGATGCCTCAGTAAAGCAATCATTGATGCTTCCCTTTTTAAATACATTTGTGATGAACCCTTCTTTAAACTTGATAGGGATTTCCTCTCCACTAAGACAGAGATTAAATAGCTTTGCAAGATGTTCAAACAACATGTTCGGCCTAGTCTTCAATAACTCCATATATACAGCTCCAGAACCTGGTGCTTTGTCATTTTTGAATTGTTTAACTGTATCCTGTACTTCCAGTGTTGTTATCTCCTGGATTTCTGTGTCATGTACATTGCCTGCAAAGGGGCATATATCATGAAATTTGGATCAATCTTCTTAAACAGTTCTTTGTAGTATGTCTTCCCTCCATCTATACTCATCAGCTGTAAGTTTATGCTACTTCTGTCCTTTATTCATAGCTGTCTTATCATCTTCTTTACTTATTTGTACTTTTAACTTCCTGTGCAGTTATTAATTTCTATACATTTAAAGTCCCACACAGCATTTTTTTGTCTGATTACTGCTTTCTTTGCCCCTCATGTCAGTGTTACATACCTGCTTCTATAATCAGTCTTATTGCTTGTAAGCCATCTGTTATAGGCCTCCATATACTCCTTCACTTTTGCAGCGGTATAATCATCCCACCAATCATTTCAAATTTGCCAGACATGTTCTCAGGTATTCCAAGACTTTCAAAGGCAGCATCATGAGTAGCTCTCACAATTGTGTTATACACTACTTCCACTGTTGTATCATCAGTCTGATGTAGCTTCTCATTCAATCTCAGCTTCTATAAGAAGACAATTGAAGGATCCTGCAGTAAATTTAAATTATACTGTGGTTGGTCCAGTTTCTCTCTATTCTCATTCGTTATTTGATTTACCAGTTATTCTTCAGCATCTTTCTGTAGCACCACATTTCAAAAGCTTCTGTTCTCTTGTCTGAAATGTTGATTGTCCATAATTCTCTTCAGTGCAAGGCTATCCTCCAGACAAATACTTTCAGAAAAGACTGAGTGAAGTGGCACAATGGTTAGCACACACAACTTGCATTTGGGAGGATGATGGTTCAAATCTGTTTCCAGCCATTCAGATTTAGGTTTTCGGTGATTTCCCCAAATTGCCCCAAGTAAATGCCAACATGGTTCCTTTGAAATGGCATGGCCAATTTCTTTCCCAGTGACCTTGACCTTGACAGTGTGTTAAACTCTAATCTTTCCTCCTTTCTTCCTTCAGAAAAGACTTCCAAACACTTAGATTTAAGTTCGATGGTAGCAAATTTCATGAAACATGTTTTTAGGAAATGTCGGTGGTCATAGAAATGATTAAAAACATAACGCAGTCTATACTACATAAAACATTTTATTTTAAAAAAAGGGTGACCAGTTTAAACTAATATCTGACCATACTCAGACCATTACATACTCCATACTGACTGCTGGAGCTGGTGGCGTGGAACACTAACTGCTCTTGTCTAGTGTGAAGAACAACTGCTCTGTTTTTAAAATAAAGTATTTTATGAGTCTAGACTGTTTCTATTTTATTTTTAATAACAGATTTCTCTTTCTCAGAAATGCTCTTCTTGCTATTGCCAGTCTGCATTTTATATTCTCCCTACCTTGGCCATCATCAGTTATGTTGCTGCCCATAGTAGAATCTAGAACATTTTCTGAAGTGATATCTTAGGAACTCTATTGTGCCCGATGACCTCTTTTATTGCACATGAATAGATTCCAAGAGCTCTTATTACTTATTTTGATTAGATGCTGTGGTGAGTCAGTCTATTGTGACCGCTGCGCAACGGGAGAGTGAATGCCACCTGTTGGTGTTTCGAGCACATAACGTGGTAAGAAAATTATGTAAGTGGAGCAGAGATGAATGGGCAATCTTTGTTGTGATGATATGGTGACAAATGGTGAAATCCTCTGACATAAGCGACTTTGACAAAGACTAAATTTTTATGGCCCAACAGCTTGGAATGAGCATCTCGGTAATGGCAAAGCTTGTCAGCTGTTAGTTTGCTACTGTTGCGAACATGCACAGGAAGTTGTTGATAGAGAAACTACAATTATGTAACAAGATGTTGGTCGTCCACACCTCATCACAGGATGTGCAGGCCTCTGACCACCTCGTTCTGTGCTGAGGCATGGAGATCAGGGGCTTGCCCACTCTGTAAAACAGGGTATATGGTGCTCTGTTGCAAATCTGAAGACAGAATACAATGCTGGTGCAAGAGCAAATGTTTTAGAGCACACGAGCACACCATTCAGTGCACATTCTTCAACATGGGGCTCCACAGCAGATGACCCCCTACATTTTCCCATGTTGACCCATTGGTATTGCCAGTTAAGATTACAGTAGGCATGAGAGAATCAAGATGAGACCGTGAATCAGTGGAAATGTGTCGCTTGATAAGATAAATTGCATTATTGTTTCTCCAGGTTGACAGTTGTGTCTGGATACACTGTCATCTGTGTGAATGAGTGCTCGCAATATACAGAGCCATGTATAGAGGCCAAAGGTGGCAATATTTCACTATGGGGGACATTCATTTGGGCTCCCATGGAACCTGCAGTACTAATTGGTTTCATCATGAAGGCTGTAGACTATGTAGACATTATTGTGGACCATCTACATCCCTTCATGCATGATGTCTTCTCCAATGGCAATGACGTCTTCCATCAGTATAATTGTTGATATCACAAGGCCAGAATTATGCTACATTGGTTTGAGGAGCAAGATAGTGAACACGCATTGAGGTTTTGTCCACCAATTTCACCTGACTTGAACCCTATGGAACATATCCCGGATACTATCGAGTGCCAGATCCTTGACCACAAACTACTGGTCTGTAATTTACTGGAATTGCATGATGTGTGTAGACATCAAGTGCTGCATACCTCCAAAAACCTACCAAGGACTTTTCAAATCCATACCATGCATAATCACTGCTGTATTGCATCCAAAAGTAGATCAACATGCTATTAAGCAAGTGGTCAGAATGTTTTGGCTCATCATTGCATTTGGAAGTGCCATCTAAACATCCCGCTTACAAAACCCCTTCCCCCACCCCACCCCCACCCCACCCCGAAAAGATCACTCTATTGCAGAAATTGACTCTAGCTCTAAATGCCAAAGAATGTAAATTTATCTTTATCATAGAACATGAAACAACATTATTTATGAGTTGCAAGTGCTCATGTACCTGCATGTGCAAATTATGTGACACTGATACTCATGACAGTATACTTTTAATGATCTGATGATGTCAGCAAGCTGAAACTGGTCATTGTAGGCTCTATAATAATGTGCAATCAAGATGAACATTTATGAATAATTCATATTACGCCATGATGGCAGGTGGTGCACGTAGCAGGTATTGTGGATCCACAATACCTGCTCCATTCACCAACGCAGGCCATTATGGTGTAACATGGTCTGAAGATGGTCACATTTGGATCAAAACCAGTTACCATCGCCAGTAAATAATTTATGAATAAAGTGCCAAACATGAGTGTGGCCTCATTTATAAACTTCATGTCTTCAATTGATAAATTTCATGTGTGTGCTAATAATCTGTGCTGGTCAACACTTAGAAGGAGCATACCAAAACCTGTTTAAGATGTGTTAATATCATTCTGCCCTCTTATGTTTCTGTCATGTAGAGACTGGTTTACAAAAAGTCAGTCTTTCCATCCCCCACTTAGGAATGGGACAAAAAGAAACCTGAATATGCATACAATAAAAAGTACCCTATGGTATGCATAGTACAGTGATTTTCAAGCTTTATATGTTGAGCAATGCAGTATTGTGGTGCATACTTCATATGCATATGTGCATTGCCGGGTCTGTATGTATCAGTTTAGGGATTTGCATAAAATCTCTACATATTTTCAAAACAGATTTCCAAACACTTTGTGTTTATAAAACTAACTAAAATTGTGGAATTGATACTGTTCTTTGTGTCACTAAACTTTTCCTCTCACTGTTCATTTTGTTCACTCCAACTTAAATTCATAAAAAGGATTTATAAAAAAATCCTTCTCCTCTGGATTGTATTATTAATCTCTTACAATAATATATTATTATCTGCAACAGACTGTAATATTTGCACTATAATCCTCATAGACAATTTTCATTTTCAGAATTTGATACTTTAGTATCCGGTGTGATTCAGATACCCCACCTGGCCTGAGTATCGGTAGGAAGAACATGTCAGATTTACTTGGGCTCCAGAAAGCAGCCATGAATTTCACCCACATGAATGGCAAGCATGTAAGATGCTGCCACCCTCTGACAAGTGTTAACCAGCACACACTGCAGCCTGGCTATTGCTGACCTGTCTCTCACTTAGTCACTGAAACCTATAGTCATGTGCCATGGAATAGTAGACTTTTGACCTTGGCTGATATACATTCATGATTTGGATTGCTCTCTGGATTGTTGTATACACTTAAGAGGACTTTGCTACACTCTGGATGTACTTCGCGATCTCTGCTGTCATTTGTTTCTGGAACAGTCATTTTTGTTGTGACGACCTCCATGTTACCATCAGTGTGTTATCTTAAACTGTGTTGCACTTGCAGAGAGTAGGACAGAAGAGATACCTGATTTTGTTTTGTTATGTTTGGTAATCGTTAGCTACCTGATTCATTGTGAACTTATCTTTTCTTTGAATATTGACAAGTGATTTCCAGTTGTACTAAACAGTTCAGTGGTCAAGGAACCTACTGGGATATTTGATTTGGACATGTGTAAAGCTTCCCCCTCCGCCCCTCCCCCCTACAGCTGATTAGCCATATGATATGTTTGGTGAAAGAGCTCAGTTTGTGCTCCAGTGTTAGGGTTTTTTCTTTGACTTTGTCTTGCAGTGTTCCATAGTACGATCTTGCTGTAATGGATAGTAAATTGTTGTTTTGCAATAAAGAATACTTTGAGGATGTATTAGTAATTTTCTCTTTCAGCATAATATTTACTTGACTTACTAGCGAATTTTCACTACTTATCACCCAGTTTGTTTCTGTGTCTATTCACTGCTGTTTGGGCAGTTGGTGAGTGTGATGCCAACTGCACACACAGCTGTTTTTTTACTCTGGGAGTAGTGCTCTTATTCATTTGAAGTACTTGTAATTGACATACACTTTTTCTCATTGGTCTTTCACAAAAGCATGAAGAGTTTTTCAGTAACATCCTGCATTATTGGTGGGTAGGACAATTGAGGTGCACTGCATCAGCCATTACTGACAAGGGTCCTGTTTCTGCATAATAAATTGCTGGATAAATTGCTTAAATTTTTTATGCAAAAGTCATTTTGTTTGTTTACCAGATGTTGCCTGAACAAGTCTTGTTTTGAAGCTTCCTGGCAGATTAAAACTGTGTGCCGGACCGAGACTCGAACTCGGGACCTTTGCCTTACGCGGGCAAGTGCTCTACTGACTGAGCTACCCAAGCATGACTTACACCCCGTCCTCACAGCTTTAATTCTGCCAGTACCTCATCTCCTACCTTCCAAACTTGACAGAAGCTCTCCTGCGAACCTTGCAGAACTAGCACTCCTGGAAGAAAGGATATTACGGAGACATGGCTTAGCCACAGCCTGGGGATGTTTCTAGAATAAAATTTTCACTCTACAGTGCAGTGTGAGCTGATATGAAACTTCCTGGCAGATTAAAACTGTGTGCCGGACCGAGACTCGAACTCGGGACCTTTGCCTTTCGCGGGCAACTGCTCTACCGCTGAGCTACCCAAGCATGACTCACGCCCCATCCTCACAGCTTTAATTCCACCAGTACCTCGTCTCCTAACTTCCAAACTTCACAGAAGCTTTCCTGGGACTGTATGATGAAATTCTGTGAGTATGACTTAATTTACTGTCAGTGGCACAAAATTTGAAATAAATGGCTGTTTTGAGCCTCTTAAGTCCAACAAGAGACATGAACAAGCCCAGTTCTGCATCGTATAAATGCAGAGATAATGAAATATGGAATAAGAGTCGTAATTATGTTCAGGAATTTACATGGTCATGTAATTGTGGAATTCTGTAATGTCATAAAGCTGGTAACCATAATCCAAAATAGGGTTGATTGTACTGAAAGTTGTCATTTATGTATTCTCTGTTTTTTAAATTAAAGCTCTTATAAGTGCTATTCCAAATATTCTTATACAGTATATTATGTCTCTAAATGCTTCTATATCAGCACATCTCCCCATGTTTTTCTCATCTATGTTATTATTGTGCCTAGAGGAAAAAATACCCCTTGTGAGCCGAGAAAAACTACACATATCAGAAGTTCATTATTTGTCTATTTCTGCTGTTATTTTTATTTTTCAGCCTTTCCTTTCCTTTCCTTTCCTTTGTGCAAAACAAACCAGAATTTTCAATAGTTCCTTATCCAAATAAATTTTTCCCTCTCGTGTCAAATGTGTTTGATTTTGGTGTTGCTGTGTCATTATATTTCAAAAAATGTGCATGCTGGTGTAGCTGGCAAAGTATACCAGGCGTTAAGTTTACTTAAGGTGGACCTCTTTAGTCTTTTAGGAAAACTGTGCTTATGTAAATACATAAAGCAGAATATTTTATGGTCTTTATTTACATTTTTATTTTAGTATATGTTGTGTTTTAAGTGTTGGGCAAGGAAATTTTATACATTAGTTAGTTAAATATCATAAGTGAGTAAATGATTTATGTGACCTCATCCCTGTTTTTATAGCACATAGTAAATACTAGCAAATCATTCTTCTACAACCACACAATAATACTAACAGATTCCCTACTATTTTTCTATGTTGTATGTAGCTTTAGACAGCAACTCAAAGTAAAATAGGCATGAAGTGAATTGTTGCTCTTAATGCCACATTGTATTAGCCTTCATATTGTTGGGAGGTGTTTCTAGAAATGACCAGAGATCAAACTTTAGACTCAAAGTTCTGTGGACAGGCATTTACCCTCTGAATCCCCAAATGAGACAGCAAGTAGGATTGTGTACCGTATGTGAGTTTATCACTATTTGAGATAAACTGAAATAGTAGCTCTTGCACAGTGAACATGGTTTTATAAATACAAGTGTGTGTGGGGCCATGTTTATTATGTTCAGTATTACATTATATAGTCTTCCTAGTTCCATGAATGTTTTATGTTCTCTGTAGCTTTTCAATGTTTAAACTATTATTTGACATATTTGTCTTCTGGTTCGTTGTTATATTTTACAAATGATAAGGGAAACATTTATGCCTCTCAACATCTCAGGTTTTTGATAGTTGACCTGTTTTGCTGCATTGCATTTAGAATTTTTAGTACTTTGTATGCTTTTTACGTAAATTTTTTTAATCTTTATGGTTCATTTCTGTTGTAGGGAAGAAACATGAGAATTTAGCAGCAGTTCTGTGATATATTTCCACTGTTTTGTCATTGGACATCAGCTTTTAAGAAAAAGAAAAAAATCTAATTCCAAAAATATTAGTTGTTTGGACAATGCTCACATTGTAAAGTGTCACATTTAGAAGTCATCTACTGATAATTTTTGTCAAACAAAACTGATGTGCTTTCAGGCAATGAAATGACATATTGTCCAGTACATTATTTTGTTTTATTTTCATTTGTTAATTAGGTATAACTGTAATTTGAACTTGAGTTTGTTTGGTAGAGCCACCATCACTTGAAAGTCATGTAATTTATGTAACATGCAGAAATAGTGAGAAATTTAAAATTAAGTGTACACTCAAAATATTCCAAAGAAAAATGGTGTCGTACTTATAGCAGGAAGTACAAGAAAAGCTCTAATTAAAACTTGTTTATTAATTGTTGGATTCTACTTAAATTTAATGTGCACTGTTTGGTTGTAATTACCTAAATACTTCTGTAAACAGTTTACCTTACTTAATTTGTTGTGTCAAACTGATTAAATTTCAATAATAAGTTGTACAAGTGAATTAGGAGTCTGTATGATGAAATATGTTGAGTGATACTGTTTTCAATTATGCAGAAATTTATATGAATATCACTGCTTGTGAACAAGATATTAAATTAATCAAGAAGAGTCAGTTGAAAATAATGTTTAGTGTTAAGTGCAAGAGGTGGTCATACCACCATACTGTAAGTTAGTTTGCTTTTTGTTTCAGTAAATATTTGAATGTTCATAGCATATCTTTTCTGAACATGTTAGGATGAAGGTTCAGAGGAATAGTTATGAGATTCACATTTTAGTAGGGGCAGGAGTATTATTTGCGTTTTGAGTCTTACCTGATAGACAGTCCTGCAATGCAAAATCCGGCATTTGAGTTTCCCAGAGCCTTGTCAGATAGAGTTGCTTACTTTGAGTCTTGCACCTGATGTGTTGGGATTTCCTAATCTGCATAAAAAGGACTGTAGGGGAGTTACACAGGACATACTTAAGTTGTGCCTACTACATTCATTTGGGGTTACGGAATTTCCCTTGACTCTCTATTTGCTTTAGATAGTCTCCCAGGCCAGGTACCATGCTACAAGAAGTCATGGCACCAGGCAGCTCTTTCAGAGAAGTACTATTGGGGGGATGACCAATATGAGTGTTTGCATTCTCCTCCAGATGTTGTGTTTGATGGAAAAGGTGGACTAGGCAGGATTAATTAAAGCTAAAAAATGTCCTTTGTCAATCTTGTTTCCAATGCATGTAATAAGTGCATTCAAAATATTAAAAAGATACAAGGGGAAACCAATCATAAGTGATCATAGAAGTTTACATCAATGGTACACACCTGACCTCAAAAAATTAAGAACACGTCACTAATCTTTATAACAGATCAAAGAACAGTGAAGAAGATGTACTTCAGTACTTTCAACTATAGAAGAGGTACAGATCAGAAATTATAAAACAGAGACAGATGGAAAATGATAATTGTATGCAGCAATCACAAAACAAATGCACGGCTGCTTGGAACATTATCAAATCGTCTTGGTAATACTAACAGAACTGCATATGATATGACCAGTATCACACCCGATGAAATGAATAACTTCTTTATTAATTCTGGTAACAAAGAACACCCAGCTCTTAATAAACATCTCAGGGGGGGGGGGGGGGGGGAGATATTCGTATTGCACAACAAACCTGCAATATCTACATAACTAGATTCACTGCCTGCGGACAATACTGTGCCCATTACAACTCCATCCAACACCCCCAGCATCATATGTTCATTTCTTTGTTTAACCTTTGCAGAGAAACAACAGCCTTTCTTCCATATACTGGTGTCCTGTTAGGATCGACTGTATTAAGGAAAATGATACAGTGAACTCATATTCTGCTTTAGATTGTTTGAGGGCAATGTAAAAACTGATTTGGGCTTCTGCAAGTCAGAATTTTACTACATCTCTTGCCAATGCAGTCTGTCATACACATGGTAAACTGTCTGAATTGTGGAAAAACATTGCACTGGACATGAGCAGCACGTAAGTTTAGGATTTACAGACAGTATCAGTAAAGATTGTGATGCTGACCACGGTCTCCTTAAAAAAAAAAAAATTAAAAATAAACTTAATACCAGAAAATGAGAGTAAAAAAAGCAAATTTCAACCAACAATACATATATAGAAACAGTTAGGATCCAAGAGCTGGAATATGAACCTTCGCAGAATGCTGGTTCGTAACTGCGCTAGCCTGCTGGCATCAGTCCACAACTTACCTGATGATAACAAATCGGTCTGAAGTCCAAATATTTTAAAAGTTTGCCGCAATGATTCACCTGAGAATGTTTCAATCTGCTCTGTTGTAACTTGGAAGTATAAGTGACCTAGTCATAACATTACAGGTATTTCGCTGCACTCATTGTACACTTCTTTATGTTTAACATACTGGTGATGTGACTACATTTCTTTTGGAAGAGACTTTTTTTCAAATCGTAGACTGAGAGTATTGACATCTGGAAAACAGCAGTGCATTTAACTGTATTGACGTACATACTGTGTACATTTTTTATCACTGTTGGAGATTGTTATATACGCAAATTCCAAGGCATACTGTTAATGAGTAAATGGTAGCAGAAGGCAAGATCATTATATTAATGATTCACTTGGGGTAGATTATGAAGAAGTTAATGACACAGTCATTCAGTTTTCATTCAGGTATGTACTGCCATTGTTAACAATGATATTGACATGAAAATCTGCTGACAAGGAGTGTAGGTGCCCTCATACCTGCTTCGGTCAGAAGCTGTACGATCAGAGTTTGTAAGGAACCAAGATTTCGACCAGTTAGAAAAAGTGGACTGTTTGATCTCACTTTTACTAATGAAGTATTTGTTGCCATCTTAATTTTACAATATGCAATGTATGGGTTTTGTGGAAGAATTTGATACACTGGAGCATTTTCAGCTATTATATTTTTCTTATTTGAAACTAATGAGAACATTTTTGTAAGCTACAACTTGTGAACATAAAATCCCAGAAAAATAGTCATCCTGTCAGTTTCACTTTAAAAATAGAGAATGGTAAATGGGAACATAGTTTTGAAGAGAAATTGTTGCCAAAAATAATGTAAGCTTGATAATTTAAGTTGCTCAAGTAACAACAAATACCATGTGTACTTACAAAATCTTGAAATTCTATTTGCATTGTTGCAAACTGTAATTTATTATTCATTAGGTAAATCATCTTTCTTTTATGAAAATGTTAACTTCACCAAAAACATTTTTATTTGATACAAAATCATAATATGTAAATAAAATTACATAGATATAACATACTGGAAACTTCAATTTTTGATTCATTGTTGTTTTATTTACTTTTTGTAACTATTTTTGCTCTAAGTTTTTTCTGCTAATAAAAACACGTAGTTTTGTCTACGTTTTCACTGATAAGGAAACCAGATGTTAACATAATAATTAGTATATAAAGCTCAGTCTGCATTGCCAATGAACTCTTGAATGCCTGTGCCTTAGAGGCTAAAAGACATGCCTAAAGTGTGTGTGTTTATTTTTGTGTATTTTGTAAAGAAAAATTTTTTGTAATACTTTCCTTAAACAGTTATCATTGACTGTTTAGGTTCACTTTTACTACTAATTATAAAGTTTCTGTTCAATTTTCATACTTACAATAGCAATATAATTCATCATTTCACCATTACTTCACTCTTCTGACAGGGCTCTAACTCAGCTGATTAATTTTACTGTCTTATTTCTGTTCTATTTAGCAGCTTATTATCATATCACTGTTGTTACTCATCACTCGAACCATTCAAAGTGTACACTTTGTTTTTATTTTGTTTATCGTCTTTACCATACTGTTGCATACAGATTATTCTAGCTCTGTTTAGTGAGGTTCTGTTCCTGATACCAGTCAGCTGTTAAATGACCACTGCCAAAGTCTACTGGCCTTGGCCTCCCCTCTCCCATTAACAGACATGCTCCTTTCACTTCTGGGAACCTCTGTTCCCCTTTTGCAGAGTGCCCTGCGATGCAGTGTCCCCGCACCCTCACTAGCCCAGCCCAGCCCTACAGTGGCATCCTTGCAAGCATTGCAAGTGAGCACACTAAGCTCCATATTACACACCCAAATGTCCAGTCTCTGGCAGATCATCTCGACAAGTTCCATTACATATTTCAAGACATAGACAGCCATCTAATACTTCTGTCGGACACCTGGCTCAAACCAAGTATACCCACAAGTTCAATAAATCTAGACGGTTACATCTTTGTTAGGCACGAAAGATGAGGAGGTGGAGTAGGGGTTTACATATGCCTTGATTTATCACGTACTGTGTTACACGTCCAACAATAATGAAAATAAGCAAGTGGAATATATGTTCATAGAGATCAAATCCCTTAATAGAAAGTGCCTAATGTGTGTCCTCTACAAACTTCCTAAAGTTCAAAACTGGTCTTTCAAGTCTCAAACTGAAGCATGAGCATAGAATTATACCTGTTGACACTAACAAATTTTCTATACAATAGTCCTTTCAGTATGAAATTTAAGCCAATGCTTTCTTCGTAAATGTGTCGCTACTTCAGCCTGTTCCTATCCATCATACGAACAGTAGTCATGCTCTCATAGATACATTTGCAATGAAATCCCCAAGTTGAGTAATTTATATGTCTCAAATATCTGCACCTGGCATGTCCAGCCATGACATACTCTCTAGAATGTCCAGAAAGAGACTGCAATTTACTACTTACCAAGATTTCAGACTGTGAGGCAAACAGAGGAGCTACTTGATTGAGCAGTAGCGGTTCCAGTCTCTCAAACTGACATACAGCTGGGAGAGCGGTGTGGGTCTCGGGTTCAATTCTCGGCGGAGTCAGGGATTTTCACCTGCCTCGAGATGACTGGATGCTTGTGTTGTCCTTATCATTCATGAAAGTGGTAAGATTGGACTGAGCAAAGGTTGGGAATTTGTATGGGCTCTGATAACTTAGCAGTTGAGTGCCCTACAAACCAATCATCATCATCATCATCCATATCCGCATCCAGTGATGCCTATGAGCTGAGGATGACTTGGCGGCTGGTCAGTACCTTGGGCCTTCATGGCCTGTTTGGGAGGAATTTAGTTTTAGAGATTTCAGACTCATTAATTCGTCTGTTCTTGCAAGTAAGGTACAATAAATAGTTTGGAGGACATCCTCTATTCCTTTCTCAGTCATAAAAAAAAACTCCATGGGTCTACTTACAAACTTACTCAACTATATGACAAGTAGGCTCCCCTGACGAGCAGAAAAATAAGAAAGAAACATGCACCTTGGTTAACTGAATAACTAAACCAGCTTTTGATTCTCAGAGGTCCTGCATATTGGACATACAAACTAAGTCCCGCATCTGAAAATCATATTGCTTACAAGCAATAGTGTATTCCCATACATTAATCAAGAACAGAAATAGCCCAGCCGTCCTGTGGAAAAACCTGCATGGTCTTGGTACAGGCAAAGTAAAAGCTGCAGCTGATCCCATTGTCGCAGTTGAACTGAAGCAGTACTTAATGTTACCTACAGTCACAATTGAACCACTTACGAAATTCTATCTGAAGCATGTTTCTTGCAATACTGTCATGCATGTCAGACCAGCATCTACAGGACGTGATGGCATCACAGTACAAATGATGAATATTATTATTGACCCATGACTGTCCACTATAACAGATATCTTCAAACACTCCTTGACCACAAGTGTTTTTCCTGAGTTCTGGAAACAGCCCCTTAATACCTGAATAAATTGCTACCAGAAAGAAAAATCAAAAATCATATTTTGTAACCAGTAATGAAATATTACAGAGTACATAAGGTCAAATGTAAGATGTGTTGTACCTCTCAGATATAATCAGGTATATCACATATTTGCAACAACAGGCATTTGAGAAATTGAATACTCACAGGAAATCACTTAGTAAAAGATATTTATTTAACATTTTGATGTTACATTGATAGAATTTCTGGTGGCATACATTTCAAATAACAACATAGTCTTATTTGTGAAATTCTGGGATGAATATTAAACGTACTACATACAAAAACTAGTTGCCCTGTAGAATTTGATATTTTATCTCTTTGCCTTGTGTCAGTAACCTGAGGCTAATGACCTAGGTAGACTTACTGGGACCAGTTTTCGTGGACCTTGATGATGCTGTGGTGGTTCTGCCTTCATACAGGCTGAAGCCTACCTTTTTTTCCTTCAGTTCTAGCATATCATATATTGTGTATTATGGGGAAATATCAAACTGTCACAGCCCAGGGTGCATACAACCCAGGACAACCGGGAATTTTTTCATCCGGGAGAAAACCGGGAAAAACCCGGGAATTTTTCGGAATTCCGGGAATTTTTCATTGTTTTAGCTTTCAGTTAAATGTTTGTAATTTTGACTGCAGAATTGATTCTCTAGCAAAGAATGTTATTGTATTCTGCTAGTGGAGAATGATACTGCAGCAATAAAACATACATAAGAGGGAAAAAAATAAAACCTTAGTGGAAAAGGAAATATGCAATTTACAACAACAAAAAACCGTGCACGCACAAGCGTCTGCAAATAGCAAAAATATGTCAAAGGTCTTAAGGCGCAGACTGTAATTCCTCGTAACAATAAACTGCTTGCTATGAGCATGACGTCACAACTGTTCACATAAGGTTCGTTTGACCAATTACCAGCGGTCTGTTGCGCATGCGCATTTGACTCGCGTATGAGCAGTACCTTCTCCCGCTACTTGAAGTTTGGCTGTATCGGTAGTAGCAGCAAGCAGCCAGATGCAAACGAGAAAAATTTTTCTCGCGCCCTAGCTGGCAGATTCACGCTTGCACAGAGTTGTCTGAGTTGTAGTGGGGAGGGGGCTAACCTCCACGTGACCCGTTTTTACACAGGCGTCTAAAGCTAGCGAAATGAGGGATGCTCAACTACCGGACCTACCGATTGATGGCTCTAGCGCGTGCCGGCAAGAGGTTATATAATTGAGTGTCCGCCATATCTGAATTTGGCAAAAAAAACGAAGTGTCAAAACATGGATGAAAATGTTTTCCTTCTGCGCCCTCATAAGTATTTTATATTGGATGTTCTAGATATCTACACGTCAACATAATGAAGTGTTTCTAATCTAGCGAGAAAAAACAGTGACAGTTCTGCTATGAAATTCCTAAATTCGAGTGTGTTTTGAAAGTATGACAAGCTGACCTATAAATTGTTTACTATTTTATGAGTGCTTTACTTATTTGCCCGTTTTAAAACACTATTTAAGATTCAATGGAGGTCAACAAATTACCTTACTTGCCGAAACTTTTAACTACTGGTATAATTCGGAAAATCAAGTGTAGACAACAGTGAAGACGTCTCTCGAAAAAAAGTTGACATCGTTTGCTGAGGGGTATCTTTACTGACAACAGAAATTACAACTGAACTATTAAAGTATTACTTACGTATAAACAGAAAAAAATCATTATTTTTTCTTTATCTGAAGTGATGCATTACCGATCTGCATATGTGCTGACACTGTAATTGCAACATGCTCTTACGAATTTGGCTCTCCCTTTGATCAGTAATTTAAATGCCATGATTTTATTAACGCCTGTACGTGACACGGTGTATTTAAACTGAGTGATATGGTAGAAGCACCAGTTTTTAACAGTGCTTCAGTCTTCGATACGCCCAACGTTAAGGCTCCTCTTAAATGCATGACTTGTATCATTTGGAAGTTAAGTCTAGTAATTATATTATATTGGACTGATCCATAGTGAAGGAAGTGAAGGAAGTGAAGGAACTTGATGAAAATAACCTCGATCACAGCTGTTAATTTTAAGGTTGGCGTGTCTTAAAACTGTAATTTTCCAGTCTGACACCCAAACAATTTTAAAATTGAATTCAAAACATGTCAGTGAGCAAAATTAATTACACTTTGACTTACAACCATAGAATTCTATTTCTGTGAATCTTGGTTCCAGTCTTTGACATAGTGTCAATCACGGGAATGACTGGTTGTCAGTATACGACCCAAGCAAAAAACTAACCTGAAAGTGAAAGCTGCAGAAAAAAAATGGTTCAAATGGCTCTAAGCACTATGGAACTCAACTGCTGTGGTCATAAGTCAAAAGCTGCAGAAGCTGAACAGACACGCACCCCAATGGCTGCTACAATCTGTGTGAGACCAGGGTGACATTATATTGCAAATTTATTGTAAAAAGTTCCATATTGTCTGAATTTGTCCTATACTGACAGGACAATCTAGTCCAGTCGATTTTCTTATCTGCAAAAGTACACTAGCCAACACCAGTGGCACAAAGGTAGTGCCACATTACAAACTATCTGGTAACAACAGAAGTATTGGTGGACAATGTACAGTAAATAATATGTAATAATCTGGTAAATTCAAAATTGGTTTGAAGAAATAGGACAGTATTTGGAAAGAGAGTAACATTTTGAAAATAACAAATGATTCAAGTAGAGTTTTCAGTTATGAAACCTCGCTTAATTTTTTTTTCCCCCTCTCTCTTATCGATTATCATGGGAAAAATGTGATAACATAAAAGTGCAAGAAAGTTGTGTACAATGTTGGAAATGATGAAAAAGAAAATCTCACTATGCTTCCTCCTCCATGTGAAGAGTATTCCTGTAATAATAGCTAATAGCATACCAAGAACATGAGGGTGTCACAGTGGAGATTTGTTTTCTGGTACAGACACCTGATACAACTATTCCACAACAAAACGTACTTTCAATAGGTGTGGTACCAGTGCACTCCCATAGGATAAAAGAATATTATGCCCTCCAGGAATCACATTGGGTACACCACATACAGCATAAACTGTACAGCAACTACAACGCTTTGTGAGCAAGTAATAACAGTCAGTATCTTTAATTTTAACATAACTCTTGACTCCCATAATTATCTGCTTATACGTGTGTTTGTACTACAGGTTATTGGTAAAGCAAATACTAATTGAATACGTCTTCACACTTTTAATACTTAGCAGAAATTCTGAAAAAAGTAAATTGTTTTATTACTGTATCACCTCTATGGCGAATTAAGAAGTACTGACTGGTTTCTTTTAACATTTAATAGAAGCCTTCTTTTTTACCTGCTATTGATAAAGAGCCATTCCAAGTTCTGTACAGAACAATCCTTCGCATTTTTCATGAGGTTTGTTATTCTGTACACTAATATTTCTTCTTCTAAATGGTAAATAATGCATTGCTGGTATTAAAGGTAATTCATGAAATAAATTATATTTAAACCACAAAATTAAAGGTTCCACATGGCACATGAAAAGTACCTTGCTACACAAATGTATGTACAATTCCAAAATGTCTGTGAATTTGAGTTACAAACTTTTTTAAATAGAGATATGAAGATCACAATACTTTGGGTCTGCAATAACTCAAACGTAAAATACTTTAGTTCCCTATGGGAAACTTTGTTCTTTACGTGACTCGTGCAACTGCTTTCACTCTTAATGGAAAACTAAATGGTTTATGTTAAAGTTAACTAGCAAAAACTGTAACCATTGTTACATAATTTCTGTGAAGTAAGATTCCTTAATGTTATTTCCTTCCTTTGTCGCATAACTCGATAATTTCAGTTCCGTATGGGACATATGAACTAACAAAATGAAATGCTTTTATTACTATGACCAAACAAAATCTTTTTAACATGTAGTACGCAGTTCAAATCAGCAAAAAGTGTAACCGTATAATTAAGGTAAATGTTGATGAAAATTAGGCATGTAACATGAATACTGAAATTTCCTAGATTTCCACGTGTACCTGTAATCACTGTATTCTGTACTTTGTAGTGCTAGAAAGATAATTCTATATGATTATTTGCGTTCTCTCTCCCCCCCCCCCCCCTTAACACAGGAAAATATAATAGAAAGACATCCTAACAAAATAAGGACAAAATTCAGAAAATTAGGTTTTGCCTGACTCAAGTCCCCTTATTCTAGAATGGTTATAAAGTAATAAGAATGCTTATGATCAACTGGAACATTGTGTTCATTATAGGAAGTATTAAAACATGAATTAACAGAGTAACAATTTTATTGCTCTTATGTTGCAGAGTATCCACAAACATTACTGTTTGAAACATAGGGCCACTGCATACTTCATTAGATCACACCCATCCTGTGATTAAACTGTTTTCTTAAAGTGAAAAATCCAAGTTAACATAGTTATTGAGGGACATATTTTCTCACACTGAAAGCCATCTGTCAAATAAGTCTCAGAACATTTTTTTTTCATTAATTTCACAATAATCACCTGTTTTTAATGCAAGTGCATATTTTGTAACACCAAACATCTTAAAATAAGCTTGTATAATAAACAATTATAATTTTGTTACAAAATCCACACAGGATGTAAAGACTTAATTTTACTTCAATGTGATTCATCTTTTGAAGTTCATCATTACACAACAACAAATCTATGGACAAAATAGTTTTAAAAAATCTGTCAAAATGTCACACCCATCTGCATGGAACGTCCCATTACATACTTTTTCCAATTTGAGCACTATACATGATTAAACAATATGAGTTTATTTAACTTCTGCCTTATACTTGATTTGTTGTTTAAAATTGTCTCAGCAGGCTTTTTTCCCACATGTTTTTAAGCGTATGCAGGAGTATAGGGATGCAATCTTACAAACAAGTTGAGTCTGATGTAAGTCCTCAAACCTAATTTCATAACGGTAATCATGACCAAGAGCAGTAAATGGGTAATCTACAAATTTATTTTTAACACAATGCAAAATCTTGGCCTGTATATGTTTCTGTCACATATCCCCAGCAGTCACAAACATCTGAAACAGTTTCTGAGTATTCTACATCAGAGTACACGCAGTCACTTGTTTTAACCAGTTTTCCCCGTTTAACAAAATTTACAAATGCATTTTTATTGGCCATATTGGGAAAAGCATAGAGAGAATCACATTCTAATGCAGATTTAACTACTGGTGGCGTCAGTATGTGAAGACAGTCTTTGCATGTGATCTGCCTTGAAAGGCGCAATGACACATACCCTGCAATATAATAGAGTATGTTTTACTTGTGAAATGAGAATTTAATTTTATCATCAAGAAGTGCACACCACTCCTCTACTACATTTTCTGCAGCACTTTCATCACTTTCTACTACATGCTTTCTTGCATGAAAATCATAAACAGGTGGCAAACAACACACATTAAAATTTGAGCAATTGCCATACATTGCAGTGACACTGTTACCCAAGAGCAACTTTCTCATGGCACATTTGAGCTGGTATGCATTTGGATTGCTGTTCCAACCACATCTGGACTGAATGTAGGGGAAAAAAAGCTCTATGTGGTCTTGTTACAGTTTATATGTTAGCAAATACTTCAAAGGAGATTCAACACAAAGCATACTTGTCAGAGCTATGTGCCTTACTGATTGCACATTGAAAATTATCCCAAAAGCAAAAGTATTTCTTGCATGGAGCAGCAATGGAACACCAATGATTTTTAAGCTTTTGATATAATTTTCAGTGTGTCTGAAAATACCAACGTGTTGACTGGGTGTTGTGTGATGTCCTTAGGTTAGTTAGGTTTAAGTAATTCTAAGTTCTAGGGGACTGATGACCATAGATGTTAAGTTCCATAGTGCTCAGAGCCATTTGAACCATTTTTTTTTAATTTAATTTTTTTTAAATACCAAGCCAATAAGATTTGTTATCAAGTCTCAGGGGGCTCTTATACCCTTTACCTAATGGATTTCTGGAGTTCAGAATATCAAAAATCCTATCAATATTATACAAAAATTCTACTGTTGCTTCACTTCCTTTAATATCTGGATCACCAACCCACCTCAAACACTCTGTACTATCTGCCACACTAGAACTCAGTCTGTGGAGCTAATGAAACATTCATTTTTCTATTTACATAACTTATATGTTGTCCTCATAGTTTTTTGGCAAATGTCATACCTTCTTCTTGTTGTACCTTGTTCAATTGCTCAACGAAATGCCATCTAATAATGCCAGTTGGAGACTCAATAGCAGATACTTCTGCTAGAGCATTTCTGACAAACTTAATCATATGACATGTCCAAGATACTATAAACATTGTAGCTCTTAAAATCACCCTTGGAAAAATTTAAAGTACAGCCAAGTGTACGTAAAGTGCTTATATTTACCTTGCAGCCATCACATATAACACACCAAACCCTAATGCCAGAACTATGCTGCCTCTCTAAAGCGGATTTTATCAGTGTGGCCTGATTATTTGCCTGTGCACCGTTGATAAAGAAATATGCAATCGGGCATATAAATTTGCCTTTAATAGAGACAAGCATGAAAACCAGAGCCTCAGATGCCTCTATTACTTCTTTTGACTGAGGCACTTCCCCACCAAACTCTAAAAAACCTGTGTATTGCTTAGTTCCTTGGTCCCAAACTACTTGCTTCCTAAGTGCCACATTGTCTACAATTAGACATGAATCGCTGAACTGGTCCCTTACAATTGGGTTCGAATCAACGTACTTAAAAACATCTTTTAAGAAGCCAGTTTCACAGTCGACACTTGCCCCCTTTTTGGAAATCAATGATTTATGGGTCAGAGGCATTAATTTTTGCAGGTATTCATATCCTGCTGGTGAATAAAAGTACACAGTCATCGCAAACATTTTCACATTTGTTGTGTATCTATTACCCTTTGACGAGAGAGAGTTGTCCACTAAATTGCACACTAATTCCACTTGTGTTCCTTTCTGATGATTGAAGAAGTTATGTAACTTCTCAGGAAGATGCCCCTTCTCCTTCAATGAACTTATGATGTCATCCATGGAAAACACTTTCTTCTCTCTTCTTCGAAGTTTTTCACGGACACACTTCAGTTTACGTTTTAATTCGTGCACAATGTATGAGAAAAAATTGCAAGTTTCGGTCGCCTTGTCTTCTATTTCTACTTTCGACTGTATACCACAATCAATTACTTGAGAACCTACTGCACTCTGAAATAGAGAAATAATTTCGTTATATATGATTGAAATAACTCAAGGCTTGATGAAAAAATATTATAAGAAAACTTTGGGGGTGTGAAAACATCCTTATACTAACGATTTCGACACAATTCGTAGCTTCTGCATTGGATAAATGAGACGTGCTTTCCACGGAAGAATTCTCATTGACAACACTCTCCACGCAATCAGTAGCTTCTGCAGAGGGCAAATCAAGCACGGATTCCAGGACAGAACGCTAAAAACAAAAATATGGAACTGTATTACAACATTGCTTAGACCTATGTAGCCCATTTGTGTCCGTACGAAATAAATTCACAAAAGTCAAAACCACACACATAGCAAGGATATTAATTAGCTACATCAAATGGAGAAGCATCGTTGTCACTCAAAATCCTAACATGTCGTCGTGGCTGTTTATTTGGTGGCATCAAATGTGTCGGAAAGTCAAAAATTGATGGCACTGCTTCGGGTCTGAGACGTTTCTTCCACGTTCCAGGGCTCACTACGTAATCATCTTGTCGGAAAAGGTTTCCGCAAAGAAAACTGCAAGACGTAGGTTTAAAATCTTTCCGCTTCACGGAAGTAATCCACTTCTTTAGCAGCTCTGGGTGCTTTAGAGGAAATCTGTTCAAAAACATCGAATTAGCAAACGCACTAAGTCTGTATTGTTGTCGTATTGTATCGGTAGTCCTATTACCTGTGGTCCTATTACCTGTGAAATGGTAAGTCACTTTCCTTACTCTATCGCTTCGTACAATTGAAAGCGGAACAAGAAATCACCATTTCGATAATCCTTAATTCCTTATACACCGTACAGAGTTACAGACCGAGAGAAACTTCTTGGCAAATTCAAATATGGCGGGCAATACAGACGATAGTAATCAGCTGGTAGAGCCATCTATCGGTAGGTCCGGTAGTTGAGCATCCCTCATTTCGCTACCTTTAGATGCCTGTCGTTTTTACGTTCAGTGATTTCGCTGCTTCTCTTCGTGTGCAGCTCCCACGTCAAATGAAAACAAAACGGATTTCTGTGGCCGGGAGCTGTCAAGTGAATTAAAATACATCCACATAAGTACGGAGGGCAAAAATATATTATTAATTTCAGTTTTCTGATTTTATTTTATTTCCAAGTTAGTAGCAGTCAAGCATTAATCGCCTTGCAGAACAGTGAAGTTATTTTTGCAAGTTTGCTAAAGAAATTTGGCTTTATTAATCTTTCCGCCGAGGCAATCATTTTATTTGAAACGAAGTGTTTCATTCAACAGTATTGGCTAGTTCCAACTGTTCGCTGAATTTCAAGTGCACGTTATCATCTTCTGCCATATATGGCATTATGCCATAATAAAGAACCAAAAATGAGATCCTAGAGTACTGGTATTCCAAGAAAATGTCCATCCCAAAAACCACACTGAAAAGCTTAATATCAGATGGGACCGACTTCATTGTGAATCTGGAAAAAGCCAATTTGCACTTCAAGCCGAATTATGCATTTTAGTATGGTTTACGAAATTCCGATCCTCTTTGGAATATCCTCTGATGCACTGTTTCTTTTATTGTGTAATGTAAGCTTTCTTAGTGCTTTATACACACGAACATATGGGCTTCCTACGCCACTGCAGTTGCACACGCACAATAATGCATGTTTTCTGTCTCTCTCTGGCAACCGGTAAATTGAACCTATTTCTAACAGTCTCCGGGTAGTATTGCGAACGGTGGTTAGAAAAGCGTTACTTTCAAAGTAAATTTCTTTTTACGCAAGATGAGTTATGTTACGAGTGAGAAAGTGGGATGGATAACTAAATCACAGAGCTTTCGAAACTGAACAGTTTGAGGACCAGCCACTTACAAGAATTTCGAGCCGAGACATTTATGTCATAATTTTAAATTTACTGGCACATTTGTGTGATGTGTCTTAAAGTATAACACACGCAAAAAAGATAAATATTACATGTGAAAGCGTAGCGTCTGTTGTAGCGTGTTAATCTTAGAGACTAACATATGTGAAAGCTTAGCTTTTCTTGTAGATATACGGTACTGTGTACATTAATGTAAACCGTTAACTTTTCCTCTTGCGTGTTCGTGCTATGTAACCAGTGATCTCGCTATTGGCTGACTATAACACGTGTCCTATGCTCTGAATAGCTGCTGTCATCGGCTGACGAGATCTCGTGGCTTGAGATATGACTCGCTTACAAAAGGACATCGCAACCTCGGTTTCAACGCTCCGGAAACTAACGCGCAGTGTTTGGTGCAATTCGAATTTATAGTTTCGTAATACGAAAATATGCAGCGTATATGTTGCTGCAAATCAAAGGTCTTTCCAAAATTTCTCTCCTTTTTTTTTTAAGTCTCTCCAAAACTTCTTTGCCTCGTCTTTTCCTTTTTTTGCGGGAAGTTCTAAGCTATTGTATAAAACGTTAACCATTCAAAGGATTGATAAGTTTTGCAGTTCCGAGGGAAAATCTACGGAAAACCTACTGTCACTTAGGACAGAAAAAGTGTATTTTCGCCCGAGAAAAAACATATTTTTTAAACGGGATATCCGGGAGAAATCCGGGAAATTTTTTTCCTTGTCCCCGTATACACCCTGCAGCCACTCTCTGCAAGTGGTAACAAGCTTTGAAATATCAATGTGCATTTCATGGAGCATAAAACCTTGGGGGTCCTTCGATAAGAAAATAAAAGCCTCAGGGTATTAGCAATTCATTAGAATTTCCACATCACCTTAAAAGTGAAATGTTACGAGTCAAAACAGTGTTTATTTTTTTTTTAAAGTCTCAGTCCTTCACAAAAGCTGGGAACAAGACAAGAACGTTCACTTGATTAGACTGAATCAGATTCCATATCAAGATTCACTTCATCAAAAAAGTTTCATATATTGAATACAAATGTCTGTTTCAATCAGAAAATAAATAAATAGAACATACACTTTATGTGGTTAGGGTGTATAAAATCCATTTTCATGAATAAAATTTAATGCTGCGACCACTCCATTGCTAAAATTCTCTTAACACTGATATGATCCCTGTGTGCAAGCTGAATGCCAGGACAGTATAAATCACCCAGTCCCTGTGTCTGCTTTGAGCCAGAACTGATAGAGTGGTATGATGCACTATGGCTTGGCAGAATAGCACGTAAGACCTGCTCATGAGGTCACCAAATATGATTGTGACATCATTCAATTGGTTTACATCTGCAATGTTCAGGTGTGAGACTTATGTATCTGCCCCACAACAGTATGCAGGGTAATGTAGTCTTGGAGTCTTAGTTGTACTGAACTGTAAACCTGAAGATGAGAGACATCATTTTTAATATTTTTGTAGCTCAAAGGTTTGGTTGTATTGAATATTAATATTGCCATTAACCTCATACACAGCTGCTACCACTAATAATGGATAAAGCTAAAAAGAACTGCATATGTTATTACTAATGAAAATTTGTGTCAGAAGAGACTCAGAGCCAGATTTGCTGCTTTTCAAATTTTCATTGATACTGTTGATTCCACTCTTAGTTTCAGAACACTACTACCGTAGGTTCTCTCTCGCAGTATGTGGGAGTAGTGGCAATGAGGGAACAAAGTTGATGGAGGAAGCCGGCCGAAGTGGCTGTGCGGTTAAAGGCGCTGCAGTCTGGAACCGCAAGACCGCTACGGTCGCAGGTTCGAATCCTGCCTCGGGCATGGATGTTTGTGATGTCCTTAGATTAGTTTGGTTTAACTGGCTCTAAGTTCTAGGGGACTAATGACCTCAGCAGTTGAGTCCCATAGTGCTCAGAGCCATTTTTTTTGATGGAGGAATATGACTTACACTGGTACATAGGATATATGTCAGTTCACGGAAATGATATTAATGGAAAAACTGCCTGTAATAACTGTAATTATTCGTGGAAATCTGCTTTCCAGGTGAGTAATATAGGTAACTATCGACAGTCACATGGTAAACATCGCCAAGATAAAAAAGAAGCAATGAAAAAACAAGAAACCTAAAAACTCGTCTTGCAAGAGGCCTACTACAAAAAGAGTGCCATGTTGCATTAATAATAGATATGTGGCTGCAGTGGGTAGATAGCCAAAGACAAAGAAGTGTAATTTTGACAATGACTGTATTTCTTTTCCCAGACAATAAATAATTTCAAAAACATACTTTTGACCATAGAAACAGTACGGAAAGCATTTGATGATTTGTTTACACTCAAGTGGGCATAAACTCATAATTGGATCCTTCTAATGACCTCCAGATGCACCTCCAAATGTATCCAAAAACTTTAGAAAAAAAAACAAATTTCAGTAGTACATAAGTTTCCCAATCACATTGTTATTGAGGAGACTTCAATTGTGGCTGTGACAAGACATCCTGCAAAACACTATAAAATGGATTCTCTGAGAACTACCTAGAACAGATTTCTCAGAAGTCCACTTATGATGGAAATATCTAACAGCAACCAATAGACCTGAACCCTTTGAGGATGTCTACATAGAAACTGGTACCCGTGGCCATGAGGCAACTGTAGCTACAAAACAGACCATAGGGTTAGAGATAAGGAGATGCTGAATGATACATGTTTGGCACTCTAGAGGCAATGTGTGAAACCTTGAACAACTACTGTAGCTTATTATTATCTGTCACAAAACCCCACGAAATTTTGGTCATGTGTAAAGGCTGTTAGTAGTATGAAAGTTAATGTCTAGATACTCATGGATGAAACGGGGATTGAAATAGAGGTTAGCAAAGCAAAAGCAGAAACTCGCATTTCAAATGCTCCTTCGCAAATGAAAATCAATAGGTACTGCCCTAATTTAGTTCTCGCTCATCTGCAAAGATAAATGATATAGATGTTAGTATCAGTAGTGTTGATAAACAGCTGAAATCGCTAAAATTGAACAAAGCTCCAGGCCCCAATGGAATCCCTATCGGATCCTCTATCAAATTTGTGCCTGATCTAGCTCCTCTTTTAACTATAATCTAGTATAGGTCCCTCGAACAAAAAAACTCTGCCCAGTAGTTGGAAGATAGCGCAGGTCACACCTGCTTACAAGAGTAGTAGTTAAAGTGATGGTACCATCTAGTATCCTTATCATCCATTTGCTGTAGATTCTTAGAACATAATGAGGTACCTCAAACAGAATGGCTGCCTCCATGCCAACCAGCATAGATTCCGAAAACATCAATCATGTGAAACCCAACTCGCACTTTTCCAACATGACATGCTGAAACCCACTTATCAACGCAGTCAAGTAAATGCAGTATATTTCAGAAACGTATTTGACTCCATAGCACATCTACATCATACTCCAGCACAAAACAGTGTGTGGTAGAGGGTACTCCTTCCCTATTTCACTTGCAAATGGCATGTGGGAAGAATGATTGTCAGTAAGCCCCTGTATTATTAGCTCTAGTTTTTCAAATTTTCTCCTCGTGGTCATTTGTGACATGTATGTGAGTGGAAGTAATACTCTGAGGTGACTAAAGTCATGGGACAGCTGCATGGAGATGGCAGTAGTATCGTGTACAGAGAGCATTAAAGGGTAGTGCATTGACAGAGCTGTCATTTGTACTCAAGTGCTTCAAGTGAATTGTTATCGACATGACTATGACCACACGACAGGAACAAATAGACTCTGAACGTGAAATAGTAGTTGGAGCTAGACACATGGGACATTCATTAACAAATTCAATATTCTGAGATACACAGTTTCAAGAATGAATCAAGAATACCAAATTTCAGGTAATACCCTTCACCACAGACAACGCAGTGGCCGACAGCCTTCACTTAATGACAAAGTAGCGGCATTTGCCTAGAGTTGTCAGTGTAAACAGACAATCAATACTGCGCCAATAACAGCAAAAGTCAACATGGGGCACATGACGATCGCATCCTTTAGGACAGTGCAGCGAAATTTGGCGTTAATGGGGTTTGGCAGCAGGTGATTGATGTGAGTGCCTTTGGTAATAGCACGACATCGGCTGTAGCGCCTCTCCTAGGCTTGTGACTATATATATGTTGGACCCTAGGCGACTGGAAAACCCTGGCCTGGTCAGATAAGTCCTGATTTCAGTTGGTAAGAACTCATTGTAGAGTTCGAGTGTGGCACAGACCCCACAAAGCCATGGACCCAAGTTGTCAGCAAGGCACTGCGCAAGCTGGTAGTGACTCCATAATGGTGTGGGCTGTGTTTACATGGAATCGACTGCGTCCTCTGATCCAGATGAACTGACTGTTGACTGGAAATGGTTCTGTTCAACTACTTGGATACCATTTGAAGCCATTCATGGACGTCGTGTTCCCAAACAATGGTGGGAATTTTTATGGATGACAATCCACCATGTCACCAGCCCACAGTTGTTTGCAATTGGTTCGAACAACATGCTGGACAATTTTAAGTGAATGATTTGGCCACCCAGATCGCCTGACATGAATCCCATCGAACATTTTTGTGACATAATCGAGAGATCAATTTGTGCACTAAATCTCTCACCGGCAACGCTATCGCATTGTGGATGACAATAGAGGCAGGATGGCTCAGTATTTCTACAGGGGACTATCAACGACGTGTTGAGTCCATGCCATGTCGAGTTGCTGTCCTACGCTGGGCAAAGGGAGGCCCAACACGATATTAGTAGGTGTCCACGACTTTCGTCACCTCATTGTATGTTGTCCGACTCTTCTCAGAGAGTATTGTCTCGAAATTTCACTCGTAAACCTCTCCATGATGCACACCACCTCTCTTTTAATGTCTGCACTGGAGTTTGTTGAGCATCCGCCGACTAGACAATCCCATGATAAACCCACCAGTCTTCGTTGGATCTTCCCTATCTCTTCTATCATTCCTATCTGAAAAGTATCCCAAACTGATAAACAGTACTCTACAATCAGTCAAACTAGCGCATTGTTATCCACTCCCTTCGTGGATGAGTTACATAGATTCTTCCTATGAATCTCACTCTAGCATCAGGATCCTACCATTTGTTTTATGTGGTCATTCCACTTAAAGTCGCCCTGGATATTTACCCCTAGATATGTTACTGTAGATACTTTTTCCAGCAAGTTGTCATCAATAGTGTAGTTTTACAGCAGTGGATTTTTTTTCCTATATATGCAAAATATGTTACACTTACTTACATTCAGAGTCATTTGTCAAACATCTATAGGTCATTCTACAAATCGGTACTGTCTACTGGCGTTGCTAAATTCTTGTTGACAACCGCATCACCTGTGAACGGTCTTAAAAAGCTTCAAACACTTTTTAATATATCATTTACATGCATTATAAATAGTAACGGTCCTATCACACGTCCTTGGGGTACTACCAAAAATGCTTGTACATCTGTCGATTTTTTCCGTTAAGAGTGACGTGTCGAGATCTATCTGCAAGGAAGTCTTGAAACCAGTCGCAAATGTCGCAGCACTATGTATCTCATGGAGGAACAGAGCGAACTGAGTTTCGCAAAATCTTTGTTTGCACAATTCTCTTGATTCCTATATAGGAGATTTTTGTTCTGCAAAAACTTCATAATTCTTGGGCATAAAACATGTTCCATAATTCAACCAAAGACTGACGTCAGCAATATAGGCCTTAGTATGATGGCCCGTATTACAATCTCCCACTGTGAAAATTTTGAAAGACCAAATTAAGTATTTCAGCCTTCTGTCTGTTATATTACGTTTCGTCGCCAGTATTGTCACTAAGTGACTGAATAGATGGTTTTGAACCGCTTACTGTTTTTACATAAGACCAAAACCGTTGGGCCTTGCCCACTCATCCCGTATCGGGTGCCTAAGGGATGCTGCATTCTCGGAATGCTATACCACAACTCAAGCAAATACCATTAGTAGTTTTTTTTTCTAAACAGCAGATTTGACAGTACTTAACTAGATTGTACTACATGTTGTCACAAGCGATGGGCGACAGGCAATATAATTCAGAGTCCCTGGCTATATGCAATGTTCCTGCAAGTTTGACACACAGTTTGTGGATCACTGATAACTGTTCTCATAGCACTCTCTGCGAGGCGAAGCTAATACTCCACTAATGTCAGCCTGAGGCTGGCAGGAGCAGCGCTTATATTTACTTCTTGCAGAGGTCGGCCCTGGCACGGCCGGTCTTTGTGAGTGGGCAATTGGCTGACGTCGCCTCACCGCCTTCTATGGTCTTGCATTCTTCCTCTTCGTTCCGGCGCTTGTGCATACGCCAGAACATTCTTTCCCTCCAAAGCGATGGCCCATCGTTGTGTAGGGAGTGCGACCACGGTGGGGGAGGCAGGAGTGTGGACACATCATTGGGCCAGACCAGAAGGGTACGTGTCCACCTTCTGCTGCCATGAAGCAGATGAAGATGGCGGCAACTGCTGCGGTGTGGGTGGGTCCGGCTCCATTGGTAGGACGCGAGGACGCAGAGGAGGAGAATACCCCATCTCAATGTGGTCGTCCCTCGGTGTCGTGATGACACCCTCTGGCACCTGCTGTGGCCACGCTGTGCTCTGGACCTGTGAATCTGCAGGAAGATGGACTGAAAGACCATCATGTATACGACAGAGGCGAAGTTGATTTTGATGGTAGCACTGCAAGCCATCGGGACCTGAAAGAAGATTCATGAAAGCGCCAAGTAGACGGACGAGATCGCCTCGCGCCCACCGTCTGCTACCGCTAAAAACCCTGTGAAAGACAATATCATGCGGCGCGAAGCAATACTTGCGACCTTCCTTCAGATGCTGAGGAGGGTGGAGCAGTATCCGATGGTGGCGGCCGTGAAGCAATTCCACTGGCGATGGTCCATCTCGTGGGTACGAACGATATGAGGCAAGAAACAGTTGCAATGCTTGATCCCTAGTGTGAGCGGAGCGAAGTTTGGTCATCTGCTGCTTGAAGGTTCTAACAAAACGATCCGCATCACCGTTTCACTGTGGATGGAATGGTGCATTAGTGAGATGCTGTATGCCATTGCGTTCACAGGATGTTTCAAATTCATTGCACCTGAACTGAGGGCCGTTGCCTGTCACTATTACTTCAGGTAAACGTTCTAGGCAAAAAAAAAAAAAAATCGATGATAACATCTGAACTGTGCTACGTGACGTTGTCGAGTTCGTTGAGACAGAAAAAGGAAACTTGCTATATGAGTCAACCACAGTCAACCAGCGAGTGTTCCAAAAAGGTCCCACAAAGTCTGTGTGCACATGTTACCATGGCGATTGCCACTTAGGTGAAGCAGAGAATTTTTGTGGCAGAGCGGACTGATTTTCCGCACATGCGTGACACTGTGACGTAATCTGTTCTATTTGGACGTCCATACCCTGCCAAGTACAGTGTCGACGCACCAACTGTTTCGTACAAACAATCCCCCAGTGTCCTTGGTGGAGTAACTGCAACACTTCTTTTTGCAAAGCTTTAGGGATCAACACACATGACTGTCCACTATCATTTTGAACAAGATTCACACCTTTCTGTTCAGCGAGGCTGTGCTGACGTACAAAGTATCGTCGCACTACAGAGCTTTTTATGCTATTCAACGAGTGAGGCCAAGATGTGCGATTATAATTGAGCAAAATGTTCAAATCTGAATCAGCGTCAGTGGCCTGTGCAATTTTCTTATAGTTCAGCGGAAACGACCGAAGCAATTCAGAATCCTGAGCATCGATGTGACATCAAGATGCAGCAGAAGCGTCAAAGACAGGGCCAATCAAAAGATGTGAAAGTGCGCCCGCATTAGTATGTTGAGCTGTCGGACGATACACAATATCACACTGGTATTGAGACAAGAAGAAAGCCCGTCTTTGCACTTTTTGGACAGTTTGTACAGGAACCGGTTTCGTTGGATGAAACAAGGACTGCAAAGCCTTGTGATCCGTTACTAACTAGAATTTTCTGCCGTACAAATAGTGGTGGAATTTGATGACACCATACACAATAGCCAAAGCCTATTTTTCAATTTGTGAATAGTTACATCGAACTTTGGACAACACTTTTGATGGGAAAGCAATAAGCATGTTTTCATCACCAATTCTGTGCGAAAGCACTGCACCGATTCCTTAAGAGGAAGCGTCAGCTTGCAATACAACGGGTTTGTCAGGATCAAAGTGAACTAAGCATCGATCACTGAACAATGTATCTTTAAGTTTTTGAAAAGCTACTTGGCACTCATCTGTCCAAACAAAGGGGAAATTCTTGTCGCGCAAGCGAGGAGCTATGATCTGTGCAGCATTCGGTATGAACCGAATATAATTGTTCATTTTCCCTAAGACTGACTGCAATTCTGTGACATTGCAAGGAACTGGCAAGTCTTGTATGGCTAACAATGCAACTGAAAAGGATGTATACTTTGACTGTTTATGACATGAGCAAGATACTGCAACTTAGGTTTACAAAAATCGCACTTGTTCAATCTACACTTCAGTCAGGCATCAGATAACACACGAAACAAAGCACATAAATTTGCAATATGTTCTTCAGGTGTCCGACCTGCTACTACAATGTCGTCCAAGTTTGAACAGTTTGGCACTTGTGCAGTCAGATGTTCCAAATATCATTGGGAAAATGGCGGGTGTGCAAGCACTGCCAAAAGGCAAATGCAAATATTTAAACAAGTCCAAATGAGTATTTACTAGACACACTTTTTGAGATTCTTCATCGAGTGGTATCTGAAGATATGCGTCACGCAAATCAGTTTTTGAAAAGTAGCGTCCAGCGCCTAATTTGTCCATGAGATCTTCTGGGTGTGGCAATGGATAAGTATCAATAACAGTTTGTGGGTTGACTGTAGACTTGAAGTCAACACAGAGGTGAATGCGACCTGAAGGTTTGGGGAGCAAACCCAGTGGACTTGCCCATTGACTAGCTTGTATGAGCGCAATAACCCCACAATCTTGCTATTCTTTTCAGTTCAGCAGCGACTTTGTCCCGTAATGCAATGGGAACAGTTCTGGCCCGGAAAAATTTCGGCTGATCATTGTGTTTCATAGTAATATGGACAACAAAATTGTTAGCTCTGCCTAAACCTTCAGAAAAGAGTTCTGGAAATCCTTTTAGCAAGCTAGCTACACTGTCTTTTGCACTGCATGTGGATACTGACAAAACATTGTCCTGAATGCTAAAGCCAAACAAATTAAATGAATCATGACCAAATATGTTCTCACACTTGCGTGATTTTAGCTCTGTAAAAGTCACTGTTTGCGTATGCGAGCGATACATAGCAGGCAAATTACGTGTTCTGAGAACGGGAAGGTTTTGTCCATTACAAGCCGTCAGTTGCGTGCTGGTTTTAGACAGGCCTGGGGAGCCTAACAGTTCATATGTGTGACGATTTAGCAATGTGACAGAGGCACCCATGTCCAATTGAAATTTGCCACAAATGAGTAAATGAACAAAAAGTTCGTTTGACTGGCGTATCACGGTCGCAGGTTCGAATCCTGCCTCGGGCATGGATGTGTGTGATGTCCTTAGGTTAGTTAGGTTTAAATAGTTCTAAGTTCTAGGGGACTGATGACCTCAGAAGTTAAGTCCCATAGTGCTCAGAGCCATTTGAACCATTTTTTGACTGGCGTATCACTAACGAAATGCATGCTTGCTAGTTGCAGTCTTGGAGTATACTGCATTAATGACATAGGCCTTGTGGCAAGAGTTTTGTGAGTAGTCTGAATTCTTATGTTTGTTCCATTGCAAATACGGATTGTACATGTCCTTTCCTACCACAAGCGTAACACTAAGCTTGTCAGGAGGGGCAGTCTTGGCGTTTGTGCCGTAACACCTAGGGCAAGACTTAATTTTGTTACCCTGTATAGCTGTCTGTTTAGCAAACTCCTTATGCGGCGTGGAACGTTGTTTAGTTGGCACGGCTAACGCACGCTGTCGGTGCGTAATGGGGCGATCACAAGCAAGGAACTCAACCTGACAAGTAGCTGGCCGCTCAAATGTATGAGCTGACAAGGCACCAGAATCGTACTGATCTAGTACTTGCACTACCTGCTGAAATGATGGACCTGACTGTTTCAAAATCCGTTCTCTGATTCTGACGTCAGGCACATTGTACATGATCGCATCACGCAACATAACGTCTGAATATATATCACCGCAAGCACATTTGAATTTGCATTTCCTTTTCATACCCTGCAAATCAGTTACCCACTCCTGATAAATTTGTTCTGACCATTTTTTGCACACACACTTAACGAATGCCATCCTGACACACCAACACTTCCCTGACTTTTGGAAGGCGGCCAAGGTCCTGATGTTCAGGAAGCCAGGGAAAGACCACTCCCTCCCACAAAATTACCGACCCATCAGTCTGCTGTGTTCGCTCAGCAAGATTGTTGAGAAGGTAATACTGAAACGTATCACTAGGCATTGCATCGCCAACGACACCCTAAGACCGGAGCAATTCGGCTTTAGGAATCACCACTCGACAACACAACAACTCCTCCGCGTAGTCGAACATATAACATACGGCTACGACATGAGCAAAGCCACAGGGGCCGTGTTCCTAGACATCGAAAAGGCTTTCGATCGTCTCTGGCACAACGGACTCATACGCAAACTAAGCGAAGCTGGATTCCCAGACGGACTCGTACGTATCATACACTCATATCTCACGAACAGATGTTTCAACACTAACGTGCAGGATAAACAATCAACACAACACGGTATCCAAGCTGGAGTACCCCAAGGGAGCATCCTAGGGCCTATCTTGTTTAACCTGTACATTAATGACTTCCCAGCGACACAAAACACGACGTTAGCCGTCTACGCGGATGACACAGCCATCCTCGCGCAAGACTGGAAAGCGTCGAACATCAATTCACGAATACAGACAGCACTCAGAACAGCTGAGCCTTGGTTGGAGCGATGGCGTATTAAAGTAAACGTCGACAAGTGCGAAGCAGTTCTGTTCACACGCAGACCGAAACTACTGCGCAAACACCAACACTGTAGACCAATAACACTACATACACGCCCAATACGTTTCCGAGAGAAAGTCAGGTACCTTGGCGTCTGGCTGGACCGGAAACTTACATGGGGGGACCACATCGAATACGTTGCCAACCGAGCGCACGCGAGGCTCAAACAGCTCTACCCAATGCTCAACAGGGAAAGCACACTGAATAGGAGGGTGTCGAGGTCCTTATACATGACACTGATTAGACCTCTGATGACGTACGCAGCTCCCGTCTGGGGATATGCAGCTCTCACAAGACTGCGCCGCCTGCAGATCATACAGAACAAGGTGCTACGAATCATTAGCAATGCTCCACGCTACACACGCACCGTGGATCTTCACCATGAATACCGCCTTGATACCCTCAAGGAAGTATTCAAAAAACACGCCACACGACTATACAGGAACTCGAGACACTCGAACAATCCTTTCATCCTCACTCTGGGAAACTACGATCACAACCACAGGTGGAAACACAAGCGGCCAAAGACACTGCTAGCTAGGGCATAGCCACCTATGGTTAACTAACATACGCAAACAGCGACAAACGTCGGCAAGCCCCTGCATATCAGCAACACTGACTGGCAATTACCAGCTGCTATTAGTGCCGACCAACAGGCCACAGCAGGGATACCGACGAGCTCGCCCACAGACGCACAAACAATCTGCCAACATTCCCTGACACTGTGCCTCCGGTATATGACCTATCGGACACAAGATCGATAACAAACCTAACTGTTGCAGGATGCTGACTCTGAACGAGGACTCTGTACCAGCACCCAGCGCCAGCCGCCGAGCAGCACAAACGCACAACGTCAAGGTATCGGCATGCATGATACCCACTACTAACAAAGCCTATCCTTACACAACCTATCGCAGGCAGCAAGACAACTGCTACTGCTCTTGCTGCCTGACCTAACTTTCGCAGAGGTTTTTTTCCCTTGGCCCTTGCCTTGGCACTTTTTTTCCTCTGCCCTTCAAACCACTACCCTTCGTCAGATTTCGACCAATTTATCTACAGATGAGCGCGTATTAATGGTTAATCCTAACCAGACGTACGCAAACATCGCAGTACCCACATCCTGTGACACCTCACTTTAGTGAATACTAACCCTTATGATTCAGTTGTTGGTCATAATAGCTAGTCAGTGAAGTGATAACAATGTCATACGCAAGTTCACGTAGAGTGGCGTTAGGAAAGAGATTTTGAATTAATCTGAACACTACACTTCCTACCGTGGATAATAGATATGGAAGTTTTACAGTACCTGGGATGTTTTGGGCTAGCATATGGGCGTCGAACTGGCGCAGCTACTCGGGCCATTCCTCGTCTTGGTCACTAAACTGTCGAAAAGGTGATATAGCGGCGTCCCGGCGGAGGTTCCAGTCCTACTTCGGGCATGGGTGTGTGTGTCTTTGTCCTTACGATAATTTAGGTTAAGTAGTGTGTAAGCTTAGCGACTGATGACCTTAGCAGTCCCATAAGATTTCACACGCATTTGAACATTTGATATAGCAGCTGTAGTAGGTGGTGCATCGGGCGCGCAGAGTTGGTGAGTAGTTGGTGCACCGTGTTGAGTAGTGCTCAGAGCTGCTGCGTCTGAAACTGAAACATCTGCGTTAGCTATGTGGCATCTAATGCTTGCAGCTATGGCGCGTGAGTAGCAAAAACGACAAGAAACTGTGAAAGAAATTAAGCGCCCCTGCAAAGTAAAGACAAGAGGGAATTAAGGCGCCAGCACATACACTGTTGGCCATTAAAATAGCTGCACCACGAAGATGACGTGCTACAGACGCGAAGTTTGACCGACAGGAAGAAGATGCTGTGATATGCAAATGATTAGCTTTTCAGAGCATTCACACAAGGTTGGCGCCGGTGGCGACACCTACAACGTGCTGACATGAGGAAAGTTTCCAACCGATTTCTCATACACAAACAGCAGTTGACCGACGTTGCCTGGTGAAACGTAGTTGTGATGCCTCGTGTAAGGAGAAGAAATGCGTACCATCACGTTTCCGACATTGATAAAGGTCGGATTGTAGCCTATCGCGATTGCGGTTTATCGTATCGCGACATTGCTGCTCGCGTTGGTCGAGATCCAGTGACTGTTAGCAGAATATGGAATCGGTGGGTTCAGGAGGGTTATACGGAACGCCTTGCTGGATCCCAACGGCCTCGCATCACTAGCAGTCGAGATGACAGGCATCTTATCCGCATGGCTGTAACGGATCGTGCAGCCACGTCTCGATCCCTGAGTCAACAGGTGGGGACGTTTCCAAGACAACAACCATCTGCACGAACAGTTCGACGACGTTTGCAACAGCATGGACTATCAGCTCGGAGACCATGGCTGCGGTTACCCTGGACGCTGCATCACAGACAGGAGCGCCTGCGATGGTGTACTCAACGACGAACCTGGGTGCACGAATAGCAAAACGTCATTTTTTCGGATGAATCCAGGTTCTGTTGACAGCATCATGATTGTCGCATCCGTGTTTGGCGACATCACGGTGAACGCACATTGTAAGCGTGTATTCGTCACCCGGCGTGATGGTATGGGGTGCCATTGGTTACACGTCTAGGTTACCTATTGTTCGCATTGACGGCACTCTGAACAGTGGACGTTACATTTCAGATGTGTTACGACCCGTGGCTCTACCCTTCATTCGATACTTGCAAAACGCTACATTTCTGCAGGATAATGCACGACCGCATGTTGCAGGTCCTGTACGGGCCTTTCTGGATACAGAAAATGTTCGACTGCTGCCCTGGCCAGCACATTCTCCAGATCTCTCACCAATTGAAAACGTCTGGTCAATGGTTGCCAAGCAACTGGCTCGTCACAATCTGCCACTCACTTCTCTTGATGAACTGTGGTATCGTGTTGAAGCTGCATGGGCAGCTGTACCTGTACATGCCATCCAAGCTCTGTTTGACTCAATGCCCAGGCGTATCAAGGCCGTTATTACGGCCAGAGGTGGCTGTTCTGGGTACTGATTTCTCAGGATCTATGCACCCAAATTGCATGAAAATGTAATCACATGTCAGTTCTAGTATAATATATTTGGCCAATGAATACCCGTTTATCATCTGCATTTCTTCTTGGTGTAGCAATTTTAATGGCCGGTAGTGTGAAAAAAAAAAAAAAAGTGCCGTGGGCGTTGGGCACTGGGTTTGGAGGATACTCGTCGCCAGTTGTTGGGTTTGCCCTTTCGTCTCATGTAGGGTGCCTAAGGGATGCTGCATTCTTGAAAAGTTATACAACATTTCAAGCAAATAACATTAGTAGCTTTATTTCTATAAAGCAGATTTGACACTACTTAACTTGAATGTACTACATGTTGTCGCAAACGATGGGCGACAGGTAATATAGTTCAGAGTCCTTGACTATATGCAGTGTTCCTGCAAGTTTGACACACTGTTTGTGGAGCACTGATAACTGTTCTCATAGCACTCTCGGCTAAGCCGAGCTAATACTCCACTAATGTCCGGCCGAGCCTGGCACGAGCGGCACTTAAATTCCAGGTCGCTCATAGTGCAGCACGGTCCTTATCAGCTGGCTATTGGCTGACATCGCCTCACCGCCTTCTCTGGTCTTGCGTTCCTCCTCTTCGTTCTCGCACTTGTGGTTATGGCAGAACAAAAACCTCTTAGGGCCGGCCAGAGTGGCCGTGCGGTTCTAGGCGCTACAGTCTGGAACCGAGCGACCGCTACGGTCGCAGGTTCGAATCCTGCCTTGGGCATGGATGTGTGTGATGTCCTTAGGTTCATTAGGTTTAATTAGTTCCAAGTTCTAGGCGACTGATGACCTCAGAAGTTAAGTCGCATAGTGCTCAGAGCCATTTGAACCATTTTTGAAAACCTCTTAGGGTTTTTAGTCAGATTGGTTGACAATATTTTACAATAAGAGTCATCGAATGCTTCTCTCATTGCCCTCATTATGCTCATTTTCACTTCGTTCAGCTTTTGTTTGTCAGCTAGGTTTTGAATTCTCTTGAATCTGTTTGTTTACGTAGCAGTTTTGCAACATGGATATTAAAGCATTGTGGGTCTTTCGCATCCATTAAGACCTTGCTTGAAACGTGCTTGTCTAAGGCATATTGAACGATGTTTCTGAATTTTTTCTGTTTATGCTTATTTATCAAACGTAAGATTGTGAGGGGGTATCAAGCGAAATTTGTGACTGGTTTGAGGGTTTCTTGGTTGTTGTTGTTGTTGTGGTCTTCAGCCCTGAGACTGGTTTGATGCAGCTCTCCATGCTACCCTATCCTCTGCAAGCTTCTTCATCTCCCAGTACTTACTGCAAACTGCATCCTTCTGAATCTGCTTACAAGGGAACCTCCCCATCGCACCCCCCTCAGATTTAGTTATAAGTTGGCACATTGGATAGGCCTTGAAAAACTGAACACAGATCAATTGAGAAAACAGGAAGAAGTTGTGTGGAACTATGAAAAAATAAGGAAAACATACAAACTGAGTAGTTTATGGGATGATAGACAACATCAAGGACCCTGGGATTGCAGGAGCGCCGTGGTCTCGTGGTAACGTGAGCAGCTGCGGAACGAAAGGTCCATGGTTCAAATCATCCATCGAGTGGAAACTTTAATTTTTTATTTTCAGTTTATGTGACAAACTCTTACGTTTTCATTACTTTTTTGGGAGTGATTATCACATCCACAAGAAAACCTAAATCGGGCAAGGTAGAAGAATCTTTTTACCCATTCGCCAAGTGTACAAGTTAGGTGGGTCAACAACATATTCCTGTCATGTGACGCACATGCCGTCACCAGTGGCCTATAGAATATATCAGATGTGTTTTCCTGTGGAGGAATCGGTTGACCTATGACCTTTCGATCAAATGTTTTCGGTTCCGATTGGAGAAGCACGTCCTTTCGTCTACTAATCGCACGGTTTTGCGATGCCGTCGCAAAACACAGACACTAAACTTATTACAGTGAACAGAGACGTCAATGAACGAACGGTCAGATATAACTATGCAAAAATAATGAAAGTAAAATTTTTGCTTGTGCAAAGTCTTGAACCAATGACATCTCAATCTGCAGCTGCTCACGCTACCACGAGACCACGGCGTTCCAGAGCTCACGTGCTCCTTGATGTTGCCTATATAGCCCATGAACTACTCAGTTTGTATATTTTGCTTATTTTTTCACAGTTTCACACAACTTCTTCCTGTTTTGTCAATTGATCTGTGTTCGGTTTATCAAGGCCTATCCACTGTGCCAAGTTATAACTAAATCTGAGGGGGGTGCGATGGGGAGGTTCCCTTGTTAGTGTATTGGTTTCTTGGTAGGGAGCATGTTATGTTGGATGGAGAGTCAACGACGGATGTAACAATAACTTCGAATGCGCCCCAGGGGATTGCATTGGGGCCATTGCTTTTCATGTTGTGTATTAACGATCTTACAGACAATATATGGTAGGTCTTTCCCATCCCTTAAGACCGTGCTTGGAACGTGCTTGTTTAAAGCATATTGTACCATGCTTCTCATTTTTTCTATTCATGCTTATTTATCAAATGTAAGATTGTAAGGGGTATCAAGCGAAATTTGTGACTGGCTTGATGATTTATTTGTAGGGAGGGCACAGTGCGTCATGTTGGGTGGAGAGTCAACAACAGATGTAGCAGTAACTTCGAGCGTCGTCCAGGAAATTGCATTGGGGCCCTTTCCATTCATGTCGTGTAATAACGATCTTGCAGATAATATTACTACTAACCTCACTCTTTTCACAGATGATGCAGTTATCTATAATGAAGTACCGTCTGAAAAAAAAACTGCACAAATAGTCAGTCAGATTATAATGATATTCCAAAGTGATGCAAATACTAACAACTTGCTTTAAGTATTCAAAAATGTAAAATTGTGCTCTTCACAAAATGAAAAGACATAGTATTCTATGACTGCGGTATCAACAAGTTATGGTTGGATCAGTCAACTCATACAAATACCTTGACATAATAATTTTAAGCAATATAAAACGAAATCATCAAATATAGCTCACCCGCAGATAAAGCAAGTGGCAGGCTTCGCTTTAATTGTAGAATACCAGGGAAATGCAATCAGTCTACAAAGGATATACCTTACAAATCACTCATGCGACACAGTCCAGAGTATTGCTCAAAAGAATGGGACCTGTAACAAACGGGACTAACAGTGGATACTGAATTTATACAGAAAAGGCCAGCATCAATGGTCACAGGTTTATTTGACTCTTGGGAGAGTGTCACAGAAACTCTGAAGTAACTGACCTGGCAGACACGTGAAAACAGATGCAAACTATTCCGCGAAAGCCTACTTACAAAGTTTCAAGAACAGGCTATAAAATATTTCTCTGGGAATATATCACAAGCCCCTACCTATTGCTCCCATAGGGATCGTGATGAAAAGACTAGATTAATTGCGTCACGCACGGACGCATTCAGTCAGTCATTCTTCCATGCTGCATACATAAATGGAACAGATAGAAGCCCTTATAACTGTTACCTGAATCTTCTCAGGAAGGAATTACAACAATTCCTTTCTTGTTATTCTCTCGGTAAAGGATTTTGTGGATGGCTTGTGGTCCGCCGGTGAAAGCGATAGTACAATATTCCATATTTACGAACTTCCAGCATGCTGGAATAATTGCAGGTCAGTAACTTCCATTAATCAGTACAACTGAAACCAGCCAAAGTCGTAAATTTCACTTTTTTTATTTATTTACTTGATGACTAGTTTCGAGATGAGATCCATTTTCAAAGTGGGGTCAACGGAGGCGTCCGATACTACCCGTCAGCTTTGGGCCGTGACGTAAGGGTGTTGTGTTGTGTGACGTCATGACGGTGCGGAGTTTAGTTTATGAGTGTGCTATGTTTGTACATGTCGTCTTCTTGCGGTTGGTGGTGTCCTCTGGTGGTGTATTTTGTTCATTTGGGTGTAGCAGCTTGCAGTGTACATTTATCGGTCGTGACTGTTATAGAAGAACGGAAATTAGTTTCAGTGAGTTAAGAATTAAGTTTCCGTTGCGTTTATGTTATTGCGGTGTCGTTTGATGTTACTGGTTTGCTGTTTGTCACGCGGTAAGTCGTTTAATTCAATTTGTGGCTTCTTTTGTTAGATATGGATATGGCTTCTAAGTTTAATAGTGCGCGTTTGCGGGCTGAAATGGGGCACGACATGTTGTCCGACATTAAGTTTCTGTAACTTTTTGAGCTTGTGACGGAGATAGTGAAATGCAGCGTATGCAAGCAGAATATGCGAGTTGGGTGTAGTGTGTGGCGCCGGAACTTTTTTATGGTAAGTAGTCGTTTTTTGGGTCTATTGTTCGCGTGCTATGATGTTCGATGGGGTTTTTATGTGTTGTTGGGTCGGTGTTATTTACTGCATGTGTTGGTGGTTGATGTTTTGGTATCGGCACTTGTGTTTGATTTATGTATCTTAAAGGGAAGTACTGGATTCCAATTTTTTTGGTATCGTCAGTTGGATTTGAGCTGCATACGTCATGGGAAGTGACCGACTGCAATTTGTTGTCGTAGCTATGTGTGTTTTGGTATTGTGAGCTGTTGTTGACCTATATAGATCAAGGAAAGTGTTCGATTCCAATGTGTGGTCGCAGCCTTGTGTGTTTTGGTATCGTGAGTTGCTGTTGACGTGTTTTGGTATCGTCAGTTGCTGTTGACCTATATAGGTTGCTTTAGGTGTTGGTTTTTATTTTGTGGTATCGACAATTGCGGTTGAGCTATGTAGGTGAAGGGAAGTGACCGATTCCTGTCGATATTGTAAGTGTAGCAGACCTTGGGAATGTTGTGGTGTTTTTATGTCGTCGTTTTGTGTGGTTTGTGATCGTGGTGTGTCTGTATGTGTTTATATTTAGTTTGTCGCCACCCAAAAAGCCCCAATTTCCCGCGCTGGTCTCGTTAGTCTGATTGTATTTTTGGAGAGAGATGATTGTCTTGGTTTTATATGCATTTTCGTGTTTGTTGTCGTTTATGTAATGACGTCATAGGCGCCATTTTGCAAACGTTGAGAATGGTAGTTTCCGCCATATTGGTGACGTCATGGGTCAAAGCAGACGCGTGGAATCGGACGCTTCCTTATTGCCACGAAGCCACGAAGTCACAGTGCATACAGATAACTGTTATCTGCATGCATCGTATTTTTGGAAAATCAAGTTTGACTACCTGGATGATTTGAAAATGGGTCCCGCCCCAGAACTCACCATCAAGTAAATAAAAAAGTAACATTTGCAACATTGGCTGGTTTCTGTTGTACTAATATTCCATACGTTTTGAGATGGTTAAAACTGAAATCGGCGAAGTCTCGCGATTGTCTCTTTAAGAATGCTCAGGCGGGACTCCAAATAACTCACTTAACCCTGAAGCGATATCATGTCACCAATTAATCTGTTCACAAAGCTAATTCACATTTACGCGCGTAACGTGAGCACCTTCCACCTACCCTGCAGGCTTACTCAGGCTCGACTGACTGCCTCACTACTTTAGCGCCAAACCGGACGGTGGGCGCCAGGCTGTACTCTTCTAATAAGATGGTGCTTCCTGTCAGTGACTCTAACTCGCTGGCTCAAAGATGCATAAAGGTAGATACCATTAGTTCAGGATAGTATCGGTATCTGCACCCTTACATCTTCTCACTACATGTTTCCGAAATCTGCAAGAATTAAGGATTTTCGGAAATGTAAGGAGAATCCTCCACCTTAATGAAAAGAAGAAGAAAACAACAGAATTGTCCGGCAACGTAATGGAAATATTCCAGAAATAGAAATATAATAAAGGATTGCAACGGCCACCTCGTTTTCATATCAGTCGTTTGAATTACAGACAATATCTTGCAAGATCACACACATCGCATCAACCCCTACCAACTGATAATTCTTACACTGTTTGTTTATACATGACATAAACTACATAAACTCTTTAAGAAATACCATAAATTTTACAATCATATTTAGATTCAGTCCATTTCCAAATCTCTTGGAATATTGTTTTAAAAACACATTAAACACATATATAAAAATTCAAAAGCAGATACTGATGAAATTAGCAAACATCAGAAACAGTTCACACTAGCAGTAAAGTATTGCTGTTTATGTGCAAAGGTATTAGTCTGGTGCTTTCCAAGCACCCTTACTTAGTGTAATAGTTGCATATTAAGCAAACATTTAAGACAAGATTTGACAACATGAAAGGATTTGAAAAACTCAGTATTGCTGGAAGGATATTCAAGAAAGAAACACCAGCCATTTCGTGCATTTAGTAGCACATCTTTTCACTGAAAACTTTATGCGCAGGGAGACACTACCGGTTACTATGGGAGCCACACACACGGAACACGCCACCATTGCTGCACTGTCAATTTGGCAATTTACTTACCTTCTCGCGCTGATGAGTCTTATTCCACGCGAAGTCAGCGTGACGTCGTTATGACGTGTACACCCTATATCGAAGACGACATTGGCGGCGAATCGACTTTAGTAATCGTTCGAAACGCTAAACTGCAGTAGTCGTTTTTGCAGATGAATTAAAGGAACAGCTCATTATATCCTCAATTGGTATATTCACTGCTATTTTGGAAGCTATTGATGTCTTTATTTTCTTTGAAAATGCGAACCTGCCAACTTTTAGAAAAAAAGAGCTCACAATCTGCACTGTAAACAGTATATTTCTTTTTAAATGCGAAAATTGACGCCTAGTAGCAACGTCGTACGGAGTCCACGTTAAACTCGACGTAAGTAGGGAATTACCTTCAGAAATTCAGTTGTTAAAATTAATGATTGAATACATAGTATCCACCATGTTCTCAACCAATCACAAATATAATTGAAGAACTGCATCAGTGTGTCTGAAGTTGTCCCAATACCTTTAGTTTATTAGTAAGGATTATTGAATCTGACCTATAAACACAGTTTCGAGGCCGGCCAGAGTGGCCGTGCGGTTCTAGGCGCTGCAGTCTGGAACCGCGTGACCGCTACAGTCGCAGGTTCGAATCCTGCCTCGGGCATGGATGTGTGTGATGTCCTTAGGTTAGTTAGGTTTAATTAGTTCTAAGTTCTAGGCGACTGATGACCTCAGAAGTTAAGTCGCATAGTGCTCAGAGCCATTTGAACCATTTGAACAGTTTCGAGATTTCCTTTCTGTGTGCCAGGTGCAGAATTTCTACTAAAAATACGCGACCAAACAGCTTTTTTCTCAAATGCCAGTTTCAAGTGACTATACCGAGCTGACAATTTGTGCAAATGGTCCTTTACATCAGTAAAACGCAAAGTTTTGTTAACATTACTCGGTTGACATTTACTTTCGACACATTTAAAAATTTGCAGGAGTACTTTCATTGCAGTTTCCAAATGATAATAAATACTGGATTGAACAATTCTATTTTCGAGTGAAATGTGATGAAGATATTAAGCTACCTGGATAAATAATCTGTGGCATGCTATGCCCTTCTGGATCTATGCTTCCTATGCCCCTCTTCGCACGCCACTAGGCATGGCGCTATACTGCGCAACTGCAGCGCCGAGGCTGTTCGCTGCTCCGCTCAACTGATCCACGTCGTCCTCCCAAGGCGTCCGGCTGGTTCGATTTCTCCTCTTTCCACTACTTTCCTCCAGGGCTACCGAAGCTCGGAACACTGCCAACGATTGCCAACCGCTTCCTTGGGCGAGATTTGCTTACAAGGAAAACTGCCCATTGTACCCGCTCAGATTTAATGGTCAAATGGCTCAGAGGATAGCCCGTCAAAAACTGAACAAACATCAAGCATGAAACCAGGAAGAAGGTCTACCGACCTGTGAAAAAGAAGCAAAATCGAAACAATGATCGATCCAAGCTCAAGATGTGCAGCATCAAGCGAATAGCAAGTATCATGGCGTTGTGGTTGTCGGTCACCGTTGGACTGTGATACTGGAGATCTGTGCTCAAATCTCCCTTGTGTCCCATTTTTTTCCACAAAATTATCAACCTTCCTCCCAGTCAGGCTCTGTTCTCCTTCTGTAGTTTTGTCAGTTATCATACTATACATTGGTTATACAATATGATTCATGTGGTAAGAATATACACTGAAAGGCCAAAGAAACTGGTATAGCCATGCGTATTCACGTACAGAGATGTGTAAACAGACAGAATACGGCGCTGCGGTCGGCAACGCCTATATAAGACAAGTGTCTGGCGCAATTGTTAGATCGGTTACCGCTGCTACAATGGCAGGTTATCAAGATTTAAGTGAGTTTCAACGTTGTGCTATAGTTGGAGCACGAGCGATGAGACACAGCATCTCCGAGGTAGCGATGAAGTGGAGATTTTCCCATACGACCTTTTCAAATGCGTACCGGGAATATCAGGAATCCCAGTAAAATATCAAATCTCTGACATTGCTGCAGCCGGATAAAGATTCTGCAAGAACAGGACCAACGACGACTGAAGAGAATCGTTCAATGTGACAGAAGTGCAACCCTTCCGCAAATTGCTGCAGATTTCAATGCTGAGCCATCAGCAAGTGTCAGTGTGCGAACCATTTACGGAACATCGCCGATATGGGCTTTCGGAGCCGAATGCCCACTTGCATACTCTTGATGACTCCATGACACAAAGCTATATGCCTCACCTGGGCCCGTCATCTCCGACGTTGGACTGTTGACGACTGGAATCGTGTTGCCTGGTCGGACTAGTCTCGTTTCAAATTGTATCGAGCGAATGGACGTATACGGGTTTGGAGACAACCTCACGAATCCATGAACTCTGCATGTCAGCAGGGGACTGTTCAAGCTGGTGGAGGCTCTGTAATGGCGAGGGGCGTGTGCAGATGGAGTGATGTGGGACCTCTGATACGTCTGGATACGACTCTGGCAGGCGACACGTACGTAAGCACCCTGTCTGATCACCCGCTTCCATTCATGTCCATAGTGCATTCCGACGGACTTGGACAATTCCAGCAGGACAATGCGACACCCCACACGTCCAGAATTGCTACAGCATGTCTCCAGGAACACTCTTCTGAGTTTAAACTCTTCCGCTGGCCACCAAACTCCCCAGACATGAACATTGTTGACCATATCTGGGTCGCCTTGCAACGCGCTGTTCAGAAGATATCTCCACCCCCCGTACTCTTACGGATTGATGGGCAGTCCTGCAGGATTCATGGTGTCAGTTCCCTCCAGCACTTCTTCAGATGTTAGTGGACTCTATGCCACGTCGTGTTGCGGCACTTCTGCGTGCTCGCGGGGGCCCTACACGATATTAGGCAGGTGTACCAGTTAGGCTCTTCAGTGTAGAATATAAGTCATGTAGTAAGAATACATTACCATCGCAAGTAAATGCGATGAATAATGAGAGCAGGCGATACGCCGCATAGATCTCTCTCAGGAATGGAAACAACAAATAAACGGGTGTGAACTATGTAGCAAAAAAGGAGTTCAAGACCAAAAACTTCCAAAACGGAACGCAAGAGTCATAACGCATGGTACTTCTGTAGAACAAATAGGAGGTACGTACATTTGGAGGTAACTTCCTTACATCCCGCTGTTGCAAACGGACGTTACACCACGACACAGATTTGGCTACAGAGAACAGACACATCAGTGGCCAGACGCACATTTCGTAATTTTGTGAAAAAAAGGGCACGAGGTAGATTGGAACATGGCTCTCCACCTTCGCAATCCAACACCGTGTCCATATGCCATGGCTATAAAATATAATATGTTCAATGCTACACATTTTTATGGAAAATGCTTGGGCCGTTCAGTGTTTCGATTTTGCTTCTTTTTTCACAGTTCAGTATGCTTTCTACTTGTTTTCGTGCTTGATCTGTGTTTAGTTTTTGACGGGTTATCCGCTGGGTCATGTTACCACTAAATCTGAGATAAGTGTGATGGAGAGTTTCCCTAGTTAGTGTGTACGGGCGGCAAATTGGAGCCGCTGTTGGCCTTGTTTGCGTTTCGATCTAATGGCGGTAACATCAATGCGTTGACGGTTGGTTGCCGTTGGGACTCCTTCCTGGTGTGGACGCCCGGTCGAATGTTCGTAGGCGATTAGTCGTGTCTTTGCAACAGGTGTGTACTTAAATTTATTATATATTATTATATTATATTATATATTATTATTATATATTATATATTATATTATATATAATAATATATATTATATATTATATATATTATTATATATTATATATATATATATTATTATAAAAAATATAAATTGCAGATGCTGCAAGTGAGGCTTTTTGCATCACAGTATTGTCTGCTGTTAAAGTACTGAGATCATATATTCTTAGAAGAGTCAGTCAGCATATTGCTGTCTCCTATGTATATATCGCGAAAAATCCATCAAGGTAAAATTGGAGATATTCAAGTCCACACGGAGGCATACCACCAATTTATCTTCCCACAAACTGTACGCAACAGGAACAGGAAAAGGGGGAAGTGACACTGGTACACAAAGTACCCTCAGCCACACATCTTAAGGAGGCTTGTGGAGTGTAGATGTAGATTTAGATTGGGAATGCTAATATTAATTTCAGTTAGTCCACTAATAACATACTGAATAAATTCCTAACTACTGTGAATGTTGAGTGTCCTGTGGATTTCATCAACTGTTGTGTCAATTTAACTGTTGAAATAATGCAGACAGATGAAAAGTTCTTCGTTTTTATAGTTTGAGGACTCTTCTTAGCTGCATGTTACTGGGTACAGTAACTAGTAGAATAGCTAAGTGCTATACTAAGTATTTTCCTACTGTAACATTCAATTTCCAGTATGATTCATAAGTCTTCTGGCTACCTCAATTCAGTATCTGCTAGGCATAGTCATAGGTATCTGCTTTGCCAAAACCAAGTGTGTTTCTTTAATCTAAAATACGTATTTTTATCTGATTGCACATTGCTATACCTTGTGTCAACTCATTTGACTGGGAAGAGTGTGTAACACAATTGTTGAAAAATCATAACTGACAAACGCTTGAAAAAGAAAGGTTTCTTACAAACCAGGCATAGAAAACTTCACCTACCATCTTTCAGAGTAGAAATTATGAATGTTCTGAAACTTCCCTAAGATATTATGCAGACGAAATTAAATAACTATCAGCTCGTACAGAAGTTTACAAGCAGGCATTCCTCCCATGCTCTATCTACGAATGAAACAGGAAGAAACCTTAATGTACGATACAATGAAAAGTACCTACTGGCATGTGCTTCAAAGTGATTGTGTGGAGTATAGATGAAGATTCATGTGTAAAAACTAGTTTGCTAAAATAAAGTCTTACGATAACATCAGTGACAAGAATTTTGATTTCCTTTGACAATTACAAACAAGGTGTGATAAAAAATTACAAAAGCAATTAATAGGCTGATTTATATCACTTCTTTTCAGTAGATTAAGCAGTAAAAAATGTGGAAATTAGCTCATACCTGCAACAATTGATGTAATTACCTGTCTCTTTGTTTGTTTCTTTTTTAATGTGCATTTTGATTGATTATGGTGTGGCATCAGATAATTTTTAATTAGGTTGAAATATACATTTTCTCCTGCCACCATGTTTCCTCACTGGCACAGATGATCTAAACTGGTACTCATATATGATGCAAAATTGCACTTGAACACAGTCTGTTTCAACATAAAAATTGCACAATATCTCACTGCATTGTGACATTTGCGGTAAGCTTCTTTCGCAGTTATTTACAATATAAGCTAATAATGGTTAATCTGTAATTCATTAGAATTTCAGGTAAAGTTGAATCTGACAACTGATTTTATACTTTAAGATCTCTCCTGCCATGCCCTGTATAGGAAGTTGTCACATTGGTGGTATTAGCAGCCACTAAGTTCTTGGATATTTCCACATGAGGTAACTTCCAGTTCTGGGAAAATACTGGTATACCACTTTTGAAACACTGGTATACCACTTCTTTAAGAACTCAATCATACACCTCAATCGTTAATGATGTATTATCATTTCTATTGCGTGTGTTCCACTCCACACAGTCTTCATTCTGTTTATAGTATAGATTTTCCATAGACAATCACTCAACAGAAAAGCAGGAATCAGAGGCATTTACTGTGATGCAAAGAGCATGACATTGTCGATGGATGTCCCAAACAGCTCTGGTGCATAACTTGTCTCAAGATGGATAGCTAGTAATTTCCTTTGTTGCAAAAATGTTTTTGGACAGAAGTGTTAGCATGCCGAAAAGTTAAGTAAATTATATCCTTGCTTTATTGAGATACTCCAAACAGATCTACTGCATCACAAAAACATTAAAGAATGAACAGTCTCAAAAACTGGGTTTGAAAGTTTAATACTACATTCCATTTACTGCTAGATCACTGACATACACAATAGCATACACTGAGGTGATAAAAGTCATGGGGTACACCCAAATATTGTGTTGGTCGTCCTTTTGCCCAGTGTAGTGCAGCAACTCAACATGGCATGGACTCACAAAGTTACTGGAAGTCCCCTGCAGTAATATTGAGCCATCCTGCCTTTGTAGCCAAAGTGCAGCTAGTGCAGGATTTTGTGCACAGAACTGATCCCTCGATGATGTCCCATAAATGTTTGATGGGATTTAAATCGGGTGATCTGGGTGGCCAAACCATTTTCTCAAATTGTTCAGAATTTTCTTCAAACCAATCGCAAACAGTTGTGGGCCGGTGACATGGCACATTGTCATCCATAAAAATTCCATCATTGTTTGGGAACATGAAGTCTCTGAATGGCTGCAAATGGTCTCCAAGTAGATGAAAATAACCATTTCCAGTCAATGATTGGTTCATTCCATGTAAACATAGCCAATTATGGAGCCACCACCAGCTTGCACAGTGTCTTGCTGACAAATTGGGTCCATAGCTTCGAGTATAGATTTAAGTGTGAGGAAGTCGTTTCTGAAAGTATTTGTATGGAGTGCAGCCATGTATGGAAGTGAAACATGGACGATAAATAGTTTAGACAAGAAGAGAATAGAAGCTTTCGAAATGTGGTGCTACAGAAGAATGCTGAAGATAAGGTGGGTAGATCACGTAACTAATGAGGAGGTATTGAATAGGATTGGGGAGAAGAGAAGTTTGTGGCACAACTTGACTAGAAGGAGGGATCGGTTGGTAGGACAGGTTTTGAGGCATCAAGGGATCACAAATTTAGCATTGGAGGGCAGCGTGGAGGGTAAAAATCGTAGAGGGAGACCAAGAGATCAATACACTAAGCAGATTCAGAAGGATGTAGGTTGCAGTAGGTACTGGGAGATGAAGAAGCTTGCACAGGATAGAGTAGCATGGAGAGCTGCATCAAACCAGTCTCAGGACTGAAGACCACAACAACAACAACAACAGCTTCATGGGGTCTGCACCACACTTGAACCCTGCCATCAGCTCGTACCAACTGCACTCAGGACTCATCTGACCAGGCTATGGCTTTCCCGTCATCTTGGGTCCAACCAATATGGTAATGAGCCCAGGAGAGGCACTGCAGGCGATGTGCTGTTAGCAAAGGCACTTGCATCAGTCTGCTGCCTTAGCAGAGGCAGTCTGCTGCCGTAGCCCATTAACGCCAAATTTGGCCGTGCTGCCCTAACGGATACATTCTTCGTGCATCCCACATTGATTTCTGTGTTTATTTCACACAGTGTGGCTCATCTGTTGACACTGACAGCTCTACACATATCTTGCTGCTCATGGTCGTGAAGTGAAGCCCATTGGCCACTGCGTTGTCTGTGGTGATAGGTAATGCATGAAATTTGGAAGTCTTGACACAGTCTTGATTCTGTGGATTTCAGACTATTGAAGTCTCTAACGATTTCCAAAATGGAATGTCCCATGCACCTAACTCCAACTACCATTCCACGTTCAGCGTCTGTTAAGTCTTGTCATGTGGCTATAATCACATCGGAACCTTTTCATATGAATCACATGCCACTGTTTAATAATAATAATAATAATAATAATAATGGAGCAAAATTAACTTTAATAAAAAAACTAGTAGTTTTAATTGAATATTTCAACCAGTCACAAGACACACCTTCAGAAGTAATGGATAACTTGAAGGAAAACCTCAGTACAATAATGTATAGTTTCCACAGGCGAGATATTACTATCAGAAGAGATTTTAACCATGTCAGTAATGTAAAAGAACTTGGGATGAAGTAAAAATTGATGAGACTCTACAGAAATATACCCTAGCAAAACAGTTAAGTAGATCCCCCATCCCACAGGTATACAAACAGTATTATGAAGATATACCATAAAATAATGCCTTTTGCACAAGCCATGTAAAGTAAAATGTAGAACTGCAGACAGATCTAAAAATGGCTACCAGAAGGGCAATGTCTAGTCTTCAGACTTCTATTGTCAAATCTCTCACAAAACCATAAAGCATTTTTAAGTCTGACTATATTATAAAATCTAATATTTTAACACTTGTCCAAAACTGACACCAGATAAATATTAGTTGAAAACAGAATTCTGCTTCTGGTTAAACTTGACAGGGTCTTCAAGTCAGACAAATCCAAGTCAAATACTGTGTGTAATTTTCATTGACTGATAGAAAGGACGTGTTACCCTGACTGAAAGAAGTAATAATAATAATAATAATTCCCGTGGAGGCCCGGGAAAAGAATAGGCCTCCGGTATGTTCTGCCAGTTGTAAAAGGCGACGAAAAGAACAAACCACTAATAGGGCTAACCCTCCTTTTAGTGTGATTACTTGGTTCAGGACAGAACTAAAGAAGCCTCGGACAAGCGCTGTCATGGTCGGGGACGACGCTTGAACCCTATGCCAGCCCACAATGGTAACGACACTGCTAGCCAACTGGAAAATGATTTAAATCCAAATAGAGGTGTTTTGCAGGATATGCTTCCTGCAACCACCCTAGAAGGAAAACAAAGACAGAGGATGAGATTGTCAGATGAAGTTAATCAACACCTCAGGTTCTGTTATTACCAAGCAACAAACCTAGGAACCAACACAACTGGATACAGATCACAAGTACACACAACATTTATTACCAGATACCCGGAATAAAAATTTTTAACAGAACAACGACTAGCTGATCAGATCCGTGTAATAATAAAAAATAACAGGATACCCCAGTCAGAATTAGAAAACATCAAATAACAAGTACAACAAATACTGGAACAAAATAATGTGCAATTAGAAGAAGAAGAAAATACAGTAGTGGACTCAAACATCCCAGAGAAAACAAACAAAGAACAAAATGCATCAATTAAACAACCAGAGGAAAACAAAATCTTAAGACAGCCACCAGAACAAGCACAAATAGAACACGAAGTGACACTCATGTTAGATATAGAAGAAAAAATTTCAGCTGACATATATAGAATATAAAGACACAAATACAGACATTAGACCATTCTTGCATAGACCACCCAATAACCCACAAGTCGAAACAACAATAAAAACTATCAACACAATCATACACAACAAAATAAATGAAAAAACAACTATGGAAGAGTTACAACTACTGGTTTATATAGGAGCACTCACTACACTAAATATACACACTAGGCAGAGATCAGAACCAACCAACACACAGAAGAAACCCACAAAACCAGCATGGCAACACAGTCTACAGATCAGAATAGAAAAACTGAGAAAAGACATCAGACAGCTAACACAATTTATAAGAAATGAAATGTCAGAAAAAAAACGAAAATGGTTAGGTTAAACCTCACAACAAGAAGCGATTGAGCAATTAGATGAAAAGAAGCAGAAATTACAAGCATTGGCCAAACGACTTAGAAGATACAAAAAAAGTGAAAATAGAAGGAAACAAAACCAAACATTCAACACAAACCAAAAGAGATTTTACCAAACAATAGATAACACACACATTAAAATAGACAATCCATCAAACATAACAGACATGGAACACTTCTGGAGCAACATATGGTCAAACCCGGTACAACATAACAGACATGCACGGTGGATACAAGCAGAAACAGACTCATACAAGATGATACCACAAATGCCTGAAGTGATAATTTTGCAACATGAAGTCACCCGAGCAATTAATTCTACGCACAATTGGAAAGCCCCTGGAAATGATAAAATAGCAAATTTCTGGCTAAAGAAGTTCACCTCAACACATTCACATCTAACTAAATTATTTAACAGTTACATTGCAGACCCATACACATTCCCTGATACACTTACACATGGAATAACCTATCTGAAACCAAAAGATCAAGCAGACGCAGCAAACCCAACTAAATATCGCCCCATAACATGCCTACCAACAATCTACAAAATATTAACTTCAGTCATTACACAGAAATTAATGACACATACAACACAGAACAGCCGGCCGGAGTGGCCGAGCGGTTAAAAGCGCTACAGTCTGGAACCGCACGACCGCTACGGTCGCAGGTTCGAATCCTGCCTCGGGCATGGATGTGTGTGATGTCCTTAGGTTAGTTAGGTTTAAGTAGTTCTAGGTTCTGGGGGACTTATGACCACGGCAGTTGAGTCCCATAGTGCTCAGAGCCATTTGAGCCAACACAGAACAAAATTATAAATGAAGAACAAAAAGGCTGCTGCAAAGGAGCACTAGGATGTAAAGAGCAACTGATAATAGATACAGAGGTGACATATCAAGCTAAAACTAAACAAAGGTCGCTACACTATGCATACATTGATTACCAAAAAGCTTTTGATAGTGTACCCCACTCATGGTTACTACAGATATTGGAAATATACAAAGTAGATCCTAAATTGATACAGTTCCTAAACATAGTAATGAAAAACTGGAAAAACACACTTAATATCCAAACAAATTCAGATAATATCACATCACAGCCAATACAGATTAAGCGTGGAATATACCAAGGAGACTCATTAAGGCCTTTCTCTTTCTGTCTTGTCTGAACCCACTATCCAACATGCTAAATAATACAAATTATGGCTATAATATTACTGGAACATACCCACACAAAATCACACATTTGCTATACATGGATGATCTAAAACTACTGGCAGCAACAAATCAACAACTCAACCAATTACTAAAGATAACAGAAGTATTCAGCAATGATATAAATATGGCTTTTGGAACAGACAAATGTAAGAAAAATAGCAAAGTCAAGGGAAAACACATTAAACAAGAATATTACATATGCCTATAAATATATAGGATACAGACAAAAAATAGGAATAGATAATAGAAATACACTCCTGGAAATTGAAATAAGAACACCGTGAATTCATTGTCCCAGGAAGGGGAAACTTTATTGACACATTCCTGGGGTCAGATACATCACATGATCACACTGACAGAACCACAGGCACATAGACACAGGCAACAGAGCATGCACAATGTCGGCACTAGTACAGTGTATATCCACCTTTCGCAGCAATGCAGGCTGCTATTCTCCCATGGAGACGATCGTAGAGATGCTGGATGTAGTCCTGTGGAACGGCTTGCCATGCCATTTCCACCTGGCGCCTCAGTTGGACCAGCGTTCGTGCTGGACGTGCAGACCGCGTGAGACGACGCTTCATCCAGTCCCAAACATGCTCAATGGGGGACAGATCCAGAGATCTTGCTGCTGGCCAGGGTAGTTTACTTACACCTTCTAGAGCACGTTGGGTGGCATGGGATACATGCGGACGTGCATTGCCCTGTTGGAACAGCAAGTTCCCTTGCCGGTCTAGGAATGGTAGAACGATGGGTTCGATGACGGTTTGGATGTACCGTGCACTATTCAGTGTCCCCTCGACGATCACCAGTGGTGTACGGCCAGTGTAGGAGATCGCTCCCCACACCATGATGCCGAGTGTTGGCCCTGTGTGCCTCGGTCGTATGCAGTCCTGATTGTGGCGCTCACCTGCACGGCGCCAAACACGCATACGACCATCATTGGCACCAAGGCAGAAGCGACTCTCATCGCTGAAGACGACACGTCTCCATTCGTCCCTCCATTCATGCCTGTCGTGACACCACTGGAGGCGGGCTGCACGATGTTGGGGCGTGAGCGGAAGACGGCCTAACAGTGTGTGGGACCGTAGCCCAGCTTCATGGAGATGGTTGCGAATGGTCCTCGCCGATACCCCAGGAGCAACAGTGTCCCTAATTTGCTGGGAAGTGGCGGTGCGGTCCCCTACGGCACTGCGTAGGATCCTACGGTCTTGGCGTGCATCCGTGCGTCGCTGCGGCCCGGTCCCAGGTCGACGGGCACGTGCACCTTCCGCCGACCACTGGCGACAACATCGATGTACTGTGGAGACCTCACGCCCCACGTGTTGAGCAATTCGACGGTACGTCCATCCGGCCTCCCGCATGCCCACTATACGCCCTCGCTCAAAGTCCGTCAACTGCACATACGGTTCACGTCCACGCTGTCACGGCATGCTACCAGCGTTAAAGACTGCGATAGAGCTCCGTATGCCACGGCAAACTGGCTGACACAGACGGCGGCGGTGCACAAATGCTGCGCAGCTAGCGCCATTCGACGGCCAACACCGCGGTTCCTGGTGTGTCCGCTGTGCCGTGCGTGTGATCATTGCTTGTACAGCCCTCTCGCAGTGTCCGGAGCAAGTATGGTGGGTCTGACACACCGTTGTCAATGTGTTCTTTTTTCCATTTCCAGGAGTGTATTAAAGAAGAACTAAAAGAACAATATAGACAAAGACTAACAAAAATACTGAAAACAGAATTGACAGCAAGAAACAAAACAAAAACTATAAGTACCTATGCTGTACCAATATTGACCTACTCATTTGGAGTAGTGAAATGGAGTAACACAGACCTTGAAGCACTCAATACACTTGCACGTTCACAATGCCACAAATATAGAATACATAACATACATTCAGCAACAGAAAGATTCACATTAAGCAGAAAGGAAGGAGGAAGGGGATTCATCGACATAAAAAACCTACATTATGGACAGGTAGACAATTTAAGGAAATTCTTTATAGAACGAGCAGAAACTAGCAAAATACACAAAGCAATCACTCATATAAATACATCAGCTACACCACTGCAATTTCATAACCACTTCTACAACCCTTTAGATCACATAACATCAACAGATACGAAGAAAGTAAATTGGAAAAAGAAAACACTACATGGCAAGCACCAGTATCATCTAACACAGCCACACATTGATCAAGACACATGATCAAGATCCAACACATGGCTAAGAAAAACCAATATATACAGTGGGATGGAAGGATTCATGATTGCAATACAGGATCAAACAATAAACACCAGATATTACAGCAAGCATATTATTAAAGATCCCAAAACCACAACAGATAAATGCAGACTTTGCAAACAACAAATAGAAACAGTAGATCACATCACAAGTGGATGTACAATACTAGCAAATACAGAATACCTCAGAAGACATGACAATGTAGCAAAAATAATACATCAACAACTTGCCATAAAACATAAACTAATAAAACAACACGTTCCCACATACAAGTATGCACCACAAAATGTACTGGAGAATGATGAATACAAATTATACTGGAACAGAACCATTATAACAGATAAAACAACACCACACAACAAACCTGACATCATACTCACCAATAAAAAGAAGAAATTAACAGAACTAATCGAAATATCCATATCCGATACAACAAACATACAGAAGAAAACAGGAGAAAAAATTGAAAAATACATCCAACTGGCTGAGGAAGTCAAGGACATGTGGCATCAGGATAAAGTTGACATTATACCAATTATACTATCAACTACAGGAGTCATACCACACAGTATCCACCAGTACATCAACGCAATACAGCTACATCCAAACGTATACATACAACTACAGAAATCCGTAATTATTGATACGTGTTCAATAACCCGAAAGTTCCTAAATACAATGTAACATATACCGTACAGTTAAAAGGAAGTCACACTTGATCAAAGTCTGCGTCACTTTCCATTTTTAACCAGACATAACGTCTGAGACAGGAAAAAGAAATAATAATAATTGTATAGAGACAACAGAACAAATCCACAGAACCAGCAGCCTGTTATCACTCACAACTATATGTAAGTTCGTACTGTACCAGATTTGTATGTGTTCTTAGCAGTTTGTACTATACCAAATTTGTGTGTGTTATTAGCTTTGCCCTTAACCATGATTACCCACAATTCCATTGGGCAGAGACTGGAAACACTAAATACCACTCCCGTGGAACCACACCCTATATTGCTCAGCATTGTAATTGTACATGATGAACCCAACTTTACTAACAAAATTTTGTAAGTTGTTAAGGGATATTTTCTGAGCATTTTTTCATAAGGGACCCACAATGTTTGATAGCTCATTACTGAGTAATAATGTAATTATGATGTACTTTGTTTGTCACACCATTTACTTTTGTTTCTGCAGAAATAACTTCATAACATTAAAAAAGCCTACAGTATGAATTCACTAAAATATACAATACAAAACTCAAGTTTCTCATAGGCATCTACATGAAGATGCAAAAACTTTAAAATTTGGTTGCCATCACTGCAGGAACAGCTGAGCATAGTATCTGCGTGCACTCTTTTATTTTCTTCAGTGAACCCATTCACAAAGTTCAGTAAACATATCCCTACTGCTGTGAATCACTGTTCACATATAACTAACACTGCCAGAAAAACAAACCTGAGACAGAACCAGACAGAGCCAAATGCAGACTGAGAGTAAAGAGTAAAGTGGGCATTACTGTCGTCATGGAGGTCTCCAGTGCCATATTTTAGATGGCCATCTATCCTTGGGCATCCTTCTAAGATGTCCATACCATGTTAACCATTTATTTTCACTTGTCTCTACAATGCTCCTTACGCCAAGTGAGGCGTTGTTTGGCATTTGCCAGCATGATGTGTGCCTTATGAGCAGCCACTCAACCATGAAATCCAAGTTTTCTCATCTCCTGCCTAACTGTCATAGGATCCTGATGCAGTTGGAAATTCCTGTGTGAATGGTCTGGATAGATGTCTGCCTGTCTGTGTGGTGGTGCTGAAGTCTGATCAACTTCGTTGATTTTTACTTCTGTAGGGTATGGAAGGGGTAAAAATTTTCTCTTTATTTATTTATTCTTCTTTCAGCTTTAGTTTGGGCACACAGAAGGGTCCTTTAACTCGCTGCTTTTGGTGTGTGTTTAAAGACATGTGTGTAGAAGTGCTAAAGGACGATATGTCCTTAAATTATGGAGAATTACGTAGGGATATCATTTACGGAGGCTCAAATACTATCGCCTTCGGTACTTTATATTTGTGGTTGCGTAAGGGTGAGTTGTGGTGTACTGTCACGTATCATGTCCAACTTCCGAAATAAGGTTCGTGCCTTCTCCTTGACCCCAACAGATGATGTCAGCCTGTACGCTTTTGTGCTGTACATGTCCCTTCTCATTTCCACTTCACTATCACATTGGAAACGACCTAGGGATGCTTAGGGGTGTGGAAATCTCACATACAGATGTATGACACAAGTGACACCCAATCACGCATGACGACGTTCGAAGTCTGTGAGTTCCGCGGAGCGCCCCATTCAGCTCTCTCATTAAGTCTAATGACTACTGACATCACTGATATGGAGTACCTGGCAGTAGGTGGCAGCACAATGCACCTAATATGAAAAACTTATGTTTTTGTGGGTGTCCGGATACTTTTGATCACATAGTGTACTTCACAACTTCATCACCAAAACTCCACTTCCATTTCTTGTAATTTCTTCTCATTTATCCTGGAAACTTTCCACAGTTGAGCACCATAGAAAGCAATGTTCTCAACTATAGTTTTGTATATCCCGCTTTTCAAATTATTTGGTGGTGTTTGATTTTAACGGATTCCCTCATTCGAAGGCGCCAGTTTCCAAGGCCTGGGCTACTCCCTGGTTGGAATCTTCGCTTTCGAAGATTGTATCTATCTATCTATCTATCTATCTGTCTGTCTGTCTGTCTGTCTGTCTGCTCGCCGCTTACTGTTGTAGCTGTTCGTCCGTCCGTCCGTCCGTCCGTCCGTCCGCCTGCCTGCCTGCTCGCTGTCCGTCTCGCCTGCTGTCCGTCCGTCCGTCCGTCCGTCTGTTCACCGCCGCCGCCTGCTGTCCGTCCGTCCGTCCGTTCGTCCGTCCGTCTGTTCGCCGCCGCCGCCGCCAGCCGGTGCTCGCCGCCGCCGCCGCCGCCGTCCGCCCTGGTCGTCCGACCCTGGTCTGCGTCCGTCTGCGTCTTCGCCGGTCCTCGTCTGTCTGCGTCTTCGCCGTTTCCCAGTTTGTGTCCTTTCCTTTTCGTGCTGTGCGTTTTTTCTTCCTGTCGTCATGTCCGCCCCCACCACCACTGTCACTACTACCACCATCGCCATCGTCTATACATCCCCTTCCGCCGCCTCCACCACTATAACTTGGTGTGCCCAGTCCCACCCCCCTCCTTCCATCCCACCTCTCCTCACTCTCCCTTCACCCTCTATCTTTGTCGCCCCCTCTCCCGCTTCTTCCTCCCGCTCCTCTCGTTCTTTTCCCTTCCCCCCACTCCCCCAGCCTGTCACTGCAGCTCCGGCTCGGGTGTTGGCCCGTCGGGCCACTGCCCACGCCCAGCTCTCCCCGTCACCTTCGCCATCACCGCCGCCACTGCCACCGTCATCATCATCGACGCCGTCGCCTTCGCCTTCACCATCGCCGTCACCATCTCCGGCGCCGACTCCAGCCTCGGGACCTGCCACTCCCCGCCACATTCCAGTTGTTCCCATCCCCCACACCTCCTCCGCCGCCGTCAAGCGCCCCAGTGGCACTCCTGTCTCGTCTGCTCTCAAAAAGGCTCCGCCTCGTCCCCCTTCCCACACCCCTGATGCCATGGATGTCTCCCCGCCCGTCCCTGCCCCCTCCTCCTCCTCCTCTACCCACTCCTCCTACCGCTACCTCCTCTCCCGTCCGGATCCCTCCCTCCTTGAAGCCCGGAACCTCACCCTCTTCCTTCGCCAGAATTGTCCTGGTGCCCCCATCTCCCTCCTCACTCCTCGCCGTGATTCGGTACTCCTCTCCTCCCCCAGCCCTACCCTCCACACGGACATCCTTTCCCGCATCCCTATCACCCGCTTTGGCCCTCATGCCTCTCTCACCCCTGCTCCCTCGCCACCTCCCTCCCGCCAACCCCAACCTCCGCGTCGCCCGCCAATCCTCACCGCCGTGATCACTCGGCTCAGTCCAGTGATCACGGAGGAGGAGGTGTTGGCGGAGCTTCAGGCCCATCCCCATCTGGAGGTGCGTGCGGTTCGCCGGATCCATAACGCTGCCGGCCCCACCCGCCTTATGCGCGTTTTTTCTGAGCACGCCCCCTCCATAGACCGTCTCCTGAAGGAGGGTCCCCTCCTTTTTAACCAGCGTCATAAAGTTGACCCCTCCCGTTCCCCTCCTCAATCCCTCCGCTGCCAAAGGTGCTTGCGATATAATGCGCACCCAACATCTGAGTGCCGCGAGGCCCCCACCTGCCCGCACTGTAGGCAAGCCCACTTTTTACGGCAGTGCCCCAATCTCCAGTCCCCCCCCTCCTGTAATACCTGTAACCTCTCTCATCCCACCTACTCCCAGAAGTGTAAGGCCCGACCCCCTCCTACCACTCCTGAACTCACCGTTCCTGTCCGCCCTCTGGACGCCCCCACCCCTCCCGGCAACTCCCTTCGCCCACCCCCTACCACTGAGGACATCATCCGATTCCTCACCATTGTCCTGCAGAATGTACATCCTTTTCAGCGCCCACACACCCTCCAACAGATCTCCCTCGCCGCCCGATCCGTTTTCCACCTCAAAATGTACGCCACCTACTCCAACAACCAGGCCCATTTCACCTTCTCCCGTCTTGACACCCTCGTTTAAATCCCTGTCATGGCGCGGCAGCACCGTATCCTTTTCAACAACATCCGCTCCCTTCCCGCCAACAAGAACCTCTTTCTCCATACCCTTGCCACCCACCACGTGGACGCCTTTCTCCTAAATGAAACCTTCCTCCAACCCCACCACACCGTCCACACTTCGCCCTACCTCCTCCACCGCTCCGACAATCCCCTCCCAATTGCGCGTGGCGGAAATGTCATTGGGCACCATCGCCAGATCCCCGTTCGGCTCCAACCTCTCCTTCCCGACCCCACCGAACACCTGATCCTTAGTCTCTTCTTCCCTGGCCTTACCGTTACCTGCGCCACCATCTATGTCCGCCCTAACGCCCCTATTCCCTTCGACTTCCTCTCCCACATTGACCGTACCTTCTCCTCCTACGTGATCGCCGCTGACCTCAACATCCATAGTCGTTCCGCCGCCCAGTTATGGCGGTGGCATCGGTTCCTCTTCTCCCTTCAAGGCGACCTCATTCCCATCCCCCAGCACACCCGTCCCGAATCCAACTCCACTCCTGATGTTATCCTCTCCTCCCCCAACCTCCTTGGCTGCATCACGGTGGATGTCCTGGAGCCTATTGGTAGCGACCATCTCCATGTCCTCCTCACCATTTCAGACGGTCGTCGCCCTCACCCCGACCCTCGTACTGACGCTCCCCCTAAGTATGTCCACGACTATTCCCGCGCCGACTGGAATGCCTACTGGGATACCTTTTCCACCCAGGTCGATAGCCACCCTCTCACCTACCACCACCCAGACGATGTCACCCAAGCCGCCTCCTTTCTCCAGCAGACCTTGTCTGAGGCCATGGAGGCCCACGTCCCTACTGTCGCCATCCACCCCCACCGTCCTACCTTACCCCCACAGGCCGTTCTCCTCCTCCGTGAATCCCGTCGTCTCTACCGTGCCTTCCCCTGCACGCGTGACCTGGACACGCTACGACGCCACCGGCAACTCCAGCGACACATTCGTAATTTGCTCGCGGCTAAGAAACGCCGGGACTGGCGGTAGACATGCACCCGTTTAAATGCTACCCTACCATTAAACTCGTCCAAGTTCTGGTCGGCCTTCTGTCGCCTTACCGGAACTAAACCCTCCCCCTATTATCCTCTTCTCCATGATGATCACCCTTTCCCTGACACCCTTAGTAAGGCCAATCACTTTGCCTCCTACCTCTCCGATGTATTTTCCGTCCCCGATGATCCCCAGTTCGATTACTCCCTCTTCCCGGATATGCGCGATCGAACTGACACCTCTTCCCCTCCCCTCGCTCCTGGTTTCCAGTACTTGGACAGCATTGCACACACGGAACTCAATGCCCCTATCACTACACAGGATCTCATTGCTACACTCCGCACAAAACGCAACACCGCTCCTGGTCACGATCGTGTCACCTACCGTCACCTTCGTGAAGCTCCTGTCTCTTTTCTCTCCACCCTGGCCAGGCTCTACAATGTAGTCCTGTCCACCGGTTACTACCCCGACCTGTGGAAAACCTCCCGTATCCTCATGTTCCTTAAACCCGGCAAACCGCCGTCCACCGTCTCCTCCTACCGTCCCATCAGCCTTACCTCGGTCTTCAGCAAGGCCCTGGAATCTATCCTCACCTGACGCATCCACCAGCATCTCCGCCAGCACCGCCTCCTTCCCGTTACCCAGTGTGGCTTTCGGCCGTCCTTCTCTTCCGACGACCTTTTCCTTCACCTCACTCATCTCCTTTCCGAACAGCTCTATTCCCGTCGCTCCGCAATCTTCCTCTCTCTTGACCTCGAACGCGCTTATGACCGCGTATGGCATTCCGGTCTCCTTTTCAAGCTCCAAACCTTCGCCCTTCCCATTAACTACGTCCGTCTGATCGGTTCCTTTGTCTCCCGCCGTCCTTCCTATGTCACCATCCATAACACCGATTCCTACACCTATTTCCCCTCTGCCGGTGTGCGCCAAGGCTCCGTCCTCTCCCCCATTCTGTACCTGTTGTACACGGCGGACATGCCACCGCCGTCAGCCCCCGTCCACCTTCTCCAGTTTGCCGATGACACCGCCTTCCTTGCCCTTGCCCCCACCCTGCAACGCTCCCAACGCCTTCTCCAATCCCATCTTGACCGGTTCACCGCTTGGTGCAACCAGTGGTTGCTCAAGGTCAATCCTTCCAAAACCCAGGCGATCATTGTAGGCAAAACCACCCCTTCCTTCCGCCTCCTTGATTTCTATCTCACCGTCTATGGCCGTCCCATTGCCCTCACTCCCACCCTTAAGTACCTTGGCGTCACCCTTGACCGTCGCCTCTCCTGGACTCCCCATCTCCAGACAATCCAAGCCAAGGCACGTTCCCACCTCCGTCTCCTCAAGCTCCTTTCCGGCCGTACGTGGGGTCTGGACCCCACCACCATCCTCCACACCTATAAATCCCTCATCCGCCCTATCCTTTGTTATGCCCATCCAGCGTGGATCTCCGCTCCCCCTACCTTTTATAAATCCCTCCAAATCCTTGAACGCCATGCTCTCCGCCTCGCCTATCGCATCCGTCTCCCCTCCCCCACGTGGATCCTGTATGATCTCATCCCCTTCCCCCACCTCCTCCTTTTCCTTGAAAGGATACGGATCCTGTACACCTCCCGTAAACTTGTTCCTCCTCACCCGCTCGTATCCTCAATCCTCTCCCATCCCCGCCCGCTGCCGCGCCCTTATTCCCACGTCCCGCCCGGTCTCCATCTCTCCACCCTCCTTACTCTCTCCCAAGGTGGCTTCCGCCAGCACCCCCTCCCTGATGATGCCCTCCTCCCCTCCATCTACCCCTCCTACCAACTTTGATCCTCCCGCCCTCCTCCTGTGCTTGCTCCTCTGGGCACCCTCCCTCCCTTCTCTCCATTTTTCCCTCCCTCCCCCTTTTCTCCACCTCCTCCCCCGGGCCTCCCCTCCGCTGCCCTCTCCTCCTGCCCCCATCTCCTCCACCATTGGCATCCCTTTTCTCCCCTCTCCCCCATCTCACCCCTGTTTCCCCACTTGGCAGGTCCCCGGACTCGCACACGCTACGTGGACATTCGCGCGCCGGAGATCACCGCCATCAGTGTTTCGTGTGTGCCGTCGTGTTTAGTGTTCAATGTTCATCGTCAACACTCCCTCGTTCACCAGTGCCATTGTCATCTTCAGTGTTTGTGCGTCGTCTCATCAGTTAGCAGTGTGGATTATCGACGAGTGTGAACGGCTCCGTGTTTGTCTCTATGTGTCTCCTGTTTTATTGCCCACCTTTCTGTAACTTCTGTGTCTTCTCCTGTTTTTGCTGCTTGTTTATTCTATGGCTGAAGAGCAGCGTAGTGTGCTGCTGACAGCCTGCCTATTGTACTGGCTTTAAAATAACAATAAAGTAAAAGAAAATTTGATTCCAAATAATAGAGTCTAGCAGCTTAATTCACACCTTTCCCTTTCCTATTCTATGCTTTATTTCTTTATTGATTCCACCTTTATCCAAAATGATTGTCCATAATTATTTATATGATTGACTAAACTTTACTGTGGATCCATCATCCATAACAAGATCCCTTCCTGTACCTCCGACAACGAAGTATTCTGTCTTTGTAAATTTAATTTTCATGCCCCACTGCTCATATTCTTCTTTAAGCTTTCTTAACATGTATGACACATCCTCATCTTCCTTAGCAAAAGTGACATGATTGTCGGCGAAATATGGGGAGAAAAGGATGTCATCACCTACTCAATTCCCATGTTTTTGCACTTTCTTATCCAGTTTTCAAAAATACAGGGAGTACATAAAGACCGGGAACACTTTCAATTATCTATTGCACAAGAACCAAACATTATACATATAGCATACATATGTCATTTTGAAAAGAAACCCTGAAAGGTTTTTTTTTTTCATGTATACTGCCACAGACTAGTTTGGTAATTTGCCAATAATGAGCGACTACACCATAACACCACTGCCTCCAAATTTTACTGTTGGCAGAAACATGGCGAGTTCAGGTGTGGATCGAGCTTTCTGTGTGTTGGAGTTCGACAAAAAAAAGTATGCTACAGCTGTTCATCAGATATTGAGAACCAAGTATGGTAAGAAGCCACCAACAAGGAAGGCCATTTACCACTGGCACAACAAATTCATTACGTCAGGTTGCTTGTGCCCGGCAAAGAGAAGTGGACGTCCCAGTGTGAGTGAAGTGAATGTGGAGGGACATTCATAAGGAGTCCAAAGAAATCGGTGTGTTGTGCATCCTGTGAACTCGAAATGGTTCCAGTGACACTGTGAAAGTCCTGCATGTGAAGTTCATGGGTACCTGAACACGGAGCTGCCGCATCGATGGATCGGCCATGCTACAGAAGGGGACAGCTGTTTCATGAAATGGCCTCCCCGATCACCAGATCTCACTCTGTGTGACTTTTTTCTATGGGGGCCCATTAAAGATCTGGTGTATGTACTGCCTCTACCACGTGATGTAGCAGAGCTCCAGGAGAGAATACAGGAAGCGACTGTCACAGTCGACGATGCCATGCCGGCATGGCTATGGCAAGAATTCGGTTATCTTATTGACGTGTGCCGAATCACTCATGGTTTGCATATCGAATGTTTGTAAAAAAAACTTTCAGAGTTTCGTTCCAAAATGCAATCTGTATGACATCTGTACAATGTTTATTTCTTGTGCAAAAAATAATTGAAAGTGTTCCTGGACTTTATGTACACCCTGTATTTTAAAGAGGGTAGGCACTAAGCAGCATCTCTTGCTAACCTTAAGTTTCTGTGAGAGTAACTTCCCAACCTTAACACAACAAGTAAGCTTTCTAAAGCATTGTACATAACATTTATGAATGTTCTGGTTGTTCCTTGCTTCCCACATTCTACAAAATGGTACGTTGTTGTAGGCCTTCTGCAAGTCTGTAAATACCATCTCTCTCCAAGTCACGGGCCAGTTGCTCGCCAGTCACCTGCCTAATGGCGCAGATATTATTGATACAAAACCTTCATGCCTGAAAGCCACTCTTTTCTTCTACTTCCACAGTTTCTTTCTTACTTCTAGGTTTAAGGGTATTACCATATAGAGTCTGTATAGAATTGAGAACTGTGATGCCTCAGTAAAGCAATCATTGATGCTTCCCTTCTTAAATACATTTGTGATGAACCCTTCTTTAAACTTGATAGGGATTTCCTCTCCACTAAGACAGAGATTAAATAGTTTTGCAAGATGTTCAAACAACATGTTCGGCCTAGTCTTCAATAACTCCATATATACAGCTCCAGAACCTGGTGCTTTGTCATTTTTGAATTGTTTAACTGTATCCTGTACTTCCAGTGTTGTTATCTCCTGGATTTCTGTGTCATGTTCATTGCCTGCAAAGGCGCATATATCATGAAATTTGGATCAATCTTCTTAAACAGTTCTTTGTAGTATGTCTTCCCCCTATCTATACTCATCAGCTGTAAGTTTATACTACTTCTGTCCTTTATTCATAGCTGTCTTATCATCTTCTTTACTTATTTGTACTTTTAACTTCCTGTGCAGTTATTAATTTCTATACATTTAAAGTCCCACACAGCATTTTTTTGTCTGATTACTGCTTTCTTTGCCCCTCTTGTCAGTGTTACATACCTGCTTCTATAATCAGTCTTATTGCTTGTAAGCCATCTGTTATAGGCCTCCATATACTCCTTCACTTTTGCAGCGGTATAATCATCCCACCAATCATTTCAAATTTGCCAGACATGTTCTCAGGTACTCCAAGACTTTCAAATGCAGCATCATGAGTAGCTCTCACAATTGTTTTATACACTACTTCCACTGTTGTATCATCAGTCTGATGTAGCTTCTCATTCAATCACAGCTTCTATAAGAAGACAATTGAAGGATCCTGCAGTAAATTTAAATTATACTGTGGTTGGTCCAGTTTCTCTCTATTCTCGTTCGTTATTTGATTTACCAGTTATTCTTCAGCATCTTCCTGTAGCATCACATTTCAAAAGCTTCTGTTCTCTTGTCTGAAATGTTGATTGTCCATAATTCTCTTCAGTGCAAGGCTATCCTCCAGACAAATACTTTCAGAAAAGACTGAGTGAAGTAGCACAATGTTTAGCACACACAACTTGCATTTGGGAGGATGATGGTTCAAATCTGTTTCCAGCCATTCAGATTTAGGTTTTCGGTGATTTCCCCAAATTGCCCCAAGTAAATGCCAACATGGCTCCTTTGAAATGGCATGGCCAATTTCTTTCCCAGTGACCTTGACCTTGACAGTGTGTTAAACTCTAATCTTTCCTCCTTTCTTCCTTCAGAAAAGACTTCCAAACACTTAGATTTAAGTTCGATGGTAGCAAATTTCATGAAACATATTTTTAGGAAATGTCGGTGGTCATAAAAATGATTAAAAACATAACACAGTCTATACTACATAAAACATTTTATTAAAAAAAAAGGGTGACCAGTTTCAACTAATATCTGACCATACTCAGACCATTACATACTCCATACTGACTGCTGGAGCTGGTGGCGTGGAACACTAACTGCTCTTTTCTAGTGTGAAGAACAACTGCTCTGTATTTAAAATAAAATATTTTATGAGTCTAGACTGTTTCTATTTTATTTTTAATAACAGATTTCTCTTTCTCAGAAGTGCTCTTCTTGCTATTGCCAGTCTGCATTTTATATTCTCCCTACCTTGGCCATCATCAGTTATGTTGCTGCCCATAGTAGAATCTAGAACATTTTCTGAAGTGATATCTTAGGAACTGTATTGTGCCCGATGACCTCTTTTATTGCACATGAATAGATTCCAAGAGCTCTTATTACTTATTTTGATTAGATGCTGTGGTGAGTCAGTCTATTGTGACCGCTGCGCAACGGGAGAGTGAATGCCACCTGTTGGTGTTTCGAGCACATAACGTGGTAAGAAAATTATGTAAGTGGAGCAGAGATGAATGGGCAATCTTTGTTGTGATGATATGGTGACAAATGGTGAAATCCTCTGACATAAGCGACTTTGACAAAGACTAAATTTTTATGGCCCAACAGCTTTGAATGAGCATCTCGGTAATGGCAAAGCTTGTCAGCTGTTAGTTTGCTACTGTTGCGAACATGCACAGGAAGTTGTTGATAGTGAAACTACAATTATGTAACGAGATGTTGGTCGTCCACACCTCATCACAGGATGTGCAGGCCTCTGACCACCTCGTTCTGTGCTGAGGCATGGAGATCAGGGGCTTGCCCACTCTGTAAAACAGGGTATATGGTGCTCTGTTGCAAATCTGAAGACAGAATACAATGCTGGTGCAAGCGCAAATGTTTTAGAGCACACGAGCACACCATTCAGTGCACATTCTTGAACATGGGGCTCCACAGCAGATGACCCCCTACATTTTCCCATGTTGACCCATTGGTATTGCCAGTTAAGATTACAGTAGGCATGAGAGCATCAAGATGAGACCATGAATCAGTGGAAATGTGTCGCTTGATAAGATGAATCACATTATTGTTTCTCCAGGTTGACAGTTGTGTCTGGATACACTGTCATCTGTGTGAATAAGTGCTCGCAGTATACAGAGCCACGTATAGAGGCCAAAGGTGGCAATATTTCACTGTGGGGGACATTCATTTGGGCTCCCATGGAACCTGCAGTACTAATTGGTTTCATCATGAAGGCTGTAGACTATGTAGACATTATTGTGGACCATCTACATCCCTTCATGCATGATGTCTTCTCCAATGGCAATGACGTCTTCCATCAGTATAATTGTTGATATCACAAGGCCAGAATTATGCTACATTGGTTTGAGGAGCAAGATAGTGAACACGCATTGAGGTTTTGTCCACCAATTTCACCTGACTTGAACCCTATGGAACATATCCCGGATACTATCGAGTGCCAGATCCTTGTACACAAACCACTGGTCTGTAATTTACTGGAATTGCATGATGTGTGTAGACATCAAGTGCTGCATACCTCCAAAAACCTACCAAGGACTTTTCAAATCCATACCATGCATAATCACTGCTGTATTGCATCCAAAAGTAGATCAACATGCTATTAAGCAAGTGGTCAGAATGTTTTGGCTCATCGTTGCATTTGGAAGTGCCATCTAAACATCCCGCTTACAAAACCCCTTCCCCCACCCCACCCCCACCCCACCCCGAAAAGATCACTCTATTGCAGAAATTGAGTCTAGCTCTAAATGTCAAAGAATGTAAATTTATCTTTATCATAGAACATGAAACAACATTATTTATGAGTTGCAAGTGCTCATGTACCTGCATGTGCAAATTATGTGACACTGATACTCATGACAGTATACTTTTAATGATCTGATGATGTCAGCAAGCTGAAACTGGTCATTGTAGGCTCTATAATAATGTGCAATCAAGATGAACATTTATGAATAATTCATATTACGCCATGATGGCAGGTGGTGCACGTAGCAGGTATTGTGGATCCACGATACCTGCTCCATTTACCAACGCAGGCCATAATGGTGTAACATGGTCTGAAGATGGTCACATTTGGATCAAAACCAGTTACCATCGCCAGTAAATAATTTATGAATAAAGTGCCAAACATGATTGTGGCCTCATTTATAAACTTCATGTCTTCAATTGATAAATTTCATGTGTGTGCTAATAATCTGTGCTGGTCAACACTTAGAAGGAGCATACCAAAACCTGTTTAAGATGTGTTAATATCATTCTGCCCTCTTATGTTTCTGTCATGTAGAGACTGGTTTACAAAAAGTCAGTCTTTCCATCCCCCACTTAGGAATGGGACAAAAAGAAACCTGAATACACATACAATAAAAAGTACTCTATGGTATGCATAGTACAGTGATTTTCAAGCTTTATATGTTGAGCAATGCAGTAATGTGGTGCATACTTCATATGCATATGTGCATTGCCGGGTCTGTATGTATCAGTTTAGGGATTTGCATAAAATCTCTACATGTTTTCAAAACGGATTTCCAAAGACTTTTTGTTTATAAAACTAATTAAAATTGTGGAATTGATACTGTTCTTTGTGTCACTAAACTTTTCCTCTCACTGTTCATTTTGTTCACTCCAACTTAAATTCATAAAAAGGATTTATAAAAAAATCCTTCTCCTCTGGATTGTATTATTAATCTCTTACAATAATATATTGTAACAACTATAACGGCTTCTGACATCAAATGTAACATTTGTGTTACTAAATGTGACAGTTCTGTCACTCAGTGTAACTGGGTTTTCTCTTTTGATGCTGTCAATTGTCAGGATGAGCATTCTAAAGCATTCTGTCAGGGTGAAAATATTAAATAAATTAACTTTTTCTCTCTTACAACATGTGGGCAGGGTGGGTTCTCCCTTGGCTCGGGTATGAGGTCGAATGAAACATCATTTTACATAAGATAAATTTTATTGAAAGTTTCGTACAACTGTATCTTACTGGGACGTTCTGGTTCGGAGAGCGGCAGCCGTGTCGTTTGCGTAGCCTTCTGCTGCGACAGCGGCGGCGGCGGCGGCGGCGGCGGCGTCTGATTACGCGTAGCGGTGTGTATCTCGTGTCGCCGTCTCGCCCAGCTGACCGGAGACGCGCAGCGCGAGGTGGCCCGTTTAATTATTGCGAGCGACGTCGTGCATCGGATGGTGATACCTTGAACGTGACGTCCCAGTGTTTCTCTTCTCTAAGCGGCCGCGTGTGTTGTGCGTCGACCAGCGGAGCGGCGCGGCGGGGCAAGGCCAATGTCCCGAACTCGAACCACGGACTCCCGCTTGCCAGTCTTCGGCTGTCAGGTCTTTATCCCAGCTCACAGGTGACTGCTGAGGTGAGGCCGTCTCCTTCCCGTCCTCACGAGTCACCCGGGTACGTAAAAATCAGACTTCCAATACCTTTTAACTTCTGTCTTCTGGCGCTGCGGCTGCTGCTTGCTATTCCATTACAGCGGCGGACTTGGTGCGTCTGTGCATGATGCAGTCTCTTCTTGCATGACGGTCTTCAGCACCAAACTGACTGAAAACTACTGCTGCTCTTCTTTTCTTCCTTCGTCTCTCGTCTTCGTCTCCGTTCCCGTCTCCGTCTTCGTCTTCGTCCCCGTCTTCATCTGTCTTCCTCTGTCTTCATCTGTCTTCATCTGTCGGGCCCACCGCGTCTCGCGTATTTATTCACTTCAGTTCACTGGAGGTGAACGACTTCACGGCCATTGCCTCTTCTGTCACGTTGAAAAGCTTCTCGAAGAATCTTCTTAACGTCGGTCATTGGCTCTTGGAATGTAGGCGGGGGCCTCTGATCGCATGTGACGACTGAGAAACACGTGAGCCGGTCATTGCCTCTTCCGTCACGTTGAAAAGCTTCTCGAAGAATCTTCTTGACGTCGGTCATTGGCTCTTGGAAAGTAGGCGAGGGCCTTTGCTCACATGCGACAACTGAGAAACACGTGAGCCGGTCGGGCGATGCCCTGACGGCTGAATCGACAGCGCCCGCTTATGTGGAACTCGCTGACTTCACGGTCATTGTCTCTTCTGTTCTGCCCGCTGAATGCCAGTATGTAACTCTCTAAACTAAACCAAGTTTTCCATTTATATTCTAATTTCTAGTTCACTTTGATTTCACTAATTTATTTACTTAAGTAACACTCAACATTCCTCCAGCCTTCGGAGAAATTCGCCCTCGAATTTACCACTCAACATTCCTCCACTCTTCACACGGAAAAAGCACAAGCACTGAAAACTCTCGACTTAGAAGATTACACGCGCTTCACATTAAGTATGTGGAAAATACTTTATCACTTTACAAAAGCACTGTACGGTCATGAATCACATAGTTCTTACATAAATGGTTGTAATAAGTGTAACAAATCTTGATGACAATGAATAAACAAAAAATAGATTTTGCACTTAGAAAATTACATAGCAACAGCTGTTTAATCTACGCTATACTAATGCAAGAATATCTATTCTACAGTATTGTTTATTTTAACAAGAGACTGTTTAATAAAGAATGAAGTACAATAAACAAAATTAATACACTAATGCTCAAAAGTAACTACTGAAGTACACCAGTTAAGAGTGTGGTATCTAGTTAACAGGGATTTGATGAAATGGTATATTATTATTTGGCTTATTTTTTCGTCTTAAATACAAGAAAACTGTACAAAGCAGAAACACCAACACAAAGGTTCCAGATATACCCGTTCCTAGCATTATAATTTTAGCTTTGCGTTCACCTTTTAATTTTAAGACATGTTGCATCATAACATTGGCATCAATTTTGCCTTGCTGTGAGTTTATGACTTCAGAAGGGAACTGTCAAGGGAGTCATTGAGGTAGGATAGGTTTTACGTAGGAAATGCTTGCATGGCGTTTTCTGAGAAAAGCAAACAACATGGTTATGAACCTACCAACCTAGTAAAAACAAAAACAAAGAACAGAAGGAATACATTGTTAACTACAAGATCTACATGTTTCTACGTTCAACTTTTCTTTCTTAAAAAATAAACCATTATAATTTATTAATTATTTACATTTGTATACTGTCCACAGTCTACTAAGATTCAACTAGGACATTCGCACTCTTGGTCGAAGATTGTATGGTGCCGTGTCAGTATGTTGGGCTGGCGTGGCCACTCTTTTTCCTTTACGGGAAATTCCTCCACCCTTCGGAAAAGCAGACACTATTGTCGAAGGAATTACATCTGGAGCGCCCTTGAAAGGTTTTAAACGACTTGCATGGACAATGGTAGTTCGGGTGGGCAGTTGCAATTTAACGTTGACTGGTGACGTGATCTCAATAATTTGATAAGGACCTTTGTAGTTTGTTACAAATTTCTTCGTTTTTCCTTTAGCTATGTAAGGAGTTGAAAGCATAACCCACTGACCGATTTTGTGATTTGGATATTTAGCTTGGGTATTACCTAATCTTTCCTGTCGTTCCAAAGCCTTTGTATTAGATTTTTGAACCTTTTTCCATACATCCTTCATCATTCGACTGAAATCTCTTACTGTTTCTCCGACTTTTCCGTTTTTCTGCCTGATTACATCAAAAGGGGACGGCATTTTTTTTTCCATAGACCACTTCATATGGTGACATGCCAGTTACTTCATGCGTTTTGGCGTTGTATACCGACACGATTATTGGTAAATACGTATCCCAATTAGAATGTTGTTCGTTAATATAATAACTAAGCATCTTGCCAATTGTCCGATGAACTCTTTCTGTGCGCCCGTTGCACTGAGGGTGTAACGGAGTTGTGCGTAATTTGCGTATTTTTAATAAGTGGCATAGCTGTTTCATTAATTCAGACATAAAATTAGATCCCTGATCTGTGATAATAGCTTCAGGTACTCCAAATTTAAGTATCCAGTTGTTAACTAAAGCTTGGGCAACTGTATTTGCTTGCTGATTTGGGAGACTCACCATAGCTAGATAGCGTGAAAAGTGATCGATAATTGTAAGAACATACTTATTACCAGCAGGTGTTTTATGAAATGGCCCGTAGAGATCCACTCCGCAGATTTGAAATGGACATGAAGCCTCGGGGAGCCTCTGTAAGGGTATTTTTGAACGAGAAAGTTCAGCTCGTTGTGCGCACGCAATGCAATTACGAACGTACTGCGCAACATCCTGCTTTCTGGTTTGCCACCAAAATCGCTCTGCTACTCGTCTTTCGGTTGTCCGCTGTCCACCGTGTCCTGCAAGGATATGATCGTGGGCCTCTGCCATTATTTCTTGTCTGAGGTGTTGGGGAACAACAATTCGCGGTTCAAGTTTTGTTTTACGGCATAATACACCATCTTCAAAGCAAAATTGTTTTTGAGTTGCGTATTTTTTACATTCTGTATCCTCATCTTGTGCCTTTCTCCAGTCCTCAGTATCTCGGCCTGTTGCTTCCAAAAGTGCTATTTTCCGACTTAGGCAATCTGCATTCGTGTGTTTTTTGCCTGGTTTATGGATAACTTCGAAATCCATTTCGGAAAGACATAGGGCCCAACGGGTAAGACGACTAGATGGATCCTTTAATCCAAGCAACCATTTTAAAGCTGCGTGGTCTGTAATGACCTTGAATTTCCTACCATACAAGTAGCATTTAAAGTATTTGATACCATATATAACACTTAACAATTCTTTCTCCGTTGTGGAATAATTTCTTTCTGCTGTTGTTAGTTGTCTCGAAGCATAGGCTATGGGGTGTTCCGCGCCATTAATATTCTGACTCAAAACAACTCCTACTGAATGTCCACTTGCGTCACAGGATAAAATAAATTCTTTATTGTAATCTGGGTAGGCTAATACTGGACTGTGTGTTAACTTATCTTTAAGGGTTTGAAATGCAGATTCACAATCTTCAGACCAATGAAATTTTGCACCCTTTTTCAACAATTGGGTTAAGGGTCGGGCAATTTCAGCAAAATTTTGAACATATTTTCGGTAATACGATGCGAGACCAATGAAACTTTGTACTTCCTTAACGCGTTGTGGTGTTGGGAAGTCCTTAACTGCCGAAATTAATCGAGGATCTGTTTTAATTCCTTTTTCACTAATGACATGCCCTAGGTATGTAACCTCTGTCAATGCAAAACTACATTTTTCCATATTTAATGTTAATTTAGCTTTTCTAAGTCTCTGAAAAACATTACGCAGACGCACAGCATGTTCATTAATGTCTCTGGAGAATACAATAATATCGTCTAGATATACACAACATTGCTGAGTTTTGAGTCCTCGCAATACTCCATCGAGTAGTCTTTGAAAAGTTGCCGGTGCATTTTTCAAACCGAAAGGCATTCTTTTAAATTGCCAGTGGCCTCCAGGGGTAGAAAATGCTGTTTTATGCCTATCTTCAGGAGCAACTTCCAATTGATGATATCCGCTACGTAAATCGATTGTTGAAAAGTATTTACTGTTACCCAAACTGTCAATGATATCTGTAATGTTTGGAAGAGGATAAACATCGGAGATAGTTTGTTTGTTAAGGTGTCTGTAGTCACAACAAAATCTATATCGTTTCGTACCGTCGGGAGACTTCTTTGGAATAATTACGATATTTGAATTATAAGGCGAATCAGAATATTCTATAATTCCATCTTTTAGATGCTGTTCTATAAATTCATCCAGTACTGGCTGTAAGTGATGCGGAACTCTATAAGGCTTCCTATAAGCTGGGGGGCTATTTCCTGTTGGGATCCTATGCTGTGTGATGTCTGTTGCTGGCAATGGACCTTCTGCATTAAATAAATCTTGGAACTCAACTAAAACTGCTTCTATCGTGTCTCTATCCTTTCCTTTGAAATGCTCAATCTTCTGGCGCAATGCGGATTTATAGGCGTCTGGTTTCTGACCATCATTAATATCTGACCAAATGAAATCTTCTTCTTCAAAAGTACTGACTGTAGCTACTAATATTCCCTTGTGCAACTCTTTGTCCTCCACTCCGAAATTGTCAATATGTACCGGTACTTTTCTTTCTCCCTCAACGTCTTGAACCCGTACAACACTCCTACGTACAAAACAATGTGATACATCTAATTCCTCATTTTCCTCTAAAGGCTCTATTAGACACACTGTATCTGTAGGTACTTCGTGGTCAACGGTCATCCAGAGAAGTTTTCCTGAGCCAGATGGTATCTGATCCCGCGAATCAACCTTCAAGGACTTTGCACGCAGTATAGTTGATTTCGCCTTCCGGTTAGGGAAATCTTGCGGCAGAGGGCCCTTTGCAGCGGTGTCACCTAGCTGAAACACTATTCCGCTAAGTTCTACAGTTTGCTGTCTGAGGTCGATTTTAGCGTGATGTTTATTCAGGAAATCCAACCCTAGGATCGCGTCGTACCCGTCAGTTACCTTTGTTACCACTTCTACATCTTCTTGAAATTGTACACCGTGAATATAGAAAATCAATGATGTACATCCTAATGACTTAACTGTACCTCCTCCTACTCCACTCAATCTATACCTTGGAGGGTCATATTTCTTTTCTCCAATACATTCATTACTTACTATTGATACGTTTGCGCCTGTATCCACCAGTATCCTTGCCTCTTTATCCTGTATGGTAGCAGATAACCAGCATTCCGCCTTCACATTCGCCTTAATGGCATGAAATTTTATTGGGAACGCCTGGCGGCGGCTCCGACATTCCCGTTTAAGTTTAACTGATTTCTATTTCCAAAAACTTTCTTAGACCTGCATTCCTTGAATGTGTGACCTATTCTTTGACAATTAGTGCATTGAGGTTGTCTGCAGTTTTTTGCTATGTCCGTGTCGATCGCACCTAAAACATCGTACTCCTGCTGAAAATATATTTCGCTTCTCCTTGTATCTGGTGGCAATGTCAATTTCTTCAAAAGCTGTCGCCACACATACAGCTTCTGCTAAATTTTTAGGAAACTCTGCCCTGACACGACGGGACGTTTCAGGAGGTAACCCACGTAAAAATGTATCCAGAGCTCTATTTTCTGCCTCTTGTAAAATAACTTTATTTGCTTCATCACTAGTTGTCAACTGATAGGTGTTAATATTAACTTTTCTAATCCTATCTACAAAGCTTTCTAACGACTCGTTTTGCCTCTGAGTGGTAGTGTTTAACTGTTCCCTATAAAATCTACAGCTGTTCTGTTTTTGAAAACGTTTAAGTAATCCTTTCTTCAATTCCTCAAATGTTGGAGCATTCCGTAATTCTTCATGGTATAAAACGTGTGCTTTAGCCTCTCCTGTCAATCTTAACTTTGTCATTTGTAAGAGCTGTTCATCTGACCATGATCCTAACTTTGCAGCTGCTACTAAATCATCAAAAAAGGCTGTTATGTCCTCGCCAGGTTTACCTGAAAAAGGAGTTACTAAGGCTGCTGCTGAGGAATCTAGGGTGGGAGGGATAGAACTGGCTTGCCTAACCTCACACAACTGCTTAAATAATGCATTATTATCACTTTTAAGCTGTTCTATCTGATTAACTAAGATCTGAATAGCTTCCTCAGTAGAAACCGCTTGTGGTGCTGACTCTGACTTTGTACGATTTCGTGTCATCATTTTACAAACTGTTGGTTACACAATCTTACCACACTGAATGAAAAGGATGTTTCAATATTTTCGACAAACTCTTAAAATTATGAGAGAAAATACACTTCTAAATAAAGAAAATATTACGACTGCTATGCAAACCTCTATCCCTTCACGCATTAAAAAATACTAACTGTGGACCTTTAGTGTCTGTCATTCACACCTCATATTGAGCCAAGGGTTTTTTCTCTGACACCAAATGTAACAACTATAACGGCTTCTGACATCAAATGTAACATTTGTGTTACTAAATGTGACAGTTCTGTCACTCAATGTAACTGGGTTTTCTCTTTTGATGCTGTCAATTGTCAGGATGAGCATTCTAAAGCATTCTGTCAGGGTGAAAATATTAAATAAATTAACTTTTCTCTCTTACAACATGTGGGCAGGGTGGGTTCTCCCTTGGCTCGGGTATGAGGTCGAATGAAACATCATTTTACATAAGATAAATTTTATTGAAAGTTTCGTACAACTGTATCTTACTGGGACGTTCTGGTTCGGAGAGCGGCAGCCGTGTCGTTTGCGTAGCCTTCTGCTGCGACAGCGGCGGCGGCGGCGGCGGCGGCGGCGGCGTCTGATTACGCGTAGCGGTGTGAATCTCGTGTCGCCGTCTCGCCCAGCTGACCGGAGACGCGCAGCGCGAGGTGGCCCGTTTAATTATTGCGAGCGACGTCGTGCATCGGATGGTGATACCTTGAACGTGACGTCCCAGTGTTTCTCTTCTCTAAGCGGCCGCGTGTGTTGTGCGTCGACCAGCGGAGCGGCGCGGCGGGGCAAGGCCAATGTCCCGAACTCGAACCACGGACTCCCGCTTGCCAGTCTTCGGCTGTCAGGTCTTTATCCCAGCTCACAGGTGACTGCTGAGGTGAGGCCGTCTCCTTCCCGTCCTCACGAGTCACCCGGGTACGTAAAAATCAGACTTCCAATACCTTTTAACTTCTGTCTTCTGGCGCTGCGGCTGCTGCTTGCTATTCCATTACAGCGGCGGACTTGGTGCGTCTGTGCATGATGCAGTCTCTTCTTGCATGACGGTCTTCAGCACCGAAACTGACTGAAAACTACTGCTGCTCTTCTTTTCTTCCTTCGTCTCTCGTCTTCGTCTCCGTTCCCGTCTCCGTCTTCGTCTTCGTCCCCGTCTTCATCTGTCTTCCTCTGTCTTCATCTGTCTTCATCTGTCGGGCCCACCGCGTCTCGCGTATTTATTCACTTCAGTTCACTGGAGGTGAACGACTTCACGGCCATTGCCTCTTCTGTCATGTTGAAAAGCTTCTCGAAGAATCTTCTTGACGTCGGTCATTGGCTCTTCGAAAGTAGGCGAGGGCCTTTGCTCACATGCGACAACTGAGAAACACGTGAGCCGGTGGGGCGATGCCCTGACGGCTGAATCGACAGCGCCCGCTTATGTGGAACTCGCTGACTTCACGGTCATTGTCTCTTCTGTTCTGCCCGCTGAATGCCAGTATGTAACTCTCTAAACTAAACCAAGTTTTCCATTTATATTCTAATTTCTAGTTCACTTTGATTTCACTAATTTATTTACTTAAGTAACACTCAACAATATTATTATCTGCAACAGACTGTAATATTTGCACTATAATCCTCATAGACAATTTTCATTTTCAGAATTTGATACTTTAGTATCCGGTGTGATTCAGATACCCCACCTGGCCTGAGTATCGATAGGAAGAACATGTCAGATATACTTGGGCTCCAGAAAGCTGCCATGAATTTCACCCACATGAATGGCAAGCATGTAAGATGCTGCCACCCTCTGACAAGTGTTAACCAGCACACACTGCAGCCTGGCTATTGCTGACCTGTCTCTCACTTAGTCACTGAAACCTATAGTCATGTGCCATGGAATAGTAGACTTTTGACCTTGGCTGATATACATTCATGATTTGGATTGCTCTCTGGATTGTTGTATACACTTAAGAGGACTTTGCTACACTCTGGACGTACTTCGCGATCTCTGCTGTCATTTGTTTCTGGAACAGTCATTTTTGTTGTGACGACCTCCATGTTATCATCAGTGTGTTATCTTAAACTGTGTTGCACTTGCAGAGAGTAGGACAGAAGAGATACCTGATTTTGTTTTGTTACGTTTGGTAATCGTTAGCTACCTGATTCATTGTGAACTTATCTTTTCTTTGAATATTGACAAGTGATTTCCAGATGTACTAAACAGTTCAGCGGTCAAGGAACCTACTGGGATATTTGATTTGGACATGTGTAAAGCTTCCCCCTCCGCCCCTCCCCCTTACAGCTGATTAGCCATATGATATGTTTGGTGAAAGAGCTCAGTTTGTGCTCCAGTGTTAGGGTTTTTTCTTTGACTTTGTCTTGCAGTGTTCCATAGTACGATCTTGCTGTAATGGATAGTAAATTGTTGTTGTAATAAAGAATACTTTGAGGATGTATTAATAATTTTCTCTTTCAGCATAATATTTACTTGATTTACTAGCAAATTTTCACTACTTATCACCCAGTTTGTTTCTGTGTCTATTCACTGCTGTTTGGGCAGTTGGTGAGTGTGATGCCAACTGCACACAAAGCTGTTTTTTTACTCTGGGAGTAGTGCTCTTATTCATTTGAAGTACTTGTAATTGACAGTGCCATACACTTTTTCTCATTGGTCTTTCACAAAAGCATGAAGAGTTTTTCAGTAACATCCAGCATTATTGGTGAGTAGGACAATTGAGGTGCACTGCATCAGCCATCACTGACAAGGGTCCTGTTTCTGCACAATAAATTGCTGGATAAATTGCTTAAATTTTTTATGCAAAAGTCATTTTGTTTGCTTACCAGTTGTTGCCTGAACAAGTCTTGTTTTGAAACTTCCTGGCAGATTAAAACTGTGTGCCGGAACGAGACTCGAACTCGGGACCTTTGCCTTACGCAGGCAAGTGCTCTACTGACTGAGCTACCCAAGCATGACTTATACCCCGTCCTCACAGCTTTAATTCCGCCAGTACCTCATCTCCTACCTTCCAAACTTGACAGAAGCTCTCCTCCGAACCTTGCAGAACTAGCACTCCTGGAAGAAAGGATATTGTGGAGACATGGCTTAGCCACAGCCTGGGGATGTTTCTAGAATGAAATTTTCACTCTGCAGTGCAGTGTGCGCTGATATGAAACTTCCTGGCAGATTAAAACTGTGTGCCGGACCGAGACTCGAACTCGGGACCTTTGCCTTTCGCGGGCAAGTGCTCTACCGACTGAGCTACCCAAGCACGACTCACGCCCCATCCTCACAGCTTTAATTCCACCAGTACCTCGTCTCCTAACTTCCAAACTTCACAGAAGCTTTCCTGGGACTGTATGATGAAATTCTGTGAGTATGACTTAATTTACTGTCAGTGGCACAAAATTTGAAATAAATGGCTGTTTTGAGCCTCTTAAGTCCAACAAGAGACATGAACAAGCCCAGTTCTGCATCGTATAAATGCAGAGATAATGAAATATGGAGTAAGAGTCATAATTATGTTCAGGAATTTACATGTTCATGTAATTGTGGAATTCTGTAATGTCATAAAGCTGGTAACCAAGTCCAAAATAGGGTTGATTGTACTGAAAGTTGTCATTTATGTATTCTCTGTTTTTTAAATTAAAGCTCTTATAAGTGCTATTCCAAATATTCTTATACGGTATATTATGTCTCTAAATGCTTCTATATCAGCACATCTCCCCATGTTTTTCTCATCTATGTTATTATTGTACCTAGAGGAAAAAATACCCCTTGTGAGCCGAGAAAAACTACACATATCAGAAGTTCATTATTTGTCTATTTCTGCTGTTATTTTTATTTTTCAGCCTTTCCTTTCCTTTCCTTTCCTTTGTGCAAAACAAACCAGAATTTTCAATAGTTCCTTATCCAAATAAATTTTTCCCTCTCATGTCAAATGTGTTTGATTTTTGTGTTGCTGTCATTATATTTCAAAAAATGTGCATGCTGGTGTGGCTGGCAAAGTATACCAGGCGTTAAGTTTACTTAAGGTGGACCTCTTTAGTCTTTTAGGAAAACTGTATTTATGTAAATACATAAAGCAGAATATTTTATGGTCTTTATTTACATTTTTATTTTAGCATATGTTGTGTTTTAAGTGTTGGGCAAGGAAATTTTATACATTAGTTAGTTAAATATCATAAGTGAGTAAATGATTTATGTGACCTCATCTCTGTTTTTATAGCACATAGTAAATACTAGCAAATAATCCTTCTACAACCACACAATAATACTAGCAGATTCCCTACTATTTTTCTATGTTGTATGTAGCTTTAGACAGCAACTCAAAGTAAAATAGGCATGAAGTGAATTGTTGCCCTTAATGCCACATTGTATTAGCCTTCATATTGTTGGGAGGTGTTTCTAGAAATGACCAGAGATCAAACTTTAGACTCAAAGTTCTGTGGACAGGCATTTACCCTCTGGATCCCCAAATGAGACAGCAAGTAGGATTGTGTACCGTATGTGAGTTTATCACTATTTGAGATAAACTGAAATAGTAGCTCTTGCACAGTGAACATGGTTTTATAAATACAAGTGTGTGTGGGGCCATGTTTATTATGTTCAGTATTACATTATATAGTCTTCCTAGTTCCATGAATGTTTTATGTTCTCTGTAGCTTTTCAATGTTTAAACTATTATTCGACATATTTGTCTTCTGTTTCATTGTTATATTTTACAAATGATAAGGGAAACATTTATGCCTCTCAACATCTCAGGTTTTTGATAGTTGACCTGTTTTGCTGCATTGCATTTAGAATTTTTAGTACTTTGTATGCTTTTTACGTAAATTTTTTTAATTTTTATGGTTCATTTCTGTTGTAGGGAAGAAACATGAGAATTTAGCAGCAGTTCTGTGATATATTTCCACTGTTTTGTCATTGGGCATCAGCTTTTAAGAAAAAGAAAAAAAAATCTAATTCCAAAAATATTAGTGGTTTGGACAATGCTCACATTGTAAAGTGTCACATTTAGAAGTCATCTACTGATAATTTTTGTCAAACAAAACTGATGTGCTTTCAGGCAATGAAATGACATATTGTCCAGTACATTATTTTGTTTTATTTTCATTTGTTAATTAGGTATAACTGTAATTTGAACTTGAGTTTGTTTGCTAGAGCCACCATCACTTGAAAGTCATGTAATTTATGTAACATGCAGAAATAGTGAGAAATTTAAAATTAAGTGTACACTCAAAATATTCCAAAGAAAAATGGTGTCGTACTTATAGCAGGAAGTACAAGAAAAGCTCTAATTAAAACTTGTTTATTAATTGTTGGATTCTACTTAAATTTAATGTGCACTGTTTGGTTGTAATTACCTAAATACTTCTGTAAACAGTTTACCTTACTTAATTTGTTGTGTCAAACTGATTAAATTTCAATAACAAGTTGTACAAGTGACTTAGGAGTCTGTATGATGAAATATGTTGAGTGATACTGTTTTCAATTATTCAGAAATTTATATGAATATCACTGCTTGTGAACAAGATATTAAATTAATCAAAAAGAGTCAGTTGAAAATAATGTTTAGTGTTAAGTGCAAGAGGTGGTCATACCACCATACTGTAAGTTAATTTGCTTTTTGTTTCAGTAAATATTTGAATGTTCATAGCATATCTTTTCTGAACATGTTACGATGAAGGTTCAGAGGAATAGTTATGAGATTCACATTTTAGTAGGGGCAGGAGTTTTATTTGCTTTTTGAGTCTTACCTGATAGACAGTCCTGCAATGCAAAATCCGGCATTTGAGTTTCCCAGAGCCTTGTCAGATAGAGTTGCTTACTTTGAGTCTTGCACCTGATGTGTTGGGATTTCCTAATCTGCATAAAGAGGACTGTAGGGGAGTTACACAGGACATACTTAAGTTGTGCCTACTACATTCATTTGGGGTTACGGAATTTCCCTTGACTCTCTATTTGCTTTAGGTAGTCTCCCAGGCCAGGTACCATGCTACAAGAAGTCATGGCACCAGGCAGCTCTTTCAGAGAAGTACTATTGGGGGATGACCAATATGAGTGTTTGCATTCTCCTCCAGATGTTGTGTTTGATGGAAAAGGTGGACTAGGCAGGATTAATTAAAGCTAAAAAATGTCCTTTGTCAATCTTATTTCCACTACATGTAATAAGTGCATTCAAAATATTAAAAAGATACAAGGGGAAACCAATCAAAAGTGATCATAGAAGTTTACATCAATGGTACACACCTGACCTCAAAAATTTAAGAACACGTCACTAATCTTTATAACAGATAAAAGAACAGTGAAGAAGATGTACTTCAGTACTTTCAACTATAGAAGAGGTACAGATCAGAAATTATAAAACAGAGACAGATGGAAAATGATAATTGTATGCAGCAATCACAAAACAAATGCAAGGCTGCTTGGAACATTATCAAATCATCTTGGTAATACTAACAGAACTGCATATGATATGACCAGTATCACACACGATGAAATGAATAACCTCTTTATTAATTCTGGTAACAAAGAACACCCAGCTCTTAATAAACATCTCAGGGGGGGGAGATATTCGTATTGCACAACAAACCTGCAATATCTACATACCTAGATTCACTGCCTGCGGACAATACTGTGCCCATTACAACTCCATCCAACACCCCCAGCATAATATGTTCATTTCTTTGTTTAACCTTTGCAGAGAAACAACAGCCTTTCTTCCATATACTGGTGTCCTGTTAGGATCGACTGTATTAAGGAAAATGATACAGTGAACTCATATTCTGCTTTAGATTGTTTGAGGGCAATGTAAAAACTGATTTGGGCTTCTGCAAGTCAGAATTTTACTACATCTCTTGCCAATGCAGTCTGTCATACACATGGTAAACTGTCTGAATTGTGGAAAAACATTGCACTGGACATGAGCAGCACGTAAGTTTAGGATTTACAGACAGTATCAGTAAAGATTGTGATGCTGACCACGGTCTCCTTAAAAAAAAAAATTAAAAATAAACTTAATACCAGAAAATGAGAGTAAAAAAGCAAATTTCAACCAACAATACATATATAGAAACAGTTAGGATCCAAGAGCTGGAATATGAACCTGCGACAGAATGCTGGTTCGTAACTGCGCTAGCCTGCTGGCATCAGTCCACAACTTACCTGATGATAACAAATCGGTCTGAAGTCCAAATATTTTAAAAGTTTGCCGCAATGATTCACCTGAGAATGTTTCAATCTGCTCTGTTGTAACTTGGAAGTATAAGTGACCTAGTCATAACATTACAGGTATTTCGCTGCACTCATTGTACACTTCTTTCTGTTTAACATAGTGGTGATGTGACTACATTTCTTTTGGAAGAGACTTTTTTTCAAATCGTAGACTGAGAGTATTGACATCTGGAAAACAGCAGTGCATTTAACTGTATTGACATAGATACTGTGTACATTTTTTATCACTGTTGGAGATTGTTATATACGCAAATTCCAAGGCATACTGTTAATGAGTAAATGGTAGCAGAAGGCAAGACCATTATATTAATGATTCACTTGGGGTAGATTATGAAGAAGTTAATGACACAGTCATTCAGTTTTCATTCAGGTATGTACTGCCATTGTTAACAATGATATTGACATGAAAATCTGCTGACAAGGAGTGTAGGTGCCCTCATACCAGCTTCGGTCAGAAGAGTGGATGTGGATCCGTATTACATTTAGGAAGTGTGTAAGATTGGAGAGAGTGATGGTATGAAGGGGAACACTGCTACTAGACATACACGTGTATCTAACTAACGAAAGCAGTCTGATGGTAAGACTAGACCTGTAACTTCCAGGACTGATGACCTCAGAAGTTAAGTCCCATAGTGCTCAGAGCCTTTTGTAACTTCCAGGCAGATTCAAGTCCTGTACGAGACTGGAACTCAATCCAAAAACTCTCCTTTTACAGGCAGTGTTCTTACCAGTTGAGTTATCTGAGCATGACTCACAGTCTGTCCTTCAAAGCTTCACTACTTCCAGTCCCTCCCCCCAACTATTGAAACTCTTACTTCATTAAGTGCTCATTCAAAATGGTATGCAGGAGAGCTTCTGTGAAGTTTGGGAAGTAGAGGAGATGTACTGGCAGAGGTAAAGCTGAAGCTGTACGATCAGAGTTTGTAAGGAACCAAGATTTCGACCAGTTAGAAAAAGTGGACTGTTTGATCTCACTTTTACTAGTGAAGTATTTGTTGCCATCTTAATTTTACAATATGCAATGTATGGGTTTTGTGGAAGAATTTGATACACTGGAGCATTTTCAGCTATTATATTTTTCTTATTTGAAACTAATGAGAACATTTTTGTAAGCTACAACTTGTGAAATAAAATCCCAGAAAAATAGTCATCCTGTCAGTTTCACTTTAAAATTAGAGAATGGTAAATGGGAACATAGTTTTGAAGAGAAATTGTTGCCAAAAATAATGTAAGCTTGATAATTTAAGTTGCTCAAGTAACAACAAATACCATGTGTACTTACAAAATCTTGAAATTCTATTTGCATTGTTGCAAACTGTAATTTATTATCCATTAGGTAAATCATCTTTCTTTTATGAAAATGTTAACTTCACCAAAAACATTTTTATTTGATACAAAATCATAATATGTAAATAAAATTACATAGATATAACATACTGGAAACTTCAATTTTTGATTCATTGTTGTTTTATATACTTTTTGTAACTATTTTTGCTCTAAGTTTTTTCTGCTAATAAAAACACGTAGTTTTGTCTACGTTTTCACTGATAAGGAAACCAGATGTTAACATAATAATTAGTATATAAAGCTCAGTCTGCATTGCCAATGAACTCTTGAATGCCTGTGCCTTAGAGGCTAAAAGACATGCCTAAAGTGTGTGTGTTTATTTTTGTGTATTTTGTAAAGAAAATTTTTTTGTAATACTTTCCCTAAACAGTTATCATTGACTGTTTAGGTTCACTTTTACTACTAATTATAAAGTTTCTGTTCAATTTTCATACTTCCAATAGCAATATAATTCATCATTTCACCATTACTTCACTTTTCTGACAGGGCTCTAACTCAGCTGATTAATTTTACTGTCTTATTTCTGTTCTATTTAGCAGCTTATTATCATATCACTGTTGTTACTCATCACTCGAACCATTCAAAGTGTACACTTTGTATTTATTTTGTTTATCGTCTTTACAATACTGTCGCATACAGATTATTCTAGCTCTGTTTAGTGAGGTTCTGTTCCTGATACCAGTCAGCTGTTTAATGACCACTGCCAAAGTCTACTGGCCTTGGCCTCCCCTCTCCCATTAACAGACATGCTCCTTTCACTTCTGGGAACCTCTGTTCCCCTTTTGCAGAGTGCCCTGCGATGCAGTGTCCCCGCACCCTCACTAGCCCAGCCCAGCCCTACAGTGGCATCCTTGCAAGCTTTGCAAGTGAGCACACTAAGCTCCATATTACACACCCAAATGTCCAGTCTCTGGCAAATCATCTTGACAAGTTCCATTACATATTTCAAGACATAGACAGCCATCTAATACTTCTGTCGGACACCTGGCTCAAACCAAGTATTCCCACAAGTTCAATAAATCTAGACGGTTACATCTTTGTTAGGCACGAAAGATGAGGAGGTGGAGTAGGGGTTTACATATGCCTTGATTTATCACGTACTGTGTTACACATCCAACAATAATGAAAATAAGCAAGTGGAATATATGTTCATAGAGATCAAATCCCTTAATAGAAAGTGCCTAATGCGTGTCCTCTACAAACTTCCTAAAGTTCAAAACTGGTCTTTCAAGTCTCAAACTGAAGCATGAGCATAGAATTATACCTGTTGACACTAACAAATTTTCTATACAATAGCCCTTTCAGTATGAAATTTAAGCCAATGCTTTCTTCTTAAAATGTGTCGCTACTTCAGCCTGTTCCTATCCATCATACGAACAGTAGTCATGCTCTCATAGATACATTTGCAATGAAATCCCCAAGCTGAGTAATTTATATGTCTCAAATATCTGCACCTGGCATGTCCAGCCATGACATACTCTCTAGAATGTCCAGAAAGAGACTGCAATTTACTACTTACCAGGATTTCAGACTGTGAGGCAAACAGAGGAGCTACTTGATTGAGCAGTAGCGGTTCCAGTCTCTCAAACTGACATACAGCTGGAAGAGCAGTGTGGGTCTGGGGTTCAATTCTCGGCGGAGTCAGGAATTTTCACCTGCCTCAAGATGACTGGATGTTCGTGTTGTCCTTATCATTCATGAAAGTGGTAAGATTGGACTGAGCAAAGGTTGGGAATTTGTATGGGCTCTGATAACTTAGCAGTTGAGTGCCCTACAAACCAATCATCATCATCATCATCCATATCCGCATCCAGTGATGCCTATGAGCTGAGGATGACTTGGCGGCTGGTCAGTACCTTGGGCCTTCATGGCCTGTTTGGGAGGAATTTAGTTTTAGAGATTTCAGACTCATTAATTCGTCTGTTCTTGCAAGTAAGGTACAATAAATAGTTTAGGGGACATCCTCTATTCCTTTCTCAGTCATAAAAAAAAACTCCATGGGTCTACTTACAAACTTACTCAACTATATGACAAGTAGGCTCCCCTGACGAGCAGAAAAATAAGAAAGAAACATGCACCTTGGTTAACTGAATAACTAAACCAGCTTTTGATTCTCAGAGGTCCTGCATATTGGTCATACAAACTAAGTCCCGCATCTGAAAATCATATTGCTTACAAGCAATAGTGTATTCTCATACATTAATCAAGAACAGAAATAGCCCAGCTGTCCTGTGGAAAAACCTGCATGGTCTTGGTACAGGCAAAGTAAAAGCTGCAGCTGATCCCATTGTCGCAGTTGAACTGAAGCAGTACTTCATGTTACCTACAGTCACAATTGAACCACATACGAAATTCTATCTGAAGCATGTTTCTTGCAATACTGTCATGCATGTCAGACCAGCATCTACAGGACGTGATGCCATCACAGTACAAATGATGAATATTATTATTGACCCATGACTGTCCACTATAACAGATATCTTCAAACACTCCTTGACCACAAGTGTTTTTCCTGAGTTCTGGAAACAGCCCCTTAATACCTGAATAAATTGCTACCAGAAAGAAAAATCGAAAATCATATTTTGTAACCAGTAATGAAATATTACAGAGTACATAAGGTCAAATGTAAGATGTGTTGTACCTCTCAGATATAATCAGGTATATCACATATTTGCAGCAACAGGCATTTGAGAAATTGAATACTCACAGGAAATCACTTAGTAAAAGATATTTATTTAACATTTTGATGTTACATTGATAGAATTTCTGGTGGCATACATTTCAAATAACAACATAGTCTTATTTGTGAAATTCTGGGATGAATATTAAACGTACTACATACAAAAACTAGTTGCCCTGTAGAATTTGATATTTTATCTCTTTGCCTTGTGTCAGTAACCTGAGGCTAATGACCTAGGTAGACTTACTGGGACCAGTTTTCGTGGACCTTGATGATGCTGTGGTAGTTCTGCCTTTATACAGGCTGAAGCCTACCATTTTTCCCTCAGTTCTAGCATATCATATATTGTGTATTATGGGGAAATCTGAAACTGTCACAGCCCAGGGTGCATACGACCCAGGACAACCGGGAATTTTTTCATCCGGGGAGAAAACCGGGAAAAACCCGGTAATTTTTCGGAATTCCGGGAATTTTTCATTGTTTTAGCTGTCAGTTAAATGTTTGTAATTTTGACTGCAGAATTGATTCTCTAGCAAAGAATGTTATTGTATTCTGCTAGTGGAGAATGATACTGCAGCAATAAAACATACATAAGAGGGAAAAAAATAAAACCTTAGTGGCAAAGGAAATATGCAATTTACAACAACAAAAAACCGTGCACGCACAAGCGTCTGCAAATAGCAAAAATATGTCAATGGTCTTAGGGCGCAGACTGTAATTCTTCGTAACAATAAACTGCTTGCTATGAGCATGACGTCACAACTGTTCACATAAGGTTCGTTTGACCAATTACCATCGGTCTGTTGCGCATGCGCATTTGACTCGCGTATGAGCAGTACCTTCTCCCGCTACTTGAAGTTTGGCTGTATCGGTAGTAGCAGCAAGCAGCCAGATGCAAACGAGAAAAATTTTTCTCGCGCCCTAGCTGGCAGATTCACGCTTGCACAGAGTTGTCTGAGTTGTAGTGGGGAGGGGGCTAACCTCCACGTGACCCGTTTTTACGTTCAGTGATTTCGCTGCTTGTCTTCGTGTGCAGCTCTCACGTCAAATGAAAACAAAACGGATTTCTGTGGCCGGGAGCTGTCAAGTGAATTAAAATACATCCACATAAGTACGGAGGGCAAAAATATATTATTAATTTCAGTTTTCTGATTTTATTTTATTTCCAAGTTAGTAGCAGTCAAGCATTAATCGCCTTGCAGAACAGTGAAGTTATTTTTTCAACTTTGCTAAAGAAATTTGGCTTTATTAATCTTTCCGCCGAGGCAATCATTTTATTTGAAACGAAGTGTTTCATTCAACAGCATTGGCTAGTTCCAACTGTTCGCTGAATTTCAAGTGCACGTTATCATCTTCTGCCATATATGGCATTATGCCATAATAAAGAACCAAAAATAAGATCCTAGAGTACTGGTACTCCAAGAAAATGTCCATCCCAAAAACCACACTGAAAAGTTTAATATCAGATGGGACCGACTTCATTGTGAATCTGGAAAAAGCCAATTTGCACTTCAAGCCGAATTATGCATTTTAGTATGGTTTACGAAATTCCGATCCTCTTTGGAATATCCTCTGATGCACTGTTTCTTTTATTGTGTAATGTAAGCTTTCTTAGTGCTTTATACACACGAACATATGGGCTTCCTACGCCACTGCAGTTGCACACGCACAATAATGCATGTTTTCTGTCTCTCTCTGGCAACCGATAAATTGAACCTATTTCTAACAGTCTCCGGATAGTATTGCGAACGGTGGTTAGAAAAGCGTTACTTTCAAAGTAAATTTCTTTTTACGCAAGATGAGTTATGTTACGAGTGAGAAAGTGGGATGGATAACTAAATCACAGAGCTTTCGAAACTGAACAGTTTGAGGACCAGCCACTTACAAGAATTTCGAGCCGAGACATTTATGTCATAATTTTAAATTTACTGGCACATTTGTGTGATGTGTCTTAAAGTATAACACACGCAAAAAAGATAAATATTACATGTGAAAGCATAGCGTCTGTTGTAGCGTGTTAATCTTAGAGACTAACATATGTGAAAGCTTAGCTTTTCTTGTAGATATACGGTACTGTGTACATTAATGTAAACCATTAACTTTTCCTCTTGCGTGTTCGTGCTATGTAACCAGTGATCTTGCTATTGGCTGACTATAACACGTGTCCTATGCTCTGAATAGCTGCTGTCATCGGCTGACGAGATCTCGTGGCTTGAGATATGACTCGCTTACAAAAGGACATCACAACCTCGGTTTCAACGCTCCGGAAACTAACACGCAGTGTTTGATGCAATTCGAATTTATAGTTTCGTAATACGAAAATATGCAGCGTATATGTTGCTGCAAATCAAAGGTCTTTCCAAAATTTCTCTCCTTCTTTTTTTTTTAAGTCTCTCCAAAACTTCTTTGCCCCGTCTTTTCCTTTTTTTGCGGGAAGTTCTAAGCTATTGTATAACACGTTAACCATTCAAAGGATTGATAAGTTTTACAGTTCCGAGGGAAAATCTACGGAAAACCTACTGTCACTTAGGACAGAAAAAGTGTATTTTCGCCCGAGAAAAAGCATATTTTTTAAACGGCATATCCGGGAGAAATCCGGGAATTTTTTTTCCTTGTCCCCGTATACACCCTGCAGCCACTCTCTGCAAGTGGTAACAAGCTTTGAAATATCAATGTGCATTTCATGGAGCATAAAACCTTGGGGGTCCTTCGATAAGAAAATAAAAGCCTCAGGGTATTAGCAATTCATTAGAATTTCCACATCACCTTAAAAGTGAAATGTTACGAGTCAAAACAGTGTTTATTTTTTTTTTAAGTCTCAGTCCTTCACAAAAGCTGGGAACAAGACAAGAACGTTCACCTGATTAGACTGAATCAGATTCCATATCAAGATTCACTTCATCAAAAAAGTTTCATATATTGAATACAAATGTCTGTTTCAATCAGAAAATAAATAAATAAAACATACACTTTATGTGGTTAGGGTGTATAAAATCCATTTTCTTGAATAAAATTTAATGCTGCGACCACTCCATTGCTAAAATTCTCTTAACACTGATATGATCCCTGTGTGCAAGCTGAATGCCAGGACAGTACAAATCACCCAGTCCCTGTGTCTGCTTTGAGCCAGAACTGATAGAGTGGTATGATGCACTATGGCTTGGCAGAATAGCACATAAGACCTGCTCATGAGGTCACCAAATATGATTGTGACATCATTCAATTGGTTTACATCTGCAATGTTCAGGTGCGAGACTTATGTATCTGCCCCACAACAGTATGCAGGGTAATGTAGTCATGGAGTCTTAGTTGTACTGAACTGTAAACCTGAAGATGAGAGACATCATTTTTAATATTTTTGTAGCTCAAAGGTTTGGTTGTATTGAATATTAAAATTGCCATTAACCTCATACACAGCTGCTACCACTAATAATGGATAAAGCTAAAAAGAACTGCATATGTTATTACTAATGAAAATTTGTGTCAGAAGAGACTCAGAGCCAGATTTGCTGCTTTTCAAATTTTCATTGATACTGTTGATTCCACTCTTAGTTTCAGAACACTACTACCGTAGGTTCTCTCTCGCAGTATGTGGGAGTAGTGGCAATGAGGGAACAAAGTTGATGGACGAAGCCGGCCGAAGTGGCTGTGTGGTTAAAGGCGCTGCAGTCTGGAACCGCAAGACCGCTACGGTCGCAGGTTCGAATCCTGCCTCGGGCATGGATGTTTGTGATGTCCTTAGATTAGTTAGGTTTAACTGGCTCTAAGTTCTAGGGGACTAATGACCTCAGCAGTTGAGTCCCATAGTGCTCAGAGCCATTTTTTTTATGGAGGAATATGACTTACACTGGTACATAGGATATATGTCAGTTCACGGAAATGATATTAATGGAAAAACTGCCTGTAATTACTGTAATTATTCATGGAAATCTGCTTTCCAGGTGAGTAATATAGGTAACTATCGAGTCACATAGTAAACATCGCCAAGATAAAAAAGAAGCAATGAAAAAACAAGAAAACTAAAAACTCGTCTTGCAAGAGGCCTACTACAAAAAGAGTGCCATGTTGCATTAATAATAGCTATGTGGCTGCAGTGGGTAGATAGCCAAAGACAAAGAAGTGTAATTTTGACAATGACTGTATTTCTTTTCCCAGACAATAAATAATTTCAAAAACATACTTTTGACCATAGAAACAGTACGGAAAGGATCTGATGATTTGTTTACACTCAAGTGGGCATAAACTCATAATTGGATCCTTCTAATGACCTCCAGATGCACCTCCAAATGTATCCAAAAACCTTAGAAAAAAAAACAAATTTCAGTAGTACATAAGTTTCCCAATCATATTGTTATTGAGGAGACTTCATTTGTGGCTGTGACAAGACATCCTGCAAAACACTATAAAATGGATTCTCTGAGAACTACCTAGAACAGATTTCTCGGAAGTCCACTTATGATGGAAATATCTAACAGCAACAAATAGACCTGAACCCTTTGAGGATGTCTACATAGAAACTGGTACTAGTGGCCATGAGGCAACTGTAGCTACAATAATTACTAAAGTACACAGGGCAACTAACACAAGTAGAAGGGTTATATTTTCAATAAACTAGGTAAAAGGGGCATGCAGTAATGTAGTACCTCAGTAATAACTTGAAACATTTAGCTCCAGAGAGGAGCATGTAAGAGGAACATGGTACAGGTTTACAAGAGTAGTTCACTGTACATTTGATAGATATGCACTCAGCAGAATAGTTCACGATGTGAAAGACCCTCCATGGCATACAGTCTCTGTAAAGAAACAGACTACTATACAATAGATATAAAACAGACCATAGGGTTAGAGATAAGGAGATGCTGAATGATACATGTTTGGCACTCTAGAGGAAATGTGTGACACCTTGAACAACTACTGTAGCTTATTATTATCTGTCACAAAACCCCACGAAATTTTGGTCATGTGTAAAGGCTGTTAGTAGTATGAAAGTTAATGTCTAGATACTCATGGATGAAACGGGGATTGAAATAGAGGTTAGCAAAGCAAAAGCAGAAACTCGCATTTCAAATGCTCCTTCACAAATGAAAATCAATAGGTACTGCCCTAATTTAGTTCTCGCTCATCTGCAAAGATAAATGATATAGATGTTAGTATCAGTAGTGTTGATAAACAGCTGAAATCGCTAAAATTGAACAAAGCTCCAGGCCCCAATGGAATCCCTATCGGATCCTCTATCAAATTTGTGCCTGATCTAGCTCCTCTTTTAACTATAATCTAGTATAGGTCCCTCGAACAAAAAAACTCTGCCCAGTAGTTGGAAGATAGCGCAGGTCACACCTGTCTACAAGAGTAGTAGTTAAAGTGATGGTACCATCTAGTATCCTTATCATCCATTTGCTTTAGATTCTTAGAACATAATGAGGTACCTCAAACAGAATGGCTGCCTCCATGCCAACCAGCATAGATTCCGAAAACATCAATCATGTGAAACCCAACTCGCACTTTTCCAACATGACGTGCTGAAACCCACTTATCAACGCAGTCAAGTAAATGCAGTATATTTCAGAAACGTATTTGACTCCATAGCACATCTACATCATACTCCAGCACAAAACAGTGTGTGGTGGAGGGTACTTGTGATGCCTCCATCCCTATTTCACTTGCAAATGGCATGTGGGAAGAATGATTGTCAGTAAGCCCCTGTATTACTAGCTCTAGTTTTTCAAATTTTCTCCTCGTGGTCATTTGTGACATGTATGTGAGTGGAAGTAATACTCTGAGGTGACTAAAGTCATGGGACAGCTGCATGGAGTTGGCAGTAGTATCGTGTACAGGAAGCATTAAAGGGTAGTGCATTGACAGAGCTGTCATTTGTACTCAAGTGCTTCAAGTGAATTGTTATCGACATGACTATGACCACACGACAGGAACAAATAGACTCTGAACGTGAAATGGTAGTTGGAGCTAGACACATGGGACATTCATTAACAAATTCAATATTCTGAGATACACAGTTTCAAGAATGAATCAAGAATACCAAATTTCAGGTATTACCCTTCACCACAGACAATGCAGTGGCCGACAGCCTTCACTTAATGACAGAGTAGCGGCATTTGCCTAGAGTTGTCAGTGTAAACAGACAATCAACACTGCGTCAATAACAGCAAAAATCAACATGGGGCATATGACGATCGCATCCTTTAGGACAGTGCAGCGAAATTTGGCGTTAATGGGGTTTGGCAGCAGGTGATTGATGTGAGTGCCTTTGGTAATAGCACGACATCGGCTGTAGCGCCTCTCCTAGGCTTGTGACTATATATATGTTGGACCCTAGGCGACTGGAAAACCCTGGCCTGGTCATATAAGTCCTGATTTCAGTTGGTAAGAACTCATTGTAGAGTTCGAGTGTGGCACAGACCCCACAAAGCCATGGACCCAAGTTGTCAGCAAGGCACTGCGCAAGCTGATAGTGGCTCCATAATGGTGTGGGCTGTGTTTACATGGAATCGACTGCGTCCTCTGATCCAGATGAACTGACTGTTGACTGGAAATGGTTCTGTTCAACTACTTGGATACCATTTGAAGCCATTCATGGACGTCGTGTTCCCAAACAATGGTGGGAATTTTTATGGATGACAATCCACCATGTCACCAGCCCACAGTTGTTTGCAATTGGTTTGAACAACATGCTGGACAATTTTAAGTGAATGGTTTGGCCACCCAGATCGCCTGACATGAATCCCATCGAACATTTTTGTGACATAATCGAGAGATCAATTTGTGCACTAAATCTCTCACCGGCAACGCTATCGCATTGTGGATGACAATAGAGGCAGGATGGCTCAGTATTTCTACAGGGGACTATCAACGACGTGTTGAGTCCATGCCATGTCGAGTTGCTGTCCTACGCTGGGCAAAGGGAGGCCCAAAACGATATTAGGAGGTGTCCATGACTTTCGTCACCTCATTGTATGTTGTCTGACTCTTCTCAGAGAGTATTGTCTCGAAATTTCACTCGTAAACCTCTCCATGATGCACACCACCTCTCTTTTAATGTCTGCACTGGAGTTTGTTGAGCATCCGCCGACTAGACAATCCCATGATAAACCCACCAGTCTTCGTTGGATCTTCTCTATCTCTTCTATCATTCCTATCTGAAAAGTATCCCAAACTGATAAACAGTACCATACAATCAGTGAAACTAGCGCATTGTTAGCCACTGCCTTCGTGGATGAGTTACATAGATTCTTCCTATGAATCTCACCCTATCATCAGGATCCTACTATTTGTTTAATGTGGTCATTCCACTTAAAGTCGTCCTGGATATTTACCCCTAGACATGTTACTGTAGATACTTTTTCCAGCAAGTTGTCATCAATAGTGTAGTTTTACAGCAGTGGATTTATTTTCCTATATATGCAAAATATGTTACATTTATTTACATTCAGAGTCATTTGTCAATCATCTATAGGTCATTCTACAAATCGGTACTGTCTACTGGCGTTGCTAAATTCTTGTCGACAACCGCATCACCTGTGAACGGTCTTAAAAAGCTTCAAACACTTTTTAATAGATCATTTACATGCATCGTAAATAGTAACGGTCCTATCACACGTCCTTGGGGTACTACCAAAAATGCTTGTACATCTGTCGATTTTTTCCATTAAGAGTGACGTGTCGAGATCTATCTGCAAGGAAGTCTTGAAACCAGTCGCAAATGTCGCAGCACTATGTATCTCGTGGAGGAACAGAGCGAACTGAGTTTCACAAAATCTTTGTTTGCACAACTGTCTTGATTCCTATATAGGAGATTTTTGTTCTGCAAAAACTTCATAATTCTTGGGTGTAAAACATGTTCCATAATTCAACCAAAGACTGACGTCAGCAATATAGGCCTTAGTATGATGGCCCGTATTACAATCTCCCACTGTGAAAATTTTGAAAGACCAAATTAAGTATTTCAGCCTTCTGTCTGTTATATTACGTTTCGTCGCCAGTATTGTCACTAAGTGACTGAATAGATGGTTTTGAACCGCTTACTGTTTTTACATACGACCAAAACCGTTGGGTCTTGCCCACTCATCTCGTATCGGGTGCCTAAGGGATGCTGCATTCTCGGAATGCTATACCACAATTCAAGCAAATACCATTAGTAGTTTTTTTTTTCTAAACAGCAGATTTGACAATACTTAACTTGAATGTACTACATGTTGTCACAAGCGATGGGCGACAGGCAATATAATTCAGTCCCTGGCTATATGCAATATTCCTGCAAGTTTGACACACAGTTTGTGGATCACTGATAACTGTTCTCATAGCACTCTCTGCGAGGCGAAGCTAATACTCCACTAATGTCAGCCTGAAGCTGGCAGGAGCAGCGCTTATATTTACTTCTTGCAGAGGTCGGCTCTGGCATGGCCGGTCTTTGTGAGTGGGCAATTGGCTGACGTCGCCTCACCGCCTTCTATGGTCTTGCATTCTTCCTCTTCGTTCCGGCGCTTGTGGTTACGCCAGAACATTCTTTCCCCCCAAAGCGATGGCCCATCGTTGTGTGGGGAGTGCGATCACGGTGGGGGAGGCAGGAGCGAAGTTTGGTCATCTGCTGCTTGAAGGTTCTAACAAAACGATCCGCATCACCGTTTCACTGTGGATGGAATGGTGCATTAGTGAGATGCTGTATGCCATTGCGTTCACAGGATGTTTCAAATTCATTGCACCTGATCTGAGGGCCGTTGCCTGTCACTATTACTTCAGGTAAACGTTCTAGGCAAAAAAAAAAAAAAAAAAAAAAAAATCGATGATAACACCTGAACTGTGCTACGTGACGTTGTCGAGTTCGTTGAGACAGAAAAAGGAAACTTGCTATATGAGTCAACCACAGTCAACCAGCGTGTGTTCCAAAAAGGTGCCACAAAGTCTGTGTGCACATGTTACCATGGCGATTGCCACTTAGGTGAAGCAGAGAATTTTTGTGGCAGAGCGGACTGATTTTCCGCACATGCGTGACACTGTGACGTAATCTGTTCTATTTGGACGTCCATACCCTGCCAAGTACAGTGTCGACGCACCAACTGTTTCGTACAAACAATCCCCCAGTGTCCTTGGTGGAGTAACTGCAACACTTCTTTTTGCAAAGCTTTAGGGATCAACACACATGACTGTCCACTATCATTTTGAACAAGATTCACACCTTTCTGTTCAGTGAGGCTGTGCTGACGTACAAAGTATCGTCGCACTACAGAGCTTTTTATGCTATTCAACGTGTGAGGCCAAGATGTGCGATTATAATTGAGCAAAATGTTCAAATCTGAATCAGCGTCCGTGGCCTGTGCAATTTTCTTATACTTCAGCGGAGACGACCGAAGCAATTCAGAATCCTGAGCATCGATGTGACATCAAGATGCAGCAGAAGCGTCAAAGACAGGGCCAATCAAAAGATGTGAAAGTGCGCCCGCATTAGTATGTTGAGCTGTCGGACGATACACAATATCACACTGCTATTGAGGCAAGAAGAAAGCCCGTCTTTGCACTTTTTGGACAGTTTGTACAGGAACCGGTTTCGTTGGATGAAACAAGGACTGCAAAGCCTTGTGATCCGTTACTAACTAGAATTTTCTGCCGTACAAATAGTGGTGGAATTTGATGACACCATACACAATAGCCAAAGCCTCTTTTTCAATTTGTGAATAGTTACGTCGAGCTTTGGACAACACTTTTGATGGGAAAGCAATAGGCATGTTTTTATCACCAATTCTGTGCGAAAGCACTGCACCGATTCCTTAAGAGGAAGCGTCAGCTTGCAATACAACGGGTTTGTCAGGATCAAAGTGAACTAAGCATCGATCACTGAACAATGTATCTTTAAGTTTTTGAAAAGCTACTTGGCACTCATCTGTCCAAACAAAGGGGACATTCTTGTCGCGCAAGCGAGGAGCTATGATTTGTGCAGCATTCGGTATGAACCGAATATAATTGTTCATTTTCCCTAAGACTGACTGCAATTCTGTGACATTGCAAGGAACTGGCAAGTCTTGTATGGCTAACAATGCAACTGAAAAGGATGTATACTTTGACTGTTTATGACATGAGCAAGATACTGCAACTTAGGTTTAGAAAAATCGCACTTGTCCAGTCTACACTTCAGTCAGGCATCAGATAACACACGAAACAAAGCACATAAATTTGCAATATGTTCTTCAGGTGTCCGACCTGCTACTACAATATCGTCCAAGTTTGAACAGTTTGGCACTTGTGCAGTCAGCTGTTCCAAATATCATTGGGAAAATGGCGGGTGTGCAAGCTCTGCCAAAAGGCAAATGCAAATATTTAAACAAGTCCAAATGAGTATTTACTAGACACACTTTTTGAGATTCTTCATCGAGTGGTATCTGAAGATATGCGTCACGCAAATCAGTTTTTGAAAAGCAGCGTCCAGCGCCTAATTTGTCCATGAGATCTTCTGGGTGTGGCAATGGATAAGTATCAATAACAGTTTGTGGGTTGACTGTAGACTTGAAGTCAACACAGAGGTGAATGCGACCTGAAGGTTTGGGGAGCTAACCCAGTGGACTTGCCCATTGACTAGCTTGTATGAGCGCAATAACCCCACAATCTTGCTATTCTTTTCAGTTCAGCAGCGACTTTGTCCCGTAATGCGATGGGAACAGTTCTGGCCCGGCAAAATTTCGGCTGATCATTGTGTTTCATAGTAATATGGGCAACAAAATTGTTAGCTCTGCCTAAACCTTCAGAAAAGAGTTCTGGGAATCTTTTTAGCAAGCTAGCTACACTGTCTTTTGCACCGCATGTGGATACTGACAAAACATTGTCCTGAATGTTAAAGCCAAACAAATTAAATGAATCAAGACCAAATATGTTCTCAGACTTGCGTGATTTTAGCTCTGTAAAAGGCACTGTTTGCGTATGCGAGCGATACATAGCAGGCAAATTACATGTTCTGAGAACGGGAAGGTTTTGTCCATTACAAGCCGTCAGTTGCGTGCTGGTTTTAGACAGGCCTGGGGAGCCTAACAGTTCATATGTGTGACGATTTAGCAATGTGACAGAGGCACCCATGTCCAATTGAAATTTGCCACAAATGAGTAAATGAACAAAAAGTTCGTTTGACTGGCGCATCACGGTCGCAGGTTCGAATCCTGCCTCGGGCATGGATGTGTGTGATGTCCTTAGGTTAGTTAGGTTTAAGTAGTTCTAAGTTCAAGGGGGCTGATGACCTCAGAAGTTAAGTCCCATAGTGCTCAGAGCCATTTGAACCATTTTTTGACTGGCGTATCACTAACGAAATGCATGCTTGCTAGTTGCAGTCTTGGAGTATACTGCATTAATGACATAGGCCTTGTGGCAAGAGTTTTGTGAGTAGTCTGAATTCTTATGTTTGTTCCATTGCAAATACGGATTGTACATGTCCTTTCCTACCACAAGCGTAACACTAAGCTTATCAGGAGGGGCAGTCTTGGCGTTTGTGCCGTAACACCTAGGGCAAGACTTAATTTTGTTACCCTGTATAGCTGTCTGTTTAGCAAACTCCTTATGCGGCGTGGAACGTTGTTTAGTTGGCACGGCTAACGCACGCTGTCGGTGCGTAATGGGGCGATCACAAGCAAGGAACTCAACCTGACAAGTAGCTGGCCGCTCAAATGTATGAGCTGACAAGGCACCAGAATCGTACTGATCTAGTACTTGCACTACCTGCTGAAATGATGGACCTGACTGTTTCAAAATCCGTTCTCTGATTTTGACGTCAGGCACATTGTACATGATCGCATCATGCAACATAACGTCTGAATATATATCACCGCAAGCACATTTGAATTTGCATTTCCTTTTCATACCCTGCAAATCAGTTACCCACTCGTGATAAATTTGTTCTGACCATTTTTTGCACACACACTTAACGAATGCCATCCTGACACACCAACACTTCCCTGACTTTTGGAAGGCGGCCAAGGTCCTGATGTTCAGGAAGCCAGGGAAAAACCACTCCCTCCCACAAAATTACCGACCCATCAGTCTGCTGTGTTCGCTCAGCAAGATTGTTGAGAAGGTAATACTGAAATGTATCACTAGGCATTGCATCACCAACGACACCCTAAGACCGGAGCAATTCGGCTTTAGGAATCACCACTCAACAACACAACAACTCCTCCGCATAGTCGAACATATAACACACGGCTACGACATGAGCAAAGCCACAGGGGCCGTGTACCTAGACATCGAAAAGGCTTTCGATCGTCTCTGGCACAACGGACTCATACGCAAACTAAGCAAAGCTGGATTCCCAGACGGACTCGTACATATCATACACTCATATCTCACGAACAGATGTTTCAACACTAACGTGCAGGATAAACAATCAACACAACACGGTATCCAAGCTGGAGTACCCCAAGGGAGCATCCTAGGGCCCATCTTGTTTAACCTGTACATTAATGACTTCCCAGCGACACAAAACACGACGTTAGCCGTCTACGCGGATGACACAGCCATCCTCGCGCAAGACTGGAAAGCGTCGAACATCAATTCACGAATACAGACAGCACTCAGAACAGCTGAGCCTTGGTTGGAGCGATGGTGTATTAAAGTAAACGTCGACAAGTGCGAAGCAGTTCTGTTCACACGCAGACCGAAACTACTGCGCAAACACCAACACTGTAGACCAATAACACTACATACACGCCCAATACGTTTCCGAGAGAAAGTCAGGTACCTTGGTGTCTGGCTGGACCGGAAACTTACATGGGGGGACCACATCGAATACGTTGCCAACCGAGCGCACGCGAGGCTCAAACAGCTCTACCCAATGCTCAACAGGGAAAGCACACTGAATAGGAGGGTGTCGAGGTCCTTATACATGACACTGATTAGACCTCTGATGACGTACGCAGCTCCCGTCTGTGGATATGCAGCTCCCACACGACTGCGCCGCCTGCAGATCATACAGAACAAGGTGCTACGAATCATTAGCAATGCTCCACGCTACACACGCACCGTGGATCTTCACCATGAATACCGCCTTGATACCCTCAAGGAAGTATTCAAAAAACACGCCACACGACTATACAGGAACTCGAGACACTCGAACAATCCTTTCATCCTCACTCTGGGAAACTACGATCACAACCACAGGTGGAAACACAAGCGGCCAAAGACACTGCTAGCTAGGGCATAGCCACCTATGGTTAACTAACATACGCAAACAGCGACAAACGTCGGCAAGCCCCTGCATATCAGCAACACTGACTGGCAACTACCAGCTGCTATTAGTGCCGACCAACAGGCCACAGCAGGGACACCGACGAGCTCGCCCACAGACGCACAAACAATCTGCCAACATTCCCTCACACTGTGCCTCCGGTATATGACCTATCGGACACAAGATCGATAACAAACCTAACTGTTGCAGGATGCTGACGCTGAACGAGGACTCTGTACCAGCACCCAGCGCCAGCCGCCGAGCAGCACAAACGCACAACGTCAAGGTATCGACATGCATGATACCCACTACCAACAAAGCCTATCCTTACACAACCTATCGCAGGCAGCAAGATAACTGCTACTGCTCTTGCCGCCCGACCTAACTTTCGCAGAGGTTTTTTTCCCTTGGCCCTTGCCTTGGCACTTTTTTTCCTCTGCCCTTCAAACCACTACCCTTCGTCAGATTTCGACCAATCTATCTCCAGATGAGCGCGTATTTTATCACATCCACAAGAAAACCTAAATCGAGCAAGGTAGAAGAATCTTTTTTACCCATTCGCCAAGTGTACAAGTTAGGTGGGTCGACAACATATTCCTGTCATGTGACGCACATGCCGTCACCAGTGTCCTATAGAATATATCAGATGTGTTTTCCTGTGGAGGAATCGGTTGACCTATGACCTTTCGATCAAATGTTTTCGGTTCCGATTGCAGAAGCACGTCCTTTCGTGTACTAATCGCACGGTTTTGCGATGCGGTCGCAAAACACAGATACTAAACTTATTACAGTGAACAGAGACGTCAATGAACGAACGGACAGATATAACTATTCAAAAATAATGAAAGTAAAATCTTCGCATATGCGAAGACTTGAACCAAGGACCTCTCCCTCAGCAGCTGCTCACTATACCACGAGACCACGGTGTCCCTGAGCTCGCGTGCTCCTTGATGTTGCCTATGTAGCCCATGGACTACTCAGTTTGTATATTTTGCTTATTTTTTCACAGTTTCACACAACTTCTTCCTGTTTTCTCAATTGATCTGTGTTCGGTTTATCAAGGCCTATCCACTGTGCCAAGTTATAACTAAATCTGAGGGGGGTGCGATGGGGAGGTTCCCTTGTTAGTGTATTGGTTTCTTGGTAGGGAGCATGTTATGTTGGATGGAGAGTCAACGACGGATGTAACAATAACTTCGAATGCGCCCCAGGGGATTGCATTGGGGCCATTGCTTTTCATGTTGTGTATTAACGATCTTACAGACAATATATGGTAGGTCTTTCCCATCCCTTAAGACCGTGCTTGGAACGTGCTTGTTTAAAGCATATTGTACCATGCTCCTCATTTTTTCTATTCATGCTTATTTATCAAATGTAAGATTGTAAGGGGTATCAAGCGAAATTTGTGACTGGCTTGATGATTTATTTGTAGGGAGGGCACAGTGCGTCATGTTGGGTGGAGAGTCAACAACAGATGTAGCAGTAACTTCGAGCGTCGTCCAGGAAATTGCATTGGGGCCCTTTCCATTCATGTCGTGTAATAACGATCTTGCAGACAATATTACTACTAACCTCAGTCTTTTCACAGATGATGCAGTTATCTATAATGAAGTACCGTCTGAAAAAAACTGCACAAATAGTCAGTCAGATTATAATGATATTCCAAAGTGATGCAAATACTAACAACTTGCTTTAAGTATTCAAAAATGTAAAATTGTGCTCTTCACAAAATGAAAAGACATAGTATTCTATGACTGCGGTATCAACAAGTTATGGTTGGATCAGTCAACTCATACAAATACCTCGACGTAATAATTTGAAGCAATATAAAACGAAATCATCAAATATAGCTCACCCGCAGATAAAGCAAGTGGCAGACTTCGCTTTAATTGTAGAATACCAGGGAAATGCAATCAGTCTACAAAGGATATACCTTACAAATCACTCATGCGACCCAGTCCAGAATATTGCTCAAAAGAATGGGACCTGTAACAAACGGGACTAACAGTGGATACTGAATTTATACAGAAAAGGGCAGCATCAATGGTCACAGGTTTATTTGACTCTTGGGAGAGTGTCACAGAAACTCTGAAGCAACTGACCTGGCAGACACTTGAAAACAGATGCAAACTATTCCGCGAAAGCCTACTTACAAAGTTTCAAGAACAGGCTATAAAATATTTCTCTGGGAATACATCACAAGCCCCTACCTCTTGCTCCCATAGGGATCGTGATGAAAACACTAGATTAATTGCGTCACGCACGGACGCATTCAGTCAGTCATTCTTCCATGCTGCATACATAAATGGAACAGATAGAAGCCCTTATAACTGTTACCTGAATCTTCTCAGGAAGAAATTACAACAATTCCTCTCTTGTTATTCTCTCGGTAAAGGATTTTGTGGATGGCTTGTGGTCCGCCGGTGAAAGCGATAGTACAATATTCCATATTTACGAACTTCCAGCATGCTGGAATAATTGCAGGTCAGCAACTTCCATTAATCAGTACAACTGAAACCAGCCAAAGTCGTAAATTTCACTTTTTTTATTTATTTACTTGATGACTAGTTTCGAGATGAGATCCATTTTCAAAATGGGGTCAACGGAGGCGTCCGATACTACCCGTCGGCTTTGGGCCGTGACGTAAGGGTGTTGTGTTGTGTGACGTCATGACGGTGCGGAGTTTCAAATGGTTCAAATGGCTCTGAGCACTATGGGACTCAACTGCTGAGGTCACCAGTCCCCTAGAACTTAGAACTAGTTAAACCTAACTAACCTAAGGACATCACAAACATCCATGCCCGAGGCAGGATTCGAACCTGCGACCGTAGCGGTCTTGCGGTTCCAGACGTGCGGAGTTTAGTTTATGAGTGTGCTATGTTTGTAGATGTCGTCTTCTTGCGGTTGGTGGTGTCCTCTGGTGGTGTATTTTGTTCATTTGGGTGTAGCAGCTTGCAGTGTACATTTATCGGTCGTGACTGTTATAGAAGAACGGAAATTAGTTTCAGTGAGTTAAGAATTAAGTTTCCGTTGCGTTTATGTTATTGCGGTGTCGTTTGATGTTACTGGTTTGCTGTTTGTCACACGGTAAGTCGTTTAATTCAATTTGTGGCTTCTTTTGTTAGATATGGATATGGCTTCTAAGTTTAATAGTGCGCGTCTGCGGGCTGAAATGGGGCACGACATGTTGTCCGACATTAAGTTTCTGTAACTTTTTGAGCTTGCGACGGAGATAGTGAAATGCGGCGTATGCAAGCAGAATATGCGAGTTGGGTGTAGTGTGTGGCGCCGGAACTTTTTTATGGTAAGTAGTCGTTTTTTGGGTCTATTGTTCGCGTGCTATGATGTTCGATGGGGTTTTTATGTGTTGTTGGGTCGGTGTTATTTACTGCATGTGTTGGTGGTTGATGTTTTGGTATCGGCAGTTGTGTTTGATTTATGTATCTTAAAGGGAAGTACTGGATTCCAATTTTTTTGGTATCGTCAGTTGGATTTGAGCTGCATACGTCATGGGAAGTGACCGACTGCAATTTGTTGTCGTAGCTATGTGTGTTTTGGTACTGTGAGCTGTTGTTGACCTATATAGATCAAGGAAAGTGTTCGATTCCAATGTGTGGTCGTAGCCTTGTGTGTTTTGGTATCGTGAGTTGCTGTTGACGTGTTTTGGTATCGTCAGTTGCTGTTGACCTATATAGGTTGCTTTAGGTATTGGTTTTTATTTTGTGGTATCGACAATTGCGGTTGAGCTATGTAGGTGAAGGGAAGTGACCGATTCCTGTCGATATTGTAAGTGTAGCAGACCTTGGGAATGTTGTGGTGTTTTTATGTCGTCGTTTTGTGTGGTTTGTGATCGTGGTGTGTCTGTATGTGTTTATATTTAGTTTGTCGCCACCCAAAAACCCCCAATTTCCCGCGCTGGTCTCGTTAGTCTGATTGTATTTTTGGAGAGAGATGATTGTGTTGGTTTTATATGCACTTTCGTGTTTGTTGTCGTTTATGTAATGACGTCATAGGTGCCATTTTGCAAACGTTGAGAATGGTAGTTTCCGCCATATTGGTGACGTCAAGGGGCAAAGCAGACGCGTGGAATCGGACGCTTCCTTATTGCCACGAAGTGCATATGAACAGTCACAGTGCATACAGATAACTGTTATCTGCATGCATTGTATTTTTGGAAAATCAAGTTTGACTACCTGGATGATTTGAAAATGGGTCCCGCCCCGGAACTCATCATCAAGTAAATAAAAAAGTAACATTTGCAACATTGGCTGGTTTCTGTTGTACTAATATTCCATACGTTTTGAGATGGTTAAAACTGAAATCGGCGAAGTCTCGCGATTGTCTCTTTAAGAAGGCTCAGGCGGGACTCCAAATAACTCACTTAACCCTGAAGCGATATCATGTCACCAATTAATCTGTTCACAAAGCTAATTCACATTTACGCGCGTAACGTGAGCACCTTCCACCTACCCTGCAGGCTTACTCAGGCTCGACTGACTGCCTCACTACTTTAGCGCCAAACCGGACGGTGGGCGCCAAGCTGTACTCTTCTAATAAGATGGTGCTTCCTGACAGTGACTCTAACTCGCTGGCTCAAAGATGCATAAAGGTAGATACCATTAGTTCAGGATAGTATCGATATCTGCACCCTTACATCTTCTCACTACATGTTTCCGAAATCTGCAAGAATTAAGGATTTTCGGAAATATAAGGAGAATCCTCCACCTTAATGAAAAGAAGAAGAAAACAACAGAATTGTCCGGCAACGTAATGGAAATATTCCAGAAATAGAAATATAATAATGGATTGCAACGGCCACCTCATTTTCATATCAGTCGTTTGAATTACAGACAATATCTTGCAAGAGCACACACATCGCATCAACCCCTGCCAACTGATAATTCTTACACTGTTTGTTTATACATGACATAAACTACATAAACTCTTTAAGAAATACCATAAATTTTACAATCGTATTTAGATTCAGTCCATTTCCAAATCTCTTGGAATATTGTTTTAAAAACACATTAAACACATATATAAAAATTCAAAAGCAGATACTGATGAAATTAGCAAACATCAGAAACAGTTCACACTAGCAGTAAAGTATTTCTGTTTATGTGCAAAGGCATTAGTCTGGTGCTTTCCAAGCACCCTTACTTAGTGTAATAGTTGCATATTAAGCAAACATTTAAGACAAGATTTGACAACATGAAAGGATTTGAAAAACTCAGTATTGCTGGAAGGATATTCAAGAAAGAAACACCAGCCATTTCGTGTATTTAGTAGCACATCTTTTCACTGAAAACTTTATGCGCAGGGAGACACTACCGGTTACTATGGGAGCCACACACACGGAACACGCCACCATTGCTGCACTGTCAATTTGGCAATTTACTTACCTTCTCGCACTGATGAGTCTTATTGCACGCGAAGTCACGCGTGACGTCGTTATGACGTGTACACCCTATATCGAAGACGACATTGGCGGCGAATCGACTTTTGTAATCGTTCGAGACGCTAAACTGCAGTAGTCGTTTTTGCAGATGAATTAAAGGAACAGCTCATTATATCCTCAATTGGTATATTCACTGCTATTTTGGAAGCTAATGATGTCTTTATTTTCTTTGAAAATGCGAACCTGCCAACTTTTAGAAAAAAAGAGCTCACAATCTGCACTGTCAACAGTAAATTTGGACGCGCTCGGAACCACGTCACAGTGGCTCAGTTGAATGATGTTCCTTGGGGACACAGGTACTATGTTCGAAACTACTGAGAGTATATTTCTTTTTAAATGCGAAAATTGACGCCTAGTAGCAACGTCGTACGGAGTCCACGTTAAACTCGACATAAGTAGGGAATTACCTTCAGAAATTCAGTTGTTAAAATTAATGATTGAATACATAGTATCCACCATGTTCTCAACCAATCACAAATATAATTGAAGAACTACATCAGTGTGTCTGAAGTTGTCCCAATACCTTTAGTTTATTAGTAAGGATTATTGAATCTGACCTATAAACACAGTTTTGAGGCTGGCCAGAGTGGCCGTGCGGTTCTAGGCGCTGCAGTCTGGAACCGCGTGACCGCTACGGTCGCAGGTTCGAATCCTGCCTCGGGCATGGATGTGTGTGATGTCCTTAGGTTAGTTAGGTTTAATTAGTTCTAAGTTCTAGGCGACTGATGACCTCAGAAGTTAAGTCGCATAGTGCTCAGAGCCATGTGAACCATTTGAACAGTTTCGAGATTTCCCTTCTGTGTGCCAGGTGCAGAATTTCTACTAAAAATATGCGACCAAACAGCTTTTTTCTCAAATGCCAGTTTCAAGTGACTATACCGAGCTGACAATTTTTGCAAATGGTCCTTTACATCAGTAAAACGCAAAGTTTTGTTAACATTACTCGGTTGACATTTACTTTCGACACATTTTAAAATTTGCAGGAGTACTTTCATTGCAGTTTCCAAATGATGATGAATACTGGATTGAACAATTCTATTTTCGAGTGAAATGTGATGAAGATATTAAGCTACCTGGAAAAATAATCTGTGGCATGCTATGCCCTTCTGAATCTATGCTTCCTATGCCCCTCTTCGCACGCCACTAGGTATGGCGCTATACTGCGCAACTGCAGCGCCGAGGCTGTTCGCTGCTCCGCTCAACTGATCCACGTCGTCCTCCCAAGGCGTCCGGCTGGTTCGATTTCTCCTCTTTCCACTACTTTCCTCCAGGGCTGCCGAAGCTCGGAACACTGCCAACGATTGCCAACCGCTTCCTTGGGCGAGATTTGCTTACAAGGAAAACTGCCCATTGTACCCGCTCAGATTTAATGGTCAAATGGCTCAGAGGATAGCCCGTCACAAACTGAACAAACATCAAGCATGAAAACAGGAAGAAGGTCTACCGACCTGTGAAAAAGAAGCAAAATCGAAACAATGATCGATCCAAGCTCAAGATGTGCAGCATCAAGCGAATAGCAAGTATCATGGCGTCGTGGTTGTCGGTCACCGTTGGACTGTGATACTGGAGATCTGTGCTCAAATCTCCCTTGTGTCCCATTTTTTTCCACAATATTATCAACTTTCCTCCCAGTCAGGCTCTGTTCTCCTTCTGTAGTTTTGTCGGTTATCATACTATACATTGGTTATACAATATGATTCATGTGGTAAGAATATACACTGAAAGGCCAAAGAAACTGGTATAGCCATGCGTATTCAAGTACAGAGATGTGTAAACAGACAGAATACGGCGCTGCGGTCGCCAACGCCTATATAAGACAAGTGTCTGGCGCAATTGTTAGATCGGTTACCGCTGCTACAATGGCAGGCTATCAAGATTTAAGTGAGTTTCAACGTTGTGCTATAGTTGGAGCACGAGCGATGAGACACAGCATCTCCGAGGTAGCGATGAAGTGGAGATTTTCCCGTGCGACCTTTTCAAATGCGTACCGTGAATATCAGGAATCCCAGTAAAATATCAAATCTCTGACATTGCTGCAGCCAGATAAAGATTCTGCAAGAACAGGACCAACGACTACTGAAGAAAATCGTTCAATGTGACAGAAGTGCAACCCTTCCGCAAATTGCTGCAGATTTCAATGCTGAGCCATCAGCAAGTGTCAGTGTGCGAACCATTTACGGAACATCGCCGATATGGGCTTTCGGAGCCGAATGCCCACTTGCATACTCTTGATGACTGCATGACACAAAGCCTGACGTCTCGACTGGGCCCATCATCTCCGACGTTGGACTGTTGGCGACTGGAATCATGTTGCCTGGTCGGACTAGTCTCGTTTCAAATTGTATCGAGCGAATGGACGTATACGGGTGTGGAGACAACCTCACGAATCCATGAACTCTGCATGTCAGCAGGGGACTGTTCAAGCTGGTGGAGGCTCTGTAATGGCGAGGGGCGTGTGCAGATGGAGTGATGTGGGACCTCTGATGCGTCTGGATACGACTCTGGCAGGCGACACGTACGTAAGCACCCTGTCTGATCACCCGCTTCCATTCATGTCCATTGTGCATTCCGACGGACTTGGACAATTCCAGCAGGACAATGCGTCACCCCACACGTCCAGAATTGCTACAGCATGTCTCCAGGAACACTCTTCTGAGTTTAAACTCTTCCGCTGGCCACCAAACTCCCCAGACATGAACATTGTTGACCATATCTGGGTCGCCTTGCAACGCGCTGTTCAGAAGATATCTCCACCCCTCGTACTCTTACGGATTGATGGGCAGTCCTGCAGGATTCATGGTGTCAGTTCCCTCCAGCACTTCTTCAGATGTTAGTGGAGTCTATGCCACGTCGTGTTGCGGCACTTCTGCGTGCTCGCGGGGGCCCTACACGATATTAGGCAGGTGTACCAGTTAGGCTCTTCAGTGTAGAATATAAGTCATGTAGTAAGAATACATTACCATCGCAAGTAAATGCGATGAATAATGAGAGCAGGCGATACGCCGCATAGATCTCTCTCAGGAATGGAAACAACAAATAAACGGGTGTGAAGTAAGTAGCAAAAAAGGAGTTCAAGACCAAAAACTTCCAAAACGGAACGCAAGAGTCATAACGCATGGTACTTCTGTAGAACAAATAGGAGGTACGTACATTTGGAGGTAACTTCCTTACATCCCGCTGTTGCAAACGGACGTTACACCACGACACAGATTTGTATACTGAGAACAGACACATCAGTGGCCAGACGCACATTTCATAATTTTGTGAAAAAAAGGGCACGAGGTAGATTGGAACATGGCTCTCCACCTTCGCAATCCAACACCGTGTCCACATGCCATGGCTATAAAATATAATATGTTCAATGCTACACATTTTTATGGAAAATGCTTGGGCCGTTCAGTGTTTCGATTTTGCTTCTTTTTTCACAGTTCAGTATGCCTTCTACTTGTTTTTCGTGCTTGATCTGTGTTTAGTTTTTGACGGGTTATCCGCTGGGTCATGTTACCACTAAATCTGAGATAAGTGTGATGGAGAGTTTCCCTAGTTAGTGTGTACGGGCGGCAAATTGGAGCCGCTGTTGGCCTTGTTTGCGTTTCGATCTAATGGCGGTAACATCAATGCGTTGACGGTTGGTTGCCGTTGGGACTCCTTCCTGGTGTGGACGCCCGGTCGAATGTTCGTAGGCGATTAGTCGTGTCTTTGCAACAGGTGTGTACTTAAATTTTTTAGGGCACACACAAGTCGCACTTAGTATGTTTTATTGACCGATTTCGTTCTTTAATTTAACACGAGCATCACCAGAAATTCTGGAATTTACTGATTAAATTACACTAATTAAATCAAAGAGCGCAACCATTCAATAAAACATACTGAGCGCGACTTGTGGCTATCCAGAAAAACTGAATTTCAACAGTCGCTGTCTCCCCTGCAGGCAATGCGTGCTCTCGCTAAGGGTGTGCATGTATTGTGTATATTGGAGTTTTTTTTTTTTTCCTTATTGATTTTCAATTCCCCCCAAAGGGGGCGGGCTGGCAGCAGCTTACTACGCTGCTCTACAGCCTACAGACTTTTGTTTAAAAAAAGGAAGAAGAAAGAAACAAGGAAAAACAGGCGATAAAATGGTGATTTAAAGTGTAAAATGGCGTAAAAATGCGGAAAATTAAAACAGAAACCAAAAGGGGTAGGCAATGTTGATAAAATACACAGGAATTAGACAAGTAACATAGTAGACACACAATTAAAAAAAACATGGCGACAGTCTGGTTTCTGTTCGCAAGAGATAAAAAATCACACCCAGCGACAGTATGATGGCTGTTCGCTACACTTCCCAAAAGACACAACACGGAACACTCACTGGAAAAACACACCCTAAAACACTGCACAAATATGGCACTCCCAATCAAAAGGCAGATGGGGGGGGGGGACTCGGAGAAGGAGGAAAAACAAGGAGGGAGGAGAGGAAAAAACGAAAAGGGGGGGGGGGAACCAAGGAGGGAGAGGACTAATAAAGGGGGAGAAGGGCAGACGCGAGAGGGAATGAGAGGAGGCAGAGGAGGGAAATGTAAAAGGACTCAAGGGAGAGAAGGGGGCAGAGAGAGGCGAGGGGGGGAAGAAAGAGGATGGAAGGGGGAGAGAGGGAGCCCGGGAAAAGGACAGAGGAAAGGAGGGGGAGTGAGGATCAGAGTTGATAGGAGGGATAAATGGAGGGAGAGAGGGCATCATCCGGGAGGGGGAGTTGATGGAAGCCACCTTGGGAAAGGAGATGTAGGGTGTAGAGATGGAGGGTAGGGGGGACACAACGGTGAAGACGTGACAGGGGGTGGGGATTGGAGAGGAGAGGAGCAACCAGGGGGTGAGGGGGTTCAAGTCGGCAGGAGGTGTAGAGGATGCTGATATGTTCGAGGAATAGGATCAGATGGGGGAAAGGAATGAGATCATAGAGGATCTGCATGGGGGACGGGAGGCATATACGGAAGGCGAGGCGGAGTGCATGACGCTCAAGGATCTGGAGGGACTTATAGAATTTGGGGAGGGGGGCAAACATCCAGGCAGGACTGGCATAACATAGAATGGGACAGATTAAGGATTTGTAGGTGTGGAGGATGGTAGAGGGGTGCAACCCCCATATCCGGCCAGAGAGGAGTTTGAGGAGTCGGAGGCGGTTGTGGGCTTTGGATTGGATGGAGCGGAGATGATGAATCCAGGTGAGGAGACGGTCAATGGTGAGGCCAAGGTAGGTGAGGGTGGGGGTAAGGTGGACAGGACGGGCGCAGACAGTAAGGGAGAAATCCAGGAGCCGGAAGGAGCGAGTGGTACGACCTACGATGATGGCCTGGTTCTTGGAAGGGTTGAGTTTCAGGAGCTACTGGTTACACCATGCAGCAAAAAGGTCAAGGTGATTCTGGAGAAGGCGTTGGGACCGGTGGAGGGTAGGAGCGAGGGCGAGGAATGCGGTGTCATCAGCATATTGCAAGAGGTGTACTGGAGGAGGGGGGTTGGGGCATATCTGCCGTGTACAGGAGGTAGAGGAGAGGGGAGAGGACAGAGCCCTGGGGCACACCTGCAGAGGGGTAGAAGGTGTGGGAATTGGCATTATGGATGGTAACATAGGAGGGGCAGTGGGAGAGGAAGGAGGCCACCAGACGGATGTAGTTGATAGGAAGGGGTAGGTTTGGAGTTTAAATGGGTGACCGGGATGCCAGACACGGTCGTAGGCCTTTTCGAGGTCATGTGAGACAAAAATGGCGGAGCGACGGGAGTTAAGCTGGAGGGAGAGGAGATGAGTGAGGGGGAGGAGTTGGTCATCAGCAGAGAAGGAAGGTCGAAAGCCTCATTAGGTGTTTGGGAGGAAGTGGTTGCGGTGGAGGTGGTGATGGATGCGCCGGGAAAGGATGGATTCCAAGAGCTTGCTGAACACAGATGTGAGACAGATAGGACGATAGGAAGAGGCATCAGATGGAGGCCTGTTGGGTTTGGAGAACATCAGGATACGGGAGGTTTTCCACAGGTCGGGATAGAAGCCAGTGGCAAGGATGACATTGTAGAGGGTGGCAAGGATTGAAAGGAATATACTGGAGCATAGAGTGGAATATGTAGAGAGCATTAAAGCTAAAGTTTTATCGTGAACGGGAATGTTTATGGCCCCCTACGAACTGCGATTATAAGAACAAACTGAAAAGGCGAGACGCTTGGATGGACATAACACAGCTATTAGAAAGTGAAAAAGAAAGAGCTGTCTTTATTGACGATAAGCAGAAATAAACACAGTCTAACATAACAGTCGCGACACTTCGCCTCGATTTTGTTGCCTACCGCGCCAGCAGCGCGCCAGACGGCCAGTAAATTAAACTGTGAGTTTGGTGCGTTCGTGAAAGCGAATAGTGGTTGTTTATTTTGCTTTTTACAATGGTTTTTACAAGCGGGACAGTTTGTAGCACAATAAATTGCAGCAACAACAGGAAGAAGACACCATAACTGTCTTTTTTTACGTTTCCTAAGGATCCTGAAAGGTACGAGGGCAGTTCAATAAGTAATGCAACACATTTTTTTTCTGAAACAGGGGATGTTTTATTCAGCATTGAAATACTCCAGGTTATTCCCCAATCTTTTAGCTACACAACACTATTTTTCAACATAATCTCCATTCAATGCTACGGCCTTACGCCACCTTGAAATGAGGGCCTGTATGCCTGCACGGTACCATTCCACTGGTCGATGTCAGAGCCAACGTCGTACTGCATCAATAACTTCTTCATCATCCGCGTAGTGCCTCCCACGGATTGCGTCCTTCATTGGGCCAAACATATGGAAATATGACGGTGCGAGATCGGGGCTGTAGGGTGCATGAGGAAGAACAATCCACTGAAGTTTTGTGAGCTCCTCTCGGGTGCGAAGACTTGTGTGAGGTCTTGCATTGTCATGAAGAAGGAGAAGTTCGTTCAGATTTTTGTGCCTACGAACACGCTGAAGTCGTTTCTTCAATTTCTGAAGAGTAGCACAAAACACTTCAGAGTTGATCGTTTGACCATGGGGAAGGACATCGAACAGAATAACCCCTTCAGCGTCCCAGAAGACTGTAACCATGACTTTACCGGCTGAGGGTATGGCTTTAAACTTTTTCTTGGTAGGGGAGTGGGTGTGGCGCCACTCCATTGATTGCCGTTTTGTTTCAGGTTCGAAGTGATGAACCCATGTTTCATCGCCTGTAACAATCTTTGACAAGAAATTGTCACCCTCAGCCACATGACGAGCAAGCAGTTCCGCACAGATGGTTCTCCTTTGCTCTTTATGGTGTTCGGTTAGACAACGAGGGACCCAGCGGGAACAAACTTTTGAATATTCCAACTGGAGAACAATTGTGAGCGCACTACCAACAGAGATGGCAAGTTGAGCACTGAGTTGTTTGATGGTGATCCGTCGATCATCTCGAACGAGTGTGTTCGCACGCTCCGCCATTGCAGGAGTCACAGCTGTGCACGGCCGGCCCGCGCGCGGGAGATCAGACAGTCTTGCTTGACCTTGCAGCGATGATGACACACGCTTTGCCCAACGACTCACCGTGCTTTTGTCTACTGCCAGATCACCGTAGACACTCTGCAAGCGCCTATGAATATCTGAGATGCCCTGGTTTTCCGCCAAAAGAAACTCGATCACTGCCCGTTGTTTGCAACGCACATCCGTTACAGACGCCATTTTAACAGCTCCGACAGCGCTGCCACCTGTCGGAAGTCAATGGAACTATACGAGACGAAGCGGGAATGTTTCTTCACGAATGTGTTGTAGTTAGCCACACGATTCATGGTTTTTCTCCATACTTGCGCTTATTTTAAAATCATTTTTAGAAATACATATGCCTTCTGATACTACTAATTTCGTCAATTACGTAGGAAATGGAAGCAAAACAAACATTATTCTTAAGATGCGTCTGATGTTCACCTTATTCGCCGCTTGGAGCGCTAGTGTCGCCTCATCTGTCAAACGGTAACAACTTTTACAACTTTTACAGCAATGAGTATCGCGGCTGTTACGTTAGACTGTGGAAATAAGCAACATTGGGAGTGACTATTATCTTTCTGCTGCAGGTAGAGCTTCCCTAAAGGAAGCGTTATTTCTGGGAATTTCAGGGCATACACAATTCAATAACAACTAGAAATCTATAGCCTTCATTTGGAATATATATATATATATATATATATATATATATATATATATATATATATATATATATGAAGTAGTCCATATTCCAATTCAGCTTTAAGGTAGACATTACTCTGTCCCACCACACTGCTCCCTACTTTTTAAAAAAGAGGTCGTCCATCGGCGTCATTTCTTCTTCTTTTCTGATGACCAGCTTTTTGTAGTAAAATAAATGCTGCACATGCGACGACTGTTAAATCTTCTACTTCCCTTGTACTATCGACGGGTAAAATTGTAATTAAAACGCTACTTTGTAACAATAACAAAGCAGGAGCAACGTCGGCAAGTGTGGAGTGTGCTATCTGTGAAGAGTTTGAAGTACCAGTTCATTGAAATTGAGTGGTTAATTCACACTTCACTGGAGTGAAGCGTTCATTTGAACGACTCATTCACGAGCTCCCCATCACTAGTCGATGGTGTAGAACACCGTGAATCAGTAAAACGAAGTAACAGAAACGTATTGCAGTTACAATGCCGATGCAACATTTTATTGCACTTGCGAACTCGAGGGTTGCATCAGTATTAAAACACACAACGGTTTCTCCCCGACACACTCTTCTACCCCTGCTCTGTAATGCAATTTACAATAATTTGATGAGTACATATTAAAATAAGTCTGAATGTGATACTTTGTCCGGCACTGATCGCAATGGAACACGTTTAAAGCAGCAGACATCATGCAACAAGTGTTCACGCTGCCATCTGCTGATTATGCGGTAAAACAGGTTGGCGGTACACTTAGCTGCCGACAGATGTCAGCTTCAAACGTCTGCCGATCATGTGGTAGAGTAGGTTGGCGGTTAACTTACCTGCCGACAGCTGTCACCCTGAACTGCGCTATTTGACTTCTGGATATAAATTTCAGAAACGAAGGATTGTTATACTGTTAAAAACAAATTAAATTTACTTAAAGTTACACCCGTAACACGTAAAAGTAGATGATTTTCCTCAAAATTGGCAAAAATATGAGTGTTCTCACAATGGGTACGTACAAATACGCCTATCAAGTACCACTTTCGTCAAATAGGATTCAGCAGTTGAATGGGACGTAAATGTGGCATTCAGCTAAAACCGAACGTTTTGTTTGGGAAAGCTCTTTGGAAAACAATTTTTGGAGAGAGGATGAAAGATCCTCTCATATATTGAATTTAAACGATAGTGAATTGTCGTCTTTACGCTCTTACAGTGTCTGAGAGTTAAATAGAGCATGGTCGAAGGGGACAAAGGAAAGATAAACAGAGAAATCTGTCACATATAAAGAAGGGATTACATTTAATCTTGCTCGACATTTTCTCATGAAGCGCCCAAAAAAGTCTTTATCCGCCAAGTGAAACCTTATTTGTTGTATTCATGGACTGAAAACTAGGGCTACCAACGAAATGCAGTCCAATTTTGTTCCTTTTAAAATTTAAACCAAAATAGAATGAGTATGTTTACCACTGTTACAAAGTCTATATACCTACGTTAAGTAATTATTCAGAAGTTTTCCTGTAGATTTTATTTTTGTTGAGAATAATAACCCTCCAAATTCAAAACGTAAACTGTCACCTGTAGTCATTGGTACGATTTCAGGTAAAATCCCTCTTTATTTTCTTTGGAAAGCAGTTTTTGTGTCTGTTCACTCTTATACAATGGCTAGCAACTCGCGATCGCGTAAGAGTAGTGAAATTTGGGGTTTCTTCGCCGATTTAGGTGATGGGAAAGCAAAGTGCAATTATTGTTCTAAGTGTATTTCATATAAAGGAAGAAATACATTTAATCTAGCGCGTCTTGTTCGAGTGCTGCATCCAACAGTGCCATTGTCAGTTAGACGCTTAGCGCCCCCTGCTCTTGCATTTTCCGATATTTCTTGGATAAAAAAACCGCACAATCCGGAACTAACATCAGCAAATGCCAGAAGCGAACAGCAGTTGGTGCCAGAAAATAACAGTACCACTTCAGTATCAGAAAGCAGACCTCCATATCACGGAACATTACCCATGTATTTTCCGAAACCTCTTTCTAACAAAAGAAATCAGGAGATAGATTTCGCACTTCTGCAGACTGTTGTAAAGGATTATTTGCCCTTCAAAATAGTGGAAAGTAAACATTTCCAAAGTTTTTAGGCAAACTGAATGGTGCTTATAGAATGCCATCTCGGAAGACCATTTCCAATACGCTGCTACAGCAAAAGTACGCCATGATGAAAGAAATTGTGAGAGCCAAAATTAATTCTGCGTATGCGGTTGTGCTGACAATGGATGGGTGGACCTCAACTACAAATGAAAGTTATTTGTAGGTGACAGCACACTACGTTAAAGACCTGGAGCTGGCGTCTTCCCTCCTAGAGTGCTTTAAATACGACGAAAGGCACACGTCAGAAAAACTCTCGGAAGAACTGCTACGTGTCACAAGGGAATGGGGCATTCAAGAAAAAGTCGTCTGTGTTGTCAGCAACAATGCTGCTAACATTGTGGCAGCTATAAGACTCACAGCCTGGAAACACATCCCCTGCTTTGCGCACACACTCAATTTAATTGTTCAGAATGGGCTTCCGCACATTCAACCCATTCTGAATAAAGTAAAAAAAAATGTTGAATTTTTTAAAAGAAGTTCGCATGCCTGCACGAAACTGAAAAAGATGCAGGAACAGTTAAAAGAGCCAGTTCTGACACTAAAACAGGACACTGTTACAAGATGGAATTCAACCTATGATATCCTGCTAAGAATAATCGAGGTTAAGAATTCCCTAATGACAGTTATCACTCTGAATTATCCAGATCTTCCAAATCTGACTGCAGAGGACATTGCAAGTGTAACACAAGCCTGTGACCTGTTGAAAGTTTTCAAAGACTGCACTGAGGAAATGTCAAGTGAAAATGTTGTCACTGCTTCTAAAGTTACGCTACTTAGTCGCTCGTTGAAAAAATGGTGTTGCAGGTTTGTTAATAACACTGAAATTCATGTAGACGTGCAACAGATGGCCGAAAAGTTAGTTGAAGACATAAAACGACGATTCAGAAATATAGAGGAAAATTCCATTTTCGCGGAAGCAACTGCATTGGATCCCCAGTTCAAATTACATGGTTTTTCTGATAATAATTCTGCTGAGAAGGTGAAATTAAACCTGATCAGCCACTGTGAGAAATTTGTGACGAACACATCCACTGCTACTGCAACAATCTCAGTTCCAACCACTGAATCAACTTCCAGTCTCTGGCTCGAATTTGATGAAGTGTTTTCCAGGCTGCAGAGTAATCCACACCCGAGAGCTGCTGCAATAGTGGAAGTGGACAAATATTTACAAGAGCCCCTGCTACAGAGACAAGGCAATCCACTTCAGTGGTGGTCTGAACGACTGTCAGTATACCCCTCGCTCTTTGAACTTGCAAAAATACGACTGTGTATTGTCGCAACCTCCACGCCATGTGAAAGAGTGTTCTCGAAGGCAGGACACCTTATAACTGACAGAAGAAATCGCCTGACAGGGAAAAAGGTGGAACAAATTATGTTTTTAAACGGAAATCCTTGAAGATTCACCAAATCCGTTGATGTTTATTCACAAATATATATGTGCATTTTTAAAAAAATTTAATTAGGACAATCCTCAAATTGACATTTAGTGTAATTTTTTCAATAATGTGTACGAGATAAACATTCCTACATGAACGATTATCTTTCAAGCGTGGATTCCACGCATGCTTCAGTTCCAGACTCACAAGGTAAGCATTTTATTTTCATGTTGGCTGTGCGTGCTCACACAGCCAGCCTCTTCGTTTGTATTTTAATATTCATTTGTCTGCAAGTGCTGCCAACGGTAGCTTACCCGTAGACGCGAAGTATAACTCCACAAATAGTCGCTGGTAATGATGTCAGCACTGCAGGAAGCAGCTGACGCTACCTTCCCCTCGCCCCTCATCGACTGTACCCCTCCTAACCCTATCGTTCCCCAGAAACACCGCGCGATTCGTCGAAGTCGACAGTAGAGGGAGGACTGAAGTGAAGGGACCAAGGGAGAATGAGTGACGTAGCGCCGATGTACTGGGGGAGGGAGAGGGGAAGAGAGTGAGTGAACTAGAGTAAAGTGTGGAGTGTGCTATCTGTGAAGAGTTTGAAGTACCAGTTCATTGAAATTGAGTGGTTAATTCACACTTCACTGGAGTGAAGCGTTCATTTGAACGACTCATTCACGAGCTCCCCATCACTAGTCGATGGTGTAGAACACCGTGAATCAGTAAAACGAAGTAACAGAAACGTATTGTAGTTTCAATGCCGAAGCAACATTTTATTGCACTTGCGAACTTGAGGGTTGCATCAGTATTAAAACACACAACGGTTTCTCCCCGGCACACTCTTCTCCCCCTGCTCTGTAATGCAGTTTATAATAATTTGCTGGGTACATAGTAAAATAAGTCTGAGTGTGAGGACAAAAGATCCGCTCATATATGGAATTTAAACGTTAGTGAATTGTCGTCGATGATGTAGAACACCGTGAATCAGTAAAATGAAGTAACAGAAACGTATCGTAGTTTCAATTTTTTTTTTTCTTTATTGTGATGTCATGCCCCTGCCCCATATGGGCAGGGGAGGGCTGTCAGCAGCACAATCCGCCGCCCTTCAGCCGAGTGACATGACAACTAAAACAAGAATAAAATAATACATACATAAGGAGGTAAAAAAGGGGAACATAAAACAGTGTAAGGGGAGAAAATGGAGGTAAAAATACACTGACATGTAGACGTTCATTGGGGACAGTTAAAAAAGTCACCAGAAAGTTAAAGAAAACACAGTTGGCGATTCATAAAACACAGAGAAGACACTGGATGCACATGCACAGGTTAAAAGTTGGCCACAGTATTAAAAACACTCCGAAACAACACACTTAAAACCCACTGGGAGCACTCACGACGAAGAATAAAATTACCAGGCGGGACCTGCCGAGGGTAACGTCAGAGAGGATGGAAAAGGAGGGGAGAGCATGGGGCAGCTGGGGAAGCGGCGGGATGAAGATAGGAGGGGCAACCGTGGGTTCACGAAGAGGCAGGAAACATGGGGCGGGAGAGGAAAAGGGAAGACAGGGCAGGAGGGAGCGCAGAGACACCACCATTTTCTCCCCTTACTCTGTTTTATGTTCCCCTTTTTTTTACCTCCTTATGTATGTATTATTTTATTCTTGTTTTAGTTGTCATGTCACTCGGCTGAAGATTGGCGGATTGTGCTGCTGACAGCCCTAGGCTGCCCATATGGGGCAGGGGCATGAAATCACAATAAATAAAAAAAAAAAATCGGATTCAGCAACATTCGAGGGTTGGATTCCCTCTCTTCTTCTTCGAAGAGTTTCACTGCCTGCGCTACTCTCAGGGTGCACCTTCGACGTGGAAGCTACCCGCCGTTTCCTTGCCGTGTCGTCCGCTTGCCGTCCATACTGCTCGCCGTCCGGCCCTCCTCGCCGCCGCCTGGTCGCCGCCTGCCGGTGCTCGCCGCCGCCGCCGCCGTCTGCGCTGCCGTTTGGTCACCGCCTTCCGGTCCTCGCCGCCGCCGCCGCCGCCGCCGCCGCCGTCGCCGCCTGCCGCGGCTCGACGCCGCCGTCGCCTGCCGGTGCTCGCCGCCGTCGCCTGCCGCCTACCGGTGCTCGCCGCCGCCGCCGCCGCCGCCGCCTGCCGGTCGCCGCCGCCGCCGTCTGGTCGCCGCCGCCGCCCTTCTCGCGCGCCGCCGCCATGTCCCAACCCACCACCACCACCACTATCACTTTCACCTCTCCCTCCGCTGCTCCAACCACCATCTCATGGAGCTCCTCCTCCACCCCACTTCCCGTCCTTCCTTCTCTCCCTGTCCACCCCACCCCTGAACCACTTTCGGCTGTAACCACCCCCAACTCCTCCTCCCCTATCACTGTCGCCCCATCGACAGCTACTGACTTTCCGCCGCTCCCCGCACCGCCTCCGACAGGCTCCAAGCCAGCACGGATCTCTGCTCGACGTTCCACAGTCTCAGTGACACCCACGCCCCCTCCGTCTGCGTCATCCGCAGCTCAGGGTGGTCCTGCCCCCCGCCATCTCCCCCTGCAACCCGTAACCCTGCCCCCTCTCCACCCGGTCGTGCCCACGAAACCTTCAAAGCGCCCGAATGTTGACCCTTCCCCCGCAGTCTCCTCTAAAAAAAACCCCAACCCCCGTGACCCACCCACCCCCATGGACGCGGCTCCGACCCCCGCCCCCGCCCCGCCTGCCACCCACACCTTTGTCCTCTCCAATCCTGACCCTCAATTCCTTGATGCCCGCTCCCTCACCCTTGCCATCCGGAAATATTACCCCAATGCTCCCATCTCCCAACTGATTCCTCGCAAGGACTCGGTCCTCATCAAATCCCCCAGTGCTTCCCTCCACACCGATCTCCTCTCCCGCATCCCCCGTATCCAATTTGGCCAACGTGCAACCCTCACCCCCTACCACACCATGTCCTCTCCCCGTCAGCCTCAACCTCCCCGGCGTCCGCCAACCTTCACCGCTGTGATCACGAAGCTTAGCCCCGTGATCACGGAGGCTGAGGTGTTGGTGGAACTCAACTCCCGGCCCGACATTGAACTCCGCTCGGCCCGTCGCATCTTCAATGATGCCGGGCCGACTTTTCTCATGCGGATATTCACCGAATCCTCCGCCTCCATTGACTGCCTCCTCACCGAGGGAGCCCTCATCTACAATCAGCGCCATAAGGTGGACCCCTCCCGTTCCCCCGTCCAATCCTACCGCTGCCAACGCTGTCTCACCTACAACGACCACATTACCTCTGCCTGCAGGAACCCCACTACTTGTCCCCACTGCAAAGCTTCCCACTTCCTCAAGCATTGCCCCAACCTCACCTCTCCCCCCTCTTGCAACACTTGCAATGAACCACATCCTACCTACTCCTCGAAGTGTAAAGCAAAACCTCCACCAGTAACCCCTGAGCTCACCATTCCTGTCCGTCCTGTTGATGACCCCATCCACCCCAACAACTCGCTCCGCCCCCCCCCCCTACTGCTGAGGACATCATCCGTTTCACCACCATTGTGCTCCAAAACATCCACCCCTTCCAGCGCTCACACACTCTTTCCCAAATCGCCCTCGCTGCCCGTTCCATCTTCCATCTTACCACCTATGCCACATACTCCCACAACCAGGCCCACTTCACCTTCACCCCCCTCACCACCCTTGTCTAACTCTCCACTCCCATGGTACAACAACCGTACCGTATCCTGTACCACAACATTCGCTCCCTGCCCACCCACAAACTCCTCTTCCTCCACACCCTACGTCAGCACCGCGTGGATGCCTTCATCCTAAATGAAACCTTCCTTCAACCCCATCTCTCCGTCTCCACGGCTCCTTACACTCTACACCGCACCGATAACCCATACCCTCTCGCGCGTGGCGGAGTTGCTATAGGCCACCTCAAGCACCTCCCTGTCCGGCCCCAACCTCTCCTTAACAATCCTGCCGAGCATCTCACCCTCAGCCTCTTCTTCCCCACCCTTACCATCACCTGTGCCACCATTTATGTCCGCCCTCGCACCCCCATCCCGTACGATTTCCTGGCCCACATTGATCGCACCTTCTCCACCTACGTGATTACCGCTGACCTCAATATCCACAGCCGTAATCCTGCCGACCTCCGGCGGTGGCATCAGTTTCTCACCACTCTCCAGGGAGACCTGGTTCCCCTACCTCAGCACACCCGGCCCGAATCCAACACCACTCCTGATGTGGTCCTTGCCTCTCCTAACCTCCTTGGGCGCATCACCGCGGATGTCCTTGACCTCATTGGCAGTGACCATGCTCCTGTCCTCCTCACTATCTCTACCGGTCGCAATCCCCGCCACGCTCCTCGCCCTGACGTCCCTCCTAAACTTGTCCATGATTACTCCCGTGCCAACTGGGATGCCTACCGGGATTCCATTCACACCCAGGTTGACGGCCACGACCTTACCCTCCAGTCTCCTGATGACATCGCTCGTGCTGCTGCCTTCCTGCACCAGACATTGTCTGACGCCGTCGCCACCCATATCCCCACCAAAGCCATCCACCCTCACCGCCCCACCCTGCCTGAACAGGCCGTCCTTCTCCTTCGAGAGTCCCGCCGCCTCTACCGCTCTTTTCTCCGCACTCGTGACCGGGATACACTTACCCGCCACCGGCAATTACAGCGACAAATCCGCAACCTGCTTGTTGCGAAGAAATGCCGAGCCTGGCGCCAGACATGTACGCAACTCAACACCACGCTCCCCATCAACTCTTCCAAGTATTGGTCTGCTTTCCACCGCCTTACTAGGAACCGCCCCACCCCCCAGTACCCTCTCCTCCTTAATGACCGTCCCTTTCCTGACAACCTCAGTAAGGCCAACCACTTTGCCTCCCACCTCTCTGATGTTTTTTCCATCCCAGATGATCCCCACTTTGATTATTCCCTCTTCCCTGATGTCATGGACCGTACGAATACCTCTGTTCCTCCCCTTGCTCCTAGTTTCCAGTACTTGGGCCACACCCCACCTTCTGCACTTAACACTCCCATCACTACACAGGACATCAGACTCACACTCCGCACTAAACGCAACACTGCTCCCGGCCACGACTGCGTTACCTACCGCCACCTCAAACACTGCCCTCCCTCATTCCTTTCCCTCCTTGCCACCCTCTACAATGTCATCCTTGCCACTGACTTCTATCCCGACCTGTGGAAAACCTCCCGTATCCTGATGTTCTCCAAACCCAATAAGCCTCCATCTGATGCCTCTTCCTATCGTCCTATCTGTCTCACATCGGTGTTCAGCAAGCTCTTGGAATCCATTCTTTCCCGGCGCATCCATCTCCACCTCCACCAAAACCACCTCCTCCCAAACACCCAATGTGGCTTTCGACCTTCCTTCTCTGCTGATGATCAACTCCTCCGCCTCACTCATCTCCTCTCCCTCCAGCTTAACTCCCGTCGCTCCGCCATTTTTGTCTCACTTGACCTCGAAAAGGCCTACGACCGTGTCTGGCATCCCGGTCTCCCGTTTAAACTCCAAACCTACGCCCTTCCTATCAACTACACCCGTCTGGTGGCCTCCTTCCTCTCCCACCGCCCCTCCTATGTTACCGTCCATCATTCCAATTCCCACACCTTCTACCCCTCTGCCGGTGTGCCCCAGGGCTCTGTCCTCTCCCCTCTCCTCTACCTCCTGTACACGGCAGATATGCCCCAACCCCCCCTCCAGTACACCTCTTGCAATATGCTGATGACACCGCATTCCTCGCCCTCGCTCCTACCCTCCAACGGTCCCAACGCCTTCTCCAGAATCACCTTGACCTTTCTGCTGCATGGTGTAACCAATGGCTCCTGAAACTCAATCCTTCCAAGACCCAGGCAATCATCGTAGGTCGTACCACTTGCTCCTTCCGGCTCCTGGATTTTTCCCTTACTGTCTGCGCGCGTCCTGTCCACCTCACCCCCACCCTCACCTACCTTGGCCTCACCATTGACCGTCACCTCACCTGGATACCTCATCTCCGCTCCATCCAATCCAAAGCCCACAACTGCCTCCGACTCCTCAAACTCCTCTCTGGCCGGACATGGGAGATGCACCCCTCTACCATCCTCCACACCTACAAATCCTTCATCCGTCCCATCCTCTGTTATGCCAGTCCTGCCTGGATATCTGCCCCCCCCCAAATTCTATCAGTCCCTCCAGATCCTTGAGCGTCATGCACTCCGCCTCGCCTTCCATATCCGCCTCCCGTCCCCCACGCGGATCCTCTATGATCTCATTCCTTTTCCCCATCTGCTCCTATTCCTCGAACATATCCGCATCCTCTACACCTCCCGCCGTCTTGAACCCCCTCACCCCCTGGTTGCTCCTCTCCTCTCCCATCCCCGCCCCCTGCCACGTCTTCACCGTTGTGTCCCCCCTACCCTCCATCTCTACACCCTCCATCTCCTTTCCCAAGGTGGCTTCCGTCAACTCCCCCTCCAGGATGATGCCCTCTCTCCCTCCATTTATCCTTCCTATCAACTCTGATCATCAATCCCCCTCCTTTCCTCTATCCTTTCCCTGGGCTCCCTCTTCCCCCCCCTTCCGTCCTGTTTTCTCCCCACTAAACCTCTCCCTACCTCCCTTCTCCCCCCACTACTTTTGTATTCCCCTCCTCTGCCTACCCCACTCCCTGTCGCATCTGCCCCCCACCCCTCTTCTGGGTCCTCATCCTCCTTCAGCTCCTTTCCCTGCTCCCCCCTTCGCTTTTACTCTCCTTTCCCCCCTTTTTTGTTTTCCCATCTTCTGTCCAGTTTCCCCCCACCTGCTCTCGACTGTGGTGTCACATTTGCCAACTTTTTAGTGCAGTGTTCCAGTGACTATTCAGTGTTGTTTGTCTTTCTCGTGTTGCGAACAGAAACCATGCTGTCGCTAGGTGTGAATTTTATGTCCTTTGCGAACAGAATCCAGACTGTCGCCGTGTTTTTTTAATTGTCTATTGTTTTCCCTGTCTGCTTCGTATGTATTTTTATTAGCGTCATCATCCCTGTGTTGTTGTTTTAAGTTCCACAATTTCTTTTCGCCTTGTTACTCTCTGTCTCCGATTTTATCGCCTGTTTTTTATTATTTGTTCTCTTGATCTTTGCCACAAAATCTGTCGGCTGAAGAGCGGCATACTAAGCTGCTGCCAGCCCGCCCCCTTCGGGAGGAATTGAAATTCAATAAATGAAAAAAAAAAAAAAAATCGGATTCAGCAGGCGATCATTGTAGGCAAAACCACCCCTTCCTTCCGCCTCCTTGATTTCTATCTCACCGTCTATGGCTGTCCCATCGCCCTCACTCCCACCCTTAAGTACCTTGGCGTCACCCTCGACCGTCGCCTCTCCTGGACTCCCCATCTCCGTACAACCCAAGCCAAGGCACGTTCCCGACTCCGTCTCCTCAAGCTCCTTTCCAGCCGTACGTGGGGTCTGGACCCTTCCACAGTCCTCCACACCTATAAATCCCTCATCCGCCCTATCCTTTGTTATGCCCATCCAGCCTGGATCTCCGCCCCCCCTACCTTTTATAAATCCCTCCAAATCCTTGAACGCCATGCTCTCCGCCTCGCCTATCGCATCCGTCTCTCCTCCCCCACGCGGATCCTGTATGATCTCATCCCCTTCCCCCACCTCCTCCTTTTCCTTGAAAGGATATGGATCCTGTACACCTCCCGTAAACTCGACCCTCCTCACCCGCTCGTATCCCCGATCCTCACCCATCCCCGCCCGCTGCCGCACCTGTATTCCCACGTCCCGCCCGGTCTCCATCCCTCCACCCTCCTTACTCTCTCCCAAGGTGGCTTCCGCCAGCTCCCGCTCCCTGATGATGTCCTCCTCCCTTCCATCTACCCCTCCTATTAACTTTGACCCTGCCCCACCACCCACTTCCCGTGTCCTTTCCATTCGGCACCCTCCCTCCCTTCTCTTCTCTTCCCTTCATTTTTCCATCTCCCCGTCCCCTCCCTTCCCCCTCTTCCCCCGGGCTTCCTCTCCCCCTTCCTCCCTCCCCCCTATCTCCCCTGCCCGTTGCATCTCTGCTCTCCCCTCTCGCTCTCCCACTCCCCATCCTCCTCCTCCTCTCTTGGCAGGTCCCCGGACTCGCACACGCATAGTGAACATTTGCGCGCCGGAGATCGTCGCCTTCTGTGTCTCGTGTGTGTGACGTCGTATAGTGTTTCTGGTGTCCGCCATCCCACTCCTACGTTCACTTGTGCCGTCGGACTCATCAGTGTTTTGTGCGCCGTGCCAACGTGTTTTCAGTGTTGTTATCGTCACATGTGAACGACTCCGTGTTTTTTGTGTCTCTGTGACCCCTCTCTTTTGCCCGTCACTTTGTTCATTGTCAATCACCATTTTTTATACTCTTGTAAAACGCTATGGCTGAAGAGCAGCGTAGTGTGCCGCTGCCAGCCTACCTGAGTTGTACAGGTTTTAAAATAACAATAAAGTAAAAAAAAAAAAATAAAATAAAATCGGATTCACACCATTACCTGTGCCACCATCTATGTCCGCTCCACTGCTCCTCTTCCTTATGACTTCATCTCACACATTGACCACAACTTCTCCACCTATGTGATTGCCGCCGACCTCAACATCCATAGCCGCACTCCTGCTGCCCTTCGGCGGTGGCGTCAGTTCCTCTCCACAATCCAGGGTGACCTTGTTCCCATTCCCCAGCACACCCGACCCGAAAGTAACACCACCCCCGATGTTGCAATTGCCTCCGCCAACCTCCTTGGGCGTATCACTGTCGCCGTCCTTGACCCCACCGGTCTCGATCACCTCCCTGTCCTTCTCACCATAACGTCTGCAAACCGCCCCAATCCGGCTCCGCAACCTGCACCCCCTCCCAAGGTCGTCCATGACTATCGTCGTGCCAACTGGGATGCCTACCGGGACTCCATCTCCACCCAGGTCGAAAGCCACCCTCTTACCTATCGCCATCCTGACGACATCATCCGCGCCTCGTCCTTCCTTCAGACGGTAATTACTGACGCCGTGGAGGCCCATGTTCCTACTAAAACCATCCACCCACACTGCCACACTCTCCCTCCGCGGGCTGTCCTCCTCCTCCGTGAATCCCGCCGCCTCTATCGCTCCTTCCTCCGCACTCGTGACAGGGATACACTCCAACGCCACCGGCAAATACAGCGACACGTACGGAACCTTATTACAGCAACGAAACGCCGGGACTGGCGCCAGACCTGCACACGACTCAATGCCACCCTCCCTATCAACTCCTCCAAGTACTGGTCCGCCTTCCATCGTCTTACTGGTTCCCTTTCCGCTCCCCACTACCCCCTTCTCCATAACGATCGCTCCCTTCCAGACAACCTCAGTAAGGCCAACCACTTCGCTTCCCACCTTTCCGAGGTCTTCTCCATCCCCGATGATCCCCACATTGATTATTCTCTTTTCCCCACCGTCATGGAACGTGCTGATACCTCAGTCGCTCCACTTGCTCCTAGACTCCAGTACTTGGGGCAGTTGCCCCCCTCCGACGTCAACACTCCCGTCACAGCACAAGACATTAAACTTCTCCTCCAGTCAAAACGCAACACGGCCCCTGGTCACGACTGTGTCACCTACCGTCACCTTCGAGAAAGCCCCTATTCCTTCCTAACTGTCCTCGCCCATCTCTATAATGTCATCCTCTCTACTGGCTTCTACCCTGACCTGTGGAAGACCTCCCGCGTCCTCCTATTCCTCAAACCCAACAAACCCCCTTCTGCCGCCTCTTCCTATCGTCCCATCTGCCTCACCTCCGTCTTCAGTAAGGTCTTTGAATCCATCCTCTCCCACCGTATCCATCGGCACCTTGCTCAACACCACCTCCTCCCCCTTACCCAGTGTGGCTTCCGACCCTCCTTCTCTGCTGACGACCAATTCCTCAACCTTGTTCACCTTCTGTCCCTCCAGCTCAACTCCCGTCGCTCCGCCATTTTTGTTTCCCTTGACCTCCAAAATGCCTATGACCATGTATGGCATCCCGGTCTCCTCTTTAAACTCCAAACCTACGCCCTGCCTATCAATTTTGTCCGTCTGGTCGCTTCCTTCCTCTCGCACCGTCCTTCCTATGTCACCCTCCACAACACCAACTCCCGTATCTTTTATCCCACGGCTGGTGTCCCCCAGGGTTCTGTCCTCTCCCCTCTCCTTTATCTCTTGTATACAGCTGATATGCCCAAGCCACCCCCACCAGTCCACCTTCTCCAGTATGCTGATGACACCGCCTTCCTGGCTCTCTATCGTACCCTTCAATGGTCTCACCGTACCCTCCAAACCCACCTTAACCAGTTCACCACTTGGTGTAACCAGTGGCTCCTCCGTCTCAACCCCTCCAAAACCCAGGCAATCATAATAGGCCACACCACTCGCTCCTTTCGCCTCCATGATTTCTACCTCACCCTTTATGGTCGTCCTATCCAACTCACTCCCACCCGGAAATACCTTGGCCTCACCCTTGACCGACACCTCACCTGGACCCCTCATCTCCTGGCCATCCAGCAGAAAGCCCATTCCCGCCTCCGCCTGCTGAAACTCCTGTCTGGCCGGACATGGGGATTGCATCCTTCTACCATCCTCCACACCTACAAATCCCTCATCCTTCCTATCTTCTGTTATGCCAGCGTCGCCTGGATCTCCACCCCCACCCGCTGTTACAAGGCCCTCCAAATCCATGAACGTCATGCGCTCCGCCTTGCCTTCCGTATCCGCCTTCCTTCCCCCACACGGTTCCTGTATGAACTGATCCCCTTCCCCCACCTCCTCTTGTTCCTCCAACATCTCCGCATCCTTTACATTGCTCGTAGGGTTGATCCCCTCCCCCCCCCCCTCTGGTTTCCTCCTTCCTCTCCACCCCCCGCCCGTTGCCGCGCCTCTATCGCTGTATCCCTCCCTCTCTCCACCTCCACACCCTCCATCTCCTTCATCAGGGCAATTTCCAACGCCTCCCCCTCCCGGATGACGAACTTCGCCGTGACATGTACCCTTCCTTCCAACTATAACCCGGCCTTGTTCCCCCCCCCCCCCCTCCCCAAGGCCCCCTTCTCCTCTTTCCTTCTTCTCCCAGAGCGGATTTTCCTCCATCCCCCCCCCCCCCCTGAGACCCAGCACCCCATACTTGCCTCTCTCCTTCCCACATCCCTCCCTACCTGGCCCTCTTCCGCACGCCCCCCATTCCCCTCCCCCTTCTCTTCCCCTCCCTCCCTTCTTCAGGTCTCCCTCATCTCCTTGAACCTGGCAGATCCTCTGTATTGATCATCATCAGTGTGCCACATCAGTGTTGTCTTTAGTGCTGTTTCTCGTGTGCGTCAAGAGGTGTGATTGTAATTGTGTACTGGCTTGAGGTTCGCCGTCAGTGTTACGTTGTGTGCTATGCCATCCGTCAACACCTTTATGCTCCAGTCATACTGTGCCTTGTGTTCTTTTAATCGTCGCAGTGTGTGGCTTTTTGTGTGTGCTACTTTTAAACAGTTTTTTATCTCCATTTTACAGTCACCCCGTTTTTTTGTCTATTGCCTTCCATGATGTTCTCCCTTTTTTTTATATCTATGTTCGCCTTCTTCTCTCCTTTGCTGTTTTTAAATGACATCTATTGTTTTGTTCTATGTCTTTCGGCTGAAGAGCAGCGCATATGCTGCTGCCAGCCCGCCCTGATGGGGAATTGAAATACAATAAAGAAAAAAAAAATCGGATTCAGCGGTTGAATGGGACGTAAAAGTGACATTCAGCTAAACCCGAACGTTTTGTTTGGGAAAGCTATTTGGAAAACAATTTTTGGAGAGAGGATGAAAGATCCTCTCATATATTGAATTTAAACGATAGTGAATTGTCGTCTTTACGCTCTTACAGTGTCTGAGAGTTAAATAGAGCATGGTCGAAGGGGACAAAGGAAAGATAAACAGAGAAATCTGTCACATATAAAGAAGGGATTACATTTAATCTTGCTCGACATTTTCTCATGAAGCCCCCGAAAAAGTCTTTATCCGCCAAGTGAAACCTTATTTGTTGTATTCATGTACTGAAAACTAGGGCTACCAACGAAATGCAGTCCAATTTTGTTCCTTTTAAAATTTAAACCAAAATAGAATGAGTATGTTTACCACTGTTACAAAGTCTATATACCTACGTTAAGTAATTATTCAGAAGTTTTCCTGTAGATTTTATTTTTGTGGAAAATAATAACCCGCCAAATTCAAAACGTAAACTGTCACCTGTAGTCATTGGTACGATTTCAGGTAAAATCCCTCTTTATTTTCTTTGGAAAGCAGTTTTTGTGTCTGTTCACTCTTATACAATGCCTAGCAACTCGCGATCGCGTAAGAGTAGTGAAATTTGGGGTTTCTTCGCCGATTTAGGTGATGGGAAAGCAAAGTGCAATTATTGTTCTAAGTGTATTTCATATAAAGGAGGAAATACATTTAATCTAGCGCGTCATGTTCGAGTGCTGCATCCAACAGTGCCATTGTCAGTTAGACGCTTAGCGCCCCCTGCTCTTGCATTTTCCGATATTTCTTGGATAAAAAAACCGCACAATCCGGAACTAACATCAGCAAATGCCAGAAGCGAACAGCAGTTGGTGCCAGAAAATAACAGTACCACTTCAGTATCAGAAAGCAGACCTCCATATCACGGAACATTACCCATGTATTTCCCGAAACCTCTTTCTAACAAAAGAAATCAGGAGATAGATTTCGCACTTCTGCAGACTGTTGTAAAGGATTATTTGCCCTTCAAAATAGTGGAAAGTAAACATTTCCAAAGTTTTTAGGCAAACTGAATGGTGCTTATAGAATGCCATCTCGGAAGACCATTTCCAATACGCTGCTACAGCAAAAGTACGCCATGATGAAAGAAATTGTGAGAGCCAAAATTAATTCTGCGTATGCGGTTGTGCTGACAATGGATGGGTGGACCTCAACTACAAATGAAAGTTATTTGTCGGTGACAGCACACTACGTTAAAGACCTGGAGCTGGCGTCTTCCCTCCTAGAGTGCTTTAAATACGACGAAAGGCACACGTCAGAAAAACTCTCGGAAGAACTGCTACGTGTCACAAGGGAATGGGGCATTCAAGAAAAAGTCGTCTGTGTTGTCAGCAACAATGCTGCTAACATTGTGGCAGCTATAAGACTCACAGCCTGGAAACACATCCCCTGCTTTGCGCACACACTCAATTTAATTGTTCAGAATGGGCTTCCGCACATTCAACCCATTCTGAATAAAGTAAAAAAAAATGTTGAATTTTTTAAAAGAAGTTCGCATGCCTGCACGAAACTGAAAAAGATGTAGGAACAGTTAAAAGAGCCAGTTCTGACACTAAAACAGGACACTGTTACAAGATGGAATTCAACCTATGATATCCTGCTAAGAATAATCGAGGTTAAGAATTCCCTAATGACAGTTATCACTCTGAATTATCCAGATCTTCCAAATCTGACTGCAGAGGACATTGCAAGTGTAACACAAGCCTGTGACCTGTTGAAAGTTTTCAAAGACTGCACTGAGGAAATGTCAAGTGAAAATGTTGTCACTGCTTCTAAAGTTACGCTACTTAGTCGCTCGTTGAAAAAATGGTGTTGCAGGTTTGTTAATAACACTGAAATTCATGTAGACGTGCAACAGATGGCCGAAAAGTTAGTTGAAGACATAAAACGACGATTCAGAAATATAGAGGAAAATTCCATTTTCGCGGAAGCAACTGCATTGGATCCCCGGTTCAAATTACATGGTTTTTCTGATAATAATTCTGCTGAGAAGGTGAAATTAAACCTGATCAGCCACTGTGAGAAATTTGTGACGAACACATCCACTGCTACTGCAACAATCTCAGTTCCAACCACTGAATCAACTTCCAGTCTCTGGCTCGAATTTGATGAAGTGTTTTCCAGGCTGCAGAGTAATCCACACCCGAGAGCTGCTGCAATAGTGGAAGTGGACAAATATTTACAAGAGCCCCTGCTACAGAGACAAGGCAATCCACTTCAGTGGTGGTCTGAACGACTGTCAGTATACCCCTCGCTCTTTGAACTTGCAAAAATACGACTGTGTATTGTCGCAACCTCCACGCCATGTGAAAGAGTGTTCTCGAAGGCAGGACACCTTATAACTGACAGAAGAAATCGCCTGACAGGGAAAAAGGTGGAACAAATTATGTTTTTAAACGGAAATCTCTGAAGATTCACCAAATCCGTTGATGTTTATTCATAAATATATATGTGTATTTTTTAAAAAATTTAATTAGGACAATCCTCAAATTGACATTTAGTGTAATTTTTTCAATAATGTGTACGAGATAAACATTCCTACATGAACGATTATCTTTCAAGCGTGGATTCCACGCATGCTTCAGTTCCAGACTCACAAGGTAAGCATTTTATTTTCATGTTGGCTGTGCGTGCTCACACAGCCAGCCTCTTCGTTTGTATTTTAATATTCATTTGTCTGCAAGCGCTGCCAACGGTAGCTTACCCATAGACGCGAAGTATAACTCCACAAATAGTCGCTGGTAATGATGTGAGCACTGCAGGAAGCAGCTGACGCTACCTTCCCCTCGCCTCTCACCGACTGTACCCCTCATAAATGCGGCAGCGAGGACAATAAAAAATTGATTTTTGCTGCAGATGTAGATGTCAGAGCTGTTCATTGTGTTTATGAACTGAAAATTGTAACAATTCACCAAAAAATTAAAGCAATCTACAATTTCAGATTTTTTTCCTTAAAAAGTAGGGACTGCTGAACCTGTTTTTTCATTATGCCACATTTATGTCAGACCATTCAAATTAAAAGTCACTGTGATAAACAAAATGGCTTATTTATCTTTTATAAAGCATCAACGTAAGAGGGTAAAGAGAGATTTGGTAACCCACCCACCCACAGCCTCCAGAATCTTGGTAGTGGTGGTAGACTGATCTGTAATGTAGCCCAAGGTGTATCTTAGTTTTGAACGTGACAATTTGGTTGTGAGTTTGTGAAGCCAATGAATGTGAATATGAATTAAAGGCTGTGGTGACAGACTGATCAGTAGTGCAGCCTAATCTCTATGTTTGCACACCATATTTAAAGCTCTTTGCAATATTTCACACTTTCCATTATAAAATTTAAAACAGCCAGTGGTGTCACTTTCCTCAACATTGTAGCAGGACAAATGGATGCATTTTAGAGAGATCTTTAATCCAATGTAACACTTGCAGTGCATATTTTTGTAGTATGAAAATATAAATATGAAAATTGCCAAATACAGTGCTTTAACTTTGCAAACACTTAAATATGGTGGTTTCATGGTTTACTGCCATCTGCTTCTCACCAAAATGAGTCACTCTTAGTACAGCTTGTTGTGTTGAAGTGGTGGGAAATAGCACATCAGCAGCTGAACATAGTACCAAATTCAGAATACATTTATTAGATATTAAACAAATCTGCAATGAATATTTTCATGCATTTTATGTACATATAATATACATAAACTACAGAAATGTACTGCGGATGGGGGGGGGGGTCCTATATGTGACTTTTACCACTTAAAATATTATTTCCGTCTTTTACATTTTCCCACAATTCACACAATTTTTTTGCAAGTTCCTGGAATTGTGTAAAAGAGGGGTTTCACTTAGTCAAAGTCTCGAGGTTGTTGCATTTCTTTCTTTTTTTTATCATCTTTCTTATTATCCTCTGGAGCACGTGGACTATTCACTGTGGCTGTTATGTGAGTGACCTGTCATAGACTGTTGTGTCTCCATCCATTTTTCAGTTTGTTCGTATATATCAACTTTTCTTGACGTTGCGAAGGTGTTACATGGTTTCATTGTCAAACTGGTACGCACATCTAGTTGAACACATGTAAATTTGACATTAATCATTTTGAGATTTTTCCAACTTGCCTAGGCAAATGCTAAGCTAGATTTCATTTTGCTTTCTTTTGTTAACAAGCATAAAACATGAATCACTGACATCACGCTACTTCTTTTTTAAAGAGGTAGAGACACACATTTTGCTGTTTTCGAGATTCAAGCACTGGATTATTTCTCTTATTACCACAGTATATTTGTTTCGTTAATGCTTTTATTGGTAATTGTTCATGTAAGTGTTCAAGTTTCTCCTTTTATACTAAAAATGGACTGGAATGCTCTCTTTGAAATTCTGAAGGTAACAGGAATAAAATACAGGGAGCAAAAGGCTGTTTACAGGCTGTCCAGAAACCAGACTGCAGTTATAATAGTCAAGGGGCATGAAAGGGAAGCAGTAGTTGAGAAGACAATGAGACAGGTTGTGACAAAGCAAGCTGGGATAATTTTAATTACCCTCTTTTTTTGCCATCTGCCTACTTAAATTCATTTTTCCACTTTTAACTAGTTACCATTAACATAAGCGAATAAAATTGCATTTTCATAAAAGAGAAATATTGGCCCTTAGTCTTAAAGAATATAACCCCAGATCCAATTTTGACTATTCCTAGTTAGTATCTTTCATTATAGGAAAAATCAGTAATTGTTTTGTGACTTAAATTCTATTGTTGACGTATAAACAACTATCAATTATGTAATGTAACATTTGGAAGACAAAATGCGAGTAATCTTAAAGTATCTATTTGGCTCTCTTCAAAAACATATTAGCAAATCGAGCCCTGAATTAATTCCAAAGTAATTAACAGTTTTATCAAAAGTATTGTTTGTGTAACTATATTTGTTGTCTTCATGATTTAAACAGTTCAGCTTAACCCCTGTAGTAGGAGAAACTGTTAAAAGAAATGAATCTTTTGATGTATTCAGTTAATTTAATGAGTTAAGTTTTAATTGCAATTTCTGTAAATTTAACTTCAAACAATGTGTAGTTTCAGTTCCTATTATTGTGATGATATATAAGCGCCTCATTTTTGGTCATGAGACAGTCCACAGCTGAGTTTCAGATGAGAAACCTGTGTTGGTTAGAATGACAACAATGCTTCAAGTTAACTGTAGAATAAGTGTTAAACAATTAGACTGTGTGTGAAAACAATGACAGTGTCTGCTTTCCATATGAACCTATTTATTCTTCAAGAACTGTGTGAATTATGTGGTTATGTTTTTACTGCTCGTAGATGTTCAACATTAAACTATTGTAGCAGTATGTGGAGGTTCGCCTGCAAACTATTAATGAGGCTTATGGAAAGTTTAAACAGTAATGCACTGGCTATACATATATAACTGTGTGTTACTGGGGGATAGTGCAAAGTGAAAGTAGAAGTCAGTGAAAAGGAACTGTGCATCTGTCAGCTACATTATTTACCGTAGTCAGCATCCAAATTGCAGATCCCATTTTTCAGCCAGTGTAACAACACAGTACGTCAACACCAAGGACAATCAACAAACAAAGAAAAAAAAGCAGGTGGAACCGCTACAAGGGTTTTAGCCTATCCTCAGTGTTTTCAATCTGTACATTGAACAAACAGTAAAAGAAACCAAAGAAAAATGTGGAGTAGCAATTAAATTTTAGGGAGAAGAAATAAAAACTTTGAGGTTTCCTGCTGACTTTATAATTCTCTCAGGGAGAGCAAAGGACTTGGGAAAGCAGTTAAATGGAATGGATAGTGCCGTGAAAGGAGGATGTAATACGTATTTACTCGAATCTAAGCCGCACTTTTTTTCTGGTTTTTGTAATGCAGAAAACCGCCTGTGGCTTAGAATCGAGTGCAAAGTAAGCGGAAGTTCTGAAAAATGTTGGTAGGTGCCACTACAACTAACTTCTGCCATCGAATATATGTAGCACTATACAGGCATGCTTTCCAGGCACAAAGATAAGTACTGACACACCAAACCTCTGTGTCAGTAAATAAATTAAAAGAAAGGGTAGAAGAATGTAAACATTATGCCATGTATTCTTTTGTGTTTGCTGCTATCTCATTTAAATCCTGCCTGCCTAATAAACTACGAAACTAGAGCGAGACAACAGCAAAAGCAGAAGAATATACATATCAAGTCATGTTTATATTTATATTATTCTTATGCTGAATAGTGATACAGTCAGAAATGAAGCATGGCAATTGACTAGATTTTTAAATCTAAGATGAATCTGATTTCTGTGCAGAATGTAATGTACTAAAGAGGCGTCTCCAAAGATTTTCAAATGGAGAAAAATTTTCTCTAAACTCTCGTTCAGAACATCATCTATAATACGCAGTCTATTATTCGGTGCTTGTTGCTCATTATCAAAGAAAGCAGCAGTGTTGGTATCAACAAATAGCAGTCTCTTGCCATTGTTTCGCTTATTAGACAAGTCCTCTTTTTTTAAATTGTAAGCCGCAGTAGCACGCACAAAAGCAAGCCGTGCCGCGAGCAGCAACAGGTCGTAAACAAACAATGCATGACACAGTACAATAATGCATTTTCCGCTTAGAGTGATGTAAAAACCTATAACAAAGAAAACGGCACTTATCAGATCAAAATAAGCAACCGATTCTAACCAGACAAAGCACGTCAAAAAGGAAGGGTACCCGTATAAATACGGACGGAGCGCCTGACACATAGCAATGGCTGCTTGGTAAAGCTTAACTGTTAAACTTATGACTCGAGCCAAACTACTGTAGCTGTATCTTCATCCCTTCGACTTCAGTTGTGTATCATGTTACAATGGACCAACTTTGTTTCAATTTGGAGGTGCGGTCTAAAACATTTCTCTCCCCTTGAATTTCGAGTCTCAAATTTCAGGTGCAGCTTAGTTTCTGGAAATTATTTTTCCCTTGATTTCGAGTCTCATTTTTCAGGTGCATCTTAGATTCGAGTGCGGCTTTGATTCGAGTAAATACGGTAAACATCAACAAAAGCGAAATGGATAAAGGAGAGTAGTTGAATTAAATCAGATGATGCTAATAGGATTAGATTAGGAAATGGGACGCTTAAAGTAGTAGATGAGTTTTGCTACCTGTGCAGCAAAGTAACTGATGATGTCAGAAGTAGAGAGGATATAAAAGATAGACTGGCAGTGGTGAGAAAAGCATTCCTGAAGAAGAGAAATGTGTTAACATTGAATATAGATTTAAGTGTTAGACAGACTTTTCCAAAGGTATTTGTCTGGAGTGCATCCATGTATGGAAATGAAACATGTTCGATAAACTCTTTAGACAAAAAGAGATAGAAGCTTTTGAAATGTGGTGCTGCAGAAGAATGTTGAAGTTTAGATGGGTCAATCATGTAACTAAGGAGGTACTGAATGGAGTTGATGAGAAAAGAAATTTGTAGCACAACTTGACCAAAGGATAGGATTGGTTGATAGGACACATTCTGTGACATCAAGGGATCACCAGTTTAGAATTGGACAAAAGTTTGGGGAATAAAAATCGTAGAGGGAGACCCAGTAAGCAGTTTAAGAAGGATGTATGTTGCAGTAGTTATTGGGGATGAAGAACCTCGGACAGTATAGGTTAGCATGGAGAGATGCAACAAACCAGTATTCAGACTGAAGACAACAACAACAACTAAAAGATGGCAATAAAATCATAATCCAACATAACCTTTATAGATGGACTATTTGTGGTTGAGTGACCATGTACACTTAATAACACCAAAACTGGCCACAGGAAATTATGGCCAGAGGTGAAGTCCTGTATGATACTGCCACAACAAAATGAAGCATGTCACATTTTCACTTTATAAATTATAGAACTGATCATATTTTAGAAGCATATCTTATAAGGTGAGGACATCAAGGATGTGCAAGTTGCTGGAATTCCAAAACTTGTCATCTGTTCCAATATAGTAAAATTAAAATGTTTCCAAGACTGTGAATTGCACAATTTATTTTGATATCAAGGTCACTAGTCATCTCCAAAGGTTAAAGTCACCTCATTTCATTTTCAGTTTATTCTGAGGCCACTCTAAAGAGGAAAAATTACTTGGAATATTATGGAAAACTGGTCCTGTCACTATTCTAGACCTGTATATTCTTTTGAAAAAAACTGTAAACAGAATATAGTGTCACTGTCGAAAAATACTCTGCATAGCTACTGATGGTGGTCTTTTCAGTTAAATGGATAACATCATTAATTTCTGCTGATTGGAGTGCAGGTTCAACTCCCATTTTGATTCCCTGATTTTTCCTTATGACACACATTCCTTTCTTTTGACAGTCCACTGTGTCTGACATCTTCCACAATAATATGAGGCAAATTCAGAAGTAAGGGCTGTTTGCTCATAAAAATATGTGTATTCATTAGAAAAAGTGTTTGGTGTTTGTTGCTTGCTTTAATTTCCCACAAATCTTCTCTACTTCTCCATGTAAACACTGTCCACTTCTAAGCACTTTTTGTAATGCTCTACTAGCTTCTTCATCTCCTCTGCATAGAAGTTCTTTGCCTGGAAATTGAACCAGTTGACAATATCCATCTTGAGATCCTCATCATCTTCAAACAATTGTTCCAAGTGCAAGAAGAGCTAGTAATTGCTGAATGTGGGTCAGAACTGTAGAGTGGTTGTTTGAAAAGTCCCCAACATAAATGCCGGATCTTTACCGTTATATGGACAGTGTGTGCACACACATCAAGGAGAAGGCCGATCTCAGATGGCAGTTTCCCACACCATCAATCTTTGATGGCACATCTCAACTTTGTGAGCACTTTGCAATACGTGTCAACAACTATTAACCCATGTTATATGAAATCAACCAAAGAAGTGTCCTTTTCATCCCAAAAACACTATCCATAATATCTTGAGTATGCAGATTACTTTAAGTTTTTTGGCTTTGGTGAAGCTTAATGACACCACTCCATTGCCTGTTGTTTCAACTATGCAATGGTTTAGGATATCCATATATTGTTACCCACAACTGTGTGGAAAACAAATCATCTCCATCTTGTAAATAGTGTTCCAAAAACACCTGCCCTCATGATATGCTTTGACCTTTGTGTCGGTTAAACACTTTTGGCACTAATCCTGCACACAATTTGCAATATCTGAGGCAGTCCCTTGACAGTCTCATAAACAGGAGTGTGTGCAACACAAGGATACTCATCAGGCAGAGCACCAATTGTGACTCATCAATCAAACTGCAGTATTTGGCTCACGTGTTGAATGATTTCATCGGTCTAGATACTGATCCTGTCACTCTGCTATTCATGATCCACATTTTTACAACCACTTTTTAAGTCTTAGTTCCTTTGTCTTATCTTTTCTTCATTCATTATTGTAGACCTATAAAGTAGTCAGAACTTTGGATGAATTTGGTCTGTAGTTTCTTTTGCATGCAAAAATCAGATTGCCACCCGTATTTCACAACTTGTTTGAACAACAATTTTTGAAGCCATTGTTTTTTGCTTTCACCCTGTGTCAAATAACCATTGAATCTAAACAATGACTTCTGTGACATTGTAAACAGTTGGTAGAGAGCACTGCATTCATTCTACTTTGTTCCGGGGTGGCAGTATTTAAATATAAGCTGATAGCCCCTGCTTCTCAAATATGTCTCATTATGTGGAACACATTCCTTTTATACCATAATGTACACTTAATTTCCAACACTAGAGGCAATGGTAAGTTGGCTACAAATTGAGGAGGCTCATTTCTGTTGACAGCTTTTTGTAAAACTGGCAACAGTCTAGCAGTTCACTGGCAGCTATTTCTGCTGTCAGACAACCAATGTGAGGTGGCTCCAGCATATGGAAAAAATAATGAAATTATAATAAGAACAATATAATAACAATATATGAATTTCATTACAGTTAAGTGAAAGGTTGATGGTTTCCAAAAGATGATATTCAGTTTATGCAACAGCAGCAATAATAACACAAAAGATTTTTTTCTATGATTTCGTTACTGAATTCCATTCGGTCGTTTTGCAGCTTGATTACAGAAAGAGAAAATATCTGGCTTAAATATATTGGTTCTGCAGCAATATTTGAAGTGACTATTACAGTACCCATCATATGTGGAGAAAACATTGTACCACATGGCTAACAGGATACTGCTGTTGCAGATACTCATTTTACTGTAATGGTGGTTAAGGCAGATAGCTCATAAACTGAGATTTAAAGTCAGTTGAAATGTGCATATGTGACCATCTTCCTTGAGTCAGAAATTTAAAATTTATAGGCTCAGTTTCAAATCTTATTTGTGAACTAGCTGAGAAACCCAGTGTTGTCCAGGTATTTATTTATAGCTGGGCTCAAGACTTCAAATGCATGGAATTTATTTTTGATTTGTAAAGCTTCTTTGTATATGAAATTTGGAGTAGTATGAGTGGGGCCACGAACAAAGAAATTGTTTGCTTCACTGACAGAGGAGAGAGCTATGGAGAGCTGACCATGCAAACAGCAACTGGCTGACCCTAAGACCTGTGCCCACACCACACAGCATCTGGCCGTTTGCTTTGTTTATGGTCATGGCATCACATAAGCTCACTGAGTGAAGGGTTTTGAGGAGCGAAAAATGCCTTATGCTCTCAACCAGAGTTATGTTGTGCCTCAATTTCAGAAGGAGTTTCCAAAGCAGTTTAAAGCCTGATGTTCTCGAGCCACAGAAAGTCATTCCTCAGGGTCTTCATTGAGTTCTTGAGACCAAATAGTCCTCAGTCTTTTAGCTGTTCTGAGGCATTCAGAGAGACTTGACTGTTTTCTAGGCATTTTTTTGTAGCAATGAAAATGTAATGAGTAGGCACCCAAATCACAGAGCAAAGTTAATAAATTCATTTTTTTCTAGCAAAAAATATAAATAAAACCTATCAAACAAAACAAAGCAGTGTCATCAAGTTTTTAATATATAAAGTGAAATCAGTAAATCCGTACATCCTAGACAAGTAAATTCAATATTTGTTTGTATTCATAAAGATAAGACTGCAGTGCTTAATTCTGCCACTGACGTAAACTTCGGAAAATGCTTCTACCACTGTGGTAAATGTAAATGTCATGTGACTAGGGCCTCCCGTTGGGTAGACCGTTCGCCAGGTGCAAGTCTTTCGATTTGATGCCACTTTGGCGACTTGCGCATCGATGGGGATAAAATGATGATTAGGACAAGACAACACCCAGTCCCTGAGCGGAGAAAATCTCCAACCCAGCCGGAAATCGAACCCGGGCCCTGAGGATTGACAGTCTGTCACACTGACCACTCAGCTACCCGGGGCAGTAAAAAACCCTCTCTAAGAAAGATGTCAAATACAAATAAAACTACCAAAGAAAATAAGGCAATATCATTGAGTTTTTAATTCACAAAGCCAAATCAGTAAATCTATATATCCTAACAGAGTAAATTCTCTGTTAGTTTTTATTCATAAAGATCAGATTGCAGTGCTTAAGTCCATCACTGACATAAACTTCCAACAATGCGTCTGTCACTAAGTTTAAAAAAAACTAACAGTGCCATCTATGATGATTAAACATCTGTACTACTAAGCTGAGTCAACAATTTTATGTAAAATGTTAAATTATGATATCTTTTGTTTTTCTGTGATCTGATTTTGATGAAAGAAAGCCTATATGTTGCCCAAGCTATGCTCAAGTCACCTGTGAAAAACTCATGAAAATTTGTCCAGTAGTTTCAGAAATTGGCATGTTCAAATGGACAGATGTGATGGTTTTGGATAAAATTTTAAATTACAATATCTTTTTTTTCTGTGATCTGATTTTGATAGAACTAAAGCCTAAGTGCCCGAAGCTACATTCAAGTTACCCCATGAAAATTTGTATAGTTAATAGTTTTGGAAACAAGTGTGTTCAGACAGTTAGACATGACTGTTTTACAGTTTTATTATTAGTACAGATTGTTAACAAACAAAATTTCAAATGAATTTGTCTGGGTAAATCAGGTTCGCTACAGGAAATGACAATTGCGTTTCTAAATTTTTTTGGGATGTTGCCATATCTTGACTACATTGACAATAGGGAGAATGTCTTCCCATAGCCAACCTATTTTAATTGAGCAGATCCAGAAGTCTTGTGCTGTTAAGAATAGCCCATTGTTGTCCAGTCCTCAGAGATGAGGGATAGTCAAACATAAAAAAGAAAGAGTGTCAAAATAACAAAAGAGGCTAAAGCTGGCTAGACATAATGTTCAGATGCATTGATGGGAATCTACATCATAAATTAAGAGGTGGTGGTTTACCAAACTGAACAAGGCCTGTGGTTTCTATACAGCAACCCACAGCAGGCTCAGTTTATTCTTAATTTAGTTTCTGATAGTTTCACATTAATAATGTCTTGTAGATTATCAGAACATTTACATAGAATTATCAAGGAGGTGTAATTCTTAGAACTGACTGCTAACATACTCCATCTACAAGTGATATTTCTGGGAACCAAAGTCTCCTCTATAGGAACCAACATGGGTTCCAAAAATGATCGAGTGAAACCCAAGTTGCTTTGTTCATCCAAGAGACCCAGAAAACAGTAGACACAGATGTCCAGGTAGATGCCGTGTTCCTCAACTTCTGGAAGGTGTTTAATACTGTTCCACACTGTTGCCAAATGAGCAAAATACGAGCATATGGAATATCAGACCTGGTGTGTTATTGGGTTGAAGGGTTTTTAACTAACAGAACACATCATGTCATTCTGAATGAGAGAAGTCTTCAGACCTAAAAGCACTTTGGATGTGCCCTAAAGCAGTGTTATAGGACCACTGCTTTTCACGATATATATAAATGACCTAGTATATAATTGGAAGTTCCATGAGTCTTTTCACAGATGACACTCTTGTGTAAAAAGTCACGATGGTAGAAAATTGGTCCTTGACATCAACAAATGTAACATATTGTGAATACATAGACAGAAAGATCCTTTATTGTGTGATTACAAAACTGGAGAACAGTCACTGGAAGCAATTACTTCCATTAAAAGCCTAGAAGAGTGCTACAGAGCAATTTGAAGTGGAAGTGATGATAAAATTAATCACACATAAGGTAGATGCCAGAATGAGAGTCACTGGAAAAATCCTCAGGAAATGTCCATCAACAAAGGAAGTAGCATCAATATGCAACCCGTACCAGACTGGACTGATAGAGGAAACAGAGGAGACCCAAAGAAGGGCACCTGCAGTTTGCGGTCTAGCGGCTAGCGTTGCTGCCTCTGAATCACGGGGTCCCGGGTTCGATTCCCAGCTGGGCTGGGGATTTTCTCTGCCCAGGAACTGGGTCCTTGTGTTGTCGTCATCATTTCATCATCATCATCATCTTTCATGACAGTCGCTAGATCAGACTGTGTAAAAATTGGGACTTTGTACGGGGTCTGATGACCGCGCAGTTGAGCGCCCCAAATACCATTCATCATCATCATCATCATCATCATCATCATGACCATTACCACAATCAAAGAAGAGCAGTATGTTTCATTACATATTCATTTAGCAAGTGTGGAAACATCATGGAGATGCTCAGCCAACTTCAGTGGCAGATGCTGCAAGTGAGCCTTTCTGCATCACAGTATTGTCTGCTGTTAAAGTACTGAGAGCATACATTCTTAGAAGAGTCAGTCAGCATATTGCTGTCTCCTATGTATATATCGCGAAAAATCCATCAAGATAAAATTGGAGAGATTCAAGTCCACACGGAGGCATACCACCAATTTATCTTCCCACAAACTGTACGCAACAGGAACAGGAAAAGGGGGAAGTGACACTGGTACACAAAGTACCCTCAGCCACGCCACACATCTTAAGGAGGCTTGTGGAGTGTAGATGTAGATTGGGAATGCTAATATTAATTTCAGTTAGTCCACTAATGACATACTGAATAAATTCCTAACTACTGTGAATGTTGAGTGTCCTGTGGATTTCATCAACTGTTGTGTCAATTTAACAGTTGAAATAATGCAGACAGATGAAAAGTTCTTCGTTTTTATAGTTTGAGGACTCTTCTTAGCTGCATGTTACTGGGTACAGTAACTAGTAGAATAGCTAAGTGCTATACTAAGTATTTTCCTACTGTAACATTCAATTTCCAGTATGATTCATAAGTCTTCTGGCTACCTCAATTCAGTATCTGCTAGGCATAGTCATAGGTATCTGCTTTTGGCAAAACCAAGTGTGTTTCTTTAATCTAAAATACGTATTTTTATGTGATTGTACATTGCTATACCTTGTGTCAACTCATTTGACTGGGAAGAGTGTGTAACACAATTGTTGAAAAATCATAACTGACAAACACTTGAAAAAGAAAGGTCTCTTACAAACCATGCATAGAAAACTTCACCTACCATCTTTCAGAGTAGAAATTATGAATGTTCTGAATCTTCCCTAAGATATTATGCAGATGAAATTAAATAACTATCAGCTCGTACAGAAGTTTACAAGCAGGCATTCCTCCCATGCTTTATCTACAAATGAAACAGGAAGAACCTTAATGTACGATACAATGAAAAGTACCTACTGCCATGTGCTTCAAAGTGATTGTGTGGAGTATAAATGAAGATTCATGTGTAAAAACTAGTTTGCTAAAATAAAGTCTTACGATAACATCAGTGACAAGAATTTTGATTTCCTTTGACAATTACAAACAAGATGCGATAAAAAATTACAAAAGCAATTAATAGGCTGATTTATATCACTTCTTTTCAGTAGATTAAGCAGTAAAAAATGTGGAAATTAGCTCATATCTGCAACAATTGATGTAATTACCTGTCTCTTTGTTTTTTATTTTTTTTTTTTTGATGTGCATTTTGATTGATTACTGTGTGGCATCAGATAATTTTTAATTAGGTTGAAATATACATTTCCTCCTGCCACCATGTTTCCTCACTGGCACAGATGATCTAAACTGGTACTCATATATGATGCAAAATTGCACTTGAACACAGTCTGTTTCAACATAAAAAATGCACAATATCTCACTGCATTGTGACATTTGCGGTAAGCTTCTTTTGCAGTTATTTACAATATAAGCTAATAATGGTTAATCTGTAATTCATTAGAATTTCAGGTAAAGTTGAATCTGATAATTGATTTTATACTTTAAGATCTCTCCTGCCATGCACTGTATAGGAAGTTGTCACATTGGTGGTATTAGCAGCCACTAAGTTCTTGCATATTTCCACATGAGGTAACTTCCAGTTCTGGGAAAATACTGGTATACCACTTTTGAAACACTGGTATACCACTTCTTTAAGAACTCAATCATACACCTCAAACGTTAATGATGTATTATCATTTCTATTGCATGTGTTCCACTCCACACAGTCTCCATTCTGTTTATAGTATAGATTTTCCATAGACAATCACTCAACAAAAAAGCAGGAATCAGAGGCATTTACTGTGATGCAAAGAGCATGACATTGTCGATGGATGTCCCAAACAGCTCTGGTGCATAACTTGTCTCAAGATGGATAGTTAGTTATTTCCTTTGTTGCAAAAATGTTTTTGGTCAGAAGTGTTAGCATGCCGAAAAGTTAAGTAAATTGTATCACTGCTTTATTGAGATACTCCAAACAGATCTACTGCATCACAAAAACATTAAAGAATGAACAGTCTCAAAAACTGGGTTTTAAAGTTTAATACTACACTCCATTTACTGCTAGATCACTGACATAAACAATAGCATACACTGAGGTGATAAAAGTCATGGGGTACACCCAAACATTCTGTTGGTCGTCCTTCTGCCCAATGTAGTGCAGCAACTCAACATCGCATGGACTCTCAAAGTTACTGGAAATCCCCTGCAGTAATATTGAGCCATCCTGCCTTTGTAGCCACAGTGCAGCTAGTGCAGGATTTTGTGCACAGAACTGATCCCTCGATGATGTCCCATAAATGTTTGATGGGATTTAAATCGGGTGATCTGGGTGGCCAAACCATTTTCTCAGATTGTTCAGAATTTTCTTCAAACCAATCGCAAACAGTTGTGGGCCGGTGACATGGCGCATTGTCATCCATAAAAATTCCATCCTTGTTTGGGAACATGAAGTCTCTGAATGGCTGCAAATGGTCTCCAAGTAGATGAAAATAACCATTTCCAGTCAATGATTGGTTCGTTCCATGTAAACATAGCCAATTATGGAGCCACCACCAGCTTGCACAGTGTCTTGCTGACAAATTGGGTCCATAGCTTCATGGGGTCTGCACCACACTTGAACCCTGCCATCAGCTCGTACCAACTGCACTCGGGACTCATCTGACCGGGCTATGGCTTTCCAGTCATCTTGGGTCCAACCAATATGGTAATGAGCCCAGGAGAGGCACTGCAGGCGATGTGCTGTTAGCAAAGGCACTTGCATCAGTCTGCTGCCTTAGCAAAGGCAGTCTGCTGCTGTAGCCCATTAACGCCAAATTTGGCCGTGCTGCCCTAACAGATACATTCTTCGCGCATCCTACATTGATTTCTGTGTTTATTTCACACAGTGTGGCTCATCTGTTAACACTGACAGCTCTACACATATCTTGCTGCTCATGGTCGTGAAGTGAAGCCCATCGGCCACTGCGTTGTCTGTGGTGATAGGTAATGCATGAAATTTGGAAGTCTTGACACAGTCTTGATTCTGTGGATTTCAGACTATTGAAGTCTCTACCGATTTCCAAAATGGAATGTCCCATGCACCTAACTCCAACTACCATTCCATGTTCAGCGTCTGTTAAATCTTGTCGTGTGGCTATAATCACATCGGAACCTTTTCATATGAATCACCTGAGTGCAAATGACTACTTCACCCTTTCATACCTTGTGTACGCAATACTACTCCCATCTGTATATGTGCACATCACTATCCCGTGACTTTTGTCATGTCAGTGCACTGTTCAGATGGTAGAGAACTGTACAGACTGCTGCTGTCTGCAGCTTATGTGGAAGCAGGACTTAATTGTGAAAGTTAATTGTTGAATTAAGTGATCACCTCTAGCAGCCGGTGGCCAGGATTTTGGATAAAACCTGTGTACATGGTTTCTGAGGCTAGTTGCAATGATGCTGTTTGATAGAAACCATTGAGGTTCACTTCCATTGGCTGTCATAATAAAATTGATTGGAACCTGGAAACTCAGTGTCAGTGTCTTCTGCCCTTAGCCCACTGATAAGGAATGGCTCTGGCTTCTGAAACATTTAAGAATAATAAAATATTGGTGATCTGAGAATTCTTCATTACTGTTCACATGCCACTGTTTAATAATAATAATAATAATAATACTAATAATGGATCAAAATTAACTTTAATAAAAAAAACTAGTAGTTTTAATTGAATATTTCAACCAGTCACAAGACACACCTTCAGAAGTAACAGATAACTTGAAGGAAAACCTCAGTACAATAATGTATAGTTTCCACAGGCGAGATATTACTATCAGAAGAGATTTTAACCATGTCAGTAATGTAAAGGAACTTGGGATGAAGTAAAAATTGATGAGACTCTACAGAAATATACACCTAGCAAGACAGTTAAGTAGATCCCCCATCCCACAGGTATACAAACAGTATTATGAAGATATACCATAAAATAATGCCTTTTGCACAAGCCATGTAAAGTAAAATGTAGAACTGCAGACAGATCTAAAAATGGCTACCAGAAGGGCAATGTCTAGTCTTCAGACTTCTATTGTCAAATCTCTCACAAAACCATAAAGCATTTTTAAGTCTGACTATATTATAAAATCTAATATTTTAACACTTGTCCAAAACTGACACCAGATAAATATTAGTTGAAAACAGAATTCTGCTTCTGGTTAAACTTGACAGGGTCTTCAAGTCAGACAAATCCAAGTCAAATACTGTGTGTAATTTTCATTGACTGATAGAGAGGATGTGTTACTCTGACTGAAAGAAGTAATAATAATAATAATAATAATTCCCGTGGAGGCCCGGGAAAAGAATAGGCATCCTGTATGTTCTGCCAGTCGTAAAAGGCGACGAAAAGAACAAACCACTAATAGGGCTAACCCCCCTTTTAGTGTGATTACTTGGTTCAGGACAGAACTAAAGAAGCCTTGGACAAGCGCCGTCATGGTCGGGGACGACGCTTGAACCCTATGCCCCCCCACAATGGTAACAACACTGCTAGCCAACTGGAAAATGATTTAAATCCAAATAGAGGTGTTTTCCAGGATATACTTCCTGCAACCACCCTAGAAGGAAAACAAAGACAGAGGATGAGATGGTCAGATGAAGTTAATCGACACCTCATGTTCTGTTATTACCAAGCAACAAACCTAGGAACCAACACAATTGGATACAGATCACAAGTATACACAACATTTATTACCAGATACCCGGAATTAAAATTTTTAACAGAACAAAGACTAGCTCATCAGATCCGTGTAATAATAAAAAATAACAGGATACCCCTGTCAGAATTATAAAACATCAAACAAACAGTACAACAAATAGTGGAACAAAATAATGTGCAATTAGAAGAAGAAGAAAATACAGTAGTGGACTCAAACATCCCAGAAAAAACAAACAAAGAACAAAACGCGTAAATTAAACAACCAGAGGAAAACAAAATCTTTAGACAGCCACCAGAACAAGCACAAATAGAACACGAAGTGACACTCATGTTAGATATAGAAGAAAAAATTTCAGCTGACATATATAGAATACAAAGACACAAATACAGACATTAGACCATTCTTGCATAGACCACCAAATAACCCACAAGTCGAAACAACAATAAAAACTATCAACACAATCATACACAACAAAATAAATGAAAAAACAACTATGGAAGAGTTACAACTACTGGTTTATATAGGAGCACTCACTACACTAAATATACACACTAGGCAGAGATCAGAACCAACCAACACACAGAAGAAACCCACAAAACCAGCATGGCAACACAGGCTACAGATCAGAATAGAGAAACTGAGAAAAGACATCGGACAGCTAACACAATTTATAAGAAATGAAATGTCAGAAAAAAAAACGAAAAAGATTAGGTAAAACCTCACAACAAGAAGCGATTGAGCAATTAGATGAAAAGAAGCAGAAATCACAAGCATTTGCCAAACAACTTAGAAGATACAAAAAAAGTGAAAATAGAAGGCAACAAAACCAAACATTCAACACAAACCAAAAGAGATTTTACCAAACAATAGATAACACACACATTAAAATAGACAATCCACCAAACATAACAGACATGAAACACTTCTGGAGCAACATATGGTCAAACCCGGTACAACATAACAGGCATGCATGGTGGATACAAGCAGAAACAGACTCATACAAGATGATACCACAAATGCCTGAAGTGATAATTTTGCAACATGAAGTCACCCGAGCAATTAATTCTATGCACAATTGGAAAGCCCCTGGAAATAAAATAGCAAATTTCTGGCTAAAGAAGTTCACCTCAACACATTCACATCTAACTTAATTATTTAACAGTTACATTGCAGACCCATACACAGTCCCTGATACACTTACACATGGAATAACTTATCTGAAGCCTAAAGATCAAGCAGACACAGCAAACCCAGCAAACTATTGCCCCATAACATGCCTACCAACAATCTACAAAATATTAACTTCAGTCATTACACAGAAATTAATGACACATACAACACAGAACAAAATTATAAATGAAGAACAAAAAGGCTGCTGCAAAGGAGCACGAGGATGTAAAGAGCAACTGATAATAGGTACAGAGGTGACATATCAAGCTAAAACTAAACAAAGATCACTACACTACGCATACATTGATTACCAAAAAGCTTCTGATAGTGTACCCCACTCATGGTTACTACAGATATTGGAAATATACAAAGTAGATCCTAAGTTGATACAGTTCCTAAACATAGTAATGAAAAACTGGAAAACCACACTTAATATCCAAACAAATTCAGATAATATCACATCACAGCCAATCCAGATTAAGCGTGGAATATACCAAGGAGACTCATTAAGGCCTTTCTCTTTCTGTCTTGTCTGAACCCACTATCCAACATGCTAAATAATACAAATTATAGCTATAATATTACTGGAACATACCCACACAAAATCACACATTTGCTATACATGGATGATCTAAAACTACTGGCAGCAACAAATCAGCAACTCAACCAATTACTAAAGATAACAGAAGTATTCAGCAATGATATAAATATGGCTTTTGGAACAGACAAATGTAAGAAAAATAGCATAATCAAGGGAAATCACATTAAACAAGAAGATTACATACTGAATAACCACAGTGACTCCATAGAAGCGATGGAAAAAACAGATGCCTATAAATATCTAGGATACAGACCAAAAATAGGAATAGATAATACAAATATTAAAGAAGAACTAAAAGAAAAATATAGACAAAGACTAACAAAAATACTGAAAACAGAATTGACAACAAGAAACAAGACAAAAACTATAAATACTTATGCTATACCAATATTGACCTACTCATTTGGAGTAGTGAAATGGAGTAACACAGACTTAGAAGCACTCAATACACTTACACGTTCACAATGCCACAAATATGGAATACATCACATACATTCAGCTGCAGAAAGATTCACATTAAGCAGAAAGGAAGGAGGAAGGGGATTCATCGACATAAAAAACCTACATTATGGACAGGTAGACAATTTAAGAAAATTCTTTCTAGAACAAGCAGAAACTAGCAAAATACACAAAGCAATCACTCATATAAATACATCGGCTACACCACTGCAATTTCATAACCACTTCTACAACCCTTTAGATCACATAACATCAACAGATGCGAAGAAAGTAAATTGGAAAAAGAAAACACTACATGGCAAGCACCCGTATCATCTAACACAGCCACAAATTGATCAAGACGCATCCAACACATGGCTAAGAAAAAGCAATATATACAGTGAGACGGAAGGATTCATGATTGCAATACAGGATCAAACAATAAACACCAGATATTGCAGCAAGCATATTGTTAAAGATCCCAATACCACAACAGATAAATGCAGACTTTGCAAACAACAAATAGAAACAGTAGATCACATCACAAGTGGATGTACAATACTAGCAAATACAGAATACCCCAGAAGACATGACAATGTAGCAAAAATAATACATCAACTACTTGCCATAAAACATAAACTAATAAAACAACATGTTCCCACATACAAGTATGCACCACAAAATGTACTGGAGAATGATGAATACAAATTATACTGGAACAGAACCATTATAACAGATAAAACAACACCACATAACAAACCTGACATCATACTCACCAATAAAAAGAAGAAATTAACACAACTAATCGAAATATCCATATCCGATACAACAAATATACAGAAGAAAACAGTAGAAAAAATTGAAAAATGCATCCAACTGGCCGAGGAAGTCAAGGACATGTGGCATCAGGATAAAGTTGACATTGTACCAATTATACGATCAACTACAGGAGTCACACCACACAGTATCCACCAGTACATCAATGCAATACAGCTACATCCAAACATATGTATGCAACTACAGAAATCTGTAATTATTGATAAATGTTCAATGACCCGAAAGTTCCTAAATGCAATGTATCATATACCGTATAGTTAAAAGGAAGTCACACTTGATCAAGGTCCGTGTCACTTTCCATTTTTAACCAGACATAACGTCTGAGACAGGAAAAAGAAATAATAATAATTGTATAGAGACAACAGAACAAATCCACAGAACCAGCAGCCTGTTATCACTCACAACTATCTGTAAGTTCGTACTGTACCAGATTTGTATGTGTTCTTAGCAGTTCGTACTGTACCAAATTTGTGTGTGTTATTAGCTTTGCCCTTAACCATGATTACCCACAAATCCATTGGGCAGAGACTGGAAACTCTAAATACCACTCCCGTGGAACTACACCCTATATTGCTCAGCATTGTAATTGTACATGATGAACCCAACTTTGCTAACAAAATTTTGTAAGTTGTTAAGGGATATTTTCTGAGCATTTTTTCATAAGGGACCCACAATGTTTGATAGCTCATTACTGAGAAATAATTTAATTATGATGTATTTTGTTTGTCACTCCATTTTCTTTTGTTTCTGCAGAAATAACTTCATAACATTAAAAAAGCCTACAGTATGAATTCACTAAAATATACAATACAAAACTCAAGTTTCTCATAGGCATCTACATGAAGATGCAAAAACTTTAAAATTTGGTTGCCATCACTGCAGGAACAGCTGAGCATAGTATCTGCATGCACTCTTTTATTTTGTTCAGTGAACCCATTCACAAAGTTCAGTAAACATATCCCTACTGCTGTGAATCACTGTTCACGTATAACTAACACTGCCAGAAAAACAAACCTGAGACAGAACCAGACAGAGCCAAATGCAGACTGAGAGTAAAGAGTAAAGTGGGCATTACTGTCGTCATGGAGGTCTCCAGTGCCATATTTTAGATGGCCGACTTTCCTTGGGCATCCTTCTAAGATGTCCATACCATGATAACCATTTATTTTCACTTGTCTCTACAATATCTGTTGTAACTCTGGTCTGTTCTGATAACACTTCATTTCTTATTTTGCCACTTCTTGTTACACTATGTGAGCAGAAGTATCTGGACACCTGTCTGAAAATGACTTAAAAGTTCATGGCGCCTTCCATCGGTAATTCTGGAATTCAATATGCTGTTGGCCCACCCTTAGCCTTGATAACAGCTTCCACTGTCGCAGACATACATTCAATCAGGTGCTGGAAGGTTTCTTGGGGAATGACAGCCCATTCTTCATGGAATTCTGCACTGAGGAGAGGGTGTCAATGTTGGTCAGTGAGGCTTGGCACAAAGTTGGCATTCCAAAACATCCCAAAGGTGTTCAATAGGATTCAAGTCTGGACTCTGTGCAGGCCAGTCCATTACAGGGATGTTATGGTCGTGTAACCACTACCCCACAGGCCGTTCATTATGAACAGGCACTCAATCGTGTTGAAAGGTGCAATTGCCATCCTCGAATTGCTCTTCAACAGTGGGAAGCAAGAAGGTACTTACAACATCAATGTAGGCCTGTGCTGTGATAGTGCCACACAAAACAACAAGGGGTGGAAGCCCCCTCCATGGAAAATGCAACTACATCATAACACCACTGCCTCCAAATTTTACTGTTGGCACTACACACACTGGCAGATGACATTCACCGAGCTTTCGCCAAACCCACACCCTGCTGTCAGAGCACCACATTGTGTACTGTCATTTGTCACTCCACACAATGCTTTTCCACTGTTCAGTCATCCAATGTTTACGCTCCTTACGCCAAGTGAGGCGTTGTTTGGCATTTGCCAGCATGATGTGTGCCTTATGAGCAGCCACTCAACCATGAAATCCAAGTTTTCTCACTTCCTGCCTAACTGTCATAGGATCCTGATGCAGTTCGAAATTCCTGTGTGAATGGTCTGGATAGATGTCTGCCTATTACACATTGTGACCGCCTTCAAGTGTCGGCGGTCTCTGTCAGTCAACAGATGATGTCAGCCTGTACGCTTTTGTGCTGTACATGTCCCTTCTCAATTCCACTTCACTATCACATTGGAAACGGCCTAGGGATGCTTAGGGGTGTGGAAATCTCACATACAGATGTATGACACAAGTGACACCCAATCACGCGTGACGACGTTCGAAGTCTGTGAGTTCCGCGGAGCGCCCCATTCTGCTCTCTCATTAAGTCTAATGACTACTGACATCACTGATATGGAGTACCTGGCAGTAGGTGGCAGCACGATTCACCCAATATGAAAAACGTATGTTTTTGTGGGTGTCCGGATACTTTGGATCACATAGTGTACTTCACAACTTCATCACCAAAACTCCACTTCCATTTCTTGTAATTTCTTCTCATTTATCCTGGAAACTTTCCACAGTTGAGCACCATAGAAAGCAATGTTCTCAGCTATAGTTTTGTATATCCCGCTTTTCAAATTATTTGGTGTTGTTTGATTCCAAAAGCTCCTTTCCGGCCGCACGTGGGGTCTGGACCCCTCCACAATCCTCCACACCTATAAATCCTTCATCCGCCCTATCCTTCGTTACGCCCATCCAGCCTGGATCTCCGCCCCCCCTACCTTCTATAAATCCCTCCAAATCCTTGAACGCCATGCTCTCCGCCTTGCCTATCGCATCCGTCTCCCCTCCCCCACGCGGATCCTGTATGATCTCATCCCCTTCCCCCACCTCCTCCTTTTCCTTGAAAGGATACGTATCCTGTACACCTCACGTAAACTTGATCCTCCTCACCCGCTCATTTCCCCGATCCTCTCCCACCCCCGCCCGCTGCCGCGCCTGTATTCCCACGTCCCACCCGGTCTCCATCTCTCCACCCTCCATACCCTCTACCAAGGTGGCTTCCGCCAGCTCCCTCTCCCTGATGATGTCCTCGTCCCCTCCATCTACCCCTCCTATCAACTTTGACCCTGCCCCGCCCCCCACTTCCCGTGTCCTTTCCTTTCGGCACCCTCCCTCCCTTCTCTTCTCTTCCCTTCTTTTTCCGTCTCCCTGTCCCCTCCCTTCCCCCTCTTCCCCCGGGCTTCCGCTCCCCCTTCCTCCCTCCCCCCTATCTCCCCTGCCCGTGGCATCTCTGCTCTCCCCTCTCGCTCTCCCACTCCCCTTCCTCCTCCTCCTCTCTTGGCAGGTCCCCGGACTCGCACACGTATAGTGAACATTCGCGCGCCGGAGATCGTCGCCTTTTGTGTCTCGTGTGTGTGACGTCGTATAGTGTTTTTGATGTCCGCCGTCCCACTCCTACGTTCACTTGTGCCGTCGGACTCATCAGTGTTTTGTGCGCCGTGCCGACGTGTTTTCAGTGTTGTTATCGTCACATGTGAACGACTCCGTGTTTTTTATGTCTCTGTGACCTCTCTCTTTTGCCCGTCACTTTGTTCATTGTCATTCACCATGTTTTATACTCTTGTAAAACGCTATGGCTGAAGAGCGGCGTAGTGTGCCGCTGTCAGCCTACCTGAGTTGTACAGGTTTTAAAATAACAATAAAGTAAAAAAAAAAAAAAAAAAAAAAAAAAAAAAAAAAAAAAAAAAAAATTTGATTCCAACGCATTCGAGGGTTGGATTCCCTCTCTTCTTCATCGAAGAGTTTCACTGCCTGGGCTACTCTCAGGGTGCAACTTCGACGTGGAAGATTCCCGCCGTTTCCTTGCCGTGTCGTCTGCTTGCCGTCCATACTGCTCGCCGTCCGGCCCTTCTCGCCGCCGCCTTCCGGTCCTCGCCGCCGCCGCCGCCGCCGCCGCCGCCGCCGCCTGCCGGCCCTTCTCGCCGCCGCCGCCGCCGCCGCCGCCGCCTGCCAGGGCTCGCCGCCTTCGCCTGCCGCCTGCCGCCTGCCGGTGCTCGCCGCCTTCGCCTGCCGCCTGCCGCATGCCGGTGCTCGCCGCCGCCGCCGCCGCCGCCGCCTGCCGGTCGCCGCCGTCGCCGTCTGGTCGCCGCCGCCGCCCTTCTCGCGCGCCGCCGCCATGTCCCTACCCACCACCACCACCACTATCATTTTCACCTCTCCCTCCGCTGCTCCAACCACCATCACATGGAGCTCCTCCTCCACCCCACTTCCCGTCCTTCCTTCTCTCCCTGTCCACCCCACCCCTGCACCACTTTCGGCTGTAACCACCCCCAACTCCTCCTCCCCTCTCACTGTCGCCCCATCGACAGCTACTGACTTTCCGCCGCTCCCCGCACTGCCTCCGACAGGCTCCAAGCCAGCACGGATCTCTGCTCGACGTTCCACAGTCTCAGTGACACCCACGCCCCCTCCGTCTGCGTCATCCGCTGCTCAGGGTGGTCCTGCCCCCCGCCATCTCTCCCTGCAACCTGTACCCCTGCCCCCTCTCCACCCGGTCGTGCCCACGAAACCTTCAAAGCGCCCGAATGTTGACCCTTCCCCCGCAGTCTCCTCCAAAAAAAAACCCCAACCCCCGTGACCCACCCACTCCCATGGACGCGGCTCCGAACCCCGCCCCTGCCCCGCCTGCCACCCACACCTTTGTCCTCTCCAATCCTGACCCTCAATTCCTTGATGCCCGCTCCCTCACCCTCGCCATCCGGAAATACTACCCCAATGCTCCCATCTCCCAACTGATTCCTCGCAAGGACTCGGTCCTCATCAAATCCCCCAGTGCTTCCCTCCACACCGATCTTCTCTCCCGCATCCCCCGTATCCAATTTGGCCAACGTGCAACCCTCACCCCCTACCACACCCCGTCCTCTCCCCGTCAGCCTCAACCTCCCCGGCGTCCGCCAACCTTCACCGCTGTGATCACGAAGCTTAGCCCCATGATCACGGAGGCTGAGGTGTTGGCGGAACTCAACTCCCGGCCCGACATTGAAATCCGCTCAGCCCGTCGCATCTTCAATGATGCCGGGCCGACTTTTCTCATGCGGATATTCACCGAATCCTCCTCTTCCATTGACCGCCTCCTCACCGAGGGAGCCCTCATCTACAATCAGCGCCATAAGGTGGACCCCTCCCGTTCCTCCGTCCAATCCTACCGCTGCCAACTCTGTCTCACCTACAACGACCACATTACCTCTGCCTGCAGGAACCCCCCTACTTGTCCCCACTGCAAAGCTTCCCACTTCCTCAAGCATTGCCCCAACCTCACCTCTCCCCCTCCTGCAACACTTGCAACGAACCACATCCTACCTACTCCTTGAAGAGTAAAGCGAAACCTCCACCAGTAACCCCTGAGCTCACCGTGCCTGTCCGTCCTGTTGATGACCCCATCCACCCCAACAACTCGCTCATCCGTTTCACCACCATTGTGCTCCAAAACATCCACCCCTTCCAGCGCTCACACACTCTTTCCCAAATCGCCCTTGCTGCCCGTTCCATCTTCCATCTTACCTCCTATGCCACATACTCCCACAACCAGGCCCACTTCACCTTCACCCCCCTCACCACCCTTGTCTAACTCTCCACTCCCATGGTACAACAACCGTACCGTATCCTGTACCACAACATTCGCTCCCTGCCCACCCACAAACTCCTCGTCCTCCACACCCAACGTCAGCACCGCGTGGATGCCTTCGTCCTAAATGAAACCTTCCTTCAACCCTGTATCTCCGTCTCCACGGATCCTTACACTCTACACCGCACCGATAACCCGTACCCTCTCGCACGTGGCGGAGTTGCTATAGGCCACCTCAAGAACCTCCCTGTCCGGCCCCAACCTCTCCTTAACAATCCTGCCGAGCATCCCACCCTCAACCTCTTCTTCCCCACCCTTACCATCACCTGTGCCACCATTTATGTCCGCCCTCGCACCCCCATCCCGTACGATTTCCTGGCCCACATTGACCGCACATTCTCCACCTACGTGATTGCCGCCGACCTCAGTATCCACAGCCGTGATCCTTTCGACCTCCGGCGGTGGCATCAGTTTCTCACCACTCTCCAGGGAGACCTGGTTCCCCTGCCTCAGCACACCCGGCCCGAATCCAACACCACTCCTGATGTGGTCCTTGCCTCTCCAAACCTCCTTGGGCGCATCACCGCGGATGACCTTGACCTCATTGGCAGTGACCATGCTCCTGTCCTCCTCACTATCTCTAATGGTCGCCATCCCCGCCACGCTCCTCGCCCTGACGTCCCTCCTAAACTTGTCCATGATTACTCCCGTGCCAACTGGGATGCCTAACGGGATTCCATTCACACCCAGGTTGACGGCCACGACCTTACCCTCCAGTCTCCTGATGACATCGCTCGCACTGCTGCCTTCCTGCACCAGACCTTGTCTGACGCCGTCGCCACCCATATCCCCACCAAAGCCATCCACCCTCACCGCCCCACCCTGCCTGAACAGGCCGTCCTTCTCCTTCGAGAGTCCCGCCGCCTCTACCGCTCTTTTCTCCACACTCGTGACTGGGATACACTTACCCACCACCGGCAATTACAGCGACAAATCCGCAACCTGCTTGTTGCGAAGAAACGCTGAGCCTGGCGCCAGACATGTACGCAACTCAACACCACGCTCCCCATCAACTCTTCCAAGTATTAGTCTGCTTTCCACTGCCTTACTGGGAACCGCCCCACCCCCCAGTACCCTCTCCTTCTTAATGACTGTCCCTTTCCTGACAACCTCAGTAAGGCCAACCACTTTGCCTCCCACCTCTCTGATGTTTTTTCCATCCCAGATGATCCCCACTTTGATTATTCCCTCTTCCCTGATGTCATGGACTGTACGAATACCTCTGTTCCTCCCCTTGCTCCTAGCTTCCAGTACTTGGGCCACACCCCACCTTCTGCACTTAACACTTCCATCACTACACAGGACATCAGCCTCACATTCCGCACTAAACGCAACACTGCTCCCGGCCACGACTGCGTTACCTACCGCCACCTCAAACACTGCCCTCCCTCCTTCCTTTCCCTCCTTGGCACCCTCTACAATGTCATCCTTGCCACTGGCTTCTATCCCGACCTGTGGAAAACCTCCCATATCCTGATGTTCTCCAAACCCAACAAGCCTCCATCTGATGCCTCTTCCTATCGTCCTATCTGTCTCACATCTGTGTTTAGCAAGCTCTTGGAATCCATCCTTTCCCGGCGCATCCATCACCACCTCCACCAAAACCACCCCCTTCCAAACACCCAATGTGGCTTTCGACCTTCCTTCTCTGCTGATGACCAACTCCTCCGCCTCACTCATCTCCTCTCCCTCCAGCTTAACTCCCGTCGCTCCGCCATTTTTGTCTCACTTGACCTCGAAAAGGCCTACGACCGTGTCTGGCATCCCGGTCTCCTGTTTAAACTCCAAACCTAAGCCCTTCCTATCAACTACATCCGCCTAGTGGCCTCCTTCCCCTCCCACCGCCCCTCCTATGTTACCATCCATCATGCCAATTCCCACACCTTCTACCCCTCTGCCGGTGTGCCCCAGGGCTCTGTCCTCTCCCCTCTCCTCTACCTCCTGTACACGGCAGATATGCCCCAACCCCCCCCCCCCCCCTCCAGTACACCTCTTGCAATATGCTGATGACACCGCATTCCTCGCCCTCGCTCCTACCCTCCACCGGTCCCAACGCCTTTTCCAGAATCACCTTGACCTTTTTGCTGCATGGTGTAACCAATGGCTCCTGAAACTCAATCCTTCCAAGACCCAGGCAATCATCGTAGGTCGTACCACTCGCTCCTTCCGGCTCCTGGATTTCTCCCTTACTGTCTGCGCACATCCTGTCTGCCTCACCCCCACCCTCACCTACCTTGGCCTCACCATTGACTGTCACCTCACCTGGATTCCTCATCTCTGCTCCATCCAATCCAAAGCCCACAACCGCCTCCGACTCCTCAAACTCATCTCTGGCCGGACATGGGGGTTGCACCCCTCTACCATCCTCTACACCTACAAATCCTTAATCTGTCCCATCCTATGTTATGCCAGTCCTGCCTGGATATCTGCCCCCCTCCCCCCTACCCTCCATCTCTACACCCTCCATCTCCTTTCCCTAGGTGGCTTCCGTCAACTCCCCCTCCCGGATGATGCCCTCTCCCCCTCCATTTATCCTTCCTATCAACTCTGATCCTCAATCCCCCTCCTTTCCTCTGTCCTTTCCCTGGGCTCCCTCTTCCCCCCCTCCCTTCCGTCCTGTTTTTCTCCCCACTAAACCTCTCCCTACCTCCCTTCTCCCCCCAGTCCTTTTGTATTCCCCTCCTCTGCCTACCCCCACTCCCTGTCGCGTCTGCCCCCCACCCCTCTTATGGGTCCTCATCCTCCTTCAGCTCCCTTTCCGGCTCCCCCCTTCGCTTTTACTCTCCTTTCCCCCCTTTTTTGTTTTCCCATCTTCTGTCCAGTTACCCCCCACCTGCTCTCGACTGTGGTGTCACATTTGCCAATTTTTTAGTGCAGTGTTCCAGTGACTATTCAGTGTTGTTTGTCTTTCTCGTGTTGCGAACAGAAACCATGCTGTCGCTCGGTGTGAATTTATGTCCTTTGCGAACAGAATCCATACTGTCGCTGTGTTTTTTTAATTGTCTATTGTTTTCCCTGTCTGCTTCGTATGTATTTTTATTAGCGTCATCATCCCTGTGTTGTTGTTTTAAGTTCAACGATTTCTTTTCGCCTTGTTACTCTCTGTCTCCGATTTTATCGCCTGTTTTTTGTTATTTGTTCTCTTGATCTTTGTCACAAAATCTGTCGGCTGAAGAGCGGCATACTAGGCTGCTGCCAGCCCGCCCCCTTCGGGGGGAATTGA